>NC_081295.1:116262500-118662500 GCF_030435805.1 Mustela lutreola | reverse complement strand
TCCCCACCTCCCATCATCTCTTACCTGGACTACTGTTATAATCCAATCCCTGGTCCCCTTGCCCTCAGTCTTGTCCCTTATTTGTTCTCCACAAATTCATTCTAAAATCAAGGACTTCTGAAATTCCATTCTGACCATGATGCTCTGCTCCTGTAAAGTCCTTGAGGGACTGGCCCTCACCAGCAACATAATTCACTTGCAGGACCCTGCTCTGCCTCCTTTTCTAGTTTATCTCCTTCTATCTCATTTTATACAGCTGCCCACACCAAGGAACCTATAAAAAACATACTATATCCTTGCCTCTGTCATAGTTTCCTTGCTGGGAACATTCTTTTCCACCTAGACCATCTGGGCAACATCTATTCCTCCTCTAAGACTTGACTCAAAGTTTCATAAGCAACTCAAATCTTCCTCCAAAGGCAGATCTTTCTCTGACCCTCCTTAAGCAACTGAGCATTCTCATGAAACTCTTTACAAACAACTATGAGTGAACTGATGGGTCTCTTCTGTTATTCAACTGTTCCCCCTACAAAAACTTCTGACAGCGATGACAGTGCCTTGTTTATCTACAGCTACATCTCTAACTATCCCCAGCACTCAGCATCTGCCTGCCACATAAGGACTCAGTATACACCTGATCAATGAATGCCCAAACATGGGATTTCCCTTCAGAGTATACAATCATCATTTAACAGCATCCTATGCACAAAGGAGAGGCAACTGCCAAAAGTGAGTCAGGTCAAACTCTATTTTCAACCTTTCTCCTGATAAAATTCTGCATGACCTTACATGAAAATCTAGCTCTGACTGGTACTATTTTTCCTGCTTCGTTTCTCCCTCTCTTCTCTCTTCTACCCATTCCCCCAACTCCCTCATTACCGTCCCTTTAGCAGACCTTCACTCTTCCGGTTTCAATTGTTTCTCTTCTCCTGTTGCCATCAAAGGTATCTAAGCAGTGAGGGACGTGTTAGGAGATGTGGGTTTTCATGAAAACCTGGTCTCACAGAAGCTGTGGCACCAAGCATGGGCACATCAGAGCACAAAAAGGACAGGAACTCCATGCCATAAACAATGGCACTTGAGTAACAGATTCCCTAAGGCTGCCGGATCACAAAAGCATTTAAGGAAACTGGCTGATCACAAGCTGTCTCATTGATCTATTGGTGGGAAATTAGAAGTTTTTGAAATCTGACATTGAATTTACCGATTTAACTGCCAATAAACCAGCAGAGCCATTCAATTCATACTCCCCAAATGGTGCTCCCTTGTTACAATGTCAATATAACTAAGAATCAAAGTGAAGCTTGATGGAGGTGGGAGAGCATTATTTACGAACAGAGTTCTGATCCTGATTCATAAGTTAAACTGACTTATGGGGGCACCTGGGTGACTCAGTCGGTTAAGGGTCTGCCTTCGGCTCAATTCATGGTTCCAGGGTCCTGGGGTAAAGCCCCATATTGGGCTCCTTGCTCAGCAAGGAGTCTGCTTCTCCCTCTCTCTCTTGCCTCTCCCCACTGCTTGTGCTCTCTCTCACTCACTCATTCTTTCTCAAATAAATAAAATCTTAAAAAAAAATTCATATTCTATCTGTGCCTATTTCATCTGTGGTCACTTAAAAAAGAGTAATTGGAAGGAGCTATGAAGCAGGCAGCTGATCAGATGAGCCCAAAGATCTAGGATTCTTCATATTCACACTGGGGTAACCTCAGCTCCAGGAGTGTGGGCGTGGTTTAGCATCTACCTTCCAGCAAGCAGAATGCAGCTGAGGTACTAGGATGTCATTTCTGAGATGAGGTAACAGAAGGACTGCGGGTTCTGTCTTGGGCACCATCTCTCACAGCTTTCTTTTCTCACTCACTCAGAGAGGGAAGCCAGCTGCTATGTGGCTCAGAGCTGAGGCAGGCTCTGATTAGCACTCAATACACTGGCTACAACTAGGGCCAGAGACACACAATTAAACTGTGCCGTACCTCTGACTCCGAGAAACTGTGAGATAATGAACATTGTTTCAGCTACTAAGTTCCAGGATAACTGGATAGCAACAAGAGCTAGCTACCACAGGCTACTTCTTCCACATTTATCAGAGAAGATGTGAAATCCACCCTACTGATATTTTATTATTAATGGTGGCGGGGGCGGGGGGGGGGGGCGGAGCGGATCACAAAGTGAACATTGCAATAATAATTACTTTGGCTTATTTACTAGTTAAATAACATTTGCTTCTTGACGTTCTAATACTAATAATTATTACTCTTCTATTTAAGTTGTTGAGCTCTCTTAAGGTTTATATTCAAAAACTGTATCCCCCCCGCCAGTTTTACTGACTCAATTGGATTATTAAATAAAGATGCTTCAAGTCTGGTCAGAAGCCATTAGTGCTAAATAGCTATGCCAGAATGAATAAAATGGAAAAATCAGAAGAGCTGGTACCTGCTTGGAGAGGAAACCTTTTCTTTCACGTGGAAATCATGATTCATTCCAATCTTGTTGCTCAGCTTAGAAACATCATCAACTGTACCTATCAGACCTGTGACAGAAAGAACCTCAGGTGTACACCTGGAACTAATGTTAACAACTATATTTCCATTAAAAAAAAAAAAAAAAAACTTATGGCAGACACGAGTCATTCTGAATTTCTATGTTATTCATAGACTCACTCTGAGTAGGCCCCAAATTGAGATTCATCAAATTGATCTCACACCAACTCATTTGACCGTTCTAGTAGTTTAGGTTTTCTGAACTCTGGGTCCAGTGCCTAGCGTAGTCCAGCATGGGAGTGAGGGAGGACAAAGAAGCTATTTTATAAATAACAAAATGAAATACAAGCCTTTCTCTTGAAAAGTAAAATAATTAAAGCAGCAAAGAAACAATAATTTGTGATTTGCAAACATAAGCATTTATCTAAGGGTATTCTAATTCTGCTCTCCTTTTCCTGACTCTGATGAAAGTTAAATTCTCCATATCGATGGTACTGAATGGCACCAGTGTCACCTGGTCTCAAAAAGCAGGAGTTCCCAGGTGTTAGGATTTTATAGGTTACTGACATTTCCAAAGATTCTGAGCAACTGATGAGAACCTGCCCACGTTCTGTTTTGCCAAGTGTGAACTGCAGATAAGCAAATTAAAAAATCCACTCTACCACACCAAACCATCATTTCAAAAAAGAAAAGCTTAACTTTCAAAAAAACTAAAACCAAAAACTCCCCCCCACCACCACACACAAAACAGAAAGGGAAAGTTATCAGAATAAAGAGGAGTCCTTTACATTGAATCGATTTAGCTTTAGGAAAAATTTACTACATCTTTATTTTCTTTCACTAAATATTGTGAAGAATTTTGTCATAAACCAGCACTAACATTTGGGACCCAATGCTCTAAGTTCTTACTACAGACCCAGCTGAGCTCATTCTCATGAAACAGCACAATAGTTTTAATGATCACTTGGTATGTGGAACGAAGTTGCACATAGTACATCATACTTTCTCATTCTCTTTCAATAGCCCTTCCTAATTCAGCAAGAAAAATATCTGGTTCTGAGATATGGAGGGGATATAAATGAATGAAGATTGGCCATGAGTTGGTCACTGTTGAAGCTGGGTAATGAGTAAATGTGGCTCATTGTACTAGTCTCTCTACTTTTATAAATGTTTAAGTTGTCCATAAGTAAGATTTCAAAATGTAAAAAGGAAAAATAGTTATTGTAGAAAAGAGGCTATACAGAATGCCTTTACTTTGGAGATACACGATGAATTTTTAGATCAAGTCATGACCCTAACTTTCAGTATGAAAGGACAAAAATACATATTTATAGAGAGAGCAATGTGGTAGAATGTTAACAATGTGGGCATTCGCCTTTTTTTTTTTTTTTTTTTTTACTTTTCAACAAAGTTGAACTATTTTGAAATTAAAAAATAAAATAAAATAAAATAAAAATCTATAGGTAAAAGGTGATTGCAAATTTACCAAAAGCCACTGAGCCCTTGCTTTGGCAAACATAAAGATGAATTGAACCTTAAGTGGACATCTGATATTCCCTTTATTTTTGCAGCCTCTCGGAAGCCCTTGGTTTCAGCCAAAATGGCAAAACACAGTCAAATATGTAAACAGACAATCCATTAACTCACTAATGCGAAATGAGAAATAAAATCTTCCAAGGGATACTGAGTTATAGCAGCTTACTGAAGGACAGAGGGAAAGATTACCCACAGAAACACTTTCCAAATACAAGAAGTCGAAGTTCAGATCCTACTTTGACAAGACTGTTCTGGTGCTCACAAGTACCATGGTACTAGGTAACTCCCAACAGCTGTAAAAATCAGGAAAGGGGAGGGCCCAAAGAGAAATTCGAGGGAAAAGGCAACAAAAGTAGATTTTTAAAATCCAAATCCCAAGGACAAAGAAATTTTCAACATGATACAGTAACTGAACCAAGGCAACTAATCTACATGTCAAATTCTTTTTTTTTTTTTTTTTTTTTTTTTTTTTTTTTTTTAAAGAGGCAATTTGGGGGACGCCTGGGTGGCTCAGTTGGTTAAGCCACTGCCTTCGGCTCAGGTCATGATCCCAGGGTCCTGGGATCGAGTCCCACATGGGGCTGCTTGCTCAGTGGGGAGCCTGCTTCTCTCTCTGCCTCTGCCTGCCTCTTTGCCTGCTTGTGTTCTCCCACTCTCTCTCTCTGACAAATAAATAAAATCTTTAAAAAAAAAAAAAAAAAAAGAGGCAATTTGGTTACTCACTTTAGGGTTGTTTTACCTACGGATTCATCTAAATAGTCTCCCGAAGAATTAGATTGTTTACACCGTATTTACAAAAAAATTGGCTCCCCCCCCCCCACATCAGGTTCATTCTAGCCAAATAAATTTCTATGCACCAATTTGCCACTTTGGGGCCAATCTGTTAGCCGGCAACGACCCCATGTGGCCACAAGAGAAAAGTGCAATTCAACCTCAGAGTAGCCGGGCCTTGAACTAATTTTTCACACTTGAATCTTCGAGTTTAACTCGAGTTAAACTCTTGCACGTGGACAGGTCTTCAGACTGGTACCTGTTTTAAATTCTGTAGAGATTACTAGAAGAGAAATGCTGGATGAGTCCCAGCGAAGTTCGACCTACGGAAGCACAGAAGAGACCTGCGACGCAACAGGAACATAAAAGTACGGAGCTCGAGAACAGAAGCCCAGACCAGCAGTACTTCTTAAGTCCATGAAGCGCCGAGTGATTCCCACCGAGGGCCACTTGGGTTCTCTGAAAGTACCCCAAGTGTCTGCCATTTTCCACCTACAAATTCAAACTACAACAATTATGGCGGTGAAGGCGCTTGGCCTCAAATCTTGTCAGATTAAAAAAAATTTTTTTTCTTTTGTCAGATTCAAGTAATCCGGCCCGGGTCCTTTCTCCCTCCTGGACCAACCTTCGGGTGTACAGGGGGCCTAGGGCCTGGGGGAGCAGGGACTGGGACGGGGGACAGGGGGAGACCAGGCGACAGGCAAACGGAGAGGCCGGCGGGCCCTTCCTCTTCCGCCCTGCGCCGGGATGGGCGCCCCCGAGCGGCTACGGGACCTACGGGCGGGGTGGTCCTCGGGGCCTCTCGGGTCTTCCCGGGTCGGTGCTGAGATCTCAGGCTTGCAGGACCGGCACTGTGCGTCGCCTGGGTCCTTCAGGGGCACTTTCTCCTCGACGTCCGGCATGTTGCGGATGGAATCTGGGTTGGGGAGAAATGACGCGCCGTTGGCGTCGGGGAAAGGGTGTCTCCCACTGTCGCCGGGGGTCCGGAGCCCGGCCCGGCGCGCCGGACTCGGCCAGACCAAAAAGCGCAGGGTGGGCAGCGTCAGGGCGGGGGACAGGCGGGACAAAGGAGCCTGGAGGGCTTGAGGGGTCCCTGGAGTCAGGCTCTGGGCGCGCAAACAGGAGGCGGTCCGGCCCCGGCGACGCTGGGGGCAGCCCCCGGCTCAGGACGCTCGCCTCGCGCCCTCTCCGGCAGCAGAGGGAGCCCTCGGCGCCTCAGCCCCGCGCCGCTCACCTCCTCCCCGGCGACTTGCCGCCTGCTCTGGGTTCCCCGTCACAGCCGCGCAGCCTCCAGGCGCGGGCTGTACCAACCGCGGCGGGGCGGCGGAGGGGGGGGGGCAGCGGGCGGCCGGGAGGGCCCTGGCAGCCGCGCGGAGCCGGCCGGGTCGACCCCGCGCACCACGGCTCGCCCTGCTGGGGACGCCGGGTGGGAGAGTCGGGGCTTTGAGAACAAAGCGCCGGCCATCTCCCGGGGCAACGGGTGGGGTCACGTGGCCACCTGGCAGTCCCGCGCGGCTGGGACCCAGGCGGGCTGGCTGGTGCTGGGTCGTCGTGGGCGCGAAGCCCCTCCGGCCTTGGGTTACCTGGTTGCTGGGGGCAGTCTCCGCCTGGCATCCACCCCCACGAAAAAGATCACCTGGAGCTACTTAGGGAGGGAGAGAACAAGGTGATTTCTCTTCAGCCGGCTCTTGTAGCCCAAGGAAGAGAACCTCACTGAGGCGGGTGGTTTCTTGTTAGTGCCTCCGAGGCACCTGAGGAGAGCGGGGCCATGCTACCATTTCTGCAAGTGTGGAAACCGAGACCCCGGCCACCTGCGGGTCTGTGGAGGCGTGCAGGCGGGGCAGCAGCGGAGGCTCTTCCACTGAATTCCTGGCCTGGGGTCTTCTTGGGCTGGACCTCCAACCCCTGGTTCCGGCTCTCGGGCTTGTCTTGGTTTCGGGTCTGCCCTGTTGCCCTTGGAGCGATGTAAGGACCTGGAGTGACCACTCTCCCCTTCAAAACTTGCATTTCGGGGGCTGGAAATGAAAAGGAAGCATCCACTGCTTACACTCCTATCCCTCTTTATTAACTAACTTGATCTCTTACGACAAACGCTTGCTCAAAAAATGGAAAATAAAACATAAGATGAAAGTATTGCCTGTAAGAAATCAAGTTATTATAACCCTTGCCTTGTTAGTGTGGGATGTGGATTCTTCTTGCACAACCCATGTGTTTTGAAAGGGAAAATTACGAAGACGCATAAGAACACTTCCTTCCTGCCTTCCTCCCTTAATCCTTCCCGCCTCCCTTCGTTCCTCCCTCCCTTCCTCCCCGCCTCAATATGCCTAACATGAAGCTCGAACTACTGCCCCAGAGATCAAGTGTTGTGTGTGAGATGTGTGCTCTACCTACTGAGCAAGCGGGGGGCCCCTGATACATTTCTGCTAAGAAAGTCTACTCTAGGGGCGCCTGAGCTGCTCAGCGGGTTAACCGTCTGCTTTCGGTTTAGTCATCATTGGGGTGTCCTGGAATTGGTCCTGCATGGGGTTCCCTCTTTCTCCTTCTGCTTCTCCCTCTCCCAGTGCTGCTCCCTCTCCCTGTGCTGCTTCAGTTTCTCTCTCGCTCTGTCAAGTTAAAATTTTTTTTTTTAAAGTCCCCTCTAGGGGCGCCTTGGCGGCTCAGTTGGTTAAGTGTAGGCTTCAGTTAAGGTCATGATTCCAGGGTTCTGGAATTGAGTCTCACGACTGGCACCTTGCTCAGCAGGCAGCCTGGTTCTCCCTCCGCCTGCCACTCCCCCTGCTTGTGCTTGCTCCCTTTCTCTCTCTCGCCAACCAATAAATAAATCTTAGGGGGAAGAAAAAGTCTACTCTACCCTGAGGTCAAGGCAGACATGAGGGGAACAGCCTAGTAAAGTTACTGTTTAGCTGAAGCCTTCTTAATCCAGTACATATTCAACCTGCCCATTACCCCTCCTAACCTTTCCTGGTATTTCCCTCAGAGATGTTAACTATGCAGGCTGGCCTTCACCCCAAACTGAGAAGGAAGAGTAATTAACTGACTTAAGCAAAGAGGTCCATGAAAATGTAATTATTCATTATTACAAGAGAGATTTTTAGGCTGGGTCTCAAAACAAACAGACAAACAAAAAGTTCTGTTTGGGTGGAATTTTCCAGAATGACACCAGTTCATTTGTCCACAAAAATGGCATTGCCATAAAACTTCCCCTGCTGATGCCTGAAATTACCTCCAGCAGTTCATTCATATACGTTACACAGCCTATGTATATGTATATGTATATGTCCTCTTAATACCCAAATTCTCTGGAAGGGGCAGTGGGAAGAAATAGCAGGTGGGAGCTTGTGGGGGTGGGGACTGAAGCCAGAAAAGGAGTAAAGAATGGGGGTGGAAAAGAAAGACAGAATTGGAGTTTTCCCAGGGTCAGCCTGGGGACAGCATTTCATGATCTTTATCACTATAGTTATCAGAACCAACTAGCCAAAGTTAAAAGTTGAGGGGAATAGAAAGATGATTCAAGAGATATGCCCTCCTTCCCTTTGGGGTCTTAGTTAATGATAACTGATTTTGGTTTAATGATTTACAAAATGTTTTTACATTGCAAATCCATATGCTGTGGACACAATCCTACCTGTTCAGTAGGCCAGGCGGGTGTTATTTTGCATCATTTAATAGATGAGCGAACTGTGAATTAGAGAGGCTTCTGGGAGTACCAAAAGTCACTTGGCAAGCAAGGACTTGATGCTCAATCCTATACTTTTTCTTAATTCACCCGATCTCTCTGTCTTCTAGCTGAGAAGCTGTATATACAAGAAAATATAACTGACATAAAATGGTATAGAAAGTGCAAGAGCTGGGGGTACAAATGAGAAGAAATACGGGACCGTCAGAGAAAGGATGAGAGATCTTCCAGATGTTTGGATCAGTTCAAACCCAGCCTTTAGCCAGGATCCTAAGCAAGACTGTGTAACTGATTTGTGTTTGGAGGGGATCCTTTGTTCAGCCTGGTTCCCTCTAAACCTCGGGACCTGCTTTAAACTCTCCTAATGGGTGAAATTGGATTTTCCACACATGTCCACTATTTATTGGGAATGCCCTTCCTGACTGAGTTAACACCTTTACCCTGTGAAAGTGTACATATCTCAAAAGACCCACAAGACAAGTGTTTCTCGAGCAACCCAAGGACAGAGGTAAAAGCCCCATTTCCTCTCACGTTGCAGTGTGCCCCAAGCTGTACAGCCCTGGGTTCTCCTTTTATATTAAAATATCATCTGAATTTTGGGGTGCTGGGTGGCTCAGTCGGTTGACTGTCGGCTTTGGGCTCAGATCATGATCCTGGGGTCCTGGGATGGAGCCCTGCATCCTGGCTCCCTGCTCAGCAGGAAGTCTGCTTCTCTCTCTCCCTCTGTCCTCCACTCCCCCCAACTCCTGCTCTCTCTCACTCTATATCTCAAATAAATACATAAATAAAATATTTTAAAATCATCACTTTTATCTTCTATTCACAACATATCCATATTTGCCTCAATACTAAAGTCAATTTTCTATCCTCAAATCTTTTGAGTAGAATTCTTGTTCCAGAAAGAAGGTTTTCCTATACTCACTGGTACACCTCCATATACCCCTATGGGTTCATACACCGCAGACTGAGAAGCGGTCCAAGGGAATCTCTGGCCTGCAGCTAGAATGTTCCTGCTCAACCACTTCCCCACATATGTGAGCTTTAACCCAAGCCCAACAGTATGCTCTGTTTTCATTTGCTAAATACTACCCTGGGTACACTACCATACAAAAACAATTATGCAGAGAGTTGGTCCTACCCACAAAGACATTCTGAAAGAGGGGTTGATAAAGACAAAAATGTAAGAAAAATACTCCTGGATGACTGTAAGAGGTACAGAATCTAAGAGGAATCCTGAATATGGATCCGCTAATTTTATGAAACAAAATAACGGAAATGAAAAACATCTCATCTTACAAATCATCTTGGGCTCGTGAGGTTAAATGACTTGGCTAAGGTCACCACCAGTTTATGGAAAAATGTAGGACTAGAACCCATATCACAGTCGGTGTACTCTATAACATATAGGGCTAAGCAAGAGTAAAAACTAATACTGTAAATAAGTATTTGTATTTCTAAAGAAAAATGTAAATGACAGGCCATGGAATGGAAAAAGTAAGAGGCGGAATTACACAGAGGCCAAGCTTGCAAGTTCAGTAGACTATACTGGAAGATAAACTACAGTCAGAGTGGTAGGGACACGTAAATACAGGGTGGGACATTTAAATGAAACCATTTGGAGTCATGTAAACTGGGACTGATTTCATTATAGCCTCCCTTATGGTACAGAACTGCACGTCAAAACTATTTGCTTTAGTCTTTTGATAAATGTGTTTTCTTCATAGAATCAAAGAGTAGGAGAAAGGTTTCGGTAATCTGGGGGCAGTCTGGACATAGCCCTTTGTAGCTCAAAGTGAAGTGTTATGGATGGAGAACCCTTTACAAGTCTTTTAAGGAAAGGGGGCTCAAAGAGAGGACAAAGAAGATTCTGGCAGCCGCTTAAACATCCAGCTTGGTTAGCCACATCTCACTCTACCAGCGATACCTAAGAGGTCCTTGTTTCTTCCTGCCCTGGGGTCTTTGCATGTGCTGTTCCTTCCCTCTGGGATCCTTCCCCTTCCTCTCCTTCCCCTCCTACCTCACTCCCTCTCATTCTTCAAGTCCAGCTTACAAGGTCTAACCTCCTCAGGGAAATGTCTATGAACCTCATTCGCTTCTCTCAGCACCCCCTATGTTGTCTTCGTAGCCTTCACCACAGCTTGTAATTATATGCTTGTTGGCATAATTAACTTTATTCAGTGTGGAACTCTACCGCCGGACTGTAGGCTCCCTGAGAGCAGGCACGGTCTGCATTTCATTTACCACTGTGGCTGGAACATAGTGGATGGGCAGTCCCTAAGGGTAGCCTGAGCAAATGGGCACAAACTGGCCGTGCAGCTGCATGGAGGACCCGTAAGAATGAGCTACTGCTCCCCCCACACACTGGAGAGGCCCGGCAAACTGTGTCTCTCTGGACCCAGTTTCAGTTACCAGCGCCTATCTTTCTCTTTTTGTCTCAGACACGTTTCCCCTCTTTCCATCTCTCCTCTGTCCTGGGAGTCTTTTAAACCCTCAAAGACGATGTCTGAGAGAGAAGGAAGGGTGTTCAGGGTCCTTTGACAGGGAGCTTCCCGCCTCCCCCGACCCTGAACCGGAAGGTGGCGATAGGGGGCAGTGGCAGCCTGGGAGTAACTTCCAGAAGTAGACTGCCAGAGAGAGAGAGAGAGAGACTTTCTCTCTCTCTCTCTCTCTTTCTCTCTTTCTGCAGAGCAAGCCAGGGTCAGCAGCAGCCCAAAGCCACAAAAACTGACTTTAAAAGTCCTCCTAAGAGCTGCGTCTTTCGACTTCCCAAAACAATCCCGCCTTGTGCCCCAGGACACGGCGCGAGTTACACACTTAAAGCAGTTTCCACAGAACCGCATTCAGTTGGTTTTAAACTCTGGGGAAAGCTGGCAGCCTCTTTGTGGGTTTTTTTTTTTTAAAAACTAGTTAGAGGGACAATTAAACCTTTATGGGCCCCAGAATGTACCTATGCAGACATAAATAAGGATCATTCTTCATCACCAGAGAGAATCCACTTTCTGGCAACAGAGATATTTTTCTGCCATCGTAGGACAGAGCTGTGCTCATACACCTGAGAGCCTTTATGATGAGGGCAGGTGATGGGGGCGGTCAGCATGGGCAGAGGTAGAAACTTTGACCATAAGTTCTCAAAATGGACACATAGCAGGCCTTGGGCTTAGCCAGTCTTAAATAAATCACAAACTCCCAAAGCCTTTCCAGAAAGCAGCCCAGATTTTAGGCCAAGAAAACTCGTCTTACTGCCCTCCCACCCCACCCCCTTGTGTTACTTTGGGCCAAAATGGTCCATTTGTCAAAGAGTCCTGACTCTCTTATTCCCACTCTTACAACACAATACAATGCATTCACGTATTTACAGTGCAGTGTCCTTGAATGGTCGGATGGCTTTTTTTTTTTTTAATCCAATAATATCATTAAATGCACCAGGGGGCTAACTTCTTAAAGGAACCTTTGAGTAAACTCTTTTGTTAAGTGAATCAGTCTTTTGTAAGGCAAATCATCAGCCACCAATTTGTTTTCCAAATCTGAGATTTCACATAGGAGATTTTCTTCACCAGGCCCACTCTAGATGGTGGCCTGTACATTTTCTTTTATTTTCCTGTCTTTGGTCAAGACAAGCTCTTCCTGAATAGACATTATTGGGTAGGGATGAAGGAATCTCAAACACTTGAGAAGTAAATCAGTTTCAATCATTCCTGTCATCCATAATTCTCTAGAACCACCAGCCTAAAGCAAAGTATAATGATCTCCCGGCAAAAAAATCCAGCATAGATTTGAAGGCCAGTCTATTTGAAGTCAGTTTCAAAAGAAATGCAGAGAACGGGGCTTTGAAAAGAAAAATTATTGTAGATTTTTTTTAATTGAGGCAAAATACATAGCATAATATTTACCATTTTAACAATTTGTGAGGGTATAATTCAGTGGCATTAAATAAACTAAATTCACAATGTTGTGTAACCATCACCACTATCTATAGCCAAAACCTTTCATCATCTGCCACAAAAAAACTCTCCCCATTAAACAATAACTCCCCCACTCCCCCTCCCAACACCCCTCCTTCACAACCCACGAGAACCTCAATCCCAGTTTCTGTGTCTATGAACAGGGGATTGTTTTAAACTTCAGCTTTAGTTTGGGCCTTTCATTTCCTTCCCCTGGTGTGGTGGGAGAATGGAGAAAGTGTGGCCACCCTCTTTTCACCTTGTACACTCTTCCCACTGCTGCTTCCTGCTCCCCTTTCCTCCGCCTACCGGGGCGGAGCTGAAGCAGGAGTCAGTCCCGGACAGAGGGAGAAACTGGCGAGGGGCTGCAGCCCTCAGCAGGAACAAAAGGAGGTCACTGGGTCTGAGTCTCCCTAACCAGCTCAGGAATGGCAAGAATTTTCTGACTTCAATAGTCTGAGGAAGTAGGAACATGATGAATCCAGTGGCTGTTCTGGTGTCTGGGGCCTATGCCTGCATGTGGCCTCCTGCTGAGCACCTGTCAGCTTCTGCCTTACCTACCAAAGATCAGTCAGGGCTGAGAGAGGTAGGACTGTAGGAAGAGACATGGAGGGCTTCCTTGGGCACCCACAAACTCCATGCTTGGAATTTCTAACCCTGAAAAACACAGGCGAAACCACTCACAACCCCTGCAGAATTTACATTTCTTGTACCCATTGGTGGCCGACAGAAGCACACTCAGAATGATTCACATCCTAGAGTTTGGGGTTTGCTTTGTTCACAATGCTTAGAAATTCTCAAAGGAGCTTCCCCACACCCCCCACCCCCACCACACTCTGCCTGCCCCCTTCCCAACACAGCTCAGGGGAACACAAGACTTGGCTTATGAAATCTGATTTTTAATTGTTTCAAGAACTACTTGGGGACCCCCAGCCTCGCCTTCCCAACCCTGGGAACTGTGAGTCTGCCAGGGCCCCTAGGGCAACTGGGGCAAAGTGGTTTTGTGGCACAGAGAAACAGCCACGGGTTGGGGGGGTGGGGAGAGAGGAATCACCTCAAAAGCAGGAGAGTTGAATTCCTTCTGCTGCCCACTTGCTGGTGACCTTGGGCAAGTCCCTTTACAGCTCTGTCCTCATTTCCCTCAACCTGGGTGGGAGGGCCCTCCAACTATGAGAACTTACAGGAAGAGAGAGAAACAAGGCTTTCTGATATTTGGAATTCTTGAACTAGGAATCCAAGTCCTTCGTTTCCCATCAGTGCTGACATCAATGGAGGAACGGCAGCAGGGATGTAGGGGAAGACAGTTGGGGAAAGAGAAGAGTGGACAGAAGTACTGTAGGTGTGTTTTAGGATGGATTGAGAATAAAGTTTTGGTTGGATTTTCATGAGAAAATATTCGGCAGGTAGGCAAGGAATAAGCAGCTGGAATCAAGGAGTGAGACTGAGACAAATAGATAACAAGAATAGAGTCTGGAGTCATGGTTGATGAAATAGTCTTAATAATGCCAAACAACACACATCAAATGCTGAGTATGTGGCAGGCCCTCGGGGAGCCATTCACATGGATGTGCTATTACTATTCTCACAACACCCTTATAATGTCGTTAAAAGATACAGTTTGTACTGCTGTATAGATGTATCCCGCTCAAGGTCACTGTCACACAAGGAAGAAGTGGTAGTACCCAGACTTGAACCCTGAGAGTCTGACCTCAGAGCCTTTGACCAGTCTTTTCTTTTTTAGATTTTATTTATTTATTGGGGGTGGGGTGCGGGAGCAGAGAGGGGAGGGAAGGGGCAGAAGGAGAGGGAAAAGCAGATTCCCGCTGAGCAAGAAGTGGGGCTCTCAATCCCATGGACACTGAGATCAGGACCTGAGCCAAAGGCAGATGCTTAACCGTCTGAGCCACCCAGGCACCCCTTGACCAGTCTTTCATACAACCTCCTAAAAGGGGAGGTGGAGGAAAATAAGAGAAAAGCAATACAGGTGAAAGACAGAACCTTGGCAAATACCTGCAAATAGTGGTCCTATTCTTGATCAACGGTGATGTAAAATTGATGAGATGAAGATGTGGGTCAGAAACAAACTGAGAAGCATCCAGGTGTATCTAGTGATGCTATCAACTGGTCTGGCTCCGCACGCGTTCAACAGTAACACTGAGCGCTTACTGCGAGCGAGGCACTGTACGAAGAGGCATCACCTACATTATCTCATTTAGTCCTTTCGCAAATCCACCAAGAGGATGCCCATTTCATAGGAGAGCCACGGGCTTAAGGGATTTAACACCAGCTGGAAAGGGTCAGGATGGGGAACTCAAAGCCAAGCTGTGTGTTTCTGGACCCAGCCCCAGCAAACTCAGTCTTTCCTGACTGCCCCTCAACAGTCACATAGCGAAACCACTGGACATTTCTGGAATGTTTTGTCTAAGATTCACTCCCTTGAATTAGCTTGTAGTTGAGCCCAGTATTTGAAGTCAATGCTTCCGGAAGTTGCTAAAGGGTTATCAGCTGCCTGGAACCAATGTTTAAGTTTACAATGTGCCTATTTGAGTTAATTTGACCCAATTAGAATAAAGCAGTGAGTCTACTTTCTGGACCCCGAGACAAGCCCAGAGAGGTCCTGCCACATTCACCTCCAAGGAGCACCCTGATAGGTTCATGGGTAATCCCCCTCTCCCTTATGGTGATTGGTTCAGAGAGAGCACGTGACACAAATCTGGCCAATGAGGCACAATAAGAGGTCAGGGAGAGGCTCCATTAGTCTACTTGCCTGCTTCAGTCTGGGAGGGAGGGTGTTTCGCCTCGACTTTGTGGGGCTGTGGTGGGAGCAAGAACTGTCTCCAGAGACTGTGTCAGTACCAGCTTCACTACTCAGTCACAGGGAACCCTCGCAGCCCAGCCTCCTGCCTAAGATTCCCCAGCATCAAGCCAATACATTTATTAAGTCAGTGTGATTTGGGGTGCTGACAGCCCCCAACTCCCACTGGAATGTGAGCAGTATGAAGGCACAAATCATGTCTCTCTCCTTACGTGGTGCATCCCCAGCCCTTATTACAGAATTTAGCACTGAGACATAACTCTATGTAGGTGAATGAGTACATGAGAAGAGTAATGAAAAAACAATAAAATGGACTCAAAAAATACTACAGCTGGAAAACACTTTTAAAATCACTATTCCAAGTCTTCTCTCTCTTTTCTTTTTTTTTTAATTAAAAAAAATTATTTTTAAGTAATTCCTACACCCCTTGTGGGGCTCGAACTTAAGCCAGGGAGACCAAGTCACAGCCCCAGCTCCACCAATAGATCCAGCAGGGCGCCCCTCTCTCCTTTCTACTCTCTAGTGAAAAAAGAAGCAAGGGTTGCTGTGTTAGGTTAATGGTAATTTTCCCTCTTAATTAGGGCAGACACGCTTTAGTCCCTGCTGTGGGAGCCTTCAGTCTCCCTTAGGCAAGCATCCCAGAGGGGCTTTGATGCAGTGCCCAGACCAAGCTAGAGAACAAGACACCAGGAAGCACTCACTCCCGGGCTAAATAAAACCAGCATCTGTTGAAGATAGAAATGGGGACTTAGTAAGAAAGATATACAATTATACATTAGAAATTTAAGTTACAAAATATCTCTGAATGTTGGTTAATGTTTATTGTTGGCCATTTTTCATTACTAAATTATAGAAAATACATTGTTCTAACTCTTTCTGCCTTTATTATTTTTTTTTAAAGATTTTATTTATTTATTTGTCATAGAGAGAGAAGCGAGAGAAAGCACAGGCAGACAGAGTGGCAGGCAGAGGGAGAAGCAGGCTCCCCACCAAGCAAGGAGCCTGATGTGGGACTCGATCCCAGGACGCTGGGATCATGACCTGAGCCGAAGGCAGCTGCTTAACCAACTGAGCCACCCAGGCGTCCCTCTTTCTGCCTTTAGAATGGAGAGCTCCATCTGCATCCCTCTTTGAACCTAGGGCTGAGACTATCCACCGCTTCCCTTGCTGGGGATACACATTTCTAAAAATCCAAAATTGCAAAATGAAAGATATGAAGCATTGGTATGTACATCCCCGCACATTGTATTCAAGTGTTCTTGTATGTACTTTTTATGTAATATTTTATTCAAAATCAACTTTATTGAGGGGCACCTGGGTGGCTCTTGACTTCGGTTCAGTTCATGATCTCAGGGTAGTGAGATCAAACCCTATGTTGGACTCTACACTCAGCAGGGAGTCTGCTTGAGATTCTCTCCCTCTCCCCCGCTCTTTCCCCCCACTTGCTCAGGCACTCTCTCTCAAATAAATAAATCTTTGTTGTTTTTTAAAGATTTTATTTATTAATTTGACAGAGAGAGAGATAGCAAGAAAGGGAATACAAGCAAGGGGAGTGGGAGAGGGAGAAGCAGGCTTCCCACCAAGGAGGGAGCCCAATGCAGGGCTCGATCCCGGGACCCCAGGATCATGACCCAAGCGAAAGGCAAATGCTTAATGACTGAGCCATCCAGGCACCGCTCAAATAAATAAATCTTTAAAATAAATAAAATAAACTTTACTGAGGTATAATTTTCATGGATAAAATGTGCCAACTAAGTACACAGTTCAATGAGTTTGGGGGGTATTTATTTATTTATTTGACAGAGAGAGAGAGAGTGTGTAAGAGCAGGAACATGAGCAGGGGGAGTAGGAGAGGGAAAGCAGACTCCCCGCCGACCAGGGAACCCAATGTGGGGCTCCATTCCAGGAGCCTGGGATCATGACCCAAGATGAAGGCAGATGCTCAATGACTGAGCCACCCAGATGTCCCTAGTTTAATGAGTTTTGACAAATTATGTACCAGATAACCACCACCACCACCACAGTCAAACAGAATACCTTCATTATATCCAAAATTTCTTTGAGTCCATTTTCAGTCAATACCCATCTCCTTCTCCCAGGCCCCAGGTAACCATTGATCTAGTCTCTGTCACTATATATTAGTTTTACCTGTTCTAAAACTTCATGTAAATGTAGTTATATAATTGTATTAGTTACATTTATTTATTTATTTAAAAGAGACTGTCCGAGCAGGGTGGGGGGGAGCAGAGGGAGAGGGAGAGAGAATCTTAACCAGGCTCCAGCAGGAGGTGGTACTCCATCCCACCACCCCAAGAATATGATCTCAGCTGAAATCAAGAGTCCGACTCTCAGCTGGGCCACCCAGGTGTTCTGACACTTTTTTTTTTTTTTTTTAAGATTTATTTATTTCAGAGAGAGAGAGTGTGTGTGCACAGGCGCAAGAAGGGGAGGGCCAGAAGGGAAGAGATTCTCAAGCAGCCTCCTTGCTGATCGTGGAGCCCTGGGGCTCTAACTCCTGACCCTGGGATCATGACCCCAGCAGAAATCAAGAGTTGGATGCCCAACTGACTAAGCCACCAACTGACCAAGCCACTTTTTAAAATGTTTCTTTATTTAAAAGTATTATTAGGGGGTACAGTATGAGGAAGGCACACTTTCAAGGCTTCTGGGAGAACAGAGGTTCCAGAAGGAATGGCTGGGGGAGAAACACATGGAGGGCAAAGGTATCTGGGGGCTGCCATCTAATACCAGAGACTGGGAGGCTTACACAACAGAAATTTATTTTCTCACAGTTCTAGAGGCTGGAAGACCAAGCTCAAGGTGTTGACAGGTTTGGTTTCTCCTGAGGCCTCTCTCTTTGGCTGCAGATGGCTGCCTGCTCACCGTGTCCCTATATGGCCTTTTCTTTGTGTGGGCACATCACTAGTGTCTCTCCCTCTTTTTCTAAGGTCACCAGTCCTACTGGATTAGTTCCTATAATCCTTATGACCTTATTCAACTTTAATTACTTCTTTAAAAGTCCCTGTCTCCAAATATGGTCATGTTGGTTAGCGCTTCAACATATGAATTTGGGGACACAATTCAGTCCATAACACTAGTCTTTTGTGTCTGTGACTCAGCATAACGTCTATGTGATTCATCAGTTTTGTGGCACTTATGGGTAGTTTTTTCCCTTTTGTTGCAGAGCAGTAGTCCACTGTAAGAATATACCGCAGTGTATTTATCTATTTATCTACGATGGATATTTAGGTTATTTCTAGTTTTTTCTATTATGAATAAAGCTCCCATAAATATCCCAGCCTGTCTTTTTGTGGATATATGTTTTTATTTCTCTCTTGGGTAAATACCTAAGTGGAGTTGCTGGATTAAATGGTAAGTTTAACTTTATAAGAAACTAACAAACATTTCTCCAGGGCAGCTGTCTCATTTAACACTTCCACCAGCAGTGTACACAGAAGTTTCCATTGTCCCCCATTCTTACCAATACTTGGTATTGTTCATCTCTCTCTTTTTTAAAAAGCTGTTCTAAATAGTGTAGGTAATGGTTTCTCACTGTGGTTTTAATTTGCCTTCCTTGATGGCTAATAATGTTGAGCATCTTTTCCTGTGCTTATTTATCACCTGGATGTCTCCTTTGGTGAAGTGTCCATTCAAAGCTTTTGCTCGTTTTTAAAATTGGGTTGTTTTCTTATTATTGAGTTATAAGAGCTCTTTACATATTTACAGCTCTTTACAACTTCTTTATCAGCTAAATGATTTGCCTAAGTTTTTCTCCAAGTCTTTGGCTTTTCATTCTCCTAAAGATTTTATTTATTTAACAGAGAGAGAGAGAGAGAGAGAGAGAGAGAGAGCACGCACAAGTAGACAGAGCGGCAGACAGAGGGAGAGAGAGAGAAGCAGGCTCTCCATCGAGCAGGGAGCCTGATGCAGGGCTTGATCCCAGGACGCTGTGATCATGACCTGAGCTAAAGGCAGCCACTTAAATGACTGCGCCACTCAGGCACCCCGGGTTTTCATTCTCCTAATAGCAGAAGTCTCTCATAGTGCAGAAGTTTTTCATTTTGATTAAGTCTGGTTTATCAGTTTTTCTTTAAGGATCATGCTTATCTTAAATAAAGACAGTTTTACTTCTTCCTTCCCAATATAAATGCCTATTTTTTTCTTGCCCCATTGCATAGGCTAAAACCTCTAATACTATGTTGAATAGAAGTGATGTGAGTAGTATCCTTTATCTTGCTCTTCATCTTAGAGGGAAAGCAATCAGTCTCACTATTAGATATGATTTTAGCCATAGGTTTTTTTCTTTTTTAAAAGATTTTAGTGGGGCGCCTGGGTGGCTCAGTGGGTTAAAGCCTCTCTGCCTTCGGCTCGGGTCATGATCCCAGAGTCCTGGGATCAAGCCCCACATCGGGCTCTCTGCTCAGCAGGGAGCCTGCTTCCTCCTCTCTCTCTGCCTGCCTCTCTGCCTACTTGTGATCTCTGTCTGTCAAATAAATAAATAAACAAAATCTTAAAAAAAAAAAAAAAGATTTTAGTTAGTTATTTAACAGAAAGGGGGGAGGGGAGAACAAGCAGGGGGAGCTGCAAACAGATGGAGAGGGAGAAACAGGCAGGGAGCCCAATGTGGGGCTCCATTCTAGGACCCTGGGATCATGATCTGAGCCAAAGGCAGACACTTAATTGAGCCACCCAGGTGCCCTTAGCATAGGTTTTTCATGGATGGTCTTGATCAGATTTAGGAAGTTCCTTTCTATGACTAGTTTGTTTAGCTTTTAATCAGGAATGGATGTTGGTTTGTTTCTCTATTTCTTTCTTTCTTTCTTTTTTAAGAAACAGAGAAGGCAAGATGGGGGTGGAGGAGCAGAGGGAGAGGGAGAGCAAGAAACTTAAGCAGGCTCCATGCCCACCACAGAGCCCACCACAGGCTCCATCTCATAGCCCTGAGATCATTACTTGAGTTGAAATGAAGAGTTGGATGCTTAACTGACTGAGCCACCCAGGCACCCCTGGATATTGTATTTTTGTCAAAAGTTTTTTTCATCTGCTAAGATAGATACTCATTTGGTTTTTCTTTCTTATTTTGTTAATATAGTGAAGTATATTGATTTTCAAATGTTAAGTCAAACTTGCCTGCCTAGAATAAACCCCACTTGGTCATGATGTATTTTATCTTTTTATGTACTGTTGGATTTGATTAGCTAGAATTTTGTTTGAAATTTCTCTATGTTAGTGAGGGTTGTTGGTCTGTAGTTTTCTTTTCTTATAAATGTTTGTCTCATTTCAGTATCAGAGTAATACTGGCCTCAGAATGAGTTGGGAGGTTTCTATCCCCTTCCATTTTCTGAGTTTGTATTTGGTATTTTTTTCCTCCTTTAATATTTGTCAAATTTACCAGTTAAGTTGCCTAAGCCTGGAGTTCTCATTAAGGAAAAATTTTAAGTTAGAAATTCAATTTAAATACTTTTCAGGTTATCGATTCTTACAAAATGAGTTTTGGTAGTTTATCTTTCAAGGAATTTGTCCATTGCATCTAAATTGTCTAATGTATTGGTATTCTTTGTTCACTGTTGACATTGTTTTTTATAATATTTATAATATTTTATAATATTCTCTTATTATCCTTTTTTTAAAACAGTAAAATCTATAGTGAGGTCATTACTGATATTGGTCATTTGTGTCTCCTCTTTTTCTTCCTGATCCATGTGGCTAAAGGTTCAGAAGTTTTATTGATTTCCCCTTTATGAACTATCTTTTGGCTTCATTGATCTTCTTCATTGTTTTGCTGTAGTCTATGTCATTAATTTCTGCTCTGATCTTTGCTTTTTTATTTCTTCGGCTTCATTTGCTTTTCTTCTTCTAGTTCCTCAGGTAGAAGCTGAGATTATTGACTTGAGACCTTTCAAATACTCATTTAGTAGAGTCCCACAAATTTTGGTAGGTTGAATTTTCATCTTCATTCCATTCAACATACATTTGGGGTTTCCCTTTTGTATTTTTATTCCACCATGGCTTATTTAGAAGGGTGTTGTCTAGTTTCAAAATATTTGGAGATTTTCCAGGAATCTTTTTGTTATTAACTTCTAACTTAATTCCACTGTGATGAGAGGACATATTTTTTGTGACTTGAGCCTTTTAACATTTATTGTGACTTCTTTTATGGCCCATAATATGGCCTATTTTGGTAAATGTTCCATGTGTGTTTCAAAAGAATGTGCCTTCTGCTGTTGTTGAATGGAGTGTTCTATAAATATCAATTCGGTCAAGTTGATTGTTGGTGCCGCTTACCTTCTATACCCTTGATTATGTTCTACCTATCAATATCATTTATTAAGCAGAAGTGTTAAAATCTCTGCTGTAGTTGTGATTTGCATGTTTATCCTTGCCATTCTGTCAGTTTTTGCTTCATGTATTTTGAAACTCTGTTATTCCGTGCATAAACTTCTAGAACTAAACCATCTTGATGAATTGACCACTTTATGATATGAAATCATGTATATATTTTTTGAAATTATATTCTTTATATATGGCAACATTCTTTGCTCTGAAATCTACTTTTTTCTGATGTTAATCTACCTTCCTTCCTTCCTTCCTCCCTCTATCCTTCTTCTTTCTTTCTTTTTCTTTTGGTTCACAAAATTTAATTTAATATTTAATTTAATATTTCATGGACACCTTTCCAAGTCATAGACATCTTTTCTGAGATATAGTTGACATATAATGTTATGTTAGTTTCATGGTATAACATATTGATTCAATTCAAAATGGTCACCACATTAAGTCTAGCTACTATCCACCACCACACATAGTTACAAATTTTCTTCTTGTGTTGAGAACTTTTTTTTTTTAAGATTTTATTTATTTATTTGACAGAGATCACAAGTGGGCAGAGAGGCAGGCAGAGAGAGAGGAGGAAGCAGGCCCCCTGCTGAGCAGAGGGCCCGATGAGGGGCTGGATCCCAGGACTCTGGGATCATGACCTAAGCTGAAGGCAGAGGCTTTAACCCACTGAGCCACCCAGGTGCCCCTCTTTTTTTTTTTTTTTTAAGATTTTCTTTATTTATTTGAGAGAGAGAATGAGAGAGAGCATGAGAGGGGAGAAGGTCAGAGGGAGAAGCAGACTCCCCATGGAGCTGGGAGCCTGGGACTTCTGGGATCATGCACCTGAGCTGAAGGCAGTCACCTAACCAACTGAGCCACCCAGGCACCCAAGAACTCTTTTTTGAAAGATCTATTTACTTATTTTAGAGAGGAGGGTAGTGAGGGGAGAAGGAGAGAGAGAATCCTAAGCAGACTCCCTGCTGAGCATGAAGCCTGAGGTGGGGATGGATCCCACGACTCCAAGATTATGACCTGAGCCAAAATCAAGAGTTGGATGCTCAACCAACTGAGCCATTCAGGTGCCCCCTGTGTTGAGAACTTTTAAGATCCACTCTCTAAACAACTTTCAAATATACAGTACAGTACTAACTATAGTCACCATACTGTACCATACATTCCCAAGTCCATCTTTCTTATTTGTGTTAGCATGGTACACCTTTTTTCACCCTTCCACTTTTTGACACATCTGTGTCTTTATATTTAAAGTGTGTTTCTTGGACATGTGCAGAAATCTTTATAGTCTAGGGCCTATTTCCCTGTAGCAGCTCCATATTGGTAGGGAAGGAAAAAGTGCCCCGGATCCTTTCAGGATTAATTTATTCAAAAGAAAAAACAGAAGAATACTCAATATGCAAAAATCTTGTCAAGAAAACGAAGGAAAACCACAGAACATGCTAAAGGGCAGACCTCCATTCGGAAGATGTCCCACAGGAGGTGGAAGGAAACTCTCAACCTTCCAAAGAAGGTGTAAGCTGGGAAGCAGAAGGAAATCTTAAAGGAGGGCCGACCCAGGCTGGCCAGGGGTTTAAAGAGGACACTCCTGTGAGGCATTTGGACCCTGAAGAAATGGTAAGAGGAGTAGATGAGTTGGAAAGGCTTAGGGAAAAGATAAGAAGAGTAAGAAACAAGTTTGTGATGATCGGAAGCAAAGACATTCGCACAGACGTCCTTACCCTGTGTGATTTAGGCCTTGAATTCCTTTTTTGTCTGATATTAAAATCTGGCCTCTTCTTTCTTTCTGTTAGCATTTTCTGATGTATCTTTGACCTTCGTTTTACTTTAGTCATATGGTGGAATTTTGTTTTAGGTAGCTTCCCTGTTACCACCATCTCACTGGATTTTGTATTTTTGACCCATTCTCCAAGTCTGTTTATCAATTGGAAAGTTTCTCACATTTGCATGAAAATACATTCTTTGTATATTGTAAAGTCATAACAGGTTACAAAGCGACTTATTGAGTCGCATACATAGAATTAAATCCCAAATTTGAGTTCATGTGTGTTACACATACAGACATATATCAAAAATGTAACTGTTTATTTCTGTGTGGCATGAGCTTTTTTCTTTTTGCTTATATGTGTTTTTTCATGAGCACAAGTCACACACATACAAAGAATGAAAGTTTTATAAGTAAGAGTTAAATAATTTGCGACCAGCTTATAAGGGCAATGGGAGCAACTAAAATCTTGATGGAAGAACTATTAAAAAAATATGAACTTCAAGTTACCTCTGGATCTCTTAGCCAGAGGAATAAAACTGGCAATTAATACAGGGGGGAAAAAAAAAGGTGTGTTTCCTTTGCCCAAGGTCATCCAGCTTGTGTCTCACAGTGGTGGAGGCAGGATTATAAACCCAGGCAGGCTGTCTCTAATCCATTCTCTTGACCTCAATGATATATGATCTCTTAAAGGCTGTCTTGAACCCATCTACTTTTCTTCATCTCCAACACTCTGTCCCTACTTGAGACCATTTATCTCCCAGATACCTACATCAGGGCAGAAGGGAAAACTTTTCCTCTACCCTTTTAGGTTCAGTAACTAGGACCTGTGAATTAAATTGACAAAAGACAGATTAGCGAGAGAAAAGACAGATTTTTATATGAGTACTAGGCAGTTAGAATTTGGGAGCTTACCAACTTAGTAAGAGAAGCGGAGGAGGAGAGCATACTTACAAGGAAAGAAAACGACTTTTAGAGGAGATAAATGGGCCCACAGGAGAACAGATGAGAAGTATTATTAGTAGTTTTGTGATAGTGTCTGGGTTTATTTCCCTAGTTGCTCCTGAGGAAGGGGTTTAGGACAATTGAGTTATTTGGGGGGACCTTGCTTTTATATAAAGGAGTTCAGGGAAAAGCCTATTTCAGCTCAAAATAATTTCATGCAGACTGCTTTACCTACAACAGCCCCTGGCTCATCTCCCTGCTTTCTCTCTTACTCTCTCCAGTCCCTTCTACTTGCTTGTTACTATAGTGATCATTTCAAAAGGTAGATAGGACTCTCTTGATCTGATGACCGCCCCCATTCTTCTCCCTGCTTTGGATGTTCCCCATAGCTCCAGTGGTGAAAATCCAAGCCCCTGACAAGGTGTGCAAGATCCTGCTGCTCTGCCCTGCCCCTCGAAGCCCACTGATCCCTTCTCTCACTGAACTATTAACCCAGGCCTGCCTGAGGGCTCCTCCACCAAAGGCATTTGCATATGCTGATCCACCTGGCCACTTGGCTGAGGCAACTCCCCCTTCTTCCCTCTGTCTTATACTGCAAAACCTCATTTCCCCAGGAAGTCCCGCTTGGTAAAGGTAATTTGGACAAGGTAATTCCTTGTCCTTGGACAGGGTAATTCTCCCCAGTGTAAGCTTTCTGAACCCCATGACTTTACCTTTCCAGCATTGGGTGAAGTGGCCATGGGTGGGACCCTGGCAGGGCAGAGACCTTATAGACACATATATCTGTGTTACTAGTGACTTGAGCACATCTGGGACACAGTGGACGCTCAGAACATCTGTTATGAGTGGATATGGAAATGAGGCATCCAAGAAAAGAAAGGCCAGCTGAGGGATGAGGTGAGGCTTAGGGCAGGACTTCCAAACTCTTACTGGGTGGAGATACCCTTAGCATCTGGAGAAGACAAAGGATCCCTGCTTAGAACCATCTTTTTGAAATATTTAAAATAATAATATATTGCATTGCCAAGGGAGTATGACTATTGAAACACAAATATCAAAATATAAAAATACAGACACATTTGTGATTAAAAATAAATAAAGAAAGAAAGTGTGTTTCTTATAAGCACCATATAATTTGGCCTTGCTTTCTTATCCAATGTGATGATCTCTGCCTTTTAATTAAAGCATTTGGGCTTTTTTTTTTTTTTCCAACTCAGAGAAATACAGGGATTTTTTTGTTGTTGTTGTTTTTGTTTTATTTGGTTTGGTTTTAATTGTGGCAAAATACACATCACAGAATTTGACATCTTAACCATTTTAAGTACACAGTTCAGTAATGTTAACAGTGTCGTACTGTTGGGCAAACACTCTCCAGGACCTTTTCATCTTGCAAAACTGAAAACTCGTTACCCATAAGCAGTAAGTCCTTGTTTTCCCCTCCCCCAACCCCAGGCAAGCCGCATTCTACTTTCTATTTCTATTTCTATTAATTTGCCTACTCTAGTAGCCACCTATACGTGAAACTGTACAGTTGAGACCACTTGTTTTTAATGTGGTTATTGGTATGGTTAAATTTAAGTCTATCATCTTGTTTCTTTTAAATTTGTTCACCTTTTGGTTCCTTTTTTTCTCTTTCTCTGCCTTCTTTTCAACTGCATATTTTTTATGATTCTGTTTTATTTCCTTTGTTGGCCTTAGTAGCTATAATTCTGTTTTATTATTTCGTTGGCTGCTTTAGGGTTCATGGTATATCTTCACACCATCTGCTTTTGTTAGTATTCCATTTCACATATAGTATAAGAACTTGACTATGATATCCATTTCTCCCCTCCTGGCCTTTATGCTTTTGTTGTCATACCTTTTCACTCATACATGTGTAATAAAGCACATTTATTTGTTTAAACAGTTACCTCTGAAAGATATGCACCACAGTTAAAATGTGTGTGTGTGTGTGTGTGTGTGTGTGTGTGTGTGTGTGTGTGTTTCCTTGTGTAGATAAATTTGCCAGTGCCTTTCATTCTTTAGGGGAGACCCATGCTTCTATCTGGTTATCCTCTTCCTCCTGCCTGAAGGACTTCCCTTCACCTTTCTTAAGAGTATAGTTCTGCTGGTGATGAATTCTGTCTGAAGAGATCTTAGGGCACCTTCATTTTTAAAGATATTTTGGCTAGGTATAAGATTTAGACTGAGAGGCGCCTGGGTGGCTCAGTGGGTTGAGCCTCTGCCTTCGGCTCAGGTCATGATCTCAGGGTCCTGGGATGGAGCCCCGCATCGGGCTCTCTGTTTAGCAGGGAGCCTGCTTCCCCACCCCTCTCTGCCTGCCTCTCTGCCTTCTTGTGATTTCTGTCTGTCAAATAAATAAATAAAAACTTAAAAAAAAAAAAAAGATTTAGACTGAGAGGTTTCTTTTTTCCTTTCGGTACTTAAACTATTTTGCTTCCCTGGCTTCTCACTTGCACTGTTTCCAGTGAGAAATTTGCACTATCCTTCCATTTGTTCTTCTGTATGTAATGCGTCTTTTCTGCTTCTAAGCTTCTAAGCTGCTTCTAAAATGTTCTCTTCCCCAAAGGGATTGAGCAATTGAGTTACATGTACGTTGGTGTAGTTCCCTTTGGGTTTCTTGTACCTGGGTTTCTTGTACTCATTGAGCTTCTTGGATCTGTGAGCTTATAGTTTTTATCAAATTTGGAAAAAAATCTGGCCATTATTTCTTCAAATAATTTTCCTGTATTCCAACCCTTTCCCCCTAGGGCCTCTAATTTTGTATATATTGGGCTGCTTGAAGTTGCCCCATAGTGTACTGATGCTTTCTTCATTTTATAAACCTTTTCCCCCCTGTATAATTTTGAATAGTTTCTCTTGTTATGTCTTCCTGTTCACTAAAATATTCTTCTGCCAAGTCTGATCTTCTATGAATCTTGAACATCTCCCTTATTGCAGTTTCTATCCCCAAAACTTTGATTTGTATCTTATTAAAATCATACATGTTTTTAAACATATGGAATACAGTCATAACAGCTGGTTTCACATCCTGGGCTGCTAATTATAACCTCTGTGTCAGTTCAGGTCAATTTTTTTTTTTTTTTTTAAGATTTATTTACTTGACTGAGGGGGAAAGAGTGGGCACACACAAGCAGGGGTTGGAGAAGAGGGAGAGAAATTTCAAGCCAACTCCCCGCCTAGCATGGAGCCAGAAATGGGGCTCGATCTCATGACCCAGGAGATCATGACCTGAGCCAGAACCAAGAGTGGGCCGCCTAACTGACTGAGCCACCCAGATGCCCCAGTTCAGGTCAATTTTGATTGATTTCTTTTTCTCACTATGAGTCATATTTTGCATTCATGCCTAGTAGTCTTTGTTTACATTCCAGACATTGTGAATTCTACCATGTTGGGTGCTGGATATTTTGATATTTCTGTAAATATTCTTGTACTTTGTCATGGGAGTCAATTAGATTGCTTAGAAACAGCTTGATCCCTTCAGTCTTACTTTTAAGAGCTATTAGGTAGGATCACAGCAGTGTTTAGTAGAGGGCTAATCATTCCCTACTGTTGACACAATACAGAGTTCTACCTAATGCTCCATGAATGATACAGTTTTCCAGTTTGGCTGGGGCGGAACAGACTCTGTTCCCAGCTCTGTGTGAACACTTAGCATTATCCTCTAATCCTTCCAGATGATTCTTTCTCCAGCTTGGCGTAGTTTTCTCCCACTCACAGGTCTATCGTGCTGAACACCTGAGGGAGACCCTCTCCAGATTCCCAGATCTCCGTGCAGCTTTCTCCTCTTTAGTACTCTGTCCTGCAAATTCTAGCCACCTTATTCTCCTCAGACTTTTAGCTCTGCCCCAGACCCAGAGAATTCTCAACTCAGAGAATTTGCTGAGCTCCACCTGGATTCTCTTCCCATGCTGCAGCTTGGAAACCCTCATAAGACAGTAAGCCTGGGCACTCAGGGCTTACTTTGTTTTCTTGTCTCTCAATAACTGTCCTTTATTCCATGATAGAGTTTGAAAAACATTGTTTTATATGTTTTGTCTGTCAGTTGGTTGTTCCAAGAAGGAGAATAAATCCAATCCCTGTTGCTTGGTGTTCTGGAAGCAAAAATCCTTTCTTATCCTTTGTCATAACTCCAACGGTGCTGGGCACGTGATTGACTCATTCATTGACAACTTCTAGAATGAATTCATTTTTGTAAGCAGTGATAGTCAAGGAAAATTTGTTTAGAAATTCAGTTGTTGGGGATTGGGTAAGGTTTTTTTAATGTCCAGTAACAAATTTTTGCAATTCTTACTCAGATGAAGACCAAATTTATTTATGAAATTGCATGAAGGTGTTAAAAATTTTTAGAAACACACTATATATAGCAATGTTTTTAAAATGCTTGCTTCATGGGGACCTGCTTTCATTTATTTTAGATCATTTCCTAAGATACAGAAAAATTTATGAGGTCAACACACATATAGCAGAATCCATGTTTACTGACACTACCAGAGTTTTCCTGAATGCCTGGCACATAGTAAACCCTCGATACACATTCAAAGAATGATTGAACGAATGGAACACTTTCTGGATAGAATACTTTTTACCTCACCAGCCAACATGATTTTATTTCAGTAATATCTCTGTCAGATATACCTGTTCTCCCCTTTTGTAAATTGAGATTCCTTAAGAAATTAAAAATAGAGCTACCCTATGACCCTGTAATTATACTACTGGGTATTTACCCCAAAGATACAAATGTAGTGAAAGAAGGGCCATCTGTACCCCAATATTCATAGCAGCAATGGCCACGGTCGCCAAACTGTGGAAAGAACCAAGATGCCCTTCAACAGATGAATGGATAAAGAAGATATGGTCCATATATACTATGGAGTATTATGTCTCCATAAGAAAGGATGAATACCCAAATTTTGTATCAATATGGATGGGACTGGAGGAGATGATGCTGAATAAAATAAGTCAAGTAGAGAGTTATATGGTTTCACTTACTTCTGGAGCATAAGGAATTAAATGGAGGACATTAGGAGAATGAAAGGAATAGTGAATTGGAGGAAACTGGAAGGAGAGATGAACCATGAGAGACTGTGGACTCTGAGAAACAAACCGAGGGCTTTGGAGGTGAGGAGGTCGGGGAATAGATGACCCTGGTGGTATGTACTAAGTAGGGCATGTGTTGCATGGAGCACTGGGTGTGGTGCATAAACAATGAATCTTGGAACACTGAAAAAATAAAATAATATTAAAATAAATATGCAAAAAACATTGGAGCTCTATTTATAATAGATCTATGCCTCTTCTGGTCTTTTCACAATAAGCTCTGTCACCCTTACTTTGTAACATTGTTTGGTCAGATGAAATTAACCCAAATCAATATTTCTTTCTCTATAAGAAAGACCAACATTTTGATTTGGAAATCTTAATTGAAGAGGTTTGGCTTGTGGTCTTGAAAGCATCAGAGTTGCAAAATGCTTTGACTTCGAGCTTAATTCTTGTGGATTCTTGGAGCTCTAGCCCCTTGCCTGGAGCTCTCTCCTGATCTCTCATGCCTTTCTGCGGTCCAGCCAAATCTTGCACATCTTTTAAGCCCAGCTTAAGCCTTCCTTCCTCTGAGAAGCCCTCTCCTGCCACACAATCTCGCCCTCTGCCTGCTCCTTAGAACTGAATTCTTTTCCGTTCACTTTGGAGCTCATCAACCATACTCCTTGTCATCTCTTTTGTGTTTATGTGGGAACGTCCTTCTCAACCAGCTCGTGACCACCTTGGGACCCAAGACCCACGTGTGTCTAGCACAGGATTAGTACTAGCAACAATCAACACACACTGAGTACTTACTTGTTCTAAGAGTGCTTTAGGAATGACTTCTGGTAATCCTCGTCTCACTCTATGGGAATGGTGCTATTGCTACACTGCTTTCCAGATAAGGAAGCTGAGGCCGGGAGAGTCAGGTCACTTCCCCAGGGTGGTGAGCAGAGCAAGAATTCAAATCAAGTATTCTGGTCTTGGAACCTGAGGCCTCCCCCCTGCTCTGTGCCATGGCACCTGGGGAGTGAGGGGGTAGGGAGGTACTCAATTGATCTCTATTGAATGAAGGCAAACATGCAGGTCTGGCCTCTGCAGGAGGGAAAGGTCCGGAGAAGCTCTGTTCTGTTGCTGTTTCCCATCACCACTCCTGTACTGTGCCTGTTGTTTTAGGAGCAAGAGCCTGTGTGGTCCAGGAGGAAAAAGAGAGGATAGAAATGAGGTGCCTACACCCCTCTCCTGCCTTCCTCCCTTGCAGGCTGGGCAAAGAGCAAGTTAGGGCAATTCTTCTTCCTGCCACCCCGTAGCTCTCAGAATCAGCCGGCAAACTTGCACAGGGAGAAGCAGTAAAGGGAGGTGGGGTGGGGGTGGGCGCGGGTAGCCCCATCCCCAGCTCCCTGGATTCTGGAGCCTGAGCCTCCCAAGGCTCAGTCAATCGGATGGGCCTTTAGCTTGCCGGAATTTGGCCGGATTTACAGAGATAAGATCACTCTGACCCTAATTCCCCAATGTAATTTATGGGCTTGCCTCCTGTGTGCTGTAACACGTCTGGCTCTCCAGAACCTCGTAATTATTTATGTAAACACAGCATCCCGCCTTTGTGGATTATAATTGGACTTGAACAGCAAGAAGTAGGGACTTACATCCTTGGGACCGTGCTGAAACCCTTCTTTTGAAAACTCTCACCTGACTCTTTGAAATCTTCCCGGTGGCTCATGGATAGCTTTAACCAGACCAAAAACAATTTTTTTTTTCCTTCCTCTTTCAGCAGGCCTGGGCAAATGTATCCCCAAACACCACCAGGTTTTGTAGGGTCCTCTTGGCAAATGGGGTAAAGATCCCCCAACCTTCTCGGCTGGACCCAGACTGGGAGGACAGGAGCTCTGGGGAGGAGGCTTCCACAGATCTCCTCATGGTCTGTTGGAACATGAATTTTATACCCCCATTAAGAATAAACAGGATTAGGAATTTAATGCTGTTTGGAAAAGAGGAGAGGTGGCTGGTTGAAAGAGAAAGGTCTTTGCTTTTTATTCATGCTGTGAGTTCCCCAGGAACCTTCGCTGTACATACACACAGGAGAGCCAGGAGGATTAGGGGAAAGAAAATGAGCTGATTGAACCAGATGGTTCGGGAAGCACTCCCAGGAGGCCACTGGGGTGAATGAATCTGCATCTTTAAATAACATTAATTTCTGAAAGGCCCAAATTGTTTCCTAAATTACTGCACTGAACTCTTAGCTTTCATCTATTTTTATGGCACCTCTCCGGGTGGAAGGTAGGAGCCTGCTTTGGGGAAATTCCTCATCCTCAGGGTTGCTGGTAAGAAATCCGTTTCCTAAAGGAAAAAGAAAATCTAAGAAATCAAGGTGCTTTGGAAAACGGATTTTGGCAGAGACAACTCCCCCCCCCCCCATCCCACTGCCAGCTGGGTTACTCATTTCCTCAGGAGCCAGGGGCAAACCAATTAACCTCAGTATCCCCATCTGTAAAATGGGGTTAATAATGCTTACCTGCTGCAGGAGTGCTGTGAGGTTTTAATTGGGTAATGGCCGTGCAGCCCTTTGATGTAGTAAATTTTATTAACTTCCAAGGGATTCCCAGAGGCCAGAAAAAGCAGTTAAAACCCAAGGAAGAAGAAAGGCATTGAAACGCAAAGCTCTGCTAAGCTTTCACCTCCAGCTCTAATTTCAGAAGTGCGGATGGGAGTCAGGCTGCTCCAGGGGGAGTGGAAAGCGATGGCCAGAACTAGGGCTGTTTGGCATTTGGGGAGGAGCTCAACTTTCAGATCGCAGAGGCTAAAGGTAAACAAATAGCCTTGCTTGATCAAACCAAGATCATTCTTTGTCCCCCCCTAAGGTGCTTTTCCAAGAGTGAGTCGCCAGGAAGGGAATTATTTTGGTGTTAATCCAAGCTCCTTGGAACTGAATTTAGAAACCCCCAGCTTCTGGCTTCCTGCTTCCCAACAATTAAATAAAGACAGAACTCAAGGTCTGGCCTCTAGCCAGTGTTCCTGAGCAGAGAAGGGGTGGGGATCAGCATGGGCCAGAGGTCAGAGAACACGGGGCTTTTGCGAGTTCCATCACTTACTGTGAGCTGCACCGGCTTAGGCGGCTGGACCAGCTCTGTGCCTCAGTCTCCCGCTTTGTAAAAATGATTTTAATCAGACATCTTTGCCTTAAAGGCCCAAGTAATTAAGATTTAGCATGTGGAATGCACTAACACTATAAATCAGGCTCAAAGTGTTAGCTGTTCTAATTCAGGACAAACCCCTGCTTTCCTTAACTTCTAAAAATTTCAGTTCTTGGATCATTGTATTCCAAGTCAACTCATTCAGCACAAGGAATGCCTTCTTCCTCTCTGACTTCTGATCGCCCCAAACACAGACTCAATGCCCACTCACCAGTCTACACAACTGGGCATTGGTTACAAGGAAACAGCCCAGTACGGTGCCCAAGTCACCCCGGTCTTCCTTGGGGCTGTCCCAGGTTTGGCACTAAAAATCTGTGTACCAGGAACCCCTACTTCAACCCTGGCAAAACTGGGGTGGCTGGTCAGTCCACTGGGTCCTCTGGCTGGTGAGAGACTCTCGTTACCAGTTTCCGACAGGCAGTCACGGACCCAACATGAACACATCCGGGAAAGAGAGGCACCCTAGTGTGGCAGAGGAGCACTGAACAGGGAGTCCTACAACCCAGCTCTCGTTCCTGGCTCTACCAGTATCTATTGACTTCAGTTCAGGCTTGTGGCCTCAGTTTTCCCAGCTGTAAAAGGAGGGGATGTGGTGTGACCCCTTTTCACCTTTTCCTCCAGGGAAAAAGGCCGCAGAAATTGCCCAACCCCCAGGAGGAATGCTAGGTGATCTTCAGCAAAAAGGGTCAGTGGTAGGAACATGTTGCAGGGTTCAGCCCCTAGCGTCCACTGAGTCCCGTAGCATCTTTCTCTGTGAGCAGTGAACACATGGCTGGTGATGGGGCCATTCCCAACAGCCAAGTGATGTACAAGGTCTTCTACAGAATTCTTTACGCTGCTGTCCTTCCTAAAATGGGCATAAGGATGTCCCTGAGATTCAAAACCTGTCTTTCCAAGGCTGTGTTAGGTTCAAGTTTGGCAAAATAAAGTGCTAAGTGCAAAAACTAAAACAATTTAAAAGACCTGCTCTGTGTCCCTCATCACAACTTCCTAAGCTACACCGTTGGGGTTTTTTTGTTTGGTTTGGTGTGGTGTGGTTTTCTGTAATTGTGTTTTATTGTACAATTTGAACGTAAAGGAAAATATCTGCTGCTACACATTAATTATCCTTATGTTTTGTCTTTGCTGCCCAGATTCTCCAGCCCAGTCCCCTGCCCAGTTTCTCCTTTGTCTGAGCCAGGGAGACGGGGGTGGGGGTGGGGGGCTCATCACAATCGGATTGCTTGGTGGGGTCACTTACTTTTGGGGGAGCTGATCCTTTTAGAGTTGCCCCTAGTAAGAGTTTAAGTTAACAAAAGCGGTCTTCTCATGACAGATCAGAACCTGGCTGTTACAGCATTACGAAAAAGAAAGAAAGAAAAATCACATTTCGAAGCAATGGGAAACGATGATTGAATCAAAGCCGCCCTCAGAGCCTCTCCCCACTCCCGCCCCATCTGAAAACAGCCCTGTTTCAGTTTCACCGCTGAGCTCAGCCTGCCTGCTCCAGACATCCAGACCTCGCACTCTATAAATCGTCTCTGCCCCTGCCCCAGAGTTGCTGACTATATGTACTTTTGGGCCCGGCATTAATTCCCTCATGCTTGGCTGGTGACATTAAGATTTGTAACTGATAGAATGTGTTTTTAATGTATTTCCTGCAGGTTACTATTAAAGAAATCTAATTCTTCTGAACTTGCAAAAGGTTCTGCTTCCATTTATATAAAAGGGGCGGGGGCTGGGTATTACGGGAAGAATTTCCCTGCAGCCTCCAGATGGATCGGGCAGCCAGAGCGGTCTGGATTGCAGGAGATTGACTGTGCCTAGCTCAGAGCCTGCCTGCTTGGGCAACAGGAAAACTGGGTGGCGCTTCCCGCTGGCTCCCCGGCTCCTGGCACATTGATCTCTAAAATATATGTGAAGGGACAGAATTAGGATTTAACCCAGATTCTCGCATCACAGAGAGCAGGGCATCAGACTCCCAGAATGCATGCTTCCTGCCCATCGGTCTAGCTCATGGCCTGCGCAAGTCACTTGGCCTTTCCATATCTCAGTTACTTGTCTGTGGCTGGGGCTAGTCAGAGTCCCCACCTCCTATGGTTATAATGAGGGTTTATCGCAAACATGGCCAAGAGCAATGGGAGCCCTTGCTAAATTGCTCCAGGCACTTTACACTCATGAACTCACTGAGCTCTCACACGGGTCCATGGAAGAACTGTTGTTAACAACCCCATTCTACAAGCGAGAGAACTGAGGCAGGAGGGGTTACTTGGTGGCTTATGCAAGGTTTGATTTCTTTTTGTCCTATCGCTCTACCTCCCACCTCGAGGCCCAAGTTCTCGAGCGCAGGCTGGACGACGGCTTGCGAAGGGCAATGCTGTGTGTTACACTTAGAGTGATGCACACATGGCCGGTGCACAGCAAACAGGTGATCTAGGGGCTTCTCTGACTTTGCATGACTTTCCCAGCCAGCTCGGGGAGTGGGAGGCACATGATCAGGACAGGACCTGGGAAGGTATGAGACAGGAGGGAAGGGACCAGAGTAGGCAACCGACAGGGGCTCCCAGCTATGGGAAGACGACAGGTGTGTGCACCCAGCCAACCTGCTGGCTTTGGTCAAGTGTAAGTCCGTGCCTGCTCAGAGTGATCACATTAGGGACCCATGACACTTTGTCAAAAGCATTCATGCCAGGGGCATCTGGGTGGTTCAGTCGGCTGAGCATCTATCTTCAGTTCAGGTCATGATCCCGGGGTCCTAGGATCGAGCCCCGCTCCCTACTCAGAGGGGAGTCTGCTTCTCCCTCTCCACCTCCCCCTGCCCGTGCTTGCGTGCTCTCTGTCAAATAAATAAATAAAATCTTAAAAAAAAAAAAATGTACTCATGCCAGATCCTGGTACCTCAAAGGTCATCAGAGCTATGAAGTTTAAGGGCTGAAATATGCATAGGAACTTCTGGAATTGTGCCAGGGCTGGATAGGGGGGTACCTTGGAAGGTGTGGGTCGTAAGGCTGCTATTTCAGGCAATCAACAAACCCAAGGATCAGAATGAAGCAAAGTAAGACTCTGGCCCAAGCAGTCTTTGACTCCACGTCAGGAGCCAGAGGGAAAACCGAAGCCTGTGGAAACATGATTTCACACACACACACACACACACACACACACACACCCCTCTGTCCCCCAGCCTGTGACGTCACAGCCCAGACCCTGACATAGTCAAGGAACTGGCTAAAACATAGGTTGGGAAAGCCACTGGCTAGAACAGAAATATCTTCGGCAACTGCCGCTGGTGATGGAAAGGTGGAAATGGAAATCTGTTTAAATATGATGTTATTTTGAAAAGTCTAATGGGAAAGTCCCTATTTAAAAAAGAGTTGACTCTACATTGAAACCGGTTGGTGTTTCCACAGCCACATGTTGACTAAAGGCCTTGGAAAACAAACTTCCTGGTAGATCCTGATTCAAATCACTTGGGAGCGAATGTTTCAAGGTACAATCCCTGAGCTGTGAGCAGAGGGGCCCAGTCAAGAAAAACCCTGCTTCTGTGTTTATGAAAAGGCAAACAGATCCCAAAGGGAGGCCCAGATCCTAGCTGGCTTTGAGCACAGGCCCTCCAGGGAAGAACACGTGGATTTGAAGCAGGTCTGAGCACAGCTTCTCTGGGACCACAGCTGACCCCCCTTCTCTGTGTTTCTGAGAAGGGCAATTTGGAGCCTCGTCCACAAGCACTCACTAAAGGCTGGGCTGTTCCCTACATCTTCAGCACGAAGCCATATTAACTACGTGCATATAAATGCCGCAATGTCCCATTTCTCAATGCAGAAATAGGGTAAGCAGAGTGACCTATGTCCCAGTTTGCCCCAACAGGCTCAGCGCCTGCAGTTGTCTCAGCATAATTAAGGATCGCTTTCCCCTCCGTTCTCAAAAGGGCCCCTATTTAGATGATGAATTACAGGGGCGCTATATGGACATCCTAGGTTAAGCGAATTGCCCCAATTTGCCCAGCGGGAGAGCGGCAGAATTGGGATTTGAACCTAGGGTTTTCTTTCATCCAAAGAGCAGACCATGTGGGAGTTCCTCCTCATTTAGGATAACAAAGACAATCAGGGGTGTTAACTGCAAAGCTCCACAAGCCCTTTGAGAGGTGCATGTCTGTTTCCCCTGCCCCTGACCTAGAGCCTTCTGGAAACTGTCTCATGTCTCTGTGCAGGAAAAAGCACACTAGGGGCATCAGGCTCAGCAGACCAAACACACAGCCTCACCAACAACCCACTCTGCTGTGTCTGTCTGCTGAGTGTTTCTCCCAGCTCCTCCATGATAAAAATGTAAGAACTTGGCTTCCGCCTTTGGACCACCAGCTCAGCTTCCGGACCCCGCCTCCAAGCCAGGACCACAATTAGCCCACCCCACTAAGAGGACCTCTTTCCCTTGGAAGGCTGCCATGGCGCCCACCCTCAGTCTTCTTTCCATGGCTTCGGAGACACTGCAGGCTTGTCTGTCATTCCAAGTTCCTGTTTAACAGCTATGTTTCAGGACCACAGAAATGATCCAATCCAAGCTCATTTTTTAACCAGTGAAGAAACTGAGGCCCCAAGAAGTCAAGTGACTGGCCTGAGGGCATAGAGCCGAGCCAAAAGCTGAAGCTGGAAGACCCCGTCTCCTTACCCGGAGGCCAGTGTTCTTTGACGCTTGGTTTATTCTCAGGGTGGCTTCTGGCTGTCCAGTGTGAGATACCTCTGGTCACCACTGAAGAAGTCGTTCATGTGATGAGGCTTGTTGGATGCCTGAGACCAAGACATGTCTGCCTGACTTGGTCCCTCAGACCTTGAATCTACCAAAATGTCAGGGTTAGCAGCAGGGTCTTTCACTCACCCACCCACCCTGGGCCGTTACCCACAAACACACCCAAAGTCAAAGAATCACCACTCCTGAGGGGGCCTTCGGACAACTGGCTACTAGAAATGCCGTCCTTGTAATGAGTGGACGATAATTTCCTTTCACTCTTTAGCCTTAGCTCCCCCCAAAAGACACAGTGCGGGGCAAATGTGACCCCACTTCTCCTACACACCCTGAAAACCACTGCTCTTTCGGTTATTCTTCACGTGATTTTTCCTTGGTGGGATGAGGGCACAGGCTCAAAGTTGAAGCCCACCTCTGCCCTTGCTCTGCTGTGTGGCCTTGGACAAGTCACTGAACCTCTCTGAACCTCAGTTGGCTTATGGAAAACATGGGGAGGGTGTGAGAGTGTTTTCTTCCATGGAGATTATTGGGATATGATGAGGTAACGCATCTAACCACCAGCTACGTCCAATACAGTAAGCATTTATAAACAGTGACGTTAATAATCACACATTTCTTCAACTTCAGACTCTTTCTCTAAAGGCAGCACCAAAGCCTTCATATCTTGGGAAGCCACATCGCACAGGCAACTTTTAGCATCAGCTACGACCCCTGTCCCTTTACCTCACAGAGCTGCTAATACGGTCCTCCCATGACTCTGTGACTCTCACAGATGTGTTTTGGTCCCTCCCTCCCTGGGGGAGGCTGGCCGCCCTGCAGCTTGGACTTCATCCTTCTAGAGGTTGTCTGTCTGTCTTTGTGGCCCATCGGGACCATCCTTCAGGATCTGGGATGTGCAGAGCGGGAGAGACGAAAACTACGTGAAAACCACAAAGGCTCAAGCCCATGAGGCTGCAGCTGGCCTCCACTGGCTTTCTCCCTCTCTGGGTCCCAAAAGCCCACTGAGCTGCCCAGTGAGGTGATCCCTTTAAGCCTGACTAGCCATGTGGATGTTCCGCCCACGATTGTCTGCTGAGGAGCCCTTGTGCCCTTTTGAAGCTCAGTGGAGTGAAGTGTAATCTTAGTGAGCCAGAACACGTTCTGATAAAGCGGCCTCCCCGGGCCCAAGGGGCCTCTCCTCGGCAAAACCATTAACATGGGAAGCTGAGCTGGGGCTGAGATTTCCTGGCTGGGTCCTCCAGCCCTTCCGCTGGCCTTTGATCACCGGACAGTAGGACCTCACGGCTCAAAGGAAGAGCTCCCTCCGCCCACCACCCTTGTTTTAAAGATGAGGAAATAGAAACCCAGAGAGGGGCAGCGACTTGCTGAGGTCACACAGCAGGCAAGGGGCAGACCCCATGCTGGAAGCCCTTGCCTACGCTGGCCAGGCCCTCCTCAGGCGGTACAAAATGGTGTGTGGTCAGTGAGAAAAAAGGGAGAGGACCCTAAGGACACTGTGACCATGGAAGAACTGGTGTCTTTCCCTGGAAAGCCCTGGCAGGACCCCCCAAGCCTGCACACAGGCCAGGCCCACTAAAGGAGGAAGGGAAAGCAGCATGTGTCTGGTGAATACCCACAGCCTTCTCGAAGCAACGCAGCCGCTTTCAGGGGCCAGCAGGAGCTCGGCCAGGCTGGTGTGTCGCTGGCCTCCCCAAGGCCTCACAGCACAGGTGGGAGCTTCCATGGGAGTGTGTTGCCCCGGCAAAGGGCTCTGAGGTGACTTGGAAAATGAACAGGACCAGGCCAGACTCCATCTCAAGGCGCTTGTGAGGATTAAAGATGTGCTTAGAATAGTGCCCAACAGGTACCCAGGGCTGGCCACCGTCACCGTTGCCAGGTCATCTGTCATTCCCCTCCACCCTCGGGGCCAGTTCAGCCACAATCAGGCCACGTCCCCACCTTCCCTCATCTGGTGAGAAAGGAAGACTGTTCTGGGAAAGAATGGACTCATAGCTGGGCTCCTCATCCAGACTTCCAAACCCACTGGTCAGAGGGCCACAGACACACCCCATGGGAACTCTGGACTGACACCCCCCCGCCCCCAGAGCGGGTAAGAGGTCCGGCTGCTGTGTGCAGAGGGGTCAGGTTGTCCTCTGGCTCTCTGTGCGCCCTCTGATTTTCCAGAGCACCTGAGGGAGGGAATTCTGGGGGCTGGGAAAGGGCTCCCTCAGCCCAGAATGCAAGCAGACCCCCCCAGAACGAGATATGAGGGTGAGTTGGGGCAGGGAGACCTGGTCCTTCTCTTCAGCCTGGTGTGTGGTTTTCTGAATCCCCAGCCACCCTGCGGATTCTGCCAGGAAAGTTGAGCCACTGATCTGGGTAAGAGGTCCCCAAGGGAAGAGACTCCAGGTTTTCCTAGCTGTGGGACACCTGGGGCGGTGCAGAGGAAACCAGCAGGGGAAGCAGCGGACTACTGCTCCTAGTGATATCTTGCTCAGGCTGTTGTGAGAAGGAGTTGACCTTCATAGGGCTTGATGGGGTGCAGAGAGCAGAAGCCTGCTGGGGGCCTCAGGAGAACTGTCCTCCAGACGATCCACAGACACAGAGTGTCCACAGTTGACCGTTCTATATGTTCCAGATCTGACTTCTCTGTTTCCTTGGAGTCTTAGCTCTTTGAGGACCAAAGCCAGGACACTTTCTCCCTGTGCAACTCCTCACAGTGACTAGCCACAGGTCTTCACCAGGGATCAACACAAAGGAATGAATGAATAGTAAGCTGATTCTCCCACTTGGCAGCATCCCAGGCTCCCTCTCTCCCTGCCCCCACCCCATCCTAGAGTAAGCACCAGGTTTTAAATGTCACATTGATCAGTGAAGAGACTGAGACAAAGAAGACAGAGCCCCTCCCCGGAAGAGCTCCCTCCTGTAGACACTAAGTGTCTCTCAGTGCGGGAGGTGCCCTCCCAGAGGGGTACAGATGTGGGGAAAACACAGAGGAGAGGGACCTGACTGAAAAGGATAGAATCAGGGAAAGCTTCCTGGAAGAGGAAATGTCTGAGAAGCGTCCTCAGATGGGTTCTGAGCCAGCAGATGTAGGGGGTAGGGATGTGGAAGGGTGTTAAAGGCATCCCACCCCAACGGGGCTGCCTGAGGGAAGGTGCAGAGGCAGGAAGGGGCAGGGAAGTCTGGGGAACCCGAGAGATGAGCTGGGCTGGCTGTGGGGCAAAGACAGTGTTGGCAGGGAAGACAGGGACAGAGTTCCACGTGACAGGTTATCCTGAGGGCAGTAACAACCTCATTGGAGCCTCACGTCCACACAATCCCTCCATCAAAGGAGCAGGAGGGTCTTTCAAGCCTAGGACCAAAACCTGGCTCTATCCTTTGCTGGCTATGAGATGCAGACAAGTCCCTGGACCTCCCTGAGCTCTGACCTCCTCTTCTGGAAACAGGAGATCAGAGCCTCTCGCCAGTAGAGGTCCTCAAATAATTGAATGACTGAACGCAGTGTCCTCGGAAACCCTAGCACAGAGCCTAGAACGTGTAAGGGCTCGCTCCTTAGAGACGGGTTAGTCACTCACTCCTTTACTGATACCTTTGCTTCTCCTTGCCTCTCATTCCACACTCTGCTATCAGGAAAGGAGGTGATACACTCATTTGGGGAGTTAGGACATCTTTGGCTGCGGTGACAAAAGCTAAGATGACAGTGGCTCCAATAAATAGGAGGTTATTTGTCTCTCATGGAGCAGCTGAACACGAGGGACAGGGAGCACAGGGTGAGTCTGCAGGGCTGGGCACCCGGGCTCCTGTTCTTTCTCTGCAGCCCCTGCCCCGCAGCTTCTGGCTCCCAGCTCTTGGCAGTGGAAAGGGGAGACAGGAAGCAGAGAGCCCCCCTCCTCCCTTTAAGGGAAAGTGGTGGCTGCTCATGTTGACACTTCTGAGTGTTCAGGCCACATGCCACGAGCCACGGGCTGGCCATTCTGTGGCCTCACATAGCTGCAAGGGAGGCTGAGAGATACAGTCTCTCACTCAGCTGTTCTCAACCTGGCCAGAGTTTGCCTCCACCCCCAGGCAACACCTGGCAAGGTCCAGAGCCATTTTTGGTCACCTCTGGGTGGGCAGTGGTGTGGAGAGGCCGGGGACGCTCCCCAATGTCTTCACAAGCCCAGGACAGCCGCCAACCGGAAAGAATTCTCCAGCCTGATACGGGTAATAGCACTGAGGTCAAGAAACCCTGCTCTGATCGGGCAGCCAGAGCCTGGGGGTCGTATTACAAAAGGAAGGGGACAGGCAGCAACGTGGCCACAGTTACAGACACCAGACATGGAGGGTCACATGTTCAAGGAGGATTAACAGATACCTTTTCCCAGGGTATCTCTCTCCAGCAGGGATCAAAGCTTTAAGTCAATGGGCTTCGAGGACTATCAAGAATGAGCCCACAAGACAGGGAGGATTTGTGGCTGGGCAGTCCTGAAATCTCAGCCCCTGGGTGGCCCACCCAGAACCGTGCCACCAGGGAGGCTGGAACCCGCAAGCCTCCCAGGGAGACGGGGCCCCACAGGTGGGGTGTGCCACCTCACCCTGCGGCATTTCCCCCTCCTAATGGTCTTCCTCGGCATTACCTGGGGTCTCGTGAAACCTATTTTGAATTGGATCTGTTTCCCAAGGAGGCGAAAACTGAGCTGAGCGCAGAGGGTGAGAGGTAAGGGGCTTTCATTGCCAGGAAAGACAGCACAGTAGAACCTTCCCAGGATTCACTCAGCAGCACCAAATCACCTGCCGTGAATCACAGCCTGAGAAAGTGGCCAGGGAAGAGGAGTACGAATGTGGGTATAGTCTAAGGAACTATCCCACGACCCTGTTGGACCGTACTTTCTCCGAATCAGGGTTTATTGGGCATCCAAATATTCCAGAAACTGTCCTTTGCACTCCTCCTTTAACCTCTCCTTAGCCTCCCCAAAGAACTACCATTATCCCCACGACAGAGGGTCGAGAGATTAACTTGCCTGAGGCCACAAGCTAGTTAAGATGGGAAGGAGGTAGAGGGGGGGACAATTTTGACCTTGGAAATGTCTGGCCCTACAGCTCACACTCTTTCCACACCACCTCTAGCCACATGACGGCCAAATGGGGACCTGACCTACTGTCAAAGGGCTGCACTTCCCAGGAGGAGGGCCCACCCCCCATCTCGGTCACTTGCTCCGCTGTCTCACCCACAAACCAACCTCAGTCTGGGGATAAACGTTGCAAAGAATGGCATCATCCATTCTCTAATTTCCAGCTGGGGAAAAGAGGAGCCCAGAGTGGTCTAGTGGCTTGTTCAAAGCCACACAGCGAGTCAGCAAATGACTCAAAAACCCTGCCTCGCGTGGCTTGAACGAATAAACAAACAGCCACGGGGCCACAGCCCCAGCCACCCTGCGGATTCTGCCAGGAAAGTTGAGCCACTGATCTGGGGAAGAGGTCCCCAAGGGAAGAGACTCCAGGTTTTCCTAGCTGTGGGACACCTGGGGCGGTGCAGAGGAAACCAGCAAGGGAAGAAAGGTTGCTTTCGCCAGCAGGCATGAAGGAAGCAGCAATGACTCAAGGACACGCATGCTCCAGATTCATTGAGCAAAAGGCCCCATATTTAGACAGAAGCTCTTTTGAGTCTTAACCACACCCAATGCCGCAAGCCAGCATTTTGTCAACAGGAAGCCCATCCCAGTGATGCATCTTCTGCTCCCTCGCTCTGGTTGCCCCTGGGGGGTCCTGCTGGGGGTCGCCAGACCGAAGGAGCCAAGCCCAGGGATGACCTTCAGGCCTCTAAGGACGGCAGTTGTGTCCAGCAGCTGGGACCTCAGATTTTCCCAGGCCAGGTTGACCACGAAGGGCCTGAAATAGCCCTGAGGTTCTGTGTCCACAGTGCCCGGTGGGCAGTGGCAGCAACTACGGGCGGCAGGAAGGAGCACAGCACCGCTCTGTTGGGGCCACAAGAAGCCCCGCCTCCGCCAGCCTGTGCCACCTGCCAGCGACAGAGTGGGGCAGAGATGTTGGCTCACCGCTGGGCTGTGCTGAAGCGGAGATCCATCTGCTGGGCTGGGAAAACTGATACAGAGAACCTGAAACCTATCACCAAGAAAGCAATTAGACACTACACATAGAGGGACGTTCCGCAAGGTAACAGCCTGCTCCCAAAATGACATCATAGCGGCATTATTCATAATAGCCAAAAAAGTGGACGCAGCACCAGTGCCCATCAACAGATGAACAGATAAACAGGATGTGGCATATCCATGTTGTGAGATGTGAAGCCACACAAAGAAATGAGACTCGACACAGGCTACAACACGGACGAACCTTGAAAACTCGACGCTCAGTGAAAGCAGCCAGATGCAAAAGTCCACCTACTACCACAGGGTTCAGTCTCTGTGAAATGTCCAGAATAGGCAAGTCCGTGGAGACAGAAAATAGATTAGTAGTTGCAAGAGACTGGGGAGATGGGGTAATGAGGAGCAACTGCTAATAATGGGTACAGGGCCTTTTGGGGTGATGGAAAACTCTAGAATTAGTGGTAATAGTTGCACAACTTTGTGCATATAGTAAGAAAACACTGACGTGTACACTTAAAAGGGTGAATGTTATGGTCTATGAAATATATCTCAATAAAAATGGTTTCAAAACACTGTAACTAAATGCAGTGTGTGGTCCTCCATCGGACTCAATATTGGGAGAAAAAAAACTTACAAAAGACATTATTGAGACAGGGACAGGTGAACGTAAGTATTGCATTAGATGCTAGTGTCATGTCAACGTCAAATTGAGTTGACATTGTCACCACTGAGTTGTCATGGTGCTGGGGTTCTGTGTCTTTACCTGTTCTCAGCAGACATGGCAGAAATGTTTAGAGGAAAGTATCCTGATGTCATCAGTGCATTCTCAAATGGCTCAGCATTTATAAAATGACAAGGTTCGATAACTTGCCTGAGGCTGCATAAGAAGAGACCAAATTAAGAAATCAGATATCGGGGCCCCTGGGTGGCTCAGTTGTTAAGCATTTACCTTCGGCTCAGGTCATGATCCCAGGATCCTGGGATAGAGCCCTGCATCTGGCTCCCTGCTTAGCAGGAAGCTTGCTTCTCCCTCTCCCGCTCCCCCTGCTTGTGTTCCCTCCCTTGCTGCCTCTCTCTCTCTGTCAAATAAATAAATAAAAATCTTTATTAAAAAAAAAAAGAAATTAGATATCATCTATTGCAGTGGTTAAAGAGCGTGGGTTCTCAAGCCAAACTGCCTGGGGAAACACATCCCTGCCCCCTATTGGCTCTGTGACCTTGGGCAAGTGACTTAACCTCTCGGTGCCTCATTCTCCTTATTTTGAAAGTAGGAATAATGAGATAATGATAACAATGCTAGTCTCTGTCTCTTGGTGTGAGTTAAAACTGGTGAAGGACAAGGCTTGGCACACGAAAAGTCCTCTGAACCTCTTTGAGGGATAAAACATCTGAAACCAAGTCTAGTCTGTTGCAGAGATCAAACAGACCTTCATACTGCCCCCTCCCCAGAGAGATGGTGGGATCTCGTTCGGTGCTGGGATAGAGGCCAATTTGAAAAGGGCAGAGTCATTAGAAGGCAGGAACTGATGGGTAAACAGGTCAGGGAAAGGGAAGACAAGCCATAAAGGACAGGACATCAGAAATCAAGTCCAGAGGGCATAGGGGACGGGGTGGGAGTGGGGAAAAACTGGGCAAAGAGAGGTCATACAAGTTGGAACTGACAATGGTGAGGCCCTAGACTGAAGGAGAGGGAACGGCTTCTAGCTGAACCCTCCCATGTTCCAGCTGAGGAAATGGGCCAAGAGAGGGGCATAATGGGCTCAGAGGCTTACAGCAGGTAGGGCATTTGGGAAAATATTGGCAGGACTCCTGGTCCCATGCTCTAGCCCCAGTAAGAATCCTCAGAACATGGCTTCTGTTGCTGGAGAAACGAAAAACACCTGGATACTAAAATGATGGGTGTCATTAAAAGGTTCTTTGGGAACCTACCATTGTTTTCAATACCTTCAAGACTCAGAGGGGCTCCTGGGTGACTCAGTCAGTTAAGCCGCTACCTTCAGCTCAGGTCATGATTCCAGAGTCCTGGGATCGAGTTCTGCATCCGGCTCCCTGCTCCACGGGAAGCCTGCTTTTCCCTCTCCCACTCCCCCTGCTTATGTTCCCTCTCTCGCTGTGTCTCTCTCTGTCAAATAAATAAATACAATCTTAAAAAAACAAACAAACTCAGAATGCACACTGGTACAGCCACTGTGGAAAACAGTATGGAGCTTCCTCAAAAAATCAGAAATAGAACTACCCTATGGCCCATGAATGGCACTACTGGGTATTTACCCAAAGAAAAGGAAAACATGAATTCAAAAGGATATCCGCTCCCCTATGTTTATTGCACCATTATCTACAATATTATTTACAATACCAAGATATGGATGCAGCCCGAGTGTCCATCAATATACGGATGGAGAAAGAAGATGTGACACACACACACACACATATATAATGGAATATTATTCAGCTATAAAAAAGAATGAAGTCTTGCCATTTGCAATGACATGAATGGAACTAGAGAGTATGATGCTAAGTGAAATAAGCTAGTCAGAGGAAGACAAATACCCTATGACATCACTCATTTAAGAAACAAAACAAAGGAACAAATGGGAAAAAAAAAGACAAACAAGAAACAGACTCTTAGAGAAGAAACTGTAGAGAAGAAACTGATGGTGATCAGAGGAGAGGCAGGTGGGGGGGGAGACAGGTGAAACAGGTGAGGGGGAGTAAGAGTACACCTGTCATAATGAGCTCTGAGTAATGTAGAGAAATGTTGAATCACCATATTGTACGCCTGAAACTAATATAACACCAAATACTAACTATCTTGGAATTAAAAAAAAAAAATGAGGGACTTCAACTCTCCCCACCACTATCCCTGCTCCGTAAATGGGAAGCTTTTATTGAAGAAAGACATTATCTAATATGAATTGCTTCTAACAAGGTGCCCAGCACCATGCTAGGAAACTTACAAAACCCAATCAAATGGGTTCTATTCCTATCTCCATTTTGCAGATGAGGAAAGCGAGGCTTAACAAGACTAAAAAGTTTGACCAAAGTTGCAGCTAACAAGTAGCAGAGGCCGGATGTGAACTCAGGTCCTTCTTGCTACAAAGACTGGACCCTTTATGCTACACCAGTGATTTCTAGTTGGGTGTTTATGGCCCATGAGCTGTGTGGAAGTCACATTAGAATGTCTGTTTTTTTTTTTTTTAAGGTGTGTTTATTTATTTATTTGACAGACAAAGATCACAACTAGGCAGAGAGGCAGTCAGGGGGTGGGGAGCAGGCTCCCTCCTGAGCAGAGCGCCCAGTGCGGGGCTCAATCCCAGGACCCTGGGATCATGATCTGAGACAAAGACAGACATATAACGACTGAGCCACCCAGGGGCTTTAAAAAACAGCCCCTAGAATGGCTGTTTTTTAAAGATGTATTTATTCAAGAGAAAGAGAAAGTGTGTGTGCACAAGGGGAGGAGTAGAAGGAGAAAGAGAGAGAGAGCCCCAAGCAGACTCCTTGCAGGCGAGGGGTCCAGAGCAGGGCTTGATCTCTCGACGCTGAGATCATGACCTGAGCCGAAATCAAGAGTCAGACTGGAAATGAGAAATTGGAGCTGGTCTGGTAGCTCTCTGATCATCTGAGACCCAGGTTTCTTCTGTATTTCTGCTCTACTATCCTAGAACATGGCTTTTTCTCAAGGTCACCTCATTGTTGAACTCTAGGCAGTGAGGAAAGGTAAAAAGGATCCATGCTCCCAGGTCCTCCATCCCCTTTTAAAGAGTTTTCCTGAAGTTTCTGCTTACAAACCACTGGCCACAAAGTGAAGCTTTGGAATTTTTCTTTTACCCAGGCACAATGATGCTAAAATTGAGCTTCTGTTGCTGAGCAAGGAAGGGGAATGGGTTTGGGGCAGCAACTAGCAACCTCTGCCCCAGTCTCCAAAGGCAAGAGGGCATCTTGGGTCAGAGAATGCCAGACAGGACCAGAAATCAAAAGACAGTCTCTGACCTTTATTGAGTCCCTGCTATTGGGTAAGTCCTAGGACCTCCGAGAGCCTCAGCCCTGAACAGAGTGTGGGGGAGGGTCAGGTGATGTGATGTTGTGACCGGGCTCCAGAGACCATAAAAAACTATTCCCACGGAAGGAATTATGTTTCTGCTACTGCTGTCATTCAACCCAAGAGTGGCCAGCTCTTTGCTGTAGGGAGGACAGCGGAGAGGTCTGGAGGGAGAGGGAGGATAGCATGGCTGGGACAAACAGAAAGCAGAAAGAGAAGCTGCAGGGACTCAGGTGTGCAGGGAATATACTGTAAGCAGAAGTCTGTTCCCCCAAGGCTTGGTGCCCCAGTTTGTGTAAAGCCCAGAGTCTGGCAAAGGTCCACGCTGCCTTCTTCAGCCCTCAAGGCCTCAGACAGGCAGGCAAACAAACAGGACACCTGGGGGGGGGGGGTGTGTGTGTGCAAACACCCAGGAGAGAGGGGAAAGCCTCCAGGGGCAGAAACCAAGTTCTGGATCCCCGCAGGGCCAAAACAACTTGCTGATCCAGTCAATAAGGCCAACACACTGGTGCAGCCAGTGGGGGAGAAACCAAAACCCCAGCCAAATCTCTTATTTAGCAGTTGGTCACCAACCAAAATTATAAATCCACCCCCATCTCCCCTAACCCCAACTGCGGGGTTGTCTGGTGTCAGGAGTCACCTTGGGTCAGCCCAAGCCAAGTCAAATGTTTTAGATCAGCTCTCCCCCACGGTGCCCAGTAGGGCAGCTGGAGCTGGACTCCTGATGCTAGGGAAAGGGGCGGCCTCTTCTCTAAGCCCCCAAGCCCTGTGGCCTTGCACACAGTTCCTTTCCTAAATGGGGGTGGTGGGATACTAGAGATGCACTTGAAGAATGCTGATGCCACGGTCAATACACAAGTGTTTGCTGAAGGCCTACTGTCCACGTGCAAGCCCGGGGCAGTGGTGGCTTTCACTCCAAAGGCTGTATGCTTGCAGATCGGGGCCTCTTCTTGGTGCTGGGGTGCCCCCCATTCCCCTCCAGGTCCCTGGCAGTGCTAACTATGGAAAAGTCGGCCATTCAGAGTTCAAAAACTAATTGGGAACAGCTCACAGAGGCCAGAGGACGAGGCAGGGGGGCGCGGTATAAATCGCAAGGAGCGTAGAGAATTATAAATCTAGTTTCATAGTCCCTCTGGCTTGGCACAGATGAAATGTATAAATCAAGCTTCCCTAGTCCTGCTCTCTAGCTCACCATTCTCTCCACTCAAGACGTGAACCAGAACTTGAAAAAGAAGTTTTGTCGAAGTAAACGTCAACACAGAAGAAAACACGCACAGTAAGTATAAAGCAGCTTGGAGAATTTTCTCCTAATGAACACACCCAGATAACAGCACTGAGATCAGGAAGCAGCAAATAACCAGACCCCAGAAGCCCCCTCGCACCCCCTCCTAGGAATCCCTCCCCAAGGGGTAACCCTATCCTGACCCCCGACACCATACATCATTTCGCCTGTTTTTGAACTTCATAGAAATGCAATTCTACAAGACGCTGTCCTTTGCGTCTGGCCCGTTTCACTCACCCACCAGAGCTGTGAGATTCGCCCTGATCCCTGTGTGTGATTGTCGTTTATTCTCACAAATGTATAGCATCTCGTTGTGGGAACAGACCACGCTTTGTCCACGCCACTGTGGATGGACTTTGGGGCTGGTTCCAGTTGGGAGCCATCACAGAAGCCCTGCTACTAAAAACAGGGCTTTCCTTTCACAATCAGGTCCCCTGGCTTTTTTTCTTTTTTAAAAATGTTTTATTGTAGGAAAATATCTAAAATATAAAATTTGCCATCTTAACCATTTTTAAGTGTGTAATCCAGTGGCATTAGTTCCAGTCGCAGGGTTGTGCAAGTATCCCCACTATCTATTTCCAAAACGTTTTCATCATCCCAAACGGGAAATCTGTACCCATTAAGCAGTAAACCCTCATTTCCCCTCCACTCAGGCCCTGGTCACCTCTATTCTACTTTCCAAGTCTATAAATTTGCCTTTTTCTAGGCAACGCATGGAAGTGGGATCACATAATATTGGTCCCTTTGTTTCCAAGATTTTTGAGATTCTTCCATGTGGTAGCCTGGAATCAGAACTTCACTCCTTCTGAATGGCCAAGTCAGAGCCCATTGCGAGGATATTGTGTATTTTGTCTTTCCATTCATCTATCCATGGACACGTTGGCTGGTTTCCACCTTTAGGCTGTTGCCAGTAATGCACTGAACATGGGCATGCTTTTGCCAGAGGACCTGGTGAGCACGAAACGGAGAAGGTCCTCCCATAGCCACTACCAGACTGTCAAGGGAATGCAGTGAGGTTACTATCCCCAGGCTACAGGTAAGGAAACAGAGGAGGTTCGGAGAAGTCGGGGATCTTTCCCAGAGTCAAGGGACTGATGGAAGTGTCTGAGACCACCGCTCAAATCCTGAAATCAGACCTGTGACCCCAAGCCCAGGGTTTTTACACACACAACACACACACACACACACACACCTATGCACACATTTCTCTCTTGCAACTCTTCTGGTCATAGAAGAAGTTAGAATATTTGGTTTGCTGCCCAGTTCTTGCTTTAGATCCAGGTAGAACATCTTACCCCTGGAGTCACTAAACCCCTACTTGAGCGTTCTTTTTTCTTGCTTCCTTCTCCTTTTTTCTTTCTCCCTCCCTTCTATCCTTCCTTCCTTCCTCTTTCTTTCCTTTTCTTTTCTTTCTTTTTCTTCCTTCCTTCCTTCCTTTCTTTCCTCCCTCTTTCTTAGCAAACAGCCTAGGGCAAGAGAACAGAGAAGCTGTTCACCCCTACTCAACCCTTAAACTTTGTGCTGTTGTTTGCTTTTCTGTTCTCTAAGCTGCAAGTTTTGTCACATCTCTGCCCTCCTGTGCCAGGCGTCCTGAGTGGCCCAAGGCTCAGTCTACATTTCTAAGTTCTTCTCTTGGCACAAACAACAGAATATCTAAGACCTAATTAGATTTTTATTCAAGGGACATGGAGAGAACCACTTGACTCAAAGCGTCCTCTTTCTCTGCCCTGCCAGAGTCAATTTTGGTAAAAGATACCTACCGTGTGTTGGGCTACCTGTGGTTTTGTTCTGGGAAGCGATACAGTCCTGTCCTCAAATATAGCCCTGTCTGGCTGGAGCGGAGTTGCGGGGGGTGGGGTGGGGGGTGGGGTGGGGGGAATGGGGGGTGCGCAGGGACACAGGTCAGCGAAACAGTGAACAGAGCCAAGCTGAGCAAGTGGGATTCTGATGGTACAGGGTGCTGCCCAGGGATGTGGAGAGACATGGGGACACCAGAGGCGACATCCCCTGACGTCTCCTGCCAAAGGCTCCAGTCATTCACCTTGCAAAAGCTCGCTTGACCGAGCTAGGCCGCTGGGACAGGGACAAGCCCCAGGAGCCTGCCCAAGCCACTCCCGGGCTCTAAAAGGCGCCGCCTGCGCACAAACCCAGTGGCCCGCAGGGCGCGAGTTCCCAGCCCCCCTCCGCATGCAGGTAATACTCGCCTCTGCGCTGAACCGGGTCTTCGGGCCTCGGGCGGAGCTGCAGGAGAATCGGGCGAAGCCGCGGGCCAGGGGTGGGGGGATCCGCGGCGCGGCCTCCCCACCGCCCAGGTCTCTCTGTCCCCACTCCGCGCCGGCCTCCCCCACACCCCCGCCCCCGGCCGACGATGCGCCTCTCAGGAGCCTCCACCCTCACTGGAAAATCCCCGCGCCCCCTACAAGGAGCAGCTGCAACGCGCCCGCAGGCGCCCGGATTAGCCCGGCCTGCCCGCCGCTCGCCGCCCCGGGAGCGCGCAGCCTCTGCCCGCCTGCCCCAGGGGACCCGGAGCCCAGCCGCGAGCCCCGCGGGCCCCGCGGGCCGAGGGCACCCGGCTCCCTCTCCCCTGCTCGGGCCGGTTGGAGAACTACAGTCTGCAGAGTTGAACTTAAGCAGTTATCTACACATGTGTTATAGAAGTGCCTACATTCGTTCGTATCACACATAATACTAACTCTGTCCTATTTTTTTTTCCTTTTCCTTTCTTCTTGAGTCTTCCTTGATCCCCGCCTGGGTTAAAGCCCACTCCCAGCAAACCCATATCAACAACCTGGAATGAACTCTTGTATTTTTCTCCGTGTTTTTACAAGCATATGCAAAAACTTCTTTCTGCCTTTACATATACACAAATACATCTTGCTAGACCTATTTTTCTGTATCTCAGGAACTGTTATGGTTGTCCAGCGGTAGTATTTATTTATTTACATACAGTAAAATGCACCTTTATTGATTTATGAAGCTATCCCCTTATGACAGGCATTCCCAGTGTTTTGCTACCATGAGCAAGGGTGTGATAAAACCTTTGTTGCGTATGTGTGTGTGCCCAGAAGTCAGATTGCTGGGGTAAGGTGGCCCTTCGGTTTAATTTTAGAAAACAACACAGGCTGGGTTGCCTGGGTGGCTCAGTGGGTTAAAGCCTCTGCCTTGGGCTCGGATCATGATCCCAAGGTCCTGGGATAGAGCCCCCATCAGCTCTCCGCTCTGCTAGGAGCCTGCTTCCCCGCCCCACCCCCCTATCTGCCTACTTGTGATCTCTGTCAAATGAATAAATAAAATCTTTTTTTTTTCTTTAAAGAAGACAACGCAGGTTGCTTTTGCAAAAGGTTATTCGCCTCCCCTCCCTGCCAACAATGGATGTGGCTGCCCTTTCCTGGACACCCAGCAGCAAGACATGGCCATACGTGCATGGCGATTTTAACAGGGGGGACCCCTTGAGGTATCTCCCTGTCACTTTAATTTGTACTTCTTTGACCCCTTAATGAACTTGAGCGCATTTTCACCTGCTTTGGGGCTACTCGGCTTTGCTTTTCGGAGGAAACTCCATCCTCCTGATACATCTTGATATGCTATTTAAGTGTAGAAATTCCCGTTCACCCAGAACAGCTGGCGAAGGAGGCACGAGGGTGAATGGAATGATCTAGTTAGTAGAGTGTGCCCTCATTTGTCACAGCCAATTAGGAGCTTTCAAAAGATGAGACCATACGCAGGTATTTATAGTAATGGGACTGTGACAAATAGGAGAAACCTATAGAGAATGAAAAGTGAGTGGGCACTGAGGGCCCTTACTAGCTGTGTGCTACTGAGTAATCACCTAACTTCTTTGAGTCTCATCAGTTTGTTTATCAGTGAAACAGAGATAATGATGAAAGTGCTGTTGACATCTTTACAGTTGTTGGAAGCGTGGCAGTAATTCATGTAAAGAAGCTGGGTATAGCTGATGGTCAGTAAATGCTAGTTAGTTGTGAGAAGCATGGTTTAGACTCTCCTCTGGTTTTGTTTTTAAGTAGGTTCTGCACCCAACACGGAGCCCAGTGGGGGCTTGAACTCACGATCATGTAAGATCAGGACCTGAACTGAGATCAAGAGTCGGAGGCTTAACCCACCACACAAGCCACCTACGTGCCCCTTCTCTGATGTTCAGATAGGCCTGTCAGAAGCCTAGGGTTAGCCTGAATGTCAGTTGACTGCATAGCCCTGGGTAAAATGAATTCTTCAAGTGTCCTGTGGCCCGAGGGATCAGACTCACATAAACTAGGGTTTTGTAACCTCCACACTATTCACATTTTGAGTAGGATAACTCTTTGTTGTGGGAGGCTTTCCTGTGCTTTGTAGGATATTTAGCAATATCTCTGGCCTTTACCCACCGAATGTCAATTGCACACCCCACGTCCCTAGTCATAACAATCAAAAATGTTCCCAGACCTGGCCAAATGTCCCCTGAAGGACAAAATTGCCTGTGGTTGAGAACCACGGATCTAAATCCGCACCCCCATCTGCTGGGAGAAACTTTTTGAGGCTTTATATAGCAAGGGGAGAAACCCCTCCCTGGCTTCTGCTCCCTCTCCACCAGGCAGCCCTCCACGCTTCAGCTCTCAGAGGGTCTAAATGGTCTAGATGGCAACCAGGTCTGAGCAGGCCACATCTGGGTGGGCGGGGGTGGTGGTGCAGTGGGCTAGCTTTCCTATGGATGTCCTTAAACTTCTCAGCCTGGGCACAGGAGAGAAACAGGCATACTGCATTCAACAGGTGCCCTCCACAGCTGCCCCCAGTTAGGAGCTGCTGTGTCCTGCAGACCGACTGGGACGCCCAGTGAGCGCCGATGATGTCACAGAGGGATGACAGACAAACCCTGGTCTGTAAGCTTTTTCTTTTACAAGACACTCTTCCTTCTCTTCCTTCCACCCCACCACCACCCCTGTGCTGTAGATCTGACCCAGGCTAAGCCATAGAGTTTCAACCAGAGCCACAGTTTTCATTCCAGCCTCTCTGTGGCTGACCTGAGAATCTAGATACTCAGCCCCAGTGTCACATATGTTCCACTCCTGTTTCAAATAGGATGTTCCATCCTCACTGCAAACTCTTCATGGTCCCAGACACAATTCCTTATCTTTCCTGATGCTTCCATGTAAGTCAACACATCCTTACTGAGTGCTGTAGCAAAAAGTACTAGTTGCTTCCCGATGTCAGTTCTTCCTTTCTTCAGTAGTAATAGAGCCCTGGACAATACACACAGCTAAAACACAAAACTGCATTTCCAGGCCTCCCTGGCAGCTTAGGGTGGCCATGTGACTAAGTTTTGGTCAAAAAGGCTCAAGCAGAGGGTGGCAGAGGACTTCCAGGTGAGTGCCTTAAAAGGGCAGGAGTACAATAACTTTTTGTCCTTTTGTCCTTCCTCCCTCTCTCTTCCTGGAATTTGGATGAAATGAGTGGAACTCCAGCAGCCATTTTGGAACGCAAGGAGAATTTGAGGATGACAGAGCAGGAAGGCAGGAGGATCCCAGTGACTGTGGAGCTACTCTACCTATCTTGGAGCTATAGACTTTTTTGTGAAAGAAGAAAGCCCTTTGTGTTTTAGATTTGTTATCTACAAACTGAAACCGGTGGCCTACTGCCTCTCTCCAGTCCATGCTCTGTCTCGGCCATTCTCCAATGTTCCCTGTGAGCAGGTTGTGATGAATTCATCTTCTTTCTCTAGCAGATCCTCCACCATGACCTGTCAATTTCTGCACTAAGCACTAGGCACCTCTTGTACCGATCTGTCTTTTCCTCTTCATCATTCTCCACTTGGTGAGAGTAGACAGGATTCAGAGATATGTGGGACAAGTAGCTGGGAAGCCCAGCTAGGCAGGAAGATGCCACAAGGGGCAGGTGGGGAGTGGGGGGTGATAATAGTCATTTGATCAGTTAGGACTTTCTACCCTGTGTGATCAGAGCTGGAACAGTGCCTGACACTTAGTAAGCAATCAAGAAAAAAAAAAAAAAAACCTGGGAGATTAGCTAACAAATTAGCTTGATATACACACATGTACATGCATAGATATGGCCTTCATTTTTGTCATTTATGAGCACACACATTACCTTTCTTTCTGGGGACACCAAGTTACAGAGAAAACCATCAAGAGTTTACTGTTGACTTGAGCCATGTCACTTGTAAGAAGGACAAAATATGTATGCGGTCAGCTTGCAACCCAGGCCTGCTACTAGAAATAAACTAGCCCCTTGTTGAAATCACACAGGAAAACTGAAGAGAGGTGGGGGCATGGGTGGCAGGAAAAATGCCTGAGATCTTACACAGCTTGTGCAAACAGAATGACGGGGCTGGGCAGCCCTGGGAGTCTAGGAATTAATAGCCCCACCGAGGCTCCGGGGCTCCAGAGATGGAGCTATTTAAAGCCAAGAAATGTCATTTCCACCCACAGAGGCTACCCCAGTTGCATTATCTGGACGCTCTTCAGCCCCGGTGTTCTGGCAGCCTCCGTGGCCTGACCTCCCAGTTGGCGGGACCACGAGGCTTACAGCCAACCTGTCGTCACTGCTCTGTGGGCGGGGGGATGGGGTGGCGGCTGACCTTAGCCTCTCCAGGATCCTCCTCCTCCTCTCTGCTCAGTCCCCACCGCAGCTGAGTGGAGACTCAGGGCCTGGTCCACACCTCAGCACAGAGGCTGCTGCCTACTCGGAGAGACCAGCCAGCCCAGTAGGGTGGGTCTAGGCCCAGGGTAGGGGAGATGGGGTCTGGAGACTTTTGTCCATCAGAATCATCTCCTTGTCTTGCTCTGTGAGCACAGGCCATTTGCTTACCCTCTCTGGGCCCCCACTGGACTGGGAAATGAAAGAATCTTCCTCTCCTTACCCTGTTTCTGGGGAAGCCTCAGGAGATCAGGGCAGGGGAAGTCTCTTGAAGCTTTGAGAAGAAAAGCACCACATAAACCCAGTTATTAACCTGCAGATCCCTTTCTCTTCCCCTCCAGGCAAGGTAATCCAGGAACACTTCCTCTGGAGAAAAGAAGGCAGGAGGCATCCTGCCCAAGCTCCCAAGAGCCCAGGTTCATGTTCTTGCCAGGCACATAAGGTGAGAACTTCATATGCTGTCTGCTCTGATCTCCCGTATCTGCTCTGGCTGATGTTCCTGCAGCCTAGGGAAGGAGGGTGACTCAGAAGCCTGGAGAATGTTCCAAGCCAGATCTACCCCGCAGGTGTCTGATGTCCAGCGATGGCTAGGCTTGCTTCCCAAAGCTGAGGCCTGGTGAGTGCAAAGCACAGTGGATTTCTAAGGAAGGTGTAGTGGAATACCAGGCACACTCCCGCTTTAAGTCTCCCCGAATTCAAGGCAGATTTTGCCCATTGCCACCACTCAGGGGATAAGGGGGAGCTAGGCAATTGCCTTTGTTGTTGATGTTGTTGTTGGAAGGTAGCCTATGGAAATGAAGACTTGTAGGCCCTTCTCTCCTGTGCCCCCTTCTCTTAACAAATCTTGGCATTTCTCTCATTTCATTTTTTAATTGGAATATTCTAAGCACACTGAAAGGTATGTAGCAGTCAGAACATGCTAGATTATGCAGCAGTACCAAACAAGCCTGGTATCTTAGTGGGCTTAACACACTTCCGCTTCTGCTACGTGTCCTTGAAGGATGAGCAGGGGATTCTGCTCAGGAAATCACTCAGGGTGTGCCTGGGTGGCTCAGTTGGTTCAACAACTGTCTTCAGCTCACGTCATAATCCCAGAGTCCCAGGATCGAGCCCTGCCCAGTGGGGAGTCTGTTTCTCCCTCTGACCCTTTCTCCTCTCATGCTTTCTCTCTCTCAAATAAATAAGTAAATCTCTTAAAAAAAAAAAAAAAAAAAAGAGGAGGAGGAGCAGAGGAGGAAGAGGAGGAAATCACTCAAGGCCTGGACCTGATAAGACAACCACCACCTCAAACATTGTCAGAAGCAAAAGAGAGATCCGGAGGGTCTCAAAAGGCAATTTCAAGCTCTTGCTCACAGTCGTTGGCCAGGGCTGGTCACAGGGCTTCCCCCAACCACAGGGAACCAGGAAGTACAACTCTTCTAATACTTAGAGGGGAAAGGGACCACAAATGTCTGGGGAACAATAATAATAATGACCACAGAATAAAGAATGATATCACCAACACCATGGACCCATGCCACCCAACCTCGCAAGCATCCCTTCACCAATACTGGTGAGACCCTCTGTGCACCTGACTCAAGTACACCTCTTTCTCTGCTCCACTGAGGCCACCATTCTCCCGAACCTGATGTTTATCATTCTCTATATTTTACCGTATATTGTTTGTATCAATATCTAGTACCTCTTTACATATGCAGTGAAAATATATATGTACACATATTACATATACCCTTTGCAGAGGGGTGAACTGGGTCTTGAGCCACTACTCAGCCTGTCCTGGAGCCCAATATATTAGGTCTAATATAGCGTATGTTTTGCCCTTAAAGATCATATAAGTGGTGTCATACTGTATATACCCATCAGCAACTTTCTTTTTTGATCTGCTCCATATTTTTGAGAATCATCCACATTGATGAGTGAAGCTGTGATTGATTGTGTGACAATGTCCACAGTGGATGGGCATCTAGGTCACCTATAGCATTTCGTGATTACGTATCGCCGTGCTCCGAGCATTCTTATACAGCTGCAGAATGAAGACTAGGAAGGGCATCTTTCACTTGGTGAGAGATTGCCAAATAACTCTCCCACGTGGCTGGACCAAGCCACGCCCTGCGGGCCGTACAGAAGCCTCTGGTCTCTCTCCATCAGCCCCTGGTACTGTCTGATGAGATAGAGCATCTCCCCCATAGTTTTCACAAACTTGAATTCATCCATCACTCTATAAATGTTTATCAAACACCAGCCATGTGCTAGGTGCACAGCCAGAAGCTGAGAATAATGAAGAAAGACAGGACTGTCCCCTGTCCTCTGTGAGCTTGTAGTCTGGTAGGGAAGACAGATTCATTTATTTGGGAATCATTAGAATAGACTGGAGAACATAAATGTTCCAGTTAAAATTATCCCACCCTGCTACCTCCAGACAGCCACTATCTTCTTTTTTAAGGACACTCGCCTGAGTTCCGGGAGAAGCTAGGCACTTGGGCAGAAGGAAAGGGCTCAGCATCCAAGGTGCCCAGACACTTTGAGACATAGCTCAGGCAAGAGGGTTAGAACCTTGTCCCAGGTGGTAATCCATCAGGCAAGAAGACCAGCGCCACAATGGCTTCTGGAACAGAGTCGCTAGGTAGCTTAGAGCAACACCCACAGTCTGATAAATCTATCTTGGGTCTAGTGTCCTCTGCATTCAGGGCTTCAGGGAGGGGCCTTCAACTCTCCAGGTCAGTGATGGGCAATACGGGGCAGGAAGCTGGACGGATTATGAGAGAACTGCAATCCCAGCAGTCCGAGGGATGGCAATGGTCCTAGGAAAGCAACCCTACGTGATAGGCAGGGTGGGGAATCAAGAGTGTCTGCTTGATTTGGCCCTGAACCGCTGGGTAGGAGCCTCAGGTTGGAGGCAAGGCCAGATGAATGCAGAGTCATTTCTGCCATGTTGTTTGAGGAACCTTCGTAAGTTGATCATTGAGTTTAGACCCGAAGATGGCTCTTGACTATAGTAGTTCTAGGTACAGCTTCACTCAGTAAATCAATCTGCTAAATGTATGTGAATCCAGGTATGAGCAAGACATGACTCTAGATTCTGCATATAAAAACATTTTTTAAAAACCACCTTCGGGGCGCCTGGGTGGCTCAGTGGGTTAAAGCCTCTGCCTTCAACTCAGGTCATGGTCCCAGGGTCCTGGAATTGAGCCCCACTTCAGGCTCTCTGCTCTGTGGAGAGCCTGCTTCCTCCTCTCTCTCTCTGCCTGCCTCTCTCCCTACTTGTGATCTCTGTCAAATGAATAAATAAAATCTTCATAATAAATAATAAAAATAAAAAATAAAAACCACCTTCATCAGAGGATAATTTATGTACAATAAAATGCAACCATTTTAAGTATACAGCTTGATGAGTGTCAATCAACGCATACATTGGTACAAGTACCACCACAAGCGAGATACAGAGCATTGATAAGAATCCCTTAAGATCCCTGTCATTTTCCTCAAGGAGTCATTCACTTGCCATAAGATTCAGACACTAGTGAAATACATAAGGCATCAAAACACTCAGGTCTAGTAACTGGCGCAAATAAAAGGGGGTTGGGCACTGGAGGGAAGCATCTGGTCCTAATGCAAATACACTGGGGCTGAGGGCTCTCCAACACCCACAGAGGGTCAGGGGAGGGGCAGGCTGGGCGCCACAAGCCTTGCTTTCCCCCAAATATCTCAGCAGCCTGCAATGCCACCATGAGTCCCCTCCCTTTGGTTTAAAACATTTGGTATTGCCTCTGGAATACCTATATTAAAATGCACAGGGGCGCCTGGGTGGCCCAGCGGGTTAAGCCTCTGCCTTCTGCTCGGGTCATGATTTCAGGGTCCTGGGATCAAGCCCGGCATCGGGCTCTCTGCTTTGTGGGGAGCCTGCTTCCTCCTCTCTCTCTCTGCTTGCCTCTCTGCCTACTTGTGATCTCTTTCTCCCTGTCAAATAAATAAATAAAATCTTTAATAAATAAATAAAATGCACAGAAATGGGGTGCCTGGGTGGCTTGGTTGGTTAAGCCTCTGACTTGTGATTTTGGCTCAGGTCATGATCTCAGGGGGGTCCTGAGATGTAACTCTGCAACAAACTCTGCACTCAGCAGGAGTCTGCTTGAGATTCTCCCTCTGTCCCCTCCCCACACGTGCTTTTCTCTGTCTCCCAAATAAATAAATCTTTTTTTTTTTTTTTAAAGAATGCACAGAAATGACCTGACAGCCTTTGAAATTTGGGGAAAGCCAGACGTCTGCTAACACATAGAATCAGTTGTCAGATTTGCCGTCTACCCCTCCGGAGAGGGGAGGGCTGCTCCGGACAAATGGGGACAGAGACAAAGCAGCTGCTCGGTGTCCTCTAATCCTTTTCCTTTCTTTTCTTTTCCTTTTTTCCCTTTCCTTTCCTCCCCCTTCCTTTCCTTTCTTCCTTCCTCCCTCCCTCCCTTCTTTCCCCTAGTGAGAGACTGGGTCTTTTCTTTCAGACATCTCAAATAACCACATGGTGGCAGGCCCATCTGAAAGCTGTGGCATTCACTTTGATCCAGAAAGACGGGAAATGATGTTAGGAGAATGAGTCCAGTGGGGCTTTGGGGAGATGCTCCACACGGGGGGTGGTGGAGAATACTTGAATTCCCTGGTCACTGGGACAATGGAGGTTAGGGCAATAGGTCTTTCTCTCTGGAAGAGAAAAGACTGCAGGGGTAGGAGACTGTCACCTTCAAATATCTGAAGGATGGCTGTGAGGCAAAAGGGATGGAATAGATTTATGTGGTCTAGCTGCAAGGCCAGTGGGGAAAGCCAAATGCGGCAGGTATTAGCTCAATATGAGGAAGAATTTTCTTTCTTTCTTTCTTTCTTTTTTTTTTTTTTTAAGATTTTATTTATTTGGCAGAGAGAAATACAGGGAGAGAAGGAACACAAGCAGAGGGAATGGGAGAAGGAGAAGCAGGCTTCCCACTGAGCAAGGAACCTGATTTGGGGCTCAAACCCAGGACTCTGGGATCATGACCTGAGCAGAAGGCAGCCGCTTAACAACTGAGCCACCCAGGTGCCCCGAGGAAGAATTTTCTTAAGGTCAGAACTTAAGGAGAAGAGGGAAGGGTGTGTAAGACAAGTAGTGAGATCTCTGTCATCAGAGATATGTAAGCTGAAGCCAGACACTTTTTGGCAGGAATTCAAATTCTTTTTTTTTTTTTTTTAAATTTATTTGACAGAGATCACAAGTAGGCAGAAAGGCAGGCAGAGAGAGACGGAGGAAGCAGGCTCCCCATTGAGCAGAGAGCCCTATGCGGGGCTCAATCCCAGGACCCTGGGATCGTGACCTGAGCCGAAGGCAGAAGCTTTAACCCAGGCGCCCCAGGAATTCAAGTTCTGAGTGGGTCATTGGATTAGTCTCTTCTATCACTGAGATTCTCCAAACTGGCCCACAGCCAGCCCTTGGGAAGCCCCAGTCAGACAAATATTAATGTAGCAACTGCGTGGTAGAAGGCATGATGGGAGAGGAATGAAGAACAAAAGCTCTCACCTCTGTCCGCCATGCCACAGAGGCAGGGTAGGCTTGGAATCACCAAAGGGATAGAAGTTCAGAAGCAGGAGATCCTGACAGGGCTTCAAGTGGGGGCAGAGAGGGCCACCGGGCCGCCCTCAGAGGTGCTTCAGAATCCAGACAGGCAGAAAGAAAGGGGAGGAAAGGTGTGGGCACTGGCCAAGGAGCCGAGCAGGCTGGAGGCCGGGAAAGAAGGAATGAGAACTGGGGGAGCCTGAGCAGAGGAGGCTGAGAGAAGACGCGGGAAACGGGCCCAGGAAGGCTCAGGAGCCGTGGGCGGCCCGCAGAGGAGAGGCGTGTGGCCTGGGTCCACGGTGCCCATTTGGGGTGCACGGGGTGCGGTGGGGGACAGATTTCTCCCCAACGTCCAAGCAGGCCGCAGACCACCAGGCATGGTGCCCCAGGAATGCCTCTTCCCCCCTCCCGCAGCCCCACCATGGCCTCCGGCCCCCTCAGGGCAGTAAGCACCGGGGAAAGACGGGAAAACCCACAAAAATCTTCCAAATAAGACAAATATGTGGTACAGACAAAAGCCGTGCTGGGTGGGATGAGGTTTCGGTTGCTCCTCACTGGGGCGGACCCGTCAAAAGTGGCTTGTGGCCGCAGAAAAATGCGTCATCTCCCCCTCTCAGCAGCGCACATTGTCTCAGCTACCCCCCTACAGAGCCCACGCTGGAGGTTCTGCAGTGAGGGACTAGGAGGTCAGTCACTGGCCTCAAGGTCACCCACATGGTCCTGTCTGCTCCCCAGCAGGGGCTCCAGGGGGTTGGGGGGCCGCCTCGAGCTGCCTCACGATTGCTGTTGCAGGCCTGCATGTGTGTGGTGAGTGTACAGAGCACTGCTGGGCTGTGTGGGAGGATGGCCTGTGCAGCCCTCTCCCCCACCACCCACCCCTTGCAAAAGGAGCCTCTTGAGACTTTGAAGGGTGGGGGTCAAGTAGTATTTCAGATGGAAGAGGCAGCAGCCACCGGAAGTGCCCCAGGGGGACGGGGGCGGGGGGGGGAATGCAGGGGGGTGATGGGAGGTGGTGGGGAGAGGCTCTCCCCAGACTTCTGTCCCCCAGTTCCGTCCCCACCCCCACAACCCTGCAGGCTCCCAGGTCCCTGGGGTTTGCGTTCCATTTCTGCTCCAGTTCCATGGTTGTTAATGGCCATTGTTCCATGGAGAAAGACAAAAATGTTTTCAGTTTAGAGGCATTGTTTCGGACTTTCTCTCCGTGGGCCAAGGGCCTGGGATGGGAGGCCTCCCCTTGGCAGAGTGGCCCCAGGCAAGGAGGAGTCCCACTTGATGTGGGAGGGGCGGCCGGCAGGAGGAGATGAGTGAACTCTTCTGTCTGTCTGTTTGCCTCTGTGGTGGGTGTCCAAGGAGGAAGCCCTGAGAGGGGCCAGCATGGACAAGAGAGCTTCTCCCTTAACCTAGCTTTGGTTTTGTCCTGCCTTCTGACCCCTGCCAGCCCCCAGACCCATCTTAGCTACTTTATTTATTTACTTTTAAAGATTTTATTTGTTTGACAGAGAGAGAGAGTAGGCAGAGAGGCAGGCAGAGAGATAGGAGGAAGTCGGCTCCCTGTTGAGCAGAGAGCCCCATGCGGGGCTCCATCCCAGGACCCTGGGATCATGACCCAAGCCGAAGGCAGAGGCTTCAACCCACTGAGCCACCCAGGTACCACCCCATCTTAGCTACTTTAGCTCCTGCTTACTACTTAGGCTCCCCCACTATGAATGAGCAAGAAACTTTCTCTCTCTGGGCTTCATTTCCTCTTCTGTAATATAAGAAGTTTCCAAGACTCTTCCTAGTTCTAAGCTTTGGCAACAACAACTCAGTGGCCTTGCCTTCACATCAAGACTCCAGTGGTCAGAGCTGGCCTAGATTTTAGCTGAGTTGAGAGCTACTTGAGCAGTGGGCTTTGAAAGTAAGGTACCTGCCCCTGCCACCTTCGATATTTTAAAATTTATTTTGCAGTCTGGAATTCCACCATTAGAGATTCACTCCTTTGGAGTCTACTTCAAAAGCCATTTGTGATAAAATGGAGAGGAGGTAACACGTTTTAACACTAAGAATTCTCTTTTGTTTATATATTTCCCTTCACAGTGTTGAAATCATTTTCAGAAATACCATGTCATTTGGGACCACAACAGCTCAGCAATAGTTGACCACTGGTTGGTTAAGACCCTGGGAGGTTGTAACTCAAGATAAGAACCTGGACACAGGTGATCTCCTCCTAGGAATGACCTGCATTTTAACAGAGGAACGTCCTGAGGGTAAGTATAATCACAAAGGAATGCCTGTCTGGTGGCAGAAATTTCAAGCCCAGCAATTTCAGGTAGGAGATACTAACTATTCTGGCTGGGAATGAGGCTGCAACCCTGGAGGGACCTGTGGGTGTGGGTCCACTCGGCCACACCCCTGCCCACTATTGTCAAATCAAGTAACCAGCCCTCAAGGATTCCCCAGACCCCTTGTGAGGGTGGATCTGCTTGGGCAGGTGTCTGGATTCATGAGAAAAACCCACAGAACAATAAATAATAACTTGAAAAACAGATTCAGGGAGTGTGTAAGGGCAGAGCGGGGGTACAGGGGAGCAGAAATCAGGGAGGGCTGGGGCGGGGTGAGAGTTAGTGCAGATCCTGGAAGGCTAGAGAAGGTAAGTGTGGGAAGAAGGGGGTGGAGGCAGTGGTGGTCTTCTCTAAGAAGGGCTACCTGGGCACAAAATCTTGTTTGAAACTGGCCAGTTGTAATTAGAGACCAACCTTGAAACAGATTCAGTGTCCACAAGAAAGAAGAACAATCGCTGATTGGGGCCCCTAGATCGCAGATGGTTTCTGCACATTGTCTCACTTGAATCTTGAACTAGTCTAGATTTTATCACTCACAATTTTACAGAGGAGCAAGCTGAGGTTCAAAGAGAGAGTGGAGGCTGCCTGAAGTCATACAGCTTGGTCAATGGCGGATCTGGGAGTCAAACCTGAGTCAGTCTGGGCTCCAAAGCCTGCCTTCTAACCACTGCTGCAAAGATGACATCCATTCTGTAACGCAGCCTCCTCTTCCCCGGCAAGGGCATTCTTGAGGCACAGACAGTATCCTTGCTATTTCCTGCAGAGGCTTGTTCTTTTGGCGGGGGGGGGCAGTAAGCGAGTGGGGGAGGGGCAGAGGGAGAGGGAGAGAGAATTCTAAGTGGGCTCCACACCCAGCACAGAGGCTGACCTGGGCCTCCACCTCACGACACTGAGATCACAACCCGAACTGGAATCCAAAGTCAGATGCTCAACCAACTGAGCCACCCAGGTACCCCCTGCCCAGGACATTCTTGACCTGTGCAACAGGCAGTGATGGGGTTCCTCTCCAGCCCTGGCTCAGAGATGACAGCAAGAGGAAGAAAATGTCTCTAATACCCCAGGGTTCAGCAAACTTATCTGAAAATATTTTCGTCTTTGTGGGCTATATGACTGGGGAAAGCAGCTATCAACATTATATAAATGAATGGGCATGGCCAGGTTCCAGTAAAACTTGATTTACACACATATCTAATTCGTACATTTAACCGGTAAAGCATCAATTCATCTGAGTGCTGACCCATTCAAAATATTTGGGGGGAGCTCCTTCCATGTCTCAGACACTGTTCTAGGTGATGGAAATGCCGTCAACCAGATAACCCCCGACCCCTTGGAGCTCACGTTCTTTACTTGTCCCCTCCTTGGTGACCATTTCGATGTGTTTAATTGAGAAGAATCTCTACTGATCACAACGTAGGGAGATTAGGATTTCTTCAATGTGTTTTTAACCCAGAGGAAAAAGGCAAGTCACATTTGAAAGTGAAAGGCTGCCCAGGACGGTGGTAAGAATAGATTCTACAACCAAATCGCTTCTGTCACACACTGGGAATATGCCCTCACACAAGTCCTATCACCCCTTTGTGCCTCAGTTTCCTCACCTCTACAAAGGGGATGACAATACCAGCACCTGATTCCCAAGTCCTCTCAAGCGGACTGTCTTGAGAGTCAACTGAGTGAAAATTTATAAAACAAGAATTCTGGACTCGTAGGAAACACTTTATAAGCTTCTGTTACATAAAGGAGATGTCCAAGAGAAAGAAAAAAACAAATGGAAGGGCATCTGAGTGGCTCAGTCAGTTGGGTGTCTGACTCTTGGTTTTAGCTTAGGTCATGGTCTCGGGGCTATAGGGTCGAGCCCCAAGTTGGGCTCTGTACTCAGCGTGGAGTTGGCTCAAAACTCTCTCTCTCTGCCCCTCTTCCATTCTCTAAAAATAAATAAAATCTTTAAAAAAGAGAAAAAACAGGAATTAGATCACGAGACAGATAATTCCAACTTCATCAGAGCCCTATGCTGGACAAACACTTTCATGTTCCTTTACTCTTATCTCCTCATTTTAAAGACAATATAGATAACGACATAGACTCTCACTGCTTCTTTCACTCAGGTGGAGTGAGTCCAAATGAAAGGTTCCAGATGAATGAAGAAAAAAAAATACATGTTATTTACAAACCAGGGTCAAGGCCAGAGCCAGGGCCAGGTACGGCCCTCCAGCCGTAGTTCGCTGGTGGGTACCATCGGTTGGAGGAGGTGAGATTTGTACAGATGGGCCAGTTAATTACAGGACAAGTGTCAGGGACCAAGGAGCACTCATTAAGTGGTGAGCGTGCCGAGAGTCTGTCGCTCTTGCTGGTTGCAGAGGAGTGCGAGGTGAGAGAGCACAGGCAGGCTGGGTCCGATTCTGGAGGCCTTCGAATACTGGGTTGTTTAGACTTTCCTCTCAGGAGCAAAGGTTCACACTAATGTTCTCCCCACTTTGGGATACCATGACAGGTGACTCTCATGTCTGAGGCTTACCTCCATGAGCATACACCAGAGTAGACTGTAGCAGAGGGAAACCAGGCTTCCAGTTCCAAGGAAATATCTGTGAAAGAGTTCGTATCTCCAAGTACAACAGATAAGGAGTCCCACCCGAGCCTACCATTTTATTTTTTAAAGATTTATTTATTTATTTATTTGACAGAGAGATCACAAGTAGACAGAGAGGCAGGCAGAGAGAGAGAGAAGCAGGCTCCCTGCTGAGCAGAGAGCCCAACATGGGACTCAATCCCAGGACCCCGAGATCATGACCTGAGCCGAAGGCAGCGGCTTAACCCACTGAGCCACCCAGGCGCCCCCGAGCCTACCATTTTAATGGTAATTTCTTCTTTTCACGTATTGTGGACAGAGAAAATGGTTGGTGTGATATGTTGTGTTATGGGGGTCTTGGGAATTTGTTGAGTTTTTTTGGGGGGTGTGAATACTTCAAATGTATTTGGAACAAAACGTGTCAGTTTGGAGGGTATAATGTGCATCAGTTAAAACTTATTCATTGGGTCACTCAAATTCTCCATTATTCTCAGGATGACTTTTGTCTACCTTTTGGAGATTTCTGACCCTTATCCATGGCCAGAGATTTGTTCATTTTTCCTTGGTTTCTGTCAGTGTTTATGTATTTTGAAACTAGATTAAGAATCTTAGGAATTATATATTTTTTATAAGATTATGACTTCTATCTGTATATCTCCTGTGTTTCTTTTAGTGCTTTTTGCCTTGGTATATTTCCCCCATCTGTTCATATTCAAAATGTTCTTGTCATTTGGTATCAAATACATCTGTGTGAACAGCATAGAGCAGGCTTTTTGCCTTTCATAGAGGAATTTTTCTCTTTTTTCATGTACTATCTCCATGATTTTTTTAGACTTAACCTGTCATTTTATTTTATGCTTCCTGTTTAGTATGCTTTCTTATTTATTTTTTGTTTTTTTTTTTTCTGGCTTTTTTTTAGATTAACTTTTCTCCCCCACCTCACCCCCCGCCTTTTAATTTACTCTAAGTATTTGGAAGATTTTTCAATTCTCCATCTCTTGTTGGTTACTCTTAAACTTGAGTCCATATATTCTTTAACTTATGCTTTCCTATCAATGTCTACAGCTAATCAGGAACTCTGTCTCCTTGCTTAAGTGTTCCTCCTTCTCCTCCATTTGTCACCTTCCAAGTTGCGATCATCTGAGTATATTACAGTTCCATATTGTTGTTTTTATTTTCACTTATTTATTTTTTAAGTAAGCTATACACCCAACATGGTGCTTGAACTCATGACCCCGAGATCAAGAGTTGAATGTTCTACCATCTGAGTCAACCAGCCACCCCCATATTGTTGTTTTTAAAATGCTTACATTATGCCTCAATAGTTAGTCAGAGTTCACTAAAAGTTTTACTAGTTTCTTTGTTCACCGTAGTTTCATCATCCCACGTCTTCCTCTTTCTTGAATTCACTATTTTTTTAAACTGAAGCACCTCCTCTACGAATTCTTTCAAGTTATCTGAGGGTGGCAAACTTTCTTCTTGTAAAATAAAAAAATATCTTAATTATCCCCTTCCTACATAAATACTTCATTTCCCTTTGGAACTTTGCAGATAGTGTTCCATTGTCTTTTAACAACCAGCCTGATGCCAATTTAATATTACTTTATTGGTGACCTGCTTTTTCTCTCTGGAAGTTTCTAGGCCTTTTTTTCTTTGTCATTGTTGTTCTGAAATTTCACTGTAATAAGTCTCAGTGTGGGTCTTCTTTTCCTGGGAACATTCTGTCTAACGATTAATTTCTTTCTTCAACAACTGGGAACTTTTCTTTTATTAGTTCTTTAATTATTTTCTCTCATCTATTCTCTGGAGTTCTATCTTTTTGTAATGCTTATTAGACAGATGTCTCTTACCTTTTTCTCTCAGACTTTCCATTTTTTTTTTCCTTTTCACTGTGTTTTAGGAGACATCTTCAGCTCAGCTTCCCCTAATAACTAAACCATTAAATTCAACTCAGACCATTTACTGAGTTTCAAAATCTGATTTTCAGTTTTTAAGTTTCTAAGACCATTGGTTGATTTTTTTAAAGATTTTATTTTTAAGTAATCTCTATACCCAACACAGTGCTCTAACATACAATCCCAAGATAAAGAGTTGCAGGCTCCTCCAACTGAGCCAACCAGATGGCCCTACTGGTTGCTTTTTATTTTATTATTTTTTAAAAGTTTTTAGTTATTTATTTGAGAGAGAGTGAAAGTAAGGAGAGGGAGAGGGAGAAATAGAATCTCAGCTGAGCTGAGAGCTGGATGCAGGGCTCGATCCCAAGACCCTGAGATAATGACCTTAACCCACTTAGCCACCCAGGCGCCCCTACTGGTTGATTTTAAAGATGGATTTATTATTACTTGGCATCTCTTGAGGATAATAATCTTTCTTCAACTAAACTGACTTGTGTTGTTATTTATTCTATTATCACGATTTCTTTGGGTATTTCCTCTTCTATATGTTAAGTTTAGAGCTAGGCTATCCAATACAGTAGCTGCTTGCTATTTAAATTTAAATTATTAGGGGCACCTGGCTGGCTCAGTCCATGGAGAGTGCAATTCTTGATCTCAAGGTCAGGAGCTTGAGTCCCACATAAGGCGTAGAGATTACTTAAAACCAACATCTTTTAAAACAAATTTTTAAATTATTAAAACAAAACACAATTAAAAATTTAGTTCCTTAGTTGCAAGAGCCTCATCTGAATGGCTCAAGAAGCACAAGTGGTGTGCAGCTACATGTTGGACAGCTCGGCTACAGAACATGGCCATCGTCCCAGAAAGTTCTATTGGACCGTACTGGCTTAGCGTTTCTCCAAACCATATTTCTATTTTTCCTTAACTTGATGTTCTTGATGTCCTGCTCATCATTGTGTTTGAGAACATCTACTTGCCAGTTTTGTGTTCACTGCAGCCTGTCACTGCTTTATCGAGGGTGAGTGGGAGACAGTGGCCTCTGACAGCTTTTCTCCCAGATGACGCCTCCCTATTTCTGTCTCCAGAGCGTCGGAAGCTACTTGGAGCATTGCTCTGCCTCTCCAGCCCCAGCATCTTGGGGCAAATTCACAACTGCCAACTGGTCATGAGGCAGCAGGGAACATTCCTAGGACCTCCTCTGGTTATTCTCAGTCTGCTGTCTCAGGCTTGGAGCACTCAAACCATTCTTCCCTCCACCGCAGTCTTTTCTTCATATGTCTGAGCTGTGGTACCCTTCAGTTTGATTTCTTTTGGAACTTTGATGCTATTTGTTCTTTCTCTTTCAGGGATCCAACACTTCTTTTCTTTGCCTTTTTTTTTTTTAGGTTTATTTATTTGAGAGAGAGCAAGAGCATGAGTGGGAGGGGCAGAAGGAGAGGGAGAAAGAGAATCCCAAGCAGGCTTCACACTGAGCGCAGAGCCTGACTCTGGGCTCAATCCCATGACCCCGAGATCACGACCTGAGCTGAAACCAAGACTCAGACACCAAACCAACCGTGCCACCCAGACACCCCCTGGGCTCCAACATTTCTTATACACTGATGATTCTCTCTTGTTTTCTCATACTGTATAGTTGTTTTTTTTTTTTTTTTTCCCTAGAGTTTTTCTGTCATTTAGTCATTGGGGCAGGAGAGAGGAACTTCTGCCAGCTTGGCCTAAACTTCAGCAACACTTTTGTGCAAGCATCGTTCTGCTCCTTGTAGACACGTTTCATAACTAACACTTCATTAAACCTGGTGATTCCCAAATTCAAACAGTGGCATTAGAGTCACTGGGGACTCCATGGACCCCCGTCCTGGGGACTTTGAATGCACAGTCTGGTTTCGGATTCACTGGCCTACTTAGTGGGATGGGTAGCAAAGAGACTCAAATACTCACGATAGGCCACCTACTTTGCAGGCTAGTTTGTGGCAGATGCCTAAATGCCAGGACCTCTAACCGCCAAATCAGCCAAATCACCACTTCCGTAAGTGACTGGCACACTGGGTGGTGTGGAGATGGGGAGTCTAGGGGACTGCTTTCTCCTTGGACCGCGGGAGGGTGAGAAGTTGCAAAAACACACTGGGGATAACTCAAGGACAAGAGAGATACAATGAGCACAATTGAATGCAAGTGAAATGAATGATCGCTGCGGGCCTCTCTCCCTCCCACAGCGATATCAACTCTGCAAACCCCAAAGATCAAACTGGGGCCAGAAAATTCCCCCATCTAGAGATTTTTTTTTTTAAACTTTAATTGCTATCCTACTGAGGGGCCCAACTCCAGCTTTGAGGAGATATATTTACTGGTTAGATTTGCAGTAATGATTATTATTGTTACTGTTAAGAAGAATACATTCATTGTCTCCAGTGAGCTCACAATGCTGCACAAACATGACCTCATTTCTCCTCTGAACGGGGCAGGTATTGTTAACTTTGTTTTCCAAAAGAAGGACACAGAGGTCCATTGCAGTCCAATGCCTTGAGCAAGGCCACACATCAAGAGAGGGAGGGAAGATGGAAGCAGGCCCCAGACCTCTTCCATTTGGGTCCCAGGGCTCTCTGCACTGGTCTAGGCTCACTTGTCCGGTCAGTGATTTGACTTATCTTACAGCCACAAAGTGGGATGCAGGGGTCTGAGAGGATCAGAATAGTCAGAGTCACCAACAGGAGATCCCATGAGAGGAATAATCATTACTTCTCAGGGAATCAGCCAAGTCGGGACTCCAGGTTCTGCCAGCAAACCTCTCTCTTGTCTGGCCCCTAATTCACAAGCTCCATCTGGGCTGAGTTCTCTCTCCACTTCCTCAACAAGGGACTTGGACATTTCACCCCTGAATCTCCTCAGACCAAGAACCACATTCACATGGGGCACCTTCGACTCAAGTCACGATCCCAGGGTCATGGGATCGAGCCCTGAATTGGGCCCTCTGCTCTGCGGGGAGCCTGCTTCCTCCTCTCTCTCTCTCTGCCTGCCTCTCTGTCTTCTTGTGATCTGTCTGTCAAATAAATAAATAAAATCTTAAAAAAAAAACAAAACACATTCACACAATATTTGTCCTTCTTCCCCATGAGGAGTTCCTGCTGCTAGCATGTCCCTTGGGTTGGTGGCAGTATATCTGGGCCACTATGCTTTCTCTGGGTCTTTACCTCTGCCGTTCCCTCAGCCCTATCCCAGAATACATTTTGCCCTTCCCACTCTTCACCCTTCCTACCTAAGCTTCAAGCCTCAACGTGCCTAAGAAACCTTTCCCTTGGCCTTCCAGAAGAATCCTTCTCCCTCTCTAAACCCCTGCCACCCTTATTCATTCATTCCACCAATAATTACTCAGGACTTACTCTGTGGAGGCAGGCAATAGGGAAGATGATGGGGATTCAACAGTGAACAGTCAGACAAGGTTCTTGCTCTCACAGAGTTTACATTCTTACGGGGGAGACAGGAAAAACTAAACAATTCAGTAAGTCAAATATTTATGAGTTGTCCTAAGTGTGTACGGACGTATCCCAAATCTTCCCCTCTCCCATGGGGAGATGAGGTCTCCCCATCTTCCACTCTGTCCAAGAAAGAGCTTGCCTTGTCTAGGTATGTCAAGAAGCTTTATATGGCCAGTGGATGATGGCAGGCGAGAGTAGAGGTGCTTGGGTGAGGCTGGAGAGGGAGGCAAGGCTAGCCTACAAGTGCATTAAAGGCCATGCCAAACCCCTGAATTTCACATTTAGATTTATGAGAAGATATTGCAAAATTTTCATCAAGGAGTAACATGATTTGATTTATACTTTATGACAGAGATTCTCAACAGGGCTGGGGTGGGGGAGGCCCAATGTTGCCCCCTGCTTGGAAGGGACATCTGACAACGTCTGGAGATGGTATTTAGTTGTCACAATTTGGCAAGGTGTGATGCTGGCGTCTGGTGAGTAATAGTCCGGGATTTCGCTGAGCACCCCACGGTGAGAGGGACAGCCCCCCTCAAATATCCAGAGCACTGTGGTTGTGCAGCCCTACTTGAAGAAGACTCGGGCTGCCTGGTATAGAACAGGCTCTCAGGCGCCACCAATCTGCCCAAGGAGTCCCTCTGCATTTAACCAGGCCCTCCAGGTGACAACTGCCATCCATAAGCCACAAGCTTGATAGCAGGGGAGGGGCCCTTCTGGTATCACTGCGAACCCGCCACCTGCTCTGCAGGGGAGGCCAAGGGATCGCAGGGAACGGCTCAAAAGGTGCCCTCTTCCTCCATGGTCACAAGCCAAGATCTTGTCATGACAGCTCCTGCCAGCTCAGTACTCTCCTCCTCTTTGACCTCTTGAATGCCAGACCTGCACGGGGCCCCAGATGGCACTCGATGCCTGGCACTTTCCAGAGAGTTTATGGGTATTTACACCAGCAGGCAAGCCTATCATCACAGCCCGGCCTCGTAAATCAACAGAGTGAAAGGGCTCTCCTCTTGCTCCAGTCCCCCAACTTGAGGTTGGTTCTAAGATTTAGGACAGACTCGATTGAGCTGTGGTGACAATGAGAGGTCCAGAGGAAATATCTCCCAAGGAGGAGGGGACTGGTGCCTCCTCGGGGCTGGGGTTGGCCGAATGGAGGGTAGGAGAGTTTGCCTTCTGTGCCCCAGTTATAAACTGTTCTTCTTCCACTTCTATGGGCTTTGGGTTTTATATTTATTTATTTGGAGGGGAGTGTTGCTTGTGTCATGGCGACTTTGAAGAGAGCTGTAGAAGACCCCTCTCTGGGAAAATGAACACTGGAGACAAAAGTTTATTTACAATTCAGGAGATCCTCAGATCCCCTTGAAGCCTATCCATGACCTTGGGAAATAATTTACCCTAACATATCAATGACTAACAAGGTTCTGTATTTCCATCTGAATGGGGAATAAAGCCCTTAAGCCAAAGGAACTGGACTTCTTCCCCATCAGTGGGCTGAGACACAAGCCAAAGGGGAAGGGAAAGCATCTCCTACCTTCTCAAGTCTCCCCATATCGCTGCTGTACCTACATATAAAGCTGGGTTTGGAGGTGGGGAAGCACAGGAGAGGGCAAAGGCAACAAGGCCTGTTTCTAGGCTAATTTGGAATCAAAAGACCACCTGAGACTTGACCCAAGGGTGGCTTGTTGGGGCCACAGTACCAGATACTGCTGGTCAGCCCAGAGCATCTGATTTCGTTAATGGGCCAGTAAAAATTAGGGGGACAAAGGCCGAGCCCTGGCAGCTCAAATCAGTCTCCTCAGCAAGAGGGAGCAATCTCGTTAAGAGCTGTAACTGAGCAAATGGAGGACTCATTGCGTTTCATTAACTTTAATGGTGCTCGTTATGTTGGCTTCCAAGGGCTGTGGGATGGGCAAGAGAGAGCCAGACTCATCATCAGCACTTGGGAGCAGGCTGGCTCTCATGGGCACCCCTGAGGCGCCCAGCGCCGAGTTGGAAGCGGCTGTTCTTGCTACCCCCACGGGCTCCCCAGCCCAGCACGACATCCTGGCTACACAGGCAAGAAGCCCAGGCCTCAAGGACTCATTCTTTCCTGCCAGGGTGGAAAAAGACAGGGACAAAGAGCTTGGGGCAAACCATCTCCAAGCTGCGCAGGCCACCTGGCTCCGGGCACCCACAGAAAGAGGCCCTTCCCCAGGGCCAGCAAAAGTCTGGCCCCCACGACAGGATCATGCCAACCCAGAGCCTGGCCCTGGGGCCATTGTCAATGCCGGCCACGTCCCTGACCTCCTCCTCCTTCTCAATCCCAGACATGTACACTGCCAGAAAAACGGAAAACAAACAAACAGGGCCAGCAGAAAACACATCACCAAACAAACCCGCCTCACATTGTCCTCTGTGGTCGGCCGGGGCCTAGAGCCAGAGGCCACTGGCCTGGAAAAGCCCAAACAGCTCCGTGAGCACAGCCTCCTCCCACGGCAGGGTCTGCGTGGCCATCCCTCCCGTGGTTTGCTTCTCTTTCTCCTTCTCCATCTTTCTTTTCCTTCTGCCCGTTCTTTCCCCCCTCTTACTTTTTTTGTGTGCCTCCCCCTTCTCTTTCTGCATCCATGATGAAATAAACTCTCTAAACATTGAAGAAATCCTGCAGAGTACATCAAGGCCAGAGTATATAAAACCGGTTCAGGATGTGAGCCAGCCACACTGCTGCCTGGCTTTAAAGTCATCCACCAGGGATTCCAGACCCATGCACGACCCCTTAACATCATGTGGAAATCGGCTCTTCATCGTCCGGCCCAAATTTCAGATCTTAGTACTTGTCCCCTCTGATATTCGTCTCTGAGTTGAGCTACATTATTAATTCCCTGGAGACCTTCCCCCTCTCCAAGCCCTTGCTCACCTCATTTCTACCACCTGGAAAGTCCTTGCCCTCTTCATGCAACTCCACATATGGGAATTCTATGTATTCTTTGAGGTCATCTTTAAACCCTCCCCTCTGGGGCGTCCCAGGCTTCCAGCTGGAATTAATCTATCTTCTTTGTGCCCTCATTAGAATTTCATGTTGGCACCTTTGTGTTTGGGCATTTACCATGTTCTGCCTTATATTCTAATTATTTAGATGCAAATTTCTCTCTCCTACCTAATTATGAACTTGAAAGCAGAAATTATGTCATCTTTGAGTTCCCATATCCTTTAAGTTCCCAGCACCTAGTAAGTGCAGAAAGAATGTCAAACTCATTAAAAATCGAACCAACGGTTATAAGAAGCACACATACAATTAATTCCACATCTTGACTTCACCGTTTGCAAATTTGTTTGAGGCACTGGGTTCCTTGAGTAGGCTCTCCAGGGTCGGATTTCAGGCGTTTGCCAAGGGCTAGAGGATGGTATGTTAGATGGCGGCACCTACTGGCCAAGGGTGACATTACAGCTTGGGTCGGCTGCGGAGGAGCAACCCAATTTTCCAATCAATCCTGATGAGACTGGACCAGGGTGTGGAGGGGTGGATAATGCAGAGGAGGCCTAGAATGAGTTCCTCTCGCTCCTCACTCCTCGGGAGCTTTAGGCTGATCAAGGAGAGGAGTATTCCTGAGTCTGGGCCAAGGCTTGCTCTCCACCAGCACCCTGCAGCCTCCTGCAGACTGATAATTTTGCAGGACCAGAGTGAGACACCGAGGAATAACAGCCCGGCTGTGATGCCCTTTCACTTTGCCCAACTCAGCTTGGCATGGTGCCTGGGCCCCTTCACTTTGCCCAACTCAGCTTGGCATGATGCCTGGGCCAGCTCTCCACCTAAAACAGAGGAAGAGAGGTGGCATGAAGGGAGAGCCTCTTGCCAGACAAGGGAGGCAAACTTCTGTATGGATATTGACACTCAGCGTAAGCACACAGCGGGCAAACATTCTGACTCCTTCCTTGCAAGTTTTCAGCTTCTGCTAACAGGATTCTAAGTCCTATGGGAGCCCTTCTCAGAAAATACAATAGAAGCTATTGGAGAACTGGGTTTTTTAAATAGCCATTCACTTTATGAATTGGTTCATGAATACCTTGAACTTTGCCCCAGGACCTCATCCTTTCTTTGATCCAAGGTACCAGAGGAATTACACTTTTAGGTGGAGGGGTAGGGGTCCCCCTCTGTTTCTCCAACTTTTCCTCTGGGGAGGGAACCCAGTGGGGATTTGAGAGAGGAGAACCACGGGGAGACAGGTCAGGAGGAGCAAAGCTAAGCCAGCTGTCAGCAAAGTTGGGAGCTCGGGTAGGAGCTGTCCTGTCCTCTGCCACACCTTTGTTAAGGTTTCAACCAGTAACTAAAGACTTAACCAGCAAAGGCTTAATCTCATTACTCTGTCTTGCAGTGATATTTGTATTTAGGACCCAAGGAACACAAAGTAGAGCTCAAAGGAACGATCCTCTTATGATGGGATTGTAACCATTGGTGGGAAAGATCTTGATAGAGTGGTTGAAAGAGAATGGGGATTCTGCCTCCTGAGCCTGCTTCCCCCCAAAAGAAGCTGCCTGTGGACGTGGCCCCATCCACCCTGGCCCCTGGCCTTTGGGAAGGTTCTGGCTTGCAAGGTTCCAGTTCTGGGGCTTTCTCTTCCAGAATCTGAGGGTCCCTGGCCAGAGTCACCTCCTGGGCCTCCTGCATCTCTGTGACTTTTCTTTAGTTTGAAGTCTCCACCCTGGCCCTCCATTTAACCCTCCGGAGCCACCAGTCCTTTCAGGAACCCGGAGCATTCTCAGGCTGGCGGGAGGCAGAGAGACAGGTCAAGAGATGTTTCTTGGGATCCCCTTGAATCTCCTTGGGATTCTATGAGCTCACTATTCCCTCATTCTTTCGTTCACTCAATTAACATTCACTGAGCACCACTATGTGCTCAGGGCTGGGGAAATAGTGATGACCAGTATGGGTCTCAAAGGTTTGGAAGACCACAGCCATTATAGTTCAGCATGGCTAGGGCCATCTCAAGGACCACTGAGCTCCAGGCCTGCAACAAGGCACATTTAAGCTGAATCTTGAGGGGCAGCTGTGGCTTTCCAACTGGCAAGAACGTAGCATATGCCAGGCATGGTGTGGTCAGTGATGGCGAGATCAGAAGACAAACATAAGATGTCATTGGAGAGAAGGGTCCAGGACTGGCAAAGAGGGCCCCGTAGGCCATACTAGTGGTCTGGAACTTACCCTTGTCAGACAATGGTACCCAGGAGACACAGTGAGTGTCTAAATGAAGGCAGGGACAATGGGGGTTGACAGGAGGGATGGATTTGAGGGAGGTTTCACAGGATATGGTGGTTTATTAGATGGGGAGAAAAAAAGAGGCCTTCCAGTCTTGGAGAAATTCAGCTGGGGCTGCTGAGTGGGTTATGGGGCCATTAGCCCCAAAGTAGAGATCACAGGAAGAGGACAGTTCAGGGGAGAGTGTTGAGAGGAATTATGAGTTTGATGGGGTGTCAGTTCAGCTTAAGGTCTTGAAAAATGCCATTGGAATGAGCTATAAGTAGGCATAAATATAGAACTAGACAGAAAAGAGAGAAAGGAGCTAGAGATCGAGATCCGAACATTGGACACATGGCATATTTATTTGATAGAGAGAGACAGCAAGCAAGGGAATACAAACAGGGGGAGTGGGAGAGGGAGAAGCAGGCATCCTGCAGAGCAGGCTTAATCTGGGGAACCTGGGATCATGACCTGAGCCGAAGGCAGACATTTAACGACTGAGCCACCCAATTGACCCTGGAGAAATAGCATAAAAGCCAGAAGAAATGTGGGGGTTAGGGATGTAGATCTGGGAGTCTCAGCACATTGGTGGTAGCTGGAGCCATAGGGCCCTGCAGTGTGGAGCAAATTGCCCACCACCTTGTGCTGGGACTTTCATGAGACTTATCAGCAGTAAATCTCCAATAGGCTGCAAGGTCAGAATTGTGTCCTTCTCGGTGGCCGGGTGAGGAAGTTGAAGCTCAGAGACATGAAGAAACTTAGTCAAACTCACCCACTGATGGGCTGGGCTTGGAACGTAGAACCGTCTGACCACAAAGCCAATACTCTTTTCACCACCCTTGCTGTCCCTGGGTGAGAGTCCCTAGGGAGGCCATGTAATGTGAGAATTGAGAAAATCCAAGCTAGAAACACTTAAGAGGCCAGTGGAGGGAGAACAGCCAGCAGGGGATCTGGGAAAAGAAAGGGCTCCAAGAAGGGGAAGAAAAATGTTCAAAGGCTTCTGATGACGCAGGGAGGTCAGGCTAGATAAGGACTGGCACAGAGCCCCAGATGTGGAGATGTGGAAGTCACTGGAGCCCCAGCAGATGTGTGTGAGAGGGGCTCCAGGCCAGATTGCACTAGGGTGAGGGGTTACGGGAAGCGGCAAAGTGGAGATGAACAACCGGCGTGCTCCTCCAAAACGTCCAGGAGCCCAGAAGGACAGAGGAGGCAGGATCTGGGGAAGTTTGTAGGATGATGCAAGTTGTACTTGTGTTTGTAGGAGAAGGAGCTGAGGTGAGGGATTCAGGAGAGGGAGGGGGTAACGGATAGCTCCAGCTCCCTGTAGGGCCAAGACAAGATGGGATCCTTGCACATCCTTGCAGGATTGGCCCTGGCCAAAGGGAGGGGCCCTTGTCCCAGCAGTGGGGGGGTGAGGGGTGGAGGGGATTAGATGTTCATGCCCAATGGCTTCTGGCTTTTCCATGAAATAGGAGTTGAGGGTACTGCTGGGAGAAGTCAGGGGGCTAGATTGCAGAGGAGAAACCAAAGTTTGGAAGAGCAGCTGTGTAGAAAGGGACAGAGCACAGACTTGGGGCTGTTTGGAGACTTGCCTTGTGATGTGGAGGGGTCTGGAACCACACATTGATGTCGATGCCAGTTGGCAGGCTGGGTATTTTTGTTTCCTCCATGGAAGCAGCTAGGGAACAGGTGGGAAGGAAGCAGGTGGCAAAGTGACTCAGGTGTGGGGGTGGGCAGGGAGGAAGGGCTGGGAGGACACTGGGATGAGGGGCCGAGGAGGCCACCCAAGTGGCCAGAGGAGACTGGAATAGGTGTGGGCAGCTTGGACCAGGCTGTCCCCCCTCCTCACCCAAGTCTTGGCAGGGCTGCTGGTAGACCTCTCTTATAAAGGCAAAACTAAAAGCCTTGGAGCAAGTTAGTCCTAGAATCCCAGGGCTGTAAGACTTTGGAGAGCATTACTTCCAATCCTCTGCCTATATGGCCAAATGGCTCCTGAGCCATCCCAGATAGGTGGGTCACAAGGACCGACCAGGGTCAATGTGTCTGCTGACCTGGTATGATCCGCCCCCGCCCCCCTTCTTCCATTTCTTTGGTGGTTGTTCTGAGCTTTCTTTTTTTTCTGTCAGTCACTGATTTTTGTTTCTATTTCTATCTTGTCCATCGATTTCTTTCTAAGTCATCAAGATTCACCTCAAATCCCTCCTCATTCACGAAATCTTGGATGACTAACTTCTGTGTGGTGGCTTTCCATGGTTCGTTGCTGCTGACTGCTTGATGTTGCATTTGCATATACATAGTATGTTTTGCATATACAGATCTTGCCTTCCTGGTGAGATTCTAGCATTCGGGGGATTTTCCTGGTGATGCCCAGGGGTCTGGAACCCTACACACTAATGCTGATATATCTCTTTGAGTCAGGAATCACATTTTCTATTTCTTCTGTAGGCCCTAGAGGGCCTGGGACAGCGTGTACTGGGGAGAAGGTAGGCAATTAAGTACCTTATTCCACTTGATGGGAGGCTTCATGAGTGATCAAGTCGTCAGGAAGAGGAAGAGCGAGAACTGGAAGGGGTAGGACTGGCAGCTTGGAGGGTACAGGCTTAGGGTACAGTCAGAAGTCAGGGGAGACATAGATTCTGCTTCTAGCTTTGCCTCTTAAATTTGTGTGACCTTGGGCAAGTCATGTGACCTCTCACCAGACAAATATGATGCTTAAAGCCCCCCCTTTTAAAAAAGATTTCTTGGGGCGCGTGGGTGACTGTTGTTGAGCATCTGCCTTCGGCTCAGGTCACGATCCCAGGGTCCCCGGATTGAGCTCCGCATCGGGCTCCTGCTTGGCAGGAAGGCTGCTTCTCCTTCCCCCACTCCCCCTGCTTGTGTTCCCTCTCTTGCTGTCTCTCTGTCAATTAAATAAATAAAAGCTTTTTAAAAAATAAAATAAAAATTTTTTTTAAAGATTTCTTTATTTACTCAAGAGGGAGAGAGAGAGTCTTAAGCAGACTCAGCGCTGAGCAAAGAACTGGATCCAGGGCTTGATCTCAGGACTCTGAGATCAAACCAAAAGTCAGATGCTTAACTGACTGCACCACCCAGGAGCCCCAAAGGCTAAAGCCTTTTGAAGTTGTATTCTTACATGATCCTCCAGAGCAAGATGACTGCCCTCTTCCCTCTTATATGTGATGGGGCTGGTCTGTGACCCTCAGCCTGCCCTGAATGATTAAACTGTAACAGTGGGCAGAATGTGTTAGTTCTCTGTGGATTCGGAGGAGACAGGATACAGCATGGAGGAGGTGCACAAGCTTCAGAGTCAAGTCTGGGCCCAAGTCCTGGCTTTGCCCCTTTGTCGTCAGTCATCTGGCTGACTAAGAGCCTCAATTTTCCTATCAACAAAATGGGCATAATAGTTCTTGCTTGATAGGCTTCCCATGGATTGCCTGTTACAGTGCCTGACCCACACAGAAAGCGCTCAGTGAAGGGTAGCTATGCGCTCTAATCTGAGTGTCTGGGTCTTCTTCATGCTGATAGGAGATGTGAGGTGGCAGGGAAGGAGGGATTCTGGCACTACCCTACCTACCTTTCTACTCTCCAACTTGAAAGTGATGCTGATGGGTGCAGTGTGTTCAGTGCATGGCATTTCTGGAAACTTCTCAGTAAGAACGTGTGACAGGGGTGCCTGAGTGGCTTGGGCTCAGGTCATCATCCTGGGGTCCTGGGATCAAGCTCCACCTGGATCTCCCTGCTCAGCCAGGAGTCTGCTTCTCCCTTTTCTCTACCGCTCCCCCAACTCGTGTTCTCGATCTCAAATAAATAAATAAAATCTTAAAAAAAAAAAAGATCATGTGACAGACAGAACCTATTGGGGGTGGTGAGAATTGAACCCAGTTAGTTGTTCTTATACCCAGCAGCATCAAAGTTTGGCCCAGGACAAGACTGCTTGTTCCCAGGCACTACTATACCTTTATTATCAAACACTCTGGCCTTTGTTCCTTCTGAGAAGCAGTCAGAAGAACAGCAGTAGCCCCTGCCTACTGAATGCCTACTATGTGCCAGGGGGGTTTCCATTCATCATTTCATTCAATTAATGCCATAACATTTCAAGGTGGATGTTTTTATTCCCTTTTTGGGATGAGACAACCAAAGCTCACTGAGATTGAATAACTTACCTGAAGTCACATAGCTAGAAAGTTAACAGAGCTTTGCCTTTTAAATCTAATTTAATTTTTAATTTTTTAAACTTTATTATTTTTTAAGATTTTATTTATTTATGTGACAGAGAGATAGAGAGACAGCACAAGGAGGTAGAGCAGCAGGCAGAGGGAGAGGAAGAAGCAGGCTGTTCACTGAGCAGAGAGCCCGATACAGGGCTCGATTCCAGGACCCTGGGATCATGACCTGAGCCGAAGGCAGCTGCTTAATCAACTGCACCCCCCAGGAGCCCAAATGGACCCATTTTATAGATGCGGAAGCTGAGGAACCGAAAAAAAGCAAAGTCTTATGGAAGGAGACTTGGCAGGGATGCGGAAGCCTCTGAGTGTGCTAGGCCCTGGCAGAGGCTATCCCCAAGCAGCATCAGGCTGGGTCCCCAGCCCAGTTTTCTCCCTGAATTTCTGCAGGGGAAATTAGAGGGAAATGAATGTCGGAAGCAACCGCAAAGGAAAGTGAAGGTAGAAAGCACACCGTGGCCCGAGAGAGTGTGGGAGGCCCAAAGAACCCAGGAATACTTTGCTCCTGCCGGCGCGGCTATGCTATGGCAAGCATAGGCTGCTGCTTTTGTAATACCACCTGCAACTGCCATCTCTTGATTTCTTCCTTGTCATTTTCTAACGTCGCTACCCAGTTATGAGCCCCTGCAGAAGTGGACAGGGCAGAGGGTCGTGGGACCAGCCCCCCAGTTAACAGTGCCCAGAGAGAAGCCTTGCTTCTGCTTCCACAGAATCCTCTGTAGGGCTGGGGGGTGGGCTGAGACCAGACTGGATGGCGGGGAGAAGGGCGGGGAACTGCCTCTTCTGCCCAGATGTGGAGGAAGCTTCCCCGGTCCTAGAGGGATGAAGAAAAAGTTGGCAGAATGAGGGGGAAAAAAGGAAACCAGAGTAAAAGACACCAAGTCTCCCAGAGACTTGGCAGCTAAGGCAGGGCAATAGCCACACTCAGGGGACCAGGGAATCACGCTAAACTAGAGACAAGGTTTGAGGTGATCTATTAATCTGTCCCTGCAGACTCCTTCATGCCAACCTACCCTGCAGTTTAGAGGGTAAGCTGGAGCCCTCTTCTCTAGGGACCCAGAGAAGTTCATACGAGTGTCCAAAGCAAAGCAGAGACAAAGCAAGGCACTGTGTAATCTCTTTTCCCTGCCTTCCGGGTGGGGGGTCTTCAGCTCTCTCCCTGTGTTCCCATGTAGATCAGGCACCATCTGACAATGTCTAATAACTCCTCTTCTCCTCCTTCTTCTTCGTCTTCTTCTTCTCCTCTGCTTTCTTCTTCATCATCTCCTTCTTCTTCTAACCACTCTCTTGTTTGGGACAGAAAGGATGGCAAGTTTGTACTTGTCCCCCAGCCCTATACATAATTGGTGACAGCAGGCAAAGCAGCTTTAAGGGGAGGGGTTTGCCAATGGAATGAAGGAGGGAGGGAGTCCTAGAGTGACAGAGCTGGAAGGGACCTGGGAGAACGCTTGACCCAACCTTTTGTGGCCTCCACACCATTCCTGTGATCTGCGTGCTTCTGTCCCTACCATCATCTCTCAGGACAATCAAGGGTTCTCAAGACCTCCTCCCCCAGGCTTCCTAACCTAAGGGCTCTCTCTCTCTCTTTTCTTTTCCACCAAGGAGCTAATTCACCCTCTTGTTTTCTAGATAACGCTAAGGCTCATTGAGATGTGACTTACCGAAAGGCAACCTTCGTCCCAAGACAGAACCAGGACAAAACCCCAAATGCTTGAAACTGTTTCCATCTTCCTACTCTTCTACTCAATCCCAAGGGAAGGAAGGGCTCAATTCTTCTCCCTAGGGGCTCAGGAGACCTCTGACATGTCACACCTGTCACCTAGTTGATGTGGACTGCCAGTGTCAAGGTTGTTTAAGAACAGAGTTACTTTCAAGGTGATTCTGGTCATTTCCCTTTCTCCCGGGTAAACTGAGGGCTTTCTGAGGTTGGACTGGGTCCTGCTTGTTTCTTCCCTGAAAAAAATTGGCTCTGAAGCTTAAGTAACTGCCTGGAACTTGACTGACTGAGCCCCAGACTCCAAGAAAGCCCTCACCACCCTTTTCAAGGGCTCTTTCCTCTAGGATAAAAGGAGAGAAGATGCTGAGCTGTAAATTGACCCAGAAGGCAGTGTCCATGGGCTTTTTTATATCTTTTGCCCTTATTTTTTGCAAATATCATTTATCTTTCCTCCACTGCCCAGCTTTTGGAGATATGAAGAGCTCAGAATGGATTGGCTGGGACTGCATCCTGAGGCTGTGAGGGCAGGTTTGGAGAAGCGTTATGTGCAGATGTTTGTGTCTGTGTTTACACGCATGGGCACATTCCTGGGTTAGCTCTTGCCCCTGTGCTGAGGGCATGAGAGCGTTTTATATGTGAGCTCACTTCTATATGAGTAGGGTAACTCAGTGGGCCACCTCCAAGGCCAGAACTGCAAAGGAGTCGCCCTGGGGCCCGGAGTTTGAGCTGGAGGAAGGCTACTTTCTTCTTGGTCCTCAATTAAAGTTTACTCAGTGCTAGGAAGGAGCACGGAGACCCGAGGGGGGCGGGGGTGAGGGGTGCGCTGGAGGTAAGACTTGGCAGGGTGGCCCTCGGCCCGAAGTGGGAGCCCCTCTTGGTTTTTCGAGGTCCCATGTGGCTGTGTCCCGCGTGTCGGGCTGCGTCGGGCGGGCGTGCCGGAGTGCCCGTGCGATCCCGTCCACCCCAGCCTCCCCGACACCCGGGGCTCTCTTTGTCTCCTCGTGGAGGTGTGCCTGCAAACCTGCGTCGCACAGCCCTCATCTCGTGCGAGCGCCGGGGCGCACCCTAGCTCCCCCACTCCTTCCGCAGGGAGAGAGAACGAGCCAGAGCCCGGTGCTGTTTGGTCTGGAGCCGAGCGGGGCTTGCATTGATCCATTGATTGTGCGCGGTCTGCGCCTGACCTCCCTGCTCCCGGGGAAGCCGTCTCCATGGAGACCGGCCCCGCTCCCCCAGCGCGGGATTGTAAATTCCTGCAGGCAGCGGCCCGGCAGCCTGGGGAGGGGGCCGCCGCGCCCGGGCGCGCAGGGGGAGCGGCCGCCGCGCCGAGGCCCCATTTGAAAGAAAAAAGGGCACGAAAAAGGAGGTGGTGGAGGAGGAGGGGGAGGAGGAAGAAAACGAAAAGGAGCGAGGAGAGGAGGAGAAAGAGGAGGAGGAGGAGAAAGGCGAAGAAAAAGAGACGGGAGCCCGAGAGACAGAGAAGTAGCAAGAGAGGAAGAAAGAGAGGCAGAAAGGGCGTGTTTCTGGCGCTGCGTTTCCCCTCCCCTTTCTCAGGTCCTTCGCTCGGGCTCTGCGCGCTCTCCGGCGGCAGCTCTCCTCGGGCGAAGCTGGGAATTGGGTGGGATTATACGGAGCAGCCCCGCCGCCGCCGCCGCCGCCGCTAGCAGAGCCCAGCTCGGAGAGGGCTGTGGGTCCCCTCCGTCATTGGCGCCGGGCGCCCCCAGCCTCTCGCTCTCTCCGCCTCGCTTTCCCCGGCGTCGGGCCGGGAGAAGCCGGCAGCATCGGGAGCCTCCCGACGAGGGCGCCGCGGTCCGCGCCCCGCGCCCGCAGCCCCCGGCCCGGCCCCGGCGGGGCGCCCCCTCCCCTCCCCCCTCCGGCGCGCGGGGGCCCCGCCGGCTTCCGCCCTCCCGGGGCTGCCAGACCGGCCCCGGCCGCCCGGCTGCGGGTGGCTCCAGCCATGGGCTCGGGGCGCGTGCCCGGGCTCTGCCTGCTCGTCCTGCTGGTCCACGCCCGCGCCGCCCAGCACAGCAAAGCCGCGCAAGGTAAGGAAGGAGGGGCGCGCGGCGGCGGGACTGCGGGAGCTGCGGGGGCTGCGGGGCCCGAGGGCGGGGGCGCGATTTCGGAGGGGCAGGGCAGGTGCTGGGCAAAGCGTGCCGCTGTCAGAGCCCAGCACCATGCACCCGCACTCTGGCCGGGGAGCTGACCTCGGGGCGCTGCGTCCCGGGAGAGAGGCTGGATGAGCCGGCAGCGACACAGAGGAGTGAGAAGTTTGGAGGGCCCTGTGCAGAAGTCACCACGCACCTCAGAATTCTGCCCGACTTCACTGCCGCCCCAGCATCTTCGAAAGATTTCTTGTCCTCCAAAAGTACGAGAGAGACTCTTCCCTTCTCTCAGACACTGCCAGAAACTTAAGCCGTGGCCTGGAGAGACGGAGAGAATGAAACTTTTCAGCCACGCCATGTATTTCTTCCCCTCACCCCCAACCCTCATGCAAAGTCAGACAAAATTTCCCAGTTAGTTGTCTTATCAGTAGAAAAATGTTAAAGAAAAATAGGATCTTTTCTGGAAAGCCCAGCTCGTCTCTCACTGGATGGTAGGGCGGTGAAGAAGAGAAGAAAATTTCTGACTGGTTCCCAGCAAGAATGTCGCTTTCTGCCTCTTTGGGGGGAAATCTCTTTCGTCTTGCATGGCTTTCATTTCTTATCATAATATTTATTTATTAAGGCCTCGGGTTTCCAATTCCATTTAAATCCAGGTCAGAATTGCATTAAAATAACAAAGTAAAATTCCAGGCCGGGGAGCTCTGACAGATCCCTCTAGGAATTAAAGAGAGAGAGAGACAGGGAGGCCCTGCAGCCCCCATCACTGACCCCAGGCTCATTGCCTGGCCAGTCCCAAGGCTTTGCTGGCAAAAAACCAGGCTGGTGGGCTACAGTTCTCTTGGGGACAGGCTCCCCTCCCCCTTGACCTCTTGCTGCACCCTTCCCCCATCATGTCCTCACCCAGGAAGAGATTTATATGGACAAAAAGAAAATTCCTCCTGGCAAGGCTTGGCGGAGGAGGATATGATTCTGCCTATTGTCCCAGGGGCTCCTGAAGCCAAGATGGGGTGTGGAAGTGGCTGAGCCAGAAGGGAAAGTTGAACTTGGGAGTTGGGGAAGCCTGAGTCTCTGGCAGTCAGGTCACTATGTCCTGGAGCCTGAGCCCTTGGCTCTTAAGGTGCTCTTGTGTACTGCATGGGCTCCCACTCTGATAAAAGGATGGTGCCCTATCCACGCCAGTCCCTTCTCCCAAACGTTGCCTCTTCAACTACCTCCTTCCTCCAACCTGTCCTTTAACAGAGCCCAAGGACCAGAGATCCACAGCTGTCACATACCGACCTCACAACCTGCCAACCCCAAACTGCCTCTTCTCCAGTTCTGGTTCCAGACAGCCCACTCCCACCCCCAGCCTGGGAGCAGCCCCTCTCCCACTGTGGATCTGCTTGTGTTTTCATAAACAAAGCTGGCTTTTGTAGTGTGTGCTGACTTACTCATAACATGGAATTAGCTAGGGAGTTTAGTCTGAAGGAAGGAACAGATTTCATTCAGTAATCTAGAGACAAGGTAAGGGCCTCTTTCAAGTTGGAGCCTGTGTCTGTAGTGGCCTAGTGAGACTGGGGGGCTGGGGGCAAAAGAGGGAGCAAACAGTATATTCGGGGGGGTTCCCAGGGCTCATGGAGACTTCTAGAAGGGACAGGTGCCACGGGGAGATCAGCTTACCCTTCGGGAATAGAAGGACTCAAAACCCCTCCCAGGTGCTCTGGGGCTCCCTTTTTCATCAAGACACCCCTCTGGGTGCTGCTGGGGGCAGGGGATGCAGCCAGAGTGGAGGCCCCTGCCCTCAAGGAACTTCCATCCTCCTAGTTTTGTTTCCTGCTTATATTCAGGCTGCAGTTAACAGTGCATCTTCCTTCTAATCCCCAAGTCTAGCCGGGCATAGAATCGAAGCCTGTCATTTCAGCTCCTCTGACGCTGCTGTTCAGGAACTGTGTCAGCCCGGTCTATCAGAGGTGGCCTAACGACAGGTCCGTTGGGGTAGAGGGTCTCTGGACCCAAATCTTCAGGCCACTGCTGCAGGAAAGACAAGTACTGACTGGGCAGGGCAACCTTACCCCTAGATGGAGTGCTGTGGACATCCCTCGCTCCCAGACAGATCTCCTGAGTATCACGCCAGCAGGTGTGCTTTCAGTGCCATGTGCTTTTAGTCGAAGCTCTAGTGGGTCTCTTTAAATTACAAAGACTCTAGGCAACTGTCTTGTGCCATTATTATATCTCTGGATAGAGTGTGTGTGTGTGTGTGTGTGTGTGTGAGAGAGAGAGAGATGGGGAGAGAGAGCAAGAGAGAGAAATTCACCACCATCACCCACAGGAGGTAGAGCTGGGTGCCTGTGTCTCTCGTGACTTGGTTGTTAAGCCTGGATACGAACATTTTCATGTCTTTGAGAACCGTGTGTGGATGAATGGGTGGGTAAGCTCGTGTCACCAGGAGTGAGTGAGCATGAGGGTACATGGTTTTGAGTGTTTTTTCAAGTGCCTGTCTGTGTATTTTAAAGTAGACAGACTGGATAACCAAGATAATTGTTAACTTAAAAGCATTAATTTGCTTTGCTTTTTTTTTTGGGGGGGGGTTGCAGCAGTGGTTAAAAAGATCTAATCCTTGCTTAGGGCTCAGGTTACAGCTGAATGAAAAGGTCTCCTGGCTTCCCCAGGGGGAAACTTGTCCCCAGGGCAGGCTCAGGGAGAGCCAGCCTGGCCGTTTAGTTTACCTGGTTGTTTTTTCTTCTCATTAGGGATAAAATGTTGATAAAGTCATGTATTTAGAGTTTCCAAGTAACACCATCCCCGAGACAGAGAGCGTTCATCTGGCGGCAAACAGTGTCTCTCTGTCTCCACGCGTCTCTCCGGGTCTCTGTCTGGGTGTATGTGTGTGTCTCTCTCTCTTTCCCCCACCCCTCTCTTCCTCTTTAATGTGGCTATTTCCTCTCCTCCCCGCTTCCCTGGGCTCCTGTGGCCAGCTCTTACAGTGAGGGGACTGTTCCTCCTAGCCCCTCCCTCCAAAATATGAAATGAAAACCATAACCGTGTCAGCGGGTGAGGGTGGCCCCGTGGGCAGCCGGCTATTGCCTGTGCCCCATCCAGGCCACACTGGGGAGAGAGAGAGAGAGAGTGAGTCCCCACTCTTGGAGCCTGATCTTCAATCAGTTGCTTTTAAGCCTGTCTCCCCCACCTCCATTTTTCCAGAAGGGTGGAGAAGGGGGGGGTGGACTGCTTAGAAATTCCTCAGGAATCCCTTTGACCTCTCTTCTCTCAGTGACATTTCCCCCGGGGAGGTGGGGGAAGCCTGGGGCCAGGGGAGCACTTCTCCACTTCTTACCCCTCGTCTCCTTGAGCCTCCTCAGAGCGGAAGGAGAGAGAGGGGAGCAGAAGACACCGAGGCCAGAATTACCGCAGGCAGAGAAAGAAGAAAGTTATCAGCCACCCCTAAATGAGACTGTTTTCTGAAACCTTCAGGAATCTGAGAGCATGAGAACCGGTTTGAGATGTGAGCAGCTGGGACCTGTTGTAAAAGGAGCTGGCCCTGGGTGTGAGTTTGGGAATGTGAGGTGTGCATTCACTGGGGAGTGCGAGCGTGCGTGTGCATGATTCGGGGTGTGTGTGTGTGTGTGTGTGTGTGCATGTGTGTGTGTGTGTGTATCCACCCGTGTGTGTGTGCATGCGCCGTGCTCCGGTGAGAGGAAAAAGGAAGCAGGGCAATGTGCGTTTTGTTTTCGTTGGAGAAGTCAAGAAGTGGAATGGCTTGGTCCAGTGCCGTGGATTGAGGGTGGGGGAAGGGAACGGAAGGTTTCAGACCCTCTTGCAGAGATGGAGGCAGAGGGGCTCGCTGCCTGAATTTACCCCCGGCCCTGCCCCCGGCTCTGGACCCCTCGTGTCAGGGTGTGGGCCTCCCTTGACATCCCGTACCTCTAGCACATGACCACTTCTAAGAAAGAGTCCCTGTCAGGGCTGGAAACTGCAGGGCTGCTTCTGAGACGGGCAGTGCCCGCAAGAGGCCCAGACCCGGGGACAAGTTCTTCAGGCTCAGTTAGAAGACAGCAGTCTGGAAACAGAGGGACGGCTGCGCCTGGCTGGGGGAAAAGTGATACAGCAGCTAACTCAGGGATGCCCAAGGGGTAGAGGAGCTAGGCATCTGGGCTAGAAGGGGACACAGACCCTCCCCTCCCCCCACTGGCCTCTCTGTCACCAGCCTGTCCTCCCATGCCCGAGTACTGCCAGCTCCAAATGGCGTGTGGTGGGGCGTTTGGTGCCCGTGGGTTGGTAGACGCAGAGCCTGAGGACTGGGGCCCTTGAGGAAATCATTGAAATGCCCTCCCTCACTTGTGAAATGGACTAGAGTATCAGGAGAGTCCCCTTCAGCTCTGAGATTCTGCACATCTCATTGAAATCTTCCTGCTGGAAGGCAGAAAACACTTGAAAAATTCTTGGTCCTGCCCCCAGGCTTCTGGGGCCTTCCTGCCTGACGCTCAGGCCCTCTGCCTGGGCCCTCCTCTACTGCTCCGTGCCGGAGTCTGTCACTTGGCTACTCCTCCTTGCTTACCCCACCCCAGTTTCCTGGGGCCCCAAGTACCTGATTGTTCTGTGTCCTTAAGTAGACTCCCCCTGGAAGAGCGTCTACAAAACAAGTGTGTGTTTCTGTGCGTGTACGTGTGTGTGAGGGTGTGTGCATCCAGCAGCTTTGGGTAGGGGAGCTGCGATGATTGTGTTCTGGGAACTGAATCCTATCTGGGCAGGCCCCGGAGGCCCCAGTCCCTGGTCCTGTATGGTGTATTCTCAGCTCCAAGCCTAGCCCTCTGTATTCTCCTCCAGCTGAAACATTTCAGACCGAGGTACTGTTTTGTAGTTGCTATTGGGTTTGGCCTTGGGGTGAAGAGATGACCCCTAAGTAGGGCACTGTGGCCCTCACTATTACCTATGGTTTCCCTGTGGCTGTACCCATAGCCCCAGAGAGCTGTGGGGTTTGGATTTCGGGGCTCCAGGCCAGAGACTGTCCACATCTGGTTCCTGATGGCACCAAGCTGAGGAGAGGCCTGGGCTGGAGGGAAGATCCAGAATAAGGAAAGAGATCTAAGGAATCCCTGGGTGAGTGAGGGTGGAGAGTCAGGGTATGCAGGGACTGGGCTGGGGGGTGGTGCTGGAAGAAAGGGGGAGCTTAAAGGATAGACCCTGGGGAGCAAGTTTACAGAGAGGACGTTTTTACAAGTTTCTAATTATATTTATTTGGAGTTTTCCTCTGGCGGTTTGAAGCTGTTAACAGCAGGAACCTGTATCCCGGTGTTTGTTTTTGTTTCTAACCAGCTGCTTGGCCCGACATAGTGAATCCGAGTTGGAGACACCTGCCCACCCCGTCCTTGCTGCAGCTCTGTCTGCTCCCACCATGGCGCACTGGCCTTCGTCCCTGCCCGCCACTCGGCCCTGCGCTCCTTCCAGCTACCCCCATGCCCGAAGCCTCAGAGCCTGCTAGGGCTCTCCGACCGGGGACAGCCAAGTGTCAGTTCCAGGCCATTCCATGATTATGTATCAGATGCTTTCTTCATGCCCGAACTCTGTGCTGAGTTGGGGTGGGGGGAGACACAACAACGACCAAGGAAGGCATGGATTCCTCCCCTGGGTGTTTCCAGACGATAGTGTAGGAGAGCAAGCACTGGACTGGGAGTCAGAAGACCCGCGTCTGGCTGTGCACAAGCTGTTCGTGCTTGCCCTCTCTGGGCTGGTTCCCCATCTAGGTAGTGAAAGGCCCATATGAGATAGCTGGGCTGAAATCCCCACACACGTCATTATGCATCATCTGACACCATCCCTGTTTGTGCTGTCATTTTCTCCATCCGTGTAGAGAGAAGACAGATAATCAGGAAGCTGGAACCTGCCTTGGCCCACTGCCTGCCTCCACACCCCTCTCTCTCCAGTGTTCTGGTCTGTCCTTCTTACCTAAGGATCCCCTACCTAATCATCCCCTAAAGGCCCCTGACTCAGGGTGGTTTCATCCACCTTGAAAAGGAGAAAATTCTTGTCCATTTGAGGTACCTTCAGATGAGCAAGGAGCTGGTTTAGGGTTAAGGTGGTACGACTTAGAGAAACTCATCAGGGCCTCTTGCTGGGTGACAAAGCTCTCAGTTTCATCCCCGTTCCCCACCAGGCACTGAGCACCAACTGCTTTTCCTGGCCCTTCTGTCAAGCAGGCTCAGCTATATAAGAAGGGTCCTATTTTCAAAAGGAAGAAGGTGCTCTGTCTCCTCTCCTTGAGGTTGTCTGTGTGGTTTCCTAGACTCCAGGCCTGCCTCCCTTACACCCTGCCTATCCTCTGTCCAGGCCGAGGATGGGCTCAGGCTACAGCTGAGGTCACAGTCTCAGCCCGGTTCCAAGTCGGGGACATAGCCTGAGAAGCGTGAGCTTCTGGCTTCTGAAGCCAGGCCCCAGCCAGTTCCCCTAGTTGCCCTTTTGATCTAGAAGGAGAATACACACTCGCATATACAGGTCAGGGTGTCATGGCTGAAGCCTGGCTGGTTCTATTTTAGGTGTTAATTACATGTGGGAGGCAACGCAGAGGAAAGGATAAGAGAACTGACCAGGAGCAACAATGATTGTGCTGGTCGCAGGTGGACCCTTGCTGCCCCACTGTCAAGTGCTACTTAGCACCGAGGCTGGGAACACCTGTTGGACAAGGATGCTTCATAGAGGTCCCTGAGCAGCTCCAGATAATATCTGAAGAAACTGAGATCCTGTGGATCCTATAGGATTCCCTATGAATCCCACCCTGGATTTACTGGTCCCCGTCTCTTCTGGCCTCTGCATCACCAAACAGATGCACTTAAGTGGGTCTCTTACTTTCCCTGAGTTTCCTATCCCCCTACCTTTAATTTAAGACTAAATTTCCTAGGATTGCCCTCCACCCAGAACAGCTGGGGGATCACAGGAAAATAAAAAGCTTTTTCCTTGCGGTAACATAGAACGGGGAAGATGACATAGATGTGGACCTCATCTACTCACCACCAACCCATCCATCTATCCATCCATCCATCCATCCACCCATCTGAGTAAATGCTTTACAAATATTGACTAAATGCCTTCAGGATATGGGTCTGTCTTGTTCACTGCTGGATGCCCAGCCCCTAGCACAGTGTTTGGCATGTTGCAAATGCTTAGTAACTCTGCTGAATGGCTGAGTACCTATGATCAGCTCCCAGCTGCCATGTAGATTTCAAAGATTCAGCAGCCATGGCCTCAGGGAGGTTTCTGGAGGGAGATACTGCCCATGAATTAGAAGTTAAATAATGGTAGCAGGCAGCACACAAATCACAAGACAATGATTGGTCAGGCGATCAGAGAGCCTGCACTTAGTCCAATCACCCTGGGCTAACCTGGCTGGGGCAGGAAGGATGTCACAGTCGTGCAGGCCCATTAGGACACGAGGCAGGCTGCTTTGGACCTCCTCACTAGGTCCCTCAAATTGCTGCTGTGAGTGGTCGGGGGAACTACTGTGGTAATGTAAGCAGGTGTGTGTGTGAACTCTCCCTAGGGGTGTCTGCTTATCTGCAGCCTGCTTTCTGCACCTTCCCATTTGCTGTTATTCCTTGGGCTGGACCTTAGCAAAATTTTGAAGCAGACGGGAGTGTTTCCTTTGGGGTCCTCCTGCTTCCCTTTGGGGTATACTTCCCCATCCTCAGAAGGGAACCTTAGGACTGCCCCTGGTCAAACAATCCACCCCTTCGGGTCGGGTCTACCCTCTCACCCTCTCAATGCCACCCCCACATCCCACGCTCCCTCCTTACATTGAGCAGGGCATATGGAGCGCTCTGCTAGGTGCGGAAGCAAATCCAGAGAAATGTCAGCTGGCACTGGGAAAGCTGCTGCAGCTGCAGACCTGGGCATTCATGCCAGGAGAGGCAGGGAGGTCTTGACTCATCTTGGGTATCTCTGCAGCCGCCTCTCTCCCCCACTTCAGCTTTTGATCCAGCCCCATACCTGAGGTGGGCTCAAAGGCACAAAAGGAGAGCCCTCCCAAGGGATCGTGGAGGGTGGCTTTTTGGGTCCCAACCGGTCCCTCACCCACTTTGCCCTCCTCTTTGGGCAGTTCCCAGCATGGGTAGAACAGGCACTAGAGAAGGTACCTTCAGGGATAATGGCCCCCTAACACTTCCTGTGCCATCACACACTGTCCCTGTGCTGCCTGTCCCCACAAAGATGGCGCTCTGGTACGAGGGAGGAGAAGCAGAGAGGGGTTCAGAAACGATACTGGGGAGAAAGTGGGAGAGAAGGACTAAAAATAGCCAACCTTTCTGAGCACTTACTATATGCCTGCACTGCTGTGCTAAGTACTTGACAAGTATTAACCCATCTGATGCGCACGGCAGCCCCAGCAGCCCCGGGAGGAGGTGCCATTGTATTTACACTGCACGGTAGCACTCCAGAACCCCTTTTCTCAAACACTTTTTTTTTTTTTTAAGATTTTTAAAATTTATTTGACAGACAGAGATCACAAGTAGGCAAAGAGAAATGAGAAAGCAGGCTCCCTGCTGAGCAGAGAGCTTGATGTGGCACTCAATCCCAGGATCCTGGGATCATGACCTGAGCCAAAGGCAGAGGCTTCAACCCACTGAGCCACCCAGGCACCCCTCAAACACTCTTGTCCTCTTGCTGTCTCCAGTGTCTTCCTGGCTCCTGCAAATGGTCTCTTCACTTTATCTGAGAGGGGCAAGGAAGGCAGACAGCCATCCAGCCCTGTCACACCCTGGAGATCCCGATGCAGCTGGTGTAGGAGACTGCCTAGACAGCCACTTTTTAAAAAAGGCTCCCAGGGAATCCCAGTGTGCAGCCAGGGTTGAGAACCACGGGTCTAGACCAATTTATGCCCAACTAGCCTCAACCTGTTTGTCAGGCCAGTAGTAAATACTTGCTTACTGAGAGCTATGAAGAGACCATGCCTATGGGTATTGAAGTGATCCCTGCACGGATAAATCGTGGGTGGGCAGATGTGGCGGAAGAGAGCTCTGAAAGGATGAACTGGCAGGAGGAGGAAACACTGGATATAATGGGGGCCCCTATTTCAGAGCTCCACTTTGTTTGTTTTGCTGGGACGGGGGATTCAGTGGAAGAGCAAGAGAGAGAATCTCAAGCAGGCCCACGGCTCGATCTCACAACCCTGAGATCACAATGCAAGCCGAAACCAAGAGCTGGGCACCCAACCCACTGAACCACCCAGGCACCCCTCAGAGCTCTGCTATGGGCATCAACTGCTTCAAAAGATTCCATTCAAATCGTTGAAAGGTCCCGTCCTCAGTGAGTGACCAGCCAAGTGAGGGAAGCAGAACATGCCACACAAGAGGGCTTGACAGCATCAGCAGAGCCACTCAGCAACGGCGGCAAGTGAGCGGAGGCAGGCGGAGTCCTCTGGGATCAGGAACTCTTTAGAAATGGGGTTTAGCAGGAAGAGCTTTGGGGTGGACAATTTTGAGCCAGATTTGGGAAGCCGGGAACAGTGTGGCTAGAGATGAGATAACTGCATTTCAAATGTGAAGAGTGCGATGGATGTGAATGCTTGGACAGGGGGAGAATGCTTGGACGTTGTAGAGGAGGAGGTAAGAGATAGTTTTCCAGGGCAGAAACCTTTGGCTGGAGAGGGATAAGCAGTGGGAGCAGGGCGATGAGGGAGTGGGTAGGATGGTGGGAAGAGCCCAGCTGCTGGAAGGGGCTACAGGATCTGCTGGGAAGCCTGGGTTTGCTGCCACCAGCCTCAGAGGCACTCTGGTCCTAGTAAGCACAAACCGGAGGCAAAGCAAACAACAGAAGTCCAGATAGCCTGCTGCGGATTCCAGCGAAGCACCCAATGATTCAGAGACAGGCATGTCCTTCTGAGATGTCCCTAGAGGAAGGGCTTCCCAATGAGTTTCCAAATTGCCCTGCTGACTGCTAGGAAAGGGATGGTAAGAGACAGAAGAAGGCTCAAAAGAGGATGGACAGAATGATCATTAGTCACTGGGATTGTCCAATGTCCCGGGCTACCTGGAAGACTTACAAGGGCATGTTTAAATGTGGGGGACAGAGAACGTGGACTTGGATCTCTGGGTACCTTGTCTTTCTTCACGTGTTTAACCACACTTGAAATTTTCTCTTTCCTCTCCTGATGGTCAAATGCCAATCCAGTCTCCAAAACCCAGCTTGAATCCTGCTGCTCAGGGATTTTTTGGTCCACCCCAGCCTAGGAGTATCTTTTCTTAGCTCCGAGAATAGCACTCCAGTAGAACTTCATGTGATGTTGGAAGTGCTGGCCATTGGTGGTGGCCATTAGCCACAAATGGCCATCGAGCACTTGGCCTAGTGCAACTGAGAAACTTAATTTCAAACTAATTTAAATTTAAAACAGCCATTGGTGCTTCATGGCTACCACCATAGACAGCACAATCTAGAATATCTGTTGTCTGAACCAGCTTCTAGACATCAGGAACCTATTTCCCAGATTTTTTATTTTATATATATATTATATATATATATATAATGTTATATTATTATACTATATATATATATTTACACAGATTATCTCATCAACTGCTCACAGACTCTCACGAGAAGGTATTATCCCCATTTTAAAGAGGAAGAAAGAAGAGAAACAGAAAAGCCTCTCTAGAAAGATAGAGCTGGATTTGAATCTGGGACTTACTCATTTCAGCACTTAGGATCTTTTTATGAGAGTGCATTTCTTCTTCCCATGTATTTTCTCCATCGGTTGCATCTACTGATACTCCACACCGCCTCTCACTATCTACTCTACTGTCCTTCTTGCCCTCTCTAATAAACTAGTCTTCATGCCCCTCTTCTCTGTGCTTTCATCTGGGGATGAGTTCCCAGGGTGGGCCAAAAGGCAGACACCATGACTGCAGAACCTGAGGGAGTCTGAGAGTAAGTGTGAGTTACAGCAGTTGGAATCACGGGCCATGGCGGACGGCTGCAAAGGAGTCAGAGAGTTGGAAGGCAGAGTGCAGAGCTGAATGGAAGCTCAGAAGACTGCAGGCAGGATATTTGGGGGCACTTCTCCAAATTTCAGTTCTCTTCTTTGCCCCAGGAAGCCTCAGTCCTGCCCCCCGAAGCATGCCTTGAAACCTAAAATCAGAGGACAACTAACTGTTCCAAGCTAGGACTCCCCGGTATCTATAAATTGGAGGGATTACTGGCCCACTCATTCATTCACATTCTGTTAAAATATATCAAGCACCTTAAGGATTTGGATCCCCATAGTTTGGCGATTGCGGCCTGAGAATCAGCATTTTAACAAAAGCCAGGCAAGGTTACAGTCCGCTGTCTTGACTGCAAATCCCATTTCTTTATTTGCAGGTGGCCACCTCTATGCTTGGGTTCCCCAGTCACAGTTAGAAGTAGTCCCTTCCTCCTCTCCTCCTCCTTTTCACAGAGATTCTCCAGCCTGGCTGCCTGTTGGACTCATCTGGGGAGTGTTCAAAAAATACTGTGGGCTCGTTGACCAGGACCTCTGGGAATGGTGCTGGGCATCTCCTAGGGGAGTTAACTCTAACGATGTGCAGCCAGGGGTGGGAAACCCCCTCACCTTATGTCTACTGTGTCTCTGGCACTCAACCACACCCTACCTCATGTTCCTTGTCTCTCCTTCTGGCTGGGCCGAGTCAACAGTCTTCAGCACAGTACCTTTTGCAAACACACCCCTTAATACGTTCTCAATTGAACGCAACCTGTTGCCATATTTTAGGTCTCCTTTATCTGCACCATAACATTGCCCCCAAAGTTGGATTCTTTTGCCCAAAGAGGATAAATGGTTTTCTTGGCTCTGTCCTTTCAGAACCATCCTCTTTTTGCTAGATCTTGGGTGGCCTCTTCCTTCAGCAGAGCTCTGTGAGGAGCATCGCGTGTCCAAGTGAGCCAGTAGTGAGAGGAGTACCTTGGGTTAGATGGGTGAGTTCAGGGTGGCGGGCTGGACAAGCCAGAGTCAGTCAGAGAGTCACAAGAGCCCCACTGATCAGGCTTCAGGTTGCTGGTACCAGCCCCTGCCCAGTCCTGGTCCTCGGCTGTTGACAGCACAAGGGCTGAGGGAAATCTTCAGGATGGAACTTCTTTCCTCTAAAGATTCTTGGCGCTGTGGTGGGCAAGTGGGAGCAGGCCTGGTCTCAAGCAGAACTGTGAGGCTGAAGAGGATTTCTCGGGTGCCCTGTCTTCTCCCTTTCTTCCTTCCATTATCGAGGGCCACAGGACCCTGCCACTTTCCCAGAGGCCACTGTCCCCATGCCTCTCCCCCGCCCCCCAAGTCTGCTTCCAAGAGAGGTAAACTAATTCACACTAAGTTGAATATTTCTAATCAAGGTAAGTGTGCTACCCAGTCCAAGGGGTTTTGTTTGTTTTTAAATCAAAGAGGAGTATTTCAAATGACGGAATTTTAGCTGTCATTATGGATTAAGTATTTCTGAGGAGAGTGGGGATGCTTTTTGCATTCCTGAAATTACAGTCGACCCACTCTGAAATCCGAAGAGTGTGAAGCCTGCTCTTGGAGGGGGAGGGGTCACGATCCATATTTTAGAGGAGAGGGGCTTTTGCCCTTGAGGAGCCACCTTCAAGACAGCCCTTGGGATGCACTGACAGAGGGTCTCACGTGTCCCCTCTGCCCCTGCTAGATGTGGACGAATGCGTGGAAGGGACCGACAACTGCCACATCGATGCCATCTGCCAGAACACCCCACGGTCGTACAAGTGCATCTGCAAGTCTGGCTACACAGGGGATGGTAAACACTGCAAAGGTGAGGCTGGGAGGGTGCCGGGAGGGGAGGTCAGTGCCACTGCCCTTGGCCATACTGTGCATGATAATAGGCCTGCAGTCCCTGCAGGCTCCAGGAAGGAGGTTGGGAGGGGTGGCTGTTCTTACCCCAGAGAGGGCACCATGGAGGCTAGCTGAGGCTCTGGTGGGAAGAGTTCACAGCCTCCCAGCTTGACTGGGTGGGGAGTCAGAATCATGGGACTGAGGCCTGAGGTGCCATGACATTGGAACCTCCATCTTTAGACCCTTCTACCGTTCCCACATAGGATGAGAACAGACAGTTTACCCCAGGGGGAATTCATATCATGAACAAACACATTCTTCCCTTCTCATAATTAAAGCCATGCAAATTAAAGCACGCTTCAGATGTTATTTTCAATGTATGACCTTCAGTGCTGGTAAGACTGTAGCAGACAAGGTACACTCATTAATTCTTCGTGACATTATAAATTGAAAAGTGATTTTGTCATACCTAGCAGGAATCTTAAAAGGTTAATTATACCCTTTGACCCAGAATTTTATTCTCAGGGACTTATTCAAGAAAAATTCAAAGAAACAAAGTAATACTGGAGAAGATGTTCTTTTTGCATTATTTATGATAGTAAAATAAATGGAAGAAATCCAACAATAGCGGAAGGATGAATAAATTATGATATAGCAACACAATGAAATATTCTGCAACCATGTACCATGGTGATTAGAAAGACTGGGTGGAGACATATGAAAATGTTTATGACTTAAGTTTATTTAGACTGATTGATTGATTGATAGAGAGGAGATGGGGAGAAGCAGAGGGAGGGGGAGAGAGAGAATCCTAAGCAGGCTGCATGCACAGCGTGGAGCCTGATGCAGGGCTTGAATGCACAACCCTGAGATCATGACCTGAGTCAAATCAAGATCATGACACTTAACCAGCTGAGCTACCAAGGTGCCCCTATGACTTAAGTTGAGATGAAAACAGCAAAATGCAAAATGGTTTGTAGGCTATGAAAGTAACTATGAAAACACACATACACAAAGACAATATATACACATACATACATATATTCAGACCACCACAGGGCTGAGCCCAGGGGTGGACAGTGGGGGCATGCTGGTGGGCCAGCTGCCTCAGATCCTCTTTGCCCACAGATGTGGATGAGTGTGAACGAGAAGACAATGCCGGTTGTGTGCATGACTGTGTCAACATCCCTGGCAATTACCGATGCACCTGCTATGACGGATTCCACCTGGCACATGACGGACACAACTGTCTGGGTGAGCCAAGGGCAGGGAGAGGAGGTGTGGGCAGGCGGACTGTCTTGTGGGGAAGGAGCCGTTTCTGGCATTTCCCACTGCCCAGGCAAGGAGAGGAAGGTGATCAAAAAGCTGCATTCTTGCAAAATAGAAAACAAGGTCAGCCTCCCCTTTGAGACCAGGTGCTGAGGATGAAATAATCCTGGGGCTGGATGAAAAACATCAGAGGAGATGCTGCTAGAAAATGCTCCCAGGTCAAGGGCCAGAAGATGACAATAGTGGGTGGAGATGTAGGGAGCAGAGCATGGCGGGAAGGTGATTTGGCTACACGCTTCAGTAAATGGGAGGAATGTTTGATGATGACAACGATGCCCCCCATGGGTCCTGAGGAGCCTCTGACCCTTAAAGACTGGCTTTCTTCCAGCTCGTCCTATAATCTCCAGGCCCTCCTCTCCTTACTTCTTAGGCCTCCATCTGACCTGATCCTTGACCCAGGAGCTGGGTCAGAGATAGGAGAATCTCTAAGGAACTCCCCTCAACTTTGGTCTGTTATCACTTTGGAAAATTACTGGGACCATGTCGGATTCTTCTGCAAGTAGCAACACTGAAGCCCATAGCAGAGAAGGATTTGAAATGTGAAGCCAGGGGTCCTTTTTCAAATTCTTCCTGGTGTCAGAACAAAAGTAGGAAACTAGAGGACTAGAAGACCAGGAAAGGAAGAGAGGAGGAATGATGCTCAGAAAAGTGGCTAGGCTTCTTTCCCACCTGACCAAACTGATGAATTATCTGAGGCTCCATTAGTCTAGGACAGCCTACAGAGCTGCCTCTAGACCCAGTCATGTCCCATTTTTGGGCCAGGCTTTTAGGTTTCTATTCCCAACCCGGGCCTCTACAGCCTGAGCCCTGCTGGGCCCGTCCCCGCAGCCCTGGCCATCTATTCTACTAGGGAAGGATCTCACGTCTTTTCTGCCTAGTCACCCAAGAGGGCCTCTTTAGGGACTCCCTCAGAAAGAGAAGTGATGAGTTTCCTACGGGACGAGAAGTTCTTTGATTGCCTTTCGCCATTCTAAGCCCCTGATTCTCACCAAGTCTTGTTTCCCAGTGTCTTGGGGAGAACTAACCAGAAATCAAGAGAATGAGTAGGTATGGAAAGAGCAAGGGGGAGCAAAGTTCTACCTAACCCTACCCTTGGGGTTCAAAGTCTCAACTCAACCTCTGACGTGTAGGGAAACCCTAAGTCATCCATGCCCTGGGCCTCAGTTTCTCCACTGAGAATTAGAGGAAGGAACTTGGCCAAAGAGCAGCAAAATCACCAGGTTGCACAGAAGGGAGCAAACAGAAGGATGGACTGTAGGACAAGAGTGGGGAGAAGTCAGGGCTATAGTGAGAGAGGGCAAGGGACAGGAGTAAGGCAAAGGAAAGCCTACCTCCTTGACTTTACACCGGAGCCTGCTGGATCTGTACCCTTCTGCCCTTGGCCACAAGGGCGAAAGGACAGGCTTTCAGGGCTCAGCAGGGAGGATGGGAAGATAGGGGCAGAATAGGGCCTCAGGAGCTCAAATTCCAGCGCCTCTGTTTGGAGACCAATCTCCCGGATGCCTGCTGGGCCAAGAAAAACCAAGAAGGGCTAGGGACTGGGGAGGGCAGTAGGTAGCACAGAGATGGAGTCAGGCATTGAAGTGGGAGCCCCAGAATAAGCTTGGCTCTGGGACTTGGGGGTGGTGATTTGGGGTGGTAATTAGGGTGTGGCCTGGTGGCTCTCCTCCCACCCCTCCCCGCCAAGCCACCAGACTGTTTTGTTAAACCAAAATAGGAGAAAGGCTAGGGACTATGGCAGCAAGCCCAGGCTTGGGGGGAGGGGAGGAAGGACGGGGCCGTGGCCTGTCCACAGAAATGGTCCCTGCCCGGCAAGGAGTTGAGGCTTGCTGCCTTCACCCATGTTGGCCCCCAGAGCTAGCACCATGGCCACAACTCTCCCTGCACACCAAGTTCTCTCATTCCCTGGCTGCAGCCATGCCCCAGCTCCTCTCCTTGACCAATCCCCATCCTTACCGCCATCCCTGTTCCTCTTGCCCTGGCTCCTTTCCTGATTTCCTCTGTGCTCACACCCAATTCCAACAAGTGAGGGAAAGGGAGCAAATCCTCACATGGGAGAGACAGGTTCAACTTTCCTCTCTCCACTGGCTTAGCTCCCCAGCTCTGCCCTTGGAGGGCAGCCTCTTCAAGAGCAGTGGAACATTAACTGATGAGTGAGTGAGAACTTTCTGGCCTAAGGCTGGGTGCTGCATTGGAGTGGGGAGGCACACTCTGGAGCCTGGCCTCCATCCCATGGCCTCACCAACCACCCATCCTACACAGATGTGGACGAGTGCGCCGAGGGCAATGGTGGCTGTCAGCAGAGCTGCGTCAACATGATGGGCAGCTATGAGTGCCACTGCCGGGAGGGCTTCTTCCTCAGCGACAACCAGCACACCTGCATCCAGCGGCCAGAAGGTCAGCCCGTGACCCGGGAGGGCCCAGCCCTATGCTCCCAGGCTTCTCTATTGAGGGTGTTTTCCCTCAATACCCGCTAGGACTCACCCTCTGTTCTCAACTCCACTGGCTCCTTCCTCTCTCATCCCTCAACCCAGTCACATCCTGAGGGCTCCATGGACAGATACCGGGTTGGAGCAAAATCTGGGGGAATTTGTTTGGGGTTGGGATCAGTGTGGGGTTGAGGTTACTATAGGGTGTCCTCTGTATCCCAACTCAAAGTGGGTCAGTTAGGCATGACATTGCCTAATTGTGGATGGCTGAGCTCTAAGCTGCTGCTATCTGAGGGTCTCACCCATGCCTTATTCGTTGGATGGGATAGGGAGTGTAAGGCAGGAAGAGGGGGGTACTGTCTGTTTCTGTGACTCTGCCTCCCACTCCCACCCCAAGACCGTGACATCCCTGAGCGCAGGGATTATGTCTAATTTGTCTTTTGATCTCCAGAACCTAATATACTGCTCTGCATGTAGTGGGGAGCTTTATACGTATTTGTTGAGTAAAATCTTCTAGTAATGAGGGGCACTCAGCTGGCTCAGTTGGTGGGACACGTGACTCTTGGTCTTGGGTTGTGAGCTGGAGCCCCAAGAAGGGTGCAGAGTTTACTTTAAAAAAATCTTATGGTTATTATCAGTACCAATTACTTCCCACCCACATTATTATCTTCTTTCTGGTTTGACTGTACACTCTTTGAGGAAAGAGATCATGTTTGTTTGTTTTAAAGATTTTAAGTAATCTCCACACCCGACATGGGGCTCAGACTTACAGCCCCGAGATCAAGAGTTGCACGCTCCACCAACTGAGCCAGCCAGGTGACCCAAGAGATGTGGATTGTTTTGCTTTTTTTCTGGGTCCTTTCTTTCTTTCTTTTTTTTTTTTTTTTAAGATTTTATTGATTTGACAGACAGAGATCACAGGTAGGCAGAGAGGCAGGCAGAGGGAGAGGGGGGGAAGCAGGCTCCCTGCTGAGCAGAGAGCCTGATGCGGGGCTCAATCCCAGGACCCTGAGATCATGACCTGAGCTGACAGCAGAGGCTTAACCCACTGAGCCAACCAGGTGCACCTGGGTCCTTCCTAAATCCACCTAAATCCACCAGTACCTAGCACAGTGGTGGGTAACTATAAGACACTGCTTTTTGGTTGTCTGAAGGAGAGGGTGCTTGTGCAGGGTTTTGGGTATCAATACCTATACATCATTCAGAATGGCTCTGTCCCCCACTCATTAGCACCCAGCTCTGGGCAGGATGGGGGCTGGCAAGGGGGAGTCCCTCTCCGGCCTCTGTAGCAGCTTCAGTGGATAACTTCCTCCTCCTCCAGGCATCCAGGGTTACAGAACACTCACCACCCTCCTCTTCCCTTTTAGAAGGAATGAATTGCATGAATAAGAACCACGGTTGTGCTCACATTTGCCGGGAGACACCCAAAGGGGGTATTGCCTGTGAATGCCGCCCTGGCTTCGAGCTCACCAAGAACCAACGGGACTGTAAACGTGAGATAACCGGGATGGCAGTGGGAGAGAAGGAGTGACAAAGAGGAAGTGCATGGGGACGCGGGAGGAAGAGGGAACGTGAGAGCGGCAACTAGAGCAGAGGGCCAGTCTCTGGGCTCCCCAAGGAGCAGCAAGCTGATAGGTCTCCCACCCTCTCTGCACAGTGACGTGCAACTATGGCAATGGTGGCTGCCAGCATACGTGCGATGACACAGAGCAGGGGCCCCGGTGTGGCTGCCATGTCAAGTTTGTGCTCCATACGGACGGGAAGACTTGCATCGGTGGGTGAGGCCCCTGAACGGGACTCCACCGGGAATGGGGGCACCAGGGAAGGGGGGAGCACCTGGGGCCTGGGTGCTGGGCGCAGAATGACTGGTGAGTGGACTGAAGAGCCAGACAACAAGGCCAGGTCTAGTGAGGAACAACTCTGAGAGCTCACCCTCTTCTCCTCCCTGGCCCGCGAGCTCTCCTGCCCCAACCCCAGGGCCCCGGCCATCTTCTTTACCCAGGATAAAGTGTTGCCAAAGTGGCAATAAAACAACCAGCCCTGATCTGACAAATGGGGTTTCCTGACTCCAGGCTTCTTCCTCTCTGTCCTGTGTACCCCTGCCCGTTCCCCCCCCCCCCCCCAGCCCTCATTCCCTTCTGTGCTGCACCTCTGCCTGCAGCCCTCCACTGCCCCAACCGCTCCAGCCTTCCATCCCTCTAGCCCTGGTTGGGGCCTTCTTAAGACCTGGATCCCTTTTCCTGAATTCCTAGGCCTCACCTCACATACATTCAGGTATCATAGGTGGGTTTAATTCCTTGATCCCTAAAGTTTAATTCCTCACCCCTTCTGTCTTTAGGACTTTTGTGAAGGCCAATTACTATGTGCTCACAGACTGCTGAGAAAGACGATGGGACAAGGTGTCCCCCTGGAGAAGGGGGAAATGGAAGGGAAGGGTTTGGGCCCGGGGAAGGGCTGTGTCTGGAGCCAGGCAGGAGCGAGCGTGTTCTGTGGGCAAGGGTATTTACAGACGCTGGTCATCTCAAGGGCTACAACATGCAGAGGACGAGGAAGCGTGAACACAGTCGCTCTGTGCATTTGTCAGAGATGTGACATTCAGCTTAAGAACTAGACTCTCCCCATCTCTCTCCAGCGACCCCACCCGTCTCTGCAGACAGCACTATCCTAACCCCCAGACACAAGAACAGGGGATCAAATGATGCTCTTAAAGGTGTCCTCTGAGCACCTGCTCCAGACTTGCACAAAGGGCTCTAAATGTCTTTAATTAAACTCTGTCCCACTCCATGTTTCCCTCTGAACTAACCCTTCAAAGACCCTGGGACATTTTTAAATCTTCATGTCACCTTCTCCTAGCTGGTTTGTTCCAGCTCCTTTCATTTTTTTTTTCCTCCTAGGTTGAATTCTTCTGCTTCCTAAACCTCCCACCATCCCCTGGACACACTCACACATCCCCAGAATGCCCCCCCCCAAAAAAAACTGCATGCGGTCCCCAAAGAAAAGCTGCATGTATTAGGACAGAGCTTGGACCCATGGATGTGGGGCCAGGTCTTTCTCTGGTTGTCTTCTGTTCAGATAGTCCTGGGCATGGCTGCTTTTGAAAATACCCCTAGTAAGCTTGAGCTCTTCTCTAATGCAAGACCCATTCCGCCTTCTGGACCATGGCCAAGCGAGGCAGAAGAGAGCAAATGAGGCAGCTCTAGGCTTCACGGCTATATTCTTCCCGTGTTCCACTCCCTCCTCTCCAATAGCCCTTAGTTTGCCTTGCCCTAATCTCACTTTTCTCCCCAGCCCTGGTAGAGGAAACTTCATTGTTCGGGGCCGCCAGGACATCCACATTTAGTGGGGAGATGGAGAGGGCAGTATAGTTTAGCAAAAAGGGTGGGCACCCTTTGGGATTTGGCAGCTTATAAGATTTGAGACTGCATCCCAGCTCTGCCTTTGGCATGCTGTGTGGTACTGGGCCCAAGACGGCCCCTCTCTGGGACTCTGTTTTCCCTCCGTCACCTGGTGGGAACCTGGCTTCTTTGAGGACACTGGGCAGGACAAGGCTGGGGAGCTAAGTGTAGGAGCCCCCGGGCGCATCACTTGGGGCTAGTGGTTTGGGGCTACAGGGGTGGAGGAGGGTGGGGAGGGGGCAGGGGCCCAGTGGGCCCCAGTGGCTGTTGCCCAGCATCTAAACAGCTTTTTTACAATGTCAAACAGGGGAAAGGCGGCTAGAGCAGCACATCCCCCCTCAGGCCGTTTCTAATGGTAAATATGTCTGCTCTCTCCGCTTGCTCTCACTGGCTTGCTAGGGGAAGGGCTAACCCGCTGGGGCTCCCACTAACTGCATGCCCACTGGGCCCAGCCTGACTGGATCCAGCCTACCAGCAGGGCTCCCCTGCAGCCTGGGTACTGGGCCCATGGGGTGACAGGACACCTGAGTCCCCAAGAGCTGGCCCAGGAGGCTTCATGTTGGTTTTGTCTTTGTTCCTGTCTTTCTCCTCTCCTGCTTCCTCCTGCCACCTTGTCCCTCTCCCATCTTCTAACAACTCACCCCTTTCCAACCATCTGCCCCTTCCCTCTCTCTGCCTTCCACACAGCAAAAGACCCAGCAGCTCCAGCTCACCCGTTGTGCCCATTAGGTGGCTGAGACAGGGGTGGAATAGAGTTCGAGGCCATCCCCTCCTTGGGGCCGTGTCCTTGGGTTCTTACCCACACCAGCTCACAGTCCCAGTGCCACTCACCATTTTGTCCCACCATAACGGGTACCAGCATGACATCTGAATTCAGACTGACCTGAGTTTGAATCCTGCCCCTGCCACTTTCTAACTATATGACCTCCAGGAAGCTACTTTCTTTTCTGAGCCTCGGTTAACTCTTCTGTAGACAGGGAGACAGAGTTCTCCCTTTGGGTTGCTGAGAAAACCGAGACCGTGTGTGCAGAGCATCTAAGTGCCTGGCACAGAGCAAGTACGGATTAAACTGTGGTTTAATACCACAACCTGAAGAGCTGTCCCAGCCCTGGCCTGGTGAACACTGCCCTGCGGGGGAGGGCAGCTATGCCCGGCTCCCTGGTCTGACCTGGATGGACATCGTGTCAGCTCCGCGGCTCCCAACCTGGGGCCCTCCGAACCCACCCAGTCTTGGCATAGGATCTCTGTTCCTCTCTCCCCGCTCTAGGGCTTGGGGCACCTCTTCTTATGCTAAGAGCACTCTTGGGAGAATGACTAGGCTTGGAGACTGAATTCAAGTTTCCCTCCCAGGTTCCTCCCATGGTCTTGGGGAACCACAGGAGACCAGGGTGGGAATGGCACACAGGAGATGCCACTGTGGCTACTCCCAACCTGGGCATTTGAGCAAACAAGGCATGACTGGGGACCAACAGGCAGAGTTGGGCTTCTTCTAGAACCCTTGCATTGGTGGTCTCCTTGCTGACAAGGCCTGGGTTTTAGGACTGAAAGATTCAAGAAGATGATAGTATTCTCTGCTGCTTTTCTCATTCAGTTCCCTTGATTCAGAGAACCACTCTCTTTTCTTCCCTCAGAGAGAGCTTTGGATTTTGTCTCTCCAAAGGGAGAGATCTAGGGCCTCCTCAGAGGATGACCTGCGCCTCCTCCAGAGTCCCTGCATCGGGGCCTTGTGCTGTTTGAACTGATGGTTTTCCCCTGAGTTTACCTGACTCTCCTGAGCTGCAGTTTAGACTTGTTTATGTCCTGCTCTGAATTCAGGAAATAAGGAGAGGGACCCATCCATACTCCCCCTACTATGACCCCCACGGCAAAGAGAGAACTTACCATTCGAGAGGGGGCAATAGAAGAGACTTAGCTTTGAGGTTCTCTGGCTCTCATCTACCTTCTTATACCCTGCCTTGTCCTCTGGATTCTTCTCCTTTTGTCCCCCTCTTTCACCTAGGTAGTCTCTCCTCATTAGAAAGGAAAACAAAAACGGAACAGCCAGTTATCTCCATCTGGAACTGAAAGGAGGGCTTGGGAGGAGTTGGAGGTAGCTGGGAAGGTGCTGGGAAATGACCAAGCATGTGCCTCTCCTCTGAGGATGAGTGGTCAGGCCTGGAACTGGGATCTTTTTTTAAGATAGCTGAGCAAGGAGGAAGAGAAAGATGAATTGCTGGCCATCCCTTAGCTGTCTTAGGGATCCTCAGGCTCACTCTTCCCAAGACTACCCCACCCTGACACCAGAGAGATAGCTGGTGGAAAAAAGGAGGAGACCCCTGTCTGTCCCTTCTTGTTCCCTGGCAGCCAAGAGAACCACCCTTCCTTAGCTCCCATCGCTCCCTGCACCCTCCCCGCTCCACCTCCTCCACCCCCTCAGCACATTCCTGCCTGACAGCTCTGGCTTGTACCTGCCTCACTGCTGTCCACCTTGTTTCAATCAAGTAGGGGGCAGGGAAGCGGACTGCTTGGCTGCACTTGTGAGGGGATGGGGGCTGGGAGCGGTGGGAGGAAGGGGGCTGGGAGCCTCCACTGAATGCTCCTTCGAAAGCACAGGGAGGCAGCTGAGGCCTTCCCTCGAGCCTCTGTGCTCTCTACTCCCCTCGAGTTTGGGACTCCTCCAAGCCAGTAACCCAATTACCACCCTCCACCTCCCTCCTAAACAGAGACCTGTGCTGTCAACAACGGGGGCTGTGATAGTAAGTGCCACGATGCAGCCACAGGCGTCCACTGCAGCTGCCCCGTGGGCTTCATGCTGCAGCCGGACAGGAAGACCTGCAAAGGTAAGGGCTCTCAGAGGACAGGAGCATCGGGGCAAGGGGCTGAGGTTGGGACCAGAGATACAGTACCTATTACAGGAGCTCCTCAAGGCTGTCCTGATTATAAAGAACTGAGGGTATGGCCAAGGCTTGTCTCTTGTCCGCCTTTCCCACCTCAGCTCAAGGGGCACAAAAGTCTGGCCAGCTCTGCTCCCTGCCCCAACCCAACATTGTTTTCCTTACTCTCATTACTACCCCCCTATGGGTCCCTAACCCTCTTGCTTAATGAACATGCCATTCTCATTTGTCCCTAGGTCTAGAAGGATATTTGAGCCCTGACTGTGTGTGCACAAGGTCACAGATGTGTTCCATAACCTTCTTAACCCACATTCCCCAGACCTTTCCAAGTGGAAAGGCTACACTGGTCAGAGGGAGAAGAGGGTGGCAGTTGGGAGTGCTGATGCTGGAGCCTGGCTACCTGGGTTCAGACACCAGCTCTGCGATCCTGGGCAAGTTACTTAGTGTCTGTGCCTCAGTTCCACTACAATAATGGTGCTTGTCGTAAGGATTAGATCAGTTAAATATAAATTTATATATAAAGTACTTAGAATAGTACCTGAAAAATGGTAAGTGTCTTGTGTTAACTATTACTATGGTATAATTTCCCACAATGCTCATCCTGTTCTCCTTCCTTTTATTAAGCCCGGTCTGGGAGAACGGTGGAGTGGGGGAGGAAAAAGGGAGGGTAGCCCTGCTGAAAATAATGATTCATCAGGTCTGTGTCCCCTGGTCACAAGGAGGACTGGAAAGAGGACTGGGCTCCTTCTTTGTGTCTTTTGGCCCAGCAGCTGGCAGAGAGGATGGGGAGACAGGGAGGGCTGGGGCAGCAGGTCAGACAGCCCGAGTTGAGAGGTTTCCTGCTGGGAAGAACTGTTGACAGGTATGCTGAGAGTAAAGTGGAAGACTGCCCTCTCTGCCCCCTCCCCCAAGTAGGGGTGAGTAGCCTGGGTCCTGTCTGCCACCAGCTTGGGGAACTTGACCTCAGGAAGGAAGCTGCTCACGGGGGGGGGGGGGGGGGGGGGCTTCCCTTCCTAGTGCTGAAAGCTGCCTCAGGCCTGAGCCTCTCCAGACCTCTCCCAATCCAGCCCCCTGCCTGGCCTCTCCCCCTCCCCCAGCAGCTACCCAGCCTCACTGGCCCTCCTGGAGGTCCCGTGCCTGACTCTCTCCTAGCTCCTCCTCTCTGAGGGGCTGCCCCTTTGAATCTCTACCTCTCTGTGCCAGCCCCCACACCATCACCTAGGGCTCTCAGGTCAGGAGGGGTAGGGGACATCAAGGGATAAATGTTATCCACCAGCCTTTTGGCAAAGGGCCGTCATCGCAGAATGAAGGGCAGAAACTAGCCCCCTGATTCAAATGCCTACCTACTTCCTACTCCAGGCAATTCCCTGTGGGCCTGACTCTGCTTCCCATCTGCCTCTTTCTAACAGGGTTCAGGTTCTAACAGGAAAGGTGTTCCTAATGACCACAGATGCCATTAATAGGGAAGAAACAGAGACTAGAGAGTGAGAGAGGAGTCAGAATGGCAGGCCCAGGGCTCTGCTTGATTTTCTCTGTCTCTGTGAGGGAGGGAGGCCGGTCATCTCCTTATTTGTTGTCCCCAGGCTTTGGTTATCACCTTTGGTTCTCTCTACTTTGTCCTGCTTCCCCAGACATAGACGAGTGCCGCCTGAACAATGGGGGCTGTGACCACATTTGCCGCAACACAGTGGGCAGCTTTGAATGCAGCTGCAAGAAGGGCTATAAGCTTCTCATCAATGAGAGGAACTGCCAGGGTGAGCAGACATGGGCCAAGGGGAAAGCCTTGGGAGAGGTTCTAGGGGTAGGAGAGCTTCAAGGAGGCCTGAGCGCCAAAGTCTGAGAAAGTCAGTGGATACAGTGGAGAGTATCCATAAGCAGTGTCCTGCTGAAATTAGCAAATGTACCCCTTCCTCTTGACAGACCAGCTCTGCCTTGCTCTTGGCAAGGAGGAGGAATGGATTTCTCCCTAATTCAAATCCTTGGCAGGATCTGACCTGCCTAACCACATATGGTGGCCCTGATCCATGGGCACCAGATCTCACAGTTCTTGACTCTGAGTGGAGCAGGGACAGGGGATGGGTAGGCACTGCTAAATTGCTGATCCTAGGGCTGGGCCATGAGGGAGGGTCAAGACCCCTCAAGTGGGTCCTCCACCTGACCAAAGGGTCCCAAGGTCAAGTATCCCAAGACAGATTCAGTGGCTTGCATCCCTGTTCTTCCAGATATAGACGAGTGTTCTTTTGATCGAACCTGTGACCACATATGCGTCAACACACCGGGAAGTTTCCAGTGCCTCTGCCATCACGGCTACCTGCTATATGGTGTCACCCACTGTGGGGGTAAGCCAAATTCAGACCCTCCACCACCAGGCCCCTCTCACCTCCATACCCTTTTGCTAAACAAGTTCCTGAGTTGGTCTTTGGCTCTGGGCAGTTCCCAGGGGCATGTGCCATGTCTGTGTCCATTGTATGACCTGGGAGAAATTAAGACACAACTAGGAGACAAGATCAAGGAACAGCATTCTGCCTCCGTAATTTCTATCTCCTACCTGTCGCTGCTTCTTGACTCCCATCCTCAACTTCCAAATTCCAGCTCCAGTGGTATGAAGGAGTGGAAGGCTTTAAAAAGCTTGTCAGCTGGGCCCCTTCCCAGTCAGTCATTCTTTGGGGGCAGAGATAAGGGAGCGAGGTCCTACCTGGAACTCTAAACAGAGGTCCTCCCTCACTGCCCGCTCTGTGGCTCCTGCTCCGCCCTGCCATTGTTGGTGTCTCCCTACTCCTTCCCCCAGATGTGGATGAGTGCAGCGTCAACCGTGGAGGTTGCCGCTTCGGCTGCATCAACACTCCTGGCAGCTACCAGTGTACCTGTCCCAGTGGCCAGGGCCGGCTGCACTGGAACGGCAAAGATTGCACAGGTGGGCAACACCCTCTGCTGGCCAGAGCTGGCACTGCACTCTGGCGAGGTTGGAAATTGGGGTCTTGGAAGTGGGGTCCTTCCACGGGGAAGAAGCTGTGAGGCCATAGGGGAGGAGAATGTAGTCATTTGAGCTAGAGACATGAAGTTTCTGGTAAAGAATCCCCTCATCGGTCTCTGTTTACAGTCACAGTTCTGCAGGTAGCTAATTCTCTTCCTCCAAATTAGCAAATCGTGGAGGAGGGTGGGAGAGGAAGGCCCTCTCCTCCTCAGGTCTCTCTCCCCTTCCTAGAGCCGGTAAAATGTCAAAGCAGTCCTGGTGCCTCGAAAGCCATGCTCAGCTGCAACCGGTCTGGCAAGAAGGACACCTGTGCCCTGACCTGCCCCTCCCGGGCCCGGTTTTTGCCAGGTACATGAGGCTGGCAGGGAGGAAAGTGCAGGGAGCTCTTCTGCTTCCCTTGCATTACTCCAACCAGTAGGTGTTGGGGGTGGGGGCAGGTCAGAGCTGTGACAGCCCCCTTCTCTCAGAGTCTGAGAATGGCTTCACGGTGAGCTGTGGCACCCCCAGCCCGAGGGCCACTCCAGCCCGAGCTGGCCCCACCGGGAACAGCACAAACTCCAACCACTGCCATGGTGAGCACCAGCCCAGAGGCCTTGTTCCCACCTTACTCTCTTACTTAGTAACCCGTTTCTCTTCATTAATCCTCCTGGTCTTACTTTTTCTTGGGTCCCCCCCCCCCCCCCGCCTTGCTCTGTCATTCTTCAGCCCTTCTGCCTCACTCCCTCTGCCCCTAACATCTGATTCCCCCGGCTTTCATAATCCTTTTCCAGCCAAGCCCCTGGCTTATTGCCCAGCTTCTCAATACCCTCCACAGCAGTTCCCACCCCCACGGGGTCCCCAGGCTGTGCTGAGCTTCTACCATCCCTCTAGAGGCTGCAGTGCTGTCGGTTAAACAGCGGGCCTCCTTCAAGATCAAGGACGCCAAGTGCCGTCTGCATCTGCGAAACAAAGGCAAAATGGAGGAGGCCAGCAGGATCCTGGGGCAAGGTCTGGACTGGGGCTCCCACCCCAATGGGTTGTCTGGCCACCACATCCTTCCCACCCCTCAGCTCCTCTGCTTAGCGAGATCAAAACCGACTGGCATCCTGAACTCTGGACAGAGCAGGGGAAGAGGCTTTGTAGGCATAGGGCCCAAGGAAGTCCTGGGATATCTCCATTCAAATAATTGGTATCCTACATTAAAGGCAAACTGAAATAGTTGCAGAGGTCTGGTGAGGTCTGTCTGGGTTAGGGTGGAACAGTGAGAGCTGGGAACGAGTACTTTTTCTGCCCCTGGGGTTGACAAGTCCTCTTCCCCAGGTGGTGCCCCCTGCTCTGACTGCCAGGTCACCTTCATCCACCTCAAGTGTGACTCCTCTCGGAAGGGCAAGGGCCGGCGGGCCCGGACCCCTCCAGGCAAGGAAGTCACTCGGCTCACCCTGGAACTGGAGGCAGAGGTCAGAGCCGAAGAAACCACAGGTGGGACTGGGGGCACTGCTGGGAGGAGGGTGGAAGGCAAGGGGTCAGAGGTGGGGAAACCATGGGTCTCAGCAGAGAAAGGAAGGGACAGTGCCTATACCAAGGACAGACCCCGCCTAACACCAAGCCCAAGAGCCAGTTTCTTACCATGCCCCTCCTAGCTCCTAGCTTTGCTCCCTATACTCCTGCTCACAGCCATTTTCTCTGCCTTCCCTGACCCACACCATCATCTACCACCAGCTGCCTGTGGACTCCCCTGCCTCCGACAGCGAATGGAACGGCGGCTGAAAGGGTCCCTGAAGATGCTTAGGAAGTCCATCAACCAGGACCGCTTCCTGCTGCGCCTGGCAGGCCTTGATTATGAGCTGGCACACAAGCCAGGCCCAGGAACTGGGGAGCGAGCAGAGCTGGTGGAGGCCTGTAGGCCTGGGCAGCACCGCACCGGGGCTAAGTGTGGTAAGGGAGCTTGCTGGGGCAAAGGGGAACAGGGGAGTGGGGAAGGCCCAACTTGGGCCTGCCTCAGAGCAGGACACTTTAAGGCCTCAGTTGTACCTCAGATTGTGAGGCAGCCAAAACCCTCCCGCCTATCATCCTCCTCTCCCTGGTCCCAGGCTGAAATCTAGGGGGGAGATCAGGTCTAGAGGGGTCACCAATCCTCCTGTATGTGGCTTTGGCCCCGATCTTCCTTCCCAAGCAGGATACTCTCTCTTCCCAGACAAAGAGCCATGCTCCTTGAATTGGTGGGGGGGGCGGGGGGGGCAGGAGGGGGAATCCCAGGCCTGGGTGGCGGGAAATAGGGGGGGTGGGTGGCTAGCACGGCCGACTCTCCCTCAGTCAGCTGCCCGCAGGGAACGTATTACCACGGCCAGACGGAGCAGTGTGTGCCATGCCCAGCGGGCACCTTCCAGGAGAGAGAAGGGCAGCTCTCCTGCGACCTTTGCCCTGGGAGTGATGCCCACGGGCCTCTCGGAGCCACCAACGCCACCACGTGTGCAGGTGCCAGGGGAACAAACAATACAGAGCGGGGTAGGGTGGGCACTGGGACGCCCACGGGCATGGGATCTCCTAAGGGCAGGCCCAGGCTCCAAACCACTCTCCTCGTCAGCGTCCTGTTTGTGTGCCTCTGTCCCCTGACACTGGGTAATCCTATGGGGATGACCAGAACCATCCCCATCAGAGCTGGGCCCTTGATTCATTGCAGGTCAGTGCCTGCCTGGCCAATACTCCGTAGACGGGTTCAAGCCCTGCCAGCCATGTCCACGCGGCACCTACCAACCTGAAGCAGGACGGACCTTGTGCTTCCCATGTGGTGGGGGCCTCACCACTAAGCATGAGGGGGCCATCTCCTTCCAAGACTGTGACACCAAAGGTGAATGGGCTAGTCACTTGGACACTCACACTCACCGACTTGAACTGCTTCCAAAACACTCTCCAAGTCCTCAGAGTCAACCTAAGTGTGTTGCTCCACCTCCTTCCCCAGCCTGGGAAGGACCCAGCTACCTGACCAGCCATACCATCCTGCTCAGAGGACGTGTCCTGACCCTCACTGGTCCCAAGTCTAGGAATTAGGGAATGAAAAACAGTCCCATTTACTCCTCTGCTTTGGAAAACTGGTAGCACATTCCCCTCAATATTACAAATGAGTTTCTGTGCATTTGGCACGATGTTCAGTGCCTGAAAGAAAAGGACTGGCACAGTAGCTGACTAGTCTGTCAAGTCTGTTTTTCCCTAGGCTTAAATTCTGGCATGACTAGAAAAGGCTGGGACCCTGGAAGGGACTTTGGTGTCTTCAGTCTCCTGCTTCTCCACAATGAATGCATCCTGCTCATCCCATGTCCCTGAATTCCCACTTGCCTGCCATCTTAACTCCTGTCTTTCTTCCCCCTTGCCTGCAGTGCAATGCTCCCCCGGTCACTACTACAACACCAGCATCCATCGCTGTATCCGCTGTGCCATGGGCTCCTATCAGCCCGACTTCCGCCAGAACTTCTGTACCCGCTGTCCGGGAAACACAAGCACTGACTTTGATGGCTCCACCAGTGTGGCCCAGTGCAAGAGTACGTGGCAGGCCAGACGATGGAAAAAGGGGTAGAGAGGCCTGGGAACAATGGCCATGGGAAGAGGTTGGGAGTAGGATAAGTAAACCCATAGGGAGAAAGGCTAGGGAGTGGGTGGGCAGGAAAGTCCCATGCTCCATCTCTCCCAACCCACTCCATCCCAATACCAGCTGCTGGGCTGGGCCCTGTGGCACCCTCTCCCTGGACACAGGTAATGGGGAGACAGAGAGGTGAAGTGAGATGAGAAAGTTCTAAGAGCGGGGAAAGGAAGGTGGACCCAGAACTTGGAGAAGAGACGAAGAACCAGGAAGGCAACTGCCTACACATGTCTGATTTTCACTTCAAAACGTTTCAATATCCCTAACCCATTTTCCCACTGACTTCCCTTCTCTTTCTTGCACCTGGGTTTGGATACAGATCGCCAGTGTGGTGGGGAGCTGGGTGAGTTCACTGGCTATATCGAGTCCCCCAACTACCCAGGCAACTACCCAGCTGGCGTGGAGTGCATCTGGAACATCAACCCCCCACCCAAGCGCAAGATCCTTATCGTGGTACCCGAGATCTTCCTGCCATCTGAGGATGAGTGTGGGGACGTCCTCGTCATGAGAAAGAACTGTGGGTGGCTGCAGAGCTGGGCCAGGGAGGGGCAGTTCAAATCTGGTTGGGAGGGAGAGAGAGAGAGAGAGAGACGATGGGGACAGGAAGAATTGGGGCAGTGAGAAGGGAGGCCTTGGGAGGAGAGAGGCTAACAATGGAAAGCTCTATGTTTGGGGGAGAGCAGAAGGAAGAAAGCCAGCGTTGGGATTAGAACTCCAATAGTGTTATGCATGTCACTTCCTGTTCTAGCATATTTTGCATTTAAACGTCAAATTTTTTACACTCTGTGAGTGCCTGGACATCAAAGAGGAGTTGTGGAACAAGCAGAGGGCAGTGGGAGAGGATCTGTGTGTGTTGGGGTGGGGAAGGTGCATGCATGGGGGAGAGCCTCTGTCAGCATGACTCCTTGCCCCCACCACCCTCCGGCACGAGGGCTTGGGTAACCTGCCCTGCTGTTCTCCTGACCTGCTGCTTGCCTTCCCAGCCTCACCATCCTCCATTACCACCTATGAGACCTGCCAGACCTACGAGCGGCCCATTGCCTTCACAGCCCGGTCCAGGAAGCTCTGGATCAACTTTAAGACGAGCGAGGCCAACAGTGCTCGTGGCTTCCAGATCCCCTATGTTACCTATGATGGTGAGCAAGGGCAGGAATGCCAGGGAGGTGGGTGAGAAAGGCGAGGCTCATGAGTCTTAGGAGGGAGCAGGGAGAGCAGGAAGAGTTTCTACCTGTAAATTATTCCCCGTGGTTGATTTTGCAGAGGACTATGAGCAGCTAGTAGAAGACATTGTTCGAGATGGCCGGCTCTATGCATCTGAAAACCACCAGGAGATTTTAAAGGCAAGTGAATGTGCACAGAAATAAAAACAGCCAGCCTTTAATGAGCATGTAGCAATGTGCAGGCAGTGAGTTGAGGGCTTGCAGCAGTATTTCACTTGATATACGTAAGAGCTCTATGAAATAGGTACTTTCATCGTTCCCACTTTACCCATAAGAAAACTGAGGCACAGGGTTACAGAGCTTGCCCAGTGCGTCCAAGCCCATCTGACTGCAGGGTCCCTCACACTGCCTCACACTGACGGGGAAGAGGAAGGGAAGAGGAGGAGATGAAATGTCCCTGAACGCTTGTACCAAAAAATAGGGAGGAAGTGAGTTATAAAAAGATGCTTCTGCATTAGGTCCCTCCCTTCCCTGCCTCCCTCCTCAGTTTCCACAGAAAAGGAGATCTAGCACAGCGTTCCTCAGAGTTAATTCAGCAAAACCTGTTTTAAGGGAAAAGAAGTGTTACCTATGTTGAAGAATGAACTAGACTCCCCTGGGTCTATGGATCCCAATTTGAGAAAGCCTTACTTGGCAAGCTACCGTCCTAGCCACAGTATTATTCTTCATAAATTATCAATGCAAGGACAAATTTTATCTTTATGATTACTAAAGTCATTTTTGCATTATTGTCAAAATAAGAGACACAATGACAAAAATCTCCTAGAACTTGCAGACTACAAAGAAAATCATTTCAGCAGTGCTTTCTGAACATGTTTTAAAACATCTGAACCCTTATTTCAGATGTGCTATGGAACTCTAATGCAGAAAGTAGTGGGGATCAGGGGCCGGAGGCCCTGCCTCTTATTTTAAAAATCTGCTGAAGCCATAGGATGCATACTAGCCTAGAAGCCAGAAGACCTGAGTCTTTGTGCACAGTGTGTGGCACCTGGTAGGCTGTTGCTGTTTAAGACAGAATGGTTAGGAAAGGCCTCTGAGAAGAGACCTGAGTGAAGTAAAGGGCTACCCATTGGAAGATCAGGAAAGGAGCATTTCAAGCCAAGAAGCATGGGGTGGTGTAGCATATTTGAGAACCCTGAGACGGCCAGGGGAACTCAGCAGAGTAAGAAAGCCAAGGCGGACTGGAGGACAGAGAACAGGGTACAGATCATGTTCAGCCTGTGAGCCATGCAAGAGACTGGACTTTACTGAGTGAAAAAAGAAACCAGAGAAGTGTTTTGAATAGAAAAAGGACATGATCTAATTAAGAACTCAAAGTCACTCTGGCTGCAGTTGGGGAGAAAAGTCTGTAGAGGGACAAGGACAGGTGAACGCAGGGGAGCAAGGTAGGAGGCTACTGCAAGTTGTCCAAGTGACAGATGGTAGTGGCCTGGACAGGTAGCTGTGGAGGCTGTGGGAAATGGTCAGACCCCAGATATATTTCGAAGGTAGATTCAACAGGATTTGCTGTGGTTGTGGGCGGGAGAGAGGAGTCAAGGATGACTCCAAGGACTGGGGTGTGAGCAATGAAGGATGGAGCTGCCAGTGACGGAGTTGTAGGATTCTAAAAGAAGAACAGATGGTGGGGATGGAAATCCAGAGTTCACCTCTGGGCATGCCTATTCAACATCAAGAGGGGCTGCTTCTGAATTGAGGCTGGTGTCCCTCTTTCCCACCTCCAATGCTGAGGCTGACACTGCCGCCTGCCATCCTCTGCAGGATAAGAAGCTCATCAAGGCCTTCTTTGAGGTGCTGGCCCATCCCCAGAATTACTTCAAGTACACAGAGAAGCACAAGGAGATGCTGCCAAAATCCTTCATCAAGCTACTTCGCTCCAAAGTTTCCAGTTTCCTGAGGCCCTACAAATAGTGCCCCTAAGCCCAAGACCCAGGTTTTAAAGCCCCCAGACTCCTTAGCCCTCAGAGCCGGCAGCCCCCACTCCCAGATGAGGAAATCTCTCCTTTCTTTTTGGAGGAAAAAAAAATCACTATAGACCAAGCACTCTTCCGTTCTGTCTCTCCAGCTTCCTTTCCTGTCTCTCTCTGCCTCTGTCTTTCTCCCTCTCTCTCTTTACTGTGGTCCCTTTTCCTATACGCTCCCTGGAAAAGCCATTAAGTGCTGGCTCTATTGCCCCTGAGGGGTGAAAGAACAGTGTCCCCTTCCCCTTCCCAGCCACACTGACCATTTCACCAGCTCACATCTATGGCCTCATCAGCCTGAAGGGGTGCTAGAGGCCCATGAAGGAAGTGGGTCTCGTGGGGAATGGGGCAGGGGGAAGAAGGGCTTCTGCCCTTCTTATAGGGTTGTGCCTTGCTAGTCAGGAGCCAAAATGTCCCCTGGCTGTGCCCCCAAGGGTGATTTTAACAACCCAGGGATCTGCCAAAGAAGTCTCTGACTTACGGGCCTAATGCCAGCACTGGTCCTCTGGGGTACATGGTTCAAGCCCTAGACTGTCCACACAGCTGGCTTTCTTGTCAATACAGCTTCTTTCCTTCTTCCCCCACATGTCTGCTTGGGGTCCAATTCATGAGGGCTTACAAAGGCCCATACCACTGGGCTAGTGGACATGAGCTGAATGAGGAAAAGCAGCAGGCATTACCAAGTTGAATGTGCTGCTGTCACTTCCCAACAGAAAGACTATAGCTCTGCAGGACAGAAACCAGGTTTTAAAGCATCACCAAAAAAAAAAAAGAAAAGAAAAAAAAGAAAAAAAAAAAGAAAGGAAGAAAGAAAAAAAAAAGGAAGAAAAAAGAAAAGAAAGAAAGAAAACCTATCATCTAAAGGACTAGACTTCAGAACAATTAGAAACCAGCCTCAAACACCAATCCCTTTTCTTACTTGTCGTCCTGGCCCAGCCATCTCCTCACCCCTACCTGAGCGCTCCCTGGGGGAGCCCTACTCCCCTTGCTAAGTGTTGTCCTTAAAGAAATATGGCTGCTGACCAGAAGCCAGCCTGGGCCTTGTCCCCGAGTTGTCTTTCCCTTGTAGCCCTAGATGGCTTGTGGACTCCACCAAAGAGGACCCTGCTCTGCTGCCAGCCCAGAGCCACCTACCTCTGGCCCCAGGCTGTGGGCAGCAAGAGGAATGTGTGCACACTTGGCGACCCTTCTGCCCACCCTGTCCACATCTAATAAGTGCAATCATTTTGAGTCTTCCTATGTTGTCTAGAGGGAAGGGTTTTATTTTCTGGTTTTGTTTTTTTGTTTTTGGTTTTTTCCTCTATTAGAACAAACCTATTTATAGCTGCCCAAGAGAAAAGAGTGTATGTTTGAAGTGGAAGGAAAAAGGTTTTGGATCTCATGAACCTTGAGTGCTGGAGCATCTGATCTGTCTCTGCTCCCCCACCAGTGGCCATCCAGACTTCTGGAGCCTTCAGATGGGGGAACCCAAACCTTAGTTCAGAGGCACCTGATGTGTAGGAGAGTAATTCTGGGGACTTAAAGGAGCAGGAAGGAGAGGGACCTGTGTTTGCAAACCAATCCTGCCATCCCTATGCCTCTCTATGGATTCAATATGGACCTCAGGATTGTAGAGACTGATGGAATTGGTCAGTGATTCTCCACACCCAAATAGGGAAAGCCTCCATCTTTTCCCTGCCTTCATCCTGTTTTTTCCTGGTGCACACATGGAAGAGGATCAGGACAAACCCCCTGGGAATGAGCTGACTCAGGGGCCTGAGGTCACAAACAAGGCTAAAGGAACCAAGAATAAGACAGTTATCAAAGCATGAAGTTTGCCTGACCTTGGCCACTCTGCCTACCCCTACCTGTTTGCCATCCCCTCTGGGAGTTGACTTCAAGCTTAACTTCCTCCACTACTGCTTTTCAAAAGGAAGAATCAAGTCCATGCCCAAGACCATATCCTGCACACATCCTACCCTCATTCCACTACTGCCTATAAATGTATTTTCCATTTGCTCCTTTTACTTCCCCCAAAGCTGTAGTTTTATTCAATTGAAGACTACCAATTAACTTCTAGGTTTCATTTCTAAGTGACTCTTCCCCAGGAGAGCTGACACTAAATAAAGAAGCTTGCACCACCTCCTCACTCCCTAATCATTAGCACTCATCCACCAAAGATAGCCTTAGGCAGTAGGCAGCCAAAGTCAAAGCTAACTCCCCGACTGCCTTTAGCCAACACCCCAGCCCTTGGCAGTAGAGTATCTGGCTTTGTCTCTCTAAGTCAAAGAGGGCCCTGCTATAAAGATACAAAATGGCTGCTTCCATACAAGAAAATGGTCATTTAATAGGAAGTAGCCACACTTCCCAGAAAATGCCTGAAAACTGCTTTAATCCACTCTGATCATCCTAATTCTCCACCAACTTTCTGATTCTCTCCCTACCATTGCATCTCTCTTAGAAAGCTAAGCAGAGTACTTCCCAATTTATGCCTTCAGGGTCTGGCTTCTCCTTGCTCTCCTCCTTTCCCATCACCCCATAAACATGTTTCCTCCAATAACTTATTCCATGGTTTCTGGAAACTGCAAATGATTTCCACAGTATGGAAAATGTAGACCACTAGGCTTCTTAACTGATGTCAAGACAGATCTTGGTGAGCAGGTAAAGAACTGCTAATGTCCACCACGTTTAGTTTAGGTCATCCAAGTTGGGGGTTAACAATCCAGACAGAACTACTGCTGAACCTATGGAGGAAGCCAGTCCTTGGACATCAAACCAGGGGTTAAGTGGACTGAATGAGGAGTCAATACTCAGGGACTCTCTAGGCCTTTAGAGGCCAGACAGAAAAAAAGGTTTTCACCAATGTAAGGAAGTAAGTAGATGGAGTAAATGGAAATGCTTCATGAACCAGTCCCGAGGCCTCTCTGCAGGATGGGGGTGTTCACAGGGCCACAGTACTGTGAGGCTTCATTTATCTTGGTTCAAAACCTGCCCTGATCTGAGTCTGGGAATGGGAAGCCATTTCTGTAAAGACTGTGAGCGCCAAGTGAGGCACATCAGAAAGGCACTTAATCCCTCAGCAACATGGCAATAACTTTTTACTTCTCTGCCTCTCTCTTTCTGTATTATTAGGCCAGGTCCGTTCCCTACACCTGAGGGAACGCTCAGTCAGGAGAACTGACCAGAGCCTGGACTTGAGCTGCCCTACCCCAGGTCTATAAATCCCCAAGGGCATACACTGAGCTGTGACTGCTCTCACTTCCTGAGGACTGGGTTAGTTTGAGGTAATGGAGGCTCAGATGTGTTGCTCCAAGGTCAGGAATACAGCTGTGGTCTCCAGCCCTAAGGAAGTTTTTTGTATCTGAGAAGTGTTCTCCATAGGCATGTTTGAGGGGACTCTGTAGTGGATTGGTAGGTCATATCTCAAAATGTCAGAAAACATTATAGAGCATTCAAATTTCTGTTATTTGCTGCTTAATCTCAATGTAACAGGCTCAAACTAGGAGGAGGGAGACAAAACATTAATGACCGAACATAAGCAGAAAATAATGTTAACCTGCTTGGCTTCTTTCTAAAGCACAAAAGTGGAAGCAAACAACACAAGGCTATCTTTAAATCGGACCTCTCTCAAAGATAGCACACACTGTCCTTGGGCCATTATTTGGACTAGGAACCCTTTAAGAAAATATATGATTAGAGAGAATAGAACCTCCAGTTCTGTTATCAGCTTATCTAGACAACACATTGTAGCAGTTTGGATAAACTGAAAAATCCATTCTTCTGTGTGAGTTAACTGAAGTTTCAGAGAATAATCATTACCATGTGGGAGGCTTTTTTTTAATGCAGAAAAAGAATCTCAAAATATTGTATTTATATCTGCCTTCCACTGCTGCCAATATAGTAAGTGTCTCCTACACAATCAACAATAAACAGTAAATGATGCAGTTCATAGAATATTTTGCACTTGGGGAAAAAAAAAAACTATCTGAACCTGTAAAAAGAAATGTTTGGATTTTGTATTGTCTTTTTTTATTATTATTATTAAAATACTAAATGAAACTCCCTGGCTTGGCATCTATTCCTCTGTCTCCATAGTTTATTCTAGAGCTGGAAAAAACTTTGAGGAAACAAAGTGTCTTCTGGCTCCCAGATAGGACTTACAAAATTTTTTCATTTATCCATCTTATTCATAATGATTTTGAAATTTGAAAAGGCTTGTCTCAGATTTTATTTATTTATTTATTTATTTGTCAGAGAGAGAGAGCAAGTGAGCACACAAGCAGGCAGAGTGGCAGGCAAAGGCAGAGAGAGAAGCAGGCTCCCCACCGAGCAAGGAGCCCGATTCGGGACTTGATCCCAGGACTCTGGGATCATGACCCGAGCAGAAGGCAATGGCTCAACCGACTGAGCCACCCAGGTGTCCCTGTCTCTCTATTTTTAAAGGCAGTATCAAGAATTATCCCCTAAGGGGGATCTAGGGAGTAAAGGGAGTTTAGGGTATCATTTTTCCTCACTAGAGAACAGTTCCCAAATCTAGTGAGGTCACAGACTCCCTAATTAAGATGTCCCACTCTAGGAAAATACCAATGCTGAGAGTCACCCAAGGTTGTTCTTTTTGTGCAATAAACTCTTAGCCACCCAAAAGAATTCTGAAACATCATTTAGCCACTATGACCATTACTACCACAGGGCACAGGAACACAATCTCTAGTCTGTTACAAATGTACAGTCCCAATTCCTAGGCTCAGAGATGACAGATAAAATTTGTTTCAATTATGTAATTCCCTGACATGAAATTTTATCATATTTAATATCCATATGATATAGCAATTTAAGAGAAATAAGACAAAATCTACCTGATCAAAAAATAAGTCTGGTTGGTCTACTAGAATCCTAAACTTCCCTGTTAGCATCTATAAAGGATAGGTGCATTCATTTCTCAATTACTGAGCTTCTGTTATATGCCCTGCATCGTGCATCAGGCTATCACAGCTTGCTAACAATAGCCATACCCAAAACCCATACTCCTCAAGTAAGATTCTGATTACAACTGATCATTCCACATACATTTGCCAACAGGAGAGAAAATCCAGTCTACCTGGTGACTATGAGTATAAATACACACTGGCATTCCATTTTATGGACTTTAACTTCCTGTAAGTTTGATTTAGTGTGACAAAACATGAATACTGGGGGTGCCTGGGTGGCTCAGTGGGTTAAAGCCTCTGCCTCCTCTCTCTCTGCTTCCTCTCTGCCTACCAGTGATCTCTGTTTGTCAAATAAATAAATAAAATCTTTGAAAAAAGAAAAAAAAACTTTAAACAAAACATGAATACTTCTGTGAATGGACAAAATCACATGTCTAGAACTGCAAAGCCAAGGACTGATTTAGGTCTATAATGACTACACCAGCTTGGGGCCATTCTCTCTGACTTACCTCTTAACCCTCTTTTATTCCAAAACACTAAGTCTTCCACCTTCTTCCTAGGACATCTGTGATGATGTCCCTGATTAATGTATAATCAGGGCCAGTACAGCTGAGTCTGCTTTTATCAGTCTTTAAAACAGGGCACATGAAGACTTTATAAGGAATTCTTTCCAAGGGTATGTGCAGACCTTCCAAGAGGTAGTAGGCAAGGAAATCAATCTGAGGAGCATTTTAAGGAAATAAGTTTCCAGATCCTCAACTTCTATTAGAAATCTTCCCCCAAACGAATCCGTTTGGGAACTAGCCACCATACTTACCCAAACGCCATTCCACCTCCCCTTTCAGAATAGTCCTTGTCCTAATTTACAAAAGAAAGTTATATCCCTCCCCTACACTGAATCTTCATCCATGATCCAGGATATAAAAACCTGGGGAGTAGGAAGTAGGGATTGTTTTTTCCATTCATATAAAAATATTCCTATTACAATCAGTCCTCCTATTTCATCTTATAAAATGTTTACTATTTTCTTGTTAGCAGCTCAATCCATTATTTCCTAGCAAGTATACTTTTCTTTTCTTTTTTAAGATTTATTCGACACATCCAGAGAAAGAAATCACAAGTAGGCAGAGAGGCAGGCAGAGAGAGAGGGGGAAGCAGGCTCCCCACTGAGCAGAGAGCCCGATGCAGAACTTGATCCCAGGACCTTGAGATCATGACCTGAGCCGAAGGCAGAGGCTTAACCCACTGAGCCACTCAGGTACTCCTATACTTTCCTTTTTTATTAAATATGTAAGAAAAAGCTTGTCATGAAACCTAAAAATATTAATTGGGAGTCATTTCTGATTTTTAAACATGATTCTTATTTAATTGTCCCCCAAAGCCAAACATCAGAATTCAACACAAGCATATATCCATATCTGCCAAGAGGATAACATGACTTCTATCCTACTTCTCACTCATTAACTAGTGATTTAGCGTCTACCTTCATTCAGATCAGATTATGATCCCAGGATCCTGGGATAAAGCCCCACATTGAGCTCCCTGCTCAGTGGGAAGTTGGCTTGTCTCCCTCCCTCTGCACCTCCCTTCACTTGCGTGCTCTATCTCTCTAAAATAGGTAAGTAAGTAAATAAATAAATAAATAAATTTTTCCAAAAAAAGACTACTGGCCTAATATGATGGTATATTGTCAAGGTGGGGCTCAAAGGCAGAACACAAGCTGCTAGAAATGACCTTCAGTCCTCCAAAATATGCTCCTCACCAGTTCTGAGTACCTGAAATTACACACCATCAAAATCTTATTACTCCAAGTCACACACTGATTTCCCAGAGTTTTTGTTCATTGTGTAATAGGAGAAGTGATTATCCAATCAGATTAGGGTCTGCATGGAATGTGAAAAAGGACAAATGTATTTTTTATTATGGAAAAAGGTGGTGGGGAGACAAATTAGGACAACTCGAGTTCTATTCCATACGCTATTTCTAACCAGGAGTTTATGCTACAGGACACGCTATTTATTCTCTCCACAGGCATGTGAAATAACTCATCAAATTTCCACCAGAAAGGCACAGAAAGGGCACCACAGTGGCCAGGCTGTTTATTTCTATACCATGAGGTAGAGAAAGGCTCACTTGTTAACCATAAAAATGGGCCATCAATTGTCACTCACTACCCACTGAAGCAGAGAACCTGAAGAGAACTCTGACCCCAGTCCCATCTCTGGAAAGGTTGTGTCAAAACAAATAAGATAGGCAAGAGCGGATGCCCCAACTTGAAAATCGAGCTTTCTGGTTAAGCTCTCCTTGACAGGGGAGGTAGGAGGCTGTCAGTGCCCTCAACGGCATTGTGAGCTACCATAGGTCCCAAACCTTGTACTTTACAAATGTTTCTATTTTATCAGAATACTTCCTTTGAAAATTCTTTTTTTTTTTTAAATTAAAATTTTTGGGGTGAGGGGAGGGAGGATACAAAAAAAAAAAAAAGTTGAAAAGCACTGAGAGGGAAAAGTTTCTCACCTCATTCCTCCAGGCACCCAATTCCTCTCCTAAGAAGCAACCGTCGCCAGTTTCTTATCTAACTCCTCTCAGTTATTTTTAACGTTTTACCAAAAGCTCAGTCCCTTGGATTTCTGCAAATTCCCCAATCGTAGCCCCTCCCTCCTGGGAGGGGGCGGAAAGGCAAAAGGGCTTGGTCTTGTTCACCCCAGGCGAGCCTACAGTGGGGAGTAGCTGGATTTAAGGCTGCTGGTGGGGCTGACGGGGGAATGAGAGTGAGAGCCCACGAGGGCCGTCAGGGCGTCCTCCCTAGAGAGGCAAGTCCCTCACGGCTCCTTAATGACGTCCTTTTCAAGAAGGAGCTAGTAATACCTGCAATTGCTTCCTTCAGAGGGATGGCTCGAAGATCGTAGGCAGTGCCGGGGGTGGGGGGGCTGCGCACAGAAAAGCTCTCCCGGGCGGTTAGGAGCAGGAGGAAGCCCCGGGCTCTGAACCCCAAGGAGAAGGTCCGCAGCCCCAGTGCGGGCAGTTGAACCCGCGGGAACGGTTTCCCTCACAACCTAACTCTCCTGTCCTTCTCGGTTCCTGAAGCGCCCTTCTCGCCCGCAGGCAGCCGATAGGACAGCGCGGAGCCCTCGAGGCCTCGGGCTCCTCCCGGCCGTCGCCGCCTCAGGCCTCAGGTGGACCGAATCCCTCGGAGGGACAGGTGGCAGCTCCACATTGCCATAGCGACGACCCGGCTCGCCAACCGCGCCCAGGCCCTGACCGGGGCGTCGTGACGTCATCACGCCCTCCCTGGGCGCTCGGCCTTCGCAGGCCGTACGTCACCCGGCCGGGGGGGGCGGGGCGGGGCTCCGAGGCTCCGAGGGGCACGGTTCAGGGCCCGGCCGCCTGGGCTCCAGGGGCCCGGGAACCTGGATAAGTAGGACTGCTGCCGCGGCTACGGGGGGTGCGGGGTGGAGCGTGCCCTGTATTTTCTATACGGGTTCCGGGGCCCGGTAGAGGCGCGCCGCGAGGAGAGGAAAGTGCGGCGGCCCTGGAACCTGGATATCGCGCGAGGCAAGCTGCGCGCGGGCGGGCGGGCTATGGCGCAGGCGGGTTGCGGGGCCGGCGCTGGTGGCGGGGCCCGGTGCATGGCGGTCTGTCGGCGGAGTCGCCCTCGGGGGCTGTCAGGTTGGTGGCTGCGGGAAAAGTGGGTCCACAGTGCCCAGGTGGGAGGGCGGGCGGGCGCAGGGCCCCGGGAAGGTCCCGAGCCCGGCGTGCCCACCCTCCTCTGGCCCTAGCCCAGCGTCCGGGCGGCTAGACGGCGACCTGACCCCTCCCCCACCCGGGGCCCCGGCCCCCTTCCCTGCCCCCTTCCCTGCCCCTTCTTTCCGCCCCGGGACTCCTCCCCCATGACTTCTAAACCCCACCCCGGCTCCCAAACCCCACGCCCGCCTCCAGCTCTGTGACCCTACACCCCACCCACTGACCCTAAAACCTCTACAGGTAATCCTCAATTCTTATTCATTGACTCTGCCAACCCAGGAATTTCCCCAGCTCTGCCCAGGGGCCCACTGACCCAGTGACTCCCTCAGCTCTAGTCCAGTGACTCAAGACCCGAGACCTCCACTCCCCTCCTAGGTGACCCTCCAACCTTCTCAATGACCCCATTGGTCCGGTAACTCCCACTGTTCTATCCTGTGTTCGCCCACAAACTTGGCGACTCCCTTCAAACCTTTCCTGGTAACTCTTTAAGCCCTACTTCAATAGTTTACCACCGAGTCATCTACATAACCCTCAACATCTAATAATCCCTTCTTTGCCCTGTAACCTCATGATCTTCATTCCATGCTCCCTCCTTCATCCTAAAATCACCCTCTCCGCACCCTCAGCTCCTCAGTGTCAATCAGCACATGACTTAGAAGTCCCCTAGCACCACGCTGGTGCCCAGGAAGATATAGGATGAATATGAAGTAGTAGCAGTAGTTGGAGGCATCAAAGAGTTCTGGATCGAGTGTGTGATTCCAGACTCAAGTCCCAGCTCTGCCACCATGGTGCTTTGGAAACCTGGGACAGGTCCCTTCCTCACTGGGCCTCAGCTTGTCATCTGTGTTGTGTGTGATAAGGCTGGGTTAAGTGATCTCAGGAGTTTCCTTCCAACTGTGAAATTCTACAGTTCTCAGTCAAAATAATACTTGTTGTTTACAATCATTTTTATACCCTCGCTAGAAGTTTACTCTAGTCACCTCACCTCAGGGTCCACTTGCTTCATGAACCATATTCCCTCACTCCCATGACCCCCTACACCCTTAATAGCCTGTACCTTTTTCCCTTGACCAGGCCCTATCAGTTAACAGGATAGCAGAGTGCTTCAGCTAGGGGCATTGATGTGATAAGAGACCTAGTTCTGGTCTCACTCTGGCTCTTCAGCTGTGGCACTGCAGGCATACCATTTAGGCCTGTCTGAACTCTCAGCCCCCACCTCTGCTAAGGGAGGGTAATAATCTTGCCTGAGATGGTGCATTTGGCACCATGCCTGGCCCATGGGAACCCTTAAATACAAACTGAGGAACCTCTATGGGTCTTACTCTGTCCTGGGTACTAGGGATTCAACAGACAAGACAGGGCCCATGCGTTACATTGCTTTTCTACCCCTGAGCTCTTGGAATACCCATCCTCTTTGCTGCGGCCTCTTCCTCTGATGATTTATCTCGTCCCTCTTTAATTATGATTGGCTAAGCACTTACTGTGTGCCATGCTTTATATGTATAAATTAAATTTACCTTTGAACAACTCCAAGAGATGGTTATTACTATATCTGCCATCATTTTGCATTTCTGTAGGTTTGGTTTGGCTTCAAATAAATAAATAACCTAAAACAGATACATAGCAGAGCAAGTATTTGAGCCCACAGTCTTCAAAACCCACTTGCTCCACTACCTCTTGCCCTAAACCTGCAGTTTTCCAGGTCATCTTGAGCCCCTTGTTCCTTATTTTCTAATGATTCCTAAGCACAACATCAGCTCATTCCATGATGCGCAGGGTTTCTGTTACCCTTTGCCCCATGGCTTAGTGAATTCCTCAACCCAGTGTTGGTGACTTTCCACCCCACGTGCCCTGAGACCCCCGCACCTTAATGCCTCTCTTCATTTTTGTCCACATATCCTCTCACAGCCTTCATTCCATGATCTCACTTACCCTAAGGGGGCTGCTACCTCACTGGCACTTTACCCCAAACCCACTTAATCCTGCTAAGTCCCTTCCTTGCCACGAGTTCAGATACTCTAAACCCTCTGGCCCAGTAGTCTTTCCTCATATGATTTCCTATTTTCAATCTCTTCTCGGTGATCTAGCTGCCTCCCTTCTACAATCCTCAGCCAAGTTCTTTACCTAGAACCTTCATCTAATTAGCCCTTTATGTAGTGACTCCCTTCCCCCAGCTTCAATGAAATGAGCCCCTTCCATCCCAATGTGAGCCCATCTTTCATACCTGTACACCCTCCCATTCTAAGATCCCTCCTCTTCATGTTCTGCACAGTATCCTAAAGGATCCTGCCTCCCACATTCCCAGATCTTGTGGCATCCTCCTCCTTGTCATCAGTGAGCACCTTTTCAAACCAAATTATCTTCCCCATTTTTCCTCTCCCTGCATCCCTGCCCCTTCTCATAGTGCCTTTTCCAGCCCTTCCTCTTACTTTTCTCCTGGCCATTCTCACCTCACCAATTTTGGTAACATCAATTATGATGCAAATAAATGCCCCTCTCATCCCAACTCTGTCCTTTTTCCCACTCTTCTGTGCACGTAAGTACAGAGCTCCAATGAATGACCCTGCCACTCAGTTCTCCTACCTTTATACACAGCACTGCTGGGCCAAACCTCATTGGCCTCAATGGTTTGTCCGAGGAACTACGCTCTTCTCTGGGAACTTCTGACCATAGATCACCAAGATCACCATCCTTTAGGTAGCAAGGAGAGAGACCTTGGAATTCCTTCTGAATTGATCTAGCCTGGTCTCCTTGTCACACTCCCAGGATCCTCTTCATTTCTGAAGCTGCTTGGTGTATATGCCCTCAGGGTCGAATGCTTTGGGTGTTAGCTTCTGCCAGCATTGAATTAGCCCCATTGTTTTCCAGACTCTGGGAGGACTTTCCATTCCCCCCCACCGGAACACTGGATGGTGAATAGCAAAATGTGAGATTAAAGATCTGCATCCCAAAGTCTATTCTGTAGGTCACCAAATTCCCGGGTGTCCAGTAATGTTCTTGTTGTTAGCAATAAATAATAGCACAGGACGGACCTCAGAGTAAGGAAGAGGTAAACCCTGGTAGCTACAAATTGATTTTTGAAAGATTTTGCCTTGGGCTTGCTTAATCTGTCTTAGGGCACAGAGCATATTCTGCCATGGATTTTAGTTATTTGTGTACTTCTCACCCATTCCCCAGCCCCACAACAATCTCCTTGAGAAGAGAGGCTGGGGTTTCTTTATCTTCTGGCATCTTAATCTGGTCCCTTATATTATGAGGCAGACTGTAAATACTGAGTTGAATGAACTCACTCAGAAATTCTGTATCAGGTACAAACAAAAACAGTTCACATCTGTGTTCTTTTTGTAGCCACAACAACCCCCTATCCCCAGAACGCTGCAGACAAGTAATGGGCAAGTCCCTTGATTTAAAAACAGTCTGGAATTTAGACCTTCCTTTTTCAGTCATTGGTCGGCTGGGGGAATGGGCGCGAGTGCTCATTTTCACTGTATATCTGGTAAGACTAGAGGGATTGGTTGCCCTTGTTGCTGGGACACAATGGTAACAAGGCCAGGGTCTGTTATATACAGACCAGTTCTCAAGAAAATAGCCAGGTGAGATATTTACTGGGGGTTGCAAAGACGAGCAGGGACTAGGGGAAATCAGATTGGCAACATGTTGGCAGTTGTCGAAGTTGGGTAATAGGTTCATGGGATGCATTACACTATTCTTTCTAGTTTTGCATGTGTTTGAAATCCATAATCGAAGTTAAAAAAAAAAAAAGGTAGATGAACAAGTGCAAACTTAGCAATGTTCCTTGGAAAACACCTCAACACAAATGTTACTGAGTCAGTACTATTATCTAGGTTAAGTAGTATATTTAGTCTAACCTATCCCTGACCTCTTGTGTTGGTGAGATAGCAGGATGCTAAATACAAAAATTAGCACCCAGCAGAATTTTGTTCCAGTAACCCAGAAATTGGAACATGGTGGCAGCAAGCACCCATTGCCCAGAACCTGAGAAGGTAAGGCCATGTGGAGGGTGGAAGGTGAAGGAGAGACCAGAGCTCAGCTAGGGTCTACCCCTTCTGGCCCAAGGCCTTCAGATTACTGGGAGATCTTAAAGTGGTGAGTGTTCATTCGTTCCCTCATTCATTCATTCCTTCAACAAATGTTTGTTGGCTATCTACTAGTACCCAGAGATAGAGCAGTGAATTAGACAAAGTTCCAGAACTTAAGGAGCTCACCATGGGGGTGAGACATACACTAAACAAATAAAAAGTAAAATCTATGTTGGGAAAATTACGTAGAGAAAGGAGAGAGTATCAGGAGTCAGGGTGTTAAATTTTAAATAGGCTGGTTAAGGAAGTTCTCATTGAAAAGGTAACATTGGAGTAGAAAACCTGTAAGAAGTTAAGCGGTAAGTCAAGCATATATCTGGGGGAAATATATTCTAGTTAGAGCGAACAGCAAATGCAAAGGCCCCAGAGGAGGAGTCTGCCTCATATATTCTATCTTTGAGGAACACGAAGATGCCAGCCAGTCTGGCTGCAGTAGAGTAAGACAGGGGCAACAGAGCAAGAGATGCAGGGGTGGGAGTGGTTTGGTGGCAGGTCATGTCAGGAGTTCATTGTGCAGCATGAGAGGAGCCATTGGAGGGCTCTAAATAAGTAAGTGACATAATCTGACATTCAGGATCATATTGGCTGCTTTGGTGAGAATAACCTGTAGAAGGAAAGAGTAGAAGGAGGGAAGCTGCTTAGGAGGCTATTGTAAGAGTCCAGGCAAGGGTTGCTGATGGCTTGGACCCAAAGTTAAACCAGTGGAAGAGTGAGAAGTGGTTGGATTCTTGTTCTATTTTGAAAGAGGAGCTAGCAGGATCCGCTGATGGATTGGATATGGCATATGAAAAATAGAGAAGTCGAGACTGGTTCCTTCATATTTGGCCTGAGCGACTGAAGGATGGAGTTACCATTTACTGAAAGGGGGCCTGGAGGAGGGGCAGGGTGTGAGAAAGGATGGATAAGGAGTTCACTTGCAAATGTGTCAAGTTTCAGGTGTTTAGGGACACAGAGATGTTGCGTAAGCAGCGGGATAGACAAGTCTATGAGACATGCGTAAATTTCTGCTCACCTGAGAGCTGAAAGAACGCTGTTCCTGCGCAAGAGACAGGGCAGTACAGTGGAAGAACACTGGCAGTTCAGATGAGAGGCCCGGCTGTGCCGCCAGCCAGTTGGGTGATCCTTTGGAACTCCGTCCCGTAGCTCTGGCCTCCAGATCTTCATCTGCAAAAGGACTGCGTTGGACTGGAAACAGCCCTTTTCTCAGCCCACACCCATTGTGAGAGGCAATGGATTAGTGCTCAGAGTCAACAAGATAATGTATCTGTATATCTGAGAGCATTTTGAAAACTGCTGACCCCTACACCAGGTAGCAGTGTTGGTGTTAAGATTCCTTCCTTCACTTAAGTAACACGCAGTGAGTGCTAGACACAGAGGGTACAGACAGAGAAGATGCATTCAGCCCTCGTGGAACACCACAGGCTAGCTTCTCGGTGCAGCTTTGCTGCTGAGTGATAAGGAAACAGGCCAGAGTCTGGTGGTCTGGTGTGACGTTGGCGAGGGAAAGCCTGTGCTTGACTTGGGTCTGGGAGAAAAGCCAACGTGGATGTCAGAGATGAGGCAAGATGCTATCCCAAGTGAGGAAACGTGGTCCTCCCAGCTAAGAGCCAGGGTGGTAGGACTCCATTTCTTCCCTCCTTTGTTCTTTCACTCAGCATTTACTCCTCTGCTAGGATCTTCAGGAGCTCCTCATTCTGTAGTAGATGGTTTCAAATCTGGCCTCAGGAGTTGCCATTAGAGCTCCTCACAGTTAAGCTCCTCACAGAGCTGATTGAGGATTTAGATTTGAGCTAAAGAGCTCGGTTAGCTATGTGATCTAATGGTATTATTCATTTTGTGTCTGGGGCCACATTTTTTGTTAGGTGCTGATTATACCAAAACGCGTGCTCTCCCGCAATGTAAGTTGTAAGCAGTCTAACAGAATGTAGGAGTGTGTTATTCCCCCCCACCCCCAGCAGAATCCGATTTAAGGACTCAATACTTAAATACTGCATTTAAGTATTAATGCTTAATACTCAATAATTAAATACAGTATTTCAGTCACATACTGTGTCAGAGTGACTCCCTCACTGCATCTGGAAACAGTCGCTGTGCCGTGTTTATCCTTGTGTCATTTAGATCTCAGTGTTTATATTGTAAGGAGGCTTCTCTGACCATCTCAATAAGAGTACAGGATACAGCCCATCTTTGTTGACAGGTCACCCACAAAATTTGTTTAGAGTGGATATGTAATCAGCATCTTACATTTAATGGAATGGGGAAATTTTGTCCTGGTGAGTGAAACAAAACCACTGAGGTGAAATCCAAGTTCAACTAAAGCCATTGTCTTTAACCGGCAGCCTTAAGCTACTGACAAAACCTCAGCTGCCTCTTGCCCTGGCAGCTCCCAGTCAGGGTCGAGAAATGGGTGTGGACGTGAGGGTCTCACGGATCCTTTGCAGTTATCCCTGTTTTGCTGGTATGAAGCACGCAGCCTCTTGAGGCTCCTCACTTAGAGCTCAGAATCAAAAAGATCTGGTTTGTTGGATGTGATAGTCAAAGCTCACAGCATAGTAGACTGGCCCCAGCTGGAAGTTTGAGCACTTCTGTTCACCCCCAGCTTGCCCTCAATAAATGGTTCATTTCTGAAAAGCCCAGATACAACTTGCTAGCTTTGTACTGTTTCTCACTGCATTTATTGATGTCCCCACTGCCTTGGGATAGTTGGTGAAGCTTGACACCCATGCAGTTACTATAAGAACCTAGGAAATGGGGACTCTGTGAGATTGTAGAACTGACCTGAGGCTTAGATGTGGAGGGTGTCCCTGAGATCTGAGTTCTCTCTGTCTGAGAATATCATCCCTTCAACCTAGTAAGTCCTATCTGAGGCCACAGAAACAGGGAGGGAGAAAGGCAGCCTCTGCTTGGCCATCACTTAGCCAGACCTCCCCCTCCACCCTTGTGACCTAGAGCCAGCAAGTTCTCAGGTCCCAGCAGGTTTGCTGTTGCCTCCTGCTCAGCTTGATCACCTTTCCATATTGTCCACGAATTGTCAAGCTCAGTTTTCAGATGTGGTTTTGCTATAAACCTATAACCTCAAATCCATGCTGTCAGCATTGGACTAGCCATGCCTCATGATTGGAGAATCAGATATTGCTATAGCCAACAAAAGGAGTGCAAGGAATGCTCTCAGACTTTCTTCTTTTATTCATGTATTTGTATTTGTTTCTTTAACATAGATGATACATTCCCGAGGCCCGAGTTCAGTGAAAAGTCAGCCTTGCATTGCTATTCCCCCGTCACTCAGTTACCCTGCTGCGGGCAACCCTAAACAGTCATTTCTCCACCATCTTGCCACACACTTCCTACAGAAGGCACTGTTTTATACTTTCCCATTTTTTTCTGTAATATGTTTTAGAGATCTTTGCATGTCAGTATGTGAGGACCTTCCTCATTTACCTATGTTTGCATTGTATAGAAGTTCCATACTGACAGACCCTTATGCTGCTTTTAATGTTTTTGCTATTACTACGCACAGGGGTGCCATGACTCACCTTAGACCCGTACCATTTTCCACATATGTATGTCTTCCTGCAGGCTAGACATGAAATTGCTAGATCAGATGGTAGGTACATTTATACTTTTGATCCATACTGCTAAATTGCCCTCATTAGAGCTCATACCACTCTATACTCCCCCAGCAATGGAAGACTCTGTGTATTTCCCCCACAGTCGCATAGACATTGCTCTGAGTTAAAAAGAAACAGATCACCAGGGTGCCTGGGTGGCTCAGTTGGTTAAGCATCTGCCTTTGGCTCCGGTCATGATCCTAGGGTCCTGGGATCGAGCCCTGCATTGGGCTCCCTGCTCAGTGGGAAGCCTGCCTCATTTTCTCCCTCTCCCTCTGCTGCTCTCCTGCTTGTGCTCTCTCGCTTTCTGTCAAATAAATAAATAAAATCTTTAAAAATATATACAGATCACCTACAGATCGGCATAGCATACTGAATGGTGTTCCACTTTGACATTTTATTCCACAAGACATGCAAAGCCAAACACAGCCCAGTTTGAAGAATACCGTGTATGAAAAGATAACCGCTAAACCTCTGGTAGTTAGAAGAAAGGAAAATCCTAGAGGAAGGAGTTCTCTACCTCTGTCCTTAGACTAGCGTGAATTAAAGGAGAAATAGATGTCTTTTTCTGCAGGACTTGGCAGGGACGAGATGCAGCTAGTGATGGGGGAGCTGCGGGGGGCAATAAAAGGAGACCCCAAGAGGGAGGAGCTGATAACCAGGCAAATGCATTTAGTGTCCACTGGAGAAGTACCTCTTGGCTCCATGCTGGTTTCTTTTCATTTCAGCGACTTTATCTTTTTAAAGGTTATACCTCTTCCTTTTAGCGCACCTGCTCTTCTCTTTTTGGACTCTCTCGCTCTTAACCTCACTTGGAGTTAAGGTGTCCGCAAGTTGAAACTGGATGAGTGTTGAACCTTATGTCTCGTTTCATTTAATGTTCGTTTGTTCACTTTCCTCTATTCATCCATCCAGATGGGCTTCATGGTTCTTGTCCGAAAGGCTTAAACAAGCACCCTGTGCAAGTAGCTCTGTTTTCTGTGTATTCTTTTTGTAGAATGAATTATGAAGACAAGGTTCTTAGATCTCAGATCCTGAGCCTTCCCCGGTGGGGTTAAGCATTCATGTCTGTCCTCTGGAAAGCTTGGAGCAGTCTCTAGTGCCGTCTGCAAGGCCCATTTGTGCCTGCCTCCTGGCTTCACTAACATTGATGGTTGGATTTTTTTTTTTGATTAACAGACTTTATTTCTTAGAGCACTTGTAGGCTTATAGAAAAATTGAATAGAAAATGCAGAGAGTTCCTGGGGCGCCTGGGTGGCTCAGGTTAAATGATTTGGTCATGATTCCGGGATCCTGGGATCAAACTCTGCTTTGGGCTCCCTGCTGGGTGGACAGTTTGTTTCTCCCTCTTCCTCTCTCTCTGCCCCTCCCCCAGCTTGTGCTCTGGCTCATTTTTTCTCAAGTAAAATCTTTAAAAAAGAGAGAGAGAGAGAGATAGGCACCTGGGTGGCTCAGTTGGTTAAGCATCTGCCTTCAGCTCAGGTCATGATCCCGGGGTCCTGGGATGAAGTCCCACGTCAGCCTCCTTGCTCAGCAAAGACCCTGCTTCTCCCTCTGCCTGCTGTTCCCCGTTTGTGCACTCTTTCTTTCTCTCTCTGACTGACTGATAAATAAATAAATAAATAAACAAAATCTTTTTTAAAAAAAGAAAAGAATATACAGAGAGTTCTAATTTACCCTTCTTTATGCCCCAGTTCCGGGTTTTCCCTATCAATAACATCTTACATTGGTGTGGTATATTTGCTACAATTGATGAACTAATATTGATGCATTATTAGTAACCAAAGTTCATAGTTTACGTTATGGTTCACTCTTTGTGCTGTCTATCCTATGGGATTTGACAAATACATGATGTCAGGTATATGTCCACCGTTACAGAACTGCTCCACTGACCTAAAAATGCCCTGTACTCCATCTGCACATCCCTCCTCTCCCACTCCCCATACCCCATGGCAACCACTGATCTTATTCGTGTCTCTCTAGTTTTGCCTTTTCCCGAAGTCATATAGTTGGAACCATACTGTATGTAGCCTTTTCAGATGGCTTCTTCCACTAAAATGCATGTAAGTTTCCTCTACGTCTTTTCGTGACTTAATAGCTCATTTCTTTTTTATCACTGGAAAATATTCCATTGTATGGGTGTACCCCAGTTTGTTTATTCAAGGACATCTCCGTTGCTTCCAGCTTTTGGCAATGATGAATAAACTGCTATAGACATCCATGTGCAGGTTTTCTGTGGGTGTAAGTTTTCAACCCATTTAAAAGTAGGAACGCTGGATCATTTGGTAAGACTGTTTGATTTTGTAGGGACCTGCCAAACTGCCTTGCAGTACCATTTTGCATCCCCACCAGTAATGAATGAAAGTTCCTGTTCCTCCACATCCTTGCCAGCATTTAGTGTTATCACTGTTTTGGATTTGGGCTATCTCATTGTCTGTTGGATGTTAATACTTCTCCTTTGATTTATGGTAATGGGATAAGTATAATACCACCATAATTATTCTTTCTCATACTTTAATTATTGAGAGAGCACCTTTTTTGTATTATTTATTTACTATTAGTGTTTTTCCCTGTATGAATTCATACTCAAATCTTTTTTATTTTATTTTATTTTATTTATTTATTTGACAGAGAGAGAGATCACAAGTAGAGAGGCAGGCAGAGAGGGGGGGGAGGCAGGCTTCCAGCTGAGCAGAGAGCCTGATGCGGGGCTTGATCCTAGGACCCTGAGATCATGACCCTGAGCCGAAGGCAGTGGCTTAACCCACTGAGCCACCCAGGCACCCCTTCATACTCTAATCTTATTCCAGTGGGAATTTGATACTGTTCTTGGAAGTTTGTATGTGTCTGTGTGTGTGGGTTTTTTTCCACCCAATTTTTTTTATTGTGGCAAAATGTACGTAACATAAAATTGACCGTCTTAGCCATTTTTAAGTGTACATTTAAGTTGCATGTATTTTTAATATCATGTCTTATATTTTCTTTAATATTTTCTCTTAATATTGATTTTTTTTAAACCTAACTCTTCTTTTGACTTTTCATTTGCTTCAAAAGCAAAAACTGTCTCTTCTTCCTAGCTGAGGTTTGGATATTGTTCCATTCTGATGAATTGATGGAATAAATTTAACCTTTTAGTCCTGAGGTGATGTTTTTAAGTAATGTGATGCTTCTAAATGAGCATGATGATCGAGTTCCTCCTGATGGCTGATGGCATGTTTCATTTTCAAATAGCCCTTCTTCCATGGGTGCCTGGGTGGCTCAGTCAATTAAGCGTCTGTCTTGAGTCCAGGGATTTCTGCTCGGCAGGGAGCCTGCTTCTCCCTCTCTCTCTGCCTGCCTGTGTACTCTCCCTCTCTCTGTCAAAGAAATAATAACATCTTTAAAAAGAAAATAGCCCTTCCCAAGCCAGCAGTGACCGCAGAAACAAGTCAGATGTAACTTGATAATCTCTGTATTAATTTGTGTATTGCAGTAGAGCATACCCTTAGGTTCACCTTTCCAAAAAGACTTTATTCTAGATTTTTCTTTCCATGGACTGACGGTGGGTTTGAAACTCAGCCATGATTCTATGTTTGGTGGTTTATAAACTAAGGTGTTAAAACTCACCCTAGACTTAGGACTAAAAATTAGGTTTTTAAGTTACCTATTTTAGTTTAAATGAATTCTGTTCTTCAGTAAAAGGGTCTACATTTTCATTGCCCTTATGGAACTAAAAATAATCTACTTTGCCTGATTATTCTCTTTTCTGTGACTAATTCAAATCTAAAAAATTGTAGCTTGGGGCGCCTGGGTGGCTCAGTGGGTTAAAGCCTCTGCCTTCGGCTCAGGTCATGATCTCAGGGTCCTGGGATCGAGCCCCACATCGGGCTCTCTGCTCAGTGGGGAGCCTGCTTCTCTCCTCTCTCTGCCTGCCTCTCTGCCTACTTGTGATTTCTCTCTGTCAAATAAATAAATAAATAATTTTAAAAAAAATAAAATAAAAATTAAAAATTGTAGTAGCCAAATAGGAATCATGCTAAAAAGTGATCTGGGCTTTTAAAATCAGTGTGCTTTTTTTGCAAAGAGATGTTTAGCTGATGTTTTAAATGTGCCTTATGTTAATGCAAGTTTCTGTTACTAATTTCCTGTTTTCTCTTTACTGTTTGGAAACCCACAGAACCAAGCCTGTTTCAGTAGGGGTTTTATGTGTGCATTGGTTTGTTTCTATAATAACAAATACTGAATCATTTTACTACAGCTCTTCCAAATCTGGCTCTCATTTGTTTGCCACTTGACTTGCTCAGCCTCTGTCTCTCCCAACCTAATGTCACTTTGTCCTCTCTGAGCAGTTTTGTTTATTTCCAAATGACTAGTTTTCTGAGTGAAAGTTAAGTCTTCCTTGCCTTATCCCCCCACCAAAGCTGAACATTCTTCTCTTTCCAAGCAAATGTTTTGATTTATTTTTCTTTTTATTCCTTTCTTTCTTCCTTCCTTTCTTTCTCCCTCCCTTTTCTTTTCGCTTCTGCATACAGTTATCCTCTGGGCTGGCTGAAGCAGGACACAGAAAGCCTTATTCCAAATATCTGAGGAGTTCAGACTAGCAGAAAATGATGGAAGAGTGAACAGGTGCCTGTAGTCAAGGCGCCTTGCTCTGGTGTGGGTCAGATGAGATCTGAACCATGGCAAAGTGAAGCACAAATTTATGGCTGCCATCTAATTTTCTGTCTTTCATGGCCCTTATCTTTCTGCTTTGAGGAGACAATTGAAGCACATCTTGTTTCATGGAAAGACCTAAAGATCCAAAGTATCCAAAAAGCTTTTCTAAATGTTCTCTCTCCCCGATAAATGATAATTTACATTTTTACATTAGGAGACATATATGTATTATGGAGCCACAGGGCTCTTGCCTGCTACAGAGCCAACAATAAGTTAAGTTCATTTTATTTATTTATTTATTTATTTATTTTTGGAAGTTAAGTTCATTTTAAAATGCAACAGACAGAGAAGCTGGCTGCAAGTTCTGGAAGAGTCCAGAGTACTCCTTATTCATCCCTACCCATTGTCATGTGGCTCTTCTCTCCCATCCCCCACACCATCCCCAGTCTATCTCTCCCTTACACCCAGCCTAGGTCACTGGGGAGCTGACGAATCTTTTGTCTACAAGGAGAAACAGAGCAGCTGCCCCTGCTCCCTCTCCGTCCTTGCTCAGAAGGCCACCGGAGTTATGAATCTGAAATGTCAAGTGCGAGCAGGAAATGCACAGGCACAGCTGTCCTGAGGCAGTGACAGGCCTCTCTTTGGCTCTGCTAGTATCTCTGTTGCTAGTTTAGTAGCAGCACAGAAGGATTCCGAGGAAAGCATCATTCCACAAAGGAAAGGGAGGAACATGGCCATCAGACACGCGTACAGCAGCCACGGAGAGCCTTCTCCCCACCTGTGGTCAGTCTCTGGTGGAAGGCAGCACCAGAGATCAGGAAGGGCTGGAGAGCCAGAGTGGACCACTTATAAAGGCTTATATTATGGGCTTAGGGAGGAAAATGGAACATTTAGCCTGGAGATGAGGACATGTAAAGGGAGTGGAGATTTGTTTTCTTTGAGTGTAAGAAGCCTTATTTTGGGAAATGTGGCTTCCAGCTCTTCCCTCTTTCCATTGTGGTCAGGTCCAGGAGGACTGGGTTTCAGTAACAGTGGATGACAGCAAAGTTAAACAATTAGTAGTCAAGTGTTTTGTGTCAGCCTGGATTGGCAGAAGGAAGAAATGCACTGTGTATTGAGAGGGACGGGCCGGGGCCGGCCAGCCTGGCTTGGAATCCTGGCATCCGCCCTTCCCTGGCTGTGGGACCTTGGAATAAATGACTCTGCCTCTAAGCTTCAGTCACCTCATCCGTAAAGTGGAAATAATGGATCTAATTTCTTCGTAGGGTTATTTTTAAAATTAAAAGAGTTAATATAGGTAAAGCACTTTGAACGGTGGCTGGCACTCTTCGGGGCTGTCTGTGTGGTAAATATAATTAGCACGAGCAGTGGGAAGGGTTTTAGGGACTTCCAGGGCAGCACTTCACCTTATGGCTCAGGAGGTGGTCGCAGGAGATAGAATTGAGATTCGAAGCCATTTCTGCAGACTTCTAGTTGACGGCATTGCCACTCTTTAGCTACTTTTTAGAAATGCCTGTCACTTCGAAAGCACTTCCCTTTCCCTTCCTCTCGCATCCCTCCTCCTCAGGGCCAGTTTTTCTAGGGTACTTCTTATGTGCCAGCACTGCTAAATGCTGACATATGTGACCTTATTTAACCCTACAGCAACCTTTGGAGAAGGTGCTGTTAGTAGCCCCCCCCCCCTTTTTTTTTTTACAAGTGGCATCTGAAGCTCAGAGAGGTTCAGTGACTTGCCCAAGGGTACACAGCTTCAGAGAGGGATAGAGCCAGGCTGTCTGACTCCAGAACCCGTGTTGGTAAGCGTGCCATGGATTTTCTTCATAAAATCCCAGTAGAGTACAGATGTGCTCAATTAAACCAACCGTTGCTACAGGAGCCAGCTCTAAAGATTTGGGGCCATTTTGTAATCCCGTTTCAACCTATAATTGGCTTTGTTTTCAGACCTGGGTCTCATGTGTGTCCTTACTCTGACAGTGCTGTTAACAGAAACAGGTTACCAAAAGAATTTCTCTCCCTGCTTAAGACTCTGAAAGTTGAGAGTCATGGAGCAGACCAAGAGAGACCAGGACTAGAACTTGGGGCTATCAGGGCTCTCAGCAAGGTTGGGGTCACTGCCAGGATCCTAGTAGACAGGATAAGATAGGTCAGTTGCCAGAATTCCCATCTAGAGCAGTGGTCCTTTACCTTTAAGCCCTGTAAGACACTCATGCAATCTTTAAACTCCCTTCTTTTTTTTTTTTTTTTTTTTAAGATTTATTTATTTATTTATTGGACAGAGAGATCACAAGTAGACAGAGAGGCAGGCAGAGAGAGAGAGAGAGAGAAAGAAGCAGACTCCCTGCTGAGCAGAGAGCCCGACGCGGGACTTGATCCCAGGACCCCGAGATCATGACCTGAGCCGAAGGCAGCGGCTTAACCCACTGAGCCACCCAGGCGCCCCTTTAAACTCCCTTCTTGTCAGAAAAATGCATAAGCTTGCACACCAAAATAATGTTTTCAGGTGGCTTTAGCTAAAAATGTACTAGGCCGCACAATAATAATAATAAAAAGTATTTAAGAACATACTCTGGAGCCAGACGGCCTGGATTCAAAATCCTCCTCTTGTGCAACCTTGAGCAAGTTACTTAGTGTCTCGGGCTTCAATTCCCTCAAATATAAAATGAGGATAATCACAGTATTTAATTACTGGATCTTTGTGAGGATTAAATGAGTTATGTATACTGTTCCTTTACAGCACTGTTCACTATTACTGCTCGTAGTAGCGTAGCCATTCAGTAAATGTTTATGGGCAGAATGAATGAATAATTCTAGCGGGGATGCTAAGTCTAAAGTAGAACATCCCAGCCAGTGTGTCAAAAGTGGGCTATAGTTATGTAAAGATACTGACCAGCTCAGCCCTTGGGGCTGCCAGAGCCCCAGCTGGTTGCTCCTGGCTTTAAGCAGCAGCATCTGCCACATACAAACATCCTTCTCTCTGGCTGCCCCGACATGAAAACAGTTTGGGCAGCACTGACTGAGAAGATCAGTCCGGAGATAGTGAGTACCAAGTAGGCAGTCCAGATGCCAAGTCCAGGGGAATTCTGTGGTTGGGCGGCAGTGGGAATCTTAACTGCTAAACCTTGAACAAGGCTTCGCAACTGTGGGCTCTGGCTCAAGTAGGGTGAATGCAAAGGAAGTCCTGCCAGGAGGATGCCCCAGGAGCCCCCTCCTTGCACACAAGGACCCAGTGAGTCACTGCACAAGGATTTGCAGAGCGCCCACAGTGAACCAGAAACCAGGCTGGAGCCTAAAGTCCTGTGTGGGCAACAGATGTGAAAGGGACAGTGATGAGTACTCGAGGAGATGACTAGGAGTGTGAGTGCTAGGAAGAGGTAGCGCTGAGGAGTTCTGATCATGGAAGTGGTGAATTTAGGTTTGTACTCCCCCCCCCCCCGCCCAAAGATTGTATTTATTAGAGCATGAGCAGGGGAGGGGGCGGGAAGAGGGAGAAGCAGATTCCCTGCTGACCAGGGAACCTGACGTGGGGCTTAATCCCAGGACCTCGAGATCACAACCTGAGCTGAAGGCAGATGCTTAACTCACTGAGCCACTTAGGTGCCCCTGTGCTTTTTTTTTTTTTTTGTCACTCTGACACAATATTACAAAATGCCTAGGAAACAGGCAAGGGTTTATTTGAGGACATACATTAGGAGGCTCTCAGAGTAGTTGAGATGTGAGAGGTGATATTCATCCAAAGTAAGTACATAGACTTCTTAAGCTTTTTAAAATTGTTTTTAATTGAGGTATAATTGATGTACAACATTATATTTAAGTTTTAGATATGCCACATAATGACTTAATATTTGTGTGTATTCCAAAATGATCACCACAGTTAGTTTGGTTAATATCCATCACCTTACGTAATTACAGATTGTTTTCTTGAGTTGGGAATTTTCAAGATTTATTCTAGCAACAGTCAGATATGCAGTTCAGTATTACTAACTATGGTCCCCATGCTATCATGCTATACTTTACATCCCCACGACTTACTTATTTTGTAACTGGAAGTTTGTACCTTTTAACTCTCTTGATCCATTTTGCCTATCCCTAACCCCTGCCCCTGGCAACCACCAATCTGTTCTCTGTACCTATGAGTTTGGGTATTTTTGGTTTTTTTTTTTTTTTAATATTACATGAGTAAGATCACATGGCATTTGTCTTTGACTTATATCACTTAGCATGATACCATCTAGGTCCATCCATGTTGTCACAGATGGCAAGATTCCCCCTTTTTTGGTGACTAAATAGTATCCTGTTGTATATATGCACTACAGTTTCTTTATCCATTCATCCATCCGTGGACACTGGAGTTGTTTCCAGGCCTTGGCTGTTGTAAATAATGATGAATGTGTGTGTCTTTTCAAGTCAGTGTTTTTATTTTCTTTGGACAGATACCCAGAAGTGGAACTGCTGGATCAAATGGTAGTTTTATTTTTAAGTTTTTGAGGAACCTCCATATCATTTTCCAATTTACACCAATTTCCATTCCCGCTAACAGTGCACAAGGGTCCCTTTTGTCCACATCCTCCCCAACACTTGCTATTTTGTGTCTTTTTGATAATAGGCATTCTAACAGGTGGTGTCTCATTGTGGCTTTGATTTGCATTTCTCTCACGATTAGGGATGTCGAGCATCTTTTCATGTAACTGTTGGCCATTTGGATGTCTTCTTTGGAAAATGTCCAATCAGATCCTCTGCCTGGTTTTTAATTGAACTGTTTGGGGGTTTTGCTATTAAGTTGTATGAGCTGTTCATATCTCCTGGATATTAACCCCTTATCAGATGTGTGATTTTCCCCCTTTCTGTAGGTTGCCTTTTCATTTTGTTGGTGGTTTCCTTCGCTGTACAGGAACTTTTTTGGTTTGATGTAGTCCCACTTGTTTATTTTCGCTTTTGTTTCCTTTGTTTTTGGTGTCAAATCCAAAAAAATTATGGCCAAGACCATGTCAGGGAGCCACCTATTTTTTTCTAGAAGTTCTGTAGTTTCAGGTCTTACATTCAAATGTTTAATCCCTTTTGTGTTAATTTTTGTGTATGGTGTCGGGTAGTGGTGTATCTAGACTTTTGAGGGAGAAGGAGGAATCAAGGATAACCCCACCTATTCTGGGTGGCTGGGAATGCCAGCCCAGGGATAGGGGATACTGGAAGAGGAACAGTTCCAGGGAGCACATCGTGAGTCTGTTGGGGCTCGATCTGTTTGTGATGCCTGTGGGATGTTCAGTGATGATGGTCAACAAGGCCAGTGGTTAGATTGAGCTGAGCGTAGGAGAGCTGTCAGAATGTGGAGATGTGATGTGTGCTCCCCAGAACCAGCAGCACTGGGACTGGCAGCCTGCCTTTAATGGGGCTTCCTCCTAAGGAGAGTTAGTTTAAAGATTTTACTTATTTATTTGAGAGAAACAGAGAGAGCAAGCAGAAGCAGGGGGAGGGGCAGAGGGAGAGTGAGAAGCAGACTCCCCACTGAGCAGGGAGCCTGACCTGTGGCTTGATCCCAAAACCCTGATATCATGACCTGAGCAGGCGCTTAATGGACTGAGCCACCCAGGTGCCCCAGGAGAGTGAGTTTAAAAGTGGGTTTTGATCATTGAATCTTGGCTGGCGTGCTTCTGTTGTATGCTCAACTTTTAGAAATTCTTTAATATTTCTATCTTGCACCTTCTTCACAAAAGCAAACATAGTTTTATACTTTGAAGAATTCATCTTCCTTTCTTCTTAGCTGGCCTCGTTCACTCTTTCTTTATGTATCCTTGTAGCAGGAGGAAGCTGTGCAGCTCCTAATGTGACACTGTCCATTTTCTCAGACTTGTGACCCAGAAGGAAATCTCTGACCTCAGCTGTGGCTCTTGGTGCTGGCCAGAAGCCAACTTCATGTCTGAGTGTACGAGTAGCAGTTTGCCATGGAAAGCTTGGGGCTGCAAACGGTGACCCTCAGTGATGGGACGACAGCCTATGTCCAGCAAGCTGTCAAAGGTGAGTATTTCCAGGTACCCCAGAATCTCATCCTGTCCTCCAGCCTCTGGAGAGGAATGTCCCATTCTTAGAGTCTCCCCACGACTGTGCCCTCCTGCTTGCATGCCACAACTTACTCAGCAGGAGAATTTCATGAGGTCACTGACAAAAAGGGAACTCTTTAAAAGAAAATGCCATTGAGGCAGGCCAGCCTAGAAAATCTGACTAGCCCAGCTGGAAGAACCAAGACCTTTGAAAGGCATAATTTCTTATGTGCGGTAAGTAGTTCATAAATATTTCTGGAAATGAATGAACACCGTGTTGGTTATATGACTTCCTGCTTTTCAAATAAATTCCCTGTCCAGTTTCTGGGTGCTCTCTAGAAACTTTCAAGTAAGTTAAACCATGTACAGAGGGGGACACCCAAGCGTAGATATCATGCGTTAGGTCCTAGTAAGGTTCTCAGAATAAAAATACAAGGGTATACACTTAAATTTGAATTGAAAAAAAAAAAACTGAATTGCAGATAGATAATAATAATTTTATAATAATAGATAATAATTTTCTAGTACAAGTATATCCCAAATACTGCATGGGATAGATATGTGTAAACATGAGATTAAGCACTAAAACTAGTAAAATAATGGGGCACCTGGGTGACTCAGTTGGTTAAGTGTCTGCCTTAGACTCAGGTTGTGATCCAGGGTTTCTGGGATCAAGCCCCATGTCGGGCTTCCTGCTCAGTGAGGAGTTTGCTTCTCCCTTTCCCTCTGCCCCTGCTTGTGAGCGCTCTCTCTTTCTCTCTCACATAAATAAATGAAATCTTAAAAAATAAAACAAACGTAACAAAGTAATAACACAAAGTACTGAAAAAGAATTGGCTGTTTATCTGAAATTTGGAATCCCCTGAAATTCCATTCTCTCTGCAACTTAAAATCAAGGTGTGTTGTAAAGTGAGAACTGAATGTCACTGAAGGACAGGGCCTTCGGGCCAGGGACGCGCACTGCTCTGACAGCCTCCTTTCTCACCAGCATTCTCAGGCATGCCAGATGGCCTGCCTGTCCTCCTCGCACAGCACTGGGCCAACATTGCCTCGCTCCTGCGCTTTATTTTGCCTCTTCCGGACTCTGAGCACCACCGTCCTCCTGAATGTGCTGTCATTGCAACATTGCCCGCCTTCGTTTCAGCACATTGTGCAAGTGTATGTCAGTTCCCAAGAGAAATTGTCTGTTGATTTTATTTTAAATTGTCTGCTTGCAGATGACCTCGGAGAGGCCCCTTAATCTCATCAGTAAACTCTTTCCCTAAGACAGTGTTGGGTTGGGGAGGGTTGCCTTCTGGAGGTTTTTTTTTTTTTTTTTTTTTTAAGATTTATTTATGTATTTATTTGTTTGAGAGAGAGACAGTGAAAGAGATCATGAGTGAGGAGAAGGTCAGAGAGAGAAGCAGAGTCCCCGTGGAGCTGGGAGCCCAATGTGGGACTCGATCCCAGGACTCCAGGATCATGACCTGAGCCGAAGGCAGTCGTCCAACCAACTGAGCCACCCAGGCGTCCCTGGAAAGGTTTTTTGTCAAGAGCTGTCCATGATATGTGGGCCTGGTTGGCTTCGTCCATCCGCTTGAGAACAGCACTTCTCTAGAATACTTTGGAAGCTTGAAACTCTTTGCAGACTCCCTATCACGGGTCTTGCCCCTCTGCGGCAGGCACAGCAGGCTGAAACAGAAGAATGGAAGCATGGAAATGACCGTGTGTGAATGAATGGTCGAGTGGCCACGCTTGGCCTGAGAGAGCCACCCAGTTTTCCTAGGTCTTTCCCTTTCATGTGTGGGTCTCCCTGAATCCCCACACCCCCACGCCCACCCTGTTTCTCTCTCTCTCTCTCTACTCTCTGTTTTCTGGCTGCTTCATGGCACCACAGTGTGTGTGCACACAGACTCACAACTGATTTCACACTCCTGAGGGGGGAGTCGGCCTTCGGGAACCAGGACCACACTGTCCTAGACGCCATCTCTCCCCTGCAGTGAGCTCCTCTGAAGCTCGTGGCCAGGGCACTGTCCTTGTCAGCAGCCCTCTCTCTTTGGAGCCAGCTTTGGCGGCTCTAAAAGTTTATCAGATTTATCGGTCATCAGGGTGAGCATAAAATGTGTTATTCAAGCCAACATTTTTGAGAGTGGGAGAGTGTCCTGTGAACCAAAATGCACTGGGGCCCACGGGAACATACGGCTACCTCTCCATCGCAGGACATGAAGACCGTGTCAGCCAGCCATCCTTCCCGCCTGGCCCTTCGCATTGTCGTCTCTGCTGTGAGAGGGGATTCTAGGTTGAAATCTTGTCTCAAGTAACCCTTCTCAACCTTTGGTCTTGTGCCTTGAAGCAGCAGTGACTGTGCCAGCAGAAACTCTGGTCCTGCTCTCAGAACCCCGAGTGCGGTGCCCTGGCCGTGACAGAGAAGGCATCAAATGCAGGGAAGCCCATGGCTCACGAATGGGTGGAGGTGACGGGGTCCCACGCCCTCTGCTAACTGCCTTTAGAACTCCTTCTTACCTTTGTCTCTGCCTCACCGGTCTTTAGCTAAGTTGTAAAACTGTGGGTTACTGATCCAAGAAGACAGCATGGAGGCAAGTATGGGGATTTTTCTGAGGGAGAGATAGCAGAGTTAGGCCAGAAGCAGCTGCCTGGTGTTTTTCCCACATCATCAGAGCTCAAATTACTAAACCTGAAACTTGGGAAGAATGGAGTAAGCAAACCACTTGTCACAAACTCTTCCCTCTCCTTTCTTACCTTTCTTGCTTCTTTCCCCCTCATTCCCTGGGAAACTCACTGGATATCAGGAGAGGCCTGTCTAATCCTATATTATTTGTCAGAGAGAGAGCGCGCACAAGCAAGGGGAACAGCAGGCCGAGGGAGAAGCAGGCTCCCTGCTGAACAAGGAGCCTGATGTGGGACTCGATCCCAGGACCCTGGGATCATAACCTGAGTGGAAGGCAGACAATTAACTGACTCAGCCACCCAGGCATCCCTGTCTAATCCTAATTCTAAACCAAAGAGCCTGTTGCTCTTGTAAGTGCTTCCCTGTAAGCTTACCCCTCAACCCTCCACTTTCTCTAAAAATAAATAAATGAAATTTTTAAAAAGAAAAATGCTTCCCAGTAAAGATCTGAGGTAAAGGAAGAGTAATATCTCAGGAACTCTGGAGTCTTTATGTTTCATACTTCTTGTTGTCTTAGGTGAGTCATCGTTTAATTAGAAAAATGAAATGAAAACATCAGAGATGAGTGAAGGAGATGTTCCCCACAGTGGCAGTGGAACAGGCCTAGAGAATAAGCCATAGCACGGCTGTTGATGTCCACATTAGCTCCCCATTGCTTTATTTTCTGTTTCTTCTAAAATGGGAGATCAGGTTTCTGATGATAAAAGCTAAGGCTTGGGGCTCTTGGGGGGCACAGTCGGTTGGGCATCTGACTTTTGGTTTCCACTCAGGACGTGATCTCAGGCTCACAGGATCAAGCCCCACGATAGGTTCCACGCTCAGCATGGAAGTCTGCTAAAGTTCTCTCTTTCTGCCCCTCCCCTGCCACTCGCCCTCTATCAAATAAATAATTCTTTAAAAAAAAAAAAAAGGCTTACTGAGGGCTGACCACCCACGTTCCTGGCATTGTTTTACATTCCTTAATCCATTTAACCCTCACAGCAACCCAGTGACAGAAACACAGTTTTTAATCCTCTTTTCAAAAGGGGGGAAACTGAGGCACAGAAAAGTTACATAAACTGTCGTAGAACACAGCTAGTCAGAGGTAGAGCTAAAACTCAAACCCAGGACCCCTGGACAGTTCCAGAACCACTTGCTTTTAACCACAAGCTGTACTGCCTTATTAGACAGTCTAGTTCCGAGCATACTGCACAGTGGGAGACAAGGAATGTATTTCATTTTGTTAGTTCAGTTAGAGTGCTGAATTTTGACCTACTGAGGTCTTTCCAGGTTTCAGGGCCTTTTTTGTTCTCTATTTAGATCATTCTTGGCAGCTCACCATTAGGCTGGAAGTCCCCTCTTCACAGAGCATGGATGGAATAATAAATGAAGGTGCTCCTCCTTGAATAGAGGAAGGGAATCTGTTGGGGGCTCTAGGGTTCCTCATGGTGGGATGTCTTCACCCCTGGTACATCTGAGGCCCAGGCCTAAGGAATCAAAGAGCAGGGGACGTAGGGCATGTCACCCATGCTTAGACATGCAAACTATGCCTCAAACAGACCTCTTCGAGAAGCAGGCAGGTGTCCCTTGACCCTCTTCAGGGCCTGAACTGCTTCTCTACATTTCCACCTTCACAGGAGAGAAGCTGCTGGAAGGGCAAGTGATCCAGCTCGAGGACGGGACCACCGCATACATTCACCAAGTGACGGTGCAGAAAGGTGAGGGCGCCCCAAGACACCCCAGCCTCCTGGAGGCCAGGCAGCACCCACCGAGGGAGGGCTGGGATGGCATCGAGCTCCAGAGAAAGGCAAGGATTGCTCTCCTTACAGAAGCTCTCTCCTTCGAGGATGGACAGCCTGTACAGCTGGAAGATGGCAGCATGGCCTACATACACCGCACACCCAAAGGTGGGGTCACAGTCATCACGACTGGTGGGGCGGAAGGGAGGCAGAATTGGCTGAAGTTGGGGCATGGCCTTGGGAGCTGCAGTTCCCAAGCTCGACGGGATTAGCAGGCTCACCTACCTTCCCTGGTGCCCACCCTTGGAGTGGCAATTTCTGCCTCCGGGAAACTGAGCCCCTGGGCTCACTAGCATGGGCCTCAGTGGTGGCTTTGTCTCTAACACAGCTGCAAAGTCTTGGGGCTTTAAACAGGACCCAAGGATGTCATCCAAGGCCAGCAGTAAAGATTTAGTAACATTTAAGACTGAAGTCTCTAAGTACTGAGGAATAATGATTTATTCCTTCTACCAGTAGTTTCTTGAGCAACCACTGCATGCCAGACCTTGCTTTAGGTGTGGTGTGTACAAGTAAGGACAAAGGTGGGCCTGCTCTCCTAGAGGCTAGCAGGGGAGACAGAAGTGAAACGAACGGTCACCGAAGAACTGATCATCATAAGCAGAGATCAGCGCAGGGAGGGCTTCTATGCGAACGTGATGCTCAGGCTTCTCTGCGAACGTGACACTCAGGCTGAGAGCTGAAGTGTAGACTTAGCTGGAGGAAGAGGGATGGCAGGGAACAGAAGGAACAGCATGTGAGGCTCAGAGATGGGAGGAGGAAGAAAGGCATGCTTCATTCCATGCTAGGAGCCAGGGCGGCAGGGGGAATGAGGGAGGTAAGACGAGAAAGGCAGGGCCCAGGATGTCAAGATAAGGGTTTGGTTGTTGGTCTTTATCCTGAGACTGGTGGGCAGTAGTAGAACCATCGGGTAACATGATCTCCTCTGTGTCCTGCAAAGATTTCTCTGGATGGTGTGTGGCCTGGAGATAATTGGAGGGCCACCAGTTAGGAGGTTCTTGTGGTCGTGAAGGTGATGATGATGATGGTCCCCTTGGGTCCTCAGGGACCTTGTGAGTTCCCAGAGTTTCAAAGGAGACCTTTTTCTTGGGAGAGTCAGCCCCCGAAGAAGGGTTAGCCAGAGTGACTCACCAAGGGGGTGACCAGGAGATGCTGAAAACTTCCTTGGCATATGTGCCTTTTGTTACCTTAACGCTAGGGTGCCCGCCATATGTCTTGCCCTTGTGCGGTCTCAGGACTAACCGCATGTTCCCTGCAGAGGGCTATGACCCCAGCGCCCTGGAAGCCGTCCAACTGGAAGACGGCTCCACTGCCTACATTCACCACCCCGTGGCTGTGCCAGCAGACAGCGCCATCCTGGCTGTGCAGACGGAGGTGGGCTTGGAGGACCTGGCCACGGAGGATGATGAGGGCTTCACTGCAGACACGGTGGTGGCCCTGGAGCAGTATGCCAGCAAGGTGAGCTCACCAAGCCTGACGTGGCCCATCCACTCCCTTGGCCACCTGACCACCACCACTGTAGGGGACAAGAGCTCTTCTATGACTCCCCTTCTTGCCCCTTCACACTGGCTCCCTTGATATCACCGTCCAGAGAGCACATGACAGCATGACTGGGGCCACCGACTGCTGTTGATGCTCCCTCTAGTGTATGCCAACTCTGCCGAGGGAAGGTGGCTGCAAGGGACCAGTGGCGACTTAGAGCCAGCGACTTTTATTAGATTTCTGGGCCACCGAGTTGGGCTGGTCTCGGATTTATTTGTTCTCGGCAACTCATGTAGTCATTTGGGGACGTAACCTCAGTAGGCAGTGACGGGGGCAGATGTGGCAGAGTAGCTGGGATTCTTGGGCCACAGGGCCTGTACTGTAGCTCAGCTTCGAAGGAGGAAGAGCTGGGCTCTCCCAGGGTCAATCAGCACTGTCTCTGCCAGAGTGGTGGTCCCGCCCACGGAGGATGGGGGCAATGAGATCTGTGAGCATGCCAGACCGGGGGGCACCCTCCCTGGGGTGAAAATGGCAGGGCTCCCCGGACCACAAATGTTACCCGAAGATTGGGGGGGGCAGTTGTTTTTATAATAAGACTATGCTACAGTATCAGAGGAGAGGAGGAAACTCTCGTGTCTTTCCAACATGAAGCACAAAACAGAAGACTGCTTTGGGCTCTTTGAGACTTGCTGCTTTTAGAAAGACAACTGGACTTTGAATCAAAACCCCTGAGAGCTGCTACTATCTAGTCTGACCTTGAGTGAGTCATTCTGCTCCCAGGCCTTAGCTTGCGCCTCTGAGATGATGAGACAGGACTAGATGACCTCAGAGGTCACGTCCAACCCTGAAGTTCCTTGATTCTCTGAGAACCAGTGAGGCATGGGAATGAAATCTGAACACCTGAGTGGGTTAGCCTGCCAAGCAGGCCTGGCCACCTGTGACACTGTCCCCCTCCAATTCCCCAGCTGTTTTAAGTGTCTGTGAAATATTGTCAGCTACTTGACCCCCTGTTCTGGAGCTGACAGACCTTGCCATGAATTTGGCTTCATCAATTCATCCCCTACTTCCCATCCCTTCCAGAGTTCCATTTCAGGAGCTCCTGGGCAGACCAAAGTGTCCTGGAAATGAAGACTAAGGGACAGTCCCAGCAGGACCCTGCTCAGGAAAGCGGAAGAGCAATAAAGGCTCCCTGAAGCCCCGGGGCAGGTGTGAAGTGGGTGGCTCCAGCAGTGTCCCCGAGAGAAATGACAAGGGAGGACTTGGTGCTCCCAGTCAGCCAGCTGGGTGCTGTGGTTAGAGCTGAAACTCCTGGTGAGGACCTGCAGGCCCCTGTCCCAGGTGTTTCTGGTTTGCTGCTTGTACCTCACCCTGGTGAACCCAGGTGAGCGTATCCCTGAAGCAGGCCCCCTTGTTGATGCCCCTGCTGAGCACAGGCTTCCCACAGGGAGGGAGGGGTCTCCTCACATCAGAGGATAAGGGTGCCTGGAGCTGCAGCCTCCTAGGTGCATGTGGTCAAGAGTGGGGGTTGCTGGGGCACTTGGCTGGCTCAGTCAGTGGAGCGTGGGACTTCTGATCTCGGGGTTGTGGGTTCAAGTCCCATACTGGGTGTAGAGATTACTTAAAAATAAAATCTTAAGGGGCACCTGGGTGGCTCAAATGGTTAAGCATCTACCTTCGGCTCAGGTCATGATTTCGGGGTCCTGGGATTGAGTCCCCCGTTGGGCTCCGTGCTTCTTGGGGAGCCTGCTTCGCCCTCTGCCTCTCTCTCTGTCTCTCATGAATAAATAACTAAAATCTTTAAAAAAAAAAAATCTTAAGGAGTACCTGGGTGGCACAGTTGGTTGAGTGCCTGGCTCCTGGTTTCAGCTCAGGTCATGATCTCTGTGTCCTGAGATTGAGCCCTGTGTCCGGCTCCACGCTCAGCATGGAGTCTGCTTGAGATTCTCTTTCCCTCTGCCCCTCCCCTGCCATGCTCCTTGCATGCTCTGCCCCCCTCATGAATAAACAAATTTTTAAAAATATTTTTTGTAAAAGCCTAGCTTGGGGGTGGCCTGAATGGCCACCTTACCTAGCTGTCTGGGAGGTGGCCTGTCTTCCATTGCTGTCACAGGCCCTGTGACATTGAGTCCTCCCTCTATCCTTGACAGGTGGGTGGAGACTCCACATGTCAGCCCTGTTTCCTCTGCAGCGTGCTTCGGTGCCTGTTTCCTGTCTGTCTCGGTCCGTCTCCCCCCATTGCCCTTCTCCCCCGGCAGGCCTAGCCCCGCATGCTGGGTCATAAGCTGCCAGCTAGGGCCTATATCTCACCTCTTCTCTCTCATCATTGAGGAGGATACAGATAGGAACCTCAGGATTTTTTTTCCTCAGGTCCTGCATGACAGCCAGGTTCCCCATAATGGCAAAGGACAGCAGGTCGGGGACAGAGCATTCCGCTGTGGCTACAAAGGCTGTGGGCGTCTCTACACCACTGCTCATCACTTAAAGGTAAGGCTGTCACGCACACGTTTCAGCTTTACTGATTTCCCCACCAGGCTGTAATTATACCTTCCCGCTTTGACTAGAACCGGTCCCTGCCCTATTGAAAGGAAGAGATGAGTGTACTGAAATGTCAAACCAGGGGCCGGTGACAGGCATGAAGAGTGCAGGAAGGAAGAGAATCGGGGAGGGCCCCCTGGAGGAGGTGGCTATTATTGATACTCTGAGCTCTAAAGACAACTGAAGAGCCCCTGCATACCCCAGTCCCCCTGATCCTGTGGTTGCTTATCCTCACAGGTGCACGAAAGAGCTCATACGGGTGACCGTCCGTACAGGTGTGATTTCCCCAGCTGTGGAAAGGCCTTTGCCACAGGTAACCTACCTGGAAGAAGACTAAAGGTGGACTGCTTCCACCTGAGGGTGGAAAGTTCTAGATTCACTTTGGGAATTTCCTGCCTTCCTGGAGCACCTGCTGTCCAAGCGCTCTGACTTGCAGGGCCCGTCTGGTAGAAACCCTGTTATTGGGGGCAACATAATCCAGGCCGGCAAAGGGATTAGCGGGGCTTGATAGAGAGACCCTCCTCCTCCATTGGTTGTGGAGTATTTGGGCCATGCGTCTCTCCGGACTTCATTTCCCCTTGGAAACCTCTCGCCGTGGCTCTCAGATGCACATTCCAGAATGGCACCGGCTGCCCAGAAGAGGGGAGGAGAGCAGCATGGGTTTTTCCAGCCCCTCTGATCTGCCCGGGGTTGGGTAGGGATAGAGGCCGAAACAGGCTTCTTGTGCTTGAGGAGCCGTGGAGCGACACGGAGCCCACCTGAAGATGGAGAGCCTCTGAGTTAGGATAATGAGGCCATGGGGGCTGAGGCTCCCTGAGCGTTCTTCTCATCCCTCCCTCCCACCCACGGACAGGATATGGGCTGAAGAGCCATGTGCGCACCCACACTGGTGAAAAGCCATATAAGTGCCCAGAGGAGCTGTGCAGCAAGGCCTTCAAGACCTCAGGAGACCTGCAGAAGCACGTCCGGACCCACACCGGTAGGCTGGGCCTTGCCCTGTTCACACTGGGACCTGGAGCTCCTGACCCCGGCGCAATCCCTCTCCCTGAGCCAGCCCACCCCACGCACCCCATGTTTGCAGGTGAACGCCCATTCCGGTGCCCCTTCGAGGGCTGCGGCCGCTCCTTCACCACATCGAACATCCGTAAAGTACACGTGCGCACCCACACAGGCGAGCGGCCCTACACCTGCCCGGAGCCGCACTGTGGCCGCGGCTTCACCAGCGCCACCAACTACAAGAACCACGTGCGCATCCATACAGGTGGGCCAGCCGGCATGCGAGAAGCGACCCTTCTGAGGCCCTGGCCCTCTCGCCTCTGGGCTTTTGGCCTAAGACGTGTTCTCGACTCTGAGCCCCAAGCCCTCCTGCTGGCCCCTGCAGGCTGGCCTGTGGGCAGGGAGAGGGGGCTCAGTGGGGTTCCCCCTTTCCAGTCTGGTCCCGTCCAACAGGTCCCACTGGCCCTCTCCAGCTCCCTGCCACCTCCCTGCACCCACCCTGAGATCTCCCCTTCTGACTGAGCTTCCAGAAAAAGGCCAGGGTCAACTGTGATGGGGGAAAAGTAAACTGAAATGTCACCCTTAGCTCCTCCCCTCCTCCACTGTCCATACGACTCCTACATATGTCCGCCCTCCCCAATGTCACATTGCTCGTCCAGCCTTCTGTGTCATCTCTTGGCATACATGTCCCCTCCCTCCCCCATCACTCCTGCTACGTCAATCCTCCCTCTCTATCTCTTGCCTCTCCTAGTCACAACCTCCACCTTCACGAGCCCCGCCTCATCCCCCCACCAGTCCCTTCATGAGCCCCAGCCTTTGCTCTGGACTCAGTGGGCCCACACTCCTGTCCCCTCCATTCTGCTGGCCGTCACCCCCAGCCATGTCTGTTGAGAGTCCCCGGTCTCAATCCCTCTCCTCCCCTACCCTGCCTGCCCCCACCCTGGCCCCTTAGCTTTCCCCTTGCCAGCCCCAGTTCCCGCCCCCTCACAGCCCAGTGTCCCCAGGGGAGAAGCCATACGTGTGCACGGTGCCAGGCTGCGGGAAGCGCTTCACCGAGTACTCGAGCCTGTACAAGCACCATGTGGTACACACGCACTGCAAGCCGTACACATGTAGCGCCTGTGGCAAGACCTACCGGCAGACCTCCACACTGGCCATGCACAAGCGCAGCGCCCACGGCGAGCTCGAGGCCACAGAGGAGAGTGAGCAGGCCCTGTACGAGCAGCAGCAGCTCGACGGTGAGGGCTCCGGGCAGGAGGTGAGAGCGGGGACGGGCCAGGCCTCCCCGGGGCCCGCTGGTGGCAGGTGTCAGCTCGGGCTCTCCTCTCGCAGCCGCCTGCGCCGCCGAGGAGAGTCCACCACCCAAACGCTCTCGAGTTGCCTACCTCTCAGAGGTGAAGGAAGAGGGTGATGACCTGCCAGCCCAGGTGGCCATGGTGACTGAGGAGGACGGAGCCCCCCAGGTGGCTCTGATCACTCAGGATGGCGCCCAGCAGGTACAGGCCCCCGGGAGTGGGGGACGGGGAGGGGAGGGGATAGGGTGAGCCACTCTGGCTGGTCCCCTTTCTCACTCCGGGGACTCCTGAAGTTCTGACAGCCCCACCCCTGCCCAGGTTCTCTTTTTCGCCTCATGGAGCTCAGAGAGCTGAGGCCCAGGGGCCCAAGTCTTGTCAGCCAGCCCCTTCTCCTTGAGCTTCCACCTCAGCCTCTAGAACTTTGAGAGCAAATAGTAGCTTCCCTGTTTATGTGGAGGCCGACAGGTCCTGATCATCTGACTGAGACATTTCTTAAGAGAGGCGTGTTGATGTGGGGACCAGAGCATGGTGTGGGGTCTGGAGGCCGGAGGTTTCTAGCCAGCGGTATGATAAGACCCTTGTCAGCACCCTTGCTGACAAGCATACTTCTGTCTTTTGGAGTTGACATGAGGATGAAATTGGGGTGGAGACCCCAGACTGAATAGAAACGAGCCCCAAGGCAAAGTGGTGGTAAATAGGAGTGGTCAACAGAATTCTTCTAGTATCTCCTTTTGGCAAATGAAGACCCGTTTTCCTTGCTTGTCCCTGACCCTCCCCCTCTGTGACATGAGTCTTCCAGCTTCTCAAGAAGCTAACCTTGTCTGCGAGCACAGGTGCCCGTCCCCAGGGGCTCTCAGACAGCCCGCCACTGCACTCCCAGCTCATCTTCCTTCCTGTCGCCAGGTCAGCCTGTCCCCGGAAGACCTTCAGGCCCTGGGGAGTGCTATCAGCATGGTGACCCAGCACAGCAGCACCACCCTCACCATACCCAGTGAGGACGATGACCTTGCCACAGCTGGCACACATACGGTCACCATGGTCAGCGCTGATGGCACGCAGACGCAGCCCGTATGACCAGGCGGTTTGCTTGGGGTTTCTTGTTCTCTTGTCCTTCCTTTTTGTGGGGTGGGCATTAACGTGCTGGCCAGCCTCGTCCAGCCTTCTTATGGGGACCAAGATTTCCCCCCACGGCTCCTCTGCGTCATCAGTTCTCTGGAAAGCGTTTCACTGGGGGGTCAAGAGACAGTGTCTAAATCTTGATCTACCTCTAACTCAATTTGCCACCACAGGCAGGTCATTTTTCCACGGGCTTCAGTCCATTTTCAAATGAGATTAAATTACCACGGGGTCTTTTGCAGCTCTGACCTTCTATGAATCCAAATCCCTAAATTCAGTCAGAGAAAAAAATGCCACCTCACTCAGCTCCGAGCCCCGTACTAATTAATCTGACCCGTAATGGTTTTATCCATCCCCTTCTGGCTTGTTCCACGCCACCTTGCTTGAAAGGATTTTTATTTGGCTTGGGGGGAGGGAGAGTAACATAGGTGGCTTGGAAAAATCTCATTCTTTTATATTTCAGGTTACAATCATTACCTCTGGGGCTGTGGTGGCCGACGACTCAAGTGTAGGATCCCTCCATCACCAACAGGTGGCACTGTTGGCCACAGCCAACGGAACGCACATTGCCGTGCAGGTGGGTTGAGGTCCCAGAGCCTAAGAAAGGAGGGAATAAGGAGGGGAAAGGAAAGAGACAGAGATCTTGAAGAGAAGGGCATTCGGCCCGAAAAAGAATGCCAGGTAGTCTAAACCCTTTGTCTCTTTGTGCCTCCGTTTCTTCATCAGGAAAATAAGTGGGCTCAAGTAGATGATTACTGAGGTCCCCTCTGGCCAGTGATCCCCTTCTGTGAACAGACCCCTCTCCCTGACCCGGGACCATTGGGACTCTATCAGCAAACTTGCCATTCACAGGGGCCCCACTGAGTGTTCAGTATGTGGCACTGGGTGGATGGAGGGGATTCAGCAAAGCAGGCCACATACTCATTAGCACTAGAGTCTGGTGGGGAGTGGCTGACTCTCTCCTTGCTTCTCTCCCCCTTCTCCACAGCTAGAGGAGCAGCAGACCTTAGAAGAGGCCATCAGCGTGGCCACTGCTGCCATGCAGCAAGGGGCCGTGACCCTGGAGGCCACAGAGTCAGAGAATGGCTGCTGAGTCCCAGGGGGCTGGATTCCACAGCGAGTTGGAGGAGGCCCCATGCTGCACAGGCATCCCTGCTCCAAGGGCCCGGGCTGTGGCTGACACTTGGAAGGTGGCCACAGAGGTCTCCGGGGAGAGATGGCGGCAGGAAAACCGCTTAAATGAAGAGGATGCCGGGGGCCCTGCTCCAGGGGAGGGCTGCACAGCCGGAATCAGAGGAGGGTGTCAGGAGCTAAAGAGGACAAGCTAATCACCAGGCTGCACTGGGGCATCCCCTCCTCAGAATCAGCTGGGTGCCCACTCTCCTTCCTCCAGAGAACACCCTTCCTCTCAGTCCACTCCCCTTCTCAGATGGCTACTGGGACTGCTGTGGGGATTGGTCCTCTGTTCTGACTGGTCACCACCCACCAGGGGAAGGGGCTACCAGCTCTCAGCCCAGCAGGAGCAGACCAGGCCCAGACCTGCTCCTCCCAGCAATAACCACCTCCCTGGAAGCCTGCCCAGGTGCCTGGCCACTTGGCAGCAGGGTTTCCTGCCACCGCAGAACCGCTCAGGGGCCTGTGGCTGGAAAGGTGCCCAGCCCCACCCATCCCCCAGCCACCCCTCTCCTCTCCAGCAAAGAGGGAGGGAGTGGCCTTGTACATACTGGGGATTGGGTTGAATTTGTTTTGGTTTGTTTTTTTAAATTCCATTTTGATAATTTTTTTTCCTGCTCTGGTTGGTGGTGGCAGATGGGTGAATGAGTATTTAATAAAAGTTCCAAGTTTCCACCTGGGCCCCTGCCTCCCTCCTTTCGACTTTGAGCCTTGATACCAGGGCTGGTTGAATTAGGCTCCTAGCCCTGTATCCCCGGACCAACCCCACCCGGCCTCAGTGCCAGACTGATGGGACCGGCCTACCAGGGGCACGGTTGTAAGGTGGCTTCCTGCCCATACCCAAGGAGGTGGGCTCCAGAGTGGCAGATAGGCCCAGGGTGACCACTGTTTCCAGGCTCTGGTTGGATCTCAGGCATCGGGATGGTTGGCTCAGAGGAACTGTGTTTTTTCCTACCTTTCCTTGTATGATATTGAGCCCTTCCGTGCCCAGCTCCCACTCTGCGCATAGTCAGTGTCTCCAAGTGGGCAAAGCCCCAGAGTGGAGTCAGGGTAGGAGGTGCCTTTGCCAAGGTTAGCGAGGGTCTCCGATGACTGTGCTGCTATGGTGCTGAAGTCCCAGCTCTGGGGATGCCCACTGGGACCATGCTGTGGAATTCCAAAGCCACCACTGGACCTTAGTGAGAAGTGTGGGAGGGCTGACCAGCCCTGGTGGGAAGGGGGGGGCATGATGGGAAGAACTCTTTGGGTTTGCCTCCTCTGGCATGGGAGCATTGCAGGGACTAGAGGGGCCTCTTTTCTTGTCTCCAAGGTGATGGATGTGCCCAATCCCTTCCTGTCACCTGGGAATGGAACCCTCCCCCTAGCCCAGGTACTCTGTCTTCTGTTTACCCATGCCAGCAGCTCTTGGAAGCAGAGGGGGCTGGGACATGCCCCTAGGAAGAGGGGTGTCTCAGGTACCCAAGCAGGCTTCTTCCAACACCCATGACCACCATTGTTCTGGGCAGGCGCGTCCTGGCCCTCACAGACAGTGGATCTGAAGAAAGGGAAGCACAGCTGTGGAGGACCCTGAGTGCCAGGCCTCCTACTGTCCGCCAGCCAGGAGCTGCCCCCACCCCCTGCACAAGGTTCACCCTCCCCCACCCCCCACCCCACCGCCCTGTGTTTCAGAAACAGGCTCCCATTCTCAGGGCCAAAGGGCCCCAGAGTGGGCAGCGCTCTGAGCTGAGGCCTTCCAGAGCCAGAGCCCAGAGGATGGGGAGGCAACAAGTCACGGGCCAAGCCTGCCTGACCTGGAGAGGTGCCCTGGCCCAGTTCCTCTGCCAACTGTGTGTCCTCGCCTTTGTCTTCTTCCGCTTGGGAGGAGCCCTGCCACCACAGTGATGTTAGACAGTCCTAAAAGGCATGCTTTGTCCCATCCCTGCTCTGCCTCACACCCATGCCCAGACCTTACAACTGGGTGAGGTGGGTATTCTTCCCGCTCTCCCCTGAGGGAACTGCTCAAGGAGGTTAGTAGCTCGAGCAAGGCCTCCTGCCTGGGAAGTGTGCAAGCGAGGCAGGACACCCTCTACCACCACCCTCCCAAAGCCCGGGGGAGGGGGGGAGGCTTGCTTTTTGTTGTTGTTTTGTTTTTCCTTCATCCCCTCAGCAAGCTGCCTCAGGGAACCCAGGAAGCCCCAGAAGTTTCTGGGGCTGGGGAGACTTATAAAGGGCTCCATGCCCTGGGAGCCACACTGGACAGCAGCAGGCCTCGGGCTCTCCGGGGCTGGGCTCCCAGGTGGTGTGCAGAGAGTGGGCCTGGAGCACGGTGAGAGCGACAGCCCCAGGCAGCACAAGCAGGCAGGTGGAGCTCTTGCTCCTCGCCATGGCCCCTCTGCGGTCTCCACAGCCGTTCGCATTTCCTGAAACCGGATCTCGGTGTCAGAGCCGCCCCCGGGCCGGGCGGGCACCTCAGCCATGGCCCTGCGCAAGGAGCTGCTCAAGTCCATCTGGTACGCCTTCACCGCTCTGGACGTGGAGAAGAGCGGCAAGGTCTCCAAGTCCCAGCTCAAGGTGAGGGGCCTTCGGGGCCCGGGGTGGCCGGTGGGGGCGCTGCCTTGGCCCCTGGTGCCCAGGAGCCGGGCGGGGACGCTGCGCGGATGGAACTCAGCCATGCAGAGGCCCAGGCCTGGGGAAGGGAGCCGGGACCCGGTAACCGGGACGTCGCCACCGGGTGGTTGCTGCTGCCTGTGCTCTGGGGCTCCAGGGAGGTAACATGCAGAGCCTTTGCCCCGAAACCTGCCCACCCCCAACTCTCTGGAGGGTGGAGGTGACATCATAAGGTTTTGAAGGCCAACGGGCCAGGCTACATCCTACACTCCGTGTGATGAGCACACATCTCCCCAGAGTGAAGCAGGGCACGCACCCTACTCCCTCCTGCTGCTTCCTCCTGGCTTTGAAGAGAGACAGTTAGCTAGTACTTGTCAGTCACTTCCTCCCGGAGCTGAGTGAGAGGCTTAAAGAGCCTCTCCCAGTTCCAAACCAGGCTGACTGGGTTGCCTTTGCCAGAGAACAACTCCTCTGAGCCCTGTCTCTCAGATGCAACAGCGCTGGGAAGGGGCAAGGACTGAGACCCTGCTCTGCGGCTGCCCAGCCCACTGCCCACTACTCCCAGGTTGGAAAACTGTTCTCTTTGGCCTTGGGACCTCAGGCAGGGAAGAGGTTGAATCTGAGCCCAGGAAGAGCCCCCATCGGTGATTGCCCTACAGTTCAATGCCCAGTCCTGGACAATGCCTGGGAGACCAGCAAGTTTCTCTCCTTCCATTCTCCAGTCTCGGCTTAGTGCTGCCTTCTCCACCCTGGTCAGTGGGGAAGAAACAAGGCCCCAGGCCACTGGAACCTGGGGACCCTGGGAGACAGAAGCAGGGTAAGCCTCAGCCTTCAGTGACCTGCCTTACTGATGATCATTCATTCGGTTCACATGTTGACCAAGTGAGTAAGTGCCTGGCATGAAGCTAGGCCCTAGATTTCTGGTGTCTCTTCTGAGCACCCCCAAGGATGCTTGCAGCCTTAAGGAAGCCTCCATTTTTAATGACCAAGATAGGAGGTGCTTGCAAATCTGGGAGAGATGAAAAAGGCAGGGTAGGCGTTGTGCGCCACCCCCACACCACCCCCCTCTTTTGCTGAACTAGGACACAATAAACTTGGATGTCCCAAACTGGTCCTGTCCCATAATCTGTCCCTTAGCTAGAATTATGAGCATTCAAAAAATGATTCTTGACTTCCCCAGGAAAGATAGGCCACTACTACCTTTGATCCTTGAGGAAGATTCCTCAAGAGGCAGGCTCTTCCTTACATTTTACTTAAATCCTTTTATTGCACATCATGTCATCTAGTGGGGGCTTCCGGATAGGAGCAGTCCCAACGTCCATAGTTTGTTGTCTCCAAGGTACTGTCTTCTGTCTCCACTACCTGTAGCCCCTATATCCACTCCAGGCTCTCTATGCCTGCCCCTCGCATAGAAAGTGGCTACCCCTTTTCCTCATGACCTCAGCCAGTAAGGCTTTCTGCCTTATCCCTCTTTTTTCGGCCTCCACCTGGATTGATGCCCATTCCTCACCCCCACACATTGAGTATCTGCAGGGAAGATTCTGTTAGGAGCTCACATACTTGAAATGGCCACCATCTGTACCACATCACTGCTCACACTGAGCCCACCGCCAGCAGCCTTTGGTCACAGAAGAGCAAAGGAAGTTTTCTCCCCCACTCAACAGAAAACATGTCCACTGCTAGCAGTGGGAATCGCTGCTAGAAGTGAGAGTCTCAGGCCGGGTGGTGGGTCAGGCAGACACGGTGGGCCCATGTCACGCAAGAGAAGAATAGGGAAGGCAGCTCTTCCCTGAGACCATAGTGGGAGATACTGGAACAGGAGGAAGTAGTGATAGTGTTGGGGGCAGGGATGCCGGAAAGACAAAGGAGCAATAGAGAAGTGGTCAGAAGTCAGAGGAGGAAGCAGATGACAGAGATACCAGGGGGACCAACCCCACCCCTGAAAAGACTTGGGGGAAAAGGGAAAAGACCTTGGGGTTAGTCTGTCCTCACTAACACTGTCCCTCGCCTTAGGGCCCTGGATTGGGACCAGGCAGGGAGACATGCACCAGCCCAGCAAGCAGTGTCTTTCTGTGACAGTCACCACTTCCCTGATGTGTTGGGCTGTCACTGGCTGTCGTGGGCAAAGCCATGATGAGGGAGCGGGAAGAGCAGTCAGGCCTCTGAGAAGTAGCCGAGGAGTCAGGATTGTTCTCTCTGAAGAAGGAAATCTTGGGGAGAGAGCAGATGGGTTTTCCTCTGTTTGAATTCTTGTAGTGGATACAATGGCCTTTGTCCAAATGCGTTGGGAAAAGTACAATTAGACCAATAGGCATGACACTTCTTCACAGGAAGGATTTAGGCGGAGCACCAAATTTCCCAGGAGTTGAGGACTGCCTGAGTTTTCCCAGGGTCCCCAGAACCTCCTTATCTAAAGAACTCTGGAGGGAGTAAGGGTCCTGGCAGACGGCTGCAAGGAGAAAAGCCTTGGCAATAATGGATTTCCTCTCTTCCCTGGGGAGCAGACTTGGTACTAGGCCTAGAGGGGAATCAGCTGAGAATTGGGGTGAGGGCCCTGGAATTAGGGATGTGGATGGAGCAGTATGTCTCTGGCTTAGTGAGCTCTTAGGAGGAAGCAGGCCTGCCCCTTCCCCTTGACTGGCAAGAGCTGGGGTGGGCAGGGAGGGTAAACTGGGGCCTTCCTGACTTGACTTTTCAGGTCTTCCAGGCTCCTGAGTTTCAGGCTCTGTGTCTGGAGGGGGACAACAGCCCTCACTTTGGTGGCGAGAAAGTTAAGAGCAATTCCAGTCCAGGAATCTGCTGGCTGGGATCTTCAGCCTTTTTTTTAAACACTGTCTTTACTGAACCACTTATTTTATTTTATTTTATTTTTAACTATATTTTTTCTTAAGATGCTATTTATTTATTTGATAGAGAGATGGGGGAGGGATCACACAAGTAGGCAGAATGGCAGGCAATGGGAGAGAGAGAAGCAGACTCCCCCCTAAGCAGCGAGCCTAATGCGGGGGCTCGATCCCAATACCCTGGGATCATGACCTGAGCCAAAAGCAGATGCTTAACCAACTGAGCCACCCAGGTGCCAGATCCTCAGCTTTGTTCTGACCCCTCCCTGCTGCTGGTCTCGGGCTGGGATGGCAGGGAGTGATGGGATGATTTAGTGATGCGCAGAGCACGTGACTCAGAGCCACACAGGCCTGCTCCCCAGCTCGATGACCTTGGGCAAGTGCACACTGTCTCTGAACCGCTGGTTTCTCACCTGTAAAGGCAGAGGATTGAACGGGGGATCATTAGTTAGCCTACAAAGGAAATTTTAACAAAGTACATGAAGTAGATGAAATCAACCCTGGATGCAGCCTCTCCTTTCCCTTTCCCCAGCCTGTCTTGCCTTTGGTGCCCACTCTCAACCCCTTCTAGCTCTTTCTTTTTCTTTTACTTCTATAAAAAATTTTATTTATTTATTTATTTATTTGAGAAAGAGCAAGAGAACATGAACAGTGGGTGGGGTGGACAGAGAGAAAAAGAGAAGCAAACTCCCTGCTCAGCAGGGAGCTGACTCGGGGTGGATCCCAGGACCCGGAGATCTTGACCTGAGTCAAAGGCAGATGCTTCACAGACTGAGCCACCCAGGTGTCCCCCCTCCCCCACCCCCCTTCTAGCCCTTTCTTGCTGTCAGGAGGCACACAGCTCATCCAGAGATTCCCACCTTTTAAAATTCCCGGTGTTTCTCCCTTGGGATAATAGTTATGCTCTAGTACCCGCTGACTGAGAAAAATACATTCAGCAACTCTTAAATGGGTCTGTATATTATAAAAGAATCACGTGGTACCTAGATGCATTTAAAAAAAAAAAAAAAACTATAGGCCATCTAGGCAAGAGAGAGATCATTAATTCTCTCTGCAGCCATTATTCGATGCTGTGCATGAGTTCCCAAACCCGTCCTATGTGAGCCAATGAAGGCTGGGAACTGCAGGACCATGGGCATGGCACCTGCCCCATCCCCACACTCGAGTTTTTAGGGAACTCACAAGCCCCTCCAGGAGAACCATTTCCCCACTTGCCTTCAGAGGAAACAGTGCGTAAATGAAGCCTCTCAAAGGTCAATGGCTACCAACTCTGAGGTCAGGGGCTGCCTGGCTGGGCGGTGAGACTGTGGGAGTCCTCTCTGAGGGCCCCCCCGAAGGGCAGCTTGTGAAAGCTACAAACACCTGGACCCCACCCTTGGAAACTCTGAGTCAGTTGGGAGGGGCGGGGCCCCAGCACATGTGGGTTTCAGCAGCTCCCCAGGTGATTCTGAGGCTCAGCCAGAGCTCACAGTGGCGGAGAAATCGATCAAGAGCAGGCCTTTAGAGGTAGACATCCAGGAAGACACTTGACCTCTCTGTGCCTTGATCGGTAAAGGGAGGATAATGAGAGGCCCTGCCTCCAGGGGCTGAGGATTGACTAAAATCAGCCAGTGCGCTTGAGCTCCCGCACATTCTGGCCTCTACCTCTGCCATTTCCTTTCCAGTGTGACCCTCCTCTGGTCACGCCCTCTCCCCACCTCTAGCCCCAGCCCTTCTCAACTCGCGCCCAGGCACAGGAAGCCTGGCAGTCTGAGGTCTGCCGATCTCTCTGGGGAGAGGCCCTGAGCCCCTGGTGTCTGGTGCGTTTATTCCTTCTTGTCCTGATACCTGAGAGCTCACAGAGATTGGAGCGTCTGTCCTGGACCCCTCAGATGCCACTGGCAAAAGGTACAGGTGAGGAAGGCAGGTCTTAGAGGACAGTGTGGACGAGGGAACCAAGGCAAGCAACAGCTAAGATAACTGCGGTTGTGTGTCCCCCTTCTATCCTAGGGCAGCAGGGATTTTGTATGACATCTCTTTGAACCCTGTTTTTAGACTTATGAACACCGAATCCCAGTGAGGTTCATTTGCGCAGAGAGATTCAGTCTGTGTCCGTCTGACTTTTGTGTTTTTCCTACTTCTTTTTTTTTTTTTTTTTAAACATTGTATTTATTTATTTGATAGACAGAGATCACAAGTAGGCAAGAGGCAGGCAGAAAGAGGGGAGGAGGAGAAGCAGGCTCCCTGCCGAGCAGAGAGCCCAATGCAGGGCTCGATCCTAGGACCCTGGGATCATGACCTGAGTTGAAGGCAGAGGCCTTAACTCAATGAGCCACCCAGGTGCCCCAGTATTTTTCCTACTTCTTCCCGTAATGCATTTCAGTTCATTCAACAGATAGTCATTGCATGTCCATTATATGCCAGACCCCATGATATAACCATGAATACAGAGGTGAATAAAAGGGACAAAAATCCCCACCCTTGAGGGGCTGACATTCTAGCCAGAGAATACAGATGAAAAACAAACTAAGTAAGAATGTATCATGTGATGGAAAATGATACATGACATGGAAGTAAATAAAGCGGAAAGGGGATAGAGATCGGGGGTAGAGGGGATGGGGTTATAGATTTAAATAAGGTGGTCTGGAGAAGTCCTCCTTGAGAAGGTGACATCTAAGTAAAGACAGGAAGGAGAAGAGGGTGTGTGCCATGCCTGGACCTGGCAGAAGAATATTCCAGGCTGAAGGTATAGCAAGGCAAAGGCCCCGAAGCAAGTGTGTGGCTGGCCCATCTGAGGAATGTCAAGAGGGCCAGAGTAGCTGCGGAGAAGGGAGCAAAAGGGATGAAGCCAGAGAAGGTGTGGCGGGCCAGGTTCTACGGGGTCCAAGGCCTCTGGAAGGACTTGGAATTTTACTCCGCGAACAACAGGAAACCATTGGACCATTTAAGTTAGACTTGAGGAGTCAGTCAAAACATTTATCATATGTGGGACATGGTACTGAGCTCTGGAATTAGGCCTGAACTTAGAGTCCTTTCTGCCCTCAAGGAATGTAGAGCACCCAGAAATGCTCACACAAAAAGGGCATAACAGAGGAATGTTATTATAGAACAACTTAATAACAGGGTACATTAATAACAGTGGTTAATGGCACTCTTTGCTTTTTATCTCTATAGTTTTAAAGTTTTTGTCATAAAAACAATATATGCTCCTGTTTGGAAAAAAAAATCAGAGTGCAGAAGAATATAATTTTAAAGAAGATGAAATTTATTCTATAAGTAAAACATGGTAGTAGTTAAAATTCAAAGACAAATGTAATGTTAAAGATAATGAAAGTTCCTCCCCTCCCTGGGGAAGGATGGTGGGGTGATAGCTGTTAACAGTTTGCTGAGTCCTCTAGATTTTTCCTACATACACATAAACATGTGTACAAAGATTAGGTTGAAATTGCTGACATTTTATTGTTTCAGCCTATTAAAACAGCTATTAAAATTTTCTATGGTTCAACCTAATCTTTGCACACATTTATTTTACAAACATTTCATTCTATAGCTGCTTTTTTCACCAGCCAGTATAGTATGCCTATCTTTCCGTGTCTGTTCATAAAAATATAATAAAAATAACACACAACTTTTATTAAACAATGAGCGAGGCACCAGGTGCTATGCTAAGCTCTTCATTCTAAAAGCCCTTTGGAGTAGGCCAACTTTCTATTTTCACAGAGAACAAGGTCTTAGAGAAGCTAAACCACTTATCCATAAGCTTGTAAGTGGCAGATGGAAAATCTTTCCAACCACGCATAGGTCCATGACACAATGTACCTGTCCCTACTGAAGGAACCTCAAGCTGTCTCCAATTGCTCGTTTTATAAACAATGCCTCTGTGAAGATTCTTGTATGTGTAGCTCTGTTCCCTTGAGCATCTCCAGGTTAGGTGATTAGAAATGTGAGGGGCAGGGCGTCTGGGTGGCGCAGTTGCAGTCGGTTTGGCAACCAACTCTTGTTTTGGCTCAGGTCATGATCTCTGGGTTGGGAGATCAAGCCCTCCCCGATCAGCCGGGAGTCTGCTTCCCCTCTCCTTCTGCCCCTCCCCGAGCTTACACACACACACTCTCCTCTCTCGCTGAAATAAATAAATCTTAAAAAGAAAAAAAAAAGTGCTGGGGTCATTCCCAATTTTAAGTTTGATACATTCTTGCCCTCCAGGAAGATTATCAATTCACACCTCAACAGTAGGATATTCAAGAATGGCCCTATTTCTCCACAACCTCTTCAGTGCCTGATGTTATCAGTCTTCTGATCTATGCCAATTCATTAGGTTAAAAAAAAAAAAATCTCACTTTCTATACAGGAAGGGATCTAACATTTGCTCCATGCTGATTTAACTCTGGCTGTCTCCATATGTCCTCTCACTCTATCCTCACAGCCTGTCCACGGAACAGGTATTATCCCACCGTGTTGCTGACAATGATACCGAGGGGCAGAGGGTGAAGGTGTTTATCTCCCTTCCAACAGTTTAACAATTCCGTGGAAGAGTATACCTCTTTCCGCTAGAGGAAGCAAAAAAATCGTTGGGCTGATTCTCATTGGCCCACGATTGGTCATGTGTCCTTCCTTGAGCCAATCACCATGATTCCGATGTGCCCACCCCACAGCCGCGTGGGCCAGGGATGCAGAGTCCATAACACAGATATTAGTGAATGGGGGAGAGGTGCTTCTCAAAAACAAACAAACAAACAAACAAACCAAAAAAAACAACAACGAAACAAACAAACAAAAAAGGCGAGGCTCCATTACCAACTATGGGTGGAAAGGGCAGACTTCATCAGGAAGAAACTGCCTATCTTTTAAAACAATAGAAGTAGAACCAAACTTGGAACAGGAGGGGCGCCTGGGTGGCTCAGTGGATTAAAGCCCCTGCTTTCCGCTCAGGTTATGATCCCAGAGTCCTGGGATCCAGCCCCACATCGGGCTCTCTGCTCAGCGTGGAGCCTGCTTCCTCCTCTCTCTCTGTGTGCTTCTCTGCCTACCTGTGATCTCCGACTGTCAAATAAATAAAAACAAAAAAAACAAAAAACCTGGCGCAGGAGATGATCTGAAGAGCGTGGGGAACGAGGGTAGGGATGGAGGTGGGGGTCAAGGATGGCTGCCCAGAGGGGAGTGAGGGGAAAAGAGAAGCTCCCTCTGGCTGGGCCTTCCAACTTCCAGCTTTGCTGCAGTGGAGCCTGAGGCTCAGTGGAATACTGGGGCAAATTCTCAATTCTTTGTCCCGTGTCGTCCAGTCCAGTCCAGTCCAGTCCCATCCAATCCCGTTCTCCCCCCACGCCCCCACCACCCCCGCACCCACCTTTCACCAGAGAATAAAGAAGTGCCAACTCTGGGATGTTACCAGCTCCTGCCTCAGGAACTGATTCTAAGCTTAACTGCTGGTGGTGGGAATAGCCCTTCTGCACAGCATTCACTGACTGCCTTTCATGTGCAGAAGAGGACACAGGGGCTGTGGGACACAGGAACAGAGATGTTGTCTCCAGAGTCGCAATCTACCTTTAGAAAGAGCCTGAGGGTCAGCACTGGAATAGTGAGGCAGCCTTCAGAGCCAGGCACACCTGCTTTGAAGCTCAGCTCAGCTGTTTACTCTGAACTTTATTATTTTATTATTTTTTTAGAGAGAGTGTGTGTGCAGGAGTGGGGGCAGAGAGCAGAAGAAGAGGGAGAGAGAGAATCCCAAGCAGACTGCTGGCTCAGTACAGAGCCCAATGTGGGGCTCGATCTCATGACCCCCAAGATCAGGACCAGAGCAGAAATCAGGAGTCAGACACTCAACCAACTGAGCCACCCAGGTGACCCAGTAATGAGTACTTGAACCATTCCCTCTGTGATACGAACTACAACAGAATTACCCCCAAGGCAATTTTATTTTTTCCTGATCTTGTTCAAACTTCAATCTCTTTCGTGGTTTGTTATCCAACTCGTGTTTCCCCTCCACACCATCCCGGCCACCATCCCTTCCAGGCCTTTTCCTCCACATGTCACACACCATCTTGCACAAGCCTTCTCTGAGCCCTCCCCAGCTCCCTTCCATCTTTGAAGGACAGTGACTGGGAGAGCTGCACTTGCCTTTACTGGACCAGACACACTGTAGCCTGAACCCCAAGTCTTTGATGGGAATGATAGGAAATTCAGGGCTCCTGCCCTGGGGCGACAGCCACCTCCCTGTTGACAGCCCAGCATCCTAGGAAGCCCCTGAGTTTGGGGATCTGCGGAGCTGGGTTTGAATCCAGACTCTTGCTCACTGTGGATCTTTGGGCAAGTCCCTGGATCTCTTGACCCTCAGTGTCCTTCTCTGCAGAAAGAGGACCTCCCTACCCAATGAAGTGTCTGAGAACATGGCTGCTTGGGTTTGAATCCCAGCTCTTTTACCTCATCTGTAAAGCGGGGATATTAACAGTGGTGTTGGGGGTTAAGTGAATTATATATAACGTGCTTAGCTCAGGGCTTGGTGCATAGTAAAGTGTGTATGGTTTAGGGTTTGTTTTGTTTTGTTTTTATTGAGGTATAATTGTCATATAACATTATATTAGTTTTAGGTATACAAATTAATGACAGTATTTATAAATATTGTGAAGCGATCACCGCAATGTCCAGTTAACATCCATCACCATATATAGTTACAAAACTTTTCTCTTGGGGGGGCACCTGGGTGGCTCAGTGAGTTAAAGTCTGTGCCTTCAGCTCAGGTAATAATCTCAGGGTGCTGGGATCGAGCCCCGCATCAGGCTCTCTGCTCAGCAGGGAGCCTGCTTCCCCCTTTTTTTCTACCTTCCTCTCTGCCTACTTGTGATCTCTCTGTCTCTGTCAAATAAATAAATTAAATCTTTAAAAAAAAAAAAAAACAACAACTTTTTTCTTGGGATGAGAATTTTAAAAAATCTAGTCTTAGCAACTTTCAGATAGGCCAGACTATAGTCTCCATGTTGTAGGATACCTCCTCATTATTTATTTTATAACTGAAAGTTCTACATTTTGACCCCCTTCACCCAGTATACCTGCTGCCCTATCCCCTACCCCTGGCAACCACCAATGTTTTCTGTCTCTGAGCTTACAGTAGGGGGATGAAGGGTTAATTTGTTTTTTAGATTCCACATAGAAGTGAGATCATATGGTATATATTTTTCTCTGACTTGTTTCACTTAGTGTAATGCCCGCAAGGTCCACCCATGTTGTTACAAATGGCAAGATGTCTTTCTTTTGTATGGCTGAATCATATTCCCCCGTATTCAGATGCCTATGTTTTAGTTATGATTGAATTGAATAATGCATGCAGAGGACTTAACTGGGATGGGAATGGGGACAAGCCGGGAGGTGGCAGCACCCCTCTAGCCCGGCTCCAGCTGGGACACAGGAAGGCAAACCGCCACTCTGTCTCAGGTGCTGTCCCACAACCTGTACACGGTCCTTCACATCCCCCATGACCCCGTGGCTCTGGAGGAGCACTTCCGGGATGATGACGACGGCCCTGTGTCCAGCCAGGGATACATGCCTTACCTCAACAAGTACATCCTGGACAAGGTGGGGTCTTGCTTGAGGGGGCGCCTCTCCCCACTTCCCAGTCTGTGCAGCGCCCCAATACATTGCCACCCCAACTCCTCCCACCTATAAACTCCCCACTGTCCATCCCTGCCCTCCCATCTCCATCCTTCAGATTCCAGCCTCTCGCCCCCTCCCTGCCCCCCCTCACTCCCTCCTCCATCTCCCTCACCTCTATTCTAGCCTCCACCCTTCCACCCCGCCCCTGCCTCGGGGGTTTCCAGCCATAACCTTTACAAAGGGCTTCCCCCAGGGCTGTGCCTCCTGCTCTTCCCAGCCATCCCTCTCTTCTTGAGTTCTTCCTGGTTGTCCATCCCGCCACCCTTGGCCTCCCCTCTTTTCTCCCCTGGGCTGAGGGACAGGTTTCTCTATCGGCAGGGGACTCGGGTGTGTGTGGAGGGGGTGGGTGGTGGGAATCAGCTAGTTACCCGATAAGCAGCTCAGGGACTCCTCAAGTTAAAGAGCCCCAGCTTGTCAGGGTGGGGAGCAGGGAAGAGACCCCAGGAAAGTAACTAGAGACTTGTCTGGTGGGAGAGCTGGGATGGGCTGGCCGTTTTGGCTAACTTGCTGGCTTGGTGGCAGGTGGAAGAGGGGGCTTTCGTTAAGGAACACTTTGATGAGCTCTGCTGGACCCTGACGGCCAAGAAGAACTACCGGGTGGACAGCAACGGGAACAGCATGCTCTCCAATGAGGATGCCTTCCGCCTCTGGTGCCTCTTCAACTTCCTGTCCGAGGACAAGTACCCTCTGATCATGGTTCCTGATGAGGTGAGGGCAATGGCAATGGCAGTCCCAGAGACTGAATCCCGGGGGCCAGCAAAACTTTGAAGGAGGCCAAATCACCTCTTAAATTTCCCATAACCCCTTTCTTCTTGGTCTCCCCATGCTGGTGCCTCTCTGCCCCCAGCTGTCTCCAGATGCCTAGCATTGCCTGTATCAGAGTCATTGTGCCCAGGAAAACCAAAACTACCCTTCCTTCAGTGCTCTCTTAGCCCTCAAGGGAAGAAAATGACCACAGATTCTATTTACATGACAGTATAAATGCCTAATACCTTACAGGGCATTTAAAAATGAAAACATTTAAGATCGAATGGCAGGATTCCAGGCACTGTGGCAATCTGAGAAGGTTACTAGATAAGGGGAAGGGAGAATTTCCAGGGATGTCTGGCCCATTACTCCAGGGCTGGATGGGCAACCAAATCTGGCCCCAGTTCTAGATTTTTCCCTCCCTGTCTTCTATAATATAGAGGAGAGCCGGGGCATACCCAGCTCTGGCTCCAGAGGGCATCTGGGGGTAAAGGCCTGGATTGTGTTCCCCTATCTCCTCAACTTATGGATGAAGCCAGGGCATGTCCCCCTCCTTCCCATGCATTTAGCCTTCTCCTGAACCTTTTGCCCTTTTGGTGGCTGTGAAGATGCCAGGGTGCATTTAGGTCTTAGGTATGGTGGGGAGCGGTCCTCTGTGTTCACAAGAAGTCCTAACGTATCTAACCTCACTCAGACTTATCTCCTGGAAGGGCAGGGGGAGATGCCTAATCACTGAACTGGTACACCCACCCTACTCCCAGTTGGACCAGTAACCTCCAGAGGGAAAGTCCTACAGAGAGTGTCCCAAACAGCTGCTGGGGCAGGTAGGGGACATGTGTCCATCTGCACAGGCACCCGGCTAGACACCATTGTCAGACCTCTGCCTATCAGGGGAAGGGGGCCCCTCGTAGGCCAGAAGGCTGCTCACTGCCGTGATCAACACATTGTATGTACAAACTGCAGCAGGATGAACCCCAACCGCCACTTCCTGTTCCTCTGTAGCAGGTTTCCTGTCCCTGCCCTGCTTACACCCACCCCCAATCCCCTTGCCCTCCCAGAAGGGAAGGATCCTCGGGGTTGGGGCTTGGGTTTGGAATAAGGACTCAGATGAGATACAACTCGAGTTCTAGCTGCCACCAACTTGCTGTATGATTTAGAACGAGTCACTTCCTCCTCTGGGCCTCAGTTTGGTCATTGGCCAAGTAAGGGTATTGGATGAGAGGGCCTTTGTGCCCCTTTGACTTGTTATATGATTTGCTGCCTCTGCCTGACCCCCAGCCCTCAGCCTTCACCCTGCCCTTGATTTAAAGCATGAAGGAATGGGATGTGGGACTGGAAATTGGGGAGGGGAAGGGAATGCCCGAATTGGGGTTGGGGCTCCAGGATCCCCCCTTCAACCTACCCCAATTTCTTTTCTTTTCTTTTTTTTTTTTTTTAAGATTTCATTTATTTATTTGACAGACAGAGAGACAGCGAGAGAGGGAACATAAGCAGGGGGAGTGGGAGAGGGAGAAGCAGGATTTCCACTGAGCAGGGAGCTTGATGCAGGGCTCAATCCTGGGACCCTGGGATCATGACCTGAGCCGAAGGCAGACACTTAATGACTGAGCCACCTGAGCACCACTCCACCCTGGTTTCCACCAACATTTAGTCATCTGGCTTCCCTACTCCCGTCCCTGGTCACCTCTGCCCAGGCTCTGGGAGCCAGAGAGGGCCCCCCCCATCCTGATATTGTCATAGGCAACACTGTCTGCTATAGTCACCAGGCTCCCCGCCTCCTCCAGGTGGAATATTTGCTGAAGAAGGTGCTCAGCAGCATGAGCTTGGAGGTGGGCTTGGGTGAGCTGGAGGAGCTGCTGGCCCAGGAAGCCCAGGCCGCCCAGACCACCGGAGGGTTCAGCGTCTGGCAGTTCCTAGAGCTCTTCAACTCCGGGCGCTGTCTCCGAGGTGTGGGGCGGGACACCCTCAGCATGGCCATCCACGAAGTCTACCAGGAGCTCATCCAAGATGTCCTGAAGCAGGTCAGGCCAAGCTGGGAACTCAGGGAGGACCCAAGACAGAGTGAAGAGGGGATGGTGGGGGGGTGCGGTGACGCCTCTGACTTGGCTCTGGCTATGACAGGGCTACCTGTGGAAGCGAGGGCACCTGCGGAGGAACTGGGCAGAACGCTGGTTCCAGCTACAGCCCAGCTCCCTCTGCTATTTCGGGAGTGAAGAGTGCAAGGAGAAGAGGGGTACCATCCCGCTGGATGCACAATGCTGCGTGGAGGTGAGGGGGACCAGCGAAGGGGGTGGAGTGCAATTCAGGGCCCAGAGGCTCTCCAGTGTGGTATAAAAGCAAGAGGCTCGGGAGGAGAGTGGATGGAGAAAAGCCACAGTGGCAAATTTCTGCTTAGATGACTGTAACCCAAATATATCTGGGTGCCTCAAGGCTATTCTCATGCATGCCACAAAACAAAACAAACCCAAACTGCAACAAATTTAATACTAAAGCCACTGGTGAGTAATGTGGATTTTGCTAAGGATTTTAGAGGAGATGGCTTATGTCTCATGCTACAGAGCAAACTTTTTTTTTTTTCTTTTAGGGAGAAAGAGAGTGGGTGGCAGAGGGGTGTGGAGGAGGGGCAGAGGGCGGGGGAGAGAGACTCCTTTTTTTTTTTTAATAGTTTATTTATCTCTTTGACAGAAAGAGAGATCACAAGTAGGCAGAGAGGCAGGCAGAGAGAGAGGGGGAAACCGACTCCCCACTGAGCAGAGAGCCCGATGTGGGGCTTGATCCCAGGATCCTGAGATCATGACCTGAACCTAAGGCGGAGGCTTAACCCACTGAGCCACCCAGGTGCCCCAAGAGAATCCTTTTTTTTTAAAAGCTTTATTTACTTATTGAGAGAGAGAGGGGCGGGCGTGGAGTAGGGGAGGGGCAGAGGGAGAAGGAGAATCCCAGGACCCCAAGATCATGACCTGAGCCATCCACGTGCCCTGAAAGAGAATCTCCATGCTCAGCGAGGAGCCCACTGCAGGGCTTCATCTTATGACTCTGACATCATGACCTGAACCAAAATCAAGAGTCGGAGCCTTAACCGACTGAGCCAACTTGGTACCCCCAGAGCAAAACTTTCCAAAAATCCCCTTAAGAAGTTTTTCTCCTTCACCCAAATTCCATTCACTTTGGCAATTCTATTCATCCCTAGTCTTTCTCCACATCCTTCTCCTCCAGTGCTTCCCCTCCCTTTTCCCCCCTTGGCTCTATCTGTTATTATTTTAGGAGACCTAAAAATTATTTTAAATGGTAGTTTTTTAAAAAATGCATATATACACCTAAACACACACACACACACCCCTAACATGAAGTTTGCCATTTTAACCATTTTAAGTGTAAAATTCTTGGTATTAAGTACATTCACAATGTTGTGTAACTCTCACCACTATCTATTTCTAAAACTTTTTCATCATCACAAAGAGAAATTCTCTACCTATTAAGAAATAACTCATCCCTTCTTTCTCCCCAGTCCCTGGTATCCTCTATTCTACTTTCTGTCTCCACAAATTTGCCTATTCTGGGTACCTAGAATGGAATGGAATCACCTAATATTTTGTCCCTCTGTGACTGGCTTTTCTTCAGTGTAAAGTTCCAAAGTCCATCCATGTTGTGGCACGGGTCAGGACTTCAGTCCTTTTTATGACTGTATAATATTCCATCACATAGATAGACCACATTTTGTTTATCTATCTACTCATGGACTGATGGACAATGGGTTGTTCCCATCCTTTGGCCATTGTGAATAATGCTGGTTTGGCCATCCATACAGAAGTTTCTGGGTAAGTATATGTTCTCATGTCTCTGGGTATATACTGAGTAGAATTGCTAGATCACATGGTAACGCTATGTTTAACTTTTTAAGGAATAGCCAAATTGTTTTCCAAACCAGCTGTACCATCTCACATTCTCACCAGCAGTGTATGAGAGTTTCACTTTGTCCATATTCTTGTCAACATGTGTTATTTAAATTTTTAAAAAATTATTCTTATAGGGCACCTGGGTGCCTCAGTCAGTGAAGCATCTGCCTTTGGCTTAGGTCATGATCGCAGGGGCCTGGGATCGAGTCCTGCGTCAGGCTCCTTGCTCATGGAGCGGTCTGCTTCTCCCTCTGTCCCTCACCCCACTTGTTCTCTCTCTCTCTCAAATAAATAAATAAAATCTTTAAAAAAAATTACTGTAGCTATCCTAGGCTCTCTCCATTTTTGCCACGTAAGGAAACAGGTGTCACTGAGGACGGAGCATAGATCTTAGGCAGAAAGCCCAGCTCCACCACCAACAGGCAGTGTGAACTGGGTATGTTCCTGGACCTAGTAAAGCCTCAGTTTCTTTTTCTATAACGTGGAACTAATAATGCCTGCTTGGCAAGGTTATCTTGGCATTGTGAATAAAATGATGCATCTAAACACTAGTTCAGCCTCGAAAGCACAAGAAGCTCAATACATGGGACACCCAGCTGGCTCAGTCAATGGAGTGTGTCTTTTGATCTCGAGGCTGTGAGTTTTCAAGTCCCATGTTGGATGTAGAGACGGCTTAAAAATAAAATCTTAAAAAAAATAAAAAAGAAGGAGAAGAATCTCAAAAAGTGTTAGCTGTATTTTCCAGTAAAATATAAGCTTAGGGAAGGCAGGGATTTGGTCTGTTAGTCCCACCTCAGTATCCTAAATGCCTAGAACAATGAGCCGCACTCAGGAGACACTCTAAGATATCTGTGGAATGAATGAATGGAGAACTTACCCAACAGGCAGGGCTATGTGAAAATGAATGATTTGGGGTAGTGAGGACCCTGTCATGGAAGGTGTTCAAGAATGATCTGCACCCATATTCAGTAATGAACTAGCTGGCAGGCCCCATGGAGAGACACCAAGACAAAAACTTGCCCACCCTACCTCCAAAGAGCAGAGGCTACAAGACTTGAGGGGACATGAGCGCACCCAGAATTAACCTCTTTGCCAGGCCAAACAGGCAGACCGGGAGCATTGCCCCGGGAAGGGGAAGGAGGTCAGCAAGAAGGGGTAGGGGTTGGAGCTGGAGCACTCCTGCGGCACCCCTACTCCAGTGAAGCCAGCCTGTCTGGGAACACCTGCCCTCTTCCAGGTGCTGCCAGACCGAGAGGGGAAGCGCTGCATGTTCTGTGTGAAGACAGCCACCCGCACGTACGAGATGAGCGCCTCAGACACGCGCCAGCGCCAGGAATGGACAGCTGGTGAGTGCTCGCTGGGTGGTCTGGGTCTGGCTGGACCTCAGTCGCTCCTCTGTGTAAAGGGGGGTGATGACACTGTCCAGCGGGAGGCTGGAGACTGCCTCGAGCCTCCTCGGAGGCCCCTTTCTGGAGGTGGGCCACCTCGAGGACCCCGCTGCTCCTGGCTGGCGCCCTGCTGACCCCCTCTCTGTCCCTCCGCAGCCATCCAGACCGCGATCCGGCTGCAGGCCGAGGGGAAGACTTCGTTGCACAAGGACCTGAAGCAGAAGAGGCGCGAGCAGCGGGAGCAGCGGGAGCGACGCCGAGCGGCCAAAGAGGAGGAGCTGCTGCGGCTGCAGCAGCTGCAGGAGGAGAAGGAGCGAAAGCTGCAGGAGCTGGAGCTGCTACAGGAGGCGCAGAGGCAGGCCGAGCGCCTGCTTCAGGAGGAGGAGGAGCGACGCCGCAGCCAGCACCGGGAGCTACAGCAGGCGCTGGAGGGCCAACTGCGCGAGGCGGAGCAGGTGGGGCCGGTTCCCGGCGGGGGCGGGGAGGTGGGGATGAGGAGAGACCCCGCCCAAAGCCGAGATCTGGGGGCGTGGTCGGGGGCGGAGCCCGCGGGCCGGGTAAGGCGTTGCATGGAGGAGGGGCTTGGAATGAGGGACTTGGGAAAGAGCCCCGCACTTGAAGCCTGCATCTGGGACGGGCCCTGTGCCAGGGGCGGCGTGAGGAGGGAATGGGGGTACAGGAACCTGGCCATGGGATGGCTTGAGATGAAAGATGGGGCGGGGCCGAAGCTGAGTGCTATAGGTGGTAGAGGAGACCTGGGCTGGGGGCGGGGCTTGGGCAGAGATGCTGCTAAAGACCCCCATAGTCAGGAATGAGTTTGGAACAATGCTAGACTAGATCGGACTAGACTTGATCTAAGTGTGCAGTGAAACCAGTTTGGGGAAGGAGAGACGAATGTGGAGGCGGACTAGACATGTAGAGGCAATCAGATATAGGATTTAAGAGATCTAGAGCTGGAGTTAGAGACACCTGGATCCGATCGCCACTCTGCCTACTTAGGAGCCTTGTGATCTCAGGCAAGTTACTTAGCCTCTCTGTGGCTCAGTCACTTATCAGTGACATGTTGATGCTAACTGTGCTCCTAGAGGTATGATGAGGATCAAATTAGGAAACACCTTTAGTTGTTATAACAATTATTATAATTATAGTCTCTCCCTGCCTGGCACTAGCCCTAATTATAGTCATAATACCTAATATTATAACACATAATGATAATAATTAAGGCTGGTGCTAGGCGGGGGGTGACTTTACCTCCCTCCCCCCATGTAGCATCTGTTCACTGACCATTATCTGACCTAGTAAGGCTCCCAGAAAGAGATCAGATCAGGAAGGAATCCCGACATGAAGGAACTCCCTAGACGCTCAATGGGACAGAGAGCTATGTGGACCAGCCTAGAGGAGTCCTGGGGAAAGGGCAGCGCACCTGCAAACTCCTCTACCCCACACGGTGCCCCCGGTGACATGGCTCCGCGCCCCCGCACAGGCCCGGGCCTCCATGCAGGCTGAAATGGAACTGAAGAAGGAGGAGGCTGCCCGGCAGCGGCAGCGGATCCAGGAGCTGGAGGAGATGCAGCAGAGGCTCCAGGAGGCCTTGCACCTGGAGGTGAAAGCTCGGCGGGATGAGGAGGCCGTGCGCCTCGCCCAGACCAGGTAGGACTGAGGGGCCCCTTCTCGTTCCTCTCCCCTGCTTCCCCGGCGTCCTCCTTGCTGAGCACCTGCGAGGTGCAGTGGCTCTGGAGACGACCCAGTGCGCGCCCCCCTCGACAGACTGCTAGAGGAGGAGGAGGAGAAACTGAAGCAGCTGCTGCAGCTGAAGGAAGAGCAGGAGCGCTACATCGAGCGGGCACAGCAGGAGAAGCAAGAGCTGCAGCAGGAGATGGCGCTGCAGAGCCGTTCCCTGCAGCAAGCCCAGCAGCAGCTGGAGGAGGTGCGGCAGAACCGGCAGAGGGCCGATGAGGACGTGGAGGTGAGGCCTGGGGTGAGGGTGGGCGACGGGGTGAGCCCCTCATGCACAGGACCTGCAGCCTTCCCTCAAACACCGAGTAGACCGTCTCCCCGCTGTGTGACCTCAGGCAGATTGCCTAACCTCTCTGAGTTTCGAGTCCCTCATCTGGCCCGTAATAAGCATGGCCTGAAGACTAAAGGAGCTGGTGGGTGTGATACTTAGTATGCAGCAAGTGTGGAAGAGACATGAGCTGCTATTTTTATCATTATTATCAATCTGGGCAAAATCTCCTCATCCTCTTCCAAGCTCCTACCTTGCTATCCCTGTACTTTGGCTCTCATCTCCATAGAAGAGGGGTTTTTTGGTTGTTGTTGTCTTTATTATTTATTTTTATTTTTTAAAGATTTTATTTATTTGAGAAAGAGAGGGAGAGAATGAAACAAACTCCCCGCTGAGGAGGGAACCAGATGCAGCCTCCATCCAGGACCCTGGGATCATGACCTTTGCCGAAGGCAGGGGCTTAACCAACTGAGCCACACAGGCACCCCAAATTTTTTATGTTCTATTAATATAATTTTATTTTGACTTGGTCATTGTAAAAAATCTGTACACAGAAACATGTAACATAGAAAGGGGAAGTTCCTCTCTGATTCCCTCACCTGATAACCATTGCTAAGGGCTAGGGGACCGGTGGAGCAGAGGTTTTGCTTTTGGTCCTGGAGAGGTGGTGTGGTGTGGTGGTTTACATTTCAACATAGGTCCCTGGGCAAGTCACTTAAGTTCTTTTTTAAAAAAAATATTTTATTTATTCATTCATTCATTCATTCATTCAACAGAGAGAGAGGGGGAGGAGCAGAGGGAGAGGGAGAAGCAGACTCCCCACTGAGCAGAGAGCCCAATGTGGGGCTCCATCCCAGGACCCTGGAATCACGGTCCAAGCTGAAGGCAGATGCCTGACTGAGCCACCCAGGCGCCCCCTCATTTAACTTCTTCTGCACTGGTTTGTTGTTAGCATCTGCTCTGGAGATTAACTAAAATGATAAATATATTTTAGCACCTCTTAGCTGCTTAATAAATGGAACTATAATGATGACAATTTTTTTTAAAGATTTTATTTATTTATTTGACAGAGAGAGATCACAAGTAGGCAGAGAGGCAGGCAGAGAGAGAGAGGGAAGCAGGCTCCCTGCCGAGCAGAGAGCCCGATGTGGGGCTCGATCCCAAGACCCTGAGATCATGACCTGAGCCGAAGGCAGCGGCTTAACCCACTGAGCCACCCAGGCACCCCAAATGATAACAATTTTTGACCCTTTCGGGAGTCCACAAGACCCCTGAAATTAGAAGTTCATCTATATAACTCTTTATGAAATATGTGAGTTTTTCTGGGAAGATGATCAATAGCCTTCGTCAGATTCTAAGGGGCCTGCAGACCCGAAAAGGTCAAGACACCCCATGGAGGATGGTGTTTTTTGACATGCTGTCCGCTGGCCCTGACCCCACAGGCTGCCCAGCGGAAGTTGCGGCAGGCCAGCACCAACGTGAAACACTGGAATGTTCAGATGAATCGGCTCATGCATCCAATTGAGCCTGGAGGTGAGAATGGGGAAAGCCTGGAACTTTCTCTGGAGTGGGGCGAGGGAAGGGAGGGAGAAAGGGATACCTCCAGATCTAGAGAGGCTGCACAGGATTGAAGTTCAGGAGGTTCTCCTCTCCCCCAAGGGCTGAGAAAAGGCCTCTCAACCTCTCTTTAGGTTGCCTTTCTCCTTACTCACGGTTGCCTTTTCTTTGCCAGATAAGCGTCCCACCACCAGTAGCTCCTTCACAGGCTTCCAGCCGCATCTACTTGCCCGCCGTGACTCCTCCCTAAAGCGCCTGACCCGCTGGGGATCCCAGGGCACCCGGACCCCCTCGCCCAGCAGCGGTGAGCAGCAGAAGTCCCTCAACGGTGGGGACGAGGCGCCCATCTCAGCTTCCACCCCTCAGGAAGATAAACTGGACCCAGCACCAGAAAATTAGCCTCTGCTATCCCCTCTTCCTCCCAAACTCATACCCACCAGAACCCAGCCACAGCTGGCCTGTGGGTGATGCCAGCCCCCGCAGAAGAGGGAGCTAAGGTCCTGGTGCCAGGAGCTCTGGCCCTCCAACCATGACACAGTCCAGAATGGAGCCTAGTTCATTTTTCGCACCAGCCCTAAGCCCCTGACCGCTTAGGCTGTCTGGGATGTTGATCCTTGAGAACTTGACCTTGTGCCTTAACCCCAAGGACCCTGTGCCCTGGGCTGGAAAAGAGAGCAAACCAGCAAGCCAATGGCATGTGCCCTCAGACTGCCACCAGGTTGTGGAGGTGCATTTCCAAATAAAAACTGTTCTTGGAATGAACCCTCGATCAGGTCTGCCATCCCTCTCTCCCGCCATGTCCGCTCTTTCAGCCTCAAGTCTACTTGGAGGTCCCCGAGAATAAAGTGGAGGGTGGGGCGAGGCAAGTACATGCTGCCGCTTACTACCTGGGTGACTTTGGTCAAGTCTGCTCACCTGATTGCGCTTCAGTTCCCATGGTGGTAAAATACGGATACTAATGGAACCTGTCTTAAAGGGTTGTTGTGCGGATTAAATGCTTGGCCCACGAGCAAGTGCTATTATTAGTATCACCTAGGTGTGGTTACTGAGCATCTAGTCTATATGCCCTGCACTTCCCCTGGCTATTTCATTCTCCTTGCAACCCTGAGAAGTATTATTATTCTCATGTTCCATGCGGAGAAACTGAGGCCCAGCGAGGTCAGGTAACTTGCCCAAAGCCTTCCAAACTTGCTTCTTTTTCCATTGACTCACTGGCTTTGTCACCTAAGACAGAGATCTGAAATCTAGGGTGCTCCTTCCCCCCATCCCCCCTTGTGGTACACAGCCCATCATGAAATCCGGTAGACCCTCCTTCACTCTCTCATAGCTATCCCTTCCTCTCTATGGCCACGGCCATGGCCAGTGCCACAGCTAAGGCCTTCATAGCCTCCTCCTGCATGCTCACCTTCGATTCCTTCTCCATCTTGCCCCATATGTAATCAGTCAGGTCAAGTTCACGTTCCTACACGTGGCACCTGAGGTTTGTGATGCCCTAGCCCAGGAGAGCCTCCTATGCCTCTGCTTTATAGATTTGCTAATGGCTCCCTTCCTTCTCCTTCCTCTGGGCCAGAACACGCTGTCTTTCCCACCTTACTTCAGGTAACAGCCTCCATAACTAGACACATGAGTTCCTTGAGGGCATGGACGTATGTTCCAACTTACATCCCCAGTGCCTAGCACAACACTTGGCTCTTAGCAGGCATGCAACAGGTGTTTGTTGAATGATTCCATTCTTTTTTTTTTTTTTAAGATTTTATTTATTTATTTGACAGAGCGATCACAAGTAGGCATAGAGGCAGGCAGAGAGAGAGAGAGGAGGAAGCAGGCTCCCCGCTGAGCAGAGTGCCCGATGCGGGACTCGATCCCAGGACCCTGAGATCATGACCTGAGCCGAAGGCAGCGGCTCAACCCACTGAGCCACCCAGGTGCCCGAATGATTCCATTCTAAAAAGAATGAGTGGGTGTCACGCAGCTTAAAAGTGATGAAGGAGCTAAGATTCAAACTCAAGTCCATTCATTTACTCAGTAAATTATTTATTAAGCACTTATATGCCAAGTGTTGGGCTGGGTGCTGGCTACATGGGACAGAACAAAACAGAAGGAGTCCTTGCCCTCCTGGAGTTTATGTGCTAGCTGATACCAAAGTTCATTTCTCAGTGGTGCCTGGGTGTCTCAGTTGCTTGAGTGACTGCCTTTGGCTCAGGTCATGATCCTGGATTGCAAGGACTGAGTCCCATATCACACTCCCTGCTCAGCAGGGGGTCTGCTTCTCCCTCTGACCCTTCCTCCTCTCATGCTCTCTCTCTCTCTCTCATTCATGCTCTCTCTCTCTCAAATAAATAAGTAAAATCTTTAAAAAAAAAAAAAAACCCAAAAACAAAAACCGAAGTTCATTTCTCTTGCAAGGACACCAAGATCTATTGCGAGGAACTTCATTCCAGTGTATTTAAAGTGTCATGAAACAAAATTACCAGTATAACACAGTGCATATTGTGGGATGGGAAGTGAGGTTCAAACTCTAAGTGTGGTAGGAATTCAGAAGAAAGGGGAGGAAGCATTTGGTAGGAGATGGGATTCACAGTGGCCCTTAAAATTTTTGTAAGAAAGAAGAGTTGGAGAACATGGAAATGACAATAAGTAGAAAGAAGCATAATATATCTATGAGCACAAGAAATGTGGATTCTGGATGGGAATTCCTCCTCTGGTGGGAAGGTCCATGGTCCTCTAATTGGAAGTGGGGTATCTCTAGGGTACAAAGAGTTTTCAGAAAATCAATTTGTAGATCCTCAATTTCCAAATGCGCTCTTTACCAAAACTGCTCTTTTTTTTTTTTTTTTTAAGATTTATTTATTTGAGAGACAGAGAGAATCTCAAGCAGACTCTGCACTGAGCCAGGAGCCCGACATGGGGGGCTCAATCCCATGATCCTGAGATCACGACCTGAGCTGAAACCAAGAGTTGGATGCTTAAATGAATGCATCCCTGAGGCACCCAAAACTGCTGTCCTCTTTCACACTGTCGCCTTCCCTACTTTCTGTAACAAGGTTCACCACTCCTTTACCCATGATCTTTCAATGGTGGACTGTGGTGGGGTGGGGGGATACCCTGGAACACTAAACAAAGCAGCAATTTGCAATGCTGGTGCTGGCTGTGGGTGCTGAGAAAATGAATGCCTTAAAAGCTGGACAAGAAATTCTTTTTGTTTTCAAGTCAGGAGGTTTCTAAATCTTTGCTTCAAAACCTAAAAGGACTTAATTGCACTGTCAGCTGAAAAATCATTAACAATATCTTTTCATAATAGATCTTTGTGATTTGGGTTTTTTTTGGGGGTGGTAAACAACTGGGATTTAGATGCCACTGCTGTATCAAAATTCTAAATTCCCATCTATTTATTGATATGAAATGAAAATGAAGCATAAATGAAAACACGGGCCTGCAATTCATGCCGAATGCTGTCTTATTCCAGCAATAACATATTCAACTATGAACATAGGAACTACCTGGGGAAAAAAGCAGTCCAGCCTTTCATTAAGAAATACATTTCTGAGGGTGCCTGGGTGGCTCAGTCTGTTAAGTGTCTGCCTTTGGCTCAAGTCATGATCTCAGGGTCCTGGGATGAAGCCCCATACTGGGCTCCCTGCTCAGTGGAGAGCCTGCTTCTCTTCCCTCTGCTGCTCCTGCTGCTTGTGCTCTCATGCTCTCTCTATCAAATAAATAAATAAAATTGTGTAAGACTTAATTGTGCAAGACTGATGATTCACAGACCTATACCCTAAACAAATAATACATTATATGTTAATAAAAGAAAAAAATACCTTAAAAAAAATTTTTTTTTAATTTTTTTTAGTGTAAAAAAAAAAAAAGAAAGGAAAAGGAATACATTTCTGGGGCACCTGGGTGGCACGGTTGGTGGATTCTGCTTGGAATTCTCTCTCCCTTGGCTCCCCTGCTCATGCTCTCTCTCTCAAAATAAATAAATAAATCCTTAAAAATACATTTCCAATGTATCGTTTGTGTTTATGCATAATATTTATAAAAATCAGAGCATTTATGTTATTTTGATCAATTGTATGTTACTAATTTCGTAATGGTCACTCAAACCAGAAACAAATTTCTCATTTAGAGTTTTATAGTTACTGGGGCCTCTGGGTGACTCAGTTGGTTAAGCATCTGCCTTCAGTTCAGGTCATGATCTCAGGGTCCTGAGATCAAATCCCACATCAGGCTCTCTGCTGAGCGGGAAGCCTGCTTCTCCCTCTCCCACCTCCCCTGCTGTGTTCCCTCTCTTACGGTCTCTCTCTGTCAAATAAACAAATACAATCTTTAAAAAAAAAAAGTTTTATAGTTACATGAAACTTAAAATTTTTTAAAATTTTGGGGCACCTGGGTAGCTCAGACTGTTGAGTGTATGCCTTAGGCTCAGATTATGATCTCAGGGTCCAGGGATAGAGGGCCCCCCCCCTAGTGAATGAGCCCCCAGGGTTGGGCTCCCTGCTTAGTAGGGAGCTTGCTTCTCCCTCTCTCTCTGCCCTCCCACTCATGTTCTTTCTCTATAATAAATAAAATCTATTTTTTTAAAGATTTTATTTATTCATTTGACAGACAGAGATCACAAGTAGGCAGAGAGGCAGGCAGAGAGAGAGCAGGAAGCAGGCTCCCTGCTGAGCAGAGAGCCTGATGCGGGTCTCGATCCCAGGATCCTGAGATCATTACCTGAGCTGAAGGCAGAGGCTTTAACACACTGAGCCACCCAGGCACCCTTAAAATCTATTTTTTAAAAAATTTCAATGTATAGACATATTTTGGTTGCAGAGATGTACAATATGGTAATCAATAAAACACTTAAGCAAAAAAAAATGTGTTACATCGATCAGATTTTTGAGGGGAAAATTGAATGGAAATGCAAGTAGAAGAAGAGAAAGAGACAATGTAATATTTTCTATTGATAAAGAAGAGCTTCTTCATGTATTTTTTTTAAAGATTTTATTTATTTATTTAACAGACAGAGATCACAAGTAGGCAGAGAGGCAGGCAGAGAGAGAGAGGAGGAAGCAGGCTCTCCGCAGAGCAGACAACCCGATGCAGGGCTCGATCCCAGGACCCTGGGATCATGACCTGAGCCGAAGGCAGAGGCTTTAACCCACTGAGCCACCCAGGCGCCCCAGCTTCTTCATGTATTTTTAAGATGGGTGATGGTAAGTGTCACATCTCTATGGGATTTGGGTCTTATTCAATATATTTAAAAGGGTAGTAATGTAGTTTTATGTGAAAATGTCAATATTTATAGAATAATAGAAATGACATCCATTCTCTATGTTTTAAGTGTTCCAACTAATGGTGAAAAATATCAGATGTTACCTTAAAAATGTGCAAGGAGCTTCATAGTTTTATGTTCTTTGGGGAATAGAAAAAAAATTTGAAGACTACTTCCATGAAGGTAGAAAGGACTAGGAAGGTAGAATGAGGCCTGGTTATAGACATTCTTGGAAACTAGGTAGAGTTTAGACTTAAGTGGCAAGCCAACCCTTAAGCTTCAGGGTCAATGGGTCTATTCCAGAATTTTGAATATTCTATGACTGGCCACAGGGAGGTGTTGGTGGTTGAGGTATGAGATATTGAAAAGCAGATCAGCCTGATCCCTGAATACCATCTACATTGGAACTGGCACAAAAGGCTCTCAATCGTGAGAGATGGAACTGGTTGGGGGGGCAGGAGAAGTTATTTTCCAGTCTTTAATTCCAGGATTAGAAAGTAAGTCCTCTGCCCTTTCCAACATCCCAGACAAAGGGGAACGTAACCAATCTTGGATGCCCTCAGATTTCCTCATAAGCTCTGGAGACCACGTAGACAGCACAGCCACGGCGGGCTCAAGTCATCCCTGTAGGGCTTCTGTGTGAGGAAGAGTGGGGAGGTAGCGCAGTTAGTCGGAGGGCAATAGCCTAGTTGCAGATTGTGGCCAGGATCCATAAAAAGCCTTCTCCTCCAGTACATGTGTACATCAGGCTCCCTGTTCAGTGGGGAGTCTGCTTCTCCATCTCCCTCTGTGATCTCTTTCACTCTCACTCTCTCTCAAATAAAACAAACCAAAACAAAACTAAACAAAAAAAACCTTAAAAATAATGAAGATTCAAGAAACAGAAACTGACTGGTTTAAGTTAAAAAAAAAAAAAAAGATTTTATTAATAGCATATAGAAGTGTTCCTGAAGTAATTGGGAGGATGAGCGAAAGACAGTTCAGAGGCTGTCTGGTCAGGAAGGATACCTCAAAAGATGGCACACAACAGTCCTTATGAATACACCCCAGCTGCTTCATCTGGGTACAGATGCCACTGATTCCATGGCTGATATCATGCTACACTTAAAATTGCTGCTTCTTACAGCTAGAGATTGGGTGGACCTGCAGCTCTGCCACTTACCCAAGTGGATTCTGTGTGCTTCCCAGGTTTTCCTTTCCCCAGGTTCTGGTGGAGCCTTTTGTATGGAGATGCCCTAGCTGAAAAGGGGGCCAGAATTAAATCCCTGGCATTGTGGAGCTTCCGCAGTGGAGGAAGAGTCCACGGTGGGATATTCCCCAAATGTAGGAAAGTGATTCGTGCTCGCTTCGGCGGCACATATACTAAAATAGGAAAGTGATTCAGAAGTGAGGTGGCAGAAAAACCAAGAAGGCTTGAAGAGGATGGACATACACAAAATGGCACATTCTGAGGCTAACTATCTGTGGCAAAGGGAGCCATCATCGTTTTATATGAGGTACTAGAGATGTTGTAGCTTGAAGAAGGAAGGACACAGGGGAATGGGACCAGCATCAGAAGGTCTCGTCTATGGAACACAATCTGACTTAGTTTACCTCCAAGGAAGAGGACTGACACTACTGGATAGGCGCACTAGAGGATATAAATTTCTGCTCACTATAAGAAAGATGTTTCCTTTTCATTCTTAAAAAAAAAAAAAAATGGGGAGGAAGCAAGATGGCAGAGAAGTAGGAGACCTAAATTTCATCTGGCCCCAGGAATTCAGCTAGATACTTATCAAACCATTCTCAACATCTACAAACCCAACAGGAGAGAGAAGAGAAGAAGAGCAGCAATTCTAAGAACAGAAAAGCAACCACTTTCGGGAAGGTAGGACTTGCGGAGAAGTGAATCGGAATTGACGGGAAGATAGACCACAGGGGGAGGGCCCGGCTCCCGGCAAGCAGCAGAGCAGTGGAGCACAAAATTGGCACTTTAAGAAGTCTGCTCCGCAGAGGGACATCACTCCAGAGGCTAAGTGGGGGTGGAGCCCTCCTGGGGACAGTGTGGTCTAAGGACCTGCGGGGTCACAGAAAGACCAGGCATGTCTAAGTGTGGCAGAGGTGCCAGGTATCAAAGCTGAGGAAGGAGCTCTCAGCTCGGGGTTACCTTAAACCGTGATCTGAGACACAACTGGGCCACTGTTATTCAAGCAAGGACCTCACAAGTGGCAGATCTGGAGAGACCCCCTCCTTTCCCCTTCAGAAGAAGTGGCACAGGAGCATGTGACAGGAATCTGCTGGGTTTGGAGACTCCAAACAGGGCCATGCGCCAGAGACAGAAATGCTTGGTCACAGGCTGGGTGAGCTCAGACCAGGGAGACAGGAGGGATTGATGGCTTTTCTCTGAGGGTGCCCTGAGGAGAAGGGCCCCGAGCTCTTGGCTCCTCCGGGCTGGAGATTGGGAGGCTGCCATCTTCATTCCTGTCCTCCAAAGAGGTACAGAAAGCATTCAGGAACAAAAGCTACTGAGACCAAAACTACTTAGATTACTTAGCTTGGCCCCTGGCAAGGGTGGTGCAATTTCACCTCAGGCAAAGACATTTGAGAATCACTGCAACAGCCAACCCTCTAGCAGAAGATCAGCAAGAACATTCAGCCAAGACCAAGTTCACCAATCAATGAGAACTGCGGAACTCCAGAGCTAGAAGAAAGCAACACATAGAATTTGTGGGGTTTATCCCCCACGATCCTTCAATCTTTCAAAGGTGAATTAAAAATTTTTTTTTCTTATTCTATTTTCTTTTACTTTTCCTCTTTCCTATTTTAACATTTTTAAACTATTTCATCTTATCAATAGCTTAAAAAAAATCTTTTAAAATTTTCATTGTTAGAGTCATATTTTATCCCCTCATTGTATTTAACCTTATTTTTGGTATACATATAGGATTTTTTTTCTTTAAAATTTTAGGATACAATTTCTTCTAATAGATCAAAATATACCCTAAAACTAGCACATGGCTTTGTCCTAGTCTCCAGCCTGATCACATTCTCCCCTCTTTTCTTTCTTCTTTTTCCAACCAACTTTTTATCAATTCCTTATTTAGAATCTTTCTAAATTTTCACCTTTACAGTCATATTCCATCCCTCCATTGTGTTTACCCTTATTTTCATATATATATATATTTTTTTTTCTTCTTTCTTTAAAATTTTGGGAAGTATTTTCTTCTAAGAGACCAGAATAGACCCAAAATCAAGTGGGTGACTCTGTTTACCAGTCTAATATATATATATATTTTTTTCTTTTTCTTTTTTCTTTTTAAGTTTTCCCCCCCTTTCTTCTCCCCCCACTTTCAGGTCTCTTCTGATTTGGTTAGTGTATATTTTTCTGGGGTCTTTGGTACCCTTTTAGTATTTTGTTCTCTCATTAATCTATTCTTATTTGGATAAAATGACAAGGCAGAAAAGCTCATCACAAAAAAAAAACAAGAGGCAGTACCAACAGGTAGGGACCTAATCAGTACGGATATTAGTAATAAGTCAGAACTAGAGTTCAGAATGACGATTATCAGGGTGCTAGCTGGGCTCAAAAAAAGCATGGAAGATATTAGAGAATCCTTTTCTGGAAAAATAAAATTCCTTTCTGGAGAGATAAAAGAACTAAAATCTAACCAAGTTGAAATAAAAAAAGCTATTACTGGAGACTCTTACTGCTAGGATAAATGAGGCAGAAAGAGAGAACTAGTGATATAGAAGACCAAATGATGGAGAATAAAGAAGCTGAGCAAAAAAGAGACAAACTAACTACTGGACCATGAGGGGAGAATTTGAGAGATAAGTGATATCATAAGATGAAACAATATTAGAATAATTGGGATCCCAGAAGAAGAAGGGGGGGCAGAAGGTATATTAGAGCAAATTATAGTAGAGAATTTCCTTAATATGGCAAAGGGAACAAGCATCAAAATCCAGGAGGTACAGAGAACCCCCCCCCCCAAAATCAATAAAAATAGGTCCACACCCCGTCATTTAATAGCAAAACTTACAAATATTAGGGACAAACAGAAAATCCTGAAAGCAGCTTGGGACAAGAGGTCTATAACATACAATGGTAGAAATATTAGATTGGCAGCAGACCTATCCACAGAGACCTGGCAGGCCAGAAAGGACTGCATGATACATTCAGAACACTAAATGAGAAAAACATGCAGCCAAGAATACTACATCCAGCTAGGCTGTCATTGAAAATAGAAGGAAAGATAAAAAGCTTCCAGGACAAACAAAAGTTAAAATAATTTGCAAACACCAAATCAGCCATATGGGAAATATTGAAAGGGGTCCTCTAAGCCAAGAGAGAGCCTAAAAGTAACAGACCAGAAAGGAACAGAGACAATATACAGTAACAGTCACCTTATGGACAATACAATAGTACTAAATTAATATCTTTTAATAGTTACCCTGAATATAAATGGGCTAAATGCCCCAGCCAAATGACACAGGGTATCAGAATGAATAGAAAAACAAGACCCATTGGTATGCTGTCTACAAGAAACTAATTTTAGACCCAAAGACACCTCCAGATTTAAAGTGAGGTGGTAAATGGAAAACCATTTACCATGTTAATGGACATCAAAAGAAAGCTGGGGTGGCAATCATTATATCAGATAAATTAGATTTTTAAGCCAAAGACTATAATAAGACATGAGGAAGGACACTATATCATACTAAAAGGGTCTTTCCAACAAGAAGATCTAACAATTTTAAATATCTATGCCCCTAATATGGGAACAGCCAATTATATAAACCAATTAATAACAAAATCAAAGAAACACATCGACAATAATGCAATAATAGTAGGGAACTTTAATACCCCCCTCACTGAAATGGATAGATCATCTAAGCAAAAGATTAACAAGGAAATAAAGGCTTTAAATGTCACACTGGACCAGATGGACATCACAGATATATTCAGAACACTTCATCCCCAAACAACAGAATACATATTCTTCTCTAGTGTACATGGAATGTTTTCCAGAATAGATCACATCCTGGGTCACAAATCAGGTCTCAACCTGATCCCAAAAAATTGGGATCACTCCCTGCATATTTTCAGACTACAATGCTCTGAAGCTAGAACTCGATCACAAGAGGAAAGTTGGAAAGAAGTCAAATACATGGAGGCTAAAGAGCACCCTACTAAAGAATGAATGGGTCAACCAGGAAATCAAAGAAGAATTTAAAAAACTCATGGAAACAAATGAAAATGAAAACACAATTTTTAAAAATCTTGGGACACAGCAAAGGTAGTCCTGAGAGGAAAGTATATAGCAATACAAGTCTTTCTCAAGAAACAAGAAAGGTCTCAAGTATACAACCTAACCCTGCACCTAAAGGAGCTGGAGAAAGAACAGCAAAGAAAGCCTAAACCCAGCAGAAGACGAGAAATAATAAAGATCAGAGCAGAAATCAATGAAATAGAAAATAGAAACCAAGAGAACAGTAGAACAGATCAACGAAACTTGGAGCTGGTTCTCTGAAAGAATTAATAAGATTGATAAACCTCTGGCTAGATTTATCAAAAAGAAAAGAGAAAGAACCCAGATAAACAAAATCATGAATCAAAGAGGAGAGATCACAACCAACACCAAAGAAATATAAACAATTGGGCGCCTGGGTGACTCAGTGGGTTGAGCCTCTGCCTTTGGCTCAGGTCATGATCTCAGGGTCCTGGGATCAAGTCCCACATCCGGCTCTTTGCTCAGGGGGGAGCCTGCTTCCTCCTCTCTGTGCCTGCCTCTCTGCCTACTTGTGATCTCTCTCTATCAAATAAATAAATAAAATCTAAAAAAAAAAAAAAGAAATATAAACAATTATAAGAACGTATTATGAGCAACTATATGCCAGCAAATTTGACAATCTGGAAGAAATGAATGCATTCCTAGAAACATATAAACTACCACAACTGGACCAGGAAGAAATAGAAAACCTGAACAGACCCATAATCAGTAAGGAGATTGAAGCAGTCATCAAAAATCTCCCAACAAACAAGAGCCCAGGGCCAGATGGCTTCCCAGGGGAATTCTACCAAACATTTAAAGAAGAATTAATATCTGTTCCAAAAAAAGAAATGGAAGGAAAACTTCTAACCTCATTTTATGAGGCCAGCATTACCTTGATCCCAAAACCAGACAAAGGCCCCACAAAAAAAAAAAAGGAGAATTATAGACTAATATCCTTGATGAACACAGATGCAAAAATTCTCACCAAAATACTAGCCAATAGGATCCAACAGTACATTAAAAGAATTATTCATCATAATCAAGTGGGATTTATTCCTGGGCTGCAAGTTTGGTTCAACATCTGCAAATCAATCAGTGTGATAAAATACATTAATAAAAGAAAGAACAAGAACCACATCATACTCTCAATAGATGCTGAAAAAGCATTTAACAAAGTACAGCATCTTTTCCTGGTCAAAATTATTCAAAGTGTAGGGATAGAGGGTACATACCTCAATATCATCAAAGCCATCTGTGAAAAACCCACAGTGAATATCATTCTCAATGGGGAAAAACTGAGAGCTTTTCCCTTAAGGTCAGGGACTCGGCAGGGTTGTCCACTCTCACCACTGCTATTCAACATAGTACTAGAATTCCTAGCCTCAGCAGTCAGACCACAAGAAGAAATAAAAGGCATCCAAATTGGCAAAGAAGAAGTCAAACTCTCACTCTTTGCAGATGTTATGATACTTTATGTGGAAAACCCACTTCAAAACTGCTAGAACAGGAATTTAGGATATTAAAATATATATAGGATATAAAATCAATGCACAGAAATCAGTTGCATTTCTATACACCAACAGCAAGACAAAGAAAGAGAAATTAAGGAGTTGATCCTATTACAATTGCACCCAAAACCATAAGATACCTAGGAATAAACCTAACAAAAGAGGCAAAGATTTCCATACTCAGAAAACTATAAAGTACTCATGAAAGAAATTGAGGAAGACACAAAGAAATGGAGAAATGTTCCATGCTCATGGATTGGAAGAACAAATATTGTGAAAATGTTGGTGCTACCTTAAGCAATCTACATATTTAACGCAATCCCTATCAAAATACCATCTATTTTTTTTTCAAAGAAATGGAACAAATAATCCTAAAGTTTATACAGAACCAGAAAAGAACCTGAATAGCCAGAGGAAGGTTGAAAAAGAAAGCCAAAGTAGGTGGCATCACAATTCCAGACTTCAAGCTCTATTATAAAGCTGTAATCATCAAGACAGTATGGTACTGGCACAAAAACAGACACATAGATCAATGGAATAGAATAGAGAGCCCAGAAATGGACCCTCAACTCTATGATCAACTAATCATTAACACAGCAGGAAAGAATGTCCAATGGAAAAAAGACAGTCTCTTCAACAAGTGGTGTTGGGAAAATTGGACAGCCACATGCAGAAGAATGAAACTGGACCATTTCCTTACATCACAAACAAAAATAGACTCAAAATGGATGAAGGACCTCAATGTGAGACAAAAATACATCACAATCCTTGAGGAGAACACAGGCAGCAACCTCTTTGACATCAGCCTCAGCAACTTCTTCTTAGAAACATCACCAAAGGCAAGGGAAGCAAGAGCAAAAATGAACTAGTGGAACTTCATCAAGATCAAAAGCTTTTTGCATGGCAAAGGAAATAGTCAACAAAACCAAAAGACAACTGACAGAATGGGAGAAGATATTCATAAATGACATATCAGATAAAGGGCTAGTATCCAAAATCTATAAAGAATTTATCAAATTCAATACCCAAAGAACAAATAATCCAATCAAGAAATGGGAAGAAGACATGAACAGACATTTCTGCAAAGAAGACATCCAGATGGCCAACAGACATATGAAAAAGTGTTCCATATCACTCGGCATCAGGGAAATACAAATCAAAACTACAATGAGATACCACCTCACACCAGTCAGAATGGCTAAAATTAACAAGTCAGGAAATGACAGATGTTGGTGAGGATGTGGAGAAAGGGGAACTCTCCTACACTGTTGGTGGGAATGCAAGCTGGTGCAGCCACTCTGAAAAACAGTATGAAGGTTCCTCAAAAAGCTGAAAATAGAGCTACCCTATGACTGAGAAATCACACTACTGGGTATTTACCCTAAAGATACAAATGCAGTGATCCGAAGGGGCATGTGCACCTGAATGTTCATAGCAGCAATGTCCACAACAGCCAAACTATGGAAAGAACCGAGATGACCTAGATGACCATGAACTGATGAATGGATAAAGAAGAAGTGGTATATATACACTCAATGGAATACTATGCAGCCATCAAAAGAAATTAAATCTTGCCATTTGCAATGACATGGATGGAACTAGGAGGTATTACGCTGAGTGAAATAAGTCAATCAGAGAAAGACAATTTTCATATGATCTCCCTGATATGAGGAATTTGAGAGGCAAAGTGAGGGGTTAGGGGTGTAGGGGAGGAAAAAATGAAAAATGGGATCGAGACGGAGACAAACCACAAGAGACTCTTAATCTCATGAAGCAAACTGACGGTTGCTGGTCGGTGGCAGGGGTAGGGAAAGGGTGGTTGGGTTATGGACATTGGGGAGGGTATGTGCTATGGTAAGTGCTGTGAAATGTGTAAACTTGATGATTCACAGACCTGTAGCCCTGGGGCAAGTAAGACGTTATATGTTAACAACAACAACAACAAAAACCCAACCATGTTTGCATTATGAAAAAGACATCCTCAGAATAAAAACGTGGAAAGATAGTAACTCCTAGAAACACAACCCAAAGACAACTGCTGACAAGATATTGTGTTTCCTTTCAATTTTTTGGAATATTTTATTTATTATGTATTTGACAGAAAGAGACACAGAGAGAGAGGAACACAAGCAAGGGGAGTGGGAGAGGGAGAAGCAGACTCCCAGCTGAGCAGGGAGCCCAATGTGGGGCTCGATCCCAGGACCCTGGGATCATGAACCCAGCCAAAGGCAGATGCTTAACGACTGAGCCACCCAGGTGCCCCTCCTCTCCGTTTTTTCTATCCTTTTTTTGTTTCCCAAACAGTATACATAGCTATACATGCTATTTATATCTCATCAGATTTTGCCTTTTCCCACTAATATCATATGATATCATTCCTTCCCCCCACCCTTATTTTTTTTACCAACTTTGCAGAGCATACTATTCCATCAGGAGCATACAACATTATTTGCTAAACATTTCTCTGTTGTTGACAATAACCTTAGCCCCCAGGTTTTTGTTTTTTAAATAATATTGCAATGAGCAATGGAATTATGTGGCCTCAATATTAAATGCATACTAATTAAATATATTATTCTCTTTCTATTTATCTTTTAAATATAAATATGAAATGTGGTGGAAAATGTAGTATCTTGAGAACACTCCCAGAATTTCTCTTAGGAAGGGAGCTATTTTTATTAGGAGAAATAAGACTCTTAGTGGTACAAAGGAAGATCTTTAGGGCGCGAGTGTTAGCGGGAACCCTAGCAATGAAGAATAGGGTTAAGTTGTATCTATCTGCCTGGAAATCAGGAAGAATTTCTCCAGAGAGGGTGGGATAGAGGAGAGAATGGTCCGGCAGGGAGGGGAAGTAGTGATCTGGGAGAAGGCAAGACCCTAAGCAGTGAAGGGCCAGTTAGAAAACCTCAAAAGCATTGTTCAGAAAAGACTCTAAAGAATGTCTGGTGTGTGAGCCTCAACTGTTTGCAGTGCATCATGGGACCCTGCTGCGGGGCTCAGAGCATCAGAATGTCTTCTCTACCCATGAATGTTTTGTGTGGGAAGATACGTGGGCAGTCCTCAGGAAGGGCTGAGCTTCATCTCTGCATTTTTGAACCGTGGCACTACAACAGCCTGGCAGAAACAAAGCCTGAAGGCATTGAGATTTAGAACACAAATCCCCAGAAACTGGCAGAAATCTAGGGAAGGCTTTGACCTCCATGATTCACTCTTACTTCAATCGCGAAGGGCAAGGAGGTTGACGTCTGAATGCACATTACAAAGTAATGCATATTTATATCAAAAAGTACAAAAGAGAGAGAGAAGCAGGAAAAAAAATCACTCAGGGTTCTATCATCCAGATATCTGAGGGTGTGGCCAGAGGAATGTATTTGAGAGGGAAGGGGTAACCTTAAATTTAAGGGTGGTGTTAAGAAGGGAGTTACACATTGCTGGTATACCTATGAATCAAGTTTTGTTGGTCACTAGATGACAAACCCAACTTCTCCCATACTGCCTACTAGCTGCTAGGTATCTTTTCACAGTATATCTGAAGGCACAGGTTTGGGATAACAGGATTCTTCCAGGTCTCAAAAAACTAGTTTAGGAAGGAAGAGCAGAATTTGCTACAACAGTAAGGAGAATTCTCCCAGTTTAGCTGGATATTCAGGAAGATAGGTAAAAACTCCATAACCATAAATTTCTAGTTGCAGAAGCCTGTAGAGAGAGAAAACCCTTTCATTAAAATTTCAGGCAGCATTGACTCCTTCAGCGTGGTCTGGAGACCCAGGTTCTAACCTCGGCGTTGCTTCTAACTGCAAGTCACTCACCTTCTCTGGGACTGTTTCTTCACTGCAAGGACGTGGAGGCTGTATTAGGCTGTATTAGACGCCCTCTAAATTCCTTTCCAGCTTTAAATTCCCTTTTGTGATACTTGCTGGACTTGTTTTACTGGCCCTGGAACATCCCCTCCTGCTCCTCCTTCAGCCGCCGCGCCCGCATCCCGCACCAGAGGGCGCTGCAGGCGGGCCCTGCGGAGCGTGCGGTGGGCGGAGTGCAGAATCAGAGGAGTCTCCAGGAGGCTCTGTGATTGGCTCCGGTCGGGGCGGAAGGGGGCGTGGAGAGAACGGAGTGGGCTGAGGTGCGCGGTGACGTCAGGATAGTGGGGCGGGTCCGGGCCGCGCAGCGTGTGACGCCGCGGCCGCTGCGGAGCTGGGGATTAATGGGAAAAGTTTTGGCAGGCTTCGGAGGATCCTGCGTAGCCTGCGGGACGGCAGCGGCGGCCCGGGAGACGGCCAGAACAGGTCAGCCCGGGTCGGGGGAAGCAGTAGGCGGGCGGCAGAAGGAGGCGGCTAGTCCGGGCTGAGGCGGCCCGCGGGGCCGGGGCGCGAGGCCCGGCGGGGAGTGGAATGAGGGGAGCGGCAGGGGTCCGCGGCGGAGCAGCTGCGGCTTCCCGACACCCCGGCCCCGGCCGGTCCGCGGTGGTTTGTGGGTCTCCTGGCGCCCCGCCGCCCTTGAGCCCCTGGCCTTTTGGAACCCCATCACTGAGCCCGAACCGCGGGCCTCCCCCACCCTACTCTATGCCCCCTCTTGGGCCTAGTGGCTCCGTCTCCTCCCACTTCTGTGGCCGAGACCCGAGAGCCGGGTCTACGGCTCGGGGTCCTCTCTCGTTCCCTACTGTTGTCTCTGACCTCTTCCTTCATCGCTTCTCTGGTGTCTCCAAATCCATTGCCCCCTCTACCCAGGGTCTCCTTGGGGGAATCTTCTCTGTCCCTCTCGTTACCTCTTGCCTTCGTCCCCCCACCCTTGACCGGTCTTTGCTCTCTTTTTCCGTCCCTGTCCCTTCCTCCCCCCATTGCCTGGCCCTTCTCGGCATTACGGCTTCTGGTCATCTTTGCGGTGTTATTAGGCTTTTTCTGTACTTTGCCAGCAATCTGTCTACCTAAGCCCCTTCTACCCTGGCTATCCTCAGAGGCCCAATTTTTGCCTCTCTCTCTAATTTCCTGTCAGCTGCCTCTCATTCCCTTCCAGTCTCTTACCTCTATTTCAGGGAGAAGCATTAGCTCCACACACTACTCTGCTTTCCCTTAATTTGCTACTGAGATACCCCTGGCGGGGGGGTCGTGGGGGGGAGTGGGGGGTGTGTCCAGCCCCTGATTAGAGTAAGAGCTGAAGTAAGTAGCAGGCATGTCTGTGTGGGAGCATTTACTTGGGTGTTGCATCAGGGATGGTGTCCAGTTTGTAGACCATTCTAATCTCAGCTTTAATACTTCCCCTTTATGGGTCTGTTGACTTCCAGGAACCCTTGGGGAGAGAGCAGCCGCTGACTTGGGTGTGTGCCAGGGGTAGCTGGAGGCCTCATCCAACTCTTTTCCCCTTCCAGGAAACAGGGCTCTCTGTCTTTCCACTCTGGATGTACCAAGCACAGTTACACCATGATACTCCAGATTATCTCTGGCCTCACTCCCACCCTTCACCCTTTGCGCCATCCCCCAAAGCTAAGAGGAGTCTCCAGAAGTTGTGTCCCAAAGAATCCCGTAACCTTTTTCCTCTGTACTGGCTCCAAGACATTTTTTTCCTACTTGAGTTTTGAAATAGATTGCTAGCCTGATAGCCCTGGGGCTGGCAGGCATCTGTCCCATTTGTTACTGGTCACCTGAATCAGTTTCTGATTTTCACTCGTGTATCTCTAATCCACTGAACGTTGGGCCTCTGATGAGTAGGTTCTCTTGAAGGTTCTTCTCCCTCCCGTTTTCCTTGAGAGCTTAATTTCCTGTGGCTCCAGGAGGAAGGCTGACCCCTAAGTTCTGGTCCCTTTGCCCTGTCAGGTGGATATCTGCCTGGGGAGTTGGTGGGGCTGCGTTAGATGGACGGTGTCATTGTTTCTGGCCACTCACAGAGATATCTTCTCTGGGGCCAGAAAGCCCACTGCCTTCCTGGTGTGTCTGGGGGTTTAACCTTCTTGTCAGGCAGAAAGTTCTTTTCAGATGCCTTCAATTTGAGCTCCTTTATTTGGCATTGGTCCCTGGAGAGATTTTTAGGAAATAACATTATCCTGTTTCTGGCCAGACTGATCTTGGAGGATTCTGAAAGCATGACCCACTCTCACATTTAGAAGTGAAGCCCTGTTTCACCTGACTCCGGGTTTCTAGGTCTCCTCTTTTGAGGATCGTGCTGTCTTTGAGCCAGAATTGGACACAGAATTGGCAACCTTCAGGAGCTGTGGTGGAGAGCCAAGTGAGCCAGCTTAGACCAGACTTAAAAGTTTGGGAGCCCTCTTGTGTACTGACCCTTTTCTGTGAAAGGAATAGGACTGTGGATGTCTGAGCCTCTCCCCTCTCCATTGACCCCTGAGTCCTTCCCTGAGCAGTGCCTGGGTGGGATTTGGATAGAATGGACCAAAAGGGGTCCCTTGTTCTTACATAAAGCATCCCTCCAGAGTTATAGTGTGTCGTTCTGATGAAGGTGAAGTCATGTGTTTGGCAGTAGGTTAGTCCAGTCTGACTCCCAAGGACTTTACCTGACTCTTTCTAGAGGTTTTCTGCTCCTCTGTCTTTGCTTACCCATTAGTACTCTCCACTGAGGCAGCAGGTGAGAGGGGCTTAAGAAGGGGTCAAGCCCAGTCCTTATGGAACAGCTTTGGCACCACCAGCTCTGGCTGGTAAGCTTCTTGCCATCTGTCCACCCTGTGGCCTTGGCGGTGGTCAGAGTTATCAGTGACCAAGTTCCCATTCAGTAGAGTTTTGCAGAGTTTGGGTCAGCCTTCTTTCTTTTTCAAAGGTGTGGGCAGACAGGTCCCCTGACATTATTCTACAGAGGCTGTAGTCCATCAGCTCCTTAGTTCTTTTTGTTTGGCTATTTCTTCTTGCTTCTCCACTACTGTTTTCCTCCTTTGGTGTAGGCCTCTACCCGTTCCAGAAGAATGGCCCTTACCCCACCTGTGGTCCCTCAGGGCCTGATAGAGGCCAGCCAGAGTTGCACGCTGGCCTGGGCAGCAGGTAGGCCTCTGCTCTCGATAGAGTGCTGCTGTTCTGGCTGTTGTGCAAGCTGTCCCGAGGCCCTGCAGATCCCGGCATGTCCTCTCTCTCAGGAGGAGTCAGACCTGTTGCTTCTAAAGGCCTCAGCTGTAGAGCCCATCATTGCGGCCCACCTCCCCGGGTGGTCCCTGCTGGCTGGGGAGCCCAGTTGCAGGGCCCACTACCCATGCCTGAGCTGGGCCTGCAGGTACCAGGAGTTGCCTCACTGCCCTGCACTGTCCACAGTGGGATCACTCTCTTCTTCCTCCCTGCCCAGTGTCTCCACCAAGTTTGTCTGTCCCTCCAGGCTCTGGCTTGTGTCATGTCAGAAGTTCTGTGTGCAATGCCCTCGTCTGTGCCATGTTGTTGTACATGGCATGGCAGCTTCTGCTTGGGGATGGTCTGATGTTCCTGAGTATTTTGCTGTGCCTTTGGATCCAGGGGGAGGAGCCCTTTGCAGCAGCTGTGTTTCACCAAGTCAGAGGAGAGCTGGGTGCTTGCTCGAACCTGGGAGGGAGGAGATGACCCCTTGCATCAGGTTTCAGCCATGTGGGTCTTCTTCTTGGCAGATGGTTCCTGGCCTCTGTGGCTCTGAGGCGGGTGATTCGGGTGTGACTCTAGTCTTCCTGCCACAGGGCTTTGGTCAAGGACTCAAGCATGACTCAGGGCATCTCCATTTCTGAGCTGCCACCTGTGGAGGCTTTTGGGCTCCAGGTCCCTTCTTCCCTTGGCCAGCTCCTTTTGCCTCGCTCAGGGAAAATGAGCAAAGCTGGTGTCTGCTTACTGAGAAATGAGCAGACTCCTTCCAGGATCGGGAAATATTTGCTGACTCAGGCCCAGAATAACATCTCAGGCTGTGTGTGTGTGTATGAGGGACAAAGAAAGAGCCCGCTTATCTAAGAGCAGTTTTGGAGCCCTCATGTTTACTTAAAACATGAACGTTACTTTTCTGACCCCAGTGCCTCTCCAGTAAAGATGTTGGGTTTCTTTCTGTCCTGCAGCGTTGTGTGGCATTTTGGGCATGCACGTGGTACTCACGCAGTGGCTTCTGTTCACCGATAGATGAGGACAGATGCGCCAAAGAGGTAATCCCGTTTTCCTTACACAGGACCTCTGACGACCAACTGAGACATCCCAGGTTTAGGATCCTGGCCTAAATGATGGAAGTTTCACTAGGGCTGAGTTCCCAGATCCCAGGTGCCTGTCATAACATGTGGTACTCGTTGCTTCCACATAGTGGGCGCTTATTAAATAATTATTAAATGTCTATGGCTTATGTAGTTTTTTGGGGAGTGTTGATATTGCCTCACCTTTGCACCCACTGAAACATAAAATCCACAAAGGGCAGGGACTTATTTTATTTCCTGTTGTGTCTAGGACTGCCTAGTGCTGAGGAGATTCTAAATATTTGTTGAATGAATCAGTGCACAAACTTTTCTTCTCTATCCATATGGGTGCCAGGCCACAAAGTTGGTGCTTTACATTCTCTTTCATTTATGCAGCAGGCATTCCTGAGTGTCTGCTGGGTACCAGGCACAGTACTAGACACTTGGGAAGTGATGATAGGAAAAAAACCAAATTCATTCCCTGCCTGATGGGTCCAAAGTTTGTTGGCACACATGAGATCTGGGCATAATACACAAGAGTTTTTCCTTCCATCTCTGCTGGCATAGCAGGTCCTCACCAGTGTCTGAACAATGTGGATGGCCTCTCATCACTGTTTCCCTGTTTGTTCTCAGGATGCCTGGCAGATTTTATAAACCCTCAGAAGGGGAGCTGCAGGGAACTCGATGTTCATTGTTTCAGCTATCTGGGCGGCCGGGGCTGTGGGGAGATCCCTGCTGGGGGCCAGGGGAAACATGGGCTCCTGTCAGATTTGTTTTAATCTCTGAAGTTCAGTGGTTCCAGCAGCTGTTTATGGGCTTCACTTCCCTTTCTCTGCCTTTAACTTGCTGTGGGTTTTCCTGTTGCCAAACAGGGTGCTGAGCCCACATGTCTGTCTGTCTGTGGGGGCCAGCTCGCTTGTGGATCTTGCAGGAATGCCTCAGGCAGGGGCCCCTCTGGTTGTCAAACCCATGCCCAGTCCTTCCTCTGAAGGAAATGTGAATGAGGAAGAAGGGGGGTGTGGGAGGCCGCTGAGGTTCCCTGAGAGGGGATCAGGTAGAGGGAGAGCCACTGAGTTCATGGCTTTGTCATTCGTTCCAGCAGCAGCTGGCCACAGAGCCGCATGTCCAGAATTCACTTGTCCGGTTTATCCCTGAGCTTTGAGCTCCCAGTCCCAGCCAGAAATTTTCCTTCTTAGTTTCCACTGGCAAAGGTGAGCCTGGGGCGTTATCAGATTTTTCAGTGCTAATCTCAGAAGTCTGTGGTGTGTTCCTTATCTTCATCTTTCCCATCTGAGGTCAGGTCCTGTGACCGATGTTTCAGATACAGTCCTTGGCTGCTCCCCCTCCCTCCCCACCAAGGGTGTGGAGTCTGGCTGGGGAGAAAAGACATATGCACAAAAAGATTTTGAAAATATGAAGAGAGCTGGTGGGTATGAGGATAATGGCAGGTATACTCATTTAGAGGAGCTGATCGTTACTTTGGATCAGCTTTGTTCCTGAAGAAACTGGGTTTCAGATTGGGCCTTGAAAGAAAGTTGGTTTATTTTGAGGTCTTTTTTTTTTTTAAGATTTTATTTATTTATTTAACAGAAAAACAGCACAAGTAGGCAAAGTGGCTGGCAGAGGGAGAGGGAGAAGCAGCCTCCCTGCTGAGCAGGGAGACTGATGCCGGGCTTGATCCCAAGATGCCTGGATCACAACCTGAGCCACTCAGGCACCTCAGTGGTTTTGATTGTTTGTTTTTAAGATTTTTATATATTTATTTGCCAGAGAGAGAACACGAACACAAGCAGGGGAAGCTACAGGCAGAGAGAGAAGTAGGCTCCCCGCTGAGCAGGGAGCCTGACACAGGGCTTGATCCCAGGACCCTGGGATCATGACCTAAGCTGAAGGCAGATACTTAACCAACTGAGCCACCAGGTGCCCCTGAAGTCAACTGTTGTGCTGTCATAAACAATGAATGTCATAAGCATCATAAACAATGATTCTCAAACCTTTTGACCTCAAGACCCTTTTACACTCTTGAAAATTATTAGGGGCACAAGAACTTCTATTTATCTTAGTAGAAACTAAAAACTGAGGAATTTTTTTAAATTACTAACTTATTAATCCATTTAATATAATAATAAACCCATTACATTTACCACAAATGGCATGTTTAAGAAAAAATGGTTATTATTCAAAACAGATTTGAGAGAAGTGGCATTGTTTTACATTTTTGGCAATCTCTTAATGTCTGGCTTAACAGAAGACAGCTGGATTCTCATAACTACTTCAGTCTGCTTTGGTCTCTTGAGATATGTTGTTTTATTTGAAGGCCATGAAAAAAATCTGGCCTCACACAGATAGGTTCTTGAGAAAGAGGGAGTAATAGCTTTTAACAGCTTTTGCAGATAATTGTGGATATTCTTCTTTGATACACTACCAAAATAGGACAAATGGTAGTTTCTTAAAGGGTAGTTGGAGTGTGGAGTCTGAAACCTTACCAACAGAGTTTTCATACTATAACATTAAAATCCATGGGTTCCTCTTGTGCTTTGAATGGATCTTTTACTTTAAGTTGGTCACCAGAAAATATTGGTTCACTAAGTCACATAAATCTTCTAAATGTTGACATATTTCATTTTACAATATCAATAAATCATATTAATACCACTGATCTCAACAGAAAGGCATTCAAGTGTTGAGAAGCTGTTAAGCTCAGAGTGGTAGATACAAGCTTTCCATAATTTGGATTTTCTCTTGAAAGCTTGATTTTTATCACTGGTAACATACTCTCAGGTTTTTTTGTTTGGTTGGTTTTTTGTTTGTTTGCCTAAAGATTTTATTTTTTGAGAGAGAGCACAGGTGTATGTGTGTGGGGAGGGGCAAAGGGAGAGTGAGAGAGAGAATCTCAAGCTAACTCCCTACTGAGTGCGGAGCCTGCCACAGGGCTCGATCCCATAACCCTGAGATCATGACCCAGGCCGAAACCAGAAATAGGACACATAACCCACTGAGCCACCCAGGTGCCACCCCATACCGTTGGGCTTTTTATTTGAATCTCCCTTTCCAAGAAAAAGTCTGTCAAATACTCAAAGTCTAAATAATTATAGTGTGTTACTCTTTTCTTTGAAGTAAAAATGTTTCAAGAAGAAAATGACTAGCTTCCCACAATTTTTCGTGAGACAACCATATGACTCTCCTTACAAAGAATATTTAAAAGACACATACTTAAGGGTCATGATTTAACAAAGTCAGTTTTTATTGTCTCGTCTAGCAGTTCCTTCCCTGATTTACCAGCGTGGCCCTGAGGGCCTCAGTGTGGGGAGCCGCCAGGTTCTCTTCAACAGTTGGGTGTTCTGGTCAGTGCAACATGACACCCCTTTTTTATTTTATTTTATTTTGTTTTGTTTTGTTATATTATGTTTATGTTATGTTATGTTATATTGTGTTATTTTTTTTGAGTCCAGTCTTCAAAGCCTGCCTTCCACGCCGCCTTGTCATCATCTCCACAGCTCTCCAGAGATCATTGGCGAATTCTCCACAGCTCATAGTGCCACACCTGTGAAAGAGTTCTCCCACGGGGAGGACACTGGAGGGAGAGGCTCCCTGTGTTGTGGGAAAACCACTTCGTGCTTAAGTTCATTCCTCTACTGTTAGGCCAATAGGTGCCTCAAAGCAGATTTTCACTGCCCTCATTTGCAATTGTCTGTAACTCCTTGATCCTTGTCTTAGTACTGCTCTTGGCACTTCCCTCATCCAAGAGTTGTAACCTCAGAGGCACACAGTTCTTTGGCTTCCACTCCCGTGGAAGTCCAGGCCAACTTTGCTCTCCCAGTGGCAGGTGTAGCCAAGCAGGCCACCCTACATACCCAACAGTCTGCGGGCCCACTTGCTCCTCAGAAACAGGCCTTCCTTCACTCTGCCAGAACCCAGAGCTTTACCTCTCATCCCCTTTTCCAAACAAGCAAAGAAGGTACACTTTCCTCAGTGTCCCTTTGTTGCTTCCAGCATTGCCTTGTTCGTGTCTCTCACTCTCTTCACCTCCAGTGCTATAGACATTTTGGGCTGGGGAATTCTTCATTGAGTAGGCTGTGTGTTGTGGGATGTTTAGCATCATTCCTGGCTTGGACCCACTAGATGTTAATAGCAACCCTCCCCTGCTTCTGCCTTCCTTCCCTGCACCAGTTGTGAAAACCAAGAATGTCTTCAGACATTGCCACATCCCCCAATACAGGGCAGACTCACCCCTGGTTGACAGCCACTGCTCCATTGCTTTGCCCACTAAATATTTCTGGCCAGCTGGGTCCCCTGTTGAACATGACATCAGTAGAACCAATACGGGAAGCATGCAGTTCTTACACTGGAAAAGTCTCCTTAATCATCTCACTGAGCCCTTGAGGGCTTTGGGGAGGAGTGAAATAATTCACAGTGAGATGGCATGTTCCAACTCAGTAAGAAGCCATATGACATCTATGCAACAGAGGGACAGTGCCCAAGGTGTAAAGCAAGGTCCCGGAGTGGCTGTGTTTGTCATGGCTTGCTTATCCAAATATTTCAGTGTCTGTGCCAAAACCATCTTCCTATAGCTCTCAGAGGTGCCAAGTACAATAGAGTTGATGTCGCAGGTAGACTGCCATTAACCTGTCTGTTCCTGACATCAGACATTACCAGCTGATCAGCTGCTCTGATCACAGCAGTCTTCCTTCCCTCGCCGAAGCCACAGGGGTTCTCAGAACCCTCTACCGAGGGCAGTTCTCATGAAAGAAGGCTTACCTGCCATCGCTGATCGTGAGCTTGTCTGTCTGGTCCAGACCATTTCTTTCCAGCTTCCCGTCCTGCAAAAGCCTTCAAGAGAGCCCAGAGATCCCGGTGGCTTCCCCTGGGCCCTCAGCACTTGCATCTTGGGATGTACTCTTGTGTAGTCCATTGGAGGCTGCAGATTGCAGACGACCCTTCAAGGGTAGATCTCCAAGGAGGCCCACCAAAGGCTAAAATGCTCAGTTCCAAGAAATTAATTCCCCACCCCGTAGATAATAGCAAGCAATGATAGCAAAAGAAAGCCCCTGGCCCAGGACACTGCCAAGATTCCTGCTCTGGTCTTTCACGTAGACCAGAGGTCTGAATTCTGTTTCTTCCACGCTCTTGCAATCTATCTGCCATGGTGGTAGACTGGGTCATGGTCCCCAAATGTATGTAGGCCATAACCTCTACGACCTGTGGATGCTACCTTATATGGCAAAATGGACTTGGCCAAGGCGATTAATTTAAGGATCTCGCGATGGGAAGATTATCCTGGATTATCTGAATGGGCCCTAAATGCAGTCACGGGTGTCCTGTGAAGAGGATGGCAAAGGGAGATTTGATATAGAAGAGGGCAGTGGGACTGCAGGCTGCTACCCCACAGGCTCTGAAGATAGAGGAAGAGGCCAGGGAGCGTGAGGAATGCAGCTCTAGGAGCGGGAAAAGGCAAGGAAGCAAGCACTCCCCGAGAGCCTCTGGAGGAAGCGTGGCCTTGCCAATACCTTGATTTTTGGAGTGAAACCAGTTTTGGACTTTGAGCTATAAAAGAATAAATATGTTTTGTTTGAAGCCACTACATTTGTAGTAATTGGTAGCAGTGGCAATAGGAAACCACTCCAAGGCTCATTTGCCTCCAGGCCCAGGGGGTGACTTGGCTGGTCCTCACTCTTGTTTCATTCAAGTCTTAGAGCACCCCTGTTGCAAGATTCTAGGTCCTGCCCTTTCCTAGACTAATCTTTGAAGCAGTTTATTCTTTGAGGGGACCTTTTAGGGAGTTCTTGGGAGTAAAAGAAAAGGCCTCAGGTAGTATCTGATCCTTGCTTTTGGAAGTCACCCCACATCTTCAGTCAGTTGAGTAAGAGGGGGTTTCTTTCAGACTGTTGAGGATCCAGGATTAGTGTAAATCTGACCCCACTTCCATCTTCCACTCATTAATGTGCAGTTATTGGGTACCTCCTATGTGCTAGGCATTGGGGCTGAAGAAGTAAACAAAGCAGATAGAAAATGTCTTGTGCTTTCATGGTCGTTATGGTCAGGAACCAGGAGAGAGCCAGAATTAGGTAGTTAACATGTCAGATGATGGTAAATGCTGTATCAAAAAATAAAGTAGGAGGGGGTGCCTGGATGGCTCAGTTAAGTGTCTGACTCTTGGTTTTAGCTCAGGTCATGATCTCAGTGTCATAAGTTCAAGCTCAGCGTGGAGCAGACTTAAAAAATAAAACAAGGGGCGCCTCAGTGGCTCAGTTGGTTAAGTGTCTGACCCTTGGTTTCAGCTCAGGTCATGATCTCAGAGTCGTGAGATTGAGCCTGGTGTCGCACTCTGGAGTCTGGTTCAGATTCTGCCCCCCCCCCCCCACCATTCGTGTGCACACACTCTTTCTCTCTCTCTAATAAATAAATACATAAATAAAGTCTGTCTTAAAAGGCAGGAAAGAGTAGTATTACTTTTAAATAGAGGGCTTGAGGACAGTCTCACTGAGAAGGTAATATTTGAGCTCAAAGAGAAGAACGAGCCATGTGTGGAAAGATCCTTACAAGCAGAGGGAAAGCAAGTGCAAAAACTCTGAAGCAGGAACATGGCTGGTGTGTTTGGGGAATAGTCAGGAGACCACAGTGGCTGGAGCAGAATGAGGGGAGAAGAGCCTAGAAGGTGATGAGATGAGGTCAGAGAATTGATGGGGGCCAGATCACTGTTGACCCTGAAGAACTGTAAAATCTCTCCCTTTACCTGGCTCTAAGCCTCTTCCCTTCTTTCCTCCTCTTCACACCCCCTCTCAGCCTTTATGCCTGTGTTCCTCAATTCCTTCCCATCAAATATTTGTCATGTCATACCTAGGGCACATCAGCAGGTAAATATAGTCAACTTAAAATACTAGGAGACGGAGAAGAAAGCAACCTTTTCTTTCTGAATAATAAAGGCAGCTCCACTGTCCATGGAGGCATGGAGTGGTGTTCCTAGAAATGCAGGTTGGCCACTCTGCTCTCCCTAGGCAGTACTAGGGGGGTCTCTGGGGGTCCTCACTCCAGGCCCCCATGCCTGCTACTTTGTCCCACTCCACTCTTCCTGGGCTACTCAGCATGGGTCCCACGGCTGCCACCTGAAATTCTTTCTTACAGCTTGAGCACCTCCCTGCCCTTCCTCCCAGGAGCAGCCCCATAGCCTGCCTTCTCCCCAGCTGCCCAACCAGGAGGCTGAGGGTTGCCAGAAAAAGAGAGCCAAGGACAGGAGCTGGTGCCACTGCATGTACATGGTTATCCCTTAGATTCGCCACCTCCAAGCCCCCCCCCCCCCCGCCCCTAGTCTCAGAGCCCTTGATCTGCCCACTCCTTAGAGGGTCCCACTCCCAACCTCAGGGTTCTGCGTCCTCCAGGTCCTCATGGCATCACTTGGGTTTCTAAGAACCCGATCCCAAAAGGTCAAGTAAGCTCAGCTTGAAAAGTCACGCTCTCCCCGGGTAGTGACCCCATGATAGTCCTCGTGCAACTTTCCAGAATGATAGCCTGCTGGTAGTTCATGGTAAGCTTCATTGTCATCTGGGGTCAGTTACAAATTGTCTCCATAGATTAAATCCTCCCTCCTTGTGTTCCCTCATTTTGTAGTCCTAGGTGACTCTTTCCAGAACCTGCTCTAAATAATGGCATCAAATTGTTACTGAAAAATTTTAAATGCTTGGTAACAAATTGATCAAAAATAATTTCTGTCTCCCAAGTGAAAATCACTAGGTGAATAAATTATCTTAACTGCAGAACATATCCAATCAAACTTGTATTATTCTAGTCTTGTTAAACACACACATATATATATATACACACACATATATATATACACACACACATATATATATATATACACACACACATATATATATACACATATATATATATTTTTAAAGATTTTATTTATTTGACAGAAATCACAAGTAGGCAGAGAGGGAAGCAGGCCCCTGCTGAGCAGAGAGCCCGACCAGGGCTCAATCCCAGGACCCTGAGATCATGACCTGAGCTGAAGGCAGAGGCTTAACCCTCTAGCCACCCAGGTGCCCCATAGTCTTGTTTATATTTCTATCCCAGTGTATGATTTCTATGATGTTTCTTTTTTTGGCATCTTAATGTCCCAGTGTATTTACAACTGCTACTTAAAATTTGCCTTTCATATCCTCACAGTCTGACACCTTGCAGAAAAATATTGTATCCATCCTTTAGCCCATTCCCTCACCTGCTGGGTTTATCGCACCCAGGTCAAGGCCTGTCTCTGGTCCCCTGCAAGCCTAGCATAGCCTTGTCTTTTCACATGCTACCATGTTTTGTTTTGTTTGCTTGTTTGTTTTAAAGATTTTATTTATTTATTTCACAGACAGAGATCACAAATAGGCAGAGAGGCAGGCAGAGAGGGGGGGGGAAGTAGGCTCCCTGCTGAGCAGAGAGCCCAATGGCAGGGCTCGATCCCAGGACCCTGAGATCATGAGCTGAACCGAAGGCAGAGGCTTAACCCACTGAGCCACCCAGGCACCCTGTTTTTTTTTGTTTTGTTTTGTTTTTGTTTTTGTTTTTGTTTTTTTAAAAGATCTTACTTATCTGAGAGAGAGAGAGGGAGATGGAGCATGTACAGGGGGAAGGAGCAGAGGAAGCAGACTCCCTCCAAGCAAGGAGCCAAATACAGGACTTGATCCCAGGACCCTGAGAACATGATCTGAACCAAAGGTCATGACACTTTAACCAACTGAGCCTCCCAGGTGCCCCAGGACAATCTGTTTTTGATTCACTTTTGTACCCCCACCCTGGGCACATTGTAGACAACCAAGAATGTCACTCATGAGCTGCTTCCAGTGCTCTCAGGGCTTCTGTCCTTAAGCTGCTTTCTCTCTGCGGACTGCGGTCTGAACCTTGGCCTCCTTTCTGCCTTCTGTTTCCATTGTGAGAAAGAACTGATCCTTTCCTCTGATGTTCTTGATGAGTCAGAGACCTTGTTGAGTCGCAAGGGAGCAGCTGCAGTGTGCGGTCACGTTCTCAGTCCTGACGTGTGTTCATTAGCCACAATCAAAGATCCATTTCCCCAGAAACTGTCTCCTTAATGGGCAAGAGGTGCTCACTGAGCGCTTGTCAGATGGAAGAGTGCCTGGATGGCCAGCCTAAGTGGCTTGCTTCCCAGGATGGGCTTGGCATTGACCTACACCAGAGCTCTGTCTGGGAAGTCATTTCACGGGCCAGCAGTCAGACATCTGCAGATGGAAACTTAAGGCCCCCTTTCCTAGTTGTTGCTCTTTTGTTTGGTTGAAGCTTAGTGGAGACAGCTGAGGTTTCTGGTTTTGGCAGAGTCTTTTCCATATGTCTCCTTCTCATCACTTCCTCCACTGGGGGTCTAGTAAGGGTCCTTTCTCCTACCTCTGGCTTAGTACCTACTGTAGTATATTATGGTGGAGTTATTGCCTTATTGCCTGCATTCCAGGCTGGGACTGTGATTCTGAGAGCTAGGCTCACCTGTGTCTAATCCCCTTCCCATTCTCATACTGCCAGAAGTCAGTAGCTATCCAGGAGCCAAGTAAGCTGTGGCTCTCACATGTTGAATGCACTGTGCTAATTACTTCCCATGCATCACATTGTTTAACGCACACAATGCTGAGAGGTAGGAATCCTCATACCTCTTTTACAGATGAGGGTGCTGCGGCTCAGACTGGTTAGGACAATTGCTTGAAGCTGCACAGCTAATAAATGGCAGAGCTGAAATTTGAACCCAGGTCTATAAAGCTGTGTCTTTGATTACCACATAGCAGGGCCTCCCCAAGGAGGATGGCTGGTTGAATCTAATTATTCCAGTTTGGAAAGTACCTGCCTGACTGGCCAGACTGGTGTTGGCTTCCAAGAACACTCCCTGCTTTCGAGCACAGCAAAGTGTCTTGTTGGTCACTGAGCAGAACCAAATGTTGGCAGGCTTTAGAGCCCCCTACAGAGTCTTGTTCCAGGTTAGCGGGAAGAGGAGGTCCTGAGAATGGCTGCATTTAGTGTCTCCCTGGATCTGCTTCAAGGCAGTGAGCAGCCCCACATCAAACCAGAAGAAATAACCAGTAAGGTGGTGGGCCAGGCATGTAGAGTGGAAGGGACTTGTAGGAGAAAAAAACCAATCTCTGATGCAAGTGATTAATCAGCCTGTTTTCAGTCTGGTGAAGGGAGAGAAGAAGGAGAACGGGGCCCGGTGAGGCACATATGGAGAGAAAGAAAGGAAGGGAAATTGCCTTTATTCGGCTTCTCCCTTGGGCCAGACGTCATGCCATAGATGAGCTCACTGTCCCTCACACCAGCCTGCAAGAAGCAGATATTGGTATACCCATTTAGCAGGTGAGGAGTTGTAGATCACAGAGGTTAAACAGCTTACTCAGGTCATACACCTGACAAATCATGGCCTGAGGTATAAGCCTTTTGATCCCCCTGTGCTTCTCAGTTCAGTGCTGGCTTTTCTTGCTCATGTCACTCTTACAGATGTGTGCACATGTGCATCTGTAGGCCGTGAGCAGAGGCCAAAGGGGAAATCAGGGCTCTGGCTATCTGTTCTGCTTAGCAACGGGGGCCCTACCTAGTCCAGCAGGACCCTGGGCTCAAACCAGCAGTGGCCTTATATTTTTCCCCTTTCTTGTACCTTGCCATCCCTGGTTTATTTTTAGAGAGCTATTTTTATTTCTGCTCCCACTTTCCCTGGCTGGAGGCTGGGGTTGGGGTGCAGGGAAAGCATGGGGAATCAGAAGAGGCAGAGGCAGGCAGAGGCGGCATCTCAGCAGTGCACTCGGCTGGGCTCTGGGGACTGTGCTCACCTGCTTGCTTTGATGACCTCTCCTCTGGTCACCTGTGGGTCCCGGGGGTCCTGGACAAGGGGACAGTTGCCCTTCTCATTTCTTTGCCTTCTCAGAAGGGAATGAGCTCTCCCCTGGAGGAGAACAGGAAGTAGCATGTGGCACTCTTTATATTTTTAGCTCACTGGCTGTTTCTGAGGCTAAGAACACAAGAGAGAGAGAATATGGGGTACTGGTTAAAAGCCAGAATATGTGGGGCTGAGGTCTGGCTCTACTGGTAGCTTTGGGCAAGTCACTTTGTGCCTTCATAGCTTCCTCATCTGTAGCTTGGGGGCACTAACCAGAGACCTCTCAGGGATGACCTGAGAATTAAAAGAGCTCATACAGGTACAGCACAGCTGTGGCACTCATTAGGTGTTGATTGTTTTATTGTTAGCCTGTCTCTGGACCCTGGGCACCTCCCACCAAGGGGTGGTTGCCAGTAAATGTTGATTGGACCAAACAGAACTTCAAGACTATTGGTTGGGCCCTGTTTCCACCTGAGCATTGGCTGGGGTGGTTGTTGGGTCTAGTCAGTGATGGCCTGCAGGACCCCATGGAGTAATTCCCACTGGCAGCTGCAGCCTACCCCTTTCCAGCCTTGATCTGGGCCTTGGGAAGAGGAGTCTTCCAACCTGAGGACATCAGGAGCCCCTGGCCTTGTGTTTGGTTTTGTACCTTTCTGAGGCTCTGGCTTTGGGTTGTGAGCTCTGAAGGGGTTGGGGACTGTATCCCATGGGTGAGGACAGTAGCAGTTGCTTCTGGGTGCTTGCGCGGAAGGTTTTGAAGGAGGAGCTTGCCCCTGGCCAACCATTTAGGTAGTAATAGTGAAAGACATCTTTGGAAGCTTGTACCTGGGGGCTGAGAAGCTAATCAGATACCATCGCTGCTGGGATTACCAGTGTTTGGGAGGCAGCGTTTCTTAGAATGTGAGCTGGCACTCAGGCCCAAGCATTTCCATGTGTGTGGTTTTTAATTTATCTGAAAATGTTTTAATTAGATAAATAGTGCTTATTCATAATAGACAATTAGAAAATACTTAAGTTGGGGTGCCTGGGTGGCCCAATCGGTTAACCTTACCTTCGTCTCAGGTCCTGAGATGGAGCCCCAGGTCCATCCATCTGTCTGTTCATCATCCATTGGGCTCCCTGCTCAGTTGGGGGGGGGTCTACTGCTCCCTCTCCCCCCCGCCTCCCCCGCTTATGCACCTCCCATGCACTCTGTCTGTGTCAAATAAATAAAATCTTTAAAAAAAAAAAATACTTGGGGCGCCTGGGTGGCTCAGTGGGTTAAAGCCTCTGCCTTCAGCTCGGGTCATGATCCCAGGGTCCTGGGATCGATCCCCATATCAGGCTCTCTGCTCAGCGGGGAGCCTGCTTTCTCCCCTCTCTCTTTGCCTGCCTCTCTGCCTACTTGTGATCTCTGTCTGTCAAATAAATAAATAAAATATTAAAAAAAATACTTAAGTTATGAGGATAGAATGGATAGCATGCAGCATAGTCAATAATATTGTATTACAGATTAGAAGGTTGGTAAGAAAGTAAATCTTAAAAGTTCTCATCTCCAAAAGAAAAAATTATTTGTAAATTTGTATGGTAACAGATGGTAACTAGTCTTACTGTAGAAATCTTTTTGCATTGGATATAAATGTTGAATCGTTATGTTGTACACCTGAAGCTAATGTATGTCAATTATACTTCAATAAAAAGAAAGAAAATACAGCTGAGCACTGAGAAGGAACTAAGAGTCATACATAATCACGGCATCCATAAGTGGCTGGTGTAAATTTTAGTCTGTGTTCTTTCAGATTTTACTGTGTGTGTACTTACTTGGTTTTCTTTGAAAAGTGGGGTATTATTTAACATTCCATTCTGGGACTTGTCTTTCCTGTTTTTCAGGTGGTTTCTTCTTTCTGCTCTCTAACCTTCCCTGCCCTTTGTGAATGAGCAAAGAAAGGCGTCTTGCCCAAACAGGTGCATTTGGGAAGGACAGTATGACTGTTCATTGCTGTGATGGTTTAAAGGGCGGAGGGCAAAAAGGTGCCTATTTCTCCCCATTCGTATTTCTCCCAACCCCCCTCCCTGTCTGCTCTCCTTCCCCACCCCTGGCCTTTTTCTCCTCCTTCCAAACAAAACCCAGAAAGGATACTGCCTTCCAGTCTGAAGATTCCTTTTCATGGTTTTTAGAGAGAACCCTCTCATGATTTCAGAAAAAAAGGTACACAGAGTAGAGGTGGGAATGATCGTGCCTTGTCTTGGGGATGGGGTGGGGGGTACTTGGGAAGAATAATAGCAGGGCCTGGGTCCCTGGCTCTGTTCTGAAACAAGAAGGAATTGGATCGTAGGCTGAGGGGTCAGGGCAGTGGCAGATTGCAATGGGATCTCCTCACTCAAAGAGCAGGCAGGGCAACCAGGCAGAGCCCAGAATAAGGGTCAGAAGCAGGGAGAATGATATACGTCTCAGTGGGACGTGCTCTTCCACCGAGGCTCTGCTCTTTCCATGAACTTGCACCTGGTCTGCTTTCCCCACCTGGCAGTGCCCAGGCCAAGTGGTTTGACAGGTCTGGTGGCCCCAGCCCTGCTGATGCCCGCATGTTCGCATGTTCGCAGCTGCTCTGTGGCACCTTGCTGGGCAGTGGGCAGGGGTCTGAGCATAGTCCGGCATAGGGAGGATGTTCCCAACATCCTTGACAGCTCCAATTCTGTTCTAGAAAAACAGCCCAGAGTCAGAAAACTGAAGATGGGGTATTCTGGGAGGGATAAGCTCTGCCTCCCCTTTACTTCTTACAGAGCGAAATGGGGGTAGGAGAGGAAAAGGCCTATCTGGGCCCTGAGAGTGAGTGAGACTTAACATCTCAGGTTTCTTCTGGACCATTCTGGTCTGCACATGGGCTGGTGTTGCATGGCGGGGCCAGGAATTCATGGTTATAAACAGGATGATTTCCATAAGCTGTGTGTCACTGTGGGCTTGACTGGGTCATACTTGTTTTCCTGTGGGATCCCAGTCCTGGTGCGACCTGACAGATGCTGTCTGGGCCACAGAGCAGGCTAGCTTCCTGTGTGTCCCCTCAAGGCTGCCCTGCTCCTCTCCCTTCCTCCACTCCTGAGCTATAATTAAGTTCCTCCGTGAAACCGAATCCCTCAGCTGACACACGCTTGTAACAGCAGTCCTGGTCATTGGGCAGCTCATCTGGGGTGACTGTTGGGGCTGGTGTCTCAGCCTCCAGACGGTCCTGGGTAGGTCTGTGTGGGAAGTGGAGACCCGCCAGGAAAGGGGTGGGTCTGGTGAGGCAGGGGCAGGCCTTGCCCAAGAGTCAGAAAGTGGGAAGTCATGGGGGCGATGAAGGGCTGGTAAGCAGCCAGAGAGTGCCAGGGGACACAGAGGGTAGAGGAGGACAGGCTGCCTTGCAGGGTGAGAAGGCATGGATAGGGACAAGCTTTTGAATTACCGAACCACGAGGCAGAATATGAATGGCTTATGTTACTTTTTTTTCCTTTAATTTATTTTTTATTTGAGAAAGAGAGAGAGAAGGAGCAGAGGGAGAAGCAGACTTCCTTGCTGAACAAGGACTCATTCATGGACTCCAGGATCATGACTGGAGCCAAAGGCAGATGCCTGACCGACTGAGCCACCCAGGCACCTGGTTCATGTTACATTCCTTATCTTTTTCTAGCATTTTAAAATTGAGATCTACTTCACATAACATAAAATTCACTACTTTAAAGTGTGCGCTTCAGTGGTTTACTATGTGTATTACTACTAATTCAAGAACATTCCCATCACCCCAAAACAAACCCTATGCCTATTAATAGTCCCAGTAGTACCCTCCCCTCAGCCATCACTAGGCAGCCACTAATCTATCCTTCTCTAGGGATTTCCCCATTTTAGACATTTCGTATAAATGAAATCATACAACGTGTGGCCTTTTGTGTCTGTCTTCTTTCAGTCAGCATAACGTTGTAAATGTTCATTTGTGTGCTTGCTAAGTAGCACGTAATGGTACTTCATTCCTCTTTATTTCTACTTGATGTAAAGTGCATTTTGCTTATCCATTGGGTTGCTTCCAGTCCCTATTCATGCCTTCCTTTACAGGCTTTTGTGTGCACATATGCTTTCAGTTTTTTCGGGAATAAGGGCTGGGATTGCGAGGTCATGTGCTAATAACTCTGTGACACTTTGAGGAACTGCCAAAATGGTGGCACAGTGCCCTCGCTGTATTTATTTGTTTGTTATGTTTATTGTCTATTTATTTCTCATTGTGAAATAGACATAACATAAAATTTACTATTTTATCCCTTCTTTAAATGTACAGTTCAGGGGCATTAAGTGTGGTCACACTGTTGTTCAACCATCACCACCATCCATCTCCAGAACTTTTTTTCCTCTTGCGAAAATAAAACTTTGTAGGTAATGCCCCACCCCACCCCTTGCCCCCAGCCCCTGGCAATGGCTGCCCTCCTTTCTGTCTCTAGGCATTTGACTAGGCTCAGTAGGACATGAGTGGAATCATCCAGTAGTTTTGCTTTTGTGACTGGCTTAGCTCACCTAACATAATGGCTTCAGGGTACATCCATGTTATTGGTTAAGTTGATTTCCTTACCTTTTAAGGCTGAATAAACTCCCCTGTATCTGTATACAGGCGTACCTTGTTTTATTGCACTTCATTTTATTGTGCTTTGGAGAGAAATTCCTTTTTTTAAAAAAATTATTTATTTATTTACTTATTTATTTTACACAAAGTAAAGGCTTGTGGCAACCCTGCCGAGAGCAAGTCTCTCAGCCCCATTTTTCCAACAGCATTTGCTCATTTCACATCATGTGTCCTATTCTGGTAATAATTGCAATTTTTAAAACTTTTTCATTTTTATTAAATTTGTTGTGGTGATCTGTGATCAGTGATTATGACTCACTGAAAGCTCAAATGAAGCTTAGCATTTCATAGCAATCAAGTATTTTGTAATTAAGATATGTCCATCTTTTAAGATATAATGCTGTTGCACACTTACTACACTATGCCATAGGGTAAGCATAATTTACTTGCCCTGGGAAACCAAAAACACTGGACTCACTTTATTGTGATGTGTGCTTGATTGTAGTGGTCTGGGACTGAACCTGCAAGTATCTGGGAGGTATGCCTCCAGCGCATTTTGTTTATCCATTCATCTGTCAATGATCCATTCATCTGTAGCTTTCACCTTTTGGCTCTGTGAATATGCTGCTATAAATATGGATGTAAAAATATCTGTTTAGGTCTTTGTTTTCAGTGTTTTGGGTTCTATATACCCAGGAGTAGAATTGCTGGGTCATGTGCTAATTTTAGTTTTAATTTTGTAAGGAACCGCCATACTGTTTTCCATAGTGGCTATGCTGTTTGACATTCCCAGCAACAGTGTACAAGAGTTCCCATGCCCTCCCTCTTGATCAATAGTTTGATTGAGTATAGAATCCTTGGAATTTTGAGGCCACTGCTCTCTGTTTTAATATGAATAATGAAGTTAATTGGATTTGGGGTACTTTGTAGTAGGTAATCTGTTTTTTTCCTCTCTGAAAGATGTCAGGATTTTCTTTATTCTTGGAGTTCAGGCATACCACCAGGATATAACCAGGTATTTATCTTCTTTCCTTAGTATCTGCAGGGCCCTAATGGCTGAAGAGTCCTTGGGAAATTTTCCACTATTTGTTTCTTCAATGTCTCTAACCTCTACTTCTAGAACTCTGGATAGACTTTGGACTTTTGGACTTTTTGGTTCACTGCTAATGTGTAGAAAGATGATTGATTTTTAAAAAACGATTATTGACATGCAATATTGTATTAGTTTCAGGTGTACAACAAAGTGATTCAATATATACATTAGAAAATAAGTCACCACAGTAAGTCAAGTTACCGTCTGTCATCAAATATTGTTACAATATTATTGACTATATTCCCTATGTGTACAGTATATCCTCATGTCTTGTTTATTTTATAACTGGAAGTTTGTACCTCTTAATCTCTGTCACCTATTTCATCCACCCCCCACCTGCGGGGACCCATTAGTTTGATCTTTGTATCTGTGAATCCCTTTCTGTTTTGTTTGATTGTTTGCTTTTTAGATTCTACATATAAGTGAAATTGCGTGGTATCTGTCTTTCTCTGTCTGACTTAGTTCACTTAGCACAATACCCTCTAGGTCCATTCACGTTTCACACATGGCGAGATTCTATTCTTTCTGATGGCTAAATGATATTCCATTGTGTGGAATATCAGTGGACACTTAAGTTGTTTCCATATCTTGGCTATTGTAAATAATGTTGCAGTGAATATAGGGATATAGATGTCTTCTCAAGTTAGTGTTTTTATTTTATTTATTTGAGAGAGCAAGTGAGCGAGGGAGAGCACAAGCATTGCAGGAGGAGGCAGAGGCAGAGGAAGAAGCAAACTCCCCACTGAGCAGGGAGCCCGATGTGGGGCTTGATCCCGGGACCCTGAGATCATGACCTGAACCAAAGGCAGAGGCCTAACCCACTGAGCCACCCAGGCACCCCAGTAGCATGGACATTTTAACAATAGTAATTCTTCCACCTCATGAGCAGGGTATATTTTTCTGTTTATTTGTGTTGTCTTCAGTTTTTTTCAGCAGTGTCTTACAGTTTATACAGTACGGGTATTTCACTTCCTTGGCTGAATTTATTCCTAGGTATTCTTTTTGATGCAATTGTAAATTTTCTTAATTTCTTTTTCCGATAGTTTATTTTTAGTATATAGAAATGCAACGAGTTTCTGCATATTGATTTTATATCCAGCAACTTCTTTGAATTCATTTATTAGTTTTGTGATGTAGGCTTTACGGTTTTCTATGAAAGTATCATGTCATCTACAAAAGAGTGACAGTTTTACTTGTTCTTTTCCAGTTTGGGTGCCTTTTATTTCTTTTTCTTGCCTAATTCTTGTGGCTAGGACTTACAGTACTATATTGAATAAAAGTGGCAAGATTGGGCAGCCTTGTCTTGTTTCCGATCTTAGAGAAAAGGCTTTCAGCTTTTCACCACTGAGTATGATGTTAGCTGTGGGCTTGTCATATATGGCCTTTATTATGTTGAGACATGTTCCCTCTATACCCACTTTGTTAATTTTTTATCATAAACCGAAGTTAAATTTTGTTAAATGCTTTTTCTGCATCTATTGAGATGATTCTATGATTTTACTTTTCGTTTTGTTAACATAGTGTATTATGATGATTGATTTGTGGATAATGAACCATCCTAGCTTCTCCGGAATAAATCCCACTTAATTATGGTGTCTTATCTTTTTAATGTATTGTTGAATTCAGTTTGCTAATATTTTGTTGAGGATTTTATGATTAAAAATTATATCACTCTTCTGTCGTTCAAACTTGCTAAATTTATTTATTAGTTCTGGTAGTTTTTTTAGTGGATTTCTTAGGATTTTCTAAGACCATGTCATGTACGATCATGTCATCTGCTAATATAGTTTTACTTTTACCTTTCCAATCCAGATAACTTTTGGTTCTTTTCCTCTTTCCTAATCACCTTGGCTACAGTCTATAGTATAGTATTGAACAGACATGATTAGAGTGGACATCCTTGTCTTATTCCTGATCTCGGGGGAAAGCTCTCAATCTTTGGAGCTGTTTATTTTTGAATAGGCAATTATTGACATGCTACAAAATTCACAAGGTGTTCCCTCTTTCCCTCCCCTGTCTCTCAGCTGCTCAGTCCCCCCTCATGGAGGCAGCGCTCCATGTCACTTTCATTTACGAGCATGTAACTTTATATTATTCTATTATTATGTTATTACCTTTCAGGCAGATGCCATTCTGCCTTGTTCACTGGTCTGCCACTTGCTTTACATATTGTATCTTGTGCCTCGTGGTGTACTAGTACACTGTGGAGCTTCCTCATTCTTTTTTCCTGCTCCCTCATTTGTTGTATGGGTGTGTCAGTCTCTAGTCACCCATGTCCAGGTGATTTCCAGTCTTTGGCTGCAGTGAGTAACCTTGCCATGTGTCATTTTGCACACAGATAAACAGACAGATTGACAGTGATACAGTGTGACAGATGCAGAGATGGAGACGTGCAGGAAGAGCTTGGGGGGAGAGGAAAAGGCTCCTGGATGAGGCTGGTAGCTGGCACTTTAAGAAAAGCCTCAGGCTGAACGCTGATATGGGAGGTAGTCCTGGCAGGCTGGGAAGGTCGCACTATGTGAGATTTGGGAAGGGCAAATGTGAGTAAAGGAGCAACAGCTCAGATGTGTTTGGGAAAATCAAGAGTCTTAGTTATCTATTGCCTTCTAACAAATGACCCCAAAACTTATTGGCTTAAAACAACATTTGTGATCTTGCGGTTTTTTGTGGGTCAGGAGGAAGGTATTATAGTGAGCTGTTTTAGAAGACTGCCGCCAGCAGCAAGTTGTAGTGAGGATGGGATTGGCTGGGGCAGGCCAGCATGACAGTGTGCAGCCATTATTGTAGCTAATCTGACACGCTTGGCTGAGAAGCTGAGATTGATGCGAGAACAGTGGGAGCCAGCAAGGGCCCTTGAGTAGGAGAGTAATGTGGTAGCTGTCATCTTGGACAATTAATGCGCTAGCATTATGCTAGAGGGGTCAAAATGGAGAGAGATACACAGCAGGAGAATTAGATGAGGAGATATCTGTATTAATTTAGGTGAAAACGGTTGCTTTGTACTGAGCACTTTCTCTGTACTGTGTGCTTTGGGTTCTAGGTTTTCTTATCCTAGAAAGGACTACAAATTTGGTTTGCAGCTAAGGAGATTAACCTCAAAGAGATAAGAAGCTTGTGTATGGTCCCCAGCTAGTAAGTTGGAGAGTGCACTCATATCTGCCTGGCCTCGAAGACTGCCTTTTGGGGGCCATGGAGATAGAGAGGTGGGGGTGATTGGAGAGGTGAGGTCTTGGCCATTCCTGGGTGCTAAAGAGAGACAGAGGAGTCTCAGAGGTTGACTTTTTGAACCGAGGTGACTAGGACAAAGAAGACACTGTGACAGGAAGAAGAGAGGCCAGAAGGGACACTGGTGTGGTGGGAGAAAGTGAGTCATCCTTGGAATACTGGGCACTTGTTGGCAGGTTCCCTCCCAGTTGTAGGGAATCATAAATAGTTCCTGTACTTTGTATATGAGGTACCCTTGGCCAAAAAGGGCTCCAGAATTGGGAGCTTATTGGTGAAAGGGTACTTACTATGGGGCTGTTGTTTGGTTGAACACCGGGTTTACACGTTCTTTCAGCAGCCTGTACACTCCTTGGTGGGGCCTCTACCAAAGGCTGCTGGTCAAAGCAGTCACTGGCCAGCCCAGATTCAAGGAGAGGAACTAGACTCTGCATCTTGAGGCAGGAGTAACAAGGGGATGGTAGCCATCTTTAATCCACAGATAGCTGGGAATGGAGAGCAGGGATTTGAACCCAAATCTATGTGACTCAGACCCAGAGCTCTTTCTGCCACAGCATACCATGTCCCTTTCTGCTGCTGATTCCTTAGGGGCTGCAGAGCTTGCTGGCTCACATTTGCTATTGTTAGAGGGCAATGATTCTTCCTTTAGTCTCCCAGAGTAGAAGTGGCACTGGTTACCCATTTTTCGCAGGTGAATATCCAAGATCACTGGGCCTGAGAGAACTGTCTAGAACAGGCTTTTTCATAGGGATTTGCTAGCTGCCTTCCCAGACTCTAGCACCCATTGCTAGACATGAATGGAATTTCCCCATGGACTTTCCCTTTTGATCCCCAGCACTGGCCCTGTGGGATCCATGTGGCTTTGCAGCCAGATGTGCAGGCTGGCCTTGTCGTTGGTGGTCTCAGACAGTATCTAGTCCCATGATTCCGAAACATGGCTCAGCCAGCAGATCCACCAGGGAATTTTGGAAAATAATGTAGATTCCTGGGTTTTGCTTCAGGCCTCTTGAATTAGGATTTCTAGGAATGATGTCCAGAAATCTGCATTGTAAAGCTCCCCATAGACTTGAGGCAACAAACCTGATTGGGGAAACCCCTGACTTCTCAGAAAGGTGCCTCTGAGATCATTGGTCAGAGAAATCAGTGGGACCTGACAGTGATGGTCCTGAGGGCCTCACACTTCACAACCAGAAATGACTCCTGAACACACCCAGGAGATTTCTGACCGCACCTGCTCAAATCTTTGACATTCTTCTGCATTCTTTGTTCATATCTGAACTTTATGGTGATGACTGGTTTTCTTTCTTTTTTTTTTCCTTTTTTTTTTTTTTTTGTGGGTGGGGTGTGTGGAGAGGGGCAGAGGGAGAAAGAAAGGGAGAGAAGTAGACTCCATGTCTAGCATGGAGCCTAACGTGAAACTCTGCTTCATGATCCCAAGATCATGACCTGAGCCAAAGTCAGGGTCGGACATTTAACCACCTGTGCCACCCAGGCGCCCCACTGCTTTTCTTTTAAAGCATTTGCAGAGGAGAGTAAGTTCTGCCAGTGGTTGGCAGACCCTTCTTAATTGGGACCTATTTGGTCTGATTTATCTGGAATATACAATTTGTTGGCTTAGTTCTCTGGTTATCTTTGGTGCAAAGACTGTGACAACCCTAGATATAGCCAAGTTAAGACAATAGTCAGACCTTTCTAGCTCTGCATCTTGGATCTACTTAAGGTCCTCTTGTATCTTTTGAAACCCTAGCTGATTGGTCAGTGAAACAACTAACTTCTTCATTTTAGAATATTTGGAAAATACAGAGAAATATAAAGAACAAAATAGAAGCTACCTTAGAATCTTCCTCCCAGAGAATTACCACGGTTAATATTTTCATGAATATTCATTCTTTCTTGCCTTCTCTCTCCCTCTCTCTCTCTCACACACACACCTTCCTACACTATCTTTTTGAAAACCATGTTGAAGTCAAATTGTGATACTATTATTTAGTGGCTTTATTGAGATGTAATTCAGATACCATGAAGTTCACCAGTTAAAATGTACAATTTGATGGTTTTGAGTATATTTGCAGAGCTGTGTAACCATTGCTCTAATTTAATTTTAGAACCTTTTCATCATCCCAGAAGGCAGTCTTGTATCCATTAGCATTCACTCCCCATTATCTCCTCCCAGCCCGAGGCAACCATTCAGCTACTTCTTGTTTCCACAGATTTGCCTTCTCTGGACATTTTATAGAAATGGCGTTATACAATATGTGGTCTTCAGTGAAAGAAACTGAACATAATTGTGATACTTTAAACATTTATATCACTAGCAATTTGAATATAGTTTTCAAGAATGCATTTTTAATTTAATTTAATTTTATTCCAAGATTTTATTTATTTACTTGAAATTTGAGAGAGAAGACCACAAGGAGGGGGTGATTCAGGGAAGAGGGAGAAGGAGAAGCAGACTTCGCGCTGAGCAGGGACCTCTCCCCCAGGGGGTGGGCACCCCCAAGAATGCATTTTTAACAAAGCAGAACAGTATTCCATCTTATGAGTGTATCTGAGCTTATATAATCAGTCCTACTGATAATTATTTATCATCTTCTGCTATTATATCTAATGCTTCCTGTACTCAAAAATCATCTTGTTTGTTAATCTATTGCTTAACTGTCAGGATACATGGATGGCTTGATTGGTTGAGTGTCGGACTCTTGGTTTCTAATTGGGTCATGATCTTGGGGTCATGGGATTGAGCCCCCCCCCCCATCGGGGAGGGGGGTCTTGAAATTCTTTCTACCTCTCTCTCTCCCAGCTCTGCTCTTTTCCTTCCTTGCTCACGTGAGTGTTCTCTCTCTCTAAAGTAAAAAAAATAAAATCTTTTTTTAAAAACCTTATTGCTAGGGGCTCCTGGGTGGCTCAGTGGGTTAACCCTCTCCCATTGGCTCAGGTCAGGATCTCAGGGTCCTGGGATCGAGCCCCGCATCGGGCTCCCTGCTCAGTGGGAAACCTGCTTCCCTCTCTCTCTCTCTCTCTGCCTGCCTCTCTGTGTACTTAGGATCTCTCTCTGTCAAATAAGTAAATAAAATCTTAAAAAAAAAAAAAACAAAAACCAACAACTTACTGCTAAACTGTCTAAATTCCTGACTAGAACAGAAGCTGTTTGAGGATACCCACTTTGTCTTGTTAACATTGTCTCCTTACTCCCCAGCCTCGTTCCAGACTACTTAGTAGGTATTCAGTTTTAAGAGTGTCTTTGTGTTTATATATGATTTTGAATGAACCAGAATGTTAAGGCCATCGATAAACTTCACCAAACTGCCAAATTCCAGAGAGGTATATTAATTTACCTTCTGTCTGCAGTCTACAAGAGTGCTTGACTTTATAAAGCTAATTTATAGAGGAAGCCCTGTGATGTTTTGTAAATTGGCACTCTCTGACCTGTGAGCCAGTTAGCTTAGGAATGCGTGCTCACCTCTCCCCATCTGTGGGCCCCAGAAGTCCTGTCTGTTGGGTAAGATGGTGGCTCTGACCTCTTGGCTTTTCCTCATGGCCCTGTGGTACTGTGCCGTTCCCCGTTGCCCTCAGAGAGGCTGCGAGGCATTTTCTGACCACGTGCCCTGTGGTGTATGGATGTGCTGGGGAGTGAGTAGAGTTGGGTTGGTTAAGTATGTATATAGGACATTGGTTCTGGCTGCTGATGAAACACCATTTGAGGGGCATCTGCGTGGCTCAGTGGGTTAATAAGCCTCTGCCTTCGGCTCAGGTCATGGTTTCAGGATCCTGGGATCGAGCCCCCTCGGGCTCTCTGCTCAGCAGGAAGCCCACTTCCCCTTCTGTCTCTGCTTCCTCTCTGCCTATTTGTGACCTCTCTCTCTGTCAAATAAATAAAATAAAAATTAAAAAAGAAACACCATTTGAAGTCATCAGGAGAGATGGTACTCTGGAAGTCATGTGTCTTCACAAATAGAACTGAAGAATGTTTTCAGGAAGTGACACAGTCAGCCCAGTGTGCCCCCTCTGAGGGTGGTAGGCACCCCCAGGGCTGGTAGACCCTGCCTGAGTCACTGCAGGCTACAGGCCCTGCTCCTGTCTACACAGTTCCTGTCTGGGAAAGCCAGCTACCTGCCCATGTGGATGAGCCGCCCCGAGAGCTGCCAGGGCTGCAGGAAGGTCTCCCCAGGTCGGGGTGGCAGTCCTTTTCTCTGCAGGTGAGCTGTGGCCTGTGTGTCTTCTAGGGAAGCATGTGGAACAGACACGGGATTTGAAGGAAGAGCCGGTTGGCCGGGATAATGCTTGTGTGTAGCAGAGAGCGCATGAGTCCTTGTGCGGGGTCAGTTAGAGCCCTGGCAGTTCACCTTCTCCCACAAATGCTGGCTGCTTCTCCTCTTATTCCCCTCCTATGGCTTTCAGATCACATTCCACGTAGAGTCTGTGCCAACCCTTTGCCCACTCACCCACGTCTCTGTCCTGGGATGCTGCCTCTTGGAACCACGGACATCACAAGTGTTACAGATGCCATCACTTCTTTTTGTTGTGTCTCCTAAATTTCTCAGGAGAAATTTGGTCTCTTACACAGCTGTTCACTGTTTGAGTCTTATTTCAGCTCGCTCTGTGCCCACTGCCGTGTTAGACTGTAGAAATATGCAGCAGAAGGTCCCAGACAAACCGTCTCGTTCCTTGCCTTGGCCCCGGGTCCCTTTCTCTCTGTGCCTTTGCTATCCTCCTTCCTCTTCCTCTTTCCTGTCTGCCCGTGAGTGTGCTCAGTGCTCTGTCCTTTCTCTGCTCCTCTCACCCTCTTGGCCCTTCCTGGCTAAGAATTTCTTCCCTTGTAGGGAAAAATACTGAACTACTTCCTTTTTTTTTTTTTTTTAAAGATTTTTTTTATTCATTTGAAAGAGAGAACACAAGCATGGGGAGGGGCAGCCGGAGAGGAAGAAGCAGACTCCCTGATGAGCAGGGAGCCTGACACACAGGGCTTGATCCCCGGACCCTGAGATCATGACCTGAGCTGAAGGCAAGATGCTTAACTGACTGAGCCACCAGGGTGCCCCAAAATACTGAATTTCTTACCACAAATCCTTTTCTGCTGAATGCCAGACCTGTATGTCCCCCTGGCTACTGGAGTAGTTTTCAAGGCAGAACTCACCTCTGTCCCCTCCCTTCCCTTGTCTCCGTTTTATCTGTAACACACCATTCTCAGTTCTTGGGAGCCAAGTGACGGCTTGAACCCTTCTCTCTTCTACCATCCACAGGTGTCCCTCCCATTCTGTCCGTGTGTATCCCGACTCTTCTGATTTCACTTCTCATAGTTTGCATAGTGGCTGCACAAGGGACATGTCCGTGTCCTAATCCACAGAACCTGTGAATGTGACCTTCTTTGAAAAAGGTTCTTTTTGGGATTCTTGCCTACACTGTGGCTAAGTACAAGCCTGTGCTCGCTGACCTCTGGGCCTTCCCTTGGCCTAGAATAGGGTCAGTGTTCGCAGTGCACAGTAATTCCATGTTTTTTATTTCATTCAGTCTTCTCAAGTTTAAAGGCAGGGTTCTCTGCCTTCCTCTTCCTCTGTATTCCTAGGTCTGGAGAATATGTTCAAGGCTTTATGTCTGTCTAGCAGCTACAAATGCAGTCTGGGTTTGGATTCTGGTTCTCTCACTCATTAGCTGAGGGCCTTTGATAGATTATGAACCCCCTTGCGCTTCAGTTTCCTCTTCAAGAAAATGGGGCTGATGGATTGTCATGCGGGTTAGGTTATATGGTAGTGTCTAGTACTGTGCTTGACACTGTTTTATAACTGGAGAGAGTCACTGAGCTTCTACAACGAGCACTCAAGCTGGGGCAAGCCCAGGACCTCTGACTCAAATCCAGCCCCTCCCTCTGTCGTCCTGCCGCAGCATTCTCATCTGTGTACTGTGCTTGGTGCTAGCTATGGCAGGGTTCTATCATGACGTGATCATCTAGGAGCGTAAGCAGAGCATGTATACACGTGATGTGGTATGACAAAGCAATTACAAGTGTGGGCTCTGGAGGAATGCCTGGGCAGCTCAGTTGGTTGAGCTTCCCACTTTTGGTTTTGGCTCAGGTCATGATCTCAGGGTCGTGGGATCAAGCCCCATATGGGGTTCTGCACTCCACACAGAATCTGCTCAAGGTTCTCCCTCCTTCTCTTTCCCTCTTCCCCCTCCTTGCTCGCACTTGCTCTCTAAAATAAACAAGTAAAATCTTTTTTTTTTTTTTTAAGATTTTATTTTTTATTTGAGTTATAGCACGAGCAGTGGGGAGGAGCAGAAGGAGAAGGATAAGCAGACTATCCCCTGAGCAGAGAGTCTGATGCTGGACTCCGTCCAAGAACGCTGGGATCATGACTTGAGCTGAAGACAGACACTTAACCAACTGAGCCATCCAGGTGCCCCAATAAATAAAATCTTTTAAAAAAGAGTGTGGGCTCTGGAGATTGACATGGTGGATACAAATTCAGGCTCAGTGAGTGTACCTCAGTGACCTTGGGCAAGTTCTCTTTGCCTTTCTAAGCCTCAGTTTCCTCACCTGTAAACTGAGAACAAGTGGTACACACTTTAGAAGGTAATTGAAGGATTGAATGAAAGCATGCTCATAAAAAACATTCAGCGCGTGCCTGCCTCTTTATAAGCCTTAATAAATATTGTTAGGAAGCACCAGCTTCCACAATGGAGGGCAGTAAGTGCTTTGAGGCCCTGAACTGTAGAAATCCTGTGCCCCTAGAATTAGGTAACAAGGGGACATGCAAAAAGAACATTTCCAATGTTGCCTCTTCTGTGAACTCATGATTCTTCCCCTGCACTGCAGAGGGGAGCTTGTCATTCTTAAACCCAGAGCTCTTGGTATTTCTTTTATGGAGGTTGTTCTAGTCTTTTTTATATTATGGTTGTCCTTTATACCAACATACACACCCTGGGAGCAGGATTGGCACTGGGTAACTATTTGATTATTGGAGTTGAATCTCGGCATTCAGCAGTGGGAGTAGTCAACCCACTGCTAGCCAACCAGAGAGACCCTCTGGCTCCTGATCCCCACTTCTAGTGAGTCTTTTTCCGTGGCCATGAGATGCAGGGTTCCTTCTTCCAAAGAGCTTTCCACTCTGTACATGGGACCTGACTTGGCTCCTGAAGCCCTGTGCACCGCCCCTCTTGGAGTCAGTTGCTGCCTCTCTCACCATCCAACCGGGGCATTGTTTGGATGGGCCAAGCATCAAAAGGAGATACAGGTTTAATGCCAAGGTCATTGTGATTCTTAGGACTAGCACCTGGGGTTTGGTTGTTTTGGGGATTTTTTTTTTTTTTAAAGAAGGAAACAAGATTTTATACATTCTTTTTTTTTTGGTGGGGGGAGAGGGTAAGAAGCAGACCCCATGCCGAGTGTAGAGCCTGATTCAGGGTTCAGTCTCACAACTCTGAGATCATGACTTCAGCCAAAATCAAGAGTCAAATGTTTAACCAACTGAGCTATACTGTCGCCCCCAAGAATTATGTACATTCTTAATACTGAGTGTTAAGACTCTTCTCTGGATAACTGCAGAATAACCCAGTGAACTTGTGACTATCTGTAACTGCTCATGAGACATCATCACCTGGGGGTCTCTAGGGTTCCAGAAATTTAGTATGCCCCAAAATGACCCCTGTGTTTTTTTGCCAGACCTCCTCTTCCAGAGTCCCTGCCTTATGGGGAGCATCCCCACTCCCCCGGTCACCTCATAGTGGCCCTCCATTTTTTCCCTCTCTCCATGGCCTCTTTTATTCAGTCACCAAGCCTTGTTACTTTTTCCTTCTAAATATTTCTTCTGCTTTTTGCCTTAAAGTTGGATGACATTAATGCTACTTCAGCTTGGGCCTTGTTATTTGCATTGATTTTCAACCTTCTGTGTCCTCATGTTCCAGGAGTTTTCTTTCATAAATAGAATGTGGCTGCATTTAAATTTTTAAATCAAATCTGAAAATCTGTCTTAAGTCAGTATAATTATTTACATTTTTGGTATTTGACTTAAATATATCGTGTTTTTGCATACTTTCCTTATACCTTCCCCTTTTTGACTATTTTTCTCCTTTCCTGCCTTCTGTTAGATTGCTGGAGTTTTCTTTATTCCTTTACGGGTTTGAAAATTACGTATCTTGGGGCATCTGGCTGGTTGGAGGAGCATGCAGCTCTTAAAGTCCAGGATACTTAACATAATACATTTATTTATTTATTTATTTATAAAGACTTTATTTTTATTAGAAAATGAGCAGGGAGAGAGGAAGAGGGAGAAGATGACTCCCCACTGATCAGGGAGCCTGACTTAGGGCTTGATCCGAGGATCCCCAAAGGTGGACACTTAACCAACTGAGTCACCCAGATGCCCTGTAACATCTTATATTTAATTCTTTTTTAAATTCTGGGAAATTCCCAGGGTACCTGGCTGGCTCAGTCATTAGAGCATGTGACTCTTGATGTCAGGGTCATGAATTCAAGCCCCACATTGGGTATGGAGCCTACTTAAAATTTTAATAAATAAATAAATAAATAAAAATAAAATAAACTCTGGGAAATTCTTCTTTTTCTCTTCAGTTCTCTCCCATTTTCTCTACTCTGACCTTCTGGAATTCCTCTTAGATATATGTTGACCATTCTACCACCCAAGTCTCCATATCTGTGTTTTTGCTGCTTTAGCTCTTTAATGATCTTAAATGTTCTCATTTCTAAGGCTCAGATTGTTTTACTATTTCTGGTTTTAGGGGTGATACTACTCTTTTTTGGTCTCTTCCTCTTGGTGGTTTATTTCCTTGCATGGTTTATGACTTTGGGTTGTGAGCTCATCTTCAGGAAGGACTCTGCTTTAAGGGTAAGTGTTGTGTCCTGGGTTGTGAAACTGTCCCTAAGAGCAGTTTACTTCTGGTGGGGACATTGTTGTTTCAGTGGTCCTGGCTCAGTTTTGTGTTTCTTTTGTTTGTTTGTTTGTTTGTTTTAAGATTTTATTTATTTATTTGACAGAGAGAGAGCACAAGCAAGGGGAGCAGTGGGCAGAGGGAGAAGCAGACCCCCTGCTGAGCAATGGCCTGATTTGGGGCTTGATCCCAGGACCGTGGGATCATGGCCTGAGCCAAAAGCAGATGCTTAACCGACTGAGCCACCCAGACGCCCTATGGCTCAGTTCTTATGTTCATTTCTCGGTTTGGTGCCTCTTCACTGCTCTATGAGTGTCAAAGCAGGTTCAGTTCCATGGGTGTGGCTAGCTGAGCAGTTTAGCTTCTTATAGGTGACCTATCCTCCAGCAGAGCCTTGGAGAAAGTGCCAGCTTCTTGTTGCTTTTCTAAACTGGGCAGCCCTTTGAGGCTCTCATCTTGGTATTGGGACTCGCAGCCACAGCCAGCCATTAAAACCATCTCAGATGTGGGTTCAAACGTCCCTGGGTCATTTTGGTGTCAGTTCCACTTACTGTTCATGTTTCCATTGTTCTTGTCATATCTGGCACATGGTGTCATTTCTCTTTCAGATTTGGCTATATGTTTAAGAATATCTGTTTTCTAGTTTTTCTGTGTGACTGTAGTGGGACGGGGAAGCTCTTTCTTAATAATTCAGTGTACTGAATTGCTGAAAGATCAAGCCCACATTCTTAGCATCGTGTATGAAGCCCTTCATGGTCAGCCTCTGCCTGTCCTACAGCAACTTAGCTCTTTAATTTGTGTTTTGTTTTTTGTTTTTGTTTTGGGAGAGTGCAGGTAAGAGAATAGGGGAAGGGGCAGAGGGAGAGGCAGAGTATCTTAAGCAGGCAGAGCATGGAGCCTGAGACAGGGCTGGATCTCACTGCCCTGAGATCATGGCCTGAGCCAAAATCAAGAATTGGACGCTTACTGAGCCACCCAGGCGCCCCTGCATAAACTTAGCTCTAACTTTACACTTCAGCCAATTGAACTCTACACACAATGTGTCCTGTTATGTTTGAAAAAAGCTTAGGTTTTAGAATCCACCTGTTAGTTTTGGAACCTGTCTTCATCCTTTTGTAACTTGTGATTTTGGTCAAGTTATTATCTCTGTGCCTCAAGTGTTCTCATCTGTAAAATGGCAGCACCAGGCATATAGTAACCTAATCCCTATTAACTCCCTCCATGGATGTCATTCAGTCTCCAGCAGGCCACACTCATGCTCGTCCCTCCCAAGAAGTGCTTGTCTTTCTGTGACTTCCTTCCTTGATTCCCCTTGGCAGAGTGGCCATTACTCTGTCTGTGCTTGGGGTCTCTTTCTACAGTAATTATTACACTGTGGGTGGCTGCTTGTTTATGTGTCTCCCTACCATACTCTGACCCCCTTTTGAACAGGGTCTTGTTCTTCTTGGTGTTTGTTCTTTCTGTCACTTAGTGGCTGCTCCGTATTGCCAGTGGAATGGAACTGCATTGAATTTCTCTAGTCAAATAGAAGCAAGCTGGGAGTGGCAAGAGACACCAATGCAGAAAGAGAGAGAGAGAAAAGAGAGAACAGGTGGAGAGAGCAGGGAGTTCATCTTTTTGCAAGTTTTGTGCCCAGTTGATGGCAGTGTGGCGGAGACACGAGGTAGCAGTTTTCAACCTAGCTGCTGGTGCCAGAGACTTAAAGCAAGACAGCAGCCAGAAAAAGCCACGGAATCCTGCAAATTAAAGTGGTTTCCGGCCTTAAGGATGTATGCCCACATTCCGTCCCTAAACTTGCTTCTCCAAGTGCCAGAGAGAGTAGTACAAACTTTATTATAATTATAATTTAATTTATGTAATTATAAAATTATTTAATTATAATCCCTAGTGGACCCTAAGAACCTCTTACTTCAGAATAAGGCTGCAGTTCTGAAAAGGACAGTTGCTTTAGGAGTGGACGGTTCTGTGTCGGGGCCTCCAAGGAGACCAGGGTGTAAAAACTCTGGTGTTCAGAGCTATGTGTCACCTATGCCCATGACTGAAAGCCCAGTTCAGGTTTCTGTCCCTTAGAAAGGGTGGCTTGGGGGCACCTGGTTGGCTCAGTGGGTTAAAGCCTCTGCCTTCAGCTCAGGTCATGATCTCAGGGTCCTGGGATCGAGCCCCGCATCAGGCTCTCTGCTCAGCAGGGAGCCTGCTTCCTCCTGTCTCTGCCTGCCTCTCTGCCGACTTGTGATCTCTGTCTGCCAAATAAATAAAATCTTTTTTTTTTTTTAAAGATTTTATTTATTTGACAGAGAGAGAGATCACAAGTCGGCAGAGAGGCAGACAGAGAGAGGAGGAAGCAGGCTCCCTGCTGAGCAGAGAGCCTGATGCGGGGCTCGATCCCAGGACCCTGAGATCATGACCTGAGCTGAAGGCAGAGGCTTTAACCCACTGAGCCAGCCACCCAGGTGCCCCTAAATAAAATCTTTAAAAAAAAAAAAGAGGGTGGGGTGGCTTGGATATGCCTGGGCCAGAGCTAAACAGGCTTGTGCCAGCCCTCTTTGGCTTTGCCTGAATCCTCTGGACTCCTGGGACTCCAAAACAGGAATAGCTTCAGAAGAGAAGGGAATCTGATCTTCGAAGATCCCCAGAGGGAGTCTGGCAGACAGTAGTCTGGTGGGAGGATAGCGATGACCACACTGACTCTGAGTCCCCATGTCTGGGGCTTCAGGAATCAACCTCAACTCAGGGAGGCATAGAGCTAAGGGTTGGTGGACAGCTCGGCCAACACCCCAATTCTCTTAGTTCTTTCCTGACCATTCTCAGTCTGTAGTCGTGAATTAAGAACCTCTGTGCCCATTGCTGTGCTGGGCCTTCCTCCCGAAGACACCAAAACAGTAACAACACAGCCCCTCTCCTGGGACATGAGTTGGAGAGAATTTCTAGCACACAGGAATCTGCAGGCGATAATGGGAGACCAATTTGGAGTGGTGCTGCTCTGTGCAAAGCTGGCCCTCACAACAGCCTAGCTGTTCTGCTTTGGGCGGTTTGGACCATCAGTGTATTTTTTTCTTGGGTGATTTGCTAGCACTGTTACAGACTGGTCTGAGATGACTAGGGCCACCTTTTAGGTTTCTGAGGAATGGCCCCAAATGTGTCTTTATGAACTTGTCCTTCATTCCATTTCTTTACATAATGGCAGGTTAGTTTTACAGTGGCACTTGCTGGTCTCCTGGGGGCAGATCAGCAGCCAGCAATTGCTGCTTTTGAGGCATCAAGGATTTTCCTGCAGACTCTCAGATTGTTCCTTTGCCTTTACTAATCTGACTCCATTTTTCTAGGAGAGTACATCTCAAAGTGATTGCTGAATCAGGATCTCTGGGAGTGGGCCTTGGAATCTGTTACTGAGGATTGGGGGGAAATTGAGCAAATTGAGGTCTGAAGTTGTTACAGGTGGATTTATGGATAGGGACTCCAAGTGGGTTAGGTAGTCTGTAGTCTGAGGTAGGTGTGGAAGCTCCACTAAGTCATAAAGGACCCAAGCTCCTTCCCGTTCCTTGCTCTGTCATTCTTAGGGTGTGACTGTTGTTCAGCATGGCTGTCATGGGCCTAGATGTCACATCTGCATCCCAGGCAGCAAGATAGAGAAAGAAAGAGGGAAGAGTGACATCTCCCCTCCCTCCCTTTTAAGCCTACATCAGGAATGTCTTCTGCCTCTACCACTTTCTGTGACTGAGGGGAAATTATTTAATATCTCAGAGCCACAGTTACCTCATTTGTAAAATGGGCATGATAGCACAGACCTCAGGGGGATGAGGATTAGAGAGGATCATCCATGTCTGGCACAATGCCCAGGCCACAGCGCGTGCTCTCTAAATGGTGACTGCTGTCGCAGCACATCTTGACACCATTCCCTTCCCCTTCCCTATATGGTCTCTGCCCTGCTTCTCGTCTTCCCTTTTCCTTTTCTCTAACACACTTTGCCCTCTGTTCCTACCCTTCCACATCCTTCCCCCCACATCCCTCTCTTTTCTGCCCCTCATTTTCCTGCTCCCCTTCCTGCTGCCACCTTTATTCCCTACCACCTTGTACCACCTCATCCTTGTATTGTTTCTGTCCCTCTATCTCCCTGGTATCCCAAATTAATGGCAAATCGTTGTTGTGTTGCAAGGGCCAGAGAGGTTAGAGGTGGTGACTGGCCTTTGAACTGCAAGTCAGCGATGAGTAAGTTAAGAAAACATGTTTAATTGGCTTATTCATGAATCAGTTGCAAATTGCATTTGACAGTTGGTAAGCAGAGATCAGAAAGAGCAGTGGCTTAGACCAGTAGAAGTTTATTTTCTGTTATGTTTTTAAAAGAAATCTGGAGAAGCCTGTCTAGGGCCAGCCTCTCTGTTCTGCCATCCTTAGTGTGTGGCTTCCAAGCCCAGACCTGCATCATGGTCTAAGATGGCTGCGGAGCTCCAGCCATCAAGTCAGGTTTCCAGGAAGGAGGGTGGTGAGGGGAAACAGAAAAGACAATGCCAAGCTGTCTTTCTCCTTCTTCAGGAGCTTTCTTGGAAGCCTCCCTCTCCCTCCCCAATAGCTTCCACTTCCCTCTTTGGCCTCCCATAGCTGCAGGGGAGGTTGAGAAGTCTTTTAGCTGGACATGTCTCTACCTGAAATAAAATCCAGATTCTATAACTAAGAGGAAAGGGGAGAGTGGATATAGGGTTAATGACTTGTAAGTAGAGTCTGCCACGATTCATTTAGCATGAATTTAGCACCTACAGTTTGCTAGTTATTAGGACAGGCCAGGACATCCCTGTTCCAGAGGGGAGACACAGATATGTCAACAAGCATAGCCAGCATGGGGTCATAGAAAAAGAGGGGTGGCATGAAGGAAGGCACAAGCAAGCACACCTCCCACACCTCACGTGCCTGCCGGGCCCAGGCATTCTCCTGAGTTTGTCACGCCAGCCTTCTTCTGTGCCCTCTCCTCTGCTCACTCTCGCTTGTATTGCCATTACCAGCGTGGTCATCATCGCCGGAGTTGTTTTTGCCCCTTCATTCTGGCCCCAGCAACAGCCCTTAGGACCTGAGGAAGTGGGAACAGTTGACAGCTGAGTGGGAAGCTCTGGGCTGAGGCCACCCATCAGAGATCCAGGCTGCAGGCCCACAGGCAGTTAGAGGCTAGGGGCAGGCACATTGCCCGCTCGCTCCGGGAACAGGGTGGACATCGGGAGGGGTCTTCCTCACCAGCCCCCTGGCATTGGCTACGCTCTGCTGTGTCCCTGGCAGCTTGTCATCAAATGAAACCTTGAGAGGAGTAAAATCCTCCCGGTCCCATAAGATAAGCATGATTATTTCATCCTCATGAAGTAAACAGGTGCCTCTCTGACCTGTGGTCTCTTTGATTTTGATCTCAGGGATACCACTGGCCCTCTCTCCTCTGCCGCCCCTTACCCAGTTCCCTTTGGGAATTCAGGGAGGCCCCTAAGAAGCTTGCTGCCAAGATTATTTTTAAAGGTGTATTCTGGCCCTTAAGGATGTAATCTTTCAGGGATTACTAATGGATTAAAAGGTTGACATTTATGACCAAGCACACTCCTTATGAGCTTCACTGTGACCCTGGGCAAGTGACTTAACTCAGCCCTCCTCGGTTTCCTCATCTGCCAAATTGTCATCCTGGTTGTTACAGAGATTAAGAGGCACGTGGGAAGCACTTGGCCCACATTGGTTCTTGTGACTGCTTTTCCCCATGGTGCCTGGAACGATAGATTGGGGCCAGGGCGTGGGAGGCCTTGGATGCCACAGGAAGGAGTTGGATTTTCTTTTTTCTGCACAGTGAGCTCCAGGAGATTTGTGAGCAGGGCTGTGACAGATTATGTCTGGACTTAAGAAATGTCCCTGGCAGGAGGATGGAGTCTGGACTGCAACAAGGGAGCACCTGGGGGTAGTTCCGGGTGGTGGAGTCCAGGGCCTGAGCCAGCAAAGTCAGGGAAAGGGGACAAAGGACAGTTGAAGAGTCAGTAGTGAGGGAGGACCTGATGCTGATGTTTGAGCCCGTGTGACCCAGGGTGGCGTCCCACTGACAGGGACAAGGAGTGTGGGAGGAGTTGCAGGGGGAGGTAGCCGGAGAGGACATGAGCACTTGTTGTCTACTGGGCATGAGGGGCAGGGTTGCCTGGGGCCTGACCCAGGGATCACTGGGTTTGGGAGGCGTGACGGGGTCCTGTGAGGCCTCTGTGTGCTGTTGAGGCAGTCAGCAGGTGAGAAGCCGGGGACGGAGATCTAAGGATGTGGTCACTGTGTGAAAATAACAGTGATGGTTTGTGCAGCAAGGAGGGGAGCCAGCGGGACAAAACCAGGGAGGAGCATGAGGGGAGGGCCATCATTTTAAAGGCTGTTGAAGGAAGAGCCAGCAGCAGAGTGGGCAGTCCCTAGAAAGACTGGAGAGAGAGGCAGAGCCCAGATCAAGAAGGGCCTTGTACGGCCCAGCCAGGAGCTTGAGTTCATTCTTGGGGCAGCAGAAAGTTTTTGAGGAGTCCTAAGCACGGAAGTAGATGTGATTCAGTTTGTGATTTCAAAAGTCACTCTGGCTGCAGACTGGGGAGGGGGCAAAGAATGGAGACAGGGGACCCTTTTAGAAGATTGTTGTAGTCATTCAGTTGAGGTGAACCAGGAGATACTGGGCACTTGGATGGACAGTACTTGGTTCACTGGGTACCTGGACTGTTTGGATCTTGGGGGCTCCTGAGGGGATGAGGGAATAGCTCAGGGAGTCTGACTTCAAGGTTGAGATGTCAACCAAGAGGCCACCCAAACATAAACCAGGAAGGTGATAATGGAACCCACCTCACTGCTCATCTGGCAGCTGGAGTTTCTTGGTTGACCTTGAAGCTCCTGTAATTCCTCAAAGTCAAGGATAAGGCTTCAGAATGGGTGGCCCGGCAGATGAGAGAAAGAGACAGGCCTTGCAGAAAGGTTGCTGCAGTCTTCTCTCCCACCTCTGGAAGAGCCAGGAAGCCCAGAAACCCCCTGGGGACCCTTGTCCTTCTGCCCCTCCCCCTTAGGTGGCTTCTCCCAACCTTGCATGTGTATGTTCATTGGGAGATGGGGAAGCCAGGCTCCTCTGAGGCCCAGACCTGTTTGAGCCACACAGCAGGGTGGGCAGCACTTTGCCTGATGTGGCCCTACGCTCTGAGCTCCTAGCTTTGGGCTGCTAATCAGAAGGTAACACTGCATCAGATGCTGCTCCTCCCAAGGCCCCAGGGGTTGGCACAGGTGAGCCCACAGGCTGTAGGCTGACTTGTGCTGAAATTCTGCTGCCAGGCCTGTTGTGGTGTTTGCCCGGAGTCTGGGGCCTGAGTTTGGTTGTCTCCAGGCTGTCCTCAGTTTACCCTCAGGATGAACTTCAGTCATTTTACCTTGTTTTTATGTTAAAATGTCTGTTTATATAAAAATACCCTGCCGATGGGTGAGACAGTTATAGGACCAAAAGCGGCTGAATGGCTGTGGGACCGCAGCCCCACTCCCTGGGGGGGTACAAGTAAGGGTATTCGGTTTCTTGTGTATTCTTCCAGAATTTTCCAGGCACAGACTCAAGTGTATGTGTATTTCTCCTCTTCCTCCTCCTATCCCCTGTGTCAGTGGGGAGCATAGAAATTGTTTGGACACCTGGCTCTTTGCTTAAGTATGTCTTTTACTTCTTTTCCCCATCAGTAGGTACAGATCCACTGCATTCTTTTTTTTTTTTTTTTCCAATCTTTTTTGTTGTACATATAGCCAATAATTTTCCAGCTGTTTTCTGGTGTGATCCTCCTAGCCCTAGGGGGAAGACAGACCGGAAGAAATTTTTTGCAGCTCAGGATACTCTGTGAGCAGTGAGGAGGCTAGAGAGGTTGGTTCTTGTTTAATGAAGAGTAAAACAGCATCTGCCCTCCCAGTTGTTTGGGGAGCAGGATTGAGAGGTTCATACATATGTGCCCGGAAAGGTCTTGGGAAGCAGCATCTGCGGAATGAGTGTGGTGGGTGGAGGATGCCTTGGGGCAAGCTTCCCCAAAAGGAGTGGGACTTGAGCCAAACCTCTACAAGAGGTGGGGGTAGGAATGAGACCAATAAAGAAGGGAGGACATTGCAGGCATGAGCAGAGGCATGGAGTTGCAAACATTGGCTGGGGCTCGGGGCCCCGGGCACTCTTGCTTCCCCGTCTAGCCTGGTCTCATCATTCAGTTAGCAGATGCTCACAGGCCTGCTTTGTGCTCAGCCCTTTTGGTGTCCAGAGAGCAGCAGAACAACTCTGTGGGTGCTCACACTGCAGCCTGGAGACACTGTGTGCGTGACAGGCAAAACTGGTTGGTGTTGGTATGGATCAGACTAGTGGTTCCTGACTGGGAAGGGGCCTGAAGAACCTTCTGGGGTGCTGGAAATGTTTGGGATCTTGAACTGAGTGATGATCTTGTTGAGAAATGTAAGACTTAGCGGGGCTACATGTGGAAGATTAATGCAAACCATACCCCGTGACCCTAGGTGTGTTATATTCCTGTTACAGAGTAGGGAAAGGAGCAAATAAATAGCATATCCCCAGAATAAATCAGTGAGTAAAATGCAGTAGCCGGAAAGTGTGGAAGGGTTGTGCTTGCGGAAATACAGGGACTTAGGAGCACACCGCAGGAGGCTTTTCTGAGGAAATTGTCTATTCGCTGAGATTTGAAGGATGAGGAGGTATTAGTTAGGTTAAGAAAGTTGAAGTGTCCCAGTTGGAAGGAACAACCTGTGCGGAGGCCCAGAGGCAGAGAGCCCAATGTGCTGGAAAGTTCTGGTTGAACACAATGTTGTATTTGGAAGGACTGAGAGCTGAGAGTTCAGACCCTCACCCTCTCTCACTGTGTTGTTTCAGAAACCCCCTAGTGAAAGTCTCTCAGCCTCTCTCTGGTCTTACAGGCATTGGAACCAAAGCACTTCTCTGCTTCTGCCCTCCCCCTTGCCTCAGAATTAAGTCCCACTTAGTAAGTAGGAAGTCAGGGCCATCCATATTGGGGCCCCTTATCTGTCCATCAGAGAGGCGGACTCCCCAGCCAAAGCGGGGAACCCCTCTGTTCCCAGAGCTGCTCTGTGTTTTCAGCTGCTTTGCCTCCTCACTTGTCCTTCCCTGGGAGTGCCTTTCCGAACTTTCTGACTCTGTTGGAAGAAGGACCATAGCAACTACTCCAAAACGATCCCTGCTCATCCCGAGTTAGAAATATTTCTTTGTCGGAAGTGTTCACCTCCCATGTGGCCTCCGTCACACAGCTTGTGTGTGCTCGCTGTCTTCAGGGGCAGTCTCTGACTTACTCCTTTTGACATCCCCCTGTAGGAGTGAGTCTAGGTCAGTGCTGGTGCACAGAGTTCCCAAATCAATCCTGTAAACAATTTTTTAGTAGAGGGGCTCTGGCTAGAGGTGGGTGGGAGGTTGCTAGGTTGGTGGGGTCTTAGCAAAGCCTACCTGGCAAAGTGTCAAGATTCTGGTGCTTCCGAATTCCCAATGTCTCCTAACTTTTCAGGATTTGGGAACCAGGAATTGAGTTTCCTAAGAATTCCCCAAATCATAAGTTATTCTGTATCTTTCATAACATTTCATTTATTAGTTTTTAGTCATATTTTTTAAAAAAATTATTAAGTTTTAAATTTTAATTCCAGCATAGTTAACATACAGTGTTATATTAGTTTCAGGTGTACAATATATAGTGATTCAGCAATTCTACACATTACTCCGTGCTCATTGTGACAAGTGCGCGCTTTAATTCCCTTCATCTGTTTCGGCACACCCCCCCCCCCCCACTTCCTTTCTGGTCACCACCAGTTTGTTCTCTGTAGTTAAGAGTCTGTTTCATGGTTTGTTTCTCTCGCCCTCTCTTTCTTTCATTTGTTTGGTTTTTTTGTTTCTTAAATTCCACACAGTGAGTGAGATCGTATGGTATTTTTCTTTCTCTGTCTGGCTTATTTCACTTAGCATCACACTCTCTAGCTCCACCAAATGTTGCAAATGGCAAGATTTCATTCTACGACTGAGTAATATTCCATTATATGTATATATACCACATCTTCTTTATCCATTCATCACTTGATGGTCACTTAGGCTGCTTCCATGATTTGGCTGTTGTAAATAATGCTGCTGTAAACATACATCAATGCATGTTTCCTTTTGAATTACTGTTTTTGTATTCTTTGGGTAAATACCCAGTGGTATGATTACTGGATTGTAGGGTAGAAACACTTGTCATTTTTCACATGTATGAGTTTTTAATAAGAATGAGAGGTCAGGTTTTTTTTTTTCGGCGCTGCGGCAGCCACGATGAATACACTCAGGCTTCAGAAGAGGCTTGCCTCCAGTGTCCTCCACTGTGGCAAAAAGAAGGTCTGGTTGTACCCCAACGAGACCAATGAAATTGCCAATGCCAATTCCCATCAGCAGATCCGAAAACTGATCAAAGATGGGCTGATAATCCGGAAGCCTGTGACTGTCCATTCCCAGGCTCGGTGCCGGAAGAACACTTTGGCCCGTCGGAAGGGCAGGCATATGGGCATTGGTAAGAGGAAAGGTACTGCCAGTACTCGAATGCCCAAGAAGGTAACCTGGATGAGGAGAATGAGGATTCTGCGCCGGCTGCTCAGAAGATAGCATGAATCTAAGAAGATTGATTGCCACACATATCATAGCCTGTACATGGAAGTGAAGGGTAATGTGTTCAAAAACAAGCAGATTCTCATGGAACACATCCACAAGCTGAAGGCAGACAAGGCTCGCAAGAAGCTTCTGGCTGACCAGGCTGAGGCCCGCAGATCAAAGACCAAGGAGGCTCTCAAGTGCCATGAAGAGCAACTTCAGGCCAAGAAGGCGGAAATCATCAAGACTCTGTCCAAGAAGGAAGAGACCAAGAAATAAAACTCCCTCTTTTTTTGTCTGTACACAGTGGCCTCAGCAATAAGACAGATCAGTTATTCAATAAACAAACTTTTATCTGCTTAAAAAAAAAAAAAAAAAAACGAGAGGCCATAATCTGATTTATTTTTCTGTGGTAAAAGTTTCGACGTTTTCTGTAAAAAATGAAAAAGCATAATATTAAATGCAGGGTTTATTATTATGAGGAACACTATATTGTGACAAGACTATATATTTTATTAACATGTAAAAGTGATCTCTACCCAATCTAGATATTTGATCAGAGAAAATGCTAAAGGATGAGAACATTAACACAAAATGAATGCCAGATAGAAATAATGGAATGACTTAAGGATAATACTACAAACATTTAATATTTAAAAGTCATTCTTAGAGAATTATAAATTTTTATTTCTAAGTTTCCAGACACTAAAATTCACCCATTTTGGTGTGCACTTCTGTGAGTTTTGGCAAATTTATAGTTATGAACCACCACCATGATTCAGGTAAAGAACTGTGCAGTTACCCCCTCAAAACAATAACATTCCCTTGGCCTACTCCTTCATAGTCAAACCTCCCCATATTATTTACTCCTACTCCATTGTCTGTTCCTATAGTTCTGCCTTTTGCAGAATGTCATATGAATGGAGTCATAAAGTACATAGCATTTTTTTACCTTTCACTTAGCACAATGTATTGCAATTCATCTGTTGCTACTGCATTCATTTGTTCCTTTTTATTGTTGAATAGTAGTCCCTAGTAAGTTTGTTTATCCATTCTTCACTTGAGGGACCTTTCAGTTTTCAGTTCCTGACAGTTTTGAAAAAGCATTCGTATGCTGGTTTGAACAAAGATTTTCATTTCACTTAGGTAAATACCTTGAAGTGGATTGCTAGATCTATGGTAAGAATATATTTATCTGGCAATCTCTTTCTCACAGTGACTATGCCATTTTGAATCCTTGCCAGCAATGTATGAGAGTTCAGTTGCTCTTTACCCTATCAGCACTTAGTGTTGTCACTTTTTGTTTCATTTTGGCAATTCCAGTAGGTATGTAGTGGTCTCTCACTGGTTTTAATTTGCTTTTCCCTAATGATTAAGGATGTTGAGCATCTTTTTGTGTGCTTGTCATCTATTTATCTTCTTTAGTGAAGTATCTGTTCAGTCTTTTGCCCATTTCTTTTGTTTGTTTGTTTGTTTAGATTTTACTTGTTTATTTGGCAGAGAGAGCACAAGCAGGGCGAGCAGTAGGCAGAAGGAGAGGGAGAAGCAGACTCCCTGCTGATCAGGGAGCCCCATGTGGGATTCAATCCCAGGACCCTGGAATCATGACCCGAGCCAAAGGCAGATGCTTCACTGACTGAGCTACCCAGGCACCCCAATTCAGATTGTTTTTTGTTTATTTGTTTGTTAAGCAGTTTCCAAAAGCATCTTCAAGTTGGAAATCAAGGTACACGTTACTTCATATAGGCTCATTTCCTTTTGTAGTGATGAAAGTACTTTGCTTGCCCCAATTTTGATTTAATTACTGCTTTTACTAATCAGTGATGCTTTATTAATTCAGATTTTAGGTCCATTTCTGACTTTGTGTCCTTAGAATTCCACAATACTCATATATTTTGTCTGTATTTCTCCCATATTAAATACACTTGATCTTAGCCAAAAGGCCGAGAAGCGATGTCTCCCATATCAAATAGACACTGGAAAATGCCAGTGAACATTACTGAGTAGTTTAGTAGTATTTGAATAACCTAACAGGTGGATCTCCTAACAAAATTAAGAGCACTACACAAAATCATGTGTCAAAATTGCCAATTTAGGGGCTTTCTTTGCTTCTAGACTTATTTCTTAGAATGTACTAGTAGGATTTGTACATACTATGTATTTAAATATATTAATACATATTTACAAGAACGACTCACCATTAATGACAGACGGGGCCATAAACGCACACATACAGCATGGCAGTGGCTACAAGCAAGACTCAATTAGATTGTGACCACTTCTCCCCTTCACACTCCTGTCCTGGTTCCGAGATGCCAGCCTTAACCTTCAACTCTGCATGTTAGCTTCTTGCTCCTGCTTTGACTTGAAGTCAGTGGAGTCTTTCAAACCAGTAACATCTCTAGATTGATTGTTAAGCTTTAATTTTCATCAGAGGATTATCATACTTTTCCTATTTTCCTAACTTTTCAGTTGATGTTTCTCAAGTTTGGGGATTAAATAAAACAGATAAATTTCCCAAGAATGTTGAGAAGGAAGTTTTGTATGGAAGTACAGTCAAGAGTTATCACAAGTCAGGGTGGCTCAGTTGGTTAAGCATCTGACTTGACCTTGGCTCAGGTCTTGATCTCAGGGTCATGAGTTCAAGCCCCACATTGGGCTCCATGCTGGGTGTGGAGCCTACTCAAAAAAAGAGAGAGAGAATGAGATCACAGGGCAGCATTTGACAAAAGTCAACTCTTGTGCCACCTATTGTGTGGTTCCCTACCAGGTAAGCTCCACAGGGCAGCCACCAAGTCTGGTCCATTATAATGCCTCTGGGGCCTGGTTTGGTGCCTTTACCCAAGGTGGGTGCATGACCCTTAGAGAATACTTCATGAAAGTTGTTGGCTCAATAAATGGGTTTCCAGCTAATGGCTGGCTGTCTGGAAGCAGTGTGTAAACAGCTGTGGCTGACGGTGGTTCACGGTTTAGAGTTTTGTGGAAGATGAGCTTCAAAAACCCTGTGAGATCGTTATTGTGCCAAGCTTTGCATGACAAGCAGAGAAGCCTGAATTTTTATATTCCCGACACTGGATACACGATACACAATACATGACAATGGAACACGATACATCCAAGTCTCTGTTGAGAGTCATGGGTGAGCTGAAGGCAGAACAGCCTTTTTCCTCTCTGTTTTTCATTTAATAAAAGGTCCAAGCCTCAGGTGAGTTGAAAGAAGAGTGTGGTGAACATCTCTTACTTCCTTCACTAAGATTCATCAGGTGCTAACAGTCTGTGCATTTGCTTAACACTGTGTCATCGATTGTCCACATTCCATATTTGTTTGGTCATTTCCTTGCGAATAGATTTCCAGTTATCATTTTTTGGGCAAACCCACATAGGTAATGAGTGCTTCCTGTTGCTCCACATCAGGCAGCGTGATGGCCCCAGTTGGCCCCAGTAAAGGTGATGCTAACTTGAATCACCTAGTTAAACTGCTGGCTGGGAAGGCTGCTTTTGTTGTAAGGCAGAGCACTTTGGAAGTAACCTTTCACCAATGTGTTTCTCTGTCAATTGCACCTGCTACTCAGAAGCATCTCGGTGTTGTCAACAAGGCCCTGGAAGCCAGGAAACTGGGGTGGGGGACCAAGCTCTACAGCCATCTCTCCCCAAAACCGTAGGCAAATTACATCATTGCTCTGGGGTGAGTAGTTAAACATAAAAAACGTAAAAGGAAAAAGCTACTCAGAGAGGTGAAGCAATTTGCCTAAGGCCACTCAGCTAGTGAGTGGCAGAGCCAGGATTCCCAAGCTGAACCAGAACCCTGCCCTTGTCCTTGATGACAGTCTGCTGCCTCCGAGGCACCCCATCATTCTTTTGGTGGCACCAGGCAACTCGGTAGTGCTGCTCAGAACACAGCAGGGCACCAGCCCTTGCAGGATCCGAGGCAAGAGGGAAAAGAGAGGCGCCTCTCTGGCACGTGGCAGACTGTGCTGTAGGAAGGCGTGGGCAACTCAGGTAAGCTGCTAGACGGGCTCTTGGACTCTCCTCAGCCACCTTTGGAATAAAAGCTTTTGTATGGATGTTACAAAGGTGAGGCCCTGGCGCTGTTCCAGCACCCCCTTCCTAGACAGGGAGGTGCAGGTTTCACATACCCAGCCTTGGCTTATGCTGGGGTCAGCGCCCAGGATCCCCAGACTGGCCCGTGAATTCCAAGGGCAGTCGAGATGGGTGGAGGGGGTATTCCCTCAGCCCGCCTGGGTTCCTAGGGGTGGGGATGGAGACAGGAAGTATTAATGGGGGAAAGGTGTGCAGAACCTTGCCAAGCAGGTCACTGTGGGTGGGGAGACACTGCCTGCGTGCTCTGGACGCCCTAGGAGTTGGGTGGAGGTTCTCAAGGAAGGCTGCGACAGTGACTCTGGAGTACTCTGGGGCTTCTCTGTGGCCCTCTGCTCTGGCAGCCCACCACTTCCCAGTTAGCTCTCTCCAAAGCAAGTAGCACCAGAGCACGTGGTGAGTAATGTCTGTTCTTCATGCCCTTCCAGTGAGCAGTTGTTATGAGGAAAACAGTGGCTCCGGCTCAGGCAGGATATGGTGTGTCAGGACCCTGTTGTCCTATTGCTGTGGAGCTAAGAGTCCAGGAGAATCAGCCTTCCTGAGTTCCTGCTGCTTCTCCTTGAGTTGTTCATCTTCATAGGCCTCCCGGGAAGTGGCCAAATCCAGGGCAGGGCCACTGTGACCTAACCAGGAGCAAGCTGTGCCTTGTGGGCCCAGAGGGGAATTCTGGGGAGTTCTTCTACCTCAGCTGATGGCCTCCCTGGGCCCTGCATCTTGGAGAGATCCCTTAGGGCTCCGGCAGCCAGGTCGGCAGGGACAGAGGGTCCCCCTGGAGAGAACCCCAGAGGAACAGCGGTGTTTATAGACAGGACTCCCCGTCATCACTGTCGGTAGCACTCAGGGAACAGTGGTAGTACTTCACCTGATTCTTTCCAAGAGAGTTCTGTCTTCCTCCTGCCAGATAGGGCAGAAATCCACACTGGGAGCCTGACATGACCCGACATGTGAGGCCTTCCGCTCTCTGGATGAATTCCCCAGGTGCCGTCCTTCTGTCTCTCCACGCCCGGTATTTCCCCATCTTGTCCTGCGCATCCCTCGTCCTGGCTCTGAGTCCTGAGAAGTGAGACAGCAGATTTTTTTTTTTGACCAGCTTTCCCACTGAGAGCTCTGAAGGCTGTCTGTCGTGCAGGCGTACAATCCAGAAGCTGCTGCCCAAACGATAATGCAAATTGGAAGGTGAGGGTGTGGCCGGTTTTCTGACTCTCCAAGGGGCTTTGATGTTGAAAAAGGATGTACTGGTGTTCCTGAGACTTGAAGACTCTTGTTTGATTTGCACTTTCATTCCTTTACCTCTGGTTCTGGTTTCCTCTTTGCGGGGGCTTCATGCTTTTCAAATATTTGTTAAATGAGCCCTTATCTAGGACCTTAGAGAGCAACCACATAGGTGTGCACTTGAAAGCGCCAAAGGTGGGGGATGGCACCTGGGCGGCTCGGTCCATGAAGCGTCCGACTCTTGGTTTCAGCTCAGGTCATGATCTCTGGGTCATGAGATTGAACCCCATGTTGGGCTCCCTGCTCAGGGAGGAGAGTCTACTTGGGATTCTCTTCCTCTGCCCCTTTTCTCTCTCAAGTAAATAATCTTTAAAAGAAGGAAAAGGACAGGGAGAACAGAGAGCAAGTTCTGAAAATGTCTTTGAGATCCAACACCAGATAAGCTTTGCCTCCTCTGGTGTCCATATTCACCCCTAGTTCCCAAGCTGGTTTCACTCAAGTGAGATACAGAGCTTTTGTTAGGGAGAAAGCAAGAAGTTTTAAAGGAGACTCCTGGCTCTCCTCGGCTCCCTTGCAAAAGACATTGATGCCTGTTTTTATTTTTTTATTTTTTTAAAATATTTTATTTGTTTATTTGACAGAGATCACAAGTAGGCAGAGAGGCAGAGAGAGAGAGAGAGAGAGAGAGAGAGAGAGAGAGAAGCAGGCCCCCTGCTGAGCAGAGAGCCCAATGCGGGACTTGATCCCAGGACCCTGGGATCATGACCTGAGCCGAAGGCAGAGGCTTAACCCACTGAGCCACCCAGGCGCCCCTTGGTGCCTCTTTTTAAAAACAATTACAACTATATACTTCTAAAAACTATTACTCTCCCCACCATCACACTTCTCCTTCCTCCCTCCCATTCCGGACTGTTTTCCCTTAGTAGTTGTTGGGTTACTGGGCAAACGTGTGTTGGCTGTGTACATTGTCTTAAATGAAATGAGTATGTGGCAGATGTGAGAAGGGACCCCTTGCCATCCCCTCCCAGCGGGGTGTCAGGGCCATCCTGCCGTGGCCCCACATGTGTACCGTCTGCTGCTCTGGTGGGGGTTGGGGTTCTGCAGAGAATGTGCCAGAATGTCACATCATGAGACTGACTTCTTTAGCTTGTTCTGCTTCATCTCGCTTCTCTAAAATAATGATGTCTCGTGTTTGACCACACTTTTAAAACCTTTTTTTTCTTTTTACTTACTGAATAGTGCATGTTCATTATAGAAAATTTAGAAAAATCACATAAGCAATAAGAGAAGAAACAAATATTACTCCTAAGAGATCACCACCATTGATATTTTGGTGTGCAAATTGTATAATACAAATGTTTTTCATATTGAATATCTTACCCAAGCCTTGCTTCTTCCATTCAGGACGGCATGTGGATACTAATCCCGTCTCACAGTTGGGAAAACGGGAGCACAGAGAGGTTAGAAGGTCACCCAGAGGTACACAGCATATTAGAGACCAAGCTGGGAGTACACTTGTCATATAGGCCTGAATTAACACTCTACTCGCCTCCCCTCCCCTGTATCTGCACCTCCAGACAGAAAGGAGTCATGCTGGGGGTCTGGATTTCAGCAGGACTGGGGCAGTCATTGTAATTTGTCCAGTTGCCTTATCCAGAGGTTAATGAACAGCACCTAGAGGAAAGCATCTCATGAAACTTTGGCGCCTTACTGACGTAGGAGAAAAGATAGGTTTAAAGTATTACCACTCCAACATTCTAGCTTCTTGACCATTGGAGGTTTTAGGAGCCACACAATAGGAGGGCATGATAAACGAAGGAGGAGGAGGGTCAGGACGGTCCCGTGACAATTGCTTCGGTAACTGAGGTCTCATCTGGACAGGATGGCTTGAGGGGAGGGAGAGGTGCAGGTCAGGACTTGGTGACCAGAGATCAGGAAATGGACCGGACCAGAAGTGGAGGTTTGTTGGAGGATGGATTCACCTGCCAGGTTGCAGGAGCCTTTTTAGCATGAGAGGGGCTCAGGATTGGGGGTGAGGAGCAGTCCTGTGGAGAGGCTGAGAGCTCCCACCCTGAAGGCAGACTGGCTCATGGCTCCGCGTCCTGATCCTGGCTCCGTTGGGCATGGAAATTACTTCACCCTTCCCTGCTCTGTCTTGTCATCGGTAAATGGGAATGATAATAGTACCTGCTTCCTAGTTCCCACTTGCGAAGCCCCAAGGAGTCACTAATGTAAGGAGCTTACAGTAATGCCTGGCATGTAGAAACACTTTGTATGGTGCACTTAACGCAGAAGTTGGATAGGCCCCACATGAGAGCTGCGGGAGGTTCTCCGTGCTGTGGTTTGGCTATGACCTCCTTCCCCAGCCTTCTCTGGTCCCTGCCACTCTCTCTGCTTGTGTTTCTCTCCATCCACCCCCTTCCTGGGCCTAACACCCTGCATTTCCCCAACCTAGAACAACCAGCCCTCAGTCTATAGTTAAAAAGCAGTCTCCCCCCTCCTTGATTTTGTTTTCTTCTCTGAATTCTATGTTTTCTTGAGCATGTTTTACCTTTAATATCATTTCTTAGTGATCTTAACCCAGCTCTCCTTAGCCTTGAACCCTCTCTGAGGCCTCCAACAGAAACCGTTTCGTCTTTCTCTGGACTTAGCCACTCTCCCCCACCCCCTTCCCCATCTGTGTGCAGCTTTCCCTGAGGTTGTGGTAGAAAAGGCCTACCTTCCTCCATGATTGGAGTGTAAACACTGGAGGATTTGTCACCACATCCCCACCCCTGCCCTGAGAGGAGCCAAGGCCTATGAGTGACCTGAGCCATTTTCCAGTGACCACTACCCATGGGGTCTGCTCAGTGAGAGGATTTTAGAATCAACAGGAGGTAGGAGATAGATGCTCCAATACTCACTCCTCAGGGGGAAAATTAAGCCAAGTAAAATGAACCACTGCCTTCCAAGGTCACCTGACAGATTAGCAAAAGAGCTGGCCTGGACCACAATGAGGTACCCTCAGCCTGCTGATTCTGGACTCCCTATCTTCCCCTACACTGCATTTCTAGTTCGTTGTGGTCCTGATGAGCTCCTCTCTTAACTGGAAGGGTCTGGAAAGCAGGCTCAGATACCCCTGGAAAACTGAAACTGAGACCAGATCTCTGCAAGGCTGTTTCAGGCCCAGCCATGAATGGAAATCTTTTTTTCAATTATAAAAAGTTATTCATTCATTCAGTACATATTTATTGAGCAGTTACTATCAGCCAGTCATGGCTGTAAGACTTGAAGATCAGTGTGATTCTAACAGGTGAAAATTTTTGCCTTGTGGGGTTTATATTCTTTTGGGTAAAGACAATCAGTAAACAAAAGTCTTTAGAAATACTTACATATATGGGGGCGCCTGTGTGGCTCAGTGAGTTAAAGCCCCTGTCTTTGGCTCAAGTCATGATCCCAGGGTTTTGGGATCGAGCCCCGTATTGGGCTCTCTGCTCTGTGGGGAGCCTGCTTCCTCCCCTTTCTCTGCCTGCCTCTCTGCCCATTTGTGATCGCTGTCTGTCAAATAAATAAATAAAATCTTTAAAAAAAATTAAAAAAAAAAACCTTACATATATGTATATGTATGTATATACATATAAGGGTGTACTCACCCCATTCCAGATAGTGGTGAGAGCTGTGGAGAAGACTGAAGCAGGAAGAGAAATGGAAGTACCTGAGGGTGGGCTGGGATGGTTTTAAACTGAGTGGTCAGGTGTCACTTCGGGCAGAGGGCAGACAGAGCCAAAGAAAGAGGCAGGCCACTCCAGGTTAGCACCGGACAGTTTGAATAAGGGAAGGGAGCTTGCTTGCAGGGCTTATCTGTGTGGCAACAAAACAAATGGATCCGCACCCCACCCACCAGATCTTACCAGGAGACCTTAACTATAGTCAGTCATGTACACCATGCAGGTGTTTTCAATAACACATCCCTATCTCAAGACTGTGTCCTTGGAACAGCCTCTGGGGAGCAGGAGAGGCAAACAGAACCCGCATTCCAAAGACGAGGAAGGGGGTGAGGAGCTTTCAGTCACCTGGGTCTGGCTCATGGGTCCATTGCTGGGTTGACTTTCACCTGGGAGCAAAACCCTGAGGAAGTATATTTCAGCTGGAGGGAATAGCCGCAGAGACACTGCAGGAAGTTATCCCTGTTGCATTGAATACCATTGGCAGGGAGGCCATGTGCCTGTGCACAGTATGCCAGGAAGGGAGCCAGAGGGCAGGGCACCCATTCTGGAAGGCCTCACAGGCCACCGTAGAGATGGGCAGGAAGCTCCTGGAGGGATGTGGTCACAGGAAGGACAATATTGGACTTAAAAGGATCATTCTGCTCTGTGGAGAGTAGAGGGCAAAGCCCGAAGGAGAGAAGCCAGTTGGGAGGTTGTTGGAATAATCCAGGCAAGAGAGGATGTTGGCTTGGACCAGGATCATGGCAGTGGAGGTAGTGAGAAGTAATTAGGTTCTGGGTATTTGTTAAAGGCAGAGGCCATAGGATTCGCTGACTCCAACATTTTGGCCTGACCAACTAGAAGGTTGGAGATGACCTTCACTGAGATGGAAAAGACCTTGGAAGAAGGTCAAGGGCTCTGTTCGGATACCACTGGGCATCCATGTGGAGATGTCAGAGAAGCTGGAACTGGAGAACTAAATATGGGAATCATAAACATATTTATTGAAGGTATTGAAAGCTACCAGCCAGCTTCAGGTCACGTAGGGAGCGAGTGTAGCTGGAAAATGAAAGAGACCTTCAGACTGGGAGTTGACTGGGAGCAGCAAAAGAGATTGTGTGGGAGCAGCCAGCAAGCCTAAGAGCCAAGTAAAAAAAGGTGTAAGGAGGGAGGATCCAGCAATGGTATCGCATATTGTGATGGGTTAAGTGTAAGGTGAAGATAATACGTGTTTGGTATATCGAGTTCAAAAAGTACAGCCACATAAAAACAGTAAATCACTTTCCATCTATGCATACGAGGAAACTTGCCTCCATTCTTTCTCTAGTCATTTTTATGGGAATCCTGCTGTCTGTGTAGTTCTGTATTTTATTATTTTTCACTTTAAAATAAGTTATTAAATATTGTACAGAAGTGTAAGTTTCATAGCTGGGTGGTACTCCATTTGTCAGGGAATGCCTAATTTATGCAACCCTTCCTCTGTTGGGCATCGAGTCATTTCTGTTCTTTTTCATTATAATATTTCTCCTTATTATAAAAAGTTATTTCATTATTATAAATAACACTGCACCGAATAGCCCAGTGCATTTTCCTATGAGGGGAATTACAGAGTCAAAGGACATGAACACTGTTAAAGATGAAGCTTGAACTTGGGTGCCGCAGTTTCTTCCTGTTCTTAGCTATAGGGTTCTTTCCTGTCTCCCCTCCCCTTGGAGAGGTTCAGAAGTGACTCAGGCCTGCCAACCCCCATTTTGACCTCCCCCTTCCAACTGTGAGGCCCGTATCTCCTGGGCTGGGCTGAGTTTCGTTCCCTCTCACTAGACCTGGCACCGCCTCCATGTGCTGTGCACCCCCCCCCCCCGCCCGTCACCACCAGCCTCTGTTCCCTCACCCAGTTTGTTCACGTGGCCAGCAGGAATTAGAGCTTCCTTTGGAGGGTCATCATGGTGTTAAAGTGAAATAATCCATTCTAGTGCTCAACACACATTAGTCCTGTCTGCCGCCCTCCCACAGGGTTGATTAAACGGGATTGTGTACACGAAGGCGTTCTGTGAACTTTAAAGAGCTGGCTGGTGTCCCGGTCTTTGTTGTTTAAAAAGAAAAGGGTATGTGTAGTGACCTCTGGCCCCTGCCTTGTAACCACATAGCTCCCAGAGCAGGGCCGCTGGTCCACAGTTCAGTGTGCGGGGCACAAGAGCTATGTGTCGGGAGTCTGGGGGGCTTGGATGGAGTGGTCAGGCCCAGGAACGTGGCCCCTTGTGGCAGTCAGCCTCATAGCAAGTGCCACGTCTGCTCCCTTGATCCACGTGTATGTTTGTCACAGCTGGGAATCAGTAAGACTAGGACAGTGCGAGGGGGCTGGAGTGAAGGACGTTGAAGCCCAAAGGGACCTTGGAGGTCATCTAAGCCCACACTGATGTTTTACTCGGAAGGCACCGATGGGGCAGCTGGAGAGGCATGCAGCTCGATGCAAGAGCCTCACCCCTCTGCTCTGTCGAGCTGATCTTCCCGGGAATGCATAGGCAGCTGTGTCCTATGCCCTGCCTTCCAGGGCTCTGGGAGGCAGCCTTCTCCTTCCCATTGGTGGCCCAGCTAGGTTTGCTGTTACCCTGGCTTTTCAGAACCCGACTGAAACCGTCTCCAGCCTGCCCTCCACAGCAGCCAGAGAAGCTCGTGTTTAAATGCAGCTCGGATGCTGCCCATGCCCATCCTCTTCAGAGCCCTCCTAGGCGCTCTGCTGCTCTTTGGATAAACACCCACATCCTCAGCTTGCCCTTTGAAGCCCCAGGTGATCTTCAGCCCCTGCTAGATCAGCCTTCCTGTGCTCTCAGAGAGGCCCTGCCATCCTCCTCTCTCGGTGGGGCCTTATCACATCTCTCCTCCCCTCTGCCCCAGGACCCTGCAGGCCTACTTCGCAGTCAGGGGCGTCTGCTGAGCACCCACACTAGGCTACCACGCTCTGAGTGTGACCCTGCTATGCTTGGCCTTTGTCCTTCGGAGCACTGGTCTTCATTCCTAGTTACATATTTATGTTGGTTACTTGCCTGATGTAGCCCGGTGCATGATAGTAGGTACTAAACAAATATTTGTTGAATGAGTGAATGAAAGCAGCTGGCAGCAGCTGGCAGGGCCCAGAAGAAGAGTGGAGGGGCACTGACAGCACCGCAGCCGTAGCACCTGAGGTCCTCAGATGAAACGTTCTGGAAAAGTCCACTGATGTGGCCCCCTGCCTGCTGGCACAACCACCCTTACCTCAGGAGGCTTCTCTGAGCAGTGATGCATCCTCCTTTCTCCCTCGGGCTTCCAGGAGGAGAGATCTGGGTCTTTTCTGGGCAGGCCTTTCTCTTACCTCATCAGTATCTCAGCGTTTGATTCAGCTTTCTTTGTTCACACTTCTTTAAACATCTCCCCCACCCCCATCATTAAAGTAACCTATGCTCTTGGTGAAGAAATTGGAGAACACAAGACAAATATAAGAAAAAAAGAATCACCCCTAGCTGGACCCCTCAGAGAAAAGTACCATTCACAGTTTGGGCCATATCTTTCCAGTTTTGTTTCTTTTGCCTTTTGTACATGTTTCGACATCACTGAGATTCTATTGTCTATAAAAACTATAGGGTTTTTTTTTTTAAGATTTTATCTATTTGAGAGAGAGAATTAATGAGAGAGCACAACTGAGGGGAAGAAGAGGGAGAAGCGGACTTCCCTACCAAGAAAGGAGCCCAACACGGGGCTTGATCCCAGGACCCCAGGATCATGACCTGAGCCAAAGCAGATTCTTAACTGACCAAGCCACCCAGGTGCCCCCAAACTGGAGATTTCTGATATGTCCTTGGTCTTCAATAGCTCCAGCCCAAGACAGCCAGGGCAGTGCTCAGCACCTTAACCCTTACAGCGGGAAAGGTGATGGCTGGGCGTCCGGGTCTCCCAGCATACTCAGGCAGGGCGGATCCCGGATGAAGAGCTTTCCCCCCCCACCCCCCTCTCTTCTCTGCCACACTCTGTAACTGCCTGAGGTGGCTTTTCTTTCTAGCTAGCTCCACTCTGCAGGGCTTAGGGGCCTGACTCTTACTGGAAAAATTACATAATGTGAGGGGCAAGGGTGGCCTCCTGCCTGTCTTTTCTCTGGTTTCTGATCTCTCTGAATAAAACCAGCCCCCACCCCACACTACTTCTGGGGGGTTGGCTTCAGGTGGCCTGCCAGCTGTTCATTGCCACACAGGCCTCTCCTTATGCCCTGAAAGGAGTGGGGTGACCTGGATTGGCAAATGGGGAGCAAAGAGCCCCGTGGAGTTGCTGGCCTGGAAAACCAGGGCACTGGGTCAGTACCTGGATTAATGATTGATTGGAAAGCTTGGGACAGAGTTAAGCAGGCCCATTCTTCCATGGCCTCTCTCACTGCCGATCCTGAAAGCACTTGCCAGGGAAATGGGGCAACCTCTGCCCTTGATCCTGAGACTGCTGACCCTCATCCTCCTGGAGTGGCGTGAGGGGGGAAAGGGCAGCAACTGGGTCATCTACATTGGGGAGAGGGAGCACACGAAGTAGAGGAAGGTTTGGGCCCAGCTCTCTGAAGGAGAGGCACATGTCTAGAGTAGGGTACTCCCTGTCAGTTCTCTTCTACACAGCTGATTGTAGGGCAGGGGATTGGGAAGTTCTGGATCTGCTTAGGTCCCTGGAGTAGGGACATTTCCCTATACCTAATGGGACTATTCCTAATATTCCTAATGGGGCTAGCACATTTCTAGATCTGCAGTGTCACTTGCTCCCTATCATCCCTTAAGATGAGCCAACCATGACGATCGTGGCCACAGCCACCTTCCCTGTTTGTCGGACATACACTGTATACTCAGCACTGTTCAGCCCTGGCTGTGTGGTTATTTAATCCTCCTGACATCTGTTCAGCTTGGGGAATAGCATCCCAAATGTTGGGCTGAGGAGCTCTGAAGAGTTAGTATCTTCCCCGAGTCCCAGAGAGGGTGGAGCAGAGCCAAGATCTGAATCCAGACTGGACGCAGAAGCACCTGGAATTAACTTCTATGGAGTATTGCATCTTGGGGAGGTAATACACGGAAACTGGTACCATGGCAATGCCAAGTAGGACTGAAAATACTATGCCTAAGGTTAACATCTGTGAGTTCATCCAGCAAGTGTGTGCAGAGCACCCACTAAATGCCAGGCCCTATGCCAGGTACTGGGGGCCTAACTCAGCAAGACAGAGGGCATTTTCTGGGAAACTGGTAACAGCATGGTGAGGCCAGACCAGCTGCCTGACATTGCACTTTGCTGCAGTGATCACAGATCTGGAGGGCCCGACCCAGGTTTGCCGTAAGAAGGAACAGAATGAGGCTGGTCGGCGAGCGTTTCCTCCTCAGGAAGGGGGTGCAGGAGAGCCCACTCTTGAAGGAAAGGAGTCGAGGGGGCAACATTCAAGGCTGAGGCCAGTACGAGCCTGTAGGGTCAGAGAGTGGTGCTGGCACACACGGTGAGTGGGATGCCTGGAGAAGGAGCCAGGGACCAGAGCCTGTGGCTGTCTTTAGCCCATAGCAGTCATTTTCTGGCAGGGAGTATCCAGAAGGACTTTGACCCGGGATATTCTTGACAGATAAACAGTTGGGGATTGGCAGCTAGACAAAGAATTCAACAATGATAGCTCCAGACCGAGGCTAAGAGCAGCTTCTAGATCCAGCAGGGCAGGGACATACCATCTTCTGGACATACCAGTCTTACCTGGCACCACTTGCAAGGCCCATAGTGCAGTGATTAACACCTCAAACAACCTGCCTGGACTCCAGTCCTGCTGTTCCAGTTACTGTGACCTTACTCCGATTTCTGTGTGACCTTGAGCCAGTTACTTTCCCTCTCTGTGAGCAAATTCCTCATCAGTTAAATGGATGTAGTAATAGTACTCAACTGTTAGTGTTGTTGGGAGGATTATATGTCCGGACACACATAGCCTGGGATATAGTAAGCCCCGAGAGAAGGGAAGCCAGTACCACTGGAATGGAAGTGGTGAGCTGGAGGCTTAGAGCTGTGACCCAGCTTGGGCTCTGGTGCAGGGAGAAGCCTATCAGCCTGTACCACAGCTCTGAGAGAGGAGTGGGGCTCCAGCACCCTGCCTGACCCCAGTCCGAGCAGGCAGCCTGCCGGTGGGTGGCAGGAGCACTCCGCCTCCTGAGGATGTCTAGACTTTGGGGGATGGATTAGGGCCCCAGGCGGCTTTGTTGCTTGGACACCAGACCAGGCCTCTGTACAGCTCTGGGTCATTTGGACTAAGCTCCTGATTATCTCTGCCCATGAACTAGACCTGCCTGATGGCAAGTGGATGGAGTGTGCACCTCCCTCTTGCCTTCCCTCCCAAAAGGCCTGGCATTCTTCTTGGGGGAAAAGAGTGAGTATTGGAGGGGTAGCTCGGTCAATTAGGCATCCAGTTCTTGGTTTCAGCTCAGGTCATGATCTCACTCATGGGATCGAGCCCCACGTTGGGCTTCATGCTCAGCATGAAGTCTGCTTGAGAATCTCACCCTCTTCCCCAACTCCTCCCCCTGCTCACACACACACACTCTCTCTCTCTCTCTGAAATAACTAAGCTTAAAAAAAAAAAAAAAAAAAAAAGTGGGTACCAGATTGGGAGCACTGGGTTTGCTTGCACTGCTGGCTTGTGTGAGCATGAATACAAACAACACACATGTGTACGTGCCAGAATCAGGGTGGGAGGGCATTTGGTTTACAACAAATTCTTTCGCCAGAGACTCCATTTTGTGTCTGAGGGCGGCAGAACAGCACCTCCTCATTCTGGCTTCAGGACCCTTGTCCTATCTGATGACAGCACCAACCTCGTAAGTGGGCTGACACTGGGACACAATCAGGGGTTTCTGGCTCTGGGCCATTAATGGGGGGTCGCAGCAGGAAAGCCCTGGGCTTCCCAGCCACACCGAAGTTAGACCTGGTGCCTGCATGTGCTCCTTCAGTGCTAGGGCTGCAGAAAGGAAGGGAAATAAGGTCCACTGTAGGAATAGTGGTAGTGGGGTGGCAGCCCCCTGAGGAATGGCCAGCCTGCGGGCCTGGGCCCAGTTGGGTCAGGAGAGGGCCCCGGGATCAGAGTAACCCCTGACCAGGCAAGCTGAGAACAGCAGTGTCAGTGGGGCGGCCTTGGCTGCGGGCAGATGGAATAGCCGGGGCTGTGTGAAAATGTGGTTTCTGGCAAAAAGCAAGGATGGGCTACAGCACAGCGGTTCCATCTAAATATGAAACAGCCCAAGGGATGTGCGTGGGTTTAGAACAACCAGACTACTGTTCCCCTCCCCCTCCTGCTGGTCACAGTCAGAAGGAACAGCTCCAGTCAGGGGAGGAGCATCCGCCTAGAATCCAGGGCCCCTGGCCCCAAATCCAAAACTCTAGCCAGAGCCCAGATCCACATCTGGTTCAAGAGGCATTCGTTTGCATCCCCTGAAACTGATAACAGTTCCCCCGGTCACGTGACATAACCTTCTGCGGGTGGCAGAAGCAGAAGATGAGGCTCAAGGTGTCAGAGGTGCGTAAGGTGGCCCACTGCCCGCGGTTCTTCGGAAGTCTGGCCAGGCTCAGACCCCATGATGTCTGAGACCCTGTGGTCTTCTGCTTTATCCTTGGCATGTTCTCTGAGAGACTGGCTCCACAAGCCTGAGCTTTCTGTCACTTCCCTCCCCAGAGGAGCACACAAGGTTCGACTGCCAGAGCTTGGGAGAATGGAGCAGAGCCTCTTTTCCATGCACCAAACATGGCATGTAGTGGGTGCTCAGTCAGCTCCCACCCCCTGCTTCCAGGACTCAGGACTGACTGTGAACTCTTTCCCATCTCCCCAGAGTCACTCAGAGGATCAGAGGGTGTGAGGGAATGAGCGAGAAAAGGTTTTATCAAGTTATCTATATGAGGCTGTGTTGTAGCTTTCCCTCCTCTGTTTTCAGCTGCTAAGGGGGACCCCAAATCTTCATGTCCTTCCTCCCCAGTTCTCATCACCACAGTCTGGTGTGCATTTCCCTGTGTCCACTGACAGCCAAGCTTCACATAGCCAGAAACAGTCTGTTCTCTGCCTCACGCCACTTACCCTGTGGTCATTGCCACCACTGTGCTTGCAGCTCGTGGGAGTCACATCTGAGCCTTCTTCTGTTAGCATACTGCCCCCTCTTCAGTCCTGTGGAGTAGGACAAATCAGTGTCCCTGGTCCTTGTTACTCAGAGAATTACTTGTGTTTTTGGAGCGTTTACTACGTGCCACCATCTCCACTGACTGCTCCCGGTGATCATGGCCAAGGTCCTTTTCCCAGTGTTGGCGCCAGCCCCCTCTTAGGACCCCATTCTCCTCTTTAGCTCAGTGTCTGATACCGCGTTGTTTCTGTTAGGGTTGTGCCTGCAGCTGAAATCTGGCAAACGGGGCTTGTGAAACGGGCGTTTCCTTGTCTCCCGCAGCAGGGAGTCCAGAGACAGGCATTCCAGGGCTAGGGGAGCAGTGGCCTGGGATCCCTTCTCTCCTCCGGCCCACCTCTTAACCTATCTGCTGCTGCTCCAGCTCCAGAGCCAGTATTCCTAGCCCAGGGCGGGAAAAGGGGAAGGTAGACATTGGTCTCTGCTGATCAGGGAAAAACCTATTTTCAGAAGGCCCTCCCAGTAGATTTCTGTTTATCTGTTGGTCAGCATTGTCTCACATGAACACAGTAGCTGCAGGGGAGCTTGGGAAATGGAGTGTTTGACTAAGCATGTGCCTGATCCAAAAAATTGGGCCTCAGTAAGGAAGAGGGGGGAATGGCGTTGGGCAAACAACAAGAAGGCTGTCCCTTGTAATCAGAGCCACATGTATTCAGGGACCGCCATGCTCCAGGTCTAATTTGATGACCAGTGATTGATCCTTGAGGAACTGATTTATGCTAAACAGACTCAGATTCTTGCAGGAGGGAACACCTCACACAGTGGGCATGAGCAAAACAGCAGGAAATAGCCAGAATCGTGGGTGTCAGTGGCTAGCACTTGTCCAGGTAAAGGGGAGGCCACTGCTCAGCTCCCAGGGTGGTGTCGGCACCATGCGGGTACCCAGTGGCTAGGTCTGCCCAATTTTCAAGAGAAGCCAGAAAGCCAGGAGGGGTTTTTTTGTTTTGTTTTTTGTTTTTATTTTAAATATTTTTATTTATTTGTTTGACAGGCAGAGATTACAAGTAGGCAGAGAGGCAGGCAGAGAGAGGAAGAAGCAGGCTCCCCGCTGAGCAGAGAGCCCGATGTGGGGCTCGATCCCAGGACCCTGGGATCATGACCCGAGTCAAAAGCAGAGACTTTAACCCACTGAGCCACCCAGGCGCCCCAAGCCAGGAGCTTTTAAGCTTTTAAAAATAAAATTCTATTTTGAAAAAACTGGAGAGTTACAGAAATCTCACAGAGATCACACAGAGTTCCCATGTGCCCTTCATCCAGCTTCCCCTAATGTGAACATCGTAGAAAAATGCCAGACACTTACCCATCCTAAGAAATGAACATGGCTTCAGCGCTACAAACTAAGAGGGTTTTAAATTCAGTCCTACCAGTTCTGCTACCACTGTCCTCTTTCTGTTCTAGGATCCAATCTGCCTTACGTCACATTGAGTTTCTGTGTCTCCATAGTGTCCCATCTGTGACACTTTCGCAGTCAGAAAGCTAGAGTTTTACATGACTTCTAAGTTTTCCTGTTCTACTGTAGTAATTTGGCAACCACACATGCTATTTATGGTATTATAGTGGTCACCTCAGACGTTTTTCCATCTGTATTTGCCCGAGCACTTCCAGCTGTCTCCCTCTCCTCTTCTACATTATCATTTGTAGATTTTGCCTCTTTATTCCAGTTTAAATGCTTTTCAGAACAGATAACATGCCTGTACTTCAGAGTTTAAAAGGCACAAAAGGTACTATGAAAAGACCTCTCTCCCGCTAGCGACCCAGAGGCGACCAGTATTCCCAATTCTTCTGGGGCCTTCCTGCCTTACACACACTCACACACATGCAAGCAAACGAAAACTTTGGTTTATCTTTTTTGCATGAGGTGTAGCTCTTCAATTCCTTCTGCAAGTTCCTCTATTCCCTTTTTAATATGTGGATGGAGATATAAAGATACTTCCTTTCTGGTCCATAAACATCATGATTCTTGTTTGTGGCTGCATAGAATTTCTATCCCCATGTCCTAATTTGTTTACTAAGCCCTCTGATTATAGACATTTGGTGTGTCCCTTGCCTCTTACTAGTCCGATATTACTGTAATGGATAACCGTGTACTAACGAAAAGTTCTGTTATTTTGCTAAAGTGGAAACACAGCTGTAGCATAAAGCCCAGAAGTGGCATTTCTGGGTAATAGGGAATGTGCACCTGTAATTTAGATAAATGTAAGCAAGTTACCCTCTTCAGAGGTCATGCCAGCCTACCTCTCCATGAGATTATGTTTCCCCACGTGTTTAGCAACATGTTAGCGTTTGTTTTAATCTGATCTTAAAAAGTGTATTTGAGTATTGTGTATTTCTTTTTTTTATGAGTGATGCTCAGCTTTTCAAATGGGTACCTTTTTTGTATACATGTTATATATCTCAGGCCCATTTATCTGTGAGGTTGCTGGCCTCTTGTTTATAGGAAATGTTTTAGAGAAATTAGCCCCTTGATGAGAGTTGCAGATATTTTTCCCAGTTTATTATCTTTTTTTGTTATGATTTTTTCTACCATGTTGAAAGTTTATATATGTGTGTGTGTATATTTGTACATATATATAATTTTTTAAAGTAGTCTCTGTGTCCACCATGGGGCTTGAACCCATGATCCTGAGATCTAGAATTCCATGCTCCATGGACTGAGAGAGCGAGGTGTCCAATAATGCATATATTTTGGGTGGGTTTTTTTTTTTAAGATTTTATTTGTTTATTTGACAGAGATCACAAGTAGGCAGAGAGGCAGTCAGAGAGGGAAGGGGAAGCAGGCTCCCCGCTGAGCAGAGAGCCAGATGTGGGGCTTGATCCCAGGACCCTGAGATCATGACCCAAGCTGAAGGCAGAGGCTTAACCCCCTGAGCCAGCCAGGAGCCCCTATATTTTTGTTTTAACTTTAAAAAAAATTTTTTTATTTACTGGGACCTCATCTTGATAGAAGATTTGAGGTAGAGATCCATCTTAATTTTTCCAGATGGCTACTCTGTTGCTCCATTACCATTTATTGGAGAACCCATTTGTTCTCTTTGATGTGAAGTACTGTCTTTATAACATATTAACATTCTGTATGTGTTAGCATCTATTTATGGACTCTGTATTCTCTTTCATTGATTGTCTATTCATGTGCCAGTGTGACACTGTTTTAATTATCATGGCTTTGCTATCCTTCTTTTTATTCTTCTCCAACTAATTCTGTGTTGTTTGCCAAAGTGCCCCCACCCAGCCTCTTTGCTTTCTGCAAGTCCCATCTTGTACTCTCAGTGGACAACTTTCCCTCCTACTTTATTAACTCAAAGACTGAGGCCATCCCATCCAGTATGAGCTTTAACAACCTCCTCCCCAGTTGCTATGATACTTCTTGGTATATTCTTCCTCCTGTGCCCTTGAATTAGTCCCCTCCCATCAGTCATTATGTCCCAGCTACCCGGCCTTGAATCTTCAGATGGTCTTTCTCTGCAGGCCTCTCCTCTACCCATGGCTTACTCGAGTCTCCTCTAGTCCAAAAATCTTCTTCCTGATTTTGCCACTTTCTTGAGCCAGTACATTTATTTCCTTGACATATTTACCAAAAACCGAGCCTCCATTTGCCATACTACCTCCCTCCCTCCCACTTATTCTCCAGAGTCCCAGTTTCCATCCTAACCACTTGACTGAAACTTGCCTCACAAGGTCACTGATGACCTGGCGGTCACTGAACCCAAGGATCATGTGTCAGTTTATCAGCCTTCAACTCTGCAGCTTTTGACACAGTTGAGCTCGCCCCCATGAAACAGCCCTTCCCATGACTCCAAATTGGTTGTCCCATGTCTGTCCTGCGCCTGGCCAGTGCTCTGTTGGCTCTGGTGCCTATGCCCCTGACGTCCCTTGACACATTGTTTTTCCTTTGGTGAACTGAATCCCTTCCCATGACCATCAGTCAGATCAACGAGGATGCCCGGCACATCTCCACATTCCCAATTTCTCAGCTCTTAGACTCTACGGCCAAATTTCCAAACTCCCTTCCACAGACAAACTGGAAGAGGTTGTTGTCCTTCCAAACAAGGGAAAATGAAAGCCTCCTGGAAAGGATTGCTGGGAGAGGGAAGATTTACTGTCTGCTGGAAGTGGCCTTGCTGTGGAGCAGTGATTCTCAAGCTTGGCTGCATGTGACAATCACCAGGAGAATTAAAAACAAAGATCCCAAGTGCTCAGGCAGCTCCCCCAGACCATTTGATGAGAATCTCTAAGGATAAGCCCAGACATCCCTATTTTGAAAAACTCCCCACTAGTTGCAGTGTCCGTCCAAGTGTGCAAGTGTGGAGCAGCGTGGGAGAGGGAAGAGTCTCCATTGACCCCTGACTTCTGGGTTTGCTAAGTGGGTAGATGGGCAATGCAGATCACTAAAGTAGGTATTACCAGAGGAAGGGTGGGTTTGAGGGCAGATGGTGGGTTCTGTTTGAATAGGTTGAGCTCAAGCTGCCTCTGGCACATCTAGAAAGCCCACAGATGCTTAGATTTCCCTAAAGCAGGTCTTGAATGCTCTCAATCCTCCCCCAGCCTGCACTGCCTTGGGATAGATTCAGTTGCTCACACGTGCCTGGACGCAGCCCACCTTCCCAGCCATCCCTCCAAATCCTCGCTCCCACAGGGCTCGCTCTGTGGCCACTGGGATCCTCACTGCTCCCCGCTGTGCTGCCTCTGAGTCTTTTCTCGTGCTTTTCTCAACACAAGTTCCATGCCATCTCTGGTCAAAATCCACCCCACTCTCAAGGTGTCTCCCTGCTGGTCCCTACCAGCACAACACCTCATGGTCTTACCACCACTGACGCGATGGTGGCATTTGTGGGCAATATGTCACTTGCCGAGTCAGAACTGCCTCCTCCATGCAGGAGTCCCCACCCAGGACTCCACCTCAGAAAGATTCCTGGACAGAGCACCTGGCCCCTTACCTGCTGGCTGGGCTGCTGAAGGTCTAGTTGCAAATCTGCCAGCTGCAAGCCTAGCACCTAACAGAGCCTTGGGTCTTTTTTCTTCCCCCCACACCCAAACACAGGAAGGATAGGACTTACTCCCTCCAAAGCTTGTGGCGTATGGGGTGCCTGCATGGCTCAGTGGGTTAAGCCTCTGCCTTTGGCTCAGGTCATGACCTCAGGGTCCTGGGATCGAGCCCCACATCGGGCTCTCTGCTCAGCGGGGAGCCTCCCCCCCCCACACCTGCTGCTCTGCCTACTTGAGATCTGTGTCAAATAAATAAAATCTTAAAAAAAAAAAAATTTTGGCATAGGAGAGCCTGAGTGCTGGAGGGGAAGGATGGGGGTTAGGAGGCATGATGTGTGTCAGGATCTCAAGGAGGACTGCAGGGTTGGAAAAAGCCCCTGAAGTCATTCTGATCTAGCACAAAGAGCAGGATGGGGCTGAGGAGGGGAAGAGGGTGCAGGGATGTGTCGCCCTGTCTGGTTCGTGGAGACTGCTCCAACCCCCCAGAGGGCAGGAGGAGAAGGGACACAGGGTACAAGGAGCAGAGCCCGTGGGCTAGAGCTACAGGGAGGAGGCGTGCCTGCCGTGAAGGAGCAGAGCAGGGGATCCCCCTCCATCCTGCCCCCCTGCCAGTGGTAGCCCTCTCACATGCCCTCCTCTCTCACCTTCTCATGCTCTTCCTATCTTCCCCTTGGCCCAGGCTGATGGCAGCTGCCCTGTAGAGGTCCCTCTGCGTTCAGACCCAGATGATGCCAGAGCTATGAGCGGGCCTGCAGGCGTGGCGCCGAGGGGAAATCAGCCATGGAGCAGCTGCCGGGGGAAGCCCCTGAGATCCGGGAAGAGGAGGAGAAAAAGGAAGTGGCAGAGGCAGAAGGAACCCCAGAACTCAATGGAGGACCAGAGCGCTCTCTTCCTTCCAGCAGCTATACAGGTGAGGAGGGGGCAAAAGGGAACATAGGGCAAAGGACACCAAGTGGGCCAAGCAGGAACTCTTGCCCTCTGTAGACAGCATCATGGGGCTCAGAGGGGCAGAGCCGGGCAGACAGGGTTCACAGCTCTGTGCTGGTGCTTCTCGGCAACAGGACTTCAGGCCAGTGCACTTCTTCTTTCTTTGAAACTGACAGCTTGTAGGGGATGTGGACAGGGGCTTTCATGAGAATTCAGTGAGTTAGCATTTGGGATCCGTGTAATCATCTGTATGATTCCCCTGCTGCCGCCCAGGGGACCTGGAGCCAGTCTGCGTTTACCCATGCTGGGAAGATCAGCTGTACCTGTGATCATAACAAACAGTCGCAGCCCCCAGCTCCATTGATCTGGTGCTAATGACACACATCATGGAGCGGCCCTGTAATTAGGAGTAAGTGCTAAGCGGCCCGTGTGAATGATTGTAATTAAGATTACTTTTGTGCAGCAAACCAGTTTTCAGCTTCTCTTATCGCACTTGTCGGCTCCCTGGGACTGTGTGCTGTTCTCTCCCCATCTTCATCATCATCGTGTTATGTCCACCTTCAGGGGCACCCAGAATCCACTCTTTGGCCTCTGGTTTTCCCTGCTGCTGATGCTGCCCCTTCCCTAGCTTCTCTCCTCTCTCCACCTAAGTTCTAGCACATTCAGCTGAGTCTTGCTCCCTTACCCTCTTGGGGAACTCAGGGTCATGAGAGGATGCACTTCCGGCAGGGGACATCCCGATCTGGCCTTGGGTTTCAGCTGCAGGAGATCCCAGACACAGGTGGTGATTGAGGGCAGAGGAGCAGGCCCACCCCACAGGATGGTCTCTGGAGGCCTGTGTCAGAGTTAAGGTAGGGCAAGGCTGCTGAGGTGAGCAGGTTCCTGGCTGGCCTGTAGTTTAAAAAGGCCCAAATCCTGGAGCCCTACTACTTTGAACCTGTAAAACAAGTTCCTGGATTTTGCTGAGCTGCTTCCTCTTCAGGGCACGGGGTGGGTAGGGTAAGGGAAGGGCCATGATCCCATCCCTCTGATCCCACTCGCATATCCAGGAATAACCGAAGTGGGCTGGGTGTGATTTCAAGACTCAAGAGAAAGTCTCCCCAAACCCCCACAGTATCCTGTGTGTTGGCTGGTCACTAGGATGAATTTAGAGACCCTATGACTGGGATGAATTTAGAGCCTTTCCCAGAAGAGGAATGGCTCACTGGTGATCAGTCATTCAGTGCTCATAACATGTACTGTTCTGAAATTGAGATGGGCAGGGAGGGTTAGGCAGCAGAGGAGAGACACCAGAGGCTAAGAGTGAGCAAGGTCTGGCACTGAGGAAGAGTGAAAAGGGAAGAGAAGGCCATGGAATTTGTGGCCTTACCACCTGGCCGGGCCCACTCTGTCCCCACATCTGGGGCCAGGCCCACAGAAGTTACCTCCACAGTAATGCCCTGTCCTGGAGTTTCCCTATATCCTTGTGGGGACCCTATCCCCACACGATACCGCTGTTAATGGCAGACCAGAGCGCAGGGCCCGGGTGCACAGATGGGGCAAGGTGGACATGGTGATGGCTTCTCGGGGAGCTTTATCAGTGGGATTTAGGGCACACAGGGAGTTGTCTGGGAAAAAAATTAGCCCAACCTCCCCCCTTGTGGTGCTATATATGATGTGATTTTTAATGGATTCCATTTACCAATAAATTGATGAAGTAGAGCTAGAAAGACTTCCCTGTTCAATAATTGAAACAGGAGGAGGTTGTTTAACACAATCATTATGTGTTAAAGCCATTATATAGGAAAAGTTCCTGCAAATTCTATAAGACAAACAACAGAAAAATAGAAACAGGCAGTTCACCATTGGACAAATACAGATGGCCAGAAAATAAAGTGTTTTTCAATCTACTCATCAAAGAAGATATCTTCAAGATGAGATGTCATTTAGCCTGTCAGATTAACAGAGAGGACTCTTGTGGCCAGAGGCGGAAGACATGGCCCTCCAGCCACCGAGGGTGGAAGGGCAGCTTGGCTATGCAAGGGAACACTTCTTTCATTCCTTTGACCCTGCAGTCCCCCGTCCTAGGAACGTATCCCATGTAAATACTCACTGGGAGCGCACAGAGATTTCCACACTCACTTACTGCAGTGCTGCTCAGAAAAGCAACAAATGGGCAAGCGCCCATCTGTGGGGAATCAGTTATGTAAACTGTGGGAAAAACCGACTGTGGAATGCTGTGTAGTCATTAACAAGGACTGGGTGGGGCTGAATCTACCAGCGGGAGAAAGAGCTCCTGCCAAATGGGGGATCCCATTGCTTAAAAATCTTTTAAGTATCATGGAAGGCACTAGAAGAGTGTACATGCAAAGGGCTGTGCCATTAACTCAGAGGAGTAGGATCATGGCAGAGAGGCTGGGTCACACGGTGGTGCGCGCCATTACATGTTCTTCTCAGGTCTGCAGTACTCTCACCGTTTAAGAAGCAAATGCATCACTTTTCTTTAAAAAGTAAAGTAATTTTGTTTCCCAAAAAAGGCGGGCAGGTGAGGGGCCCTGGGGACACAGCCTCATCCTGTGTCGGGAATCACACAAACCAGGGCAGGGATCTCAAGCCTGTGACCATCAGCAGTAGCTTTCGCTGGTGCCTTCACTTCTCCAGTCTCAGCCTCTACCTTTAAAGTCTGCCCACCTCAAGGGCTGGCCGGGTGAGGTTCTCTACCCTGCCCCATGAGTCTATGACTTGGGCCTCTGGAGTGCCCTCAGGAATTCAGGAGGATGGAACACAGCCTTGATCTTTGAAACTGCAGGAAGTTCCCACAGTTTGCTTCCCTTCTGACCCCTCAGAAGTTCTGCAGCTCTGTCCCGAGCTCAGCACCTGACAGAGAGGCAGGCAGGACAGGCCTCACCATGAGCACTCGGCAACCAGGGAACTCACATGCCCAGGGTCCCCCAGCTGGGTAAGGGTGGGGGCAGCTTTCCCTTCCTGCTTCAGTGATGGGCATCCCATCCACACTCTAGGAAGAGGTCAGGGGTCTTAATGTGGAGCTGGGGCTGAGGAAGACCGAGTGTCCTTCCTCCTGGCCTTGGCACCTCCTCTCTCAGCAGGCACTTAGTGGGTGTCCAGGCAGGGGCTGGCCTTTCAGTGGAGGACAAGACTGCATGCCAGCCCTGAGAAGCCCACTGTGCAAGTAAACAGGACGACAGATGTAAGGAGGCTGCTTAATAACCCAGCTCCAGAGTCCCACAGAACTGGCCCTGCCTTCAGCAGCTAGTTGCCTTTGGGACTCTGCCAGCAAAGTAAATAGTGTTGACCCTCCTGGCCACTATCACAGCTCTGGCAACAGCATACCTCCAGTGATGGAGATGAGATACGCGAGAGAACTCCCCTCCATATAGAAATGATGCAAGCAAGGTCAATAGTGTCTGCTGAACTTGCAATCCAAGATGGTACAACTGATAGTTCACTCCCTGGGTGTTGGGCTTAGTGTTTACGCTGAGTCTAAACATTCCAATAATGGCCTGGTGTCATCCTCAGCAGTGACCTGTCTCGTTGCTTGTCATAGTCATGAATTATTGATTAGTAGTAATGAATAGTATGAGCTCAGCCCCAGGGGTTGGGTGGTTCTAGGTTATTACCAATAGGATGTGTGCACACATAGAGAAAGAGAGAGAGAGTGTGTGTGTGTGTATGTGTGTTTAAGGCCTTGGCTTACACAACTGTGAGGGCTGGCAAGTTGAATTCTGCGGGACAGGCCAGCAGACCATAAACCCCAGGAAAGAGAGAGTTTGTGTGTGTGTGTGTTTAAGGCCTTGGCTCACACAACTGTGAGGGCTGGCAAGTTGAATTCTGTGGGACAAGCCAGCAGACCAGAAACCCCGGGGCAGCTAATGCTGTAGCTTGAGTTTGAAGGCAGTCCAGAGGCAGAATTCCGTCTTTCTTAGGGAGGCCTCTGTCTATTTTCATAAGGCCTTCAACTGATTGGCCCCAGACCTACTTACATTATGGAGAGTAATGATTTCAGTTTTACTCACATCTAAAGAATATCTTCTTTTTTTTTTTTAATTTATTTATTTGACAGACAGAGATCACAAGTAGGCAGAGAGGCAGGCAGAGAGAGAGGAAGGGAAGCAGGCTCCCCGCTGAGCAGAGTGCCCAATGCAGGACTTGATCCCAGGACCCAGAGACCATGACCTGAGCCGAAGGCAGAGGCTTAACCCACTGAGCCACCCAGGCACCTGTGGGTGGCTCAGTTGGTTGAGCAACTGCCTTCGGCTCGGGTCATGATCCTGGAGTCCCAGGATCGAGTCCCGCATCAGGCTCCCAGCTCTGCAGGGAGTCTGCTTCTCCCTCTGACCTTCTCACCTCTCATGCTCTCTCTCACTGTCTCTCTCTTAAATAAATCAGTAAAATCTTAAAAAAAAAAAAAAAAAAAAAAAAAAAAAAAAAAAAAAAGAATATCTTCACAGCAACATCTAGACTGGTGTTCAACCAAAAACTGGTCATCATGGGTACCATGGCCTGGCCGAGGTGACACATAAAATTAACAATCTGGTCAATGCCACTGTCAGCATGTTACTTAGCCTCATCTATGAGAGGGTCAGAAGACCTTCCTTGAAGGGTTATTTTAAGGTTCCCATGGGATTAATGATATAAAGTATCCAGCAGAATGCCTGGTGCACAGAGGCACACAAAAAAGAGATTATTAGTGTAAACACACAGTCTTTACCAGGAAGTCAGGTTTAGGTTCAAGTCCCAGTCCCAGCAGGTATTAGACAGATGACCTTGGCTGGGTCCCTTAACCTCACCAAACTTCAGTTTCCTTATCTTTTTTTTTTTTTTGTAAAGGTTTATTTATTTATTTATTTGACAGAGAGAGAGATCACAAGTAGGCAGAGAGAGAGAGTGGGAAGCAGGCTTCCTGCAGAGCAGAGAGCCTGATGCAGGACTCGATCCCAGGACGCTGAGATCATGACCTGATCTGAAGGCAGCGGCTTAACCCATTGAGTCACCCAGGCGCCCAGTTTCCTTATCTTTAAATGGTATCAGTCACTATCTTCCAAGGTGATATGGAATGATACTAACAAGCTCTTGGTGGGGCCTGATAAGTGGTGGTTCTTTCCCCCTCGCTTCCTGGGGTAGAGGTAGAGATGGGCCCTCAGGAGATGTTTAGGGAGTCAGGCAAGGTGTGGCTAGAGTGGAAGTTCAGAGGCAGGGCTCAGGGCCCAGATGATGGCCAATGGGTGAGCAAGTACATTTCCTGAGAGCTGAGGAGGAGCCAGGGGAAGGACATGCTGGCTTGTTGGGAAGAGCAGCTGTACTGGCAGATGGCCCTCAGACTGGTATGGCCCATGTCCCCACCCAGCATACCTGAGAGGCAGCAAGGCAGAGACTTCTGGTAAGGGGGATGGCCTCTCGGAACCCCAGTCTCACACCGGAAGATCATAGGCAAGGCAGTGGGACCTTCAGAACTTGGTCCCCAGAATGGGGAGCATTCTGCCATCATTACTATTGGGTAAGAATCAGGGATAAACCGTTAAGCCAGGTGGTCAGCCAGGAAGAAACAGAACCTTTATCTTTAGAAAACCCACTCCTGGAGCCTGGGTGGCTCAGTCATTAAGAGCCTGCCTTCGGCTCAGGTCATGATCTCAGGGTCCTAGAATCAAGCTCCACATCTGGCTCCCTGCTCAGCTTGAAGCCTGCTTCTCCCCCTCTCTGCTGCATCCGTTCTCTCTCTCTTTCTCTCTGTCAGATAAAGAAAATCTTAATAAAAAAAAGAAGGAAAGAAAACCCACTCTCAAGCACCCATCACTTCCGTATCCCCACTGTACATGCACTCCAGCACAGAGCCTACCCCTGGAGGGTGTGTACACTTCTGCCCACCCCAGCGCCTCACCTCTCCTGCCTCTCTCCGCCTTCTGTGGCAGTTATTTTTATTCTCCAAAATTTATTCCAGACAGGCAGGGAGTGCCCCTGTCCCCCTAACCGGCCACCACCAAGCATCACCAACTGCTTTCAGGTTCTGCAGCCTGTGTCTGCTCACGACCCAGGGCTAGGACAGCCACAGCCCAGTGACCTGATACTCGCTGGGCCCGTTTCCCCACAGTCTGGTTTCTAGCACTTCCTTCTGAGATGTTCACCCCGGGCATCTCCTCAGGATCTGGAGCTCAGGCTGCCCCAGGGGCTGGTGGGGCTGGAGTTTCTGCTTCTTCCAAGGTTCCCAGTGATACTAGTGCTCCTGAGCCCCGGGCCAGTGGCAGGCCAGGAGACATGAAAGGAGGCTTGGTCTGGTTCTGGGGGCTCTCTGGGCCTCATAAGACATCCCCCCCACCATTGAATTTCTTTTCTTTCTTTCTTTTTTTTTTTTAAGATTTTATTTATTTATTGGACAGACAGAGATCACAAGTAGGCAGAGAGGCAGGCAGAAAGAGAGAAGGAAGCAGGCTTCCTACTGAGCAGAGAGCCCGATGCGGGGCTCATTCCCAGGATCCTGGGATCATGACCTGAGCTGAAGGCAGAGGCTTTAACCCACTGAGCCACCCAGGCAGCCCCCTTCCCCAGCCCACATTGAATTTTCATGAAGCCGTGGGGGAGGAGGTACAACCCAAGATGAGGACAGGTCACGGTCCCTGCCTGTGTGAGGGGTACACAGCTTGGGGAATGCAGAATTGCAGCTTTCTGCCTAGCACTGTCCTAACTCATGTTGCTTTTCACATGCACTTTCAGGTTCTAGGGCTCTTCTCTGTTGTACCTCTGTTGCTTTTCACCATGGCTCTCAGATAGATGCTCCTGTCATCTCCATCTTACAGAGTAGGAAACTGAGGCCTAGAGGGTAGAGATGGGGGTTGAGCCCAAGACACCTGTTTGAACTCAGTCACATTCTTAACCCTCATGCCTGCTCTTCCCAAGCATCTGGAAGCCAACTTGGAAGTCTCCCAAGGATCTCATCTTTGAGCCCAGAAAAGGGAGCAGTCACCTTTCCCAACAGCCTCTTGCTTGAATGGTGGGTGCTTCCAAGTCCCGAACCACCTGCCTGCCTCTTGGCCTGTGTTGCCCCTGGCCACATCGTACTCCAGCTTTCTCACCTCGTTCTGGCCTTACCTGGTCAAGGGCAGGTCTGGATCCTTCCCTGCACACAGCAGGTGCTCATCAAATGTCTGCTGCATGAAGGGAGAGGGTGGCTTGGCCACGTGCAGTGCAAATGCCCAGATGCCTGCCCAGCCTCTGGGGCCAGGAGGGAGAGCAAGGAGGGCACCACCAAGAGATCGGTGGTTGTGGACAGGACTCATTGCTGGAAGTGAGCTCTGAGATCCAAAGGCGGTGTGATTAGAGATGTCCCCCGTCTAGCAGAGGAGGCAGACGTGTCAGCCACAAAAACGCAGCTGTTTACAAGAAGTGACACAAAGTGAACCTGCACACAGACCACATGGGTTGGAGTAGGAAGTGCCAGAAACCCTCCTGCTCGTCCCAACCAAGGGTTTTCACACATGATCTCATTTTCCCATTTTCCCACGACAGCTCATACTGTGAGTTCTCTTGCCTCTCTTAGGCTGCCTCCAGGCGCAGCAAGGACTGCCCAGCCCCTGCATCCAGTGGGCGCTGAGCGCAGGACCAACCCAGGGAGCTCGAAGTCCACTCACTCCACCAAAGTCATTGCTCCGTGCCTGCTTCCCGTCCTGCAGCAGCACCCGGAGGCAGCATTCCTGCCCAGTGGCCCTTACATTCTGGTGGAGGGCCCCCAGCAGTGAGTGAATGCACACGGACTGTCGTGTGGTGGTAAAGGCTATGCAGAGAACCAGAGGGGCTCTGCCCTCCTGGGCACAGTGCCCAAGAGACAGAGGGAGACCACTCCCCCCCATTTGTGGGCTGAGACGAATGGTTACACCCCTCAGAATGACCGAAGGTTAGGAGTGAAGACCCTAGGAGGGACAGGCCATTTCACCTCCGGCCCCAGCCCTTACCAGCCTGGGAAGGGAGAAGGCTCCCTGGTCCCTGGATGACAGACAGGGGATAATACCAGCCTGGGAAACGTTCAGTCTGGGCTCAGCCCCACAGCGTGAGTCTCCCTGAGGTGCCGGCCCGCTCTGAGCCAATGATTCTCTGGACTGGGGATTTGGCCCCTGACCCTGAGGAGGTTGCTCGGTCATCAGGAAAGAGAGCAGAGAACAGCAGATTCTAGCCAGCGTGGCAGAGGCAGGACAGGCGGCGTGTGGGGTCATGTGGCTGGCCCTGGGCCGGGAGACCGAGGTTCAGGCTGGGCTCATTGCTAAGTGTCCAAGGGAGAGATTCCGAAGAGTATCCCAGAGATTACCGCATCATCTGACAGCATCTACCCATGATGCTATTGCCTAGTCTAGTACTAGTACTAGGTCTAGTACTTTCCTTGCTTCCACTCATACCACTGGTTCAGACGTCCCATGCACTTAATAGAAAAAAAAACCTGGGGAAATTCAGTTTGCTGCCCAGTTGACCTGACTGATACTGCCTTCTTTCTGCTTGAGCAAGAAGTTTCATAAGCGTGGCTTTGAGCTTCTTGGGACACCTGGGTGGCTTAATCATTTGCCTTTGGCTCAGGTCATGATCCTGGGATCCTGGGATCGAGCCCCACGTCCAGGTACATGCTCAGCGGGAAGCCTGCTTCTCCCTCTCCTACTCCCCCTGCTTGTGTTTCCCTCTCATTGTGTCTCTCTCTGTCAAATAAATAACTTAAGAATCTTAAAAAAAAAAAAAAAAAACAGATTGGAACTTCTTGAGAGATGCTTTACAGCATCTCTGGAGCCCACCCAAGAGTCGAATTTCCCGGGAGAGGTGGATAGAGGGTTGGTCTCCCTCACACACATTCCGTACAACCCCACACGGGCCCGACGGTGGAGCCTGTCACACTACAAGAGCTACTTCTCAAGTTGAGTCTAAAGAGATCTTGTCTGCTTCCTCCTCTTGCTCCCTTTCCCCCAAAACACAGTCATCCTCCCCAGTGCACACACATGCACACACACCCCTCTTTCCTGCCCTGTGGTCAGTACAGCCCAGGAAGGCTCTGACTTCCCCCCAATAATGATAGCTGCCATTTCCCAAACACTTCCTATATGGCAGGTCTGGGGAAGAGCCTCATGTTCTCGATGAAGAAACCAACCCTCAGAAAGGTTGACTGCTTGCGGCACTTAGCTCTTAAGTGTCTGAGCTGAGTGAGGGCCTCTTGGGAAATGTGGGCTCTCCCCCACAACCCTCACTGTGCCCCTGTGGGCTCTGGTCACCTCCGCTGGCCCCTGTCCCAGCCAAAGGTGAAGGCATCCCTGTGTCGTGTGTCCGCAGACCTTTCCCGGAGCTCCTCGCCACCCTCCCTCCTGGACCAGCTGCAGATGGGCTGTGACGGGGCCTCGTGTGGCAGCCTCAACATGGAGTGCCGTGTGTGCGGGGACAAGGCATCGGGCTTCCACTATGGTGTTCACGCATGTGAGGGGTGCAAGGTAGGGCCCGCGGCGAGTGGCGGTTGGCAGCTGGGGCTGTATTTACATGGAGAGCTGACCGGCCAGAGAAGCCAGGCCGTCACAGTACCTGCTGCGGAATTCCCACCCAGGAGGCAGCCAGGCCCTTGGGCTCCTTCCAGGCCTCCACTCTGGGTACAGCTGGTCCCTTGTTGGCCTGCCCTGTTGGGCACCTCCCCAGCCCCTCGGCTGGGCTGGCTGGCTGCTGGCGCCCTCTGGAGACATAGCTCTAAAACAGAACGAGGGGCTTGGGCTCAGCTGTCACACTGATGGCAAGTGCTTCCTGCACCTCAAGGCCCAAGAGGGCCCCTTGAAGGGAAAAGAAAATTTACTTTTCTTTCTCCAGGGGTGCTTTTGGGTTCATCCTTCTAACTGCACACCCATCAAAATGGTACATATTCTTTTACTAAACCACTGCCTAGAAAATACCTGGAACCAGATACATTTACGAATAAACCAGGTTAGCCATGATACAATGTTATGTTACCAAACGCACAAAGAAGCACTTAAAGTGAAGAATTAGACAGATAGATAGATAGATACAGATATAGATAGATGTATCTCAAAGGCTTTAGCGTTATTTTCTATCTTCCTCTCCTTCCCTCCAAAAGAAACCCGCCCCCCCACCACCCCGGGTAACTTCCAAATTTCAGGAATTCTGACATTTACACACAGCACTGAGGCCCCTGACATCCCAGAATCCAGGGTGCAGAGCAGAATTCTCAGCTTTCTGTGACACCCCGCCCCCCACCAGGGCTTCTTCCGTCGGACAATCCGCATGAAGCTGGAGTACGAGAAGTGCGAAAGGATCTGCAAGATCCAGAAGAAGAACCGCAACAAGTGCCAGTACTGCCGCTTCCAGAAATGTGTGGCCCTGGGCATGTCACACAATGGTGAGAGCCAGCCCGGGCACAGTATGGCCAGAAAGCAGGCCCAGCGGTGGGGGGGAAGGGGTTGCTGAGGTGGGGTGAGGAGGCCCTCAGAGCCATGCCCAGTGTGCAGGAATCCCAAGACCAAAGTGCCCTCCCCAGATGGCTCCACATCCGCTTTGGGGCCCGGGCCCAGAGTAGTCACCCGCTTTCAATCCCCGAGGCTCACTGGGAATTGACCCCAGCTCCAGTCACATTGGAAACACCATTTCCAGCACCCCAAGCCTGTCTCAGATGACCTGACAGCATAAAAAGCTGCTTCCAAAGCCTGGGATCCCCTGGGCCCTTGCTGGTTAGTAAAGGCAGGCAGGAGCCATGAGTGACCACAGGTGTCCACTGCCAGCAGCCGGGCAGGAGTTTTCTGGAGGCTGGCCACTCCTGGGAGATAGACTGCCCTGCACTTTGGGCCTCCTACGGTATTGTCTTCAGACCCCATATAGTAGGATTGCACAGAGCCCATCTGCCTCCCACTTTGCCTGTCTTGAGTAAGAGCCCCCCCTTGGGGGACTGGGGAGAGCTTTTTGTTTAAATGCCTCCACCCACAGCTACCCTGTCTTGCCTTTTAGATGGTGGCAGGACCCAAGCTCTCCAACTGAAGCATTTCCTCCGTGGTGGGGCCTGGCAGGTCCAGGGCTTGGTCCCTCCCTCCAGTCTTTATCTTCCCAGGCTCTGTTCCTTAGGTGGGCTGAGCAGATTTCCTAGGAGATCTCAAGGCCAACTCAGTTCTTCTCACTTCTTCTCTTAGAGAAGCTGGATTTGTATCTTGTTCATTACTAATAACTAACTTTTTAGTGCTTACTGTGTGAACATTCTTATTCAATTGTTTTGACAATCCAGTGAGATTTCAGTATTAGCCCATTTTTCTTATGAATAAAGGTGAAATAGCCTTCCTCTTCCTGTCTCCTGGAGCTCAGGCATGGGCCTTTGACACCAGAGACTGTCTTCCCACCTATCACACCGTACTGCCTTCCACCCACAGTGGCTCAGCCAACTCCCTGAATTAGGGCCTTTGCCAGGCACTATGAACAAGACAGAATCCCTGTCCCCCTAGAGCTTACATTTGGGAGGGGTTCCCCAATATTCCCGTGTGCTGGCTGTAGAGCTTCTGAGGGTCCTGGGCTCAAAAAGTGGGTCTCCATTTTTGGCCTCCGTACCTGTTGTGAGACAAGGAGGTTGGAGGTGTTGGCTCCTGCCTGGGCTCCTCGATGACTTCTCTTCACCCCCCACCCCACACCCAGCCATCCGCTTTGGCCGGATGCCAGAGGCCGAGAAGAGGAAGCTGGTGGCGGGGCTGACGGCAAGCGAGGGGAATCAGCACAACCCACAGGTGGCTGACTTGAAGGCCTTCTCCAAGCACATCTACAATGCCTACCTGAAGAACTTCAACATGACCAAAAAGAAAGCCCGTGGCATCCTCACTGGCAAGGCCAGCCACACGGCGGTGAGTGTCACTGCTCGGCCTGGCTGCCCGGGCACTAGGCCCTGCCTGCCACCCGCCTGACTTCTGGGAGAACCGGGCTACTTCCTTCCCCTCACTTCGGGGAACAGGCCAGGGGTATGGGGAGCACATGGGCGGGGGTCCTCCCAAGGCCTGGCCTCTAATGGGGCCTGGTTTTCAGCCCTTTGTGATCCACGACATCGAGACATTGTGGCAAGCAGAGAAGGGCCTGGTGTGGAAGCAGCTGGTGAACGGCCTGCCCCCCTACAAGGAGATCAGCGTGCACGTCTTCTACCGCTGCCAGTACACCACGGTTGAGACCGTGCGGGAGCTCACCGAGTTCGCCAAGAGCATCCCCAGCTTCAGCAACCTCTTCCTCAATGATCAGGTGACCCTTCTCAAATATGGTGTGCACGAGGCCATCTTCGCCATGCTGGCCTCCATCGTCAACAAGGATGGCTTACTGGTGGCCAACGGCACTGGTTTCGTCACCCGGGAGTTCCTGCGGAGCCTCCGGAAGCCCTTCAGTGACATCATTGAGCCCAAGTTTGAGTTTGCAGTCAAGTTCAATGCCCTGGAACTTGACGACAGTGACTTGGCTCTCTTCATTGCGGCCATCATTCTCTGTGGAGGTAAGTGAGGCTGGGGCTGGCGGGCCTGCCCCACACACCCATTCTTTCTGGGGGTTGGGCCTTCACCACGGGGCACCAGGCCTGAATGCAAACAGTGTGGTGCCGTGCCCGTGTGATGGCAGTGTGACACACGAGGTGCCGATGGTGTGGAGGATCGGCTCCCTCTTCTTGGTGGAGAGGAGGCAGACAAGACTGAAGAAATATGCAACATGTTCATGGGGATGATTCTTCGTATTTTGCCTCCACTTTTTGGATCCCAATGTAACAAATAGAATAATCATCACACTCACAGTGCTATAGAGCTCACTTCGTGCCAGGCACTGTTCTGGTTCCTTTTCCTAGATGATAACTCACTTGGTTCTCATGCAACCTGTGCAGAAGGCATTTCTGTCACCCCATTTTACAGATGACGGAACTAAAGTCAGAGAGGCTGCAGGGAGAGGCCAGTGCACAGTCTCCTCGCTAGTCTGTGGTGGGGATGAGGGTTGAACCCAGGCAGTGAGTCTCTTTACCATGAGGTCATACTCCCCTTTCTCATAAGAGAAAACCAAAAAGGCGAAGGAGATGGGCCGGGCCCTGGGCGGAGGGACTAGAACTCTCTGTGGAGCAGTCACTGACAGGACAGGGCTCGGGTCTGTCGCGGCAGCAGGTCTGCTGTCCTCTGGGCCAAGTCACCCACCCAGGGCAGAGGTAGGGGAACTCCTCCGCGACTCCCTCCCATACCTCTGCCCTGTGTCCCCACAGACCGGCCAGGCCTCATAAACGTGCCCCAGGTGGAGGCCATCCAGGACACCATCCTACGTGCCCTCGAGTTCCATCTGCAGGCCAACCACCCCTACGCCCAGTACCTCTTCCCCAAGCTGCTGCAGAAGATGGCCGACCTGCGGCAGCTGGTCACCGAGCACGCACAGATGATGCAGCGCATCAAGAAGACCGAGACGGAAACCTCGCTGCACCCCCTGCTCCAGGAGATCTATAAGGACATGTACTGAGGGGGCGGGCCGCCTGCGCTGGGACATAAGTCAACCATGGGACTTTTCCAGACCGCAGCCCCCCTGCTTCTGTGCTCAGACATACGGCCTCCTGCTCCCCGCGTTTCCTGCCTCTCTCTCAGATCCTCTTTCTTCTCTGATTTCCTTGCTCTTCCTCGCTCTCTCTTCCTGCCTTTCTGTAGGTTTCCCTCCTCTTTCCTCCCTTGCCTTCCTTTCTCTCTCTCCCCATCCCCATGTCTGTCCCCTTTTCTCTTTGTGGGAGACAATTTGTGTTACTTCACCAGCAGCATGGAACAGGTCCTCTGCTTTCGTCCACCCCGTCCCCTGTTCCCCAGGAGCCGGGGGGAATGGGCCTGCCCTCTGCACGAACAGTCACCTGCAGGGGTGGGCGCCTCCCTTCTCCTGTCTGCACAGCAAAGGACTCGGGCCAGCCAAAGAAACACTAAGCCCTCTAGGCCCGGCTTCCTGGGGAAGCCATGTGGGGCCTGGGATGACTGCAGCAATGGACCCTCACCGGGGCCCTCCCCTGAGGGCCAGGATGCCTCCCCCAGACTGTCACTGCCCTCCCCTATCCAGCCAACCCCTCTCCAGCAACACTGATAGCAGCACCCTCTCTTCTTTTCATCAGTTTGCCAGGCCAGTGTCACTGATGGTTTCCTGCGCTGGCCGCCAGGGGACAGCCCCAGCCTGGAAGGAGACAGGCTTCCCTCCAGGTGGGGCCCCCACTGAAGAGGAGCAAACCTCAAGGGAGGCAGAGGTTGGCCAGAAAGGCAGCAGGCAGTGGACTTAATTGTGAGCCCAGGCCTGGGGGTCATCGGCACCCCCTCTCTTACCACTCTGCAGCAGCCACCAACCACGACTCCTGTTTCTCAGGAGTTCCTGGGCCTCAGCCTCAACCAGGAGCCCTCGATGAAGCTCACGCACCTCCCTCTGCATGCGCACACAACACTCCAGCACACACAAGCACTGAATCACTTTACCTGGTCCGCACCCCTCTCTTCCCTTCCCCGAGGCAGATGGGCCAGAGGGCTCTGCGCAGGGGTGTCCTGCTGAACCAGCCCAGCACCTGCTCAGCCGGGAGGTGCCCGGGGTAACTGATCCCGCTCAGTGTTACATCCGTTTGTCCCAATAGTCGTGCTACCCTTCCCTTCCCCTGCACTCAACACAGCCAGTCGCTGGGAACTCAGCCTACACAGCCTCTGGTGACCCTAGGACCTTGCCAGGCCCAGTCCCACTTCTCTGGCCTTCAGGTCTGCCCTTCCCCTCCTCCCAGGTGAAGTACTCGGCCTCAGGGGAGGGACTGAAGCCCAGCTTGGATGCTGTGTCTGAGCAGGAAGTCAGAGAGCCCCCTCCCCGCCCCCAACCTGCTTCTCCAAGAAGGAAACTGTCCTGGAAGGGTCAGGGACTGGTGGAGGGTCTCTGAGAAAGGTTAGGGAAGACCTGAGTTTAGAGTCCTGACCGTCTGTTCTGCCTTCCAGGCCCTGGGATCATTCTCTACTGACAAGATTCTTCTCTCTCCCATCCCCACGCTCAGCTGACCAAGGATTGGGGTTAGGGTGCTCCCTTTGAGCCAGCGCTGTGAAGGGAGGGATACTGTGCCTGCCCCCGCCCGCCACCACGCACCCCCTCCCCCACCCAGGCCTGGTGCTGAGGATACAGCTCTTCTCAGTGTCTGAACACAATCTCCAAAATCGAAATGTATATTTTTGCTAGGAGCCCCAGCTTCCTGTGTTTTTAATATAAATAGTGTACACAGACTGACAGAACTTTAAATAAATGGTAATTAAATATTTAAGAGTTGATGTAGGCCAACACTGTTTTGTACAGGTTTTTTTCCCCCGGGGGCTGATTGGACTTTGCCCCCTCTTCCCTATCCAGTGAGGAAGGGGGAAACTGGGCTGGGCAAATGAGACTTTGGGGTACAGGCCAGGAGGGCTGATCTGTCTTTCCCCATCACCTGTTCCTCACCATATGTCAGCAAGGGCGGAGGACCGAGGTCCCTGCCTTGTACAGAGCATCTGGGGGACAAGGGGGAGAATGGTATACGCGCCCTTGATGCTGTGGTACCAACCTGGTAGGCGGGAGGAGGGCCGGGGAGGGTCTCCAAAGGGCCCTGGAAGAGGCACCACCCCTATAAGAGACCAGGGCTTTCCTCAGCCAGCACCCCAGTTTCCTCGTTTACTTCCTGGGGTGCCACCTTCACAGAGGCTCCAGGAGAGCCCGGCACTCTGCAGCTCGATGGCAGAGGCAAGTTCAGGGTATACTGGTGCTTGTCCAGCCAGGAAAACAAGCACCCCAAAACATTTCAAAGTAGGGAATTTACAATAGGAAAGTGTGACTGAACTATTGAAAGGAGTGAAAGATCCAAAGGGGAGAAATTGAGGCCATCCATTAGGAGCTGGGCAGATGCTGTGTGGGAAGTGGGATCATCTAGTGGCCAACATCATTAGAATCCCCAAGGACACTGCAGGAATGGGGAGCCTAAAGCCGCCCACCGGGGTGACTGCAGAACCAGAGTCCACACAGGACATTGAGGGCTGCCAGGGTGCTGGCGATCACCAATGCTGCTCTGTCCCGGGACCTCATCCCCTGAGCAGGAAGCCTGGAGGGCCAACTCACCCGCTCTTGCCAGAAGCGCCATCAGAGTACAGGCTGGAGAGGCAGTGTCTGCCTTCCTCCTGTCTTCCAGTCGGCTCCCTGGACCTCCCATTGAAAAAAACCTTAAAGAAACCTGGGAAGTGTAGTGTGCAGACTTCCAGCCCCAAACGTACAGAGGAGCACAGAAAGGAGTGGGAAAGGTGCCCAGACCCTGCGATAAGCCAGCACAAGTACAGACAGCAGCTCGAGGTGAGCGGCCCCAGTAGGCTCAAGCTTAAGGCTGTGGCCAAGTCTGACACTTGTCTCCCTGTTTCTCTGTTGCTGGCCACAGCGATCTGAACCCTGTCAAGTCCCATAGGGTTCATCTCAGTGAGGAGAGTGACAGTCCCAGGGGAACAGGAGGACCTGAGGAAGAGGAATGCTTGGAACAGGTGTGGCTCTGAAATTGATAGTCTTGCTTATGATGGACTCTTCTGGTTTGCTTGATTTATTTTGCTCATGTCAAGTGGAAGACTGCCTCAGTTGTTAACTCCCAGTCCTCTAACCTGTGCTAAAGAGGTAAGAATACAGGATACCAGATAACCAGATAGCGCTCAGTTCAGGGAGAAGGTACGTCTCGGTAGGAGTTTTCTGTTGGTACCTGGCTTCCGGGGCTGCAAAGAGAAGTATTATTAGAATCACTAAGTGATATTCTTTATTAAGCACCTGTTTCGTGCCAGCCGTTCTACATACTCACCTCTTAACTCAACCACCTCTTAACTCACCAAATATCACCTGCCCTTCACAGGTGAGGACGCACAATGAGATTAGCAGGTGTGCCTGGGGCCACTCAGCTGGGAAGAGGCATATTGATCCCGGGCCTTAGGACCCCTGATTTTTCCCCAGGAGTAAAACTTGGGGAGCAAGTCCATCTCTTTTTAATGATGCTCAGGACAAATGAATCAAATATTTAGACTAAAAGAGAAGAAAGTGACCTTAAGAAAATTAGGAGCTACTACCTCTGTAATAGCTTTTTAAAACTTCAGCGCTAAGAGGCACCTAGGTGTCTCAGTTGGCTAAACGTCTGCCTTCAGCTCAGGTCATGAGCTCAGGAGCCTGGGATCCCAGCCCTGCTTTGGGCTTTCTGCTCAGCGGGAAGCCTGTCCCCGCCCCCCCCCCGTGGTTGTGCTCTATCTCTCTCACTCTCTCAAATAAATAAATAAATAAAATCTTTTTAAAAAGAAGAAGCAGGTTAGACACCACCAAAGAAGTCATTTTTGCACCTCCCGAAAGACCTATTGAAATTACCCAGAAAATAGTATGGGAAACCCCAAGATGGAAAACATCAGCAGGAAGAATAGCAGTACAAATTTTTAGACACTGAGTAGGGAGTAGAAGTTGGTATGATCTTGAAAAGCAGCTTGGCAAAACCTAGTACACTTAAAGTGCCTGTGGCTGCTGGGGGTTGGGGGGGTGCGGTCAGGGAGGTTCCATCCCTCAGAACCTAGCGATTAGTTGCCATGGCAGCAGGCCTCCCAGCCCACTTCCTCTCAGGAAAGTGCTCTTGCTGAAGGCAGCTGCCTTGCTTCGGTAAGTCCACCCCCCAGGTGCAGCCTATAGCCAACATGGGGGTATGAGGCCAAGCCACCTAGCCCCAGTATGGGACAGCTTGAAGGATCACCCTAGCACCAGAGAGGCTTCGCTGCAACTGCCTTGTCATTAAACTTCTCTCTCTACCCCAGCCTTCCTCCTTTCAATTCCCTACAGCTGTTATTCCAAAGAAGACCCGGCCCTGAGTGTCCTGCAGATAAACCTCCAAATGTACTTCCTGGAGAAGCCGACCTGACCCCATAGTCTGGGGTGAAAAATCACCAAATTACACAGCAGACTCCCATAGGTTTTCACTGCAGCAATAACAAAAACTTGGAAACAAAAGAGCGTTCATCAATAGGAAAATGGATACACTTGGGCTCAGTCATAAACAGTCAATAAATACACTATTTACACAGTGTTAGAACTAGAAGAAACACGTGGGAAAAGATTTTTATATAATCTTGAACTGGATAGACCTTTCAAAAGTCTATTGTATACACACAAGTTTCTAAGTTTCATGCAGTGTACACAAAACTCAGAATCCATTAAATAAAAAATGAAAAGCCTTACTATATATACATCTTAGAAATTAATTCCCAGAACTAAAACCCTAAGACATTTTAAATCAATCATGTAAAAAAAGTGTGACATAATCAGACAAAGAGCTAAGTTTCTTAATATATAAAGAACACCTACAAATCAGTAAGTAAAAGGACCACGACTGATAGAAAAATGGGTAAAGATAGAAAAAGAGAAAGAAATGCCTTTTAAACATAAAAAAGATTCTTGGGACACCTGGCTGGCTCAGTTAGTAGATCATATGACTCTTGACTCTAGATCTCTGGGTCTTGATCAAAAGCCCTACATTGGGTATAGCGTCTACCTAAAAAACGAACATATGAAAAGATGCTCAGTTTTATCCATAGTAGGAGAAACACAAATTAAAACTACAATGGATACTTTTAAATCACCAAGTTAAGAAACACTAACAAGTGTGATAATATTGTTTTGAAAAGGATGTGCAAAACCAGGCACTCTCATACTTTTGGTGGGAATATAAATGGGCACAGCCTCCACAGAAGGAAGATTGGCAGCTCCTATAAAAATTTTTAAAAATAATTTCAATCCATTTACAATGACAGGGATGGAACTAGAGAGTATAATGCTAAGTGAAATTAAGTCCACCAGAGAAAGACAAATACCATATGAGCTCATTCATATGAGGAGTTTAAGAAACAAAACCAACAAGCAAAGGGGAAAAAATCAGCAAACCCAGAAAGGTCTCTTAGAGAACAAACTGATGATTTGCTTGGGAGGCGATGGGAGGATGTGGGAAACAGGTGAATGGAGATTAAGAAGGGCACTCGTGATGAGCACAGGGTGTTGTGTGGAGTTGTTGAGTCACTATATTGTACTCCTGAAACTAACATAACACTGGGTGTTAACCAGCTGGAATTAAAACAAAAACTGTATATAAAAAACATAATTTTGATCCAAAGGGGGCTCCGTAGCTCAGTGTTCAGAACAGCGGTCTTGTAATAATTTTGATCCAGCAAAAGTAAAGGAAATAACAAAGATGTCCAAGACTATTGGTCCCAATCTATGATCCCAATTTACTGACATATAAGTTGTTTAAATTCAATTTTTAAATCTCTCCTTTAAGTGAAATTCCTCTTATTTGCTGTTTTTAAACTTCTCTTCCATAGGGGGCAGTGCAGTCAAGTGGAGAGAGCACGGGCTTTGGAGGAGTAAGATGGGACTGGGGGGCCGGGGGTAGCTTAGAAATAGAACCACGGAATGGCACATGGCTGGTTCAGTCAGAAAAGTGTGTGACTCGATCTCAGGGTCCTGAGGTTCGAGTCCCACACAGGTCACAGAGATTACTTTAAAAAATAATAATAAAATAAATAGAACAGGAAAGACTCCTAAACTTCATGGTCCCCCTTGCTAGCTCCCCATCCTCCTTGGGCCCATCCCTTGGTTCTCCCCACGACAAGCTTTGAATCCACCAGGCGTTTATCCTGCCCGAGAGAGAGGCTCTGCTTGCCCGATGGCCTGTCATCTAATCTGAGGCTTTCTCATTGGATAAAGGCTTGCCAAGCCCCTTCCTGGTTGCCTCTCGTGGTAAACCTTGCCGAGGCACGGACTCTAGTCCAATTTCTTGTGCCCAGGAGAGCAGACTTGCTTCAGTGGCATAGAGCAGGCCACGGTGACTTTCTGCAGGAAGAACATCCTGGTCCTGGAGGGAGGTCCCCAGAGCCTTTTTCCAGGACCTGGCCACTCTGGATGGCCCTCCCTGGACCCCATACCTGGCTTCAGCCACCACCTGAACGCTCCAAAGTCTCCCACCCTACCCTGATTTCCCCACCAAGCTCAGCTCCAAATGTGGGGTTTACGTAGCCCTGGAGTTGAGCGAGGCCCCGCTCTGGCTTCCTCCGTTGCAAACCCCTCTCAGACACCACAAAGCACTTCCTCAGCCCTGAGACTCCCAGCCTCCTGGGCCTTTGGTCCTAGGTCCCAGGTCCTTGCATCCCCTCCTCACCCTGTCCCTCCAGACCTTTGAAGTTTTAACCATTCCCCAGTTTCCTCCAGTAATCACCTAGGGATCCCTGAAGGTCCTCATGCCCGATCCCTTCCACTTCCTGGAGCCTGGGCTGGGCTGCTAAACCCCCTCAACCCTCCTGCCTCTGTCCTCCATCCCTGCAGGCCTGAAGCCATGGGAGGGGGCAGGTCTGGCTGTGGAGCCCCTCCTCCTTTTGGCCCTGCCTGCGGAGGGAGGGATAAAGGTGCACCTGAGGAGCCTGCTTGATTCTCACTAGGGGCTGCCCTCTGGAATGGACTCCACAGAGGAAGATGGCAGCCGCCACGGTAGAGAGAGGCCTGGCTCCCAGCGGCCATGCAGGTAGGGCTCGGGGTCTCAGTGGAACCCAGGGAAGGTGGGAGAAAAGGCTTTGAGGTTTGGCCTAGCTTTCGAAAGCCCAGTGTCTAAGAATGTGGGGTGCATCAGGGGGAGGAGTGGCTTCCTTGTCCCCACCCCGATGCTGGAAGGGTCTAGAGATCATCTCCCATACTCTCATAGTCCAGAGGAGGAGACTGGGACCAGAGAGGAGAAAAGATATACCAAGGCTGCCCAGCTCAGTCAGGGCTAGCTCATGGTCTGACCCTTCCCCAGTTGCCTTCTTTCTCTACCACTCAGCAAAGATTTCTCTGCTTAGAAACCCCAAACAGAGGGTGGGATCTGGTGTCCTGGTAACCTCTATAGCTCTGGCACTTTGCAGGGAGCCGGATATTCATAAACGTTTGAATGGAAACAGGTCATGTTAAACATTACACCATGAGAGAGTCATTCCTTTGGGTATGCTCACTGCTCCAGCACCTCAAGCACCAAGCCCCTTTTGCTGTCTCCCCAGGCCTGGATTACCTGTGTCTTTGGCTCTGTCCCTCCTCTTTGGCCTCAGAGCTTGGCTTGAGAAATTCCCCAAATCAGGCAGCCCTTGCCCTTGACAAGTCAATCTTGGTTACCTAGAGAAAAATTGGGCTGAATGAGGCCACCTGGGTCCTAGCTCTTTTTCTGAGTCCTACTTCTCTGAGCCTCAGATTTGGAAAACAAAAAATGACTCCTGACTTTTAAGGCTTGTTTTGAGGATTAAATAAACTGATCTGATGTTTCCACAAGCAAAATGTGTTTCACTGGTATGCTTAATGTGTGTGGATGGAGGGCCTAAACAACAGTAAAAACAGGTTTAAGCAATGCTGGGTTAGATGGAACAGGCTCCTTTGCAGGACTTACCAGAGCCTTTTTTAACAGATTTATTTATTTATTTTAGAGAGAGTGTGTGAGAGCATTGGGGGAGGGACAGAGGGAGAAGTCAAGCAGACTTCCTATTGAGTAGAGAGCCCAACAAGGACTCCATCCCATGGGATCATGACCTGAGCTCAGCCTGTGAAGGAGACAGTTGGTGGCCCCGTCCTTGGCAGTTCTGGAGATTGGCCTCAGTGGTGGTCCTTGGGGAAAGGCAAAGCCATCCCAGCACATCTTCCCTTCCAGCGGATTTCCATCCTTGGACTGAAGAGAAGGCCTACAAGTGCTTCCTCTGAGGGTTACTGGCTCCTCTTCTAGCGTTACCTACCCCCACCTTCCATGGAGACTCTCTTTAACACCTCACCCCTCACCCCTCCCTCCACCTTCCCCAACCTTGCCGAACTTTGTCACCCACTGGCCTGGTCCCTACTCCAGCCCAGCCTCTTCTGGTTTACTCCCCACATTGTAACTGAGAGCAGAAACCTACAGACTAGGCCTCTTTCAAAATCTCCTAAAAGAAATCTGGAAAACCACATGTCCCGTCCAGGCACCAAGTTACCTAGTGGTTTGCATCATCACATAAATTGTTGCAAAGAGGATCATGTCTTAAAGTATTACAAATAGTCCCACTTTATATTAAAACAATTACTTTTGGGGAAAAAAATCCAAAAGAGCTTTTTAAAAGATGTGTTTAAAGAGAAGATACATCACTAAATCACATGCTTTTTGCCATTTCTGAATCCTTCCTCTCCAAGGCTGGCCCTTGAGATTTTGAGGGATGTGTTCAAAGCCCCAAGCCCACAAGAACTTGCCCTCAGTCCTGCAGCAGCTTCTCACTTTTTCCAAGCCAGGCAGTGAGAATGATAAGCAGGCATCACGGAGCACTGGGCTAGGGTAGGCTGTAGTTCTGGGTAGAAATCTCATTCCAAGGTATTCTGGGCCACTGGCTGTGGGTCTTGCCAATGAACTTGGTGTGTGGGCAGCTGACCAGAAATGGCAGGTGAGCAGGGTGGCTGTGGGTAAGTACATTTTTCTTTCATCTATCCAGGAGCATCTAACTACCAGAGAGATTTTACATATAATGTCCTCCATCTAAAAATATATATAATATATGTATTTTATATGTGTGTATACACAGGCTGTACAGGTTTTTTAAAAATATTTGAGAGAGAGATTGCACGAGAGCAGGGTGAGGGACAGAGGGAGAAGCAGACTCCCTGCTGAGCAGTGAGCCTGACTTGGAACTTGATCCCAGGATCCCAGGGGTTCATGGCCTGAGTCAAGGCAGATGCTTAACTGACTGAGTGATCCAGGTGCCCCCAATACAGGCTCTTACAATTTTACATAATTCCTTTTTTCCTTGAATGCTTTCTCTACTTCACTGACCCACAGGATTTTATCTTAACATTTTTTCTATTCTCAGATTCCATCTTTTACTGATGACAATAGTCTATGCTCCTGTAACAAAAATACTTGTGAAACTTACTTTTTTTTGGATTTTGTTTTTAGTAGTAGTCAATTGATCAAAACAACTTAGATATATTACATACTTTGTCAGCTATTAAATAGCAAAGAATTTTCTTTAGAAAATTTTCTCCTGAGATAGGACAATTGCTTTTTCTTGCCCCTTCCCCACCTCCAAAAGCTCCTGTGTCTGTGGATAAATGTTACTTTTCGCTAGAATAAGCCAGGGTTCAACATCAATTTCTACTTTCAATTTTTATTTTGTTAAAGATTCTATTTATTTATTAGAGAGAGACCGAGATAGCGAGCATAGGCTTGGAGAACCCGGCTCCCCGCTGAGTAGGGAGCCCAACTCAGGACTCGATCCCAGGACCGTGGGATCATGACCCTAGTGGAAGGCAGTCACTTAACTGACTGAGACACCCAGGCATCCCCTACTTTCAATTTTAAAAAAAAGATTTATTGGGGGGACACCGGGGTGGCTCACTTGGTTAAGCCATGGCCTTGGGCTCAGGTCATGATCCCAGCGTCCTGGAATTGAATCCCACATTGGGCTCCTTGCTCAGCAGGGAGCCTGCTTTTCTCTCTGCCTACCACTCTGTCTGCTTATGCTCTCTCTCTGACAAATAAGTAAATAAAATCTTTAAAAAAAAAAAAAAGATTTTTGGGGGCACCTGGGTGGCTCAGTTGGTTAAGTGTCTGCCTTTGGCTTAGGTCATGATCCCAGCGTCCTAGGATCAAGTCCTGCATCAGGCTCCCTGCTCAGTGGGGAGCCTGTTTCTCCCTCTCCCACTCCCTCTGCTCGTGTTCCCTCTCTCCATTTGTCTCTGTCAAATAAATAAAATCTTTAAAAAAGATAATAATTTAAAAATTAAAAAAATTAAAAAGATTTATTTATTTTAGAGAGACAACACATATACCCAAGAGTATTCTTTGAATTTCTTCTGAATTAAATGCCAAAATTTACATAGCAGTCTATCAAAAAACTTACTGTCTAATGATCTTATATTACACTCCTGGCCCTCATAATAGCTTCTGTAAAAATAGCAACAATACTGGGGCACCTGGGTGGCTCAGTTGTTAAGTGCCTGCCTTCAGCTCAGGTCATGATCCTGGGGTCCTGGGATCAAGCCCTGCATCTGTCTCCCTGCTCAGCGGGAAGCCTGCTTCTCCCTCACCCACTCCCCCTGCTTGTGTTCCCTCTCTCACTGCATCTCTCGCTGTCAAATAATAAATAAAATCTTAAAAAAAAAAAAAAGGAAATGCAATGGTTTCCCACATTTCCAAGGCAATTTAAAAAAAAAAGCAACAATACTACTATTATCATTATATTATGTGACAGCAGAACATTCTATCTGGAATAATGATTATTATCTCTTCTGCCTCCTCCAAGGCCTTCCCCAGCCACCCTGTCAAAAGTCAGTCCCCACCTAGCCTGCTGTTTGTCCCCTGCTGAGTCTTCGTCACAGCGCTGGCCTGGATCGGTTGTGCCCTTCTTACAGGGCCTGGACTGGGGGAGGCAAATCAGATAACTTGTGTGGGACTGAATCCTCTCTTTGTTTATGAGTTTAATATTTTGGTCATGGTAGAATTTCTTGGGCATGTATTTTGATCTTTAAGATAGGATTTCTTGTGTTGGGTTTTGGGGGGCATCCCCTGAAATTTTGTGTCTGAGGGGAACGCCTCACACCCCACCCACGAGTCATGGCCCTATTTCTTGGTTCTCTGGTCGCTTCAACGGGAGCTCCAAAAGCAGGTTCTTCATCCGAGGGTTCCATGTTGTTGTTGTAAATGAAGGACCATGTGACCCATGATTTGGCACCTTCCCCAGCAAGCCCGGAGCAGGGGGAAGCTGTCGTCCATCATCCCCTCCCTCTGCCTGCTTCTCTGTCTGGGGCTCAGCACTAGCCATTCTTGGGACAATGGTGCTGGCCGTTCTAAGGTGGACCGTCAACTTGGGCTAGTGGTCTGTGTTCTCTTGAGACCATCCCCATCCCTGACGCCCTGGGCACCTCATGTGTGGTCTCATTTGCCCTCAAAGCAAGGAAGCACATGACAACTGTCCCCATTCCCAGGTCCGGGCCTGAACATATAGTAGATTCTCAATAAACACCTGCCCAACCCAGCCTCCTCCTTCCCTTTTCTGCCTCCCACCTTCTCCCTCAGAAGCCCTTGTAGTAGGTGATGGTGAGGATGAAAACAGCTAATGTTTATTGAGGGCTCACTATATATATTGTCTTTGTTTTTAAAAATTTTTAGAAGATTTTATCTATTTATTTGAGTGAGAGAGAGCATGAGAGCAGGGTGAGGGGCAAAGGGAGAAACAGACTTCCGCTGAACAGAGAGCCGAATGAAGGGCTCGATCTCAGAACCCCGGTATCAAGACCTGAGTCAAAAGCAGATGCTTAACCAACTGAGCCACCCCAGATGCCTCCATATATTGTCTTTAAATATACTGTGTCATTTAAATTTGATCTCACCCCATGAAATAGGTATTTATATTATCCCCATTTTACAGATAAAGAAACTGAGGAATGGAAAGGTTGTCCAAGCTCACACAACCAAAGAGTAGAGGGATCAGGCAGAACCGGCTAAGGAATCTGTGAGACCCAGTTCAAAATGAACATCAGGGCCCTTGTTCAAAAATGTAATCATTTCAGGGGCCCCCCGGGTGACTCAATCAGTTAAGCATCTGCCTTCAGCTCAGGTCATGATCCCTGGGTCCTGAGATTGAGCCCCGCATCAGGCTCCCTGCTGAGTGGAGGCCCTGCTTCTCCTTCTCCCTCTTCTACTGCCCCCCACCATGTTCTCTTTCAAATAAACAAAACGTGTTTTTTTAATGTAATCCTTTCAAGAGGATAAGAGCAGATCATTAAAGCAAGTGCAGGACCCCAGTGTGACAACACAGATCTGTGCCCATGAGGCTGGCCCTGGTACTGGAATTTGAACGCAGAGCTCTGACTCCAGAGCCCACAAAACTCTGTGCTTGGAGGAAGAGTAATCACTGTGATTTACTAAGTACCCACTACGTATGTTATGCAAAAATCTTTAAAGAACCCTTGCAACAACCCTGAGGCAACAATGAGGCATTGCTAATCTAATTTTAAGGATGAGGAAACCAAGCTTTAGGGAAGTTGAGTTGCTCACCCCATGCACCCCAGAAGGTCAGGATGTGAACACAGGACCAACTCCAGAGCCTGTGCTCTCCGATCCTACAGCCTTTCTGTCCAAGGATCACAAAGGCAGGAGCTAAAAATGGGGCTGAGCCTGACTCAGGCAATCTCTTAGGATCTCTGCCCGTGGGGCCCATCGCTGGGCAATGAGCTACTACTTTGCACAAGGCAGGAAGAAGTCCCAGGTCTGCAGATACTTCTGGCGAGGTTTCTGCTTCCATGGAGATCAATGCAGGTAAGCACTCCTATCCTCGAGTGGGGAATAGGACTGGGGACACAGGATGAACCCTCCCTCCATTCACCGTGCATCTTCCCAAAGCCTCTTCTCCCCTCTCGGCTCCAAATTCTAGGCTGAGCTAGCTCCGAGCCCTGGGATGGGGGTTGGGGGATCCTATCTGCTCCCTTCACTCTTCTCTTTCCCAATGCAGCTATCAGCACCCTCAGCCCCCTGGCCACCTGGAATGGGGCCGGCGCCATTCGGAGCCATGTGTCACCCTGCCAAGACCCTGGCTGGGCCTGACCCGCAGGGGCTCTGAGCCTACCAACCTGCCCTCTGTGGCTATGGGCCGGGATTGGCCCAGGGCCTGCTGGGGCAGGGAGTTTGGCCTGACAGGGTTGGTCAGCAAGGTCAATGAGGTTGAAGACGGTTCCTGGAAATCCTTCTCACCATCATGTAAGTCATCCGGCGCCCTTCCGGGGGTGAGGGGTGAGATGGGGGGCCCAAGTGGGATCCAAGACCAAGGTTCCTGTGTTATCTCTGAGCAAGGTTTATATTTCTTTTATCCCTTTCTCACTTCACGATTCCCAGCTAGAGGGAAACTTTCCTACAGCTCTGTCTTTATCTATGTTCTAGAAGCAGAGTATCATGGGGCCTGTGGAGTCAAGCTACCTTAGTTTCTTAGGCCGGCTCTGCCACTTAGCAGCTGTGTGATTTTGAGCTCTCTGGACACCCATGTCTTCATCTACAAAAGGACACTGATAACAGTACCTGTCTCACGGGGTTTTATGAAGTGCAGTGCATTCATAAATGTGATGTACTTAACTCACAGTACTGGATGCAGAGTAAGCAGTAAATGTGAGTGGTTTTTTTTTTTTTTTTAAATTACTGCTCTAATTCAGTGCTGTCCAGCTGATATAGAAGTCACACATACAATTTTTTACCAGCTTTGTTGAGATAAAATTCAGATTCACTAATTTAAAGTATACAATCCAATGTACTATAGTATATTCAGAGTTGTACAAACGTTACCACTATCTAACTTCAGAAGATTTTCATCACCCCAGAAAGAAACCCATTAGCAGTACCTTCCCCTCCTCCTCCCCCTAGCCACTGGCAAACATGAAACTACTTTCTGTCTCAGTGGATCGGCCTGTTCCAGACGTTTCATATAAATGGAGTCACACACCATATGGCCCTTTAAGGCTGGCTTCTTTTCCTTGGCATAACATTTTCTAGGTTCATCCATGTTGTAACATAGATCAGTATTTCATTCCTTTTTTTTTTTTTTTTTTAAAGATTTTATTTATTTGACAGAGAGACAGCATAAGCGGGGGGGAGCAGCAAGCAGAGGGAGAAGCAGACCTTCTGTTGAGCAGGGAGCCTGATGTGGGGCTCGGACCCTGAGATCATGACCTGAGCCAAAGGCAGATGCCCAACCGATTGAGCCACCTAGGCACCCCCAGTACTTCATTCCTTTTTATGGCCGAATAATCTCCTGCTGTATGAAAATACTGCCTTTTGTCTTTTTTTTCATCAGTTGATGGACATTTGTTTTGCTTTTTGGCTATTACAAATAATGTTGATATAAGCGTGCATGTATAAGTTTTTGTGTGGACCTACATGTTTTCATTTCTCTTTGGTATATACCTATTGGTATGGTATGGTATATACCTATATACAATTGCTGGATTGTATAGTAGCTCCATGTTTAGTATTTTGAGGAACTGCCAAACTGTATTCTGAAGTGGTCACAATTCATATATGCAATTTAAATATTTCTAGTAGCCATGCTAAAAAAGTAAAAGGCCGGGGTACCTGGGTGGCTCAGTTGGTTAAGTGTCTGACTCTGAATCTCAGCTCAGGTCTTGATCTCAGGGTCTTGAGTTCAAGCCCGGTGTTGGGCTCCATGCTGGGTATGGGTGTGGAGACTACTTAAAAAAAAAAAAAAAAAGTAAAAAGCAACTTAGGTAAAGTTTAATTTTCATACTATATTTTATTTAGCCCAATTTATCAAAAAGTATATATCCAATATTATCCCAGCCTGTAATCAATATAAAAAGTTATTAATGGAGGGGCGCCTGGGTGGCTCAGTGGGTTAGCCTCTGCCTTCGGCTCAGGTCATGATCCCGGGGTCCTGGGATCGAGCCCCACATCAGGCTCTCTGCTCAGCCAGGGAGCCTGCTTCCTCCTCTCTCTGCCTGCCTCTCTGCCTACTTGTGATCTTTGTCTGTCAAATAAATAAAAATAAAATCTTTTAAAAAAAAGTTATTAATGGAATATTTTAGTCTTTTTTGGTACTCAGCTTCAAAATCTCCTGTGTATTTTACACTTTCGGCACCTCTCCGTTCAGACTAGCTGCTGTTTGGGTGCTCACTAGCCACATGTGGCCAGTGGCTGCTGTTATTGGACAGCATGGTCCTCAATGGTTGTATTAGAGACTTACAATTCTGCCTGGATTCTGAGCTACTTGGGGGCTGGACGTTGCGTGCCTGTAGAGACTGGTGTGCACCAGATGCTGGGTAGGTGTTGCCTGAATGAGTAGATGAATGAATGGATCCAGTTTCCCCCAACAGCTGCTGATGGCGAACACAGCTACTCTCAGGATAATCAGCCCCCGTCAGATCCAGTGCGGGAGCTCGTGGGCCCACTTCAGAGCTTGGACCAGAAGGTACAGCCGGTAGCGGGGGAGGGCCAGTGGCAGAGGATGCCTGACTGGACCTCTAAGCCACCCAGCCCTGCTGGAGGAGGGTTCCATGGTCCCCGGGGCTGTATTTGGGGCAGCAGTGTGTCCGGCGGGAGGAGGGGGACTGAATATGGATGTGCTCTGACCCTGCGTGTGGCTGCAGAGGGAGCAGGACAGTCGGGATATTGTATGTGGCATCTGCATGGACAAGGTGTGGGACAAGCCAGAGGCTGAGCGGATGTTTGGCATCCTGCCCAACTGTAGCCACGCCCACTGCCTGGGCTGCCTGCGCACGTGGAGGAAGAGCCAGCAGAACTTCCCGCTGGACGTCATCAAGTCAGTTTCAGGAGGAGCCCGGAGGCAGGGAGGGAGGGAACCCCTCAGAGAGGTCTGGGTTCGTGACTGCTTTCCACCCCTTACCACCTGTATAGGGCCTGTCCCCAGTGCCGGGTCCATTCCAGCTACGTCATACCCCACAAATTCTGGGTGATCAAGGGGGCTGAGAAGGAGCAGCTCATCAGGAACTTCAAGGCTCGGACCAGGTGAGCCTGTCAGGAGGACCATAACCGCTTAGGGGAGTGGGGAAGGCAGCCCCTGCTCCACTCCTGCTCAGCCTTGGTTCCCAGCCTGGGATCCCCCAAATCCTAGAAGTTCAGAGTGATAGAAATGGAAGACAAGGATGTGAGCTCTTTCCGCTATTTCGGAAATTGGCTGAGATGGCAGCAGCAGATCAAGTCCAAGTGTCTCTTCCAGCCTGGCACAAGGTCAATGCTGGCCAACTCTGGTTTTCTCAGCAAAACGAGAAGCCCTGCTTGGCTCTTACTTCTGATTTTTTTTGTTGTCGTTCTTTGTTTTTTAAGCAAGATGATAGATTGATATGAATACATGTTGTTGCATAGATGATTTTTGAAAACACAGGGTCTCTGAGAAGACCAAAAGGTCAGCCCTTGGAGCAAGGAAAAGGTGGGTAAGTTTTCATCCATTGGGGAGGGCAGGCATACATCCATATCTGGAATTAGGTACAATTAAAGCTTCTTAATGCCGTCTTCCCAAAGGGTTACTTATGCATGACATATGCAAAGTATATTTGGATAAAGGGTGGGATAAAAAAGATCTTGTCTCTACCTGTGAGACATACAACGTCCTTAAGAAGGCACGTGGATTTTGTCTGTGGATTATAACAGCTAGATCAGCAAAATGACTGAGACAAAACTCGTGGGTGAATCTCACAGAGGATGAAATATTTGAGGTGGGTGTTGGAAGAGGAGTAGGGGCCCCTCAGGAGGAGAGAAATGAGAGTACTCCAGGCAGAGACAGGCCAAAATGTGTGACTACTGGCATCTGGGGTACCAGTCAGGAGTGGCCAGAAGGGAGCACCCAGGCCCGGGGGTGCTAGAAGAGGTATGGCTTAAAATGTAGAACAGACTTTGCACATTATCAGCTCCATGAACTAGGGCATCTTACAATCCTTGTGCTGCAGAAGAAGAAATTGAGGCATGTCTTTATGACTTCAGTGAGAAAGTGGGGCTGGAACCCAGGCGTTCTGACTCCTAGTGCATCCTGGGAGGAAGGGGGTCGGGGGGATATGGACTTAAAAGGGAAAAGGGCTAGACCTGGGTGGCCAACTGGCCATGAGGTGGAGAAGGAAGATTTAAGATGATGAATATTGGGTACCTGGGTGGCTCAGTGGGTTAAGCATCTGCCTTTGGCTCAGGTCATGATCTCAGGGTCCTGGGATCGAGCCCCACATTGGGTTACCTGCTTAGTGGGGTATCTGCTTCTCTCCTTCCCTTTACCCCTCCACCCTTCTTGTTCACGCTCTCCCTCTCACTCAAATAAATCTTAAAAAAAAAAAAAAAAAAAAGTGAATATTTTCAGCATAGGTGGCCACAGAATGGCACTATCACCTGAGCACAGAGAGAGAGGAACAGATGGGGGATTTGGACAGATGAGAGCGGGGTTTTTGTAGGCTGTCCAGATGGAGGGGGTCCTGTCTGACGCTAGGTTTGGGTAAATAGGAGGAGGAAGAAGAGAAATGCAGGGGGGGTCCTGCATTCACCCTGGGGCTGCAAGAAGTGGGTAAGACTCAAAGGTGTAGAGCAGGGAGTGATAATGCAGAGAAAAGGCTATTAACAGGCCCTCTATCCTTTTCTCCCTCCCATCCATCCTTCTCGGCAAGAAGGAAGCTGGTCCTACATAAGCCGATCACTGGTGGCCCACAAACTTCTCCTGTATTTGACGTTTCGCTCCTTTGGTGGTATTATTGAAACTTCGTTCAAAGAAGGAAAAGAGATCCCCAGGGTCACTGCTGCCCCCAAATAGACCTTGGGGGACTTGTGAGAAAGACATCCCTTAAGACGTTTTACTGCCATCTGCTGGAAAATAGTTGTAATAAATGTAGTAAAATCTATACCCTGACACCAGTGTTGGCTGACTAAGAGTGGTAGAGTGGTACCCTTGTGGTATTGTACAACCTACCCAACCTTACATGTTAGCTTTTTTTTTTTTTTTCCCCTTGGGGCAACAGGGCTTGGAGGCAACAGTCATCTCTCCTTCTGTCCTCTCCTAGCCAGATCCGGTGCCGATTCTTCATGCAAGGGAATGGCCACTGCCCCTTCAAGTCTGATTGCATTTATCTGCACCAGCTCCCGGATGAAGCCCTGACCTCTGATCCTCCCTGGACTGAGAGTATGCAGCTGATCTCGGGAGTGAGGTGGTAACTGCAGGGATATGGGACAGGGAGGCTGCTGGCCATGTTTATAATAAATGTCTGCGATAAATGTAAAAGCCATACATCATGTCCATAATGATAAAGGCACCTGCTGGGATGCAGCATCTTTGTACTATGTACAGCCTGCCTGATCTTACATGTCAGCCTTGACTCCCTTGTTCCTGGGGCAATGGGGTTGAAACTGATGGGTTTTCACTGATTTCTTTCTCTATTCCCAGGTGCTGGGCCCAGCAGGGTTCCCAGGGGGCACCGAGCAGGAAGACGAAGTGTTATTCATGGACTGTGCCTTGGCCATGGCCTTCTGGGGTTCAGAACTCTTACTGGATTCCAATGATTCCTACCTCGGCATTCTGTAACCAGGATCAACATGTGGGGGATGGGGCTGAGGGGCAGGGATTGCTAGGTGGTAGGTCTTTTCCCTTTCAGGGCTTGGTGGGGGCTGAAAGGAGCAAACCCTCCGTGCCCATGGAGCGCAGCATCAACACAGCTGGGGAGCAAGGGAAGAGGTGGAGGGCTCTTGCAAAGACAAAGGGTTCACTCTCTTGCCAGGGACTTGGTTTTTAACTTTGCTCTTTTGTAAGATTCTGAAAGAAAACCAATAAAATGCATCTAAGCCATCACTGCTGGTATCTAAAGAGTGCTCATAGCCCAGATGCCCTCCCCCTAAACCAAGGGTTGTTTCCACCTTCATTCTGTTGCAGTATCACCTGTCACTTGACCTTGGCAAAGCTTCACTTTATGCTCCTAAGAGTAGGAGGGTGGAGAGGGCAAATAACATTTTAGTATTAGCAAAATAGTAATAACATCATGGATCTCATGAAAGGGACTCCAGGGTTCTTGAACCACTCTTAGAGCTTTCCTTCCTATTCTCCTTCCCATTGGCTAGAATGCCGACCTTAGTGGGCATAAGCCAGAGCCACCATCATGGTGTAAAGCTGAGAATGGAGAACTGGCAAGGCATTGAAGTTTATTTAGCATTCCTGACCCTACCCACTACTTGTCAGGGTCTGTCCCCCACACCCCCAAACAGCTGGTCATTTGAAGACAAAGACCTTTTCTTTTTTATTTTTATTATTTTTTAAAAGATTTTTTAAAATTTGATCACAAGTATTTAAAGATCACAAGCAGGCAGAGAAGCAGGCAGATAGAGAGAGGAGGAAGCAGGCTCTCTGCCTGATGTGGGCCTTGATCCCAGAACCCTGGGATCACGACCTGAGCCAAAACTAGAGGCTTTAACCCACTGAGCCACCCAGGCGCCCCTCCAAAGACCTTTTCTATGAAGTTAGAACAGCCAACCTGAGATAGAGGTGTTGGCAAAAAACTTTTTTCCTGCTATTTAAGCCTTTGCAAAGCAGTCACTCTCTTGGAAATACTCCTTAGTCTTTCTCAACACCTCCCCTGAAATTGTTTTTTGGGGAAAAAATGGCTTCAGTGGAAATCAGATCCAGCTCAAAATATTCCTATGGCTTACCCTACCGTTCAGGGGACCCTGGCTGGCTCAGTCCCTAAACCATGTAACTCTTGATCTTATGGTCATGAGTTCAAATCCCACGTTGGGTATAGAGATTTCTTAAAAACAGGATATTCCTATGGCTTACCATACTACTTACAGTGAAAAACAAAGTCCTCTTTATGACCTCAAGGCCTCACAAGATCTAGCCCAGTTACCTTTCTGATCTCTTCTCTGATTACAATCCAGCAAGTACATTCTGCTCCAGCCACACTATGTCTTGGGGCCTTTGCATGTGCTGTCCCCTCCGCCTGAAATGGCCTTTCCACAGATCTCTATCTGAATTGCTCCCTTATGTTCTTCAGGTTCATCTTGCCTGACTACCTACTTAAAATTACCTCACCCTATCTCCCTTCCCAGCTATATTCATCTTGAAAGCACTAATCACAATCATTCTATTATCATTCTTGTCTCTCCTCTCTAGAGTGTCAGCGACAATGTGGAGGGCCTTTGCTTTGTTCCCTGAATCCCCAGTCCTAGGTGCTCAGTCAAGGTTTATTGAATGAATGGATGTGTGTGGTTGCAGAAACTGAGAGAACGGTAACTAGAAACTGGAGCCCGGAGTAACGTTTACGGGTGCTGTGGGGGCTCTTCTCCCCTCTTTTTTTTTTTTTTTTTTAAGATTTTATTTCTTTGAGGGAGAGACAGAGAGCCCAGCAATGGGAGAGGGAGAGGGAGAAGCAGATTCCCTGCTGAGCAGGGAGCCTGATGTGGGGCTCAATCCCCAGGACCCTGAGATCATGACCTGAGCTGAAGGCAGGTGCTTAACCATCTGAGCCACCCAGGCACCCCATCTCCTCTCTATTTTTATCCTCTGCAGTGATTCCTTCTCCTTTCCCTCCACTTTCCTGGAAACCCGCCTTCTCCAGCAGCTTTCCTTATACTGAAACCTTGGGTGGTGGAGCCCCTCTTGGCCCCTGATAAAAAACCGGAGCAAGCCGGCTTCCTGGACCTCCGGAGGAAGTTCACAGCAAGGCCTTTGGCCATGTAGGTAGTGTTGGGTTTTACTACCACCCCATTCTCAGGGGTAGTTGTGTATCAAATATTTCTGGAGAGGACTGAAACCCTGATGTGATGACAGTTGATGGCCTGTGGAAGAGGTGATGTCAAGGTAGGGTGGCAAACTGATTAAATCCTATCGCAAAGTCCATGACCTACATACAAAATGGACATCAAGAAAAATTAAACGATGCCTGGGTCCTGAAGAACAACAGGATCGCTGACGTACATTCTGCATCCACTTCTCATTCCCCTACAGTCAGGGACCAGTGCAGGAAGGTAGATGAAGGTCAGCAGACAACGACCCATAGCCCCACGAAGCCCCGCCCCACTCCGCTATCTCCGGCATGACCCCGCCCACAAGTAACGCCCATGTTGTGGCCCCGCCCCATCCGTGGAGCTCCCTCGGCTTTCGTCCCGCCCCCTTACTCCGTTCCTCAGTCCTTTGGGCCAGGACCATTTATGGCCCTGCCCCTTCCGGCATGGCCTCTTTCCTTCCCGTCCGGCCCCGCCCCTGACCACACCCCCTATCTACGTTTCTAAAGCAGCGCGGGAATCTTGGCGGGCTCCCGGCGGAGTGGCTCCGAAGCTGGCTCGGAACGCCGAGCCCGGCGGGGCGCATGCGGGAGAAGGGTCGTAGCAGCGTCCGGGCAGGCGCTGGCGTTCTGCCCCCTTTCGCCTGTTCTCGAGACTGAGGTCAGGAACCAGAGCAGCGGCCGGTGCAGCCCCGTAGCCCTAGGCATGGCGGCCTCGGAGGAGGTGCCCGCTGTGGCTGAGGGCGCGGACTCGGCGCCCTGGGCACAGCTGGAGGCCCCCGCCCGGTGCCTGATGCAGGCCCTGCAGTTGGGGCCGGAGGGGGCGTGGCGCGGCCTGGGGCTGCTGCGGGCGCTGGGCAGTCGCGGCGGGGAGCCCTTCGGCTGGGGCTGCGTCCTGGAGGCGCTGTGCCGGGAGGAACCCGCCGTGGAGGGTCCGGACTGTCGCCTGGAGCTGTAAGTCGTCTGGTCGCGGGGCGCCGCGTTTCATCCTCCACGTCGTGTCAGGCAGGGGCTGGCGCCACCCCACTTTTCCAGATGAGACCGAGGCCCGGAGAGCTTCACTAGGTCCCCACAGCCAAGCGTCCCTGCCGCGCACCCCAGGGATATGGAGGGGCATCCAACAGACCTTCACTGAGTACGAGTGGGTGCGACACACGCCTCCTGCCGCGTGTAAATGAGTAATTCCGATCTCATACTTCATCTCTAAGGAAATCGAACTCATACCTCCAGTGTAGGGATACTTAACGTATAACCACGTGTGCACAAGAGTAAAAATATGTGCGTTATAAAGTATACAAAAGTAGAAATTTAAAACGTGGTGACCGGACATCTAATGGGGTGGTTTTATAATGTTTTCAAAGCACAGTATACATTTTTTAGAGAAAATCACTTTCCTGATGACTTACGTTCTTTGGAGTGATTTTGACTTTTTTTTTTTTTTTTTTTTGACCTCTTTATGTGGCTGACAATTTCTCCTTGGAGCAGAAGGGTTAGCTCTGCCATTTTCTTATTTGATGGGCTTCCATTACTGGTATTCCGTTTCTTCTCTTTCTCTTTTTTAAGATTTTATTTACTGGGGTGCCTGGGTGGCTCAGTGGGTCAAACCCTCTGCCTTGGGATCGGGTCGTGATTTCAGGGTCCTGGGATCGAACCCCACATCAGGCTCTCTGCTCAGCGGGGAGCCTTCTTCTTCCTCTCTCTCTGCCTGTTTCTCTGCCTGCTTGTGATCTTTGTCTGTCAAATAAATAAATAAAACCTTAAAAAAATATTTTATTTACTTATTCATGAGAGACAGGGGGAGAAGAGAGAGGGAGAGGCAGAGGGAGAAGCAGGCTCCCCCAGAGCAGGGAGCCGGATATGGAACTTGATCCTAGGGATGATGACCTGAGCCCAAGGCAGACGCTTAACCGACTGAGCCATCCAGGCACCCTATGGTGTTCAATCTCTTTTCAGTCATCCTTACAAGCCCTGTGTCCATTTAGTGAGGTTGGTTTTGTTAAACGACATAACACAGTATCCATAAATGCGTTTAATTATCAAATTAAAGAAAAGACACAAAGTTAAAAAAAAAAAAAAGTGAGGTTCCCCCTTCAGCCACCAGGGGGCTAGAGAAGGGGCTTTGCACTTCCAGATACTCCTCTCTCAGAATTAGGCTGGAGACTGGACTATGAATGGCCATTCCATACATTAAATAGTTGTAATACTTAATTTCTTATGTTTTAGATAAGGAGAAATGGAAATTCTAATATTGTTTTCCCCACACGCCACTTTGAATTTCTTTGGAGAAATGGGTTTAGGAGAGGGGAATCTGTGTGGCTCAGTCAGCTGAGCATGGGGCTCTTAATCTCTGCTCAGGTCTTGATCTCAGGGTCCTGAGTTCAAGCCCCACATTGGACTCCAGGCTGGGTGTAGAACCTTACTTAAAAAAAGAAGGAAAGAAATGGGTCAGGAGAACTTTGCACACCCCCAAATTGGAGGCCTTGGAAATGTTTATCCAGCTGTCTGGTTTTTTTCTTGCCAGAGTAGGAGGGGTACTTAATCTAGGGTCCCTAGTTAGAACTTTATTCCAGTATAATTGGTTTCTTTCATAAGCCCATGTATTTTATCTTACACATTTAACACTTATTCTGATAAGGGGTCCGTGCACACACAAAAGTTAAAAGTCCTGAAGTAGGGTCTTCCCTGCCTCAGCACTTCTCAATATCCTCTACCACAAACTGGCCACCTTTTTAACTTTTGCTTTCTTTTTTTTTCTCTCACTTCATGTCTATTGTTCACAAAAAAATAAAAGTCAGATTTTTTTTCTCTTTCACACCTCCCAGGTGCCCCTTGTATTGATGACAAGCAGCCCTGCACAGTCACATAGAGAGGAGCACAGGAGTGATGGCAGGTGGGCTCGATGTACCCATGGCTTGTTTGCCACCCCACTAAGCCTCAGGTCACAGTCACACAGTATCTGGATTCTTGCGTTGACAACATGGCAGATGGCTACCTTTGCTTTCTCCATGGTAGCCCAGGCTCATCTCCAGGCGCTTATTCTCAGAGAATTAATTCACTCAGTAAATGTGCCCCCAGTACCTGCGATGGGCTGATGCTGTGCTGGGTACTGGAAGATGGAGGAAGAAAAGACTGCCTCTGCCTCTTAGCAATTCAGTTGGGTGAAAGGAACGTCAAAGCGAGACAACTGTGACCCTGTAAGTTCCGGGGGATAGCCAAGGTGAGCATAGGGCTGTATGGGAAGCACTGTACAGCATCCTGGAGTATTACTACTACTACTACTACTATTATTATTATTATTATTATTTTGGGTCTCGGCCCATCCTGTAGAACTTTTTTTTAGTTTAATTTATTTATCTTTTTTTTTTTTTTTTAAGATTTTATTTATTTATTTGACAGAGAGAGAGACAACCAGAGAGGGAACACAAGCAGAGGGAGTGGGAGAGGGAGAAGCAGGCTTCCCGCTGAGCAGGGAGCCAGATGCAGGGCTCAATCCCAGGACCCCAGGATCCTGACCTCAGCTGAAAGCAGTCGCTTAATGACTGAACCACCCAGGCACCCCTAATTTATCTTTTTAAGTAAGCTCTACACCCAGTGTGGGGCTTGAACTCAGGACCCTGAGATCACAAGACACAACCTCTAGGGGGCGCCTGGCTGGCTCTGTCAGTGGAGCATGTGATTCGGGATCTTGGGGTGGTGAGTTTACTTTAAATAAATAAATCAATCTTAAAAAAAAAAAAATAGAAGAAGTCATATGCTCTGCTGACCAGCCAGCCAGGGGCCCCTGGAGTGTATATATATACATATATATATATATATGTATATATATATATATACATATATATATATATACATATTTTTTTTTATAATTTTTTTTTTAAAGATTTTATTTATTTATTTGTCAGAGAGAGAGCGAGTGAGAGCGAGCACAGGCATACAGAGTGGAAGGCAGAGTCAGAGGGAGAAGCAGGCTCCCTGCGGAGCAAGGAGCCTGATGTGGGACTCGATCCCAGGACGCTGGGATCATGACCTGAGCCGAAGGCAGCTGCGCGTAACCAACTGAGCCACCCAGGCGTCCCTATACATATTTTTTTAAAAGATTTTATTTTATTTATTTGAGAGAGATCACAAGTAGGCAGAGAGGCAGGCAGAGAAGGGGTTGGGGAGCAGGCTCCCTGCTGAGCAGAGAGCCCAATGTGGGACTCGATCCCAGGACCCTGGGATCACGACCTGAGCTGAAGGCAGAGGCTTAACTCACTGAACCACCCAGGTGCTCCTGGAGTATATTTTTATATAAAGTTTGGAAAGGGATTTTTTTTTTAAATAAAACAAGCATGGATCTTTTATAGGATAGATTTCGATGTGAATTTTTTGAGCCGAAATAGGAGGTGTCAAAGAGCAGAGCCTAGCACAATACATGAATACATGCTCAATTAAAAAAAGAAAAAAATTGTTTTTGTTTTTGTTTTTTTTTAAGAAAAAAATTGTTAAAAAAAAATGGAATTGCTCAGAGATTTTTTTGGTTTTTAGCAATTGTAAAATGAACTCAAACTGGCTTCACCACAACAAAAAAATACATGCTCAGTGAAGGTCTGTTGAATGGCACTCGTGCTGACCACCTCCATCCTATTGGTACTACCTCCGAGTGCCTGCCTGTCTGTCCATGGCCATCCAACCTCTAGCTCTATCCCAGCTGCCCTCTGCTCCTCCCAGCAAGATGCTCTTTAACTGCTTGTCCTCCTTCTGCTACCAGGAAACCCCTGCTGCTGCGATTGCCTCTGTTATGCCAGAGGAACCTGATGTCCCTATTGATGGCTCTTGGGCCATCGCTGCCCCAGAGTGGCCTACTCCCCGTGCTGCAGATTGCACGACAAGACCAAAGCCCCAACCCTGACGCCTGGCTCCAGACCCTGGGGGAGTTGCTGTGGAGGGATCTGAACGCTGGGGTAGCGACTGAGGAGACATCCCCACTGTCTACAGACTGCCAGAGACAGCTCCAAGGCCTGTGTAGGCGGCTAGGCCAGGGAGGCAGGAGGCTGAAATTGGCCCAGGCTCCTGTTCCCGAAGAGGAACAAGAGGAAGGCAAGGAGGACAAGGATTCCCCACGGCCTGGGAAACGCAGAAAGGGGCCAGAGGAAGAGCCTGCCAGTCCTGAAGGCGGACGGGCCCCCAAAAGGTTCCGGCATTTGGAAGGGGAAGAGGAAGGAGGTCAGGAAGAGGAGAGACATGAACCTGAGTCTTTGGAGCCCCCGGCAGACGGAGGAGGTGCCTCACCCATGGAGAACCAGCTTGTCCTGGCCGAGCCCAGGGAGGCTGGTCAGAGTCTGGAGGAGGCTAAGGACCTAGCTGAGAGTTTGGAGTTGCCCAAAGCTGTCCAGGTACTAGAATGGGGAGGCTGGGTTTAGGGTGATCCCCCAGGAGTAGGGGGCTTATCCAGGGCCAAAGCTGGTCGGGAGACTATTTCCCAACTGGCATAACTAGAATCCGCAGAGCAGGGGGTAGGAGCCTAGGGTTAAGGAAACCGTCTCTACCCTACAGACTCTGAGGAGGGGGTGGGAAGGAAGGTATAGGAGGGCGGAAACCTTTGGCCTTAATGATCGACAATACGAAGTTAAAGCATTGCCACACAAGAAGAGAAGCTCCAGGGCTATACTGTGGAAGGAGTGGAATCATGCCAGCTTCCCGCCTGTCCTCCCAATCCCAGACCTAGGTCTGCCCCCATGAGGGTGGGTGCAGAGAGGACAAGTCTAGGCAGCTGCATTTCCATGGACCTCGTTGCCTTTGAATTCTTAAGCACCTCTCAAGGTTTAGGTTTCGAGCTCTTGACTCCCTGGAATCATCCTTGCCTGCTAGCTCTCACTGATCCGGGGCCTTCTTGGAAGAGGGGGTTAGGGCTGGGCCTGGGGCCACACTGTGCTGGTAGGGACTTGGCAGTGACTGGACTCTCCTCTTCAGGACCAGGTTCCCAGGCTGCAGCAGCTGCTCAAGACCTTTGGGGAGGTAAGTGGCCCCTGCTCACTGTTGCCCCGCCTAGACCTCAGCCCTGCCCAGGGAAGCACAGGTTGTTTGGATGGCGGGGGTCGGAGTGGCGGTCAGAGGACAGTCACTGCAGGGGCTTGTCTTGGCCCAAGGACAGATAGGTCATCTAATCTCAGACAAGTCCCTCTCCTCTTATAGCATCCAGGGTCCTCATCCACCCACTGTGCCAGACAAAGGGGTGGTCTCTGACTCATCATCAAGGGCTCTGCCTGCCCTAACATGGGATTTGCCTTTCTAGGGGTTGGAGGGTGCTCCCCCACTTGAGCTACAGCTTCTCCATGAATGCAGTCCCAGCCAGGTGAGTCCCTTAAGACCCTGAGGATACATCCCCTCTCCCCAGCCTTTTTCCATTTAAGTCTGTGTTTCCTTGCCTCATGTGGGAATGGAGAAGGGGATCTTGCTGGGGTTTTTCACCCTGTGTGCTTTCTTTTAGCCCTTGGATCCTCACCATGGGGGCAGCTCTCCCAGCCTCAACCTACCTTGGAATATCCTTGCCCTACCCATTCTGCTGCCCTGTTAGCTTGAGACAGCCTAGCAGAGGCAGACTGAGTGTGTCTGTGTCCTCCCTCCTACTTGGCAGATGGACCTGCTGTGTGCCCAGCTGCAGCTCCCACAGCTCTCGGACCCAGCTCTCCTGCAGCTCTGCACCTGGCTCCTGTCCCTTTCACCAGATCTTAGCCTTAGCAATGCGACCATTCTGACCAGGAGCCTCTTTCTTAGACGGGTAGGTGTGTTGTCATATACTTGGCATGCTAGGCACTTTGTGGGGGAGAATCTGAGCCCTTGGAAGGGTGGAGCTTGGGAGAGGGGGTTTCCAACCTTATAATGTGTCTGGCCAGTCAAGGCAGTGTGGGGCAAGGGAAGGGCATGGACCTCCAGGCCATCCATCACATGGCATCGACTTCCTCCTTCTTGGGTCCCAGACCCTTCCAGAAGCTGAAAGGGTTTTGGAGCTGGGGAGCTGAGCTTTGTATCTTTTCCAATGGGTGAATCCATGTGAGTCTGAGATAAAAGAACTTTTGTTTTTTCTTTGTAACATGTATCACCATCTGAAATACGTGTCTAATAAACATTTATTAAAGGGAAAAAGAAATGGGTGATTAATATTTTCCTCCCTGTTGGCTGTAGATTCTCTCCCTGACTTCCTCGGCCTCCCGCCTGCTCATCATGGCCCTGACCTCCTTCTGTGCCAAGTACGCCTATCCTGTCTGCAGAGCCCTTCTTGGCCCGGTGCTCCAGGCCCCAGAAACAGGTAATTCTAGAAACAGCCCCAGGCCTGGTAGCTCTGCCCTCTCGTTTCCCAGCACCCTTCATTCCAGGCGACCCTGGCCATTGTGTATTCAGTCAGTAAAGATACCTTCCTTCCCTGATGATGCCCCCCTATAATGAGCCAGGCATTTTGTTCCATCCTCTCCTGCCCTTTGCCCCCACACCTCCCCTCTCTGCTGTCCCCTACGTAGGCCCAGCTCAAACGGAGTTACTGTGTTGCCTTCTGAAGGATGAGGCCCTGGCACCGGACACGCAGGTTCTGATGCTGGGGTGAGCATACAGCCCTCCCTGCTGCCCCTACTCCACCCCCTCGCACGGGCCCAGCCCGTTCCTGGCCTCCTGGAGCTGGAGTCGGCTGGGGAGCGGGCCCTGAGCCTGAAGCAGGGGCCGCAGCACAGCGGATGCCTCTCTTGCTGTGGCCTGAGCCTGGCTTGTGCCTCCCCCGCTCCCACCCCCCTTATGCTTGTACAAGTTGCCATCCTGGGACCCTTCCCAAGCCCTCGGTTCCAGTCTTCTGGGCCAGGTGCCTTGGGGAGCGCAGGGAAGAGGCTGGTGGTCTCCACTGGAGCAGTTCACAGCATAGCTAGAGCCTGGCTGGCAGTTAAGAGTCTGGCTCTGGAGCCAGGTGGACAGGATTTCAAATCTCAGCCTTGCCCTGTGTCGATTCCAGCAGCCTTCTCCATCTCTCTGAGCTTGTTTCCTCATATAAGAAATGGGGATAATGTTTCCCCGGAAGGATTTTTCTAGATGTTAAATTTGGTAATGCACGTAGACCACAGCACAGTACTTGGCTCAAGTCAGTGCTCAAAAATTGTTATTAAATTGGTGTTCAATTTGGGTATTAAAACTGGGGAGTCAAGATCCAGACACATAGGGCGCCTGGGTGGGTCAGTTGTTAAGCATCTGCCTTTGGCTCAGGTCATGATCCCAGGGTCCCGGGATTGAGCCCCACATCGGGCTCCCTGCTTGGCAGGAGGCCTGCTTCTCTGTTCCACTCCCCCTGGTTGTGTTCCCTCTCTCACTGTCTCTCTCTCTCTCTCTCTCTCTGTCAAATAAATAAAATCTTTAAAAAAAAAAAATCCAGACACAGAAACAAGTAAGTAGCTAAGACCCCATGATCCTAATGCGAACTATAAAATGGAGACTCTCACAGGAGAAGAGGAGGGTCTGAAAAGTAACATCAGCCACCTCTGATTGAGTCCTTTCTCTGTACTTTTAGTTCTCTCCATTAGTCCTCACACAGTGCTGTGAGGTGGGTGCTGTGGCCGCCCTAGAGACGGAAAGCCTGAAGCTCATGTTCATTATGGGGTGTGGGCCAAAGGTCACACAGACGGCAAGTGGTAAACCCTGGGATCAGACTCTAGGCTGTGCATCTGAGAAGCCACACTGCTCCCATGTGACAATGCTGCCTTTCCACACGAGCAGGGGATTGCTCCCTAGCCTAGGAGGCACAGCTGGAGTGGCAGTCGCCATGGGCTGGGCGCTGCAGGGAAGGCTGCCTTTTGGCAAGCCTCATGGACCTCTCAATGGGCCATGATCCTCTGCCCTGGGTCACCCTCACCTTCTGTCCTCACAATGCACTCTCCATTCCTGCTATTTTTCAGGGAACCTTGGTACACCTCATGCCAAATCTTTCATGATCCACCGCCCCAGGCGTCTTGGGTCATAGCCTTCCCAGCACCAAGTGTGGGCTGGCTACTGGGTGGCCGCCAGCCTTGGGTGGCGGGGGTGGGAGAGGGCTCTGAGGACTTGCTGTGTTGGCTGGGGGAGCCTTGGCTGTCTCCAGGGTCTTGCACTGCCTTGGGGGTAGGAGCCGTAGATATCCAGTCGTGGGCTGTTCTCAGTGGGACCTCTGCTTCTTGCAGACAGATCTTGGAGCTGCCCTGGAAAGAGGACACTTTCGTGGTGTTGCAGTCCCTGCTGGAGCGGCAGGTGAGCAGGCTGCCTTAAGGAAGGGTGGATGCGGAAGTGTGGCAGTGCCATCGCCGTGTGTGCTGGGTGTGCGGTGGCTGGTGGGCATGGGCCCCCTGGGTTTCAGGTCCCTCCAGGGATGGAGGCAAACAGGACAGCTGCCCTGCAGCAAGCGGGGCCATGACAGCAGGTGAGTCCTGGAGCTTGAAAGGCTGGTAGCTGAGAGCAGACTGCATGGTAGAGCCCACGCTGTGCCTCTTCTTAGCTGTGTGGCCTTAGAGAGGGACTTTTGGGGTTATGTGTGTGAAATTTAACTTAATTTTATTTTATTTATGAAAGTTTTATTTATTTATTTGAGAGAGAGCAAATGAGTGCAGGAGAGAGAATCTGAAGCAGACTCCATGCTGAGCATGAAGCCTGACATGGGGCTCGATCCCATAATCCTGGGGTTGTGACCTGAGCAGAACCAAGAGTCAGACAGTTAACTGACTGAGCCACCCAGGCACCTTGGATTTAATTTAATTTTTGAATAGGTTATAAATTCATAGGTTCACAATTTTTTTTTAAAAGATTTTGTTTATTTATTTGAGAGAGAGACAGATATCACAAGCCGGTAGGAGAGGGAGAAACAGACTCCCCCCGCTAAGCAGGGAGCCTGATGTGGGGCCGGATCCCAGGACACTGGGATCATGACCTGAGCTGAAGGCAGACACTTAACCAATGGAAGCAAAGATTTTATTAATTTGAGAAAGAGAGTGCATATGTGCGAGTGTGGAGAGGGGTGGAGGGGGAGGGAGAGAGAATCCCAAGCAGACTCCCCACTCAGTGCAGGGCCCTACTTGGGGCTCAATCCCATGATCCTGAGATCATGACCTGAGCTGAAACCAAGAGTCAGATGATTAACCCACTGAGTGACTCAGGTGCCTCTATGTTCACAAATTTTAAAGCTCAAAAGCTAGAGTGAAAAATATTACCCCTGCCATCCAGATTCCCTTCTCCAGGACTAATCAGTATTAGTAGTTTCAGGGGAACTCTCCCAGAGATGCTTTTATATACAAGGACCCGTGTTTAAGTTGACTTTTTGCCTACTTTTTACGTAGATCAACACGCTGAGCTCAGTGCTCTGTCCTTTGCTTTTTTTTTTTTTTTTAATAAAGATTTTACTTATTGGACCGAGAGAGACACAGTGAGAAAGGGAACACAAGCAGGGGGAGTAGGAGAGGGAGAAGCAGGCTTCCCCATGAGCAGGGTGCCTGACGCAGGGCTTGATCCCAGGACTCTGGGATCATGACCTAAGCCGAAGGCAGACGCTTAATCGACTGAGTCACCCAGGCACCTCCTTACATTGCTTTTTTAACTTACAGTATATTTTGGCAGTTTTCCATATGACTACCTAAAGTTCTGCCTCATTTGTTTATAACTTAGATAGCTGACCTAACCTCTTTATGCCTCAGTTTTCCCGTTTACAAAAGGGGAGTGATGATAGTAAGTACTGCCCAAGGCTGGGGTGAGGTGGAAGTAGATAATTGGTGGAAAATGCTCAGAACAGTGCCTGATGTATAACAAGCATTAATTCAGTTATTATGAAGGAGAGCTGATGCTCTTATGCTGACGGTACCCTTGGGACTCCTCACTTCTTTATATCTTTGGCCACCAAGCAAGGCTGAGACCTATGCACCAGGCTCTATGTGCCTTATCTCATTTAATTCTTTTCACTGTCTTTAGCGTTAGGTATCATGAGAACCATTTTACAGATGCAGAAATTGAGGCTTTGGTTATGTGACCTGTCCAGGCTTACTTAGTTAGAAAGTGGTAGAGTTTGGAATTGAATCTGGGGCCCTTTCTTATTCTCTTATCCCATCTCCCAATGTGTGCAGGTGGAGATGACCCCTGAGAAGTTCAGTGTGTTGATGGAGAAACTCTGTAAAGAGGGGCCAGCGGCCACTGCATCTGTGGCCTATGCCAAGCTCATGCTGACGGTGATGACCAAGTATCAGGCCAGTGTGAGTATTGGTAGGGCCATGAGGGTTGATCCCGCTACTGTGAGTGCGCCACAAGCATGTACATCTAGATGTTTGCTGGGGAAGACCCCTGAGTGTTAGCGAGGCCAACTATAAGTTCAAGCCCCAGACTGGGGAATGAGACTGCTTAGGAATTCGCGCATCCAGCCTACATCGCTGTGGGCCAGATGCTGTATGGTGCACTGGGGAATCAACAGTCCTGTCCTTGACTTGACCTCTCCACCGGTGCCAGTGAGGTGGGAGAGAGGTGGTAACCAGATCAGCCTAATAATCTGGAAGGAACCAGGTGAGAGGTGTGTGCGGGGCATTTGGTTGCAGAGCAAGAGGGGGCAACTAAACCTTGTGTTTGGGAGTTAAGACAGGCTTCTCAGCTCTGAAAGGGTGAGTGGTGGCCAAGGCCCAAGACTGAGGAAAGGGCATTTCAGGCCAAGGAAACAGTATAAGCAAGGATCTACAGGTATTAACTGAAGCCTAAAAACATGAGAATGGATGATGGTAGGGGTGAGGTTAGAGGTCAGAGTTTAAACACTGAGCCCTGCTAGGTCTTAGGCACTGTTTAAAGCCCTTTGCCTACATTAACTTGCTAGTTTATTCCATGTGTTAGACCCATGAGAAGATACTATTATTAGCTCCATTTTATAGATGAGGAAATTGAGACTCAGAGAGGTTAAAGTGACCTACCCAAGGTCACATGGTCAGGCCATGATAATATCTATGGAAGACCCTGTAGGGTATGATGAGGAGCATGGGCTTTATCTTGAAGGTCAGGTGTCCTTGGCTGTTGGCTCTTTGCCTTTTTTGGGGAGTCACAGGCCCATTTGATGATTTGATGAAAGCTATAGATCCTCCCAGAAAAATGAAAATCTGAACACACATTTATGCACATTTTCAGGAGGCTCCTGGATCCTCTGGAGAGCCTGATGATCCTAGAAGAAGGGCCTCCAATATGAGACATCAGAAGTTACCCCAGGGCCCAGCTGAAGCTGGAGTGATTTGGTCAGATTTGCATTTTGTAAAGGAGCCTCTGGTATCTGTAAGGAGTGGGGATTGGAGAGAAGATACAGGGTAAAGATCTGTCAGGATCCCACAGGTCATAGAAGAAACAGTGTGGCATAGAAGGAGTTGTGACAGCCACTGTGGAGTATCTCCGACCCTCAGTTTTCTCATCTGTAAAATGGAGGGTTGTGCAGGTTACATGAAGCTAGGTTTATAAAGTTGCCACATGGTGAGCACCCAATAATAGTCAACTGTCATTGATGTGGCTCTCTTCATAAGTTGCACAGTTAATATCTGACCTAGGTCCACTTGAACCTGAAGACCTTGCATAATCATGGTGAAGTAATGCATTTAGATATCTCCTCCATTGTCCTTATATCCTGATTACTCTCTCCTTCCTAAACAGGGCCATGGGCAGAGGGGAAAGGGGAAGGATCAGTTGCTGGAGTCCTGATATGATTCTTCCCTGTCCCCAGATCACTGAGATCCACAGGCTGGGCCTGGCCGCAGCCCTAGAGCTCAACACCACTTTCCTGAGGAAGCCCCTACAGGCTGCCCTGAGACATCTGGCCCCCTGACCATCACTCCTGGAGCCTGAAGGATACTTCTCCAGCTGCCTGAAGGATGCTTCTGCTCTCAGTCAGTGCCTCACTCTGACTCGTTGCCTGGGGGTAAAGGCAGAGCCTGGCCATGCCAAGGGTCTGCTGCCTCCCTGCTCCAGGATGCAGAGAAAACATCTTGGCCTCCTAGCCAGCAGAGAAGGTCCTGGGCTAAGCAGGCTTGATGAGCTTTATTTCCAAGGGATGCTGACCTTGGGCTCACTCTTTGTCACTTTTGCTTCAGACTGTGTGGTTGGAAACTTTCTGAAAGACCTCAGTAGGGTCAAAGCAGACCCGGGTAGATGAATGATGCTTCAGGAGCCCTGAGGTGACCTGTGTCCTGTGCACAAATATCTTGCACTCAAGTGTATGTTATTACCTTCTGTGTTCTGACTTGGATAATAATTTATTAAAAAGTAGGAAGTTTGGGGCACCTGGGTGGCTCAGTGGATTAAAGTCTTTGCCTTTGGCTCAGGTCATGATCCCAGGGTTCTGGGATCGAGCCCCACATCGGGCTCTCTGGAGCCCGCTTCCGCCCCCTCCTCTCTGCCTGCCTCTCTGCCTACTTGTGATCTCTGTCTGTCAAATAAATAAAATCTTAAAAAAAAAAACAAGTAGGAAGTTTAATGTTTTCTTTGAGTCAGTATCTGCCTTCTTACGAACTCTGGGTATTTTTTGAGAACTAACAGACCCTGCCATCTCCCACCCTACTCAATGACAAGGGGCATCTTTTTCCTGGTGAAAGTTTCTGTGAGGGGAAGGTGACAGAGATCTCTAGTTCATTCATTCACGTTCTGGGCAGTGTTGTGTGAGACCACTCCTCTCAGCCCCATCAGAGCTGTCTGCTGAGTAGGTGACTATGACACTGACTACAGGGAGTGGGGCCTGGAAGGTGGGCGAAGCTCTCTGGAGTCGGAGAAGGTTTGTTCATGGTAAACATTTAACGGGTAGGTGTGATTCAATCAACTATCAAGTACCTTCCCAGCTCTTCCTCACTGCAGGCATCGAGGGAGCGGGAGCAGAACTTTCTGCATCTCCCTTCTCTGAAACCATGAGCCCCAGAGCAAGATGATAAGGGAGAGGTCAGAGTAAAGCCTGCTGTTGAGACACGAAGCAGGTGTGGAGGGCCGGAGGAGGTGGGCAGAAAAGGGTGGAGGGGCAAAAACGCGGGAGCTGCACGCTGTCGGCGGCCATCACGCTGCGGTGCCCAGGACCAGCCTCTTTAAGGGCCTAGCAGTAGCTGGCGCAAAGCGGGGTGTTCTGAGCCACGGGGCGCCCAGGACGGCACCTCCTCGCCTTTGAGCCAGTCTAGTTGTGCAGCGCGCGGCAGCGCCCTCTAGCGGCCGCAGACGCGGTGCTACCCGGGGTTGAGCGCTCGAGCCTAGCTGCGCGGTGGGAGAGGGAGCTACAGGAGTAGGCATCTCGCGAGAACAAGAGCCTTATTTGAGCGCATGCGCCAGTTCCCTTACTCTCTTTTCCGGTTACTGCGGCGCGAGAATCATGAGGTGAGTGGCGCTTGGGAAGCTATCCACCGTCATCCGCGACTCCTGGCACCGTGGTAGGGAGGGGGACTTGCCGGCTGAATCGGTGGTGGTTTTTGCCCCTGCTTCGCTGAGGGGCATTTCTCTCCGGGCGTCGTCCTGCGCTGCCTGGCGTTCGAGTCCGACTCTCCGGGACTTGCATCGAAGTCGCACTCAAAAGGCCTGACGTGGTGTCCGGAATGCCCGCGGGGTGCTTTTGAAGGCCCGAGGCTTCCGATCACACCGAAGCTTCCAGGTGCCAATCCGGGCCTCGCAGGTGCTGAGAGCTCGTCTTGTTTCTCTCTCGCAGCAGCAAAGTGTCCCGCGACACCCTGTACGAGGCGGTGCGGGAAGTCCTGCACGGGAACCAGCGCAAGCGCCGGAAGTAAGCGGGGCTTGATGGGGAGGGCAGCGGCGTGCGAGCCGCGGGCGGCGTCCTCACTCTGTCGCCTTCTCTAAGGTTTTTGGAGACGGTGGAGCTGCAGATCAGCCTGAAGAACTACGACCCTCAGAAGGACAAACGCTTCTCGGGCACCGTCAGGTTGGCACCGCTCTGACCCCACCCAGCCCTCCTTGCCCCGCCGTGCCCTTCGCCACCTTCTAGGCCCCTGTTGAGCTGAAGGCGGGCGGACGGCCATGGCGGCACGGACGCGCTTGGGTAGTTCAGACTCCCTGCCCCGGGCAGGCGTGGCTGGACGGACCCCCACCCTGGGTCTTAAAATAAGAGGGGAGGCGTGGGGAGGCCTTGGCCGAGCCCGCCGGCTAGTTTGAGAAGCCAGGCTAGCTGTTGGTGAATGTGGACGTTCTGGGTAAGGCTCCGTGGCTGCCGTGGCCCCAGACCCCTTCACCTGCTTTGGAAAACCAGGCGGGGTTTGACCTGTTCTGTCCCCTAAAACGCAGGCTTAAGTCCACTCCCCGCCCCAAGTTCTCCGTGTGTGTTTTGGGGGACCAGCAGCACTGTGATGAGGCCAAGGCAGTGGATATTCCCCACATGGACATTGAGGCGCTGAAGAAACTCAACAAGAATAAGAAGTTAGTCAAGAAGCTGGGTGAGTGTGGCTTGGGTTGGTTTTGTATTTGGCCAGACTGTTGTCATGGGACTGGTAGAGAAGAGACATGGCTGCCATTTGGATTTTAAAATGATGGAAGAGGGGGCAGAGAATCCTGGAAAAGACGTGTTGTGGTGAGTTGACTTAAGTGATAGTTTTAACCTATATTTGCTTTGAGGATTCTTTATAAGCAGGTGAGCTCCTCTAAGCTCACCAGTCAGGTGAGTTAGGATTTATGCTTAAAGCTCCCTTCTTTCTTTTCTTCATCTTTACCCGGTGTAAGCATTTCACAGAGAGGAAACTGGTACTCTGGTTATCCTGTAACTAGGAAGTAGGCAGTATTTGAACTCCTGGAGTTTTAACCAGTGTGTGCATTTGCTATTAGAACATGGGAATGGGTCAGCCTGAGCTTCTGACAACAAGTTCATGTAAATGTTGAGCCAGTAAAAGTCCAAAGGATAGAGATAAGCTGGAATAAGGAGAGGGTTAAAAAGACTTGGTATGTGGGGCCGGGGAGGGAATAGAGTTTGGTGGTTAGAGGCCACTTTCGTGGTTGGTTGACAGCTGTTTGAAGGTTGCCTTTGGGGGCCAGTTCCTAAGATCCAGTGGCTTCTTTTTACCAGCCAAGAAGTATGATGCCTTTTTGGCTTCAGAATCTCTGATCAAGCAGATCCCACGAATCCTGGGCCCAGGCCTGAATAAGGCTGGCAAGTTTCCTTCCTTGCTGACCCACAATGAGAACATGGTGGCCAAAGTGGATGAAGTGAAGTCTACCATCAAATTCCAGATGAAGAAGGTAAGGAGGTCTGACTACCATGCGGTTAAGTCTTGGTGATGGTAGGCAGTACCAGTCCTGAAGTTTACCCCCATTCTCTGAATGGGAGCTCTGGTTTGCAGAATTTCTGTGGATACTTAGGACATGTGACAGTCCCTGAGCAGAACTGAAGCTTTGCACATAGCCCTGGTCTTTTGGCCTGGGGTTGTTCCTGTTCATTAGGGTCACTAGAGTTGGGGGAGGAATGGGTGGAGCCTGTAGATATGTCTGCTCTGGTTCTTTTCCATCTAGCCACCAGCCTGATTTGACTTTACCCTTCCCGCAGGTGCTGTGTCTAGCAGTGGCTGTTGGCCACGTGAAGATGACAGATGATGAGCTCGTGTACAACATCCACTTAGCAGTCAATTTCCTGGTGTCCTTGCTCAAGAAGAATTGGCAGAACGTCCGGGCTTTGTACATCAAGAGCACCATGGGCAAGCCCCAGCGCCTGTACTAAGGCACAGTTCAATAAATCCTAGTGCTACTGTTACCTGGGCTTCCTGTGACTAGGGAGAGGGAGGTGCTTTGTGAGCTGACATCGGGTGCAGTTTCTGGCACCCCCTGGTGGGTGGTCATGTTCTCCATACTGCAAAAAAGGAAGTGTACATTCTGTCTTCAAAACCATATAGTCTTATATTTGGATATTTTATAACTATTAATAGTAGGGCTGCTGAACCTTGAGAAGGGAAGATCTGGGCTAAGACTCCAGCCTGTAGTGCTTCCACTGTGTACTAGTGGAAGGAGAGGGGTAGGACCTTAACACTGAGGACATGGATTCAGCTCTAGGCAGCATGCTGCTTAGCCTGAAGTATGCTTAACCTGAAGTTGCTTTTCTGTACATCATGCTTTGATTCCGTGGGTTTCTTGTTGTGTCCCTCTAAGTTGTACATCTTGGTTCTTGGTAGGGATCACAAAAACTGTTCCAAATGGAGATTGGGTTCCTAGATTCTTCATATGGGAGTGGTGCACTTGATTTGTCTGTCTGACCCTAAATTTAAATACTCTATATTCAGAGCAGTAATTTACTCTGAGATGCTTAGGAAGACACAAGTAGTAGGTAGACCTGTACAATATTGTAATTGCCCCTGTTTCCTAGGCAAGCTTAGCAAATGGGCTGTGGATCCTTCCAGACCCTTTGCTCTCCAAGTAGCCTCCCCGCCCTTGACCTGATGCCCTACCCTGGTGGAGGTTTTGTGTTTGTTTTAAGATTTTACCTGAGGAAGGAGAAGCAGACTCCCCAGTGGAAGGGTGGGGGTGGGGGATGAGGCAAGGCGAGGCACTGCTCAATCCAGAACATTGGGATCATGACCTGAGCCAAAGGCAGTCTGAGGCACCGGGCATCTTTTCCTATTGGAGTTCTTGACTCCTGCATCCAGTACGGGAAGGTGGGTTTTGGTGCAGAACATACCTGTAACTTGACTTAAGTCTGCTTCATTTAACTTTGGTAAAATAACAAGTTCATCCCTCCATCTTAATATAGCTGAAGCTTAATTTTGGTTTAGGTCGGGGGATTGAGCCCTTTAATGGGCACGTAGGATTATCCCTTTGCCCCTCCCGTTCACTAAAATGAATGGGTAGACTTTTTTAAAAAAATTTTTTTAAAAATTTTTTTAAAAAATTAAAAAAAAATTAAAAAAAAAAATCCAAAGCATAATCAGAATGTACCTCAAAACAAGCTTGAGCCATGAATGATAAACAAGATTCTCACCAATCACCAATTTTAGCTTTTAAGTTACAGTAATTTTGCTTAAAGGTAAAATGGGTACAATCTAATCTTGGAATGAACCTTGAATTTGGGTTCTCGGGGTTGATAGGTGTAGTTTGCTCCTTCCTCTGGTCTGTTACTATAGTATTAGGAGTGATAAAATACCTAGGCTTGTCAGACAGTGGTCCAGAGGGAGGGGAAAAAAGCTGGCATATGAAACTTAGGACCCAGTTTTATTGGAAGAAGCTTTATGCAAAGTAAAAGTGATTGGGAGTTTACATATGTTGGCCATGTTTAACTCAGGGAAATTATTATCTGGGATTTTCTGAAGTTATGTGATCTTCGTAATCAGAAGGAAAAAAAAAACTAACGAAACAAAGATATTTTGACGACAGAAGGAATGTAATCAGGATTGACATCTGCCTGGTCTCACTGTGTGCACTCAGGCACTGAATACAGCAGGCCTGAGAGCCACCGGCAGAACAAACCCTCTCAAGCTGGCTGAGTTGGGCCACAACTGCACCTCTGGCAACCAATCCTGAGGGCCTCAGTGGACAGGGTTCTGAGCCCAAGACCAGAGAGACCATTTCTGTTACACAAGCCACGGTGCTGTTTCGACAACACGAGACCAAAAAAAAGGGGTTTTTTGTTTTTGTTTTAAAGATCTTATTTGATAGAGATCACAAATAGGCAGAGAGGCAGAAAGAGCAGAGAGCGAGCCCAATGTGGGCCTCGATCCCAGGAGGACCTGAGCCAAAGACAGGCTTTAACCCACTGAGCCACCCAGGTGCCCAAGCCAAGGGTTTTAGAGGTGGTTTCTCCCAACCTCCCATGCATACTCCCACTATTTACCGGGCGTGAGGAGACGGCCTGTGATTTGCCTGTGGCTAGAACCCCTTCCACTCCCTGAGTTTGAATCCCGCTTCTCCCATTCGGGAGGCATGTGAGCCTGAATGAGTCCATTCTCTCAAATTGTCTCATTCGAAATCTGATGACACCCACCTAAAAGACAGTAGGACTAAATGCTGATGCTTTGCACAGTGCCAGGCTCTTGGTGCTCAAACAGCAGGTGCAAGATGGCTGCAGAAAGTTGGGTTCCAGCCCCAGCATGCAAATACCTACTTGCTTGGTTCATTAGGTGCTGATGAATGGGGAGAACAAGGTGGCTTCAAAATTAGTCCTGCCCTCCTGTTTGAACTGAGCCAAGGATTAAACGTTTGGAAACTTGGGGGGAAGGTAAGTGGGCGTTTTTAGAAAATTACTTGGGAACTTGAGTCACCTGGATTTAAATTCTACCCATTCTATCAAGCCTTAGGTACTGGGGTAGGAGTCCTTAAAAACCCACTATACTAAGCAAATGCTGGCTCACTACTTTTGCTGGGCTGTGGGGAATCTAGAGCCCTGGGACCTGCTCCCCAGAAGCTCAAATTACCACAATAAAGAGTAGGCAGCAGAAGGGAAAGCAAAGGGAAAACACGTGTGGAGGCCAACTGATTCCACTGTGAATGAAGTTGGCTATTTTAACCATCAATCTAAAGCTTAGTGTGCACCTGAGTGAATTTTCAGGGTTCAGGTATCTGGGGAGCCCCATTTCTCAGGCATTTATGCTACAGGGAAATAAAGAGCTCGGGTGAAACCTCAGTGCCTAGGCTTTGACCGTGGAACTGGCTAAAAAAATGGCATTCCCTCTTTCCTGGGAACATCAGAATGGGAATGGGGCAGGAAAGACAGAACTACCGTCCTGGTTGTTGGGGTCCAGCCATCTTGGCCCTTCCTTGTAGCTTCCCACAGAACCCTGAGAAGGGGAGAGCCACTTCTGGGAGAGGGCCTTGGGCTCATGAGACAACTTACTCTGGGTCCTTCCTTCAGGACCTTGAAATTAGTCATCACGGATCTCTGACTTCTGGCTCTCATATATTTGTGTCGGGGGAGGAGGAGGGGATGGGGCAGAGCAGGGTGGGGTTGGGGGAGACAAGCAAATTCAACTCCTATCTCAGTTGAGTTCTCTGCATGAGACCTATATGATTTTAAAAGAAATTAACCGAAGGCTGTTTACTCCGGGATAGTGAAAGCCACAACACACTTGATGATGCCTCAAGCACCCAGTAAATAGAATTACCTGTTAGCCCAGAGATTGGATTTTGCATCCAGTCCTAGGTCAGCACATGGTCTGGCCTAGGGTCCTTCATAAACCACTTTCTGACTCCACGACCCCCCACCCACCTGCCTGGAGTTCTAGGCACTGTCCCCATCTTGCAAGTGACAACAAAAAGCTACTTGATGATTTAGTCTACCAGGTGCATGGACTTGAGAGTCAGGCTGACCAGATTCAAATCTTGGTATATAGCCAGTGACCGGTTCAATGAAGAGAACCTTTAACTTCATCTGCAAACTTGGTTGAGCAAATGGAAATATAGGATGTTCACTTAAATCTAAGCCTTAGATAAATAACTTATGTCCCCTTACCCTCCCCTTTCTCTGGTCCCTGCTGTATGAGTACAAGCCGGCTCAGCGGGGAGAGCAGGGCTCAGCCAGGCAGACAGGAACATGTTGGAATCTGGCTTCTAGCAGCCATTCCCTCAGGAAAGCACTCATCCTCCCTGAGGCTCTCTTCTCTGCTATCCAGTGAGAACCAGGAGTAGCCACATGAAGACTGGGGATTGAGCAGGGGCTCCATCTCAGAAGTGTGTGACCTTGGGCAAGTCACTTCAAAGAGACAATTAACAACTGAACCTAGGCCAGCACTGGGCACATTTTAGCATTCAACTCCCAGCAGGAAGGCGTCAGAGAAAGGAGTCTGCAAAACTTTAAGGGATCTTTGAATCATACCTATTTTGAGTGTGGGTATGGATGCCCCCCCACAAGCCAAGATGGGCAAGGGTAAGAGGGTGGGGTGACACATCAGGATCTAATCTGGCAGGAGCACCAACATGAAGATAATCCAATCTGGAGAAGTCTGTCACACACTGGTCACACAACTAACCCACAAACAAATAACTTTAATTTTTTTTCTTTTTCTTTTTTTTTTTTTTGGAGCAGGAGCCGGACCTTGAGGACCCCTGCCCCAGCCCTGTGCCATGTTTACGATATAACCCATCACAGCTGGATTTAAAAAATACACAAAAAAATATAATATACATTATAAAACCTAGGTTGGGGTTGGAAGTGGCCTGAGCGATATGCAAACTGTGAGGACCTTCAGGAAGCTCAGGGGCAGGCCATGTAAGGAAGGGAAGGGGCACAGTACTTCATATGAAACTCGTAAATGCCCAGAGGCGGCTGGTAGACAGGCCAGGCCGGCTGAGGAGCCTGGGTGTTGGAGAGGGGCAGCAGGGAAAGGGTGAACCTTCAGTCCCAAAACTGGGTCTGGGGAGCTGCTGCTCCAGGCCTGGGAAACTGGAGGTGGAGAGAAACGTAAGGGAGTGAACGCACCGAGGGTTCACCAAATCCATGTCTTGGCCATCTGAAAATACCAAATCCTCCTGCTACCCCTTGTCCCTGGAACGCTGGTCTGCCCATAGGCGGGGACTCCAGCTTCCTACTTGACCCGCCGAGCTATTTTGGAGCCTGCCCCTGGGGGCCTTCTCTGGTCAGGAAGGTGCTGAGGGGCTCAGGTCCCAGATGTGCGCTGGGGCAGCTTGGAGGAGGTCCGCATAGGGGCTCCTGAGGCCCTGGCCACACTATGGGCTGACAGAGGGCACCTAACAGGTGCCAAGTACCTGCTGCTCCTCTTTTCCTGCTGGTCAGAAGCAGCTGCTCCCCTGAAAGGTGCCCCCCAACCTGGCTGGCTCCAGCCCCCTGTATAGACCCTGTCTCTCACCCCCTGTGGCTGCTCTCCCACTCCAGGGAGGTAGTGTATACCTGGGCTCTGGGGACAGGCAGCCCCGGGTAAGAATTCCAACTCTGCCCCCCTTGCACGGGTCTCTCAACTTCTCGGAGTCTCAGCCCATCACATGAGACATCCAGACCCATGCTCACCTTGCAGGGTCTGAGAACAGGGCCAGGCACACTGCAGGTACAAGAAGGTGTGGGCCCCTCTCTCATCTTCTCACCATAGCCCCAACTCAACACTCTCCTTCCTGGAGCCTCTGCACTCTGACCCCCTTGATCTCCATTCTACCCTCCCCTGCCGGCCACACATGCCTGAGCCCGAAGGGGTTGGAGCCCGCTCATTGGAGGCTGGGCAGAGCTGGGTGATGGTTCAGCATCCGGAGCGGGCTGCCCCACCACAGAGCCCTCCTCTCTTCTCCCACAATTAAAGCGCAGAACAGTGGCAGGGAGTATGTGTGCTGGGTGGCAGGTGGGGAGGCCTCCTGGGTCCTGGGCCTGAGGCCTGGTAGGCAGGATGAGTCCTCAATCCTAGACCTCTGGAGGTGGGAGTTGGGTGGGGGTGGGGGGCCAGGCAGGTGTGTGGAAAAGATGCTTGTCCTGGATCCTGGTACTGGGGCCAAGAGTGGCCTAGTCTTTGACGAGCTTGTAGACATGGTGCTGGGCCCCATGCTCGCTGGTGGAGACTTCGAAGACGAAAGCAATGACGAGCAGGGTCTCCTGGGAGTCCCGGCTGGTGACCACCTGGGGGCCAATAGGAGGATGCAAGGGATCAGGTGGCACAGGGCCACCGCTGGCCAAGGGGGTAGGAGGACTAGGGGGAGGTGGGTGGGATTGGGCCTGAGCCTGAGAAGACCCTTCTCCTTTCTGGACAGCAGTCTTCTCAACCGAGCACTGGGGCTGCCCCCCACCTCAAGTGAGGCCCCCGTGCCCCCCACGCACCCTATACCCGCCCCCAACCTGCAGGATGGTGAAATTCTCCAGCACGCTGTTCATCATGTACTTCTCCGGCAGGTGCTTCAGCTTGTGGATGAAATTGATCATGTACTCGCACATGGGGGAGCGATGGATGCGGTACACGAAGCGGCCGTTCTCCAGCCTGGCGTACTCCGTCTGTGTGTGGCGCAGGGAAGGCGTCACCCAACGGGCCTGCTCCCTGCCCCTCTGCGCCACCCCGGGCCCCCACTCACCTCTACCTTCTCCACCACCTGCTTGCCAAAGGAGCACACCTTGGTGGAGACGCTGATGGTCATGCTGTCGGCCGAGCTGTACTGAGAGCTGACCCCATAGAAGGCTCCGGGGCCCTCCTGGATGGTGCTGTTGAGGTCCGCCTGGGAAGGGGTGGAGGTGTGAGCCGGGCCAGCGTCAGGTGTGGGCCAAGGCCAGGGGAGGCTTTGCCGAGGACAGGGGAGGCTCGCTGAGCCACATCGGTGTTCCACCCCAGGGCCCATCATTAAGGCCAGCGCCCTGCCCACAGGCCACAGGGTCCCCTGTGGGCGGGGTAGGCCTGGTGCGCTGAATGGGTTGGGGAAGAGGTGGTCGGGAGCAGAGAGGGCAGCTCACCCAGAACTTAACGAGGAAGAAGGCGTTAGAGGGCCCCTTCTCATAGAGTTCCTTCAGTCCACCTTTCTTCTCGGGGAACTTGTCATAGATCTGTCGCACATCGACAGCCTCCAGCGGCGGGTCGGAGAAGGCGGGGTTTGTCTGGCCGATGTGCACGAAGAGGTGTTTGCTGTACTGTGGGGAGGGCCCGGGACGGGGTCAGGAGAACACGCGGGGCCGCGGGCCTGAGGGCTGCACTGGGACACGACTGCCCCGGGGCTTCCCCGGCCCGGGCCCCCAGAGCCGTGGCCCTGGCCCACCACGCCAGGGTCTCCCAGGCTTGCGCAAATCCTCACCCCCACCCTCAGGCACGTTACCGTGTCGGGGTCTCGCTGCACCTCCATGAAGGCGGAATATTCAAGGAGCCGCAGCCGGGAGGAGGCGATGGTGCGGTCCTGCCACACGGGCACGGAGGCAGCAGCTGGGGGGAGCGGGGTCAGGGGCTCGTAACCTGGGAGGGCGAGATGGACCCTCAACTGCATGGGCGTGTGCTCACATCCGGAGCTGCCCCCGGCTGCAGTGAGCCGAACCGTTGTGCTAACTACAATATGGGGCCCTTTTCGGGTAGGAACATGGGCGGCACCCCCACCCCTCTGCCCCATCTCCTTATGCAATGTACAACCCGCACAACTGTGCACGGTGGCCCCAGGTACTATACATAGGCGGGGGGTAGTTTAGAGGTCACTGTTAATGTGTATTCAAACAGAAAATACGGAAAAGTAAAAAGGGAAAAATAAAAACTATCCTGAATCCCAATACCCAGAGTGCTCCTCTGTTAAGATTTTGGTGTATCTCTGGAGAAGAATTTTATAAACATACATAAATGTAATATCTTCACTGATATGTACGACATTGCAAAAGGTAAGGGGCCTGTCCCTGACGGTCCCAATGCCCTATCAATACCACGCCCCTCTCCCTCCCCCTATAAACACATGCAGGCCTTGGCCACCCCCCCCCCCCCCGCCTTCTGAGCAGCTGAGTGGGTGTGCAGGGGCATTAAGGGTCTTGTGCAGGGGACTTACTGCTGAGCGTCGGCGGCAGGGGTGGCTGGATGGGGTAGGCTGGCTGTGCAAAGGGCTTGATGCTGCAGACAGGAGTGCAGCCTGGTTAGAGGGTCACTCCCCCCAACACCACCCTGATCTGGTCTCCACAGGGAGCCACCCCACCTATCTGCAAAGGCCCAGAAGTGCATGTAGAGAGGCTAAATCTCCCGCTTTGGGTTTTCTCCACACTTGAGCTTTTATGAAACCCTGCTGCATCTTACAACTGAGGTGCACGCTGAATGCGGCCTTTAAACCCCACCCTGAGAGCTGCCCATGAAACTGAGGGTGTGTCTGAGGATGAAAGTCCTCTTAGAACTGAGGGAACCCAGCACATTCAACTCCCCCATGTGCTGACTCGGAGACCGACCCAGGGAGCAACCGAGGGAGAAGTGACCAAAGGGCAAACGGACGGCAAGTGGACGAGGAGGTGGATGAATGAACAAACACATGAGAGAACAGACAGATGTGTGGCTCTCTTCCGGGTGCTCCCCATCCTCTATTTTTGAACTAAAGCTTGGAAGCCAGCTCAAAGAGGACATCCCAGTGGCGAGGGTGTGAGAGGGATGGGCCACAATACTCACTCCTGAGAGGGTCCAGGCTGCTGTCCCAGGAGAGGGGGGTTGCTCCAGAACTAGAGAGAGGGGACAAAGACCAGGGGCCCGGCCCCTCAGCATCCAAGACCTACCGCCACCGCCCAGCCCCAAAGGCCCTCCCTCACCTCAGCAACCCCCGCCCCTCCCAGGCCCCCTGTACCCGTGAGGAAGTGGAGAAGACGGCTTGGGGCAGAGGGGAGGGTGGGCTGAACTTGTTCTGTAGGACGCTGGCGGAGACAATCTGGGCGGATGACATGGAGGCCATGCTCTGGAGGGCTTTGTCCTTGGAGACCTGGTCCTGGGGAGGAGAGAGGCCGTGTGAGGATGGGCCAGGTCAGAGATGGGGCTGGGGCTTGCCTTGGGGCCCCTCCCAGGTCCTAGAGCTCTGTTGTGTTGGCTCAGGAGAGTCTCAGCCCCTGCCGGGGCCTATCTCCTGAGTACATCACCCCTCTGAGCACAGTCCATTTTGAGACATTATTTTATTTTATTCCATAACCCAGTATATACCCAAACATTTCCCCTTATGTTATCTGTCATGCACTCCTCTATTTCCTATTCTGTGTCATCACTGGTTCTCAAAGTATGGTCTGTGGACAGATGGTACCAGCATCACTTGGAAGCTTAGAAATGCAAATTCTCGGGCCCCAGCCCAGACCCACTGATTCAAAAACTCTGCAGGGGAAGCCCAGAAATCGGTCTTCACCAGCCCTCCCAGCAATTCTGATGCGTGCTAAAGTTTGAGAACCACTCTATCTCATTTTTAAACAGTGCTGGTTGCCAACCCTATTAAGTTGATTTCACAATTCATACTTTGGAAATCCTGTGTTAGGTGCTCTCCCCCTGACCTCATCCCCCAGGGGAGGGGCAGACTACTCACCAGGTTCATGGCCTGCAAAGGAGAGGGAAGGTAGATTAGAAGAGGCACACAAGAGGGTGACATAGGGTAGGGACGCGACCTCCTCCACCCCCATCCACTCAACAGCCACTAGCCTCTTGGGTCTCAGGATCCCAGAGGAGCTCAGAGGCAGTTGTGGACCCTCCTCCCACCTCCCCACTGCTACCCAAGGGGAGGGCTTGCTAGCTGGGGGTGCCCTGCAAAGGGCAGGATTTGAGGGAGGGCAGGCTGGAGACCTAGAAGGCGGACCACGCTGGTGCCCCCGGGGGTCTGTCCGTGTCCTCTGGAGCTGTGATACAGGCCCAGGGGCCTGGAGCGCGAGGCCCAGCCTGCTGTGCAGCCGAGAAGCAGGGAGAAGCCACAGTTTACAGGGGCCCTGAGCCTGTGCTTTGAGATCCTCTGCTGCAGGGCAGCCAGGATTGAGCATCCAGTGCAAGGAAGAGCCAGGGCCACCACAGCAGCTCTACTGGCCAGTGTGCCCGTGTCTCCTCCTGCCCATCTGAAGGCCCCGTGCAATTAACAAGCAGCAATTAGGAAGGAGGAAAAGGAAAAGGAAGAAGAGAGGTGGGCCTTAGTGGCCCCCGGATGGTCTTCCTCTCCCTCACTATAGGGCTGGCTGTCACCCTGGGCTTCTGCTTAGTCTCCAAGGGCTGAGACCCTCTGTAGCCAGAAGTGGCCTTTGGGCTTCATGCTGCTGTTTGCGTTTGAGACACCCTCCAACCCACCATAGCCCTCCAGCTGCCTCTCTGCCCTGCGCTCAGAAAGCAGCAGGGCCAGGCCAAGTGGCAGGGGAACCCCTACCTTTAGCTTGGACTGAATCTCTCGAGATTTCCGCCTGGCTAGAACCTGCAAGTGGCTAGAGACCTGTAGAAAGAGAGAGAAAGAGAGAAAAAGAGCAGAAAGGGCAGAAGAGGCAAGAATAGAGCTTCAGCCAGAAAAGAGGCATAGTGAGAGCCGGCCGTAGCAGAGGCCTGAGCTGTGCAGAGATAGCGGTGGAGGCGCCGAGGAGGGACCGGAGGCCCTGGTCAGGTGCCCAACATACCTTGATGCCAACCTGGTACTCCCGCACCTTCTTCCGAGCTAGAACCTGTATGTGGCTGGACACCTAGGGGCCGCCCCGCGCCCCGCCAGAGAGGAAAACACAGACAGTGAGGAGGCACGGCATGGGGTGGTCATGGGCAAGGAGCATCCCAGCCCTTGTCTCTGGGACCAAATGGAAGCCAGGGGGAACCATGGGGCCCTTGTAAGCAGACATCCCTGAACCCTGCTAATTCTCTGCTCTCTTCTTGGCCCTATTTTGATCAAGAGCCTGCCATAGCCTCTAGGACCACTGCGTACAGTTGTACAGGTCATTCACTGCACAAGAGGATCTAACCCAGTAAGGGCTAAAATCCAGCCCAAGCTCTGCCACTTAAGTTATGTGCCCTGGTGCCAGGCTGCATTTAACCCAGAGAAGGGCTATCTTTTTATTTTTCCAAGATGAATGACTTTTTTTCACTGATATTCTTAGAGGGGCACCTTTTTCTTATCTTTTTTTCTTCTTTCAAGGTTCTTTATTTATTCAAGTCATCTTAACACCCAATGCAGGGCTCAAACTCACAACCCTGGCTCTACTGCCTGAGCTGGCCAGGCGCCCTGAGATACTTTTCTCTGACTGGCATCACCAACAGCCATAACATAACAGCCATAACCAACAGCTCCTGCTGGACATCAGATCATCCATCTGGGCCATGGCTTCCATGAAAGCTCTCCCTGCCCCACTGCCAGGACATGGTCAAGGGTCTGACCTTTAAGCCTCAAAGAACCTATTTTCCCCAGGAAAACAGAAGGGAACACATGGATCCCCAAGGCTGCTTCACTTGAGCTCCTGATATACAATGGCTGTGGGCTTTCTCTGCAAAGTTGTTTTTATCCCCACTAAGATACAGCTTCTTTTGCTTTTTAATCATAACCTGAAAGTTACTATGTCTGTTGTTTCCCCACAGCGCCCCACCACCACTAGCTGGTTAGGACCCAGATGGCTGTGCCTCAGTCTACCTCATTGGGCCCCAGAATCAGATGTTTGTCCAGCAGGGTTACCTGTCACTTCCTATGATGACAACGGTGACATTTACTGAGGCACTAGACTGTTCTCAGCATTTTACACATACCTCATCTGACCTGTACTAAGAAGTCAGTCCTAAAATAATCCCCCAAGTTACAGATGAAGAAACCCGAGCACAGAGCAGTTAAGCAGTTTATCCAAGGTCACACAGTGGAGGGCTGGAGCTAGGGTTTGAACCTAGGCGGCCTGACTCCCGAGCCAACTTGCTCCACCACCAAGCTATGCTCCCAGGATTCTTCTGACCCTTAGCACAGAGGACCACTGCCAAACGGTCAAGACTGTGACAGCTGAAAGTCACATGGGACTTAATCCTAATGTAATATTTAGCTGTTTTTCCAGCATGGAGGCATTGCATTTGCTATTAATTGCTGTATGTATCTCTAAAAACCCTAACACTGCATTTTTTCAACCAAAAGTGAGACAAAAACCCTGGTCTGTCATCTGGTTGCTCTTTGCAACACATAAAGATGTGCTCTGTCCTCGCAAACATAGGATGGGTCTGTCTGTCCTATCTATCTACCTATTGACTTATCTAATTTTTCTTAAGACTTCATTATTTAAAGTAATTTCTATACCCTATGTGGGACTCAAACTCATGACCCCAAGATGAAGAGTCATCTGCTCTACTGACTAGCCAGCCAGGCGCTCTGGCTTTCTGCTCTTCAAGATGTAACATTAATGACAATAGCAGCGGCACATTCTTCCATCATGCTTACTCTGTTCTAAGTGTCTTCCCATATTAGCTAATTTAATGGCCGAGGAACAGAAACTGAGGGGAAGGCACCCCTTGCTCACAGGTGGGGGTGAGGGTATTTGAACTTGGGGATTTGATGAGTCAGCCCTCCCCACTACAGTCCCAGGCTGCAGGAACAGGGCCCCTGTGGGTGGGGTCCCCCTGCTGTATCCCTAGCGCCAAGCACAGAGGCAGAGCTCTAGAATTTGCTCACTGAATAAACACTGCCCCAGGAACTGGCCCCAGGAGAAAGATTGATAAACGCCGGAGCAAATGGGGGAGGCCCCTGCTCCCATAACGAGGGCGTGGACTCAGAACCTTCGAGATGGTGGGATGGGACGGGTCGGCTTTGTCATCTGCACATGTAGGGATCTGGCAAAGTGGGGGTGCCAGGTCCAAACCCCACCAGACAGGGAGGGTGGGAGGGCCGAGGATCAGAGGCACCCTCTGGTCCTCCAGTCTCTGCGCCTAGCCTGCCTCTCTCCCGGGCACCCCTGCACATCAGCCACCCCAAGCAGCCCCCTTTCTGGGTTTCCTGCAGGATGGGAAGCCGCCCAGTCATCTCTCTCTGCCACCACTGCCTCCCTCAACCTTGCCACCACACTGGCCACCACCACAGCGGACCTCTGTCCCTGCCTCTGCCTGGCTCTCCCTCATCCGTTGCCCCAGCTGCTCCCGGGCCAGCATTCCTCGACAGCTGCCACCTGCCACTCCCTGTTCTAGTCCCTTCCATGGCACCCAGCTGCCCTGGGGGGAAAGCTGTCCCTCAGGCCTCTGGCCAACCTCTCTCCCTGTCCTCAGCACTTCCCACCCCTCTCTCCATGCACCGCACTGCTGACGGATGGCTCTTTCCGCCCAGTGGACTCAATCCTGGATCCACTGCCTACCAGCTGAGTGACCTGGAGGAAGTTACTTAATGCCCCCCTGCCCCCATGTCTTCATCTGGAAGATGGAAAGGATTACTAGACCTACCTCCGAGGCTGCTGCAAGGAATACACAGATTCACATAACCTTAAGCACCCTGGGGGTTCAGGGATTCAAAGGATATCTGACTTCCTCAGCCTGCTAGAACCTCTCCCCTTTTCTCTGCCAGGCTGAACCCCAAATTCCGTCTTAAAAATGCACAGCAACCCCCTCCTGCCTTCCCCTACCGGGTCTAGGCTCTGACAACACACACTCACTCTGGGCTTGGCCATGCTGCCCTGCTCTGCACCCGTGTGTCACTATCACCGTCTGCCTCGCTGACTGGTCAGGGGGCCACTCCGGGCAGTGACCACACCGGCCTGCCCCATGGGGCTCATCTCTGGTCACTGACCCCCAAGGCCTTGGGCGGCGTGGTGGCTGCTTAGAGAGGGCGGCGTCTCCTTCTCTACAGGCCGGGGAGTGTGAAGTCCCTCAGGAGAGGAAGGGGGACAGGGAGGGGCCGATGGTGGCAGATGAGGGTGCGCACGTGGGCAGAGGGCCCGGAGCGCGCATCCTCCTCTCCCTACCTGTTTTCTTGTCCGAGTCTTCCCGGTCCTCAGTTTAATGTAGCGTGCAATCAGCTCATTTCGACCTGGCATGGGGTGAGAGAAAAATGAAGAGTTGGCCACGGGGGGCTGCTGGTGGCTGCAGACCCCACACCCTCTGTTGCAAAACACACAGACCCCCTCCCCCATCACCACCCTTCTGCCCCCTCCCCACCCTCTTCACTTCAGGAGGCACACGCAGGTGTGTGAGAGGTGGCGGGGAGCCCTAGGACCTGGGCGGCTGTTGGCTGAGGGAGGTGTGAGTAGGGGGCAGCAGGGTGGGAGGGGACAAGGTCAGGGGCCCAACAGGTTTCCCTGCAGAAAGACAGCTGGGCTGCTCACTCCTAGACCTGGTGGCACCTCCATCCCCCTCTGTGCACGACGGGAGTTCGGAATCTCTAAGTGTAAGCATCTGTGTGCGATCGAGGCCTGCTGCACATGTCCCCAAAAGTCTGAAAGATGGGTTCCTGTCCTAGATGTCCTTGCAATGAGGGGACACCCTGGACAAGTCCCCTCCCTTCTCTGGCGAAACGGGCAGGAAGGGCTCAGTGTGTTCAGCATACCTCTCACACAGATGGCCTGTGTTAGGATGTCCCTGAGCCCATCACTGTGTCCCTGAGCCTGTCACCCCCATGTCCCGGCTTACCAGTGTCTCTCCTGCCCTGTGAGGTGCTGACAGATGCTGATTCAATACCTTTTATCCCCCCAGTCCAGGCCCCCAGACCCCAACCCCACAAGCTCCCCATAAGGGCCACATTCTCCAGATTCCTCCTCCATGACAGAACCAGCCCCACTGCTCCTCCCTTCCTGCCTGCCCCTCTCCACCCCACTCCCTCCGCCCTGTCTAAACATACCCTGTGGGGCTGCCCCGGCCATCTGGGAGGTAGCCATCGGGGAAGCACCCGGGGACATCTGCCTGCCTTGGGAGGGGGCTCCAGGGCTCCAGTGGGCGCGGCACAGTTGCTGGGGACAGGGGCTGCGGCAGCCCTTACCACTTGGCCCAGCTGTCTCCTTTCCACACCCCACCACGATATTAGCCGCCAGGATGGGACAGGCCCAGGGCCTGCCTCACTCAGCCATAGGCTGCCATGGAGGGTTGGAGGGAGCTGGCAAGCAGCCAGGCCCAGAAGGGTTGAGTTATCCCAAAAATGCAGCTCTGGGAGAGCCCTCTCAGGGCTGGACAAGAGGGGGACACTCCCTTCTGGAGGCAAGAGATGGGCAAGGTGGCAGACAGCAGGCCAGGAGAGCAAGAGAGAGCTGGGGTGGGGGGGGTGTCTGAGGAATGAAGGAGTCCCCGTGTCCCTTCAGCCCTCTTCCTAACACAGGCCCTTGTCACAGCATGGCCTGCCCTGACCCCATATCCATACGCTGGACAGAACTCGCCAGTAGGACACCCCGGTCTCACCCCTCGGGCTTCCCCACATGTGGGAAGGGACCCCCTCCCAGGCCTTTCTGGAGCACCAGGCACTGACCCAGTTTCCTATGTCCACTGAGTCACCCTGAAACCTGCAGGCCAGCAGGGGGAGGAGAGGAGGAGCAGACGGGGTGTCAAGGTGTGGGCCCCAATCTGGTGGAGGGGGCCAGCCTGGCTTGTTTATGAGGAGGACCCAGACACACAGGCTCACACGCCCAGACTCGCCCGTGGCGGGCTGGCAGGCGGCCCCACAGGACTTCACCAAACCGGTTGGGTGAGGGGGCAGAGAGCAGGGGGAGGGGCGGGAGGGCCAGGCTGCCTCCTCCAGCCACAGCCAGTGTCCCGTGTCTCCCTACACGCACCGTACATCTTGCCCTCGTCTGACAGGATGATCTTGCGGCGGCCGCAGGGTGGGTAGATGGCCAGGGCCTCCTGGAAGCTCTGCTCGATGTCGGGGCTCCACACGCCCTCTGCGTCGTTGTCCAGCCCCTTGTCCAGGCCCTCAGGCCCATCCTCCCGGGCCTCCCCGGGGCTGCTGCTGGCATTCCAGCTGTTGGACGCTATTGTGCTGGTTGCTCTGGGCTCTGGGCCTGAGCCCACTGGGCCGCCGGAGCCTGCGGGGCAGACACAGACGGGTGAGGGCCGGGGCTCTCCCAGACCACAGTCATCTCCCAGCCGGGGGACAGGTGCTGCAGTTGGGGAGGTGGAGGCAACCAGGCTTATTCCGTGCTGTGCAGCCTTAATGAGTTACCTCACCTCTCTTAGCTTTGGTCCCCTAAGAGGGGGAAAAGGTCTCCTTGAGGTTGTGAGGCTTAAAATTAAATGAGGTCAGACAAAGGACCAACCACAATACCTCATATCTACACAGCACTTCTGCGGGCACAAAGCATATTCGTGTTCACTTAATCCTCAAAACTAAGGCAGGGAGGGCAAGGAGTGATACCCATTATTCAGAAGGGACACTGGGGCTTACAGTCGTGATGAACAGAGTTGCCAGGAAGATTGCTTGGCTCTGACTTTGCCAGATCTTTCCCCTGCCATCGGGGAAAGAGACCCCCAGCCCCCTCATTCTCGCCCCTAGCCTCAGTGCAACCCTGCTGAGGACCCCCTGTGGGAGGGGGAGGGCCTGGGACCCAGGAAGGGTATGGTTTTGACTTCCCTAAAAGATAACTCCCAGGAGCCCAGCAGAACCTAAACAGTGGGCAGAGACGCCCAGGAATCGCAAGGAGGGAGCGATGCTGGCCGGCAAGGGAGCAGCCGAGAAGGTGCCGGGCCCGCAGCCTTGCTCAACCCCATCGGCTTCTCCATCCCACTTCCTGTTCCTGCACCTCCCGCCCCACAGCAGCCCATAAACCACCCACACGCCCGCCCCTGCCCTGGCCCACATCGCAGAAGAGCCAGGGCTCTCTAAGCTCCGAGTTCCCTGCACATGCCAGGCTGGGTTATTAACCGAGACCACACCCGGCAGGCCCCCCAACACACGTAGCTCCAAGGCTAGCCCCACACCCCCTTCAGCCTCGGACTCTGCATGCCCAGTGTCCGGGGAGCTTAGGAGCCCCAGATGGCTAGATCCAGGGACTTGGCTCTGGTCTGCAGGGAGAGCTAGGGTGGGGTCGGTGGGGTGGGCAGGGTAGAGGGGTGGGAGATCCTTCGGAAGCTGTAGAAAGGAATTCTTTCCCCTCAGACAAGAATTCCAGGTCCTGCCAAATGGATAGGGGTCCTCTGTGCTGGGCCACCTGCTTGTTTAGGGAGGCTTGACGAGCATCGCTAGTGGCATGGGATGGGGAGGGTCTAGGGGGCCGGATTATCAGATGGAAACAGAGTCAAGACTATTACTCTAATGAGAACACCTGTCCCACATCAGGCCCTGTTCTGGGATTTTATACACATTGACTCATTTAATCCTCACGATAACCTATGCGGTGGAGACTATTATTAGCCTCACTTTACAGAGGAGGAAACCAGAGAACAGAGAGGTTAAACAACTTGTCTGACACACAGCTTGGAAGAGCTAGAGCTGGGTTCTGAGCCGGGCACTCTGGCTTTAGTCTTCTAACCAGAGGGAATGAAGCCGAGAAGCTTCACCACCTGGAGCGAGAAAGGAGGCAACCACCCTGAGCCCGCCCAGGGGGCCCAGCTCTGGGCCTCCCCTCTAGCCCAGAGGCTGGAGCTGCTTCAAGGACCCCCACCCAGCTGTAGCCCTTTCTTTGAGGCCCCCAAGACCAGGAGGAAGAGCTCTCCCACACCAGAGGCAGCCAGGGAGAGGGGAAGCCTTGCTCCTGACCAATGAGAGGGGCCATACTCCTCCATTCCCAGGCCATTCTCCCCAAGCCCCCCCACCCCCCAGGAAGCTAGATCCCTATCCCCTCCTCAACTCCTGAGGCCAAGTTCTTGGAATAAAAATGTGAGGGCACAGAGACTCTGGGAGCCCAGGGGCGCCCATATTGAGGTAGTTGAGAGCCTCCCCCAGGATATGACACTGCCACAGGCTGTCAGAGGGGAGGCAGGAGAGGGGCTGCGGTGCTCTACAACCCCTCCCAGCAGAGTCCTCAACCCATTCCCCCCAAATCCTTTCTTGAGGCCTCCCTCAGAGCAGCAGGGGCCCAGTGCATGGGGGGCCCTGGCAGCCCCAGACTTTGCAAAGCAACTTTCCCGCCTCCCCTCTTCCAGGCAGTGCCCCCCCCTTCTCAGGGTGATGTCAACCCCGCCCCGCCCCCCGCAGGAGCACTGTGGCCAAATATGGCGAACACAGCAGGGCTTGGGAGCTGGGACAGACTGGGGGGGGGGGGCGCGGGGAGGCGGCCCCTGGCTGGGACCGCTGGCAGCTGGTGAGGGGGAGGGGAGCCCAGGGGGCGGCTGCAAGGACGAGTCAAAGAGACAAGTGGGACCACCGTCCCTTCCGCTCACGGGCACATGCAAGACTCACTTTCTAGGAACACTCCTGTGGGCAAAGGCACCAACACAGGGGCACACAGGTGACCCCCCCAACCCCGCACAACCAGGCACTGGAGCCCACGTAGGCAAGTATGCCGTGTGGGGGCCCGGACTGACATCCGGATGATAACTTTTTGTACCCCGGGGCCCAGGCACCCCTGTGGGTAACGGCGAGTGGGCAGCTGTGCCGGGCAGGGCACTGAACTGGGGTCCTTGTCCTGCTGCAGCGCTCAGGAGTCAGGCTGGAGGTTGTGGGAGGGGCACTGAGACCTGCCCACCCCCTTCTCTTTAAACCCTCACACTGCTGGGGACCCAGCCTGGGGGACTGAGGGCTCTTTGGACAGCTGCAGGTTGGCCTGGACAAACGCGGGGCTCAGGCACCCTGCAGGGGAGATGGTGGCCCCAGCCTAGGGCTGACCATCACATCATCCCCACCGTACAGAGCAGGGCTGGCAGGGGTGGGAGTCCCCTAGCTGCCTACTGGTGCTCATGCTGCTGTCCTGAACCTCTATGTGCTGGGCTGTGCCACCCAGAGGGGTGGGAGACTGGGAGGAGGACCCAAGTGAGGGACGAGGGGGTGGAGCCTGGGAGGGACTTGGGGGTGGGGTCAAGAGAGGGAGACAGACCCCGCCAGGCAGATAAGAAAATAGACAAGGGAGACAGGAGAGTCCCAGAGAATACCCAGAGACAAAATCCCCACAAAACCTCGGAGTGAGCCCCAGAGGAGAGATCCAGAGAGAGGCAGGCTGACAGAACAGGGAGGGTGCTAAAGAGAGTTGGATCCAGAGATGGTGGAGGCCGGAATCATGGCTGACAGACCCAGACAGACGGAGACCAAGACCGAGAGAGATGGAAGTACATAGCTAGTGGGCTAAAAAGGGCAGGAAGGGGGAAGATCAATAAACTCAGATGCAGTCAGTGAGGGAGGAGAGAGGGAAAGAGAGAGAGAGTTATGTACATATAAGCCGACAACAGAGCCCAGAGTTCAGGACAGACCCTAGAAGGAAGGAGTGTCAGGAAAGCCATTGCTGGGGCCCAGGGTCAGCCACAACAGGGCCATGTCCAGGACACCCCACTCCTGTCCCATCTGTCCCACGTCTTCAAGACCACCTCCTATGTCTCTCTTCAGAGGCCCGTTATTACCAAAGGCTGCAGGCCCCCACCCCTGGACCTGGGGCCCACTCTGCCTCTATCCTCTGTCAGACCAGCCATTCCGACTTCACCTCTGTGAGGGCCCTCAGCTTTCTGAGGTCAGAAGGTGCCTCTGGGTGGCGGCAGGGATGGGAGCTAGGAGGCTTGGTGAGCAGGCTCTGGGGCCCCCGGGGGAGATAAGGGGCCCCTTGCTGCCCACTCCCCACCCTGGGGCCAGACTGCTGGAATAACTGGCTGGACAGCTCCAGTGATGGAGGCCTGCCCTGGGCAGCTGCACAGGTCCTAGCTCCCTCCCACCCCCAACCCCCACCCCAGGCCGTGGCAGCGGCAGCCTCCAGACCACCCAGCCCTACACCTCCCTTTCAAAGGAGTAGGGGAGACTGGCCTGAAGCTTGGGCTCCCCCAGCCCTCTGCTCTGACGGGGACGGAGACAAGGCCAGTCAAGGAAGGTGGGTGTCATCCCCAAGTCCCTGGCTACCCTTCCTTCCATACCAGTCCCACTGGGAGGACACACTGAGCCCAGTGACCCTCCTGGGTCTACTGGCCAGCAGCTTTCCACTCCTGCAGGGCCCACAGCTCTCATTTGGAGGGAGAACAGTCACTCAAAAGGAAGATTAGTGAAATCAGCAGTTGCATCCCGAATCTCCCACCCCAAACCTGGGCTGGGCTGACCCACTAGGGGGTTGAGGATGGGGAGGGAAGCTCCCCACCCCCTCTCCCTTTCCCTTCTTCCTTCTCACCCGCCCCCACAGCGGGGCCAGCTGTTCTCCAGCTGCCAGAGGCTCCCACCCTAGAAGGAGCCATGCTCTGGTTGGGACTGCAGAGGGGGCAGGAGGGGGATGGTGTCTGCCTTTAGCACAAGGACCCCTGGGGGACCCTGCCAAGTGGCCACACCCTGCCAGGCTGGGGAGGGAGTACCCTCCTCCCTGGGGCAGGGCCGAGATTTTTACAGGAGGAAGCAATTTGCAGAGCCCACTAGGAGGGAGGTGGGGAAGCCTCCTCCCCTCTCTCCCGCTTATTAATGTGCTTCCAATTTGTGAATCAAGACTCTGCACCCACCCACTCCCACTACTCAGGGCACAGGCTTCCTAGTGGACCAGAAGGGGCAGGATGCACCCCCCCAGCCTTTCTTGTCCAAAGCTCATCCTCACTGTCACCACCCCCTCACCAGTGTAGGAGAGTGGGAGGTAGAGTCTCCAAACCCTCAAACCTCCGCAGAGAGGAGGGAGGAGAGAGAGGAACGCCGGCAGTAGGAAATGTCCCTTCACCCCTACTCTAGGACTCTGTCCCATCTCATTTTTTTTTTTTTTTAAACTCAGTCACCTCTATGCCCACTGTGATACTCAAAACCACAACCCCGAGATTGAGAGTTGCACACTCTACCAACTGAGCCAGCCAGGCGCCTTCTGTCTCCTCTTGTCCCACGCCAGTGAGGGCCGGGTGTCCAGCCTGGGGGTGGGGGCGGCAGCCCATGGGTAGCTTGGTTAAGCGGGTTTCACAGTTGTCCACTGCCACGCCCGAGGGTCTCCTCTTAGCCTGCCCCAGCCTCTGGTACTCTGCGTCACCCGCCGAGCTGCCACCCATCATTCGGCTGATCCCCCACCACTGCGATAGTCACAGTGTCCTCTACAAACACCCAGGCTTCCTCGTGGCTCTGCTCGCTCACACACACATGCTCGCCTGCCACCGTCCAGCACATCCACGGTGACCTGTCCCTATCCTGTTCCTTCTTAAGCTTTTCATTGTGCTAACACATGTAACATCCCCTTTACCATTTTTAAGCGCACATCAGTGGCATTAAGTACTTTCTTTCTTTGTTTTTAAGGGTTCACCGTCCTCCGCGCAGATGCCCCAGGCATCAGGGTCATGGGCCTCCAAATATGTCACACACGGTCTCCCAGGCATGCCTGACTCAGCCCTGATGGCTGTCACCCATGCTGGCCCCGGGTCCCAGCAACCACAGAGAGTGCCCACCCACGGAGGCCCCCAAGTCCCCCACACCAGTCCCCTGATGTGTAGGGCTGCAGGGGCAGGGTCTAGAGGCCAGGGTCCCCCCCACACACTTTCTTCCCCACTCAGCTTCTCACACAGCTGCTTAGCGGCATGTCACCATGCATCTCCTCACACACGCCACACACCGTCCTAAGTTTTACACGTGTCCCGTACAGTTGCACATAGCCTGTCAGAGCTCCAAAAACCTGAGACCACTTCATGTGCTGCACACACACACACACATACACACACACACAAGCACGCACAGTATCATATGCGCTCACCCCTCAGCACCTGATGTCACACAGAATGACACCCGTTCTCGAACAATCGCAGTGTCCCTCACACACACAGAGCATCAGGATCCCTGCGGGGTCAGACCCAGGCTCACGCTGCTGGTCACTGAGAAGCCATGTCCCCTGTGATGGCCACTCATAGAGACCATGCGTACAACTTCTTTCACACACACACACACACACACACACACACAGGACATCACTCATGGTGGCTCCCATGTACATACAGTATCAGTCACACACACCAGTGTTCTAAAGTCACGGGCAGTGTCACACAGTTTCTGTCCTGTACAAGTCCAGCCTCACATGCAGTCACAAGAACTGGTTTTAGCCGGTTCTCTCACACATGCACCCCCCACCGTCCCGGTCACCCACGCAGAATGTCCCACTCAGTTTCTCTCTCACACAAGTCCAGCGTCACACACGGTTGCACTCTCATTTCCCTCTATCGCTTCCTGTCCTTTCAGGCCTGGCAGGGAGCACAGGAAACAATCAGCACTCTAGGAAACCTCAAGGGCTGAGGCTTTGGGGACCTGTGGAGGGACAGGGATTCTCTAGCCTCCAGCCTCCTGTGGGACCCTTCAAGGACAGGCAAAGTCTGTTCCCCTCTCCGGTCCTCCCCTGAGGGGCAGCACCTCTCTTGCAGACAAGCCCAGGCTGGCATGACACCAGGACAGAGGTGAGGGCAGGGCAAGGCCCTGAGAATGGGGCTGAGTGTGATCTGCTGACCTCAGACCAGAGAGGCTCCCGCCATGGCTCCAGGGCTGCCTCTGAGGTCCATGGAGACCTGGACCCCACAACTTCTGCAGTTCCCACATAGGAAGAGACAGCAACCTCTTAGCTACTGCCACAGAAAGCTGCAGCATTTAGGGTTCTCCTCAAGGCTCCCCAGCAACCTGGGGTCTGGCACCCCAGATCCCTTTCCCACTCTCCTCATCGTGGGTGGACCCCTCTGCTCCTCAAGACTTCCTAAGTGAGGAGGTAGGCAAGACTGATAGCTTCAGTTCCCTTCCAGCTTCCACACTGAGCCCTTCAGAGGGTCTGGGAGTCAGGCAGAGAGGCAGGCCATCCATGTGAGCTCGCAACACAATTCACCCCGGCCAGCCTTGCCAGACCCCAGGGTCACTGCAGAGGGCAAGTTCCCCCAGCTCCACCTGGCTTCCCTGTTGCTCGATGCCTGCTGCCTGCAACCTTTTCAGCCATACTTCACCTGACTTACAAACGCTCAGTCACCCCCTGGTTTGTCCTCACTTTCTTCCTTAGATCACTGATTGTCCACTCACCTCTCCAGACCTCACCAGGTTCATGGTCCATAATGGAAGGAGCAAGGCCCACTGACTAGAAGACCGAGACACTGGAAGGAGCTCAGAGATAGGGGACCTGAGAAGTCATTTGTTTTGAGCAGGGAAACTGAGGCCCAAGATGACACAGGTGGTTAAAGGCTCAGCTGGGACCAGATCTCTAATTTCTTTTTTTTTTTTTTTTTTTTTTTTTTTTTTTTTTTTTAAAGATTTTATTTATTTATTTGACAGAGAGAAATCACAAGTAAGCAGAGAGGCAGGCAGAGAGAGGAGGAAGCAGGCTCCCTGCTGAGCAGAGAGCCCGATGCGGGACTCGATCCCAGGACCCTGAGATCATGACCTGAGCCGAAGGCAGCGGCTTAACCCACTGAGCCACCCAGGCGCCCCAGATCTCTAATTTCTTGACATCCTCTCTGAGATGTCCCCTCCTGGTTCTAATGGTTCTAATATTTCCAGAATACAAAGGGTCCACAAACCTGAGCGAGGATGGGAGCACACAGACAGACGGGGGCGGGGGGGGGGGGACACCACACGGGGACACACACACACACACAGCTCTGTCCTGCCAATCACTGACCATCCTACAGAGCCAGTCCCCAGTCCCAATGCGCTAATTAGCATTAATTATTGTTCCCTCCCTAGGGGGGTGGGGGAAGGCTCATGAAGTTGAGAATCCCATTGGCTCTTAGCCTCTCCCTGAGGAGGGGGCATCCAGGGCCCCTGAAGTCATCCTCACCGGTGAGCCTGTTCCTAGAAGTTACATCTGTCCGTCCCCTGCCCAAAGGGTGAGCAGGGATCCACAAGACCGCAGAAGGATGTCCTGGAATGACACCCTCCTGGGGGAGGGTCTTGGAAAAGGAGCTACAAGAATCTGGAAGGGAGGAGCACATAATCCCCCTAAATGTCCAACTTTGGGGGACTCTAGATTTCCTTTTTGCCCCAGGCTGCCCCCGACTTTCTAGCCAAGGAGGTCCAGGCCCCCTGCACTGGGGTGAGACGTGTATACACAGGCCACAGGAGACAGGATACATTGAGCTGCCCTGAGCTCCAGCCCCTCAAGCTGTGTCCAGTCCCTACCCCCATCCCTTGCTTTCCTGGTCTACAAGTCCAGGCCTGACCTGGTTCTGCCTCTACCTGGAGAGAAAACACAGAAGGAAGTGCCCCTTGAGAAGTCCTCCCGCAAGGCCTCATTCCCTCTTGTCCAGAAAAAATCTCTGAGCCCTGGGCAGATCTCCCAAAAAGGTGACAGAGTGGGGTCTCAATGACACTGCCCTGGGGCCTGGCTAGCTAAAAACTGGATGCAGGCAGGCACTCCTGGCCTTCCCTCCCCAGTGGTGGTGGTAGTGGAGGGGACAAGCCTCCTTCCAACCCTCTAAAGTCTAAACAAGGGCTCTAAGGAAGTGTAACGAAAATAAGGCCCCAAAGCCAGCCCTCTTTGGAGCCAGGCTCCCAGAGCCCTGGTCTGGACTCCGAACCTCCACCCCAACAGGGGCGGCAGAACTGAAAGGAGCTGAAGCCCCAGCTTCTCAGCGGGCGCACGCCCAGGGCACGCAGCTCCGCTCCCAGACACACTCCACAATCCAGCGCAGCTACAGGCACCGCGCGCAGGAGCCGGCCTGGGCGTCGGGAGGCCGGGCCCTAGGCCTGCGTGGAGCTGGGGCCGGGCCGGCTCTAAGAGCGCGCGAGCCGGGAGTCCAAAGGGCGGCGGGGCCCGGGACTGGGAATCCCGGGTACGAGCTCCCCGATGGCAGGCCCCCCAAAACGTGCGGCCCCCAGACCCCTGCCTCGACACCCCAAACGCGGACGTTTGGGGTGTCGAGGGACAGGCGATGGCACCGGGGACACTCTCCCGGCTCCCCGACCTCCCCCGACCAACTCGTCCGGGTCGCCGGGGGGGGGGGGGGTTGGGGTGGGAGGGGTGGGCGGGGCTTCCCGGAGAGCTTCCCCCCCCCTTCCCTCTAAACTTCCCGGCACCCAGATCCGGGGCTCGGGCTCGAGCTGGACAATAGCTCGGGGACCCAGCCCCCCTTGAGTGCCCCCCCAGTCCAGAACCAGCCAACCAAACCACCTCTCCCAGCAGGGCCTCCTCCCCGCGTCTGCCCGGCTTACCTGGTCCGAGCTCGGGGGGGCGCTCCGGCCGGGCCGCTCCGCCGGACCCGAAGGAGCTGAGAGGGGGACAGGGGAAGGGGGGTCTTGGGGAGGGGGCTGGCCGGAATGTGCGGAATGAGCCGGGCTGGAGCGGGAGGCGCCGGGCGCGGAGGAGGGAGCGAGCGGGACGGAAAGTTTGTGTTGAGGAGCCGGGGCGGGGGGTGGGGGCTGAGGGGAAGGAGGGGGCGGGGCGCGCAGGGGGGCGGACACCGACCGGGAGGGGCGGGGCCGCGCGAGGCCGCCCCCAGTCGGCGCTCGGGCTGCTCACCCCGCTGCTTCGCGACCCGTGGCTGCTCCCGGCCTTCCCGCGCCTAGGCGCTCCCCTCCTCGCCTTCCTGTGCCATGCTCTCAACCTCCCCCTGCACGCCGGGTCTTACCCCACCTGCCCAGGACCCGACCACAGTTTTGGGGCTCAGGCCTGGGCGGGGCCGAGGGCGGAGCTCCCGCCTAGCCGGCTGGACTCCCGTCGGGGTGCCGCGTCACGAGGGACCCCGCGGAGCCGGAGCGCACGGGCCTTGGGGCTCCCTACCCACGCCCCAGTCCGGTGCGGCCGAGGTGGAGCGCCCTCTCCCGCCCGGGAACCCGCCCCCAACTCTCCGGGCCCCAGACCCCGCCCCGCCCTGGCGACTGCGCCCGCCCTGCCCGGACCCGGTTTGTCTGGTTCTCCCCGAGAGGCTTGTTTCTCGAATTTCTCCCTTTCCCCCTCTTCCCGGACCTCCGGGGCCCTCCCTCTCGGCCCGGGGCCCCCGCGGGGGGCGTCTCGACACCACGAGCCCGCCGAGTTTCGGTAGGACCGGCGCTGGGCGCGGGGGAGGGGACGCGGGAGCGCCCCGGGCCTGGGCGGGAGCGGGGTTGGGGGGTGGGGAGGCTGGCCTCCAGCCCGCCCTCCGGACCTCTCCCGCGCTCCGGACCCCTCCCGCCGCCTCGTTCTCGGCACGCGCTGAAGAACCACTGCTCGCCGGGTTCCGGACGCGGCTTTATTGGGGATGTGGGCACCCGGTCTTCCTCCCGCAACACCTACCCCCTCTTCCGAGCCCGCCCCACTCCTCGGAGCCCTTAGGACGATCCCGGAGGGGGTTAAAACAACACTGACTACTGCTCCTGGACAGGAAGTGACTGGGGCGCGGGGCGGAGAAGGGGGGCGGCTGGTGAAGCGGCGCAGGCTAGCTCTGCGACCAGATGTGCGGCTCCCGACTCCAGATGTTCTTCATCTCTGTCGGACCGCCGTCTGAGCTCCTCCCCTGCCTCGGCCTGTGCCAGGCTGGGGAGCGGGTGGAGGTCACTCGGAGACAGTGAGGGGTCAGCCCCGGACAAGAGAGGAGTCTTCAGTGGGGGCTTTGGCGAACGGACCCTGCGGGCCTCCACTGAATCCTTCCCCCATCCTTGGCGGGCGCTGGGGGTTGCCGGGGTCACTCGCAGGCCAGCTTCCCGTCGAAACTGGAGAGGGCGATGGCAAAGGCCTGCAGGGCGCACAGTGGGTAGCGGTAGTCTAGAGTGAAGGCGTCCTCCGCCACGCGCCCGAACTGCAGTACGATGTAGTCCGCTATGGACACAGACAGAGAAGCGGGGGGCAAGATTTCCTGGGGTCCCAATCCTGGCAGGCAGTGTCCTCACCTTTGGGAGAAGTCTCCCTCCTCTGCTTTGGGGCCCTAATCCTCAGCCTCCATCTCAATTATTCACCCTCCACCCATCCACCCCTTCTTATCTGACCCATCTGGCCCCACCTGCAGCTTGACCAGCCTTCTGACTGTAAGCCCCTGAGGGCAGGGACCCTGCCTTATCTTCTGGCACCCAGGGCTATGTGTACGACAGGCACTTAAATACAGGAACCTGTCACACTCCCCCCAGCCTAGAGTCCTTTTCCAGTGGCTGCGGCCTCATTCCTTCTTCCCATCCCGAGCCCCAAAGTCCCGTCTTAGACTGCCAGGCTCTATCCCTTCACTGGCCCCTGAGTCTCTATCTTATTGAGTGGCTCCACTCAGTTCCATCCGATATCTGGTCCAGGATCCCATCCCCAGTCCCAACACCTCCCCCAGCATCCATAGGAACAGGAAGTTGCTAAAAATACCCCTGATCTCTGTAGACCAGGCTCCACCAGAAATGTGATCTGGAGAGCAGTTTCCTAAGGCCTTGGGACAGGTGACACTGGGGACACATCCCTAGGATGGAGTGGGGGATGGAGAAGTTGCTCGGTGTCAGCCAATCCTGGGAACCCATAGTCCCTTGGGAGGTACCTTTCCACCCCAAACTTCTTCACCCTAGTGGGAACCTGTCCCCCAGGCCTGTAACAGGGACATTTTTACTTACTTGTGTTCTGGGCATATCTTGTTTCCCTAACTCCTTGAGGGCAGGCCTTTGACCTTACTTGAGGACAACAGAGTAGGCATTCAAAGATGCTTGATGAATAATTCCTAGCCCTGCAAGGCAGCCATCTTGAAGCGATTGGGGCCTGGGGCCCTAGAAGTAGACCACCTGGGTTCTCATGCCAGCTGTCCCTCTCTGAGCCTCAGTTTTCTCATCTGCCAAGTAGGGACAATAATAATACCTTCCTCAGGTATTGGGGGGACAGGGTTGTTGAAAGATTTAATGATTCAATAACTGTAAAGTCTAGAGAACAGTGCCTAGCACATAGGAGGCTCTGTGTATCTGTGAAATAAATTCTCATGGCCAGTGGGACCTTTTGGAGTTGCTGAAAGACTCTGGGGAAGGCGCTGCCTTCTCTGAGCCTCAGCAGCCTCTTTGAGTGGTTCTCAAGCTCCACCAGACTAACTGTCCCTTCAGCATAGTCTTTCTTACCCAGAATATCCCAGTATCCACACCAGGCTCTAGTCAATGCTAGAAAGAAGGCCTGGGACAGAGAGCCCCAAGACAACTGCTTGGAATATCGGAGGTTCCTGGGAGCATGCTGTCAATGTCCATGCAGGAGGGAGTGACTTTCTTAGATGTTCTGGCTCCAGAGATCAAGGACAGCTTTGTGCACACCCGCTCACGCTTGTGTGTGTGTGTGTGTGTGTGTGTGTGTGAGAGAGAGAGAGAGAGAGAGAGAGAGGCAGCCAGGTGGTGGGGAAAGGCCAGAGGGAGGGTCAGGGTCCTGGAGGTGGTGGGGAACAACCCAGCTTGGGGCCTCAAATACTCACGGTCATCGGCATGGATAATCTGGAAGTTCTTGACCGAGGCTTGTGTGACTCGGCCTTGGAAGTTGAGTGTGTAGGAGCCGCTGTCTTCGTTCCAGATAGGTGGCTTGTTGTGCAGCTCAATGAGGCTCTCCAGTGTCTTGTTCTGCCAGCGCACCAGCAATCCATCGCTAGCCTGGGGTGCCAAAGTAGAGTGTTAGGGAGAGGACAGTTAGGGGTGGCCGAGATATCTCAGGACCAAGGGGAGGGGGCCTGGGGACCTGGGCCTGCCTTCGCATGTGTGTGCTGGTATGCAGCCTGGACATCGACATCCATTCAGGGGATCCCCGAAAGGACACTTGGTCTCTGTGGTGTCCTTGTGGGCAGGGTGGAGCTCTGTGAGAATGGGGTTTCGCTGTGGGATGTCAAAGTGGAGGGAAGGGAAGTAGCACTTGGCCCCCAGTAGGCGTCCATGCGCTTGACCCCCCAGTGGGCCTTCGGAACAGCCGCATGCTGGCACCTGATCACAAGAAGGCACCAAACAGGCTAGGTTCGCCGAGGAGCTCACAGTTGCGCGTGGGGAGATGGACAGGTGAACGGACAGATGGAGTGGTTAAAATAAGATGTCCCAGAAGAGAGTTTCTCAAAGGAAGGAGTGGTGTCTATGGGATAGCGCTCCTCAGATGCTTCTTTCCCCAGTTCCCTTGGCACTGGTCCCATCATGGCTTAGAGTGAGTCGGTTCAAGATCATGACTTCTGAGAAGCCTCCCTGACCTGGTGTCCGATTTAGATGTCTTAGCTGGAGGCTCCCTCCATAACACCTTGCTCTTACTGTTTCTCCCACTACACTGTCATAAGCAGAATTAGATACTTAAAGGGAAGGCATCATATTTTATTGACAGCTCCGTGCCTCAGTTTCCCGCACAACAGGGTCTTGTGAGGATTAAGGAAGGTAATAGTGCATGGCATGTTATTCAGATCAGTTAACAGCCCAGAGTGAATGCTCTCAGTAAATGTCGGATTGCTCTGATGGACGGTAAAATGATGAAGTTACCCGGAACGGCCCTGGGGAGTTCTCACCAAGCCCAAACACACCTGGGAGGCACTGTCTCTGGAGCTTTTGTGTGTTTAGTCCAGGCCCGGAAGGAGTGGCTGTGGGACCCCACAGGTCCTAGAGACTAGAGCCTTTCATGCCTCATGCCTCATGGGTTGGCTGAACCTCTGATTACAGTGTGTGACTTGCCAGCATGGAAGGATGAGTGATCAGCTGACGGTGTTATTTTTCATTGTAAGTAGTGACATCACTACAGGTATGGAGCAGGCCAGTCATCCTGTCTCTGCAGTCCTGAGCTCACTGACCCATAGTGCCAAGGAGCAGAGGGAGGGTCTGACACTGCAGAGGCCACCTCTCCCTGGGCTATCACTCCCTATTACCTTAGACCTCACACACAAACAAGCAACCTTTGCTTTTTAAAATAAAAGGCAAATCAAGTCACTCCTGAAAACCCTGCTGTGGCTTCCTGTTTCTGTGAGTACAAACCAGTTATACAGGCCCTATCTGCAACTCAACCCTCACCTCTCACCTCAGACCCACCAGGCACCATCCTGCCTCAGGGCCTTTGCACTGGCTCTTCCCTCTGCCTGGGTGCTCTTTCCCCAGGTATCCGTCAGCTTGCTCCCTCACCTCCTTCAGGTCTTTGCTTAAACATCACCTTTTCAATGAGGCCCACTCTTTTTCTTTCTTCCATATTACTTGTGACTTTCTAACATTCTACACAATTTACTTATTTGCACAATTATTGCCTACGGTCTGGTCCGTCTCCTCCCCTAGAATGCCAGCTTCATGAAGGCAGATCTTTTTTACTCACTGATGTCTTCCAGTTGCCTAGATTCATAATCAGCACTCATTATACACTGAAGGTGGATAGTACAATATACACAATGTGCAATTCATTCAGTGAGTGAATATATGAATGGATGGTGTGGTATACATACTGGAAAAAAAAAAAAAAACATTGTATTTGTTTCAGTGAATTCAATTACAAAACCCCCTAATTAATCCCATGAGTTTCCAGAATGAATGTATGTGCCCAGGAAGTTGGGTATGGGCAACCTGAGCCCCTCGGCAACCCCCCCAGCACCCCAGGAGTGGGTCATGGGTGGGTCACATGGGAGCAGGATCGTCAGGGAGGTGCTGGGCTCACATTTCGTGGCCGGATGGGGACCCTCTCGTTGTCCGAATTCATGCCAGGAATGATGACCGTCATGCGCCGGGGTCCCCGGAAGCCCAGGACATTGGTTTCCTGAGAGGGAGATGCCTGTTAGGCCGGCCCCTAACAGGTGTTGGACTCCACCCACCCCCTGTGAAGGGGAGTGACCTGCGGGGTGCGCCCAGGGGGATTCTCACATAGATCACAGCTGCCAGTTCCTGCCGAAGGCTTCCTACATTAGTGCTGCCTCCTCCACGATGCGGGTTCTGCCCATTGTCAAAGACGGTAAAGCGGTTGCCCAGGAGATTGGACCTGCAAACAGGGCGGAGCTGGGGGCGGGGCTGGGGGATTCCACACCCCTGCTCCAAGACCCTTCCTCACCGACAGTTTGGAGAGCTTCCTGTGTCAAGGGTGTGGGTGTCTTAGGACAGAATAACTCTTGTCCCCTGTCCCAGGGGCTCCTCATGAGGTCTTTTTAGAAGCTGGATCTGGGAGGACACTGGACAACCTTCAGATCTCAGCTCCATCTCTTACTGCGTGACCCTAGGCAGGCTAAACTCTGAGCCTCAACTTTCCCTTCTGTAAAATGGGCCTAATGGCAGTATCTAACTCACTTGGTCAAGAAGGGGACTAAATGGATTCATATTTGGAAGTTAGAACGATGCCTGACACATAGGTAGGCCTTTCATAAGCATTTGTTAAGTATATAAATATAAGAAATAAGGCATGACTCGGGGGTCCCCTTGCCCTTACCTCTCAGATGTGCAGTGAGGATTAGATGAGATATATGGGGGGACACAGCACAGGGTAGGTGCTGGATATTTGTTTATGCATTCACTTAGTCAATGTTTTATTGAGTTGCTACTATGTACCAGGTGCTGGGAATTCAGCCACGAACCAAACAGGCACCGACCATCCCTGCCCTCATGGACTTTATGACCTATGTCAAGTGAGGTCCTTGGTCCAGCAGCCTGGGCATCACCTGGGGGCTTGTTAGGAATGAAGAGTCTTGCCCCACACTCAGACCCACTGGGCCATTTTAACAACGCTTCCAAGTGATCTGTGCACATTCACGTGTGGGAAGCCCTGGGGCAGGGGACATTTTTAGAGTGCCCACTGTGGCGGACACTGCCAGGCACAGGGAGACGGAAGCGACTCGCCGTGGCATTCTTATGGCCCCGGGCCTCCCAGCCCCACCTCAGCTTCCGGATGAAATTCTCCCCTCCTCGGGACAGATTGGTGGGGTCACTGGAGATGAGGTAATTGGCCGTCTTGCTACGTTTCCGTTTCCTGCCAGCCAGGAGAAACACCTGGGGAGAGGGGGACACAGGTGAAGGAAGGAGGCGTGTGAGAGGGAAAGGAAGGCCTGTTTGTGTTGGACTCCACCCACCCCCTGGCATTTTGGCTCTAGGCACCCCCCTCCGCCCCCGCTCCCCGAGCCTGGGTGCTGAGACCTACAGTCTGTCTCCCCTGCCGCCTCCCCCCTACCCACCTTCTTCTCAGTGTCCAGGTGCAGGAAGTAGGAGGGATACAGGCCCCGATCCATGCCCTTCTTGTCCCGGGTCAGCCTGCAGCGTACTGTCCGGCCCTGGGGCGCAGGCTGGAGCACAAACTCCCGGGGCTCATCCACTTCCATGGGTGGGGATGGGGCTCTCTCCTCCTTCTGGTTTGGGGCAGAGTGTGTATCAGGCCCGGAAGCACTGGCTCCCCTGCTCTCAGCAGGTCCCCAGTACTGGGACACAGGCAGGACAACTCACCGCTTTCTGTGTGGGAAGAGAACACATGGGCCAGCTACGGTGGGTTGGGCCCCCACACTTCCCCAGGCTCTGGGGAGTTTGGCATTTTATTATTATTTTGTTTGGCTTCTGGTTAAGAGCCTGGGCTCTGGAGCAAGACAGCTTGGGTTCAAATCCTGGTTCCACCACTAACTCGGTCATCTTTCACTTGAAATACCATATGACTCAGTTTTTTCACCAGAGAAATGCAGAGGTTGGGGCTGGATACCCGGGAGAGACCTTACTTCATCTCTGTATTTAACAAACACTCATATAAAGTCTACCAATGCGCTGGGCATTGCTCTAAGTATCTTCTAAATATTAACTAATTCAATTCCCTTAGGTAACTACTGAAGTTGTTGTCCAAATTTACTGAGGAAGTTGAGGCTCAGAGAGGTTAAGCAATTTGCCCAAGTTCACACAGTTAGTAAGAAGTAGAACTGGGCTTCATTTATTTTTTTTTTTTAAGATTTTATTTATTTATTTGACAGAGAGAGATCACAAGTAGGCAGAGAGGCAGGCAGAGAGAGGAGTAAGTGGGCTACCCGCTAAGCAGAGAGCCCAATGTGGGGCTCGATCCCAGGACCCTGAGATCATGACCTGAGCCAAAGGCAGAGGTTTAACCCACTGAGCCACCCAGGTGCCCTGGAACTGGGCTTTAAATGGTACCTGTTAGAACCAGAGCTTTAGAAAGAACTTCCGTGTGGACACTGTCTCAAGGGGTGAACTGAGGTGGGGCCAAAGGTATGAACTGCTGTGTTCTAGAGTATTAGCCACTGCTATCATTACAGTGTCTGGTAAATATCAATGACTGTAGTAGCCAGCCTCCAAGATGAGGCCCAGTGATCCCCGCCTCCTGGTATTTACACGTCATGTAGTCCCCCTTCTACATCTTATCAGAGTTTGGTCTCTCTGACCAATGGAATATAGCCCAAGTGATGGGGGGTAATTTCTAAGGCCTGGTCATAGAAGATATGGTGGCCTCTCCTTGCTGTCTCCCTTGGGCCACTCTTAAGCCCTGGGTGAAGTTGGCTGCTATGTCATTAGACCATTCAAGCCACCCTATGGAGAGGGCCCCGGCCAACAACCATGACAGAGAACCATTTTCAAAGTGGATCCTCTCTTTCCGGCCAAGCTTTCCGAGTGACTGCTGACCCAACTCACATCTTGACAGCAATGTAGGGACAGACCCCCCAAGCCCAGAGTATCTTGCTAGGCCCCTCCTAGATTCCTGAATTCCAGAAACTAAGAAAAGAAATGTTTGTTTTCTTAAGGCACTAAGTTTTGGGGGTGCTTTGTCAGACGGCAATACAGAGGTCAGACAATGAATGAATAAAAAAGCTTATCTCGCTCATAGAAAAACTCTGAATCACAGTTTGGTGGCATTCCCCCTTAGGGTGGCCTAGGCCCAGCCTGGTGACCCCACAAACCTAGTGTCCTCCGCCCTCATGTTCTATCCCTCTCCTAAGAGGGAGAGCCAAGATTCCAACCCCAACTTTCCCATTAGGGAAGAGAAGGGGCTATAGGAAAGCCACGAGGAATCCCTGATAGGCTGCGGTTGGCCATTTTTGCCAAGGGCAGGTTTGGATTGCATGTGAAGTGAGGCTGATGTTGGTGAGCAGGCCGGTAGCCCGTGGGGCCAGGGAGCATCTCCTCTCCACTCTGAGCTGCTCCTGAAGAAACTTGGGAAATGTAAGACTATGTTTGGAATGTGATGTGGAGAAAGCCAGAGCTTACTCAAACAGTTCCACAGCTGTGAATTTCTAGGGCCTACTGTATAGGAGGTAGCACTGCGGTTATATTCCCTGTGGGAGATAAGAAACTGGTCTTTCAGTATATATATCGGAATCTGGTAAGGTTGACTAATGTGAGTCAGTCCCCTAAGACCTGACCACTCCTGAATGAACCAATAAACCCACATGGCTCAGACCCTAGCCCTACCCTCAGCATGATCTCTCCACTTGTGGAAACCAGTTTCTCAAAGCCTTTCATCCCTTTCTCTCTCCAGTTTGACCCCCCTCTCCTGCTTAACTCCAGCTTGTCCATGTTGGTGCCTGAGTCCTTTTTGTGAGGAAGAGCAATATTCAAAATAGTTAGTAAACTGTTCTGCCCCTGAGAATGCCCCTGGGTCTGAATGGACCCTGGTGGGCCTGGAGGAGGGTTCTGGAGGCCCTTGTCTGCCCCTGTTAACCCTTCAGCTGCCAGAAGGTTGGGCCATCCCGGTTGTGCTAGCGGAAAACACTTGGGGCCCCAGAGCAGTAGTGTGAGAACATTTTAACAACTCAGTGAACATGCTCTGCCTGTGTGGTCTACCTGTCTGGTCCCTTCGTGTGGCAGCTGTGTGAGCATCTCTGGCTGGGGCTGCTGGTTAGGCCGCAGAGGGGAGGGCTTAGAGCCCAGATAACATCAGGCCCTCAGGGAGCCTATCCCAGCCCAGTGACCCCTCAGCCGCCTTCTCTGTTCTCACAAGTCTGGTGCCCTTTGTCCTCCTATCATGTTATCAGGGAGGGAACCAAGATTCTAACCCCAGCCCTGTGCCCCCACTCTATGAGGTTCCGTCCTCTAGTCCCCCAAACCCAGGCCCCTGCTCCCTGAAGGGGCCTCAGCCCCCTTCCCCTCTGGATCCCAACCTTTTTGGCTTTTCCTTTCGCTTTGCCCTTCTGATTGCTGTTCTTGGTCCCCACGGCTGCCCCTTCTTCTGCCTCTTCCTCGTCCTCCTTCTGGGCCTCTTCTGGGCCTTTGGAAGTGCCTGGGCATGGAGGGGGAGCAAGCCTGTAAGCCCCTGACCCTGCGGAGCACTAATCCCCACATCTTAATGGACCCTCCCCACAAATACAAGAGAGTATTCCCGTGTTACTGTTATCAGAGACTCAGAAAGGCCTGACTGAGGCCACACAGCTGTTCAAGGGCGGAGCAAGATGGCCGTCAAGTTGTCTGACCCCAGAACCTGCTCCTCACCCGACCCTGATCCCTGTGTCCTGGCTCCCAACCCCCAGGACGGCCTCTCGACGTCAGGGTACACGAGCCCACAGCCACCCACCTTTCTTCTTCGGAGCTTTATCAGCTGAGCCTTCTTCCCGGACCAGAAACAAGGCTGCTGGAGTCTTCTTTCTCACTCTGGCCGGGCTCCCTGAGGGGTCCCTGTCAGTCTCCCCAGATCCTGTGTGGGTGGATGTGAAGGAGACACAGTCCACCACACCCAGAGTCCCCTGTTCCTTCGGAGACCAGTCTCACCTTTCTTCTTCGTCCTTCTCATCCTGGGCCCCTCCCCCGCTGGTGCCTCCTTCTTCTTAAGGCGCAGAGGTTTGGCTGGGGGGACAGGGCTTCCCAGGTCCCCTGGAAATGGAGGGAGGGGTTAGACAAAGAAGAGCCTGTTGAACCTGAAGGCTGCCTTCCAACCCACTCATCATTCCTTCAGTCCCCAGGGAGGCTAAAGGCCTGACAAGGTCCCAGGATTTGTCTTCTGCTTGTTGTGCTTTAATCCCGAGTCCATAAAGAGCAGGACAAATACCAGGAACTTCGTAGGCATTACAGAATGAATAAGTGAATGAATGAATGCCGGGCCTTCTAACTGAGCCTCTGATTCCCAGCTCCCACCCCATCTCCCCCAGGAGACTTCCTCCAGCAGGTGCTACAGACAGCGCACTGTCGCTCCCACAGAGGCCCAAGGTCCTAGCTCCCTCTTCCCCTTTAGATCAGCCTGCAGTACCTGTAGCCCAGGCCAGGGAGCCATGACAGCATTTATTTCATTGACTGATTTGCACCGTAATCACTTTGATACTTTTATGAAAATTATAACAATAATTTATATTGAGTTACCAAAAAAAACTAAAATCCTCCCTCCTCCCTGGCTCACAGAGCCTCCTGGGCAGGCAGGAGGGCGGCGGGGGGAGGAGGGCGGTTGATACATCGTGATCTAGGTACTTAAGGACCATCACGGGGAAGACACCAGAGAAAGAAACTCTTGCATCCAGGTACTGGGTAACTTCCTGATGTCTCAACTCTCGCCTAGCCCTGAAGGACAAGGCTACTTTTCCGAGTCTGTGGGTGCCCTCTGTACCCTCAGCACTCACCCTTCTGTCCCTGGGCCTTGGCCTTCCTCTCCTTGATACCCGCAGAAGTCTTCTCTTTAGGAGGCTTTTTGGGTGGCAGAGGGGTTTTCCGTTTCTTTTCCTCTGCCTCCTCTTCCTCTTTCTGGTCCTCGTCTGATTCCTCCTCATCCTCTATAGGTAGAAACTTCTCATAATGGGGGCTGGCATAGGCCCCGTTATCTGGGAGCCCAGTCCCCCCAGATTGTTGGGAAGTGGTTATGGTGGGGGAGGCTCCCCTTCTGGAACAGGAACAGGAGGAGGAACACAGTTCCAGCACCTTCCTCAAACCCTGGGGGTGACACCCTAAGATGTTCAGGGGAGTCAGCTGGGGTTGGGGGAATGCAAGGGCCTTCGCAATCCTATTCTGGGGGAAATGCCCTTCTCTGTAAGGCTTTCTCTGTCCCCTCCAGGACCCTCTGCTTCTCCCTGACCTTGTCCCTTTCTGACCTCCAGCCAGACCCATCTGGGCTACCTCTGGCCCCTAGCTGTAGTTAAGGCAAAACTCTTAACTGCTCTGTGCCTCAGTTTCCCCATCTGGAAAACAGAGTAAAGAACAAGAGAATTAGGTTCTTTTCTGACTCTAAGAGAAGGCCAGAGCAGGGAAGGTTTTTTCCCCGAGTTTTCCGCCTCCCTGTCGCGGTTCCCGTGTGGCCACCTAGCTCCTTCTCCCCAGTGCCCGCCTCCCGGCCTCCCCGCCGGCCCCTGTCTCACCGTCAGCCGCGTCCAGGGCTCGCGCTACCAGGAAGGTTTCCCGCGGGTCGCGCTTGACCTCGGGGTCCCTGAGGAACTTGGCGTAGACGGTGCGCGGCGGCCGGGCCTCTGGGGGCTGCGGGGCGGGATCCTCCCGCGGCTTCCCCCTCCGCCCGGCTGAGCCGAGAGGCCGGGGTCAGGCAGGGTCGGACCCCCTCCTCCAACGGCGCCCGAGCCCCGGACCCTGTCCTCCTCGGGTTCCTCTCCGTGAGGGTCCCCCTGGGCGCTCTTTACACTTTCGCACCCCATCCCCTGGTTTTCATACATCCCTCCTAGCCCCTAACCGCTTCAACCCCAGCCCGCTGCCACCCCTCCAGGTCCCCCCCCCCCACTGCCCCCTCCCCCAGGATTCCAGGACAGCCGCACCCCTCCCGCGTCCCTCACCCTGGAGAGCGCTCCCGGGCTCGGTGCCCAGCCCGCCTCCAGGTCTCCGGGGCTTGGATCCCTTAGGGCCCGGGGACTCCGGGGCCTCCGTCCTCTTCTTCCTCAACTTCTGCCCCTTGACGGGTCGCTGCGGAGTGGGGGGTCAAGAGGGAGGAGAAGAAGGAAAGGGCGGCTCTGAGGGCTGTCCGTGACCCTCTAATCCCTTGAGCCGCCAGAAATAACCGCGGATTATCGGGAGGGGAACCGCAGTCGTCGTCTTGGGGTGGGGAACGGTGACCCTCTCCCATGCATCATGGCCACGTCCAAACTACAAAGTCCCAGTTCTTCCCCTGGATATCCCATGCCCCAAAACACCCCTTCCCTCAAAAAAAAAAAAAAAAAAAAGATTACAAGGAAGGAAGCAACCTCAGACGCTGCTGAGGAGGACGTGATCCACTCCCAGATCACCTCCCTTGCGTGGGTTTACACGCAATGGCGGGTTCTCCCTGCCTCCTTTCCAAGCAGGGGTGGCGCGTACCTGCTTCAGGCGCGGCTGGACCTCCGGGCTCTGGCTTTCCTCCTCGTGTCCACTGATGTTAGCAAAGGAATCAGTCTGTCTTCCACCCCTGTTCTGCGCCCCCCCCCCGCCCCTCCCTCTGGGCCCTCCAGGGTTCCCCAGGGTTCAGGTAGGTTGAGGTGGTGGGGGGGGCACTTCCGGACCTGTCTGAGGCCCACACCTCTCGGAGGGTGTCGTCCTGCAGGGGCATGGTGCCTTCCTCTATCCGCACCCCTTCTCTGCCCACCCTGCGGCTCCAGGAAGCCTCCCTGCCCTCCCTCGCTAATCCAGGCTCAACTTCACCCCACCTCCCGCTGGCTCAAGAGGGTGGCAGCTGGGGAGGGGGGAAGTGCTCCTCTCCGGCCCGACTCCCCCCACCCCAGGTCCAGCCCCCTGCGGGGAAAAGGCTGAACTCCCAAGTTCCCAGACCACCAGTCCCACCATCCCCTACCCAGCCTCCATTTAACGTATCACTTTGTCATTTGTCAGGGGTCAGTGGGGTGTGGGAAGAAAATATTAGGTAGATCCTGTATTTATCTTTTTTTTTTTCATAAAAAACAAGAACCAATGTTTGCTGATATTTAGTATACATGGACTGACAGAAGCAGGTGTATACACAGTATAATGCCTAATTATGGGTGTACACTTAAGATTTTTTTTTTACTGATAGAGAACATGCTTTTTAAAAAGTTTAGAGACCAGGGGTATAGTTTTTTGTTTGTTTTTAAGTAATCGCTATGCCCAAGGTGGGACACAAACTCATGACCCCACTCAAGAGCCATTCATGACCCAGAGATCAAGAGTCATGCGATCCACCAACTCAGCCCGCCCGGTGCCCCCCAAGGATATAGTGTTGATGTGATTAATATCATGGGAGAAGTTTAGTTAAATGCTGAGGAAGCCCAGAGGAGGGGTCCCAGTCAGCTGTCCTGGGGCTTCCTGAAGCCCCATCTAAAATTTAAAAGATGGTGAATAAGGAGTTACACAGGCAAAAATAAAAGTGGGATATGTCACCTGGTAAGGGAACAAGATAGAGGCCTGGAAGTTGGAAATAGCCAGATGTGTTCAAAGGTTTAGTGCTAGGAGGCAGGGTTCACCCATTGGGTCAGCCCTGAGCCCGCAACCTGAGCTCTGTCACTTAAGGCCTAAAGGCCCTTCGGTGACTTACTTAGTCCTCTGAGCCTCGAGTTCCTCTTTTATAAAATGGGCTCGACCTGGTAAGGATACTGTTAGATTCATTGAGATGAGGGGCATCTGGGTGGCTCAGTCAGTTAAGCCTCCGACTCTTGGTTTCTCAGGGTCGTGAGTTCGAGCCCGGCATTGTGACAGACTCAGTGAGATGACAGGTAGAAAGGAGCATGCAGTGGGCACTCAATAATTGGGAATTATGTGCCTCTTTTCACTGCAGTCCCATTTCATCCCTGTCTCTTCAGCATTTGCAACACGACTTGATACATGAGTGGGGTTCATTTTTTCAGTGAGTTAATGAGTTTTTTATTTCATTCAAATCACACCAGGAACCAGTGAGATAAGCAGGGTAGAGATGATTATCTCTATTTTACAGATGGACGAACTGAGGCTCAGGGAGGTGACGTGAGTGCTCAGGGAGTGCTCAAGTTCAGCCAGATTGTAAGGTCACTTCGTGAATCCAGATCTGACTCCTGTCAGAGCTTTTACTCCTAACCCTTGCATGTTTTACGCCATCACAAGGGTTAGAGAAGGGCTATGAATGAAACAGGCTTTTTGTTTTTCATTGCTTGGTCCACTTGATCCAGATGGGCCCTAATCAGTCTTCCTAAAATACCCCTTCTTCAGCTGACACCTCTGCTCAAAAACTTTCAGTGGCTCCCTGCTGCCTAAGGATCGAATTGAAATGGGCTGGGCTGGTATACAAGACTCTCTCTGGTCTGTCCCCAGTCTGCCTTTCTAACTGCAGGGCTATCCCCAGCCCTACTATTCATCCAGTCACATTGGTGTGCATAAAGCCTTTATATTCTCTCTCTTCCACACCTTTGCTTAAGCTGTTCCCATCTGGAATGCCCAGCTTATTCCAAGAAACCTGTCCCATTCTAAATAGGCCTCAAGTTGCCACCTCCAAGATTCCTCGATCCTCTTTGGCCTCAGAATACATAGTAACAATAACAGTAATAATAGTAGTAGTAGTAGTAATAATAGTAATAATAGCAGCATTTATTGACCAGCCCCTGTGTGTCAGTCTCGCTGCTCCCCTTCTCTCCCCACCCTCACAAGAATGTTTATAAGTCAGACATTAACACCCTGATATCAAAGGTAAGGAAACTCATGGCTGAGAGTCGGTCAACGAATATTTCCAGAACATACTGACTTTGTGCCAAGCAGTATGCTAAGTCCAGGTCATACAGTGACGGGCAAAAGGATGTGGTCCCTGCCTCACGGAGCTGACCTTCTTCTGAGGAAGACACAGAGTAAAGACATAAGTACACTAATTCATTGATGTGTGATCTCGCTGTTATTAATGGTACTTAATACCAAGAACGAAAATAACTGGATTCCGTGAGAACAGCAGGTGGGATCCAGGCGGGACTGATTGATCGATTGATTGATAAGATTTTATTTATTTATCTGACAGGGAAAGACAGCACAAGCAGGGGGAGCAGCAGAGGCAGAGAGAGAAGCAGGGCTCCGTGATGAGTAGAGAGCCTGGGATCACGACCTGAGCGGAAGGCAGACCCTTAACCCAAGACTGTCTGAGAAGAAAGTTTTTTCCTTTCAAAGATTTTATTTATTTCACACACACACACACAGAGCTCACGCACAAGTGGGTGGAACAGCATAGGGAGAAGGAGAAGGAGCCTCCCCATCGAGCAGGGAGCCCCATGTAGGGCCCGATCCCAGAACCTTGGGATCATGACCTGAGCTGAAGTCAGATGCTCAACTGACTAAGCCACCAAGAAGGAAACATTTTTTAAAAAGATTTTATTTATTTATTTATTTATTTATTTGAGAGAGAGAGAAAGAGTGAGAGAGAGCATGAGGGGGGAGAAGGTCAGAGGGAGAAGCAGATTCCCTGCGGAGCTGGGAGCCCAATATGGGGCTCGATCCCAGGACCCTGGGATCATGACCTGAGCTGAGGGCAGAGGCTTAACCCACTGAGCCACCCAGATGCCCCCCAAGAAGAGAATCTTTAAGCTGAGCCCTGACAGGGTTCCTGGCTGGCTCAGTCAGTAAAGTGTGCCACTCTTGATCTTGGGATCACGCATTTGGACTCTATTTTGGTGGCAGAGTTTAGTTAATAAATATATACTAAAACAAACGGAGACCTGAAGGCTTTCAGAGACTAGGAATGAGAACATTCCAGGCATAAGGCACAGCTTGTGCAAAAATTTCCAAGCAACCAAAGCACTTTGCATAATAGGGCAGGGGCACCCCTTGACCAGGCCCCCAAGACCATCCTTTAGAGGGTTCCTGAGGATCAAAAAGCCCAGACAAACACATGACTAGGAACCAGAGGGCACCTGCGGCTCAGGGCTGATCTGATCAGGTGAAGTGGAAACTGACATATCTGTGTTCTAAGGAGGAGGGGGGAGGAGTCAGGTGTTGGGGGGTGTTGGAGGTGTCGGGCGGGGGTCAGGGAGTGCCTCATATCTTGCTCCCTGTTCTCCAAACCAGAGCTGTCTGCGCTGGACTGAAGGTGGGTTGGGTGACCACCCAGGTCAGAGGACATGGCTTTGGAGTGTGGGCCGGTGTGAACAGCAGGCGCTTCCAAGTGAAAGAAAAGATGAATGCATTTCTCAGACCTCTCCTCTCAGGTTGCAGGGATGTGATAGGTTCTCAAGTAGTAAAGCCTCGGGTTCTTGTGCTTCTTTTCACGTTCTGAAGGTTCTCCTGAATCAGCACTGGTAATCTTAAAGGTGCACGTGGCGACTGAGGAACGTTTTATAATATTAAAAACAATTCATATTGACTCTTAAATTTGTATATATGTAGGTCAGGACAATGTGTGAGATGCGATTGCTGTTCCTCAGATTGACGCATCAGATGCTGTTTTGGGAACAGTTCTGTTTTCCTAAACATATATAATAAGATGGAATTAAAATGTCTGAAACTATTTAAATTCAATTACATTTTGCTACTTATTTTTTAAAATATATTTTTAAAAGATTTTATTTATTTATTTGGCAGAGAGAGATCACAAGTAGGCAGAGAGGCAGGCAGAGGGAGAGGGGGAAGCAGGCTCCCTGCTGAGCAGAGATCCCGATGTGGGGGCTCCATCCCAGGACCCCAAGACCACCACCTGAGCCGAAGGCAGAGGCTCAACCCACTGAACCACCCAGGTATCCCTACATTTTGCCACTTATTAATTAGAAAACATATTTGCCTTTAAATTTTAATACATAATTTTGAATGTGAGGAAAGTCACTTTTGAAAGCATGTGAAAAATAACTTTATTAAAAAGGTTTCTTTCTTTAGGGGCACCTGGGTGGCTCAGTGGGTTAAAGCCTCTGCCTTCAGCTCAGGTCATGATCCCAGGATCCTGGGATCAAGCCCCGCATCAGGCTGTCTGCTCAGTGGGGAGCCTGCTTCCCCCAATCCCCTCTTTTGGCCTGCCTCTCTGCACTTGTGATCTCTGTCTGTCAAATAAATAAATAAAATCGTTTGTTTTTTTTTTAAGGTTTCTTTCCTTAATTTAATTTATTAAAGGGTTTATTTATTTATTTGAGAAAGAAAGAGAGAACAAGCTGGAGGAAGGGGCAGAGGGAGAGGGAGAAGCAGACTCTCTGCTGAGCAGGGAGCCGCCGCATAAGGGGCTTGTTCCTGGACACTGGGATCATGACCTGAGCCAAAGGCAGATACCCAACCAACTGAGTCACCCAGGCATCCCGAGTTAATTTTGTTTTTAAAAGTGTTTTTATTCATTTATTTTAGAGAGAGGGAGAGAAAATGGAGGGAGGGGCAAAAAGAGAGGGAGGGACAAAATCTCAACCAGACTCCATGCTGACTGGGGAGCCTGGCAGGGGACTTGATCTCATGACCCTGAGATTGTGACTGGAGCTGAAATCCAGAGTCTGGTGCTTAACCAACTGAGTTACCTAGGTGTCCCTGAAAAGGCTGTTTTTTTGTTTGTTTGTTTTTGTTTTACATTTTTATTCCTACTTTTGAGGAGAATGTATTCATATTTTGTATGCTTTGAATGCAATTATATATTTTTAAAGATTTTATTTATTTGACAGAGAGAGAGAGCACACAAGCAGGGGAGCAGCAGAGGCAGAGGGAGAGGCAAGATCTCCCTCCAGAAGAGAGCCCATCATGGGAATCCGAGGACTCTGAGATCACAACCTGAGCCACCCACGCTCCTGCAATTATGTTTTTAAAAATCCTTCAAGAGGTCGCCTGGGTGGCTTAGTGGGTTAAGCCTCTGCCTTGGGCTTGGGTCATGATCTCAGGATCCTGGGATTGAGGCCCACATTGGGCTCTCTGCTCGGCAGGGAACCTGCTCCCCACCCCCCCGCCACCTCTGCCTGCCTCTCTGCCTACTTGTGATCTCTCTCTCTCTGTCAAATAAATAAACAAAATCTTTTAAAAGTATATTAAAAATTAATGCAGGTCCAGATCATGAGAGGGACAGAAAGTAGCAAAGTGGAACTCGGAAAAAAAATGAAAGGAAATGTCTGGGTCTTGGTGATGCTAGATTTGGTGAGCATGTGTGGGGAATTTAGAGACAGTATATAAATATTCAAATTTGGGTCAGGTCTGGATTCAGGATTGAGGATCAAGATTTTGGTTAAAATGAAGGTCTGGGAGGGCGCCTGGGTGGCTCAGTCTGTTGGGTGTCTGCCTTCTACTCAGGTCATGGTCCCAGGACCCCCAGCAAGGAGCCTGCTTCTCCTGCTCTGTCTACCCCTCCCCATCCATGTGCTTGCTCTCTCTCTCTGTGTCAAATAAATAAATAAAATTTTAAAAAATAAGTAAAATGAGGGTCAGTTTAGGAATAAAAATAAGATCAGGAATACGGATAACTTCTAATACCTTCTGACCTAACACCATTGCAACAGGCCTTACTCCAAAGAAACACAGTCTCAAGTCTCCCTAATTACACCTTGTTTTGGTCTAAAAATGACAGTTTTTAGCCTGATCATTGACATTAGTTACCAGATTCAATTCCACATGAATTTTATTCATTTTCTAAAATTAGGTCTTCTTTTTTTTTTTCTTTCTGTAGACTCCATACCCAGTGTGGAGCTCAACATGGGACTCGAACACACGACCCTGAGATCAAGTTGGGTGCTTAACCAAATGAGCCACCCAGGTGCCCCTAAAATTAAATCTACCTTCAGAAGACAGAAATTCACCACCACCACCAGCTGGGGACGCTGATAAATAGTGACTCCTACCACTTGCCAAGCACAGTTCATCCTCACAGTAGGGCTTGCCTGGCTTCAGCTCAGAGAAGCTAAACGACTTGCCCAAGTAATGTGGGGCCATACTGTTGACTAAACACCCACTCTGTGCCCGATATTTACTTGTGTTATCTCTAGTCCCTGTGGAAACTTTGAGAGGTGGCTGGGCACGTGGTTTCACCTCCCTGTGGCCCAGTTTTCTAGCCAGTAAAGTGGTGACAATCATGGTACGTGGCATTAGGGAAGTTTCCAGAATTGAATGGACTGATACGTGTAGGCGCTTGGCACAGTGCTGAGCGCAGAGAAGGTGCCCTGTTGATGTCACTGAATATCGGTTTATCTTCATTTCACAGATGGACCGATGGGAAGCCCAAGTCTCTGAGGGGCTCAAACCCAGGGATTTTTGGGTCAGTGTAGGCGGTGCAGTGGTGAAAAGAGGGCATCTTGGGAAAGTCTGAAGCAGTGGTTAAGAGCTAGAGATTTTACCCAGAAATAGTCCTGGTTCACCACATCCCACCTGAAGTACCTGGGGCAAGCTTTCCCTCTGGCTTAAAATATCTTGCCCCTGACCTCAACTTCTTGACGGGTCGAGGTAGATGTGCACCAGGAAAGGATCCACTCAGGCAGGCTTATCAGAAACCTGGGAACCCCACGGCCTGAAGGTGTGTCCAGGCTCTGGCAAAATAGAAAACAGGCCTGAGCTTTGAAATGACCACTTTTTGCCAGCTTTACTTTTTTTTTTTTTTTTTAAAGATTTTATTTTATTTATTTGAGAGAGAGAGCAAGTGAAAGACAGAAGACAAGCATGGGGAGAGGCAGAGGTAGACTCATAGCCCAAGCAGGAAGCCTGATGTGGGGCTCCATCCCAGGACTCTGGGATCATGACAAGCCAAAGGCAGACGCTCAACCGACTGAGCTGCCCAGGCACCCCTGCCAGCTGTATTTTGCTGAAGTTGTCTGGGACTTCTTTCATCCATCAAGGTTCTGTCGGTGTCATGTGGCTCCTGGCAGACTGTTCCCCCAAAAAAGTTTCTCTCAGTGAACCCTAGACTTCCAGTGCCGGGGTCCTAGCCATAGCACTGCTTTTCAGATAAGGGGACAGAGGTTCAGAAAGGCTAAGTCAGCGTCCAGAGTTTCACAGGTGGACTGTGAGTGAGTAGGATGCAGACCAGCCTTCGGAGCTCAGAGCCCTGGAAGAACACCACGGGGGCCCACAGAGGAGCTATTTTTTTTTTTTAAGGGTTTATTTATTCATGTGACAGATCACAGGTAGGCAGAGAGGCAGGCAGAGAGAGAGAGGAGGAAGCAGGCTCCCCACTGAGCAGAGAGCCCAATGCAGGGCTCGATCCTAGGACCCTGGGATCATGACCTGAGCCAAAGGCAAAGGCTTTAACCCACTGAGCCACCCAGGCGCCCTCACAGAGGAGCTTTTGGGGTGTTTGCTGAGTGAAGCTCTAGGTGCCTACTGGGTGCTAGCTGCAGAAGCTGAAAATGGGGTTCACGTTCAGTTTTCATCAGGGTGGAGCTCACAGCCTGAGGGAGAAGTGTTGCTTGGCGGCAGAGGTGGTGGAATGGGGGGTGGGGAGGGCAGAGAATGAAACAGGGCACTGACATCCACTCTAGAAAGTCTAGTGTGACAATGATGTTATTGCGGGACTTCATGGCTTTTTGCAGAATTGTTGTACATCTGGGCCTTAAGGGCTCAACGGGTCATGCCGTATGGCCCCCAGCAGAATCAGGGGTCCAGAATGAGAGTTCATTCAATAACTATTCATTGAGACTATACTGTGTGCCAAGCACTGTTCTGGGTATTTGACATGTGTTAGTGAACAGAATGTGCTAACCCCCTGACCTTGTAATGCTGACATTCTAACCTATTATACAGTGTGTTAAAAGGTGAGACAGGGGCATCTGCGTGGGTCAGTGGGTGAAGCACCTAACTCTTGATTTTGGCTCAGGTCATGATCTCCACATTGTGAGATTGAGCCGCACATCGGGTTCCATGCTGGGCCTACATGGAGATTAAGAGTCTCTCTCTCTACCTCTATAAAAGAAAAGAAAAGAAAAGAAAAATGAAAGAATGTGATACAGAAAATAAAAGCAGAAAAAGGGGGGAAAGGTTAAAAGTATGAGGGGAGCAGGGATTGAATACTAGAGTGATCAGGAAAGGTATCATTGGGAAGGTGACATCTGAATAAAGATCTGAAGAGGTGACAGGTGAGCTGCATCAGTATCTGGAGGCAGAGCATTTCAGACAGATGAAACAGCATGTGCAAAGGCCCTGAGGTAGGAAGGTGCTCAGCCACATTTGAGGAACAGTAAGGCTGGAAGAGAGTGGGTGAAGGGGAGAGCAGTAGACAAGGTCATAGAGATAGTTAGGGTGTAATGGAGGCCGAAGAGCAAGGGAATTAAGGTAACATTTAGCTCTACTTAGTGAGAACCGGGGAACATTGGAGGGTTTTGAGCAAATTTTAATAAGACCACTCTTATTAACATTCAGGAGGGTTGGGGAGGCAAGGAGGCCAGCAGTTCACCAGGCAGTGGCCAGGTGAGAAGTTGGGGGGCAAGACAGGCTACCCTAGCTCATTACTTTTGGGGTTGTAGGGTGAGGGTGGCACTCAGGCTTTGGCTTGAGCAACTCGAGGCCTGGAGATTCCATTGACTAGGTGAGAAGGACCTTGGAGAGTCATGTGTGGGAGGTCGGGAGTCTAGTGTTGGATGCGTTCAGTTTTAAGTACCAATTGAGGGGCGCCTGGGTGGCTCAGTGGGTTAAGCGTCTGCCTTCAGCTCAGGTTGTGATCCCAGAGTCCAGGGATCAAGCCCTGCATCAGACTTCCCACTCTGTGTGTGGGGGGTCTGCTTCTCCTTCTGCCCCTCCCCCTACTTGTGCGCTCTCTCTCTCTCTCTCTCAGATAAATAAATAAAATTTTAAAAAAAGATTTTATTTGTTTAATTTACAGAAAGAGACACAGCGAGAGAGGGAGCACAAACAGGGGGAGTGGGAGAGGGAGAAGCAGGCTTCCCTCTGAGCAGGGAGCCCAATGTGGGGCTCGATCCCATGACCCTGGGATCATGACCTGAGCCAAAGGCATCCGCTTAACAACGGAGCCACCCAGGTGTCCCAATAACTAAAATCTAAAAAAAAAATAGAAAAAGAAAAAGTGCCAATTAAAGGGCACCTGGCTCACTCAGTTGGAAGAACCTGTGACTCTGGATTTAAAGGTCATGAGTTCTAGCTCCATGTTAGGTGTAGGGATTATGCAAATGAATAAATAAGAATTTTTAAAAAGTGAAGTGCCCATTGGATGGGCCTGTGTGATGTCACAGGGCAGCTGGACACAAGGTCTGGGCTAGAGATATGACATTGGGTATCACAGCCCCGTTTATCATAGTTACAGTCAAACACCCGGCAGGAATGACTGAGGGAACAAGTGAAGATAGAGCAGAGGGGGTCTAAGGACTGAGCACAGGGGCACCACAATGTTAGAAGGTGCCGGGACATGAGGAGGGACCAAACAGGGAGGCTGAGGAGGAAAAGCCAGGGAGGGAGGAGGAAACGCTGCAGTGTGAGGGGGGAGCAAGCAATCGTGTCAGGTGCAGCTGAGAGGAAGGGCTCATTTATTGTGGAGGCCCATACACCTGGGAGTAGAGGCGGGGCTATTCATAATCACACTGGTGCAACAGACATAAACCAGGGCTGTCCCAGGCAGGCGACAGGTATGGCTGCGGTAGGTGAGCAAGGAAGCTGGCTGGTGGCTGTCCCACCATGGAGGTTGCTGGTGGTGCAGGCATTGCTGGAGGAGTTGGGTGGGGGCAGCTTGGACTGAGTGGGAAGAAAGAAAGTGGGGAGGGCCAGGGCAGCGGGGAAATGGGGTGGTACCTGGTGGGGGAGCTGATTGGAGTGGGAAGTGTTTTAAATTAGGAGAAATAACATATTTGTAAGCTAAAGGAACAGGGAAAGGTGACAGATCCTCCAGTATATGTAGCTTCTGGTGAAGTTGAAAGATAGTGGGAGTTGGGGGGGCCAGAGGAAGTGAGCTGGGTCAGAAAGTGGGGGGGATGGGTGGGAGGTTGGGGGGACCAGGTGGTGAGTATTAGAGAGGGCACGGATTGCAGGGAGCACTGGGTGTGGTGCAAAAATAATGAATACTGTTACACTGAAAAAATAAATTAATTAAAAAAAAAAAAGAAAGTCGGGGGGATGAGATGGAGATCCCCAGGGTCAGCGGTGACATGGTGATGATACACTCCAGTGGCGGAGGGCAAGTTGAGAAAGGAAAGGAGGCCAAGAGACAGGCTGGGGTGGGCATTGGAAAGGTTTACTTGGATATGGAAATGACCAAGAATTAGCACAGGGACATAGGGGAATGTCAGTGAGGCAGGAACCAAATCTTCAAAGAATGGTGTAGTCTGTCACTAGCCATCAGGGAGATTCAAATTGAAGATTTTATTTATTTATTTTGACAGAGAGAGATCACAAGTAGAGGAGAGGCAGGCAGGGAGAGAGAGAGAGAGAGAGAAGCAGGCTCCCTGCTGAGCAGAGAGGCCGATGAGGGACTCAATTCCAGGACCCTGAGATCATGACCTGAGCTGAAGGCAGTGGCTTAACCCACTGAGCCACCCAGGTGCCCTGGGGAGATTCAAATTAAAAACACATTGAGATACCACCTTACACCTGTTAGAATGGCCAAAATTAGCAAGACAGGAAACAACATGTGTTGGAGGGGATGTGGAGAAAGGGGAACCCTCTTACACTGTTGGTGGGAATGCAAGTTGGTGCAGCCTCTTTGGAGAACAGTGTGGAGATTCCTCAAGAAATTAAAAATAGAGCTTCCCTAGGACCCTGCAATTGCACTACTGGGTATTTACCCCAAAGATACTGATGTAGTGAAAAGAAGGGCCATCTGTACCCCAATGTTTATAGGAGCAATGGCCACGGTCACCAAACTGTGGAAAGAACCAAGATGCCCTTCAACAGACAAATGGGTAAGGAAGATGTGGTCCATATACACTATGGAGTATTACGCCTCCATCAGAAAGGATGAATAGCCAACTTCTGTAGCAACATGGACGGGATTGGAAGAGATTATGCTGAGTGAAATAAGTCAAGCAGAGAGAGTCAATTATCATCTGGTTTCACTTGTGGAGCATAACAAATAGCATGGAGGACAAGGGGAGATGGAGAGGAGAAGGGAGTTGAGGGAAATTGATAAGGGGAGGTGAACCATGAGAGACTGTGGACTCTGAAAAACAATCTGAGGGTTTTGAAGGGGCGGGGGGTGGCAGGTTGGGGGAACCAGGTGGTGGATATTGGAGAGGGCACGGAATGCATGGAGCACTGGGTGTGGTGCAAAAACAATGAATACTGTTACGCTGAAAATAAATAAAAAATAAAATAAAATGGTGTAGTCTGGTGATATGAGATTCAAAACTGAGGTCCTTCTAGGGAGGGACAGATAATTGTCTGGGAGCATCTACTTGTCCTCTAATATGTCTTCTTCCTTAACAATAAGCCTCTGATTTGTAGCTAAGCATAAGGATACCCAGAAAAACACATTTCCCAGCTTTCTTTACAATCATGTGGCCATGGGGCCAAATTCTGGCCGTTAGGATGTAAGTGGCAATGTGCATGCCACTGCCTCAAAGTGTTCTTATGGGGGGTGTGTACTGTTCTTGGTTATTTTTTCCTTCCCTTGGGTTGGCAAGAGGGCCTAATGGCTGGAGCTCTCGCAGCTATTTTGAACCATGAGGTAACTTTGAGAAAGTGAGCTGTGACTGTGGAGCCACCAGCTAGAAGCCTTGATTTGAGAGAGAGAGGACAAGAAAAGAAACTCATCTTGTTTAAGTCACTGTGACATGGAGATTTTATTTTTTTAAGATTTTATTTATTTATTTGTGAGAGAGAGCACAAGCAGGGGAAGGGACATGAGGGAGGATGGCAGGGGCAGAGGGACAGTAGATTCCGTGTTAAATCACAGATGCCAGACACCAGGGCTCAATCCTAGGACCCTGAGATTAGGACCTGAGCTGAAGTCAGATGCTTAACCAAGTGAGCCACTCAGGTGCCCCAACATGGAGATTGTCTATTACTTGTAATTAAACTTAACGCTAATGGTTCCAAGTGGAAAGTTATGTTTGGGTTGTACTAAAAATGACATTTAGTGCTAGCGGGTATTGGTGGATGCTAGGATGCTTTTGAAAGTTGTTGAATAGGATACAGGCTGACAGGAACTGGATGTCCAGAGAGGCTGTGGAGAGTAAGTTAGAACACACGACGGAGACAGCAGAAGTGAGGATGCGTAGTTAAGTCTTGGCTCAATGACAGCATCTGAAGGACTGGGTCTGGACATCAAGTTTTAGGAAGGTTGTGAGGTTGGCGTTAGTTTAACTAGCAGTTTTGGGATTTGATCATGGTGAGAGTCAGGCTGGAGTGAGGCTTGGGGCTGCAATTTAGACCAGGGTTGGATTTCAGGTCAGAAATGGGAAGAGTGCCAGGGTTGGCCTTGGGGTCACTGGACGTGTCTGGTACACTGAGAAATGGGCACTTAGGGGTTCTGGGATATGGCTGGTGCTAAGGTTAGCATCTGATGCAGTGGTTCCCAAGCGGAGATCAACTGGGAGAGTTGGATATCCTTAGAGCTTGGGGCTAGGCTGTTTGGGTAACTTTGGGGGCCATGGTGTCCAACCATGAATTGGAATCATTCAGTGTTTTTTTAAAGTGCATTTACTAATTTATTCATTTTTTTGTAATCTCTATATCCAATATGGGGCTCAAACTCATGATCCTGAGATCAAGAGTTGCATGCTCTTCCAACTGAACCAGCCAGGCACCCCACTCAGGAGTTTTGTTTTAAAACACTGATGATTGGCGTTATCTCCCAGAAATTCTGAGTTAATTATTGTGCAGTGGGGCTTGGACAGATGGCATTTTAAAAGTTCCTTGGACAATCAGAGCCATCTGTGGGGCCTGAATTCCTCAGTCTTTAAATTAATCCTCTTGGCTAAGTAGTGGTTTTCAAAGTGGGGTCCCTGGCCCAGCAGCATCAGCATCACTTGGGAACATACTGGAAATGCTCGTTCTCAGACCTTACCACTGACTCTCAGCAGCTGGGGCGCAGGGGGATGGGGGTGGGCAGCGATCAGCATTCTAGCACCCCTCTGGGGGATTCTCATGCCCACTCAAATTGGAGAATCACTGAAAAACAGCACCGTCTCTGGGAGGCCTTCAAGAAAAGACTGAACTCTTGGGCAGTTCTCCGCGCTTCTCTGGGTTGTGGACTCATCTCTCCAGCTGTGGATGGCAAGCTCCATGAGGTAAGGGACTCTGAACATCCTGTTCACAACTATGAGGGCCTGGCACAGAGCCCGTGTTGAGAACTGAACCAGGACAGAGAGACACAGAGAACGATCTGTGAACAGGGAGGGGAGACCCTCCCTGCCTTTCTCTTCTCTTGGTTCTGCAAAATGTGAGCCTAATGTTTGCTGGGTTTACAGATACAGATTTCTGGCACACATGGGCCCTCAAATGCCTGTGGGGCGACCTGGCACTTGGGGGCAGAGGTGTGGGTGCGCTCCAGCATGGGGCATAATACCACCAGGCAGCGCCGGTCCCAAGTCCGTCTGTGCATCCCCAGTGTGGTGGGTGACTGTGACGTTGGCCTGGTGTAGGACTTGACAGGCAATGTACGACATTTTTCCTTTTTTTTTCTTTTAAACTTTTTATTTTGAAACAATTTCAAACTCTCATACACGTCGCAAGACCAGTCTAATGAGCTCTGGAGTACCCTTGGCCGAAAGATCCCAACTGAGTTTTGCTGACTGCCGGAACAACGGCGCTTACCCGTCCAGGACCAGACTTGGAGTGGGTAGTCGGTCTCCCTAGTCCTCTTCGAGCTGTGAGAGCTTGTCTGGGGGACTATGGCTATCTGCGATCTTCACTTTCAATTCCTGTGATTGGAGAGTTGCCTTCTGAACTCCGCCTCCATGTAAGAAGCCACTTGAACGTCAGCTTAGCTGAATCCCCAGGGACCCTAGGAGTGAGCAGGGACTGTGAGCCAACCTAAAGCCAGGCAGGCCTTGGCTTGATTGGCCCCTTACCTGGGCCAGCTGGGAGCATTCTCACCCTCAGGTGCCCTCCAGTCTCCCCCTCACTGCTTTCCTCTGCAGTGATAGGAAAGGTGACCTCCGGCATTGCCCCCACCACATCAGTTCCTCCTGAGTGACTGGCTCCACGTGGGTCACCTGCTTCCCCTTGGAAGACTTGGGTTCTTTCGAGGATGGGATACTCGGATTGGCCAGTTTGAGTCTTGGGCCCGCCTAAGGGCGGGGCTCTCTATAATTGATAGCCCGACGCCCAAGAGAAAAGGGTCAAAGCAACAATAACAAGGAGGGGTTCTGCTACTTCTGATCAGTCCGCAGGGGAAGCCATTGTCAAGAGTCAGGAACGATAATAATCCTAGCGGTATTACAGCTGCTGGCTCAGTAGCAGTCCTAGCTTTTTTTTTTTAAAGATTTTATTTATTTATTTGAGAGTGAGAGAGCGCGCGCGTGCGACCAGGGGGAGGGGCAGAGGCAGAGGGAGAAACAGAGTCTGCTGAGCAGGGAGGCCCACCTGAGGCCCAGTTCTAGGATCCTGGGATCGAGACCTGAGCTGAAGGCAGACGTTTAACCGACTGAGCCACCCAGGCGCTCGCTAGCAACCCTTGTAACACTGAGAGTTTGCTGGCTTCCAGGCACTGTTTACTATAAGCACTTCATGTGATAGATGTTACTTTCAGACGCGTTTCCATCGAAGGCAATTTCACGGAGAGGCGCAGTCAGTTGCCCAAAGTAACACAGCCGTGTCCAGCAGACGCGGGGGTCCCACGTCCGCAGGGCTCTCTCCAGAGGAGGTGTTGGCGCACACAGGAACACACCCTGCCCCCTCCTCCGTGACCTCCTGCGGCACCTGGGAGCCCTGGGGGAGCAGAACACCTCAGTAGATTGCTTATCGGAAGTCCAGATAAAGGAGCCTAGAGCAAAGCCCGGAGGAGCAGAAAACAGAGCGGGTGAGTTATCGCCGTGGTTATCGCTGTGGTTCGCTTTGCTATGGCAATACTTACCGACCTTTACAAAACCCCAGTGGTCAAGCCACACCCCAGACCAATGGGGGTGGGGTGGGCTCAGTCATCGGTATTCTTATGTGTTTTGCTTTTTGTAAAGATTTTATTTATTTGAGAGAGATAGAATGAGCAGGGAGAGGGGCAGAGGGAGAAGCAGGCTTCCCGCTGAGCAGGGAGCAGGACTGGACTGGGGACTCCATCCCAGGGCCTTGGGATCATGACCTGAACTGAAGGGAGATGTTTAACCTACTGAGCCCCCCGGGGCGCCCCAGGCTTTGGTACTATTTTTAAGGCATCCCCGGTGAATTCGATGTCCAGCTAAGGTGGAGAACCACTAGTATAGAGGCCTTCTGGCTTAGAGGAAATAGCTGTGGGTTAAGATCTACCTGGGTTTGAGAGACTTGGCCCCATCATCGCAAGCTGTGTGACTTTGTGCCAGCCACTTAGCTTCTCTGAGCTTCGATTTCCTCATGTGTGGAATATCTGTGGCAAAGATAGCATAGGGATTGTCAGGGCTGAATGAGATGTCCCTAAGGAACTTAGCGGCTCACCGTCACTAGGATGAGGCTGTGGAATAGACTTTAGGGGCTTTAGGGGACCCTCAGACTCCAGGTTTTCCCACCTGGAGCTTCTGCTACCACTGAGGGCCCTGAGGCTTCCAAATGCGGTGAGCTAGAGAAGGGATGGGCTGGCTGGAGTTGGGGCAAAGTGGTGGCGGGAAAGAGGAAATGGTTGTGCGCATGCAGTGACTTATCCCCACCACTAGGTGGCGACAGGAACACACCCACTGGGGGAGGACACCAGCCACAAGAGGAAGAGTGAATAGCGCAAAGATACTAGAGGGCTTTTTTGTTTTGTTATGTTGTGTTGTGGGTGTTTGTTTGTTTGTTTGTTTTTGAGTACTAGGTATGCTAAAATCTCATTTTCGTTCAAATTTATTTGCTTCGTGCAACAGTCCTGTGGTAGGCACCATTATCTTCCTTTAGCGGGTGAAGAAATTGAGGCAAGTTCTGCTAACTGGCAACTAGTAATTAAACCCAGTCAGTCTGACTCCAGATACTAGTCTCTTAACCACTGAGGTCATAGAAGGTCAGAGCTGCGAGGGCCTTTGGACGTTCTCGGGTCTTGTGATTCTTAAACCTGTTTGATGATAAAAATCACCTGAGGCTCTTTTAGAAAAATTTCAAATTCCTGGGGCCCAGGCCAGCCACTGAGTTAGAATGTCCCAGGAAAAAGGGGCCTGGGAATGTGTGTGGTTAGCAAGAGTCCCCCTTGGATCTGTTCTCAGAGAAGGAAAGTGACCTGTTCAAGGTCACATGGCCAGTCTCCTCCAAGCTCTTAACACCCTGAAATCCAGAAGCCAGGTCACTTCTAAAGAGATGAGACAATATACCATGTGATCCAGCAATTCCACTTTCAGGTGACTCCCTGAAGGAATTGAAATCAGGGTCTGGAAGAAATATCTGAACACCCACGTTCACAGCAACATTACTCACAATGGCAAGGTGGGAGCCACCCTCAAGTGTCCGTCAACAGATAAATGAATAAGCAAATGTGATTGACATATACCATTAAATATTACTCCAGCTTAAAAAGGAAGGGGGGGCGCCTGGGTGGCTCAGTGGGTTAAAGCCTCTGCCTTCGGCTCAGGTTATGATCTCAGGGACCTGGGATCGAGCCCTGCATCAGGTTCTCTGCTCATCGGGGAGTCTGCTTCCCCTTCTCTCTCTGCCTGCCTCTCTGCCTACTTGTGATCTCTGTCAAATAAGTAAATAAAATCTTAAAAAAAAAAAAAAAAAGAAGGGAATTCTGTCACAGGCTATGACATGGATGAACTTTGAGGATGTTATACTAAGTACAATGAGCCCATCACACAAAGACTATATGATTCCACTTACACGAAGTACATACAGGAGTCAAATTCACAGAAGCAGAAAGTAGTACGATGGTTTCTAGGAGCGGGGTGGGGGGGTGTGAAGAGGGAAGAAGGGGATGGGGAGTTCGTGCTTAACTCATACACAGTTTGGGAAGATGAAAAGAGTTCTGGAGATGGATGGTGGTAAAGGTTGTGTAATAATAGGTACTTAATATCACTGAACTGCACATTAAAAAATGATCAGAATGGTTGATTTTTTATGTGTATTTTCTTTTTGTTGTTGTTGTTTTGTTTTTAATTAATTTTTTATTTTTTATAAACATATATTTTTATCCCCCCGGGGTACAGGTATGTGAATCACCAGGTTTAAACACTTCACAGCACTCACCATAGCACATACCCTCCCCAGTGTACATAACCCCACCCCCCTTCCGACTCCCCTTCCCCCCAGCAACCCTCAGTTTGTTTTGTGAGATTAAGAGTCACTTGTGGTTTGTCTCCCTCCCAATCCCATCTTGTTTCATTTATGTGTATTTTACCAAAGTAAAGAATAAAAAAAAAAAGGAAAAAAAAGTTGACCACAATCTGTGCCTAGAGCTGGAGGGTGATAGCAAGGAGGAGTCAGAAGATAAATATGATTTCTTTTATATTTTTTTAACGTTTATTTAAGGAATCTTTTTCTTTTTAATATTTTATTTATTTATTTGACAGAGAGAGATCACAAGTAGGCAGAGAGGGGGAAGCAAGATCCCTGCCGAGCAGAGAGCCCAAAGCAGGATCATGACCTGAGCCAAAGGCAGAGGTTTAACCCACTGAGCCACCCAGATCGCCATTTAAGCAATCTTTACAATTGACGTGGGGTTGGAACTTATAGCCCTGAGATACGTGCTTTTCTACCTGAGCCAGTCAGGTGCCCCCCCCTTCCTTTATCTCTTGAATGATTTTGTTTATAAATATTACATGGACATTGAGGAACACTGTCAAATCCCCCTTCTCCTCAAAAAGGTTTGTGCTGAAGTGCATGGGTGACTCAGTCCGTTAAGGGTAGGACTCTGGATTTCAGCTCAGGTCATGATGTCAGGATCGTGAGATTGAGCCCAGAGTGGGGTTCCATGCTGAGCGTGGAGTCTGCTTAAGAGTCTCTGCCTCCCTCTCCCTCTATTCCTCCCCTGCTTCTCTCTCTCTTTAAAAAAAAAAAAAAAGATAGTACTAAAAATGTACGAATATATTTTTTTCCCAAAACTTCACCAAATTTGGTTTTATCATTTTCCTTTTTTTCTTTTTTTTAAAATATAGGCTCCTTGCCCAGTGTGGAGCCCAATGTGGGGCTTGAACTCAAGACCCTGAGATTAAGACCTGCACTGAGATCAAGAGTCAGATGCTTAACTGACTGAGCCACCCAGGTGCCTCTCTTGCTCTTTCTTTTATTTTTTCTATTTAATGGATGAGAGATGGTATTTCATTATTGTTTAAATTTGAATTAAAACTTATTAGATATTGGGACACCTTGGTGGCTCAGTTGGTTAAATGTCTGCCTTTGGCTCAGGTCATGATCCCAGAGTCCTAGGATCGAGTCCTCGGTCTGTCTCCCCACTGGGCGGGAAGTCTGCTTCTCCCTCTGCCTGCTGCTCTCCCTGCATTCTCCCTGTGTTCTTGCTCTCTCTCTGACAAATAAATAAATAAAATCCTTTTTAAAACAAACTTACTAGAAATTAAATGAAAGGTCCAAAATTTACCAGTGTTGTTGGTACCAGCCTCAGAAATGATTTCCCCCAGAATGTTAATTGCCAATTGATTATATAAAATAAAGCAAATCTGTGTTTATTGTTAAAGTGAATCAATAAAACGCCGACATCTGTGCTGCAGAGGGGCCGGTGGCTCCCGCTTTGATTGTTCTTGCTTATTCAAGAATTCCAGGTTCTCAGACTGAGGCTCTGGAGGAGCTGGTGGGAGATGGAGATTGAAATGAGCAGCATGGAAGAGCTTCAGGGCATGAGGAATGAGGGAAGAGAGGAAAGGGGATTTTCATTAGTGTGCTGGTGAACTATGTATCTGAATCCCTTTAAAGTCCTTTGAGAAGCGTGACTAAAGAATGAAATTGCTCGTTAATTACTTTAGGCTATGGGGTTGTATATCTTGGGTCAGATCCTGTTCTGAGACTGAACCACCTGGGACTGTGTTTTATTAGGGTTCCACCCTTATGAATGAAGACAGGGGTATGAGTTCTCGAACTTCCAACACCCTGACCTTCCTGCCACCCACGGACAGGGCCACACCCTGGACCCTGTCATCACCCGAAACTGCTCCACCTCCGAAATGACAATTCAGACATCCCGCTCTCTGATACCAGTCTTCCCACACCCCACCTGCTACCCTTTGCTCACTTTCTTCCACCACACCTCTCCTCTGACCCCATTGGGACTTCCAGCCCATCGATCCCAATTCTGCTGAGCCATCTTTTCCCTTTCCTCTTGGTAATGGCACCTACTCTTTCCTTGGAAGAAAAAAAAATTTTTTTCCTCCCAGTATGGATAATGTGATTCAGCTGAGACAGTCTCTACCCTTCCTCTACCCCAGGGATAGGCATAGCTGGGCAATCATAATTTCAGACCTCTGGCCAGCAGCAGTGGGTCATGTGATGCTGGTCAGTCCAGGGAGAGCCAACCCCAGGACTATTGCTGAGATTCCAGAGAATTTTCTGGACATTTCCTTTCTGTTCAGGTGGCTCAGTGGACAGGACATAGCCTGGACTGGCTGGGGGTCTTCCTTGGGACGAGAGCCTGCAGAATAGTAAGAAAAACTGAGCAAAGAGAGGAGATTTCTAACAACCTTGTTGTAGTATCTGAAACTAGCTATTCCTGAAACTATCTTGGGTTTTTCAGATAATAAATCAATATCTAAGATTTGTACATTGGGGTTGGATTCTATCAATGGAAACAGACCTGTTTCCGTGCCACTCCTGCAAGGCTCTAGATCAGGGGTTCCTAAATGTTGTGCTCATCAGAATCACAAGCAGAGATTTTTTTTTTCCCTTAAAACCTTATGTGAAGGATACCATGGATACAGAAAAGTGCATAAAACATAAATGTACAAGTTAGTGCATTATTATAAAGCCAGCTCCCATGTAACCTCACCTCTATCAAGAACTAGAACACTCGGGGCGCCTGGGTGGCTCAGTGGTTTGGGCTGCTGCCTTCGGCTCGGGTCATGATCTCAGGGTCCTGGGATCGAGCCCCGCATCGGGCTCTCTGCTCCGCAGGAAGCCTGCTTCCCTCTCTCTCTCTCTCTCTCTGCCTTCCTCTCTGCCTACTTGTGATCTCTGCCTGTCAAATAAATAAATAAAATCTTTAAAAAAAAAAAAAAAAAGAACTAGAACACTCTACAAGCCTTAGCCCCTTGCTCCTGTTCACCGGGAACTACCATGCTGACTTCTATGGCATCACTTCCTAGCTTCCTATGATCCTTTTCAGCCTGAGCAGACTTCCTGTTGGAGGAGGTAGTCAAGAGGACATGACCATTGGTTGACCCTTGAGCTAGACTCAGGTAATCGGAGGCTCCTCATCCCCCCTCACCCCGTCCTTGGAATGTAGGTTCTACCCAACCTTCCCATAGTAGAATCTGTTTTCAAGGACATAGTTTTGAGAGAATAAGGTGGTGTTGGGACTGTCTGGTTATATATGTAACTGAACTTGAGACATCCAGCAGGTGGATGTGGAGGTCTATGCCTTATGACCACCACAGACAAGCCTTGTGGCCATGAGTGGCCTGTCTCTTTCTTGGGTCTGTCCTTGCCCTCTGTAGAAAGGAGCCAGTTTTCAAACTAACACTACCCTAGACACTATGGTGTAGTTTTGCCCATTTTAGAGTGTTACATAGGAATTATTTATTAATCTTAGTGAAGCCAAATTTGTCAGACTTTTCCTTTAAGGTTGGTGTCATGAAAAGAAATCTGTTACCCTCTCCTCCACTGCGGATTTCATCCTAATTATTTTCTTTCACCCTCTATCATCTTTTATAATCTTTATTGTTCTGCCCTCCATATTTAGGACAAAACCCACCTGGGATTTATTTGTGTATGGTGTGAAGTAAGGGTCAAGTTTCGTTTCTACCTCATGTGAACAATCCATTTACTGGAAAGGCTCATGTGTGTCCTTCCCTTTGCTTTCAGCCACATGATCACAACGTATTGATGTCAGTTTCTAGTCTTTTCTTGGTTGGTCTGTCCTTGTACAAATACCACTCTGTCCTCGTCACTGTACTTTTATTAAAAAGTCTTGATTTTCAGTAGAGCAATATTTCCATATTGTTCTTCTTTAGGAAGCTATTCTTAGCCTCCATTTGCATATGTATTTTAGAATCAACCTGTCATGCTCTACAAAGAAACAAAAACAAAAAAACAAAAGTAAAAAACAAAAACCTGTGGGGATTTTTATTTGATTGTGTTGAGTCTATAGATCAATACATTGTTCAATATTGAGTCTTCCAATCTGTTTTCTTTTTGAGATGCAAATATCAGGGGCACCTGGGTGGCTCAGTGGGTTAAAGCCTCTGCTTTTGGCTCAGGTCATGATCCCAGGGTCCTGGGATCGAGCCCCACATCGGGCTCTCTGCTCAGTGGGGAGACTGCTTCCTCCTCTCTCTCTGCCTGCTTCTCTGCCTACTTGTGATCTCTGTCTGTCAAATAAATAAATAAAATCTTAAAAAGATGCAAATATCAGGGGGCATCTGGGTGGCTCAGTGGGTTAAGTGTCTGCCTTTGGCTCAGGTCATGATCCCAGAGTCCCAGACTGAGCCACACATCTGGCCCCCTGTTCAGCAGGGAGTCTGCTTCTCCCTCTTCCTCTGTCTGCTTGTGCTCTCTCTCTCTCTCTCGCTCATTTGCTCTCTCAAATAAATAAATAAATATTTTAAATAAATAAATATTTACTTATTTATTTATAAAGATTTTATTTATGTGACAGAGACCAGCGAGAGAGGAAACACAAGCAGGGGGATTGGGAGAGAGAGAAGCAGGCTTCCCGCTGAGCAGGGAGGCTAATGCAGGGCTCGATCCCACGACCCCAGGACCATGATCCAAGCTAAAGGCAGATGCCCAATGACTGAGCCACCCAGGTGCCCCTAAATAAATAAATCTTAAAAAGAAAGATGTACATGTTAGGAAGAGAAGATATAGGAAGGGGGGTAATTTTGTTTTGGGGGACCCAGATTTATTGAAATATAATTGACATAAAACACAGATTGGGTAAATTTAAGGTATACAGGTATTGATTTGATAATTTATATATTGCAAGATGATTACCACCATAAATTAGCTGACACTTGCTTCCTGCCACATAATTACCATTTCTTTTGTGTGGTGAGAATATTTAAGATCTACTCTTTAAGTAACTTAGTTTTTTAGAGATTTTATTTTATTTTATTTTTTAAAGATTTTATTTATTTATTTGACAGAGAGAGATAACAAGTAGATGGAGAGGCAGGCAGAGAGAGAGAGAGAGGGGGAAGCAGGCTTCCCGCTGAGCAGAGAGCCCGATGTGGGACTTGATCCCAGGATGCTGAGATCATGACCTGAGCCGAAGGCAGCGGCTAAACCCACTGAGCCACCCAGGCGCCCTAGAGATTTTATTTTTTTAAGATTTTATTTATTTTTGCAAGAAATTACATATATGTTCTATATCTAAATATATAATATATATTTATGTATTTATATAATATATAATTTTAGATAGAAATCTAAATTTATATCTAGATATAAATCTAAAATAAAAATAAAAATAAATCTAATTAAATCTAAATCTAAATATATAATTTATAAATAATATATTATGTGTATAATGTATGTGTATAAAATACAGTATTATTAGCTATAATCACCATGCTGTACATTAGGCCCCTAGAATTTGTTAATTTTATAACTGTAAGTCTGTACCCTGGAAGTTTGTCTTCCAATTCTTGAACAGAGAAATATTTGTATGTATGTGTACATGTGTACTCATGTGTGTACTCACACATAAAATTATTTAGAGAATTTATTTATTTATTTTTAATTTTATTTATTTATTTATTTATTTTTAATTTATTTATTTGACAGACAGAGATCACAAGTAGGCAGAGAGGCAGGCAGAGAGAGAGGAGGAAGCAGGCTCCCCGCTGAGCAGAGAGCCCGATGCGGGGCTCAATCCCAGGACCCTGGGATCATGACCTGAGCCGAAGGCAGAGGCTTTAACCCAATGAGCCACCCAGGCGCCCCTATTTAGAGAATTTAAAATTGTTTTCTCTATAATGCTTTTTTGCCCATCTCTTTTAGATTTATCTCCACATAATTGCTATCTATAGAATATTTTTAAAATATTCTATCTATTTGAGAGAGAGAGAGAGCACGAGCAGGGGAAGGGAGAAAGGGAGAGGGAGAAGCAGGCTCCCCAACGAGCAGGGAACCTGATGCGGGGCTTGATCCCAGGACCCCAGGATTATGATCTCAGCGCAAGGCAGACATTTAACAAACAGAGCCACTAAGGTGCTCCAATAATTGCTGTATCTTTAAACGCCATTCAAGGGGCTTAAAGTTCAGATTCTTTGGCTCATCTTTTGGAGAGTCTGAGGAGTTCTGGGGGCAGCAGGCAAATGTGAATTTTGGAAAAAGCTGCCTAGGTGATTCTGATGGGCGGCCAGGTTTGGGAACATGGATGTCTCTGGGACTCTACTCATTGTCTCTTTCCAGTTCTGTTCAACCCCCTTCCCCTCCAGCTGCCTTGGTCCCAGAGGCCTTTGAGTGCATGCAAGTCTCTCTCTGGGAATAACCCACTGACCCCTGTGGGTCCTACCGTCTCCCTTCACTCCAATGCAGAAAGTCCCATGCATTTTCCGAAGGGTCATCTACACCTGTTATTTTAACTTTTGGGGCTTACATACTCCTTTAAATACATTTGAAAAACCCTGTAGCCATTCATACATTTTTATTTTTTTTTAAAAGATTTTATTTATTTATTTGACAGAGAGAGATCACAAGCAAGCAGAGAGGCAGGCAGAGAGAGAGGAGGAAGCAGGCTCCCCGCTGAGCAGAGAGCCCGACTCGGGGCTTGATCCCAGGACCCTGGGATCATGACCTGAGCCGAAGGCAGCGGCTTAACCCACTGAGCCACCCAGGCGCCCCGCCATTCATACATTTTTAAAAGATTTATTTATTTATTTGAGGTGGGGAGGGGTAGAAAGAAATTTAAGGAGACTCTGCACTGGGCACGGAGCCCCATGTGGGGCTGGATCCCATGACCCTGAGGTCACAACCTGGGCCAAAACCAAGAGTCAGTTGCTTAACCAGCTGGCCACCCAGGCACACAATTTTGACATCTAATTCAGATCATCCTAACCCACCCCTGCGTCCTTCTGGTCTACCAGGCTGGCTTCTTCCTTTCACCCTGTCATTCTCCTCCACCCCTGCAAGGTGGCTTCTGGTGTCTGCCTGCCACGAAAGCTACTCTACTCCAGGTTTTTAGACTTCCAAGTCACTCAGTTGTGGGGACAGTTTCAGTCTTTGTTTCCCTGCCTTCCCTGAAGCATCTGGCATGCTCTCCTCCTGGGTGCCCACAACAGCACACTTTTCTCATTGCACCCCCACCTAGCTCTAATGAGCTACTCACTATGTTGAGCGATTGAAGGGAACAAGCTGGGAAAGAGCATCCGGGCACCTGGAAGGGAGGGTGCCAGAGCCGTTTCCTCAGCTCTAGCCTCTTCGTTTCCCACAGAGCCTCTCCCATCCCAAGATCTGCCAATCATACCCATGGATACAATGTTTCCCCCCAAATGAAGAAAATAGTATGGATCACTGTAAACCTTTAAGTGCACTGAAAAGACAAAGACCTTTAAAACCACCTGAAATCCCCCTACCCTGAGAAAATTCATGATCATAATGCTGGTGCCCGTCTGGCTGCCTCTCTATGCATTTATACATACCCACAAGTGTTAGTTTACAGAACGTTGGCAAAAATGGTGGTTATCTTAGATGCCCTTTAAAAAAAAAACAAACATTTTTTCCTTATTTATTCATTTTACCTTTCCTTCCCCAGAAACCAATGTTAACACTCTGGTGTATGTACGTCCAGACTTTCCGCTTGTTGACAGAATCACACATAAAAACACTGGAACATATATAGGATTATTTTTGTTACTTTATTAAAAAATCTGACCGTGTTATATACGCATCTTTCCTTCGTGCTTAGGTAACCCCTTGCATCATTAGAAGAGCATTAACTTACCTCTTTTAAGGGCTGTATAATATTCCACATTTATTTATTCATTATTCCATTAAAGAGCATTCCACTGGGGCACCTGGGTGGCTCAGTGGGTTAAACCTCTGCCTTCAACTCAGGTCATGGTCTCAGGGTCCTGGGATCGAGCCCCACATCGGACTGTCTGCTCAGCAGGGAGCCTGCTTCTCCTTCTCTCTCTACCTGCTGCCCTGCCTACTTGTGCTCTCTCCCTCTCTGTCAAATAAATAAAATCTTAAAAAATATATATAAAAAGCATTCCACCATACACAAAAATAAACCCAACGTGGAAAAGACCTAAATGTGAGACCTAAAGCCACAAAAATCCTAGAAGAGAGCAGAGGCAGTACTGTGACATCAACCCTTGCAACGTTTTTCTAGTTATGTCTCCTGAGGCCAGGGGAAAAATAGCAAAAATAAATAAGTAGAACTTCATCAAAATAAAGAGTTCTTCACAGCAAAGGAAACACTCAACAAAACTAAAAGACAGACTACTGAATGGCAGAAAATGTCTGCAAACAACATATTAGATAAAAGATTAGTATCCAGGGACACCTGGGTGGCTCAGTGGGTTAAGCTGCTGCCTTCGGCTCAGGTCATGATCCCAGGGTCCTGGGATCGAGTCCCATATCGGGCTCCTTGTCCAGCAGGGAGTCTGCTTCTCTCTCTGCCTTTGCCTGCCACTCTGCCTGCTTGTGCTCTTTCTCTGACAAATAAATAAAATCTTAAAAACAAATCTTAAAAAAAAAAAAAAAGGTTATTATCCAAAATAAAGAACTTCTACAACTCCACACCAAAAAACCCCAAATAATCCAATGAAAAAATGGGCAGAAGACATGAACAGACATTTCTCCAAAGAAGACATCCAAGGGGTGCCTGGGTGGCTCAGTTGGTTGAATGTCTGCCTTTGGCTCAGGTTGTGATCCCAGGGTTCTGGGATCAAGCCCCACATTGGGCTCTCTGCTCAGCGGGGAGTCAGCTTCTCCATCTGCCTCTGTAGCTCTCCCTGCTTGTGCTTGCTCTCTCTCTCAAATAAATAAAATCTTAAAAAAGACGAAGACATCCAGATGGCCACCAGACACATGAAAAGATGTTCATCATCATTGCATCAGGGAAATGCAAATCAAAACCACAATGAGCTAGCACCCTACACCTGTCAGGATGACTAAAATTCAAAACACAAGAAAAAACAAATGTTGGCAAGGATGCAGAGAAAGGGGAACCCGCTTGCACTGTTGGTGGGACTGCACACTGTTGCTGTTGCTGTGGGAACCAGTATGGAGATTACTCAAAAAATTAAAAATAGATCTACCCTATGACCCAGCAATTGCACTACTGAGTATTTATCCAAAGAATACAAAAACACCAATTTGGAAGGATAGATGCATCCCTATGTTTATAGCAACATTGTTTACAATAGCCAACCTATGGAAACAGCCCAAGTGGCCATTGATAGAGAATGGATGAAGATGTGGTGTATAGATACACAATAGAATATTACTCAGCCATAAAGAAGAATGAAATCTTGCCATTTGCAACAACATGGATGAAGCTAGAGAGCATAGTGCTAAGTGAAATAAGTCAGTCGGAGAAAGACAAACACCATGTAATTTCACTCGTACGTGGAATTTTAAAATAAAAGAAATGAACAAAGGCAAAAAAAAAAAAGCTAGAGACAAACCGAGAAAGAGACTCTTAACTACAGAGAAGCTGCCGGTTTGGGGAGGTGGGGGTGGGGATGGGAGAAACAGGTAGAGGGGATGACAAGCTGTGAGTAATATACAGAATGGTTGAATCACTGCATTATACACCTAAAACTAATATTACATTGAATGTTATCTATAATGGAATTAATATTAAAAACAATAAAATATAAAAATTTTCTTCTCCCCTCTTATGCTCTCTGTCACTCTGTCTCTCAAATAAATAAATATAATCTTTTAACAAAAGGTTTTTAAAATTTATTTGAGAGAAAGAACACAGTGAGAGAGAACACGAATGAGGTGGGAGGGGCAGAGGCAGAGGGAGAAGCAGACTCCTGGCTGAGCAGGGAGCCTGATGTGGGGCTCGATCCCAGGACCCTGGGATCATGATGTGAGCCAAAGGCAGACACTTAACTGACTGAGCCACCCAGGCGCCCCTGGATTGTCTTTTACTTAACAGTTTGTAGGAGCTCTTTGTTTAATATAGATATTAACTTGTCTCTCACGTGGATTTCAAGTGGTTTCCTGTTTTCTCAACACCTTTTGACTTCAGGGAAGGTGTCTTTTGCCATAAACAGTTTACAGTTTTTATATGATTAAATGTGTGTACATTTTCTCTCACAGCTTGTGGCTGTCTGGTCTGGTTTAAAAGGTCTCCTGGGTATATAGTTTATATATTTTGCCTATAGTTTGCAGGTATGGTGTTAAACCATCTGAAATTTATTTTTTATTTGGTGACGCTGAGAGGTAGTTGTCCTAGCTCATTCTTCTTGGTGGGAGACCCGCCGAGTCAGCATCACTTAGCACATAAAGTGCCATTCTTTTCTCACTTACTGGAAGTTCCACCATTGTTATACATGAAATCAAATCTGTATTGGGATCTGTTCTTTTTTTTTTTTTTTTTTTTTTTTTGGACAGAGATCACAAGTATGCAGAGAGGCAGGCAGAGAGAGAGAGAGAGAAGGCAGCAGGCTTCCCACCAAGGCTTTAACCCACTGAGCCACCTAGGAACCCCCTGGGATCTGTTCTTGTGCTCTCTTCTGTTTCACTGAATTTTTCATCACTTTCTTGACCATTCTTGGAAAGGTGTTGGCTGGAGTTAGAGATCTGGACGAGCTGATGCAGGACTGCTTCTGCATTGAGTGTTTATATAGCCTTCTCTGTCCCCTGCTTCCTTCCCTGACAGCCTAGACAGCCACACAAGCTCCACCCCCCACGCCTCCGCCCCCGCAGACACCAGCACTAATCTCCTTACGCCCTGATCCCTGTTTAGGTCCTGGCCAGCCTCCTCCCTGAATCTAATCCCCATCTGGCCCTGCTTCCCTTCTGTCATCCTGTCTCCCACCCCCTGACTACTGACACCCTCTCCCATGCTCCCTTGAACTCAAGCATGGGAAGGGCCCTAGTGTTTGTCTTCTGTGAACAGTTTCCTTCCCCTCCTAGCTCTTCTGGAAAACTCGCTCTCCCTGGGGACCCTGCTTCCCTTACCACGAGCTCAAATGGTGACTGACCATTCTCTCTCCGGTGCTCCTTCTTTCCCCCCACCCCCTCCCCTCTGCCTGGGCCAGGACGTAGAGTTGGGGACCTGCTTGCTCCACTTCCAGAATATGACACTTCCCTCTCCCCCCAGCCTCTCAGCTTTAGGTCTCATGCCGTTTGACAATACTGTTGTCGCAGACGTTCTGTGGCGCCCTGGTCACTCATTCCTCCAAGAGTTAGCTCCTGACTCGCTGCCCTTCTCTCTGACTCCGCTCCAGCCATAATGCTGGACGTGCACAGTGTCCCCATAGACGGTCCTTCCCATCCCCTGACTTTTCGGTCTCCCGACCGACTTCTTTCTACCAGCCCCGGCCTCAGCATCTCCCCCGTGGTCACACATGCAGCTTTGCTGTCCCCACCCTTAGGCCCCTCTCACCCTGGCTCTGAGCGGGTTCTGCCTGAGATCCATGGCTGCGGGCAGGCTCTCTCCACCTCCCCTCCTGCCCTGGCTTTCACCTCCATTGCTTTGGGATCCCCTCTTTGACCAGTTTGTACTTTGCTGTTTGGCCAGAGATGACCTTTCTGTCACAGTCCTGGATTCGTCTGTAGGAGATCACTTACCAGAGACTCTGGGCAGGGGTTGGCGGGGGGGTTGTGTGTCCTAAATATCTATTACTGTATGACTTACTGGCCTGAAACAATGACCGTTTTCTTTGACCATGATTCTGTGGGTCAGTGATTTGGCTCTGCTCAGTGGGGCGATTCTTCTGCTGGTCACCCCTGGGGTCATTCATGTGGTGGCAGTCCTCTGGTGGCTTGCCGGGGGCTGGAGGAATGCCCCAAGACAACAAGCCGGTTGGTACTGGCCACCAGCGGGGACTGGCTCTGTCCCCCAAGACGTCTACTGGCCCCTTCTCCTGGCAGCTCAGGGCAGCAGGAAAGGGGTAGTGGAAGCAGCAAGCCTTGGGGGACCTGGCCTCAGAACATCCACAGAATCATGTCTGCCACTTTCTGTTGGTCCCAGTGCATCACAAGGCCAGTCCGGATTTGGGGGAGTAGAGAAATAGATCCCACCTTCTGATGGGAGTTGCGGGAAAGTCACATTGCACAGGGATGTACGTACAGAGAGGGCAGGGACGTGTGGCCTGTTCTGCAGTCTACCACACTGTGTTAGCTTGGACAGCTGGGAGAGGAGTTAGCAGCTTGCTTAGCTGGTTGACTAAATCTTGCCCTCCATGATGACCTCTGTTCAGTGAGATTGAGCTGGAATTATGTAGAAGGATTCTGGAAGCATAGGAAGGGGGAGGAAGGGACTGGATTTGTCACATGTGACCCACACATCCCCTCCTCTCACTGAATCTCCTGAGAAATCCCAGGGGACACACCTGCCATGAGGAGGCCAGAAATATGGTAGCAGGGGGAGGACCAAAATCCTTGACGAGCCCCGTATTGGCTGTTTCCTGTCGGCTAGGAGCCGTGGGGTTGAGACCCAGCCCTGAGATGGGCCCCCACATTTTAGTAGGAAAGCTAGAGTCCCGGATGAGGAGAGGCCAGGTGGCAGCACTCGGTCACCAGAGACACTGGGAACCACAGAATGGCAATCGGGATGTTTCGGCCTGTGGGGGTTCCGAGGGAGGCTAAATGACTATGGTGTCCCAGGAATAAGAGATGAGGGGCCTATTAAAATATTTCTTGATCTTGAGAGCAGAAACACAACAGGTCAGGGAGCCAGAAGCCTGACTTAGTTTCCATAGTGATGGTCACAGTGTGGAGCTGAGGCAGATCATTGACTCAGAGCCCTGGGATAGAATTGAGCCTGGGGTCCCCTTGAGACAAGATCTTACAAAAACCCCATAAGCATGCAGTATAAATTGCTGAAGCTTTCCTCAAAGGGCTCTGCAGCCATTTACTAAGGTAATTGTGTCTTGGGGAAAGGGACATTCTCAGATGCGTTGGAGACGACTAGATACTGGCTTTGAGTCGTCATTAATTCCTGGGAACCCAAGAGCCAGAGGGAGCGTATGGTGGTCAGATGATAGATGGAATTTTGACTCACGTCTAAGTCACAGTGAACCGAGCAAGACCACTGACCCTTCCTGTGGTTATTTCCCTGGTCTTTTGAATGAATGCTTGGCCAGTGACAGAATCCTCCCATTGGCTCTCAGAACCATGGACTAAAGGCTATTATGGTTTGAAGGACCACATGGAAGGATCCCAGAATTTTTCCTCTCTATGCAGATAGTAAACCAAAAGGCGTGTTGCACACTTGGGGAAGCTGCAGGGTGAAGCTACTTAGGTTTTCCTTTCCTTTCTTCCTCCCTTCCTTTCTTATTTCCTTCCTCTCTCTCTTTTTTCTTTCTTTCTTTTTTGTTTTGTTTTGTTTTTGAGGCAAGGAGGGCCAGAGGGAGAGAGAATCTCAAGCAGGCTCCACACTGAGCAGAGAACCCAACACGGGCTCAATCTCACGACCCTGAGATCATGGCCTGAGCTGAAATCAAAAGTCTCTACCGACTGAGCCACCCAGGAGCACCCCCCACCATGATGCTACTTAAGCAAGCCCCCATTTATCCCACCTGTTTGGCTTGTGCAAAAGCCACGTGGCTTTTAGAGAATTCCTGTAATTCATTATGAACACAATCAGATGGTGACGCCAATGGCGGCTACTGTTCTAGATGAGATATCTTTACTGGAGCAGATTAGCAGAGTCCTTGGTCCCCTGGTACGACACTGTTGATCTGGCCAGTGGCATTTTCTCTGTAACAACTGCGAATATTACCCAAATTGGTTTAATTTCACCTGTCCCGCCCGACACAATATGTTCACAGCCTCGCTGCAGGGCTCTGTCAACTCTGGTTCTGTCATAATTTAGGCTGAAGAGATTTTCCTCATTCTACACTTCCACAGAGCATCACTGCCTTGATGACGTCATGCGGGTCGGACCCAACGAGAAGCTCATAGCAAAGACTTCAGATTCCTGAGTGAGGTCCAAACAAGCTAGAGGGTGGGAGACAAAGCCCATAAAAATGTAGGGGCTCGGCATTTTTTTTTTTAAATGTTTCATTTATTTATTTGACAGATGGAGATCACAAGTAGGCAGAGAGGCAGGCAGAGAGAGAGGGGGAAGCAGGCTCCCTGCTGAGCAGAAAGCCCGATGCGGGGCTCAATCCCAGGACCCTGAGATTATGACCTGAGCTGAAGGCAGAGGCTTAACCCACTGAGCCACCCAGTGACCCCGGGGCTCGCCATCTTAACAAAATTTCTGGGGATGGGGGTCCAGTGGTTTGGAGCAAATTGGATTTATTGCCTTAAAGATGAATGTTGCGTATAACAAAGAGGTACTGTATGTACATACAATGGAATATTCCTCAGCCATCAGAAAAGATGAATAGTTACTATTTATATCGATGTGGGTGGAATTGGAGGGGCTTATGCTGGGCAAAATAAGTCAGGCAGGGAAAGACAGTTGCCATATGGTGTCATTCATATGTAGAACATAAGGAATAGCGCAGAGGACCATGGGGGAAGGGAGGGAAAACAGAATGCAAAGTCATCAGAGAGGAAGAAAAACCATGAGAGACTTTTGGCTATAGGAAATAGACTGAGGGTTGCTGGAGGGGAGGTGGGTGTTGGGGGTGTAGGGTAACTGGGGGATGGGTATTAAAGAGGGCACTTGATGTATTATACGCAACCGATAATTTATTGAACTCTACGTCTGAAACTAATGATGTATTATACGTGGGATAGTTGAATTTAAATTTTAAAAACTAAAAAAAAAAAAGGTGAGTACTGCCTTCCTTGTACTGACTGTGCCTCAAAGTGAGACCCAATGCTTTGTGGGTCCTTTTGGATTTGGGAGATATTATGCTTTGAATTGCTTTTCTCAGGAAGATATATTGATGTCTTAACCCCCAATACCTCAGAATGTGACCTCATTTGGAAATAGGGTCTTGGCAGATGTAATCAAGTTAAAATGAGGCCATTAGGTTGTTTTTTTTTTTTTTTCAAAGAGTTTTTTTTTTTTTTTAATTTATTTGACAGAGAGATCACAAGTAGACAGAGAGACAGGCAGAGACAGAGAGAGGGGGAAGCAGGCTCCCTGCTGATCAGGGAACCCAATGTGGGGTTCGGTCCCAGGACCCTGGTATCATGACCTGAGCCAAAGGCAGAGGCTGTAACCCACTGAGCCACGCAGGTGCCCCTGTTTTTCTTTCTTTCTTTCTTTCTTCTTTCTTCTTTTTTTTTTTTAAAGATTAATTTAATTTATTTATTTGAGAGAGACAGAGTGAGAGTGAATCTCCAGCAGAATCCCTGCTGAGCATGGAGCCTAACTTGGGGATCGATCCTATGACCCATAATATCATGACCTGAGCCATAATCTCGAGTCGGACGCTCAACCGGCTGAGCTACCCCATGACTGACATTTCTATAAGAGGAAAATGCATGTGAAAGCACAGATACACAGGGGAAACACTATGTTCTGACAGAGGTAGAGATTATAGTGATCTGTCTATAAGCTGAGAACACCAAAGTTTGCTGGGAACAACCAGAAGCTGGGAGAAGGGCTTGGGATAGAGCCTCCCCTAGACCGTCTGAGAGAATATGGCCCTGCAACACTTGATTTCAGACTTCCACCCTCTAGACCTATAAGAAAATACATTTCTGTCGTTTTAAGCCCTTCGTGTTCATGGTAATCTGTTGCAGCAGCCCTAGAAAACAAATACAAGAGGCAGCGTATATCACATGTGAGCGTGCACCTCTGACTCACTCCCTGAGTTTTGAGTGGGGTCCGTGGAGGGGCAGGCAAATGGCTCCAGCACTTGGGTCTTATGACCCAAGAAGCCGAAGGGCAGTTGAAGTATCTACGGCAGATAGAAGCCACTGGAAAATTGGAAAACCTTAATGGAGAGTCACAGCACACACGTAGAAGCTTTTGGAGCATTTCCATGCCCTTGTCTGCAGAGAACTCCTTTCCTTCTGACTTAGCTCCAAGCTTGCTACTAAGCGTTGGTAGAGACCATGGGACCTCAAGTGGCCATGTGATCTGAGATGCCCATTAAATACTGAGTAATATCTGAGCCGCCATGTTACAAGGCAGAGAACATCTTGAAATACTGGGTTTCGTCTTAAAGGATGAACTGCTTTGAAGAAGTACCCAGAATAGATAGATCTAGAAATCAAACGGTGGAAGTGTAAGTAGTTCCTATCACAATTACATCTAATAATCTTTTCATATGTTTTTTGCTTCCTGTTCCTACAACTCTGAGCTCTGCCAGTTTAAAAGCCATGATTCCCTTGGGGTGCTGGGTGGCTCAGTGGGTTAAAGCCTCTGCCTTCGGCTCAGGTCATGATCCTGGGGTCCTGGGATCGACCCCCATGTTGGGCTTTCTGCTCAGCAGGGAGCCTGCTCCCCCCCCCCCAACCCTGCCTGCCTCTCTGCCTACTTATGATCTCTGTCTGTCAAATAAATAAAATCTTTTAAAAAATAAGTAAAAGTCATGATTCCCAGTAGAGGAATGCTTCCACCGTGGGGCACAAGGTTGAGTTCATTGATCTGGAACCCAACACTTGCCGGGTCATTTGGGGGCTTCTCATGGCACTGAGCCAACAGACAAAGAAGTGCTTATTCTACTTGCTGGAATGATTGAATCTGACAACCAAGGAAAAATAGGGTTGCTATGACACGATGAGGTCAGAACTATGTTTCGAATTTGGGGTATTCTCTGGGGTGTCTCTTAGTATTTTTACATGCCCAAGTTAAAGTTAGTGGAAAACAATAGCCTAACAACATAAGACAGGACCGCTGAGAATTCATATCCTTTGGGAATTCAATAAAGTGTTACCCCACCAAATAAAGAATTCAGTCAACTGAAGTGCTAGCTGAAAGCAAAGGGATCGTGGAAGGGAGACTGGAAGAAAGAGGTGGTTAACATCACTTGCAGTGAATTACAAAACAAGAATGTATGAGTTAGGTACATTTTCTTGCTTGCGTGTTAGATGCGGACGTACTCACAGGCAAACAATGAGTTTTCGTGGGCTATCATAAAGCTGCAGGCTGAGTGGCCTAAAAAACCATTAGGAAATCTATCCTCTGACCATTTGGGAGGTGGAATTCTGAAATCAAGTTGTGGGTGGGATCATGTTCTCTCGAAGGCTCTAGGGAAGGAAACTTTCTTGCCCCTTCCAACTTTTGGTCGCTCCTGGCAATTCTTGGTGTCCCTTGGGCTGTAGACACATCACTTTAATCTCTGCCCCCACCAGAACATGGTATTCCCCGGGTCTGTATCTTCCCAAGACATTTCCCTCTTTTCGTAAGAACACGTCATATTAGATTGGGTCCTATCCTAATAATCTCACCTTAATTTGAATAACTTTGTAAAGACCATATTTCTAAATGAGGTCCCATTCTAAGATATTGGGGGGGGGGTGGTTAGGACTTCAACCTTTGTCTTCAGGAGAGGTCTCTACCCCTAAGACATAGACACACTTACCCATACATGCATATATATAAAGAAATATATATATTTCTTTCCCCCTCTTTCTTCAAGTGCCCTTACTAGTTTCTATAAAGATTGTAATGGGTGGTTCATCTTACAGTTCAGTCTGTAGACTACAGAAGAGTAAGCCGGATGTGATTGCCTCTAGGGGTAATTAACATAATTTAGAGATGGCTGTAGGGACTCTGTATCCCCTTTTGGGGAAAGGGTGAGAGTATCTTCATTGTCTGAAGGATGGTTGCCATCTGTCTTGTTAGGCAGAAGTATAAGGCTGTGTGTGTGTGTATTTTAAGATTTTATTTATTTATTTATTTGACAGAGAGAGAGAGAACACAAGCAGGGAGAGTGGGTGAGGGAGAAGCAGACTCCCCGCTGAGCAGGCGGGATGCAGGACTCAATTCCAGGATCCTGTGACCACGACAGGAGCGGAAGGCAGCCGCTTAACGACTGAGCCACCCAGGTGCCCCAGGCTGTTTTGTTGTACACATAAGTTTAAATACAAGTAGAAGAGTGGGTAGGTATGGATGCTGGGGAGGGAAAGGGTGGATCTTCACTGTCTTTCAGCTGCTCATCCCTGTTCCTAATTTCCCTCTGACTTGCTGGATGGGAACTGTTTCTCTTCTGCCCTTTGGCTTCCTGCGCGCTTCTGCCAGCAGGGGGCACTAGAGGAAGACCCGACAGCCCCAGCTGGGGTTGGCCAGTGCACCCGTTGGGCCCCGTCTGCTTTGCACTAGCAACAGACACCCCCGGGAACCAATAGTTGGCGTCAGCCCCCAGCTTGTTTTGGGAGGCCCAGTTCCGGCCTGGCCACAGCCCCTTGGTATTTGTGACCCAGCAACACAGCATCTCTCCTCTGAGTTCTGAGTCTAAGCCCTGGGAGACCCCTCCTCTGAACTGTTGAGCTGCGAGCACAGCTAGACACCGCCTCTCCTCAGAGGTCGGACCCCCACTTACAAGACGCCCTCCCCGCCCCCATCTTCCCACCCCCGCTCCAAGCTTCTTGGATCTTCCTTTTGCTCCCTCAGCCCTTTAATGGGCAGCCGTGTTTGCAGTAACACATCAGTCTGTGGGACCTGTGTCCCATGTCCACTTTTCTAGCCCCCATTTCATCAATGCCCTCTTTTTGCATTCTCTCTCTTAAAATGACTAGTGAGGGCTGGTCATCAATGACTAGTGACTAGTGAGATATCTATTTTCTTGACTGGACTCTGATGGGGATAATTACTCGACAAGTTGGGGGAAGAGATACCAACTTTATTGTTTGAAAATCAGATGGCAAGGACCTAGATTTATAAATTCTTGCAGACCCACAGGACTGAATGAGGACCCCTACAAATATTCAGTAAATGGTAGAGTAATGAATAATGAATGAATCAATGTGCCCATAAAAGATTATACATGTTGGGGCGCCTAAGTGGTTCAGTGGGTTGAAGCCTCTGCCTTTGGCTCTGGTCATGATCCCAGGGTCCTGAGATTGAGCCCCACATCAGGCTCTCTCCTCAGTGGGGAGCCTGCTTCCTCCTCTCTCTCTGCCTACCTCTCTGCCTATTTGTGACCTCTGTCAAATAAATAAATAAAATCTTTAAAAAAAAAAAAAAAAGGTTATCCATGTCCTGGAGCGCCTGGGTATCTTAGTTGGTTGGGCATCCTGATTTTGGTTCAGGTCATAATCTGCAGGTCTTGAGATCGAGCCCCGAGTCTTGTTCTCAGCTCAGCCAGGAGTCTGTTTGGGATTCTCTCTTTCTCTCTCTCTGCCCCTCCCCACCATGCTGGTGTGTGCTTTCTCTCAAATAATAAATAAGTAAATCTTAAAGAAAAAAAAAGATACGCATGTTCTGAACTGTGGAGCCTGTGAATGTTTTCTTATACAGGGGGAAAAAAGGGTCTTTGCAGATGTGATGATTAAAGATTTTGAATTTGGGAGATTATCCTAGATTATTGGGGTTACTTTAAATGCAAACACATATGTTCTTTTTTTAAAATTTTTTTTAAAGATTTTATTCATTTATTTGAGAGAAAGCATGAGAGCAATAGAGATTGAGAGAACAAGTCAGGGGAGAGGCAGAGGGAGAAGCAAACTCCCCATGGTGCAGGGAGCCAGAGGCGGGACTCCATCCTTGGACCCTGGGATCATGACCTGAGTGAAAGGCAGACGCCTAACCAACTGAGCCACCCAGGTGTCCCACATGGATTCCTATAAGAGGGATGCAAGGTAAGATTTGATAGAGAGAGGAAAAGGTGAGGTGCTGATGGAGCCAAGGCAGATTTTAAGAGGCTAGCCAGTAAGGTTGGAGCGATAAGCCAAGGGCAGCTGGCAGCCCCTGGCCCCTTGAAGGGCTGTGGAACAGATTCTCCTCTAAAGCTGCTGGAACTGTAAGAGGGTAAGTGTCTGCTGTTTTACACCATGTGGTCTTGGAAATTTTTTCCAAGCAGCTCCAGGAAACGAATCCGTGAATGTTGGATTGGATCTGATTGCTCTTTGGGGCACAGAAAGCAAAAAGGCACTGCCAAGGCATTTAAAGAGGGAGAAACACAGAGCTGCAGAATGACATGGGAGAGGACTTTCCAAAGGAAAATAGTTCTCCTGTCACATCCCAGTGGTTTAATTAGGTCAGAGTCCTGTCCGTCTTGGTTCCACCTGGACCCCCCCCCCCATTTTCTTTCTTTTTCTTTCTTTTTTTTTTATGACCCCTCATTTTCAACTCTGATATATCCCCTGTTCTAACCTACATACTCTGTAAAATGCTTTCAAGGGCTTTGGAGTAAAAGACAGCTCGAAGTACATGTCAAATGAGAAAAACTGAAGTCACATTATAAGAGTCCTCGTTCATTCATTCACTCTTCAATCTTGGACTCATTTAAAATATTCAACAAACCAAAATAATCTTCCCAGCACTGTGCTGGATAAAGACACTCCTTAGGAGGCAGGATCAAGACAGACAGAAATGATGAAACTAGAGTGAGCCTAAGCAGCTTGGTGTTTGGGCTCAGCATGGCTAAGAAACAGGGTAATAGAGCCAAACATCAGCCTGCCTGGATTGTGGTCCCCACTCGGCTGCTTGCTTGCCTGGCTACTGGGCCTCAGTTTCCTCCATTAGCCTGAGTACCTGAGTGACTATATGGAAGAAGGCTGGCTGTTTACCTGATTAGTACTCTCACATTACACACAAAGATATTCCTATTGTGTATAAGCCTTACCTGTTTCGGGGTCTGTTTGTGGTAGCAGCTGGTCTGCCTTATTAATACAACATTCTTGGACAATAGATTCATCAATTTCTGGGGAAAGGATTCACTGCCAATGGAGCCTGTAATATTGGGACATAAGAAATATGTATTTGATCTTTCTTCTGTTTCTGAGCTCCTAACACCCTTGGAATTTCCTAAGAGGCAAGAGCAATAGGAGCATCATTTGTTATATTTGATTTTCTGTCAGTGGTTTCCTGAAACAGCTCCAGAGCCATACAGGCAAAAGGAGTGTCTTATTATTCATAACAAACCCCTTCAATCACACTTTTATGTTAGGAGGTGACTTTTGGAAAGCCCCTAAAGATGGGGAACTGGTTGCCAGGAGAAGCAACCACTGATTAGAGGATTGGAACTTTCAGTCCCCCACCCCTTGACCTTGGGGGAGGGGAGAAGGGCTAGAGATTGAGGTCAATCACCAATGGCCAATGATTTAATCAATCATGCCTATGTAATGTAGCCTCCATAAAAACCCAAAAGGGTGGGGGTTCAGAGAGCTTCCAGGTAGGTGAATACATCAGAGGTGCTAGAAAAGAGGTGCTCTAAGAGGCCCATGGAAGCTCTACACGCTTTCCCACGTGCCCTGCCCTATGCATCTCTCCCACCTGGCTTTCCTGAGTTATATCCTTTTTATAATAAACTGGCCATCTAGTAAGTATATGATTTCCTGAGTTCCATGGGCCAGTCTAGCAAATTAATCGAAACTGAAGGCGGGGGATGTTTGTGTCATGGGAACTTCCGATTTATAGTCCGTTGGTTGGAACACAGATGATACCCGGGACTTCGGGTTGATGTCTGACCTTGGGGTGGGGAGTAGTCTTGTAGACAGCCCTGAACCTGGGCGTCTGGTGCTATCTCTAGGGAGATAGTGTGGGAATTGAGTTAAACTATAGGATACCCAGCTGCTGTCTCAGAATTGCTGGATGTGTGGAAAACACCCACACATCCGCTGTCGAAAGTGGTGTTGTAGCAGAGTAGTGTGAGTAGCAGAAGAAACAGGAGGAAGTGAGTTTTTCCTTTACATTGAGTCATTTTGGCTTAGAGCAGGGCTAGGCAAGCCTCTGAGCCAAATCCAGCCTGCCATCTGTTTTTCATTGTTGTTCGTTTCTTTACTTTTCCTTTATAATTTACTTATTTATTTTTTTAGTAATCTCTACACTCAATGTGTGCCTCAAACTCACGACCCCAAGATCAAGAGTCATATGCTTTTCCAAGTGAGCCAGCCAGGTGCCCCCCACTTTTCAAAATTAAATTGTATTTTTAAAAAATATTTTATTTATTTATTTGACAGAGAGAGACCATTCAAGAGAGGGAACACAAGCAGGGGGAGTGGAAGAGGAGAAAGCAGGCTCCCCGCTGAGCAGAGAGCACAATTCGGGGCTCCATCCCAGGACTCTGGGATCATGACCTGAGCTGGAGGCAGACACCTGATGACTGAACCACCCATGTGCCCCTAAATCGTATTTTTAGTAGATATTATAAGCACATGGTAGAACATTCAAAAGGTAAAAAATAAATACACCTTTGAAAGTAATTTCCTCTTTTTCCATCCCCAGCTACTCAGTTTCCTCCTTACATACAGTCCCTGTTTCTGGTGGACTCTTTTTGTCTGGTAGAGATGTTGAGGTTTTGTGTATCTAAGTATGTATTGCCTAATTCAAGGTCATTATGGTTCACCAGTATGTTTTCTTCTATAACTCAGTTCCATAGTTTTAACTGTCATATTTAAGTCTTTGATCCATTTTGAGTTAATTTTTTTTAAAAAAGATCTTATTTATTTGACAGAGAAAGAGAGAGAGAGAGAGAGCACAAGCAGGGGGAGCTTCAGAGGGAGAGGGAGAAGCAGACTTCCCACTGAGCAGAGAGCCTGATGTGGGGCTCGATCCCAGGACCCTGAGATCATGACCTGATCCGAAGGCAGATGCTTAAGTGACTAAGCCACCCAGGTGCCCTTGAGTTAATTTTTATATATGGTAAGCAACCAACTTCATTCCTTTGCATGTGGATATCCAGTTGAATCAGCATGCTTTGTTGAAAAGACTACTTTTCCCCTGGTATATGGTCTTGGCACTCTTGTCAAAAACCAGTTGATTGAGATGTGTGATTGAGTTCTAGATCTGCAGTTCTATTTGATCTCTATGTCCATCCTTGTGTTAGTACCACACAGTGTTGATTACTGTTGCTTTGCAGTAATTTTGAAAGCAGAATATGAGTCCTCCAACTTTTTTCTTCTTTTTCATGATTGTTTTGGCTATTCAGGGTCCTTTGCATTTTCATATCAATTTTATTTTATTTTATTTTTTGAGCGTGCGAGCAAGGAGGGGTAGAAGGAGAGAGAGAGAGAGAGAGAGAGAGAGAGAATCTCAAGCAGATTTCCTGCTGAGTGCAGAGCCAGACATGGGGCTGGGTCTCATGACCCTGAGATCATGACTTGAGCTTAAGTCAAATCACCAACTGGGTCACCTGGGTGTCCCTTCCATATGAATTTTAGGATCAGCGTGTCCATTTCTAAAAAAAGGCTGTTGAAATTTCGACAGGAATGCATTGAATTGTAGACTAATATGGGAAGTATGGCCATCTTAACAAGATTAAGTCTTCCAATCTTTGAGCCCTGGATGTTTTTCCATTTATTTAGGTCTTTAATTTATTTGAACAATGTTTTTTAATCTTTAGTATACAAGTCTTGCACTTTTTTTTTTTTAAAGATTTTATTTATTTATTTGACAGAGAGAGATCACAAGCAGGCAGAGAGGCAGGCAGAGAGAGAGGAGGAAGCAGGCTCCCCGCTGAGCAAAGAGCCCGATGCGGGGCTCAATCCCAGGACCCTGAGATCATGACCTGAGCCGAAGGCAGCAGCTTAACCCACTGAGCCACCCAGGCGCCCCAAGTCTTGCACTTTTTAAAAAAGATTTTATTTATTTATCTGAGAGAGTGTGTGAACATGAGTGGAGGGCGGAGGAGGGACAGAGGGAAAAGCAGAGTCCCAGCTGAGCAGGGAGCCCAATGCAGGGCTCAATCCCAGGGCCCCGAGATCATGACCCAGGCCCAAAGGTAGATGCTTAAGCTACCCGGGTGTCCCAAGTCTTACACTTCTTTTGCTAAATTTGCTCCTAAGTATTTTATCCTTTCTGATGCTTTTGTGAATGAAATTGTTTTCTTAATTTCATTTCCATTTTTGGATTGTTCATTGCAAAGTGTATAGAAATGCAATGTGTTCATAAGGGATGTTGGTGTGTACTTGTCTTGTAGTGTCTCTGTTTGGACTTGGTATTGGGTTTATACTGGCCCCAGAATGAGGTAGGAATTGCTTCCTCTTCAGTTTTTTGCAGAAGTGTGAGAAAGATTGGTATTTGTTCTTGTTTAAATGTTTGCTAGAATTTACCAGTGAAACATCAGATCTAGGACTTATCTTTGTTGGGAGATTTTTTTTTTTTTTAGATATAATTGACTTATTACAACATTGTATTGGTTTTGGAAGTACAACATACTGATTTTATATGTGTATTATTGCAAAATCATTAGCCCAGTAAGCTTAGTATCACCACACATAGTTACAAATTTTTTTTCTTGTGATGAGAACTTTTAAGATTTACTCCTAGTGACCTTCAAATATACAATTCAGTACTGTTAACTATAGTCACTATGCTGTACATGAATCCCCAAGACTTGTTTATCTTGTAGCTGGAAGTTTTTACCTGTTGACCCCCTTCCTCCATTTCACTCATCCCCTGACCCCAACCTGTGGTAACCACTAGTCTGTTCTTTGTCACTATGGGTTTGTTTGTTTGCTTTTTAGAGTCTATATATAAGTAAGATCATATAGCATTTGTCTTTCCCTGTCTGACCTGTTTGACTTAGCATAATGTTTTCAAGGTCAATGGCAAGATTTCCCTCTTTCCTTATTCATATGGCTGAATAATATTCCAGTGTGTGTGTGCATGAACTTATTTACTTATATATATGTTAAGCTCATACACACATACCAAAAATTTTCAAAAGATTTTATTTATTTATCTGAGAGAGAGAATGTAAGCAAGAGAGCACAAGCAAGGGGAGCAGCAGAGCGAGAAGGAGAAGCAGATTCCCCACTGAGCAGGGAGCCTGACTTGGGGCTTGATTCCAGGACCCTGGGATCATAAACTAGGCGAAAGGCAACTGGTTAACCGACTGAGGCACCCAGGCAGCCCAACACCATACTTTTAAAAAAGATTTTATTTTTACTTTTTTAAATAACCTTAAAAAAAAAAGAATGTATTTATTTATTTGACAGAGAGAAGACAATCAGGGGGAGCGGCAGAATGCTGAGGGAGAAGCAGGCTACCCACCAAGCAGAGAGCCTGATGCGGGACTCGAATCCCAGGATCCTGGGATCATGACCTGAGCCGAAGGCAGATTCTTAACCGACTGAACCACCCAGGGTCCCCTAAAGATTTTGTTTTATTTGCTTTTAAAGATAAACACACACACACACATATTTAAAGATTTTACTTATTTATTTGACAGAGACACAGCGAGAAAGGGAACACAAGCAGGAGGAGTGGGAGAGGGAGAAGCAGGCTTCTCGCTGATGCTGGGCTTGGTCCCAGGTTCCTGGGACCATGACCTGAGCTGAAAGCAGCCACCCAATGACTGAGCCACCCAGGCGCCCCAAGATTTTATTTTTAAAGATTTTTATTTATTTATTTGACAGAGAGAGGTTACAAGTAGGCAGAGAGGCAGGCAGAGAGAGAGAGGAGGAAGCAGGCTCCCTGCTGAGCAGAGAGCCCGACGCGGGACTCGATCCCAGGACCCTGAGATCACGACCTGAGCTGAAGGCAGCGGCCCAACCCACTGAGCCACCCAGGCGCCCTTTTTCTTTCTTTTTTTTTTTTTTTTTTAAAGATTTTTATTTATTTATTTGACAGAGAGAGGTTACAAGTAGGCAGAGAGGCAGGCAGAGAGAGAGAGGAGGAAGCAGGCTCCCTGCTGAGCAGAGAGCCCGACGCGGGACTCGATCCCAGGACCCTGAGATCACGCCAAGATTTTATTTTTAAGTAATCTCTACACCTGTCAATGGGGCTTGCACTCACAACCCTGAGGTGAAGCGTCACATGCTCCACGGTCTGATCCAGCGGGGTGCCCCCTCCACACACTACATTTTTTTTTTAAAAGATTTTATTTATTTATTTGACAGACAGAGATCACAAGTAGGCAGAGAGGAAGGCAGAGAGAGAGGGGGAAGCAGGCTCCCTGCTGAGCAGAGAGCCCGATGTGGGGCTCGATCCCAGGACCCTGAGATCATGACCTGAGCTGAAGACAGAGGCTTTAACCCACTGAACCACCCAGGCGCCCCTAAAATTTTTTTTATTCATTCATCTTTCATTGGACACTTAGGTTGCTTGCATGTCTTGGCTATTGCAAATAATGCTGCAGTGAATACGAGGCAGTGATTTTTCTCTTCTTGGGGTAAATACCCAGGAGTGGAATTGCTGGATCATGGTAGTTCTACTTAATTTGGGGGGGAACCCCCTTACTATTTTTCATAGTGGCTGTACTAATTTACATTCCCAACAAGAGTGTGTGAGGGTTCCCTTTTCTCTACACCCTCATTCACACATATTCTCTTGATAACAGTCATTATGATGCATGTGAGGTGCTATCTCATTGTGGTTTAGTTTCATCTTTTTTTTTTTTTAAGATTTTATTTATTTATTTGCTAGAGACACAGTGAGAGAGTGAACACAAGCAGGCTGAGTGGGAGAGGGAGAAGCAGGCTTCCCGCCAAGCAGGGAGCTTGATGTGGGGCTCGATCCCAGGACCCTGGGACCATGACTTGAGCTGAAGACTGAGCCACCCAGGCACCCCTAGTTTCATCTTTTGCATGTAGCTGTCCAGTTTGCCCAGCACCATTTATTGAAGAGACTGTCCTTTCTCCATTGTAAATTCTGGCACCATCTATGTGTGGGTTTATATCTGGGTTCTCTGTTTTATTTCATTGATCTATGTATGTGTTTTAGTGCCAATACCATACTGTTTTGATACGATAGCTTTGTAATGTAGTTTGAAATTCAGGAATGTGATACCTGCAGCTTTGTTCTTTCTCAAGACTGCTTTGGCTTTTTGGGGTCTTGTGTGGTTCCATACAAATTTTAGGGTTGTTTGTTATATTTCTGTGAAAAATGCCTTTGGAATTTTGATAGGGATTATGTTGAACCTGTAGATTGCCTTGGGTAGTATGGACATTTTAACAATATATTTTTTCCATTCCATTAGCATTGAATATCTTTCCATTTATTTGTGCGTTCATTAGTGTCTTAGAGTTTTCAAAGTACCAGTCTTTCATGTTCTTGGTTAAATCTATTACTCAGTATTTTATGACTTTTTGAAATAATTATAAACGGCACTGTTCACCTAATTTCTTTTTCTGGTAGCTCATTATTAGTATATAAAAATGCAACAAATTTTTGTATGTTGATTTTGTATCCTGCAAGCTTACTGAATTTGTTTGTTCTGGGTTTTTGTTTGCTTGTTTTGATGGGATCTTTAGGGTTTTCTATATCTTGTCATTGGCAAATAGTGACAGTTTTACTTCTTCCTTTCTGATTTGGTTGGCTTTTATTTCTTTTTCTTACCTAGTTGCTCTGGCTAGGACTTCCAGTACTATGTTGAGTACAAGTGCTGAGTGACACTTCTTGTCTTGTTTCTGATCTTAGAGGAAGAGCTGTCAGTTTTTTATCATTGAGTAGGATGTTAGCTGTGGGCCTGTCACATACAGTCTTTATTATGTTGAAGTATGTGCTCTTGATACTCACTTTGCTGAGAGTTTTCATCATAAACAGATGTTGTATTTTGCCAAATGCTTGTTCTGCAACCTATTGAGATGATGATATTATTTTTATCCTTTATTAGTTAATGTAGTAGATCATATTGATTGATTTGTAGATGTTGAATGATCCTTGCTTCCTGGGGATAAATCCCAGTTGATTATGGCGTCTGATCCTTTTAATGTATTACTGAATTTGGTTTGGTAATATTTTGAGGATTTTGCATCTGTGTTCATCAGGGATACTGGCCTCTAATTTTCTGGTTATACCCTCATCTGACTAGGGTATCAGAGTAATTCTTACCTTGTAAAGTGAGTTCGGAAGTATTCCCTCTCTTCATTCTTTAAAAATTAATTAATTAATTAATTTAATAGAGAGAGAGAGCGCAGGTTTACACGCGTGTGCATGCACAAGCACACTAGCAGGGGGAGGTATAGGCAGAGGGAGAGGAAGAAACAGGCTCCCTGATGAGCAGGGAGCCCAATGTGGGCCTCTATTCCAGGACACTGGGATTATGACTTGAAGCTGAAGGCTGATGCTTAACCCAGTGAGCCACCTAGGCACCCCTTCATTTTTTCATTTAAATTGTAGTATAGTTGGCACACAAGGTTATATTAATTTCAGGTGTGTCTATCTGTTATATTCACCACAAGTGTGGCTACCATCTGTCACCATAAAATGTTATTACAATATCATTGACTATATTTTCTTTGTGGTACTTTTCATTTTCATGACTTATTTATCCCATAATTGGAACCTTGTGTTTCCCCTTCAGTCATTTTGTCCATCCTCCACCCTTCCCTCTGACAACCATCAATTTGTTCTCTGTATTCATGGGTCTGCCTTTTTAAAAAGTTTTATTTATTTGGGGTGCCTGAGTGGCTCAGTCGGTTAAGCATCTGCCTTTAGCTCAGGTCATGATCCCAGGGTCCTGGGATTGAGCCCCACATTGGGCTCCCTGCTCAGCGGGAAGCCTGGTTTCTCCCTTTCCTGCTCCCCCTGCTTGTGTTCCCTCTTTCACAGTGTCTCTCTCTGTCAAATAAATAAGTAAAATCTTTTAAAAAAGAAAAAATAAAGTTTTATTTATTAGGTAATCTCTATACTGCATGTGGGACTCAAAATCATGACCTCAAGATCAAGAGTTGCATGCTTTTCAGACTGAGCCAGAAAGGTGTCCCTGTCTCTGCTTTTTTTGGGGGGGACTAATTTATTTATTTGAGAGAGCAAGGGAACGTGCATGCACTAGTGGGGATAGGGACCTATTTCTCCTTTCAACCCTGTTAGGTTTTTCTTCATATATATTGATGGTTTGTTATTAGGTACATAAATGTTTATAATTGTTTTATTTTCCTGCTGTATTGAATTTTTTTAAAAAGATTTTATTCACTTATTTGGCAGACAGAGATCACAAGTAGGCAGAGAAGCAGGCAGAGAGAGAGAGGAGGAAGCAGGCTCCCCGCTGAGCAGAAAGCCTGATGCGGGGCTCGATCCCAGGACCCTGGGATCATGACCCGAGCCTAAGGCAGAGGCTTTAACCCACTGAGCCCACCCAGGCGCCCCTGTATTGAATCTTTTATTATTATTTGTTTATTTTTATTTTTATGTAGCCCAGTATGGAGCCTAACATAGGACTTGAACTCATGACCCTGAGATCAAGACCTGAGCTGAGATCAAGAGTTGGGTGCCTAGCTGTCTGAGTCACCAAGGGGCCCCTTGAGACTTTTACTGATGTATACTGTCCTTTGTTTCTTGTAAACTTTTTTTTTTTCCAAGTCATTCTGGCTGCTGTAGTATGGCCACCCCTCTCTTTTGGTAACTATTTGCATGGAATATATTTTTCTTTTTTTTTTTTTTTTTTTTTTTTTTTTTATTTTTTATTTTTTATTTTTTATAAACATATATTTTTTTATATACATATATTTTTATCCCCAGGTCTGTGAATCACCAGGTTTACACACTTCACAGCACTCACCAAATCACATACCCTCCCCAATGTCCATAATCCCACCCCCTTCTCCCCAACCCCCTCCCCCCGGCCACCCTCAGTTTGTTTTGTGAGATTAAGAGTCACTTATGGTTTGTCTCCCTCCCAATCCCATCTTGTTTCATTTATTCTTCTACCCACTTAAGCCTCCATGTTGCATCACCACTTCCTCATATCAGGGAGATCATATGATAGTTGTCTTTCTCTGCTTGACTTATTTCGCTAAGCATGATACGCTCTAGTTCCATCCATGTTGTTGCAAATGGCAAGATTTCATTTCTTTTGATGGCTGCATAGTATTCCATTGTGTATATATACCACATCTTCTTGATCCATTCATCTGTTGATGGACATCTAGGTTCTTTCCATAGTTTGGCTATTGTGGACATTGCTGCTATAAACATTCGGGTGCATGTGTCCCTTTGGATCACTACATTTGTATCTTTAGGGTAAATACCCAATAGTGCAATTGCTGGGTCATAGGGCAGTTCTATTTTCAACATTTTGAGGAACCTCCATGCTGTTTTCCAGAGTGGCTGCACCAGCTTGCATTCCCACCAACAGTGTAGGAGGGTTCCCCTTTCTCCGCATCCTCGCCAGCATCTGTCATTTCCTGACTTGTTGATTTTAGCCATTCTGACTGGTGTGAGGTGATATCTCATTGTGGTTTTGATTTGTATTTCCCTGATGCCAAGTGATATGGAGCACTTTTTCATGTGTCTGTTGGCCATCTGGATGTCTTCTTTGCAGAAATGTCTGTTCATGTCTTCTGCCCATTTCTTGATTGGATTATTTGTTCTTTGGGTGTTGAGTTTGCTAAGTTCTTTATAGATTCTGGACACTAGTCCTTTATCTGATATGTCGTTTGCAAATATCTTCTCCCATTCTGTCAGTTGTCTTTTGATTTTGTTAACTGTTTCCTTTGCTGTGCAAAAGCTTTTGATCTTGATGAAATCCCAGTAGTTCATTTTTTCCCTTGCTTCCCTTGCCTTTTGCGTTGTTCCTAGGAAGATGTTGCTGCGGCAGAGGTCGAAGAGGTTGCTGCCCGTGTTCTCCTCAAGGATTTTGATGGATTCCTTTCGTACATTGAGGTCCTTCATCCATTTTGAGTCTATTTTTGTGTGTGGTGTAAGGAAATGGTCCAATTTCATTTTTCTGCATGTGGCTGTCCAATTTTCCCAGCACCATTTATTGAAAAGGCTGTCTTTTTTCCATTGGACATTCTTTCCTGCTTTGTCGAAGATTAGTTGACCATAGAGTTGAGGGTCTATTTCTGGGCTCTCTATTCTGTTCCATTGATCTATGTGTCTGTTTTTGTGCCAGTACCATGCTGTCTTGATGATGACAGCTTTGTAATAGAGCTTGAAGTCCGGAATTGTGATGCCACCAACGTTGGCTTTCTTTTTCAATATCCCTTTGGCTATTCGAGGTCTTTTCTGGTTCCATATAAATTTTAGAATTATTTGTTCCATTTCTTTGAAAAAGATGGATGGTACTTTGATAGGAATTGCATTAAATGTGTAGATTGCTTTAGGTAGCATAGACATTTTCACAATATTTATTCTTCCAATCCAGGAGCATGGAACATTTTTCCATTTCTTTGTGTCTTCCTCAATTTCTTTCATGAGTACTTTATAGTTTTCTGAGTATAGATTCTGTGTCTCTTTGGTTAGGTTTATTCCTAGGTATCTTATGGTTTTGGATGCAATTGTAAATGGGATTGACTCCTTAATATCTCTTTCTTCTGTCTTGCTGTTGGTGTAGAGAAATGCAACTGATTTCTGTGCATTGATTTTATATCCTGACACTTTACTGAATTCCTGTATAAGTTCTAGCAGTTTTGGAGTGGAGTCTTTTGGGTTTTCCACATATAGTATCATATCATCTGCGAAGAGTGATAATTTGACTTCTTCTTTGCCGATTTGGATGCCTTTAATTTCCTTTTGTTGTCTGATTGCTGAGGCTAGGACCTCTAGTACGATGTTGAATAGCAGTGGTGATAATGGACATCCCTGCCGTGTTCCTGACCTTAGCGGAAAAGCTTTCAGTTTTTCTCCATTGAGAATGATATTTGCGGTGGGTTTTTCATAGATGGCTTTGATGATATTGAGGTATGTGCCCTCTATCCCTACACTTTGAAGAGTTTTGATCAGGAAGGGATGTTGTACTTTGTCAAATGCTTTTTCAGCATCTATTGAGAGTATCATATGGTTCTTGTTCTTACTTTTATTGATGTGTTGTATCACATTGACTGATTTGCGGATGTTGAACCAACCTTGCAGCCCTGGAATAAATCCCACTTGGTCGTGGTGAATAATCTTTTTAATGTACTGTTGAATCCGATTGGCTAGTATTTTGTTGAGTATTTTCGCATCTGTGTTCATCAAGGATATCGGTCTATAGCTCTCTTTTTTGGTGGGATCCTTGTCTGGTTTTGGGATCAAGGTGATGCTGGCCTCATAAAATGAGTTTGGAAGTTTTCCTTCCATTTCTATTTTTTGGAACAGTTTCAGGAGAATAGGAATTAGTTCTTCTTTAAATGTTTGGTAGAATTCCCCCGGGAAGCCGTCTGGCCCTGGGCTTTTGTTTGTTTGGAGATTTTTAATGACTGTTTCAATCTCCTTACTGGTTATGGGTCTGTTCAGGCTTTCTATTTCTTCATGGTTCAGTTGTGGTAGTTTATATGTTTCTAGGAATGCATCCATTTCTTCCAGATTGTCAAATTTATTGCCGTAGAGTTGCTCATAGTATGTTCTTATAATAGTTTGTATTTCCTTGGTGTTAGTTGTGATCTCTCCTCTTTCATTCATGATTTTATTTATTTGGGTCCTTTCTCTTTTCTTTTTGATAAGTCGGGCCAGGGGTTTATCAATTTTATTAATTCTTTCAAAGAACCAGCTCCTAGTTTCGTTGATTTGTTCTATTGTCTTTTTGGTTTCTATTTCATTGATTTCTGCTCTGATCTTTATGATTTCTCTTCTCCTGCTGGGCTTAGGGTTTCTTTCTTGTTCCTTCTCCAGCTCCTTTAGGTGTAGGGTTAGGTTGTGTACCTGAGACCTTTCTTGTTTCTTGAGAAAGGCTTGTACCGCTATATATTTTCCTCTCAGGACTGCCTTTGTTGTGTCCCACAGATTTTGAACCGTTGTATTTTCATTATCATTTGTTTCCATGATTTTTTTCAATTCTTCTTTAATTTCCCGGTTGACCCATTCATTCTTTAGAAGGATACTCTTTAGTCTCCATGTATTTGGGTTCTTTCCAAACTTCCTTTTGTGGTTGAGTTCTAGCTTTAGAGCATTGTGGTCTGAAAATATGCAGGGAATGATCCCAATCTTTTGATACCGGTTGAGTCCTGATTTAGGACCGAGGATGTGATCTATTCTGGAGAATGTACCATGTGCACTAGAGAAGAATGTGTATTCTGTTGCTTTGGGATGAAATATTCTGAATATATCTGTGATGTCCATCTGGTCCAGTGTGTCATTTAAGGCCTTTATTTCCTTGCTGATCTTTTGCTTGGATGACCTGTCCATTTCAGTGAGGGGAATATTAAAGTCCCCTACTATTATTGTATTGTTGTTTATGTGTTTCTTTGATTTTGTTATTAATTGGTTTATATAGTTGGCTGCTCCCACGTTGGGGGCATAGATATTTAAAATTGTTAAATCTTCTTGTTGGACAGACCCTTTGAGTATGATATAGTGTCCTTCCTCATCTCTTATTACAGTCTTTGGCTTAAAATCTAATTGATCTGATATAAGGATTGCCACTCCTGCTTTCTTCTGATGTCCATTAGCATGGTAAATTCTTTTCCACCCCCTCACTTTAAATCTGGAGGTGTCTTCGGGCTTAAAATGTGTTTCTTGGAGGCAACATATAGATGGGTTTTGTTTTTTTATCCATTCTGATACCCTGTGTCTTTTGACAGGGGCATTTAGCCCATTCACATTCAGGGTAACTATTGAGAGATATGAATTTAGTGCCATTGTATTGCCTGTAAGGTGACTGTTACTGTATATGGTCTCTGTTCCTTTCTGATCTACCACTTGTAGGCTCTCTCTTTGCTTAGAGGACCCCTTTCAATATTTCCTGTAGAGCTGGTTTGGTATTTGCAAATTCTTTCAGTTGTTGTTTGTCCTGGAAGCTTTTAATCTCTCCTTCTATTTTCAATGATAGCCTAGCTGGATATAGTATTCTTGGCTGCATGTTTTTCTCGTTTAGTGCTCTGAAAATAACATGCCAGCTCTTTCTGGCCTGCCAGGTCTCTGTGGATAAGTCAGCTGCCAATCTAATATTTTTACCATTGTATGTTACAGACTTCTTTTCCCGGGCTGCTTTCAGGATTTTCTCTTTGTCGCTGAGACTTGTAAATTTTACTATTATGTGACGGGGTGTGGGCCTATTCTTATTTATTTTGAGGGGCATTCTCTGAACCTCCTGAATTTTGATGCTTGTTCCCTTTGCCATATTGGGGAAATTCTCCCCAATAATTCTCTCCAGTATACCTTCTGCTCCCCTCTCACTTTCTTCTTCTTCTGGAATCCCAATTATTCTAATGTTGTTTCGTCTTATGGTGTCACTTATTTCTCGAATTCTCCCCTCGTGGTCCAGTAGCTGTTTGTCCCTCTTTTGATCAGCTTCTTTATTCTCTGTCATTTGGTCTTCTATATCACTAATTCTTTCTTCTGCCTCATTTATCCTAGCAGTGAGAGCCTCCATTTTTGATTGCACCTCATTAATAGCTTTTTTGATTTCAACTTGGTTAGATTTTAGTTCTTTTATTTCTCCAGAAAGGGCTTTTATATCTCTCGAGAGGGTTTCTCTAATATCTTCCATGCCTTTTTCGAGCCCGGCTAGAACCTTGAGAATTGTCATTCTGAACTCTAGATCTGACATATTACCGATGTCTGTATTGATTAGGTCCCTAGCCTTCGGTACTGCCTCTTGTTCTTTTTTTTGTGGTGAATTTTTACGTCTTGTCATTTTGTCCAGATAAGAGTAAATGAAGGGGCAAGTAAAATACTAAAAGGGTGGCAACAACCCCAGGAAAATATGCTTTAGCCAAATTAGAAGAGATCCAAAATCGTGAGTGGGGAGAAAGGGGATAAAAAGAGGTTCAAAAAGGAAGAAAGAAAAAAGAAAAAAAAAAAAAAAAAAAAAAAAAAAAAAAAAGAAAAGAATTTTTTTTTAAAAAAAGAAAACACCTAAGAAAAATGTAAAAAAATATATATATATATTAGATAAACTAGTAAAAAATCGTTAAAGAAGAAAAAGGTAACAGTTAAAAAAAAAAAAATTTTACCCGAAGGCGAGAAAAAAAAAAAAAATGAAAAAGAAGAAATTAAATTAACTGCAAGACTAAAAAAAATCACAGGAAAAAAGCCATGAGTTCCATGCTTGGCTTTCTCCTCCTCTGGAATTCTGCTGCTCTCCTTGGTATTGAAACCGCACTCCTTGGTAGGTGAGCTTGGTCTCGGCTGGATTTCTTGTTGATCTTCTGGGGGAGGGGCCTGTTGTAGTGATTTTCAAGTGTCTTTGCCCCAGGCGGAATTACACCGCCCTTACCCGGGGCCGGGGTGAGTAATCCGCTCGGGTTTGCTTTCAGGAGCTTTTGTTCCCTGAGCGCTTTCCGTAGAGTTCCAGAGGACGGGAATACAAATGGCGGCCTCCTGGTCTCCGGCCCGGAGGAGCCGAGAGCCCAGGGCCCCACTCCTCAGTGCGCCCTCAGAGAACAGCGCCCAGTTACTCCCGTCTGCCTGACCTCCGGCCGCGCTCCGAGCTCACCGAGCCTGCGACCGGTTCAAGGTAACACGGAGCTGCGAGCTTACTGTCGGCTCTGTCTCTGTAGCCGGCTTTCCCGTTCCAATACCCGCAAGCTCTGCGACACTCAGACACCCCCGATCCTTCTGTGACCCTGCGGGACCTGAGGCCACGCTGACCCCGCGTGGGCTTCGCTCCGGTTTAGCCTCTGGAGCGATGTCCCTCCGCGGAACAGACTTTTAAAAGTCCTGATTTTGTGCGCGGTTGCTCCGCCGCTTGCCGGGAGCCGGCCCCTCCCCCCGGGGTCTATCTTCCCGTCGCTTTGGATTCACTTCTCCGCCGGTCCTACCTTTCAGAAAGTGGTTGTTTTTCTGTTTCCAGAATTGCTGTTCTTCTTCTCTTCGATCTGCCGATGGATTTTCAGGTGTTTGCAATCTTTAGATAAGCTATCTAGCTGATCTCCGGCTAGCTGAAGCAGTCTCAGCTTGCTACTTCTCCACCATCTTGACCTTGACTCTGGAATATATTTTTCTATTCTATCATTTTCAACCCGTTTCTGTCTGGATCTCAAGTGAGTCTCTTGCAGATATTATCTAGTTAGAGCTATGCTTTTATGCAGGTGTCATTTGATTGAAGACTTGAATCCATTTACACTTAAAGTATTTACAGTGGAGAAGGAACTTGCTATTTGTTTTCTACATGTCATATAACATTTTTTTGTCCTTCATTTCCTGAATTCCTGTCTTCTTTTGTGTTTAGTTAGCTTTTTTTTAAGATTTTATTTATTTATTTGACAGAGAGAGATTACAAGTAGGCAGAGAGAGAGAGGAGGAAGCAGGCTCCCTGCTGAGCAGAGAGCCCAATGCAGGGCTTGATCCCAGGACCCTGAGATCATGACCTGAGCCGAAGGCAGCGGCTTAACCCACTGAGCCACCCAGGCGCCCTTAGTTAGCTTTTTAAATAGTGCAATGTTTAAACTCCTCCTTAATTCCCTTTTGTGTCTACTCTGTAGCTGTTTCCTTTGTGGTTACCATGGGAATTATAATTAACATCCTAAAGTCATGACATTCAAATTTGAATTTATAGCAACCTAACTTCAGTAACATACAAAAACTCTGTTCCTTTACAGCTCTGTCCTCACCCCTGTGGGTTTTTGATATCACATATTACATCTTTGTATAGTGTATGACCAGAAACATAAATGAATAATTCTTCAGAATACATTAGTCTCCTAAATTATGTTGAAAACAAGCTTTGGTGTCACAAACCAAAGTTACAGTAGTAGGAAGACTATTTTTACACTAATAATTTTTAAAAATGTAGAGTCTTAAACCGTGTAGAAAAGAAAAGTAGTTACAAACCCTTGTTACAATAATACTAGCATTTATAATTGCCCATACTATTATTGATATCTTTATATCTCTTCCTGACTTTGAGGTACTGTCTGTCCAGTGTCTTCATTTCACCTTGTAGAGCTCCTTTGAGCAACTCTTGCAGGGCAGGTCCAGCGGTCACAAACTCCCTCAGCTTTTCTTTACCTGGGAATGTCTCGATTTCTCCCTCAGATTTGGATATAGGAATCTTGGTCTACAGTTTTTTATTTTGGCTTGCTTTCTCTTGCCCTCAAAATTTTTGATGAGAAATCTGTTCATGAGGGTGGCTTGTATGTGATGATTCGCTTCTTTCTTTCTTTCAGGTTTCAAGGTTTCTCATTGCCTTTGGGTTTTAAATGTTTGATATACGGAGGCTGGTGGCTCAGTTGGTTGAAGGTGCTCAGCACAGATTCTGCTTCTCCCTCTCCCGCTCCTTCTGCTCCTCCCCATGGCTTGCACGCTCTCTCTCTCTCTCAAATAAATCAATAAATAAAATCTTTAAAGAAAAAGAAAGTTTGATTATAAGTATCTTGGTGTGGTTCTCTTTGAGTTCATTTTATTTGGAATTCATTGAGCTTTTTGGATGTTTATGTTCTGTATTTCATCAAATTTAGGAAGTTTTCAGCCATCATTATTTCTATTGTTCTCTTGTCCCATTCTCTCTCATCTGGGCTGTCATGATGTGTAAGTTGTCCTACTTGATGGTATCCCACAGGTCCCTTAGATTCTGTTCATTTTTCTTCAATCCTTTTTCTTTCCGTTCCTTGGCCTCAGTAATTTCTAGTGTCCTGTCTTAAAGTTCACTGATTCTTCTTCTGCCTTTGAATTTATCTAGTGAATTTTTCATTTTCATTAAGATCCTTGTCAGATCCAGATTTACTTTTTGGTTTCTTTTTAAGTTTTCTCTCTCTTTCTTGATATTTCCATTTTGTTTATACATTATTTTCTTGACTTTTTTCATATGTTCCTTGAGTTCTTGAAACATATATAAGAAATTTGTTTTAAAATCATTGTGTTATATCTACCACTAGATCTTTTTCAGAGAAAAATTATGTTAAATTATTATTTTTTGAAACGGGCAATACTTTGTCATTTCTTTGTATGTCTTGTGACTTTTTTTGATTGAATATCGGTTATTTGAATCAAATAATGTGTTATTAACTCTGGAAATCAGTACTCTTTCCCCTTTCTCCAGGGTTTGATGGAGCTACTGCTTTTTTTCCCCTTAGTTATTTAGTTGTTTATTTGATTTCAACATGAAAAGTTTTTATTAATTTTAGGGCAGTTTATATATTTTTTCATTTTATTTTATTTTATTTCATTTCAGTGTTCCAGCATTCATTGTTTATTCACCACACCCAGTGCTCCATGCAATCTGTGGCCTCCATGATACCCACCACCAGGCTCACCCTCCCCTCCAAAACCCTCAATTTATTTCTCAGAGTCTGCAGTCTCTCATGGTTTGTCTCCCCCTCCAATTTTCCCCAAATTACTTCTCTCTATCTCCAGTGTCCTCCGTGTTATTCCTTATGCTCCACAAGTAAGTGAAACCATATGATAATTGATTCTCTCTGCATGACTTACTTCACTTGGCATAATATCTTCCAGTACTGTCCATGTTGATAAAAAAGTTGGGTATTCATCCTTTCTGATGGAGGCATAATATTCCATCGTATATGTAGACCATATCTTCTTTATTCATTCATCTGTTGAAGGGCATCTTGGTTCTTTCTATAGTTTGGTGACTGCGGCCATTGCTGCTATGAACATTGGAGTACAGATGGCCCTTCTTCTCACTACATAAGTATCTTTGGGGTAAATAAGTATCTTTGGGGTATCTTTAGGGAAGCTCTACTTTTAATTTGTTAAGGAATTTCCACAATGTTTTCCAAGGTGGCTGCACCACCTTGCATTCCCACCACAGTGTAGGAGGGTTTCCCTTTCTCCACATCCTCTCCCACATGTGTTGTTTACTGTTTTGTTAATTTTGGCCATTCTAACTGTTGTAAGGTGGTATCTCAATGTGGTTTTGATTTGAATCTCCCTGATGGCTAATGATGATGAATATTTTTTCATGTGTTTGTTAGCCATTCATATATCTTCATTGGAGAAGTATCTGTTCATGTCTTCTGCCCATTTTTTGATGTGATTATCTGTTTTGTGTGTGTTGAGTTTGAGGAGTTCTTTACAGATCTTGGATACCAGCCCTTTGTGTATGGCGTCATTTGTGAATATCTTCTCCCATTCCATGTGTTGCCTCTTTGTTTTGTTGACTTTCATTTACTGTGCAGAAGCTTTTGATCTTGATGAAATCCCAAAAGTTCATTTTGTTTTTGTTTCCTTTGCCTTTGGAGACATATCTTGAAAAAGTTGCTATGGCTGGTGTCGAAGAGATTACTGCCTCTGTTCTTGTCTAGGATTTTGATAGATTCCTGCCTCATGTTGAGGTCTTTTATCTATTTTGAGTTTACCTTTGTGTATGGTGTAAGAGAGTGGTCGAGTTTCATTCTTCTACATGTAGCTGTCTAATTTTCCCAGCACCATTTATTGAAGAGACTGTCTTTTTTCCACTGGGTATTTTTTCCTGCTTTGTCGAAGATTATTTGAGTATAGAGTTGTGGGTCCATATCTGGGCTCTCTACTGTGTTCCACTGGTCCATGTGTCTCTTTTGTGCCAGTACCATGCTGTCTTGGTAATCACAACTCTGTAGTAAAGCTTGAAATCAGGCAACGTGAGGCCCCAGTTTTGTTTCTCTTTTTCAGCATTTCCTTAGCAATCTGGGCTCTCTTCTGGTTCCATACAAATTTTAGGATTGTTTGTTCTAGCACTTTGAAAAACGCCAGTGGAATTTTGATCAGAATGGCATTGAAAGTATAGATTGCTCGGCAATACAGACATTTTAACAATTTATTCTTCTGATCCATGAGCATGGAATGGTCTTCCATCTTTTTGTGTCTTCTTCAATTTCTTTCATAAGTGTTCTCTAGTTAATTGAGTACAGATCCTTTACCTCTTTGGTTAGGTTTATTCCCAGGTATCTTATGGTTCTTGGTGCTATAGTAAATGGAATCGATTCTCTCATTTCCTTTTCTATATTTTCATTGTTAGTGTATAAGAAAACAACTGATTTCTGTACATTGATTTTGTATCCTGCCACATTCCTGAATTGCTGTATAAGTTCTAGTAGTTTGGGGGTGGAGTCTTTTGGGTTTTCCTTATAAAGTATCATGTCATCTGCAAAGAGACGGTTTGACTTCTTCTTTGCCTATTTGAGTGCCTTCTATTTCTTTTTGTTGTCTGATTGCTGTTGTTAGGACTTCCAATACTATATTGAACAACAGTGGTGAGAGTGGGCATCCTTGTCATGTTCCTGATCTCAAAGGGAAGGCTGTCAGTTTTTTTCCACTGAGGATGATATTTGCTGTGGGTTTTTCAAAGACAGATTTTATGAAGTTGAGGAATGTTCCCTCTATTCCTATACTCTGAATCATTTTAATCAGGAATGGATGCTGTATCTTGTCAAATGCTTTTTCTTCATCAGTTGAGAGGACCATGTAGTTCTTCTCTCTTCTCTTATTGATTTGTTCTATCACGTTGATTGATTTGTGAATGCTGAACCACCCTTGCATCCCATGGATAAGTCCCACCTGGTCATGGTGGATAATCTTTTTAATGTACTGTTGGATCCTATTAGCTAGGATCTTGTTCAGAATCTTGGCATCCATATCCATCAAGGATATTGGTCTGAAATTCTCCTTTTTGGTGAGGTCTTTGCCTGGTCTGGGGATCAGGGTAATGCTTGCTTCATAAAAACAGTCTGGAAGTTTTCCTTTTGTTTCTATTTTTTTAAAATCTTTAATTTATTTATTTGGCAGAGAGAGAGAGAGAGAGAGAGAGAGAGATCACAAGTAGGCAGAGAGGCAGGCAGAGAGAGAGGGGGAAGCAGGCTCCCTGCTGAGCAGAGAGCCCAATGCAGGGCTTGATCCCAGGGCCCTGAGATCATGACCTGAGCTGAAGGTAGAGTGCTAACCCACTGAGCCACTCAGGCACCCCTCTTTCTATTTTTTGAAATAGCTTCAGGAGAATAGGTATTATTTCTTCTTTAAATGTTTGGTAGAATTCTCCAGGGAATCTGTCAGGTCCTGAGCTCTTGTTTTTTGGGAGGTTTTTGATCACTACTTCAATCTTGTTACTAGATATTGGTCTATTCAGGTTGTCAATTTCTTCCTGATTCAGTTTTGGAAGTTTATAGGTTTCTAGGAATGACACATTGGACCAGATGGACCTCATAGATATATACAGAATATGCCATCCTGAGAAGGAGGGATCAGGTTTTGGATTGTACAGGTTTTGGTGGTCATTAATGGTAGAGACGTTTGTCCTGTGGATTTGGGTGAATTCTTCTTCTCCAGGTTCCCAAATATCCTGAGGTTCCTGCACCCATTCCAGTTTTATGGTCTTAAAGATATAAAAAACCTGTATTTGTCAAAAGAGTCCCTTGCATGAATCTCATTCAGTAATAGATGCTTCAGTATTATTATAGGATTTTTTTCTCCCTTGGTATCCACAGCTCTTGGTCACACCAGACAGAGTGGTGGGCAGCAAAGCAATATGTATTGAGCAAGAGCAGACTGATAGTACAAAGCTTTCAAGGAGGGAAGGGACACAAGGGATTGCCCACTACGGTTTTTGTTTATTGTTTTCTCTTCTGGTTGCTGTAGGCTGTCACTGTGCTGCTCATCAGCCTGAGGTATAAACTTAGTGTCTTCTCAGGTTTTGGGTTTTTTTTTTTTTTTTTTTCAGTCTTTCCCTGGGCATTTGTGGTTACTCTCTAATTTTCCCTGTATATGCGTTTGACTATCCTAATCTTTTAAAAAATTATTATTTTTCAAGATTTTATTATTTATTTGAGAGAGAGGCAGAGAGAGCATGAGTAGGGGGAGGAGCAGAGGGAGAGGGAGTGGGACGAGCAGACTCCCTGCTGAGTGGGGAGCCTGACGTGGGGCTCTATCCCAGGACCCAAAGATCAAGACCTGAGCTGAAGTCAGATACTTAACTGGTTGAGTAACCAGGCACCCCTGAATGTCCTAATCTTTAAAGACTGGCTCCCAAAAGGAGAAATATGAAAGATAAGGGATGAGGGGGAAGTGTGCTAGCCCTTTAAATCTTCTTGGCAGTCACCTGACCTAGAGAGGGAGAAGCTTGCACAATTGCAACAATGGCTGTCTGCTTCTTTGTGCCTCTATAATCAGAAGCAGTAATAATCCATCAGTACATAGATACCTACTATTTGGAGATTAAGGTCCTTTTTGCCCTCCCTAGCTTCACGCAGGCTTTGTATAGTTGTTCCTGGATAATTTGTACAGTTTCCAACCACATGACTGTGGGAAAGAGATAGGTAGCTGTGATAAGGGCTGAGATTTAATGAAATTAACTGCAATTTGTCATCCATGTCTTTTCCTGGAAGCTGCTAGCCTTCCATAGATTCCAGAGTTCCAAAGTGTTACATCAGACAGATTTGCCAGTGCAGCTGCTGTGTATGTAGGGAGACTATTCCTGGTGCTTCCTACTCTGCCCCATATTCCCAGAATCCTCTGAGCTTTTTAGTGTTTTATTTTTTAAATTTTTATTTTTCTTAAAGTCTTTATTTATTTACTGGATACAGAGAGAGAATACAAACAGGGGGAGTGGCAGACAGAGGGAGAGGAAGAAGCTGACTCCCCGCTGAACAGGGAGCCCAATGTGTTACTTGATGTGGGGTTCCATCACAGGACCCTGAGATCATGACCTGAGCTGAAGTCAGACACTTAACACATTGAACCTCCCAGGTGCCCAGCTTTTTAGTGTTTTAACTTGTCCCTGAGGCCATCTGTTACTCTCCCACTCTGAAGTAGCTTTGGAAATTAACAAACTACACTCACTGTGGAAACCGGCAACATGGCAGCCATTGAAGGGAGAAGAATGGGGGTAGAGCTACTTCACAGCCTCATTCTCACAGGATTACTTTTATTTGACCAGTCTAGTGGCTCCTTGGAAGACTCCCCCTTCTAAGGCTATCTCTGTATTTGACCTGACTCAGAATTCACCCAGTGCGTAAAGCCTTTTCCTGGTGCAGGTTGTTGTGCATGTTTGTTAAAAGCAATTATAGGCAATTGAAAAGAAACTTTGTGACTTCCTGAGGCAGTGGACAGTGGTTGGAATATATGCTATTAGTAGGAAAAGCTGGGAAGTGAGATGTCTAGAGGGGTCTTGAAAAACTCTGAGATATTCCTGGGAATCTGGAAGGCCACATGCATTCATTTGTAGGATTGTGAATATGTCCAAAGCTAAATGCATGATGAGGAAAGACCTCAGAATGTTCTAGGCTCCCACCTTTGTCTGACTTTGAGTCTTCATGTAAGGAAGAGTAGTCAGGGGTGCCTGGGTGGCTCAGTGGGTTAAAGCCTCTGCCTTCAGCTCAGGTCATGATCTCAGGGTCCTGGGATCGAGTCCCACATCAGGCTCTATGCTCGGCGGGGAGCCTGCCTCCCTCTCTCTCCACCTACTTGTGATCTCTCTCTCTGCCGGCTTCTCTGCCTGCTTGTGATCTCTGTCAAATAAATAAAATATTTTTTTTTTTTTAAAAAAGGAAGAGTAGTCAGTTGATTTTCAAAACCATGCTCCAATTTGAACATAGAACTCCTTGACAAAGATTGGGAGACTTGTTGATTTCATGTAGTTAAGAAAATATCTGTGTAATCATTTGCTGACCAGTAAGCTAACCAAGAAGTGACTTCAGTGGCCACATACAACAAAGAACACATACCTTACATAATCAGTTCAGAAACATCACCTAACAAACAACAACACTAACAACAAACAATTATAATAGACTGTGTATGTGTGTGTGGGAGAGATTCTGATTTCCAGAATTGCCACAGTATACTACCGAACATGTCCATTTTCCAACAAAGAATTAGCAGACATGGAAAGGAGCAACCAAGTATGGCCCATGCACAGAACAAAAGCAATTGATAGAAATCATTCCTGAAGTCCAGAATTGAACCTACTAGGAAAAAAAAAGGACTTCAAGTCAATTATTTTAGATATGATTAAAGAATTAAGAAAGCCATTTCTAAAGATCTAAGTGAAGGGTGGGAGAAATGGGCGAAGGGGGTCAAAGGGTACAAACTTCCAGTTATAAAATAAGTAAGTCACGGGGATGTATGTACAGCACAGGGACTAGAGTTAATAATACCATGTTGCTGGGACGCCTGGGTGGCTCAGTTGGTTGGACGACTGCCTTCGGCTCAGGTCATGATCCTGGCGTCTTGGGATCGAGTCCCGCATTGGGGTTCTCAGCACCACGGGGAGTCTGCTTCTCTCTCTGACCTTCTCCTCGCTCATGCTCTGTCTCACTTTCTCTCTCTCAAATAAATAAATAAATATTAAAAAAATAATAATATCATGTTGCATATTTGAAAGTTGCTAACAGGGCAGATCTTCAAAGTTCTTATTACAAGATGAATGGATGGAGAGGGTGTGGTGTATATATACAATGGGCTATGACTCAGCCATAAAAAAGAACAAAATCTTGCCATTTGCAACACATGGATGGAGTTGGTGTTCTAAGCAAAAGAAGACAGTGAGAAAAAGACAAATACCATATGATTTCACTCATATGTGGAATTTAAGAAATGAAATAAATGAGCAAAGGGGAAAAAAGAGAGAGAGAGGCAAACCAAGAAACAGACTCTTAACTCGAGAGAACTGATGGTTGCCAGAGGGGTGGGGGTGGGGGAGTGGATGAAACAGATGATGGGGATTAAGGAGAGCACTGGTGATGAACACCGGGTGACGGGTGGAAGTGTTGAATCACTATATTGTGCACCTGAAACTAATATTACACTGTATATTAACTAACTGGAATTTGAAAAATAGCGTTAAAAAAAGTTCTTATCACACACAAAAAAATTGTAACTATGTATGGGGACAGATGTTACCTAGACTTACTGTCTACATTCTGGGGAGTTTCCATGCACACTCTCGTCTTGCCATTTTCCCTGCATCTCCACGTGTTCAATTCTCTACATGGTCATGATTGACTAAGTCACTGGTCATTGGCTGATTCAACCTCCAGCCCCTCTACCCTCCCTGGAGGTTGGGATGTGATAGAAAGTTCCAACCCTCTAATCATATGGCTGATCTTTCTGGCAACAAGCCCCTGCCCTCAAGTGGGGTCCAAAAAACACTGCTGTTATTAATAAGACACTCAGCTCAACTTTATGGCTCTGAAGTATTTTTAGGAACTGTGGATGAAGCCCAGATATATCAGAGATGACCAAATATGTATTTTTAATGTATCACTATATTGTAGTCGGTATTAATCTGAACTCTATTATATATTAAGATGTCAATTGTAATCCCTATGGCAAGCACTAAGTAATATATATATTATCTATATGTATAATGAGAATCAAAATGTTATATATATATTTCTAAATATGTACATTTTAATTCATATATATGGGAAGTAAAATGTTACATTAGAAAATTGCTATTTAACACAAATAGGCAGTGATGGAGGAATAGAGAAAAAGGCAAGATGTCAAGACATTGAGACATACAGAGAACAAATAGCAAAATGTAAATCCTACTGTATTTGTAATTATATTAATGTAAATAATATTAGGCATTCAAGTTGAAAGTGATTGACAGAATGAATTTGAAAACTGTTTTAACTATATGCTGTCTACAAGAGACACACTTTAGACTCAAAGACACAAATAAATTGAAAATAAATGGATGGGAAAAAGATTTATCATGCAAATAGAAACCAAAAGAGGGGTAGAGTAGCTACATAAATATCAGCCAAAAAAGACTTTTGGACAAAAATTAGAGATAAGAATGTTATTTTATAATGATAAATGGGTCACTCCATCAAGGAAACAAAATAATTATAAACATATATGTCCCAGACCCTCAAGACCCATGGAGCAAAAACTGAGAGAATTGAAGGGAGAAATAGACAATTCAACAACGATAGTTGGAAACATCAATATCCCACTTCCAATAATGGATAGAACAACTCAATAGAAGATCCACACGGAAATAGAAGACTTGAACAACAATATAAACCGTCTAGACCCAACAGATATTTCTCAAACAAGCCATCCAAGAATAGCAGAACACACATTCTTCTCAAGTGGAATGGAACATTCTCTGGGATTGACCATATGTTAGGTCATAAGACAAGCCTCAATAAATTTAAAATGTGAAATCATACAGAGTGTGTTCTGACCACAATGGAATGACATTAGAAATTAATACCAGAAGGAAATCTGGAAGATTCACAGATATGTGGAAATTAAACAACATAATCCTAAATAACCCATGAGTCGAAGAAGACATCACAAGGGAAATTAGAAAATACTCTGAGGTAAATGAAAACAAAAATGCCCCATGCCAAAGCATCTCTCCAGAATGCAGTGAAAGCAATGCTGGGAAGGAGATTTATAGCCGTGAGTGCCTATAGGAAAAAAGAAAGATCTCAAACCCATAACTTAACCTTCCACCCTAACAAATTAGAAAAGGAAGATCAAGCAAAACCCGAAACAAGCAGAGGTAATAAAATAATAAAGATTAGAGTGAAAATAAATAAAATAGAGAGAATAGGAAACAAGAAAGAAAATCAAGGCAACCAAAAGTTGTATTTTAAGATCAACAAAATTGGTGAGGCTCTTCTTCCATCACAGGAGCTGATTTCTGCACACATGTTATTTCGATTAACTATTGTTGTATTACAAACTACCCCAAATCATTGACTTAAAACAGAGGCAACCATTTATTTGCCCCCAATTCTCTCTCTCAGTCAGGGTTCAGGAGGCATGCTGGAGCTCTAATATGTAACCCAGAAGCTCAGCTGGGGTTGTCCTTTCCGTGATTGCTCACTACCCTGGCTGGTCCTTGGTAGGGACCTTTCTCTGTGACAACTCAGCCTTCCTTACAGCACCGCAGCTGGGTTCCAAGAAGAAGTGGTTCAAGGAGCAAAGGTGGAAATGGCAGATCTCTTAAAGACCAGCCTTGAATGTTACAGAAAATCCCTAACGACACGTTGTGTGGATTGTAACATATCTCCGAGCCTGCTGATTGAAAGGGAGGGAAATTGACTGGACTCTGGGAAGAGCGGGGAAGAAAAGGTAGCCATCTTTAATCCACTGCACACGGTTCACCTGTGTGATTCCTCCATCAGCCCTTCCCCAGCTGTTCATTAGGACAAAAACAGGACCAGGGAGGTTCTTGCTACCAGCTGTTGACCTGCTCCCACTGCTGCAAACAAGAGATTTTTTTTTGCCCCGGAGGGCGCCCTCCTCACTCTCAAGGCATGTACTTTGCTGCTTCTCACATTCGTGTATGTGTGTGAGACAGTGTGAAACGAGTCTACATGGGACAGAGAGATCATGAACACAGAGTCTGGAGCCAGACGGCCCATGTTTGAATTGAGCCTCTGCCGAATGCTGCATGACCTGGGACGGTTGCCCTTCCTGAGCCTCAGCTTCATTGTAAATGCTACGTAAGTATGTTTTTTACTGTTTTGTTACTTTTTTTTTTTTAAGATTGTATTTATTTATTTGAGAGAAGGGAGATAGAGAGAGAGCATGAGTGGAAGGGAAAGGCAGAGGAAGAGGGGCAAGGGGACTCCCCATGGTGCAGAGAGCCCAATGCAGGGCTCGATCCCTGGACCCTGGGATTGTGACCTGAGCCAAAGGCACACACTCAACCAACCAACCCCCCCAGGTGTCCCTGTGTTGTTACCATCATCATATAGGCACCCTCTGCCATCTTTCTTCAGTTCCTTTGCTTGATTGCTGCTGCTTTTCGTGCTCTCTCTGTTGTAGCTCAGGACTTCGGGTAGCTCTAGGTTCATTGGCAAAGGATGTTAAGTTTCTCTATCTCCTCTCCATGTTGCTCCTAAGTGAGTTCTCTCTACTTAAAAAAAAAAAATTGTAATTGACATACAATATTACATTAGTTTCAGGTGCACATCATGGTGATTCAGCCTTTATATATGGTACTAAACGATCACCATGATAAATCTAGTTACCATCTATCACCCTGCAAAGTGATTACAGTTTGTCTTAGAGATAGCGTGGGTTCAGTTCCAGATCTTCACAATAGAGCAAATATCCCAATAAAGCAAGTCAAGTGAATTTTTTGGTTTCCTAGTGCCTATAAAAGTTATGTTTACACTACATTCTGGTCTTGTAAGCGTGCAATAACATTGTGTCTAACAAAATCTAGGTCTTAAATAAAAAAATACTTTATTGCTAAAAAATGATAACCAGCATGAGGTTTCAGTGAGTTGTATTCTTTTTGCTGGGGCCGTGTCCTGTTCCATGTTGATGGTTGCTGACTGATCAGGGTGATGGTGGCTGAAGGCTGGGGTGGCTGTTTTCTTAAGACAACAATGACGTTTCTCACACTGATATACTCTCCCTTCCACGAACAATTTTTCTGTAGTAGCTGATGCTGTTTGATAGCATTTTATGCACAGCAGAACTTCTCTCTCTCTCTCTTCTTTTTAAAAATATTTTACTGATTTATTTAACAGAGAGATAGAGCACAAGAAGGGGAGCAACAGAGGGAGAGGGAGAAGCAGACTCCCCAAGGAGCAGGGAGCTTGATGCAGGGCTCGGTCCCAGGACCCTGGGATCATGACCTGAGCTGAAGGCAGATGCTTAACAACTTCTTTCAAAATTGGGAGTCTGTCCTCTCAAACCCTGCCACTGCTTTATCAACTATGTTTATGGAATATTCTAAATGCTTTGGCAACATTTCAACAATCTTCACAGCATCTTCACCAGGAGTAGATTCCGTCTCAAGAAATCACTTTCTTTCAACTCCTCATCCACTCAAGTTGGATCATGAGATCACAGCAGCTCAGCCCCATTTTCAGGCTCCACTTCTGACTCTATGTCTCTAGCTAGTTCCACTGTACCTGCAATCACTTCCTCCTCTGAAGTCCTGAGCCCCTCATAGTCCTCCATGAAGGTTGGAATCATCTTCTTCCTAACTCCTGTTCATGTTCATATTTTGACCTCTTACTGGGAACCGCAAATGCTCCTAATGGCATCTAGGTGGTGAATCCTTTATAGAGGTTTTCCAGTTTATTTTCCCCAGATCCATCAGAGGAATCATTCTTTCTTTGTCAGCGCTAGCCTTATGAAGTGTATTCCGTAAGTAATAAGACTTGCAAGTTGAAATGAGTCCTTGATCCATGGTCTGTGGAACGAATGTTGTGTTGGCAGGCGTGGAAACATCTCCATCACAGCTCTTGGGTGACCAGGGACACTGTCAATGAGCAATCTTTTTTTTTTTTTTTTTTGGTGGGGTTTTTTGGCTATTTATTCTTACTAGCATATAATGTATTATTTGTTTTGAAAAGAATCTTTTTTTTCTGAGCAGGAGTTCTCAACAGTGAGCTTTAAATATTCAGTAAACCGTGTTGGAAACAGGTGTGCTGTCATCCAGGCTTTGTTCCATTCATAAGAGCACATGCAAAGTCGATTTAGCTTAATTTTTGAGGACCCTAGGATTTTGGAATGATCCTTGAGCCCTGGCTTCAACTTGAAGTCACCAGCTGCCCCTGACCAGAGTCACTCCTTCCTTTGAAGCTTTGCAGCCAGGCATTGATCTCTCTAACCATGAAAGTCCTAGATGACATCTTCTTCTGATAGAAGGCCATTTCATTTACACTGAAAAACTGTTGTCTAGTGTAGCCCTGTCATGGATGATCAGAGCTATGTCTCCTGGAGAACTCGCTCCACACCTGCTGCTTCCCCTTGCACTTTTGTGTTACAGAGACAGCTTCTTTGCTTAATCCGCATGAAGCCACCTCTGCTAGCTTCAGACTTTTCTCCTGCGGCCTCCCCACCTCTCTCAGCCTTCACAGAACTGAAGAGAGCGAGGGCCTTGCTCTGGGTCAGGCTTTGACTTAAGGGACGGTTGTGACTTGCTTGATCTTCCATCCAGACCATGCAAACCTTCTCTATATCAGCGGTAAGGCTGTTTCGCTTTCTTGTTATGCATGCGTTCACTGGAGTGATGCTCAATTTCCTTCCAGAATTTTTCCTTTGCATTCACAACTTGGCTAACTGTAGCGAGAGACCTAGCTTTTGGCCTGTCTTGGCTTTCAACATGCCTTCCTCATCAAGCTTAATCATTGCTAGCCTTTCACTTAAGTAAGGAACATGTGACTCTTCCTGTCACTTGAACCCTAAGGGGCCATTGTAGGGTTACTGATTGACCTAATTTCAGTTTTGTGTCTCCGGGAATAGGGAGTCCCAAGGAGAGGGGGAAAAAAAAAAAAACCAGGGGACTAGCTGGTTGGCACTCGGAACACATGCAATATTTATTAAGTTCCCATCTTCTATGGACACAGTTGGTGGGGCCCCAAACAGTTATAATAGTCACATTAAAGGTCACTGAGCACAGATCACCCTAAAAAATATAATAATAATGAAAAAGTTTGCAATATTATGAGAATTACCAAAATCAACAGAGACACAGAGTGAACACATGCTGTTGGAAAAATGGCACCAATAGACTTGCTGGGTGCCCGGATGCCATGAACATTGAATTTGTGAAAAACGTGCTATCTGCAAATTGCCATGAGGCGAAAGGCAATAAAACAGGGTATGCCTGTACATTCCCTATGCTCTACTTTATGTTCCCCTCACTTGTGTATTTTATGATTGGAAGTTTGTACCTCTTAATCCCCTTCACCTATTTTTGCCCTCCTCCTAACCCCCTCCCTCTGGCAACAGGTTTGCAATACAGTTTGCTCTCTGTGTTCATGAGTCTGTTTCTGTTTTGTTCTGTTTGTTCATTTGTTGTTTTAGGTCCCACATATGAGTGAAATCATATGGTATTTGTCTTTCACTGTCTGACTTATTTCACTTAGCACAATACCCTGGGGGTCCATCCATGTTGTTGCAAATCAAGATTTTATTCTCTCTGATGGCTGAGTAATATCCTTTCGTATACATATACCATGTCTTTATCCGCCCATCTGTGGATGGACACTGAGGCTGCTTTCGTATCTTGGCTATTGTAAATAATGCTGCAAAAAACATAGGGGTGCAGTTATCTTTTTTTTTTTAAAGATTTTATTTATTTGAGAGAGAGAGAGAGAGAGATTGAGAATGAAAGGAGAGAGTCAGCGGGAGAAGCAGACTCCCTGCTGAGCAGGGAGCCTCATTTGGGACTCGATCCTAGGACTCCAGGATCATGACCTGAGCTGAAGGCAGTTGCTCAACCAACTGAGCCACCCAGGCACCTGCAGTTATCTTTTTGAATTAGTTTTTTCACTTTCTCTGGTTAAATACTAAGAAGTGGAATCATTAGATTGTATGGTATTTCTATTTTTAGTGTTGACGAATCTTCCTACTCTTTTCCATAGTGGCTACACCCATTTATATTCTCACCAGCGGTGCGTAAGAGTTGCCTTTTCTCCGCATCCTTGCCAGCACTTGTTATTTCTTCTTTTTGATACGAGTCATTCTGACAGGTGTGAGGGGGGCGCTCATTATGGTTTTGATTTGCATTTCCCTGATGGTCAGTGATGTCAAGTGTCTTGTGTCTGTTGTCCATTTGTATATTGTTGGAAAAATGTCTATTCAAGTCCTCTGCCCATTTAAAAAAATCAGATGATGGTGATGATCAGTGTTGAGTTGTATGAGTTCTTTTAAAAATTTTTTTATCATTAACATCCAATGTTGTATTAATTTCAGGTGTAAAATGTAGTGATTCAACGCTTTCTTACCCCACCTAGTGCCCATCATGACAAGTGTACCCCTCATCCCTGTTTCACCCATCCCTCTAGTAACCATCAGTTTGTTCTTAACAGTTAGGAGTCTCTTAGGGCCCCTGGGTGGCTCAGTGGGTTAAGCCTCTGCCTTTGGCTCAGGTCATGATCTCAAGGTCCCGAGATTGAGCCCTGCATTGGGCTTCTTGCTGAGCAAGGAGTCTGCCTTGCCCTCTGCCCCCACACTCCTGAGCTCATGCAGGCTCTCTCTCGCAAAAACTAAATAAAATCTTTTTTTTTTTTAATCTGTTTCTTTGCTTCTCTCTCTCTTTTTTCTTTTGCTCATTTGTTTTGTTTTTTAAATTCCACATATGAGTGAAATCATATGATATTTGCTATTTTTCCTGACTTATCTCACTTAGCATTATACTCTCTAGCTCCAACCATGTCATTGCCAATGGTGAGGTTTCATTCATTCATACATACATACATGTACCACTTCTTCACTCTTTTTTCTGTGGATCAGAACTTGGGCTGCTTCCATATTTGGCTGTTGTAAACAATGTTTCTATAGAGGGGTGCATGTATCCCTTTGAATTGGTGTTTTTGTATTGTTGGGGTCAATACCCAGTAGCATGATTACTGGATCATAGGGCAGTTCTACTTTTAACTTTTTGAGGAAACTCCATACTGTTTTCCACAGTGGCTGCACCAGCTTGCATTCCCACCAATAGTGCAAGCGGGTTCCTCTGTTGGCCATCTGGATATCTTCTTTGGAGAAATGTCTATTCATGCCTTCTGCCTATTTTTAAATTGGATTATTTGTTTTTGGGTGTTGATTTGTAGAAGTTCTTTATATGTTTTGGATACTAACCCTGAGTTGTATAGATTCTTTATAAATTCTGGGCTTTAACTCCTTATATGTCATAGCATTTGCAAACATCTTCTACTATTTACCTTTTCATTTTTTAAAAAAGATTTTATTTATTTATTTGACAGACCAAGTAGGCAGAGGCAGGTAGAAAGAGAGGAAGGGAAGCAGGCTCCCCGCTGAGCAGAGAACCTGATGCGGGGCTCAGTTCCAGGACCCTGAGATCATGACCCGAGCCAAAGGCAGAGGCCCAATCCACTGAGCCACCCAGGCACCCCTGCCTTTTCATTTTATTGATGATTTCTTTCACTGTGCAAAAGCTTTTTAGTTTGCTATATTTCTAATTATTTATTTTTGTTTTGTTGCCCCTGCCTGAGGAGAAATTTCTAAAATATTTTTTTTTCAACATCATTAACCATCAGGGAAATTCAAATCAAAACCACATTGAGATACCACCTTATACCAGTTAGAATGGCCAAAATTAATGAGGCAGGAAACAACAAATGTTGGAGAAGATGTAGAGAAAGGGGAATCCTCTTAAAGTAATATTGTTAAGACTGATGTCTAATGGGTGTCTGGCCAGCTCAGTTGGTAGCATGTGATTCTTGATCTTGGAGTTGTGAGTTCAAGCCCCATGTTGGGTGTAGAGATTACTTAAAAATAAAATCTCAAAAGAAAAAGACTAATGTCTAATAATTTACTTTGTGTTTTCTTTTAGAGGTTTTATTGTTTTAAGCCTTATATTTAGGTCTTTAATGCATTTTTAGAGTTTACTTTGAATATGCTATAAGAAAGTTGTCTAGTTTCCTTCTTTCTCATGTAGCTGTCCAGTTTTCCCATCCCTATTTATTGAAGAGACCATCTTTTTCCCATTGTACATTCTCTCCTCCTTTGTCTGCCCATATAAGTGTGGGTTTCTTTCTAGGTTCTCTGTTCCATTGATCTATATGTCTGTTTTTATGTCAGTACCATACTGATTATTATAGCTTTGTTGTATGGTTTGAAATCTGGGAGTATGATACTTCCAGCTTTGTTTCTCTTTCTCAAGATGCCATGACTATTTAGGATCTTTTGAGGTTACATACAAATTTTAGGACTATTTATTCTTGTTCTTAAAAAAATACTATTAGTATTTTGATAGGGATTGCATTGATTCAGCAGATTGCTTTTGGTAGTGTGAATATTTTAACAGCATTCTTCCAATCCACGAGCATGGTATATCTTTCCATTTATTCATGGTATCTTTATCATTTTAAAGATCTTATTTATTTGTTTGAGAGAGAGAGAGTATGAGCGTGGGTGAAGGGCTGAGGGTGAGGGACAAACAGATTCCCCACTGAACAGGGACTTGATCCCAGGACCCTGAGATCATGACCCAAGCTAAAGGCAGTTGCTCAACTGACTGAGCCACTCAGGCACACCTATTTGTGTTAGGTTTAATTTCTTTCATCATTATCTTAGCGTTTATAGAGTACTGGTCTTTTACCTACTTGGCTAAATTGATTCCTAGATATTTTATTATTTTTTGATGCAATTATAAGTAGGATTATTTTATTTATTTTTTAAAAAGATGTGTTTATTTAGGGGCACCTGGGTGGCTCGGTTGGTTAAGTATCTGCCTTCACATCAGGTCATGATTCCAGAGTCCCGGGATCCAGCCCTGTGTTGGTCTCCCTGCTCAGTGGGAAGTCTGCTTCTCCCTCTACCCCTCACCCAACTTGTGCTTTCTCTCCCTCACTCTCTTTCAAATAAATAAATAAAATCTTCAATAATTTGAAAAAAGATCTTTTTATTTATCTGAGAGAGAGAAAGAGTGAGTGAGAGAGAGAGAGCACAAGCAAGGGGAGGGAGAGAGAGAAGCAGACTCCCCACTGAGCAGGGAGCCCAATGAGGAGTTCGATCCCAGGGTCCTGGGATCATAACCTGAGTCAAAGACAGATGCCTAACTGAGCCACCCAGGTGCCCCAGTGGATTGTTTTCTTAATTTCTTTTTCTGCTACTTCATTATTAGTATATAGAAATACAACAGATTCCTGTGTATTAATTTTGTATCCTGCAGTTTTACTGAATTCATTTATTAGTTCTAATAGTTTTTTTGATGGAATGTTTAATGTTTTCCATATATAGTATCATGTCATCTGCAAAGAGTGACAGTTTAACTTTTTCTTAACTTTTTCTTTCCTTTTGCTTCTTTTTGTTGTCTGATTGCTGTGAGTAGGATTCCAATATTATGTTGATTAAAAGTGCTGAGAATTGATATCCTTGCTTTGTTCCTGATTTTAGAGGGAAAACCTCCAGCTTTTCACTTTTGAGTGTGATGTTTGTCATTTATGGCCTTTATTATATTGAGATATGTGCCTTCCATACCCACTTTGTTGAGAGTTTGTATTGTAAATAGATGTCAAGTTTTGTCAAGTGCTTTCTTCTGCATTAATTGAGATAATCATATTTTTATTCTTCATGTTATTTAGTGTATCATGTTGTTTGGTTAGCAGATATTGAACCATTCTTGCATCTGTGGAATAAATCTTATCTGATCATGATATACAATCCTTTAAATATATTTTTGAATTTGGTTTGCTAATATTTTATTGAGGACTTTGCCATCTACACTCGCCAAGGATATTGGCCTATAATTCTCTTTTTATCTGCTGTCTTTGGTTTTGGTATCTGGAAATTCTAGCCTCATAAAGTGAATTTGGAAGAATTCTATTACAGTGTTTTTAGAATAGTTTGTGGATAGGTATTCTTCTTTAAATGTTTGTAGAATCCACCTGTGAAGCCGTCTGGTCCTGGACTTTTGTTTGTTAGGAGTTTTCTTATTACCATTTCAATTTCATTATTAGTAATTGATGCATTTAGATTTTCCATTTCTCTCTGATTCTGTCTTGGAAGATCATATAATTCTAGCAATTTATCCATTTCTTCTAAGTTGTCCAATTTGTTGGTGTGTAATTGTTCATAGTGGACTCTTTTAATTCTTTGTATTTCTGTGGGGTTGGTTGTAAGTTCTTCTCTTTCTTTTCTGATTTTACTTATTTGGGCCTTATCTCTCTTTTTTTCTTTGAAGAATCTGACTAACAGGTTATCAATTTTGTTCATCTTTTCAAAGAAGGAACTCTTAGTTCATATGTCCTTTCTTTTACTAACTTTAGGCTTTTTTCCTTCTTTTTCTAGTTCCTTTAGGTGTACAGTTAGATGGTGTGTTTGAGATTTTTCTTGCTTGATGAGGTTGGCTTGTGCCATAAACTTCCCCCCTGAGAACTGTTTTTGTTGTGCGTCAACGATTTGGAACTGTTGTGTTTCCATCCTTACTTCTCTCCAGGTATTTATTATTTCCTCTTTGATTTCTTCTTTGACCTTTTGGTTGTTTATAGCATGTTGATTAGCCTTCACCTGTTTGTGTTTTTTCCAAATTTTTTTTTGTAATTGATTTCTGGTTTCTTACTGCTGTGGTCAGAATAAATATTTGCTGTGATTTCAAACTTTTCAAATTTATTAAGACTGGTCTTTTGGCTTAACATGTGATCTGTCATGAAAAGTTCTATGTGCAATTGAAAAGAATGTTTATTCCTTTGTTTTGGGATGGAATGTCTGTATATATCTATTATGTCCATCTGGTCTAATATGTCATTGAAAGCCACTGTTTGCTTATTGATTTTCTGTCTGGATGATCTATCCATTGATATAAGCAGGGTGTTAAAGTCTCCTACTATTATTATATTATTATTAATTTCTCTTTTTATGTCTCTTAACATTTGCTTTTTATATTTATGTCCTCCTTTGTTGAGTGTATAGTTTTTTGTGGGGGGGGTATAGATATTTACAATTATTCTATCTTCTTATTGGGTTGATATCTTTAGTAGTATTAATGCCTTTTTTTGTCTCCTGTTACAGTCTTTGCTTTAAAGTCTATTTTGTCTGATAAAAGTATTGCTACCCCACCTTTCTTTTTCTTTCCATTTGTATGAATATATTTTTCCATCCTTTTTAGATCTGCAGTGAGTCTCTTGTAGGCAACATATAAATGGGTTTTGTTTTTATCTCTTCAGTCACTCTGTGTCTATTGATCGGAGTAGTTCATTTACATTTAAAGTAAGTATAGATAGACATGTCCTTAATGCCATTTTGTCCACTGTTTTCTTGTTTTTCTTCTCTTGATCTCTTCCCTTATGATTTGATAACTATCGTTGGTATTATGTTTGGATTCCTTTCTCTCTATTTTTTTAATCTAAGTTTTTGGGTTTTGGTTACCATGAGGTTCATATATAACATCATATGTATGTGGCAGTATTTTAAGTTCATGGTCACTTCAGCTTAAATATGTTTTAAAGATTTTTATTTATTTATTTGACAGAGATGACACGTAGTCAGAGAGGCAGGCAGAGAGAGAGAGAGGGGTGGAAGCAGGCTCCCTGCTAAGCAGAGAGACCTATGCGGGGCTCCATCCCAGGATCCTAGGATCATGACCTGAGCTGAAGGCAGAGTCTTTAACTCACTGAGCCACAAAGGCACCCCCAGCTTAAATACATTTTAAAGCACTCTATTTTTAACCCCCAGCTCTACGGTTTAAGTATGTGATATCATACTTTATATCTTTTTATATTGTATGTCACTTAACTAATTATTGCAGATATTGTTGATTTTACTACTTTTGTCTCTTAACCTTCATACTGTCTTTTAAAGTAGTGAATCCATTACCTTTACCATATGTTTGCTTTTACCAGTGAGATTTTTCCTTTGATAATTTTTTTTAACCTTGAGGTATGACCTTTTCTCTTCCACCTGAAGAAGTCCCTTTAACATTTCTTGTAAGGTTGGTTTAGTGGATGAATGTCTTTAACATTTGTTATTTAGAAAACGATTTCTCCTTCAGTTCTGAGTGATAACCTTGCCAGGTAAAGTATTCTTAGTTGTAGGTTGAATATATCGTGTCATTTTCTATTGGCTATAATGTTTCTGCTAAAGAATCAGCTGCTAATCTTATGGGTGTTTCCTGTGTTTAACTAGTTGCTTTTCTGTTGCTATTTTTTAAAAAAGAGTTTATTCATTTATTTGTTTGTCTATAGAGAAAGTGAGTGAGGGGAGAGGCAGAGCAAAAGAGAGAATCTCAGACTCCTTTCTGAGCACAGAGCCCAACACAGAGCTCAGTCTCATGACCTGAGCTGAGATGAAGAGTCAGATGCTTAACCAGCTGAGCCACCCAGGCACTCCCCTTTCTGTTGCTGTTTTTAAGATTCTCTCCTTATCTTGAATTTTTGATTTTTAAAATTTAAATTCAATTAGCCAACATATAGTATATCGTTAGTTTCAGATGTGATGTTCAATAATTCATCAGTGCTCAACTCTATGGTCAACTAATTCTTGACATTTAAATTACTGTGTCTTGGTGTGGACATCCTTTTGGGGGCTCTCTGTGATTCATGAACTTAACTATTTCCCTTTGCAGGTTAGGGAATTTTTCAGCTATTATGTCTTCAAACACATTGTCTTCCTTCCTCTCTCTTTCTTCTTTCGGGACCCCTGAGATATGAATGTTAGTATAAATTATGTTGTCCCAAAGGACACTTATTACCATCCTCATTTTAAAAAAATTCTTTTTTTTTAAATGATTGTATTCATTTATTTAACAGAGATCACTAGTAGGCAGAGAGGCAGGCAGAGAAAGAGGGGGAAGCAGGCTCCCTGCCAAGCAGAGAGCCCGATGTGGGGCTCAATCCCAGGACCCTGAGATCATGACCTGAGCCAAAGGCAGAGGCTTTAACCCACTAAGCCACCCAGGTGCCCCTAAAAAAATTATTTTTGCTATTTTGCTTGAATGATCTTTCAGTACCCTTTGTTCTAGATCACTAATCTCTTCTTCTGCATCATCTAAGCTGCTCTTGATTCCCTTTACTGTATTTTTCATTTCAGTTATTGTATCCTTTAATGCTGATCGGTTCCTCTTTATATATTTTCTCTTTGACAGTTTTCACTCTGTTCATAATTCTCCTGAGTTTGGTGAGCATTTTTTTTTGTCTGTTCTTTCATTTGAAGCATATTTCTCTGTCTCCTCATTTTGCTTGTGTTCTGTGTTTGTTTCTATGTATTAAATACCCAGATATCTCTACTGGTCTTTAAGGAGTGGCCTTATGTGGAAGGCATCCTGTGGGATTCAGAATGCAGTACCTCTGGTTATGAGAACCAGGTTCTCCAGATGTATCCCTTTGAGGGCTGAGCTGTGATTGCTGCCAGCATGCTGGTGGGGCTTGCCACAGCCTGGGTGGCTTTGAGGACCACGTGTGATTTTACCATTGCACTGGTGGGTAGTGCTTGTCCTCCCTGAGGAGCCACTTTAGTGGTGCACCTGCCCTGACTATGGGTTTGGCAGGGCAACAGCTGCTTTGGTGGAACACAGTTCCTGGCTGTGGCTGTTTCCTGGGTGTAGTGGATCAGTAGCTGCTGAGGTGGGGCTCTGGTCACTACTGAGGCCACTTGCTGGGTGTGTCAGGACATGATCTACTTTGCAGGGAAGTGACTACTTGGATGCAAGTGATGGGGAGGGTGTGTCTACAGGAGAACATTTGAGAGAGGTGAGTCCACAGAGGAGGGAGTGGTGCTAGTAATATAGATGGAGAGTGCTAGAACCGGCATCAGGGCCCTTGCCTCATTTAGCTCTGAGAACAGGGACAGCTGGACTCCCACACCCCAAATCGGAAGTGGGAAAATCCTTCCCTGGGGAGATGGACCAGCTCAAGAGGAAGAAGCTATAGAGACTTCCTTGTAGGGGATCCCAACCATCTTTTGTATGAAAAGATGCTCTGCCTCACCTGTAATCAGAAAAATGCAAACCAAAACAAAAATGTGGGGCACCTGGGTGGTTCAGTAGGTTGAGTGTCCAACTCTTGATTTCGGCTCAGGTCATGGTCTCAAGGTCGTGGTATGGAGACCCTTGTTGGGCTCTGCACTGGGCAGGGAGCCTGCTTAGGATTCTTCTTCTTGGATCCTTCTTGGGATTCTCTCCCTCTTCCCTCCCCCCGCTCATGCTCAACAAACAAACAAATAAACAAATACATAAAGTCTTTTAAAAAATGAGATCTAGGGGCACCTGGGTGGCTCAGTGGGTTAAAGCCTCTGCCTTCAGCTTAGGTCATGATCCCAGGGTCCTGGGATCGAGACCCACATCAGGCTCTCTGCTCAGTGGGGAGCCTGCTTCCCCCTCTCTCTGCCTGCCTCTCGGCCTGCTTGTGATCTCTGTCTGTCAAATAAATAAATAAATAAAATCTTTAAAAAAAAATGAGATCTAATGTCCTATAAGAGGGGAAAACATTAAGGTGTGCTAAAACCAAATGTTGGAAATATTTAGGGAAACCTGAACTGGTACACACACTACTTCGAAAACCGTTCGTTAATAGTAGAAGCCCATAACCTACATGAACTTTCAGTGTGGATACAGAGAGGCAAGAATACAAGGAGATGCCTTGTGGCAGTTTATAATAGCAAAACCACGGAAACAACCTCATGTACTCAAGGAATGGGAATAAATAAATGTACAATTTATACCATGGGATAGCATGAGAGTTAAAATGAATGAATCATGTAGGGGAGGAAAATTTTCCCCCTTCTTTTTAGGTTCTTTGGCTGGTCTCATAATTAATTTTACATAAGGCAAGTTGACAGGATAAAAACCAATTTCATTTTGTATGAATGGAAGCTTCATAAAAATATGAGTCAAAGAAATGACCAAAGCAGGAAGCTTTTATACCTTGTGGACAAAGAAACAATACGTTCATCTAGAATTGACTGAACAGATGGGTTTGTGTTGGGGCAGTAGGTTGGTGAACTAAGAATGTTTGTATAGCCATTCTCAGCCCTTGTTTTTTAGTATCTGGTAATGAGTGCCTTCTACCTTCCTGGTGCAGGAAGGGTGCCTTCCTTCCTCCTCTCCTCCCTACCTCTCCATTCCCCTCCCCTCTGCTTTCTCTCTCTCTCTTTCTTTCAGATTTTAAACATTTATTTATCAGAGAGAGAGCACATATGCACAAGTCGGGGGAGACTCAGGGAGAGAGAGGGGGAGAAGCAGACTCCCCTCTGAGCAGGGAGCCTGATGTGGGGCTCAATCCCAAGACCCTGGGATCATGACCTGAGCCGAAGGCAGAGGCTTTAACCCACTGAGCCACCCAGGCATCACGGAAGGGGATCTTTCATGTGGGATATTTATCTCCTATTTTCAGGGAGACAAGGGAGGGTCAGAGTGTCCTCCTTGCTCTGGTTGTTTCTCGAGTACCTTTAGTTCCAAATAATCAATATGCCAAAGTGGCATATTTTGGAGTGGCATATTCTGCTCCCCTTCCATTCTATATATCCCTTTGAAACTTAAAAAAAAAATGTTGAATGAAAAAAATGAATGACCAAAGTATAATTTTCAACCAGGTTCTTCACTGGAAGCAACAGAGAGTGCTTCTGACTTAAGCAGGAAAGGGTTTTGTTGAGGAGCTGATAGAGTCTCCAGGAAAGCTGGAGAAGCAGGGTCCAGAACTGAAGCCCCTGGTGGCAGCTGATCCTTGGGCTCCCTTGTGGGCAATGCCCCCACTGTCAGGGCCAGGGGTGGCTCGCAGCTCCCGTGGTCCGGTGCTTGCCCTGAGCTGCAAGCCTGAAGGCCAGCTGGGAGGGTGGAAAGCTGTTCTTTTTAGCTTTTATGGTGGAGGGGACTCTTCCTCCTCCTTGGAAGGGATTTCCAACCCTGAGCAGCCAAAGGAATGACGAATGGCCACATTGCTGTCTTTCACATACAACTTACAAACACCCACAGCCGTAGCCCAGGCTGCTTGGAGATAAAGACTCAGTGAAAGGAGGAAATCTTCGGTGAGGTTGGTGTGCATTAACTCTGGGGTAATAGAGGCCTCTGAGGAGGAAGGTAGGGGAGAAGATGGGGTCCTTCAATTGGATCTAAAACAGTTTATTTCTTTTTTTTTTTTTCTAAGATTTTATTTATTTATTTGAGAGAGAGAGGGCCTGAGCTCAAGCAGGGGTAGGGGCAAAGGAAGAAACAGAAGAGGGAGCCTGATGTGGGGCTTGCTCCTAGGACCCCAAGATCACGACCTGAGCCCAAGGCAGACACTTAACCAATTGAGCCACCCAGGTGTCCCAGAACATTTTATTTCTTAAAAATAAAATCTCTGGGGGCGCCTGGGTGGCTCAGTGGGTTAAGCCTCTGCCTTCGGCTCAGGTCATGATCTCAGGGTCCTGGGATCGAGTCCCACATCCGGCTCTCTGCTCGGCGGGGAGCCCGCTTCCTCCTCTCTCTCTGCCTGCCTCTCTGCCTACTTGTGATCTCTCTCTGTCAAATAAATAAATAAAATCTTAAAAAAAAATAAAATAAAATCTCTGAAGCAAAAGATGTTAAAATCTATTTATGCTTGGTGGTGGGTTACAGGGGCATTGTTATTTTCCTCATTTATCTGTACTTTACAAATATTTCCTGATTAAAGTGACTGCAATAGGGGTGCCTGGGTGGCTCAGTCTTTAAGCCTCTGCCTTCTGCTCAGGTCATGATCTCAGGGTCCTGGGATCAAGCCCCACATCAGGCTCCCTGCTTGGCGGGAGGCCTGCTTCTCCGTCTCCCACTCCCCCTGCTTGTGTTCCCTCTCTAGGTGTCTCTTTCTTTCTGTGTGTCAATTAAATAAATAAAATCTTAAAGAAATAAAGTGACTGCAATCAATCTAAAGTATGGGTCAGCCACTCTGACGCACAGCAGGAGAGGACAGTTTTGCTCATTAGCACCCACCTACCTTCCATGTTTCCCTTGCTAGGGTGCAGCCTCCCCATCCCCCCACTATCCCCTCCATCAACTGAGAGCTGGCAGGGCTGCTTGGTGGAAATTGTGAGTCTTAGTAAGGCTTGGCCTGGTGTTCTTCACAGGGAAGGAGTGATTCATGTCATGATGGAAATCCTCAGCCCTGGAAGCTGCATCCCAAGGAGTTATCTGGTTTGGGAGATCTGAGACAAAAACTTGAAGGGAGAGCAAAACTCTTAGAAAAGTTGGAAAGGTTTTCCTAAAAAAAAAAAAAAAAAAAAAAGTTCAGACACTGATTCATTGATTCTACTCTGGCCAGTGGAAGTGAGTTAATGTGTCTTTTTCTGTGTATTTTTTCTGTATAGATAATTTTTTAAATATAATTTTATTTCTTTTTTTTTTAAAGCTGATTTTGTTTTTAGATTTTATTTATTTATTTGACAGACAGAGATCACAAGTAGGCAGAGAGGCAGGCAGAGAGAGAGAGGGGAAGCAGGCTCCCTGCTAAGCAGAGAGCCTGATGTGGGGCTCGATCCCAGGACCCTGAGATCATGACCTGAGCCGAAGGCAGAGGCTTTAACCCACTAGAGCCACATAGGCGCCCCTAAATATAACTTTCTATATTTTTTCTATCATTTTTCTATATGTAGTTTTCATAATTGAGACATAATGGATATATAACATCATACAAGTTTCAGGTGTCCTGTCCCTTTGGGTGGATTCAATACATTGATATATGGCAATATGATTACAACCAGAGTACTAGCTAACACCTCTATCACATCACATAATTGTCCTGTATGTGCGTGTGTGTGTGTGTGTGTGTTTGTGTGTGTGTGTGGTGAGGATATTTATGATCTAGTCTCTTCACATCTTTGAAGTATATCATATATAATCAGTAAGCCGTGCATTCGATCTCCAGAACTGATTCATCTTCTCGTTGCAAATGTGTACTTTTTAACAACATCCCTCCGACTCTACCCACGCCCCCAGCCCCTGGTAACCACCATTCTACTCTCTGTTTCTATTAATTTGACTTCTTAAAATTCCGCGTGCTTGAGATCACACAATATTTGTCTTTCTCTGTCTGACTTAGCTCACTTAGCTTAAAGCCCTCAAGTTCCATCCACGTTGTTGCAAACGACAGGGTCTTCTTTGTCATAGCTGAATAATATTCTCTACCCCATCTCCTTATCCGTTTATCCACTGATAGACCCTTAGGTTGTTTCCATGTCTTGGCTATTGTGAATAATGGTGCATCCAAAATAAGTTTTAATAACAGGACATCAATTTCTCCCTGTCCCTCCCCACCCAAGTAAATGGTTAGCAAACATGTAAAGACTATGGGTTTGAAAAGATACCAAATTGTTAGCCTGTCAGCGTTCTCACCTGTCCTAGTTTGGTCTTTCGCATAGTTTCTAGACTATAATGTGAGCTTAAGAAATGTGAGGTATTATTACTCAACAGCAAAAAAGCAAATAACCTGAATAAAAAAGGGACAAAGGACTTGGATAGATATTTCTGCAGAGATGATACACACAAGGCCAGCAAGCACATGGAAAAATGCTCAGCATCCCTCCTCATCTGGGAAATGCCATCTCAAAACCACAATGAGACATCACCTCATACACATTAGGGTGGCTCCTAATCAAAACCACAGAAAAAGAGCAAATCTTGGCGAGGAGGTGGAGAAGTTGGAACCCTTTCTGTTGGTGAGATCGCGGACTGGTGCAGCCTTGATGGAAAACAGGATGATGATGCCTCAAAACATTAAAAGTAGAATTACCATATGATCCAGCTGCTGGGTCTCTATTCAAAAGAACTGAAAGAGCATCACAAAGAGAGAGTTGCACACCCCTGTCCCTAGTGGCATCATGCACAATCGCCAAGAGGTGGAAGCAACAAAAGCATCCATTGGTGGATGAACAGACAAAACGTGGTCAAGACACACAATGGAGTATCATTCAGCCTTCAAAAGGAAGGAAATTCTGATGCTTGCTGCAACATGGAAGAAGCTGGAGAACATTGGGCTAAGTGAAATAAGCTAGACATGAAGAGATAAATGCTGCGTGATTCTGCATGTATGGGGTATGTAGAGTAGTCAGATTTGTAGAAGCAGAAAGTGGATGGGAGGTTGCCAGGGTGTGGGGGAGAGGAACGGAGAGCTGTTGGCTGATGGGTATAGAGTTTGCGTGTGATATGAAAAAGTTCTTGGGGCACCTGGATGGCTCAGTTGGTTAAGTGCCTGGCTCTTGATTTTGGCTCAAGTTGTGAACTCCGGGTCGTGAGATCGAACCCTGTGTGGGGCTCTGCATTGGGTGTGGAGCCTGATTCCCAACCCCCTCTCTCCCTCTCTCCCTCCCTGCAGTTCGCATGCATACCTGCGCACGTGCTCTCAATCTCTCTCTAAAAAAAAAAAGAAGGAAAATAGACCCAAGGGCATAGCTATTCCTTGCTCCTCAGACTTCTGCTTGGAGCACCTTTTAAGAGAAAGCCCTATGTCAAGATTAAGATTCTGCCAACAAGACAGGGCCTAGGGCAAGAAGGCTGGTATGGCTCAGGGGGGCACTGGGAGTATTCCTCATCAGTGAGGGCACAGTTTGCAGCCCCGAGGCCAGGAGAGGAGCTTGGACAGGGAATGGTGGTCAGCTTAGGGGAGCACAGCAGAAGGGCACATGCCTTTAGTGGGTCTGGCTGTCAGCTGTGGGGCGGGCCCTGGCTGTACTTGGCCTCTGCCAGGGCTCTGCATGAACAGGAGAGCTGGAGAGGCAGGATTAAGCTTCCCGCTCTTTCCCTCAGGTTTTGAAGGCACCAGTAGGGGATGCAGATGCTCTGCGGTGGTCCAGTCATCTGCATGCCTCATTTCCTCCTTGCGAGCTGCTCAAGCACAAGGGACCCTCTTTGCCCCTCATGGAATAGTACCCAGAAGGACCATAAATGTTTGGGGACTGGTTGCTGGGCTGACAAGGGAGCCAGCGCGAGGGGGGTGGTCCTAGAACTATTTCTAAGGAAAACACTGGTTTTTTCTTTCTTTTAAATACATCCATGTTGTTGTACAGCACCACCATCTATCTCATGCCTTTTTTTTTTTTTTTTTTTTAGATCTTAAAAATTTTTTATTTATTTGACAGCACAGGCAGGGGGAGCATCAAGCAGAGGGAAAAGCAGACTCCCTGTGGAGCAGGGAACCTGATGACACCGGGCTCAATCCCAGGACCAGGATTGGGATGTGAGCCAAAGGCAGATGCTTCACCCACTGAGCCACCCAGGAGCTCCCCGTAAGTCATTTTATCTTGTAAATTGGAAACTCTAACACCCATTAACCAACAACTCCCCATCTCCCCTCGTCCCAGCCCTTGGCAACTACCGTTAACAATTTGTCTTTATGATTTTGATGACTCTAGATGTCTGCTGTAAGTAGAGTCATACAGTGTTTGTCTTTCTGTGACTGACTTATTTCCCTTCACATAATGTCCTCAAGTATCCGCGCAGTAGCATAAGTCAGGATTTCCTTCATTTGTTCAAGTTGAATCATATCCCATTGTAAGTATAGACCACATTTTGCTTTTCCATCCATTTACCAGTGGGTGCTTGGGTTGCTTCCATGTGTTTGCTCTTTTGAATAATGCTGCTCTGAACATGGGTGTATGAACATCTCTTCAAGATCCTGCTCTCAGTTCTTTTGAGGATATACCCAGAAGTGGGTTCGCCAGATCATAGGGTAGCTCCAGTTTTGCTGTTTTGAGGAACAATCATTCTGTTTTCCACAGTGGCCGCCCTGTTTTACATTCCCACCAACGATGTTTTCTATTCCCACCAACAGTGGGAACATCCCCGCCAACCCTTGTGTTCCCTTGTTGTTTTCTTAAATTGCGGCCATCCTAATGGGTGTGAGGTGGTATCTGGTTGTTGTGATTCCTGTTTCCCTGGTGATCAGTGACGGTGAGCGTCTTTTCGTGCATCTCATGGCCATCTGTGTGTTATCTCTGAGGACCGGTCTGTTCAGATCCTTTGCCGGTTTGAGTCAGTTGTTTGTTTTTTTGTTGTCGTGTTTTGGGAGTTCTCTACATAGTCTGGGTATTAATCCCTTACGGAGTTAGGATTTGCAAATATGTTCTCCTGTTCTGTGAGCCTTTCCACTCTATGAATAGTGTGGTTTTTTCCTTGATTTTTCTGCTCCCCCACCTCCTGCATTGAGATCTAATTAACACACAGCACCATGTACAGCTAATGACTTTCCCACATTGTGAAGTGATTGCCACAGTAAGTTTAGCTAACACCCATTATCTCATACAGAAAAAAACAATTCTCTTCCTTTTGATGAGAACTGTGAGGAAATACTCTTTTAACAACTTCTGAATAGACCATACAGCCGTGGTACCTGCAGTCATCGCGTGGCACATTCCGTCCCGAGGACTGATTGATAGTTCTTTTTAAAAAAATTTGTTTATTTATTTATTTATTTGACAGACAGTGATCACAAGTAGTCAGAGAGGCAGGCAGGGAGAGAGAGGAGGAAGCAGGCTCTCTGCAGAGCAGGGAGCCTGATGTGGGGCTCCATCCCAGGACCCTGGGATCATGACCTCAGCTGAAGGCAGAGGTCTCAACTCACTGAGCCACGCAGGCGCCCCTTGATTGATCTTTCAATTGGAAATTCATACCTTGTGACCACTTTCATCCAGTTCCCCCGTCTTAGCTTCTGCTAACAACGAATCTGATCTCTTTTTCTAGTATTTGGTTTTTTGGTTTGTTTTTAAGATTCCACGTTAAGAGAGATTAGACAGTGTTTGTCTTTCTCTGACTTATTTCACTTTGCATAATCCTCTCAAGGTTCATCCATGTTGTCAGAATGGCAGGAGTTCCTTTTTCTAATGTCTGAATAATATTCCACTGTGTATATATATATATATATATACCATGATTTTTTTTTATGGATACTTAAGTTGTTTCCTTGTCTTGGCTAATGTAAATAATGCTGCAACGAACATGGGCGTACACATGCCTCTTTGATAGAGTGTTATTATTTCTATTTCTAGAGGTGATAGTGCTGGATCATATACTAGTTCTATTTTAAATGTTTTTGGGCAACCTCCTGTATTTTTTTCCATACTGGTTGCACCAATTTACAATTCCATCAAAACTATAAGAGAGTTCTCACTTCTCCAGCTCTTTGCCAGTATTTGTTATCTCTTATCTTTTTAATGACAGCCATTCTAACAGGAGGGAGGTGATACCTCATTATGTTTTTGACTTAGATTTCCTTGATAGTTAGGAATATTGAGTACATTTTCTTGGTACTTGTTAGCTATTTGTATATCTTCCTTGAAAAACTGCCTATTCAGGTCCTTTGTTCATTTTTAATTGGATTATTTTTTGTTTGGGGGTTTTTGGTGTTTTTTTGTGTGTGGGTTTTTGTTGCTTTCCTATTGACTTGTGTGAGTTCTTTTAATGTTTTGGATATTAACCTTTTATTAGATAAATAATTTGCAAGTATTTTGTCTCATTCCACAGGTTACAGTTTCATTTTGTTGATAATTTCTTCTGCTGTGCAGAAGCTTTTTAGTTTGATGTAGTCCCACTTGTTGATTTTTCATTTGTTGCTTGTGCTTTAGGTGTCCTATCCAAAAAGTCATTGCCAACATCCATGTCAAGGGCCTTCTTTCTTTTTCTTATACATATACTTTTTTAAGAGTTTATTTATTTATTTGACAGAGATCACAAGTAGGCAGAGCAGCAGGCAGAGAGAGGTGGGGAGGCAGGCTTCCTGCTGAGCAGAGAGCCCAATGCAGGGCTCCATCCCAGGACCCTTAGATCATGACCTGAGCCAAAGGCAGAGGCTTAACCCACTGAGCCACCCAAGTGGCCCGGACTTTCTTTCTTATGTTTTCTTACAAGAGATTTATGGTTTCTGATCTTACATTAAAGTCTTTAATTCTTGTCAAGTTAATTTTTGTGAGTGCTGTGAGATAGGGGTCTAGGTTCACTCTTTTCCCTGGGAATATGTAATTTTATTGAAGAGACTGTGTTTTCTCCATTGAGTGTTCTTGGCTCCCTTGTCAAATATTAGTTGACTATATAATGCATGGATTTATTTCTGGACTCTCGATTCTGTCCCATTGGCATATGTGTGTATTTCATGCCAGTACCATGCTGTTTTGATTACTATAACTTTATAATATAATTCAAAATCCAGAAGTGTGATGTTCCAGCTTTGTTCTTCATGAGGATTTTTTGGCTACTGAAGGTCTTTTGTGGTTCCATATACATTTTAGGATTGTTATTTATACATTTATTTAAAAAGTGCTATTGGAATCTTGATAGAGATTGCATTCAATCTATAAATAACTTAGTATGGACATTTTAATAATATTACTTTTCTTGAGAAACCATAATATTTTCATTCTAGTTCCTTAATAATTATAGTTACTTTTGTTTTTTAATTGAAATGTAGTTGACATACAATATATTGGTTTCAGGTGTACAACATAATTATTTGACATTTATATACATTATGAAATGCTCAGCGCAATAAGTATGGATACCGTCTGTCACCATGCAAAGTTATTACAGTATCACTGACTGTATTCGCTATGCTTTTAATTCCTGGGACTTACTTATTTCATAACTAATTTCATAGTTAATTTATCATAACTATTTCATAATTAATTTCTTTATCTATTTTGTCCATCCGTCCCACACCCTACCCCTCCAGCAACCATCAGCTCTCTGAATTTGAGTCTGTTTCTGTTTTTTCTTTTTGTTAGTTTTGGGTTTTTTTAATTCTACATATAAGTGAAATCATATGGTATTTGCCTTTCTTTGTCTGACTTATTTCATTTAGAATTATACTTTTTGGGTCCATCCAGGTTGTCACAAATGGCAAATTTCATTTTTTTATAGTTGAGTAAGATTCCATTGTATATACACACACACACACACACACATAGTGTATATATATACATTGTGTATACACATATACACACATATATACATGGTATATATATACATACATATACACACATGTGTGTGTTTTTTTTTTTTTTTTTTTTTTTTTTTAAAGATTTTATTTATTTATTTGACAGGCAGAGATCACAAGTAGGCAGAGAGGCAGGCAGAGAGAGAGGAAGAAGCAGGCTCCCTGCTGAGCAGAGAGCCCGACGCGGGGCTCGATCCCAGGACCCTGGGATCATGAACTGAGCCGAAGGCAGCGGCTTCAACCCACTGAGCCATCCAGGCGCCCCCACATGTGTGTTTTTATACATATATACATTGTGTGTGTGTCTATAGAGATATATATACACACACACTTCTTTATTCATTCATCTCTCAGTGGACACTTAGGCTGCTTCCATATCTTGGGTATTGTAGATAATCCTGCAGTACACATAGGGGTGCATATGTCTCTTTGGATTGGTGTTTTTGTTTGAGTAAATACCCAGAAGCAGAAATACTGAATTATATGATAATTTTGTTTTTAATTTTTTGAGGAAACATCATACTGTTTTCCTTTTTAAAAATTTTTTAAATTTTTAAATTGCTTTTTAAAATATTTTATTTGACAGACAGAGATCACAAGTAGGCAGAGAGGTAGGTAGGGGCAGGGGGCTGCGCAGAGAGCCTGATGGGGGGCTTGATCCCAGGACCCTGGGATCATGATCTAAGCCGAAGGCAGAGGCTTTAACCCACTGAGCCACCCAGGTGCCCCCACCATACTGTTTTTTTAGTGGCTGCACCAATTTATATACCCACCAACAGTGAAAGAAGATTCCCTTTTCTCCACATTTTTGCCAGCACCTGTTATTTTTTTATTGTTTTGATACTAGCCATTCTGACAGGTGTGAGCTGAGAGCTCATTGTGATTTTAATTTGCATTTCCCTGGACTGTCAGTGATGTTGAGTATCTTTTCATGTGTATATCTTCTTGGTAATTTGTATGCCATTTTGGGAATATGGCTATTAGTCCATTTTTAATTTTAAAAAATATTTTATTTATTTGAGAGAGAGCGATAGAGAGAGAACGAACAACAGCAGGGAACCTGACCTAGGAGTTATGATCCCAGGACTCTGGGATCATAACTTGAGCCAAAGGCAGATGCTTAACCAACTGAGCCACTCAGGTGCCCCCATTTTTATATTGAATTGATTTTTTTGTTGAGTTGTAGGAGTTCTTTACATATTTTGGATATTAACACCTTATCAGATATGACATTTGCAAATTCTCTTCCTATTCAGTAGGTTGCTTTTGTTTTGTTGATGGTTTCCGCCCCTGTGCAAAAGCTTTTTAGTTTGATGTAAGCCCAATTATTTATTTTTGCTTTTGTTGTCTTTGCTGGAGAAGACAGATCCAAAAGAATATTGCTAAGACTGATGTCAAAGAGTTTACTGCTGGGGCACGTGGGTAGCTCTGTTGGTTAAACCTCCAACTCTTGGTTTCAGCTCAAATCACAATTGATCTGAGTGACTTGAGATCAAGCCCCCATTCTGGGGCCGTGCTCAGAGGGGTCTGCTTCTTTCCCTCTCCTTCTGTCCCCTCCATTGCTTGTTCTCTCTCAAATAAATTAATCTAAAAAAAAGTTTACTGGGGACGCCTGGGTGGCTCAGTTGGTTGGACGACTGCCTTCGGCTCAGGTCATGATCCTGGAGTCCCGGGATCGAGTCCCGCATCAGGCTCCCAGCTCCATGGGGAGTCTGCTTCTCTCTCTGACCTTCTCCTTGTTCATGCTCTCTCTCTCACTATCTCTCTCTCAAGTAAATAAATAAAATCTTAAAAAAAAAAAAAGTTTACTGCCTATGTTTTCTGTTTTTTTTTTTTTTTTTTTTTAGTTTTATGGTTTCAGGTTTTATATTAATCCATTTCAAGCTTATTATTGTATATAATGTAAGAAAGTGGTATAATTTCATTCTTTTGCATGTAGCTATCTGGTTTTCCTGTCACCATTTACTGAAAAACTCTTTTCCCCATTGTATATGCATGCCTCCTTTGTCATAGATTAATTATCCATAGAAACGTGGGTTTCTCTCTTCTGTTCCATTGATATGTGTCTTGTTTTTATATCAGTACCATACAGTTTGGGTGACTATAACTACATTGTAGTATAGTTTGAAATCTGGGATGTGATACATGTAGCCTTATTTTTTCTCAAGATTGCTTTGACTATTTAGGGTCTCTTTTGGTTCCATACAAATTTTAGGATTGTTATTTTTACTTCTGTAAATAAATGCCTGTGGAATCTTGATGGGGATTGCATTGACTCTAGATGGCTTAGATAGTGTGGGCATTTTAATGATGCTAATCCTTCCAATCTATGAACCCAGGATACCTTTCCATTTATTTGTATCTTCTTCAATTTCTTTTCTTAACATCTTACAGTTTTCAGTGTAGAGATCTTCTATCTCCTTGATTAAATTTATTCCTAAGTATTTAGTGGTTTTGATGCTATTGTAAAGGAGATTGCTTTCATTTTTCTTCATTTTTAATTTAAATTCAATTAACATATAGTGTATTATTAGTTTCAGAGGTAGAATTTAGTGATTCATCGGTTGCATGTAATACCCAGTGCTCATTCCATCAAGTATCCTCCTTAATACCTGTCCCCCAATTACCCCATCCCCCACCAACTTCCCCTCCAGCAACCCTGTTTGTTCCCTGTAGTTGAGTCTCTTATGGTTTGTTTCTCTGTTTTCATCTTATTTTATTTTTCCTTCCCTTCCCCTATGTTCATCTGTTTTGTTTCTTAAATCCCACCTATGAGTGAAACCATATAGGATTTGTCTTTCTCAGACTGACTTATTTCAGTTAGCATAATACCTCTAGTTCCATCCATGTTGCAAATGGCAAGATTCTTATTCTTTTCATTGGCTGAGTAATATACCAGTATATATAATTATATATAATGTGTATTATACATTAATATAATTATATATATAAATATAAATATAAACATATATATATATATCTTCTTTATCCATTAATCTTTCAGTGGATACCTGGATTCCTTTCTTATTAAGATAATTTGTTGTTAGTGTATAAAACTATTGATTTTTTTATGTTAATCTTGTGTCCTGCAACTTTACGGAATTCGTTCATTAGATCTAACAGTTTTTGGTGGAGTCTCAATGGTTTTTTACACATAAAATCATGCCATCTGCAAACAGAGGCAATTTTCCTTTTTTAAAAAAAAATTTTATTTATTTGAGAGAGAGCATATGAGCCTGAGGGAGGGGCAGAGGGAGAAGGACAAGCAAACTCCAGGCTGCACAAGGAGCCTGTCATGGGGCTTGACCCCAGGACCCTGGGATCTCGACCTGAGCTGAAGGCAGATGCTTAATGGACTGAGCTGCTCAGGCGCTCCCTTTTTTTCTTTTTCTTGAGTGATTGCCTTAGCCGGAACTTCCAATACTGCGTTGGATAAGAGTGGTGAGAGTGGGAATTCTGTCTTGTACTTGATCGTAAAGAAAAAGCAATCAATGTTTCACTATTGAGTATGATATTAGCTATGGGTTTGTCATATATGGCTTTTTATTATGTTGAAGTACTTTACTCCTATACCTAAGTTATAGAGTTTATCATGAATGGATGCTGAATTTTTTCAAATGCTTTTTCTGTTTATCATTTTATTAATGTGGCATATGATATTGATTTGTGTATGTTGAACCACTCTTGAATTCCCAGAATAAATTCCACTTGATTATAGTGAATGATATTTTAATGTGCTGCTTAATTTGATTTGCTAATATTGTTTTGAATATTTTTAGGTCTATGTTCATTCATCAGGCATATTGCCTATAGTTTTCTTTTCTTGTAGTAGACAATAATGCTGGCTTTGTAAAATGAATTTGGGACTGTTCTTTCCTCTTTTTTTCTTTTTTAAGACTTTGAAGGATTGGTGATAATTTTTCTTAAATTTTTGGTAGAATTCATCAGTGAAGTCATGTGGCCCTGGTGTTTTCTTTAATTGGGAAATTTTTGATTACTGAGCAATTTCCTTACTAGTAATTGATTGGTTCAGGTTTTCTATTTCTTCTTGATTCAGTTTTAGCAGATTGTATACTTCTAAGAAATACTCATTTCTTCTAAGTTGTCCAATTTGTTGGCCTAAAATTTGTCATAATAATTTCCTATGATCCCTTGTATTTCTGTAGAATTGGTAGTAATATCCTCATGTTTCCTTCTGATATTTGTAGTTTGAATCTTCTCTCCTTTTTAAAGACTTAGCTACCTGAATGTTTGTCAACTCTATTATATTTAAAAATAAGTTAAGTTTTGGGGCGCCTGGGTGGCTCAGTGGGTTAATCCTCTGCCTTTGGCTCGGGTCCTGATCTCAGGGTCCTGGGATCAAGCCCCACATTGGGCTCTCTGCTCAGCGGGGGGCCTGCTTCCTCCTCTCTGCCTCCTCTCTGCCTGTGTCTCTGCCTACTTGTGATCTCTGTCTGTCAAATAAATAAATAAATAAAACCTTAAAAAAAATCTTTCAACCCCATTTATAAAAAAAAAAACAAGTTTTGGTTTCATTGATTTGTATTTTTTCTATTGTCTATTTCATTTAACCCTGCTATCATCTTTATTTTCCTCCTCTGCTAGCTTTGGCTTTAGTTTGCTCCTTTGCTCTTGCTCCTTAAAGTTGGGTTTTGGATTCAGGATCTTTGTTTTTTGAGTACCACATTTGTTGTAAAAGTGTGTTTTTTCCCCCCATTTTTGTGAATTCCCCAGTTTTCCTTTTTATTGACTTTTTAAAGAGATTTTTTATTTATTTGAAAGGGGACTTGCGAGTAGATGCATGAGTGGCAGGTGGGGAGGTGGGAAGGGGAGAGGCAGAGGGAGAAGCAGGCACCCCGGCGAACAGGGAGACCAATGTGGGGCCGGATCCCAGGACCCCAGTACCATGACCTGAGCCGAAGGGAGACATGTAACTGACGGAGCTACCCAGGGGCCCCTTGTTATTGATTTCTAAATTTACCCCATTTTGATCAGAAAAGGTATTTTTTATGACATTTATCTTTTAAAATCTATTGAGACTTAATTTGTGGCCAAACATGTAGTCTATCCTGGAGAATGTTCCATGTACACTTGAGAGGAATTCATATCCTTTTGTTCAGTGGATTCTGTATGTATGTGTTAGCTCTAGATGGTTTATTGTGTTAAGTCCTTTATTTCCTTATTTTTTGTCTGGTTGTTCTATCCATTCTTGTGAGTGGGGTATTGAACTCTTTAACTGTTATTATAGAAGAGTATTTCTCTCCAATTGTTTTTACTTCACATATTTTGATGGTCTCTCATTAGGCACAAAACTTCTATAGTTGTTATACCTTTTAAAAAAAAAAAGATTTAATTATTTATTTTAGAGAGAGTGAGAGTGGGGGGAGGGGCAAAAGGAGAGGGATAATCCTCAAGCAGGATCCCTGTTGAGCATGGAACCCGATGTGGGGCTAGATCCCACAACCCTGAAATCGTGACCTGAGCCGAAATCAAGAGTCGGATGCTTAAGCCACTGAGTTGTTCAGGTGTCCTTAGTTGTTATATCTTAATGCATTGAAACTTTGATATAATGTCCTTCTGTCTCTTAAAATCTTTTTGAAGTCCTTTTGTCTAGTGTTAGTATAATCCTTTTGTTGTCTTTTGGTTTTTATTTGCATGGAATATAGTTTTCCATCCTTTCATTTTCAACCTATTTTTGTTTTTGAATTTCAAGTTAGTTCCTTGTTGGCAGCATATAGTTGCATCATGTGTTTTCATCCATTCTGCCAGTCCCTATCTTTTGCTGGAATTTAATTCATTTCCATTTAAAGTGATTCCTAATAAGGATGGACTTACTCATCATTGTGCTATTTGTTTTCTATATGCCTTATAGCTTTCCTTTTATTTCTTGCATCCCTGTTTTCTTTTATGCTTTTTCTTATTGAAGAGATTTATTTATTTTAGAGAGAGAAAGAGAGAAAGAACAGAGGATGAGTAAGGGGGAGGAGGAAAGAATCTCAAGCAGACCCTGTGCTGAGCATGGAGCCCCATGGGGGGCTTGATCTGGGATCCTGAGTTCATAACCTGAGCTGCAACGAGTCAGACACCCAACCAACTAAGCCGCCCTGACACCTCCATTTTTTTTCTTTTTATGGTGAATTGTTTGAATTTCTGACTTCCTCTTTTGTATATTCTATAGCTGTCTTCCTTTTGGTTACTGTGGTGATTATATTAACAAAGTTATTATATTCTAACTTGAATGTATAGCAGCTTAACTTCAGTAACATAAAAATTACTCCATTAGAGGGTCGCCTGGGTGGCTCAGTGGGTTAAGCCGCTGCCTTCGGCTCAGGTCATGATCTCAGGGTCCTGGGATCGAGTCCCACATCAGGCTCTCTGCTTAGCAGGGGGCCTGCTTCCCTTCCTCTCTCTCTGCCTGCTTCTCTGTCTACTTGTAATCTCTGTCTGTCAAATAAATAAATAAAAAAAAAATCTTAAAAAATAATAAAAAAAATTAAAAAAAAAAACTTAAAAAAAAAAAAATTACTCCATTAGAGCTCTGTCCCCAACATTAATTAAATTAAAATTACAGTTTTATACATTATGTGCCCAAATACATAAAATACTCATTTAAGTGTATTAGTCTCCTAAATTATGTGGAAAACAAGATTTGGAGTTACATACCAAAGTTACAGTAATACAACCTTTTACATTACTAATTGTTTTCCTTCTTTAAACGTATTATTCTCTTAAATCATGTAGAAAACAAAAAGTGCTGTCACTAACCCTTGTTAAAATAATAATAGCTTTTAAGTATATTTACCTTTGTTTATTTTTTTAAAAGATTTTATTTATTTATTTGACAAAGAGAGATCACAAGTAGGCAGAGAGAGAGAGAGGAAGAGAAGCAGGCTTCCCACTAAGCAGAGCGCCTGATGCGGGGCTTGATTTCGGGACCCTGGGATCATGACCTGAGCTGAAGGCAGTGGCTTAACCCACAGAGCCACCCAGGCACCCAGTATATTTACCTTTAATGAGACCTATATTTCTCATGGCTTCAGGATATTATCTAGTGTCCTTTCATTTCTCCTTGCTGGTATTCTGAGCATCTCTTTTGGGACTGGTCTCAGTGATCACCAGCTCCCCTAGCTTTTATCTGTGAATATCTCAACTTCTCTGTTTTTGAAAGACAGTTTTGCCAGACAGGACCCTTCATTGACTTTTTTCTTCTTTGCCCACTGGAATATATTGGCCAACTATCTCCTAGCCTCCAAATTTTCTGACGAGAAATCTGCAGATAATCTTTTGAGTCTCCCTTCTATGTGATAATTTGCTTCTCTTGCTGTTTTCAAGATTTGTTCTTTGTTTTTTGCTTTTGGAAGTATGATTATAATGTGTCTAGTGGTGGGTCCTTTTGAGTTCATCTAATTTGGAAGTTGTTGAACTTTATGGATTTTTATGTTCATGTGTTGCACTAGATTTAGGAAGTTTTCCTCTAAGTTTAGGAAGTCAGGATTTCTTTTACAGTTCTCTTCCCCCCCACCCCCCACCTTTCTCTCTCTTTCCTTCTAGGACTCCCATGGTATGAATGTTGGTCAGCCTGATGGTCTCCCACAGGTCGATTATACTCCATCTGCTTTTTTCAATTCTTTTTCTTTCTGCCCCTCAGTCTGGACCATTTCCACAGTCCTGTCTTTAAAGTTTGCGAATTCTCTTCTGCTGGCTCAGCTCTGCCTTTGAATCTATCTAGTGAGTTTTTCACGTCTATTATTGTGCTTTGCTCAAAAAATTTTTTTGTTTCCTCTTTATTGATATTTCCATTTTTATTTACATAATTTTCTTGACTTTCTCTATATCTTCAATTTTTTGAGCATCTTGAAGATTGTTTTAAAGTTTTTGTGTAATATACCTTCCATCCTTTTTCAGGACAGATTCTGTTTTTGTTTTTTTTCCTTTGAATGGGCTGCACTTTCCTCTTTCTTTGTATGCCTTGTGGTTTTAACACTAGCATTTGAATCTAATGATGTGGTATTAAGTCTAGAAATCAGTTTCTCCCCCTTCCCCAGTGTTTGCTGCTTGTTACTGGTTTTAATTGTTGTAGGCTGTCTCTGTGCTGAGGAACAAACTGAGCAGCAAATGTAATGTCTTTTTTAAGGTCTTTCCTGAGCCCTTTCCTAGCCATGTACTGTCACTTGCTAATTACCCCTAATATGCACACTTGTTTCTGAATGTTCTAGTCTTTAATGGCTCAAAAGGGGAAAATGTGAAAAATGAAGAGGGGTGGGCAAAAAGGTTGCTGACCCTTTAAATCTCCCTGGAAGTCACTTTCACCAGAGTGGGAAGAGCTTGCAACAACAGGGGTAGGTTAAATGACGCTACCCACCTTTGCAGCTCAGTGAACAGAAGCAGCCATCAGGAGAATGTGATCCCCAATATTCAGGGGCAGAGTGCTTTTTGCTGTGGGAGCTGCTCCAGAAAAACCTGCAGAGCTTCCTGCCGGGCTGGGGTGGCAGATGGGTAAACTGCTATGGTGCTAAGACTTGAAATTGAGTGAAACTGACTGCAACTTACCATCCATGCCTTCCTTGGGAAGTTGCCTTTGGTCTTCAACAGACCCCAGAGTTGCAAAATAGTTATATTAGATTCTGCCAGTGCAACTGTTGTGGAGGTACGGAGAGATTTCTGGTGCGTCCTCCTCTGTGGTCTTTCCAGAATCTTCCTCCCTGATCTATTCAGGGTTAACTCTATGAGTTATCTGTATGACTGGAGGCAGATTTAAAATCAGCATAGCCTGAATACACAGATCCATTTTGCAGTTATGCCCCACCCCCTCTACTCAAGTTGCTGCTGGTTCACCATCTCAAGGATTTTAACACCAAAATCAGGTTGTAGGAATTGCTAGAAAACCACATGGTTCTGGCTTCCACATTATCAAGACAAGTAAAGGAATAAAGGTGTGAGATCGAGGTGTGGGACTGCTGTATGAGAAAGGACAGGAAACCAATTTATTGAGCATCTACTGTGTACTAGATTGGTGATGGTGTACTAGGTACTGAGACAGTGAGGAGTCAAGGAATAAGTGAGTTCCTGGATCCCTCAGTGGTGGTCACATGAGTATTAACTGTATGTCCAGGCTATGTCAGACTTTGGTGTCTGTAGAGGGTGAGAGTATACATGTAGGCTTAAATTTTTAGACTGAAGAGATCAGGAATTTTCAGTGGGAAAAGATGGCTATGAGCAGATATCAGATAAGTTAGCAGAGCAGCTAGAATTGGACATGACATCCCCCCAAACCAATCATTGGCTCATTGTTCTTCCCACCTTATCTCCTTGGTCAAAAGCTTTAAGGAGATAAAGGTGCAGGTCCTCCAAGTAGGAATATTTAAGTGTCTGCTCATAATGAGCAGAGTCGAAAGGAAAACCTTTGCATTTTCTTTGCTTCAGTCAGACTCCAAGGTGGTGGGTTGTGTTCTAATACCCAGAGTAGAAGATCTGAAAAAGAACCTAAACACCAAAATTCCTTCTCTCAACCCAGAGTATTTTCCTTTTTTTAAAATGGTTTACACAGAGTTTTATTCAGGGTAACTTACTACAGTGGTGGGTTGGAGGAAGGATGTTCCGTGGTGGCTGTATAGTTGTTCTCTGCAAGATCCAGACCTTACCCCACAGATTTTAGGGTAGGGGGACAAGCTGAAGGTCACTGTAGCGAGACCAGGGGGTTCACATGCACCTCAAAGGGTGTACATGGACCTAACTACAGCTAACTTTTGATCAGATCTTGTGGCACCACCTGTGCATCAGAAAGGAACAGATAACGATCTCGAACAGATTCACGGGAGGCCAAAAGAAGCCCCCCCCCATCACCTTTGATGGGCATTTCTAAGGGATGTATGAACCTCCGAGACCCAGAACACACAGCCCCAAGAGAGGTTTCTGAGCAAAGGTGAACATGAGGGAGGGCCAAAGATGAAGTCAGTATTGTCAGCACTCCTATACTGTATCACTGAAAATATTTGTACAGTATCATTTTACTAACTGTAGAATACACCACTGATGTAATGCTTCATTATACTTAACTAATCCCCTTTTATGTATATTTACTTCCTATTACTATCTTGGGACTAAATCTTTGCATACATCTTAAGTTATTTCCTTAAATTACTGCAGAGTTTCTGGAGCTGGGTAGAGTATTTTATCCATATACTTAGATTTATAAAAGAACTGCAAAGATGGCACGGAAAGTTCTTGAATGCCCTTCCACCAGCTTTGCCAGAGCTTCTTTAAAAAGCAAAACATACCTATCCTTTACATACTAGTGCATTTCCCCTATTTTCACTCCAAAGTTTAATTATGAGGCCTATGGCTCTGCTGCCATTTCAGGTTTACCAAATGCTTGAGGATTTTAAAGAACTACCAACAGCTCATTCCAGTGGTCAGGACATCCCGCAGACTAGAAAAAGACTTACTTTGGAATTCTGAGAGCCCATCAGTTGACCTGGATGACTGTGGGTGGCCGCTTCATCATTCTGGGCCCTCCCCCACTTGGTTCTCCAAGAGCCTTGAGGAATCCCTGTATAGGGTACTATGCTCCAGTTGTCCCATCTGTAGGTAGTGGTTAGCCCCAAAGGGATGCTAACAAAGGTCCTCCTGGGAGTTACTCTCTGCAGTGTCCCTTTTCTGCAATGTATTGCTAAGGTCACACGTGTACCTGATGTGCAGTTATCGATTGAGATAAATTATGCAAAGAGCAGTGATGAAATTATTGAATTATTGAATTGAAATTATTGAAAATTACTTTCTTAGTATTTGTCCCTACCCCCCACTCCGAATGTCAGCCAAGTAGGAGAAAAATATGTAAGAAAGCGCTGAATGACGGTCCCTGAAAACTTTCTCAAGCCATGAAAGAATGTCCCTTTATGTACAATTTTGCCAGTCATTGCTATTAAAACACATAAGCGGCCAATTGATGGAAATAATATACAGCTAGGTCAGGGAATTTGGAGCTTTGGGATTTTGACTAAACAGCTCAAATTCAATGTATTTTGTCACAAATGTTGGCGGGTCCCCCAGCGTTGCAGTCTGAGAGAATACATCCCAGTGCACTGTGCTTAAGAAGGCTGAGCAAGTGTGGACAAAGGTCTTCACTGATACTCCTCCTGGTCTGGAATGGACACAGGCTGCCTTGAATCACCCAGGTCACAAACTTACAGCTGGGAAACTTTCTCTGGCTATCCTAAATAACCCTACTATGATCGCTATTTGCTTAGCAAACACATGCAAATAAAGGGAATTATTTCATTCCCAGGTAACTTAGCAGCAGAGGGGTAGGAGTCGAATTCAACCTGGAGATGAAGGAAGGAATTCTGAGAGACTCAAAGGTAGCGGCCGGAGCCCACCAGGGCCCTGCGCAGGTGCCAGCGGTAAGAACCACTAGAGGCAGGCTCGCTACCAGCCCACAGCTGTGTCGCCTTTCGTTTGCAGTCTAGGTGGGCTCTCCTTAGGACTTCAGGGTATGTAACTATGAGTATCTGATGAAATATGCCACTTAAGGAAGAGGAAACACATGCTGCACCCAGAATATCCCTGCCACGTGTTCATGTTTTACATAGGGCACGATGAAGCCTCTTCGTTTCCCAAACTGAACCTGCCTTACACAATCAGTTAACGTGGTGGAATAATCTACCAGCAGACGAGAAAACAAATTCCTCTTGTTTTTCTGGTGGTTGGGTTCATTTGAACAAAGATGCATCACTCCTTTAGCCCGATGCTGAGTTCCAGGTCTGCCTCAGAGCGAGGAGGACCACACTGTCTCCAGCCAATTTTCTGAGGTCGCATTTCTTCAGCTTGGCCCACACTAGTTTTCCAACCAAAACAAATTTGCCTGAGGACTATTTAAACAAAACCCAAGAATAATGGGAAATCACATTTGGTTGTTTGAGGAACACAAAAAAGTGCATCTGAATGATTTTTTTTAAACAAGTTTTTAATTCATCATATGCTGCCTCAGCGCTCCAAATGCAGTCTGAAAGATGGTTCAAAGACATCTGCTGGTTTCCAGACAAATTGAGATTACTGAATTTGATAACAAGAATATACGAAGTTTCTTTTTTTTGAGTGGTGATGGGCACCTCACCAACCTTTGCTCAGAACCACCCGCACACCCCAGCTCTCCCCTGCCATGAAGTGACCCATAATACACACCCAGGAGTCAACTGGCTGGGATAATCTAAGATTTGGAATCATTTTTGGGTTGTTACCTGCAAAAAGCTAACTGGCCTTTTTAGGATCAAATCTCAGTATTGGCCTCACTGGAGTCCTGCTTTAGTCAACAGAGCTACAAATACTAAGGAGTCAAGCAAACAAAGCAAAATTGACTTCTGCTTGTCATGTTTACTTGGTGAGACTGGGGCTTTTTAAAGAAATCTTATGAAAAAAGACAAGAATGAAAAATTAAAAGGATTCTAGTTGTCAAAGGAGAAACAATTCAATTTTCATTTGTTCTATGGAGAAGAAAACTGGTATAAATGGAAAGGATTTTATTTTTAGATTTCGATGTGGGTCCTAACCTAACAGGTGAAGTGTTTTGCTAAAACCACCATTAAAGTAAAAACTAGTAATTGCCAGTGTTCTTTAGGATTTTACCAAGTGAGATGTTCCAGGTTGGAGCTACTGTTTCCTTCGGTTGCAAATGTGGGCCTACAAGTGCTTCTCAGGCCGCAGGGAGAGAAAGCCACGCTCAGTCTCGCTTACCCGTGAGGACCAAGACTCCACTATGTGTATGTATTTTAAGACTTGCTCTGATTCCATGCTGTGGGACTGGAGCTTTTAGGTGAGATGTGTCTGCATGGGAAGCGGTTTTCAATTCTTTTTCACAACTCACACCAGAACAAAGAAGCCATCGGCAGGGAAAGAAAGCTACTGCGTGCCAAACCTGTGAGGAGAACCCTTAATGTACAAGAATACCACCTTCTTTTTTCAACTCCACAGATACTGTTTTTAAAAAATCAAGCTACTTAGTAGTAAAAAGTCAAAAAAAATTTTTTTTGCATGATAGAGGAGTGTAAGTAAAGTTTCATAAACCAGTATACATGTTTATGAGCCGGTAATTTTTAAAGACAAAAAAAAAAATTAAAAAGCTGCGTGGATCCTAAATGGATATGTAAATGAATCCACCCCAGGTCAGAGATATTTTAAGAACAGATCTTCAAATCTTAATAGCAAGGGTTAGAATGGTAATAGGAAACGGAGCAGCAGCAATGCTGGCTGGCAGTACTGTACTCAACATTACATCCTACAAGGGACAGAGGAGGGGAAAAAGCACAATTCTGGCATCTCAGAACTTAATCGACTGCAGGGGAAGCTAATCTAGAAACTCCCTCTGCTCATTATCATTGCTGAAGAATGTTTTGGGAAGGACAGACTCCCTCCTCCAGGGCCAGGCTGGGTGCAGAGAGTCCCACTCTCCCAAGCAGGCTGGCTTAGTGAGGGGGGAGTTCGGCTAAGTCAGCAAGCAAGTGACTGCTGAGATTCTGGCTTTTGAGTCTGGTGCTGCCGAGGACCTGAGGGAATTCCAGACCCCTCTCCCCATGGGTTCTATTGGATAAAAATGCTAGCACTTCAGTCAATTAAAAAACAAAACCTCCTCCTCCTCTCCCCCACCCAACGGTAGGAAAGGAGAAAGTCATGAAACATTTATTTTTAGGTTTCTGCAGTGCTATTAAAGTTCAATCAGATGTAACAGATAGCCTCAAATTGTTAGGATTATCTCAAGGGACCCTGAATTAGATATTGAAAGTTGACAGAAACTGAAATGAGCTGGACTTAGCTGCTGGCTCAATCTCGCCACACCAAGTCATTTCCATTTTGTTCCACCTGGAGTGGTCCCATGCCACCCCCTCAAGGAGAGCACTGGGCAGCAGCAGGGTGGCTGTTTTCTGGGAAGCTACTGGTTTTGCCATTTGCTTCCAGACTCACACAGACTCTAACAAACTTTACATTAAACACTGCTTAGTCCTGAGTTGGGTGAAAGCCCATGGAGGAGGGGGCCAAGTTCATTAGGGCTCTTCCCTCCTTTGCGTGGGGTCATACGTGGCCTCCAGCTTTTTCTTCCATCGCTTGACTTTCTGTTTCCTTTTCATTGGTGACCCCTTCTAAGGTCTTCTTGCCCATGGCTTTACTGGCCTCTTCCTGAGGAAGAAATAAGAAATCAAAAGAACTGAAACATTCAAATAATTCCTGGCTCCTGCTGACTGCTGGCCTGGCCTCAGACAGCAGGAGAGCATGGCGCATACTGCGCCAGGCCTGCCTGGGTGGCTAAGTCAGGGCAGTGCTGCCAGCAGTTACGAGGGGGTAGCTTTCACTTTTCTTTGGTGAACGTGCCTGGCTTGGTGGAGGGAGGAGGGAGTGCCGTGACTAGAGGGCAGGGGAGTGGAGGATGAGTTCAGGACCAGAATACAACTTGGCTGGAGAGGGCGCTGACAATGTAAAGGGTATGATGGTGGGGCTTCCCCATGGTGGCCAATTTCCTGGGAATATGGGAAGTCTCAACAAAGAAGCATTATCCGAAAAAATACTTGATGTGTTTGCTTTTTAAGCAAATTTTAGTACATCTCCAAGGAACTTCCTTTTCTCCTCTCTTCCATGGACATGTCAGTGCCTCACAACTGTGTATGTCTGGTGAGCAGAATAGCCTGTTCTACTTCTGGATCCAAACCAGCCTCAGATCGGGTCAGAAATCATTCTGTCCACTCTTGTGCCTCTCGGGTTGTCTACCTGCCTGTGTACCCTATGCTTAACCTTCTTGACACAAAAATCAAAGGGGCAAGGTCAGTTTTTGACATACCCGAAGGCAAGGGGGTTCTGTCTATACATACCTTCGCATCCTGCTCTGCAAACTTCTTGAACATGTTGGCGTATATCCTGCGGTCCCGCTCATTGTGCTCCTTAGCCTTTTTCTGGCACATGGAGATCTGTAGTCGTGCAGCCTTATTCTGGGGATTAACTTCCAGCACTTTTTCGAAGTCACCCTTGGCTGACTCAAACTCGTTCATGAGCAGCTGGGCTTCCCCCCTCCTGTACAAGCCCTTCTCATTGGCACTGTCTAGTCCAAGGGCCTAGGGACAGATGGTCTACATTTTAGAAAGCATGAATATAATTTGTGGACATTTCAAAGAAGTTCAGTATTTAAATGACTTACCAAAGCTTTCTGGCCAAGGGGACTAAAAAAAGCGTATTAAAGAGATAAGACTCAAGGTAATTAAATAATGTTGATCAAAACACAACTAACTATACCCAAATGGACTTCTGTATTTAATGCAATTTCTATAATGATCCCAAGGGGACTTGGGAGGGGCCTCTGTAGAAGTTCATTTTAAAATTCAGTGGAAGAAGTAAATGCCCAAAATGGCAGAGAAAATTTTGGGGAAAAAAAAATAGGAGGGGACTGACCTACCACAAGGGGAAAAAAACCATTATGAAACCACTGAAATTAAAAGTTTGATTGCTAGTCTATGTGCAAACAGTTCCATGGAACAGAACGAAGCATTCAGAAACAGATTCCTGTGTAAGTATATTAAAAAATTTAAGAGGGACAAAGGTGGGAATGTAAATCAGTAGGGAAAGGATTAACTTGGCAATAAATGGAGCTGAGACTAGCTATAAACATGGAAAATAAGAATTAAATTTTTACCTCATATCAAAACACGAAAGATTCTAGGCCAAATACACTTACATGCAATCTCCCCCATCAAAATATAATAGTTATTTTTTTAATCAGTTTTTTAAAAAGCACACCTAGTTAGAGTAGGTTTTGCAAGTACTTAACAGCATTATTTTTATCATCTTAGGGTGGGGGAGAACTATCTAGTTAGAAAGTAAAAGATCTGACAGATATTAAAATATTAACACTATACTTACAAGCGAGGAGAACAAGGTTCCTACTGGCAGGCAAAGGGTTAACAGTAATAATGTACAGACTGCCTCAATCAATATAAATCAGACAAATAATCTAGTTGAAGCATATGAACATGCAATTCACAGAAGAAATGCAAATGACTAATAATGAAAAGATGTATGATTTCATTAGTAACCAAAAATAAAAACGAAAACAAGAATTTTTTTTGTTGCCAATAATAATGAGAAAAAAACACATGGATAATATTCAATAATCCCAGGTTTTGGCTCTGTATTTCCATACCTGGAAATTGAGCCTGTAGAAACAATCCCAGAAGTATATGGAAGTGGCCTGTGTACATCCTCTATGGAAGCAGCTCCAAGTCTATCATACGTAAGTCTTGAAATGCTTAAGTTAAGTCTGTTCTTATTACATTGAACCTGAGGAGTTCTTATATCCAATATCAAATACCACAGATTTAAGAAAAGTCATAGATTGTAAGAATTTTAACTTTTTTTTTTTCTTCTAAAGTAGGCTTCATGCCCAGTGTGGAGCCCAATGTGGGGCTTGAAATTAGGACCCTGAGATCATGACCAGAGCCGAGAGCAAGAGTTGAATGCTTAACTCCCTGAGCCACCCAGGCACCCCAATTTTAACAAAACTACTCATAACATATTATAGTCTATGCATCAGAAAAGCCTCACTGTGTGGTGTCTGGGTGGCTCAGTCAGTTAAGCATCTGATTGTTGATTTTGGCTCAGGCCATGATCTCAGGGTTGTGGGATGGAGCCCGTGTCAGGCTCCTTGCTCAATGGAGAGTCCGCTGGAGATTCTCCCTCTGCCTCTCCCCTCCCCCACTCTCTTGCGTGCGTGTGCACACTCTTTCCCTCTAAAAGAAATAAATCTTAAAAAGAAAAATCTGAATGCAATCGCAATCTGAGTTTCCCAATTCATAATGAGAAACAAATAATCCCAAGTAAACAAGTGTATATAAGAAAGCAAAATGAGGGCGCCTGGGTGGCTCAGTGGGTTGAGCCGCTGCCTTCGGCTCAGGTCATGATCTCAGGGTCCTGGGATCGAGGCCCGCATCAGGCTCTCTGCTCAGCGGGGAGCCTGCTTCCCTCTCTCTCTGCCTGCCTCTCTGTCTACTTGTGATCTCTCTGTCAAATAAATAAAATCTTTAAAAAAAAAAAAAAAAGAAAGCAAAATGAAAAGCCCTCCACCCCTTGGCTTAGAAAAAGTAAAAGATGACCAAGTATGAAGATGGAGAAAAAGATCTGGAATATCTACATGCACATCACTCGTTACCTTATCACAGCATTCCACAGCTTTGGTGTATTCTCGAAGCTTCAGGTAGCACATGGCCAGGTTCAGGAAGGCAGCAAGCAGAAATGACTCAGAAGCTTTAGACTCCTTTTCTGATAAGCCATATTCCATCTCTAGCCAGGACACGATCTTCCCATATTGAATCACTGCCTGCATGTACTTGCCTCCCTAGGAGAAAAAAAGCTAGGGATTATTTCTTGTAAAGACTCTGGAGGGGATACCCAAGAACTGTAAGCTCAGGCCTCCCCGAGACAACCAAATCCTCCAAATGAAACAATCCCCTCATACTAACCATGATATTTGATCCGTTCTTTCTGCTCTTAGGAGACGGCCATGCAGGCCCCCTTTCCCATTCTCTCTGCAGTGCCAGTGGCCTCTGAGCTGGTTGAGGACAGTGCACTCTACAATGCTGTTTGTTCTCCAGCAAGTACCATCTCATCCTTTTCCGAGGGGACAGTTCTTCCAGCAGGAGGGCATCAAGGCTTTGGGTGACATTCTTTGGTGCTAGTGTTTATCACACTTTCATAAGGCTGGTGAGTAGTTTTAGACTCTATCACTAGTTTACTTGAAGGGGAAGTTACCTTTCCCTTTTCTCCTGATGATCAGCACTCCACAGTAGAGACTACGTGCTGGTAAGTGCCAGTCACAAATACAGAAAACCTTAGTTATCTAAACCAGGAGTTGCCAAACTTTTTCTGTAAAGGGGATAATAAATATTTTAGGCTTTGCAGGCCAAACAGTCTCTGTTGCAACTCGGTCAACAGTAGTGCAAAAGTAGTCACAGACAATATGTAAATATGTTTGATCCCTAAACACAGGGCTTTGGGCTATGACTCCCCGTGTAGTTGAAAATCTGTGTAGAACTTATTTTAAATGATTTAATTACTTATCATTTTATTAATTTTTTTTATCATGACAAGGGTACTCTTTCATTCCCCTCACCTAGCTCCCCTCTAGTAACGGTCAGTTTGTTCTCTGTAGTTAAGTCTGTTTCTTGGTTGGTCTTCACACCCCTGCCCTTTTCTCATTTGTTTCTTAAATTCCACATGAGTGAAATCATCCGGTGTTTTGTCTTTCTCTGACTTATTTCACTTAGCATCATATTCTCTATCTGCATCCGTGTCATTGCAAATGGCAAGATTTCATTCTTTTTATGGCTGAATAATATTCTACTATATATTTACTCTGTATCTTATCTATCATGTACTGATAGACACTTGGGTCCATATCTTGGCTATTATAAATAATGCTGCAATACACATAGGGGTGCCTGTATCCCTTTGAATTACTGTTTTTGTGTGGGTAAACACCTACTAGTGTGATTACTGGATCACAGGACAGTTCTACTTTTAACTTTCCAGGAACCTCCAAACTGTTTTCCACAGTGGCTGTACCAGTTTGCATTCCCACTAACAGTACAAGGAGGTTCCCCTTTCTCTGCATCCTTGCCAATAGTTGTTGCTTCTTGTGTTGTTGATTTTAGCCATTCTAATAGGTGTGAGGTGATATCTGATTGTGGTTTTCATTTGCATTTCCCTGATGATGAGTGTTTATATAATTGTGACTTCCCCCAAACTTTACTCATAGTCTACTGTTGACTGGAAGTTTTATTGATAACAGACAACTGAGCAACACATTTTACCTGTTATTTGTATTATATATGGTATTCTTACAATAAATATTAAAACAAAATGTTATTCAGAAAACCATAAAAGAAAATACATTTATGATACTGTACTGCATTTATCGAAAAAAGTCCGTATATAATTGGACTGGTGTAGTTCAAAGCCATGTTGCTCAAGGGTTGCTTGTAAGTGTATGTGGCTGTGTCCTAGTAGAATGTTACTTCCTAAAACGATGTAGTCTGCTGACCTCTGATCTACAGACAATGGAAATACACATAGTTGAACAGCATACAACATAAATAACTAAGACACAAATCACATAGATGTCAGCCGGTGAACTACATGAGAAAAATCTCCTACCGTATTTTTGCTCTTACCTGATTGGTAGAAAATTAACAATTATGAATAACAACTGTGTAGTTAATTTGTGTGAATTAATTATATATATGCTCCATGCAAGAAATTATGGGGCCAGGACAATGTGTTTATTGCCATTTTAGGATGAAAGAAGTGACAGCTGGTAAATACACAAATAAAAGGGGGTACAGGTGAGGAATCTCCTCTGAAGGATTTGACTATAAGCCTGAAAGCAGATGACACATCCTATCAGGTGGCAGAATTGTCGCCAGATCCCTGAAGTCTGACCCATGAGCAGTGTTAAGATCATGTTGCTAGGACTTACCACAGTCAAAGCAGTGTATATACCTCAATGTAGAGGTTTTTCCCCATACTCCAAAGGTCACCCAAAGACTAAGAAGAGAGAAACCCGGAGCAAATCTACGAGAATGTTCTAGTTACAAAAGACTTCAAGTGTCTGGTATAAGAAACGAGCTCCACTCGTAGAAAGAAGCCCTGATGCTGATTTTTGGTGATGAGGATGGGGCAGACCAGTTCCAAGTGGAAGGTCTAAGTCCGAAATAAAGGAAGGCTACATGCCCCACTGAACATCCCACTTCACAGGTGACTTGTTTAGGGAACAGAAGACTTATAGCACCCACAGGTTCTGCGATAGAAGGGCAGTGCGAAAAAATTCTGAAGAGTTTTGAAGGAACGCGTACTAAAATCAAAGTTTATTATCCTCTCGGCCTCAGACATTTGTGATACGGTTATTTATAAGAAAATGAAATCCAGGCCCTTTTATAACAAATGCTGAAATTTTTGAGAAAATTATATTATGCATGCTATGGACTGAACTGTGTGTCTCCTGTGCCCCTGATTCACAGGGTGAAGGCCTATCTCTAATATGATGGTATCTGGAGATGGGGCCTTTGGCAAGTAATCAGGTTTCAGTGGGATCGAGGATGGGGGCCCTCATGATGTACTTAATCCCGTTGCAAGAGACACCACAGAACTTCCTTCCTCGCTTTCTCCCCTGCCGCTAGCACCTAGGAGAGTTCATTCAGGACACAGCAAGCAGGCAGCCATCTGGAACCCAAAGAGAGCACGCTCACAAGACACCAACCCTGCTGGCACCTTGATCTTAGACTTCCAGTCTCCAGAAATGTGAGTAAACTCCTGTTCTTTATATCACCCAGTCTAGAAGATATTGTTATGGCAGCCCAAGGTAATAAAGACAACACTTACATTTTATCAGAGCCTGAGGTCCACTACTTTTTGAGGCACTACAGAGAAGAAAGTCCTCCTGAGTTTCAGGGTTTGTCATTTCTTTCTTTCTGTCTTTTCTCTTGCTGGATGGGGAGCAACTGAGGATAGGAATCATGTCTTATCCCTTTGGAATATCCAAAGATACTTAGCACAAAGAAGCCCTAGTAAAGATCTGAAGAAATAGTAAGGTCAAAGATAGAACTATGCAATCAAAACTTTCTCTATCATGGGGAGCAAAAATGGAGAAGTGCATAGAAATGAAAGGTATCATTTTATTTAGATTAGTAAGGAGGACAGGTATTTTCTCTGTTCTGTCAGTTGCTTCTTTCTTGTCCTCCTCAAATGTACCTGTTACCTTTTCTTTTTATCTCCTAATGTATTATCATAGAGAAAGAAAAAAGCCACGGAGGACAATGACTCAGATCTTATAATAATGGTAGGTTCTGGGGTACCTGGGTGGCTCAGTCGGTTAAGCACCTGCCTTTGCTCAGCCTGTGACCCAGGGTCCTGGGATTGAGCTCCACATTGGGCTCCTTGCTCAGGCAGGAGCCTGCTTCTCCTTCTGCCCATCCCCTCGCTTGAGCACTTTCCTGTTCTCTCTTTCAGATAAATTAATAATAATAATAATAATAATAATAATAATAATAATAATAATGGTAGGTTCTAAATAATAGAATGGTAGAGGGCTATGGTTTCAAAAAACAAGCAAACAAACCAAAAAGCCAAAACTCAAAAAACCTAACAGACTTTGTAACAGTTCCTTTACATTTATACAGCATTTTAATTTCTTGAAAGCTCTTTCATCTGTCTCCTGACTGTACTTAGAGCTCAACTTCCAACGAACAAGAATCTCGTTTTGTGGTATTTCTGCTTCTAATGTACTAAAACAAGAGTTTTCAGCGTGGGGGTGATTCTGCTCCCTGGGGGGGCATCTGGCAATATTTTGTCACAGCTGCAAGGAATGTGTGCAAGGAGTGTGCGTGCTACTGGCATCTAGTGGGCAGAAGCCAGGGCTGCTGCTACACATCCTGTAAAGCACAGGACAGCCTCTCAGCATCACAGAGCTACACAGCCCCAAATGTCAGTAGTGCCACGGCTGAGAAATGCTGTGCTAAATGAATAAAGGGAGAAGAAAGAAGGCAGGGCGGACACTTCCTTAGGAGTTTTTTTAAAAACCAGAAATTCTAGAGTTATGGATGACTTGTTCCTAAATTACAGCATTGGTTTCTTGGTTCAGCAAAGTCAAAACACAGCAAAGCCTGGTTTGTCTGAAAAGGGTTTGGTGGTTGAACCAGGATCCTTAACTAACTTGCTCGAGAAATGCTTTTTTCGCAAGGAGCACAAGGGGGCATGAGAGTCCCGTATCACTGCAGTGTCCTCAGCCTTCTTACCACTCTGTCTCCAAGTCAGAAAAGAGAAACACTAGTCAAGTCTGATAGTTAATGCTCCTGTCCTGCAGGACACTATCAGCTCTGAGGGCAAAAATCAGGTCTGCTTAATTGGCTTGCACAAAGCCTGGCACAATAGCATGTTGTTCTCTGTTAATTATTTTCAGAGTTAAATGAAGAGAATCTTCTGCCTTTCTTCTCTTTAGCCTTCAGAGGTTGATATGAGGAGCTGACAATCTAAACAGCAAAACGACTCCCATTTTAAAACTGAGTGCAATTCAGCTCTTTACTAACGGGAGAAATCTACCTACTTATGTGTAAACCAAATTCACAGGTCGATGAAAACGGAGCTGTAATGTACTAGATGGCATGAAATGTAGATTTTTTACTTCGCCCCATCTCTGCTCTCACCCACACATCTGGACTCTGTGCGTGTGTTCAACGTGCCAAGTCAAACACTCGGAAATACGAAGCCCAGGAGGGCACAGTGGCAGATTGAAACCTGCCCTGAAATTTTAAAAGGGAATGTGTACAGGAAACTATCTACCAACCATTTTTAAGTCTTACATCTAAAACTAGGACCACTGCTGGGATCTTTTACCTATAATTATGAAGGTGCCTCAAGGGAAGTCTCTAGTAGTACAAAATGTTCAGAGACATTCTGGGAGAAAAGTCTTAGGTCAGTGGTTTTCAACCTTACATTAATTTTCCCCCAACAGACTAATGTTTTGACAGATTTTGTCTATCAAACTGCATGTCAAAAATAATATGTTCCATATGTGTGACTGCTGATCCAGATTTTATCCAAAGATCAGTAATTTTTAGAAGGTTCTTAATATTATGAAATACACAAATCACTACTGCAATTGTGATGCTCAGAAGTGACAAAGTTAAGTAACCGTACGGACACAGAAACCCTGCTTTCTGCCACCGATCAGTAATTCTGGCCATCTCTGTGTTCAGCACACAGCAATACAACACATGGCTTTGCCACATTACTTCATTACCAATACTGTTCCCTAAAGTTCTGAGTCATCAGCAACCAATTAGAGCTTCTGAATAGCTGAGCTGTTTTACTACACAGAGTTGATATAATTCTAGTCAGATGCCAAAACCCCAACTCCCCCCCATCCCCAAACTATTAATATTCTACTTAGAAGTTTGGGAAGTAAAAATACAGTAAGGACTTTTATAGACTCCAGGTTTATAGGAAACACCATTTGGGACCTATGGTTCTAAGGGATTTTACAAAAAAATATTTCATTCTAGCATATTGTGTATTTGAGTCTACACATAACTCATGTGGAAGCTTACTTGAATAGCTTAGAAGTAGCCAATATAGTTCAATTAGAAAAAATCAAAATTACTTTTCAAGAGTTTTGAATATCACAGAACTTTAGAGCTGAAAAAAGACTTGGGGATCATTTAATCTAACCCCATCACTTTTAAAAAAAGATTTTACTTATTTATTTATTGAGAGAGAGAGAGAGGGCACAAGCAGGCAGAGAGAGGAGCAGGTTCCCTGCTGAGCAAGGAGCCCCATGCAGGGGTCAATTCCAGGACCCTGGGATCATGACCTGAGCCAAAGGCAGACGCTTAACTGACTGAGCCACCCATGTGTCCCGTCATCACTTTTTTAAAGATTTTATTTATTTATTTGAGAGAGAAAGGGAGAAAGCAGGGAGAGTAGTAGAAGGAGAGGGATAAGCAGACTCCCCGATGAGAGTGGAGCCCGATGCAGAGCTCGAGCCCATGACCTTGAGATCACTGTCTGAGCTGAAATCAAAAGTTGGATGCCCAGGGCACCTGTGTGGCTCAGTTGTTAAGCATCTGCCTTTGGCTCAGGTCATGACCCTGGGATCCTGGGATCAAGCCCCGCATCAGGCTCTCTGCTCAGCGGGAAGCCTGCTTCTCTTTCTTGCACTCCCCCTGCTTGTGTTCCCTCTCTCACTGTCTCTCTCTGTCAAACTAATAAATAAAATCTTTAAAAAAAAAAAAGAGTTGGATGCCCAATCCACTGAGCCATACAGGCGCCCGTAACTCTATCACCTTTCACACACAAGAGTAACCTCTTTCAATGTTAAATATCTTTAAACCACTTGGAGCCATAAAGCCCGGTTTTCCCAATTTGGAGCTTATTACACTATTCCCCCAAGCTTTCCAGTGATCCATACACATTACCTTAGTATATATAATAGCTATAGATAAATATAAATAATCATATATTAACTATTCCAACAGATTTCAAATGTGTTTAGCTATAACCCACAGTAAGAAATACGTTTTCAATTATGATCCAGTGCCCACTCACACACAACTGAACAAATTTTATGAAACAAAATTTATCTTTACTACATAATGCAATACACTTCCACTAAATTGGTATCATGGCCCAATAATGGGTCTGTTTCCACAGTCTGAAAAACAACCACGGCACGTGTTGGCCCTTCTGTGTGAATTCTGCCTTGGTTATATAGTCTTACATCATTCTCTAGCTGTTTCACAGGAGGCAGCACTGCTTACCCCCTGCCCCAGACAAGGCTGTCCGTGCAAAAGCAAGTCTCAGAGCAGATGCTCCATAAACAAGAAGAAAAAAAAAACCTTGACAAAACTCCATTCTTTCACTTTCTTCCTCTCTAAACCCTTTCTGCTGGGCATGGAGAAGGTACTTGGTTGGGGGTGGGGAAGCAATGGCAATGGGCAGAACATTCTGATGAGAACTGCTATTTCTTTTTCTCTTATCTCGGGGGGTTTAAGATCTAAGTGAGGAAGTAACACATTCATTCCTAGATATAACTAGAAAGGGCTTTCAAGAAGCAATCAGTAACGAATGTCATTCAGGAGTTTCTCAAGATTCCTCACAAAACCAAATGTGGCAGGGATCATGTTGGCCACTAGAGGAACTGAATATTCTCTTCCTTTTGGTTTCTTCTGGAATCTGTGCGAGTTCTTTCCTTTTGTCATGTGCCTCCGTGGCTCGACCGAGACAGCGGAAAGGAAGATGATGTGAAACTTACCTCCACGAATTCTCACTTGCTAACAATTATCCGATTCATTAATTCTACACTTGCTGAGTGCCAACTATGTACCAAAAAGATGCCTTAGGTCTTGCGAGATACAGTGGAGGGTGGGCAAGCCAGAACTGGCCTGCCTTTATGAATGGTTACAATCTGGAGTAGAATGTGTAAAAGAAACCTCTGTATTCTTTTTGTCACATTAATCCATTCCTTCTCACCATTTCTAATGCTGAAAATGACAGACTTGTAAAAATTCAGACTTACTCTTACCCAAAAGGGTGCTGTTAGAATTCAGAGTAGGGGATGTCAGTACAACTCACTGACAACCTGAACAAATTCTTTGTGATGGAAAAGACTGTACAAGGACTCAACACACCTTGAAATACACAGTTCCCTTCTCTTTGACAATGGCAGCCTGCTCCAATTTTTCTTTGGTGTCCATCTCCCAGGATTCTTTGGCCTGTTGTGTAAATTTGTAACAACGGTTAGATGAACAGAGAAGGAAAGAGCATCAGCTAATGGCTGTAAGAACACACAGCAGCTTCTTCTAGGATACCCACACCTCAAAATGCACTGGCTCTTAAAACTGGGTGCCACTGCCCACTCACTGCTAGGCTAGAACTCACCTTCCACAATGACCAAGCTGCAGTCTGGCCCATGGTGCCCAAGAAGGAAGAGCAGGCAAAAGCACAGTAAGGAACCTAAGCCATTGTGTGCTGTTAAAGAGCGCATCTTTGGAGTTATGAGGTGAGGACACACAACAAAACCCAACGTCCCTCATCGCCCTCCCACAGACTTCCCCAGCAAACTGCCATTACAATTTCAGCAAGTTGTTTCTCTCAAGCCTCTGTTTCAAACTCTAAAATGGGAACACTACTGTAGTCAAGTCACAGGCGTATATTCACAAACAATATTTTAAATGCCAGGCCAGGTCATTGTCTCTCCACTGGAACAGCTAAAGCTTCTAAATTGTGTCAACTTGCAGATGGATATCTGGGGGACTTCAAGCAAAACATAGATGTAGAAATATTTCCAGGGATTTCGTGACCATTTGCTATTTCGTATGTGTATTATCACTCTCCACCATTAGAGATAGGAATCCAGAGCCAAGTGCACTTTCAGTATGAATAGCTGGATTTAAAGGGAGTGGCAAGAGTCCCAGAACAATCTGGGATCCTTTAGGGGAAACGACAGTGGCTGGGTCAGTGCTACTACTACAGGAATTATGAAACTTGAGTGGGTAACCGTACAATTCTCTCTATTCAAGAAACAATTACTGATGTATCCTGCTGCCACCCATCCCACCAAGTGAATAATGAGAGTTACCAGTCTTTCTGGCAACCCTGTGTTGCTTCTGACAATTTAGTTCTATTAATTTAAAATGTGGTAATAAGGGCCCTCAGCATTTTTTATATGGAGTTTGGCTTCTATGGGGTATAAGTGTGTTATTAATACTATGAGGCAGAGAATTAAAATGTTGCTTCCAACAACATCACGCTTTCACATGGTTTCAAATATACACAGTTTCAAATATCCTGGAGCCACGTTCTCGGAGCAGGGAGCGCGTGGGGGCTCCTTATAGCACACAACAGTGAGAATGCACCGCGGTAAAGAAGCGTCCTCTGGGCTGTGGATGGGTGGGGGCTGTGGCGGCTTACTTGATTAAAATAGAAATGGGAAAGCCAAGGTCGAAATAACCATATGCTAAAGATTATTTTCTCTCTCTTTAATAATAAAAACCATCGTGCTATGGAGGCAGCTTTGGAGGATCGGAGCTGAGCTGGCAGGCCTTCAGGAGGGGTACCCGGACAATACGTGATGGTCATGACAACAGCATAATATGGTTGTTTGGGGGAAACATGGAGTGTGAGGGGTATGATCAGGAAGGTCACTGTTGGGGGAAAATCCCAAAGCAGTCCTCCCCTGACTTTCCTGGCCCAAAGTTCCAGCCCCACAGGGCAATGATTTCCTTACTAAGTCTAACAGAATATAAACAGTCACATTTCCAGTCCACAGCTTCACGTACAGAACACCGAGGTAGCGCTACAGGCCTACAGAATGCAGTTCTTAGAAGCTCTCTGGGGAGAGCGGGGCCTCAGATTTGCAGAGGGGACTTTGCTGGCCGTGATGGTATGCCTAAGCACAGGCATTCGCTCTGTATCTGGTGAAACTGCTGCTCGGAGCCTCCAGAGGTAGGCCCGAGACAAACACGCTTCAGGAGGGCTGCTGCTTCTGGAACCCAAAGCAACTGACAAACTCTCTCGTTTTTAGACTTGGACAGGTAGGAAAAGGCAAGGCTGGAGGGTCAGCAGGTTTGTCTCTTGTGTCTCTTGTCACAGAGCCTGATGGTCCATGATGCCTTGCATTTTGGATAACTTCCTTTCCACGACTCCGAGAAGGGTACAATCCATTCAGCTTCGGAAAACTGCACCCCACTCCCCCAAAGAACTGCTTGGCAGAACGTGAACCTTTTTGTCTTCAACCCAGGAAAAAAAGTACAGAAAGAACAAGTCTAGGAACAAATAAGGGAACAAGTCTTGGATTCTACCCAAAAAAGTTTAAAAAAAAAAAAAAAAAAAGGCTGACACGTAGGAACAAAATAAGAACACTGAGCTCCTTAGCTGTGTATCGGCTGTGCAGTATCAGTTCTCCCAGACTCTGGGAGCAGTGTCAAAGGCAAGAAACAAACTTTGTCACAAAAAGCACAACATATGAATAAATACCATCTATCCACACCACAAATAATAATGTAAGATAGTCATTTCTGGGAAGTGGACAGAGAAGAAATCTACCATGATTTAGAGAAGTTGGTTATTTTCTCACCTTTTCGAAGCTCTTAAGTGTCACTTCATACATAAGCTCAGCATTAGGTTCAATGCCAAATTTCGGCTTCCCTGCCTCTCCAAAACCATATCTGAAATGGAGAGTAAGAAAACAAAACTTTAAAAGAACTGATGTATTTCCAGGCACTTCCTCTGGTGTTCTGAGGCATCACGTTAGCACAGAGCTCTCATCTGCACTCTACACACATTGGGGACCATGAAGACAAACCAGCTGTGGGTCAGAAGGTACAGTGTAGTATCCCTGCTGGCTTTTGAAGGAGCCAGGCTAGATTTCGTTTTCTTTTCTCCATCATCACATGTAATGTTAACACCTGTACACCTTGGGAAAGCTTGTTTGAGGGGATTTTAAGATTTTATTTATTTATTTGACAGAGAGATCACAAGTAGGCAGAGAGGCAGGCAGAGAGAGAGGGGAAAGCAGGCTCCCCATTGAGCAGAGAGCCCGATGCAGGGCTTGATCCCACGACACCGGGATCAGAACCTGAGCCAAAGGCAGAGGCTTTAACCCACTGAGCCACCCAGGCGCCCCTTGAGGGGATTTTAAATGTCACTGTCTTTTCCTCTGCTTTATGTAATATCTAGTTCTTTTTATAAAATAGCCATTGTTTGGTTATCAGGGCTTTCCCTCGAAGCTTTATCAGCAGGACAGAGAAAAAAGACACTGTGATTGTTACAATGCTATTTATTAGCAGCTATGTTATAAGACGCTTTTAACTTTACAGACCAGCCCTAGCAAAGCTCTAACCCCCATCAAGAGAAACACTCTCAGAGCTCCGCAGCTATCATGCCGTAAACGCGATGCCTGGGAGCCAAAATGTACTGAAGAAAATGACTGAGGGTCTATAAACTGTTTTTCTATTTTCTTTCAGATCACCAAAAGACTTTAGAAAAACCCAAAGCATTCAAGAAGCATACATCTCCTAGAATGGAAGTTCTGGTGGTGGTTGGTCTGTCTGGTCCAATGGATTCCCAGCGTTCAGTACAATGCCCAGCATATTTTAGAAATGTTCACTGGAATATATTCTGTTCCCGTATGTTTCAAGGCCAAACTACTCTTGAATATATGGAATGGTACTGCAAGATAACTTAGTAAACACCCACTTTTCAGGGCTGAAGGATGCCCAAACCCAGTGGCTGCTAATACCTCCCTTTCTCTGGGGCAAAACGACTAGAAGGGGGTAGACTCCTATCCTGCTGCTTATACCATTTTCTTTACCCCCTGCCTGAATTTTTCAGGAAGAAAGTGCTTAACTCACCTCCACTATTACAAAAGAAAATAAAAGCTGGAGCCAGAGAGAGGCACAGAGACACAAAGAGAGTTGGTAGGAATGTGGTAGTTTTAATAGCAGGGCAAAGGGTATCTTCAGCAAAGAAATCAAAGAGGACATAATTACCAGTGGCCAATTTTAGGCAGTCATGACTAGTTTTGTACTTCGAGCTCTTAGACCTATGTAGCTCCTATTTGCTTTCTACCATCTGGTAAATAACAGAACATTCCTTAACTGCTAGGAACTAGGTAGACAGGTGAGTCTTTGCTGATCATGTTTACCGACAGCATGTGGCATTTGGAACCTTGTGCTCAACAGGTACAAACTCAACAGACGGTATGACACTTGCCTTAGGCCAGTGACTCTCGACACGGGTGATTTTAATCCACCCCCCCAACAGGGACATTTGGTAATATCTAGACATTTGGGGTTTGCTAGAACTACCGGGGGGCTACCAGCATGTAGTGGGTAGAACATCCTACAACATGCAGAACAGCCCCCACAACCAAGAAAGATCTGGCCCAAAATGTCCACAGTGCTGAGGATAAGACAAGCTGCTTAGAGGAACTCATGAATCAAAGTCCCATGGCTAGGGGTGGAGGAGCTGGGGGGTTTCACATGAAGGACTCTGAGATCACTTATGTAGAGTATACCATCCTGGGGAGGTGTAAGCCCACGCCAAACTCTTTTGAGAGCATCTAGTCTGACTTCCAGGTTATACAGAAAGCTGTCTGACTTATGCTAGATGGGCCTGGGCACCGAAGGACCCGGGGCTCACAAATTCATCTGACTGAGAGAACACCACAAATGGAAATCTAGGACTTAACCCAAAGATACAAAGCTACAGTAACAGAAAGAATCTGGTAGTAATGTTCTTGAATTAACAGTTGCCTGCAGACAGCAGAGACACAAAATGTGACTATTAATGACTATTAAAGCTTTTATGTGCATACAAGAAGTATTTGTACCACAACTGCTTACTGACTGGTTCATTTTTACAGATGAAGAAACTGAGGCTCAGAGAGTAGCGCTTCTGGAGAGTCACACGAAGTGGCAGCAGCAGAGCCAGGATTTAAATTCAGGCTCTCTGTGTCCCTGGAAAACTGTTTATTTTTTAACCTGCACTGCCTCATAACTAAGCACTATGTCTCTTGGCAGCCCGTGTTTTAGTCTGGGGTTGGTGCAGGACAGAAACATAAGGAAAGGGAGGGAAAAAAATTTTAACTAGCCATACATACCTTACCTGAAATGAATACAATATAAAAGTATTGAACAATATTAAACACAATATAAAAGATGCTGTTTGCTGAGAAGGAAAAAAAATGGTTTTGTGGATGTGTTTTAGGAATTGATTGTGAAAACATCCCACCAAATAGTCTGTAAGAGTTGCAGAGGTGTGTCCTGAACATCATCTAGAGAACGAAATGCAGATGACGCAAGAGAACTATAGAGCATGAGTCTGTGGCAGCCACACTCACGGCGACACTGGGATGCAGTTTTCTGTGGTGTGTGGGGATCTGAGCAACACAAGCAAGCCCGCAGCGGGCACTCACAGCTGCCTGTCATGGGGACGGCCTGCCTGTCTGGATAGCATTCCGCCGGGTACGTCCGGCCGGCCACACACTGCTTTTATGACTGAAAAGATTGGAAAAATCCACTGTATGCTAAAACGGGGTTTCCTTTTTCAAGTGGTCTGAGGGGCAAAGTGGAGTAGAAAAATCGTCACCACAGTAGCAATCACAGCAAATACACCGAGAGTTTCTAGGTGTCAGGCACGCTGCAGAGTTCTTCACATGCATTAATTACCTCATTCAGACCTTTACAACTTTATGTTCGTAGATCTTATTATCCCCATTTTATGGAAGGAGAAGCTGAGGCTAAGGAGAGTTAAGTGACTTGCCCAAGCAGACACAGCTGGTAAGGTACAGAGCGGGGTGGGGGGCGCTAACCATTAATGACACAACAAACAATTTAAGTGTGCAAGGAACTATTTGCCTGGATGTATGTAAGGATGATTTCTGTATCTCTTTGCCATTAAACTTAAGACAGCTGCCTCCCACGCTGTCTTGTTAGCTGGCTCAAAATATATTGAACTGATTCATATAATCTATGCTTGCATGTACGCAGAATTATCTATCCTCAAGGAGCTTAAATCAGCAAGCACACAGGGAACATAAATACCACTCTCTTCATATGAGTCTGGAACTACAATTTTAGAAAGCTACATTAAAAATAATTAGCTATTACCTGGATATGGAGGAGACAGCCTTCTCTGTGCTCTGAGTAAAAAACAGTTCCTTCTAGGATGAGAGAAATAAGTTCACCTGAAGTGAACTACAACTATAGGGTAAATGTAAATAAAACACACTAAAACAGGAATATGGTTGTGGAAAATGGATGACAGAGAAAAAAGCATGAAATAAAAGGTGCCTCCATGAAGGCTGTATAACGGGTCAAGGTGTAGAGCATTTGCAGGCTTGGCCAAACCCTCACTTGGGAAATAGAATTAGGGCTAGAGTATGAGGGCAAAGAGGAATATGTTACTGGATTACTCCTGAGGCTCCACAAAGGCAAGCAACTGTACAAAAGGCCAACTGTACCTACTGGTGAGTGCAGGCCATCCGGATCCTCAAGAACTCAGAATCCTAGGGGCTGAAATCCAAGCAGCCAGAGAGGGAGGAGACCGCAGATAAGCAGATGCGCATTCATGCAAACAGAATCAAAACACCCTGGTTTCTCTCAAGGGTCTATTTCTCAAGATAGAAGGGTTAGATTCATGGTATAATTTTAGGTCTAAAAATAATACCAAACATGTTTTCACAAGAGAGCTGTTGGTGTCTGATAGTTCTAAGCTGGGAAGTGCTAATGGATATCCTTATGATGGGAAAAATTTAGGCAAAAATGAGTCATCTCCGCTGCCTTTAGATCCAGGAAGAACACTTTTTTTTTTTTTCAGGGACTCTGTATAAGAACAGGTGGCACAAATTCAAGTGGTAATAAATCATCCAAGTGCTTCTTCTACTTCCAACCCTCACATGTTTTACTGCCTCCCATCTAATTTAGAGAAAAGGAAGGAGAGAGGCAGGAGAATCATGTGAGATGGCCAATAGCTTCCTGTCTTGGCAATATGGCAGGCAAAACAAATAAGCAGCAAAACTTGCCTGTCAGTCCTCTCTTTGACACACAACAGTCAAGTAATCAGGCTCGCAGATCTTTGTGATACTATATGGCCCATTAATTCACTCCATGACTAACTGATTTAATTGTTTCCACTATTAGCATTAACTTCATTGAAAACTCTAAAACTCTGATTGAAAAAACAAGTATATACATATACTTGTTTTTACTGAAGTACAGCGGAGTACAATGTTATATCAGTTTCAGGTGTACAGCATAGTGATGTGTCAATTCTACATGTTATATTAGGCTTGCCATGATAAATTCAGTTATCTATTATCATATAATATTAGCACAATATTATTTACTATATTCCCTATGCTATATATTTCATCCCTGTGACTTATTTTATAACCATAAGTTTGTACCTCTTAATTCCCCCTTCGCCTTGTGCTCAACAGGTCCCCCCACCCCCAAATCCTCTGGCAACCACGAGTTTGTTCTATTTATGATTCTGTTTCTGTTCTGTTTGTTCATTTGGTTTTTTTTTTTAAGAGTCCACATATAACTGAAATCATATGGTATTTTTCTCAGTCTGGCTTCTCTCACTTAAGCATAATGCCTTCTATGTCCATCCATGTTGTCACAAATATAAAATACTGATGAAAGAAATTGAAGAGGACACAAATGGAAAAGATATACCATGCTTATGGATTGGAAGTATAAATATTATTAAAATATCCATACTGGCCAAAGCAATCTACAGATTCAATGCAATCTCTATCAAGATATCAATAGTATTTTGGGGCACCTGGGTGGCTCAGTGGGTTAAGCCTCTGTTTTCAGCTCAGGTCACGGTCCCAGGGTCTTGGGATTGAGCCCCACATCAGGCTCTCTGCTCAGCAGGGAGCCTGCTTCCTCCTCTCTCTCTGCTTACTTGTGATCTCTGTTTGTCAAATAAATAAAATCTTAAAAAAAAAAAAAAAAGATATCAATAGTATTTTTTACAGAACTAGGATAATCCTAAAATTTATAAGGAACCACACAAGACCCTGCATAGTCAAAGCAATCTTGAGAAAAAAGAACAAAGGTGAAGGTATCACACTCCCAGACTTTAAGATAGACTACAAAACTGCAGTAATACTGGCACAAAATAGATCAATGTAACAAGATAGAGAGCCCAGAAATAATCCACATTTATTTGGTCAATTGATCTGTGCCAAAAGGGGCAAGACTATATGGCAGAGAAAAGACGGTCTCTTCAGTAAATGGTGTGGGGAAAACTGAAGAACTATATGCAAAAGAATGAAAGTAGACCTCCTTCTTATACCACACACACACACTAAATCCCTGTCCTTTAGATAACTTCACTGTGTACTGAGCTAGTATGCTGCTTACCGTGGTCCAAGATATAAAATACATTGTTCTTCCCGTTGCATTTTCTCCAGGGCTTTGTCAATTCCAATTGGAATGTCATGGTCTTCTCCTTCCCCAACAATGAATACCACATCTCTGCAATCAAACATCCTTCCATCACAGCGGCCTTCTAGGTGAACTGAGGGCAAGGAGACAGGTCAGTCAGTAATGCTGCTCCACAGGTCTGGCTAATTTAGAGAAGTGAAAAATGATTATTTCCCCTTTCTCATTTCATCTAGAGACACATGGGGTATGTCCTATTGACACTTTACCTACCCAGTCTGAAAATTTAAGAGCAATCCTATTTCTCAGTTTAAACTTGTAATTACCAACAACTCTATCAATAAGATAGTTCAGGGCGGGAGTGGGGTGGGGTGGGGAGGGCACCTGGGTGGCTCGGTTATGTGGCCAACTCTTGATTTCAATTCAGGTCATGCTCTCAGGGTCCTGGGATAGAGCACGGTGTAAGGCTCCCTGCTCAGCAGTGGGGAGTCTGCTTGAGGAGTCCCTCTCCTCTTGCCCTCTCCCTCTGCCCTCCATCATCTCTATATAAAATAAATAAATAAATCTTGAAAAAAAAAGATAACTTAGGGGATAATAAAGCAGAACACAGGTTTAATTTAAACCTACTACAAGACAGAAATTTCCTCACCTATAACACAGGATCAAGAAATGCTTGAATATTTAATAGATAATTATCAAGGTGCAACGAACTTAGTATCAAGTATATAATGACATAAACATTTGTAACTACATTTTGACTTGAGATGCTTGGGGGAAAAAAAAACCAAATGACTATTTCCCCAAAATAAACAAAAGTTAACTGAATAAAGCAGCTCTTTTTTCTTTCTTAAGTCTTAATCTCATTCACAAATATATTTGAGTAAAAACAGAAAACTCAAAGCCAGCATCACCAATAACTGTATCATAGCTATATGCCTTAGTGGAGTGATAATTGTAAAGTGTGAAGGAATCACCAGTCTACTATAACTTCACAAATCAAATTATTTAACAACTCTTCTGAAATGTTAAGAGGTCACTTTCTTGGGGCCTAATTTCCTGTTCCACTTAGACTCACTCACCTCATTCCCACGGTGATTTCCTATCAGATAAAAAGCTTTTGTTTCAAGACAAAATAGGAAGAATGCATATAGATATGTATTTTTTCTTGATCCATTACTTTTTTTTCTAGGATAAGCAACTCTCTGAATCTTTCCAACTACTTTTCATATGAAGGACATTCATTCTCTTCCACTTGGGTCTTTGACTCAGTAAGAAAAAATGGATGGCTCACCCAATAGCACAGCAGTCACCAAGCAATGTAATAATTGGTCTTTTCCTAAGAAAATTCTTTATTCTAAACTCTGTAATGGCCTAGATTCAAATGTAACAATTTCCTAAAATTCTTCTTTTCTAACACCAGTTTCTCTAACTTTAACTTGCTTTAGAAAGACTAAAAATTACTCATTCTGTTATACTTGTTTCATGAGACAATTATTAGTTTCCAAACACAAATTCAATTCCAACTTACTCTACTTTTGAATTACATGATCTCAAAGGTCTTCTGAAGCTCTACAATTCTATGATACTATGACCCAGTGATACAGTTCTGATACCGGCCAGAAACCAGCTTCAAAGCCAATTCCTGCAGTTAATTATTTGATCAGATTACCTTTAAGCCCAAGCCTGAAAAATTCGAGAAACCCTGAAAAGCAAATGGTAGTGGTATAGTTGTCAAGAGCCACAATGTCACATGGACATTTATGCTTTAAAGCTCTCTATCTTGGGGTGCCTGGGTGGCTCAGTGGGTTAAGCATCTGCCTTTGGCTCAGGTCATGATCCTGGGATCCTGGGATTGAGCCCCACATCGGGCTCTCTGCTCAGTGAGGAGCCTGCTTCTCTCTCTCCCTCTGCCTGCCGCTCTGCCTTTCTCTCTCACACTCTGTCAACTAAATAAAATCTTAAAAATAAATAAATAAAGTTCTCTATCCTTTTCTGATTTACTAGGATAAGACCATCCTGATGTGCTTCCAACAAAGACGTAGGATGGAGTCCAAGAAACTTGGGCCAAATTAGAGAGAGGTGTGACTTTCCAAACAAGGGCAAGCAATACACTGGCTCTCAGGGTGGAGTTGATATACAGGAATTTTGCTCCATCTCCCACAGTCATAAAAGTAGATGATCCTCTCTATTACAATCACTCTTGGAATGTTCTAGATCATATAAAACTCAATCAATTGATAGCACATTGAAAATTCTTTTGTACTGGAAAACAGTCTCAAAATAAATTCAGCTTTATTTTCAGATACATCTAGAGAGCTTCTGCAGGGTGTCTAAGGCTTAAGATATTTTTACTTAAATAAATAAAAACTGATGTTGCTAAAGGAATTCAAAGTCCTGAGAAGTTTATGCTCTTACATATTTTAAAATCTGCCCAAGAAATTTGATGTAGACTAATGCAATGATACTTTTCATGAAAAAAAAAATTGCTGAGCAAAGTGAGTTTCAGCTCATGAATTGAGGAATAGTCTCAAGTCTTAAGACTTATTATCCTATTATATCACAACTCAGCTGACAGATTTTTCTGTCTGAGGTTTATTGTTAGAAATGTCTTCCTCCCTAAAGGAGAGTACATTTCGTCGGGGAGGAAACTATCAGTACATTCATTGTGGTTTTTGGTTGATCAAGTTTGAATGTGTTTTCAAAACAGGAAATCCAGAGACTCTGCAAAGGATTCCTGCCTGTGTGTCAGTTTCCTAGGCTAGTTTTCAGCTTGATGCATGTACTTGATGTTAAAATTATATAAATAATTTTAGAAGTTCTCTTTACGTGGGACAACCCATATTAGGGGGAAAAAAAGACTGGCTACTAATAAATGTGTTGGGAAAGATAAGTGAAGTAAGCAAGCAAAAAAAGATTTAAAATTACAAGGAAGGTTAGGAAACTATAATGAAAGCAAGACAATAAAAGATAATAAATGAAAGAACCAATTTTTATGGCTACCTTATAGGAAAATAAAAATCCTCAATAATTCTCATATTTAGTACCTTTTATATGGACTGATTTTTTTTTTTTTTTTGGTAAATACAACTCTTTTAAGTTGGACCTGAACACTACCTACGCGCCATCAAATCTTCAACTGATACATACAAGCATACGCACACACACATACCAGTTCATATGTACAAAGAAAACCACAGCCTTTTCAAATCTGGAATGTCAGTGTGAGAGAAGGTGTCACAGGCTCAAGGAGTATATAACCCACTGGTTCTTTACATCTACAAGTAGCAAAGGCTATCTCTCTGTTAACTGATTTCTAAACTAGGAACACTGGTGTGACAAGTTCTGCAAGACTGCTGACAAGAACTCACACACCACCCTGGAGCCACAGAAATGCCACCGACTGCCACAGCAGGGGCCCCCTTCATGGTGACAGATCAAACATGCCTGGCTCCTCCAGGTCCAATGCTTGGGTTTTGTTTTTGTTTAATTGTCTCAACAACTGATACAAAAGAAAACCGTGGCAGCTCTGGCTAGGAAGACCTGTGGTTGCTTTTGACCTTGCATCTCTTAGTACAAATACTCACTTAATAAATATTTAATAATAACCATCATGACTCACTGGGAGCTCAGCCTCTAGGGCTCAGGAGGTCTGTTGCTAATTCCAACCAGCATGATTTACGGGAAGTAAATGATCTATGACGTGTCCAAAGAGAATAAAAGTACATACAGGATGCTTCTACTTAGGGCTTTTTCAGTAGAGAGAAAAAAAAAAAAGACACAAAAAAGGAACATTTTCTCTTGACTTAAAGTCCATGGAACTTGGAGGAGGGAGGTCCTCCAAACCCCATGAAGTCAAACCAAATGAAATTACCCGAGCTTTGCTGAGCAATCCGAGTGTAACCACATCAAGTAAGCCGGGTCTGCTGCAAAACATCACTTAAACTGGAGCTCTGACTTATTGTTCTCTTACTGCCCTAGAGCAATTTTGTTTTGAAGAGCACAGAACACTCTGTTCTGAATGTGGCTGGCACATGAACTCGATGTGCTGACAGCAATTTGTACTACGATTAAAATAGGGGGGGAAAGGAGAGTGTACTGCAGTAACAAAAACTGGAATGCGAGAACCCAAAAACTAGACTTTGTATTTTAGGAAGCAAAACTGAGAAGGAGGCTCCATAACCTAAAAAAAAAAAAAATGTGCCGTAAATGCTCCAGCCTAAAGACGTTAGCTCTGGTGAGTGTCTGTTTTCCCCTTTTCTAATTATAGTAGCTGGTGTCTGATAGCTTTGCACTCGTTCCCAAAACAATTACTGGGTCATGGGGATCTGAATGGGAATGTTGTAATGGCATTACTACTAGACAAGACCAGTCATCTGGCCAGAGAAAACCAGGTTGTGACAGGTTACTCCCACATGGCAAGGGTTTTTTCTGCTGCCTAGGTCATGCCAAATGAGTTTCTCTCTGCCTGCCTAATAGAGCAGAACATCCAAGAGATAGTGGATTCTTAATGACCCCCTGAAAAGGCAAATAAGGAAACAGAGATGGAGTTCTAAATCAGGAGAGGCATATTAATCACTGATTAGAAGAGAAACTGCAAGCATGGTGGTCAGATTTCCCCCAAACTGCCTTCCTCCTCCTCTGCACCACTTTCTACTGTGCAAGACGACCAAACACCACCGTGCGATCGCTGACAGAACTGAGGGGCAACGGCTAACTGCAGGCAGGCAGATACCCCAGCTACCGAACTAGAAGAATTCATGCACATGGATGAGAGGTGATAGATCTTAGTCTAAATAGGGACCATACACACAGCAACAAATCCTACACGAACACAAATCTGCACCACTCCTGTCTTTACACGGGGAGAGCACTTTAGTCAGACCTGGATTCCAATCCCATTCTGCCACTTAACAGTTGTGGCTTTGGGCAAGATCATCTAAATTATCTGAAGCTCAGTTTCTCCATCCACAAAATAGAGCTAACTAACAATTGCAGAGAGGATTAAATCAGGGCCCGAATGAAAGCTGTTAGCCCAACACCTGGCATTTGTTCATTCTTTTTTTTTTTTTTTTTTGCATTCGTTCATTCTTATGTCAGGGTACCTACTATATGAAGACATTGTGATACACAGAGGTGAACTCAATGGAAGTTGGCTATGATTATTTTTCTGCAATCAGAGGTAAATTATACCAGATTAAACATGTTTTTGAACTTCTGCTCGAGAAGCCACTTAATGGCTCCACAGAGAGGGCTGTCGCAATATGAATAAAACTCAAAGTTCGTAGACAAAGACAATGTCTTCCCCTTCTTTTGTACCTTACAGTGCCTAACACACAGTTCAAGGCCAGATAGTAAATATTTATTTAACAATTAGTTTGAAAACAGGGCCTTAAGGAAAATGGTAGTGATTTTCACTTACTTCTGGGAATTTTCCTTTTTGAATACTAGTCAGTACTCCTATTTTTTTTTTAATTTTTTTTTTAAAGATTTTATTTATTTATTTGACAGAGAGAGATCACAAGTAGGCAGAAAGTCAGGCAGAGAGAGAGAACAGGAGGAAGCAGACTCCCTGCTGAGCAGAGAGCCTGATGCGGGACTCGATCCCAGGACCCTGAGATCATGACCTGAGCCGAAGGCAGCGGCTTAACCCACTGAGCCACCCAGGCGTCCAGTACTCCTATTTTTAATAAATTCCAAGAGCTATTTAAATTTTTTACTGATATGGAGCTTCTGTATTTTAATACTATTTTTTAAAATATTTTATTTATTTATTTGACAGACAGAGATCACAAGTAGGCAGAGAGGCAGGCAGAGAGAGAGGAGGAAGCAGGCTCCCCGCTGAGCAGAGAACCCGATGTGGGGCTCGATCCCAGGACCCCGGGTTCATGACCTGAGCCGAAGGCAGAGGCTTTAACCCACTGAGCCACCCAGGCGCCCCATGTATTTTAATACTATTTTAAAATAAATGATCCATTGGCTGGATTTTTTAAATTAACAAAAAAGACTATTTTCTACTAAGATTTTACTCTACCTGAAGACTTGAAGCTGCCTTTTTTACAAGGAGCTACATAAATTCAAGATATTTGAAAGAATAAACAGTGTCCATTTTAGACCAAGTGCCACACTACTTTATTTTGTGAAAACATATAATAAAGTGGTTTCAAGAATTTGCTCTCTCTCACTGGACCAAATTTACCAGGACATTCACAAATACTTAAAAAGCATATGAAAAACAAAACCAAAAAAACCTCATAGCTCTATCAGGTCTCAACATGGGCATAAATGAAATGATTCCTCTATTTTCCATTTTTGGTACCACTTGGTTTTTGATACTTACCTATTTATTGAGAGAAAGAGAGAGGGAACATGTGAGAGAGGGAGGATGGTGAAGGAAAGGGAGAGGTGGAGAGTGAATCTCAAGCAGGCTCCATGCCCAGTGTGAGCCTGATGCAGGGTTCTCATAGTCGCAATGCTCAAAGCATTGCCATGTAGTGTTTAGTATCATGAGTAAGTCTGATGTCATTGTGATTCTTACTGCTTTGCATAGAGCTTGTTCCTCCGTGGAAAAGCTCAAAATTTTCTTCTAAGCTGTGGATTAAGAAATCTTATCAGAATGTATCTAGGGGAAAAAGCATTCTTTACTGCTGTAGGCCCCTCTCAACTGGCACTTTAGGCTCTTAAGCCTCTTCTATCTTTAGGAAATTTTTTTCTGTCACGTTTGATTGGATTCAATTGGTCTAGCTTTGATTTTTTCATCCCTATCTTCTTTCTTCCACCTTCCATATCTTGGATTTTCTGAAGACGGTAATAAGTATTGTATTTTTAAAAGATTTTTAATTTATTTGAGAGAGAGAGAGCACATGTGTTCGCATGGGGATGAGGGAGGAGCAGGGGGAGAGGGATGAATAGATCTCTGTGCTGAATGCTGAGCCCAATATGGTGCTTGATTCCAGAACCCTGAGATCATGGCCTAAGCTGAAATCAACAGTTCGGCGCTTAACTAACTGGGCCACCCAGTAATATTATTACCCCAGTAATAATAAGTATTTTAAAAGTTCTCTTCTATTTCTTCTTAGTCTATCTTGGTGCTTCTTTTTCTCATGGGTACTTGCTGACATTTCTTTGTTATCTAGTCATATTATAAAGGATGGATTCAAAAAGATCAAATGATTGTTGATATCTGGCACTGGTTTCCAGTTTTTCTAAGTAGTCGGATACATTTCGATGGTAGTCTTTCCCCCAAAGGGGTGAGCTGATTATGGGAAACTAGGGGTGGGGTTTCCAGAAACATTTACGAAGTATTTATTATGAGCTGAGCACAATGCGCCCATGAAGGCTGGGGAAACCTTTCCCCAGTTGTGATATACGAAAAGGTCTTATTTCAGGAATAAAACACTTGAGCCTCTTTATTGTTGCACAGAGCTATTTCACATTCCTTCCCCTTCAAATCTGCTTTATAAGTTCAAGCCATTCAATATGTCCTCATTCTCTAGTCCAACTCCTAATACAGGGAGTCTTTTGAGGCAGAGATCCCTATTTTATTTTAGAAATCTGGCCTTACTGACTTTAGCCCAGGAGCAAAGACACAGCTAGACCCTAGAGTAATTCTCAATCCTTGGTTGCAAATTAGAATCACCCAGAGAGTTTAAAAATGTGTGCCTGGAGTTCCAGCCTATGAGATTTAAGATTCTTATTTAGCTGGTCTGGGCATCAGGATTTTAAAAGCTCCCCAGGTAATTCTAAATTCAGCCAAAGTTGAATACTGCTACTAAAGTTTACTACCCCAGCTGTTCCATATTGTTTTATAAGAAACCTGATGATTGCCCCATAGCCTGCTTTCGCTCCCTTGCACCAGCTGACCATGAGCTTGGAGTTCTGCCCAAGTTTGTTGAGAAGAATGGTATGTACCTCTGCAGAGATATTCTCTACACCTGTTTTGAGTTGGGTTTCCTAAGTCTAGTTTCCAACTGTCCAATTTTATCTACTTTATTCCAGAAATTCTTCATAATTTCTGATCCACTTCTTGTATTCCATTTTCCAGCACAATTTTGGATTTCTTACTCTTTCTTAAAAAATCATTCTCCAAACCCCTTGCCCATCTCTTAGGAATTGAGTGGAATCTGGGTAGGGAAAGGACGTGAGAAGGAAGGGTATTCCAGTAAACTGAATTCTGCAGGTGGTTCTGCTGAAATGTTCATATTTGAAAACAGTGATGACTGTCTGCATTTTTTGCATTCAAATGAGGTTGAAGGCAGTGTGAAGCGAGAGAGCCACAAACAGCCAGCATTTTGATATATCTACTCAAAGTACTGAAATTAACAAATCTTAAAAAAAAAAAAAAAAAAAAAAAAAAGTGACCCAACAGAAAACTTGGGGAAGGAGTGTTAGCTATTTAGAGTCTTATGTCAGATTTCTAAGAAAGCAAAACTTAAAGGTAACCATGTAGCTACTGTTGGCAACTAAAGTATGATGACTAAAGTATCAGTCTTCATCCCACTGTCAAACAGACTACCTTAGAACACCAACTTTCTTTTTTTTTTCTTTCTTTTTTTTTTTTTTTAAAGATTTTATTTATTTATTTGACAGAGAGAAATTACAAGTACACTGAGAGGCAGGCAGAAAGAGAGAGAGAAGGAAGCAGGCTCCCTGCTGAGCAGAAAGCCCGATGCGGGACTTGATCCCAGGACCCTGAGATCATGACCTGAGCCGAAGGCAGCGGCCCAACCCACTGAGCCACCCAGGCGCCCCCCAACTTTCTTTTTTTAATGGACAAAGAACAAGATTGAAGAAAAATGACAAGATGGTCATCTTAATTGACATAAGAAAAACACACTGGAACAGAATCTAAAAATTGATCTGCAATTATTAGGATCCTGACAGAGAGGGTAAAAAAATTTTTGAGGGGTATCTAGGCGGTTCAATTAGGCGTCTGCCTTCAGCTCAGGTCATGATCCCAGGGTCCTGGGATCCAGTCTCGTGTCAGGCTCCCTGCTCCGTAGTGCTTCACACCCTTTCCTTCTGCCCCTCCTCCTGCTTGAGTTCTCTCTCTCTCTCTCAAATAAATAAGATCTTTAAAAAATTCTTTGAGGAAGAATAAATCCTGTCAATGAACATAAGTTCTCTCCCCTTGCACATACAAAATAATTAAAAGGAAGCAAAAGTTCGTAATTCAATAAAAGCCTTTTGATTCAGTCCATAACTTTATTCTTCAAAACCCAAATAAACGACAATCCTGGAGAAATAGGATTTAGGTACAATTAGTATTAAGAAGCTATAAAATTAATTTGAAGACTGTTGTTAACAACAAAGGCAAACTAGTCAGGGGTTTAGGTCAACTCTGGTAGAGTCAAAAGAATTTGGTGATGAATTGGATATAGGATATAAGATAAAGAGGAGTCAAGGATTTCCTTCCTTAAATCTACTTTCAGGAAGCAAAATAAATTATATAAGCAGAATATAGGGTAGAAAAAGAAATTAAATGTCCTGTATTAGGCAACTTTCTTCATTTAACTGTCACAATAACCTGTGTGAGTATAAAGATTATCATTCCTATTTTACAGATGACAAATCTGGATGCCCAAGGTAGTCAAGTAACATGTCTAAAGTCCTAAGAATATCAAATAGTGATTCCAAAACTCAGAATTCAAGTCCATCACTTCCAAAACTTGTGTGTCCCTCCCCAACTATTCACTGTCCTTTTTCACAGAAGTGACAGGCACTCTTAACTCTTGTGTGTCTATAATGATATATGATGGATCATCACTGTCTCCTGTTCCCTTCACTGCAGAACTGGTTTTAGTTCTGGGATGTCTTCCTGACCTTGAATCTAAATGTATAGGTGATGCTATCAGAAATGGCAAACTGGTAAAGACGAAGAAGCCTTTCCCAGAACAAGGTGATCGTGGTTTCAGACAGTCAACCTTCGGTCTTCCTCCCACACACGGCAAACTTGTTTCAAAGAGGAAAAGCAGGACACCTTACCCTTGATAAGTGAAAATACATTTTTATATAACTGATTTGTTCCAGAAAACCAAAAAGGGCTTTTGGGAGAAAAAGTAAAAATAAACCATTTACTCTAAAATTTCCCAGGAAAGTACAATCCTAACAAGATGAGAGACAAAAATCAGTCATAACCCTGTCTTAAGATATTTGGAAGTAGAAAAAGTAAAATGAGATAAAGAATTAATCAAATATTTCTAAAATCCATTTATAGTAATGTTAAGGGAAGGAGATATAAGAGGGAAAAAACCCAGATATTAGCTCATTTTTGCAGAAGAAATAGAAGAAGTATAAACCAGGAACTGTGACTAGTGGTCAAAGGAGGTAGGTAGGAAGGAAGGTAGAAATAATGGGAAAATGAGAACAAGTTAGTAGAGATGAGGGGGGAAAACATTTCTGTGTATATCTTATTGTATAGTTTAGAAACATGGGGGATGCCTGGGTGGCTCAGTTGGTTAAGCAGCTGCCTTCGGCTCAGGTCATGATCCCAACGTCCTGGGATCGAGTCCCACATGGGGCTCCTTGCTCGGCCCTCTTCTCCCTCTGCCTCCATCTGCCAGTGCTCTCTCTCTCTCTCTCTCTGACAAATAAATAAGTAAATAAATAAAATCTTAAAAAAAAAATCATGGTAATGTTTCATCTACCCCAAACATAAATAAATAGTTAACATCAACCAGTGTGTGCTGGACACAAACATAACAAATGAACATAACTGCATTATAAAGGAATAGCATGACCACACTGGAGGGAGTGAGGAAAAGGAATTATTGGAAGTTGGAAGCAGTGTTTTGAAATGTAAGCTTGAAGGCTCATGATTAAAGGAACTATGCACAAGTATTTCCTATATTTAGAAAGTTTGTTTCTCACAGGGTGTGGGATAGCAATTTTAAAACTACTTTCTGTATAAACTACAATTAAATAAATATATTGTGGATAATGAGAGTGAGGTTTCTCACTGCTGGAGAAAGCAGTTTTAAATAAGCAAAGGGAGGTGAGAATAAAGCAGTGGTATTGGACCGGAACTCTGAGTGTTAGTATGTACTCATAGTTTGTAATATATATACAGATTGAGAAAGAATACCTGTAGTTGGTTATAGATGCATATTGAGGCACATACATTTCCTAGCTCTGTCTGCTTAAGAGGTTCTAGAAGCAGTAACATTCCATAGTGTGAGTATACCTAGCACCTGGATCTTGGTTTCTAAATACCCTTCTCTAATAAATCAGAGCTCCTCAGCGAATCAGCTAATTCCAGCCCTGGGGCAAGGAAGTTACAAAATGAGCCTAGAGCATCTTGTACCAAAAGTAAGGAAATACTAGGGCACCTGGGTGGCTCAGCTGGTTAAGCGTCCAACTGTTGTTTTCAGCTAGGGTCACGGTCTTGGGGTCATGAGACTGAGCCCTGGGTCGGGCTCTGCATTTAGCATGGAGTCTGCTTGGGATTCTCTCCCTCTGTTTGTTCTCTCTAAAACAATTAAGTAAAATTGCTTTTTTTTTTTTTTTTTTTTTTTTAAAGATTTTATTTATTTATTTGACAGAGAGAAATCACAAGTAGGCAGAGAGGCAGGCAGAGAGAGAGAGGGAAGCAGGCTCCCTGCTGAGCAGAGTGCCCGATGCGGGACTTGATCCCAGGACCCTGAGATCATGACCTGAGCCGAAGGCAGCGGCTTAACCCACTGAGCCACCCAGGCGCCCGTAAAATTGCTTTTTAAAAAGATTTTATTTATTTACTTGAGAGAGAGAAAACAAGCAGGGGAGAGGCAGAGGGGGATGGAGAAGCAGACTCCCTGTTGAGCAGGAAGCCTGACATGGGGCTCAATCCCAGGACCCGGAGATTGTGACCTCAGCTGAAGGCAGAGACTTAACCATCTGAACCATCCAGGCACCTTATAAATAAAATCTTTAAAAAAAAAAAAAAAAAAGGAAGTGCTTAAAAATCAAGGTACATTGAAAAGAATCTTCTAATGGTCAAACCTGTGACAATTTGAGCAACAAATAAGAATAGCAATGAATAATAACCTACAGAATAAAATAAGTTTCCTTGAGTCCACACTATTGAAAATAACTGAATAAACAGGGGAGGAGAGGCAGCTCTTCCTTATAGCAGAGTTCCAATTAAACTGTAGAAGAACAATGGAAGTAGAAAAATTACCACTGGGAAAGTACTACAGTAATAACTGCTGCATACAAAAATTATTCATGGACGTTAAAATCAGCACGTGAAGATATGATATAAAAAACCTCCGCATGGTCTCCTAGTAGTTCTCTGCCAGTGAGATACTTAGTAAGGCAAAAATAGGAACTTTACAAAGAAGAAACATGGCAGACCCCACTTTAACCAAGGGACCTAAGTTAGTATCATCACTAACATGTACCCCCTGATAATGAAGAACTGAGAAGGGCACAACATCACTTATATGGTATTTTTCAAAACAATGTGTAACTTCAATCTAATCAGACAAACCCAAACTGAAGTATATTCTATATCAGCCAGTTGTCTTCAAAAGTGTTAAAGTCATGAAAATCACAGAAAGACTTACCAACTGTCACACACTGGAGAGGCTACTATTAGAGGGACTAAATACAATAATAATGGTGGATCCTGAATCTGACCATGGACCAGAAAAAGGACATCGGTGTGGGAACTGATGAAATTCACATAAGATCTGCAGAACAGTTAATAGTATTGCATCAAGGTTAATTTCCTGACTTTGATAGATGTACCGTGGCAAGGGAAGATGTGAACATTAGAGAAAGCTGGGTGAAGCATATAGGAGATATTCTCTGTACTAGTTTCACAGTTTGTCTGTAAGTTGAAAATTATTTTAAAATGGAAAGCTAAAAATAAAGACTCCCACTGAAAATACTACTAAAAGCAAGATCTGATTGAATTTAGCCTGCCCCAAAGTTAACTCTGCAGTGGTGGCTTTGTGGCATTGTCAATAATCAGGAAAATTTTTCCTTTTATTTTGCCAAAAACCTCCAGTTTAAAAATATTCATTATAAATTGTTGAATTTGGGGAGTTACTATATCATACGGGGAAAAATCTCTATTGTTGTATATGTCTGAAAATTTTCATAATAAAAAATTAAAATATATATTATAGATAACCTTTTGTACATTTGCTAAAGGTAATTTTCTTTTTATTTATGTATTTATTTATTTATTTTTAAAGATTTTATTTATTTATTTGACAGAGAGAGATGACAAGCAGGCAGAGAGGCAGGCAGAGAGAGAGGAGGAAGCAGGCTCCCTGCTGAGCAGAGAGCCTGATGTGGGGCTCGATCTCAGGACCCTGAGATCATGACCCGAGCCGAAGGCAGCAGCTTAACTCACTGAGCCACCCAGGCGCCTCTCAAGGTAATTTTCTATCATCCCTGTAACTTTCCTAGAATTCTGTCATGGAATGTTCAGTGCTAGTAGGACCTTACAAATCAAGATGTCTACCCCTGTGTCATTAGAAAGGAAGGAAGCTAACACTCAGAGAGGCAAGGGCTAGTTAGAGTCAGCTGAAGCCAGAATCCTATCTCTGACTCCTGGTCTAGCTATTTCTCCAACATGTGAGATCCTCTTCATTTTTTCCAAAAGTTACCATGATAATAGTCACCTAAACATTTCAACTATAATAGTACAGTATTACAATTGGTATAACTCAATCTGAACTAATTTGCCAGACTCTGAGAAATGAAACATGGGTCTCAAATAGTATAAACAATGGTAAAGATAAGAAGATCAACCATTCTAGTTTACTTTTCCAAATGAACTCTTTATTTTAAAGAAAATATTTAAATAAAATATTTTAAATAAAATAAAAATTTTATATAAAATTTTTATCATAGTTCATTTGCCATCCTATTTTAGTGCTTTGAGTGTTTTCTTAGTGGAAGTATTTTTCCATGTCTTCTCACAACTTTTTGAAAGTACTTCAGCCCAGCGAATGGCATCTTTCAAACATCTGTCCATGTAGAGAGCATCTACCTTATACCTACAGTGGAGAGCACTGTAGGTGATGCTGGAACTAAAAAAATGAAGAAAGATTCTGGTGCTCAATCTGAATACTGGGCAAAGGGGCAAGCACTGATTATAGTATAGGGTACATGATAACAAATGGGGTATATGACAGTATGTCGAACGTACTCTAGGAGGGAAGGAGGAGTGATCAGTATGCCAGTCCTCAGTAGTATCCTTACTCCCAACTTAGCAAATAAAAAATGGAATAGCTTTAAGTCATCCAATAAATGGCAAAGGAGAACTTGAACCAAGGTCTCCTAGAATAGAATGAACAATTTTATCCAATTTTGATATAAGATGAACTTTTTCATCTTGAGAAAAGCCAGTGAAATGGGTTTGAGAGTTCTGAAGTGCACTACAATCTAACTGCTCTGTTTAGAAACTCTGTAATCTTGGGCAATTTATGTAACTTCCCTCAACTTACTTTTCTTACCTGGGGATAATAAATCTTATCTCATAATGTTACTGGGAGAAATAAATGAATAAATAAATATGTAAGGCAGCTAACTTAGTTGCTGGCACATGAAGGAGTCCATAGATTTGGACTTGATGGATGGGATTACCTTTTATTCACTTTCTGGGTCTACAGAAGCTGGTACAGGACCTGGCATGGACATGCTGGAATGAATATTTACCAAATAAATTCACTATTTAATAAATGTTCAATTTGAAACTATTCTTGGGCTATATTTATTACTATAAACCTATTTTTAGAAAGAAATCTTCATTTTATCCCCATAAATTGAACCCAGCTTTTAAGGACTAAGTATTGTTGTCACAGCAACACTTACTTTCTACTGTTGCTCCTTCATTTGGGTTTGAATATCCTTCTCCCTTCCGTTTGATTCTTCGGATAATGCCTCCATCTTCAAATAAATCCTCTCCTTTGAAATCAAGAAGCTCAATCTAGAAAGGAAAAAAAGGATCTGGCTGAGATAAGACCAAACAGAGCCAACAGAACATACTTAAAGACAAGGGCAACCAATTCTCCTTTCATTTTACAAAATAAAACTCTTTTATATTTATCTATGCATCTCAGTTATTGGAAAAGTAGGGAAAAAGAACACTGCACTTTCAATACCTGGAAAGAGCCTTCACGTAATGACAATGTCTAGGACTACATCCTGTGGGGCTGCAGTGCAAAGACAGACAGGAAATACTAGGAAAGCTGCCTTGTGGGCAAAAAGCCAGAACTACAAGGTGCTGGCCCAGAACTGTTTTGTCTGACTCTAAAGGCCACCACCTTTCCACCCCAGATTCATGGAATTCCCTTTTTCAATGTAAAAATAAATCTTATGAATCAGGCCTATGATCAACTAAAGGTGTTTTTTACCTAGTTATGATGTTTCAGGCATTTCCTCCCTTAATTTTTTAAATCAGATTTGGACAAATATATAAAAGTCAACACAGGGTAAATAATATTATTACCACCTACCACTTCTAATGAAGGAGTGAGATCTGTGACAAAGAGTAAACCTGTATAATAGGAGAATACCTTACAATTTGGTTTGGGTACACTTCAACACTTACCTCCCCTTTTCCAACCTATCTTCTGGGCAATTTCAAGTAGGTTATACTCACGCCACCACTGACCAGAACCTTTATTTCTTAAGCCTGGTGTCTTTTGTTTATTTGGATACGACCTTTCTGTGCCAGAAACACGTTTCTAAGAAAGCACTGGCACACACCCCTTGGGTTTGTGGGAAACAATTCAAGAAGCCAAGCTCCAAAATAAATAAGTTGGATCTGATTCTCAGTGGCAAGCCTAGCTACTTGTTCCACTGCCTGTTGCTTCAGTGCCAGCACTATAGTAGAACAGATGCTAACAAGGCAACATAGCACACGTACTTACCTCAAAAAAGAGAGTTGCATTCGAGGGAATTTTAGGAAGACTGCCAGCCGATCCATATGCATACTCTGGTTTGCAGAGTAAATGGCAGATCTCTCCTTTCTTCATGGTAGCCACCCCAATGTCCCATGCCTTGATAACTTGGCCTAAGAGAAAGAAAAATGTGGTTGAAAGTTACAGGCCCTATTTAAAAATATTTAACCATCAAAAACACAAGTTCAAACAAATTTCCTATTCTCCTTACATTACACACTCAGTAAAATAGGGGCTATAAAAGAATCTGGTAACATTTACCCACTAAGAAATAAATTGTGATTTTTGAGGGTGATCAGAGTAGATTCCCTCCTGAGAAGAATGAAAGTAGGATCAATTTCTAAATTGCTCAAAGACTGTATCTTTGAAAAGGGGCAATAACATAATCTTTGAAATGTAGCTGGGTTATAGTTGTTGCTTAATTTATAATTTCAACTATAATAAGGGCATTTTTCTAGGTATAGATAGAACAAAAATAGTTTGGAATAAAATGGAATTTGTCCTAAGGAAGTTTATAATTTAGTTGGATAAACAAAAACACCAAACAACTGGAGAAGTATAAATTGCATAAAAGGGCCCATGAAAGATGTCTTCTCAAAATTTAGAAAAAGAAAAAAAGAATTTAAAAAAATATATGATTATGTGTTCTTTTGTCAAATCACAAGAACTACTGAACTCAGAATTTCTTCTCCCCTTCCAGGAAACAGAAGTTGATTTTACTGCTCAACTGTAGAACTATATTAACTTATATAATTGGGTTTTTTATTTGTTTTATTTGAGAGAGAGAGAGAGCAAGCGAGCGAGTGAGCATGTGAGCACACAAGTAGGGAGAGTGGAAGGCAGAGGGAGAGGGAGAAGCAGGCTCCATCCCAGGTCCCTGAGATCATGACCTGAGCCAAAGGCAGACGTTTAACTGACTGAGCTACCTACATGCCCCTGGCTTATATGATTGTAATTATATCTTACAATAAGCAGTATCAAATCCTTTGGAAAACAATAAAAAACGTAGGTGAGTTAAAGGAATAAAATAGGAAAATAAGGTACAACGTCAATCAAAAACTTAAGGATAGCAAATTCAGGTAAACAATGAATCCAGTGGAAGTAAATTTTGAAGAAAGCTATTATCCTGAAGTGAGAGTGGATGACAGGATATTAGAATAAGGGGAACTCTATACTTGCGTAGGTAAGTAGAGATGGATTAAACATTCATGACTATGACTACAGCTTAAGTATTACAATCTTTCAAAAGATCAGACACTTGTTTTAGTTAAAAATTTCTAAGTTATATATAACATATTAAAGCACACACAAGAGAGAAAGATATAAAGTGAAAGGGTATCCATTCTTTCCATGTAAGAAGCCACTATTGTTCGGGGCGCCTGGGTGGCTCAGTGGGTTAAAGCCTCTGCTTTCGGCTCGGGTCATGATCCCAGGGTCCTGGGATCGAGCCCCACATCGGGCTCTCTGCTCAGCAGGGAGCCTGCTTCCTCCTCTCTCTCTGTCTGCCTCTCTGCCTACTTGTGATCTCTGTCTGTCAAATAAATAAATCAATCTTTAAAAAAAAAAAAAAAAAGAAGCCACTATTGTTCTTTTTATATCCTTCCGGTGTGTGCTGTCATTTCTCAAAAGATTTAAGAAACAAAATGACAGCAGACTATACATTCAGTTTGGCTTTTCATTTAATATACGTCTTGGGGCACCTGTGTGGCTCAGTCAGTTGGGCAACTTACTCTTGGTTTTGGCTCAGGTCATGATCTCAGAGCTGTGAGATGGAGCCCTGAGCTGGGCTCCACTCTGGGTATGGAGCCTGCTTGGTATTCTCTCTGCCCCACCCCCTCATTAATATATATCTTGATCTTTCTCCATGTGTAGAAAGAAGAAAGTACATTTTAGAGGGTAAAAGTACAGCCTGTTTTTTTTTTTGTTTTTTTTTTTTTAAAGTACAGCCTGTTTTAACCTCAAACTATATGGATTCAAATACCAGGTCCGCCCCTTACGGGTGATGGGCAAATTATTTAACCACTGTGCCTCAGTTTCTCATCTGCAAAAGGTAGATAATAATAGTGCCTTCCATATAGTAAGAATGTGCCTTCCATATTGTAAGAATTACTAGATAAAAAGAACAGCAATCATACTGGGGAAGTCTGGCTCAGTCGGTAGAGCATGCAACTCTTGATCTTGGGGTTGTGAGTTCAAGCCTGTGCTTGGTGTAGAGCCTACTTATAAAAATAATAAATAGGGGCGCCTGGGTGGCTCAGTGGGTTAAAGCCTCTGCCTTCGGCTCAGGTCATGATCCCAGGGTCCTGGGATTGAGCCCTGCATTGGGCTCTCTGCTCAGCAGGAAGCCTGCTTCTTTTCCTCTCTCTCTGACTACTTGTGATCTCTGTCAAATAAATAAATAAAATCTTTAAAAAATAATAATAATAATAAATAATAGAAGGACAGCTGCCATCAACATCATCATCATCAATACAAATAGATCTACCTCTTTCTAAATGGCAGGATAATGTTCCAGTCACTCTTGTATTGAGAAACATATTAACAACAATATTGTAAATAAGGCTATCTGTCCATATAGGATTGTCTAGCTTGTGCAAGTAAATCTCGAGGGTAAATTCCTAGAAATGCAATGTTGACGTGCATTTTTTATTTGATAGACATATTGCCCAAATGCCCTTCCAAAATAGCTACATCAATTTATATGCTCATACATGGTTCTACTATGAAAACAGTCCAGAATCTTCAGACAAAATGTAAAGCCTGCCATTGATAGGTTGGCTTTCCTGTCACTGATTCTTCTCAAAGATTGCTAGGTTTTAGAGAGGGCTCTCAAGAACATTTTTTTTTCCCACTATTAATTAACTCTCATACTTTAAGACATACTCCTTCAGGAAATCTTCATATTGTGGGGGTTACTACTGTACATTTGTTCAAGACATTTAGCCAATTACCAAGGAACAAAGGTATAGCTATTAATACAAAGGTGGTCATTCCCTTTTTCCTTCTAAGGACCATGCAATGTAGTATGGCTAGTGGAAGAGAAAGACACATATTGTTTTTATCTTAAACAAAGAATAGTAAACACTAACACAGACTACAAACAAGGGGCTTTTGCTTTTGGGTGGTGATTAGAGCAATCAGCCAAAGTTTAATTCACAGATAAGGTCTACACTTGGCCTTAGAAGTCAGAAACATTAACCTGTCAGTTAAATCCATAGGAGCCTCAAGCTAAAAAAAAAAAAAAAAAAAAAAAAAATCATACCCATGCCTTTGCTTTTTTTCTCATTTGGGAACATAAAGCTTCTCTTACAGTGAGCTCCCATTACTGAATGAAACACACTGAGGAAAAAGCCACACGGGTATGAACAGAGGTCTATATTTCTAAAATTGCCAATCCAGGCACTCTTCTTAAAAAGTATTCCCCTCCCTCCCCCACAAAACTATTTCCTTTTGGACTCCTGGGTGGCTCAGTCAGTTAAGCGTCTGCCTTTGGCTTAGGTCATGATCCCAGGGTCCTGGGATTGAGTCCTGCATCAGGCGCCCTGCTCCACAGGGAGTCTCCTTCTCCCTCTGCCCCTCCTCCCACTCATTTTCTCAATCTGTCTCTCAAATAATAAATAAAATCTTTTCTATTTATTATTTGCCAGAGGGAGACACGGTGAGATAGGGAACACAAGCAGGGAGAGTGGGAGAGGGAGAAGCAGGCCTCTTGCTGAGCAGGGAGCCCAATGTGGGGCACAATCCCAGGACTCTGGGATCATGACCCAAGCTAGAGGCAGACAATGACTGAGCCACCCAGGGGCCCTGCTAAATAAATAAAATCTTAAAAGAAAAAAAAAAAAAAAAAAAAAACCAACAACAACCAGGAGCGCCTGGGTGGCTCAGTGGGTTAAACCTCTGCCTTCGGCTCAGGTCATAATCTCAAGGTCCTGGAATAGAGCCCCACATCCGGTTCTCTGCTCAGCAGGGAGCCTGCAGTCTGCATCCCACCCTCCTCTGCCTACTTGTGATCTTTCTCTCTGTCAAATAAATAAATAAAATCTTTAAAAAAAAACAACCAACAACAATTGGGGGCACCTGGGTGGCTCAGTGGGTTAAAGCCTCTGCCTTCGGCTTGGGTCATGATCCCAGGATCCTGGGATGGAGTCCCACATCGGGCTCTCAGCTCAGCAGGGAGCCTGCTTCCTCCTCTCTCTCTGCCTGACTCTGCCTACTTGTGATCTCTGTCAAATAAATAAATAAAATCTTTATAAATAAATAAATAAATAAATAAAACCAACAACAACCCATAGTATTTCCCCTTGTGATAAGTACCAAATATTGTATTGAAATACTGAATCACTAAATTGTATATCTGAAACTAATATCACACTATGTTAACTAAATCAGAATTCAAATAAAAACTTTTAAAAAAGAAATGTACTTCCCCTGATTAAAAAAAGGTATTCCAATTATCATAGAATACCTGGAAAGTATAGAGGAGCATAGAAAATAAAATTTAAAACCTCTGAAATCCCAGTATTTGGGGTAAACTGTCAATTTCCTGGTTCATTTTCTTCCAAATTATAAATGTACACTTTGTTTGCATTTAAAATTTTTACATATTCATTCTTAAAATTCTGGTTATAGTTTATTTGGTTTTGTGATTTACTCTTTACATTTCATATTGTATGAGCATTTTTCTTATTAAAAGATAGTATCTGAAAAATGACTTTTAATAACTATATACTATTTCACCTTTTGATTATGATTTCATCATCTCCATCAATAAACAAGTTCTTTTTTCTTATTTTAAATTTTATTTTTTATTTTTAATTTTTCATTTTTTTTAAGGTTTTTGTTTTTATTTATTTGACAGAGATCACAAGTAGGCAGAGAGGCAGGCAGAGAGAAAGGTGGGGGAGGCAGGCTCCCTGCTGAGCAGAGAGCCCAATGCGGGGCTCAATCCCAGGACCCTGGAATCATGACCTGAGCCAAAGGCAGGGGCTTAACCCACTGAGCCACCCAGGCGCCTCTATCATTTTAAATTTCAATGAACAATTCTGCATCTAAATCTTAATGTAGCTTTTTTTTTTTTTTTTTTGCATAGTAAAGGCCTGTTACCTGAAAATCGGAACTATAGTTGGTAGGTTAATTTAAAATGTTGCTTTGAGTGAGGAATCAAAAAAAGAACATATACATGTCTCAAACATTTATTTTAAATTAAAACATATCGAAGTATGTTAATTCACTAATCTTTGTAACAAAGTTAACTCCTTGTCTGTAGGTGTGGCTTTGGTGATAAAAAGTTTCACATCATCTTTACTGTATACATCATAATTATGATATATCATTTCAGTTTATAATGTGGGTTTCTTTAAAGTGGACTGAGAACCAGAAGATACTTGTAAAGCAATCAGTAAAATTCTGGTAAAAATGTGGTCTAAATGGCCTACTTGTTTTTGCCTTTTATCCACCTCTAATTCAATAGCAATTTAAAAAATGCTTTCAGCGGGGCTCCTAGGTGGCTCAGTGGAATAAAGCCTCTGCCTTTGGCTAAGGTCATGATCCCAGGGTCCTGGGATCGAGCCCCACATCAGGCTCTCTGGTCAGCAGGGAGCCTGCTTCCACCTCTCCCTCTCTGCCTACTTGTGATTTCTGTCTGTCAAATAAATAATAAATAAAAATCTAAAAAAAAATGATTTTAGCAATTCATCTTAGTAAGTCTTTCCAAAAATGTTCAAGTTTTCATTGAAATAATCCTTTCTTTCTACACGAATTGTTTTATGTAAAACATGAAGTATTTTATATATGATCTAATTAAATTCTATAATTACAAAAAGCACAATAGAGATAAACATATTTCAACTGATTCTTACTAAGAGGAAGAAAAATCAGCCCCTAACATGTGGAAACTGCTTGACACTGACAGCTAGGCCTTAATGATGTCTGAAGCAGGCTGGGGGGAAGCTAGGCCATGCTATTTTCCTGTTGGACATAAACAATCTCACAAAACATCAACATCAGACAAGGTCACTCCGAGACCATGAAAAAGTGAGACAAAACAAAAACACTTCAAAATTTTGTCTGGACAAAAAATAAGGTCATTTTGCAACCTACCAAATACCAAACATCCCCCTCTCCTGGCTGACAGGGGTGACTGCTGCTTCTCCAGCAGGTGTAGCTTTTAGTCTCTGTCTACTCAGCCTTCCCCCTAGATAAGACTTACTAAGATACCCAAAGACTCAGCCCACATCCTAACAATATCCCATCCAGAACAAAGACCCTCTTCCTTAAACCCTTCCCCAAATCACCTAATACAAGCTCAAATTCCATAATAAATCCTTTTGAACACTCCTACTAAAATACCCCACAATTTCCCATATGCATTTTCCCTCCCTACAATGAGTAATAAACCCAACTTGTTCTATAACCTCTGTGTCCCCAGTGGTCTGTGGCTGGAGGGCATTGACAAGGCCCACTTGAACTGGCTGAAGCAGAGTGTAGAACCATACCACAGAGTAAGAACACAGCAGTACTATTCAACATATTTTCAAAAAAGATTGGAGAGCATAGTCTGGAGTTTGTTAAGCAAGCTTCTACCATACTTTTTTTTTTTTTTTTAATTTTTTATTTTTTATAAACATATATTTTTTATAAACATATATTTTTATCCCCAGGTCTGTGAATCACCAGGTTTACACACTTCACAGCACTCACCAAATCACATACCCTCCCCAATGTCCATAATCCCACCCCCTTCTCCCCAACCCCCTCCCCCCGGCAACCCTCAGTTTGTTTTGTGAGATTAAGAGTCACTTATGGTTTGTCTCCCTCCCAATCCCATCTTGTTTCATTTATTCTTCTACCCATTTAAGCCTCCATGTTGCATCACCACTTCCTCATATCAGGGAGATCATATGATAGTTGTCTTTCTCTGCTTGACTTATTTCGCTAAGCATGATACGCTCTAGTTCCATCCACGTTGTTGCAAATGGCAAGATTTCATTTCTTTTGATGGCTGCATAGTATTCCATTGTGTATATATACCACATCTTCTTGATCCATTCATCTGTTGATGGACATCTAGGTTCTTTCCATAGTTTGGCTATTGTGGACATTGCTGCTATAAACATTCGGGTGCATGTGTCCCTTTGGATCACTACATTTGTATCTTTAGGGTAAATACCCAATAGTGCAATTGCTGGGTCATAGGGCAGTTCTATTTTCAACATTTTGAGGAACCTCCATCTACCATACTTTCTATTCAGGTTGAATTCTTAGAAGCAGAATTAAACATTTATAAGATTTTTAATCTTTAGGATTTTTTGAGCTTTAGGATCATAATAATAGGTATAATACACCAAGAATATGGATTTTGTTCTAACACTTGACCTGGACTTCCATTAGCTCAAACAATTTATCAATTTCAGGAGTCCTATTTCTGACACTATCTGAAGTAAAAATACAAATTTAAACAAATGTATAATGTAGCTATCCCTAAGTTCAAATGCTTTCCATATATACCTAACTGTAGGCAACTGGAAAAGTTTAAAAGTATATAAACAGCCCAGTATAAAAGCAATGAACTGTACTTTTTTCTTCCTTCTGCAAAGGAATACATTTTAAAATACAAAATTTGGGGGCACCTGGATGGCTCAAGTAAGTTAAGTGTCCGACTCATGGTTTCGGCTCATGTCATGATCTCAGGGTTGTGAGACTGAGCCCCTTGTTAGGCTTCATCAGGCTCTGTGCTAGGGGTGCAGCCAGCTTTGGATTCTTGCTCTCTCTCTGACCCCCCACTCCCCTCTCTAAAAACAAACAAACAAGAAAATTCATAAAATTGGGGCACCTGGGTGACTCAGCTGGTTAAGTGTCTGCCTTCGGCTCAGGTCATGATACCGGGGTCCTGGGATCAAGCCCCACATCAGGTTCCCTGCTCATTGGGAAGCCTGCTTCTCCCTCTCCCTGCCACAACCCCTGCTGCTTGTGCTCTCTGTCAAATAAATAAAATCTTTAAAAAAAAAAAAAAGCCCATAAAATTATATAGGTTCAATGTAGGCTCATCAATGTCAGTAAGTGTACTGCTCTGGTGGGGTATGTTGTTAAGGAGGGGAGGGGATGCTGTGCATGTGTGAGCATGGGGCATGTATCAGAACTCTGTAACTTCTGCTCAATTTTACTATGAACCTAAGAGTGCTCTAAGACTAAAGTCTATTAAAAATTATATTAATACATTTTAATGGAAGCAACCCAAGTGTCCATCAATCGATGAACGGATAAACATGTAGATAAAGATAGATCTATACACATACACATGATGGAATATTACTCAGCCATAAAAAAGAACGAAATCTTCCCATTTGCAACAATATGGATGGGTCTAGACAGTATAATGCTAAGGGAAATAAATGTCAGCAGGGCACTGGGGTGGCTCAATCTAAGTGTCTGTCTCTTGATTTTGGCTCAGGTCATAATCTTAGGGTTGTGGGATCAAGCCCTATGTTGGGCTCTGCACTGGGTGTGGAGCTGGCTTAAGATTCTCTCTCTCCCTATCCCATCCCCGTTTCTCCCCCTCTGTAAAAAAAAGAAAGAAGTCACTGGGCGCCTGGGTGGCTCAGTGGGTTAAAGCCTCTGCCTTTGGCTCAAGTCATGATCTCGGGATCCTGGGATTGAGCCCCGCATTGGGCTCTCTGCTCAGCAGGGAGCCTGCTTCCTCCTCCTCTCTCTCTCTGCCTGCCTCTCTGCCTACTTGTGATCACTATCTGTCAAATAAATAAATAAAATCTTTAAGAAAAAAAAAGAAAAAAGAAATCAGTCGAGAAAGAAAAATACTGTATGATTTCAGTCATATGTGAAATTTAAGAAATAAAACAAATGAACAAAGAAAAAAGACAGACAGACAAACAGACAAACAAAAACCAGAATCTTGAATATAGAGAAATGGTAGTTACCAGAAGGAAGGTGGTTGGGGGTATGGGTAAAATAGGTGAAGGAGATTAAAGAGTATACTTATGACGAGCTCTGAATGTACAGAATTGTTGAATCACTATATTGTAACCTGATACCAATGTAACACTGTATGTTAATTATACTGGAATTTAAATAAACAGATTTATAAAATAAAGAAAAAATTTAAAAATCATATAATACATTAAAAAATGTAACATTTTAATTTAATCATGGAATACTTTCATCCACAATAAAAAATATAGTGACCACTTTAGAACATTCTAACATTTTTCTTTATTTATTTAAAACATTTTTAAGGGGCGCCTGGGTGGCTCAGTGGGTTAAAGCCTCTGCCTTCAGCTTGGGTCATGATCCCAGGGTCCTGGGATCGAGCCCCACATCGGGCTCTCTGCTCAGTAGGGAGCCTGCTTCCTCCTCTCTCTGTCTCTGCCTGCCTCTCTGCCTACTTGTGATCTCTGTCAAATAAATAAAATCTTAAAAAAAAAATTTTTTTTAATTGTGGTAAAACACATGCAAAATTTCCATCACATACACATACAAATTTACCATCACAACCCTTTTTAAGTGGGCAGGTCAGTACTGTTAAGTATATTCACTGTTGTACAACCAGTCTCTACAACTTTGTCATCTTGCAATGTTAAAACTCTACCCATTAAACAATTCCCCATTTCCCTTTAGTATTAGCTATTAGTCTTTCAACATAGACTTTCTCCCTCTTACTCTAATATACTAATGACTGACAAAATTAACAGTTGGTTTTACTAGTGATCATGGATCATCACACAGCAGAGAAGACTATATTAATGTTATAGGCAGACTGCTGATATTACTTCATTATAATTTAATCTCAATAGTAAGAGAGAAGTATAGGTATGTGAAGAATCCAAAATGATTGGTTTCTTTGTTTCTCTTCTCAGATCTGGGGGAAGAATATAACAGGAGTTTTCACTTCATAATTCCCAGCCATGTTTGTTACATACCAAGAACATCATAAATAACTTCACTGAAGCAGCTCGCCATAAGAAATCTCTAGATCTAGATAAGGGTAGGTGGGGATGGGCAAAACCTAAGCATGCCTGGATTTACTTCAAAGAACTAAAAGATATAATTCTTTCATTTCCCAAATCGATCCCTTCCCAATTTTAGTGAAAATATACTTGTTGGAGGGAGGGAGGGGGAAAAACCAGAACTTCTACTATGGAAGTATATTGGAAAATGTTGAGTCCTTATTTCAACTTCTTTTAAAATGAGTTATGAACACAGTTCTAGGAATTCAGAACATGTAAGATTTAGTTAAGAAAACCCAATATGCAGAGAGCTTGGGTGGCTCAGTCAGTTAAGTGTCTGCCCTTGGCTCAGGTCATGATCCCTGGGTTCTGGGATTGGGCCCCACGCCGGGCTCTTTGCTCAGCAGTGAGCCTGCTTCTCCCTCTCCCTGCCGTTCCCCCTGCTTGTACTCTCTGTCAAGTAAATAAATAAAATCTTTTAAAAAAAGGAAAAAAGAAAAGAAAGAAAACCCAATGAGGGAAACCACCATCTCTTCATTCTAATTTGTGTAACATATTTTGAAGTAGTAATAATCAGTTGTCTTAGATTGATTCAGTTTTTGTCTTTCCAGACTTCCTGGGGCTAAAAGAGATGGATAAGCATTATTTCACAAAGTCTGTATGCAAGCAGAGCAAACAGAGTTAGGACCCAAACTGCTGTAGCATAGTTACTGCCATTCCACTAGGAAGCCAATAATCCTAACACTGTAACAACAGTAACAAACATGTGAGTGCTTACTGTGTGCTAAACAATGGTGTGCAATGTCTTACTTACTCTTCAGTGTATAACAGTATATATTATTATCATGACTTTACAAATGGAGAAGTGAGGCACAGGGTTTAAAAGATGGCACAGGAAGAGCAATAGACACAGACACCCAACCTGTAGGTAAAGCTCAAATATATGTGGATGTATAAATGTACATAAATGGTATGTGTATTTTTATGGCAATTTTTTACAGACAAGCACTCCTAATTCTTTTTTTTAATTATTATTTTTAAATTTATTTATTTGACAGAGAGACTCAGAGAGAGAGAGAGAGAGAGAGAACATAAGCATGGGACATGGGAGAAGGAGAGGCAGGCTTCCCACAGAGCAGGGAGCCTGATGTGGGCCTCAATCCCAGGACCCTGGGATCTTGACCTGGGCCGAAGGCAGACGCTTAACGACTGAGCCACCCAGGCACCCCATAATTCTATTTTAAATACTGAAATCACAACAGAATCCCCAAATCAGTGTGACTTTCCACTGAAATATTTCTATTTATTCCCTTGGGAGAGGTGAATTTTAAGGCATCAAGAGAGCTCAATATAGAGTATTTATGCTACTGTCCATTTATGTTATTTTTCTTCATTTTGGTTAAGTAGCTACTGCCATAACATATAGGTATAAAAGTGTAAACTGTCTAACCAATGTTTCTTGCTTTACAGTCAACTGAACACATTCTGCTACAGAAGATTTACCGGAAGTATATTGCTCTTTTCTCATATTTCTAATTATCATCTAACAGAGGCCTCTAAAGCTTCTGCCATTGTTTTGGTTTTTAGTCTTTTACACAGTTTTTTTTACACAGTACCTTGCCATACTCTTTACAGAAGGTCCAAGAATGAAATCATAGCCAGGATTAATCTTCAAACTTTTCCACAGAGGTCTCCTTTTTAGAGGAGGAGGGAAGGTTAGGTAGCTTACTCGTGTTGAAATGACACAGGAAAGGGGCGCCTGAATTTAGTGGGTTAAGCCTCTACCTTCGGCTCAGGTCATGATCTCAGGGTCCTGGAATTGAGCCCCGCATTGGGCTCACTGCTCAGCAGGGAGTCTGCTTCCCCGCCCCCTCTGTCTGCCCTCTCTGCCTACTTACGATCTTTCTGTCAAAAAAAAAAAAAAAAAGACACAGAAAGAGTGACAACAGGAGCCCTGGCTTCTGAACACCCAGGTGGATGCTCCTCTCCACATGAAACCAGTGTCTCTAGAGAGGCGTGCCCTAAGTACCAAGTTAACTGGAAGTCCACTATTTTATCTCAGCTCCAAATTCTAGGAAACATAAAAGACTCATTCATCATAGGGTAGTTTATCAAGAAAATGTGGGTAGAGAAGATAGTAGCGTAAGTTCCTAGCAATATTTTTTTTCTTAGCAATTCTTAAGTCTACTTGCAAAGATAGCTGCTGAGAGAAGGTATGTTATCTTAACTCCAGGAAATTCAAAGGGTAGAGTAAGAATTTGGGGGACAGGGCAGTGGGAAGAAAGATGTCTAAGATGTCTGATGAGGCCATTTACTCTGAGGTCATCTCAATTAAATACGATGGCACAGCCATGCTGGTGGCCCTGAAAGTTCACATCCCTAAATAAACAAAAAAAGAGACAAATTCTAATTTAACTGTCAATCATTATCTGCTTTATCAAGAAAGGGAATGTGTATTTCATTTTGACTGGTATCATACTGAAACACAAGATTAATCTCACATTCTCACATGACCACTAACTCACTCAAGACCCAAAGGAGAAGGGAGCAGTGGCCTAGCCTACACCAGGGCTTGGAGAGAATACAATTGGACAGGAAGCAGAAGTCACCATGACCTATGCCTATGAGTACCAGGGAAGGGAGAGTGTAAGAGGGGCAGAAAGAGTTTAACTCCAGGGGTGCCTGGCCAGGGGTGCCTGGATGGCTCAGTGGGTTGAGCCTCCACCTTTGGCTAGGGTCGTGATCTCAGAGTCCTGGGATCAGGCACCGCATCGGGCTCTCTGCTTGGCAGGGAGCCTGCTTCCCCCCACTCCCGCCTGCCTCTCTGCCTGCTTATGATCTCTGTCAAATAAATGAATAAAATCTTTAAAAAAAAAAAAAAAAGGAATTTACTCCATAGTTCCTGTTTGCTGTTTCCTTTCTCAGATCCATGCTTAATTAACAATTCATCTAAAATGGTACAATCAGAAGAAGAAGAGCACCCGGGTGGCTCAGTGGGTTAAAGCCTCTGCCTGCAGCTCAGGTCATGATCCCAGGGTCCTGGGATGGAGCCCAGCATCTGGCTCTCTGCTCAGCAGGGAGCCTGCTTCCCTTCCTCTTTCTCTCTGCGTGCCTCTCTGCCTACTTGTGATCTCTGTCAAATAAATAAATAATCTTTAAAAAAGGAAGAAAGGGATGATAACACAGAGCCACAGTGATAGATAGGGGGATTACTCCTTTTCTCTCACACTTAATCTGGAAACCAACTAGAAGTCCGTTATATCTGTAGCAGATAAGAATAAAAAAACATTGGTAATTCAGCCACTAACTTTCAACAAGCCACATGGCCCATAAAGTTCAATTTGATGTACGGGCTACTATTCTCCTTACAAGACTAAAAAACAAAACAAAACAAAACAAACAAACAATTGAAATTAACTGAAGATATTTAAAAGCATTTGAAAATAATTAGTATAAACCACATTTAAGACCCGAAAATAGTGGTTCTCAACACTGTTTCCTCAGGACCCTCTTTAAATCTTGAAAATTGAGGACATGAAGGAACTTCTAATTATTTATTGATATTTACCACATTGAAATTTAAAGAAAATAATTATTTACCAACTCACTGAAAAATAGTAGTAACCTCATTATATGTTAACACAAGTTATTTTTATGAAAAGTAACTATATTTTTAAAAAATTATTAGTGAGGATGGCATTGTTTTTACAAATTTATAAGTGTAAAATGTGTCTACCTTAATAAAAGACAACCAGATTCTCATACCTACTTTTTTTTTTTTTTAAGATTTCATTTATTTATTTGACAGACAGAGATCACAAGTAGGCAGAGAGAGAGGAAGGGAAGCAGGCTCCCTGCTGAGCAGAGAGTCCAATGTGGGGCTTGATTCCAGGACCCTGGGATCATGACCTGAGCTGAAGGCAGAGGCTTTAACCCACTGAGACACCCAGGCGCCCCTCTCATACCTACTTTTGCATTCACCTGTTGCAATTCTGGTTTAAGTGTATGGAAGAAATCCAAACCCCAAAAGATAAATAGTTGGAAAAGGCAAGAGTACTTTAATAGCCTTTCAAGGTAATTATGAATATAACCATCTGATATGACATCAAAGCTGGACTAGTGGTAGTTTCATAACGGTGAGCTGTAGTATGGAATGTGAAAGCATATCAATGAACTTTTCATATCATATTACATTAAAATCCACTGGTCTGGCTTGCACAATGAATGGATCTTTTAGTCAGGCATGATCTTGTAACATCTAGTACTGGGAAAATACTGGTTCACTGAGTTTCGCAGATCTTCCAAATGTTAGCACATTTCCTTATATAATGTTTTGAAAATCTCATTCGTTAAAACCCACTGATCTCATCAGAACTCTTAAGCTTTGGAAAGCTGCCAAGGTCAGAGTGGCAGATACACATTTCCCAAAACCGTAATTTTTATTTGAAAACTCAATAGTTTTCGATAGGCTTACTTCATTCATTTTTAAGAAAGTATCTCCCAAATACTAAATAATCAAGTCTAAACAACAAGTTTGCCCTTTCAAATAAAAATGGTGCTTTCTGAAAAAATGTACTCAAGTTAAGTGCACAAGTGCTTCTCCATGAGATAACCACTACACTTGGATCTGCAGGAGCACTCAATGAGTGCTTCCTATCTGTTACAAAGCAGCGAAACAATGTGAAACTCAAGGATTAGGATTTAATAAAATTAGTATTTCTTACACTTCATCAAGCACATTAAGTGAAACTGGCTTCCCTTTTTTTTCTTATTTACACAGTGAATGAGGGCAGCGAGGCATAAATGATTACTGGCAGAGCTCGGTGTTGCGCCTAGACCTGTGCCGGGGCCCTGGCCGCCTCTACCACTGCAGCTTGTGTGTCTTCCATGCAAATGTAAATACAGCAAAAAGATAAACAACATCTTAGTAGTATTAAGAAAACAATTTTGACATTATGGACCCTCAAAAAATCCACTAGCTCCTAGACAGAATTGACTAGCTCCTCTATGTTATAAATGGCAATAAATCCAAGCAAAACACAACTCAAAAATACCCTCTTACCTTTGCCAAGACTAAAGACAAATGGTTCATTTCTATCATGACTGGAATCAAACTTCTTTCCATTTGACAACTTCCCTTTGTAATGGACATAAACTTTGTCTCCAATCATTGGTGTTTCCTCACTATTTCCCACTCTTTTGACAATCTAGAAAAGACAAACATTAAGAAAAAGGAGCTGATTTCATTATAATCGGAGAATAGAAATATCACACAATCCATTCCACATTACCCAGGCAGGTTTACAGACAATTATGCCCTTTCTAAAGGCCTCCCTCCCAGTTCTCTCAATAACCCCCACTGTTAGAAAACTGTCCTGTACTACTCTCAATCTTTATTGCTATATTTAATTATTCCCTCAAAATAACGTAATAATATAACCAACAGATCCTGCTTCATGCTAAAGTCTCTCAAAACAGAGAGCTAGTTCATACACAAATTAAATGAGATCAAAAAGATTAGTGGACTTTCAAAACCATTCAAAAAGAAGTCCAAAGCAAAATTACAACAGTGGGATTTTATTTACTTCCCTCCTTTGCTAAAAACATTACCTTTTGACTAGATTCCACTAGTTTGGTTACTTTCAAAAAGCTCAATTTCCTGATAGAACAGGTTATACTTCCTCTTTTGTAAGGACTATTTAACGTGTTAAAAAAACAGTATCACTGCATAGTTTGTTATGATACTGAACAATCTGTTTTCTAGTAAAACAAATGTCAAAAAAACTCCAGGCTGAAAAACAGTTAGCTGTCATAAAATTCAGTGTATTTATTTTGTTCTTGGCAGAGCAGACCACTAATGCAGTTGGTCAGTTCTGGGAAAAGAAAAGAAAATCCAAGCATGTGGCGGTATAATTCATTCCATCAATCACCTATGCTAAATTAATCATTTTTTTAGGTAACAGGCGTTGATAGCTCATATCCAAGATATGTCATTTTAGGGGAAGAGTCTGAATTTTTATAAAAGAATTCAATTATCCACTCCGAAATTCCTTAAGATATGTCCTCCCAGGGCCACTCTCAGAATACCACATAAACACTGTAAATTTATATTCTACAACTTTCTTAGTTCAAAAATCCAGATATTCTTTAAAGGAAAAGAATCATGACCGCAACTCCACCAAACACCTGTTAGAATGGATCAATGAGTTCAGGCAAGTGGAAGGATACAAAACCAACACACAGAAATGAAACAAGCACAGAAATGCAAATCAAACCTGCAGGATACCACCTCACCTGTTCGAATGGCTATGATCAAAAAGACAAGAAATAATAAGTGTTGGCAAGGTTGTGGAGAAAAGGGAACACCCATGTACTGTTGGTGGGAATATAAACCGGTGTAGCCACTGTGGAAAACAGTGTGCAGATTCCTCAAAAAATTAAAAACAGAACTACCATATAATCCAGCAATTCCACTTCTGAGTATTTCTTTGAGGGAAAGGAAAACACTAGATCAAAAAGATATATGTACCTCCATGTTCAGTGTAGCATTATTCACAATGCCTAAGCTACGTAAACAACCTAAATGTCCACAGATAGATGAATGGATAAAGAAAATGGGGTATATACATACACAGTGAAATGTTAATTTAGTGATAAAAAAGAATAAAATCTTGCCATCTGTGACAACAGGGATGGACTTGAGAGCATTAGCCTAAGTAATAGAGAAAGACAAATCCTGTAGGATCTCACTAATATATGGAATCTAAAAAAGCTGATCTCACAAAACCAGAGAGTAGAATATTAGTTGCTAGGGGCTCTAAATTGGGAGAAATGGGAAGATGTGAAGAGTTACCTTAAGGAGATACTTTAAGGATAAAATCTAGTCTAGATTCATTTTAAAAATGTAAGCTCCACAATGTAATTTTATCCTCCTGAGCTAGTCACTGATTTCCCAGATGTGCCTTGGTCTTTAAAAAAAACAAACAAAATAAAACATACACATACTGAAAATGTATATATGTATGCATATGTGCATGTCTGTATAACATGTATATATGTATATATAATATATATTCATATGTAGATATATAATATAATCTCCATATATATGGAGATTACTACAGATGAGTCACTGTGCCAAATGCTTTATATAATCCCAATAAGTGTATGAAGTAGATAGTAGTGTTCCAATATTACAAATGAGGAAATTTCAAACCACAGAGGTTAACTAAATTGCCCTAGGTCACACAGTTAGTAGACCTATTTAATCTTAACCAAAAGCCCCACAGTGAAACCCAAGGCTGTAGATAGGAATAAATGATATGATTTAAAGGGCTTACAATCTCAAAATATTTCTTACAAGCCTAAAAATCTTAGCAGATTTACTCCCTGGAACAAAGCAGGGCTGAAGGCAGACTGGGGACTATGTTCTTTGTACGGGTACACTGAAAAATGAAAGAGAAGGACTCTCATAGAGCAGGCAGATGCTGAGGACAGCCTGCAAAATACCTAATGTCTCCAGAAGTATCCTGGAGTTTGGGAAAAGTGATTCATATAGTTATGGGTTGAGAGGCCCTCTGAAAGAGAGCAGAATATAAATACAGGGCATAAAGTTCCTCATTCTAGAGTTGAAACACTCTGAAATTTACCTTGGCATATAGCAAGCTAACAGTAAAACATGTATATTTAGAAGATCCAGGCACAGAAAAAAAGCTTTCATATAAGCGAGATTAGACAAAACAAACTAAGAAATTCTCATTTGCTGCTGCTGACACAAGGAGATATTAAAACTCAACTTAGTGGTAATATTAGAGTTCAGCAAGAAAAAAATTATACAAAACTTGCATGAGTAACAACAGTGTAGGAGAAATAATGACTTAATACGACTAAAATCATTTAATCTCTCTCAGCTCCGCTTTATTTACTTACATGGAATACCAATATACACCTTCCATAAATGGAAGGGTCAAGATGTGCTCATTGTCTCACAAGACTATTGTGAGATACAAAAACACACATGTAGAAATGGTTAATTACAGAGTAAAAAATATACAGTGTGTTTTAACGAGGAAAGCTAATTCAAAAGATATATTCTCTGATGAAACCTCAAAAAATATCTTCACTGTACAAAACAATAATCTGTATGTAAAAACAAACCCTTTGAACTCTGCAAGTCAGCTTTTCATTTTCCTCTAATATGTCTCAAATTGAATTGTCACCAGCTAGCTTTAATACACTTAAATACTATGTTAAAATAATAACCTTTGTGTACACTCTTGAGAACTGGGAGACACAGACTTTTAGAGTCACATAGAACTTGGATCTGGATCCCAGACCTGCCTTTATTTACCCAGCTAGGCCTCAGTTTCATCCTCTATAATCTGGGATAAAAAATAAACCTTGGGGGCGCCTGGGTTGCTCAGTGGGTTAAAGCCTCTGCCTTCAGCTCTGGTCATGATCCCAGGGTCCTGGGATCGAGCCCGCATCAGGCTCTCTGCTCAGCAGGGAGCCTGCTTCCTCCTCTCTCTGACTGCCTCTCTGCCTACTTGTAATCTCTGTCTGTCAAATAAATAAATAAAATCTTTTAAAATAAATAAATAAATAAATAAAAATAAACCTCGGGTCATGCAGATGAACTTGACTGCAGTGTTTAACACTTAGTAAATCCCAATAAACATTAGTCACCTCTACCTCCAGCCAAAAGAAACAAAGGTTTTTATATGTAATCCTTCCAGATAGCAAATTTCCCTGCATGTAACCTCATGTAACCTCATCCTTGTAACCTCACCTTCAATACTCCTCTATCTTTTTTAGAGGTGATATCCTCTCCACGTTCAGCCACAGCTGCTGCTGGGTTTTCTCCATTGTTCTTGGCACCCTCATCAGTAGTCATGGTCTTTTATAAGTAAGAAAACCTGCTGAGAAGAAACATATTTTAGCTAGGTAAAATATCATTGCTTTAAGCATCTGAAAATGTCCCTAGGAACAGGCCTTCCCCGATTTAAGATTTACATAGGGCCAGGCCAATAAGGTTAAACATTGAACATGAAAACAAAAACATCTGCCATGAGCATGTACTGATGTACATAAAATATCATTCAACTCTTCAATTTCCCTTCCAGCACTGGTGTCAAATTAGAGAGCAGTACAGGTCAGGTTTGGTAGTCATTATATTCCTAAACGTGATTACACACCCACAGGCAGTACTTTCAGAACTTTGAAAATGTCTTTTTTCCTATAGTGATATTCTTGACAGAGAATTAAGAACCCATTAGATGATCTGATTTTAAAAATGACAATATACAGGGGTGCCTGGATGGCTCAGTCATTAAACTTCCGACTCTTGATTTCAGCTCCGGTTGTGATCTCATGGCTCCTGGGATGGAGCGGCAAGCTGGGCTCTGCACTCAGATGGAAATCTCCTTGACAATCCTCTACCCCTGCTCCTCCCGCCACCCATGCACACTCACCCTATCGCGTGCCCTCTCTCTAAAATAAATAAATAAACCTTTTTTTGTTTTAAATGGCAAAATGTCATAGTGGTAAACAGAACATGTGTTAGAAGCTGAGGGACCCCAGTCCACGTCTCAGCTCCAGCAGTATCTGTCTGACACCAGCAAACTTAATCTGGCTGAGCCTCAATTTCACATCCGTAAAAGGGAGAGAGTACATTGTTCCTGGAGTTCCTGTGAGCCGTTAATGAGATAATGTATGTGAAGAGATTAGTACGGAATCATAACTTACATAAAAACGTCAGAATTTGTCATGCTTATTATTGGGTCCCCTGTAGGGATACCGCTCAAAATATCTACCCAGAATAAGGTTCTTCTCTGGCATGGCATTCGAGACCTTTCACAATCTGATCCTAACCTAGCTTTCACAGGTCTAGCTTCCACTGCTTTCTTTTACTTTCTTTCATGCAGTTCATGCTCTAGTCAAACCAGAGCAATTCCTCAGCCATAACAAACCCTCTGTTTCCCATCTCCATGCTTTGGTCACTCTTTTTCTTCTCTTCCAAATACTCCTCCCTCTCAAATTCTTCCTCCATCATGCCAATCTTGACTCTATGCATAGAAGTTGTCTGCACTTTTCTCTGATCCCTGAACTCTTCCCTCAATGTGCTACCATATATTTCTAAGAAGACACATTTGCTAGATTTGAAAGATTCTTGAGGGGCGCCTGGGCGGCTCAGACAGTTAAGCGTCTGCTTTTGGCTCAGGTTCTGGGATCGAGCCTTGTGTTGAGCTCTCTGATCAGCTTCTCCCTCTCCCTTTCTACCCTGCTGCTTGTGCTCTCTCACTCTCCCTTTCCCAATCTCCTCCCCCCAAAATAAATAAATAACATCTTGAAAAAAATAAAAAGAAATGGTCCTTGAGAGCAAAGGCCATGCTTTGTTCATAGGTAGATCCCCTAGACTGCCTCTACCTTTCAGACTGCTACAACGAAACAAGCAAGGAATTTGGAGCCCCTTACAAGCTGTTTGATGTTGGCTATCTTTAACTTCTCTAAGCCTTTCTCCCCACCTGTGTGATTGGAATAATAACATCTACTTTCACAGAGTGACCTTCTGGATTAAATGGTATAACGTGTATTTTTAGATATACATTCCAATGTTAGCTTTTACTATCAGTCACCCAAATGACAGATACTTTTCATGCAAGGCAAACCAAACCAATGGGCCAATGAATAGATGCAACAAAACACACCTCACTGGCTGCTGCCATGATTGATTCCACACCGCTCTCCTGGTTGAGTGGAGAAAGTCAAGGATTAATCACGCTACAGCTATTCCCTATTAGGCTAATAATAATGGATAAAGCTCCCTAAAGTCAATATATAATAATAACACACTGCAGTGTTTTCACTCATTTCCAACTGACCTAAATTTACTTCAGTGTCAACAAAGACAAATCAAATTCTGCTGTGTCCAAAAATCTTCAAAGGGAACACCAAAGACCAGGGGCTAAGCCCCTTTGCTTTATTTTCTAGTACAGTTTATACCAAACACAAAAGATCCAAATGCTTGGCTCGGGATGAGGGAGAGGCCAGAACAAAGCATTCTCAAACAAACAACAACAGAAATTATGTACCCAGCTGTACGTGATGCTAGGCTAGATAATTAGGAAAATTACATGAAGAGGGTTGGTTCTCAGCTTCTAGTAACCAGCTGCTTATGACAGACTTCTCTAATGCATGGGGACTTGCAGAAGGCACCTCCAAAACAGAGAGGAAAAGATCTTTTAAATATTTGGGGAGTCATGAATCTTACTCCTGGAAAAATACATTGAAATTTAAAAATGCCCTGGCCTTCATAGATAAATTGACATCCGTCAATAGTCCCCTGGCAAATCTTGAATTAAATCAATGACAGGGTCGCCTGGGTGGCTCAGTGGGTTAAAACCTCTGCCTTCGGCTCAGGGCTCAGGTCATGATCCCAGGGTCCTGGGATCGAGCCCCACATCAGGCTTTCTGCTCAGGAGGGAACCTGCTCCCCACTCTCTCTGTCTCTGCCTGCCTCTTTGCCTACTTGTGATCTCTTTCTGTCAAATAAATAAAATCTAAAAAAAAAATAAATCATGAGAAAATTAAAATAAACAGGTGGAAGGTTATAGGGAATAGGACAACCATACAGTCTCAAAGGATGAACCTTCAGATTACTAAATAAAGAAAAAGCACTTTCCAATGATCTGACAGATACCCCTTAGCACAAGCAGTCTGCATCATGACCAAACGGTGCATTACCAAAAAATAAAACACGGCGATCACTGTGCCTCCTGGATGGAATGGGAACTACATTGTGATGTGATGTGATGGAATGGGAACTACACATATAGCATTCCTACTAAAAGTATTTAATCTGAAACTAATCAAGAACACAAGACAAGGGTGCCTGGATGGCTCAGTCGTTAAGCGGCTGCCTTCGGCTCAGGTCATGATCCCAGGGTCCTGGGACAGAGTTCCACATCAGGCTCCCTGCTCGCGGGAAGCCTGCTTCTCCCTCTTCCGCTCTCGCTCCCCCTGCTTTGTGTTCCCTCTCCTCTCTGTCTCTCTCTGCCAAACAAATAAATAAAATCCTAAAAAGAAAAAAATAAAGAAGAAGAAGAAGAAAAATACAAAATCAGTTGTGGAATATCATATAAGACCACTGGACTAGATGCCTCAAAATGTTAATGTTATGAATATATCCCTCACTCAAAAAAAGATAGGGGGCCTGTCCCAGTTTAAAGGAGACTAAAGAGATAAGACAACCATTAGGAGGAGGAAAGGAAAAGTGAATTGAGGCAAAATGGAGGAGGAGACGAATCATGAGAGACTATGGACTTTGAGAAACAATCTGAGGGTTTTAGAGCGGAGGGAGGTGGGGGAATGGGTAAGCCTGGTGGTGGGTATTGCAGAGGGCCCATATTGTATAGAGCACTGGATGTGGTGCATAAACAATGAATCTTGGAACACTGCATCAAAAACTAATGATGTGTTTTATGGTGACTAACACACACACACACACACACAACTGAAGAGATACAACAACCAAATAAGATGTGTGATCCATGGCTAGATACTGGATTAGGGGGACGAAAGTGTTATAAAAGCACATTTTGGGGAGAATTAGAAAGACTTAAAAAAATGAGACTGTACATTATAAGGTTAACTTTCTAGAGTTTGATACAGTATTGTAGTCCTATGTAGAATAATATCCTCATTCTTAGGAGACACATCCTGAGATGTCATGATGTCTGCTACTTACTTTCAAATCATTTAAGGGGGAGAGTGAGAGAGTGTGTGTGTGTGTGTGTGTGTGCGCGCAAGCACAAATACCACAAAAAACTAAAAGTTCTGAAAAAGCATGACTACCCCACATCCGAAGGCATTGCCTTTCTTTTTAATTCTTATCAATTGGAGATCCACTACATTTTTAAATGAAAATATTGTCAATCAAAAAACAGCTCAGTCAGTTAAGTGTCTGACTCTTGATCTTAGCTTAGGTCATAATCTCAGGGTCATCAGGCTGTGCTCAGCCAGGAGTTTGCTTGAGAATCTCTACCCTTCCCGCTACCCGCACCACCTCCCCCCGACCCCAGCCATTCCTACTTGCTCACATCACTCCATCAAATAAATAAATCTTAAAAAAGCCATTTCTTTTGGTTCTAACCTTACCCCTTGGAAACAATAGCTTGCTAAAATTAATAGAGAACTTGTAAATTGATTTGCTAACTTGGTAAGTCTCATTTGATAAAGGAATTTGGTCTTCACATTTGATTCTAACACTTAAAGGGATGCAAGTAATTGTAATTCCAGACAATAGTTCCAAGTAGTATGGAGTATATAAAAAGGGGTAGCACGAGTAATTAAAACACAAAGATAAAAAACAATAAAACACCTTTCAACTTTCAAAGGCAGATAAATCTGGAACAATAAAGAAATAAGCTGAACTCTTCAAGTTTCTCCCAACAATTTCAGTTTGTCCTTTGGGGTACAGATTTTTATAAACAAACAAAACAAATTTTTAAAAAACCTTCTTCCTTGACCTAGTCTTATATGAAAAAAGGCAATAAGATGAGACAATTCCTGAAAATCTCCAAGACACACTGAGAAAGTTTCCCTTTTTTCATAAGGGAGCCTTTTCTTCTTTCCCCTACTCTAGGTTTATTCTGGATTTAAAATCACTATGTAACTATGGATATTAATCTATGATAAAGCTCACTGTTCTGAACTGTCCAAAGGGGGGAAACTCCTACCCAGTATATCAGAGAGGGAACACACAGTTCTGTTATAGACATGCCAGATAAGCAGGCACTCTCCAAAGTGCAAGTCAGCAAACACCTGAGACATAACAAGAAAAATGAGAATGCGCTTAAAATTTCACGAACACTGTACTGAAAAACTCAGTTAACATAACTAAATTGTCAGAACCCCCAAATGAGAAATCCTTTTTTTTGAAAAATCATTTTAAAGCATTATCCACTAGTTCTCCATGTGTATTACTCACTGTGTTGTTCTCTGTTAAAATATAGATAACTTGAATCAGATTATCCTACTAACAGGAGAGTTTTCAGAGAGAAGACAAAAAAAGAATATCAGAACTGGAATCTTTGTTAATGACAAAGAAAAACAACAGTAGCATTCTTTCTAAGTACCACAGATGCCTGGGCCATAACAGCTTTCAGCCTCTTAAAACTAAAACACAAAAGAAAACACACAAGGAAATAGGTAAACCCTAGGACTTGTAACTAAATGCAATAATTTATCTTAATTTTGAAAATACCCATGTAAGGATGAACCAGAAAGCCCTCACTGACTTTCAACACCATGACTCTGTCAAAACATTCAAGCCCATTAACGCATGGGAGTGTCAAGAGGAATTATCTCTTTGTAGACAAGATACACATACAAAACGGATAAATATGCAAGCAGAGGAAACAAGATCACATACGAGGACAGACTACACATCTACATGAAGCTGCACACTGTGTTTAGCCATCTATTTTCCCCAAGCTAACTTCCTTCCTCCACACTAGTATGGGGAATGGGAAGATGATGAATGATATTCCCACACATGCCCATACATTTTTTTCTCCTTCAAAAAAGGAACCTGGGAAAAGATGTACAAATGGCCAATAAACACATGAAAAGATGTTCAACATCGTTAGTTTTTAGGGAAATGCAAATCAAAATCACAATGAAATATGTAAGCGGGAAAACTTTCCCCTTCTTCCCTTTCAGGTTCTTTCGCTAATCTAATAATTAAGTTGACATAAGATAGATTAAGAAGAAAAAAAAAACCCCAAATTTCGAATCTACGGGAACCGCAAAGATATGAAGTTGCCAGACACACAAGCAACTGAGTGTTATGGGCCATCCTGAGCGAAGGAGAAGGGAGTAGGGGTGTGGGGCTTCAAATGGGAGGAAGACAATTCACAGGATGATGAGAGGAACAAATGTTTGGTAAACAAATGTTTGCCCTGCCATGCAGATAAGTCCTTTTTTATATAAAAAGTTATCTCTAGTATTAGCTCTCATCCTGGTACAGGCCCTCCATGTAAATTCTTTTAGGCAGTGCAGGGAGAGGTATGTATGAATGTATGACTGAATCGATCAATCAACCTACCTCTTCCTCAATCTGTTAGACCTCGATTGCCTTCCGCTCAAAATAGTCCACATGCCCAAGTGGCATATTTTGGGATCATATGTTATGCTCCCCCTTAGATACCTTCACACCCATTAGAATAGCTGTTTTCAAAAAATGGAAAATAGCAAATGTCTGGGGAGACTGTAGAGAAAAACTGGAACCCTCATGCATTGCTGGTGGGAATATAAAATGGCACATCCTTTGTGGTTCATCAAAATGTTCCACACAGAATTACCATTATGATCCAGCTATTCCACTCCTGGATATACGCTCAAAATGAATGAAAGTAGAGACCTGCACAACAATCTCCATAGCAGCACTATTCACAACAATCTAAAGATGGAAACAATCCAAGTGTCTATAAACAAAATATGGTGCCTGTGCTTACATGTATGATTAAACCATCCAGCCATAAAAATAAAATGCTGACACATGCTACAATATTGATAAACCTTAAAAACATTATGCTAAGTGAAATAAACCAGACACAAAACGGCAAATATTCTAGGACTCTACTTCTAATGAGGTACCTAGAATAAGCAAATTCATAGACACAGGAAAGTAAAAAAGAGGTTAGTAGGGGCTGGAGGAAGGGGGCATGGACTGTTGTTTAATGGATGCAGAGTTTCTTTTTGGGAAGGTGAAAACATTCTGGAGAACAAATGTGGTAATAATAGCAGAGCAGTGTGAATGTACTTACTGTCACTGCACTGTACATTTAATACTGGTAAAAACTGTAAATTTTATGTTATGTATATTAAGCACAACTGAAAAAAGAAAAAAGAGGGGTCTGGGTGGCTCAGTTGGTTAAGCATCTGCCTTCAGCTCTGGTCATGATCTTGGAGTCCTGGATGACTTCAGAGTTCTGGGATGGAGGCCCAATGTGGGGCTCCCTGCTTGGTAGGGAGACTACTTCTCCCTTTCCCTCTGCCCTTCCCCTCTCTTTTAAAAAAGAAATAAGTCTGAGGCCAGAGCAAGACAGAAATGAACAGAACAGTCAGCCAGACTTAACTTCTCTCTTTAATCCTCTTATTTTCCCCTTAACCGAAGATGCCTTGCTCATTTCCAGTGTACATCCTTAGTGTACATCAAAAGTGCTGAGCCCGGCCTCCAGCAGGGACCACTGCATCAACTCTTCAGGGACCTAGGGCTCAGATGTCCAGTTAAGAAGACAGGAGAGGAAAAAGAATCTTCAAGAGAATTACTGCTTTTATAGCTACAAACTACTTCCTCCTTTATTCCATCTCTTAGATACATCCAGTGTTTTGCTACACTTGGTTTTCTCAGGTCAAGTAGTTACTGAAGATTTTTTATTTGACAGAGAGAACACAAACAGGGGGAGTAGCAGAAGGAGAAGCAGTCTTCCCACTGAGCAGGGAGCCTGATGCGGGGCTCGATCTCAGGACCCTGGGATCATGACCCGAGCCAAAAGCAGATGCTTAATGACTGAGCCCCCAAATTTATAATTACTCTTGTCACTGACTACTTCGATGAATTGCTGTTCTCAATTATATTAGTATTATATTAGTATTAAAACAAAAAATATCTAGAAAATATTAGACCATCCAAATTCCAAAGGTTGAAAGACAGTACTAAATTATCAACTTTCTCCAAGAGGGCCTTGGAATTACAGAAAAATTGATAAAGCTCTGACTGAGCTGGAAAACAAGAAAAGGTGTGTCACTGAATTAGAAGGCAGAAGGGATCAGACTGAAGAAGAGGACAAAGAAGCACAAACTGGCTTTTAAACAGCAACTGTAAGAACAGCTCTTCCCAAGGGAGTCTTGGGTGAGCATTATCAAAAGCAGAAGAGGACAAGAGAAATTAAGCAGAGAACCACATCTAGGGAAGAAAGCAGAAGCCATGTTTGGGTCAAGAAGCCATGTTTGGACCAATTAGGTCGGGTAGGTTTCCTTCACTCCCTAGTGTACAAGGTGGCTCCCATTCTTTAAAAAGGGTATAAGGATTTTCTTTATTCCTGGGGTTCAGACTTATCACAAGATATATTGTGGTATTTGTCTTCTTTCCTTAATTCCCACAGAAGCCTTGATATCCTGGTCTTTAATTGCTTAAAATGAGTCTTTGGGGATCTCAGGGAAGCTCGTACTATTATTTCATTTCCTTCATTGTCTGTCCTCTACTTCAAAGTCTTACTAGACAGACTGTACACATCTCAGTTTTATCCTTCAAATCTCTTAAGCATATTTCTAAACATGGGATAAGCATGAGAATCATCTGGGAAGCTTTTAAAAAAGCCACTGATGGGGCGCCTGGGTGGCTCAGTTGGTTAAGCAACTGCTTTCGACTCAGGTCATGGTCCTGGAGTCCCGGGATCGAGTCCCGCATCGGGCTCCCAGCTCCATGGGGAGTCTGCTTCTCCCTCTGACCTTCTCGCCTCTCATGCTCTCTCTCACTGTCTCTCTCTCAAATAAATAAATAAAATCTTAAAAAAAAAAAAAAAAAGCCACTGATGCCAGCACCCCACTCAGAGAATCTGCATTTAATTCGTCTGGGGTGGGGCCAGGGCCTCAGTGGGGTTTTTTGATTGAGATGTATTTATTTGTTTGAGAGACAGAGCACACATGCATGGGAGGGGCAAAAGGAGAGGGAGAGAATATCAAGCAGATACCATGCTGAGCATGGAGCCTAACTCAGGGCTCTATCTCATGACCCTGAGATCATGACCTGAGCAGAAACCAAGAGCTGGATGATGCTCAACTGACTGTGGCACCCAGGTGCCCTAAGGGCATTAGCGTTTTCATTTTATTATTATTTTTATTAACATATACTGTATTATTTGCCCCAGGGGTACAGGTCTGTGAATTGTCAGGCTTACACACTTCACAACACTCACCATAGCACGTACCCTCCCCAATGTCCATAACCCAACAACCCACGCCACATCCCCCCTCCCCACAGCAAACCTCAGTTTGTGAGATGAAGAGTCTCTTATGGTTTGTCTCCCTCCCGATCCCATCTTGTTTCATTTATTCTTTTCCTACCCCCCAAACCCCTAACCCTGCCTCTCAAATTCCTCATGTCAGGGAGATCATATAATTGCCTTTCTCTGATTGACTTATTTCACTAAGCACAATACCCTCTACTTTCATCCAAATCGTTGCAAATGGCAAGATTTCATTCCTTTTCATGGTTGCATTTTCATGGTTACATTGTATGGAATACTATGCAACACACCACACCTTCTTTATCCATTCATCTGTTCATGGACAGTTAGGTTCCTTCCATAGTTTATCTATCGTGGACATTGTTACTATAAACATTTGGGTGCATGTGCCCCTTCAGATCACTACATTTGTATCTTCGGGGTAAATACCCAGTAGTGCAATTGCACTTGCAATAGTGCACTACTGCTATCTATATCTGTACACACACACACACACAATGGAATACCATGCAGTCACGAAAAGGAATGAAATCTTGCCATTTGAGACAACGTGGATGGAACTAGAGGGTATTATGCTTAGTGAAATAAGTCAATCAGAGAAAGACAATTATCATATGATCTCCCTCATAAGAGGAAGTGGAGAGGCAATGTCGGGGGTTTGGGGGGTAGGAAAAGAATAAATGAAACAAGATGGGATCGGGAGGGAGACAAACCATAAGAGACTCTTCATCTCACAAAACAAACTTAGGGTTGCTGGGGGAGGGGGGAGGGAGAGGGTGGTGGGGTTATGGACATTGGGGAGGGTACGTGCTATGGTGAATGCTGTGAAGTGTGTAAACCTTGTGCATCACAGACCTGTACCTCTGGGGCTAATAATACATTACATGTAAATTTAAAAAATTAGAAATTTTAAGAAAAGAAAAAAACAACCTCCCAAAATTTTAAAGAAAGAAAAAAAATACACACACACACACACATATGTGTATATATATACACATATATACATATATATATACACATACACATATATACATATACACATATGTGTGTGTATATATATACATACATATATACACAAAAATAAGGGTAAACATGATGAAGGGATGGAATATGACTGTCAAGATGAAAATTTTTTTAAAATTCTAAAAAAGGAATTGATAAGTTCATTCAAAAAAAGAAAACAGGAGGAAATGTGCTCAGGCTGGAGATGAAAACAAAGCCATGGGCTAGATTAGGGTATATTTTGATCTACTATAAGAAATTGTATCCAAAAATTTTTTAAGAAAAAAACCTATATGTATACGAAAAATAAGGTTAAATACAATGAAGGGATAAAATATGACTGTAACAATGAAGGTTTAAAAAGTTTTTTTGTTTTTTTTTTAGAAAGGTATTGTTAAGATAAACTAGTTAAAAAACGTTAAGAGGAAAGAAAAAAAATTTAAAAAATAGAATAAGAGGGGTGCCTGGGTGGCTCAGTTGGTTAAGCAACTGCCTTCAGCTCTGGTCATGATCCCAGGGTCCTGGGACCAAGCCCCATGTTAGGATCCTTACTCAGCAGGGAGCCTGCTTCTCCCTCTCCCTCTGCCTGCTACTCTGCCTGCTTGTGCTCCCTCGCTGTCAAATAAACAAATAAAATTAAAAAAAAAAAAAAAAGAAATAGAATAAGAAATAAAATAAAATTTAAAAAATTTAATTTGGAAGACTAAAGGATCATGGGGGAAAAGCCAGGAATTCTATGGGTTGCTTTCCCCTAGCTCTGGAGTTCCGTTATTCTCCTTGATCAGTGAGCTTGGTCTTGGCAGGATGTTCTTGCTAATCTTCTGGGGGAGGGGCCTGTTGCAGTGATTCTCAAATGTCTTTGCCTGGAGGCGGAATTGCACCACCCTTGCTAGGGGCCAGGCTAGGTAATCTGCTCAGGTTCACTCTTGGAGCTTTTTTCCCCTGAATGCTTTCCATAGAGCTCTGGAGGACGGTAATGAAGATGGCAGCCTCCCAATCTCTGGCCTGGAGGAGGCGAGAGCTTGGGGCCCTACTCCTCAGTGCACCCTCAGAGTAAAGTAGTCAATTCCTCTCATCTCCCTGGTCTCCAGCCATGCTCCGAGCTCATCCAGCCCGTGACTGAGCACTTGTGTCTGACGCCTGGCCCTGTTTTGAGTCTCCAAACCCAGCAGATTCCTGCCTTCAGAGAAGGAAGGTGAGTCTCCCCAGATCTGCCACTTGTGGAGTCCCTGCTCAAAGAGCAGCAGTGGGACTGCGCCGAGGATCACAGTTTAATGTAACCCCAAGCTGAGAGCTCACTCCTCGCCTCTGTCTCTATAGTCGGCTTCTCCGCTCGGATACCTGGGAGTTCTGCTACACTCAGACACCCCTGATCCTTCTGTGACCCCGCGGGACCTGAGACCACACTGTCCCTATGAGGGCTCCACCCCCACTTAGCCTCTGGAGTGATGTCCCTCAGTGGAGCCGACTTCTAAAAGTTCCGATTTTGTGCTCTGTTGCTCCCCCCCTTCCCAGGAGCAGGCTCCTCCCCTTGCGGTCTGTGTTCCTGCAGCTTCGGATTCACTTCTCTGCACTTCGTACCTTTCGGAAAGCGATAAATTTTCTATTCCTAGAATTGCTGCTCTTCTTCTATTTCCTGCTGAGTTTGTACGTGTTCGGAATGGTTTAATACCTATCTAGCTGAACTCCTGCGATCTGATGTCATTTCAGTTTGCTACTCCTCCACCATCTTCCCTCTCCCACATCAGTTTTTAAAAAGCATCTCAGATTATTCTAATGTGCACAAAAAGTTAAGAAACATTAAGCTTTTCTCTTAGATTCCATCATTGGCTTTTTGCTCTATATTCTGAGATTTTCTTTAATGGAATGCCTAGATCACATTTGATTATCAGCTATGTCCATTATTTCATTTATTCTGTTCAAAGGATCTTTTAAACAAGGTTTTTGATTTTTATATACTCTTAATATCTGGTTGTACATTTTTCTTACATGTCTTTATTTTGTGGATACGATTACTTCTCAAATATTCAGGGATTCTACTTAGAATAAAATGGGACATCTATGAATAAGTATTTGGCTAAATTTTTTTTTTTTTTCATTTTGTGCAGGGGAATCGCTGGGAGATCCAGGGATTCCCCTAGGATCTCCCAGAGGCACTGCGCAGAGGTAAAGGCTAAGAGGTTAAGAAACTGAAATAAGAGAAGACAGCATATTATGAGTTACAAGTTAAGTAGAAGAGGAATGCATAAAGATGCAAAAGTGACAGGTGAGCCATGTGATACTTGCACTAGGCTTACCAAAGGAAAAGGTGAAATGCTTTAGGTAAAAGGGAAAAAGAAAGCAAAGGCTTAAGAAGAAGAAAGGATCAGAAAAACTTAAATACATAGGGAAAAGAGTCAAGCATGGATTTGTTCATCAAACACTTACAGACTGCTTAAGTTATCACTAAGTTTACCATAGGGCTAAATAAAAGCATGCTAAAGTTTTTCCTCAATAAAATGGTTGTGGGAGTATTTAAATAAAATCTGGCAAATTCATACCACAAAAATACAGTCTTTGAAAAGGATTAGAAATCTGGACAGTAAAGAATTATTAAGAGTCTAAATACCAAAAACATCCAAACAGCCGAATTAGGATTTTATAAATGCTCATTCACTGAAAAAGAATACTATTGTAATAAGTGAAGTGTATTGTTATGGTACACAGTGCCCAGTGATAACTTGGTCCACTGGGTTATTAAAAAAGTAAATAAATAAAATTCAGTTGATGATATCACAGGGGGATAATACATGTGACAATGTGCCATATTGTAATTACACGCAGCAACCAACCACGGTCCCCAGCTGTTTGTAGATTTTGGTGTGTGCAATCATTTTACAGAACTAGATTACAAATTATGTATTACATGCCTTTTTTTAATTATTTTTTTCCTTAGAGTTAAGAAAGCTAAACTCTGGACATATTAATATAGAACAGGTAAGGTCTTAGCCATTCCAGATAAAATAACTTTCTAATAATGACATGAAAAGATGGGAAGATGTCCAAGATGTACTATTAAGTAAATGGTGAGCTGCAAACAGTCTACAATATGATCTTATTTTCAGAAGGAAAATAGCATATATGTTACACAAAAGTTTGGAAAGATACCTACTATCAAAATAGCCAGTAAAATTAACTCTGGAGAATGAAATCTGGGAGAAGGGGGGAGACAGAAATCTCCACTTCTTAAATTTTATTTTAGGTCATTTAAATCATTTAACAATAAGCATATATTACTTTCATGATTTTTTTTTAAACTTAGGACAAAAAGATGAAACAATTCCCGGTTCCACTCATCAGGACTTTTATTATTTTTTCAAAACAAATTGCTACGGTTAATGTAAAACCATTGAAATATGTTTTTTAATTGAAAAAAAAAAAGATTTTATTTATTTGGGAGAGAGTGGGAAAGAATGCACGAGTGGGGTGAGAGGGAGAAGCAGACTCCCCACTGAGCAGGGAGCCCGACATTGGTCTCCCTCCCAGGGACTCCAGGATCATGAACTAAGCCAAAGGCAGATAGATGCTCAACCAACTGGGCTACGCAGGCATCCCTCATCAGGAATTTTTATTTTTACTGTTAAATTTAATTCAAACATTTTGGAGCACCTTCAATGTAGAGGAAGAGATCTCTGGTTGAACAAAGAGTATTTGTGAGATATCCAGAGGGCAGTCAGAGAGACAAGGACTGAACGCAGGGGAGAAGTCTGGGTGTTTGTTGGGGAGTTATCAGACTCTACATGGAAATTAAGATAAAAGTATACAGCAATTTCTACTAAGTAAATAAAACCATGTTCTCAAACTTATAATGCCTCATTTCTGATTACTAGGACTCTTAGCAATACAGCTGAACAGTTTAAAAACTGCAAGCCGTCCCGGAAGCAGCCAGCAATATTACAATTGACAGATCAAAAAGCTCTCTCGGCACTTCGAAAGCACAGTTCCTCTCATTCCCTTAATACCATACCATTGTTCAAATAAAATTATTTACTGCTCTTTCACCACCTCAGGGAAACATGTGAATCCTTCTCTGGTACCTTCTTGACTTTACGCACTGCCTTGTAGCCATCACTAGCTGTAGTCTACTCCATACCAAATTGTGGCACCTCTTAGCTCAAAGGTACATCTGACAGATATCACAGGTATGTGTTATGGTTATGGAAGAGACTGCCAGTAATTCTCAAGTCTCTTTTCCTTCACTTCTTCCTTGTTAATAAGACCTCTATTTTTTTTTTAACAGGACACAAAGCTTTCTAGAACAAACGTGATCCTACCCTGCATGTAAGTATGGCCATGCAACTAAATTCAGGACACTGCAAGATAAGGTAAATGTATCCATAGAGGAACAGGTAGCCAAAGCATTATACACACACATCTGAGTTCAAAGTTGAAAGATAAGGAGGCATCAACAAACAGCTACTGAGTACCTACTGTGTGCTACTGTTCTAGGCAATGGAGGCACAGCAATAAATAACAGAAAACAATTTCTATCTTCTCAGAACTTACATTCTGCTAAGGGTAAAGACAGGAGTAAGCCTCTATTACTTCATGTTCTGAACATGTTTGCTCATGTTTTTGATAGAAAAATCAAATTCTAGCTCTATCACATTGGTAGATTATCACCGTGGGTTGACTCACAGGGTCAAACAGTTTGCTTCCAAGTTGGCTGATGATTTCTAAAAACAAGCCAACAAGGTAACATGACAAAGATCTATGAACATTACAGACAGGTCCATAAGTAAACAATGTGTCCTATTCATCTTCATACCTCCACCATGTAGTGTAAGTGAATGGAGTAGAAGAGGCACTCAACAAACACTGAAGTGAATTGATTTTCAATAGCAGCAATATAAAAAGGGTAAAATATCAGACACTAGGGTAAGGAATTAGTGTTGAAATATCATTACCAGTTGACTACATTCCTTCTCCAAATCTACTCTGAAAAATCTAGAGAATTACACTGTACCTGAGTGTTCAACTATTAAAAAAAAAGTCAAAATAACATTCTGTTCTAATAAAATGCTGGCAAAATTAGCATATCTCCAAAGTTGACTGTAAATATATGGCCATACATATATACATACATACACACAGCAGGTTCATCTTGTGAATTATATCAGTTTTCCTTAAACATGGGCAGTCAAGAGCAGAAGACTACCGGCAGCTGTCAATCTGAGGATACATTAAATCACAACTGGAGGAAAAGGTGGTTTAGAGAGCTAAAATGCAGAGGGAAGAAAGGTAGGATAAAAGTTCTGTGTCATACTGTATCCTCTTCTAGTACCGTCTTATTAAAGCACTGTAATATACATTAAGCAGATTTAAGACATGGCTTTAATATATTCTTTCCAAAGGTCATTATGTCCCAGAGAAAAACTGTATGAGAAGAGCATTTTTGGTCTGTGAACAAAACCTTATATAAAAGGAATAAAAACCTTAGCCAAATTAAATCCCCACCATAAAGGTGCCAAAGGAGAACAGCAAAGGAGGACAGAGAAGGGAAAGAGGGCTGCTGTCAGGTCTGATGTCTAGCAGCCTCTGTGGCCACTGGGTTCTGAGAACGAGCAGATATTCCATTACAGGACAGATGCAGTGTCTGGGGAGAAGTCTGACAAAAACAGAATCTGTAATATTGTAACAGATCTAGGCAAGAATAAGGAAAATTTATTTTATTACTTATTTTTGTAAAGATTTTATTTGTCAGAGAGAGAGAGAAAAGAGAGCACAAGCAGAGGGAGCAGCAAGTGGAGGGAGAACCAGGCTCCCCACTGAGCAAGGAACCTGATGCAGGACTCGATCAACCTGAGCTGAAAGCAGATGTTTAACTGACTGAGCCACCCAGATGTCCCAGGAAATTTGTTTTCTCCCAAACCCCTCCATTTTGAGCTGGTACCTTCCCCCACATGCATGTCAAGTTACTGACCAGTGAAGTCTGTTACTGTGACTTATTCCATCTCTTAAGGATCAGGTACTTAGGGCCTTCCAAGGTGACAAATTAATCCCACAATTAATCTTGTCAACTAGACAAAGATTCATCTATCTCCCTAAGTAAACACCCTTTTCCAAAAAGTGACTCAGATATTCCACAATTCCAGAACAAATTTCTAAGGGTATATATGATAGAACACTGAACTATGCCTGAATTTAAGCTCCGATCTACTGGCAACTAGCTATGGAATCTTTGGCTGTTGCTCAGTTTCTCCAATTATAAATTTCAGGAGATCAAATTAGAACGATAGCTAAGATTTATTCCAACTATAATGTTTTATGTTTAGAATTACTTTTTAATGAATAAATACACATTTTACTTTATGGAAAAATGAGGTTTGAAATGCGGAAGGGAAAACAAGTCCCAAGCAATGGAAAAAGTTATTTTGGTATTACAGAGTTCACTTTCCATTGCAATGCTCTGGCAAAACACTATTAATTCTGAGCTCTACAACCTTGGATACTATATTTGTATTTTATAGCTGCAGTAACAAATTATAAATTTAACCGCTTATATAAAACATATGTATTATCTTATAGTTCTGGAGTCAGAAATAGAGCCCTCTGGGGGTGCCTGGGTGGCTCAGTGGGTTAAGCCGCTGCCTTCTGCTCAGGTCATGATCTCAGGGTCCTGGGATCGAGTCCCGCGTCGGGCTCTCTGCTCAGCAGGGAGCCTGCTTCCCTTCCTCTCTCTCTGCCTGCCTCTCTGCCTACTTGTGATCTCTCTCTGTCAAATAAATAAATAAAATCTTAAAAAAAAAAAAAAAAAGAAAAGAAATAGAGCCCTCTGGACAAAAAAAAAAATCAAGCTGTTAGCAGGGCTGTATTCCTTCTAGAGACTCTAGAAAAAAATCTATTTCCTTGCCTTTTTTTTTTTTCCCCCCCAAATTCTAGAGGCCACCCACATTCCTTGGCTCACTGCTTCTTCCTATTTTCAAAACAGCAATACTGTATGTCTCTGATCTTTCTTCTGTAGTCACATCTCCTTCTGGCCACAGCCAGGAAAGTTTCTCTGCTTTCTTAAATTTCTTAGGAAGCCCTGTGATTATGTTGGGCCCATCTGTATAATCCAGGATAATCTCCCCATCTCAAAATCACATCTGCAAAGTCCTTTCAACTATGTAAGGTAACATATTAACAAATTCCAGAGATTAGGATGTAGACATATCTGAGGGCCCATTATTTACATGGTCATCCAAACAAAATCCTAAGAATTTCTCCCAAGCCTAGAATTCTGTTAACTTCCTCCATTTTATCTTTAGGGTTCTTGTAACATTCTTTCCCATCTCCCTATTATCCAGTTGAACAATGTTCTAATCTGACAGCAAAATTAAATCTAGTATTTTATATATATCATTCTGAAAATTCCTTCAGAATTTCAGAAAGCCCAAGTTGGTACATTACAGTTTTTCAGTTTTGTGATAAGTTAAAACATTAAGTGAACTTGATAACACACTACATGTTTTCCCACCTCAAACTTAACCACTGAAAAATTACAGTTGAGTCCTTTATGTGATCCTGAAATTTGAGCAGCAAAATATAAACACTGAAAAACACTCAAGTACATTTTTAAAACAAATGTAGTGACACAGACTCTACAAATGTACAATAAATTGTACATATTTAAAGTAAACAACTTGGGGCACTTGAGTGGCTCAGTAGGTTAAAGCCTCTGCCTATTAAAGCTTCTCTCTCTGCCTCTCTGCCTCCTTGTGGTCTCTGTCAAGTGAATAAATAAAAATCTTTTTTAAAAATCATTTATTTTATTTTATTTTTTAAATATTTATTTATTCGACAGAGATCACAAGTAGGCAGAGAGGCAGGCAGAGAGAGAAGGAGGGGAAGCAGGCTCTCCGCTGAGCAGAGAGTCCAATGCGGGGCTTGATCCCAGGCCCCTGGGATCATGACCTGAGCCGAAGGCAGAAGCTTATTAACCCACTGAGCCACCCAGATGCCCCAAAATAAATGATTTTATAGTTCATTCTTCTCCAGCTCATGTCTCCAGACAACCTCTCATCTGCTTTCTGAATAGTTTGTATTTTATAGAATTTCATATAAGTGGAAACATGTCTCTTATTTTTTAATTCTTTGTTTTTTAAAGATTTTATTTATTCATTTGAAAGAGCAAGCAAGCAGGGGAGGGGCAGAGGAAGAGGGAGAAACAGACACCCCAATGAATGCAAAGCCCAACAAGAGACTTGATACCCGGACCTTGAGATCATGATCTGAGCTGAATCAGATGTCTAACAAACTGAGCCAGCCAGGTACCCCAATTTTGAATGAACTTTTAAATATGATGAAAAGTGTGGATTAAGGTATGATTCAGGTTGTTTTGTTTTGTATAGGAGTATCATTGTTCCACTTATTGAAAAGACTATTCTTTTTCCATTTAATTTCCTTGGCACCACACTAAAAAATCAACTGACCATATTTTTTTTCTGGACTCTCTGTTACATGAATCTATTTGTTTATATTTACATCAATATCATTGTTTTGATTATTATAGCTCTAATAATTTTTAGAAGCGTTTAGATAGCGTTAAATCCTCTCTGTTCATCAAGATTGTCTTGGTTATTCTAGACCTTCATTTCCATATGAATTTTAAAACCAGCTTAAACCTCACTTTCTACAAATTGCCTGCTGGGATTCTGATTGGTATTGTACTGAATCTACATTTTTAGAGAGAAGTGACAATACCGAATCTTCCAATCCTTGAACATAATAGCTCTTCATTTACCTAGGTTTTAATTTTTTTCTCAGTAATATTTTATAAAAGCTTCCAGTGTAAAGATTTTACACATCCTTTACATAATTTATCCCTAGGTATTGAATGTTTAATATTTAACTATAATAATGTTCTTTTTAATTTTTTTCTCTTTTTTGTTAATGTGGTACATAGTATGCCCCTCCCAACCTTATCTGCAGGAGATATAACTAAGACCCCCAATGGATGCCTGAACCTACAAATAGAAGCAAACGCTAGATTTACTATGGTTTTTTTCTATACATACATATCTGTGATAAAGATTAATTTATAAATTAGGCACAGTAAGAGATTAACAACATAATAAACTAGAACAATTACAACATACTATAATAAAAGTTACAGGAATGTCATCTCTCTCTCTCAAAATATCTTAATTGAACTGTACTCATCCTTCTTGGGAAGATGTGAGACCATAAAATGCCTACACAATGAGAGGAAAGGTGGTGAAAGATGTAGGCATTGTGACGTAGTGTTAAGCGACTATTGAACTTCTAAGGATATATCAGGAGAATCATAGGCTTCCAGATTGAGGTTGACCACAGGTAACTGAAATCATGGGAAGCAAAACCACAAATAATGAGGGATTACTATTTGCATTCCTCAGACAAATCCCATTTGGTCATTGTACTTTATCCATCTTATATGTTGTTGGAGTCAATTTGCTAAAATTTCGTTAAGAATTTTATGACTGTTCTCATAAGGAATATTGGTCTCTAATTTTTTTTCTTGCAATGTACTTGGATGGATGGAATATTTATTACTTATTTTATTTTTTTAAGTAATCTCTACACCCAACTTGGTGCTTGAACTTACAACCCTGAGGTCAAGAGTCCCATGCTCTACCAACTGAGCTAGGCAGGCACCAGTGTCTGGTTTAATACCAAGATAATACCAGTATCATAGAGTGAGTTAAGTATTCCCTCATCAACATTATGGAGGAATTTATGTAAAACTGGCATTATGACTTCTTAAAATGTTCAGTAGAATTTATCAGGGAAGTCACCTGGGTCCACAATTTTATTTGGGGAATATAATGTCTTTAATAGGTAAAGGACTACTCAGGTTATTTCTTCCTGAGTAAGGGCTGGTATTTTGTGTCTTTTAAGGAATCTGCCCATTTCATCCATCTAACATACTGGCATGAAGTAATTAATATCACTGGTCTTCTCAAAAAGCCAGCTTTTCATTTCAATGATTTTCTACTTTTCCTTGGTTTCAGCTTTTATCATTAACTTTTTTCTTCTGCTTACTTTGGGTTTTATTTTCTCTTCTTTTTCTAGTTTAAGGTCGAGGCTCAACATACTGATTTACAACCTTACTTCTCTAACATATATATATATGTGTGTATATATATGTTATATATATAACATATAATGTTATATATATAATTAATATATATGGCATATAATGTTAAGAATTTCCGTGAGCACTTGCATTAGCTACTTCCCACAAATTCTGAACAGTTTTCATTTCCACTCAGTACAAAATACTTTGTAAATTCACCTTTGACTTTTTTTCTTTTGACTTATAAATTTCTTTTTTAAAAAATATTTTATTTATTTATTTATTAACAGAGGGAGAGATCACAAGTAGGGAGAGGGGCAGGCGGGGGGGGGCAGGCTCCCCATGGAGCAGAGATCATGACCTAAGCTGAAGGCAAAGGCTTAACCTACTGAGACACCCAGGCACCCTGACTCATAAATTTCTTAAAGATGTATTAGTTTATAAATATTTAGGGGTTTTCCAGACAGTTTTCTGTTATCAATTTTAAATTTAATTCCATTTTGGTCAGATGACTTGCTTTTTATGATGTAAGTAAGTTTTAAATTATTGACATTACTTTAGGGACCAAAATGGGTCATATTATACTAGTAAAATGTTCTCTGTGCAATTCAACAAAATGTGTATTCTGCGGTATTGGACAGACATCAAATAAATGTCAATTAGGTTAATTGGATAATAGAGTTTAAATCATCTAAATCATTACTGATATTTTGTCTTCTTGTTCTATCTATTGAAAGGGAAGATAGTGAAATTCCCAACTGTAATGTGGATCTGTTTCTCCTTTCAGTTCTGTCAGTTTTGATTCATGTATTCTGAAGTGTATTAGCTGTATAGATATTTAGGACTATTAATTCCACTTTTTTTTTTTAAGATTTTATTTATTTATTTGACAGACAGAGATCACAAGTAGGCAGAGAGGCAGGCAGAGAGAGAGGAGGAAGCAGGCTTCCCGCCGAGCAGAATACCCGATGTGTGGCTTGATCCCAGGACCCTGAGATCATGACCTGAGCTGAAGGCAGAGGCTTTAACCCACTGAGCCACTCAGGCGCCCCATTAATTCCACTTTTTAAACTGGCTACTTTACCAATGAAATGGTCTTCTTTATTCCTGTTAATATTCTTTGCTCTAAAATCTAGTTTGTCTGAAACTGATATAGTTATTCCAACTTTCCTGACTAGCATTAGCATGGAATATCATTTGCAAACCTTTTATGTTTAGCCTATTTGAATCTTAATATGAACAGTAGGTTTCTGTAGGCAGCATACCCAATCTACTATGTACCCAATCTACGAAATTCTGCCTTTTAACTGGGTTGTTTAGGTCATTTACAGTTAGTGCGATTATTAATATAGATCAGTATAAATGTAACATTTTGCTATTTGTTTTCTATTTGTCACATCTGTTTTTGTTCCCCTTTTCCTCTTTTTCTTGGATCTCTGAACTTACAGTTTTTAACAAATCTAGAAAAATTTGGCCATTGTTTCTTTAAAATTATTTTCTGTACCCTCTCAAGACTACAATTACATTTATATTAGACCACCTGAAGTTGTCTCATAGCTATCTGATACTCTATTGATTTTTTTCCCCAGTCTTTATTTCCTTTTATTTTGGATGACTTGTATTCATTTTGCTTCAAGTTTACTAATCTTTTCTCCTGCACTAATTTGCTGTAAATCCCATGAAGTGTATTTTTCATTTCACACATTGTAGTTTTCATATGTAGATGTTCAATTTTGGTCTTTAAAATAGATTACATATCTATATTTGACATTCGCAATCTTTCCTATAATATTCTGAACATAAGGAATATACTCATAATAAATGTTTTAATGTTTTTGTCCATTAATTGTATCATCTATGCATCTGTTTTGACATATTGATTTTCTTCCTCGGGGGCTGTATTTTCCTGCTTCATTCCAAGTCTGATATTTTTTATTGGAAGCCAAATGTGAATTTTACCTTGGTGAGTACTAAATATTTTTGTATAAGTGTAAATATTAAGCTTTGTTCTGGGATGCAGTTAAACTACTTGGAGGTCTGTTTTTATGCTTTGTTAGAAGGGACCAGAACGGTCTTTAGTTTAAGGCATTTGCCCCACTGCTAATCTGAGTATTCTATCCAATATCCTAGACTTATATTTTCCTCTCTGGCTGTTGGGAATACAAACTGAGAATCAGAAATTGTTCCCTGTAATCCTTTAGGGTGGTTTTTTTCTTGGCTTTGGGTAGCTTCCGTAAAATACATGCCCTGATTAGCACTCACCTGAAGACTTTAGAGGGACTTTGCAGACCTATGGAGTTCTCTCTTTGTGCAGTTCTTTCCTAGCTGTAGCAACCCTGGCCTCCTTGAACTCCAGCTCTCTCTCCTCAACTCAAGGCAACAGCTGAGCTCCCCACTCCTTACACTGCTTCCTGGAAACTCTCTCCACCAAGTAAGCTAGGATAATTGTAGGGCTCATCTGTTTCTGGTTTCTCGGTGATCACTGTCTTGTGCTGCCTGTTGTTCAGTGTTTGAAATTTCATATATTTTTTCTGGGGTTTTTGTTTGTTCTGTGATTACAGCCAAGAGAGTAAATCAAACTCTCTTAATCCATCTTGGCCAGAAGTACAAGTCCTTAAATACATTTTCAAGCCAGAGAAAGGAGACACAGTAAAAAAACACAAGTATTATGGATGGAGTTTCAAGTGGGAGAAAAGGTATTTGATAAAATAAAGCACTGTTTAGAACAAATTTTGAGTCTGAAATTTGAAGGGTATAGGCTTTCCATGATGTTAAAAAAGTCAAAGCCTACAACTGATAATGGCCCTACCTCCAAAAATGGCAGCTACTTTTTTTTAAAAATGGCAGTCATAACTATAGTTTTGTGTTTATTTCTGGAAATCTGGATAATTGCAATCTCTCTTTTTTTTCCTTTTAATCTATGTAAGAAATGACTGTTATAAACCTTAGAAGAATGAAAAAAGTGTGACTTTACATTTCTAAAGGCCATATACCACAATTTTTAAACATCTGAAGAACTATTTTTCCTCTTCTTTTAATTCACCTGAAAATTACATAGTAAAAATCACCTTAATACTTCAAATACTTCATAATGCCACAAAAGTTGGCTTGTAATTGACATTACTCTTTAGTGTGTCTATAAAACTTGCCTTTGTTTTACAACAAACTTCAAATGGACACTGATTATATGCAAAACCTATAAAGTATCAGTATACTGAGATTTTTAAAAAATATTTTATTTATTTGACATAGAGAGATCACAAGTAGGCAGAGAGGCAGACAGAGAAAGAGAGGGATGCAGAGAACCCGATGAGGGACTTGATCCTAGGACCCTGGGATCATGATCTGAGCCAAAGGCAGGGACTTAACCCACTGAGCCACCCAGTCGCCCATATACTGAGATTTTAATATTGCTTAAACTGAAAAGAAAATCCCCAAACTATTTAGAATACACACACACACACACACACACACACACTGTAGCAGCACTTAAAAACAACATATGAACAGCAGTCAGTCACCAAGCCACATAGCTTGATTCTCTGTGTATCTATTTAAACTTCTAACTAGCTTTGGCACCACTTGCAGGTATCTGCTCTTAAAAAGCATACAGTATCATAAGAAAACAACAAATACAGACACAAAGAAACTGACAGAACACAAGAAGTGCAGAGAAGGCTCTTAAAGAGTGCTGCTTGGATGGCTTCCTCTCCCCTCCCCTTTATTTTCCATCAAAGTAGCTTCTGTGGCTCAGATTGCATTAAATGGCTCCTTGCCCTCATGCTACTCACCTGCCATTCATTCCAGTTATCAACGGCAATTATAAAAACTAGCCAGAGTCCCAGAATTTCATCTAATTGTTCTGAGTAAAGTCTTAAGCTGGGGTGTAAGGGAGGGTAAAAAGGCAGAGAATAAACTGAAGGAAGCTGGAGAGATAAAGGAGAATAAAAAACTGAACACTAAATCTGAGACTAGCTCATTTCTACCCATAACTTTAAATCCTCACCTTCACACACTCTTCCTGGAAAGTTAGGTAGCTTGACTTTTTAATCTACAGAACTAAAAGTTGCCTCTTGAGTTAAAATTATTCTCTTAGACAAGACTTTGTTAAAATTATAAAATTTAACATAGTTATATATTACACAAAGTTTGGGGAATGAAGAAAGGAAGAAAGAATTTACCACAATCCCAATTATTACAACATAAGGGTACTTTTTTTTTTAATGGACATTGTTTTTTAAAATTATTGTAGGTTCACAGCAAAACTGAGTAAAATAGCCAAACAACCTCAAAAACTACAAAGTTGAGAGGACTCACACTTCATGGTTTACTTACTACAAAGCTACAATAATCAAGCTACAATAATCCAGACCCTGTGGTACTAGGATAAGGAGAGGCACAGATCAATGGGAGAAAACGGAAAGCTGAGAAATAAACTTTTATATTTATGTTTAACTGATATTCAGAATGGTTGCTATGACAATTCAATGGGAGAAATAATAGTCTTTTCAACAAATGGTGCTGGGACAAATGGATTTCCACAAGTAAAAATTACAGTTTGATACCCTACCTCACACCATATACGAAAAGGAACTCAAGATGGATCAATGACTACAATGTAAGAGATAAGATGACCTCCTAGAAGAAAGCATCAGGACTGTGAATCTTCATTGAACTTTGATTAGGTAAAGTTTCTTTTTTTTTTTTAAACTCAAATGATATATTTTTAAATTAACAATATAATGTATTATTTGTTTCAGGAGTACAGGTCTGTGATTTATCAGTCTTACACAATTCACAGCACTCACCATAGCATATACCCTCCCCGGTGTCCATCACTCAGCCATCCCATCCCTTTCATCCCCCTCCCCTCCAGCAACCCTCAGTTTGTTTCTTGAGATTAAGAGTCTCTCTTTTTTTTTTTTTTTTAATTTTTAATTTTTTATAAAGATTAAGAGTCTCTGTCTCTTACAGTTTGTCTCCCTCTCTGGTTTCGCCTTATTTCATTTTTCCCTAGGTAATCGTTTCTTATGTGAAATAAGGTACAAGAAACAACAAAAATCGGTAAATGAGACCTTATGAAAATTAAAAATGTCTGTGTTTCCAAGAACACCATGAACAAAGTGAAAAATTATTGCAAAGGATGGGATGAAAATTTTGCAAATCCCGTACCTGGTAATGGCATTGTTATCTAGAATATGTTAACATCTTGGCGTCTAGAAGAGGGAAAATTAAGAATAGGAGGATCCTGAGCTCACCTCTTATCAAGGACATACAGAGGGAACAACTACTTGTGATAAAACTCACTCTGAAAAGGATCTGAAGACTGGCAGAACAAATCTTTTATAGCTAAAGACATAAGGAGAAGACCACATCAAGATGGGGAGGAGTGAGAGGCACCTGGGAGGCTCAGTCAGTTAAGCATCTGCCTTTGGTTCAGGTCATGATCCCAGAATCCTGTGATCAAGCCCTGCATCAGCTCCCTGTTCAGCGGGGAGTCTTGTTTGTCCCTCTCCCTCTGCCACTCCCCCAACTTGTGCATATATATGTACATGCGTGCACTCTCTCTCTCTCAAATAAATAATCTTCAAAAAGAAAAGGAGAAGAAGAGGAGGAGGAAGGGCAGATACACAGTTGGTGAACCAAACTCCCAAGGCTGCAACCCCCAGCAGGAGGGAGAGTTATCACAGGCATGGAGAAGCCAGGAGATCAAGCCCACAGTGGACACCCCTGGCCTTGGGACCTGCACCAGAAAGATAAGACCCCGTAATATTGGATTCTGAAAATCAGGGGGCTTATTTCTGGGAGAGCCACAAGGCTATAGGAAACGGAGACTCCTCTGTTAAAGGGCCAGGGCACTAGTATCACCCAGTTCAAACCCAGCACAGAAGCAGGGTCTGGAAAGCACCTAGTACCTGGGTTTTACGTGAAGGAGATTTACTGACTAATTTTGGAAACGTGTGTTGGAGGAGATAGGAATCTGCAGGAACTTTCTTGGAAAAAGGAAGTACTGGAGGGCACCGTTTTTCTTGCCCTTCTTCAACCTAGCTGGCCAGATACTTGTGGGAGCCTGTTCTGGCACTCTCTACCTACCTAGTAAACATGCTAGCCCAGCCCCAGCATTCCCCTGTGGACCTGCCCAACCTGGCAGGTGCCCCTCCCTGATGGCTCCCACCCCACCATACCTGGAGGGCAGTTTCAATATTCCCCTGGGACAACTACTGCTCAGTCATACCTGAGAAGCAGCTCTAGCTAGGAGGTACCCCTCCAAGCACACCTCCAGACTCCTGCCCTGAAGAATGAGGGAGCTAGCCCCACACACCAGCATGTTCTTACTAGCCACAGTGGGGTCTCTCAGGTAACCATGGGAATAAAGTGGGGGAGCCCTGCCCACCAGTGTACCCAGAGGTAGAAGCCAGTCATTGCAGCTAACAGGGCTGAGGGCTGTCCCCACTCACTAGCATGTCCCCAAAAGCTACAGCAGAACCACTCAGCAACCATGCAAGGGGCAAAACCTGCACACTAGTGCCCCCTGCTAGAGGGTGCAGCCCGTCATTGCTGACAGCCAGGCTGAGGGTCAGCCATGTCCAACAGTGATGGAGGATAACTGGAAGGCAGGCAGGCAGGGACAAGGGGTCCCCCCTGCCCTAAGATGAAACCACCTTTAAAAGGATTTTACACCACCCTGGAAGGAACCCTCCACCCTTTCCCATATGAGAGGTGAAAAAAATCTGATTGGATAACAGGAGCAGGGAGGGTTAATCAGATTGAAACAGCTCACCAACAAACCCATAAAAACCCCTACACCTAGGAACTCCAGTACAATCCTTTCAGGTCCCCTCCCTCCTTGGGAGCTTTGTACTATCACTTTGCTATCACTCAATAAATTGCTCAACAAACCTTGCTTTGCTTTCTACCACTCTGGTCTACCTCTTCATTCTTTGAAGTGGAGTGACCAAGAACCGTGGGCACTGAAGGAGAAAAGAAAATCCTCCAACACAAGCACAGCCTACAGGAGAGCATATGCAGCCAACACAGGGGACACCCTTGGAACACGTGGTTATGGTGATCAGGGGGGACCACACTACTGGATACCAAAGATTATCTTCTACATAAAACCACTACTTTCAGACCAGGAGATGTAGCTGACCTAAATAATACATAGAAACACAGATTTAGACACAATGAAGGGACAGAGTAATATGTTCAAAATGAGAGAACAAACAAAACCAAAATTATATGAAACAGAGATAAGCAATCAGCTTGAAGTAATGGTCATAAATTAACTCACCACGCTTGAGAGAAGACTGAATGAAATGAGAACTTGAAAAACAAAAGAAAATACAAAAAAGAACCACTCAGAGCTGAAGAATATAATAACTGAAATGAAAAAATACACTAGAGGGAATCAACAGATTAAAAAATGCAGAAGAATGGACCAGAGATCTGGAAGACAGAAAAGTGGAAAACAATAAAGCTTAATAGTGAAAAGGAAAAACAATTTATAAAATGAGGATTAATTAAGGGGATTCTGTGAAAACATCAAGCATATCCACATTCATATTATAGGGGTCCAAGAAGGATAAGACAATGAGAAAGGAGCAGAAAACTTACTCGAACATATAATACCTAAGAACAGTCTTAACCTAGAAAAAGAAACAGACATCCAAGTCCAGGAAGGAAAGAGTGCCCCAAACAAGATGAACCCAAAGAGATCCATGCCAAGACACATAATAATTAAAATGGCAAAAGTTAAAGAAAATTTTAAAAGCAGGAAGAGAAAAGCAAACAGTTACATACAATGGAAATTCCATAAGGCTGTCAGCTGATTTCCCAGCACAAAATTTGCAGGCCAGAAGGAGGTGGAGCCTGATACATTCAAACTCTGAAAGGAAAAAACCTAAAACCAAAAGTACTCTACCTGGCAAGGTTATTATTCAGAATTGAAGGAGTAATAGCTTCCTAGACAACAAAAGTTAAAGATGTTCATCACCAGGAATTCAACCTTACAAGAAATATTAAAGAGAGTTCTTTAAGTGGAAAAGAAAAGGCCATAAATAAAATTATGAAAGGAAAAAGTTTCACCAGTAAAAGCAAACATATATTAAAAGATAGTAGCAGATCTGGATGGGGGAATGGGATGACTGGGCGATGAGCATTAAGGAGGGCATGTGATGTAATGAGCACTGGGTGTTAATATGCAACTGATGAATCACTGAACTCTACCTCTGAAAGTAATAATACACTGTATGTTAATTAATTGAATCTAAATAAAATAAATTTTTTGAACATCCATTAAAAAAGGCAGATTACTTGGGGTGCCAGGGTGGCTCAGTGGGTTAAAGCCTCTGCCTTCAGCTCAGGTCGTGATCTCAGGGTCCTGGGATTGAGTCCCGTGTTGGGCTCTCTGCTTGGTGGGGAGCCTGCTTCTGCCTTTCTCTCTGCTTGCCTCTCTGCCTACTTGTGATCTCTGTCAAATAAATAAAAAATTTTTTTAAAAAGGCAGATTACTTATAAAAATAGCATAAAGTTTAAAAGATAAAATTAGTAAAATTATAAAAAGATATAAAATAAAGCATTACATATAAAAACTTGGAGGAGGAAGTAAAAATGTAGTGCTTTTAGAATGTGTTCAAACTTAAGTGACCATGAACTTAATATACACTGTCATGTACCTAGATTGTTATATATGAGCCTCATGGTAACCACAGACCAAAAATCTGGAATATATATACACAAAAAGTAAAGAGAAAGAAATCCAAACATAACACTAAGAAAAGGCATCAAATCACAAAGGAAGAGAGCAGAGAATTAGAAAAACAACCAAAAAACAATGGACAGAAATGGCAATAAATATATACCCATCAGTAACTTTAAATGGAAATGGACTAAATGCTCCAATCAAAAGAACCAGGGGGACAGAATGGATAAACAAGATCCATTTATATGCTGCCTAAAAGAGACTCACTTCAGACCTAAAAAAATATATAGACTGAAAGCAATATAAAGATATTCCATGTAAAACAAAGTGGGGGGAAAAAAGCTCAGATAACAATATTTGTATAGGTCAAAATAGACTTTGAAAGAAAGACTGTAACAAGAGACAAAAAAGGGCATTACATAATGATAAAGGGGTCAATCCAATAAGAGGATATAACAATTGTAAATATCTATGCACCACACATATAGGAGCACCTAAATATATGAAACAAATATTAACAGATACAAAGGGAGAAATTGACAGGAACACAATAACAGCAGGAGACTTTACCACTCCATTTATATCAATAGATAGATCACTCAGACAAAAAAATCAGTAAGTAAACAGTGGCTTTGAACAACGCATTAGACGAGACAGACTTAACAGATAGATACAGAACATTCCATCCAAAAACAGCAGAATATACATTCTTTTCAGGTACACACGGAACATTTCCAGGGTAGATTACATGTTAGGGCATAAAACAAGTCTCAATAAATTTAAGAAGATTAAAATCATATAAACATCTTTTCCAACAACAACAGTATGAAAATAGAAATCAATTACAAGAAGAAAACTGGGGGAAAAACCCGCAAATATGTGGATACTAAAAAACATGCTATAACCAACCACTGGATCAAATGAAATCAAAGAGGAAAAATAAAAAAATACCTGGAGATGAAGGAAAATGGAAACACAATGGTTCCAAATATTTGGGATGCAGCAAAAACAATTTTTAGAAGGAAGTTTATTAGTGATACAGGCCTACCTCAAGAAATAAGAAAAATCTCAAATATATAATCTAACCTTACACCAAAATGAACAAAAAAAAGACTAAAGACCAAAGTTAATAGATGGAAGAAAACAATAAATATCAGAGGAGAAATAAATTAAATATAAACTACCAAAAAAACCCCAGAACAGACCAATGAGATTAAGCTGGTTCATTGAAAAGATAAACAAAATTGACAAACATTTAATCAATTTCTTTTTTTTTTTAAGATTATTTATTTATTTATTTGACAGAGATCACAAGTAGGCAGAGAGGCAGGTGGTGGTGGGGGGGGAAGCAGGCTCCCCGCTGAGCAGAGAGCCTGATGCGGGGCTTGATTCCAGGATCCTGAGATCATGTCCTGAGCTGAAGACAGAGGCTTTAACCCACTGAGCCACCCAGGCGCCATTTAATCAACTTCTTAAAGAAAAAATGAGAGAACCCAAATATATAAAATCAGAAATGAAAGAAACCAAAATGAGACCACAAAATACAAAGGATAATAAGATACCACAATGAAAAATTATAGGCCAACAAACTGAACAACCTAGAAGAGATGGATAAATTCCTAGAAACATACAGTCTTCAAAGACTGAGTCAAGAAGGAATAGAAAATCTCAACAGACCCAATTATTACGAACAAAATTCAACTGATAGTAAAAAAAACTCCCCATAAACAAAAGTCCAGGACCAGATAGCTTCACAAGTGAACTCTATCAAACACATATAAGTTACAGTATCTGTCCTTCTCAAACTATTTCAAAAAAAACAGAAGAGGAAGGAATGTTTTTAGATTCATTCTACAAGGCCAGCATTACCCTACTGCCAAACCAGACAAAGACACTACCCCACCCTGAAAAAACTTAGACTAATATCCTTGATGAACATAAATTTAAAAATCCTCAATGAAATATTAGCAAACTAAACTTGAAAACACATTAAAAGGATCATTCAACACTATCCAGTGGGATTTAATCTAGCAATGCAGGATAGTTCAATATCTGCAAATCAACAATCATGGTACAACATGTTAACAAAGTGAAGAATAAAATTACAATCATCTCAATAGATGCAGGAGTATTTGACAAAATTCAACATCCATTCATGATAGAAACGCTTAACAATCTGAGTACAGAAGAAATATACCTCAAAATAATAAAGGCCATGTATAAACCCACAGCTAACATCATACTCAATTTCCTCTAAGGTCAGGAACAAGACAGGGATCCCCATTCTCTCTTTTATTCACCATAGTACTGGAAGTCCTAGTCACAGCAATTAGACAAGAAAAAGAAATAAAGAGCATCCAAATTGGTAAGAAAGAAGTTAAACTGTCACTATTTGCAGATGACATGATACTATATATAGAAAACCTTAAAGACTCCACCAAAAAAAAAAAAAAAAATTAGAATAAACGAATTCAGTAAAATTGCAAGATACAGAAGTCAACATAAGGAAATCTGTTGTGTTTCTATAGACTAATAACTATCAGAAAAAAGAAATTAAGAAAATAAATGCATCAGGGGCACCTGGGTGGCTCAGTCGTTGGGCATCTGCCTTCAGCTCAAGTCATGATCCCAGGGTCCCAGGATCTAGCTCCGCACTGAGCTCCCTGCTCTGGGGCAAGCCTGCTCCTCCCTCTCCCAATACCCCTGCTTCTGTTCCCGCTCTCCCTGTGTCTCTGTCAAATCAATAAATAAAATCTTAAAAAAAAAAAAAGAAAGAAAGAAAGAAAGGAAGGAAGGAAGAAAAGAAATGCATCAAAAATAATATACCTAGGAATAAATTTAACCAAGGCGGTGAGAGATCTGTACTCTGAAAACTATTAAGACAATGATGAAGGAAATTAAAGATGACACAAATAAATAAAAAGATATACCATGCTCAGAGATTGGGAAAATTGATATTGTTAAAATATCCAGGGGTACCTGGGTGGTTCAGTTGATTAAGTGTCTGACTCTTGGTTTTGGCTCAGGCCATGATATCAAGGTCCTGAGATCAAGCCCTGTATCAGGTTCCACACTTAGTGCAGAGTCCTCTTGGCCCTCACCCTCCCCCACTTGCTGTCAGTATCTCTCTCTCTCTCTCAAACACATAAATAAAGTCTTTAAAAAAGTAAAATAAAATGTCCATACTACCCAAAACAATCCACAGATTCAATACAATCCCTATCAAAATACCAATAGCATTTCCCACAAAACTTGAACAATCCTAAAGTTTGTGTGGAACCACAAGAGAACCCAAATAGCCAAAGCAATCTTGAGAAAGGCACAAATCTGGAGGTATCACAATACCAGATTTCAACTATACTACAAAGCTACAGTAATCTAAACCATATGGTACTGGCACAAAAAGAGACACATAGATTAATGGAACAGGATAGAAAGCCCAGAAATAAACCCCAGGTTATATGGTGAAATTAATTTATGACAAAAGAGACAAAAATATACAATGGGGAAAAGACAGTTCTTCAATAAATGCAGTTGAGAAAACTGGACAGTTACATGCAAAAGAATGAAACTGGACTACTTTTTTATATCAAAAACAAAAACAAACTCAGAATGTATCAAAGACCTAAATATAAGACCTCAAACCATAAAACTTTTTTTTTTAAAGATTTTATTTATTCATCCGACAGAGATCACAAGTAGGCAGAGAGGCAGGCAGAGAGAAGAGGAGGAAGCAGGCTCCCCACTGAGCAGAGAGCCTGATGCGGGGCTTGATTCCAGGATCCTGAGATCATGTCCTGAGCTGAAGACAGAGGCTTTAACCCACTGAGCCACCCAGGCGCCATTTAATCAACTTCTTAAAGAAAAAATGAGAGAACCCAAATATATAAAATCAGAAATGAAAGAAACCAAAATGAGACCACAAAATACAAAGGATAATAAGATACCACAATGAAAAATTATAGGCCAACAAACTGAACAACCTAGAAGAGATGGATAAATTCCTAGAAACATACAGTCTTCAAAGACTGAGTCAAGAAGGAATAGAAAATCTCAACAGACCCAATTATTACGAACAAAATTCAACTGATAGTAAAAAAAACTCCCCATAAACAAAAGTCCAGGACCAGATAGCTTCACAAGTGAACTCTATCAAACACATATAAGTTACAGTATCTGTCCTTCTCAAACTATTTCAAAAAAAACAGAAGAGGAAGGAATGTTTTTAGATTCATTCTACAAGGCCAGCATTACCCTACTGCCAAACCAGACAAAGACACTACCCCACCCTGAAAAAACTTAGACTAATATCCTTGATGAACATAAATTTAAAAATCCTCAATGAAATATTAGCAAACTAAACTTGAAAACACATTAAAAGGATCATTCAACACTATCCAGTGGGATTTAATCTAGCAATGCAGGATAGTTCAATATCTGCAAATCAACAATCATGGTACAACATGTTAACAAAGTGAAGAATAAAATTACAATCATCTCAATAGATGCAGGAGTATTTGACAAAATTCAACATCCATTCATGATAGAAACGCTTAACAATCTGAGTACAGAAGAAATATACCTCAAAATAATAAAGGCCATGTATAAACCCACAGCTAACATCATACTCAATTTCCTCTAAGGTCAGGAACAAGACAGGGATCCCCATTCTCTCTTTTATTCACCATAGTACTGGAAGTCCTAGTCACAGCAATTAGACAAGAAAAAGAAATAAAGAGCATCCAAATTGGTAAGAAAGAAGTTAAACTGTCACTATTTGCAGATGACATGATACTATATATAGAAAACCTTAAAGACTCCACCAAAAAAAAAAAAAAAAATTAGAATAAACGAATTCAGTAAAATTGCAAGATACAGAAGTCAACATAAGGAAATCTGTTGTGTTTCTATAGACTAATAACTATCAGAAAAAAGAAATTAAGAAAATAAATGCATCAGGGGCACCTGGGTGGCTCAGTCGTTGGGCATCTGCCTTCAGCTCAAGTCATGATCCCAGGGTCCCAGGATCTAGCTCCGCACTGAGCTCCCTGCTCTGGGGCAAGCCTGCTCCTCCCTCTCCCAATACCCCTGCTTCTGTTCCCGCTCTCCCTGTGTCTCTGTCAAATCAATAAATAAAATCTTAAAAAAAAAAAAAGAAAGAAAGAAAGAAAGGAAGGAAGGAAGAAAAGAAATGCATCAAAAATAATATACCTAGGAATAAATTTAACCAAGGCGGTGAGAGATCTGTACTCTGAAAACTATTAAGACAATGATGAAGGAAATTAAAGATGACACAAATAAATAAAAAGATATACCATGCTCAGAGATTGGGAAAATTGATATTGTTAAAATATCCAGGGGTACCTGGGTGGTTCAGTTGATTAAGTGTCTGACTCTTGGTTTTGGCTCAGGCCATGATATCAAGGTCCTGAGATCAAGCCCTGTATCAGGTTCCACACTTAGTGCAGAGTCCTCTTGGCCCTCACCCTCCCCCACTTGCTGTCAGTATCTCTCTCTCTCTCTCAAACACATAAATAAAGTCTTTAAAAAAGTAAAATAAAATGTCCATACTACCCAAAACAATCCACAGATTCAATACAATCCCTATCAAAATACCAATAGCATTTCCCACAAAACTTGAACAATCCTAAAGTTTGTGTGGAACCACAAGAGAACCCAAATAGCCAAAGCAATCTTGAGAAAGGCACAAATCTGGAGGTATCACAATACCAGATTTCAACTATACTACAAAGCTACAGTAATCTAAACCATATGGTACTGGCACAAAAAGAGACACATAGATTAATGGAACAGGATAGAAAGCCCAGAAATAAACCCCAGGTTATATGGTGAAATTAATTTATGACAAAAGAGACAAAAATATACAATGGGGAAAAGACAGTTCTTCAATAAATGCAGTTGAGAAAACTGGACAGTTACATGCAAAAGAATGAAACTGGACTACTTTTTTATATCAAAAACAAAAACAAACTCAGAATGTATCAAAGACCTAAATATAAGACCTCAAACCATAAAACTTTTTTTTTTAAAGATTTTATTTATTCATCCGACAGAGATCACAAGTAGGCAGAGAGGCAGGCAGAGAGAAGAGGAGGAAGCAGGCTCCCCACTGAGCAGAGAGCCCGATGTGGGGCTCCATCCCAGGACCCTAGGATCATGACCTGACCGAAAGCAGAGGCTTTAACCCACTGAGCCGCCCAGGTGCCTCAAACCATAAAACTTCTAAAGCACAGGCAGTAAACTCTTGGACATCAGCTTTAGCAATATTTTTTGTATATGTCCCCCAGGAAAGGAAAACAAAGGCAAAAACAAACAACTTGGGGGGGTGCCAGGGTGGCTCAGTGGGTTAGAGCCTCTGTCTTCAGCTCAGGTCATAATCCCAGGGTCCTGGGATCAAGTCCCACATCGGGCTCTCTGCTCAGCAGGGAGCCTCCTCCCTCACCCCCCTCCACCTGTCTCTCTGCCTACCTGTGATCTCTGTCAAATAAATAAAATCTTAAACAACAACAAAAACCAACTGGGACATCAAACTAAAAAGCTTTTACATGGTGACAGAAACCACCAACAAACCAAAAAAGGCAACCTGCTGAATGGGAGAAGACATCTGCAGCTAATATATTCAATAAGGGTTTAACATGCAAATATAGAACTCCTACAACTTAACACTGAAAAACCAAACTGATTAAAATCTAGGCAGAGAAGATTGGAAATGCTATACCAAGCCCAAACTTCTTTGTCTTGTCAATTCTTCAAAAATTTATTGTTTCTTTGTCTAAAAGGTATAAAAACTCCCTGCTTTGGTTACTTCTTTGAGTTTCCTATTTTTATGAGCTTCCACACAAGAAAAATTAAATGTTTCTCTCTTGTTAAAAAAAAAAAAATCGGGCAGAGGACCTGAATAGACAGATATTTTTCCAAAGATGACATATATATAGGTGGCCAGGATACATGAAAAGATGCTCAACATCACTTATCAGGGAAGGTAAAATCAAAACCACAGTGAAATATCACCTAACACCTATAGTTAGAAAGGCTATTATCAAAAAGACAAAAAATAACAAGTGTTGGTGATGATGTGGAGAAAAGGGAACCTCTTTGCATTAGTTGTTGGAAATGTAAATTGGTGCAGCCACTACAAAAAACAGTATGGAGGTTCCTCAAAAAATTGAAAGTCAGAAATACCATAAGACCTAGTAATTCCATTTCTGGGTATTTTTTCAAAGAAAACAAAAATACTAATTGAAAAACATACAGGCACCCTTATGTTTATTGCAGCATTAGTTACGATAAGCAAGATATGGAAGCAAACTGAGTGTCTACCAATGGATGAACGACTAAAGACAATGTGGTATGTATCTACAATGGAATATTACTCAGCCCTAAAAAAAGACTGAAATCATACATTTGCAACAACATGTATGAACCTAGAGGGTATTATGCTAAATAAGTCAGACAGAGAAAGACAAATACCACATGTTTTCATATATATAGAATCTAAAAAAGAAAGCAAGTGGAAACAGACTCATAAATACAGAAAAAAGAAACCTGATGGCTACAAGAGAGGAGGGGGCTAGAGAGAGGTGAAATAGGTGAAGGGAATTAAGATGAGCAAACTTCCAATTACAAATTCATCCCAGATGAAACGTAGAGCATAAGGAATACTGTCAATAATACTGTAACTTTATATTTGTAATAGATAACTACACTTATCATGGTGAGCATTTCATAATGTAGTTAACTACATTATTATTAACACTATATTGTATACCTTAAACTAATATATTATCTCAACAAGACTTCAATAAAAAAAAATCTACAACTCAGTAACAAAGAAACAAATAACCCAATTAAAAAATGGGCAGGTGTCTGGCTGGCTCAGTCAGTGGAACATGCGACTCTTGACCTCAGGGGTAGGAGTTCAAGCCCTACACTGAACACCCTTAAGGGTCACTCATTCAGTTAAGTGTCTTGATGTCAGCTCAGATCATGATCTCAGGGCTGTGGGCTCCACACTCAGTAGGGAGTCCACTTGAAATTCTCTTTCTCTCTCTCTCCCTCTGCCCCTTGACCCCCATCCTACTTGCTCTAAAATAAACCTTATAAATAAATAAACCTTTTAAGAATGGGCAAAGTATGCAAACAGGCATTACTGAAAGAAGATATAAAAATAGCAAATAATTACATGAAAATATGCTGAACATTAGTAGTCCATATGGAAATGCAAATCGAAGCCACTCCATACACGCCAAGAAAAGGACACATCATACCAAGTATTGACAAAGATGTGGAAAAATTAGAACCCTCACACACTGCTAGCAGGAGTATAAAATGGTGCAGGTTCTTTGGAAAATAGTGTGGCAGTTCCTCTAAAAGTTAAAGTTATCATTTGATCAATTCCAAGAAAAATGAAAACATATGTCCACACAAAAACTTGTGCATCAATGTTCATAACAGCATTATTCAGAATAGCGAAAGAGTAGAACAATCCAAATGTCCATTAACTATTGAATGGTTAAATAAAATGTAGTGTATCTATACAACACATTATTGAAAAGCAACGAAGTACTGATAACATGCTACATGAATGAACCCTGAAAATATGCTAAATGAGAGAGACACAAAATACCATATATTGTAGCATTCCATTTATATGAAATGTCCGTAAATCCACAGACAGAAAGTAGATCGGTGGTTACCTAGGGTAATGGTAGAAGTAGGAGTGACTGACTGCTAATGGGTGTATGATTTCTTTTGGGGGCAATAAAATGCTCTTAAGTGGGATAATGGTAATAACTGCATAATTCTGTAAATATACTGGAAACCACTGACTTATACACTTTAAAGAGGGGAACACCATGCTATGTGAATTTTATGACAATAAAGCTTTTAGAAAAAATACCCCATTGAATAGATGGAGATTAATTCCTGACGTAGATTGCTTCCAGTATACCTATACTATGTAACACTGCTGTGAACATTTTTGTGCCTAGGCTTTTATCATATAATTAAGAGCATGGATTCTTGGGGTACCTGCCGGGCTCAGCTGGTGGAATGTGCAACTCTATCTCAGGGTTGTGGGTTCAAGCCCCATGTTGGGTGTAGAGATTATTTAAAGACACAATCTTGAAAAAAAAAAAGGTATGACTTCTTTAAAGATTTATTTTAGAGAGTGAAAGAGAGTGCACATGCACACACAAGAAGGAGGGGCAGTGGGAGAGGGAGAGAATTTCAAGCAGACTCCCTGCTGAGCGTGGAGTCTGACACAGGGCTGGATGCCACAATGCTGAGATCATGACCTGAGACGAAATCGAGTCGGACACTTAACCAATTGAGCCACCCAGGCATATGGATTCTTTAAACACACTGCTTCAGTGAGAATCTTGGCTTGACAACATAGCAGTTACAGGAGTGGTGCTTGGGCAAGTCGCTCAACTACTTTGTGTAATTTCCTCCTCTATCATGTGAAATAACAGTAGTCACCCCTCTTGGAATTTTGAGGAGTAAATTAAGTAAGGGCTTTGCATTATGTCTGTCACATAATAAACTTTCAATATTAGTAGTTGAAATCGTCATTCTGGTTTATTTTCTTTTTTTGGTTTTTCTTTTTTTAATTGAGGTATTACTTACAAGAAATATAGGACACTTCACAAATTTGTGTGTCTTCCTTACAGAGGGGACATGCTAACCTTTTCTGTATTATTCCAATTCTGGTGCATGTGCTGAGAAGCGACCACTGTATTATTTTCTTAAGATGATTTCTGGAAGTGGTGTCACTGGGTCAAAACCCACGAAACATTTATGTGTCTGAATACATTTTGCCAAACTACATTTCAAAGGGGGTATACTAATTTTTCGTACCAATAGCAAATATAGAAGAGAACCAAGATGGCCATGCCATCACCAACATTATGTTACAGTACATTTTTGTTAATTTAACAGATGTCTCAACTTTCCTTGTGGTCCTGAGCATCTTCAAACCCAACGGTTTTCCAATAATCCTATGAATCCTGCATACCATGAGTACCTACCAAATGCGAACTCTGCACAAGACCCTACACTGGGAGCCACAATGGAAACTAAAATGAATAAGGTCAAGGATTTTGTGTGAGGCAAAACAAAGAAACATTTCAATTCAAGATAACTGTGATTAAGTACAACAGAGCTACAAAGTATTTATAAGTGTAGGGAAAAGATGGCGGTTTATAAAGCAGGCAAAGGGGGGCGGTGCTCCAGCTGGTTCTTGAAAGATAGACATTAATTTCAACTGGCAAGGGTGTGGCAAGAGTAAAATCAAGGCTGGTAAAAGAACACTGCACACAGCACATTCCAGGGCCTTGGCTTGAGTAGGAAGTTGCTAGGGGAGAGAATGGGCAGAGAACAAGGCACAGGGTCTCTAGGAGCACAAAAAGGGCCTTCTAAAACACAGCCAATGATTCTGTGAGCTGGGAGGGAGGGTTTCTCACAGGGCAATAGGCAATAACCCTATGCAGAAAGACACAAAGACGTGAATCATCATGACCCATCCAAGGAACCGCATGTAATCCAATTTGGCTAAAGTGGAGGGTACATGCGAAAAGGATGCAGATGATGCTAACTAAACAGGCAGAAGCTAACTGTGAAGGACTTGGTGTGCCAGAATAAGCATTTGAACTTTATTCCAAAGGAAACAGAGAACTGAAGCATTCTTAAGGGGAGAGGTGACAATCAGAGTAGCTCAAAAAAAAAAAAAAAAAAAAAAAATTACTCTGGCAACCCTCCAACAGCTTCCCAGCTCACACAGAATAAAATCCAAAGTCCTTCTTATACTTAAAACCCTACATGCTGGTCAGTGGCTAGCTCTGAAATTACTTTCCTATTGCTTCTCTTTTCGCTTACTCTGTTTCTGCCACACCAGCCTTGTTATACCCCCACCAACATGCCTCTCACCACGGCTTTTGCACCTGCTGTCCCCTCTAGCACCATTCCCCACCCCGAAACACAGAGTTTTCTCCCTCACTTCCTTCAGGTCTTTGTTCAAACACTTTCTTATCAGAGAGGGCTTCCCTATTACCCAACATATAAGAACAAGAAACAACCGCAATCCGCCCTACCATTTTTCCCCTCCATTTACCACCTGGCACATAGATTTACGTGGCTATTTCTTGTCTCCCCTTACTAGAATGTAAGTTCCATGATGGAGCCTCTCCCAATAACCCTATGCTATAGGAAGTGTTATTGCCATTTCCAGATGTTGAAATTAAGAGGCACAATATTGCTAGTGAACAGAGGAACCAGGTAGAATGACACCTGAACTTGCAACTATAATCATTTCACATAGTGTCAGAGGTTCTGACTTTGATCCTAGATCATTTCCCGTGAATTGGCTCCATTCTGACAAGTGCTATGACAGATTTTACTATGTCCTAAAAGGATGAATTCTTACTAGTGGTTATTAGCCATGTTTCATAAGCCAGGAAACATTTTTTTAAAGACCACTTAAACTGCACAAGGTATCTGGACTTTACCCAGCAATAAGCAATATTTTTTCTTGTTTAGGACCCAGAGATACTAAAACAAGATGAAAACATTTTATAAAACTAAAAAGAACATAGCATATGACACCAAAACTACTTTTCCAAAACCCTTTTTCAAGTAGAATATTAACATCAAATCCATCTTTAAAATAACTATTACAATTTTCTGAGGTATCACTACCAAAGGAAGAACAAAGTATCTACCTGGAAAATACCAAGTAAATACTGTACCATATGCAGATACATACCCTGATTCTTTCCCTACACCTCAGATTACTAATGTCTTCTTTCCCTAATTTTTTTTTTTAAGATTTTATTCATTGATTTGACAGAGAGAGATCACAAGTAGGCAGAGAGGAAAGCAGAGAGAGAGAGAGGAGGAAGCAGGCTCCTTGCCGAGCAGAGAGCCCGATGCGGTACTCGATCCCAGGACCCTGAGATCATGACCCGATCTGAAGGCAGAGGCTAAACCCACTGAGCCACCCAGGCGCCCTCCCTGATTCTTTCAACCCATTTTCCATTATTGAGAGCACGCCTTTCCAAAATGCAGTTTTCAATCAACATCTTTTCCCATCAGCTACTTCATACCAGAACTTACCACTCTTAATTTACCACTACCTCTACTATAACCAAATCTAGTTATAATTGCTCGTTCTTCCCTTTTGCAGTTTCTGATCTCTAATTGCCTAACCTTAGATACTTCGGTACCTCCTTTTATATTCCTACTTTTTTAAAGAAAATCAACTTTTCCAAAATTGGCCTATTCTCTATTTATTTCATTAATCTGTATTATCTTGCTATTCTCCTAGGTTTAGAACTTTAATATATTTTTTCTCCATTTTATCAGCAGGACCTGCCAACTGTTCACTGTATTTCCTACTACTTCACTTTCAAATTCGTGTCTATTACCATATTCAGGGTTTTCTTCATTGCCTTCCTGAATTACCATAGTTGTCCCACTGATCTACGTACTTCCAGCACACTCACTTCCATTCACTCTATACATACTACCAGTAAAGCCTCACACACACAGAACACTCCCAAATCAAGGACTTTAAATGGCTCCCCAGCACAACAAATCCAAAACTTCTCAAACCAGCACTCAGGATCTTCTACTTCTTTGGAATATCACTAATAAATGCTTATCTAAAAACATTCTAAGACAACACTCGAGAAAACCGGGGCACCTGGATGGCTCAGTGGGTTAAAGCCTCTGCCTTCGGGTCAGGTCATAATCTCAGGGTCCTTGGATTGAGCCCAAAGTCGGGCTCTCTGCTCAGCAGGGAGCCTTCTTCCCCTTCTCTCTCTGCCTGCCTCTCTGCCTACTTGTAATCTCTTTCTGTCAAATAAATAAATAAAATCTTTAAATAAATAAATAAATAAATAAATAAATACAAACTCGAGAAAACCAACATCTTGATCTCTCTGATCTGAATCAGTGCAATGTACACTACTGGTCTCTAGACCACACAGACCAACACCGTCCATGTGACTTCAGCTAATTACATCAGGCAATGGGACTATATTAATCTATCATCTTCTAAACATCTCAAATTACTATGGGAAGGATTAATTTTTAAAAGTTGAACTCTTTGGGGCACCTGGGTGGCTCAGTGGGTTAAAGCCTCTGCCTTCAGCTCAGGTCGTGATCCCAGGGTCCTGGGATCAAGTCCCGCATCGGGCCCTCTGCTCAGCAGGGAGCCTGCTTCCTCCACTCTCTCTGCCTGCCTCTCTGCCTACTTGTGATCTGTCAAACAAATAAACAAAATCTTTAAAAAAGAAAAAAAAAGTTGAACTCTTTTAATCAGCAAAATGAAAGTGTGTAATTATTAGAAAATAACACCTCATATTCCTAGTGAAAGTACAAAGTAGTAAAGTATTTTAAAGGTGAATTTGCCAATATCTATAAAGTTTAAGTGTAAAGTATCATTTAGCCCAGCAATACTTCCAGGAAATTATTGTAGATATTCTCACAGAAGAAAAATTATATGCAGAAGGATATTAAGCACAACATAGTTGTAATAGTGTAAAAAAGGAAATAGGACAAACTAAAACTTCCTTACTAGACTTTTTATTTTTTGAAGTAGGCTCCATGCCCAGTGACCTCAAGATCAAGAGTCGGATGCTCAACAGACTGAGCCACTTATGTGTCCCCTTACTGGACTATTATTATCCATCCCATAGTGGAATATTATACAGCAAATAAAAATAAAGAAGCACCTATATGTGAATTAATACAGAAAGATATTTAAGAATGACCTAAAGGGAGGGGAAAAAAGCAAGTCACAAAACAGATGTACATTATTATTCTATTTGTGTAAAGGAAATTCATTTATTTGTGAATGCAAGAAAATATCTAAAAAGAAATAGTAACAAACCACTAATAGTCAATCCTGAAATGAGATTTCGGGGAAGAAACAAAGGATTTTCTCTTTTGGGGCTGTATATGTGTGTATAGGTACATGCCTATACATCCTTTTTTAACTGAAGTATGGTTGGACATACAATATTAGTTTCAGTATACCATCAGTGATTTGATATTTATATACATTATGAAATCTTACCATAATAAGCAGTTACCACCTGTCACCATACAAAGTTACTACAATGTGATTGACTATATTCCCTATACTGTACTTTACATCCCCTAATTTATTTTATAATTATAAGTTCATACCTCTTAATCCCCTTCAGCTATTTCATCCATCCTCCCACCCTCTCCCTTCTGGTAACTACCAGTTTGCTCTCTCTACTTATGAGTCTGTTTCTGTTTTGTTTACAGATTCCACCTAAGTGAAATCAAAGGTATGTGGCTTTGTCTAACTTCACATAATACCCTCTAGGTTCATCCATGTTGTTGCAAATGGCAAGATTTCATTCCTTTTTATGGCTGAGTAATAATCATGTGCATCATGCCTTCTTCATCCATTCATCTATCGATGGATACTTAAGTGGCTTCCATATTTTGGCTGTTGTAAATAATGCTTCAATGAACACAGGGGTGCATGTATCTTTTCAGGTCATACGTATCATTAAAAAAAAAATCAGTATTAAATTTTCACTTAAAAAGAGAAAGAAAAAGGGGTGTCTGGGTGGCTCAGTCTATTAAGTCTCTGACTCTTGATTTTGGTTCAGGTCATGAGGTCAGGGTCATGAGACTGAACCCCACATCTGGCTTCACGCTGGGCATGGAGGCTGCCTATGATTTTTTCTCTCCCTCTTCCTCTGACCCTCCTCCAAAAAAAGTAAAGAAAAGAAGAAATAAAAGACAAAACTCTTTTTTAAAAATTATTTATTTGAGAGAGAGAAGACACAAGTCTGTGAGCTGGGGTGGCGGGAAGGGGCAGAAGGGGAAGAGAATCTTAAGCAGACTCCATGCCCAGCATGGAGCCTGATGTGGGACTTGATCTCAGGACCCTGGGATCACGACCTGAGTTGAAATCAAGAGTTGGACGCTTAACTGACTGAGTCACACAGGTACCCCCTAAAACAGATTCTTAAATTCAGAGAACAACCTAGTGGTTACCAGAGGGGAGATGGGTGGGAGGATGGGTGAAATAGATGAAACAGATTAAGAGGTACAAAATTTCAGTTATAAAATAATTAAGTCATGAAGATGAAGAGTACAGCATAGAGAATATAGTCAATAACCACTGCAATAACTTTGTATGGTCACAGAGGGTGACTACACTTACTATGGAGGGCACTGAGCAGTGCAATGAATTGCTGAATCAACATATACACCCGAGGAGCACCTAGGCAGCTCAGTTGGTTAGGGGGTCAACTCATAAATTCAGCTCAGGTCATGGACTCAGTGCCAAACCAACTTGAGATTGTGCTTGAGATTCTCTCTGCCCTCCCTCAATACATGCCTTCCTGTGCACACACTCTAATAAATAAAATTTTTAAAAATATATATAGTACACCTGAAACTATTATAACATTGCATGTCAATTATAAATTTTAATTGAAATTTAAAATTTAAAATTTTTAATTCAATAATAAATTTTCAAAAGAAAAAAAGGCTGTAAATAGCAAAAGTTCTTAATGTTGGATGCACATAACCCATCTCGATCACCCACAGTGCAGGAAATACAAGCCACTCAATGCTTAATGAAAAACTCATCCATTCATTCAACAATCATTTACAGAACAATTCCTATGTGCCAAGCACTGTGCCTGAGGATATAGACATAATGATGAACAAGACAAACCTAGATCAAGCCCTCAAAGAGCTAACAAAGGAATTTAGGTCTCTATTTTTCCCATTTTCCCAGTAAAAGCCACTCTGACTTCTAGGTATCTATCTGCTCTCATGCTTACAGTTCCCCATAAAATAGATACAAATTAATAGGTAAATTATATCAAATAAAAACAAAATCTTTAAAAATGGACTCCTATTCCTGTCATAATTAATTTTAAGTTATCAGAAGCACAATTTATAAATAGAATAGTTCAACAAGCACACTTCCAAATATATAAGAATTAGGCTAGATGCTAAATGAAGTTTAAGAGAAATTAAGAACATATGAGGAGGGAAAAAATGTTATACGAAATATTAATTTTCATCACTAATTTATACACATTAACTAAATTTTTGTACAATGAACATGTACTGCTTAAGAAGCTCTAGAATAAGGGGTGCCTGGGTGGCTCAGAGCATTAAAGCCTCTGCCTTCGGCTTAGGTCATGATCCCAAGGTCTTGGGATCAAGGCCCACATAGGGCTCTCTGCTCTGCAAGAAGTTTGCTTCCTCTTCTCTCTCTGCCTGCCTCTCTGCCTACTGTGATCTCTGTCAAATAAATAAAATCTTTAAAGAAAAAAAAAAAGAAGCTATAGAATAGAACATATACGAGAAGTATAACAACAGTAAATTCTTGTTCTTGAAAAAACTGTCTACTGCAAAAACAGAGCAACTACCATATGAAGTTCAACTTCTTATCCTTCCATCCCAGTCTGTTTGTGGTCTGACCTTATTGAGACTCCTTGTCTTGTCAGCCCCAAGTCCATTTCTCCCCCTCTTCTTCTAGAAACAGCATTCTGAGACTTTCTAGTAGGGAGCCACTGCTCACCTCCTGGAGTGGAACCAGTAGTCTCGAATCTTTGCCAAGCCATTGCTTTCTATTCCCTTAGCTGCCAAAATGGTTCAGAGGTGAACGTATGACCTTAACAGATACAAACCAAAATCAATCTTGAAAAGAGGCTAATTTTAATGAGACTACTAAAGTGACCATAACCACAGACATATAATGCAGCTAAAATTCCTAAAAAGAACATAATAATAAATAGAATTCTCATTTCATGTGGCTGTGAAATAGTCATTAGTCACCCCTTTTGTTGAAATATACAACAGAAGAGCAACGAAAATACAATATTCAAAAAATTCCCCATTTCTAGGATTTAAAACTTCCTACTTGTCTCAAAGAGTAAAAATGTTGAATCCATATAAACCACAACCTGTTAAAATAGGTAAGTACAGTAAGAGAAAATACAGGTTACCAGACATATACATTAATCATATCTCCTCTGACAAAAATTTTAAAAAATAAGTTCAAAAATAAAGGTTATTATGCATAGTATTTTATGAGGCACCTAAAATGCCTCATTAAAAAAAAAACAACCTTGCATACATTTAAATTTAAGTAATTTTAGTAATTTTGATCAATTATTATCTTATTTTCAACACTAAAAAAATTACAGAATAGAATATATTAATAAATTATAGGGAAACAAAGTTCAATTCAAAATGAGAAAATAAAACTTAAGCCATTAGAACTTCCTAAGAGTAAAATGGGCTACTTTGTAATATAGAGACCTCCCCTTCCCAAAAACTAAACTATAACCAAAACTGCAAGTCTCTGAAAATATGACATCCTTGAAGAATTTGACAGATGTGCCAACTGTTTTTTTTTTTCTTGAAAGCATACAGTTGAACACATAATAATCTGTTGCATTTTTCTCTAGCATTGCAAAACTTTCCTGGCCTACAATGCACACGCTGCATCTATTACTATCTGATAGCATTGTTTTAAGAATCCACAATATTCATCTCTAACTAAACTCATATATAAACATTTTAATCTTCAAATGCCTATGAATTTTAGCAGTTAAGTATCATATATATTTTTTCCACAAAGTCTCAATACATTTCCTGAACTTTCAGCTTTCAGTTTCCTATTCGTCAATGGCTACAACTCCAGAGGCAATATATAAACACACCCCAGCCGTGGTATTTCCACTTTTGACAACAGTGGATGAACTCAGTATGACCAAACATAACTATAGCATATATAAATGGTACATGACAGTTAACACAGCAATAACAGGAATTTAATGATTTATAAAAATGGAAATGTAAATCATATTACTGATATAAAAGTTACAACATCAACAGTCTCTTTCTTTCTCAAATGTACAAGAATTGCAGGGCTTCTACCTAAAGAATCCTCCGAATACAAAAGAAGTTGCAGATTATAAGACAGAGAAAAAAAAATTCCCTTCTCCCTTAAAAAAAATGAAGACAGGAAAAAAGAAATCAAACCATGGGAAATAGAAGTAAGCGATCTGACTGATACAAAGCTTTGAGGACATGAAAAAAAATTTTTTTGTATACACTTGGATTATACAATTCAACTTCACAGTATTTGAAAATAAGAAAAATTCGTATTTTAGTAAAAATTAATCTAGTCCAGAAGCCTACTATCTTTGAAGGAATATAGCAGGATAAGCAAAGGTCCGGGGCATCTTTATGTAACCCACACCTGTTCCTTTCTGTAATCATGGGGAAGAATACAGAACATTATTACCAGCTACAAAATGATTTCATGATAAAATTATGCTTAAAGTGACAAAAAAGTATTTGTACACCATGCAAATTTTCCAAATGCAGGAAGGCCATCTTGCCTAAGTTTAAACAATACACTTCAAGGGGGAAAAAAAAACAAGTTTGATAATGATTTATTTGCTGGCTAGGAAGAGACATTATTTATATATGAGGAAAAAAATTACTCTGTAAAAAGGGGGTATTTATTGAGCATCTAGAGTGAAACTAAGCTTAGGATTTTACAGATCTTCCACCCCACTGCATCTCCACAGGAAAACAGTGTACAAAACAATGTTTAAACAAGTTTTTCACGATGATGTGTGGCATATACTAAAATCTAAGAAGCTAGAAAAGGTGTAAACTTGAGAGACTACTGTACTACAAGTATTGGGTTGGAGGCCCGGAGGTCAAAGAACAACAGCTCCCAACTCTTCATGCTAATCTTACCAGCACATCAATCTGTAAAATGATAGAAACAAAAAGCCCATTTCTTTTTGAAAATGCTATTTATGATTACAACACTATTGTATTTATAATTTAAATCTCTAAAAACGAAAGAAAGAAACCCTTTTCTTCTTAAGGCAGATTTTGGAGCCTTGGTGTCAAATATTACTTTAAGAATAGTAATGCTCATACAAGAAATGTAATTATGGACTTCTCATTAAGATGTGTGAATTACTGTCACATTTTTCCTAGTGGTAAAAATATTTTTTATCTTGGTTTTTAATAGCAATTAGTAGAAAAATTATCAGTAGTACTATTATAATTTCCACCCACACGGCTGAGAATCACACTAGGCCCGACAGTTAAAAAAAAAAAAAAAAAAAAACCAGCCCTAGTTTAGCTCTAAAAGGTACAGGCCTGCTCAGTAATTAGCTGTGGATCTTGAACATGTGATTTTACTTCCTCTGGACCTCAATGTCCTCATCTGAAAGGCAAGATGGCTGGACTAGAGGTTATTTCCCTCCCTTCCTCTCTGTCTCCCTGACTCTTTCTACTTTAAGGCTCTAGCGATTTAGGATCCAGCCTGGGGCTTCTGAGGATGGAGACAAAAATCTGCAGAAAAGGAATAAGGATAATGCACATGGAATATGGAGAGAAAAAAGTCCAAAATTCATGTTTATAAAAAGAAGTGGACAAACGGTTCATGATAGAAGATCATGAGCTTTATTGTCAAAATTAGTTTGAATACAAGTTTCAGTTATACTGCAATCAGGAAATAAAGCGAGAAATGCCAGAGATAACAGACTTAGAAACATTGTCTATAACACACAAGAACACCTCACAAATAACCCAAGAAATCCTCCCCACGTTCCCTCAGTACATACGGAGAGGACCTCATAATACCTGGCTTGATCATTCATAACTCTGCCCTAACATAATCACCAACTATCTTCCCACAGATTATTCCTCTCAGTCAATCTGACTTCATCACTTCAAACAAACCTAGACTATCTCCCCTTCAATATCACTCAATGCTTTCTGAAATGTATTTTCTCTTCTCTCAACTTATACTAATAATTTATCATGCTTTAATCATATTTGAAGCACCATTCTCAGTATTTGACATGTATCAGCTCATTTAATTCTCTCAACAGTCCTAGGAGGGAGGTCATGTAACTCGCTTAAGGTTACACAGCAGCAGAGCTAGGATTCCAACACAGTTCCAAGGAGACTGTCCTCTGAACTTGATAACTAGTCCTTCAAAGCTCAGATCAAGTTCTGTCACCTTTCTGAAGTTCTCAGCTGCTTAACAATCATTCTTGTCTCTTGAGTCCTTAAGTAAACCACTCATTTATGACTTACCATTGAACCTAGGTTGTTATTTATCTTTTGTGCACGTATTCTAAGAACAGGCTTTTTTCTCACTTATTCTGCAACAATGCTACTTAGAACCTAAGAGAAGCTAGTATCTGAAATCTGAAAGTGCTTATTAATGTAACTATAAATGACATTTCGTCAACATATCGGAGACATATACCAGACTCTGGGTTGAGTGCCTTTATATGTACAGTCTCATTTAATGCTCACAACTGCCCCTCCTCAATACTGCAAATGAGGAAGTGAGGCTCAGAGAAGCTATATATGTTATTCAATTTCACAGTGTAAGGATAGTCTTACTTAAGAGTCTGTACCACACTCTTCATCTGCAGTGCACCACAGAACACCTTGAAGAATCAGTCCTAACTAAAGTGAAGTTCAACTTGCACTTACTCTGCGGCATGACTCTGAACAATAAGGATTCAGGACCAGAGGTGCAGCTGTTGCCCCCAAGAAATTTGTAGTTCAGTAGGACTTTGGGACCAAACTGTCCTATCACTGGCAGAGTCACCATCACCAACTTAAAAATGTTAACTTATATTTTAAATCAAAATATCAGAATGGGGTGCCTGTGTGCCTCAGTGGGTTAAAGTCTCTGCCTTCAGCTCAGGTCATGATCCCAGGGTCCTGGGATCGAGTCCCACATTGGGCTCTCTGCTCAGTGGGAAGCCTGCTTCCCTCTATCTCTCTGCCTGCCTCTCTGCCTACTTGTGATCTGTCTCTCTGTCAAATAAGTAAATAAAATCTTTAAAAATATATATATCAGAATAATCCTGGGAAACGCTCTTCCACATCACTCACACTCCCTTCAGGCTCCCTCACTTCCTTTATGCTCAGACTCCTCTCTCTAAGCTTTTGTATTATAGAGTAGAAGGGTCCCATTAATCCTAACAACCATTAGGATATCTAAATTTAATTTAGTGAGATCTCAGACTCAAGGGTATATCTGATAGATTCCATGCCCATAATGAAATGAGTACTGAAAAACAGCTAGAAAAAATCAGTACCGAAAAGAGGGATATGAAAGTTACAGTGTAAATGAAAGAAAAAGCAAGAAAATGTGCACAAATATAAGGTAGAAAGTAGAGTCCAGCATAAATTCAGTGGAGAAACAAAGATAAATAATACCAAAATCTAATCCATTTTAGGATATTTGGCTCCTTTTTTCCTTTTCCTAGCCTCTAAAGGAAAAAGCCTCTATTTCCTTTAGAGGCTAGGAAAAGGAAAAAAGGAAAAGAAAAAGGAAAAAAGAAAAAAAGAAGGAAAAGGCTAAAGGAAATAGAAGGAAAAAATATATATATTCCTTCTATTTCCTTTAGAGGCTAGGAAAAGGAAAAAAGGAGCTAGATATCCTAAATATATATATATATTTTTTCTTTATAAAAAACAACTGAAAAACCATTTACTAGAAATAGTATATAAATTAGGAGATGTTTTCCAAGAAACCATTCATTTTAGAATTTCAGAGCTGCAAAGAAACCTTAAAGTACTACCTAATCCAACCCACCCATTTTACAATTAAAATAAGGCTCAGAAAGGTTGATTTTAAATTGCCTAAGAACAAATGGCTACTGAATCTCACCCCAATGTCTACACCTACCAAACTAAGCTTCCTAGAAATGTATTTTACTCCTCCATTTTCTGCTCTTAATAACTATTAATTAGTTTCTGCATAAGCATCTCACAATCTACTTATTATTGCTAATTCCCTTAGAAGAAAATAACCATTCTGGATTAGGTTAAAGCAATATGGAATTTTATTCTTTTATTCCCAAAGTCAGTAATCTCAAATAGGGTCCTGGTTCTTACCAGGAGATTCAAACATTTCCCAGAAGAGCATAAAGAAAAAAGATCTCCGAGAGGAGGAGTCAAGATGGCGGAGAAGTAGCAGGCTGAGACGACTTCAGCTAGCCGGAGATCAGCTAGATAGCTTATCTAAAGATTGAAACACCTGAAAATCCATCGGCAGATCAAAGAGAAGAAGAACAGCAATTCTGGAACAGAAAAACAACCACATTCTGAAAGGTGTTTTCCTTTTTTTAAATTCTTTTCTTTTCTTTTTTTTTTCTTTTTTCTTTTTCTTTTTTTCCTTTCTTCTTTTTTGAACCTCTTTTTATCCCCCTTCTCCCCCCTCACGATTTTGGATCTCTTCTAATTTGTTTAAAGCATATTTTCCTGGGGTTGTTGCCACCCTTTTAGTATTTTACTTGCCCCTTCATATACTCTTATCTGGACAAAATGACAAGACGGAAAAATTCAACACAAAAAAAAGAACAAGAGGCAGTACCGAAGGCTAGGGACCTAATCAATACAGACATTGGTAATATGTCAGATCTAGAGTTCAGAATGACAATTCTCAAGGTTCTAGCCGGGCTTGAAAAAGGCATGGAAGATATTAGAGAAACCCTCTCGAGAGATATAAAAGCCCTTTCTGGAGAAATAAAAGAACTAAAGTCTAACCAAGTTGAAATCAAAAAAGCTATTAATGAGGTGCAATCAAAAATGGAGGGTCTCACTGCTAGGATAAATGAGGCAGAAGAAAGAATTAGTGATATAGAAGACCAAATGACAGAGAATAAAGAAGCTGAGCAAAAGAGGGACAAACAGCTACTGGACCACAGGGGAGAATTCGAGAGATAAGTGACACCATAAGACGAAACAACATTAGAATAATTGGGATTCCAGAAGAAGAAGAAAGAGAGAGGGGAGCAGAAGGTATACTGGAGAGAATTATTGGGGAAAATTTCCCCAATATGACAAAGGGAATGAGCATCAAAATTTAGGAGGTTCAGAGAACGCCCCTCAAAATCAATAAGAATAGGCCCACACCCCGTCACCTAATAGTAAAATTTACAAGTCTCAGTGACAAAGAGAAAATCCTGAAAGCAGCCCGGGAAAAGAAGTCTGTAACATACAATGGTAAAAATATTAGATTGGCAGCTGACTTATCCACAGAGACCTGGCAGGCCAGAAAGAGCTGGCATGATATTTTCAGAGCACTAAACGAGAAAAACATGCAGCCAAGAATACTATATCCAGCTAGGCTATCATTGAAAATAGAAGGAGAGATTAAAAGCTTCCAGGACAAACAAAAACTGAAAGAATTTGCAAACACCAAACCAGCTCTACAGGAAATCTTGAAAGGGGTCCTCTAAGCAAAGAGAGAGCCTACAAGTGGTAGATCAGAAAGGAACAGAGACCATATACAGTAACAGTCACCTTACAGGCAATACAATGGCACTAAATTCATCTCTCTCAATAGTTACCCTGAATGTTAATGGGCTAAATGCCCCTGTCAAAAGACACAGGGTATCAGAATGGATAAAAAAGCAAAACCCATCTATATGTTGCCTCCAAGAAACTCATTTTAAGTCCGAAGACACCTCCAGATTTAAAGTAAGGGGGTGGAAAAGAATTTACCATGCTAATGGACATCAGAAGAAAGCAGGAGTGGCAATCCTTATATCAGATCAATTAGATTTTAAGCCAAAGACTATAATAAGAGATGAGGAAGGACACTTTATCATACTCAAAGGGTCTGTCCAACAAGAAGATTTAACAATTTTAAATATCTATGCCCCCAACGTGGGAGCAGCCAACTATATAAACCAATTAATAACAAAATCAAAGAAACACATCAACAATAATACAATAATAGTAGGGGACTTTAACACTCCCCTCACTGAAATGGACAGAACATCCAAGCAAAAGATCAGCAAGGAAATAAAGGCCTTAAACGACACACTGGACCAGATGGACATCAGATATATTCAGAACATTTCATCCCAAAGCAACAGAATACACATTCTTTAGTGCACATGGAACATTCTCCAGAATAGATCACATCCTCGGTCCTAAATCAGGACTCAACCGGTATCAAAAGATTGGGATCATTCCCTGCATATTTTCAGACCACAATGCTCTAAAGCTAGAACTCAACCACAAAAGGAAGTTTGGAAAGAATCCAAATACATGGGAGACTAAACAGCATCCTTCTAAAGAATGAATGGGTCAACCGGGAAATTAAAGAAGAATTGAAAAAAATCATGGAAACAAATGATAATGAAAATACAACGGTTCAAAACCTGTGGGACACAACAAAGGCAGTCCTGAGAGGAAAATAATATATAGCGGTACAAGCCTTTCTCAAGAAACAAGAAAGGTGGGCGCCTGGGTGGCTCAGTGGGTTAAGCCGCTGCCTTCGGCTCAGGTCATGATCTCAGGGTCCTGGGATCGAGTCCCGCATCGGGCTCTCTGCTCAGCAGGGAGTCTGCTTCCTCCTCTCTCTCTCTCTCTCTGCCTGAGTCTCTGCCTACTTGTGATCTCTCTCTGTCAAATAAATAAATAAAATCTTTAAAAAAAAAAAAAAAAAAAAAAGAAACAAGAAAGGTCTCAGGTACACAACCTAACCCTACACCTAAAGGAGCTGGAGAAAGAACAAGAAAGAAACCCTAAGCCCAGCAGGAGAAGAGAAATCATAAAGATCAGAGCAGAAATCAATGAAATAGAAACCGAAAACAGAATAGAACAAATCAACGAAACTAGGAGCTGCTTCTTTGAAAGAATTAATAAAATTGATAAACCCCTGGCCAGACTTATCAAAAAGAAAAGAGAAAGGACCCAAATAAATAAAATCATGAATGAAAGAGGAGAGATCACAACTAACACCAAAGAAATACAAACTATCATAAGAACATACTATGAGCAACTCTACGGCAATAAATTTGACAATCTGGAAGAAATGGATGCATTCCTAGAAACATATAAACTACCACAACTGAACCAGGAAGAAATAGAAAGCCTGAACAGACCCATAACCAGTAAGGAGATTGAAACAGTCATTAAAAATCTCCAAACAAACAAAAGCCCAGGGCCAGACGGCTTCCCGGGGGAATTCTACCAAACATTTAAAGAAGAACTAATTCCTATTTTCCTGAAACTGTTCCAAAAAACAGAAATGGAAGGAAAACTTCCAAACTCATTTTATGAGGCCAGCATCACCTTGATCCCAAAACCAGACAAGGATCCCACCAAAAAAGAGAGCTATAGACCAATATCCTTGATGAACACAGATGCAAAAATACTCAACAAAATACTAGCCAATAGGATTCAACAGTACATTAAAAAGATTATTTACCACGACCAAGTGGGATTTATTCCAGGGCTGCAAGGTTGGTTCAACATCCGCAAATCAGTCAATGTGATACAACACATCAATAAAAGAAAGAACAAGAACCATATGATACTCTCAATAGATGCTGAAAAAGCATTTGACAAAGTACAGCATCCCTTCCTGATCAAAACTCTTCAAAGTGTAGGGATAGAGGGCTCATACCTCAATATCAAAGCCATCTATGAAAAACCCACCGCAAATATCATTCTCAATGGAGAAAAACTGAAAGCTTTTCCGCTAAGGTCAGGAACACGGCAGGGATGTCCATTATCACCACTGCTATTCAACATAGTACTAAAGGTCCTAGCCTCAGCAATCAGACAATAAAAGGAAATTAAAGGCATCCAAATCGGCAAAGAAGAAGTCAAATTATCACTCTTCGCAGATATGATACTATACGTGGAAAACCCAAAAGACTGCACTCCAAAACTGCTAGAACTTATACAGGAATTCAGTAAAGTGTCAGGATATAAAATCAATGCACAGAAATCAGTTGCATTTCTCTACACCAACAGCAAGACAGAAGAAAGAGAAATTAAGGAGTCAATCCCATTTACAATTGCACCCAAAACCATAAGATACCTAGGAATAAACCTAACCAAAGAGACACAGAATCTATACTCAGAAAACTATAAAGTACTCATGAAAGAAATTGAGGAAGACACAAAGAAATGGAAAAATGTTCCATGCTCCTGGATTGGAAGAACAAATATTGTGAAAATCTCCATGCTACCTAAAGCAATCTACACATTTAATGCAATTCCTATCAAAGTACCATCCATCTTTTTCAAAGAAATGGAACAAATAATTCTAAAATTTATATGGAACCAGAAAAGACCTCGAATAGCCAAAGGGATATTAAAAAAGAAAGCCAACGTTGGTGGCATCACAATTCCGGACTTCAAGCTCTATTACAAAGCTGTCATCATCAAGACAGCATGGTACTGGCACAAAAACAGACACATAGATCAATGGAACAGAATAGAGAGCCCAGAAATAGACCCTCAACTCTATGGTCAACTAATCTTCGACAAAGCAGGAAAGACTGTCCAATGGAAAAAAGACAGCCTCTTCAATAAATGGTGCTGGGAAAATTGGACAGCCACATGCAGAAAAATGAAATTGGACCATTTCCTTACACCACACACAAAAATAGACTCAAAATGGATGAAGGACCTCAATGTACGAAAGGAATCCATCAAAATCCTTGAGGAGAACACAGGCAGCAACCTCTTCGACCTCAGCCGCAGCAACATCTTCCTGGGAACAACGCAAAAGGCAAGGGAAGCAAGGGAAAAAATGAACTATTGGGATTTCATCAAGATCAAAAGCTTTCGCACAGCAAAGGAAACAGTTAACAAAATCAAAAGACAACTGACAGAATGGGAGAAGATATTTGCAAAGGACATATCAGATAAAGGACTAGTGTCCAGAATCTATAAAGAACTTAGCAAACTCAACACCCAAAGAACAAATAATCCAATCAAGAAATGGGCAGAGGACATGAACAGACATTTCTGCAAAGAAGACATCCAGATGGCCAACAGACACATGAAAAAGTGCTCCATATCACTCGGCATCAGGGAAATACAAATCAAAACCACAATGAGATATCACCTCACACCAGTCAGAATGGCTTAAATCAACAAGTCAGGAAATGACAGATGCTGGCGAGGATGCGGAGAAAGGGGAACCCTCCTATAGGTGGGAATGCAAGCTGGTGCAGCCACTCTGGAAAACAGCATGGAGGTTCCTCAAAATGTTGAAAATAGAACTGCCCTATGACCCAGCAATTGCACTATTGGGTATTTACCCTAAAGATACAAACGTAGTGATCCAAAGGGGCACGTGCACCCGAATGTTTATAGCAGCAATGTCCACAATAGCCAAACTATGGAAAGAACCTAGATGTCCATCAACAGATGAATGGATCAAGAAGATGTTGTGTATATACACAATGGAATACTATGCAGCCATCAAAAGAAATGAAATCTTGCCATTTGCGACAACATGGATGGAACTAGAGCGTATCATGCTTAGCGAAATAAGTCAAGCGGAGAAAGACAACTATCATATGATCTCCCTGATATGAGGAAGTGGTGATGCAACATGGGGGCTTAAGTGGGTACGAGAAGAATAAATGAAAGAAAATGGGATTGGGAGGGAGACAAACCATAAGTGACTCTTAATCTCACAAAACAAACTGAGGATTGCTGGGGGGAGGGGGTTTGGGAGAAGGGGGTGGGATTATGGACATTGGGGAGGGTATGTGCTTTGGTGAGTGCTGTGAAGTGTGTAAACCTGGTGATTCACAGACCTGTACCCCTGGGGATAAAAATATATGTTTATAAAAAATAAAAAATTTATAAAAAAAAAAAAGAAAAGAAAAAAGATCTCCGAAAGCTGATCAAAAGCAAGCCAAACTGATAAACTACAATCCACTGGGAAAGGAATCAAGCCCAAGACCCCTGGAGGCTGGATGACAGCTAGTGGGAAATGCAATGGATATAACTTATTTTCCCGTTTCTATTTTATGCCCTCCTAACTAACCACAGGTTCCTATCTTTCTGACAAACATCAATGCCAGGAGTCTGTAAAGAAAAGAAATGAAGAGAGTATCCTGTCACTTTCAGCAAAGGTGGCTTTTAGACAGAAACTATCTTGACCAGGAAATATGGCGTGAGGGATAAGTTTTAACATAAACCCATAGACTCTTACCTTTAGCCTTAAAAACACCAGGAAGTCCTGAAAATGCGTTATGTACACTTAGAATTTCCTCCACTGAAAAGCACTTCAAGATACGTTGGGCTGGAAGGAACTCATCCTAGGCTGTGGCCTCATGAAGTCTGTTATTTACACACTGCTCCCCCCATAAACTGTGGGCCCTGCCAGCCACTGTACTCCAGGGTATTTGAACTGATCCTGAAGTCTAAAACAGAACCTTAGCTTAAATACAGTGAACACATAGGCCTTAATACTGATGTGTTTGCCTATAGAAGGCTGACTGAAACCTTCTCTGGAAGGGAAGAAAATGTCTTCGTTTACTTTAGGAACATAGCTTCCTTTATTATGTACATGAAGTTCATTCTAGATTAGGAACAATCTCCTGCTTTAACATCTTAACCAAATCAAGATTATTATACTGAAAATGAAAAGGACAAAAAGATTAAAAGAGTCATTATAAAGTTAGAAACAAACTATTTTAGTGACTCAATGAATTTAGGAAGTAAGAGTAAAAATAACCAACAAGAATAATGAAGTGACTGGGTGCCTGGGTGGCTCAGTGGGTTAAGCTGCTGCCTTCAGCTCAGGTCATGATCTCAGGGTCCTGGGATCGAGTCCCACATCAGGCTCTCTGCTCAGCAGGGAGCCTGCTTCCCTCTCTCTCTCTCTCTCTCTGCCTGCCTCTCTGTCTACTGTGATCTCTCTCTGTCAAATAAATAAAATAAAATCTTTAAAAAAAAAAAAAAAAAGAATAATGAAGTTACTAACAGCTGAAGAGGAAAACTGGGAAGAGCTTTTCAGCTGGGGGTAAGGGGAGGGGTGTTCGTGTGCAGCTGCTACAGGGATGGTATTTAAACATATTTAGTTTCAAGACATAGGTAAAAATTTGGGCCTCAAGTTTAGACAAAAGATAGAGATTTGCGGTCTAGAAAGCAGAGCAATGATTAAGTTTATAGAGAAAGAGAAGGTTATGGAAAAGACAATAGCAACCCTCAGATATTACACTTTGAAGATAACCTAACCTTTCAGATGAATAATACTTATCATACAGATATGGAATATTTGGACTGCTTTGTTCTAAATGAAAAGCTAAAAAAAAATTAATTTTTTTCTCAGGCTATGAATTAACAGGAAAAAAAACTAACAATTAAAATAGTTTCAAAATTATGGTTTGTCCAAAGTCAAGTCTCTGAACTAAAACACAATGCTTCTGAAGTTTCTCTATTTATAAGAAAACTTTTGGAAAAAACAGAAAAATCTGATGCACCAATACTACTACTATTTTACAATAGTGGTGAGAACTTAAAAGAACATTAACCAAAATGCGGATAATTAATAAATCTGGAGAACAGGTATATGGAAGTTCATAATACTATTCTCCCCAGTTCTGTGTAGTTTAAAACTTCCATAGTTAAAAAAAAAAAGTCTTTAAAAAGCCTACCTACAGATATTTTAAAAATTCTTTTCAATGATTCCAGGGTCCTGGGATCGAGCCCCGCATCAGGCTCTCTGCTCAGTGGGGAGCCTGCTTCCCCCCTCTCTCTCTGCCTGCCTCTGGGCCTACTTGTGATCTATCTGTCAAAAAAATAAATAAAATCTTTAAAAAAATAAAACTTTTTTTGAGAAAGCATGAACACAAGTCGGAGAGGGGCAGGGAGAGGGAGAGAAAGACTCCCAAGAAGGCTCCACCCCCAGCAAGAGCCCAAGGTGGGGCTCCATCTCATCACCTGAGCCAAAAATCAAGACCAACTGAGCCACCCAGGCACTCCAGATATCTTAAAAATTCTATCTGTCGTTAAGGCTTGACAACTCAAAACAAAATTCTAACAGACAAAAACTTTTCAAATAATGTTTTATTGATTCTCAATAGATTAATCAAATTTAATGTGTATGAAAGGGAGAAAAGATCCTGTCATTTTAGAGGACTATAAATATGTTCATTAAAAAGAAAAAAATCCATTTACCCATGTTGGCTGACGCTGAAGAATTGTTATTTTTCTCTTCAAAGAACTTTTATTTTTGTTAAAAAAAAATATATATATATATATATATAGTCCATATAAACATATGGTTTTAGTTACGAAAAGCAAAATAAACATTTATTCCCAGTATCAATGATTGATTCATTGGACATGCTGGTTAGCTATCATATTATCTCAAACATCTTCCAACTCTAGTAAATAATCAAACAACTTTTTACAGAGATGCAAAAAAAAAAAAAAAAGGGCCAATATCCATAAATTAGAAACAAATATTTAAAATTATATAAACTAATGAGGGGGGAAAGTTGAAAGTTTTTAACAATGATCATAGTTTAAGCTAGGATTTAAATAGATGAAATTTAAGTCGTATCACTCTACTGAGACCATGATAGTACCGCAACTAGCAGAGAACAAATTGACCGCTTAGATTTACCACTTACTGATAAGCAAGAGTAGTATATATGGTTTACAAGCGCATATCTTTCCTCTCTATGATAAACAGCACCACCCAAAAATGATAAGTAGATTTGTTTGCCTTCTCTTCATCTGTAAGTTCCAAGAAATAAAAACTATACATGTCTGTGCAAAACCTAGCACGCTGTAGGGGTACAACTCTTCTAACAGGAATAATCACTACCTTCAATTCCCAGAAAAGTATTGTTAGCTATCAGTCTCACTTCCTAGGTGATGTGCATAGGATAACAAAATCAAGCAGGGTTTCCTTGCTGGCAGTTCTGCCTTCAATCATTTTCAGAATCTTATTTCTTCTAATGAAACAGGTCATTAGGAAACTTTAGAGAGAAGCAGAGTGTATACATCTATGTAAAGACAAAAGAAGGCTGACAGAGATTCTCTTTTTCCCCATCACTATGAAAGCACTGATGAAGTCTGAATTGAGGTATTTCACTTTTTGCAGGTAACAAGATCACTGTCCTCTTCAACAAATTGTTGTAGCTTTTTTCCTAATTAAAGTAAAAATTACATACCGTAAAGTGTCCAGATCTTAAGTAGTCAGCTCAATAAGTTTGATCAAGCGCATACACCAACAACTGGTAAATCTCAATGTTCCTTGTATTAGGCCTTGCAACTTCTCTGTAAGTTAAAAATTATATGAAAATAAGAAGTTACACAACAAGTATACACTGAATTAGCATTACCTAAGTCAAGTTACAGAACACTTCTATCTCCCCAGAAAGGTCCCTTTTGCCCCCTTCTAGTCTACCACAACCCTTACCCAGAAGCCACTGTCCTGATTTCTATCACCACACCTAAAGTTTTGCCTGTTCTTATATTTCTCATAAATGGCATCATTTGGTACATACTTGTGCCTCACTTCTCTTGCTCTGAATAATATTTCTGAGATTCATTTATGTTGTGTGAATCAGTAGTCCATTCCTATTATGAAAAAAGCTGCATGAACATTTTACATCAATCTTTTTGCAAACATGTACTTTATTCCCCTTAATGCAATAAGATTTCACTTAAAAAGGGGAGGGTTCCAACATATAAATGAGCCCATAAAGTCATATAGTATAGAAAGATGGACTGATTGCCCTAAACATATCACAAAAATATATAGTTATATAAAATACAAAAAATATAGGTGTTTTATCTGTGTGAGTATGTATATAAATGAATAGATTCTGAGAAGTCCACCTGGAACCAACAAAGATTTTTTAAAAACTTACAAAGTTCATAGTGAAAATAAATCTAAGATGGGAATGCTGTCTGTTTAATTTTTCTTAGTAAGTATTATGTATTAACCCAAGAATGCTTCAAAAGAGAAACAGATTTCTTTCCACCTAAGTTGCCCTGTTCTGCTTCAATGAAATAGCTCCTTCTCATAACAAATCTCCTCTCCAAACTAGAACTTCAAAATATTAAATGTTACCTCCACTACATAATAATTTTTTATGCAAGGTGTAAAACTCAAAATATGTGTTAAAATTACAAGTTTTATCGTATTGTCTTGCTTTTTAAAAAAGTTAAACAGGGAAATAATCCATTGGCTAATACTTAACATGGGTAAAGACCATTCCATCTTCATGGAGAATATATTCTGAAAAGGACTCAATCTCTAGAATGTTTTCTCCATCCCAAAAAGTAATTTACTACAGCATTAAATCTATGACAAACACATCTCGACTTTGAAATCCCACTGCGTAATTTTCAGCTGAAAGCAGAGGAGGTTCTTTAATTTCCAGAGGTAGTAACATTAAGTAACATACATACAAATCTGATTTTTTAAAAGATCTGTTTGAAATTCCCAGACCTGCTTTTGATAATTAGATGATCATTTTTAGGGACTAGAAGTGGATCCTCATTTAACATCACTTATAAATTGCCAAGATGGAGGCAGAATGCTACAAATGGTTCTAGAAATTTACCACTGCTTGCTTTAGGAAGGGTTTGCAACTATAAAAGGAGGAAACAACCCTGTTTTAAAGATGTTTGATCTTTGTTCATCTTTTATTCCTCCTCCCCCAAAATGAGCAACTTCAAGGACACACAATTCTAATGTACTACGTTTTTAAAAAACATTCTTAGCATTTGGAGGTTCCTTAACTTTCACAGATGTGTGATTTTTCACTTAACCCATTATTCACTCTGAAAATACATCATTTTCACTTTTCTAATAATTATACCATTTTCTAAAACTAGGAAAACAGTTTTGATTAACTTACAAAAACAACAGCAGCTCTATAAACAGCTACAACCTCCAACTTTCATTATCTTTTTCCTGTTTTAAAGAATTACAATCTTATTCTTATTTTTAAAGTGTTTTTCTTCCAGACCAAGAGTAGAAAACAGATACAATAAATGTGTAGACCCCATACTCCCTCTGGTGGTCCTTTATTCTCATTAACTAGCCGTTTTCCAAAAGACTGGAAGTAAATACTAAATTAAGCATAAAATGAACTTGCTCCATTTAAGGATTATATATAGCCTTAAATGTTTAAGTTTCAACTGAGTACAGGCCCATTCTTTTCACTAAAAAACACGAGATATAATCATTTTGAGTACTTGAATTTTAGTGTTTCAAATACTGCTAAAATATCCTTAGTAACCTGTTACACAGATTAGTTACAAGGGTGCATAAGGACCTACTATAACTAATTTTAAACTGTCTCTTCTGACAGAAGAGTCTTTTACCTGGTATGTATCTTTTTCATAAATTAAGTCATACTTAAGTAGTTATCGATTTTTTTTTAAGATTTTATTTATTTATTTGACAGAGAGAGAGATCACAAGTAGGCAGAGAGGCAGGCAGAGAGAGAGGAGAAGCAGGCTCCGCGCTGAGCACAGAGGCTGATGCCGGTCTCAATCCCAGGACTCTGAGACCATGACCTGAGCTGAAGGCAGAGGTTGAACCCACTGAGCCACGGAGGCGCTCTTGGTTACTGTTTTTAAATCAATAGTTACTTTCATACTAACAACCACTTAATCTCCTATGTGTATAGATTTCATTTTCTTTTACACTTTGGGGATATATTATCAGAAGTTAAAAATGCCCTGTAGGTCATTCCTCTCTCCTTGGCCATCTTGGCGACTGCTCTTGGTTGGAGTTTGTCCTGCATCTAAAGCAAGAAGATGGTGGCTGCACAGAAGAAAAAGTCACTGGAGTGAATTATCTCTAGGCTCCAACTCAATATAAGTGAACAGTACATGATGGGGTACAAGCAGACAAAATGATCAAAGATGGCCAAGCAAAACTGGTAATCCTAGCCAACAACTGCCTGCCTTGAGGAACTCTGAAATACAGTACTACATCACATTGGCCAAAACGTGTTCATTGCTAAAGCGGCAATAATATTGAATTGGACACAGCATGTGGAAAATACCAAAGTGTGCACCCTGGTTATCAATGATCCAGGCAATTCTGGTATCATTAAAAGCATACCACAAAAGACTGGTAAAAAGTAAATCATGCAAAATTTTTCTTTAATAGGGGTGCCTGTGGGGCTCAGTGGGTTAGGCCTCTGCCTTTGGCTCAGGTCATGATCTCAGGGTCCTGGGATCGAACCCCCACATCTGGCTCTCTGGTCAGCAGCTGTATATTATAAAATATACAGCTCTCTGCGCAGCTCTCTGCTCAGAGCTCTCTGCTCTGCTTCCCCCTCTCTCTCTGCTTGCCTCTCTGTCTACTTGTGATCTGTCAAATAAATAAAATCTTAAAATTTTTTTCTTTAATAAAACTTTAATAAAAGCCGGAGATTGTTTGATAAAACAAAATGCACTGTAGAAAATTCAGAAATGTATAATTAAAAAATCTAATTTATTAATCAGCTAGGTTAAAAAGTTTAAATAGTTTCAGGGTGCCTGTCTGGCTCTGTCGGTGGAGCATGTGACTCTTGACCTCCAGATTGTGGGTTCAAGTACAACACCGGGTGTACAGATTTCTTTAAATCTTTTTTTTTTTTTTTTTTAAGATTTTATTTATTTATTTGACAGACGGAGATCACAAGTAGGCAGAGAGGCAGGCAGGGGGGTGGGGGGAGCAGGCTCCCTGCTGAACACAGAGCCTGATGTATGGCTCGATCCCCAGGACCCTAGGATCATGACCTGGGCAGAAGGCAGAGGCTTTAACACACTGAGCCACCCAGGTGCCCCAAATTACTTAAATCTTAAAAAAAAAAAAAAAGTTCAAATAGTTTCAGAATTATAAAATATACATATTTGGTTGTTCAGTATTAAATAATTACAGAATTTGCTGTGGCAAAATATGTACAATATAGATTTTTTTCTTGGGGTGCCTGGGTGGCTCAGCCAGTAAAGCATCTGCCTGCTGCTCAGGTTAATGATACCAGGGTCCTGGGACCAAGACCCAGTCGAACTCCCTGCTCACAGGGAGCCTGCGTTCTCCCTCTGCCTCTCTCATTAATAAATAATAAAATCTTTTTTTTAAAAGTACAGATTTTTTCTTTAGGAATTGTGAAAAATTACAGTAAGGGCCTGTATAGAGATATTCCAGTATGACATGCATATTACTGTCAAATAAAGCCACATTGATGTCTAAGAGGATCATCTGATTTATTCCTCAAATTAGCTATTTTAATAAATGTCCTTGTTTTTTTGTGGTCCTATTCATTCAAAAATATTTGCCCACTCCCAAATTCAAAATTCAAAAGGAACCACACCTGAGGATAAATGACTGAAACACACTCACAATGTTTACCATATAGATGTGAGACTTCAACTTATGCTTAATTTTGAAACTGAAATGTGGTTGATAATTTTATGATATGGTCTACCACAAGTTAAAGTGGACAAAAAAACCCAGTAAAATACCTAAAAACTGAATTTGAAAATGGGTTTTTAATTACAGTTACTTTATAAAGTTCTTAAATTATGCTTTTATATAAATAAAACTATGAAATATAAGTTTAATTTATCATATGTGGTATATTTAAATATCACCATAGGTTACAGATTATAATACTTATTATACATAGTAAATTACACACAGTAGTTAAACTAGTATATTCCTATACACTTTAAAGAACAATCACCTAAATCATCCAAAACAATGAGGACCCCCAGACTTATAAGATTCCTTACAACTATCTATATAGAATAAAACCAACTCTACAGGACAAATCACTGTTCAGCCAACCTACCGTAAGCATCAAAAAGACAACTTAGCTTTAATAGCAATAATTTCTTCTACAGCTACAGAAAGACTATGTTCTTTCTTCTCTAGACGGATTCATTCTAAGCTAAGAAACTTTTAGGAAACTAAATAACCCAAAGTATGTGTTCTCTTCCAATCCAAGAATAAACAGAAAATTGAAGTTTTAATTAGTTGCCTAATCCAGTATTTTGCGTTTTTCATGTTGAACTGGTTAAAATTATGTTTTAAAAAAGAAATTCATCTAAACTACCATAACTAAAAAATTAAAGATTCAGAAAAATATTTGTTCTGTTAAATGTTGTAAAGACAAAGACCTCATAACTTTAAGCCCATCGTTTTAGTGACAGAAAACATTTCATAAAACCATCTTTGATTTTGTTTTTAAAAATCCCAGTCACAACAAGCCTATTGGTTAAAGCATTTAGCTTTAAATGGTGTTACTAATTAGCTAGGTAAATAGTAAAATTATAATTCAGTAAAATACTAATAAAGTAGCATAATTAAATCAAAACTGTAACTTTGTTCTTAAGAAGTAACACTTCTATTAAATAAATATAAATCATCCCCAGAAGATAAAGACACATCAGAAAAAAATTGAGCTAAATCAGGTGTTATAAATAAATTTAAATATGTAAAAACTACATTTAAAAATTGTTATGCATTATTTTCAAATGTATTTTTTTCTGTAGATGCCTTATATTGGTCAGGGCCGTAACTGCAGATAAAGTAGAGGTCAGTTGGGAGAAAGACAAAGAGAAAATGGTAAGTGAAAGTATCACAAATAAAGATTTCCCTAAAAGAATAAAAAAATCTTTCAAGTCTATCCTTGAATTTTGATTCAAACACCAAGAGAGAAAGCTACTATAATTCTCTAAAGTAAAAACCCTCGGGAGTTGGGGGGGGGTGGGGGGACAGAATTCCATAGACTATTAAAAATACTTAACCGAAATATGCCTTAACTTTTCCCTTGTCCACAATCTAACAAAATGGTAAGACAATGAAAATAAACACTCCTGTCTACCTTCAGCGAGGCAAAGAAAGCTCCCATTCAACGCTAAGCCTTATTCCAATGGAAAACATCCTCCTGAAAAGTAAATCCAAAACCACGAGCTCAAACTACTTCATGCAGAATTTTCTGAATGGCGGCCAAACGTTGTACACGCTGTCCTGAACCACAGATATCTAGAGTTCTGCATTCTCCATTTACTTTGTACCTTACTATGCTTTTGCCACCACTGCAGAAACCGAACTGTTAAGTAAGACTACAATGTTCCTCCAAGCTCGTCCTACACGCTGCTGACCCCATCGAATGGTTAGGTTTGTTTTTAAATCAATACTGGGTTTGGCTTCTATACGATCGCCAGCACAGCTTTTCAGACATCAGTGGAAGCAGTTCTAACATTCTAGGAGTGAACCGAATGAGGAGCCCTAGAACAAGTTTTAACTGGCTTTCACCTGGCAAGAGAATAATCACCTGTTAAAACGGCGCTGCACCGGCACCCTCCAAGAGCGGCCGAGCACCGGGATGCTGTATCCCAGCCACTTGTCCCAGGCGGCAGGTGAAGGCGGAGAACACGCATCCACACCCACCGCCCGGGGAGCGCAAACCGAAAGCGAGGAGCGCAGCCGCGGGACACTCGGTTATCCTCGCCCGCCACGGGCCCCGCCAGGTGTGCGCGGCTCCATCGCGCCCGGCGTCCCGGCGCACCGCTCACCCCGGCTCGACTTCGCCCGCCGCCCGGGCCCCAGAAGGCGAAGTTTCTCTCCCGCCCGCGGCGGCTGCTGCTCACGCGCCGCCCGGCTCTCGGCGGGTCCCGCAGCCTGCTCCGGGCGGTCGCGGTCACAGGCGCCGGGCCTCGGGCGAGTCGGGGGCCGCCGACGGGAGCCGGAGCCGGGACCTGTCACCTCGGGCGGGAAACAAAAGCCGGGTGAGGACAAGCCGGCGCGACCGGCCTCGCCTCCGCGAGGGGGAGCGCGGCGGGGGCGGGGAGCGGCTCTCGCGGCCGCCGGACTCCGCGCCTCCCAAAGGGAGCACCGGCCTCGAGGGCCGGCGGGTCACAGAGGGGCTCCGCAGTGGGGCTAGTGGCACCCGGCGCGCTCGCCTCGAGGCTTGCCCGGCACCGTTCGCCCCGAAGCGCCGCTCCGGGGGCTGGGAACCCATGCGTGAGGGTGCGCCGCAGCGCGGCGGCCCCCGGACCGCGAAGGAGGGAATTCGGCTCCCGAGGCGCTGCGGCCGCCCGCCCCATCCCTATGGCCATGGCGCCGGTACCTGTCGCAGTGGTTGCTCCTCGGCCCGGTCTCTCTCTGCCTCACCCGCGCGCTGCTCTGCCCCCAGCCCGCCCGGCAGGCCGTCCGCGCGCTGGACGCCGCCGCCCGAGACTGGCAGCGCCCGCGAACCGGCCCGAATCCCCCGGGCAGCGCCCGGCACGGTCCCGCCCCTGCCGGCCGCAGGACCCGCCTTCCATAGGGCCCTGGGGCTGTCAGTCCGCCCCCAAAAGGCGCGCGGGCTGTCGCTCCGCCTGTCCGGATTGGTGGCCGCGCGCCGTCCATGCAAATGAGACCCCGCCCCCGTCCATTTGCACCTCCGCCTTGGTGTAAACTCCGCCTCTCCACAGCTGCCCACGTGTCTGGCCCTTGGCCTTTGTGGGGCGGGAGGGAAGGGATGGAGGAAACTGACCGACGCCCCCTCACACCATCTCTTACCTCCAGAGAAACTCATGCCTAAACAAGCTAGTTGACTTCACATCTGAATAGTATCTCTGAAAGCTCTACCCTCCTGTTTACCCGGCCTACCCCTCAGAGAATGGAGCGGGTAGGCCTGGCTGCTTGTGTCAGGTAAGCGGACTAGGTTAGCGCCAGGAAGTCAAAGATGCCCAGTTGAGCCGGGGGAAATCCCACTTTGAGACCGAGTTTAGCACGCAGCATTTCCCTATGGACACTAAATGACTGTGAAGACAGTGGTTGGCCGTGGCTTTCTGCCTTTTTAGCGTGAGATACGAGGCGATTGAGACGGCAAAGGTCCTTAAAAAATGTTTGTGTTCTCTGATCGCCTACTGTCGCACCCCACCCCTGCCATCAACAAAGGGGTAGACCTGCTGAACAAACTCTCCTTAAGGAGGGGCCAAACTCCTCCAGCTGGAAGGCTGGCTCCCTCTGTGTAGTTCCCCATAGAGATTCAGATGAGGGTCTTGAGTTGGCCGCACCTGGGCTTGAGTTGGCCGCACCTGGCCTTTAGGGGATAACTAAGTCAATCCCTCACTGTTAAGGAAACTGAAACCTAAAGTCCCATAGCTATGGAGCTTAATAGTCACCTGTGGAAACCTGATGTCTCATAACCAGATCAGAAGCCACATCTCTTAGCTCCAAATCTGCTCTCCGCATTATGTCATGTTGGTCATTTAGGTATTTCTGAAGAACCTCTTCAACAAATCACCATCACGGCCTTCAGGAGGTGGTGCCTGCAGAGAGGGCAACTAGAACCAACACTGAAACCTCCTCAAGGGCAAGGGACCTGACTTAATGCCTGTAAGTTTCACTCTTTACCAGATGCCACTGAAACAATTTATTCATGCATTAATTCAACAAGACACTGGTGATTAAACCCAAACCCAACCTTTTATCCTTCAATGATTTGTTCTAAAAGTTTCCAACACAAGCTGATTAAAAATCTACCAACAGGGGAGCCTGGGTGGCTTGGTAAAGCGTGGGGCTCTTGGTTTCACCTCAGGTCATGATCTAAGGGTTGTGAAATCAATCCCCTCCACCTGCTCTGGGAGTCTGCCTGTTCCTCTCCCTCTGCTCCTCCCCTTTCTCGTGTGCATGCGCTCTCTCAAATAAATTAATCAATTTAAGAAAAGAATCTACTAATAGCAAATGCTGTGCGCAGAGTATACATAGGTGAAAAGACACTGTGACAGCTCTTGAAAGCTTTAGCCAGGGAAATAGTAACATCCACAGCACCTGTCAATACCACTTACATTACAGTGGGCAGCTCCAAGAAGAAGCAATTGGCTCTTCCTGGGAAAGGCAGGGAAGGCTTCACGGAAGAGGTGACAGTAGAGCTGACTCCTAAAGATGGAGTCTTCAAAGATGGTGTTTGCCAGACGGAGGGATGTGGAAGAGGGAAAAGGGGGATTCCTGGACTCCAGAGGATAGTGTGAGCAGAAAGCACGCAGACCTGGAAAAGCCTAGTAATTAAGGGAATAGAGAGGAGAAATATGGGCAAATCTGCAGGGCTGTGTGGTCATGTCACATGCTCTGGGACCAGGCTCTTCCAGGAGGAAGACAGAAAGGCCCTGGAGGCTGCCAGGCTGTGTTGTAACACACCGCAGCAAACAACAACAGGGCCTGTAGATACAGCTGCAGGCTTTTTTTTTCTAGGCCAGCGTCTGTGGGGAACAGTCAGTTCCACAGTTCTGATGGCAGCCTGGCTGGCCCCACCCACTCTCTCAGAAAACCACTCCGGTCACTGCACTTGCCCTCCTTGGCATTTGGAAACACGTGTGCTTGCAATTTCCCCAAACACTGCTGCCCTTCAGAACTCAAAGATAACGTGGGCTATGGCTGCAGACACCTTGGTGTGGGACGGACAGCCCTTTCCTAATGCACAGAGTGGTTCTTTTCAGGGCCTGTTACCAAGGCTGGCTTCAGGGGGCATGTGACCTACACTTGGTTTCATGCTCTGCTGTCACTGTCTTGAGATTCTTCATAATTTCTCAACATTGCATTTTCATTTTGCACTGGGACCTGCAAATTATGTAGCCAGTCCTACCTGTCACTGTCACTGGGAATACTGTGATCCTGCTCAAATCATATCTCATTTTTAAAGTACTTGGCATTCACTAGGTTTATTCACATGCACTGTATCACTTGAGTCTCACAATGGCAATGTGGGATAGGTCTGCATTACTAGCCCTATTCATTAGCCAAGAAAACTGAAGTTTGGCTAACTTCTCCAGGTAGCACCTCAAGGAGTGGCAAAGCTTGTATTTGAACTCAGCCCACACAAGCCCTATTCCATCTGCTATGGAGCTACCTGTTGTTGATTTCAAAATCCTTTCAAAGACAGATTTGCACAGGAAGGATGTACTGGGGTTTTTTGTTTTTGTTTTTGTTTTAAGTAAGCTCTACACCCAACATGGGGCTTGAACTCATGACCCTGAGATCAAGAGTTGCACGCTCTAACGGCTGAGGCAGCCAGGTGCCCCAAGGATGCATTGTTTTAAGAGTCAGAACACATGCTGGAGTGAATATATGTCATTTCATGGCTTCTTATCACATCTGCACAATTTTTCATTAATTTTGAAAAAAATTCAGCCATTGTATGTTTAAATATTGTTTCTTACTCTTTCCTTCTGGGCCCCCAGCTGAAATACCTATTAGACCTTCTCACTACATCCTTTTCTTTTATTTTTCGTTTTTTCTATCTTTTGTTCTTCAATGCTATGTTCTAAAAGTTTCTTGTGACTACTTTTCATTTCACTAATTCTGTCTTCAGCTTTTAATTTTTTTTATTTTTAAAATATTTTATGTATTTATTTAACAGAGAGCCATATGCGCAAGAGGGAACATAAGCCAGGGGGTGGGGGGAGGCGTGGTGAGAAAGGGAGAAACAGGCTTCCTGCCGAACAGAGAGCCTGATGTGGGGCTCCATGCAGGGCTGGATGCAGGGCTCTATATGGAGATCGATGTAGGGCTCGATCCCAAGAGCAGAATCATGACCTGAGTTGAAGGCAGACAATGACTGAGCCACCCAGGCACCCCTTTAAAAAGCCTTTACCTTTGGGGCACCTGGGTGGCTCAGTGGATTAAAGCCTTTGCCTTCAGCTCGGGTCATGATCCCAGGGTCCTGAGATCAAGCCCCACATCTGGCTCTCTGCTCAGCAGGGGGCCTGCTTCCTCCTCTCTCTGTCTGCCTCTCTGCCTACTTGTGATCTCTGTCTGTCACATAAATAAATAAAATCTTTAAAAAAACTAAAAAGCCTTTAGCTTTTTAAAAAATTCTCCTCTTGGGGTGCCTGACATGCAACTCTTGATGTCAGGCTCGTGAGTTCAAGCCCCACGTTGGGTGTGGAGTCTACTTAAAAAAAAAAAAATTATCTTTTTAAACCCATCCATCAAGCTCTTAATTTGTTTTTTGGTTTGTCTGGGTTTGGTTTTGTTTTGTTTTTTGTTTTGTTTTATTTTTTATATTTTTTATTATTTTTTAAAGATTTTGTTTATTTATTTGACAGAGAGAGATCACAAGTAGGCAGAGAGGCAGGCGGGGGCGAGAGAAGCAGGCTCCCCACCGAGCTGAGAGCCCGACGTGGGACTCAATCCCAGTACCCTGAGATCATGATCTGAGCCAAAGGCAGAGGCTTAATCCACTGAGCCACCGAGGCACCCCTTGTTTTGTTTTTTAGTTCCAAAATTTCTAATTGGGTCTTTTTCAGATCTGCTGTGTCACTTCTTATATTTCTTATATCTCTTGTCTTGCTATAATTTTAAAGCTCAGCTTTTCTCTCTTTAAACAGAGAAAGTGTAGTTGTTTTATGGTTTCTGTCTATTAATTTCAATCTAGTGTCCCTATGGGCCTGCTTCCATTGTCAGTTTTAAACTACTGGTTCTTCCTCATGTTGTTTTATCTCCTCATGTACCTGGTTATATTTTGGACATTGTATTTGAAAAATCATTTGAGGCATCAATAATAATATCTTCCTCTCAAAAGGATTTCCATTGATTTCTGCAGGCATCTGAGGACACTAGCAAGCTAGGATCACCTTAACTCAGTTTCGGGGCTTCTGATTTTCTGAGCATCCCAGATGACTTGAAGCTGGAGGACAGTTTGTGGGACAGTTTGTTTATTTATGTTTCCTCCTTACCCCACGTTGCAGTTCTTTGAGGTTTTAGTCAAAGATTGGGAGTTGTTTTAGTCATATATTGTTTCACAGCAAACTAACCCAAAATTCAGCAGTTTAATTGTCAGTGGACTTTTTCTTAAAGGGCCAGATGGTAAATATTTTAGATTTGCAGGCCATATGGTCTCTGTTACAACTACTCAGCTCTGTCATTATAGTTCAAATTAACCTTAGACCATACATGAATGAATGGAATGGCTGTGTTCTAATAAAACTTTATTTACAAAGCCAGGCAGTCATTCCCAAGCTTATAAAAAAAAATGAGTGAAAAACCCACAACTAACATCATGCTTAATAGTGAAAGACTAGATACCTTCTCCAAGAAAAAGACAAGAAACAAGACAAGGATATCCCCTCTTGCCACTTCTATTTAGTATTGTATTGGAGGTTTTCGCCAGATGATTAGGCAAGAAATAGAAATTAAAAGGCATCCAGATTGGAAAGGAAGAAATAAATCTACCTCTCTTCACAGATGACATGACCTTGTATACAGAAAATACTAAAGAGGAGTGCCTCGCTGGTTCAGACTGTTAAGTGTCCAACTTTTGATTTCAGCTCAGGTCATGGTCTCAAGATCCTGAGATAGAGCCTTGTCTTGGGCTCCGTGCTCAGCAGGGAGTCTGCTTCTCTCCCTTTCCCTCTGCTCCTCCCCTAGCTCACTCTCCTGTGCTTGCACTCTCTCTCTAAAATAAATAAATAAATAAATAAACAAATAAATAATCTTTTTAAAATAAAAACTTAAAAAAAAGAAAATACTGGGGCGTCTGGGTGGCTCAGTCGTTAAGTGTCTGTCTTCGCCTCAAGTCGAAGCCCCGCATCCAGCTCCCTGCTCCACCGGAAGCCTGCTTCTCCCTCTCCTATTCCCCCTGCTGTGTTCCTTCTCTCAGTGTGTCTCTCTGTCAAATAAAGAAATAAAAAAAAAAGAAAGAAAGAAAGAAAGAAGAAAATACTAAGGAATCCACATAAAAACTGTTAGAACCATTAAGTGAATTCAGGGGCACCTGACTGGCTCAATCAGTAGAACATGTGACTCTTGATCTTGGGGTTCTGAGTTTAAGCTCCACATTGGGTGTAGAGCTTACTTAAAAAAATAGTAATAAACGAATTCAGCAAGTTTGTAGGAAACAAGGCAAGTCATAAAAATCAATTATATTTCTATACACTTCCAGTGAACAATGCAAAAATGAAATTAAGGAAAAATTTCATTTATAATAGCTGAAAAAGAATAAAACACTGGGGCGCCTGGTTGGCTCAATCCTGGTAGAGCCTGTGACTCTTGATCTTGGGGTCATTAGTTCAAGCCCCACGTTGTGTGTAGAGCTTACTTTAAAAAATAATAATAGGGGCACCTAACTGACTCAGTTGGTATAACATGAGACCCTTGATCTCGGGGTTGTGGGTTTGAGCCCCATGTTGGGGATAGAGATTACTTAAAAATAAAATATTGGAGAGCCAGTGTGTCTCAGTTGTTTGGTCATCTGCCTTTGGCTCAGATCATGATCTCAGGGTTCTGGGATTGAGTCCCGCATTGGGCTCCCTGCTTAGCAGGAAGTCTGCTTCTCCCTCTCCCCCTAACACTCCCCCTGCTAGAGCTCTCTCTCTCTCTCAAATAGATAAATTAAAAAAAAAAAAAACTTTAAAGTAAATAAATAAATCTTAAATAATAATAATTTAAAAATACTTAGGAATAAATTTAACAAAGTGACAAAATTATACTCTGAAAACTGCAAAACATTGTTGAAAGAAATTAAAGAAGACGTATGTAATCAGAGAAATGTTCTATATCCACACATCGAAAGACTTAACATTGTTAAGATGGGAATACTTCCCAAATTATCTACAAATTCAACACAATCCCATTAGAGTCCCAACTGACTTCATTATAGAAATCAACAAGTTGATTCTAAAATTCATATAGAATTACAAGGGACCCAGAATAGCAAAACAGTATTTAAAAAGAAAAATGGGGCACCTGGGTGGTTGAGTCAGTTAAGCATCTGACTCTTGATTTCAGTTCCAGTTGTGATCTCAGGGTTCTGGGATGGAGCCCTGAGTCAGGCTTCCCCCCACTCAACCCCGCTCAGCAGGGAGTCTGCTTCTCTTGCCCTTTCCCCCATGCCTCTCCACCTGCATCCTTTCTCTCTCTCAAATGAATAGGTAAATCTTTTTTAAACAAGAAAAAGAAAAACAGGGGGTGCTTGGCTGGTTCAGTCAGTAGAGCATGTAACTCTTGTTTTCAAGGTTTTGAGTTTGAGCCCCAGGTTGGGTATAAAGATTGTTTAAAAATAAAATCTTTAAAAATAAATATATAGTAAACAAATAAATTAATTAAAAGAAGAACATGGGGCGCCTGGCTGTTTCGGTCAGTAGAACATGCAACTCTTAATCTTGGGGTTGTGAGTTCAAGCCCCACACTGGGTGTGGAGCTTACTTAAAAAAATAAATAAGTAAATAAAAAAATTAGAAGGACTCACATTTTCTCATTTCAAAATGTATTACAAAGCAACAGTAGCTAATACTGGGTACTGGTACGAGGATAGACATGTAGATCAATGAAATGGAATTGAGGGTCCAGAAATAAACCCACACATCCATGGTCAACTGATTTTCAATAAGACTACTAAGCATTGGTGAGTAGGTGGAGAAATTGGAAGCCTTGTGCATTGCCAGTGGGTTGTAAAATAGTACAGGTTCTATGGAAAATAGTTTGGTACTTCCTAAAATGTCAAACATCTAATTAGCATATGACCCAGCAATTCCACTCTTGGATATATACCCAAAAGAACTGAAAACAGGGACTCAAACAGGTACTTGTACACTAACCTATATATTAGCATCATTCATAATAGCCATTATGAATAGCCATTCATAACAGAAGGTCTAGCAACCAATGCTCAAAAGAGCCCAAATGTCTATCAGCTGATGAACAGATAAACAGAATGTGGTATATCCATACAATGGAATATTATTTTGCCATTAAAAAGAACAAAAGATAGAAGCAATGATATAGATGATCCTCAAAGATGTTACACTAAGTTAAAAAAGATAATCACAAAAGATTGTATATTATATTATTCCATTAATATGAGATGTCCAGAACAGAGAAGACAGAAGACTAGAAGTAGATCGGTGACTGTTAGGGACTGGGAGTATAGAGGAAGGGTATAGGGTTTCTTTTTGAGGTGATAAAAATATTCTAAGGTTGATTGTGTGAGAGTTGTATATATCTGTGAACATACTAAAGACCACTGAGTTGCATACTTAAAGTGGGTAAATTGGGGCTGCCTGTGTGGCTCAGTTAGTTAAACATATGCCTTCAGCTCAGGTCATGATCCCAGGATTCTGGTATTGAGGCCCGTGTCAGGCTCCCTGCTTAGTGAGAAGTTTGCTTCTTCTTCTCTCTCCCTCCTTCTGCTGGTGTTCTCTTTTGCTCTCTGTCTCTCAAGTAAATAAAACCTTTTTTTAAAATGGGTGAAATATATGGAATGTGAATTAATTGTTTTTCAATAAAGCAGTTAAAAAAAAAAAAAAGAGGGGCGCCCGGGTGGCTCAGTGGGTTAAGCCTCTGCCTTCAGCCCAGGTCTGGTCTCAGGGTCCTGGGATTGAGCCCCACATTGGGCTCTCTGCTCAGCGGGGAGCCTGCTTCCCCCCCCCCGCCTGCCTCTCTGCCTACATGTGATCTCTTCTTTGTCAAATAAATAAATAAAAATCTTTTAAAAAAGAAAGAAAGAAAGAAAGAAAAGGCAGCCATCTGTGGGCCATAGTTTACTTACTCCTGACCTAAAACAAAAACTATTCTAGGGATACCTGTGTGGCTCAGTCAGCTAAACAACTGACTCTTGATTTCAGCTCAGGTCATGGTCTCAGGCTCAAGAGATCAAGCCCCACATTGGGTTCTGTGCTTAGTGCAGAGTCTGTTTGGGACTCTCTCTTCCTTTCCCTCTGCGCCTCCCCTCCTCAAATAAATAAATAAATAAATGGTTTTTTTTTTAATTAAATTAAAAAAAATTTTTTAAACTATTCTATTTAGTTGCTCATAATGCTGCAGTTTGGGGCAGTGACAACTGGTCTCTGTGTGGCATCACCTGGTCTCTGTGTGGCATCACCAGCTTGACCAGTCCTGAATGATCTACTGCCAAGATGGCCTTATCAAATGGAGGGCAAGTGGGACTTCAGCTGGGATATTGGTAAGGGTCCTAGGTTCTTCTCCACATGGTCCATGAGGGTAGCTTGGGTTTGTCACAGTATGGTTGTCTCAAGATAATTGGACCTTTACATGATGACTGGTTTCCTCTGAAGAGTAAATTTGGAAGCTGCCAGCCCTTCTAAAGGTTTAGATCTGGAACCAACAGTGTCATTTCCACCATGTTATGTTGGTGAAAGCAGGTCACGGGTCACCAGGTTCAAGGGGAGGGAACTAATAATGATGTGAGTACAGATACGTGGTTTACTGGAAGTCACTAAAATAATAATCAATCAGTCTTCCCTCTGTCCCCTAATGCTTCACTTCTTCGCCCATGCAAAACAAACTCACCACCCCTTTAGACCACCCCCACCCCCTGCAGAATCTCACCTCATAGCTCTATCAGGATTGGGTTTGAGGTCCATAATTTCATGATCTGAATCAAATCTAGGTATGAATGAGATTTCTCAAGTGATCCTCCTCTGTTTCTGACAACCTTTGAACTAAAGAGAAAAGTTATCTGCTCCCCATAGGAAAACCCCTAAATATATTCCTCTTTAAAAAGGAGGAACTGGAGAAGCCTGGGAGGCTCAGTCGGTTAAGTGGCTGCCTTTAGCTCAGGTCATGATTCTAGCGTCCTGGGATGGAGTGCTGCATCGGGCTCCTCTCTTGGCAGGGAGTCTACTTCTCCCTCTGCCTGCTTTGCCTGCCGTTCCCCCTGCTTGTGCTCTCTGTCTCTCTATTAAATAAATAAAAAATCTTTTAAAAAAAAAATTTTTTTTAAAGATTTATTTATTTATTTATTTGACAGAGATAGATCACAAGTAGACAGAGAGGCAGGCAGAGAGAGAGGAAGGGAAGCAGGCTCCCCGCCAAGCAGAGAGCCCGACGTGGGACTCGATCCCAGGACCCCGAGATCATGACCCGAGCCGAAGGCAGCGGCCCAACCCACTGAGCCACCCAGGCGCCCCTAAAAAAATTTTTAAAAAATTCAAAGGAGGAACTGGCAGAAACATAGCAGCCACAAGTCCATAGCAATTCTGAAATCCAGCTGGGTACACATCACCTTCCTTAGCTCCCATTTCTTCTGGTAGTTGGACTTACTACTGGAAACTTGCTTCCCCCAGAGCCAAAATATGGAAGCCGCCTTCTTAAGGCTTCAACAAGACCAGGTACAACATTGCTTCCATCACATTCTATTGAGTAAAATGGGTCACAGAGCCCGTCCAGAATTAAGGGGAGTACACGGAGCATGAATACCCATACCCATGGTTCACCGGGGATTATCAAAGTAAGAGTCTACCACAGGGGTGGTTTATCAGCCTCCAACCTTGGTAGGCTCTGCATTCCAACTTTGTACCCTTAATCCTAATAAGCTTTTGAAAGCACAGCTCAACCTCTCTGATGACTCAAACTGGCAAATGCCCCTGAACAAGAGCAGCCCCAACTGCTGGACTCACTTCTCTGCTTGGGTTGCCAACTTTAATAAATAAAAATGCAGGACGTCCAGTTAAATTTGAATTTTGAATAAATAACCGCTTTTTAGTATGAGTATTTCAGAAGTATGGCATGGGCACACTTATGCTAAAAAATAATTTGTTGTTTACCTGAAATTCAAATTTGACCGGGACATACACTAAAAAAAAAAAAAAAATTGTTGGTTATCTGAAATTCAAATATACCTGGAAGTTCTGTATTTTATCTGGCGGCTCTGATCTCCCTGGATTCCTATCTTTTCATGTATCTTGGATCAGTAATTCCTCACTATCTTCTTATATTTTTGATGCTTTTAAGATTTTTAAAAAGATTTTCTTTATTTAATTGACAGAAAGAGACAGCAAGAGAGGAAACACAAGCAGGGGCAGTGGGAGAGGTAGAAGCAGGCTTCCTGCTGAACAGGGAGTCAGATGGCAGGATCCATCCCAGAACCCTGGGACCATGACCCAAACTGAAGGCAGATGCTTAACGACTGAGCCACCCAGGTGCCTCAATGCTTTTAAATTTAAAAATATTTGGGGATGCCTGGGTGGCTCAGTCAGTTAAGTGTCTGCCTTTTGGGCAGGTCATGATCTCAGGGTCCTGGGATGAGAGATGAGTCTGCTTCTCCCTCTGCCTGCTGCTCCCCTGCTTGTGCGCTCATTCTCTTTCTTTCTCTCTCACAAATAAATAAAATATTTTTTAAAAAGATTTTAAAATATTTTAAGATTTGATGTAGGTGTCTCTGACAGGAGAATTGGTCCATATTCTAAGTGGTTTTTCTGTATTTGGAAGAATTCCCCTATTATGAGGTTTTGTTTTCTTTTTTTTTTTTTTTTTTTAAGATTTTATTCATTCATTTGACAGACAGAGATCACAGGCAGGCAGAGAGAGAGGAAGGGAATCAGGCTCCCTGCTGAGCAGAGAGCCAGATGCTGGGCTCCATCCCAGGAGCCTGAGAACATGACCTGAGCTGAAGGCAGAGACTTTAACCCATTGAGCCATCCAGGCGCCCCTCCCCTATTATGAGTTTTGTCCTCAACCTGTAAGTCAGAACTCAAATTCCCAGCTTCCCTGGCAACTAGAATATGGACATGTGACCTAACTCTACCAATCACACAACCAAGGGAGACTTCAATTTGGAAGAGCAGAACATGGGGCTTGGTGAAGGATTCCCACTCTTTCTTTCTTGGACAGCTGGCTATAAAAAATTCAGTTTTTAAAAATGAGACAAATCTATGTATACTGTAGCATAGATTGTCGGTTATTCCCCGATATCCATTCTCCTCAGGGCAACTGGGTGGCTCAGTCAGTACAGCGTCTGCTTTTGGCTCAGGTTGTAATCTCAGGGTCTTGGGATCGAGCCCCCCATCGGGCTCCCTGCTCAGTAGGGTATCTGCTTATCCCTCTCCCTCTCTTAAATAAATAAAATCTTAAAAAAAAAAATCTATTCCCCTCATCTCCTGATTTTCAACATAGTACATAGCTACCTGGAATAAAGAATATTTCCCAGGGGCACCTGGCTCACTCAGTTGGTAGAATATGTGAGTCTTGATCTCAGGGGCATGAGTTCAAGCCCCACATTGAGCATGGAGGCTACTTAAAAAAAAAAAAAAAAAAAAAGTTTCCCAGCCTCCCTTACAGCTAGGTGTGTCCCTATGTTCCAGCCAATGAGAGGTGAGCAGAAAACTCATGGGAAGTATCACTCATGGGAAGAAGCATGTACCTCTCTTTCCTTTTCTCTTTCTGTTGGCTAGATGCAGATGTAATAGGTGGAGCTCAGACAGCCATTTTGGACCATGAAGTAGGGCCCTATGCTGAGGATGTCACAGCAAAAGACAGAAGGAATCTGATAATTGCCGGGTCCTAGTGTTGTCTGGCTACTTCTAGATTTTTATCAGTAAGAGATAAATCAATGTCCAATCTTACACGGCACTGGTATTTTGAAATTTCTGTCACTCACAGCTGAATATAGTCTTAATTGATACACCTATTGATGTGGAATGATTTCTAAGATAAATTGTTAAGTGAAAAAAGCAAGGTACAGAACAATGTATGCAGTATGGTGCTTTTTGGGGGAAAAATGCAAATAGATAGATCTATGTTTGCATAGGAGAAACCTTTTCCAAAATGATATACTGTTTGAATATTTACTATGAGCACATATTACCTATTCAAAAGCTAATTAAAAAAAAAAATCTAGGGGCGCCTGGGTGGCTCAGTGGGTTAAGCCGCTGCCTTCAGCTCAGGTCATGATCTCAGGGTCCTGGGATCGAGTCCCGCATCGGGCTCTCTGCTCAGCAGGGAGCCTGCTTCCTTCTCTCTCTCTCTGCCTGCCTCTCACTGTACTTGTAATTTCTCTCTGTCAAATAAATAAATAAAATCTTAAAAAAAAAATCTAAAACTAGTTAATAGGGTCCCCTGGGTGGCTCAGTCGGTTAAGCATCTGCCTTCAGGTCAGGTCATGATCCCAGGGTCCTGGAATCAAATCCAGCATCGGGCCCCCTGCTCCCTGAGGAGCCTACTGCTCCCTCTGCCACTGGCTCTCTCTCCCTCTGTCTGTCATGAATAAATAAAGAATCCAAAGAAAATTAAAATAAAAAAAATAAAAGTAGTTAATAACGTGAAATGTTTTACACTTTTAAACCACAGTAATTTGGTGAAACGATGGTCAAGTTTCCTCTTCTTTCTATTTTTGTATACTTTAGATTTCTAAAGCATATTTACATGCAAAATTGAATAGGCCCAGACAATACAAATAATTTATGTTTTAAATATTTGTATTTTGTTGATGTGCATAGCCTTTCATTCCCAGGACCTAAAAGGTCAATATGCTGAATGCATCCTTGGGACTGAAAAGCCTTTGAGCAATATAGATTAAACATCTATCTATCATTCACTGTTCTAGGTAAATAAAACAGACAAGATGCCTCTGTTCACGGACTTAAGGTTCTCATGGGGCAGAGAACAAGTAGACAAACAAATAAGATGCTATCAGATAGGGCTCACTGCTACAAAGAACACAAAGAGGGTAAGTGGGATAAAAAGTGCTGAGGCCACCATTAGAGGAGAATAAAAGTCTTCAAGGAGGTGACATTTTTGCTGAGGCCTGAATGATGAGAAGGGGTCAGTTATGGAAATTTCAAGAGAATGAGAAATCTGGGCAAGGGGCCTAGAGCATGGGAGAAACAGAGAAATGACTGGAGAGCTGGGGAGAAGTGTGTGGGCAGGAGGAATGATTCCAGAAGATCTTGGGGGGTAGGCGTACGTGTACCTCGGTGAGATACCATTACACACCTAACCAGAATTACTAAAATTACAAAAGACCAACAACACCAAGAGCTGGCAAAATGTAGAACAACTGGAATTCTCACACTTTGCCGGTGAGAACATAACACATTCGCTTCAAAACACAGTTTGGCGGTTTCTTTTGAAGTTAAACCTCCGCTTACTGGGGTGCCTGGGTGGCTCAGTCGGTTAAGCAGCAGACTCTTGATCTCAGCTCAGGTCTTGATCGCAAGATTGTGAGTTCAAGCTCTACACTGAGTTCCGTGATGGGTGTGGAGTCTACTTAAACAAAAAACAAAAACATAAACATAAACTTACTGTATAACACACCAATTCTGCTCCCAAGCAAAATAGAAACATGTTCACAAAAAGAGTTGTGGAAGAATGTTCACAGCAGGGGCGCCTGGGTGGCTCAGTGGGTTAAGCCTCTGCCTTCAGCTCGGGTCATGATCCCAGGGGCCTGGGATTGAGACCCACATCAGGCTCTCTGCTCAGCAGGGAGCCTGCTCCCCTCTCTCTCTCTGCCTGCCTCTCTGCCTACTTGTGATCTCTCTCTGTCAAATGAATAAATAAAATTAAAAAAAAAAAAAGAATGTTCACAGCAACTTTTTTTTCACAATAGCCCCAAACTACAACCTCAATCTTCAACAGGAGAATGAGTGAACGGATTGTGGTGTAGCCATACAGCAGAACACAAAACAGCAACGAAAGGAACAATATTAATAGGAGCAAAAACACAGACAACCCTCACAAACGTTATGTGGAACAAAAGAAGCTGGCAAGGAAAAGAGTTCATTACCGGGTAATTCCTTGTATCTGAAATTCTAGGAAACGCCAATCTAACCCAAAGCAGCAGAGGGCAGATTAGGGGCTCCTGGGGCCAGGTGGGGATAGATTGATTACAAAACGGAACAAGGAAACTTTTAGAGTGATGGAAACGATCTGTATTGTGATAGAGGTTACACAAGTAAACACATTTGTTGAAACTCATAAAATGATGCTCCTACATGAGTACACCGCATTATATGTAAATTCCGTCTCCGTAAAGTTGATCCAACCCACACACACAAGGTGAGTGCCTACTTATTAGCCTGGCACATTATCTGTCTGTTTCTCTCTGTATTTTCTAGGCAATAGCTGGCAAGTAATAATTTCTCACCTGCTCCCTTGTTTTTTCCCCTACCCCTAACCCCAAAGAGAAGTGTGACACCCAAAACTTCTAACTTTTGAGGCTGACTTCATCACCTCAGCCCTCATCACAGAAATGTTCATCTACATTTTACAGAGAACACAGGTCCAGTGTGGCGAAGTCAGCACAAGTGCTTTCCCTGCAGGCCTCTTTGGTGAATTGAGGGGAGTCCCTCAAGGCCCCCGAAGTTTCTTTCCTCTGCCAGCTAATGCCTGAAATTCTTGGTCTGAGAGTCATCCTTTTGGTGTCAGGACTTTAGGAGCCTGGGAAGGGAGGTCATCCCAGTTTTATTGAGTTCAGTCCCCAGTGAATGTTACATGCAACAAACGGGCCCCACAGAGACTGGGGACAGAGGTGAATGACATCCAGGCCCTGCCACTGAAGCACCCACAGTCTTGGCTGAGTGGTCTTGGTACAGTGGGCCTGAGATGGCCAGGAACTTGCTGGAAACAGAGACTTATGAGTCCCTAGGAGGTTCTTCTTTGGGTGGGGCGTTGTTAGTCTGATGCAGACCATCTTTGAGAAACGGTGGCTGGGACGGAAGAAATACTGAAACCATTTAGAATAAAATATGGCTGAAATTGTTCCAAATTTGACGAATGCACCGCAAGCAGGATAAATACACAAGAAATTTCACCACGGCACAACTTGTTAAGAAACAAAAGCCAAAAAACAAAAACAGTGATCTAGAGAAACTTGGTTCCCGGGATTTAAGAGAAAGCTTTTGCAGGGTGGACGGTGTTGGCAGAAAGTACCAGAAGTGGGTGAGAAGGGCAAAATAGGGGGGAAGGTGAACCTGAGAGTTTAAAGAGAGCTGTCAAGGTCTTCTCGGTTTGCAACCAGCTGGGCCTGGCATGGGAAAGGGCCCAGGCTCTATGTTTTTTTGTTTTGTTTTGTTTTGTTTTTAAAGATTTTATTTATTAATTTGACAGAGAGAGGGATCACTAGTAGGCAGAGAGGCAGGCAGAGGGAGAGGGGGAAGCAGGCTTCCTGCTGAGCAGAGAGCCCGATGTGGGGCTCGATTCCAGGACTCTGAGATCACGACCTAGGCTGGAAGGCAGAGGCTCAACCCACTGAGCCACCCGGGTGCGCCAGGCTCTGTGTTACAAGATAATCCTCTCTCCACTTTCCCCTTTGCTGGGAAGAGCCAGATTGTTATCCTGTCCCAACCTTGTTCTTAGAGATCTTTGGGTTGTCACTGCACAGCTAGATGCTGCTCTGACCCTGTCCTGCAAACAGCCAGGGGTATTTCCCAAGCCTGGGTGCATGCAGGACTAGGAGCTGGCTACCCCCAGGAGACACGGAGGCACCAATGCCTACTCTCTGGGGACCTAACTCTGATGCCTGGAACCTGGCTGACCCTCAAACTGAAATTGGCCTTGTGCCCCGTGAACTCCCAGAAAGTATTTACTCAGGTTTCTTTGCAGCTTTGCTTCCCTGTCCAGGCCCAACAAGCACGAATCAGAATGAATCATATCCCAAGAAGCCAGCGTAACAGCATAGGGTCCTGTGTGAGCAGAAGAGAAAGAGGGGAGACTGACTTAAGCATTTGGTGGGTGAAGAGGGCATGGATTAGGTCAACAGGAACCACATCCTGGGGGAAAACTCTGTACTAGAGACAGGTAGCATCGAAGGCCAAATCTTGTGGCCTAAGAGAGGGATAACCCAGCAAAGTTGGCATCCTTAGGAAGACCCTTGACTATGATATGCATATTAGCTAATGTCCACCAGGTACTTATTGGAAGTTGGGCCATGTTCTAGATGCTTTATGTGTCTTCACTAATTCAATCTTCAAAAACAGACTAAGGAAATTATAGCACAGAGAAGGTAAATGATCTGACAAGCCAGCAAGTGTCAGAGCTGTGTCTCTTCCTCTAAGCTCCTCCACCTTTCAGAAGTGAGGATAGGGAAACTGAAAATGTTAGTTGGTGATGGTTACCAACCTGCCTGGTGGTCTCACCTCCCACCACATCTCTCTTGCCCCTGCTTGGCTGCCCAACTCTTCCTACCACCAAACCTGGGGGTCCAAGCATGTCCTTCTCCTTTTTCTCCAGTTATCAAAATCTTTCAAGACTCAATTCAAACCTCACCTCTTCCAGAAAACCCTCACAGACATCCCTGGTTGGAACAACTCTGTCCCTGGCTGGTGTACTGAGATAGGATGTTCTTTCAGCATCAGCCATAATTCACTTGGCATTAGGTCACTTAGTGGATCTGGCTTCCTGGCAGCTTAAGCACAGAGATCGCTCAGTATGAGCCAACACCTGCCTGTGTCATGGGTAAGTGGGTCATTAGAAGGTCTTGAGGACCTCTCTCTTCACTGACTTGAAAAAACTTAGGCTTGGAAATCCATATAAATTCCATGTAAAAGGCAAGAAGATAAAATGAAAATAGGATGTATGGGATTTTACTCTCAAAATCTATTTTTAAGGGATGCCTGAGTGGCTCAGTTGGTTAAGCTTCTGCCTTCACCTCAGGTCATGATCCCAGGGTTTTGGGATAGAGCCCCGCTTTGGGCTCCATGTTCAGTGGGGAGCCTGCTTCTCTCTTTCCCTCTGCCACAGCCCCCCCCCCCCGCTTGTGCTCTCTTTCTCTCTCTGCCAGATGAATTAAAAAAAAAAATTTTAATCTTTATAAAATCTATTTTTAAAAATTTTTTTCTGGGGCGTCTAGGTGGCTCAGATGTTAAATGTCTGCTCAGGTCATGATCCCAGGGTCCTGCGATCGAGCCCCACTTGGGCTCCCTGCTCAGAGGGGAGCCTGCTCTTCCCTCTCTCCTCCTGCTTGTGTTCCCTCTCTCACTGTGTCTCTCTCTCTGTCAAATAAATAAATAATCTTAAAAAAATTTTTTTTCTATATCCTCTGAAATAAAATAGCTTTGGCATAGCAGACATCTTACATGAATGAAGATGAGCCCTACTTCACTGCATTAAATTTTAATGAGTTCATTCATTCATTCATCAAACATTAAATGAATCTGGTTGCTCAAAGCTACATAAGTTGGCAAATATGTAAGACAGGGAATGAAGCAGCATAGTGCAGGGCTGAACTGTACAGACTCTTTGGCTGAAATGGCTGTGTGTAAATCTCACTCTACCACTTATTAGACATACCACTTTATTATTTTTTTAATTTTTAATATTTTATTTATTTTTGCAAGAGAGCATGCGAGCACATGCACATAAGTGAGGGGGGAGGGTCAAAAGGAGAAGCAGGCTCCCCACCCAGCAGAGAGCCAAATGTGGGCCTTAGTCCCAGGACCCCAGGATCATGACCTGAGCAAAAGACAGACACTTCACTGACTAAGGCCCTCAGGCATGCCACTTTAGGTAAAGAAGTCACTTAAACTCTCTGTGTATCTGCTTTCCTATAAGCACCTATAAGATGGAAATTATAATTACAGTATCTATCAAGGTTGTAAGGATTAAATGAGCTAATGTGTACTAATAAATATAATTATCTGTTTATATGTAATATATAAATCAATCAGAAGTTGTGCCTGCTATGTAGAAATGTTGGCTTTTAAGTCATTATTTGTCAGCATTATGTTAAAGTGTGTTTTTTTGTTGTTGTTTTGTTTTGTTTTTAGAGGGGGGGGTGAGGGGCAGAGGGAGAGGGAGAGAGAGAATCTCAAGCAAGCTCCATGCCTAGTGCATAGCCTGACACAGGGCTTGATCCCACAACCTTGAGATCATGGCCTGAGCTGAAATCAAGAGTTGGATGCTTCACCGACTGAGCTATCCAGGTGCCCCTAAAATGTCTTCTAAGAGCGAATGAGAAAGGACCCCTTAGTCTAGAAAGATAAGGAGGTCCTTGCTAGGTCAAGGAGGGGACAGGCATTCCAGGCAATAGGAACAGCACATACAAAGCCTCAGATGTGTATACCAGCATGGCCAGTTAGGGAAACAGGGAGGCTGGGACCTAGTGTGTGGCTGAGGACAGGCTGAGATGGGCAGGGGTCACACATACTGTGCACAAAGCTCTGGCTCTCCCATGTCAGGCATTCGGACCTCTGTTCTGATGGTGATGGTGAGCCAGTGAAGGGCTCTCAGTTACACAGTTGTGTGTCTGAGGCAGCTGGTTCTGGCAGCAGAGTGAGGGATGATACAAGGCTGGAGGTGAGACCCCTCTCCCCTAATTAGAAGCCCCCGGAGGGAGGTGGTAAGAGATACTGAAACCATGGCAGTAAGCGCTGAAAGGAGAGAATGCATGAGAAGGATGGAACAAGAATCACCCAGGGGACAGGCGACTGACTGGATAGGGTAGGGGAGGACAGACCTGGGGTGGCCCCCAGCTCCACTCTCCGGGCTGTTCCGCCCATGTGGTAGTTCCATGAGACCCAGGCACACATGCACTCTTAGAAGATAGTTGCTATGTCTTATTCATTTCTGTATCTACCCACTCACCCTCCCCAGCCATCCCAGCACCTTGCTAGGCCCATGCTGTGTGCCCAGTGACTCCAGCTGAATTGGGCTTCATGGAATCCAAGCTTGTTCCCTGCCTAACCCCTAGGTTGGGTAATTGTATCAAATGCAACCACTCTGCCTCACCATTCTCTGGATTGCTGCTGCGCTGCCCTGGAAGTGGCCAAGAGAAGCGCCCCCCCCCCCCACACACCCCTCACGTGAGGTCCTAGGCTAGCCTGCCTAGGACCCTGCTGTCAGGCCCAGAGGTGCCACATCAACCTTGGGCCTGGGCCCTCTTCAAAGCCTTCCTACCTCTCTATGGGAAGAGACTATGAGCCTAAGACCCCTGCAGCAACGGGAAGAATGGGTGGAATGGAGGCAAGGGCCTGCCAGTGAAAGCAATGAGTTCAGCCTCACATCTTCCGGTCGGTCCCGCAAAACGATGGCTACTTGGAGACATTTGTTCACATAAGTGATGGAAACCTTACCCCCCCCCTCCCGCTCCGGGCCCCCATTCCTGTCAGCCAGCCAAGCAAGGTGCTGCCCATAGAGAACCCACCACGCCTCAGCTACCCATAGTCATTCATCAGTAAGAGAAATTAAGACAAAAGAGCCTAGTTTGGGAGAAGTACAGAGGCAGCCAGAAGCCAACAATGGAGCACTGTCCTCACCCCACATTGCCCTGGAGGATCCTCCGTTGGCAAGTATGAGCTGGCTCACCTGAGAGAGGAAGGTGGCGAGGAGCCCATGTGGGCACCACGGCCTGCCCACGCATTCACTCATATTACCCATGTATACACCCACGTGTATGCCCGGGCTGTGTGTGTGTGTGTCTGCATGTGTATGTGTGTGCGCGCGCGTGTACACGTGTGTCTGCGTCCCTTCCATGTACGCATGCGTAATAAATCTATGCGCATGTGCCGTGCAGCCCAGGGCAGGGGCAGGGGAGCAGAGGGTTGCATCTTTGCAAAGCTGCTAGTCTCTCCGTGGGCAGGTAGGTAGGAGTGGGTTTGGGTGTGGTTGTGGGAACAGGAGAGGTATGTTTGTTGTGAGGGAGGATTTCTTCCCAGGTGTTTGTGAAGGAGGACGGGACTGATGAGGTGGGGCAGCCGTTCTTCCGGCAGAGGCCCTGGTTGTCCTCGTGCTTCCGGGGATCACCTCCCAGGGTGATCTACCACCCCAGGGTGGCTACCTTTGCCCGAAGTGCCCCAGTGTGATGCCCCAGGTGGGGCTATCTGCCTAGCAGGAAGGCACAATCTCTTAGAGACTCTGAGGAAGGATGAGCTCCATCTTGGGAAGTTGAAAAAGGTGCATTGGAAGGGGGGCTTGTGGGGGGGTGCAGAATTCACCCCACTCTTCCAGGGGTGGCTGACAAAAACAAAAGCCTTCCTGGCAGAGAGGCCCTGCCCTAGGGTGGGAGGGTTGCAGCATGAGGAAGGCTCTGTCTGTTCTGATAGCAGAGACATAGGGCCACCGCTCAATAGATCCCAGATGCTGTGGGGGCCTCAGGGGGCAGCATGTGAATTAGGTCACAGATGACTGGGAGAATGTCAGAGGAAAAGGGGGAAGGGGCATTCCAACCCGAGCAAGCGTAAGCGAAGCCACTGAGGTGGGGAAATGCTGGGTACATTCGAGAAAGCAAGAAAACAAGAGCTGAAGGAAATGTAAATCTCTTCTGGAGGCTGCCTTCCTCCTGGATATGGGAGAAAACTGGGGCCCAGAGAAAGGAAGTGCTTCTAAGACCTAGAAGCAGAAATGAGGTCTCCTGACTTCCAGGTCAGTGCTCTTTCTGCTACTCCAGAAAGCCTGCGGGGAAGAAAACCAGGGAGTGTCAGGCTGCTGATTTTGCTTCCTTCACTTTCTCATCCCCAGTAGGGAGGCCCTGATCCTTGCCTCCCTTTGTCAGCAGCTTGCTGTGTGATACAGCACAAGTCACTTTGCCTCTCTGAGCCCTTGATCTCCAACGTCAAGGGGGTGAAAGGACTTGCCTCAGCTGGGAATGCTACCTGTCACTCCCTGTGGACTGACGTTTATCTTAGTCATCCTCCTTTCTTCAGTGCTGAACAGAAGCTCAAATAAGTGTTTGTTTTTGTGTTTTTTTTTTTTTTTTTATTTACTTACTTATTTGACAGAGAGAGACACAGCGAGAGAGGGAACACAAGCAGGGTGAGTGGGAGAGGGAGAAGCAGGCTCCCCGAAGAGCAGAGAGCCCAAAGAGTTCAATACCAGGACCCTGGGATCATGACCTGAGCCAAAGGAAGATGCTTAACAATGGAGCCACCCAGGCACCCTTCAAATCACTGTTTTTAAATGAAGGAAGGAAAGAATGATGAGCTCCATGACTCTGGTACCACCCTACCTTGAGAGCCTCAGCCTCAACCTGGGCAGGACATAGAGTGAAGAAGGCAAAAGACTGTGGAAGGGAGAACAAGAGAGATAAACAGTCTGGCCACACGGAGGCCCTGACTTCTCCCTGTCCCTGGGCGGATGCCCTTGAGAGCACCCTTCCTTGCAGCCTTGGCCTTGCTGAAAACTGCTGTAGTGGGGGGACTGGGGGAGGGGCAAGGACTTCATAAGGAATAAGGGGCTGGATGGACCCAGGAGGAGCCCTGGTAGGCCTCTCCCTCACTCCTGCTCTCCCCACTCTGTCTGCTCTGAGAAGTATCCCCAGACCTCCTGTTCCAATCCTGAGAGGTTGGGCTGGCCCTGGAATCTACAGTTTCCCATGCCAGTGATTCCTTGTTTTTTTTTCAAATAGAAATAACTCTTCTATTTTGAGACCCCCTTTTCATGTTAAAGATTGTATTGCCCACTTCCCTCTTCTATGATAGCAGCTGTATTTTTTTTTTTTTTATTTCTTACAACCTTCTAAAGCACAAATATGTGTGCATACACAAAACCAACCTGTGGTGTAGAAATCAGATAGAACTTGCCCCCCCGGAGGTGGGGACTGGCTAGGAGGGGGAACGAGAGAATACAGGGGTATGGAAAATGTTCAAAATCTTGATTTAGATGATGGTTGCTCAGGTCTATACACTTGTCAAAATTCATCAAACTGTAAACTTAAGATTTGTACTCTTAACTGTATGTAGATTATTCCTCAATAAAGTAATGCTAGCATCTAAAGGACACATATTCTGGCTGATTTAGTCAGTAGATCATGGGACTCTTTTTTTTTTTTTTTTTAAAGATTTTATTTATTTATTTGACAGACAGAGATCACAAGTAAGCGGAGAGGCAGGCAGAGAGAGAGGAGGAAGCAGGCTCCCCACTGAGCAGAAAGCCCGATGTGGGGCTCGATCCCAGGACCTAAGCCAAAGGCAGAGGCTTAACCCACTGAGCCACCCAGGCGCCCCTAGATCATGGGACTCTTGATTTCAGGGTGATGAGTTCAAGCCCCACAATTGGGTGTGAAGCCTACTTTAAAAAAAAAATTTTTTATTAAAAGACACAGATACAGAGAAATATGTAAAACAGACATGCTCAGTTTAATGAATTATAAAGCAAGCACCCATGTGAACATCACCCAGAATGCTTGGAACCCCCATGTAGTCCACAGTGCTGACTGGAACCAAGTGGCACCCCTTGGGCCCCAGCACCCACAGATTGGGCATCTTGGCTGCACACACTGTGCACTTCCTGCTCCCCAGATGCAGGGGGACACAGAGACAGAGATGGGGTGGAACCCATGGGTTTTGGAACTTAGAATTTCCCATCAGTGCAACCCCACGCTTGACTATAGCTCCCGTTCTGGTGAGCTGAAGGAACAGAAAACACACCCATTTCCCCTTTCTGGGAGGGGGGTTTCCGCACTGGCCTCCCCAGGCCAAGTCTTGGCTGGGGGATGGGGGATGTCCCCAGTGAAAGTCAAGGAGAAATGTGCCTTCCCTACATCCATGCTAAAAATAATCCCAGGCGGTGCTGCTGCCACCGAGCAGCAGGAAGGACAGAATCATGTTTTGCTTTAAACCTAGAAGCAGCTCAGCAGTTGGGGGTGAGGGAGGGGTGGGAGAAGGAGGCTGGGGATCTGAGAACCCTGGCAGTGCTCTCCCCACCCCCACCTCCCAGCTGCAGCTGGTCCTCTTAGGGGTGCCTGGAAGGGGGTTGTGAGTGTGAATTGTGTGTGTGTGTGTGTGAGAGAGAGAGAGAGAGTGTGTGTGTGTGTGTGTGGTGACAGGGCCTCCCAGCAGAGCAGGAAGCTGGGGAAGATGGGTGGGGAGGGGTCTCTCTCCTGCTAACTGGAACATGTAGGCTGGAAGGGCAGGGGTCACGTACTCCACGGGGTCCCAACCTCCTCTGAGAAGAGCTCTGTCCCAGCAGCCCACACCGGGCTCCCTCTGCGGGGGGGTGGGGTGGGCCTATCCTCCTGCCGGTGTGGCGCCTGCCCCTTGGGGGCTCCTGGCACACACAGGGCTGAAGACTGTCACTTCCCGGTCCCCGGCTCTGTCTGGCTTCTGCTCTGCCCAAAGAGATGGGGAGGTCCTCAAGGGCGGGTGTGGTCCAGTGGCGAGGAATTTCCCTGGAAACGGGAAGTACAAGAAGTGTCAGTGTGGGATCCCAGCTCAAGGAGTAAGCGGCTGAGCACAGGCGAAGGGCATCCCTGGTCGCCCTCTCCTGCTCTCCCACTGACCACAGCTCCCCTGGCTGTCTGAGGCATCAGAGGCTTCACGTGGCCACAGGACCATTTGACAGGTGACCTCAGTTTCCAAAGGTAACAATAAAAAACTATCATGAATTGAATGAAATTAATGTGTGTCGTGTTCCAGGCATTGTACTGCCTTACATGGATTATCTTATTTAATCCTCTCAGCAAGACTGTGTTACTGAAATTATTACTCTGCCTATTTACAGATGATGACACTGAAGCTTATGGTGATAAAGTGCTTGTCCTAGGATCCCACTGGTAGTACATGGCAGAGACAGGGCTCAAAGACGTGATTTGGAACAGAGAATGCCCATGATGAATGTCCAGAGAACAATGAGAAACATTTTTGGAAATTGGACCTTCCCAAATATTTTAGGACACATGGTTACTGTACTTGATACTTTGGTTAAAACACACACACACACACACACACACACACACACACAGTGGCTTTAGAGACAAAATTTTTACTACCAGTTATGCCTTGGCCAAGAAATGTAACCATTCTGAGCCTCAGTCTCAATCTCTACAAAATGGGTACAATAATCCTTGTATAGAATTGCTGTAGAGTAATAAAGTTGAATCAGCGTTTTTTCTTTTTTCTTTTTCTTTTTTTTTTAAAGATTTTATTTATTTATTTGACAGACAGAGATCACAGGTAGGCAGAGAGGCAGGCAGAGAGAGGAAGGGAAGCAGGCTCCCTGCTGAGCAGAGAGCCCGATGCGGGGCTCGATCCCAGGACGGGGCTCCATCCCAGGACCGTGGGATCATGACCTGAGCTGAAGGCAGAGGCTTTAACCCACTGAGCCCCCCAGGTGCCCCCCAGTGTTTTTTCTAAACCTGGAAAACTCTAAGCTCCTTACTGTCTCAGGGCCTTTGCATGTGCTGTTTCCTGTGCCGGGAATCTTCAGCCCCAGATGTTCATATACCAGTTTGTTCTTGTCATCTCAGTCTCAGCTCAAATGTAACCTTCTTTAGCGCAGCCTTCCCTGACTACCCAAACTACCCCATTACCCCCAACTGCAACACTCTGTTTTTACAATCTGAAATTATCTTGCTAATTTATTTGTTTCATTTGTTTTTCTGTTTATGGCCTATCCTCTGTTTCCAACTGCCAAGTATGTAAGTTTCTTGAGAGCTGGGATCTCTGTAGGGTTTAAGGACCCATTCCCAATGCTCAAAGCAGCACTTGGCAAACATCAGAGCTTCCTAAATATTTATGAATAAATGAATGAATGAATGAATGAATGTGCTTTAAAACCAACATTATTCTGTCTGTCAAATAAATAAATTTAATTTAATTTAATTTAAAAACCAGCATTATTTTCCAGTGTCTGACTCTCTCACAGGCCTCACTAAGCCAAAGAGCAGTAAATGTGGGGTGGTTTTTTTTTTAAGGTTTTATTTATTTATTTGACAGAGACAGACACAGTGAGAGAGGGAACACAAGCAGGGGGAGTAGGAGAGGGAGAAGCAGTCTTCCCACTGAGCAGGGAGCCCAATGCGGGGTTTGATTCCAGGACCCTGGGATCATGACCTGAGGCAAAGGCAGGCGCTTAACGACTGAGCCACCCAGGCTCCCCAATAAATGTGGGTTACTGAGGGCTCGAGAGAGGGTTTTGGGCCTGGCCCAGGCCCAGCTCTGGAGCTCCCAGGCTGCAGGGAGCCATGAGGCTGCTTGGGCTTCCGGCTGCTCCAGGATAAAGGTCAACCCTTTTACTAGAACATGAGGTTCTGCACCATCTGGGCCTGCCTGTCTCTGGCCTCGTCTCCCTGGGTTCCCCAACCTGTACTCCATGTCCAGGCCAGACCAAACAACTCAAAGTGCCCACTGGAAAACACAGTCTGCTTCACACCAGTGTACCTTTATAGACACTACTTCTACCTGGAACACTCTGCACGCTGGCTCTGCCTGGCTAACTCCTCTCAGATCAGAGGGGTCTTCCCTGACCCCTCTGGCCACACCCAGTCCCCAGCTTCCCAGGCAGTGTAATGATCTATTTTTGTTCAGCTTCCCAAGTAGCCCAGAGATCTCTTGAGGGCAGTGACTAGGTTTGGTGCACCCCAGGATGAAGCACGGTGCCCGCTGCATACAGTAGGTGATTAATAGATGCTCAGACACAGCTTTTAGACTTCGGGTCCTAGGAATTAAAAGAATTCCTGGAGCACAGAGTAGGTGCTCATTAAGTAACTCATTAATGCATGAAGCTTGGCAGTCTGACACTGGCAGAAGGTGGAGGAAAGGGGTAAGGTAGGGTTAGGAATGGCTTCCTTGGAAACAAGTCAATGTCAGAGGGGACCCTAGAACACTTCCCGGAGAATGAACACGTAAACAACAAAAAATGAAAAGCAAACACAGATGGATGAAGGCATATAAACAGGGCTTTCAGCAAAGACAGAGAGAAGGATGAAAGAGGAAGAACTGGGCTCTGAGGGGACAAAATGTGCCCATGAGAGCCACAGAAGACAGGAAGCCAGAGACTGGGACAGGCCAACTCGCTACAGGATGTCTGGTGCCCTTGCTTCAGCCTCTGGGGGTAGATAAGGGTGGTGCGGGCAATGTGGTGCTCTGGTCCCTTCCCCCGGTTGTAGGGCTGGATGAAAGGACACATGTCACGAGATTTGGGGGACATCTTGAGAAACTCTTCCTCTCTTAGCTCAGAAGAGGCCCTGTGTTATGAAACACGGCACCCAAGATATCACAGTCACAAACCTAGCTTCTTGCCCTTGGGTGAGCAACTGAGCCACTCTTGCCTGCTTGCCCATCAGGAAGGCAAGTACTCTTCTTACTTTAGAGGAATGTTAAGATCACATTGAGTTAGGACATGTCAGGGAAATGTACACAGTCCAATACAAATGGCAGGGATTGACTTAACAGTGGTGATTTCTCCCGAAGTCCAACTGTGCATGGGTCCTAAGAGAGGAACCTAAGTTCACATGCCCCTATGTCACCGAGTGCCGCAGACAGACCCAAGTTCAGAGACTCAGCCTCTGGTTTTTTGGATTCGATACCAGATCAATTCGACAAGGCAAAGTTTATTCCCAGGTGAGGGGATGAGTGGCGGTGGCATGCATGCCAGCTGGCTGAGAGACAACTAAGGATGCCCTCAGCCAGCAAACCTGACCATCCAGCTCCACCACTGAGTGTCCTCTGGGACCTCTACACCTCAGCCTGTCAAATGGGCTGAAAACAGTTTTCTGGCTGTCAGATTATACCGCAAGGCATATGAACTCCAAGGAGGCAGAGTTCCTGGAATCATTTGAGGACCAAAGGAATAAGACTCTGAGAAATGGAGGATTTACAATTTAGACACATGATCTAAGCAATCTGGCAGAACATTCAGAAATACTAGCACTGATGGTAGAATTAAACGTGAATCCTAGCTCTGTCACTTCTCTGAGCCTCAGTTTCCTTAAGTGTCAAAGGATGCTAACAATAGCGTCCACCTCCCAGAGCTGTTGCAGAGAATAAATGAGCTTGTGTGTATAAAGCCCTGAGCCCAATGCTTGGTCCTCAGTAGCAATCGATATTCACTATTATTATATCGAATATAATTATATTATATCAAATATAATATAATTAATTAATGTATTTAATTAATTATATATTATAATCAATTATATTTCTATAATCAATATATTTAATGATTAACATAATATAATATAATTATATTATATCAATTATAATTATTATATCAAATATTCTATATTATAATATCACAAGCTACTGGGGAAGGAAGGCCAGATCAATCTCTGAACATTGAAGCCACTTTGAGGAAGTTAAACCGGTCATGACTCAGAAAATCATTAAGTCACCAAGTGTCAAATTCCATTTTGCAGCTTCTATTAGGAATGTGTGATTCTTGGGTTGGGGGGGGAGGATTCCGATTCCCTGCCCACCCCACCTCTGCCGTGTTCTCTATGACTGATGGGGGAGGATCATGGATTAAGAGGTCTGCCAAGCTTTTGGGGAGGCAACATAAATAGAGCCTGTTGCTCACTTGTCCAGCCAGGCTCAAGAATATTTCTGAAGTGCTTGGGTAAACAAGAGGGGCAAGGAGTGGAGGATCAACCTCAAGGCCCCAGAGAACCATCAGACCCAAACTGGAGGGTCCATGACCTCGGAGGCTGTTGCAGGGCTGGGTGATAGGAGAGAGAACAGGGACTGGGGCTTTTACCCTTTTGGAGTCAGACTTCTGTCCTCCAGGGTGTTCTCTGCTCCCCACTCCACCCTCTCACAAGAGTTTAGAACCTAAGGACTGACTCATGGTGGGGTGCAGGGCCCAGGTGGGAGGTGGGCAGATGAGAGCAGGGGTGACTGACTGCCAGCAGGATGCCACAGCTGAAGAAGGAAGTATAAATATAAAGCAGCCGGTGTAGGACTGGACAGAGGCCATATGAAACACACGGTACATTCCGGCCCCAGCGTAACAAACTGTACCAGCCTTTTGGAGAGCTGGGAGCACTGTGGAGGGGAGGGAAGAGAAGCAGAGGTTCCTTCGAGGTTGGCCCTGCCTCCTCCTCCCCCACTTCTCCCACAGCTCAGGCACCACAGGGAAAGTCCCGATGTTCCTTTTGCAACCACAGGAAACCTACTATCCCGGCTCACACTCTGTACCCAGTGTTCCTCTCAGCAGCTCCAGACAGGGAGGGAGCCGTGAGTGGGGGAGGGTGAGAGGGCTAGGGGGGTGGTGGGGGTGGGGGGGTGGTGGTGGATGTAGGCAGCCACAGCAGCCCAGGTAACATGAGGGAGGTGGCCCTCATCACTGGGAACACTAACTCACAGAGTCCAGCCTGTAAGCGTAAGCGCTGCAAGGTCCAGATGGCAGTGAGGTGTAGGGAAGGGAGTGTCTTGCCCAAGATCACACAGGCAGCTGTTCACCGGGGTGGGACCAGAGTGCATCCAGAGCTGGGCAGTGCTGGGCAGCTCTCTTGGGTGTACTGTGCAGGCGTGGCAGGCCAGGGAACAGGCAGTGCCTGGGAATGGAGGGTGGGGAGCCCAGATCCCAGGCTGCCTCTGTGCTCTGGTTAGCTCTGGGCAAGTCTGGCTTGGGCACCAGCCCCTCCACTCCTTCCAAACCTACCCTCCTCCCCCATCGAAATATTAGAGATAATGCATGGAAAGTGGCTAGCATGGAGGCTGGCTTATGGTGATGTCAACCAGCATGAGTCACCTCCACGCCTCGTCTCTCCTCCTCCGCACACGCAGCTCAAGGCCTAGAACCTCCTGGGATCTTTCTCCCATATCACCACCTCCTTCCTGAGTCCCTATAGCTCTTAATGTTTGGTACTCACCACCTGCTGCCTTGGGTTATTATTTAACCTCACGAGCTCTGTGTTTGTCTCTTCCACTGGTCTGCAATCTGCCCAAGGGCAGGAAATCATTTCAATACACCCAACATTTACTGAACATCAACTCCAGTGCCAAGCTTGGCCTGTGGGGGATGAGCTCAAGTGATGGGGGGAGGCCTCGAATTGGCAGACTTTGTTTCTGCCTCAAGGACTTTTTAATCTGGTTAGAAGAACAGGATTAGTAAACAGATCACTAGAATATGAGGCCACAGGCTGTGCCGCGAGAAAGGTACAGACTGAATGTGCTGGGCATTCAGAGGGGAGAGGAATCAGATCTGGCTGGCGCTGTTTCAAGCAGTTTTTTAAGAGTTGGAGCTTAAGGATAGGTAGACTAGGATGATGGGCACTCGGGGCAGGAGAAATGGCACAGCACTCTGCGGAGGTGGGAAGGAGGGAGATGGGAGGACTCTCGGAACTGTGTCTTCAACTTTCTAATGACGTCCTTAGCAGGACCTCACAGAGCCTTCCATATGGTCGGTGCTCGGGAGACAAGTCCTTTGTCCCCTGCTCGGTTTGGAGACGTGGAACAGCACTCGATGACGCCCTTCTGTAGACGTTTGGGTAAAGAGAAAACGTGGCTCTGAGTAAATTCGGGTTTGGGGCTGGAACAAAGGGAGGGGTCAGTTCCAGTTGGGGTCCTCTCCTCCACCCCGCCGTCCACTCCCGGGCTCTTCGCACTCCTGGCGTCCCGCCAGGGGTTTCCCAAGCTGTCCCAGAGGGCCGGGCTTAGTTCGCCAGCCCCTGGGAATCCCTGGAGTCTCCAGGCTGGTGTGAAGAGCGGTCGGGAAAGGGGGACTGAGGCACGAGGAGGTTCCTCCGGGGGATCGCGCGCATTGGCCCCCTCCAGCGGGCTTCCGTTGTCACGTGACCGCGTCCCAGGTCTTCCAAGTGTGGGACTGGCGCGTTCGCGGCTCTCCTCCAGACCGTACCGAGCGCTGGTGGGGCTCGGGCTCCTTTTCCCTCGGGGAGCTCCCAGCACCTGCCTACCCCCACAACTGTGCTACTTGGGCCCCGCACACGCCTGCGCTGCTACACTGGGGTGCAGGTGGGGGATGAAGAGGTCTGAGTACTGTAAGGCTGGAGGGCTCTCCCTACCCCCACTCCCGGCAGGGCGCGCGTCCCCGGGGCTCCGCACCGGCCCTCGGCCGCCCCCGGCCGGGCCCCAGCGCGCACTCGCAGGGCTGCGGCGGCGGCGGCGGGGACACCGCGGCGGCGGGGAGGCTGCGCGCCGAGCGCAAGCCGCGAGCACAAACAGGGCGAGGAGGCTGGTGTGAGCGCCTGGGCCCGGTGCCAGCGCGCCGGGGCTGGAACACAATGTCCCGAGCGGGCGGGCGAGCGGGGAGCGAGAACAGCCTGACTCAGCAGCTGGGTAAGTGGGTGTGCTCGCTCACCAGATCAACCGCTCTTGCAGCCTGCGGTCAGCGACGACCCGACTCTCGGAGGCTCCCTCGAGCGGGGGGTGGGGGGAAGTTGGAGGGGAAGGCGGGCGCACAGCCGGCTCCCCGGCTCCCGCCCCTGCCTGCCGCGCGGGACCTCCACGTGGCCGTTTGCGTATCCCTCTGCCTGCTCGCCCCTGCGTTTCCAGCATCACAGGGCCCCCAGCCCGAGCGGAGCAGGCTCGGCTCCCCCCACCCCCGGCCCTGGGGAGAGGCGCTCTCCTCGTGCCACCGGGCAGGTGTGGCCTGGCCTACAGCTTCTGTGTCCCAAGTACCGTTTCCCCCAAAGCCCATCACTCTGGGAGACCTCTGGAGGTCTTGGTATGGGGGATGGAACTCATCATCCTAGAGGTGGGGGGTAGATATTTGTCCTAGGGTGGTGGGGAGCACAAGAACAGGATGCTGAGAGAAATGGGATATAGGGCAAGAAGATCTCCCCCACCTCTGTCCTTGGCTGACCCAGAGTTTAGAGTCTCTTCCTGTCCCCTCCCCTCAAAACCACTAGGCCCCTGAAGATTTCCTCAGAGGGAGAGAGAGCAGGTGGGGAGGTGCTTTGAAGCCTGAGACCCTGCTTCTCTGCCTTACCCACCCTCCCACCCAAAGCCACAACAAAGACCCATGAATCCTGCCACCCAGCCACAAAGCTACTCCTTCCTCTTCTGGGCCTGCTGTCCTGGAGGGGCCACTGTGAGGATGACAGCCCAGAGGTGGACTTTTCCTGGAGGCGTTGATCTGTCCCACACCCTCGCCTCCTGGGGTGTCTGCTAGGTGCCCCAGGGGACACGCTGTGCCTCGAGTGTGCCAGAGCTGGCAGGGAGGGGCTCCGTCCTCTGCTGAGTTCCAGGAAAGGCCCTGGCAGCCAGCACAGGCCTGGGCTCGAGGGCCTTGGCGGGTGGGGTTGGGGGAGGGACCCCAGGCAGCAGAAGCGCTTCACCTGGGCCTCATGCCCCTGGGCCATCTGATGGCATCTCTGGCATCCTCTGAGGAGATGGATGCCAATGCAGGCCTGGGCCATGGACCCCCTTCCCACACAGACAGTCATTTTTCCCTTATATGTGTTCATCCAGCCAGTGCTCACTGAATCTCCCAGCCAGAACGTGCCTTAACTGTACTCAACTCCAACCCTCTACCTAATGTATGAACTGTCCATGATATCCCAGGTCAGTCATTGTTCTGAAGCTGTCTGCATACCTACGGTGACAGGGACACTCACAAGGCAGCCCATTATCTCTGGGTTCAGTTACCTACGGGACACCTGTCCTCACATGACCTGGAAGTGGCTGAACTCATCTTCATATTGCTCGCACCAGCTCTTCCCCTTTACCCACGGTGACTTTCCCATCGCCCAAACTCACGATGAAGGTGGGTTAATTTTTTTTTTAAGATTTTATTTATTTATTTGACACAGAGAGATCACAAGTAGAGAGGCAGGCAGAGGGAGAGCGGGAAGCAGGCTCCCTGCTGAGCAGAAAGCCCAATGTGGGGCTCCGATCCCAGAACCCTGAGATTATGACCTGATCCGAAGGCAGAGAGGCTTAACCCACTGAGCCACTCAGGGTCCTGAAGGTGGGTTAATTTTTAACTATTTTTTCTCCTTCATCATCCTATACCCAAACTCCTCCCTTTGTTACTTTTATTACAAGATGTATTGTTCCTTATTTTTCTCATCCACTTCTTCCTCTCTATCCCAGACGTTCCACCTTTGGCTCAAATTCCCACAGCCTCTGCTGCACCTTTCTGACCCATGTTTTTCCTTTCTCCTAACTAGCCTACTGGAAAACTGTATGTTTTCAACTTCAGACTCCTCAGCCAAGCACACTGGGTACACAATTCTCTCGGCTGTGTGTTCCACATGAGGGGATCTGGGCTCATTCGTGGTGTGCCCAGATCACAGAATCTAGCCCTGGGCCTAGTTCATAGCAGAAGGGCAGCAGATATTAGTCAAGTGACCAACCCACTTGACTGTGCTCTTCTCTCATTTTTCTCTCCTGACTTGGCCTCCTCATTCCCATCGAGCCTGCTGGTTCCTGGTACTTGCTCAGGCCTTCTGTTTTGAAAAGTCACAATTTTTAATCTACCCAATCTTCAGAGAGGGTGGGGAAGGGAGAAGCAGACATCCAAGTTAACGTGAAGGAGTCTGTGCCAAATGCCAACTGCAGAGCCCTTGAGTGCCTGCTGGGAGCAGAAAACCACTGAGGGGGGTGGAAGGCCAAAAGGGGAGTGGGCACAACCAGTGACTTTGGGTTTATAGAGGGGTCTTTTCACGGTTGGAGAGTCCAGCCTGCCTAGCTCTGGGTCCCTGGTCTGATGCCCATGAGCCTTCAAAATCCACCTCCTGCAGGAAGGCTCCGATCATTTCCACCCAATGTTGATCATTTTGTCAGCTTCCCTCAGAGCCTTATGAGCTGCCTTCAGTCTCTTTACTTTATTGCTTATTTTGTCTTGTAATATTTTCAACCCCATAGATTATAAATTCTCTATAATCTATATAGTATCTCATTTACTTATTTAATATAATCTATTTATTTTGAGAAGGAAGCATAAAGTAGGACATTCCAACTTTGGAGGGCACATAAACCTGGATCTGGATTCTAATACTTGGTTGTTTGGCGTTGGGCAAGTCTCTCAACCTCTCTGAGCCAGTCTCTTCATCTAAAAAAGTCGCAAGTGATACCTACCTTGCAGACGAGGGGCAAAGATGACACAGAGAATACAAAGGGCCAAGAAAGTGCCTGTTGCATAGTGGTCAGACAATGGCTTGTTTTCCTTTCCTGTATGGCCGGAGTCTTTCCGGTATTGGGAGACAAAGTTCCGTAACTAGTCCCCTCCATAGTGGAACACTTTTAAGCGTGAAAAAGGACACTATTAATCATTACACTGGTTCCACAGACTTGACCCGGGGCGCAAGGCCATCCTACCCTAACTTACAATGACGGGTAGGGTAGGGTTCGGATCCCGAGGCACCGTAGCCCAGCGCCTAACATTAAGGCGCCAAGCAGAGCCCAAGCTCATTGAGCGCTTGTTGAATGAGCAGAACCGGTCCTCCCTTCAGTTTCGTGCTGCAGCAGCGAGTGGAGAAGCAGATTGAAAAGCCCGCCCCCGCCGCCTCCCCACCCCCACCCAGGTCCCAAAGTCTCCGGTAGCCTCCTTTCTCGAAGGTCTTCTCCAGCCCGCTTCCCCCGCCCTCGGTTGCCGTGGAAGCAGTGACGTGTACGTGAGGGGCGTGATCTCTCTCCATCCTCTCCCGGAGCCCTGGCTCCTACAGACCCAGACTAGAGGAGAGGAGGAGATTGGGGTCTTCGAACCTACCGCCCGCCTCCGGGCCTGGAGCTAGCCACGCCCACCTGGCCGCGCGCTTCCCCGCGCTTCCCCTCCCGCGCACCGCGGACGCGTGGCTCGCTGGAGGGCGGCCGCCCCGATCCGCAGCCCTCCCGGCGCCGGTGATCTGGCTGGGGTCCGGAGAATGCCGGCTTCAGCCTCTGGGGTTCCTTTCCACCCCTTCACCCTCGCCGGGCCAATGGATCCCGAGAACGCGGGCGGGCGCACAGCCCGGGCCCGCCCCTTCCCGGGCAGCCCTAGGCACGCTCCGCGTTCTGGGGAGTTGTCGGGAAGGGTGGGAGCCCGAGGGGCGCCGGGGTGCCGCGAAGCGCGGGAGGGAAGGGGTTAAACAAGGTGCCGGCTCCAGGCGCAGCGGGAGTGGGGGGAAGGGAGCGAAGGGAAAGTGAGAGCGGGGGTGGGGGACGGGAGGGGGGACGGGAGCGAAAGAACATCCTGTGCCCGCCGCCGGATGCGCGCCTGGGGAGGAGGTAGTCCGGCGGGTGGGGGAGCTAGAGGAGGGGAGGCCCGGGGCGGGGAAAGGCTTGGCCTCCGCCCCCCCCACCAACCCGGCCCTTCTCTGGGGGCGCCTCTTCCAGGGCTTTCGCTGCGTTTCTCCCGGTCCCCACGCCTTCGCTGGAGTAACGAGCTACCGAGAGGCCCCCGAATCTGGTTCCTGGGCCGGGGTAAGCGCCAGCTGGGGAAGGGACGGTCTCGGAGAGTGTGGGTCTACGTCAGGGTGCGGGCGGCACCCCCAGTCTTTCGCCTCTCCGCTTTCTCGCTTTCTATTGGGGCGGGGGGGGGGGGCTCACACGTGTGAATTGCACCATGTTCACCGAGAGTCACAACATAGGTTCTCAAATTCAGTCTGACAGCGGCACTTCCCGTAGGTGTCAATAGACCCGTATTCCGCAGAAGGAAACTGAGGCTCAGATTATGGAATTTGCCCAAACCCAAGCCCTTCAGGACTCCACTGAGCTTTTCATTATAGAATACGCTAATTTCCCCTTGGCTTCAAGCGCCGGTCCCTTCCAGAGTCCCCCATCGTAATGGCCTAGCATTGTCTTGCACCGTAGGCCCCCAATAGTACATTGGGCTTTTCTAGTTAACTAGGCTGAAACACTCATTTACCAGAGGCTGGTAGTTTGAGGTTTCATAGGTGGGGAATAGGCTGATAAGTATTTGCGGGGAGGCCTTTAAAGGGGGCTCCAGAGTTGTTCAAGGCAATTGAATGGGTTAGGGTTGCTGGGACTGATTAGCCTGAAGAAGAGCAGAGTGGGAGGGGTAGGTGGGATGAATAATGTGTCTTTCAGGTGTCATTGAGGCCCACCATCTGTGTACTCACTGCTTTCCCACACCCAACACTTTTGTCCTGGTGAAACCTGCTTGTGATGGTAATTATTACAGTTGACATTTGATGGGCTCTGCGTGCTGGGTGGTTTCAAGTACCTAATCCTCACAAACAACCCCATGAGACAGACATTATTATTCCCATTTTACAGGTAGGGAAAGTCAGGTACAAAGAAAGCACAAAACTAAGTGGCTGAACTGGTTTTGAACCCTGGTAATCTGGCTAGAGCCCCCTCTCCTTCACTAAACTAAATTGCACCTGCCAGTGATGGGAACAACAGCTTTGAAAGTAGAAAGCTAGGCCAGATGACAGAGGTGTGTTGTCGGGCAGCCCAGGACTTTTTGCCTTGGTGAAGGCAAGTAAGAAACTTGGTGGCTGACAGTGTGTGTATATGGAATCTCAGACTTCTCTCTAGTCAGTGATTCCAGATCTTTGCATTTGACAGAAGAAACAATGCAAGGAAACAAAAGCCACATTCCTGCAAAGTTGCAGCTTTCATTTAGGCACCCTAAGAACATTCAAAACACAACTACCATCTATTAGTATCATCATTTCATAAAAGCAAGTGCATTTTAATTCCCAAAATAAGAAAGACTCATCTAAATAAAAAGCAGTCATTCCCAAGGAGGGACAGTCATTGACTTCACACCAACAAATGGACTTCCCTCTGTTTGGTTTTTTTTTTCCACTTTGCTGTAAACTAATGAAAATGTCACTCTGGGCATGGCCTCTGCCTCTCCATCCCTCTGCATCATTTGAGAGCAGAACCAAAAGAAGTGGGCCTTAGGTGTAGCAGAAAAGTGTTAGATTAAAGCCAAGAAGGAACTCCTTTTTCGGAAACCTTTAAAGAACAGGTAAGCACAGCATTTGCTTAGGAAACGAGGGTTGCAGAATCAAGTCCATGGACTGGAGAGGCCAGTAGCCCTGGGTGCTACCCCAGAGAAAGGCAGGAATCTTGTTCTGAAGGATCTAGCCTCAGATCCACTAGGGTCGCCTTAAAACCTAAAGCTGTCCCAACAGGCAGCCATTTCCTGCCTGGAGTTCATAGGGCATGACAGGTGGTTTTATGGCAGCTGGAGACCTCCAAGGGCCTCTGTTACCCCTCCTTGCAGTAGTCACCCACCTTGGGGCTGGGTAGAGTGCTACGAATGACCTTGAGGAGGACCAAGAACAGTAGAGAGGAAGGAAAGAGAACAGCCACCTGGCAGTTGCCTACATCCTGGGGTGTGATGGGTGAAGGCTCTGGGCAGGCAGGACTTGCTGGCTGCAGCAGCCTGAGGATGCTGTTTCCCTCCTTCCCCACCTCCTTCAAGCCCAGGTAGCCCGGGGCCTAGAACCTTCCAGCAGGAGCTCAAAGCCAAGCAGGTAAAGCCCTCTTCTGGCACAACAATGCTCCATGCTGGTCCTGGGCCTGAGCCTGGCTTGGGACTTGTCACCTCCCTGTTTTGTATAAGAAGGCGAGGCTGCAGGGTATGGGGACAAGCAGGGAAGGGGAAAAGAGAGAAGGGTCTGCTCTCACCTGCCCTATCCTATTGAGAGAGACCAAGTCCTCCAAAGTGGGATTCTCATGTTTCTGGAATAGTGGCATTTTTCTGACTCCCCAGGGGGCCTGAAGCCTCATCTCATCCTGTAGGGTTGAATGGGACAGCGTGCTGGGTGCTAGGGTGTGGAACCCTGAACTGTGATACTCCAAGATTTAGGTCCCCATCATGGAAAAGCATACACCTACCCAGATTGTAATCCTGGAGTTAGAGAATGATAAATGTGGATCCCCCCAGTTGCAAACACTCACAGACTATGCCAGACAGGGGCAGTCCCTTCCTCCTCCATGGTCACACTGGCCAAATGGGCCTTGAGCCCCTGTACCCAGATTCTCTTGTCATGGTTCTGCCCTCAAGTCCTCAAAGAATGACAGAAGTCATGATTTGAGCACCTAAGTGCAAGACTTTACCGGTTGTTGGAGATGCGGAGAGGGCTGCCTTCAAGAGCTTCTGGCCAGACGGGTAGATATTACCTACTACAGGGGAACTACAGCTGCCGAAAATGATGGGTTTGCCTGAGGACTGCAGGACTTTGTGAAGTGCTTCCCTTGATGGAAGGGGGCCCTGCCTGCAAAGCACCTCGAGGCCCAGCAGTGGATCTATGGTGAGGAAATCAAAGATGGGAAGCCCTGCAGTGAGAGAAAGGTGTTGCTTATGGGCATATCCCAAATACCCCTCCCAGAAACTTCCAAAAGAACCAGGCCAGAAATTGGGCCTCTGCTGCCCTCTAATGGAGGAAAGCAGCGTCTAGAGCTGCCTGCCGGGACCCAACAACCAACCTGCTTCCCCTAAAGGAAAGGGGATGTGGGGGACCTTCCTGCCCACCCCCCCCACCTGACTTTTTATTCGCCTAGAGTCTTGAGCTTCATTTCCAACAGCCTCTGAAGACAAATATTTTCCCCTTCCAAGCACTCTTGGTTGTCCTGTTTCCTGATCACCGCCCTCCATTCCGTTTCCCCAGTTTCCTTTGTTGCCCAGGTTCTGATGCTGGTATCCTGGTTCCTGGCCCACCAGAGTTCTGGTTCCAGAAGGCCCTTGCCAGGTGCCTTGGGCCTCGCTCCCACCCGGGCGCAAGGCCACACTGAAGACATGGGTATGAGCATCCCCCAGTACCTGGGGCAAATGGACATCCGCAAAGGTGTAGTGGGCTTGGCCACAGGTGCTGGGTTCATCTATCTGCTCTACAAGGCCATCAAGGCCGGTATCAAATGCCAGCCGCCCCTCTGCACTGCCTCACCCATCTGCATCGCCCGTGAGTGTGCGGGCCCTAGGGAGAGGGCTCTGCCCCAGGAGGCGCCTGCTCCCGAGGCCTCCAGTGTGGGAGGGCCCAAAGGTGACTCCTCCAAGTTCCTCTGTCCTTCCTTCCTCTTCTCCATCTGCCTCCAACCCACCATAGAGATGCTAGCTCCAAGCCCCCAGGGAGTAGATGGCACTCTAAGTGTATCCTTGGGCCTCATCTGGCAGGTCTCCTGATTCTGCCTGCCCTCCAGCTCCCAGGATGCCCCTTCTTGGACACCTGGCATTAGCAGTACTCCTTAAGGGAAGGCTGGGCCACCTGCATGCCGAGAGCCTCCACTAGTCCGCAGAAGAAGCACCCTTCTGCAAGACTTGTTCATTGCCATCTGTTGGGCTGTCACTGCTGTGCAGTGATTATGATGAAAGAGTGCACATGACTGCCGTAGCCCAGCAAATTGTTATAGTAAACATACAAAACTAGGACACTTAATGATCTGAATGACACAGCATTAGACATAGCGCCCCTCTCGCAACACACACAGCTCAGCTCTACATGGGGGGGTCCTGCATAGAGCAAGAAGGCATCTTCAGAAAAGGCAAGGCAGCCTCATCCCCAGGTCTCTCTACCCCGCTTCCCAACCCCATTCTTTGATGACTTCTGAGTCCGCAGCCTGAATTGGGCTGGGGTGGCTGTCTAGGCCTGGCAGTGGAGCGCGAGCGGCACGGGCGGGACTCGGGTGAGCTCCGGAGGCTGCTCAACTCCTTGGAGTACAAACAGGATGAGTACGCCAAGAGTATGATCCTGCACAGTATCACGCGCTGTGTGTACTTGCTGGAGGCCGAGGTGAGGGCAAGGAAGCAGGAGGCCCCTCCCAGCCAGCCCAGCCCCCGGGGGCTATGCCCAATCCCTACCCTCCTGGCTGGCCACACTGTGTCCTGGGACCTGTCTCTCTGGCCGATGGCGGGAGGGCTTGTGCTGAGGGGTCTTGTTGACATGGGGGGTGGATGCAGTGGGCCCAGGACACCCGCTTCTCCTGCCTCTTCTGTCTCTCCTGGCCCACTGCAGGCCTCCTCTTGTACTGCTGATGACATAAGCTTGGTGGGCTCCATGCTGGATGAGGAGGACAACAGTGTCAAAATCCAAGCTCTGAACACACTTAAAGCTTTCTCTGGCATCAGAAAATTCAGGCTCAAAATCCAGGTGAGCCCAGAGGCAAGTGGTGGATTAGAGCACACAAGATGTCCATAGTCCTTGGGTTCCTTAATGGGCATAGGGCAAATGGTCATGTTCCAGAAGTTGTTTGGGTCTGAGTCTGTGATCCAGAAATAAGCTTTTCCTTTGTAATAAGTGAGACCCTCGGGGGTCATCAGTCTTTGACTCTCCGGCTGAAACTGAACTGGGATGCTGCTGGAGTGTCTCTGAGCCCTAAACAGCAGAAAGCACAGAGTCTTTCTGATACCAACTAATTCTACCACACCCGTGGGGGTGTCCAACAATTCAACTCAATTCTGACACTGTCTACCTGGGGTTAGTGCAGAGACCCCACGGGTAAAGGACAATGGACAGTCCCACAAGACCTCCCCCCCTCCCCCATTTCCCATGCTTGTCACAAGTGCCTGTATATTCAGCTATAAATTTAGACTTCCTCCTCTGGTTTGCTAATTCACTAGAATGACTCACAGAACTCAGGAAAACACTTAACATTTACCTGTTTATTAGGAAAGGTACAACCGAGGAGTGGTCAAATAGAGGAGTCATGTAGGGCAAAGTATGGGGGGAAAGGATGCGAAGCTTCTGGACCTTCTCTAGGCAAGCCACCGTGTTAGCCCCTTGATGTGTTCACCAACCCAGAAGTTTGCTGAGCCCTGTCATTTGGGGGTATTTATCAAGGTTTCATTATGTAGGTGTGATTGATGAATCATTGGCCATTGATAAGCGAACTCAATCTCAAACCCCTCCCTTCCTCCTTCAACCCCCTAGTCATGGCTTGGCCTTTCTGGCCACGAGTGCCCCCATCTGGAAGCTGTCTACCATCCACCAAGAGTCACCCAATGAGCATAAGGTTTGGAGTAACTAAGAGAATAATAAAAGGTTCTTCTATTGGACAATTATGAGGATATTTTTAAAAAAGATATTATTTATTTTAGAGAGAGAGCAAAGGGAGGGGCAGTGGGAGGGAGAGGCAGAGAATCTCAAGCAGACTGTGTTGAGCACAGAGCCTGACCCAGAGCTCTATCTCAGGACCCTAAGATCGTGACCTGAGCCGAAACCAAGTTGGTTGCCCAGATGACTGCCACCCAGGCACCCACTCCCCTCAATTCAAGGATTTTAGGAGTTCTGTGCCTAAAACCAGGGACAAGGATCAGATATACCAACTCCCACCCCTGTACTGTGTTACTCTGATCCTGGTGACTAAGCCATGGATTCCTTCACTACCACCACATAGAGAAAATAGAAGCCACGAAATGTTCCCAGGCTTACTTGTTTCCCCATCCATCCTTTCTTCCTGATGCTATGAAAACATGGCTTTCTTCCTGTCTAGGATCAGTCCTGGATCCCTTCCCCTTCTTTAATGGCCTCTCTCCTTAATTAGCCTCTTTGAAATGGCCTCCCCTCTACTCCCTCCCATTAGGATTCAACATGCTCTCATTCTTCCAATCTTAAACAACCCCCTCCAAAAAAGAACCCCTCTTCCTTCCTTGAGTTCCAAATTTCTCTCTAGCAATTGGTTTCTCCTGGATGAAAAATCAGTAAAATATTGAAGACTTAACATTTTATATATGGACCATGGAAAGAACCATAAAACAAAATGCATGGCTGAGAACTAGAACTTGGCCAACAGGTTAGGTGTTCCAGAGACTCTCCCTGATCCCAAACTATACCTCCCAAACAGAGACAATTACTTACTGCATGTTTTGTGCATCGATTCCTTGACTTTCTGTATAGTTTGGCTGTATATTCAGGTATCCTATTCTATCAGGGCAAGGCAAAATGTCAAGAATAGGCAAAATGCCATTTGGGACTTTTTAAGCTCCTTTATGTATTTCCAGTTTTATACTGGAAATACATAGTTGGTAGTCTGTGGTTTGCCTCTCCCCCTACCCCAGCATTGAAGGATTGACCTTTTTTGGTGTGGAGAGCTGTTTCCTCATCTTCCACTGCTATATAGTTCTAGTTCATGAATATCCTGCAATTATATTTATCCACTTGCCCGTGGGTGGGCCCTGAAATTGTTTCCGCATTGTGTCATGAGGCTTCTCGTACACATCTCCCTCTAGGACAGAGGAGTAGCTCTAGGATCCATATGCAGGAGTGGGATGGCTGGGTAACAGTGTACGCCCAACTTCTCAAGATTTACGCACTCTACCAGCTCTGCCTGAGTCTTCCCATTGCATTATATTTCCTCCCCCAAATTTTATATTCTCACACTCTGATTTTTGGCAACAAGCTTTTTTGGAGAGGGGAGCCTGGCTGGCTCAGTCATCAGAGCATGCGACTCTTGATCTCGGGGTCATGAGTTCAGTCCCCATGTTAAGGGTGAAGCCTACCTAAAAATATAAAGAAAAAACATTTTTTGGGGGGCAGGGAAGGTCTTGGTCTCCACTTGCTGTCCACCTCTACTTTCTCCCCAAACCACCAGATCCAGGGCCAACACCTCCACTTAGATATCCTAGGGACCCTCTAACCCAGCATGTCCAAAATGGACCTTGTCCCATTCCCTAAGTCAGACCACTCTATCCCAAGGGATCTGATCCCATCAACTCCTCACTTGGTATTTCTCAGGGCTGTCAGCATAAAGAGCATGATCTCCACCTCCCTGCCACAGTCCTAGCCATTCATACCGTATGTTTCATGCTCTCCCGACCCCCCAGGCCTTACACTTGCTGTTTCCTCTGCCTGAAACACCACCCAGACAAATTCTTAACTGTCCTTCAGGTTTCAGCGGATAGGAAGGGGTTGGGGCAGGCAGAAACTGGTACTAATGGGAATACTGTGAATACTCCAGGATTCTAGCTCTCCTTTTATGTGGGCTCACAAAAAATATAGCTTGTGGGGTTGTCTGTCTTTCCTAAGCATCTTGCCTCTCAGAAGCCAAGATCCCTTTGTTCATTGAACAGATGTATATTGAGCACTTACTTTTTGTTCAGGCACTGAAGATGCAACAGCAAGGAGGAAAGATCCCCCTCCCCGGGGGAAAGTTACATTCTAGCAGGGCAAGACAGGCAATACACAAATTAGTGAAATATACAGTATGTTTCGTATAACAAATGGAGGGAGAAAAATAAAAGTAGGGCCATAAGGAGGCAGGTATGAGGGTGGTACAGTTTCAAAAGAGAAAATTTGAGGGACTTAGAGCTTGATGAAGAGTTCTTAGAAATTTCTAACACCAAAAGCATGATCTAAAAGAGAAAAAAAAGTGGATACACTGGACTTCATCAAAACTAAAAACATATGCCTTGTGGGGGACCCTCTTAAGAGGATGAAAAGACAAGCTGTAGTCAGGGAGGAAATATTTGCAAAGCACATATCTGACAAAGGAGTCCTATCTAGATCATATAAAGAGCTCTCAAAACTCAACGTTAAAAAATCCAGTTAGAAAATGGGCAAAAAACGTGGAGATAACTGCACTGAAGAAGATCTACGAGTTGCAAATAAGCCCATGAAAAGATGTTTAACATCAGTAGGCATCAGGGAAATGCAGATTATCACCACAACGAGATAGCACTCTACACCTGTGAAATGGTCCAAACTCAAAATTTGTGACAATGCCACATGCTCGTGAAGATAGAAATGGACTCTCTTGTATGTTGCTGGTGGGAATGTAAAATGATACAGCACTCACTCTGGAAAATAGTCTGGCCATTTCTTTAAAAAATGAATCATCAGGGTGCCTAGGTGCCTTGGTCAGTTGAGCACCCGACTTTCTATCTCAGTTCTGATCTTGACCGTAGGGTCATAATAAGTTCAGGCCCTGCGCTGGGCTCCTTGCTGGGTGTGGTGCCCACTTAAAAAGCAAAAACAACAAAAAACAAACAATGCATTCACCAAACAACTCAGCAGTTGCACTCTAAGGCATTTATCCTAGAGAAATGAAAACTCGTCCCCACAAAAGCCCATAAGCAATTATTTGTTGGCACCCCTCTTGTACCAGTCAAGAACTGGAAACAACCAAAGTGTCTCTCAATAGATAAATGGTTCAACTGTGCAAATGCACACCACGGAACACTCCTCAGAAATAAAGGGGAATGAACTATTGATACAACAACTTGGATCTTAAGGACATTCTACTGAGTGAAAAACCAATCTCAGGAGGTCACAAAGCAGGACTCAACATGTAACATTCTCGAAGGGACGAAATTACAGAGATGGAGATTGGATGAGTGGTTACCAATGGGTAGAGCTGGTTTTGGTGTGTGTGGAGGGGGAGGGTTATGTGACTACAACAGAGTCCCATGAGGGAAATCTCTGTGGTGAGGGGACAACTCTGATGGAACAATCTGTTGACAGCCGTGGTGGTTACATGAATCCCCATATGTGACAAAATGACAAAGACGGTACAGACACCTTGCATCAGTACTGATATATGCAGTGTTGATACTGTATGTAAGTACATAAGGTTAACCATTGAGGGAATCTGGGGGAAGAGCCCACAGGATGTGTCTATGCTATTTTTGCAAGTTCCTGAGAATTAATAATTATTCAAAAATAAAAAGTTTCAAAATAAAAAGTGTGTTGCCTGTGACAGTGCTGTGGAGAAGAATGAAATAAAGATGGAGGATAAGGAAGGCTGGGTGGGGAGTGGTTGCAGTCTTAAAAAGGGTAGTGGTTGGGGAAGGCCTGACTGGGAAGGTGACATTAAAGCACAGTCTTGAAGGAGGTAAGAGAGTGAGCTCTAACTATCTGGAAGGGAGAGCATTCTAAGTAGAGAAAACAGCCTGTGCAAAAACAAGATAAGTGTGTACTTGGCATGCTCAAAGAATGACTAAGAGACCATTGTGACAGCAACCGTGGGAGCAAAGAAGAGAAGAGGAGATGAGGTCAAAGACATTGTAAGGGGAGAGGGGCAGGCCATATTGGACCGCGTGAACCACTGGAAGGACTTTAGCTCTTACCTTGAATGAACTAGGGACAGAAGCAGAAGAGGGACATGTCTAACATGTCTGCTGTTCTGGAAATAGACGGGGGAGGATGGAAGCCGGGAGACAGGAGGCTATTGGAGAAATGTAGGTGAGAACTGATGGTGGCTTGGAACAGGTGGTAGACGCAGCTTGATAGACCTCGCTGGATCTTGACAAAACCTGTTGACAGATTTTGAAGGTAGAGCTGACAGAATTTTCTGAAGGACTAGAAAGGCAGTGTGAAGATAAAGTCGTTAAAGAGGATTACAGAGTTTTGACCTGAGTAGGGGGAAGGGAGTTGTGACCAAAAGCAGAGGCTGGGAGGCTGATGGGTATGTGTTAACTCTGAGAGGTCGAGCAGGCATTCTGGGAAGGGGAGTCTGACTGGCTCAGTCGGTGGAGCGTGCAACTCTCCATCTTGGAATTGTGTCTTTGAGCCCCGTGTTGGGTATAGAGATTATGTAAATATAAAATCTAAGAGAGCGAAAGAGAAAGGAAGGAAGGAAGGGAGAAAGAAAAAAGCCTTCTGATAAGAAGTGGAATTGACACCAGAATATGTCTGAGTTTTCTCAGAAAGGTTTGGGATAGAGACAGAAATTTGAAAGGCACCAGCATCAACAGTATTTAACACTGAGTCTGGATAATAACACTGAAAGAGTGAGGAAGACAGAGAAGGAAAGGTTGGGCAGAAGAACCAGGAAAGGAGTTCGTGGAAGAGAAGCCAGGTGCAGAAAGGACGCAGGTGTGGCCAACTAGGTCAAGTCATGTTGAGAGTTGAAGTTAAAGAGAGTTGTCTACTGGGTTTGGGCTTGGGCATCATAGGTAGGGGTAGGGGAAGAGTGAACACAGAGGCTGGGATAGTGTTGGGGATCACCACATAAAGGCAGACCCTTCCCTCCTCATCCCCTCTACCCGACCCCCCCACCCACCCTCCAGGAACACACCATCAAGGTACTGGAACTGATCTCTACCATCTGGGATTCGGAGCTCCATGTTGCAGGCCTCAGACTCCTCAACAGCCTCCCACTGCCTGACTACGTACATCCACAGCTGCGACGGGTGATGCCTGCCTTGATGGAGATCCTGCAGTCCAACTATATCCTGGCACAGGTGCCTAAGTACCATGGCCCTGGCCCTGCCCCTCCTGACCAGCCCTGCCTGGCCTAGCACCTGGAGGGAGGAGCGGAGAATTGTGTCTTCCCTGCTCGGGCCCACTTTGACCTGCCTTCTCATGCTTTACTCTTTCTTTTATTCAGGTGCAAGCCATACGATTGCTGAGCTACCTGGCACAGAAGAATGACCTTCTGTATGATATTCTCAACTGCCAGGTGAGAAAGGAACTGAAGAAAGGTTGATGGATACCAACTCACATCCTAGGGAAGGAAGAATCATGGATACCCCAGGCAGACTCAGTCCTCACAAGATCATCTTGTTTCTCTTCCTGCCTTTGTGCTAGATATATTGACAACCATCCCCTCTTCCATTCTCCCAATAGAATGAGAGTTCATTTTGTTGAGAGGGGGATTCTCTTTAAGGGGCTTTCTGAACTCTGAGAGCCAGGAATCCAGGTGACAAAACAAAAGTAAATGTAGGTATTTTCATATTAGAGAAAAATTACTTATAACCATTATTAGGATAGACAGGGTCACTGCATAATAATGGTTCAGAAGGATAAAGGAACTCTAAACTTATATGAACCCCATAACATAACCTCAAAATTTATATGGCAAGACATGATAGGATGACAAGGAAATATTTTCCTTTTAATTTTTTTATGCTTTAGTAAGATACAGCAAAGAGACAAAATGTAATATTTAAACATAGTGGCAATTTTATATATATACATACACACACAGACACATTGTGAAAAGGATTCTCATCATCTAGTTGATGAACACATCTATCACTTCACATATGTATCTTTGTGTGTGTGAGAACATTTAAGTTCTACTCTCAGCAAATTTCAATTATCTAATACAGTGTTATTAACTATAATCACTATGTTTTACATTAGATCTTCAGACTTTATTTTTTAAAGAGAGTGAGAGCACAAACTACAGGGGGAGGGGTAGAAGGAGAGAGAGAATCTCAAACGGGCTCCACAGCCAGCATGGCTCCCAACACAGGACTCAATCTCAGACGCTGAGATCATGACCTGAACCAAAATCGAGATTTGGAAGCTCAACTGACTGGGCCATCTAGGTGCCCCCAGACCTTATTCAATTTATAGCTTGTACCAATGTCTGTCTCTTTCTTCTACACAACCAGCACCTAGTAACCACTTTCCTACTCTGTTTCCAAGTGTGAATATTTATTTGTTTACTTACTTACTTATTTACTTATAGATACCACCAATAAGTGACACCATGCAATATTTGCCTTTCTTTGTCTGGCTTATCTCACTCAGCATGATGTCCTCAGAGTTCACCTATGTTGTCACAAATGGCAGGATTTCCTTCTTTCTCATGTCTGAATAATTATAAGGAAAAATTGACACATCCCCCATCACAATGGAAGATTTGGGAGATTAATTTTTTCAGCAGTTAAGAGATAAAATCCTAAAACCAGTAAGGGTATATTTGCTGTGAATAATACAAATAAGCTTGAGCCATTAGATACACCTAGAACATTCTATAATTAGTAAGCATATATTCCTCTCGAGCACACAAAATATTTATAAAAATCAACCACATGCTAAGCTGTCATGTTGGACTCAACAGGTTTCCCAGAATCAGTATTATGATCCTATCTCTCAAGTTTGATGACCACAGGGCCATTATGTTGGAGAATGACAATGAAAGGAAAACTAAAAAATTCCTATACGGTTGAAACTGAGATTTGGGTGTACTGGGGAGTTGAGACAATAGGAAGATGGAAGAGGGAGAACTTCAGAACTTGTCTTGGATTTCTTTGCCATGGTCTCTCTACTCCCATCACAGGTGCACTCCAACTTCCTGAACCTGTTTCAGTCCACACAGCCCGGGAGTCTGCTGTTTGAGGTACTGGTGTTTGCTGAGCGGCTAAGTGAGGGCCGGAATTCACCCCATTACCGTGCTGTGAAGTGGCATTACAATGAACAATCTTTGCATGAAGCTCTCTTTGGGGATGAGTCACGACTGGCAGATCGGCTGCTCGCCCTGGTCATCCACCCTGAGGAGGAAGTTCAAATCCAGGCCTGCAAGGTCATAGTCAGCCTGCAGTGCTCCCAGGATGTGGGAGTCCGGCCCTCTTCCTGCAGGCCCAGTCATTCCTACTTTAATAGCGGGGAAAATAATTAAGGAGAGCCAATAAATGACTATGGGAGAAAATCTTGGAGCAGTTTCTGTCTAGGGTCTTCCAAGGGCTGGCTGTAGATTTCATCCCTGAGCAGGTCAAAGCATGGGCACATCTCCCAAAACATATCCCCACTTCCCTGTTAAGGGAACAGATTCTCTTATCCCCTTGCTGCTTTTCCAATTTGAATATGGAGCCAATGCTTAGAGGGAATTTCAGAGAGAAGTCATGTTTGGGGACTGAGGCCAAAGATAATCAACAGGAGACAGTATTGCACTGGGTTCCTCCAGATGGCCTAGCCTGGGCCACAGCAGCCAACCACCTCCAAATCTTAGTGGCTTAAAAAATGACAAGGTTATTTATCACAGCCCCTAGCAGGTCAGCCAGTGTGTGGGGGAGCAGGTATCTTATTAAATCATCATCTCTCAGTGACCAAGGCTGAGAGGGGCTCTTAATGTGATCTACAACTCCTAGAGAAGGAAAAGGGAATGTGGCAGTGATCCCTGGCTCTTAAAAGTTAGACCAGAAATGATGCTCCCCATTTCTGCTCACATTTTGCTAGCCAAAGGGCATAGGGAAGATCAGTCTTACCACGTGTCCAAGGAAGAACTGAAAGTATTTGGTGACGGCAGAATTTTAGCGACTGCAGGCAACGGGAAGAGTGAGAGCTCTGGAGTCAGACTCTCAGGTTCAAATCCCAGCTCTGTCACTTACTAGCTGTGTGACCTTGGGCAAGCCATTTACCCTATTTGAGCCTCAGGCCTCCCCTCTTCCAGAAAAAGAATATAATAACAGTACTTATCTCATGAGGCTGTTGGGAGGATTATATGGGGATCATAGGAATTAATGAATGTAAGACACAGTGCTCTGTGTGCAGAGTTATTCATCAAAGGTCAAAGATTGAGAGAGTGAAAGATCGGCACTGGAAAGGTCGTGAGGGCATCACCTCTGAGGTTTCTCCAGTTTCTTTGGGTTACAGGCACTGGGGAGTCCCAGAACCCTCTATGAAGCCCCCTTCATGAAATGCCACTGGAACTTAGTTTTAAAAACCAGAGTGACTGTGTGAGTCATATAAAAACCATAACCATGAAGCCTCTAGAAACAAGAAGACTGTCAAACCAAATATGGTCACCAGTTTTCTGATTTTTCCTGATTTCACCTATTTTCATTGCATTTCCCACTTACTCATTCATTGTGTGATCTTGAGCCCTTGCTGGAAAACAAGCAGTGGTGGTTGCTGATGGCTTAAGAAATCATTAGGAGAAAACTCTAAAATTGGAGTGTTCCATCTGCTACTACTTGATTCAGGAGGAAGAACATGTTGGCCCAGCTATGGAACACTGTTGTTCTTCGGAGGCAAGATTTAAAACCACAGTCTAGTCCAAGGCCAACCCTGGCATTTTGCAGAAGGAAAAAACAAACCCAAAGAGGGAAAGTGACTTGCTCAAGGTTACATGATTGGCCTGGGGCCAGAATAGGGTTAGAACCCCCTTAGTCTTGGGCTTTTTGCTTTCTGGTTCCTTGGGCTGAACCCCCTGGGAGTGGACCATGGATTCTAAACCAGAATCTGTGGCAGTTGAGAAGGACGGTGCTTCTGGTTTATAGGGGTCCATTTGGACTGAACTACTTAAGGACATAGAATTTCTGACCCAGAACTTCATCCCTTGGGTGGGGGGGGGGGATGGTTGTTGATGAAGATGGGCTGAACAGAGAGCCAACCTCATCACCATCTCCCAAAGTTTGACTTGTCACCCTGAGTGGCTATCACTACCAGATCTGAATCCTCAGCCCTTGTCTCTCTCCTGAGTTCAGGCCTGAGGCTGCCTCTTCCTGCTTCTTGGCTATACTACAGTCACCCCAGTGGAACTTGTCAAAAGCAAACACCATCCCATCCACCCCTCATCCCACTCCCATGTTCCCATGTCACCAGCGAAGTATTGGGCATCACCTTCAACTTCTCTCCACCACATCCAACCAGCCATTCCAAACATCCCACATCTATCCAAATTCTTTATTTCCCACTGCTGCTACCCTGTGTCCTCCATCAGGACTTTTGGGTATCATTTTCTACTTCTGTTATCCATTCTCTCCAGCCCAACATACTCTAGGCTAATCTCAGAACCCCACATTACATCATCCTCAAAAACATTCAGGCGTTCCCTACTGTCGTAATGAACTTTTTCTCAAACCCAAAGCCAAGTCTCATCATCTGACAAGTATAATTGTACTTATACCAAAAGTAGGTTGAGTTCTGTCCTCAAAGATTGGGCCACTGCCCCCCACCCTTTTTTAACATGATGGCACCAAATGAATTAGCTTTGTATTTAAGGTCCTTCATGATCTAGTCCTATTGCTTGCCCCTAGCCTACCATATAAAATCTCTTCTCCTGCCAAACTGGAGGGAACTAGTAGTCACTGCTCACCTAATCCTACCGGGTGGGGCTTGCATCTAAGCTTTTGATACAATGCTCCCCATGGCTACAATGCCCTCTCTTTTCCATTGGGCTGTGTCCTATAGTGTCATCAGAGTTGAATGACGTCCTACTGCAGCCTAGAGCTTTCCTCAACCAGCCTTTGCTGCTTTCTGTAGTACTCCCTATCTGAACCTTTCATTCAGCATTTGGCCAATTAAAGCTTTGATCTTATAAACTTTGTTCTTTTTGTAGAAGATCATATTTGACTCCTTATAAAGCCTTGAAGGAAGAGCCTGCTCTGCATAGGCACAAGATAGCAATTGGCTGATGGTAATGAAAGGGGAGTTGGCAGCGGGCGATGAGATGGGGAGGGGGTGGTTTGGTTATTTGTGGCTGTGTAACAACTATGACCAAATTTTGCGTGTCAGTCTGGGTCCAATCAAGGGAGAGAAACCACACAGTGATCTGAACAGGGTAATTTTAATATAATTATGACACCAGGGGATTAGAGTAACAAAAGACTTGGTTAGTAAGCAGTAAAGAATACATGAATTATAAATGGAGGAGCAGCCCTACCCCCAGGGCTGAGGCTTAGGATAGCGCAAAGAAGAGACATCCCCCATCCACACTAAAGCTGAAACCCAGACCTTGGTGAGAACACAGCCTATGGCTCACCAGATGGCAGAAAAGTTGCTATACTGTCATGAGAGTGGAACATGCCAGAAAGCTGCCCTCTAGGATGCCAGGGAAACTTCTTCACAGGGAAGTGCCAACTCAAAGGCTAGAAAACCAGGTGCCTGGGTGGCTCAGATGGTTGGCCGTCTGTCTTTGGCTCAATTCATGATCTCAGGGTCCTGGGATCAATCCCCGCATCAGGGGGTCCTTGCTCAGTGGGGAGCCTGCTTCTTCCTCTCCCTCCGCCCCACCCCCTGCTCCTGCTTTCTGGCTCACGCACGTGTTCTCTCTCTTTCTGAAATGAATAAATAAAAAAATCTTAAAAAAAAAAAAAAGAGAGAAAACTGTCCACTGGGCGCAGCTAGCCTCTATGTACCACGGAAGCCTGGTGCTCGACATTGTGACTGCTGCAGGAGCCTCATGCCGGAGATGCCAAGTGTACAGCAGAGGCTGGGTGCTGGAGAAGCTGCAAACACTGAAAGGAGAGGAGTCACACCACTTACATTATTGCCCAAGGTGGGCAGTGCCGGGAGAAGCTGCTAGCTGCTGGCACCAGGCATCGGGCACTGGTGAAGCTGGAGATTCCCAGTTGCACACAGGAAGCAAAATCCTTTTCTCCTGCAACCTCCCTCCCTCCCTCCTTAGCAATTTAAAACCTCAGTAAGCATTTGTTATCTCCCCTAGGAATCCAGATGCATCTGAGCTGGGCAGTGCTGATTCAGTCAAGCTACAATTGTGGTCAAACTTTTGGCCTGGGCTGCAGTTATCCAAAGGCTTGCCTGGGGCTGGAGGATCCACTTCCAAGATGGTTCATTCATCTGGCTGGCAAGCTGATGCTAGCTCTTGGTAGGAGGCCTCAATTTCCCTACATGTGGGCATCTCCACGGGGATGCTTGGGAGACCTCATGACGTAGCAGCTGGCTTCCCTGAGAGAGGTTCATCCAAGACAAAGCAGGGAAAAAGCTGCAATAATTTTTCGGACCTAACGTCAGAAGTCATACCTTATCACTCCGCTATATTCAACTCATTAGAAGTGATTTGCTGATTCACATTTAAGGCAGGGAGAATTAGGCTCTACTCTTTTTTACATTAAAACATTTTTTAAAACTTTTTTTTAAAAAAGTAGATTCCATGACCAATATGGAGCCCAACATAGGACTTGAACTCAAGACCTGAGCTGAGATCTAGAGTCGGGCACTTAACAGACTGAGCCACCCAGGCACCTCTAGGCTCTACCTTTTGAAGGGAAGAGTGGCAAAGAATTTGTGAATGTTTAAGAAACACAACAGGGGGCATCGATCAACCAGGACTAATGGAACACCTGCTGCGTGCTCAGAAGCTCAATGCATCTGTCTCCGCCTACAGAGGCTGGCTTTCAAGGAGAAGAGAAATTTCATAACTGAGAGTTGCCATCATCTCTCTTCCCTCAGGCTTCCTTTCAGATGGTTAGCTGTTTCCTTACCTTCTTTTACCTTCAGGCAATTACATTTCTAAGGAAATTTCCATCTTTTCAGTTGATTCTGAGAAGGCTTCAGAGAAGAGAGGGGCTTGACTGGATCTCTGAAGAGGAGAGGGGAGGAGAGGAAAGAAAGGGAGGAGCTCCTCAGGGTGGGAAACCTTTGGCACTTGCTACAGCTTCTCTGGTGATGAGTAACAGATTTCAAAATGAATGAGCAAGAAGCAAACAATAATAGAAAAACAAATGCGATTTCTTAAAATAGTTTAGGTATTGTTGTTCGAGATGCAGTGGCCTAGATACACACAATAGAGTGAGAAGAGGGAAGGAAGGCAGAGAATTTTACCAAAAGGGACCCAGTCAGTTTCCCTCAGATGGGACTATGGTAGGGGCTGGCTTGCTGTTAGATGACAGTTAGCCAGACTGTCAGTTATAGGATAAGGGAACTTCAGCTGTGCCCACAAGATGACTTCCAGCAGGATCCCAGCACAACATTCTCAAGCGAACGGGACCAGAGTCCGTAGCTTTGTGCTGCTAAGTCTTAAAGGAAAGCATCTCCTTCCCTCTCAGCTCACATGTTACCATTAACTGCCCCCTGAGCCCAAAGCAATAAGGACTGCAGAGTTGCGGTTTTGAGTGAAGAAACAAAGTAAAGGAGAGAGATTGATTTATCTTCTGCAAAACAGGATTTTTTAAATCACCAGCAAATATAACTTTTATCACTCTCCAATAATAATAGCTGGTAAGTGTGGTAATCAGCCTTCTAAAATGACCCCAATGACCTCCACTTCCTAAATATGCCTTGTGCAATCTGCCCCCCTTGAATGTGACCTGGACCTAGTGACTTGTTTCTAACCAACAGAAGATGGCAAAGGAAGAGAATTTAAAAAAAAAAAAATCAATTTTTTAAAAAGATTTTTATTTATTAATTTGAGAGAGAGAGAGAGCGTGAACAGGGGGAGGGGCAAAGGGAGAAGCAGAAGCAAAATTCCCACCGAGCAGGGAGCCCAATACAGGACTTGATCTTAGGACCCTGGGATCATGACCTGAGCAGAAGGCAGACAAACAACTGAGCCACCCAGGCACCCTGAGACTGTTACTTTTAAGATTAGAGTACAAAAGACTATGGCTCCCATCTTGCTTCTACTCTCTCCTGCCTTTCACTTGCTCATGACCATGAAGACAGCTGCCATGCTACAAGAGGTCCCATGGAGAGATCTATGTGGCAAGGAACCCGGCAAGACTCAGACCAAAGCTCGTGAAGAACAGAGACTGTCAGTCTAACACCCTGCAAGGAACCAAGACCTGCCAACCACCACTTGAGGGAGCTTGGAAACAGATCCACCCCCCGCAAGCCTGAAGGTTACCTTGACTGTAACCTTGTGAGAGACCCAGCTATGCTGTGATTGGATTCCTGACACACACAGACTGTAAAACAAGAAATGATGGGTCAAGCCACTAAGCTTTGGGGTATTTCATTACGCAACGATAGGTAACAAATACAAAAAATGATTGTTGCCTGAGTCCCGTCACTGGGTCGGTTCTCTTCTTTCAAAACGAGAATGAGAACAAAACATTCTGCAATGCTACACTCATTGTGGGAGCTTAATGTCTGTGATCCCTGCCCACAGGAAACTAGAGCCGCTTGAATGTCCTGGAACATGATATGGTTTCCTTTGAGAGGAATAAAAAGTGAATGGATAGAGAGCTTTCCTCCTCCATGACACCTGGCCCCACTAAGTCAAAAGATAAATCAACACCCCAGCCTGAGAGGTCCCCCTTCCTCTCTGCTGTCTTCCTCTCCTCTTAGTCCTTCGCCCCAGAGCTTCTCAGTCATTGCCACCTTAAAACACTTCTTGTCCTTGAGTTGGGCCAGGGAGTCCCATAGCCAAAACTCAGTGATGCCTGTCTTTCCTTAATTGGGAGGAAAAGTGAAGTGAATAGATATTTTTCTCCTAAATGTTTGGCACTTACTACAGCTTATCTGCTGATGAGTAAGAGACTTCAAAATGAATGAGAACAGAGCAAACAAATAATAATAGAAAAACAGAAATGAGATTTCTTAAAATAGTTGATGTATTGTTGTCTGAGAAGCAGTGGCCTACATACATACAATAGAGTGAAAAGAGGGAAGGAAGGCAGAGAAAGAGAGCAGAGTTCATGAACTTGGATTACATCTTTTGCCATTTCCTGGTGTTCTACAGGGAGCACCAGAAGGTCCAAGTGGCCAGAGCAAGGGTGAGAACCTCAGCTATTCCCAAGGGAGTGAACAGATTCCTCAGATTTGACCCCAGGTTGGAACTTCAGGGGAAATCCCCCGAGGCTTGAGGTACCCCTGGTCACATTATTGGAAGGTGGAGAAGAGACACTGTAATGAATTGTGCTTCCTAAGGCTGGAACCATCAAGGCTAACGGCGGGGCTCCGGTCATGTCTTCTGGTTACAAGGCTGGCAAATATTTTCTGTTTCCAAGGGGTGTAAGTATGGGCACTGTGTTTGGCTCAGCCCTGTCAGTCTGAGATGACAATGACAAAAGCAAATGAATCCTCACTGTAGGGCCTCTCCGTTCTCTTATTACCCTGGGTGCTTAGATTCTAGGGGTTGCTGGAGTCAACTCTGAGTCCAGGAGGCAGAGAGGGTGAGGTATGGAGATTACATGATTAAGGAGATTAGAGCCAGGACTCTTGGGTATGAATGGGAATGTACCTTGTGGAATCAGAAAGCATACCCCTGGCAAACACACATTCAACACAGACTACTAGACTGCCACCATGCCTCCATTTCTGTAGGACGCTACATTTCCCGGTTACCTTTGCAGGTACTTTTGGCCCTGTGAATATTACTGGTCCATAGTATACAAGAGTCCTTAAAAGGAGGATTCAGGGTGCGCCTGGGTGGCTCAGTGGGTTGGGCCTCTGCCTTCAGCCCAGGTCATGATCTCGGGGTCCTAGGATAGAGCCCTGCATCAGGCTCTCTGCTCGGTGGGGAGTCTGCTTTCCCCTCTCTTTCTGCCTCCCTCTCTGCCTGCTTGTGATCTCTCTTTCTCTCTGTCAAATAAATTAGTTAAATCTTAAAAAAAAAAAAAAGGAGAATTCACACCCTTTCTTCCCCCATTTTCCATTCTGTTGCCTGAAACAGGAACAGCTTGGAAAGCCATCTTGGACCTTGCTTATTAAAGCAGTACCTGTAGATGCAGAGCAGCTTGGGTCACGAGGCTTTGAAGCTACTATATCAGCTCTGGACTATGTATGTTTGGAATGTTACAAGAAAGAGAAATAAACCTCTGTCTTATATTAAGCCATTTATTTTTCAGTTTCTTTTACCACGGCTACACCTAATTGTATATCCTATAGCCCTGTCTTGGTAAATCAGATTACACTATTAGTGATTTGTTTCACACTTTACTTATTAGACAGACATTTGTTGAGCATTGAGTCCTCTTATTGTATTCTCTTAAACAGGAGCTGGCAGGTGAGCACAGAGCCAGGACCAACAAGGGACACAGGGGAGGGGAGCTCATCTATCTGTCTGTTTTCCCCAGGACCATCTCTTGACTTGGTTTCCACAAGTGGCAGATACCATGTTTTGCCTATGAAGCCACTGTAACTTTTAGGGGAAAGGAACTACGATTACCATGGGAGTCTACAGGGAAGAGAGCAAGTTTAAGTTACTGTTAGCACAGAGCAGTGGGAGCATTCTCTCTTGATTGTTGCCAGAAGAAATTGACAAAGCAGCTTCCATTGACCTTCCAGAGAGTGTAGGATGGGCGCATGAGAACAGCACAGTTGGGAAGGGGGAAGGCTGTGGGGCATGGGACTTCTCTACCAAATTGCCAGAGGAGAGGAAAAACCCTGACCATCAAATTTGTAATTTTAAAAAATCCAACATATTAAATATACATGAAAGAGAAACATAGAAATAAAAAGCATGTGTTGGCATTCAAAGGGACATGCAGCTGTAAAAATTGAAAAGTTTTCAGATAGGGAGTAGAAACCTACCTCCGCACCAGGTAACCTGTACCACTTCCAGACATTTTGTCCCTGTGCTGTCCACTGGCTTGTTTAACTTCTGTTCCACCTCCTCCTGGTGTGCCTTCCCGTAGAGCTGGACTGGAAAGCAAAACATTAGACTATCACACCCAGGACTTCAGATGTGATTTAGGTATAAAGATCCCCTGCACTGCCTAAAGAACTGATGGGCATGGAGGTGAGTGGAGTAGAGGAATTTGTGGGGGAGGCATTCTCTTTTTTGGGTAGGGCAGATATCGCAGACACAGGCAGTCATTTGACCTTAGGTCCCTGATCATGAGATCAAAGCTAAGGTGTGTGTTCCTGGTACCAACAGTGGCAGTGATGGCTTCCTGAATCCTACCTTCCTGATGGTGACAGGGGTAGTGGCTTTCCTGGCAGCTCAGTTCTGCAGTGGTTTGGGGGTTTCATGCCTGGAGGCTCAGTCTCGTAAGCCCCCAGTCGTCTGTCTTACTACATCTCTTTCTGCTAGATAGGCACAGTGGTGTCTGTTATCTGCAACTGGAGCCTGATGCTAACGTGCCTAACATAAAGCAGGGCTCACTAAATGTTTGTTGAATGAATGAATCAGTGGGCAAATGGACACTGATGTCTGCAGTCAAATCAGCTGGACTCAGTAGAGTGCTGAAATCAATTTGGTGGATTCTAACCCACATTTTTGAAGATTTTATTTCTTTTAGGGAGAGGGAGAGAGAGCCCGAGAAGAGGAAGGGGCAGAGAGTGAAGGACAAGGAGAGAGAGAGAATTCCAAGCACAGCCTGCACTGAGTAGAAAGACTCCATCTCACAAGCCTGAGCTGAAAGCAAGAGTCAGACACTTAGCGGATTGAGCCATGCAGGCGCCCCCCAACCAACATTTTAAAAAGATGAATAAAGAATCTCAGAACAGATAATATACAGTAAATGTATTACTTTGTGAAACTTCAGTTGCATGCACAGACATACACACATTTGCAGTGGTGATAATCCAAATATTTGACCACCAGCATGACACAGACATCAACCAATTAGAGTGGTTAACAGTATCTACTAGTGTCTGAATACCAGTATAAAATGTATCTCCTTAGGGGTGCCTGGGTGGCTCAGTGGGTTAAAGCCTCTGCCTTTGGCTCAGGTCATGATCCCAGGGTCCCGGGATCAAGCCCAGCATTGGGCTCTCTGCTCAGCATAGAGCCTGCTTCCTCCTCTCTCTCAGCCTACTTGTAATCTCTGTCTGTCAAACAAATAAATAAAACCCTTTTTAAAAAATGTATGTCCTTTAGTAAAAAAAAAAAAAAAAAAAAAAAAAAAGTTAAATTCATTGGTCTGTGAATTGTAGCCTAATGCTTTTGGGGAATGGGAGGCAGTGGGCCCATGTTTCTAAGCACCCTTCCTTTGGCATTGTCCCTGGCCAAACGAACATGTCCATGATCCACTCCTGCCCTTGCGGGAACCTTTTCTGGATCTAGAGCAGTCCTCACATGGCATGGGTTGGGATATTCTAGATATCTGTGTTTCTGCCGGCCAACATCCATCCCCATTTGTCAGGAACCAGCAATTCCCCATCTCTGCTGCCACCCCTAGCTTAGGCGTCAACTGCTGTGAGTCTCAGGGCCCTGCAAGTTTCCCAAACTTGACTGACTCCTGACTCCACCATGTCCTTGCACAAGCAGACAGCCTGTCCTCACTGTGCTCTGCTCCTTCTTACCTCCAAATCTTTGCTCACTCTGGATCCCTGCTTGGAAGCCCTTTAATCCTAGCTTGCCTGAATCCTAGTTTCTCTTCAAGGCTTTGAAAAAGGACACCCAGCCACTTTTCCTGCTGACATCTGAGACTGTCCTGGGCATTCTACATAGAACATTGGTGTCTTCAACCTTTCACCCCCAAATATTTCCCACTCCCCATCTTCTCTAGGAAGCTTTGGCTGGGCTGACCCCACATCTCAAACTCTTTTGAGTGCCTCCTTATTCGTCGTTCTCCCCAGATTACCTTGAGAGTTCCTTCAGGAATGAATTGAGTAATAGACAATTTCCATTACATCAGTTTTCTCCAGAATTTTATTTTGGAATTTCCCAGACTGATAAAACTTCTTGGGCCCCGAGTAGCTCAGTCAATTGAGCCTCTGATTCTTGGTTTCAGCTCAGGTCATTACCTCTTGGTTGTGAGATCAGCCACGTATCAGGTTCTGCACTCAGCCCAGAGTCTACTTCAAATTCTCTCTCCCCCTCCAGCTCTCTCTCTCTCAAATAAATAAAATAAGTAAATAAAATCTTTAAAAAAAAAAACCTTCCATGGGGGTGGGATTATGGACATTGGGGAGGGTATGTGATTTGGTGAGTGCTGTGAAGTGTGTAAACCTGGTGATTCACAGACCTGGGGATAAAAATATATGTATATAAAAAATATATGTTTATAAAAAATAAAAAATTAAAAAAAAAAAAAAAAAAAAAAAAAAAAAACCTTCCAAAAAACTCTGGGAACTGACAGAATTTGAGTATTAACCACTTGTATATAACAACCATGTAACAATAACAGGAAAAACCAAAAGAAACTACCATTGTGTTATTGCCAATGTTTCATGAAAACACATTTGAACACCAAGAAAGTAGGAAGGGCATAATTTCAGAACAAAGAATCATTCTTTAAGTTCATCTTTAACAAAAAACCCTACATCACCCCCATTTTCTCCATTTTGCCGAGGATCAGTGAAAACATTGTCACGGAAACCACCAGAAAGGTGCAGGAAGGGAGAGACAGTGGAGAATGTCAGAAGGTGAAGAGACAGAGAATCGGGGGTCGGAGCAGATCACAGAGGTCCCCCAGTGAGGTGTCCCCCTGTCTTGGACTGACTCCCATTCTTCTCATACAAGACTGGTGCAGCCATGTTTGGACCCTGGCCCGGGGGCAGCACTGTGGCCACACTCACAGGTCAGGTGGCTCAGTGACCACTCCTACACCCCTGGCCCTGGACACCCTGGTGATCTGGCTCCCACCTGCACTTCTTGCTGCAGAGGTGTCCTGGACTTGTGCCTGTGACCAGCACTGGCTGGACTGGGGAGACAAGCCATTGGTACGGGAGAAGGAGTGCAGGACTTGGAGACAAGAGCCCAGGGTCTAGGCCAAGCTCCGCTGCTTTGCTTGTGCAAGTCTCTCCTTCTCTGGGTGTCCGTTTCCTCACCTTAAAATGAAGGTTCTAAACCAGTCTTAAGTCATTTCTGAGGAAAAATGCAGACACTTGTCTTTAAAAAAAAATTGTTTAAGCCATGCACATAGAATTTCAGGGGCTCCACCATCCCCTCTGAGCCTTCAGTGAACTTCCCAGGGGCCCTGGGACCCCAGATCAAGAATCCCAGCTTGCCAATCCTGACACACAGTGGCTGGCCTCTTGCCTCCAAATGTGTCCTCTTTGGAGAAGTTAACAGTATTTTCCAGTTTCCTAACACTCACAAGGGCATGACCAAACACCTCAGGGAAGGAGAGAACTCTGTACAAAGAGTTATGAGTGCCTGAAGATCCCCTCTAGTTCACAGTGGGGCTGGGAGAGACTGTGAGCTTCGTGGTGGGGAACTAGCTGCCCAAAGCAGCAGACCATAGATCTGGAGAACTGTAGATCACGACTCCTGGATAGGGAGGACACTGTGATAACAAAATTCCTTTACTGAGAACAAGGCCTTAAGGTCACACACTGCAGTGCGAGACAGGGGTAAGAGCTTGGGCTCCGTAGCTAGAATGCCCTGCATTTGTATCAAGGCTCTGTGACTTAATTGTGCTATTTGGGCAAGTTATTGTGCCTTGAACTTTTGGGTTCTTTATCTGTAAAATGGGGCTAAGACTTATGCAGCAGAAATGATAGAATACACTGAGTTCTCTGAGACTTCCTTGAATTTCCCATCCTCCCTTGCAGAAGCTGAGGTCATGTGACTAGTTTTGGCCAATGGTCTGTGAGTGAAGAGGCATGTGTCACTCCAGGCTGAGGCACTGAAGTGTCTGTATCCTTTCTTCATCTCTCTCTTCCACCTTCCAGCGTGACCCTGGAGGCCAGTCTTCCAGATGGTGTAGCTACAAGACAGAAGAAAGATCTTCTGTTCCATACCAGATTTTACATGAGTGATAAATAAGACATTATTGTGCCAAGCCACTGAAATCTCAGGAGCTCTCTGTTGTGGCAGATAGTGTTAATTACCCTGACTAATACAGGGACATCTAAATGGGTTGATGCATCCCAAACCCTCTGAGTACAGTGGAAGCTCTTATTCTCAGACAAAAGCCTTAAGGCCCCTATTTTAGTCAGCCCAGCTAACATAACAAACTATCACAGACTAGGGAGCTTAAATGACAGAGATGTATTTCCCACAGTTCTGAAAACTGGAACCCCCAAATCAGGGTGCCAGTATGGTCAGGTTCTGGTGAGAGCCCTCTTCTTGGTTTGCAGATGGCTGCATTTTGTGCTGTGTCCTCATATAGCAGACAGAAAGAGACATCAAGCTCTCTGGTGTCTTTTTTTTTTTTTTTTTTAAAGTAATTTCTACCACCAATGTGGGGCTCGAACTTGTGATCCCGGATCAAGAGTAGAGATGCTGGGCGCCTGGGTGGCTCAGTGGGTTAAGCCGCTGCCTTCGGCTCAGGTCATGATCTCAGGGTCCTGGGATTGAGGCCCGCATCGGGCTCTCTGCTCAGCAGGGAGCCTGCTTCCCTCTCTCTCTCTCTCTGCCTGCCTCTCCATCTACTTGTGATTTCTCTCTGTCAAGTAAATAAATAAAATCTTTTAAAAAAGGAGTAGAGATGCTCTATCAAGTGAACCAGCCAGGTGCCCTTCTGGTGTCTCTTCCTATGAGGGCACTAAACCCCTTAGGGGGGAACCCTTATGACCTCGTCTAAACCTAATCACTTCCTGAAGTCCCCATTTCCACATATATCAACACATTGTGGGGGCAGGGCTTCAACATAGGAAATTGGGAGAGGGCATAAGTGGGTCTGTAGCTCCCCCTACAAAGCCAGGCCTTCTCACATCTCTTCTTAAAAGCAAATTTTTTTCAAGATTGATTGATTGATTGATTGATTGATTTTAGAGAGAGGGAGATAGCAGGCAGGGGGAGGGGTAGAGAGAAAGGGAGAGAGAATCTCAAGCAGACTCCCCATGGAGTGCAGAGTCCTACACAGAGCTTGATCTCATGACCCTGAGATCATGACCTGAGCCAAACTCAAGAGTGGGACGACTAACCCACTGAGCTATCCAGGTGCCCCAAAAGCAGATTTTTAAAAGCAGAAGCAGGCAAGTGTGAGGTCAGGTGGGGGTTTCATGAAGAGGGATGTCCTGAGGAAGGTGCCTGTCCCAAAATTACACTGATCACTATATGCTGCTGTCCCTTAAACCCCCTTTCCTTCTGAGTCTTCCTCTCTCCTCCCCTCCCTTGTCCCCACGCCCTGACTTTTCATACAATTCAGAGACAAAATCTTAGACAATTAATCATCTAACCCAGACCAGACACATCCTAGGTCTTGGAGGCCATCTTGTCTTACTTCCTGTTTCTTACCGACAGCAAGACTGGACCTCGAGAGGTCCAGGGAAAAGCTCCAGAAGTTGGCGCTGGCTTCTCCAAAAGATACAGGATGGGGGGCTGCTGAGGGCACCAAGGACAAAAAGAAAGAGAGAGTCAGACTATTAGGAAGGAAGCTCATTTCATTTCGGTATATCGACTTTGCATCATTTTTCAAAGCAAAATTTTCTTTCACAGGTTTTTTTTTTTTTTTTTTTCAATTTGGAAGTCATGCCTAGGGAAGCTCCTAGGGCCCCTATAATGTGCACTCCAGTTTGTCCAAGGCTTGACTCAGGGTGTCCCGGGAGCTCTTTTCCTTACTCCATTAGCTTCCCAGGGCCCGGGGGGAGTCCTCGGCGGTGCAGGAAAGGGCTTCTGTCTGCCTCTGCTCCTGAGCAGCCTGTGACCATTAAATTCTTCACCCTCCACCTCCAGCCCAGGGCGGGCCCCTGGGGCACCAGGTCACATGCCAGGCAAGGGGTTTATCCCTGCGGCCCCTCCAGCCCCAGCAGAGCCTTGAAACTTGGCGCCCAGGCTCATGCCCATGGCCACAGCCTTCATGCTCCTTGTGGGGGTCCTGCTCCCTTGCTGGGGTGATTTCCGGCTCTTTAAAATGAGGTTCATGAAGGTGAGCCAAAAGAGCATTTTGAACTTTCTACTATAGTGGGCGTGGGGGTGGGGTGTCTGGCATCACAGACCAGCCAGGAGGCCCCAGTTGGTTTTGAAGAGTGAAGTAGGGGGGTGGGTATGGGTACCACCCCAAAATGGGGACTTGTTCCCGGGGCTGGAAGCTTAATGTGTCCCTCCCCATCCCCAAAGAGCTTCAAAGTTCTGCTTCACCTCCCCAGTGAGCCTGGAGGTGAAAGAAAGTGGTCTTTGATCAGTACCTCCCCTGAGCCAGTGCCCACCCCCACTGTCTCAGACCTGGTCCCCAGCCACACCTTACCAACCTGCCCGCACTCCCTCTTCTCCCTCTCCTGCGCACAATCACTGTTCCTTCCCTTCCCTGTCTTTCTCCCCCTCCTTTTCTTTCCATGCACCCCCCACCCCCCCAAACCAAGGTGTGATCTGGGAGTATTTGCTCCCCTAGCACTAGGGAGATGGAGGCCCAGGAAAGGAGAGGCAGAGAGGGAAGTACTAACCTCCTGTTCTTCTGCTTCTCTGAGCATTGCTGGGGCGGGTGCGGGGTGGGGGTGGCACCTGTTGGTCACCACCTCATGGCTTCTCTTTCTGGACCCCTGGGGCCTTGACGATGCCCCCCATCCCTCCCACTCCTTGGCATGCCGCCAGAGAGCTGGTGACAGTTGTCCCCACAGGTGAATGGTGCTGAGTGCTCCCACCACTCTGAGTGTGCCAGTGACTGCTGCCTGATGGACCTGGACCGTGCTGGTGCCTTCTGTGCCCCTAGGGCCAGAATGGCCATGTTGTGCTTGTTCCAGGTGATGCTCTGGGCTGGTGCAGCTGACTCTGCCTTGAGGGGTTGGGGAGGCTACAAAAGTCCACGTGGCTGTCCCTGCTTTCCCACCCTCTGCCTGGGTGCCCTCACCCCTTCCTCCTCCCGGCAAGCTCCTACTCGTCCTGCAGGACAACTCCAGTCACCTCCTCAGGGAAGCCTTCCCTCCCTGGAGCTCATGGGAGCTCCAAGGGGAGCTCCTCATGGGAGGGTATGGAGCTCACACCCTCATCGTGGTGTGGCTCCAGCCAATTTGCCTGTTTTCCCTCTGCCTCCACCACTGGCGGGAGCCCTTCCGGGGTGGGCTTACAGCAGGTTCACCTCTGAACCCCCTCCCTCCCAACTTAGTACCTGCACATATTAGGGGTTCAACGAATGTTCGTTGAATGAACATCTCTCCCCTGACTCACTGAGACAAAGTTGATGGGAAGAGACTCTTCCCTACCTCACTAATTTTTTTGAACGATTTTATTTATTTGTCAGAAAGAAAGAGCGCACAAGCAGGCAGAGTGGCAGGCAGAGGCAGAGAGAGAAGCTGGCTCCCCGCTGAGCAAGGAGCCTGATGCTGAACTTGATCCCGGGACCCTAGGATCATGAGCCAAAGGCAGACACCTAACTGACTGAGCCACCCAGGTGTCCCCCCACTTCCCTAAGGGAGGAGCATGGCCCTGTGGGGACTGGACCACAGCTTGGGTGTGGGACCTGAGTTTGTTTCTTTGTTTAAGAGTTTAGTTCTTGGGCGCCTGGGTGGCTCAGTGGGTTAAGCCTCTGCCTTCGGCTCAGGTCATGATCTCAGGGTCCTGGGATCGAGTCCCGCATCGGGCTCTCTGCTCAGCGGGGAGCCTGCTTCCTCCTCTCTCTCTCTCTGCCTGCCTCTCTGCCTACTTGTAATCTCTCTCTGTCAAATAAATAAATAAATCTTTAAAAAAAAAAAAAAAGAGTTTAGTTCTTTATTTGACAGAGAGAAAGGGAGAGAGAGAGAGAGAGTTCACATAAACAGGGGGAGCTACAGAGGCAGAGGGAGAAGCAAGCTTCCTGCTGAGGAGGGAGCCTGATGTAGGGCTCTATCCCAGCACACTGGGATCACGATCTAAGCCAAAGGCAGACAGTTAACCATTTGAGCCACCCAGGGGCCCTGGACCTGAGCTTTTCCAGTTCCTGTCTTTGTGACATCAACCAGGTCACTTCTGCTCTCTGAGCCTCAGTTTCCTCATCTGTAAAATGGGGCTAAAGCCACAACCTCACTGGGTTGTCTTGGCAACAATGGTGCTCACTGGAGCTTGGTTATGAGCCGGCAGAAATGCGGAACACAGCGTACATGTTGTTACTACTCGTCATTTCTTATCTGGCCCTGGGCCCACGCCTTTCTAGAATGGGCTCAGCCTCCACGTCCCTGTCTGGGGAGCTGCCAGTGCCCTAGGGAGGCAGCCAGTCCCCTGACTCTACAGCTGGGGTGGCCAGAGGGTCTTTTCATTATGGCCCCTTGCTCTATTTTATCCAGGTCCTCATGATCACCCTGTGGGGCAAGTTACTATTACTATCCCCATTTGACAGATGAGGAAACTGAGACCAAGAAGCTCATTAACTTGCCTAAAGTCATAAAGCTATCCTCGGCAGAGCTGACACCCCTTTACTCATGCTGTGTTCCTCCTCCCCGAGATGTTTAAGCCTCCTTCTTCCCTGCACCTCAGTGACCTCCAACTCTTGTTTGCATTTCCCACAGACCAAGGGAGCTATCAACATCATATGCCCCTGCCAACGTGGCTTGAGTTGCATAACCAGGGACCCATTCTGTTCCCGCCGGTGCCATTTGATTTAGAGGAGGACATAGGCTGATTGCTGACCACCCCCCCGCCCTGGGGCCAGAGGCCTGAAGAGCCCCCATATTGCTCACGATCCAGCTCCTGAGACATTAAACTCACTTCCTGACCGTGGCTTCTGTCTGCACTTCCTGGGAGAGGGAACCTGCTAGGTATTATTCCAGTCCAGGGGCGGGAAAGTTCGGCCCTGTCTGTGGTGGTCTCAGGCTGAAGTGCAGGAGAGAAACAGGGTAGGGGAAGGTGAGTGAAGAGGCGGGGTCCTGGAAGGGTGTGGAGGGCTTTACAGGAAGAGCGGGGTTGAGGAATATGGCTGGAGAGCGTATGTTGGGGTGCTCATGGAGGAGTATGAGGTAGGAAGGACTGGAAGGGAATTTTGAAATGCATTCCAAGGGGAGCACAAGGATGGAGATCATTGAGAGAATGTTGATGAGAATGTATAATGTAAATGCCAGAATGTTCATGCCGGTGGGGGGAAAGACCTGGTGCACTGAGGTCTCTCTCCACTCTCTCAGATATTATTAGTTCCATTTTGTGGGTAAAAAAACTGAGGCTGAGAGCTACATGACTCTCAAGGTCACCCCATGAGGGTTTCAATGAGGGGTCTTTCTGCTGCAAGTACTCAAAACAACCCAAACTGGTCTAGATGATCAGGAAATTCATGCATGGTCAGAACTGGAAGTTCAGTGGTGGGTGGGCTTCAGGTCTGGCTGAATCCAGGTGCTCCATGCCCCTAAGGCTGGATTCCTTCTCAGTAGCCACAAAAGTTCCAGGGGTCACCTAACAATAACTAACAGTTAGGATTTCTCGAGCACTTATGTTCCACACACTATGCAAAGTGCTTTCTTATCTATATTAACTCATTTTATTGTTACAAGTTTAGAGTAGGTACTATAATTACCCCTATTTTAGGAAGTGGGGGGCGCCTGGCTGTCTCAGTCAGAAGACCATGTGACTCTTCATCTCAGGGTCATGAGATCGAGCCCCATGTTGGGTGTAAAGATCACTAAAAAAATAGATAAATAAACCTATTTTATAAATAGGGTGTTGAGTACCCTTCTTAGGAGTTCAGAGTAAAGGATGGGGCTGGGATTTGAACCCAGGCTGTCTTGCTCCAGAGGGCAGGCCCTTAATCATGAAGGTGGCCAGGATCTTTCATATAACCACAGCTTTTTCCTCCCGTCAGATCAGCCTTTTCTCTGCCCAGACATGGGCTCTCATCCTTTCTCTCAGAAGCCTTATTTCTAAGGTAAGATCTCTAACCCCCACCCCCAACAGATTCCTTCTTCTTTGTACAAGGCAAGAAACAATGCTATGAATTCAAGCCCCTTTTCATTTGCTTCATTCTTGGCACCAGAAGGATTGCTTTTGTGCAGGCAGCTTGGACTGTGTAACTATTTCTAGCCAGTGAGGTGATAGGTGTAAGCCAAATCAGAGAAGCCCAAGCGTGACAGAATAAAAAGGAAGACTCCTTTTTGGATGACTGGACAGTGATAGCTTTCCAGCTGCTTTGGCGCCACAACCAGGCAAGCCGGTGGACAGCGCAGACCACAGGACCCCCAGCCTGCTCTGTGGAAACCTCACTCTGGCCCCATCACCACAGTAAGAGCCAATGCCACACACCCCTTCATCCTTGCCACTCACACCTCCTCGCACCTGTCCTGAAGTTTCCTGTGTTCCAGTAATCAATCTTTTCCTATCGTCTTGGTTTGTGCACAATAGGTCCCAACATCCAAACCAATATGGGACAAGAATTGATCTCCCCCTCCATGAAACACCCAGAAAAGCTTTGAGTTCTTCATTTTTCTTTTGCCATGACCAGGTGGTGATAAGGTGGTAGCTGGGGAGGGGGGGGCGCAGTGCCTGGGTCACTAAGTTACTGGGTGAAGAACATTGACCTCGAGAGTGTCCTGATTCACAGCTGACTTTGCACATGTGTTCACGAGTGTGGTGTCAAGCCTCTGTGATTCCTGGGTACTTTGTTCCCACAGCATTACCTAGCTTGACTTACCAGCCTCTATGAAAATGTCCGGCTGCTCTGCCCTCCATCTTACCAGCTGTGCCCACCGCCAAGGCTGTCACTTTGTGGACTGTCTTCACCGCAACCCACTCACAGTCTTGGAATGTCTGGCTTGGAATTCTTCTGCTGGCCTGCAGAGATGCCTCCGGGCATATTTTCCCAGAGGGGGGAGTTATTGAAATTCTAATTGAGGGGCACCTAGGTGCTTGGACGCTTGATTTCAGCTCAGGTCATGACCTTAGGTCCAAGGATGCAGCCCCACCCTGGGGCTCTGCACTGAGTGTGGAGGCTGCTTAAGATTCTTTCTCCAGCGCCTGGGTGGCTCAGTTGGTCAAGAGACTGCCTTTGGCTCAGGTCATGATCCTGGGGTCCTGGGATGGAGCCCACAATCAGGCTCCTTGCTCAGCAGGGAGCCTGCTTCTCCTTCTCCCTCTGCCTGCTACTCCACCTGCTTGTGCTGTCAACTAATTAAATAAAATCTTAAAAAAAAAAAAAAAGAAAAGATTCTCAGGGGCCTGGATGGCTCAGTCATTAAACATCTGCCTTTGGCTTAGGTCATGATCCCAGGGTTCTGGGATTGAGTCCTGAATCAGTGGGGAGTCTGCTTCTCCCACTCCTACTCCCCCTGCTTGTGTTCCTTCCCCCTCTCTCTCCGTCAAATAAAAAATAAAAATCTTAAAAAAAAAAAAAGATTCTCTTTTTCCTTCTTCCTGTTCCCCCAACCCCTCTTTCCCATTGCATGCTCTATCCCTTTCTCTCTCTAAAAAAAAAAAAAAAAAAGAATTCTAATTGAAGGCCTCTTGGGGGAGAAAGTGGAAAGATGAAAACTAGAACCTCATTTTTTGTTAATTGATAGCTTTGTGACTTTGGGGAAGTTTGGCAACTTCTCTGGGCCCTAGTCACCTCATCTGAGAGACAAAATATTCACAATAATATACAATCGGATTACATGAAAGATTCTTTTCAAATCCCTTGAACTTGAAGAACTTTGAATTCTAAAGATAATGAGAACCGCTTCCATATATTGGGCACTGACACCAAGCGAAGCACAGTATCTGTTATTTAATCTGAAAGTTCCCTCCACCCCTGCGATGACACGTTAGCCGACGTGTTGCCGATGGAGAAGGAAAAGCAAAGTCTCGCTCGGAAGTTAAGAAGCCCCCCCGAGATCACACAGCCAGTAGGCAGCGGAGCTGGGATTTGAACCCAGGTTGTGCCAGGGCCAGAACCTGAGTGTGGACTAGACTCTTCTGCGGGTGGCCGGATGAGCGCAGAAAATGGTCCAGGACACAGCAGCTCTTCTGGGGAAACTCCCACTTTACACCCATTGCTTGTTCTTCTGTCCCTGGGAGCCGACAGCTGCCTCTCCAGCCAACCCTAGGAATGGGCATTCACACTTCATTAGCTCCCCTCCAGGCCCAAGTCACATGGCAGGGTGCTCCGATTGTCCTTCGAAGCCCACCACCTGCTCTGGGCCTTGACGCACTGCTGCTGCCCCTGCCCGTCCTCACCCTCCTTTTTGCTTCCCCCTCGTAGCAGCTCCTTTTTACGAGGGACAAATCGATTACTTGGCAAGGACCTGGAGCGTACCGTACAGTCACTGTGCCCAGACCCGTGCTGAGTGGGGAGTTGGGTGGGCATAGAGGCTGATGCAGGCAAAAGCCGAAAGATGCTGGCGGTGGGGAAGGTTGGGGGGAGGATGTCGGGGAGAAAGAAGAAAACCCATTCTAGTTGTGGGAGCTATGCCAGGACTGTGCTAGATTCTGCTGCCGCACAGGTGAGTATGACTCAGGACTCCCTGCCCCAGGCTCACATCTGGTAAGAGAGACATTCATTCATTCATTCAACAAATTTTACTATATATGGAAATTATCTTTCTAGGTGCTAGGGATGGGGCTGTGAGCAAGACCAAAAAGCTTTGCCCTTGTAGAGCTGACATTCCACTGGAGGAAGCAAATAGGGATAATATTTATGTAGCCCAGGCGATACACACCTGGTGACAAAGCAATCAGGGAAGGGGCCTCAGGTATGGGGGTGTAAGGAGAGAGTGGAGTTTGAGACAGTGTGCGTAGGGCAGATCTTACAGACCAAGTGCAATTTCAACAAAGACCTAAATGTATATTCTCACGTATGCAGCACCTAAGCATTCAGCACCTACTGTGTGTGAGGACTTTATTTAGTCCTATGGGCTAAGAAATATGGCAGTGAACAAAATAGGGAAAGAGACTTGTCCCCTGGAACTTAGGTTGGCGCAGGAGGGAGACAGAAAGTTAAAAACAAAAGGAGAAAAAGAAAGATGAAGATAATTTCAGAGAATCCTAGTGTTGTGAACATAGTGAGTCCAGCTGATGGCGGCTGCTGGAGCTGGGTGTTCAAGGGAGGACTCAGTGGGAGGCAGCCAGATAGGGCTCACAGGCCCGCAAGTTCTGGGCAGAGGCACCAGCAAGTGCAAATGGCCAGGGGCCAGGTGAATCTGGTGCATTCAGATCCCCAGTGGTGGCTGCCGGGTGTATGTGTGCGCATGTGTGTGCGTGCATGCGTGCATGTCTTGGGGGTGAGGGAGCAAGAGATCTAGTGATGGGCAGGCAGCCCTGGGATGAGGAAACCTTGCAGGTCCAACAAGGCATTTCAGTATCTAAATGCCCTAGGAAGTCCTTGCAGGCTTTGAAGCAAGGGAATGACATGATGGGATTTACCTTTAAAAAAAGATTTCTCCTGGGGTGCCTGGTTGGCTCAGTGGGTTAAAGCCTCTGCCTTTGGCTCAGGTCCTGATCCCAGGGTCCTGGGATTGAGCCCCGCATGGGGCTCTCTGCTCAGCGGGGAGCCGCTTCCCCCCTCTCTCTGCCTGCCTCTCTGCCTACTTGTGATCTCTCTCTGTCAAATAAGTAAATAAAATCTTTAAAAAAAAAAAAAAAGACTTCTCCTGTTCTGGGAAGAATTGGGGAAGGTGGGGGTTCGGGGAGACCCTTGAGAGGTGGAGGTCAGAGTCCTGGACTGGGTTACCAGGAAGAGTGGAATCAGGGAGACCAGTAAGAGGCTATTGCCAGTCCAGCCCTCTCCTGCTTTATTTCCTTTGTAGTACTTAGTCAAACATAATAGAGATGATCACGCATGTATAAGTAGTAATTATTAATTAATACTATCTAACACATATATGTTAGGTAAAAATTAGGCACAGTAAAATGCCCAAATGTTGATTTTACATTAAAATCAATGAATTTAAAACCCATGCAAACATCCTCACAAACACCACCCAGATCAAGATACTTCCAGCAACCCCACGAGGCTCCGTTACTCTGAATGCCAGTCTCTGGGTTCCAAAGATAACACTCTCCAGATCTCTTTTGTTGTAGATTACTTTTGCTTGTTTTTGAACTTTATCTAATAGAATCACACAGTATTTTTTGCTTATGGCTTCCTTCTTCAATGTTTTGTCTATGACACCCGATCTATTTCACTTATTTATTTTTTTAAAAAAAGATTTTATTTGACAGACAGAGATCACAAGTAGGCAGAGAGAGAGAGGAGGAAGCAGGCTCCTTGCTGAGCAGAGAACCCCATGCAGGGCTTGATCCCAGGACCCTGGGACCATGACCTCAGGCGAGGGCAGAGACTTTAACCCACTGAGCCACCCAGGCGCCCCATATTTCACTTATTTATTACCTGTCTTCTCCCCTAGAACTGCATGCCCTTGTCCAATAGCATAGTCACGAATCCCTGGAGTTACTTACGTTACAATTAATTAAAATTAAGGTAAACTTAAAACTCAGCTCCTCAGTACCCCCTCGCCACATTTCAAGTGTTCATTAGCCCTATGTGGCTAGTGATTACCAAACTGGAACTGGCAGAAAAAGCACATTTTGGTCATTGCCAAAAGTTCTACGGGACAGCTGCTCTGGAACGTCAGCTGGAGGAGGGCAGAACATGGTGTTTCTGGGCGGTTCTGTTTGTTTTGTTCCCAGCTGTATTCCCAGTGCCCGACAAGCTGCCCGGACACAGTAAGGGCTCAGCACTGAATGACACTGAACTTGTCTGACAGAGAGATGACGGTGGCAGTGATAGGTCGCGTCATGTCCTAAACCCCAGCACTGGAGATCAGTGATGTGAGTGTGTGCGCGTTTGCATGTGCGTCTGTGTGGTGGAGGAGGGAGCCTGGAGGTAACAAGCGAGCTCCCCTTTAAGGATTAAGTAGGAAAGCCTTCGGCTCAGGTCATGATCCCAGAATCCTGGGATCGAGCCCCGCATCGGGCTCTCTGCTTCTTGGAGAGCCTGCTTCCTCCTCTCTCTCTGCCTGCCTCTCTACCTACTTGTGATCTCAGTCTGTCAAATGAATAAATAAAATCTTAAAAAAAGAAAAAGAATGGCAAAAGTCGACATAAAAAAAAAAAAGGATTAAGTAGGAGTTCGCGGCGAGAAGGTCGTGCAGCTCAAAGAACCGCGGGAAGCAAAGACAGGAAGGCCTGGATCAGAAGAGAGAAGTAATCTCTTTGGGGGACACTAAAAGTAAACCTGCAAAAATCTCTTTAACCCCCTCCCACACAAGTGAGGGTCCCCCGACGCCCCTGCGCACGGACATCCGCGGTCCCCAGCTCCAGACCGCCGAGCCTGGCGGGAGTGGGCTCGGAGGTGAGCGTGCGGCGAGGGAAGTGGGGCGGAGCCTGCAGGTGGGAAGACCCTGGGTGCCGGCTCCCCACAGGACGTCCGGGAGCTCTGTATCCGGAGCAAGAAGCGCAAGGGCGGGTGCTGCCGCCCGGTGTCCGGGGGCTGTGAGTCGCACTGCGCCACCAAGAGGTCCGAGGGCAGCGGGTGTCGCATGCTGGGGTGTCAGCGCCCGGAGTGGGGTAGGGGTGAGCGGAGAGGGCCATGGGAAAGGAGGCGCCGAGGCGGTCAGGAGGGTGGCAATGACAGGGAGCTGCGACCGCACCTTCTAGCCGCCGCGGGGAGCCCGTGGACCGACCCAAGATGGGACACCCTCCCCCGACCCAACCCCAAAGGCTTGGAATCCCGGGTGGAAGGCGTGGGGCTTGGCGAGGTTTCTCCTAATATAAGTTGCAGCTCTCGAGGGTTTATCTCAGCAAACTTTGAAAGTAGCCCTGTAAATGGGCACAGCTAGAGGGTCTGGTCCCAATCATGGTTCTCGGCCCACCCTTCCCAAGGGCTCCAGGTGTCCCTAGCTGGAGGTGGTGGGGCTGTGGTAGCCTCTGAAACGGGTGTGCAAGAGAGCGTAGTTGGTTTGCCCGTGAAAGGACTTAAGGAAAAAAGATGGAGGCCCCCTATGGATGAGTGTTTATTCACTCAGGATAGGCGCGTGGGTTAATGACAGGAAAGGTAATGCCAGAGATTAGACTAGGAGGACACCAACAATCTCAGAGGTCAGCCTGGAGGAGGCAACCAGAGGCACAGACTGAACAGTGTCTGTGGGGGTCTCTTAAGCCCAGGCTCCACTGCTGTGTGCAAGCGGATGGACCCCAGAGCTAAACTCGGGTTGGAGTGGGGGCTGTCCCTTAGGGCAGAGGACAAAGCAACCCCTAAAGTCAAGGTCAAAGTCCTCCCTAGACATTCCTAGACCTATATCATGAGTTGTCTCTGTCTGCTGGACCTGACTTGTGTATTTCTGAAGATGAGAAATCATTTAAAATCATCTATGGCCAGGGGCGCCTGGGTGGCTCAGTAGGTTAAGCCTCTGCCTTTGGCTCAGGTAATGATCTCAGGGTCCTGAGATTGAGCCCCGCATTGGACTCTCTGCTCAGCAGGGAGCCTGCTTCCCCCTCTCTCTCTGCCTGCCTCTCTGTCTACTTGTGCCCTCTCTTTCTGTCAAATAAATAAATAAAATCTAAAAAAAAAAAAAATCATGTATGGCCGTTGTAGGAAAATTGATAAAAAGAAGTCAGCTAAGAACATTTTCTCCTAATGCTCCCTCTTCTTTGCTGCCTCCCCCTCCTCCTCCATCTTCTCCTCCATCAATCCCCACGCCTACCCAAAACTATGTTCTTGCCCCTAGCTCTGAGAGCCTCCACCAGCTGGGAAGTGTGGGATGGAGGGATGATGCATCATCACTGAAATAGTTTTCAATGTTTGCTGCCCCTGGCACTGGGGGCTGGGGAGGCCAGGCTGGAATGGGCAGTACACAGATTGCTGGGAGGAGTGAAGGGTTACAGAGAGGCAGGAAGCTTAGGCTTGGCCCAGTCCCCTGTTGGGCATGAACGAAAGTCCCCAGAGGAGACTTGAGCTCCCCTCCCCACCTCAGTGGGCTTCGGCCCATTCCGTAATCCACCCTCCAAAAGCTCCATTTACACCAGAACTCTTGGTTTCCCCTGACCTTCAGTACAAGAAATGTGAAAGAAAACGTACAAGACAAAAGTGTATAAAGAATTGCCGGTCTCAGTTGGTAGAGCACGCAAAACTTGATCTCCAGGTCATGAGTACAAGCCTCATATTGGGTGTAGAGATTATTTAAAAAAAAAAAAAAAAAAAGATTTGTCAGTGTTTATGGGGCATTTACTCTATGCCGGGGTAGTGCTAGATGCCTTACACACATGATCTCATTTAATCCTACAAAAAAACTTATGAGGGATCAGAACTGTTATCACCCCTATTTTATGGGGGAAAGGAGGAGCCCGAGACGGATTGAGCAACTTGCTCCCAGTCACACAACTTTGAAGCTGGACTCTGGACTCCTCTGGAAGACCAGAAGAGAAAGGAGGGTTGAGAACGAAAGGAGAGCCAAGGAAAGAGCTTGAGGAAAAGGAAGATGGAAACACTGGTTGTGCTGTGGGGATTTCTGGGCAGAAAATGGGTCAAGTGGAGTTTCAGGAAATTGTACAGCTGGTTGTGAGAGCCTTTTGAGCCAGATGCGAGCTCTCCCGCTGCATGTCGCGAATTCTCAGCAGAAGCAGACTTCACAGCAGCCCTGCTGTATTCGGGTGACATTTTGGAGATAAATAATTCAGATTATGGACCCAAAGTTCCCTACTTGGCTATGCTTCGGGTTAAGTGAGCCCCAGACCTAAGCCAAGGGTGCCCCAAAGGATGCAAGAGCTCAGGAGTTGAGAAGGAAACTGAGGTTCGCTTAGAGCACCCCCTGTAAGTCCTAGTGACACTGTAACCCATGTCTTGGTAGAAATAACTCCTGTACTCAATGTGTCAGACAGATATTCAGTGTTCATGTACATCAGAAAGATATGGCATTATAGTACATAGCAGTACGTGAGCTCCCCTTATTTGGAGAAAGTCTAGGAAACGCCCTTGGAAGGAGAGATTGCAGGTTGAAAACCCAGCCTCCAAGGATACCCAATGTCTTCAAATTTGATAGGGGAGGGGGATGATATTGCTAATATGATTCAACTAGTTTCATGCAAGGGAGGAAAACTTTCCCTCTACCCTCTTAGGTTCATGTTTGGGGGGGGTCTGTAAATTAAACTGACAAAAAACAGATTGGCAGGGCATCGGAGCGACTCAGTCAGTTAAGCGTCTGCCTTTGGCTCAGGTCATGACCCCAGAGTCCTTGGATGGAACCCCACATCGGGCTCCTTGCTCAGTGGGGAGCCTGCTTCTTCTTCTGCCTCTCCCACTAATCATTCTCTATCTCTCTCTCTCAAGTGAACAAATAAAATCATAAAGAAAAAAAAAAACCAGATTGGCAAGAGAAAAGACAGGTTTGGGGTTTTTTTTTTGTTTGGTTTTTTTTTTTTTTAGATTTATTTATTTGTGAGACAGAGGGAGAGGGAGCAGAGGGAGGGGCAGAGGGAGACAAGCAGACTCCCTGCCAAGTGGGTAGCCTGGTGTGGGGCTTGATCCCAAGACCCCAAGATTATGACCTGAGCTGAAATCAAGAGTTGGATTTTTTTTTATATATTTATTTGACAGACAGAGATCACAAGTAGGCAGAGAGGCAGACAGAGCGAGAGGAGGAAGCAGGCCCCTGCTGAGCAGAGAACCTGATGTGGGGCTCGATCTCAAGACCCTGAGATCATGACCTGAGCCGAAGGCAGAGGCTTAATCCGCTGAGCCACGCAGGCACCCCAAGAGTTGGATGTTTAACCAACTGAGCCAAGACAGGGTTTTTTTGTTTTTTCTTAAAGATTTTATTTATTTGACAGAGAGAGAGACAGTGAGAGGGAACACAAGCAAGAGGAGTGGGAGAGGGAGAAGGAGGCCTCCTGCTGAGCAGAGCCCGATGCAGGCTCCATCCCAGGACCCTGGGACAATGACCTGAGCTGACGCTTAACCAACTGAGCCACCCAGGCACTGCACCCCCCAGACAGATTTTTATTTACATAAATATGTGGTGGGGATTTACAGAAAAAGGTGACTCAATGAGGCAGTTGGAATCTGGGACATACATACCATCTTAATTGGAGAAGGGGAATGGGAGAAGGACACTTTGGAAAATGGCTTCTTAATAGGGGAAGGGTTGGGAAGAAAGGGCACTTAGGGGAAAGTGAATTACTTTTAAGAAAGATAAATGGGCCCTTAGGAGAGTAGATGATAGATATGATAGTTTTGTTTTGTCTTTTTTCAAAGATTTTATTTATTTGACAAAGAGAGAGAGAGAGAGAGAGAGAGAGAGAGATCACAAGTAAGCAGAGAGGTAGGCAGAGAGAGGGGGGAAGCAGGCTCCCTGCTCAGCAGAGAGACCGATGTGGGGCTTGATCATAGGACTCTGAGATCATGACCTGAGTCAAAAGCAGAGGCTTAATCCACTGAGCCACCCAGGCACCTACATGATAGCTTTGTGACAATGTCTGTTTAGGTGTGGTGCTGACTTCTCCAGTGGTAAGACTCCAGAGATAGGAGTCAATCTTTCCCAGTTGCAAGAAACTTCCCCAGGAAATTTATGAGTTGAGTTCTTTTGGGAGGCTCTGTTTTTAGGCAGATAAGGGGCTTCAGAAAAAAAGCTTATTCTCTAATGCTTTCAGCTTAAAATAGCTGCAGTGTTCAGTGGAAGTGAAATATGAGCCTCATATGAAATTTAAAATTTTCTAATGCCCATATTTTAAAAATGGAACCAATTTTGATAGTATATTTTATTTATTTTTTAAAAATTCTTTATTTAAGTTCAATTTAGTTAACATACACTGTAGTATTAGTTTCAGAGGCAGAATTTAGTGATCAATTACTTATAACACTCAGTGCTCATTATATCAGGTGTCTTCCCTAATGCCCACCACTCACAGTTAATCCATTCCCTCCAGCAGCCCTCAGTGTGTTTCCTATATTTAAGAGTCTCTTGGGGCTGGGAGAACATGTCAGTTTTAATTAGCTCATTTTCTTCTTCTTTTTTAAGATTTTATTTATTTATTTGACAGAGACACAGCGAGAGAGGGAACACAAGCAGGGCGAGTAGGAGAGGGAGGCTTCGGCTTCTAGCAGAGCAGGGAGCCTGATGTAGGGCTCAATCCCAGGACCCTGGGATCATGACCTGAGCTGATGGCACTTAATGACTGAGCCACCCAGCTGCCCCTTACCCTCTTACTTCTTTGTGTGAATCTTCTCTCCTGCATCCCCATTGAGGGTCTGTGAATTTCCAGTTGCACAGCTCAGTGGTGGGGACCTCAGTACTGCCTAAGGCAACCCAGGCTTGGTGGCTCCAGGGGCTATAACATTTTTGTACTGAACCAAACCCAAGGGGCACCTGGGTGACTCAGTGGGTTAAAGCCTCTGCCTTCGACTCAGGTCATGATCTCGGGGTCCTGATATTGGGCCCCAAGTAGGGCTCTCTGCTCAGTGGAGAGTCTGCTTCCCTTCCTCTCTCTCTCCCTGCCTCTCTGCCTACTTGTCATCTCTGTCTGGCAAATGAATAAATAAAATCTTTTTAAAAAACCACCCAAATTCCCCACAGTTCCACTCATTTGTCTTAGTATGAGTAATTGAGAAAGAACCAGGAATTGTAGAAAGGGTAGGGGGATGGAGTTAGATGGATGTAGTGCCAACTTTTTCGAATTATGTGACATTGAGAAATTTACTGAACCTCTCTGAACATTAGTTAATCTAGACAGTCAATAAATTCTCCCTCCTAGATCGTTGTGAGAATTTGCTAGCACAGAGTCAGCCCCCAGCCATTGTTAGTGGTTTGAGCCCCTAACACATGGGTTGTGTCAGCTTGGGAATTGGGCCCAGAACGGAGGCATGAACCCAGGACAAGGACTGGGAAGTTTTTATGCAGGGCAGGAATATGGGCCATTCTAACTCCCTACTAGAAGTTTGCGCATGTGTGTGTGCGCACATGAACCTGCCTGAGAACTTGAGGGCCAAGGAGGGCATTCCAGGGAGGTGTGATTGGGCCCCAGAGGGAGAGATTCCCAGTGTGGCTGCTTCACAACCTTATCTCCAGGCTGTCCAGCCTCTCCCCACCTGGTCCCAGACCCATCTGTCCTTCGCCTGACCTGACACTTGCCTTGATGAGACAAAGGCTTGATGTGACATCAAGGAAGACACTGATTCAGCAAGAACATTCAGGAGCCCAGGGAAGGTTGCAGGAAGAGCTTTAATTGCTGAGAATCCAATCAGAAAAGGGAGGTGCTGGTCAAGGGGGCGTGGAGGGACAGCCAGGGAAAGGTGGTCGGGAGGAGCATCCTTCAGGGGTTTTACTCCCTGGAGCGGCCGGCATCGAGGCAGACACCAAAATTGGTATTGGTGATGGAGCCCACGATGGTCTTGTCCACCTCACAGGTCAGACCCCGCTCACAGGGACACTTGTAGTAAACCCCATAGAGCGTCTGCAAAGACACAGAGCCAGTGGAGTCACAGGCTGGTGGGGGGCTCCTTTGGGCATAGCCCGCCCACCGGGGCCTGACCCTGAGAACACCAGGCCTGCGTCCCTTTTCAGTCTGTCTCCTCCCGACTGCGACGCCAGGGGGCGCTCTGGGAACGGAGGACGCAGATTCTGGGTCCTACTCAGGCTCATTTGAACTTACTAGCTAATCTCGCTGGGGTAGACTCTATTTACCCATGCGCGAAATGGGCATGACAAATCCCCGCCCGCACCCACCTCACTGGTCAGTTGTGAGGATCAAAAGAGTTGAGCGGATGGGAAAGTGCTCTGAAGCCGTTGACCTCCCCCTCTTAATCACAGCGTTCAGTGTCCGGGCTCCCCCTCCCCCCTCCCTGATCCTACCCCCAAGCCAGAGGGCCCTCCTCCTCTGAGCTGTCCCCCTTTCCGCCGGCACCTACCTTGGCAGAGCACTCGCTGTTCTCGCTGGCCTTGGGCGCGCAGCGGGCCAGGCTCAGCCCGGTGTCCCGGTGGCAGCACTTGCTCTTGCACTGGGCGCTGTTCAGGCAGAGCTCGCCGTCTTCCTGCCGGGCGGGGGAGTGGGGGCGGAGTTATCCCGGGACCCCTCCCCCCGCCTTGGTCCCGCCTCTGTCCCACCCCCTACGCCGCGACCCTCTTCCGCTGACAGTGCCTCCCCCGGTGCGGGTATGTGTAGAGGAAGCCGTGTAAGGAGATGGCGGCCAGTGCGTCCCCGCTCCGCCCCCAGTCGTGGGAGAAGCGGGTAGGGTCGTGGCTGCGAAACGGGACACGGGTTCTAGTACCCGTGGCACTGCCAGCTCCCTGGGTAATCCTGGGCAAGTCACGCTCTGCCTCAGTGTTCCCTTGGAATGTGCACAAGTGACCCAGAACAGGGTCTCCAGACCCTGGATCCCGCCTTCCCCTGAGGAGTCTATGGAGGTGGAGGCCCACCCACCCGGGCTTGACCCTGAAAACACCAGGGCGCAGGCCTGGTGTTCTCAGGGTCAGGTGGGCTGAGGTGGGCTTCCCTGGAAAACTCCCCGCTCCTTGGACAAACTTTTACCTACAACCTCAGGCGGATCCTGGCCCCTCCGAGCTACCCAAGGCCCTGAATTAAGAACCTTTGGATAGGGACGCCTGGTTGGCTCAGTTGTTAAGTGTCTGCCTTCTGCTCGGGTCGTGATCCCAGGGTCCTCGCAGCGAGACCCGCATCGAGTCTCGCAGAGTCTCCCATTGGGCTTCCTGCTGAGCAGGAAGCCTGCTTCTCCCTCTCCCAAACCCCCTGCTTGTGTTCCCTCTCCTATCTCTCCGTCAAAGAAAGAAAGAAAGAAAGAGAGAGAGAGAGAGAGAGAAAGAAAGAGAAAGAAAGAAAGAAAAGAAAAGAAAAGAAAAGAAAAGAAAGAAACCCTTGGGTACAGAGGAGGCAAGGGACAGTGGGAGAGCAGGGCTCTGGGGCCATCAGCCAGGGCTCCCCCATCCCTGCTCAATGCTTTCCAGCGGGATGACCTCGGGCAGGTGGCCTCACCTTTCTCTACAACTGCTTTCCATCTGCAAAGGGGTTTGATGCTAATAGTAGTAATCTCGAGTGCTAGTATGAGAACCAAATGAGTAAACGTTCCTGGGGCCTTTGGAACAGTGTGTGTCACTGAAGGTCAGAAGTCACAGTCACTGGGGAAGCTTTTTAAACTTTAGCTGGACCTTCTGAGACAGAGTTTCCAGCACAGGGACCTAGGTGTTTTTTTGTTTGTTTTAAAGATTTTATTTATTCATTTGACAGAGAGGCAGTGAGAGAAAGAACACAAGCAGGGGGAATGGGAGAGGGAGAAGCAGACTTCCTGCAGAGCAGGGAGCCTGATGCGGGGCTCGATCCCAGGATTCTGGGATCATGACCTGAGCTGAAGGCAGATGCTTAACCACTGAGCCACCCAGGCACCCCAGGGCTCTGGATTTTTATAAAGCTCCCTCAGCCAGGTCCAACTACTGCTCTGAGCATGCTCCCTGCTGATCAGCTTAGTCTGAGCAGCCCACCCCACCACCACCACCCCAGCAGGGAAGAGGCAGAGGGTAGACCTGGGCAGTAAAGGGAGAGATGCCTCACCTCTAGGGATCCAGGCAGCCCCGGGGTGGAGACATTAGAGGTAAAGATCTAAATTTTAAAAATCCCCACCTAGATCTTCAGATGACTCCTCCCCCGACAGCCCTCTTACCAGATTGATAATGATGCCCCGAGGGTCAGGAACTGCATAGACCACTGCAAGGGCCACGAGCAGAAGGACGAGGATCTTCTCCATGATGAACGGGCACAGCTGGGACAAGTGGCAGCTGGCGGGTCAGGTGGCAGAAGATAGCCTGCTAGGGTTGCGGAGCTATAAAAGGGGCTCTGTCCACATGTCCACATGTGCCCCACCTTCCCTGACCCACAGGGCTTGACGTGAACAGAGGCCCAGCTGTGGCCAATCTGCTGGGGGGAGGGTCCTGATAAAGCCACTGGGCGGCACTGGGCACCTTGTGTGTGTGTGTGTGTGTGTGTGTGTGTGTGTGTGTGTGTGGTGATGCTGCATCATGGCTGGGTGTGGACTTCTGGAACATTCTTACTTGTACAAGTTATAAACTGGGCAAGTTTTCTGTTCTGAGTCTCAATCTCCTCATCTGTCAATGGGGGATCCTTTCAAGAGTTGGGGGTGCTGAGGGAATGAATATGTTAGATGTATCTTAACACACGTATCTCTCCCTCTGGGTGTTCTGCCCTCCTGCCCTCAACCAGGGGGCTGCCTGCATGAGAGATCTCAGGGGTCCTTAGGAAGGTCCTCCTCAGACAAGCCCTTCCTGTTTCCTTTCCCCTTCCCTTAATATCTGCAATCCCAGAATTAGAGACTCACGCCTGCAGGGAAGGCTTCCACTCACCCTGTCTGTCCCCTACCCAAGGCCATGTGTGGGCATGAACAGTAAGTCAGTCCTGGCTGAGAACGAGGAGGTCTCGTGAGCTTCAGGTGGCCCCAGGGCTGTAGGCTGGGAAAGGCGCAGCTGCCCAAGTGTGCTCAGGTGTAGGACCAGAGCAGCTTTCCCTGGAGGACTGGTTGTTGCAGCCAAGGACCCCTTCCCCATCCCAGGGCATGGAAGACCACTCCACTGGGGAGGCCCCTGATCGGGTTGCTGAGAGCAAAGCTTTGATCCAGACAGACTTGGCTCCCAAACTCAGCGCTCACAAGCTGTGTGACCCTGGGCAAGTCATTTCAATTTGTAAGCAGTCTAAGCCTCCATTCCAGTTATCTACCTGAGAAAGATGATGGCTCCTTCTCTGTAAGGTCAAGATTGAACAATGTCTGTGGGAGTGCCTGGCGTGTAGTAGGCACTCTGCCCATGTGATACCAGCCCCTTCCTGTCCCCCTGACACCACTAGAGGGTGGAATATAGGGGAGAAGCTGGAGGAACCAGCCAGGAGACCCTCAAAATGGCAGAAACCTATCAATTACAGACACATAAATACCACTAATTAAAAAAACACTGTTCTCTCTAATATATTTATAGATCTCAGTGTTAAAACCGCTTCTCCCCCATGAGCTCATTCTGGTCCCTCCTTTGCTCCGCACATCCTCCACCCCAACACCTCTGTGAGCTGAGCTACAGGAAGGGTGATTGTGCTTTCCTTATCACAAGTCAAGGCAAGGAAGCAGGGAAAGGGACTGGAGGAGCTATTTCCATCTGTGAAGGGAGCTGTGAAAAATTCATGAGTCCTATGTCTAGGTGGTCACAGCCAGCTTCCCAGAGGAGAAAGAATGGGTTTTTCTCTTATTAATGAAGAGTATAGCAAAGAGACCTTTGACCAATGTTTGTACTTCCAAAACATAAGAAAAAATTGAATAGTTTTTTTTTTTTTAAGATTTTATTTATTTGACAGACGGAGATTACAAGTAGTCAGAGAGGCAGGCAGAAAGAGAGGAAGCGAAGCAAGCTCCCTGCTGAGCAGAGAGCCTGATGCGGGACTCGATCCCAGGACCCTGGGATCATGACATGAGCCAAAGGCAGAGGTTTTAACCCACTGAGCCACCCAGGTGCCCCAAATTAATTAGATTTTTTTAAAGATTTTATTTATTTGAGAGAGGTCACAAGTAGACAGAGAGGCAGGCAGAGAGAGAGGAGGAAGCAGGCTCTTTGTGGAGCAGAGAGCCCGACGCTGGGCTCCATCCCACGACCCTGGGATCATGACCTGAGCCAAAGGCAGAGGCTTTAACTCACTGAGCCACACAGGTGCCCCTTAATTAGATTTTTTATTTTTTTTTTTATTTTTTTTTTTATTTTTTTTTTAAAGATTTTATTTATTTATTTGACAGAGGGAGATCACAAGCAGATGGAGAGGCAGGCAGAGAGGGAGATAGAGGGAAGCAGGCTCCCTGCTGAGCAGAGAGCCCGATGCGGGACTCGATCCCAGGATCCTGAGATCATGACCTGAGCCGAAGGCAGCGGCTTAATCCACTGAGCCACCCAGGCGCCCTAATTAGATTTTTTAAAGTAGGCTCCACACCCAGCATGGAGCCCCACGCAGGTCCCAAACTCATAAACCTGAGATCAAGACCTGAGCTGAGATCAAGGGTCAGACACTTAATCAACTAAGTCACCCAGGTGCCCCAATTAGATTCTTTTTGTACCAAAACCTTGCAAGGTTTAACCACCCCTTCCCCAGTCTAAAGAGTGTTGTGCTTTGGGTTTGTTCCCTTCCAAAAGGAACACCACATGCAATCACATTGATTAACCTCAGAGACACAGTGTTGAGTGAGGAAAACCATAGACGAAAACACACAGTGTATTACATTTACATGCGGTTCAAGAGAAGGCAAAACTGGGCGCCTGAGTGGCCCAGTCAGTTAAGTGTCTGCCTTCGGCTTAGGTCATGATTCCAGGGTCCTGGGATGGAGTCCCGCATCTGACTCCCTGCTCAATAGGAAGTCTGCTTCTCCCTCTCCCTCTGCTTCTCTTCCTGCTTGTGCTGTCAAATAAATAAAATCTTAAAAGAAAAGGCAAAACTAACCTATGGTGATGAGAATCTGCAGGTCTACCCCTGGGAGGGCAGTTGATTGGAAGGGGGAAGGAGGAAACCTTCCGGAGTGTTAAAACTGTTCTAAATCTTGATTTGGGGTGTTGGTAACACATACGTAAATATCTAGTGATTCACTTATGATTTGAGTATTTTACTGTATGTAGTGCAGTACTGCACCTCAGTGTTTTTTAAAAAGCAGATTTCCCCCTGGCCAAGTCCTAGCATACGGATAGTGAGGGTTGGGGTAATGTCATGCCTCCTGGTGAGTGGGGTTGGGGCACAGTAGCTGTAGGCCTAGAAATGCAGCCAACATCTTTTGGGTGCCCCCTGCTCTATATTCTCCAAGATCCCCCAGGACACACATACAAAGACAGGCCTCCAGCCTGTTCTAGCAAATGAGCCCATCTTTGCACTCTACCACTATATCTATCTATCTATCTATCTATCTATCTATCTATCTATCTCTATCTCCCACATTTTCTTTATCCATTTCATCAGTCAATGGACATTTGGGATCTCTCCATAGTTTGGCTACTGTTGGTGATGCTGCTATAAACATCGGGGTCCATGTACCCCCTTCAAATCTGTATTTTTGTGTTAAGATTTTATTTTTAAGTAATCTCTACACCCCAGGTGGGGCTCGAACTTACTGAGCCAGTCAGGAGCTCCCGATCCAGTGTTCCTTTTGCTCTTGGTCAGGATCTCTGCTGATTAGAGTTCTTTGGGCTGTGTCGTGGCCCAGACTTCTATTCCAGAGATATCTGGGTCTTGATGGGTCTGCCCCTGTGCTGGGTTACTAAAGTCTTTACTAACTTATTCCTGACTGCCCTTAATTTTCACAACTGCATGTGACAGTAACGGGAGGCAGCCCCGGCATTTCCTGAGCTCTACATGCATTCCTTCTGCTCCCTCTGTGTATTACCACACTCTCTGGTCTAGATTGTCAGGATACCCAACCAAAATCAGTAATCTCTTTTGAAATATTAAAGTATACACAGAAAAATTCGCGCTTTACAGTGTAAAGTTCTATGACAAACGCATATATCGTGTCACCACCACCACCACAACCAAGATAGAGAACACTTGCATCATCCTAAACAATTTCCTCAGATGGCCCCTTTGTAATCAACCCCACCACCAGAGCCGTGCTGGCAACCACAAATATGTTTTATTCTCTATAGTTTTGGCTTTTCCATAATAAAATAGAGATGAAATCAGACAGTATGTACTTAAATTTTTTCTTTTTTCTTTTCTTTCTTTTTTTTTTTTTTTTTGCGGCTTCTTAGCATAATGCATTTGAGATTCATGCATGTTGTGTCAGGCTTAGGGAGTTCGTTTATATTGCTGGCTAGTGGTCTGTTGTGTGGATGGAACCACAGTGCACCTATCCACTCCCTGGCTGAAGAACAGTTGGGTTATTTCTGAAAAGTTTTGGCAATTATTAATAAAGCAGTTATACGTAGGGGTGCTTCGGTGACTCAGTGGGTTAAATGTCTGACTTTTGATCTCGGCTCAGGTCTTGATCTCAGGGTCTGATCTGAGGAATTCTGATCTGATCTCAGGAGTTCAAGCTCTGTGTTGCGCTCCTGGGTGAAGAGCCTACTTAAACCAAAACCAAAACCAAAACAAAACAAAACCCCCAAACCAAAAAGGGGGCATATGATGTGGCTCAGCCAATTGAGGGCTGAACTCTTGATTTTGGGTCAGGTCATGATCTCAGGGTCATGGGTTCAAGTCTCTAGTGGGGTTCCACGCTCAGCAAGGACTCTGCTTGCGATTCTCCCTCTCTCTCTGCCCCTCCCCTACCCATGCACACTCTCTAAAGTAAATAAAATAAGTCTTTACAAAGAGAGAGAAAATAAAGCTGTTATACATATTCATGTATAAATTTCGGTGTGTGTGCAAGTTCTCAGTCCTCTGGGGCAAAACTCAGGAGTGAGATGGCTGAGTCTCATGGCAAATGTTTGTTTCAATGTCTCAAATATGTCAGACTGTTTTCCAAAGGGGCTGAAGTAGTATGTATTCCTTAAAAAAAATAAAAATAAAAATAAAAATTCCTACCAGCAAAGTAAAAATATTCCAATTGCATTCCACATCCTCACCAGCACTTGAAACTGCTGATTTTTTTGTTTTTTTTTTTTATTTCTTTACTTTTTTTTCCTTTTTTTGGTTTTTACTTAAAAATTTTTTTAAAAAGATTTTATTTATTTATTTTACAAAGAAGCACAGCGAGAGGGGGAACACAAGTAGGGGGAGTGGGAGAGGGAGAAGCAGGCTTCACGCTGAGCAGGGAGCCAGATGTGGATCTCAATCCCAGGACCCTGGGATCATGACCTGAGCAGAAGTCAGGCATTCAATGACTGAGCCACTCAGACGCCCCTGTTTTTTTTTTTTTTTTTAATTTTTTAGTAGTGAAAAATCAGAAACTGACAAAATACTCTAGAAAGGGGAAATAATTAGACGAATGACTAAATGATTACATACTCTGTATCAATATACAAGTATTAAAATCATGTTCTTGAAAAAATAGTAATATGAGGAAATATTAATGGTGTACAGCTAAGTGAAAAAATTAGGTACTAAATTGTCCAACTGTGTAAAGCAGTATTTACAGAAGGAGGGAAAGGTACCAAAATGTTAACAGAAGTAGTAATAGTGACAAACATTTTTTTTTTTAAAGATTTTATTTATTTATTTGACAGAAATCACAAGTAGATGGAGAGGCAGGCAGAGAGAGAGAGAGAGGGAAGCAGGCTCCCTGCTGAGCAGAGAGCCCGATGCGGGACTTGATCCAGGACCCCGAGATCATGACCTGAGCCGAAGGCAGCGGCTTAACCCACTGAGCCACCCAGGCGCCCGTGACAAACATTTTGAGTACTTTTATATGTGAGTCCCTGAGCAAAACAGTTTACGTATGTTATTTTACCTAACCTTTATATGATAGACACTATTTTTAAAAAATATTTTATTTATTTATTTGAGAGAGAGAATGACAGAGAGAGAGCATGAGAAGGGGGAGAAGGTCGGAGGGAGAAGCAGACTTCCTGCTTAGCAGGGAGCCTCATGTGGACTTGATCCTGGGACTCCAGGATCATGACCTGAGCCGAAGGCAGTCACTTAACCAACTGAACCACCCAGGCGCCCTGATACTATTTTTTTTTTTTAAGATTTTATTTATTTATTTGACAGAGATCACAAGTAGGCAGAGAGGCAGGCAGAGAGAGAGAGAGAGGAGGAAGCATCCCAGGGGCTCGATCCCAGGATCCTGGGATCATGACCTGAGCCAAAGGCAGAGGCTTTAACCCACTGAGCCACCCAGGCGCCCCCCAATACTATTTTTTAAAAGATTTTGTTTATTTATTTGAGGGAAGGGGAGGAGAAGAAGGAGAGGGACAAGAAGACTCCCACTGAGTGTGGAGCTCCCTGGAGTGCCCTTTCCCCATCTCAGGACGCTGAGATCATGACCTGAACTGAAACCAAGAGTCAGACACTCAACCACCAAGTGAGCCATCCAAGCGCCTATGATAGATACTATTATCCTCCCACTTTACAGATGAAGAAACTGAGGCTTAGGAAGGTTAAATACACAGACGGTCACATAGGTTGTTAAGTGGCTAACTCAATACAGATCTGTCTAAAGCCAAAGACTGTGTTTTTAAGATGATCATGGCTCTCCCTAGTTCTTGGGGTTATGCATGATTTATATTCTTCTATGTAACCTTCCTGTCTCTCTACATCAAACATGTTTACCTATGCAGTCAGGAGAAATATATATTTTGAAAAAGAGGGGTAAAAAAGAAATATGCAGGAGCCCCTGGGTGGCTCAGTGGGTTAAGCTTCTGCCTTTGGCTCAGGTCATAATCTCAGGGTCCTGGGATGGAGCCCTGTATCGGGCTCTCTGCTCAGCGGGGAGCCTGCTTCCCTCTCTTTCTCTCCACCTACTTGTAATCTGTCAATAAATAAATAAAATCTTTAAAAAAACCACAAATATGCAACAAAAACATAAACAGGAAAAAAACATAAAGGAAAAAGGTACTGTATTGAACAAACCATGTGTAAGGTTTGGGAGGCTTCCTTTGGGGTACTTCGTAGTTGTTATGACACTATCAGTCTGCATTGCAAATATACATATGCATATACATGTATGTAAGTATCTCACCATCTTTGAGGGCAAGGGCTCTGTCATTTTTATCTCTGTGATTTTGCTTAGGGAAGATATCCTCCAACATAGGGCTTAGGACATAGTACGCTCTTAGTAATTGTTGTTTGAGAGAAGCCACAGAGACCAGAAACCAGTGACCAGAAGACACAATCAGAAAAGGTTTTGCACTCCAGGGGGTTGGGAGTTCTGAGAAGGCGACTAGGGAGCCAGGGAGGGTTTGGATGGGACTGGGGTGGGGGTGGGGGTGGGGTTGGGGGAACAGATAGTGCTCAGGACGAGGTTTTGGTTTTGCGGCAGGAATTGAGCGGGAGGACTGTGACAGTGACAGTCGCAGGCCCAGTTTTTGGAAGCTCTCCCACCCACACCCCGGCCCCGGCGCTCAGGAGGGTTTAGAAAAATCTAAGTTTCCTGTGGCTGGAGTGCGCGATGGGCGGGCCGGGCGCTCCCCGCCCCTCCCCCGGCCAGGTCTCGGTTTCCAAAGCCTCCTCTGACCGGATTCCCGAGGCGCTGGCCGCGGTGCTGAAGCAGCACTTTCGTAGGCGGGAGGAAGGAGGGACCGAGCCGCGAGAAGAGGCGGAGCTCTCTGGAGCCGGGAGCTGGAAATGGGGGGAGGGACAGGGCGGCGCCAGTAGGCCCAAGACCCGGGCAGGCTGGAGAGGAAGAAGACCGGAGACAGCCTGGCTAGAGAGGACAAAGGCATCTGGACAAGCTTACGCTGAAGAAACCAAGGTTCTCTTCCCGGTCTTATTAATCCTCTTTCTTCTTCTTGGAGGAACCCTCACCTTGTATCCTTACCTCAGCCTCCTTCCCCAGCCCGGCTAAGGAGTGACCCACTCCTAGGCCTCTGTCTACTAAGTCACTGGCTTCCAGTCCACAGGATCCCAGCCGAGGGCCTACCTCCTCACCATGGTGAAGTTGCTGCCTGCCCAGGAGGCAGCCAAGATCTACCATACCAACTATGTGCGCAACGCCAGGGCTGTGGGTGTGATGTGGGGGACACTCACCATCTGCTTCTCTGTACTGGTCATGGCCCTCTTCATCCAGCCCTACTGGATCGGTGACAGTGTTAACACACCCCAGGCAGGCTACTTTGGCCTTTTCTCCTACTGTGTGGGCAACGTGCTGTCCTCTGAACTCATCTGTAAGGGTGGCCCGCTGGACTTCTCCTCCATTCCCTCTAGAGCCTTCAAGACTGCCATGTTTTTTGTGGCATTGGCGATGTTCCTCATCATTGGCTCTATCATCTGCTTTAGCCTCTTCTTTGTCTGCAACACGGCCACTGTCTACAAGATCTGCGCATGGATGCAGCTGGCAGCAGGTGAGCAGGATTAATGGGAGGACTAGCAGGGGCCCAACCCAGGCCCCCCAGGAAGCTGAAGCTTCCACCCTCTGCGGATGCTCTGGGTCTCTTTTCCAGGTGCTCTCCTTTACATTTATTTTATTTTTTTTCAAAGATTTAATTTTTTTAATGTAATCTTTACTTCCAAAGGGGGCTTGAACTCACAACCCCAAGATCAAGAGTTATACATTCTACCCACTGAGCCAGCCAGGCGCCCCTAAGCTGTTCTCCTTTAGCCCAGCCATATACTCAGTGCTCTGCAGAAGCTTCTGAGGAGTAGAGAATTTTAGAATGGCTGAGACCGAAAGAATTGTTGAGATCAAATTGTTCAACCCCCTCATCTTGTAGATGGGAACTGAGGTCCAGAGAGGGGAAGTGACTTGCCCAGGAGCACACAACTAGTTGATAGAAGGTGTCCCGACTCCCAGGCCACCACATCAGAGGTTGTTTGGTCTGGGAAGGAAAAAGAAGGAAACTTCCATTGTCGGCCATGTGGGAATAGGATCCAACCCAGGGCAAAATGGTCAAGCACATCCTAGATGTTTCCATCTCCCAGTTCTGGATATTTGCTCTTTCTCCTTTAAGGACCCACAGATCCCTGTCCTCACTCCTTCCCTCCCACCCCAGATTGCTCTCAGGGAGATTCTAAGGTAGTTATTGATTTGGAGTGTTATGCTGTGACCTTTCCCATAGAAACTTGCATTTAAGTTCCCTTTCATGGTGGAGTGAAAGTCTTTGTTCCCTAGTTATAGGTTTCCATACTTGAGGCAATAAATGGGAGTGGTATTTTGTGATGAGGGAGTAGGGTGGTGGCTAGAGTTTTTTTTTTTTTTTTTTTTTTGACAGAGAGAAATCACAAGTAGACGGAGAGGCAGGCAGAGAGAGAGAGAGGGAAGCAGGATCCCTGCTGAGCAGAGAGCCCAATGCGGGATTCGATCCCAGGACCCTGAGGTCATGACCTGAGCCGAAGGCAGCGGCTCAACCCACTGAGCCACCCAGGCGCCCCCCCTTTTTTTTTTTTAGATTTTTTTTTTTATCTGACAGAGAGAGAGAGAGTGGGAGAGGCAGAGGGAGAAGCAGACTCCCCACCGAGCAGGGCCACTGATTCGGGGCTCAATCCCAGGACCCTGGGATCATGACCTGAGCCAAAAGCAGACGTTTAACCAACTGAGCCACCCAGGTGCCCCAAGTGGCTAGGGTCTTTAAAACTGTGTGGGGCGGTGAAGAGGCAGACAGCAGATGGTGCCCAGAAACAAGGCCTTCCCTGCCCCTTGTTCTTGCTCCTGGCCCAGGCAGGCCTCTCAGCCCTTGAGCCTGCTGGTCCTGTTCTCTAAGCCTTGTCCTGCAGGCCTTGATCCTGTCCTATCACAAGGACCAGGCACAGGCTGCCCATACTGGGACATGTCTAGGAGCAGTGCTAGGACTGCAGACTAGAGAGAAAACCATCTTGACATCATTGGTTAGAATGAGAAGCAGTATTATCCATAACAGGGGGAATGAAGCAGGGATCAGAATCCCAGACAACCAGACACAAAGACTCAAACGCTCTGTCAGAGTTGGAGGGGGACCCCAGAGAGGTGGAGGTATCCCTGCCAACTACAGTGAGGAATCTGGAAATAAGGAAAAGGGTTGACCAAGTCTATAGCAAACCAACTGGTGACTAAGGACCTAGGGGAATGAAGGCAGTGGGTTCCAAGAAACTTGATGTATTCCAAAGACATTTTTATTGAGCCGCACATTTACATAGATATAATGGCTGACCAAGCACTTTCATATATATCATCTGGAGGAACCCCATCCCTACCTTAGTGAGGGAGATATTCCTCTTATTTTATAGATAAGCTCTTAGTGGGTAACTTATCTTTTAGCACAGGTAGTGATGGACGGAACCTTTGATTCAAAATCTTGTACTCAGGGTAGTCACCTGGCTCCGGAGCTGCTTCCCCAATCCATCTACCTTCTCCCTCTCCTCTGATCTCTATCGATTAAGGGAGAGGCTGGGGCAGGCTAAGGTAAATCTCGGTGGGCAGTGGGGAGAAGGCGGGAGAATGAAGATTTAGCAGTTCTGTGACAAAGAAGAGTAGAATGGACCCTGGCATGGTTACCAGCTGGTCCACCGTATCAGAGCCATGGAAGGCTGGAAACACAACCATTTCTCTCATTCTCCATGCTGCCCCCTCCCACAACATCCTGCAGCAAGTGCCATTTGCTGAACAGGCAGTGTGCTTGGGAAGGCCTGCGTCGGGGAGGCATCAGCAGGCCATTTGAATTAGACTCCAGGTCATGAAGCTAGAGACACTGATAGCAGAGGTGGCTGGATGCCATCCTGTGAAACATTTATGTTGGGGGAGGGTAAAGGTGGTGTCAAGTTCCATTCTTTAATGGAGGGGAATGAAAGATGAGCGGAAGGGGGGCGGTGAAGAAGCAGACAGCAGATGGAACTAAACCCTTGCCAAGAAGCCCGAGACCAGGGAGGGGAGCAGGAGAAAGGAAAGAGGACCGATGACTGGGGCAGTGTGAGGCTGTAGTTTAACAATGTTAATCCAGCTTCTGGATGCCAGGTGTAAGCTGTGTGTGGTTCCAGCTCCTGGAAATCCAGGTAGGGCAAGTTGCTTGTCTCTCTGAGTCTTGGTAACCTCCCTTGTAGAACGTAGCACCAGACCTCCTATCACAAGGATGGGCTGTCTAATACACATAAAACACCTTCTCCAGCGCTTGGCACATAGCAGGTGCTCAGTAAATGTGAAAAAACACAAAAGCCACTTTATCAGTCAAGATGGATGAGGTGACAAATTACTCCCAAATCTTAGTGGCTTAAAACAAAGCTTCAGTTTTTGTTTGCAGCGTGTGCCCACTGAGGACCAGCTGGGGGCTCTGCTCTCACTGTTCTCTCCTGGAACCCTGGCCGATGGAGCATCTGCTGTCATCTGGCTGGTGTCATTGGAGAGCGAAAGGATGCTCTGGAAGCTCTCTCTCTAGTGGTTAAATGCTCTGGTCTGGAAATACACACATTTTGTTGTCTAAGGGAAGTCTTGAGGCCTTACCTAATTTGAAAAGAGGAGAGCAAGGAAGTACAACCGTACTATGTATGTGAAATACCTCTGAACACCTCTAATGACATCCACATCCACTGAAGTTGCTTTCATTCACTTGGCCTCAGTGCCAATAACAATAGCAACGATGGACAGGGACTGGTTGCCTATCATGAACCAGATGCTGCCATGAGTGTTTTCCCTACATGACCACATGTAGGAAATTAGTATTTTAAATAAATATTAGGGATTCGTAAATTCAGGGAAGTGTGAGCAGCTGCACTGACTTGTACTGGGTCAGGATGAAGAGACCTATTTGCTTGAATGAAAGGTTCACAAGGGAAGCAGCCAAAGATGGGTCTGGAAGACTTTGTGTATTCATTAAATCTAAGATTCCAAGTTGTAGGACATGCTGTTATTCTATGTGCAAATACTTGTTCTTTTTTTTTTTTTTTTTTTAAGTAGCCCAATGCAGGGCTTGAACTCATGACCCAGAGATTAAGACCTGAGTTGATATCAAGAGTTGGATGCTTAACCAACTGAGCCACGCAGGTGCCCAGGAAGCTTTCTTATTATACGTATTTCAGAGATACTGGAGTATGAACAATTGTGCATCTTAGAAGTGATGAGTTCTCTGGGCTGAGACCGGATTTTGCGGGGGTTTGAAGCCAGGGTCGCTAGTGCCTCATCAAGTCCAAAGTGAGGGGCATGGCTGCGGGCCTGGTAGGACCACCTGGTGCCATGGCAGAATCTTCCCTGGGCTGGGGAGCTCCGATTTCTGCCTCTACTCCTGAACAAAGGGAAGTCAATTTAGCTCTTGGATCCTCAATTTTCTCCCCTGGGTTCTACAAGAATGATGGTAGGTACTGCCCCATACCTCTCAAGGCTGTTAACATGAAAAGAAGGGAGGTGACAAGATAGCAGCAGTGCAAGGTGGGAGGTGGCAGGCTGAGCACGCCCAGCCTGATGCTGTCTGCCCGCCCTTCTGCCCCCTCAGCCACAGGCCTGATGATTGGCTGCCTGGTCTACCCCGACGGTTGGGACTCAAGTGAGGTGCGGCGCATGTGTGGGGAGCAGACAGGCAAGTACACACTGGGCCAGTGCACCATCCGCTGGGCCTTCATGCTGGCCATCCTCAGCATTGGAGATGCCCTCATCCTCTCCTTCCTGGCCTTTGTGCTGGGCTACCGGCAGGACAAGCTCCTCCCTGATGACTACAAGGCAGATGGAAAAGGTAATTCACCATCCCCCGGGAGTTGGGGCTTCCTCTCAGCCAGTCACCAGAGGATTGTCCCTAGCCTGGGGTTGGGGACATCAAGACCAATCAGACACAGCCCTTATTCCAGAAGCCAAGGGCCAGTGGGTGTTTACAAGCCAGCAGGTGATGAGAGAGGCTGTCTGTGATAGAAGGGTGTCCTCCTGCCTCCCGCACACCCCCACTCCCATCAGGGTCTACAAGGGGGAGAACTCTGATCTAGCCTGGGACCTAGGGATGGCCCCCAGTAGAAGGTGGCACTGAGGCTGGGTCTGGAAGTTCACTGGGAGTTTGGTAGAGAGAGGAACAACAGGTGAGCAGAGGGGCTGAGTTGTTGGGGCAGAAGGAAAAAGGTAGGTTAGGGGGCAGAAGTGACAGCTCTTAGAGTGCAGTTGGTGGGTGCTCCCTTGAGCTGGGGAGAGAGCCTTGGGGTTCTCTGCATGCAATCCTGTTTCAATTTCCATCTTGCCCAAGTCCTATCCCTGAGTCGTAAGAGTCAGTTGTAGCTGACCCAAAGCCAGGCAGACCCTTCAGCCTTTTCTGTTTCCCATTGACCTTTCTTCCTCCTAGGGTACTTTCTGCTCCTGTATCTCATTAGGCACTTCTCCTGTATTAAGGGGCTTTTTAGGGGCATAAATTGTATCTACTAGTCATAGGGGAAGTCCTATCTCACACCCTTGTCAATCCCAAAATGCCTACTTCCAGCAGGCGGCTGCTGTGAGGGGCCTGTGGCTCCACAGGGACCTCTCCAGTCTCCTTTCCCCATAGTTGTCTTCACCGATTGCCCTGAACTAGAAGAAAGAGGCAAACTTCCTTGCCCCCCTCCCCCCATGACCTAGGACCCTTCCCAGTTAAGGAACTTGAAGCCCAGGAGGGAGACCCACCCAAAGGTACACAAAAAGGTGGTGACAAGGAAGACCCAACATTCTGGTCTTCTCTAGCTCAGCCCAGCACCCACTTCTCCACAAGGAAGTAATCAAACATCTTGTCCTTGTTTGGGAGTTTAAGAAGACTCACACACCTAAGTTTTGTGGTTAAAGATGAAAAGCAAATTACTAGAATGAGCTGGGCCAAGGAGGAGAGAAGAGCGAGGTATCTTTCCATTGAGGGAGCACTTAAGGTCTGGGTCCCTTGTAAACCCCATAATGGGAAGGGAAAAAGGAACTAGAATTTACTGAGCCCTTTCCATGTGCAGAAGTGATGAGTTTTGTTCACATGAGCCATTTTTATTTAATCTGCACAGCAAACCTGTGAGGACAGTTTGGAGGTGGGGGTTACAGAAGCAATGGGCACAGCCAGCATTTTCTCCAGTGATGGAGAGTTTCTCAGGGAAGTTTCAGCAGGAGCTGCTGGGGGCATTTTGTTCAGCTCTCAGCCTCAACCTGCCTTAGAATATTTTACATTACTTATTTGCATTCTTTCCTTTTCAGAAGGGATTCTTTCAGCTGGAAAGAAATTCTATTGACATCATTGATTCATTCATTCAGTAGGCTCCACACCTAGCATGGAGCCCAAAGCTCACAACCCTGAGATCAAGATGCAAGCTGAGATCAAAAGTCCCCCAACACTTAGGGCATCTGGGTGGCTCAGTTGTTAAGTGTCTGTCTTTGGCTTAGGTCCTGATCCCAGCCAGGGTCCTGGGATCGAGCCCCACAGGCTGCTTCTCACTCTCCCACTCCTTGTGCTTGTGTTCCCTCTCTCACAGTGTCTCTGTGTCAAATAAATAAATAAAATCTAAAAAAAAAAAAGAGAGACACTTAGTTGACTAAGCCACCCAGGTGTCTCCACATAATTCCTTTTTTTTTTTTTTTTTTTAGATTTTATTTATTTATTTGACAGAGAGAAATCACAAGTAGATGGAGAGGCAGGCAGGCTCCCCACTGAGCAGGGAGCCCGATGTGGGACTTGATCTCAGGACTCTGAGATCATGACCTGAGCCGAAGGCAGCGGCTTAACCCACTGAGCCACCCAGGCGCGCCCTCCACATAATTCCTTTTAAAGTGGTTTCTACAAAAAAAAAAATTTGTTTGACAGAGAGAGAGAGAGAGAGAGAGATCACAAGTAGGCAGAGAGGGAGGGGAAGCAGGCTCTCCACTGAGCAGAGAGCCCCATGAGAGACTTGATCCCAGGACCCTGAGACCATTGAGCTGAGCTGAAGGCAGAGGCTTAACCCACTGAGCCACCCAGGCGCCCCTAAAATGGTTTCTTATGAAGAGATGGTTTTATCCCTTTGACACTTTTCTTTACAAATCAAAATGTCTGTTCACTCTTTTCTCCTTCCTTGTCCTTCTCCTTTCAGATCCCATGCACTTGCCATCAATCTTTTCAGATTTTTTTCTCTCCATATTTTAGTTCCTTCACTATCACGGAGGACTTAGTTTATCCTTTTAGTTTATTACATGTTAGAAAACACTCACATAATCTTTCTGAATAGATCTAACTATTCAGTGACGTAGTGATTGCCTCTGTCAAAGCACAGAATTGGGTCAGGAAAGCAGAGGTTGAGTCCCAGTTCTGCCAGATCACTTTCTTCCAGGGGAAAAGGGGGACACCAACTCCTGTTTTGCCCCCTCCATTATTGTGTGGCATGAACAAAACAATGAAAGCAGAAATGAAACCTTGCACAAGTACATAGTTGCCGAACCACTCCCTAGGGGTTAAGGAGGCAGAGAGTGAGTGTGTGCTTTGGAGTCAGATCTGGGTTTATAATTTGGGCTCTGACAAACCATAAGGGACTCTTAAGCATAAGAAACAAATTGAAGGTTGCTGGAGGAGGGTGTGGGGGATGGGGTAACAGGGTGATGCACGTTACAAAGGGCCCGTGATGGGGCACCTGGGTGGCTCAGTGGGTTAAGCCTCTGCCTTCGGCTCGGGTCATGATCTCAGAGTCCTGGGATCGAGTCCCGAGTCGGGCTCTCTGCTCGGCAGGGAGCCTGCTTCCCTCTCTCTCTCTGCCAGCCTAGCCTCTCTGCCTACCTGTGATCTCTCTCTGTCGAATAAATAAATAAAATCTTAAAAAAAAAAAAAAAAGGGCCCGTGATGTAATGAGCACTGGGTATTCTATAGGACTGATGAATCACTGACCTCTACTACTAAAATCAATAATACATTATATAAGAATTGAATTTAAATAAAGTTTGGGCTACATTGTTATCTAGTTGTGACTTTGCAGAGATTGCTCAATTTCTCTGAGTCTCAGTTTCCTCATCTGAGCCTCATTTTTATGGAGATGAGGTGGCAGGTTTCTCCTCATTTGTAAAAAATACCTGCTTCAAAAAGTCGTGAACAAGAGAAGGTTCAGCAAGAAGATGAGGATGTCTGCTCCTGTCACTGCTGCGGAAGATTGTACTGAAGATTATAGCCAGGGTGATTAGACCAGAAAAAGAAAGGAAAGAAATCCAGTTTGGAGATGAAGAAGTACAGCTGTCTGTATTAGCAGATGAAATGATTTTGCATATGGAAAATCCTAAATAATACACTAAGAAACTATTAAAGCTAATATATAACATCAGCGAGGTTGAGGGATATAAGCAGTATACAAAAATTTGTTGCATTTATATACACTAGCAATGAATGATTTGAAAATGACATTAAGAAAATAATTTCATTTATAATAACATCAGAAAGAATAAAATACATAAAAATAAATTCAATGAGAAGTGTAAGATTTGTACATGAAAATTAAAAGACATTGTTGAAAGATATCAAAGGCCTAAATAGATGGAAACATCTATATTCATCACGCAGAACACTTAATACATTAAGATGGCAATGCTCCCCAAACTGATCTACAGATTCAATGCAATCTCTGTCAAAATCCCAGCTGGCTTTTTACAGAGATTGATAAACTGATTCTAAAATTCATATGGAAATAAAAGGGACTCAGAAGCAGCCAAAATAATCATGGAGATCAAAATTGGAGGACATTCATGTCCTGAATTGAAACTTCCTACAAAGCTACAGTAATCAAGATGGCTTGAGGACGGACATATGGATCAATGGAATAAAATTGAGAGTCCAGAAGTAAAGCCAAACATCCACGGCAAAATGAGATTTTGTAAAATATTTTATTTATTTTGAGAGAAAGAGAGAGCACAAGTGAGGGGAAAGGGCAGAAGAAGAGAGAAAAGCAGGCTCTCGGTTGAGCAGGGAGCCCAGTGGATGGGTAGGGCTCGATCCCAGGACCCTAAGACAGGACCTGGGCTGAAGGCAGACGCTCAACTGACTGAGGCACCTAGGTGCCTTTTGCAAACTGATTTTTTCTTTTCTTTTCTTTTAAATTAAAAAAAAAAAAAAGATTTTATTTATTTATTTGACAGCGATCACAAGTAGGCAGAAAGGTAGGCAGGGAGAGAGAGAGAAAGGGAGGCAGACTCCCTGTATAGCAGAGAGCCCAATGCAGGGCTCATCCCAGGGCCCTGGGATCATGACCTGAGCCAAAGGCAGAGGCTTTAATCCACTGAGCCACCCAGGCGCCCCGCAAACTGATTTTCAACAAATGGTGCTGGAACAATCAGATATCTACTTGCAAAAGAATGAAGTTGGATTACTCACTTCACATCATACACAAAAACTAACTCAAAATGGATTAAAGACCTAAATGTAAGATGTAGAATTATAAAAATCTTAGAAGAAAACATAGGTATAAATCTTTGTGACCTTGAATTAGGCAGAGGTTTCTTAGATGGGATGCCTAATACATAAGCAACCACAGCAAAAATATATATAAACCGGATTTCAAAAAAAATTGAAAACTTCTGCACTTCAAAGGACAACAACAAGAAAGTCTAAATATAATGCAAAGACTGGGAGAAAATATTTGCAAATCATGATTCTAGTATCCAGAATACATTAAAAACTCCGACAACTTAACAAATGAGAAAAACATAGATAACCCAATTTTTTTTTTTTTTTTTTTTTAAAGATTTTATTTATTTATTTGACAGAGAGAGATCACAAGCAGGCAGAGAGGCAGGCAGAGAGAGAGGAGGAAGCAGGCTCCCTGCTGAGCATAGAGCCCGATGTGGGACTCGATCCCAGCACCCTGAGATCATGACCTGAGCCGAAGGCAGCGGCTTAACCCACTGAGCCACCCAGGCGCCCATATAACCCAATTTTTAAAGTGGGCAAATGATTATTATTTTTTTTTTTAAGATTTTATTTACTTATTTGACAGAGAGATCACAAGCAGGCAGGGGGGAGCAGCAAGCAGAGGGAGAGGGAGAAGCCAGCCTCCCACTGAGCAAGGAATCTGATGCAGGGCTCAGTCCCAGGAATCCCAGATCTGACCTGAGCAGAAGGCAGACACTTAACCCACTGACCTACCCAGGCATGCCTGGGCAAAGGCTTTGAATAGACATTTCTCCATCGCAGATATCCAAATGGTCAATAAGCACATGAAAAGATAGTCATCATCATTAGTCATTAGGAAAATGCAAATCAAAACCACAATATTATTTCACAGCCACTAGGATAAATTGGAAAAAAAACAAAAACAAAAACGAACAGTAACAGGTGTTGGTGAGCACGTGGAGAAACTGGAACTCTCATATGCTGCTAGTGAAAATGCAAAATTATGCAGTTGCTGTGGAAAACAGAAGGGCAGCTCCTCAGATGGTTAAGCACAGAGTTACCACTATGTGGCTCGAAATTTATTCCTAGGTATGTCTGCAAGAAGACTGAAAATATGCTTGCACATCTTGTATACAAACGTTCATAGTAGCATAGTTGCCAAAAAGTGGTAACGACCCAAATGTGCATCAGATGATGACTTGGATAGATGACCTGTGTATATCCATACAGAGGAATAGTATTCAGCTCTAAAATGAATGAAGTACTGAGAATGACTACCGTGTGGATGAAGCTTGAAGACATTGTAAGTGAAAGGAGCCACTCACAAAAGCCCATGTGTTGTATGATCCCAATGATATAAAATGTTCAGAATAGGCAAATCCATGCAGACAGAATGTAGGTTTTAGTAGTTGCCTGTGGCTGCGAAGAAGCAGTGATTGAGAGTGATAACGGGCACAGTGTTTCTTTTTGGGATAACGGAAATGTCCTAGAATAGGATAGCAGTGGTGGTTGCACAACACAGAGATTATACTGACAACCCACCAAGCTGTACACTTACTTATTTAGTAGAGAAATCACAGGTAGGCAGAGAGGAAGGCGGAAGGGGAGGGGGCCCGTGGGAAGCAGGCTCTCCACTGAGCAGAGAGTCCCATATGGGGCTGGATCCCAGGACCCTGAGATGATGACGTGAGCTGAAGGCAGAGGCTTAACCCACCCAGGCGCCCCCTAAGCTGTACATTTTAAAATGAGTAAATTTTGGGGGCGCCTGGGTGGCTCAGTGGGTTAAGCCTCTGCCTTCGGCTCAGGTCATGATCCCAGGGTCCTGGGATCGAGCCCCACATCGGGCTCTCTGCTCTACAGGGAGCCTGGCCTGCTTCCTCCTCTCTCTCTCTCTGCCTGCCTCTCTGCCTACTTGTGATCTCTGTCTGTCAAATAGATAAATAAAATCTTTAAAAAAAAGTATATTACCTTGGGAAGGTAATTTATAAAATGAGTAAATTTTGTTAGTGAATTATAGCTGAATAAAAAAATGAAATATTGTGTGAAGGGTTAGATAGTGCATATAAAGCACTGACAGCGCCTGCACGCTATACAGGTGATTAATAACTATTAGTTCTCTCACCCTTTTGTCCTTCTAGGATCTCCAACTTTTTGCACCATCCATCTACCCACTCAGTACCAGCTCCTGGGCCCCACGTGCCCACCGACATCTTTAGGCATGGGATGGGGGTACAGCAGTGAGGGAAGAAGTCTCATTGGAACTTGCCATCTGATAAGGGGCACCACATGCAATATGGAATTACAATCTGAGAAGCATTATGGAAAAAAAGAAACCTTCCTGAGATTGAATAAATGACACCTGATCTAGTTTGGAGAGGGAGTAGGGTGTAGGGACTTATCCTGAAAAGGAGGTGTGGTTGTAAACAAATAATGTTCTCTTTTTCCTTGCAGAGGAAGTCTGAAGCAGCTGAAGTTCGGTGAGTAACCATTGTTGGGTCATCTGTGTGCCTTTGGAAGGGCTGTGGCCTCCCGGTTTCCTTATTGACTCAGCAGGGTGCATGGCTGGTGGGGGAGGGGGCTGTGGGGGCTGCGGTGCGGGCTGGGAGAGGAGGAAGGACTCTGGCAGGAGTTAACTGGCATCTGAGACCCTCTAGTTCTCCTTCTGTCTTGAGAAGTAGACAAAGAACAGGAAGAAATATTTAAAATAGGAGGTGGTGGGGCGCCTGGGTGGCTCAGTGGGTTAAAGCCTCTGCCTTCAGCTCAGGTCATGATCTCAGGGTCCTGGGATTGAGCCCCACATTGGGCTCTCTGCTCAGCAGGGAGCCTGCTTCCCTTCCTCTCTCTCTGCCTGCCTCTCTGCCTACTTGTGATCTCTGTCAAATAAATAAAAATATTAAAACAAAATAGGAGGTGGTTTCATAAACTCATCTTTTTCTGGAGCCTGGCAAACAAGAACAGACTGTTTACAAGTTGGCATTCTAATTTGGGCCTTTATTTTCAGAAAGATTTTAAGTGATTTGTAAGAAACAAACAGAAAACTTAATAAAATAAAAAAAAGTCAGAGAGGAAAACAAATATTCCAGAAAGCTAGGCTAACAGAAATACTGTATTGAATATTAAATTTAGCTTTATGCTTCCTAATAGCCAAGGCAAAAAGAAAAATATGATGTAACCTGTTCTAATGTCGGTTGAAAAGGAAGCACACATATCAATTTCCTTGTTGTCTTTAGGTTTCCAAAATGTGATTTGATGAGAATATTAAGGAGCACATTAAAAAAAAGGGCCCATCATAGTATCACCTTCCAAATGCTCCCATTTATTGAGGACCTCCAGCAGGCTGGGCACTTTGTGTGGGGAGGAGGGATTATCTCCATTTCAATTATTTTAATTTTTGCAAAGTACCTTCCAATCCTTGACCACTTAGATGTACTTTTTGAATAATTACAAGCTAGCACTGCCCCCTCCATACTTACTAGATGATTCTCAAACTCAAATATGCATACAACCCACCTGGAGATCTTGTTAAAATGTAGATTCTGATTCAGTTTGAGTGGGTCCATAAACCCTGTGTTTCTAACCTGCTTCTCATAATGGTTGCACTTTTGAGTAGCAAACTGTTAGAGCGCATGTGAACATACATGGGGAAGTTTTTTTGTTTTGACTGTTTTTTTTTTAAATGTCAAATTTTATATTCTTGGAATTTTTTTTTTTTTTTTTTTATACCACAGGTCAACTGTTTCCCTGACAATGGAAAATTAAGGAATCGAATTCTTCAGAGACAAAAACTTGTTCCTTCCATGCTTCCCTGTCCCTGGGTACTATAGACCTGATGTTCCGAAGCCTTTTGCTATAGGATTAGAACGTGGCGTGTATACAGAAAATTTTCAGGGGCAAGCAGCCCCGCAGTGACCAACATCAGAGATATTCAGAGAGAAATGTGTGGTATTCTTCTGACGGGGCCCCAGTTCTCTTGTATCCCTGTAACAGCAGCGATCACTTTATCCCCTCGAGGCCTCTCCTCTGTAAAATGAGAGGGCTGAGTCCCTGTCTTGGGGCCTCCCAGGTCTGAGTTTCCCACAGCCAGCCTGCCTGAGGATACATTTGTTTGAAGGCACATTAGAAACAGCCACCCAGCTCTAAAAGGGTAGGGGAGGAAGAGGTGCTTGGAAGTGTGCTAGATCATTTCAGGTGGAGGTTTTAGGAGTCCTGTTTCTTTCTCACATTTTTTTTTTTAATTGCTGATTGGGGTGGGTAAGGGAGGGGGGGGCCACCAGAACCTGAATCCATCAGAAAGCCCTATGAAGATTGGGTGAACACAAGATCTAAAAACTTAGGAGACTGACTTTCTCTCCTTTGGACCTCTATATTACCTTCCCTTAGTGCCCACACTGACACAATCAGAACTGGGCACTGGCTTGAGAAATTTGTTATAGATTTTATTTCTTGCAAAAAAAAACCCCTCAGTACTTTGAATTTGGCACTCTAAATGGTGCATCTTTTGCCAGCCTCCAGAGGGGAACTCAATTTAGGTAATACCTCCTTGTAGCAAACACCAAGACAAACAGGTTCTTTGGGCTATTCCCTGCCTGGGGATGGTGCACGGAAACCGGGTTTTGTTGGTCATCCACAGTGGATAAACCTGATGAACAGGTGTTTTTTTCCTGGTCTTGTGCAGCACTCAGTAAAGAGAAAAAGTGGACGCTGGTAAGAGAGGGGAGGAGGTAACACTGAACAAAACTTTTTTGGATCTTGTTACTTGATCAAGGTGCAGATACAGCAGGTTTCTCATTCCTGGGCTGTAAGGGACACTTCTTTTTTTTTTCTTTAAACTCAACTCTACCTCCAGCGTGGGGCTTGAACTCACAACCTAGGCAACAGTCCGAGGCTTTATGGCTGAGTCAGCCAGGTGCCCCCACAGGGCACACTTTTTAATCAAAGCCTTGACAACCTGTCCAGTGAGTGTGGTTTCTTGCACAGTTCAGATGGATTAGGGATGAGTACTACAGCACTGTCCTGTTGTTGGTAATGGAAACTATTAGGATGGGACTTAATAATCACATTTGTATTTCCTTGTGTTGATGAAATTATTTCAGTCAGCACTTACTTTATGCAAATCTGATGAATGACAGAATCCAACAAATTCTGTAGCTTAGTGCCTTTTCTAGTTATATTTACTTCTCATAATTTTACTTTTTTTAAGTAGTAAGTTTTCTAAAAGTCTACCTTCTAAAGATTTCTTGCTAACATAGTAACTATGGTGGTCCACTGAAGCTTCTGGGGGACTTAGGGTGCATCTGCCAACAGCCTGCACCTTGCTCTTGTCAGGAACAGCTGGCTTCACCAAGGTGCTCTGAGTCTGTTTATGAATGACCCAGTGCTGGGGAAGGATCTGCAACTCTGTTTATGAGTCAGATGACCCAGATGACCTTTTGCTTTAGCTTCAAAGAAACTCATTATTCAATCTCTCCAATCACAAGATTGATTTTGGTTGCTATCTAGTAACTGTTTATCAGCTCAAGTAGCTTTACTTTTTACATAAATTCCTAAAGGCAGGAATCTCCTCTTTGGAAGTATGTAGAAGATCAATAAAAGCAGCACTCCTCTAACCAAGTCAACTTATTGCTTTCTTGCTTCTGGCTTGGGCTGGGCTGTTGGGATGGTTGTGATGCCCAAGCTTTACCAACCATGAGTAGGCCTGAGCAGATGTGGTCAAGAGAGGATTTGTCATTTACATCAGAGAAGTGAACGGGAAGGATATTTTAAATGCTTTCATTGTTTCATGTCCCTGCATTAGTTACCTATTGCTGTATCCATAACACATTGCCATAGACCTCCAGTAGCTTACACGTTTTTTGTTTTTGTGGGTTAGGGATCTGCCAAGAGTTAGTATGGTGTCTGCATCCAGGTTTCTCACAGGGCTGCAGCTAAGGTGTCAGATTCTTCCAGGCTCAGTGGTTGTTTGCAGGATGCAGGTTCTCACAGGTAGTTGGGCTGCGGCCGTCCCCATAAGGCAACTCACATGTCAGCTTGTTTGCCCGGAAGAGTTCCAAGACAGAGAGGGGGTGGAGAAGACAGCAGCCGCAGCCCTTTGTAACCCAACCTCAGAAGTAGTACTTGTTACTTTTGACTTAACCTGTTACAACAGTCATCAAGTCCAACCCACATTCAAGGTGAGGGGATTATAGGGGCGCCTGGATAGCTCAGATGGTTGGGTGCCTGCCTTCGGCTCAGGTCATGATCCCAGGGTCCTGGGCTCCTTGCTCAGCGGGGAGTCTGCTTCTCCCTCTGCCATTCCTCCTGATTGTGCTCGACCTCTGACAAAAAAAAAAAAAAATCTTAAAAAAAAAAAAAAAAGATGAGGGGATTATATAAGTGTGTTAGTACCAGGTGGGAATCACTGGGGTCCTTTTTCCTAAAGATCAAATAAGTGCTCTAACCCTCAAAACTCATCCCACTTTTGTTAGCTTACCTCAAGAGGATTTGTAGTAGGGTCCACTAATTTCCCACACCGACGGTCCTTTCCTCTACATTTACAAAATCCAAAGTATCGGGTGCAGTTTTAAGGGCACAACTTCTAGGAACATACCTCAGGTGCAGGCAGCCAGTGGACTTCTATAATAGTCTAGTTCTGACAGCTGACCCGGTTCTGACCCAGCCTTGTTACTGGGTTAAAGTGGGCAGAAGCTAGACTGGAATTAAGGACACAAGATTATGATAAAAAAGCCTCCTCCCTCAGAAGGAATGGTACAGCCAGCAACGCAACTACATACTAATGTAAACTTGCTTAATGAAAACTTCCAATCACTTAAAATGATCTCAAATTTTCTGGCTTTTTACCTGGGATATCTGGCATCACAAGGGCTTTGTGTGGACTAATATTTGTGCAGAGATTTATAGGCAAATGTGTATCACACATGTAGTTCCTAAATTCCAACTTTTTTTTTTTTTAAAGATTTTATTTATTTGACAGAGATCACAAGTAGACGGAGAGGCAGGCAGAGAGAGAGAGAGAGAGAGAGAGAGAGAGAGAGAAGCAGGCTCCCCGCTGAGCAAAGAGGCCGATGTGGGACTCGATCCCAGGACCCTGAGATCATGACCCGAGCCGAAGGCAGTGGCTTAACCCACTGAGCCACCCAGGCGCCCCCCCTAAATTCCAACTTTTAAAAACAAGACTTTAGGGGCACCTGGCTGGCTTAGCCAGTTAGGTGTCTGCCTTCTGCTCGGGTCTTGATCCCAGGGTCCTAGGATCGAGTCCTGCATCAGGTTCTCTGCTTGGTGGGGAGCCTGCTTCTGCTTGCTCTCTGACAAATAAATAAAAAACCAAAATCAAACCCCAAGACTTTAGCGACATGAAAACAAACTTCCTCCTCAGGTCTCAACGCTCTCAGATTATATATAAAAGTTTATTTAATCTTCACATACCGAAGACTGTGCAAGAGATCTGGTAGTTACCAATGACTTGCTAACTTCTAAGGCCCCAAACTTGTAGGCAAAACACAAAGGACTATTCAAGCTCTCTGGTGTCATTAGGCCTTATTTTTGGGGATAAATATAATTCTTTTTTTTTTAAAGATTTTATTTATTTATTTGACAGACAGGGATCACAAGTAGGCAGAGAGGCAGGCAGAGAGAGAGAGGGAGAAGCAGACTCCCTGCCGAGCAGAGAGCCCGATGCGGGGCTTGATCCCAGAACCCTGAGATCATGACCTGAGCCGAAGGCAGAGGCCTAACCCACTGAGCCACCCAGGCGCCCCGATAAATATAATTCTTTATAAAATTATTTATTTATTTAACAGAGAGCGAGCGAGTGCACAAGCAGGGGGAGAGGGAGAAGCAGTCTTCCTGATTACATGGGGCTCAATCCCAGGACCCTGGGATTATGACCTGAACTGAGGGCAGATGTTTCTAGAACACACCTCAGGTGCGGGCAGCTAGTGAGCCACCCAGGTGCTCCTGGAGTAAATATAATTTTGACTCTGTTATCAATAAATCACAAGTTTTCTGTGATATTGTAATCTAACAGCAAATCTCTTTCCTCATAAGAGCAAAACTCTAGTCTTCAAAAATAAAAGAATGTAACCTGGGCCTCTCTGGAGCAGGCAGATGGTTTGCCTGTGGACATTCAGGGCAAATGAAGACTGAAAAGCAGGGGCATTGGGGGGGTGTGGAGGATTAATTCAAACCCCAGTTTGCTGGCTCTTTTAAAGATAGCTACAAGTTCTCCTAGGACAGCACTTAAGTTTTCCAAAACCCTCCAAGGTCCATACATTTAAGACAAGGCTTGGAGACCGTCTAGACTGGTCAGTCTGGTGAACACACTGGTTTGATGAATTCCAGTTCAATTTTTTTAGGTAAAAAAAAAAAAAAGAAAAATCTGGGGTGCCTGGGTGGCTCAGTGGGTTAAAGCCTCTACCTTCGGCTCAGCTCATGATCTGAGGGTCCTGGAATTGAGCCCCGCATCAGACTCTGCTCAGCAGGGAGCCTGCTTCGCTTCCTTTCTCTCTGCCTCTGCCTACCTGTGATCTCTGTCAAATAAATAAATTAAAAAAAAATCTAAAAAAAAAACTTATTTATTTGGCAGAGAGCACAAGCGGGGGAGCAGCAGGCAGAGGGAGAGGGAGAAGTGGGCTCTCAGCTGAGCAGGTAGCCTGATTCGGGGCTTGATCCCAGGACCCTTGGATCATAACCTGAGCTGAAGGCAGACACATGCTTAACTGAATGAGCCACCCAGCGCCCCTAGGTTGTTTTTAAAATGTGTTATATTCTCTTCTGGTCAACACTACAATATGAAGACACTACATAGGTCTTAAGTATGATGCAATTAAATTAACTAGAAGAGTTAATGTATGTAGCCCAGGGGTGGGGAAGGACTTTCTATGAGTAACACTAAAAAACACCACAAATAAAAGTGAAAGGCAAATTAAAAACTGTTGAAGTATATATGATGGGAAAACCACAAAAATGCACTATCTTTAATACAGAACAAACCCATACCAAATAAAAAGGGAAGCACACAAAAACAAAGCTGGGCAACATAGCAAATAACCAAAAAACAAAAATGGCCAATAAAACCCATGAAACAAGTTTCTGACTTGTCATCCAATATTCAAATTAAAACAAGGCAAAGATGCTCTTGTTTTTTGGCACTCAAACTGGCTATTGGGAAAAAAAAATCAACGTGACTGTAACAAGCCCATTCAAATGCTGCTGGTCACAGCAAAACAGTCCAACCATTCTCCATATCAGTTACCTGACATTTATTACAAGCCATGAAAATGTGCTTACTCTCTGGCCCAGCCATGCCATTTTGGAGAATTTATTCTAAGGAATGAATCTATGAAAGCCCCTGTACAAGAGGGTTTCACAAATCTTTGGCATTTTTGCATCTACTGGGATTGTGATAATAATCTGAGGGGGGTGGTAAAGGACACACCACCAGTATTCTGGGAAAATGCCACTGGATATAGGGAATGATACCCTTTCTAAGATTTTTCCAAAATGTACGTTGTTAGTCTCATCTACCCCCAATTTAAAAGACAGAAGCTAAGCTACAAATGGCATAAAGTGGTGGCAGGTGTTTAAGCCAGGCAGTTTCACTGCATAGTTAAGTTTAAAAACAACATTCAACCAATCCTTCTCTCCATTCTGAAGTGTGGGTCAGACCAACTTGGGCAACAAAGTAAAATAAATGCTCTAGAAACATATAGATTATTAAATAATTTGTTTATTGTACTGCATTTATAAAGAAAACAGACAATGCACCCAGTAGAAAGAATAAAAATGCATTTGGGGTTGTAATTGACAGCAATAGAAATCCTTTACTGAGATCATGGCAATCTGACAGCATTATGATTAAGTTCAATAAAGGTACATGGGGTATTTGGAAGATCAAATTCTATAGCTGCCTCTTTCTACGGCTTCTAATTCATCTGGCTCCTTAAATGATAGGGGGAAAGCCCTTATTTGTGGGAAAACATTTTCAGAAAGAAGTTATAGGTTCTCTCTTATTAAAATTTCTTTTCACATCAGTTGTTAAAATGGGGCCTTCTATTTTTGTTTTGGTTATTTCACTTTAATATTGTCACCAGAATTCTTGTAATTGCACAACTGTTATTTTACAGTGTAGACAAAAATTCAGTTCTAGTTTGCTATTGCTTTAGATTTATGTATCGCTGAAAAGCCAAAGTGGATTAGAATTGCCGAAGGATTTTTCCCTGCCGTTGTTGGATACAATCTATTTTCTTTATTCTTGATAGGTGCATAGACAGCCTCACTTAGAATTCTTTCTACAGGAACATGTCTGATTTCAGGACTACCCAATCAAGGATCCGATGAATGGCTGGCCATAGTTACTCAGGGTTCTGTGTTTATGCGTTAAATGGATTGCATAATTGCACCACTTTTTCCTGTTGTTGGTGGAAAAATGGCAGAATCTGGACTCCAATCTCCAATACAGAGTTGGCTACCTGAAAGTCTTGTCGGCAGCTCTGCTAGTAGAGCCTCAAGTCGCACTTCCTTGGCTTTCTGTAAATCAGTCCTGGAGCCGCCTCCGCAGAAAGCAGTAATCCCCAAGGCCCACTTAGTCCATGCTGAACAAGCGGCTGTGACCCCAAACCTGCCCCCTTTTGCTTTTCAGTATGACCCAAGGAATATGTGATGTCTAGGACAAGTCTAGGAAAGGCCCATTCTAAAGTAAGATTCACAAAGCCTTTTCTCATGGGGGGAAAAAACCCTCAAGTACATCTCAATTATCTCAGAATTGCAGTTAAAAACTTACATTATACAAAGAAATAGCAGCAGAGAATGGCTAATCTTAAAACAACCAAAAGACAAAAAAAATCCCCCAAAACAAAAAAACCCAAAAGTGCCATCCCCCCACCCTTCCCTTTGGCCTTGGCTCTTTTATGCTGGGATTTCATTTAAGACCTGAAGCTTCTGAGAAAATGAGAGTGGCAAAGCCACAAAGGAAAACTGCTTAAAGGTTAAATTTTGGACAAGGTAAAGAAAAAGCTGTAAATAAAGTAGAGGACTGACTGGAAAAGAACTGGGAATTCTAGTACATCTTCTTCCTAGAGGGGAAATCTCTGAAACCCAGATCCCCTTTCTGGAGTCATCCTGAATTCTTTTGCTGTGGGGCAGTAAACTCGAGTGCAATGAGTAAAGTGCCAGCCAGGGATTAAAACAACAAAAACCAAAGCAGCCAATCAAAATAACTCTGTGGTTAGGGTAGCAGAAGACACAGAGGAAATAACTGTTTCTGCAGAACATCTAGTTCTGAAGAAATAGCTAGTCAATGGTTCTGTGTCTGTTTCCACCAAAAATCAGACCAAAGATTTAAGGATCTTAGCGTTATGGGAGGATAAAAGGAATTTGATAGTGCTATGAACAGTGATAAAAGTGGTATCCAAATTTGGTGTTGATATAGCTCATTTAGAATGATAGTAGCTTCAAAGTTGCGGGACAAAACGTGAACACAGAGAACAACAGAAACAATCCAGGAAGATGATGCAGCCTGGATACAGTAAGTTTAATGTCTCTGCTGTACACAGAAGTAACACCCTTTCCCCTTCTCATCCTTATGCTGGCAATAGGAGATGCACTAGAAAATTTGACTCTTAGAGTCAATGAATAAAAGGATGAGCTCATCATCTTCATAGCTTTTTAAAAAGGAAGCTCATAATTTAAAGGGTGTTTTAATGGAAAGACAAGTGTACAGGGTGAGAGGCTGTTTCACATTTTAGTCTATGAGTCTTTGGCAGAGCTCAATCGAGGCCAAATTCACCTAGGATGCCCAATGGCTGTGGGGGATCTCCACAGGGTCAAGTAAGCAAACCCAAATGAACATGTTGATTTGAAAAAAAAAAAAGCAACAAAAAAACCCACAAAAAACCTAGGAAACCCTTGAAGGAAGAGCTTCACCCTGAAAAGGGAAGAGGGAAATGCTTGGCAGGGAGGGGCGAGGGTCAGCATGTGATCTCTGCTGCGGTCCTGGGCTGGGGCTTAGGAGTTGAGCCAAGGGTGCCGGAGACAATCGGCGGCAGTGGCTCTCTTCTCGGGTATCAGCTCCAACATGGGCAGTAAGAAATCCGTGAAGCCAGCTGCCTCTTCCTGAGACCACTCATACTTCTCCACTAGAACCTCAAATAGGCCCCAGGGTTTCAGTTTCGTGATGTGTTTCAGGTCACCTATGGTAAAGACAGTACAAAAGAAACTGACTGATATTGACAAGTGACAAGATCCTTTTGTGGAAATCCAGGAACTAATCCAGACGCTCTATAAAGAACCAAATTTTGCCATGAGAATCTAATCCTTTTCTATTCACAAAGCTCTTCTTTAACACGTTCCTTGGAGTGTCTCCACTTTCCGTGAGGGCCTAAAATCTTAATTTGTTTGTTCCACTACTCTAGGATATTTTGTCCCAGTAAAATTGGGTAGGCCTAGCAGGAACTAACTAGGTATTCACTAAAATGAGTATTAAATGCCTATATATGCAACACTGTTTCAAAGGGTGTTTAAAAACAGTTTATCATCATATACCAAGAACAGCTGTGTTTTTGGGGGCTTAATAGTCTACTAATGTTGCTTCCAAATAAGGCAGTAATTTAAAAATAAAGAGCTAATACCATGTTAGACCTGTATAAAAAGTAACAAGACTAAAACAAACCCCATACAGCTTTCAGATATAGCTACATCAACAATTTGTCCTATTCTGAAATGTCATTCTAATTCTTACTTCTCTGACATAACCATTTTAACTTATACAACACTTATCTGAAGTTTCTTTCTGTGGGCAGTGAGTGCCTGATTCATTACCCACTTGATATACACATGCCATTAACTGGTCTTTGCACAAGGAGGAACTCTTAGGAAGCACTTCACTATTTTCCTGCCAAAAAGAAACAATAAGGTTTCTAGGATGCTTGCTGTCAAGTGTAGAGGTTGTGAGGAAAAAGGGAACCATGGCAAAGAGGGAAAAAAGGCAAGACAGTTTTCTAGTCCTTCCTAGGTCAGGTTTTCAAATTTCAGCTTTTAAATTTTATTTGGATGCATAAGAAATACATACTTAACTACATACTTAATACTTAAATACATACTTAATGGAGTCAAAAATTTCAGGTGAGAGCATTATCTTTGTTTCTTTCACTAACTGGTGATAACATAAACTTATAAAACTGCAAAAGGTAAAGTTAATTTGCAGGACTGATATACTTAAGTGACTATATTAGGTATCACTGGGCTACAAGATGAGTAAGATGTAGTCCTGCCCTTAGGAAGCTTAAACTAAACTACTTGCTCTGTTAGAGGCAGTTCTGAGATCAAACACTAGCAAACGTCTGCCCATTTTTCAGAAGCAATGAAGAGGAGTAATCAACCAATTATGTGCCAGGCACTATATACACAGTAACTTATTTAGTGTGAAGTAAACACTTAAAATCCCCATTTAGAAATCAGCTGACTGAGGTTGTGTGGCTGCTGGGATTAGAACCTAATAGTGTGGCCCCAGTCTCTGCTCCTGACCACAGTATTTCACCTCTCTGCTGTTACAGTTCAGCATCCAAGGCAGGACCATTCTTCCAAAGGTGTTGGGAGCATGTACACGGCTGCACTTACCTTTTCATTTTTAAACACTTTGCTCCCGTAATGTCTGGGAACAAGCACATTTATTTTACCTTTTTTGGTGAAAAATTCCTTGGAATATTTTCCTGCCACAATGAGCTTGCGAGGCACCTTTCCCAGAAGTTCTATGATCAATGCAATGTGATCTGTATGTTTCAAACATTTCAGGAGGGGGAAAAAAAAGACATACATAACAGGAGTAACAAATGCAGTTCTAGACAATGGCAGAAAGAGTAGCATGCACACCTCTTTGTAAAGCATTTCAGCCTTGCTTTCTGTCCTAAATAGGAAGAGGACTCTATCCATCTAATGGAGAATCCAGAAAAATGTAAAAAAAAATCAGGTGCCCACTTCAGTGGGACTAAAGTTATAACTAAAAACAATCTTGGTGTGAATGCTCTGCTTCCTGAAGTTGTATCCCTGGGGCCTAGATGAAAACTCATGTTAATAATACTACCTCTGCGGTTGAAGAAGTCCTGTGAATATTTCCCACTGAGGGCAAAGCGTCTTGGAATTCTGCCTATCAGCTCTATAATGTGCGCAATGTGGTCTAAAATAGAAGGGTAAGAAGAACAGGATCAAGGACAAGCTGTAAAAGAGGTTTTTTTTTTTTTTTAAATGAATAGCTTTTTCAGGCCTAGCTGTTTAAAAGTAACTACAAATATAACCAAGGATACTCCAGGGGAGACTGGGAAGGTCAAGAATTATTTCAGGTGGTTGGTCACCTGAGAGCAGCTGGCAAGGCCCACCGTAGAGTTTAGAGGCTTATCTGTATTTTTATTTCTATTTTGTCTATACATCTAGATTCAGGTGGATTTTTCAGTTAAGGTTAAAAAAACTACCAATATGCTTTAGACACTGTTATTTATGATACTACTCTGGACTTCAAGTAGTAATAAAATCACTTTATTTAACAAAGTTCACAATAATTAAAGCACTCATATATGATGAGTTTTTACAATCACCCTGTAAAACAGGTCAAAACTAATAGATGCCCCATTTTTAACAATGAGAAAACAGAACCTCAGAATAAATGGCCTACTTGAAGGTACAGGGCAAACAGGAGCTAGAACTCAAAATGAATCCACATCTAACCATGTGTAGTTCAGAGCCGGGTAATTGTTTTAAAATACATCACACTTTTAAAGTAGAAATTGGCACAAACAGTTTAAAGTACAGCTACTTGACTTCTGTGGGCTAGTATAAGATGCCCATGTCGTAGCAGTGTCTTGTAACTATCCCAGCATGAATGTGGACTGTGGGCACTGCCAGGGAAGTGTGCCCCAGGCGGTGATCCTGGGAATAGCCAGCATCCACATCCAAAGTAGTAGGAAACTACTACTTTTTTACTCTGCAGGTGACAGCAACTAAGAATAGGAAGGAATTTTAAAAAGTGATGGCACAAAAGAGCTCTATAAATGACTTTAATCCTGTAGGGCAGTAATGTTATGCCAGAGACATCACTATATGTGGGAATTTGTGATGGTGTCAGGTCCTATCTGTTTCTCAAGTAAAGGACTCAGTGCTGTCATTTTAAAACAGCTTTACATTCATGAAATCACTACAAACTTCTGGCAGTCTTGACTGAATTTGTCGTTTGCTAACAAGACTTGGCCGCCAAGAAATTTCTGCTCATTTTAGGTAAAACCTGCAAATAAATGTTTTTGTATAAATGAGACTACAGTTTATCTTAATGTAAACTTCCAAGTGAAGTACTGGTTCTTTTAACATTTTTCCTGTACCAAGAAATTATTTTTCTCTTGAGTGTGTTATTCTACATTTAATTCCAGCAGCCTGTCTCTGGCTTATCAATTAATCATAGGAATGATATACCTGATAGGCAAAATTATCAAGTATTATTCCAAGAGTTAGGGCTGTAGAACATCAACAACATCAGAAAAACATGTCTCTTAGGTAGGCCCCAGTCCTACAGTGACTTATAACAAACTATGCATACACTTGCTAGGGAATAAGGGTTTAGTTTTTTTTCTTCTCTTATGGACCAAACTGCAGTAGTCTGAAGTTTCCTCTAAGGACTATTAGTATTAACCGGTACAGGAGGAAATAAGTTTGAATTTAAGTATCTAGAATAGACAGTTCTCCCTTGCCCCTTATTTGGGACTTTTTAGATACACTTCAATTTTCAGGTTTGGTAACATAAGACCCTACAGAGTGTAATTTCAGCTGCTATATGTGTTCTGTACCACAACTATTTACAGGGAGTCTAGGAAAGTAAAGAGAAAAAAAAAATCAATTGTTCAAACAGGTATAACAGAGCATTTCTAAAAAACGTCCAAAGCCCCAAACTTATAACTGGCAAAAAAAAAAAAAAAAAAAAAAAAAAAAAAAAGCAGAGATTAGGGAAAATTAAATGTGTACATAGATAATTATTACAGTATATTCTTAAAAGGGTTTATTGTAGAAAAACATCCAAACTGCACTCACTACAATAGGCATTTGGCAATCGGAATTATCTTAACATTTCCAAACAGATTATGTGTTAGAGGAGTATCAAGAGGCCCTACTAACACTGCCTATTACTATCCCAAGAAACCTTGGTTTAAGAAATGGAGAGCATTCTTGGTTCCACACAGCACAAAACCTGATTTCCCTAAGAACTGAGGGAAGCACAGAAAGTAAAGGACATATTTTCCACATTGGGAGGCTACATTGCTATTGTTCTCTCAAAGTAATCCTCATTAATCTTGAAAATAAAATCTGCTGAAACTGTATAATAGTAAGACATTTCTTTAATAGTTCTTTCATTCACATTATTATCTAAGTTATTTGGACATGACCATGATTAAAAAAAAAAAAAAATCACATTCAGTTGTGTGCTTTCACAGCCTTTCAGATGGAGCAACTGACAGCTTGGGCCTTTCCCATCAGCTATCACAAAATGTAAATCAGTAACACTGTTTTATTTATTTATTTTTTTTAAAGATTTTTAAATTTATTGGAGAGACACAGACACAGAGGGATCGAGAGAACACAGGGAAGAGGAGGGGCAGAGGAAGAAGCAGACTCCTTGCTGAGCAGGGAGCCCAATGTGGGGCTCAATCCCAGGACCCTGAGATCATGACCTGAGCCAAGGCAGACATTTAATTGACTAAACCACCCAGGCGACCCAATAACACTGTTTTAGAATGGAATTCTAAATGTCAGTATTATTTACAAAGAAAAAAGTATGGTTTTAATTTTTAGAAAAGGGAAAAAGAATGCTAAATATTGTAAAGTTTATATAGACAAAAAAACTCTAGTGTCTGCATTCACAAACACCACTCAAGTAGTGTGTTTGCCTATAAAACTACTGACTTCCAAATAAAGTTGCAGGCATAACTGAGCAACAAGCTGATGAACAGGTTGTTCACAATGGGTAAAGAATAAATCACTGATTTATACAGAAAGGAAAATAACCAGATGTTTTAGAAGAAAATACCTGGCAAATACAAGTTTTATTAACCAACTGTGGTCTCTTCTTTAATCCTCATATAGTTCTTTAATAGTTATTATTAAATATCTAGTGTATCTAATACTTAATATAAAACATCTTATATTTCTATCTTTTCTGAGATTTATATATTCTTAGTACACTAAAAAGACTAAGCTCTTCAGTACTAACAAACCATGTTAATCACACATGGAAAGTGTAACTGCCATGCACAGAGACTCTTGGTTAAGGAGACTCACCTTCATCTCGAGTGTACTCTTCCCCTGAATGAGGCTCAAACAAATAGTCACCTGTGGCCAGTTCAAAGGCCTGAGAAAAAGAGGACAGCATATGAAAGCATTAAAACAAAACAAAACAAAACAAAACAAAAAGGTAGCCTTTGGGAAGCTTATTGCTTACTATCTGACTCAATATGAAGTAATTTTTTCTTTTTTAAAAAAGCCACAGATGATCATTTTTTTTTTTTTTTTTTTTTTTTTTTTTGGTTGTACAACATAGTGATTTTTTAATTATTACATACATTACAAAATGCTTGCTATGGGAAATGTAGTTACCATCTGTCACCACACAAAGTTACTAAAATATTATTTACTATATTGTCTATGCTGTACTTTTTAATCCCCACCACTTACTTATTTTTTAACTGTAAGTTTGTACCTCTTAATCTTCTTCACTATTTCACCTATCCTGTTATGACCCTCTTCCCCTTTTTAAATTAGGCTGTCTTTTATTACTAAGTTGTAAGAGGTCTTTATATATTCTAGATACAAGTCTCACTCCTTTTTTAATCAGGTAACTGATTTTCAAATATTTTCTCACATTCTACATGTTATATTTTCACTTTTTTGATAGTATCCTTGCTTTGTTTCTACTATTAGGGAAAAGCATCCAGTCTTTCATCACTAAGTATGATGCTAGCTGTCAGTTTTTCATAGAGATTCTTTTTTTTTTTTTTTTTTTTTTTTTTTTTTTAATTTTTTATTTTTTATAAACATATATTTTTTATATACATATATTTTTATCCCCAGGTCTGTGAATCACCAGGTTTACACACTTCACAGCACTCACCAAATCACATACCCTCCCCAATGTCCATAATCCCACCCCCTTCTCCCCAACCCCCTCCCCCCGGCAACCCTCAGTTTGTTTTGTGAGATTAAGAGTCACTTATGGTTTGTCTCCCTCCCAATCCCATCTTGTTTCATTTATTCTTCTACCCACTTAAGCCTCCATGTTGCATCACCACTTCCTCATATCAGGGAGATCATATGATAGTTGTCTTTCTCTGCTTGACTTATTTCGCTAAGCATGATACGCTCTAGTTCCATCCATGTTGTTGCAAATGGCAAGATTTCATTTCTTTTGATGGCTGCATAGTATTCCATTGTGTATATATACCACATCTTCTTGATCCATTCATCTGTTGATGGACATCTAGGTTCTTTCCATAGTTTGGCTATTGTGGACATTGCTGCTATAAACATTCGGGTGCATGTGTCCCTTTGGATCACTACATTTGTATCTTTAGGGTAAATACCCAATAGTGCAATTGCTGGGTCATAGGGCAGTTCTATTTTCAACATTTTGAGGAACCTCCATGCTGTTTTCCAGAGTGGCTGCACCAGCTTGCATTCCCACCAACAGTGTAGGAGGGTTCCCCTTTCTCCGCATCCTCGCCAGCATCTGTCATTTCCTGACTTGTTGATTTTAGCCATTCTGACTGGTGTGAGGTGATATCTCATTGTGGTTTTGATTTGTATTTCCCTGATGCCGAGTGATATGGAGCACTTTTTCATGTGTCTGTTCGCCAACAGATGATCATTTTTAAAAATGTCTGAGATTATATCTAAGGAGTTCTCCTTCCACACCAGTTTCTTAGTAAAATGGAGCAGGAAAACAGGAAACTCTATTAATATCAACATATGGATTCTTCCATCCCATGCTCCTATCAGCAATTTGGCTCTCCTGAATTTCTCTTTTTGCTTAGAGAGGGCAACATGTGGATATTAAGCTAATTCTAAGTTATTAAATTATTCACGAGAAGAACAGGTCTTATTTTCTCATGTTATAATTTCACATAGCTAGAAATTAAGATTCTGTACACAAAATCAAAACCAAAAAACTCAGACAGACATCTCTCTACCTAGGACTCTTAACTATGTGGCAAAAAGTACATTTTTAAGTTTTGCTTTGGGAAGCACCCCCTAAACTGTTCCATACAATCCTCAATTTTTAGGTCTAATGGAAAATCAGAAAAAGATTAAGTATAAATGTAGTCAAGAGCCATTCATGTTTTATGGGACTGGCAGGTATGGCATTCACATACCAGGAAAAGGCAGGCACAGGTCTTCTACATGAAAACCTCTTGTAGGGGCACCTGGGTGGCTCAGCTGGTTAAAGCCTCTGCCTTCAGCTCAGGTCGTGATCCTAGGGTCCTGGGATGGAGCCCCACATGGGCTCTTTGCTCGTCAGGGAGCCTGCTTCCCCACCCCACCCCAACTCTTTCTCTGTTTGCCTCTCTGCCTACTTGTGATCTCTGTCAAATAAATAAATTAAATCTTAAAAAAAAAAAGAAAGAAAGAAAACCTCTTGTAAACAGTGTTCAACAAGTATGAAAAAGTGATTTCCTTTAGAATACACACCAAGCATTATGGAAAAAGACAGCACCTGAGTGACAGGCCTATATTAATCTTTCACTGATTAAAAAATGGGTCAAAAAGGTAACAGCAATTTTTATAAAGGATCATACTGGTATAAAAGTGCAGTTGTAAGTCAAGTGTCAGTTACAGGTCAATTTTGATTAAGTCAACGGTCAGACAATTTCAAAAACTGTGGTGTGGCTTGCACTCTCTAATTCAGTCCTAAGATTAGGTCTCTGTGGCTTTTCAGAGTCCGCTTCTGCAATTTCACCACAGGACAGCTTTTCTCAAAACTGTATTACCTGAACTGTACTACCCTCCAAGGCATTAGCTGGTTTTATATTCTAGAAGTTCATCAAGAAACTGAAGCTGGTAACTTGTTCCATCCTTATCCTAAGGCTTATAGTTCCAAAGGAGAACAGAAACAAACTGTGATTCTCATTAATTAAAATTTGTTAATCTCTTCTGAAACCAGTACTTTTTCAAAGGTTCATAATGGGAGTGCAGTAAAAATACTGAAATTAAAATTCAAGGAAATAAAGGAAAATTTCTAAGATTTCAGTGTTTTCTAAATTTTTCACCCAGACACTCACAACTAGTTACCTCAAGTTCTCTGAGAACTTTATTTTTTGGAACATATGGCAGTTGCTAGTAGTTACAATTTTGTAAATAAGATAATAGCAGAAAAACACAAACCAAACCAACCAATCACAATGTCAGAAGTGAAAACTAGCAGAAGCTCTAGTTAGAAACGAAACACTTTAGTTGAACACTCTTCCCTTTGTAGATGAGAAAACTGTAACCAAAAATGACAGGCAAGCGAGCCCATCCTAGAATCCAGGGTTCCTGATTCCCACTCCTGTACTGGTCTTACACTGACCAAAGAGCCTGTTTTGTGACACTCAGCGTCATGCTCACAACCAGAGGCAACGAGTTAGGAAATCCTGTGTTCTGGTATATATCCAGACAATGTAGTATCATTTAGTGCTAAAAATGCAAAAGAGTTATCCAGTCATGAAAGGACATAGGCAAACCTTAAATATTATGAAGTGAAAGAAGCTAATCTGAAAAACCTACATACTTTTATGATTTCAATTCTAGGACATTCTGAAAAAGGCAAAACTATAAAGACAATAGAAAGATCAGTGGTGGCCAGGTACAGGGGGTAGAGAGGGAGGGATGAGTAAACAGAGCATAGAGGATTTTTATGGCAGTGAAGTTATTCTGTATGATACTACAGTGGTAGACAGAAGTCATTATACATTTTTCAAAATGTGTAATTTTGAATGGAGGATTTTGCAGAATGAAAGATTTTAAAGCATTAATTCTTTGTCAACTCCGAAGTGGTCTTCACAGAACTTTCCCTTTTTATAACTGCCCTCTAACTTGGTAGTCTCAATCACTAAGGTGGCAGGCAATCTTTTTATCTCTTAGAAAGGGCTCCAATCTTTCCATCAATTAATTGCATTGGATGCAGGATGATCCATCTTTCCAGACACTTCTGATATTACAGGATTTCTTTTTACTTTCTGGTTATGGCTAAATGGAAAGCAACATTTCTACATCTATTTGCAAAATAAGAGAAACAGCGAAGGGGGTTCAAGTTTCATGATATTGTCTCATGTCAGGTAAGTGCTTTCCCTCCCTTGGTTGAGAAAATTCCTACATGTGAGTTGGTCCAAACAGGGGGCAAGGTTAATCCCCCTTTTATCTTTTGCCTTAGTATACATACGACATAGCAAGCAGGAACTACTGCCCCCAATTAACCCACTACTAAGAACCACATCATAATAAACCAGATGTCATCTACAAACTAGTTATATTTTGTAGTTGGTGGCATCTCTACCATTTATTTTCTCCAGCAAATCAAATTCCTGAAAATACAAAGCTTTAAAGTTTGCCAAGAAAGAAGTTAGTTTTTGTTTTTGTTTTAAAGATTTATTTATTTATTTATTTATTTGACGCACAGAAATCACAAGTAGGCAGAGAGGCAGGCAGAGAGAGAGAGGAGGAAGCAAGCTCCCCACTGAGTAGAGAGCCCGATGCGGGGCTCCATCCCAGGCCCCTGGGATCATGACCTGAGCTGAAAGCAGAGGCTTTAACCCACTGAGCCACCCAGGTGCCCCAAGAAGTTAGATTTTATTCCAATGTTCTTTCATCTTGTGCACACAATACCAACCCTCACATTTCACAAAGTCCACCATCTTAACAGGCCATTGATATGCCATAACACAATGATTTACAAGGTTAGGCCATATTAACGACACGGTTTTAACTCTATTACCTCTGGAAGACAAAGTTTTTTAGGAATGTGGGTCTCAAGAAATCTATGACCTAAAACAGGCTGGGGCTTCTAATCTATAGTTTCTCAAGTCTTCACCAAAATTGACTGTGAACAATGTCAACTGAAATGACAGTTTAATAGGCTTCTGGCTTAGTTTACTCCTTTGATGGCCCATCAACATTTATTTATTAAGTATTGCTATATAATAAAGAATTTGTTTGGTCTTTGTTCCTGTTTCCTGAGAGGAAGCCTCTAAAAGCCTGGCATTTCCAAGTGATGATGACTTTTGTCATTCACATTGTCCCCCTGTACCCTAATCATTATACCAATGAGGTGACTCATGGTAGGCTCCTAGATAATTATAAGAGGAGGGCTGGATATACACCCTAACTGGACAAGACCCAATTGTGTGAGGACTGGGGCTTTGAGCCTGTGTTATCCTAACCTCCAGGGACGGAAAGGGGATTGGAGATTGAGTTCAATCACATGATCAACAATTCATTCAATCAACCATGCCTAAGTGATGAAACCTCAATAAAAAACGGGGCACCTAAAGCCCATATGAGCTTCCCTGGCTGGTGGTATACATGATGTCCTGGGAAGGTGACATGTCCTAATGACACAGAAGCTTCGGCTTTCTGACCCTCTTAGTCCTCGCCCTATGCATGTTTTCATTTGACTGGTTCTGATATGTAGCCTTTATGACAAAACTGCAACAGCAGTTTAGTACTTTCCCAAGTTCTGTGAGTCCTTTTAGTAATTTACTGAATCTGAAAGGATAATGGAAGCTCCCAATATGCAGCTAGGAGGTCGGAACTGTAAGTGGCCTGTGGACTCCAGAGCTTGCAGCTGGTGTTTGACTGAGGGGCCTTCTGGAAACTCTGCCCTAACCTGGGGTAGTTAGCATCAGAATCACACTGTAAGCATCTACTCAGAATGTGCCAGGCTTTGAACCAGACACTTAGCTATACATAACAGACATGGTTCCTGTCAGCATGGCACTTACAATCTAGTGCAAGAGAAATAAGTGAAGAAACACACAATTACAAATCAAATTGATGAGTATACTCTATTTCAGGAAACAGTATAACACATTCCAATAAAGGTTACTTGTGGGAAACCATTCAATGTCAACTAAATGACTACCTGAGTACTTGACAGGGACAAAGCAGCAATTTAAGACTCTTTGTATGACTGGGCTTTCACATCTTTTGGGGTGCAAAGATATCTAAAGAACTGTCCAACTATACAGACTGAAGTAGTTTCCATAGTTTCCCTAATCTGAAAACAGATCAGAGCCGAAAGGGCAAGGGTACTGGTAATCTCCTAATCAAAAGCTGTACCACCTTGGAGCACTTATTTTTAATTCCCTCAGCCGAAGCCCATGCTAAGAAACATTTGGTGCCTTCAACCAGCAGCAATTTGGCACAACAAAACAGAATGCCAGATGCTCTTTTTTTGAGACAGAGAATTTCAAACAGGCTCCACGCCCAGAATGGAGCCCAAAGTGGGGGTTCAATCTCACGACCTGGAGATCATGACCTGAGCTGAAATCAAAGAGTCGGACACTTAACCGACTGAACCAGCCAGATGCCACAGAATGCCAGATGTTTTTAATCAGCTTTTGAATTCTAGCCTCTCCAGACACAAGATTTAGAGTGCTAGTGGTATATCATAAAAAATTTGTTTTCCTGTTTGTAAATTTGCTGGTCTACTGAAATTAGCAAGCAGGGCAAGCTATAAACTACCACATAATTAAGTGAAGGTCAAGGGTTTGGAAAAACATTACCATGCATGCTGTGCTCCAAATGTCAGCAGGGGTATTGTAGCCAGATCCTATCAGAACTTCCAAGGAGCGATACTGCCTTGTTTGAATATCTTCAGTGAAATGTTTGTGCTGAGTAAATGGAGAAGGACACAGTATTTTAAAATTCACTTATTCTAAAAAGTAACAAATCACAAAAAAATGGAGATTAAAATAAATCTATTTTCCCCAAACCAGTCTTCATTTAGCTAGTTTACTGAAAGTATCATTTTGATGCTATTAGCTCCAAACAGTACTTTGCTTAAATACACCATCTACTCCAAATTATTTTAACGAACATATAAGTCTAACCATAATATAGATATACAGATTAAGGAATAACAATTGCTTTTTAAGAAATGGAGAACTATTACCCCAAGCAAAAATTAAGTTGGTCATTTGTCCATAGTAGTAAGTGCTTCAATAAATAAATGCCACCAATTTAGGTCCAATTCAAACTTTCCTTGTTATGTGCTCATTATGAAGAAATAAAAAAATTAGGCTTCAAGTTTCAAGAATCTTGTAAGCACCATCTATAAAGAACTCTTGCTCCCATTCTCCTCCATCCCCCACACTCCTCTAAAAACTCAAACATGATTCTTGGGGAAAAAAAGACCATGTTAAGTACCTTGGGAATGCAATCAGCAAAACAATCAGAATCTCTTTAACACATAAATTGCATGGGAAGAAAAGGGTAAAACTATGGTAAAAGCAATTTAAGAGACATAGTATCCAATTGTGGATTCATAGATTTTATTTGGATCCCGTTTGAAACAACAAAAAAATTAAAAGAACGTTTATAAGGTACTGGCAAAACAGACTGAATACTTGATATTGGTGAATTGCCAACTTTGTAGGTGCAGCAATGGTGTCATCGTTGCCTGAAAGAGTCATCTTTTAGCAAGCCATATTTAGGAATGAAAATACCTGGGACATAGTTCAAAATAATCTGGAGTGGGTGGCAGAGTGGGGGTATAGATGAAAAGAGACTGGCAGTGAGTTGATAAATGCTGGGTGACACTAGTATAATGACACAGGGTTTCAGTGTTCTATTCTCTCTACTTTGGTGTAAGTTTGAAGTTGGCCATAATAAAAAACATTGCAGAAAAAAGCTTAGAATGAGTCACAGACACAACACAAAATCCAGATATTAAAAAACATGTAATAAAAAAGAGTGGAAGATGACTCTTTAATCCTACTGGAATTCAAAAACAAGGAAGATCATTTGTTTTTTGTTCCTGTTTTTAAAGTTTTATTTACTTAAGTAATCTCTATACCCAGTGTAGCTTGAACTCATGACCCCACGATCAAGAGTCACCCCAGCTGAGCCAGCCAGGCTCAGGAAGAATATTTGTGAAGAGGAGATATTAGGCAGAGAAAGCTTCAGGTAGGAAACCAGTATTGACCAGAGCTCCACAGGGACAAAGACTGATCAGAAAGAGCAACTTTTGTACTTCTCTGCCAGGAGGAGCACATCACCAGCATAGGCACCGAAAGATACCTGCCAAAGCCACATACAGTTAATTGCTAGGACGGAGTTTGGATTTCATATGGCATCACTCCATGTTAACGCACAGGAAAGTGTGCTCCAGGGAGAATGACAAGATATCTGAGGATATCATTCCAGTCATTTGCTGGTTGGTGGCCAGTAATGAAAATCTGAGCACTGGCTGTGGAAACAGCAGAGGGAAGAGTAAACCCAGGGACAGCCAAAGAAAGAACAAGCAGAATTTAAAAATTCAACAGCTGTATGTAGGAGACAGTAGGAACTCAGTGGCAGAGGCCTAAAGGGTTAGCGGTCTGCTAAAAAAACGGAGAATGACAGACTTAGTGAAGTGGTTTTACAGGAAAACAATGGGCTCAGATATGGAGTCTGAAGTGGAAATGTACTGCTCGCAATTATGATACTGTAATTTCTAAGACAGACAGACACACACATATAGCATTCAAAATGCATTTCTCATATATATTGGGTCTTTATCCACTCTTCTTGGCTAAAACTTCCTAAACCCCTGGAATTTCTGGAACAATAAGAACAAAAGGGAGTATATTTATTATATGTCCTCAGTTCCTGAAAACACTTTACAGCTGTAAAGGTAAAATGGGTGTCTTATTATTTATAAGCCCCTTTCCACAACTGAGTTTATGTTAATGAGCTGACTTGGAAAGCACCTAAGGATGGGGGCTGGTTGCTAGAGGAACTAACCATGAACAGAGGGTGGGACTGAAAGTTCCAATCTCTAATTTCTGGAGAGAGAAGAGGGGCTGTAAACTGAATAATCACTAATGGCCAGTAAGTGAATCAATCATGCCTATGTAATGAAGCCTCCATAAAAATGCAAAAGGAGGGAGTTTGGGAAGCATCCACAATGAGGAACCAGAATGCTGCCACATGCCACTGTGACAGGTCCCAAGCTCTTTTGAGACCTCACCCTTTGTATCTCTTTCTCTGGCTACTGATTTGTATCCTTTAATATCCTTTGTAATAAACTGGAAATGTAGTGAGTAAACGGGTTTTTCTGAGCTTTGTTAGTCATTCTAGCAAATCAGCCAAACGCAAGGAAAGGGCAGTGGGATTCTCTTATTTTCAGCCAGTTGGTCAGAAGTATAGGTAACAACCTGGATTCGTGACCAGCATCCTGAATTGGAGGGGGTTGTTGGAACCTCCAATTTATAGCCGATTGGTCAGAAGCAAAGGTAACTTGGGCTTGCAACTGAGATATGAAGTGGAAGGAGGTCTTGTGGAACCAAGCCCTTTACCTGTGGAATCTCATTTTTCTCCAGGTAGATAATGTCAGAATTGAGCTGAATTCTCAGACTACTGTCCAAGAACCACTTGGTGTGGGAAAACCTACACACACACACGCTCTTCAGAATTGGGTTCAGGTGGGGCGCCTGGGTGGCTCAGTAGGTTAAAGACTCTGCCTTCGGCTCAGGTCATGATCTCAGGTCCTGGGATTGAGTCCCACATCGGGCTCTCTGCTCGGCAGGGGGCCTGCTTCCTCCTCTCTCTCTGCCTGACTCTCTGCCTACTTGTGAAATCTGTCTGTCAAATAAATAAATAAAACCTTAAAAAAAAAAAAAAGAATTGGGTTCAGGCATCCTTTTCAGTGATACATTTAGAAAAATGGACATGCTGTTCAAGGGAGTTGTCTTTACTACTTGTATCTCACTATTGCCTTAGAAAGACGCTGTAAATGATAAATAAGGCCAAGAATCAGCAAAAGTTAAGAAGGTGGATCAGATACAAACGCACACATCCTCCCACTCCTGAAACTCCACCTTAGTAAGAATTCAGTGTTAATTCTTAAAACATGAACTAACAAAGAGAATAACAAAGAAGTTAGAGCAATAAAATTTACAAGTTGAAAAACAGATCACTGGTAAACATCTTAGTGGATCCAGGAAAACTGAATAAGCCACCGGTGCAAATTGAGAAGCACTGGGATGTATACCAGAGTCCCCCTTGCCTCAAGGCTCAGGGTTTGGCAGTATCACATATGACTGCAAGTGAGGGTGGGATTTAACCCAGAAATACTGCCTTAAACATCTTTTAAAGATGACATGCCTGGCTGGCTCAATTGGTTAAGCACCTGACTCTGTTTTGGCTCAGGTCATGGATCTCAGGGAGATGGAGCCCTAGGTCAGGCTCCATGCTGGGGGAGTTTGCTCCTCCTTCTCCTTCCACTTCTCTCCTTCCTCCACCTCATGCTCTCTAGCAGCATTCTCTGAAATAAATAAAATCTTAAAACAACAACCACCACTCTTTTAAAGAAACAGGGCTCCACCCCAAACCATAAGATACCTAGGAATAAACCTAACCAAAGAGGCAAAGAATCTATACTCAGAAAACTATAAAGTACTCATGAAAGAAACTGAGGAAGACACAAAGAAATGGAAAAATGTTCCATGCACATGGATTGGAAGAACAAATATTGTGAAAATGTCTATGCTACCTAAAGCAATCTAAACAATGCAATCCCTATCAAAATACCATCCATTTTTTTCAAAGAAATGGAACAAATAATCCTAAAATTTATATGGAACCAGAAAAGACCTCAAACAGAGGAATTTTGAAAAAGAAAGCCAAAGTTGGTGGCGTCACAATTCCAGACTTCAAGCTCTATTACAAAGCGGTCATCATCAAGACAATATGGTACTGGCACAAAAACAGACAGATAGATCAATGGAATGAATAGAGAGCCCAGAAATAGACCCTCAACTTTATGGTCAACAAATCTTCGACAAAGCAGGAAAGAATGTCCAATGGAAAAAAGAGTTTCTTCAACAAATAGTGTTGGGAAAATTGGACAGCCACATGCAGAAAAATGAAACTGGACCACTTCTTTACACCACACATGAAAATAGACTCAAAATGGATGAAGGACCGCAGTGTGAGAAAGGAATCCATCAAAATCCTTGAGGAGAACACAGGCAGCAACCTCTTCCACCTCAGCCGCAGTAACTTCTTTCTAGAAATATTGCCAAAGGCAAGGGAAGCAAGGGCAAAAAGGAACTATTGGGATTTCATCAAGATCAAAAGCTTTTGCACAGCAAAGGAAACAGTTACCAAAACCAAAAGACAACTGACAGAATGGGAGAAGATATTTGCAAATGACATATCAGATAAAGGGCTAGTATCCAAAATCTATAAAGAACTTATCAAACTCAACACCCAAGGAACAAATAATCTAATCAAGAAATGGGCAGAGGACATGAACAGATATTTCTGCAAAGAAGATATCCAGATGGCCAACAGATACATGAAAAAATGCTCCACATCACTCGGCACCAGAGAAATACAAATCAAAACCACAATGAGATACTACCTCACACTGGTCAGAATGGCTAAAATTAACAAGTCAGGAAATGACAGATGCTGGCGAGGATGCGGAGAAAGGGGAACCCTCCCACACTGTTGGTGGGAATGCAAGGTGGTGCAGCCACTGTGGAAAACAGCATGGAGGTTCCTCAAAAACTTGAAAACAGAGCTACCCTACAACCCAGCAATCACACTACTGGGTATTTACCCTAAAGATAGAAATGTGGTGATCTGAAGGGGTGCGTGCACCCAAATGTTTATAGCAGCAATGTCCACAATAGCCAAACGATGGAAAGAACCTAGATGTCCATCAACAGATGAACGGATAAAGAAGATGTGGTATATATACACAATGGAATACTATTCAGCCATCAAAAGAAATGAAATCTTGCCACTTGGGATGACGTGGATGGAACTAAAGGGTATTATGCTGAGCGAAGTAATCAGAGAAAGACAACTATCATATGATCTCCCTGATATGAGGAAGTTGAGAGGCAACGTAGGAGTTTGGGGAGCTAGGAAAAGAATAAATGAAACAAGATGGGATTGGGAGGGAGACAAACATAAGAGACTCTTAATCTCACAAAACAAACAAAGTGAGGGTTGCCAGGGGGAGGGGGTTAGCGAGAGGGTGGTGGGGTTATGGACATTGGGGAAGGTATGTGCTATGAAGTGCGTAAACCTGGCGATTCACAGACCTATAACCCTGTGTGTGTATACACACACACACACACGTATATATGCACATATATATGCATATATAAAAATGTATATGTATTATATATGTATATAATATATATATATTTTAAAGATTTTATTTATTTATTGGACAGAGAGAGAGATCACAGGTAGGCAGAGAAGCAGGCAGAGGTTGGAGGGGGCAGGGTCCCCGCTGAGCTGAGAGCCTGATGTGGGGCTCGATCCCAGGACCCTGAGATCATGACTGGAGCCGGAGGCAGAAGCTTTAACCCACTGAGCCACCCAAGTGTCCCAATATATTATGTTAAATAAATAAAAATTTTTTTAAAAATGTAAAGAAAAAAAGAAAAAGAAAGAGAAAGAAACAGGGCTCCAAGACACAGGGCATGATGCAATATAACAGCATCTTCCCTGACCTGACAGATCATTTGGAGGTTTTCTCTGGAGTAGGTAAAATAGGGTCTTTGAAGGATGCTCCACACAATTGAGGGGCGAGGACCATTTTAAAAAACAGGGAAATCAAGTGACTAGTAACTGCATGTTGAACCCCCTGTTTTCCTTCAGAAAGAAGGCAACCGACAACATATAGGAAGAAACAATGTGAAAAATGGGATAATAAATTATATCCTCTGAGAGACAGAGAACCAAAGAACTCTTGAGAAGTAAAAATGTAATGAGAGAAATAAGAAAAAATAAGGCATATAATAACTAGTCAAGAAATCTCCCAGAAAATAAAGCAAAAAGAAAATGACAGAAAATAGGAGTGAAGATAATACCTGCACAGGAGGTCTAACATTTGAATTATGACATTTCAGAGCTAGAGAACAGAAACCAAGGAAATAAAAGAAAACAAAAAACCAACCAACCTAATGACAAAGAAAGAGTCAAAACGAAAGAACTAGAGTTTCAAAATTAAAAGTGCATACCAGAGGTGTCTGGCTGGCTCAGGTGGAAGAGCATGTGGCTCTTGATCTCGGAGTTGTGAGCTCAAGCTCCACACTGGGTGTAGAGATTGTTTAAATAAACTTAATAAATGAGTGAATGAATAAATGAATGAATGAATAAGCAAACAAACCCTAAAAAAAAGTGCACACCAAGTCCTTAGTATAATGGATAGAAACAGACCCAAGTGAGGCACAGCACAGTGAAATGATCCTGGAGACTTTCACAGGGGAAAAGGTTTCATACAAGGGATCGAGAATCAGAATGACCATGGTCTTTAGCAGCAACAAGTCAGGGAACTAGAAGATAATAGAGCAATGACAAACATTCTGAAGGAAAATTGTTTTCAACCTAAAACTTTGCCTGCAGCCAACTGAGTGTGAAAGTAGGACAGAGACACTATCAAACATGCAAGGTGCCCCTCCCAGTCTCCCACACCCCTTCTTAGGAAGCTACTTCAAGTTGTATATACTCCAAAAACAAAACAAAAAAAAAACCATCAAACAAAAAACAAAAAAATAATTTTACAGTAAACCAAGAGAGATCAAAAAGACAGAAAGCAGGGGGTATAAAGAGAAAGTAAACATAATCTCCAGGATGATGGTGAAAGGAAATCCGAATGGCAGTAATGCTACAGGCCTATGGGCAATTCAACAGGTGAACATAGGTTAGAAGACTCCAGGTTCCAGATAGAGCTCTTCAGGAAGAAGTTGAAAGAATACTCAAGGCATCTGCATGTATTAAAGTGTACATATTTATACCACTGGGTCAAAGTGTGGAGTTGAATTAAGTAATAAATAGTATAAAGATGAGTAAGCAAATGAAACACAGTTTAGGCAGAAGTGGAGAAAGAATCAGTACAACGTATCCTCAAGATAGCACTGGGTCCCAATAATGCCAACATAGAATGATTAACCAGCCAAAATCATCTTAAGTCAGGAACATGGGGGCTGCGTGTAGTGATGGTACACAAATCCTGTATAATGCTTCCCCTCAAAAAAATTGGGAGCAGCATAGCCAAGTTATTTATCAGCAATATGAAGGTAAATACTGTTGTGTGGGGAGTAAAAAACTTGCAAAGGGAGGGAACAGATTTTTAAATCAACTTAAACTACATACATGCATAACTGATAAGAATTTTTTAAAAAAATCAAGCAATCTGAAAATCATACACAATTCCATTACTGAATGCCAGATGCTGCTGATGCTGCAGAAATCAGTAAGAGGTGATGTCTGACTAGGATCCAGCAGGACAAGACACTGATGTCTTGTTCACACTGTGTTCTAGTACCAAGTCAGAGCATGTGACAGTATGTTTGCTGAAGGTGTGACTGAATGAAAAGAAGGTAAAGTCATTTTAGCATAGGGACACATTTTTTAAAAGAGACAGGCAAACAAAAACAAAGTAATTGTGGTAGTAAAGGTGACATGATAACTTGTAGCAGAATAAAGAGAAATGTGCCAGCTGGGTAGACAGTAATGGAGAAAGGCATTCTAAACACAAAGGCCTAGAAGCCTGAAGCATCTGATGTTCGTACCATGTGACATGTGTGACAGGCCAAAGCACAACTCACGATATGTTGACTTAAATATTTATTGAGCACCTCCCTAGGTTCTTTTCTAAGTACTGCAGATACAGAAGTGAACAGAAGAATCTGTTGTGATGGGGCATACATTTAGGAAAAGGGACAGTAAGCAAACAACTATATAGTATTAGACTGTGTGACAGGTGCTATGAAGAAAAAAAACTGAAGAGGGAGAGGAAGAGAGAGATAATACATGAATGAATATAATAAAGGTGTATGGGTTTGGATAGTGGTGGTTTGCTTATTATATTAGGTGTTCAGGGGAAGATCTTCCTGATGACAACTGAATAAGAACTTGAAGGAAATGAGTTGTACATTGTCTTGGGAAGAGAATACCAGGCAGAAGGAAGACATCATTTGCTTGGTGTTATGTGGGACATGGTAAAGACTTTGGCATTCATTTTGAGGGAAGTCATTCTGATAGATGTGCTGACAATAGTCTTATGGGGACATGGGCAACCAAAGGGAGAGTGAGTGGGCTACAGCAGTCATCCTGCACTCAGGTGAAGACTGGCTGGCCTAGATCAGACCGTGGTATGGTGGAGTAATTCTAATTACCTGAATGCCATATGGAATAGAAAAATCTGAAGTATAAAAATAAATGTAAAACACATTATTATGGATTTTTAATAATGCAGTTTTTCCTTCGGCAATCTTCAACATTCCTGTTTACAAGGTGTATGACTCTGAGTAGTGTCATTTATGTGCAAATCAATTCCTAGATTGTTGAGGTGTCCATTAAAAATAATGCCCTCCCCCAATTTCTTAGGTAAGCAATATTATTAAAAAAATAAAGCACGCACTTTTTGACTTAGGAATTCTATGTTTAGGTTCTGTCCTAAGGACAACCATATGAAGATTTGTGAGTAAAGATGATGACTGCAGGGCGCCCGGGTGGCTCAGTGGGTTAAGTCTCTGCCTTCGGCTCGGGTCTTGATCTCAAGGTCCTGGGACTGAGTCTCACATAGGGCTCTCTGTTCAGCAAGGGAGCCTGCCCACCCACTGCCCACCTACTTGTGATCTCTCTCTGTCAAACAAATAAATAAAATCTTTAAAAAAAAAACAAAAAACAAAACAAAAAAACACCCACAAACCAGATGCTCACTGCAAAGAGCTACCAAATATGTGTAAAAAACTAAGTACATTAGGGAATACTACATAACCAACTGAATTTGATATAAATTTCTGTTTGACAAAATGTCCAAAATATTGAATGAGTTAAAAGGTTACAATTAATAGTATCAATATCAATTTTGAAAATATCGGGGAAGTATGAACATAAGCATTGTTGAATATGAAAATGAATTAGAATACAGATAAAACAAGATTGACCCTGGGGCGCCTGGGTGGTTCAGTGGGTTAAAACCTCTGCCTTCGGCTCAGGTCATGATCTCAGTGTCCTAGGAGCCAGCCCCACATCTGGCTCTCTGCTCGGTGGGGAGCGCACTTTCCCCTCTCTCTGCCTGCCTCTCTGCCTACTTGTGATCTCTGTCTGACAAATAAATAAATAAAATCTTTAAAAAAACACACACAAAAAAACAAAAAAAAAATAAAACACCCCCAAGATTGACCAGGAATTAACATTGTTGCACCTGGGTGACAGGTAACTGGAATGGGAGTGGGGGCTGTTTTATTACACTACTCTACTTCTGTTAAGTATATTTGAACGTTTCTATAATTGAAGATTAAGAAAAAAGTGAAAAAATTTTCACTAACATGTTAACCGGCAATCTGAGTACAGACCTACAGATGTTTTCTTCCTTAGCACAATTAAAGTTCAAATTTTCCTTCATTGCTAGTCACTTCAAAACACAGCACTAAGTTTAACTTACCACCCAACAGGCATTTCCAAGATCAGCAATCTTCACTTGGAGCTTTTCTGCATTTTTTGGCTCAAGGGGATTAACAAGAAAATTTCCAGCAGTGGATTTTCCTACAGACAAAGGATATCATTAATAAGAGTGTTTAGTGAACACAAACATACCCAAAGGTTAATAAAATGCTCTGAGGCAACATACCCAGGCCTCTGACTGGAAAAGTTCACTAAATTTTGTAAGATAAAGAGTAGCAACACCTTCAGTTTACACAATTAAAATCTACCTCTGCCTTCAGGGCAAATGAAGTGCTGTGCACCCACTACATGACCAATACAATTCAAAGTTAGTTAAAAATTTACACACTGAAGGTAACCTGGGAACCTGCTATGAAGTTTTATTTATAAAAACAATGGTAGATTTAGACTAGAAATTCATGAATATGCTATTCAGGGAAGGAGTACTGGGGAAGGATGTCTGTTTAGGTACCTTTGTTGTCCAATGGTCCATTTTGTTCTTGCTCATGCTCATCTTCACAGGGTATCTCTGCCCGAATGCTTTCTTGAAGTTGGCTGATGTCCTGTTCACTGAATGACTTGTTTACATTTGGTGAAGCCTGGCACATCATGGTATCTGACACCTCAGAGGTTACAGGTGTACAAGAGTCTGTTTCCTGAGATGTGCTGCTGTCTCCATTTTGGGAGCTTAGGAAACTAGGTTCCTGCTTCAAATTTTGGACATCACAGTCATTAGCATTATGTAGATCCTCTTTAAGCCTCAATGTTTCTTTATTATTGTTTTCAGTATAATTAACGATTTCAATTACTCCATTGCAATTAATTTCTGCTGCACCACCCTCTACACCACGTTCCATAAGTGTTTGATCCTGGTCAATGGTACTTGACTCTTCTAAGGAACAAACAGACAAAAAGGATGTATGTGTATGTGTATGAGTGAAAGAACAAAAAAATTTCTCCACAAGATTAAAAATGCTTTCTAGAACTTATATAGGGTGACATAAAAACATGACTGAACATCTAAGACCTATTTATGGAAGGAAAAAAGATCTTCTCATCCTTACTCAACTGCAAAATGAAGTCTATGTTGCATTTCCATAGAAAAGTCAGAAATTACATTTGAATATTACCTGCCTGACATTTATGAAGGTTCTGTACTCTTACTGTATAAGGACACCCCCAAATGTGTTGTATGCATGAAACCACTATATTATAGAACAATGATAAAGTAATGTTAAAGTAAATTTTTGTGTATGCTCTATTTATACCAAGTTTTTCTTGGGTCATTTTATTAGGTGGGTTCTCTTTCAAGGGTCTTTCAACAGGACTCTCTGATTCTTCTTGCTTGTTTGGTCTTTTTTGCCCAGGGCCCGACTCTTTCTCCATTTCCTCAATTTCCTGCATTCGCTTCTCTAGTAATTCTGCCTGGCGCTTCTGCTTCTTCTTCAATTTCTTCTTCTTATTCTTTGACATTTTGTCAGCCTGGGCGGAGATTACAAACAGATAAAGCCTTCAGGTGGCTAATCCATTACCCCCAGTTGGAGATAACTGTTAACTTTAATATTTCCTAATTAAATTTCATTCTTTTCCTAACATAGCGCTTAAGTTTCTCATTAACTTAAACAATGTGGATACTCTTATGAAACCAAATAGAAACAAACTTAACAATAAATTTTGGTCCTCTGAGCCAATTGTGGGGCTGATACTTTCAGACACTCTCAAGTTTATAGGAGCCTCACCAGTACAAACTTGTCAAAGATGCATGGGCATTTACTGGAGAAAATATAGAAGCGCAGGAATATTTTTTTCTTTGGTTTTCAAACTCTACACAAACTGTGATCCCTAACAGAGGAATCCCTGCCCATTGCCCACAGATCAGAATTAAACATAGAAACACCTTATACTTACTGGTTTAGGCTGGGGCGCAGTACTGACTGAAAAGAAAAGAAAACTAAGTAAGAATCCTGGCATTCAGCAAGCCATGTAAGTTTATGTTACAGAGAAAACCACTCTTTTTAAAAGCAACTCTGGTAGAAGTACCATCTTTTAAAAAAGAATAATACACATAAAAGTTGGCAAACTTAGAATGAATTTAAATAAATTAAATTCCTCTCCAGATAAAATCCATACATGCAAAGATCCAAGTTCCAATTTCTGGTTTCCGCTATTAATGTTGCAAAAATCTCATTCCTATGTATGCTTAAAACAGAAAATGATAGGCAGCAGCCCTCATCCCCACCTAGAATCCCCATCTCTTAATTCTTCTTCTTGGCAATGGTCAGTTTTAAAAGGAGAGCTGCATTAAGAGCTATATAATAATTTGTAACATAGCATGTTACGGGTGTTAGTTTAGATTAGGTGGGAGGTAGACTCTTAAAAAAATTTTTTTTTTAATTCTGGTCAAAGCCACACAAGGTAAAATTTCCCTGTACACTTAAGTGTACAGTTCAACAGTGTTAATTATATTCACATTGTTGTGTAATATTTCTAGAACGTTTTCATTTTGGAAAAATAAACTTGATCACGTTCCTTAAAAAAAAAAAAGTTCCTCAAATATAATAAAACTACTAAAATTAAAATCTATACCCCAAATGGCAAAAAAAAAAAAAAAAAAAAAGCACCACAATCATAGCCATCATTTATTTAGCACATACTACTGTCTGGCAACCTATTAACTGCTTTAACATGGAACTAATCCCAAGAACTTCATGAGGGAAAGGGAAGTCAAGACACTTGCTCAAAACAACCAGCCAATGATGAAGCCAGGATTCGAACATTTATTTGACAGAGAGAGAGATCACAAATAGGCAGAGAGGCAGGCAGAGAGACAGGGAGAAGCAGGCTCCCTGCTGAGCAGAGAGCCTGATGCGGGACTTGATCGCAGGATCCCGAGATCATGACCTGAGCCGAAGGCAGTGGCTTAAGCTACTGAGCCACCCAGGCACCCCTAAACTCAAGTTCTTGATAGCAAGCCCTCTATAGATCACACTGATCTATAAGCAAGCAGGTATGTATGATCATGGTTAGAGATAAACACATCAAAAATAGCCACTGAATCACAAGGGAAAATATTTTAAAACAAGAATATGAATCATTAATAACTTTTATAGTATACAAAATATCTGTATCTAGAAGAGACAATTTCTAGACTTCTATTTTTTTTTTTAGAAGATTTTATTTATTTGACAGAGAGAGATCACAAGCAGGCAGAGAAGCAGCAGAGAGAGAGGAGGAAGCAGGCTCCCTGCTTAGCAGAGAGCCTGATGGGGGGCTCAATCCCAGGGCTCTGAGATCATGACCTGAGCCGAAAGCAGTGGCTTAACCCACTGAGCCACCCAGGCGCCCCAATTTCTAGACTTCTTTCTATAGGAGAGCAATACTGAAGATTAAAATTTAAAGTCTTGAAGGCTGAGACTTTCTTATACATAAGTACTTACTGTATCTTATTGTTAAATGAGAAATGCTTTACTTAACTGCCTGGTAATAGAATAAAAATAGGAACTTCTCAACTTTTTTCTTTCTTTCCTTTTTTAAAAAGATTTATTTATTTGAGAGAGAGACCGTGAGACAGACAGAGTGAACAGGGAGCCTGATGCGGGGGCTTGATCCCAGGACTGGCTCGAAGGCGGATGGTTAACCAACGGAGCCACCTGGGTGCCCCAGAACTTTTATTAACTTCTAATGAGACCAAAGTCCTTAAAGAAAACATACCTGCAGATCCAGAAGGTGGAGGAGCTCCAGATCTCTGCCATTCGGTTGCTTCTGCAGCCAGTCTTCGGATATACTGCTCGTTCACCGACAACAAGATGTTTTCTGGTTTAATGTCAGTGTGGATGATACGGCACTTGGTGTGTAAATAATCCAGACCCTGTAACACCTGAATGGGAACAGAGCAGTAGACTTGCAAACACAGAATTTAAGTCCTTTCTGGAGAAGGAAGAAATCACAATACAACATTTTAAAAAGTAAAAATATAAGAACAATATGATAGTTTTCAACAGAGAATAAAGCATTTTTAGTAAGGCACCAAGGAAAACTTCCCCAGAAAGATTACCTGTAAAGTATGAGCAAAGACAAGAGTTCATCTATTAATAAAAAGTTTTAAAAGGCTAATTGTTTTAAAAAGCTAATAGTATTGAGATAGTTAATGAAGAACAGTAAGGCTGAGAATAAGTCAATATGCTCTTAAAATGGTGAAATATAGGTGATGAAAGATTTAGATATCTCTTAATTAAAATTTCCTTGTTGATAAAGAACCTAGGTCTCTTGATTCCCAGTTTAGAGCTCTTTCCACCAAAACACATTATCCAAACAAATTATTTGCCCTCTGAAGTATTAATATTTTCCTAAGAGTAAACTTCTTTACTGTATATTGAAAGCTATTCAGAATATTAGAAAATACCCTTGAATAATGTTCTACAGATAGTAATAATTTGACATAGCAATTCTCTGTTCACAAATAATAAATATTTGCAACCACAACTTCCAGATAAGGGCTCCAAATTTCCAACACCAGTCAATGAACACATCTTCCTCTCTAATGATTATTATAGGAGATGAATCTGGGAAAAATGATTATTGCTAAATCATTTAAAGAGAGAATAAACATTAGGGGCTGAATAAAACACCTAATTTTAACAATTAAAAAAAATCCCTAGTTTTTAAAATAAAAATTCTATTGGATATAGGAAACTCCTGACACTTTAAGAATATAAAACAATCACCACATAGAAAAAACTAGGATACATACTTGCTGGATAATTTTTTTGACACAAGGCAGTGGAAGCCCTTGGTAATTGGACTTGATGATCCACTTGAGCAGATGATGCCCCAAAACTTCAAAAACCATGCAGATATCTAAGGGTTTGTTAAGGAAGGAAAAGGGGGGCACAAAAGAAGAAAGAGGCAAGATAAAATGTGTTCTGCCCCAATGAAACTGTTACTGTGTAATTCTTTCAGTATAAAAAAATATGACTTAAAAATATAACTAGCTGTCAATATTCTGAATTCCAAAGGTTAGTTACTGAAAACATCCAAGAAATTGGGGGGGGGGGGCTGGTTTATTGATAAAACTATGTACATTAAAACGCTCAGTAGTAAAAGTAAAAGAAACCTGCACATTCAATTAGTGAAAGCACTAGCTTTAAGTTGTTGATCAGTTTTCCCTGATGCAAAACTAATGCCCAGGGTAACAACTCCTACTCTCATGGTCTCAAAGCAAGAAAAAATAACTTCTGCTTTAACTGCAGGAAATAATGTACCAAAACTTAACCTAAAAAATGTGAAGGCCAACATTTTTTAAAAACAGTAGTTTATATGTTGTGACTTGTCAGGGTAGTTTACAAAACTAATCTTGATTCTAGTGCCACCGTGTGTTCTCTTTATGTATAAACATTCCAATCACCACAAGTAGGAATAACTATGTGCAGGGCATGGCTGGGATTTTATAGTATGTTGCTACCTTGCACCTCCAGAAATTTCTACCTATGGGAAAAGTCAAAATATACATATGTAATAATGAACTAGTGCTCAGAATTCTCCTTTAAATAAGATTTTTCACTAAAGGAAAACCTGGGCTCCTTGAAGAAATGGCCAAATTCTAGGTGAACCTGGAAACCTAGTTGTGTGAACAGTAATGGAACACATCAAGAGAACAACTTGGAAAGGATGACACTCGCCAAGTTGAAAGCATTTTTAAAAATGAAGTTATGAATTAACTTATAAATAAAAACGGAGTGAGTCCAAACAAAGACTTTAAAAAGTAATGTGTTGTGGACAGGGAAATATCTTTTTAATTATTTTTAATTTTTTAAAAAGATTTTAATCTTCACTCTAAGTAATCTCTACACCCAACATGGGGCTCAGAATCAGGACCCTGAAACTGAGGCAGCCAGGTGCTCCTGGAAATATCTTTTTTAGAGAAAATGACAAGTAACAGACATACAAAGACAGAAATAGAAAATTACCATTTTATAATTACTGTAGCAATAACTGGCTCAAGTAAGAATCAATGAACACTAAAACTACTGAGTTAAAGAGTGGTTGGAATAAAGTCACAATGTCACAGTATCAACCCAGATTGCTTATTAATTATGAAAGGAAAAAGGTATTTCTAAACAGGGAAATCTGGAAGACTGTGACTTAACCTAGTGATCCAACTTATTACCCACTAATGCTAAAGTACATACTAATATCAGGTACTTTCTGATTTAATACACCGAGAAGAATAAAGCATCATCCATGCAGTATATTTGACCAAAATTAACTTGGAATTAATTTTCAAGAAACCATTAGACAAATCGAAATTAAGAGATAAAATATCTGCTCTGGGTTCTTTAAAAAAGAAAAAAAAGTCAATGCCATTAAAGGAAAGCAACATTCTAAATTAAAGAAGATTAAAGGGACATGCTATTCAGGGAGACACAAACAAAATTTTCATAAGATAGCGTTACAAATTCACTAGAATAACTAAAATAAAAAGACCAACAGGACTAAATATAGGGGAGGATATGGAGCAATGAGAACTCTCTTACTTGCTAAGAGAAGTATAAAATGGTACTACCACTTTGGAAAACTGGCTGGCAATTTCTCAGAGTTAAACATCCCTAGGAACTTCTGTCAAGATGGAGTTAACAGGGCATGCATTTACCCTCTTGTTTAAAACGACAACAACAAAAGCAGACAAAATACATAAAACGACAAATTTATTGACCCTGACATCAGGCAAATAAAGGCAGTGATCCTTGAGAAAAGAGAAACAAATGAGCTGAGTCCTATGACTGCCCCATATTATTGCCTTGAGACTTTCCAGATCCCCTGAGTTTAAGAGATGGAGTCAACAGTCTTGGGAGACAAAGGCAGCTACAGAAAAAGAGAACTTGGTGATCTGCAGAGGGATCCCCTTAAGTATTTAGCAGAGTAATACTAATCAATATAAGTATACAAGGAAACTACTGAGTACTACTAATCAATATAAGTATACAAGGAAACTACTGGAGGCAGGGGGAAAATACCACCTGAAGAAATTAGAGAATAGTGACCAGCGTTCCCAAAAGGCTTCAACAATGTCTGTTCTCATCAAAAAGGCTAGATAAATTCATAGTCATAGTCGTGGGCAGATATAAACCCATACATATAGTCAATTCACTTATGACACACTGGGGAAAGAAGAAATCTTTTCAATAAATGGTGTTGGGAAAACTAGTCAGCCACATGCAAAGAATGAAACTTGACGACTATCTTACACCACATACAAAAATCAACTCAAAATGGAGACTTCATTGGATGTTTAAGACCTGAAACCATAAACTCCTAGACAAAAACATTATCAAATTAGATACTGGGATGACTAAAAAACTGGTCCTAATTTTTTTTAGACATAGTGATTATATTGAGGTTATATTTTAAAGTCCTTCTTTTTTGGAGATACATTCTAAAATAATTATGGGTGAAGTAATATATCTAATAGCCACAAAATTAGCAGGAGGTAGAGACAAAACAAGATTAAACAAGATCCTAAAATGTATAATGAATGTGTGGAGATTAACTATTCTACTTTGTATACACGAAATATAACAAAACAGGACTTATTAAAATGCAGATTGCTTAAAAAAAAAAACAACAACCCAGAAAATGGAATTCTTAAGTTATTCTATTATGCTCCTAGTTTCAATGTTTGATTTCTTGAGAGAACCATTGTAATTTGACAGTGGGATTTTCAATCTCTATGCAGTGATACAAAAATGACTGAACATTTAGTAGCTTAAGAGGGGCGCCTGGGTGGCTCAGTGGATTAAGCCTCTGTCTTCGGTTCAGGTCATGATCTCAGGGTCCTGGGATGGAGCCCCACACCGGGCTCCCTGCTCAGTGGGGAGCCTGCCTCTCCCTCTGTCTGTTGTTCCCCTGTTTGTGCTCCCTCTTAGTTTAGGGTCCCTTATATTTCAGTATGAGAAGGACAGTGCTCTGGAAATGCTCAGATACAAAGAAAAATACAGATATATGGCTTCATGCAGACATGCTTATCTTGTGAAAAGAGAATGGCATAACCCATTAATCCTTAACGCAGTGTTCTTTATCTTTTTCAATCTCTAGTAGCAGCAAATAATGTGGGAGCCAAGACAGCTGGGAGACAAGTAGGAAGAGCAGAGGAGAAATGGGCTCAGGACAAAGAGGGACTCAGTGGATAAAACTACAGAGAAACTACCTGGTAATATTTGGAAAATATCTTGAAACTTGAAATTCAAACCCACTAAGATTTCAATAGTTTAAAAAACAAACCAGCAAAAAGAACACCCTTCTTCATTGGAGTCAAATCAAGATACTCACTCAAGCATTATTGAGGAGACTATTTAGAATATTTCTAGTTTTATTTGTAGCTTTCCCAAATTAGCAGAGAGAGAGTTGGCATGATAATCATTACAAGATTAAACAACAGGGAAATAGAATCTAATGGCATCCTATGTATCTTTTGTATCTTGGTTAGCCTTATTATATACATACAGAGTAAGCCATCTACAGAGTGATCACAACAGTCACAAGACTCTGCTTTAAAACGGATGATTCTTGAAGCACTTTTCTTCAGACATCAGGGATATGTGATTTATACTTCCCCAAGGAAATAACAACTGAATTTAGAATGACAGAAAAAATCTTTTCACATTATCACCTGTTCTCGCTCATTCCTCCAGTCAAACCTCTTACCATAGTCCACATGATTCCAGAACCATATGTAGCCCACCTCCTTAAAAAGAGGTAACTGGCAATTAACAGTGCATGTTAAGAGAGGCTAAATATGCAGAAAAAGTAGAATGAAAGAAGAAATGTCTTTCTTTTAACATTTTTAAATAGTTTATGAACAGGTAGTTTTAGACTCTCCAATCCAAGTGAGATTCTACTTCATCTTTTATTCTGAAAAGTCTGATGAGCCGTCATAAGCATGGCTGTTGCAATAACCTTTTAATCAGTTCACACATGTCACTGTGATATTAACTTATGAAAAAATCAGCTAAGATTCCTTCAAGAAATTCTAAAAATCCAGATAAAAACATTAAACAAGTCAGTTTTTTCATTTTGACAGAATGCAATCACACCTGTTTAGAGTCTAAGCATAATCTATATGCACACCCTCTTCAATGTTGAAGGCCAGTAGATAATACAACATGTTAATTTTTTCTTTTTCCAGTATTTATCATGAAAGATTATTCCCATTAAGAACCTTTACTAATACAAGCCTAATTTAAAAAAAAAAAAGTTTTTCTTTTGACTTTGGTTTAATTTGCCTGGAAAGGGGAAAAAGCCTAAGCAATACCCTGACAAGTCACAACATATAAACACTATTCATATCTGTGTTCAGAAGTCTACAATAACCCAAAGTAGTTTGATTATACTTTGCCTTGAGAAAAGAGACGAATGCTATTTTATCAATCTGGTTTCCTTTCTCGGAGATAAGGTTATTTCGTGATTTATTTTCAAACATTTCTTTAAAGGATACGTGTTCCGTTAACTCCTGATATTTTAAAGTCATCTAACAGTTGAACAACCATTTCTCTATTTGGATCGTTAGGGTCTGAATTACGAACCTGTAGTGGGAAAGAGACAGTATTTAGCAAAAGGGAAAGCATGGAAATAAGCCAGTTAGTGGGGGAGGGAGGGAATACCTGTAGCACATGTAACAAAGGAACAATTACTCCCAAGAAAGAGATCACACAAATTATGAGAAAAACATACTAAAAATTTAATTGCTCAAACAGGCAAAGAAATAAACAGTGCACAAAAGGAAATACAACGGACAAAGACTATTGCTCTAATTCAACCATTTTTCTACCAAAAGTGTGACTCTCAAATTAATGCTGGTTACCAGGCCATGAGGAAATAAGGAGCTTTCATAGGATGCAAAACAACCACTGAACCAACATTCCTCACACTGTTTACTCAGTCGAACTTTCCCCTCCATAAAAAACCTTCTCAATCAAGGAAGCAAGCAGTATCGATGTAACTTTTGGGCACAGGCTCCTAGCCTGTCAGACTGGCACTCTGAAAATTACATTCTTAGAGCTCTCCTGGTCTAACACCCTCATTTTACAAATGAAAACTCAAGGGCTCAGAAGAAATGACGTGTGAGCTAGAGGATATACTGGACTAGGGCTGGTCTTAACGTCCAGGTTTTCTAACTATGAGTTTAAGCTCCTTCTACCATAACTTCCCAATTTTTAACAAAACTAAAAATAAGTTTTCTAAAATTTACCTAAGTTTTCAGATATATAAAAGGAATTAATAAAGTATTTATTTTATATATTTTTATAATATTTTAAAGTATAAAATAGATATATACTTATTCGCATAACTTTACTTTTTTTATTAGTTTCAGAAGTAGAGTTTAGTGATTCATTCATTAGCTGCTTATAATACTCAGTGCTCATTATATCAGGTGCCTTCCTCAACACCCATCTCTCACAGATATCCAATCCCCCCACCCACCTCCCCTCCAGCAACCCTCAGTGTGTTTCTTATAGTTAAGAGTCTCTTATGGTTTGTCTTCCTCTGTTTTTATCTTATTTTATTTGTTTTTCCCCTTCCTTATGCCCATCTGTTTTGTTTCTTAAATTCTACATAAGTGAAATCATTTATTTTTCTCTGACTGACTTATTTCGCTTAGCCTAATATCCTCTAGCTCCATCCATGTCATTGCAAATGGCAAGATTTCATTCTTTTTGATGCCCAAGTAATATTCCAGCTCTCTCTCTCTCTCTCTCTCTCTCTCTCTCTCACACACACACACACACACACACACACACACACACACACCCAATATCACATTTTCTTTATCCAGTCATCTGTTAATGGGCATCTGGATATTTTTGGCTATTGTCAGAAAACTTTAAACTACAGTAGGAAAGTAAAACATTTTCTGTGCTTTCTGGTACATAAAACATGCTCCATAAATATTTTCATTTATTTGAAAGTTTTTTTTTAATGCTTTTGATGGGAATCCACCACTTCCCCTACCACAAGCATAGAATTTATAAATATTGTCATCTACCTCTACTTCTTTAAGGATATTATAACTTTACAATAAAAATTAGTCATGCTAAAAAGTCTACATTTGGTGTGTCTTGCGTCACACATGGGATTTAATACTCACTGATTTCAGCAACCGGATTTCATCTAGTGCTGTTTCAGTATAATGTTCAGCACTTTTAACTACTTTCATTGCCACAAACTTCTTCCCCCTACAAAACAAACACAGGCAGTTAAGACCTAATGCCCTAGCCTCACTTTAGGAAGGTAAAATTTACCTGTAACTGGGAGGCAGTGACAAAAGTACAAATACGGATTTCATGTCTTCCTGTACTTAAACACAGGCTATTTCTATGTAATCACTTGTAACTGTTAATGGTACTAACTGGCCAGATTTCATTTATAGAAGGAAGAAAAGCTGTTCTTAGGTAATCTCAGTCAGCACACATTTCTCCAAGTTAAAGTCTACCTTCTGAATGCTTCTCTGAATCCAAGTAAAATTATGAAATGGTAGTAAATATGGGGGACAACCACATCAAATCAGAAGTGTCCTGTATATCTGCATGTCAAAAGCTAAAAGGTTAAAAGCTTTAACACTTTCCTAGAAAAAGCAAGAAGAAATACTTCACATAGGATGGTATAGGACATCATTTAAAAACTTACTCCAGTAAACAAACAAATAAAAACACCCTAAAGAATTTACATACCATACTTTCATTGAGTATTTGTAATGTTTTGAATTTCCAAGTTCCAAGTGCCTTATGGATACTAATCGAATCAATCTTTTGTCTCCAAGGCTCTTCTTCCCCAGATGAAAGATAAATTTGCCCAAGAACATAAAGATTACCAACAACAAAATTCTGATCAAGAAATTCGTCTAGAGATAGACTGAAGGCTGGATCATCTCTGGAAATTCAGATGAAAGCTCTCAGGCATCACCTAATTCTTTTGCAGGATCATTACAACTTACTGAATATCCCATGATAACCAAACTGTTGAAAAGTGTCCCCAGCCCAACTTTCTGATCACATGGTATCTCCCATTGAATAGATCTCCGATTTTCACAAGATGATACCCTCCTGGAAGAAACAATAAGAAAGAAACATTGTCACTTAAGTAGTAAAAAAAGATATCTTACATTCCATTTTCCAACATCTATACACTGCTTATCAAATTAAAAATGGTTTCTTCTACATCATCAATTGAACAGAAAAAAATCAGCCATACAGTATTACTGAACTCATGTTATGAAAAAAATTCTTAGGAGCACCTGTGTGCCTCAGTTGGTTAAGCATCCAACTCTTGATTTTGGCTCAGTCATGATCTCGGGGTTCTGAGATGTGAGATAGAGCCCTGTGTTGGGCTCTGCACTCAGCAGCAGTTTGCTGGAGAGTCTCTCTCGCCCTCCCTCTGCTCCTGCCCCACCTCCTGCGCACACATACGCTTGAGCTCTGTCTCTAAATAAATAAGTCTTTGTTTAAAAAAATAAGCAAATCTTTAAAAAAAATCTTAGAAAATAAGGTTAATGATTTAGAGTAAGCAAGTTGTTGAACAACCATGTTACTTAAAACAATAAGTCATTGCAAAAACAATGAATACTGTTACGCTGAAAAGAAATTAAAAACAACAACAACAACAAAACAATAAGTCATTTTTTTTAAGGACTTATTTATTTGTGTGTGTGAGAGAAAGAGACAGAGTGAGTACACAAGCAGGGGGAGCAGTAGGCAGAGGGAGAAGCAGACTTTTCGCTAAGCAAGGAGCTCAACCCAGAACTTGATCCCAGGGTTGGGATTATGACCTGAGCTGAAGGCAGCCCCTTAATCAACTGAGCCACCTAGGCATCCCAAAATAAGTCATTCTCAAACAAAAATAAGATTATGTATCACAATATTCTTGCCCCTCAAAAATCTAGATTTACCTAAACATGTACATGTTTATATAAAAACTATTTATAGTTGCAGTCTCAGGATGTATTTTTATACATCCTGGGAGATCAATGAATTCCATTTACTTAACTTAAAAAAAAAAGTTTGTTTTCCTAAAACAACATAACACAACAAAACAAGGAAAGCCTGAAAAGGCTGCCAACAGTGGCAGGAGTCAAGGTATTTTTACATCTTTGCTTGCTGAGAATAACATAAACTAGGTTCTCCCAGATAGTTAGATACATTCTGATATCACTTGCTATTAAGTATCTGTAATTCCAGTTTAACTTCTATTAGCAATCATCACTATGAGAAAAAAGTAATGAAAAGGTTTTCTGAAAAGTCTATATGCCAAATCTCAAAATTGGTTACTTCTGGGTGATACAGTGTTACAAATGGCTTATATTTTTTGTTTAATATATTTCTGAAATTTTCTAAGGTAAATACATACTATCATTTTTAAGGAAAAAAAAGGGTAAAAATAGATTTAATATAAAACCAAGCTTTAATACATTAAATTGAACTGAGAGGAAATATTATTTCTTATACTTCAAGTAAAGGATGCAAGGAGCAGAAAACATCAAAACAGCTTACACTCAGGCCAAATAATTAAGTGAGATACTGCATGTACATGAATCCTATCTTACTTGGTGTCTCCTTATGAAAAGCCTTACCTTTACAATAATCATTGGGATCTTCCTGCTCATCATCATCAGACCCCAGAATCTCCTCTTCCTGCTCTGGTAGGTCACTTTCAGAGTGGGGAGCAGAGCCTCGGTGCTGAGTTTCAGATCTAAGAAATAATACAAACATGTTCATTCCACATGGACAAAATAAAATAGGACATTAAGAAAGTGTTATTATCAAAATGTCTCCCTACTTGACAGATGACATAAACAGAATATTATCTACTGGTGGCCTAAGAAAATATTAGCTATCACTTTATCTTATGTTAGGAAAATAATACCTTTTTAAAAAAAGATTTGAGAGAGAGACGGAGAGAGGGAATACACATGAGTGAGAGGGGTAGAGGGAGGAGAGAGAATCTCAAGCAGATTCCATATTCAGCTTGACACAAGGGCTGGATCTCATGACCCCGAGATCATGACCTAAGCCGAAACCAAGAGTTGGATGTTTAACAGAAAAAACTACTTAAACTCAATATCCAAACAAATTACTGATAAAACTATTATATTTTCTTTCAGTATCTTCCTGTATTTTTATGAAAACATGTATCTGTAATCACATACTATATGAACAAATTAGTATCCTGCTTTTCCATTATATTTTAAAGTTTTCTCCTCATTCCTATGCCATCTCTTAAATCTTACATATTTTCCTTAGCCATATCACCACTTACTTTGGCATATTCTGCTCAGTTGGACATTTAACTTGTTTCTAATTTTTTACCACTAAAAATAAAGCTGATGAATATTTTTGGATAATCTTTATTCTATATTCAGAATTATTTCCCTGAAGTTAAACCACCAGGGAAGGATAGAAACATTCTCCCTATTTATAAAAACAACATGTTAGGGCACCTGGGTGGCTCAGTGGGTTAAAGCCTCTGCCTTCAGCTCAGGTCATGATCCCAGGGTCCTGGGATCAAGCCCCGCATCGGGCTCTCTGCTCAGCAGGGAGCCTGCTTCCCCTTCTTTCTCTGCCTGCCTTTCTGCCTACTTGTGATTACTGTCAAATTAAAAAAAAAAAGTAAAAAAAAAAGTTAAAATATTAAAGTTTGGGAAACAATTATTTTATTTTAAAACACTTCTATTCTGAACAAATTAATATTTTAAACTGTTTTTTTCCAGCCTGTAGCCATGAACAGCCTTTAGAATTATTATGTAACTATGACTTTTCTAAAGAGGTTATAACTGAGTTATATTTCCTGCCATGTATGTGCTTTTGGTACTTAATATTAACATGTTTGGAAAACTTGGCTTATCTGATAGGGAAAGATGGTTTCTCAACTTAAAATGAATAAAAAAAATTTACTAATTCCTTTCTCTACATGCCATCAATTAGTTGCATCAAAATTTTTGTGCACTGAAAAGTTCAGAGGCAGAAAGGCTTGGATTTGTATTCAGGTTGACACCTCTTAGTTGCCTGCTTTATAAAGTTTCATGCAAAATAAGCAGGTACACAACATTCCTTTCAGTAGTTGCAGGAAAAGGAATTTTAATCCCTATTTTTCAATATTTTATTTATCTTTTCATCATTGTTTCATTAGATTGTTTTTAAAAGACACAGTTTTACAGAAAAAAATTTTTAATAGCAAAACCAGTTATATGGGCTACTGAGACATAGGGAATACCTTGGCAAGCATAACTAATGATTCAAATTTAGATTTTTGGTGACCTTTCCAACCTGCCTCAATTCTGGGTACTTTTTTGTCTTCCAGGAATACAAAAGTAGCTATAAACTACACTATTCAAAGCATTCATTTTTAGTGAAAACATGTGTTTGGGAAACTTATTTAGTAAAGAACTGGCCCACTTTCCTATGTGGAAATATGAGTCTGAATTTAAGACTAAAATGAATTTCTAAAACAGAGTCTCTAATTTCAGACTTGTACCTTATACAAATAAAATTACAAAAATAAAATTACAATTTGATACTTTTGAAAAGCAGTGAAATATAATAGTGAAAACCAGACATAAAAATGCTGAAATATCAGGATTCTACAAACATCATGGGATTCATTAAAAAATTATTTTTAAAAGATCTGGACATTCTTGAAAACAAATATATTTGTGAAGAGTTTTTTATCTTTAAGTAGAATTCCTAAAGGATTCAAGATTGAATAATGAATTGCAAGTCACAATTTGAAATACAAGTCTCTACTCTGACATGTGTTGGGACAGAAGAAACTATCCTGTTATTCTAAAACAATAGAGAAAGATTACTTAAGCGGGGAGGGATCCTACTTTTTAACTCTGAAATGTAATTTAAAAAAATATACTAAATTTACATTTAAGTATTAATTTCAAATATATAATGTCTTAATATCCAGTCATCTCTCTGTGGTGGATGTCCTGTCCCTTCAAGTCCACAGTGATTTACTCCTTCATTTTCATAGTACACATTTCTTAGTAACTTCTGGAGAATGAGCACATGGGAGGTAAATTTAAGATCTCTCTTATTATTTTATCCTCACCCATGATTGCTGGTCTGGGTATAAAGTAAATCCTCTGTCACCTTCTAGTTTTCAGTGTTGCTGTTGACAAGTCCAACCAATGCCTTGTGATTTCTTTTTTTCTTTTATATATTTTTTTGAGATTTCTTCTCTTTTTATTTCTTTTTAAAAAGATTTTAATTTATTTATTTGACAGAGAGAAAGATCACAAGTAGGCAGAGAGAGGGGGAAGCAGGCTCCCTCCCAGAACCCTGAGGATCATGACCTGAGCCGTAGGCAGAGGCTTAACTCACTAGGCCACCCAGGCACCCCTGCCTTCTGATTTCTTGAGTCTTCCAAACAGGGCTTGTTTTTCTCCCTCAGTGTTTTTTAAAGATTTTCTCTTTAATTCCCATGTTCTGAAATTTCCTGAATGGCTTTTTCAAAATCCAGCTTGCTAAGTACTTTCTATGTAATTACTTGCAAGACAAGGATTCATTCAGTTCTGAGAAAATTTCCTGTATTTCAATGTAAATTTAATCTTCTTCATTTTGTCTGTTCTCTTTGGAACATGTTTTTTCAGACACTGGACCTTCTGACTCACTACATTAATTTTCTTACATTTTCTATCTCCTTAGATTCTGTTGCTGTTCTACTTTTTAGATTTATCTAACTTGTGTTATCTATTACATTTCTACCATATTTTAAATTTCTTACACTTTTTAAAAAAATAAATTCTATGCTCAACACAGGCTTTAACTCATAACCCTGAGGGTAAGAATCATATGCTCTACCAACTGAGCCAGCCAGGTGCCCCATTTTTGCTCCTGAATGTTCCTTTTTTACAAACTCCTGCTTAGTTTCAATGAGGCACTATCTTTTACCTTAAGGATACTAATTAAAGTTTCCTTCTGATCCTGTATCATCATCTTGGCTTTCTCAAACTACCAATGTTTTACTAATGCCATACTTATGTAACATCGAACAACTGAAACAAAAAAAGAAAGAAAAGAGAAATTCTGAGGAAACAGAGACAGTTACTAGTAGATAATGAGGATAATATGGCGATATGATTAAAGAATTCAAAATCACTTTAATTTCCACTGACAATGGGTGTTAAGAGTAAAGAATTGACAGAAAAGCTACAGAAAGAAATTTCAGCTTATTAATATTAGGAACTAAAACCCATTCTTCTTAGAACAAAAAAGGGGAGTTCTAAAATAGTTTCAGTCTGTGCTTTGAAATTCTTAATACCTACACTTCCGGTCTCAAAATTCGGCTATTCATGTTCACAAGGAAAAAATTATGCCAGCACTTTAAAGCTCTCAAAGCATATAAGATTAAACCCAGTACATCTACAAAATCTCATAGAAATTGAAATCGACAATGGATCAAATTTTAATAGCAGCATGATTTCAGAGGAGATAACTTGATCCAAACAGAGGTACTGTTAGAAATAGGAATGTACTTGACAAGGGTACAGAATGAAGCCAAGGCAAAAATCTGTGAGTGAGCAAGGCAGAAAGTAGTGGAAAAGTTTGGCAGTTTTGTTCCTCTTATATTTCCAAGCAAGGCTTAACACAGAAGGAGTAAAAACAGATAAAAACTGTATTTGTCAGGGTATTCCCCCTTATTTCTGAGGATCTTTTCAATTTAGATTCCATTTCTGGTATAATCCTCATTTCTAAGCATCCGTTACCTCAGTCTCTAATCGGCCAAATAAATAATAAAACCCAAGTGCCAAAACTACTGTCTTTTGTGAGCAAATACTATATAATTCATATTTATATTATATTTATATTTATAATTGCCATAAAGAATATGCTACTTATGAGTTTTTACTTATACTTTACTTATACACTTTCTCTCTCTCTCTTTTTTTTTTTTTTTACAAAGTCTATTACTAACCAACTAACTTGGTTTATAACCTACTAGAAGGTTGGTTTGAAAAACAGTGACCTAGAAATTATTTTTAACTTCTTTAGGGAGATATCATTCACATCCCATAAGATCACTAATCTAAAGCATATAATTCAGTGGTTTTAGTATATTCACAGACTTGTATTACCACAATCTTAATTTAGAACATTTTTATCACTCCCACAAAAAAACCAAGCCAATTAGCAGTAACTCACCATTATATTCTTCCCTTAGACTCTGGAAACCACTAATCTACATTCTGTGTCTATGAATATGACTTTTTGGACATTTCATGTGGAACCACTCAATATATGGTCTTTTATGACTGACTTCTTTCACACAGCATAATGTTTTCCTAGGTTTACCCATGTTGTGGGATGTATCAGTACTTCATTACTTTTTATGAATAATATTCCATTATATGGATAGATCACATTTCATTTACCCATTCATCAACTGATGGGCATTTGAGTTGTTCCCATTTTTTGACTATTACTGACTATTATGAGTCACACTGCTATGAACACCCCAAAAGCAGCACAGGTGAGTATGTTTACAGCAGCACCATCTGTAATAACATTAAGCAGGAAACTAAATGTCCATCAAGAAGAGAAAGGATAAGTCATGGTATTTTGATATAATAAAATATTATATCCAACAAAATGAATGAATTACACTCATAAAACAGCATGAATTAATTGCACAAACAAGATGAAGTGAAAATAGCAAGATGCAGAATACATATATCACTTTAACCAAATTTAAAACACACACAAAATGGCCAATATAAGGAAATAAAGACCTGCAACTAGTAGAGATCTAATACATAGTAGAGTGATTACAGAGAACAAAACTGTATTACACACATTAAACTTTCTTTAAAAAAAAAAAAAAAAAGTTTATTTATGTAACATCTGCAGCCAATGTATGACTTGAACTCATCACCCTGAGATCAAGAGCACCATGTTCCTCTGACTGAGCCAGCGAGGTGTCCCCAAACATTAAACTTTCTGAAACTAGATCTTTTTTCTTTTTAAAAGGTTTATCCATTTATTATTTGAGAGGGAACACATGAGCAGGACAAGGAGCAGAGGGAGAGACTCTCAGACTGTGCTGACCCTGACAAAGGGCTCAATCCCACGACCCTGCGATCATGACCTGAGTCAAAATCAAGAGTTGGAAGCTTAACCAAATGAGCCATCCAGGCACCTCTAGACAAGATCTTTTTTTAAAATTTAAAACATTTAAGTATGCTTTTTTTTTTTTTTTTTTTTTTTTTAAAAAAGTAAACTAGACCAGCATGGGGCTTGAACTCATGGCCCTGAGATCAAGATTCCCATGTTCTAGGACTGAGCCAGCCAGGTGCCCTGAGACTAGTTTTTTTTTTTTTTTTTTTTTTTTTAAAGATTTAATTAATTTATTTATTTGACAGAGAGAGAGAGAGAGAGAGCGAGAGAGCGAGAGAGAGCTCACAAGTAGGCAGAGAGGCAGGCAGAGAGAGAGGGGGAAGCAGGCTCCCCGCCGAGCAGAGAGGCCGATGCAGGGCTTGATCCCAGGACCCTGGGATCACGACCTGAGCCAAAGGCAGAGGCTTTAACCCACCGAGCCACCCAGGTGACCCCTGAGACTAGATCTTAATTGTCCCCACCACTAGAAGAAATGATAATCACCTGACACAACAGATGTTAGCTAATGCTACAATGGCAATAATATTGCAATATAAATATATCAAGTAACTATGTTGTACAGTTTAAACTTACGCAATATTATAGGTCAATTGTATCTCAAAAAAAGCTGAGGGAAAAAAGTGATTAAAACAAGAAAAAAAAGAACAAATTCAGGGTAACTACAAATTCTACAGTGGAGCTACAATATAGGGATTTGATCAAGGAGGAGTACAAATGGGCACCAACTATATTATAACTTTACATATTAAACTGATATACTTACATGTGAACTTTATATTTGGTCTTCCCAAACATCCAAAAATAAGATCCCGAAAATGGGCATACCGTAAAATATAATAAAAATATCTTAGCTCTTGATTTAAAGAGGAAATGAAATTTAAAATTTCAAAGTAGGGCTGCCTGGGTGGCTCAGTCGGCAAAGCATCTGACTGGCTCAGGTCATGATCCCTGAGTCCCAGGTTGAGCCCTGCATTGAGTTCCCTGCTCAACAGGGAGTCTGGTTTTCCCTCTGTCCCTCGCCCTGCTTGCTCTCTCTCAAATAAATAAATAAATAAAATCTTTAAAAAATTAAATAAAACTTCAAAGTATTTAGAAATTGGCATATTACATGTTAAAATCTGTGACAATTTCACTTGAGAAAAATTTGTAACTATGAATATACCAATTATGAAACAAAAACTGTTACTCATGAAATATTCACATCACTTAAAAAAATAGATAAAAATTTAAAAAAGATACAACTCATTGTTAGGTTAGTAAGTGTGCAATGATAGGACTGCCACTTTCATACTCTGCTTCATCTTCTATCCAGCATCATTTCCTTTTAGGGAATGACCCTCTACAATTGCCAAGGCTGCAATCATATGGCCCTACCCACCCTCTCTCTCTACAGGGGTGGACACATGATCCAAGCAAGATCTAGGATCCTTTTGAGGGGGAAATGATGGCTGCTGGGAGCTCTATTTCTGAAATCTTAAGCACTAAGAGCCAAGGAGTTGTCCAATGTTTATTGCTGCCAAGTAGGGAGAGAATTCTGAGAATGAAGTCAAAATAAAGAAAAATAAAGCAAAGTTATTTATTGGCTAATGGTGGAGGAAAATGGGCACTGAATGTAACTCCAGGGTTTACAGACAACTCCCTACCTATTAATCCCTCTGGATACAGCCTAAGTGAGTTTGAATTTGGGTACTTTTAACAAGAAGCATTCTAAATAAGACACATACATAAACATAATTAGGCAATAATCACAACAATTTTAAATTATTTCACTTCTAAATACTTATCCTATAAATTAAGATAAACACACACTTTATACCAATGTCAACTTCCTAGTTTTGATATAGTTGCATAAGAAGCAACTATTGGGGGAAACTAGAACCTCCTTATATTATCTTTGCAACTTCCTGCAAACCTGCAATTATTTTAAGATTTATTATTTTTAGGGGCGCCTGGGTGGTTCAGTGGGTTAAGCCTCTGCCTTCAGCTCAGGTCATGATCTCAGGCCCAGCATCGGGCTCTCTGTTGAGCAGGGAGCCTGCTTCCCCCTCTCTCTCTGCCTGCCTCTCTGCCTACTTGTGATCTCTCTCTCTCTGACAAATAAATAAATAATAAAAAGATTTATTTTTATTTTTATTTTTTTATTTATTTATTTTTTTTATTTATTTACTTGAGAGAGAGACAGTGAGAGAGAGCTTGAACGAGGAGAAGGTCAGAGAGAGAAGCAGACTCCCCATGGAGCTGGGAGCCCAATGCGGGACTCGATCCCGGGACTCCAGGATCATGACCTGAGCCGAAGGCAGTCCTCCAACCAACTGAGCCACCCAGGCGTCCCTATTTTTATTTTTTTTAAAAAAGGTTTTATTTATTTACTTGACAGAGGGAGAAACAGCAAGAAAGGGAACACAAGAAGGGGGGGTGGAAGAGGGAGAAGCAGGCTCCTTGCTTGGCTGCAAAGCTCCATCCCAGGACCTGGTACTATGCCCTGAGCCAAAAAGGTAGATGCCCAACGACTTAGCCACCCAGGCACCCCTATTTTAAAATTAAAAAGCTTTAAAAATTTGTGAAAGAAATTAAGATATATATGGACAAAGACTTGGGCATAATAATGGTTATCACTGCATTTATTATAGCCAAAAACTAGGGACACACTTTAAGATGATGGACTGCACAACTATTTATATCATCTTCCTGCTCAAAGCCAACAAAACTAAATAAAGGAATAAGGTTATAAATCTAAAACCATGTGGAGGAGACAGAAAGAGCAATGTCCTGGCAACCCAGAAACACAAAGGTAGGGTGAGCTATAGTGAGCTATAGTGATAGAGGGAGATAGCCAACCTGTGATACCTGATTAAATGATAGATACAGGTATGAAGGAATGCAGGTAAGAGATGAGGGACAAATAAAGAGATTAACTGAAGGTTTGTAAAATAACTTTGACACCCTAACACAGCAAAGTAGATAGTCTGGCATTTACCCTATAGGGCTATTCTCTAAAGAAAATGAACACAAATGGAATAACAAAAGCTGTCAGTGTGGATGCTGGTACTCCAGAGTAAAGTTCTCCAGATTCAGGTACCCAGAACCATGGATGACTCTCTACTTACTCATCTTAAAAGAAAAATCCTTGCTCGGACACAAGGCTTTCAATCAGTTCTCTAATGGCTCATCTCATAAAAATGAAAAGCTGACCAAGTATTAGCAAACATTTGAGAAAAGCCTCCAACCCCTAATGATAGAGACCAAGATAAACAATTGGAAAACTGATCTGAGAGAAGTGCATTCAGGAAGAACACATAAAAAAAAAAAAAGTTTTCATTCATTCATTCATTCATTCATTCATTCAGAGAGAGAGAGCGAGCGAGAGAGAGCGAGCATGCAAGAGCACAATGCATGAGCAGGGGGTTGGGATTAGGGAGGGACAGAGGGAGAACAAGGGGAAGCAGACTCTGCTGAGCTGGGAACTCAACAAAGGGTTTGATCTTAGAACTCTGAGATCATGATCTGAGCTGAAACCAAGAGTCAGGCACCCAACTAACTGAGCTACCTGGATGCCCCAGGAAGATCACAATTTTTAAAACTACAGTTGGGCGTGCCTGGGTGGCTCAGTTGGTTAAGTGTCTGCCTTCAGCTCAGGTCATGATCTCCAGGTCCTGGGGTTGAGCCCCATGTTGGGCTCCCTGCTCAGCAGGAGTCTGCTTCTCTCCCTTTCTCTCTGTCCCTCTTCCCTGCTCATTCTCTTTCTTTCTCAACTAAATAGATAGAACTCTAAAAAAAATTTTTTAAATAAATAAATAAAACTACACCTGACCATTGAACAACATGGGTTTGAACTACATGGGACTAGTTATATGCAAATTTTTTGATAATAAATACAGCATAGTTCTGTAAAATGTACTTTCTCTTCCTTATGATTTTCTTAGTAATATTTTCTTTTCTCTAGCTTACTTTGTTAAAAGAATACAGTATGTAACACATACAACATACAAAATATGTGTTAATGAACTATGTTACCAGCAAGGTGAGGCTTCAGCAAGCTTTTAGTAGTTGAATTTTTGGGCATTCAAAACATACATGGATTTTTCACTTTGTTGGGGTTGACATCCCATTTGTTTTTCAAGGGTCAACCATAATTTATATGAATAGAGAGATTTAATATCTTAAGTGATATTAACTTCAAAATGGAATAAAGTGCTCTAAAAGGTAAGTAATATGGGAAAGAAGCTCTGGAATATAAACAGTTTTCTAAATGTTGGGGGGGGGGGTGCGGGAATCACCTATGGAGATGATAGATGCACCAAAAAGAGGTCAGAGACAATCAATTCAAGAGGTCCAACATCTGAATAACGGGAATGGCAAAATAAGAGAGCTCTGTTTGGATGGGAGGATATTATTAAGGAATACAAGAAATGTCTGGGGATTAAACAGAATCTCCATTTAACTCAAAACAGCCCCTTGTGGTGCTAAACAGGATTACTCTTGCCAACATATAGATATATTATTGGGGAAATTTCAGTATCCAGTATTAAGGTCCTAACAGCTTCTAGGGGGCAAAAAAAAAAGATTTAAAAGAATAATAATCACACTGGCATCAAATGTCTCATTAGAAATCCAGCATACGAAAAGACAATGAAGCAATGACTTCTAAATTCTGAGGAAAATAACTTTTTTTGTTTTACCCAATGTAGCTTCGAATAGATTTGAGGGCAGTCTTTTAAATATAGAAGGATATAGAACTTATTTATCATTCACCTTTTCTAAAGAAGTTGCTTGAGGACAGGAAACAAAAGGTTAAAGAAAGAAAACATGAGATCCAAGTAAACAGTGAATCCAGGAGAGATGACAGAAAAAAAAAGTTCCAAGAGAACAAATGTGAAGAAAACCTATGGCAACTAAGGAGTGCACTTGTGATGAACAATGGGTCATGTATGGAATTGCTAAATCACTATATTGTGCACCTGAAACTAATTGACGCTGTGTATGTTAACTATACTGTAATAATAATTTAAAAAGCCCTAAAATGCATTTACTCTGAGATTACTCTACAGTGAGAGGCTGGAGGGCTCTAAGAGGGAGGTCTCAGGGAAAACACACAGACAAGAAAGTATACTCAAGATATTGGAGATACATGGTAAAAGAAAATGACACAAAGGGGAAAAATAATAAAAATTCCAGAAAACCACCAAAAGCCAAACAAAAAAGTATATATAATTACAGGTATAATAGTTAAAGTAATGTAAGTTATTAATAGATTACGGATTTTCTACTTTCAAAATCAACATAATTAAACATGAATCTAGGGGTTGACTCTAGTCCTTTCCAGAGACTTCAAGAGGATGGGCACCACTAATGCACTTTCCTGCCATGCTCTGGAGCACTGGCCTCCTAGAGGGGAATTTTGCATGCAGTTGGTGCCCCTGTTTTTGCAGCTGTTGTCCTCTGGGTTCTGGTGGCCAGTGTGGCAATCAAAGAGATGAGTCCTGGCAGGAAGCTACCTCCAGGGCACTGTGTAGACTGTATATCAAGGCACAACCCCCAGTCTTTCTGTGAAGGCCTGTTGGCTGTCTAGGAGTTTCAGTCTGAGGGGTGGGCTTCAGGTATGGCACACATTTAATAGACTATGGAACTGCTCTCAAGGAACACAGCTGTGGGCGCCTCTTGAAACTCTTCTGCCATGTTCCAGGTCGCCAGTATCTCCCAGAAAAGAGATTATACACTCATCTGGAGGCCTAATTTTTGCAACTGCTGCCCAGGTGACACTGTCAAATTGTCTTACCAGTGAGACTTATTATGCTTGTGGTCCCACAGGAATATATTCATGTGCACACACTTAAAAACTGCTGCCTAAGGGTCTGGTTTCCAAAGAGCCTGATTCTAGATGCTTAAATCCTGCCCTCAGGGTTACCCTCAACTACTGGAGCTATTAAAAATAGTTTAGCATACTCTCAACTACTAGGATCTATTAAAAATATAATAGGCTGTTTGGACAAATGTTTGAAAGACAACAAAGAGTTGGGGCAGGGTTAAGCAACAAGGTTCATATCCTACATTAGGCCACTCCTTCAAGACTTGGAGAGGTGGTTGTTTCCAACCGACCAAGAGAGAACGAAGCAAAATGATGAAACAGAGGAATATATTCCAAACGAAAAAACAAGATAAAACCTCAGAAAAATAGACCTTAATAACAGAGATAAGTTCAAAACAACAGTCATACAGATGTTCAACAACCTGGGAGAGGAATGGATGAATGCAGTGAGAACTTTAAGAGAGACTGGAAATACTAAAAAAGTACCAAAGAGAAGTCCCAGAGCTGAAGAATATAGTAACTGACCTGAAAAATACACTAGATCCAACAGGCAGACTAGATGAAGCAGAAGGAAGGATCAATCAACTTAATCAAGGTTAAGACAGTGAAAGACAGCAGGAAAAAAAAAAACTGAAGACAGACTAAGGGGCTTGTGGGACATCAAATGGACTAACATTTGCATTAGAGGAGTCCCAGAAGTTTGAAAGAGAGAGAAAAAGACAGATATCTTGTTTGAAGAAACAATGGGTGAAAACTTCTCTAACGTGGGGGAAGAAACAGACATCCAGATTTAGGAAGCCAAAAGATTTCCAAAAAAGATGAATCCAAAGACAGCCACACCAAGCCACATAACTAAAATCTCAAAACTTGGAGTGCTGGGTGGCTCAGTCAGTTAAGCATTTGTCTTCAGCTCAGGTCATGATCCCAAGGTCCTGGGATCAAGCCCCATGTCAGGCTCCCTGCTGAGTGGGAGTGGGGAGTCTACTTCTCCCTCTGCTCTTCACCCAGCTTGTGCTCCCTTTTTCATGGTCTCTCTCTCTCACACTCTCTCTCAAATAAAATATATATTTTCTAAAAATCTATAAAGTTGAAGACAAGGAGAAAATTTAAAACAGCAGAAGAAAAATAACTCATAATATGCAAAGGAAACCTGTTCAGCAGAAACCCTGCAGGCCAGAAAGGAACAGCACAATATAAAGTACTGAAATAAAAAACAAAACAAAAAAAACTTCCAGCCAAGAGTACCCTACCCAGCAGTTATCATTCAGTATTGAAGGAAAGATAGAGTTTTCCAGTTCATCATCATTAAACCAGCCTTACAAGAAATGTTAAAGAGACTTCTTTAAGCTGAAAAGAAAAGGCACTAATTAGCAAAAAGAAGTCATATGAAAGATTGTGTATCACTGGAAAGGTAAATATATTGCAAAAGAAAAGGATTAATTGCGTATAAAGCTAGATGGAGGTTAAAAGACAAAAGCAGTAAAAAATAACTAGGATTATGTTGATTAATTAAGGGATACACAATAAAATGTGACATCAAAAACAAAATATGGGGGAGAGTAAAAATGTTAAGCTTTAGAATGGGCTCAAACTTAAGCTTTCAGTAACTTAAAATAGATTATTAGATATAAATTGTTACATGTAAGCCTCATGGTAACCATAAAACAAAAATCTATAGTGTATACAAAAAAGTAAGGAGAAAGGAATATATAATTATACCACTCAATAAAGTCATCAAATCACAAAGGAAGACAGCAAGAAAAGAACTGACAAAAAAGAAACTGCAAAAGAGTCAGTAAACAATTAACAATAAGTACATAACTATCAAAAATAAATTTAAATGTAAATGGAGGAAATGCTCCAATCAAATGACACAGAATGGCTAAAGGGATAAAAAAGACGAGACCCATCTATATGTGGCCTACAAAAGACTCACTTCAGATATAAGGGCACACAGAGACTGAAGTGAAAGTATGGAAAGGTATTCCATGCAAATGGAAACCCAAAGAAAGCTGGAGTAGGTATCCTTTTACCAGAAAAAAAAAAACCAGACTTACAAACAAAGACTATAATAAAAGAAAATATGGCATTGTAAATAAAGGGGTAAATCCAACAAGGGGATATAACATTTGTAAATATTTATGTACCTAACATAGGAGTACCTAAATGTATTAACAGACTTCAATGGAGAAAAAAAAAGCCAATAGGGAATTTTAATATCCCACTTACATCAATGGACAGATCATTCAGACAGAAAATCAATCAGGTAACCATGGCCTTAAAAGACTCATTAGACCAGATGGACTTAACATGTACATACAGAATATTCCACCCAAAGGCAACAAAATACACACTCTTCTCAAGTGTACATGCAACATTCTCTAAAATAGATCATATATATATATATATATATATATATATATATATATATATTTTAAAGATTTTATTTATTTATCAGAGAGAGAGTGGGAGAGAGCGAGCACAGGCAGACAGAATGGCAGGCAGAGGCAGAGGGAGAAGCAGGCTCCCTTCTAAGCAAGGAGCCCGATGTGGGACTTGATCCCAGGACGTTGGGATCATGACCTGAGCCGAAGGCAGCTGCTTAACCAACTGAGCCACCCAGGCGTCCCTAAAATAGATCATATATTCACAAAACAATATTAATAAATTTAAAAAGCCTGAAATCATATCAAGCATCTTTTCTGAGCACAATGGTATGAAACCAGAAATAAATTACAAGAAAACTAGAAAATAGAGATTAAACATGCTACTGCACAACCAATGAATCAAAGAAATTGAAGAGAAATAAAAAATACCTTTAGACAAATGAAAACTGAAATGTACCAAAATTTATGGGATGCAGCAAAAGTGCTTCTAAGAGGGAAGATTATAGTGATAAATGCCTACCTTAAGAAACAAGAAAAGTCTCAAACAACGTAACTTTACACTTCAAGGAACTAGAAAAAGAAAAACAAAGCCCAAAGTTAGTACAAGGAAGGAAATAACAAAAACTAGAGCAGAAATTATATAGACTAAAAAGACAATAGAGAAGATCAATGACAAAAGCCTTTAACTGGACTGAGAAAAAAAGAAAGGTAACAAATAAAATAAAAAATGAAAAAGATGTCACAACTGTGCTACAAAAATATAAAAGATAGTTAAGAGACTACTATGAACAACTATATGCTAATAAACTGGACAACCTAAAGAAACTGATAAATTGCTGGAAACATACAACCTACCAATCCTGAATCATGAAGAAAATAGAAAACCTGAACAGACCAATAGCTAGTAAGGAGATTGAATCAGTAATCAAAAATCTCCCAACAAACAAAAAACCAAACGGGTCCACAGGTAAATTCTACCAAAAAGTCAAAGAACAATACCAATTCTTCTCAAATTCCTCCAAAAAAACAGAAGAGGGGGGAACTCTTGTGAATCCATTTTATGAGGCCAGACTTACCCTGATACCAAAACCAGACAAGGATACTACAAGAAAGGAAAATTACAGGCTACTATCCCCAATAAACATAAATGCAAAAATCCTCACAAAATATTAGCAAACCAAATTCAACAATACATTAAAGGATTGTTCCCACAATCAAGCAGAACTTATTCTGGGGATGCAAGGATAGTTCAACATTCACAAATCAGTCAACACGATACACATTAACAAAATGAAGGATAAAAGTCTTATGATCACCTTGATAAAGAAAAAGATTTAACAAAATTTAACATCCATTTATGATACAAATTCTCAGCAAAGTAGGTATAAAGAGAAAATACCTTAACATAATAAAGGCCATATATGACACAGCCCACAGCAAACATTGTATTCAATAGACTACTGGATGTCTTAGCCAGAGCAATTAGGTAAGAAAAAAATAAAAAGCCATCCAAATTGGAAAGGAGTAAGTGAAACTGTCACTGTTTGCAGATGCCACCAAAAAACTGTTAGAACTAAGAAGTTCAGTTCAGTAGCAGAATACAGAATCAACACATAAAAACTGGTTGTCTCTCTATATTCTAGTGAACTATCAGAAAGAGAAATTAAGAAAATGATGCCATTTACAACTATATCAAAAAGAATAAAATGCCTAGGAATAAACCAAGGAGGTGAAATGCCTGTGTACTGAAAACTATAAAACATTAATGGAAACAAACAAACAAACAAACAAAAAACCACACAAGTAAATGGAAGACAGTCCTTCTTCATGGAGTGGAAGAATCAGTATTAAAATGTCCATACTACCTACAGCAATCTGCACATTCAATGTAATTCCCATGAAAAGTCCAAAAGCATTTTTCAAAGAAATAGAACAAATTAAGTGTACAAATTGTGTGGAACCATAAAAAATAATCTAAATAACCAAAGAATCTTGAGAAAGAAGAACAAAGCTGGAAGTATCATGCTCCCTAATTTTAAACTACATTATAAAGCTATAGTAGTTAAAACAGAGTGTTACTAGGGATGCCTGGGTGACTCAGTTAAGCGTCCAACTCTTGATTTTAACTCAGGTCATGATCTCAGGGTTGTGAGATCGAGTCCCACACTGGGCTCTGCACTGAGTGTGGAGCCTGCTTAAGATTCTCTCTCCTCGGGGCGCCTGGGAGGCTCAGTCGTTAAGCATCTGCCTTCGGCTCAGGTCATGATCCTGGGGTCCTGGGATCAAGTCCTGCATCAGGCTCCCTGCTCAGCGGGGAGCCTGCTTCTCCCTCTCCCACTTTCCCTGCTTGTGTTCCCTCTTTCACTGTGTCTCTCTCTGTCAAATGAATATATAAAATCTTAAAAACAACAAAAACAAAAAACCTCTTTCCTTCTTCCTCTGCTCCCCCTGCTCGCTACAGCTCTTTCTCAAAACAAAAACAAAACCCTGTATGGTACTAGCATAAAAAGGACAAGGAGAAAGGACAGTCTCTTCAAGAAATGGGAAAGGACAGTCTCTTCAAGAAATAGTGCTGGGGGGGGGGGGGCGCCTGGGTGGCTCAGTGGGTTAAAGCCTCTGCCTTCGGCCCAGGTCATGGTCCCAGGGTCCTGGGATCGAGCCCTCCATCTGGCTCTCTGCTCGGCAGGGGGCCTGCTTCCTCCTCTCTCCCTCTGCCTGCCTCTCTGCCTACTTGTAATCTCTGACAGTCAAATAAATAAATAAAATCTTAAAAAAAAAAAAAAAGAAGTAATGCTAGGAAAACGAACAGCCATAGGCAGAAGAATGAAACTGGACCACTATCTTATACCATACACACTTAAACATTAAGACCAGAAACATCAAACTCCTAAAAGAAAACATAGGTGGTAAACTCCTGGACAAAAGTTTTCATAATTTTTTGAATGTGACAACCAAAGCAAATACAAAAGTTTTTAAAAAATAAATAAGTGGGACTACATCATACATTAAAAAGCTACTACAGAGAGAAGGAAAATCAAAGGTAAGCTATAGAATGGGAGGAAAAATTTGAAATCACTTATCTGATAAGGGGCCAATATCTAAAATACTAAGGAATTCCAAAGACTCAAAAGGGAGAAAACAAAATTCCTTTTGAAAATGGGCACAGAAGATCTGAACAGGCATTTTCCCAAAGAAGATAATACTGATAGTCAACAGGTACAGGAAAAGATGCTGAACATCAGGAAAATACAAATCAAAACCCTAATGAGATACCACCTCACACCTGCTAGGAAGGCTATTATGAAAAAGTTAAGAAATAACAAGTGTTGTTGAGCATTTGGAGAAACTGGAATACTATATTGCTCATGGAAGTGCAAAATATTACAAACACTTTGGAAAAGAGTTTGTCAGTTTCTCAAAATGTTAAATATTAGAGTTACTATTTGATCTAATAATTCTACTTCAAGGTCTATATCCAAGAGAAATGAAAACATATGCCCCCACACAAAACCATACGCCAGGGTTCACAACAGCATTAATTATAATAGTCCAAAAGTGGAAACAACCCCAATGTTCATCAACTGATGAGTGGATAAATAAAAGATATCCATATGATGGAATACTATTCAGCCATAAAAAAGGAAGTAACTTACAACATGAATGAACCTTAAAAACATTATACTAGGTGAAAGAAGTCAGCCACAAAAGACCACATATTATATTATTTCCTTTACATGAAATGTCCACAATAGGCAAATTCACAGACAGAAAGTAGATTAGTTACAGAATCTGGGGTAAGGGTATAATGGCGACTGCTAATGAGTTTGTTTGTTTGTATGTTTGTTTTCAGTAGGGGAGGGTACAGGGGTGGTGAAAATGGTCTAAATTTAGATTGTGTAAGATTGTACAGCTCTGTTGTAGGAAAGGGGAGAGTAGAGGTGGGACAAGTGAATTAAATCTTCTTTAATCAAGCACAAATTGGTGGTAATAGCTAAAGCCAATCAATCAAGAAACAGCAATAAGCATGATGGATACAGGCATTAAACAAAAGAATATGAAATGAATATGTTACTGTCAATTTTATCTCAATAAAACAAAACAACCAACTACGAAGAAACAGTCAAAATGGTTGATTTAAGGAAGTAGGCCCACGACTGGGGAAAGTGTAGGACAGAAGACTGAATAGCTTTTATGCAATAGGCTTCCATTCTATATTTATTTTTTAATACTGAAAGACATAATTCCTTATGGAACAAACTAGAAACCTAAACATCCAACAAGAGAGGACTAAGTAAGTTTACTGGCTGTTTAAAATCACCATTTATGTAAAATCTGATTTCCAATTTGTTCATTTAACATAAAAAATTTAATTGCTGAAAAGATTATCTATTTGTACTCCCTAATCAATACATTCCATTTTAAATGTTTACTATTTAAAAAAATGTTTCTGTGTAATGAACTTCTAAAGTATACATTATGGTCGTCGTCTTTTTTTTTTTTTTTTAAAAGATCTTATTTATTTACTTGTCAGAGAAGGAAAGCCAGAGAGAGCACAAGCAGGGGGAGTGGCAGGCAAAGAGAAAAGCAGGTTCCCTGTGAGCAAGGAACCTGATGCCGGATTAAATCCCAGAACCCTGGGATCATGACCTGAGCTGAAGGCAAACGGTTAACCAACTGAGCCACCCAGGCATCCCATTACTGTCTTCTTTTAAAAAAGCTAATTTATCATACCATTACAAATTTCAACTCATAGACCATGTTACGATCTCCCCTCTTCAAAGAAGGATCAGATTTAAAAGAAGCAATAGATTTTAAACAACAAAAACATCAACCTTAAAAGCTCACACATATCTACTTTTCAAATTAGTGATAGCAAAAGACCAAGTTTGCTTGTTTCAGTCTAATTCAAAATACAAGGATATTAAGCTCCACCACTGCTTTATGTAATGGGTATATACATAATGAAGGAAAAGTTATTTTGAGTGTTTTACCAAACTGTATGGGAATACAGGACAAAACTGCATCACTGATCCAGAAATAAAGCTTATTAATTCCTGTCTCTTCTTTACACACTACTGAAAACAGTAGTCCTGGAGGAGAAAACCTGCAACAAAATCAAAATTTGCTCTCCCATTTGGGGGACAGAAAAAGCCATCAGGTTATATTTATTTAAAGTATTAGTATTTTCTAATTAATCAAAGGGATTTACACTGTAACAAGGTTTTACCTTAAAAATTATTCAAAAACTAGATTCCAATAGCCATATGGTTAAACTTCATTACAAATAGTGATTCAAGATGGGGTGGCTGGGTGATGGACATTGGGGAGGGTTATGTGCTATGGTGAGTGCTATGAATTGTTTAAGACTGATGAATCACAGATCTGTACCCCTGAAGCAAATAATACATTTTATGTTAATAAAAAACAAAAACAAACAAAAAACAAAAAAAGATTCAATATGAAGTACACACCATCATCCTGACTACCCTCATCAAAATGTTCAAGTGAAAACTGAAAAATCTTTTAGTCTGAACTTCCAGTTTTAAGGAAATATAGGGAGAGAGGAACAAGTTAAATCCGGAATGTGGGATATTTTCCAAGATAACTGGCCTGATCTCTTGGGGGGGGGGGAAATCAATTACTGGGGTGGTGGGGGGCAGTGGAACTGTTTTAGATGAAAAGAGATAAACTTGCACACCCGAAATATGTGAACCTTGTTTTAATGACTTAAACAGCAGACACTTATAAAGGCAACTGGGGAAATATGACTATAAGCTGGCTGTGAGATGATCCTAAGGAATTACTGTTAACCATAATACCATTACCACAGCCAAGACAAATACATAAAAGAACATCCATAGTCTTAGGAGGAGCAAGCTGAAGTATTTAGGGATATGGTGTCATAGATTTTGCAACTTACTTTCAAATAGTTCAGTCAAAAAATAAAAAGTATTTACATATATATATATAACTAATACACCTAGATGGATAAATATACAAAGTATTTACTATGCTAGTCTTTCAACTTTTCTAGATTTTTGAAATTTCTCGTAATTGAGAAAAAGGATTAGGACAAAATCAAGCTGTTTTCAATGCTTTATATGTATTTTATTCAATATTTTACAGTCATTATTATGTTTAAAAACAATATTCCACACAGATACATTGTTATTTCTACTTTATTGGATATTTAGGTTTCTGTGATTAACAACTTCAAACATTAAAAAAAAAAGGGATACACAGGAAAGCATTAAATCCACTTTATTTATTTTTTTTTTTGAAGATTTTATTTATTTATTTGACAGAGAGAGATCACAAGTAGGCAGAGAGGCAGGAAGAGAGAGAGAGGGAAGCAGGCTCCCTGCTGAGCAGAGAGCCCAATGTGGGGCTTGCTCCCAGGACCCCGAGATCATGACCTGAGCCGAAGGCAGAGGCTTTAACCCACCGAACCACCCAGGCGCCCCTAAATCCACTTTCTTGACACGGTCCAACTGTAAACTAATAAATGATTTTCTTGTGGCTTATAGAACTCTAGTATAGGAGTAGTTATGAATTCCATTTCTGTACACTATGAATTCCATTTACATAAACCACCAAAATGCCAAAGAAGAGATTTCCTTTTATAAAGCAGGTATTTGTTCAATAATGAAAAATATGTTCTTTTTTGTGTGTTTTCTTTAGAGAGAGAGAGAGAGAATCTCAAGTAGGCTCTACACTCAGCGCAGGCCCAACTCAGGGTTTGATTTCATGACCCCAAGATCATGACCTGAGCTGAATTCAAGACTCTGACACTTAACTGACTGAGCCATCCAGGTGCCCCGATGAAAACTGTTTCTTTTCTGACACCTGGTTAACTAGAGTTAGTCAGCAGTTAGGAATATCTGTGTAACAATATTAATTTTTCTTTGCTCTCAACCAATGTGAAACTAGGCTGAATTTTCACAAGGACAGGGACTGTGTCTTACCCATTTTTGTTTTAGATACTCCCTAACATTTCATAGGTATTCAAAAGTTTACTGAATTGAACAGACTTTATTTCTTTGGCCCCTGTTAATAAATCATGATTATCCTTCAATTTTACAAAAGGTTTCATTTTATCTACTGATTTCCATGAAAAGGAATGTTTTCTTGTTGAGTTCTTTAAGAAAACACTTTGATGTTTCTCCTAAGTCCAATCCTACTGAAAAGTTATATTCAAAGATTTATACACAAATTCATAGAAACAATCTTGCTTCATAATAGGCCCCAACATGAAATAACACGAATGGCCACCAATGGAGAAAAAGACTAAAAGAGTCATAGATTAATATTCAGCAATAAAAGGAATAAACTACTAATATAGGGAGCAAACTACTAACATAGGCAACAAACATGGATGAATCTCAAAATCAGTATGCTGAGCAGAAGACAGACAGACGCTGAAGGATACATCCTGTATGAGTCCGTATCTCAGTTTGTTGACCAAACTAATCTACAGTAACGGAAGAAGACCTGGCTCAGGGTCAGGATGGGGAGGGGGTGTTACATGGGTGTATATGTTTGTCAAAATATACCGAACTATGAAAATGGGTTCATTTTATTGTTTGTATATTACACAACAGAGCTGACTTTAAATAAGGCACGGTATTCCCCTCCTTCTGTTTTTGATAGAAATTAAGCTATCCCTGGATTAATACAAAGCCAAGGAACTGAGATTCTCCTTGCTTATTGAAGAGTTCTGGCCATCTGGCCAACAGCAGCAAACTAATAGCTTTTCATAAAGAGAGGTCCTGCAATGGAGCAAGAACAGTAGTAGCAAGAGAGACAAAAGAAGCAGTAAGAGGGGGCACCTGGGTGGCTCAGTGGGTTAAAGCCTCTGCTTTCAGCTCAGGTCATGATCCCAGGGTCCTGGGATTGAGCCCCACATCGGGCTCTCTGCTCAGCGGGGAGCCTGCTTCCTCCTCTCTCTGCCTGCTTCTCTGCCTACTTGTGATCTCTGTCTGTCCAATGAATAAATAAAATATTAAAAAAAAAAAAAAAAAAAAAAAGCAGTAAGAGATCCGGAGACAAGCACTTAATTTTCAAAGGGCACTTGAAAGAGCACAAAGAATGGGGTGCTAACTATGAAAACAAGTAGGAGCAAAAATGTGGGCCAGCTTAAATCTCTACAAAATGCAGACCTTCATGAGGATACCTTGCAGAACAATTTTCCATAAATTAGTTTGGAAAAATTCATAAATTTGAAAGTCTGCTTAATTTCTATGACCTCATGGGTTCCTTTTAATAAAACCCACTTGAAGGGCACCCGGGTGGCTCAGTCCATTAAGTGGCTGCCTTGGGCTCAGATCATGATCCCAAGGTGTTGGGATCCAGCCCCACACATCAGGCTCCTTGCTCAGCAGGGAGCCAGCTTCTCCCTCTCCCTCTGCCTGCTGCTCTGCCTACTAGTACTCTCTATCTCTGTGTCAAAACAACAACAACAACAAAAATAACCCAAACCCAAAACAAAACAAAAAAACCTTTAAAAAAGAAAATAAAACCTACTTGAAAATGTTTCCATACCTAATACTTTTTGGAACTCTAAAGTTTAGTTTAGTGTCCTGTAGACACCTGAAATCCCTTTATGATTTCAAAGGAATTCAAACAGCAGCTATTCAAAGAAACTATTTTCAGAGTAAAGTAAAACCTCTTTATACTAATTAACTATTTAGCCATGTGGGTTACTTAACCTTCAGGCTGGAAAAAAAAAATGTTTAGGTTATCAGATCAACTTAGTTTGTTTACACCACAAAAACTTCAAACTTTAACAATATGATATTATGGCAGAGACTGTTACACCACTTTCCATTTTATTCCTCTACAGTACTTACTGTGTTTTTTTTTTTTTAAGCTGGACACATGGACTACCAGAGAGAGACACATTTCCCAGTCTCCCTTGCAGCTATTTATGGGCCACGTAGAGGGAAACTCTCCTCAAGAAACTGGCAAGAAGGGGCACCTGGGTGGCTCAGTGGGTTAAGCCTCTGCCTTCGGCTCAGGTCATGATCTCAAGGTCCTGGGATCGAGCCCCGCATCGGGCTCCCTGCTCAGCAGGGAGCCTGCTTCCCCCTCTTTCTCTGCCTGCCTCTCTGCCTACTTGTGATCTCTGTCTGTCAAGTAAATAAAATCTTAAAAGAAAAACAAATTAAAAAAAAAAAAAAGAAAAGAAAAGAAACTGGCAAGAACCCTACACCTCTTCCTATGACTGAAACAATATGCCCCCTTGGCCCAAAGCACAACACCCAAAATCGAGGATGGTGAGACCAGTGAACTAGCAGTTTGTGGTCACATGACACTTTGTGGTGTGGAGCAGAGCCACTGTAAATGGCTAAAGATACATCCCCAGAGTTTTAACCTTGGGAAGAAATAATCTTCTTTCAGTCACTTATTACTTTGGATCTTTTGCTATTCACTGTAAAAAATAACTCTCTTGGGACACCTGGGTGGCTCAGTTGGTTAAGCCACTGCTTTTGGCTCAGGCTATGATCCCAGGGTCCTGGGATTGAGTCCCACATGGGGCTCCTTGATCAGCGAGGAGCCTGCTTCTCTCTCTACCTCTGCCTGCCAATCTGCCTGTTTGTGTTCGCTCTCTCTCTCTCTCTCTGACAAATAAATAAATAAATAAATAAATAAAATCTTAAAAAACAAACCAAAACAAAACTCTCTTATCTTACTCCAGCTTCCCCATCCCCCTTTTCCCTTCTCCAAAGGGATAAGTCCATTTCTCCTATATCATTCTATATAATAAATGTATGTATGGGTATATATGCACATATACACATATTCTTATTTTTAACTATTGTTAGCATGCAATACAGTGTTCAAAGCATTCTTTTTTCATTCAGTAACATTTTATAATAATTCTCAAAGTAGGGATGCAGGTACTTCATTTTTAATGGAAGCAGGGTATACCCTAATTTTTAAAAAACATGATTTCTGTGGACATTTTCTTCTATTGTCACAAACTTCTAAACCTTGTTTTTAATACTTCTTTACACATATATCTCTATCAGTTTAACAAATTCCTAGAAGAGGGTATGTGCAGGGGAGGTGGGGTGAGCTTGGTGATGGGTATTGTGGGGGGCACATATTGCATGGAGCACTGGGTGTGATGCACAAACAATGAATTTTGGAACACTGAAAAAAAAAGGGTATGTGCAAATTACTTTTTGATAATATTGCTGATGGACTTTCATAGATGCCTTATCAATTTACACTCCCATCAGCAATATATGACCATGTCTCTTCATTTCCTTTTCAATACCATGTATTATTTTTTGTTCTTTGCCAACCTGATGGGGAAACACAGAATCTCAAAAGATGGTAAAAGTCCTATAATTCAAGTTGATCACACTGGTATCTGTGTCAAGTGAAAACACTGGATAAAGCAGGGAATCATACATATACTGTAAATAGTTATTATAACCTAAAAAATGTAAGTGAACAGGCTATTTCTTGGATATAGGTGTACCGACTCCTGTTCCTAGCCACCTTTCTTGCAACCATCACACCCATATGTATCAAATCTAATTTCCAGCTGGGGTTTCTCTGAAGTAAAGTAAGAATTCGATAAAACATGGGAACCCATAAAAAGAATGATGATCTCTAAGAACTGGTATGAAGTGATTTCCAAGATATACTATTAAGGAGGGGGAAAAAAAGCACACTGCAAAAGAATGTATGATTATTTTATGTATAAGGCAGATGAAGAAATAATACATATATACTTTTTTACAAAAAGAGATAAATCAGAAAAGCCACTGGGTGGCTCAGTCAGTGAAGTGTCTGACTCCTGTTTTCGCCCTAGGTCATGATCGCCTGAGGTTGTGAGATCAAGCCTGGTGTTGGGCTCCCCACTCAGCATGGAGTCTGCTTAAGATTCTCTCCATCTCCTTCTGGCTCTTCCCCCCATGTGGATGCACTCTCTCCCTAATAAAGTAAATAAAATCTTTAAAAAAAAAAAAAGAAAAGAAAAGAAAAGAAAGGAATGAAATGGTCACCTTTAGGTGGGGTGGGGGACAAGGAAAAGGGGAAAGGGAGGATGGGACTGGCTCCCTAAACCACGTACAGTATCTGTATTACTGAAATTAAAGAAAAAATGATGAAAAAGCAAACCTTAATATTGAATGTAAACAGATGGAAAAAATAAATTAACTGAATATTAAATCAATAAAACAGGAGAAAAAGTTAATTCAATTAATTTTGGACAGCTGTCTATGCATCCTTAAGTGAGATGTTTTGCTAGGACTTGAACTACAAGGAAATGTTACACTTTATTGATTTAGTGTTGACAGTGAAACATAATCTTGAAAGTACTTGTGTGTAACTGGAGGAAAGCAAAAGGAGTAATACAGATTCATGGAGAACAAAGAAGGGATATACCAATATAGAATGAGAGAAAGTAAAGAAAACCTGTAGTACACTTGAATTGAAAGTACCATGAAATAAATACACACACACACAATTAAAATATATATTTAAATATATTTCTTAGTTCTACCCTCAACTTCCACTTTAAAGGTCTAGAAACAACAGAATCTTAATAGCAATGAGCAGGACCAGTACCTAGATCTTGGTTTCCAAATATAATTCCTCACTAAAATGCACAAGGGGGTTCTTTGGGGGCAATGGATGATTCCAGTCTGAAGCAGGGAAAGCAGAGGATGTGGAGTGTCTCCTTATGTAGAAACCTAGACATAACTAAAGCTGAAGAGACATAACCAGATGCAATGCCTGACTAAATTCTAGATCCAAAAAAAGAAAAGTGTAAAAGACATATTTGAGATAACAGGAAAATCTAAATATGGTCAGAGTATTAGATGACACTGAATTAATATTCACTTTCTTAGGTGTGCTCATTATCAGTGTAATAACATTACTGCATTTATTAAAGGAAATATCATTCTTCAGAGATGTATTTATTAAAGGAAATATCATTCTTCAGAGATGTATCGTGAAGTATTTACAGATGATGTGTCATGAGACCTGTAACTTTCGAGTGGTTCAGCAACAAAATTACCATGTAGACAGCTTTAAGGCCAGAAACTGGAAACCGCCAGATGGTCATCAAAAGGTGAATGGATAAACAAACTGTGGTAAAGCCATACCCTGGAATACTATGGAGCAATAAGAAGAATTAAGTTACTGATACACAGGAAAAATAGATGAATCTCAAAAATCATTACGCTGAATGAAAGAAGCCAAATACAAAAGAATATATGACGTGTATTTACATTTATATAAAACTCTAGAAATGTAAGCTGATGCATAATGTCAGAGAATAGATCAGCCATTGCTTGGGGCCAGCAATACAGGAAGGAATGGACTACAAAGGAGCAGGAAACTTCTGGGTACAATGAAATTTTCTGTACTTTGATTACAGTGGTGATTTCATGGATGCACACAGCTGCTGTAAGTCATTAAATTGTGTTACTCTGTTGTAGAAAGATGGGAGAAGATATGGCAAAATGTCAGCAGCTAGTGAATACAGAAGAAGACAATTACAGGCTATCATCCCATTTTTTTCAACTTTGCCACAGACTTACATTTTTTTTTCCAAAAGAGAAAAAGATGGAGATGAGACAATTTACAAAAACAGGTAAAAACGACGCTCCACACATATTAAAGGTGAAACTCATTGAAAAGAAAAATGTAAAGTAAATACTGAGATGCCATTTCTCACCTATCAGACTGCTGAAAAATACATTCTTTTGGTGAAGCTCTTGGAAGATAAGCACCTGATACACAGCTAGTGAGAATGCACACAGCACAATCCTGCTGAAAGGAAATGTGGTAATAATTAATGATAAACCTACTTGGGTTCCAACTCAGTAACTCCACTTCTAGGAATCGATCTACCCTGAAAGAAACACCTTCAAAAAACTGGAAATAACACTGGCAGAAGGCTATTCATTGCAGCCTTGTTTGTAATTGCAAAATATTAAAAACAACCTAAATGCCCACACCTGGGAGTGGTTGAATACAGTGTGGTACATGCACACAAGTGAGCACTATGCAGCTGCAAAAAAAGAAAAAAAAAAGGCGCTGAGGAAGTTCTTTATGAACTGATATAGAATAGACAACCATGACAGACAGGTAAATGGAAAAAGCATAGTGCAAAGGAGTAGCTACAGTATGCCACCATCTATGGAAGAAAGGTTAAGCCGCTGCCTTCGGCTGGGGTCATGATCTCAGGGTCCTGGAATCGAGTCCCACATTGGGCTCTCTGCTCAGCAGGGGGCCTGCTTCCCTTCCTCTCTCTGCCTGCTTCTCTGTCTACTTGTAATCTCTGTCAAATAAATAAATAAAATCTTAAAAAAAAAAATCCATGCACCTGCTCATTTGTGCAAAATGAAACACAGGAAGAATAGAGAAACTAAAGCAACAATGGGCAAGTGGGAAAGACAGAAAAAGTGGGGAAGAGGGAAGCCAGAATGAAGAGAAGCGCATTTCTGATTATATCTTCTCCTATAGCTCTGACTCTTCAAAAACACAGTAATGTGTCCTTTGGCTCCCAAAATGAAAATATAAAACCAACCAGGATGTGGGAGAACCTGAAATGGAATGCAAACAGGAATGAACCAAATGGCATGCCCAATGAACATCATCACTTCGAGCACAGGTTGAAAAGTACTCCCCCCCACCTCCGGGGCGCCTGAGTGGCTCAGTGAGTTGAGGCCTCTTTTCGGCTCAGGTCGAGATCTCAGGGTCCTGAGATCCAGCCCCGAATTGGGCTCTCTGCTCGGTGGGGAGCCTGCTTCCTCCTCTCTCTCTGCCTGCCTCTCTGCCTACTTGTGATCTCTATCAAATAAATAAATAGAATAAAAAAAAAAAAAGTACTTTTTCCCCAGTGTTTTTTGGTTTGACGTACCTGACTTTCTCCTTTTTGACATGTATACATTTTTTATTCTTATAAAATATTTCAATCTTTAGATACAGTTTTTGGTCATGCCTTCCTCCAAGATTATTTCATTTTAAACATTCACATTTTTTCTTATATGTTGTTTATTTTTTAATGTTTAAACCTTTGCTCCACCTCTAATTAACTGTGTTAAGAACAGGTCAAGAATATTTTTTTAATCCCAGTTCTTCCAACAGCAGTTGGAATTCATTTTTCTGAATTCATTTGAAATACAACTTTTATGGGGTGCCTGGGTGGCTCAGTGGGTTGAGCCGCTGCCTTCGGCTCAGGTCATGATCTCAGAGTCCTGGGATCGAGTCCCGCATCGGGCTCTCTGCTCGGCGGGGAGCCTGCTTCCCTCTCTCTCTCTCTGGCTGCCTCTCTGTCTACTTGTGATTTCTCTCTGTCAAATTAATAAATAAAATCTTTAAAAAAATAAAAAAAAAAAAAAAAAAAAAAGAAATACAACTTTTATGGTGTTAAATTCCCATGCCTTTACTGTTTTTTGGATTCTCTATTCTGTTCTACTGTCTTGTTTATTCAAGGGTAAGTATCAAGCAATTTTAATTATTACAACTTCACAGCATTTAAAATATCTGGGCAGTTCCAATTCCATCCTTATTATTATACTTTTTACAATTTATATTACTCTTACATTTGTATTTTTCCATAAAATTAAAAATCTGCTTTAGTTCTTAACTGAATATTGTTACTAGATAGGACATTTATGTATTAATTTGGGGAGAGCTAATCATTATTTAAATGAGTCTTCACGTATTCAATATTTTAGGGAACTTATTAATCACAAATTCTACAACGGCATTGTTTCAAGAATAGAAACATGGAGCTTTTCTACAACATTAATTATCATTGCTTCAGCAACCTGCTCAGTGTAGGGTAATACCAAAGAACAGGCATGAAGGCGTGAGGAGGTTATCACAGGTTCTGCCACCTAAGATTTTCATTGGAAATAAAGAACTGTGATGTCACAGAAACATCCTACTATGCCAACATACTGTCCAACATAGAATTTTTTGGACCTTAAAATCATACCCAAATCTTGGTTTCTAAGTCTTCAAAAAAAGGAACCAGGGCTCCTTAGAGAAAGGGCTGATTCCAGGGTTGTAGCAGGCAAAGATGAACCTGGAACATTTTGTTGGGCTAGAAAGTATAAGTGCTCAAAGAATGCAGAAAACTTGTCAAAAGACAAGGTGCCAGCTTGAAAGGGCTCCCACTGGTCAAGTATGAAAGAATATGAGCATCAAATAATGAGAATAATGGATTAAAACTCACTGAATAAAACAGACTACCTAAATTCACACCAAGGATTAGGACTATGATTATGAATGGGGAAAGGAGAAAGGGGAAAGTTTTTTCTAACAACAGAATGCTGACCAATAACTCGAGCAGAAAATGGGAGTTAGGCAATCACTACTTGCAACTGTCATAATAACAACTGATTTAGGCAAGAATCAACAATGGACACTAAAAGAGTGAAATTTCAATGAGGAAAAAGTTGTTTACACAGGTCAAAGTATCTCCCCCCAAAGAACTTGAGATTTGCAACGGAGGAAAACATAACATTATGCTAGAGAAACTGGGTAGTCACCACCTTAATTAAGCAATTAAAGGAAACAATGCCAATTCTGAGACAGTTATGATGTGATACACCAAAGAAGATACAATTTACTTTGGTGGCACCAACACACAAAACCTAAATCATGAGGAAACAGATAACCCCAAACCGAAAGACATTCTAGAAAATAAATGGCCTATATTCTTCAAAAATATCAATGTCAGGAAAGACAAAGGCAGGCTATGGAACTGTTCTAGATTTAAGAGACATAAAAACTAAAGGCAATGCATGATCTTAGGTTAGATAATAAGCCAGAAAAAAATTTGTTTTTCTATAAAGACATTGGGACAATTGGCAAAATAGAGTAAGATCCAGATTAAATAATAATGTTATATCAATATTTTATTGCTTATTTTGATAATTCTGGTTATATAAGGGAATGTCCTTGAGGCAATACATGAAATATTTAGGGGCATGGGGGACAATGTTTATAATTACTCTCAAGTAGTTCATAAATGAAGGTTTTCTTCAGGCATTCACATTTTCCATTTATATGACTTAGCTGGCAAAAACAAACTACTGTAGCGCCTTCTTACAATCTGGAAGGCTCACCCACATTTATGATCAACAACCACTAGATGGCACTCTGTGACCTTCCAATCCCAGCAGCTTAGGTTTTCTATACACAGCATTTTTGACTTAATTATACTTAGAAAACAAAAACACAATTGATCTTTAAATAAGCACCAATACCAGGCAAGTACTACAATCAAAAGAGATTTTTTCACAATGGCCTTACAAGGCCTTTCATGATCCAATTTTTCACTAGCTTCCAAACTCATCTCTGACTACATCACTCTAGTTCTGAGTTTAGTGTTGCCTCTTCAGAGAACTTTGACACTCCTATATAAAACATCAAGTGGCTGCATGCCCTCCCCCCATCCCCTTACCCTGCTACATTTTTCTTTAGCAGCTGACATTTTCTTGTCTTCCTTCCCACACTCCCAGAATATAAGTCTTATGAGGACAGATTTTATTTTGCTCAATGCTTGTAACCCAAATGCCTAGAAAAGGTATACATACAAGACATGTATCTTCTCTTTCATCCCTAGCTATTACTCACCATCCTTTGATTGTTCATGACACCCCCTCCCCACCCCAAACCAGTCCCCTACCGAAGGAGACTGTGAAGAGCCTTAAATGTCAAGCACTGAATTATTTTATTTATTTATTAATTTATTATTATTTATGTGGAAGTCATCAAGACATGTATGTAAGCAGCAAAGTAACCCTATAAAAAGTTTTAGAAAAATTCCTTTGTCAAGAAGGTAGTAAAAGGTAGCAGAATAGAAAGCAAAAATACAAGAGACATTGCAAAAAAAGTATTCCAAGCAAGGCCTCTGGTGCCATGAGACTTATTAGGTTTGATCCTGGCTCTATAGTTTACCAGAGCTCCAGGACTTTGGATAAACTGCTAGCTTAGGAAGTTCTTTGTCCTTCAGCTGTGTAAAAAGAGGACAGGATAAAAATCTACCTTAAAGACATTATGCTTATACTCTACTTAGTACAGGGCCCAATATATAAATTGTAGCACTGCAGGAAAGAAATAAGGAAAAAGGAATAAGCAATTATCTGTTCATTAGTTAACTAATTTTTACTAAGTATTTGTGCCAGGCACTTTTCTAGGCATTGGAAATGCAACCATGAGCAAAAAAAGAAAAAAGAAAAAAAAAAAGTCTAGGGTCTTCAACATGTTTACATTTTAGCATGAGGTGAAAAAATAGCCCTAAATAAATGGAATCTATCTGATTCTTGACTTTTTGCCAATGCATATCTAAAGTCGGGACTGCAACATCCCATCAAAGTCTTATTCAATGTCTCTCAAGGAGATACAGGTTCTATAATGTCAGGCTACAAGAAGGGCTAAGAAGGAAAATTAAGCTAAGGGGACAAAGTACACCAACGTTATTTTAAATAGGGTTGTAATATTTGAGTAAAGAGGTAAGAGATGCCTAAAAGCTGACTAGAGACAGCACCCAGCAACTCTAGGTTACATACTTGTAAACTTTAGTCTTCATTTCTTTTGACTGTGGGGAATAAAGAATTACAGAATCTCCTATTGCAGAGAACTGTCTTCCAGGGACTGTGTTATGGGTTGAACTGTATCCCACCCCCAACCACGAAAAGAAACACTGGAGTCCTAGCCTCCAGTATCTCAGAATGTGACTTTATTTGGAGACAGGCTCTTCATAGAGGTGAACAAGTTAAGATGAGGTCACTGGGATGAACCCTAATCCAATATCACTAGTGTCCTTATAAAAGGTAAAAATTCAAACACAAATTGAGACATACATAGAGGGAAGATGATGCACAGACACAGGGAGAAGATGTCAATCTTCTTTTTAGGACAGAGGCCTAAAAACAGATTCTTTCCTCTCAGCCCTCAGAAGGAACCAACCCTGCTGATGATACCTTGATTTCAGAGAAGCAGCTGCCAGAACTGTGAGACAATAAAGTTCTGTGGGTTAAGTCATAAAGTTTGTGGTACTTTGTTACAGTAACCCTAGGGAACTAATACAGACGAAGAGAAAATCATATCTGTACACTCATCTCCCTTAAGAGCTTGTATGCCCCTTGAGGGGAAGAGGTGAACGTGCACGAAACCATCTTTGCATCTCTTCTGCTGAAGTACCTGATCTGATGCAAAATTTTAATATGATTCTATTTTAAGTTCCAGCACCTAAACATAGTAGAGCTCAGTAAGTACTAAAGTTCTCCCACTACTTTTCCATATATATTTCTCCTGACAGGTATTTTTTGTTCTGCAAATTGACAAGCTGAACTTAACTTCTGAGACATGCTCAAGTAGTAACCTCAACTCAGTAATCCTAAACCAGAGCTAGGATCTGGCACTATCAAAATAAAAATATGAGTGCCTAAGTTTATCAGGTGTTAATTAAATATAAATTATCCCTGACCTTTAGGCCATTATATCCCAAATCAGACTTTATATATACAGATTAATATAGAGGAAACACCAATTGGTAAGTTAAAACCATTAATTTGATACATGAATAATAGTAAGAAATGTCACATAAAAGTCAAAGGTAATCCCATGTAAGGTAAGGAAGAAAGCATGAGGAAGGAAGTAACCACCAGCACTTTACTCTAGCTTCACACTAGGCTAGGCTAGGCACTCCCATGCAGTTTCACCCTCAGGATCTCACCATCTACAGATAAGCCATGTCAGAGTCCAGAAGTCAAACGACATTGTCCAAATCTACCCAGCAATGGTGCTGGAGAAAAGCTGGAACCTGGGACGGTGTTTTAAAAGGAGAAGCTTTTTGGCAAACTGCACACAAGCATACACGCCTATACCAACCTTCCACCTAGAAACATGAGCACAAGTTAATTAATTTAATCACATTATTTGTTAATACTAGCAAAGAAAAATGCAAAATACAGTTTCTGTTAAATCTATTCTCAAAGGCACAGACAGTTGTAGAAGAGAAAAGGAGTATCAGGAGCTTGCCACCAAGCTCATGTGTAAAAAGAACCCAACACCTTTAATCAAATTCCTTGGTTAGAAGGACATTCAAGAATATTCACAAACTGAAGCAGCACCATAATTAAAAGCAAAGTGAATGAGAAGATACAGTTGCTACAAACTACATTTATAATCAGTTACAAAATAAGATTACCTTAGTATTTTAGGAAACAAAAGTTCACAAATTCACCCTGAAAGTACTGGTAGCCTTTTTAAAAAACACCTAGCCACTCAAAACAAAGAATTTAGAATTTGAGTAAATCAAATACAAAGGTCATCAATGTGACTCATGGTACCTATCAACGCCAAACTTCATGATATTGATGTCTGTTCATCACTATTTGTGATAATTCTTACATGGTAATTAAAAATACGTATTAAGGGGCAACTGGCTGGCTCAGTTGGTGTGGTATGTGACTCCTGATCTCAGGGTTCTAAGTTTGAGCCACATGTTGGGTGTAGAAATTACTTAAGAAAAAAAAAGTCCTTAAAAAACACATGTATTAAATGTTCTCAAACTTCTTGATAAGCTATCCTAAAATACTCATCCATATTGTCCAAGGCCTTTAGGCCACCAATGAACTTACTACCCAATAGCAACAAATTACCCTTGACTTTAATCTTTATCTATACAACTGAAGGTTCGCCATGGTACAAACGAACATGATTTTTATTTATCTAGCTCCTGCCAACTGACTTTTATGAACAGTACTACTATACTTCACTGAAAATGAACAAAGTATATTTATTTTGTGGCTTCCGATAACTTTCTGAAATCATTCTTTGTCAAAAGAGTTGAAAAACTGGATATGCCAGTCTTCATAGCTGATCTCCTGTTTTTTTCCGAAATTCCCAAAGTACATTCTCCAATAAGAAGTACACAGAACTACAGGGCTCTTCCACAACTGTGTTTACTGTAACTTTAGGAAAGGGTACTTGATATAGTATTAAGCTAATTAATTAGGCTATAAATACCTAACCCTCACTCTGTTCAGACTCTGTGGCAGAGATGACAAACTGCAGACTGTAAGGCAAGTCCTGGCCCTAAACTTTTGTTTACAATGGTTGAAAAAGAAAAAAAAAAATCAAAATAATCTGGAGAATCACAGGAAAACAAAGATTTCTAGGGTCTCCTGAAAAATCTGAAGCTCTGATTACACTGGACTCATCTTCTCACAGGACAATGAAGGAGAGCTAAGAAGTCGTTTCTTCTTCAGATACAAAGAAGGAGGTCTACTCCACACATTCTAATAACCACTCTTCCCTTTTGGCTTATTCAGAGTATGTTTTATAAGCCACATCCCAAAAATAAATCAACACAATCACAAATTACATACAATATTCATTTTAAATTAAAAACACAAGTGACTCAAATGCTATAAGATTTGGAATCTTAAAAAACACCAAAGATGCTATAAAATGAGAGCAAAATGACAAATGAAGCTGTGTTAACCAGGTGGTAACATAATTACACAGCAAGGAACTGGCCCAAGTAACTTTAAAACTCAGTAATTTGACTCTACATCCATAGGGAAATACATCCTAAGGTTTAAAAACAACAAAAAATCATTAGCTTTCTTTAATAATCATATATTGGTGGTAGTATTGGCATTGTCATTCTGTGACTCTTTATTTATACTGTGGGAAAAGGAAAACAAGTAATCATTTGGTGCTGTTGAGAATAAGGGGTTTCCAGTGTGGGAGAGAGGAGATGGGAGATGTAAAATCAAAGAAGGCTAAGAAAAAGACCTTGGGTCATTTAATTCGATTTTTAAGTATAACATGAACTCATGAATTTTTTTAAAAAGAAAAAAAAAACTTATTTCCTAGCTTCAATCACAGGCAAGGCCTAGAAACAATGACTAACTCAGTAGGAATAAACACTTTAAGCGCCTAGATTGTGATTTTGAAATGCCATTTCCCATGAAAAAGCTTCTTAGAGAAAGGCCTATTTCCTGATTTGGGCAGAAAATGCACAAGATAATTCTAGACAAATTGTCATACCCGATAGCAAAAAAAGCTATAAAAGATGCTTCAGATTAAGTCAAATGGACTTTGGGGCCAGGCCATCTCAAAGGGACTCCAACTGACCAAAGATGGGGCAATCAATAAAAATGACTATACAGGGGCACCTGGTGGCTCAGTCGCTGGGCATCTGTCTTCAGTTCAGGTCATGATCCCGGGGTGCTGAGATCAAGTTCCACATCATGCTCTCTGCTCAGCAAGGAGTCTGCTTCTCCCCCCTCCCTCTCCCTCTGTCTGCTGCTCCCCCAGCTTGTGTTCTCTCTCTCTGTCAAATAAATAAATAAAATTTAAAAAAAAAAAAAAAGACTATACATGCTACAAAAGCCATAAATATTGAAAATATTATGCTAAGATAAAGAAGCCAGTCACAAAAGACCACTTATTATATGCTTCCCTTTATATGAAATGTCCAGATAGGCAAAAAAGAGGATTAGTCATTGCCTAGGATTGGAGGTAGGGTACTGTTGTGGGGTAATGAGGAGTGACTGCTAATGGGTAAAGGGTTTCTATTTGGGGTGATGAAAACGTTTCAATCTTATTTGATCATGGTGATGGTTGTACAACTCTGTGAACCATACTAAAAACCACTGAATTATACACATTAAACAGGCAAATTTCATATATAAATTATACCTCCATAAAGCTGTACCAGCAAAAAAAAAAAAAAAATCCAATACAATGAACTGAAACACAAATGTTTAAATCTATGAGTTTATATTAAAATAAATCTTTCTTGGTCATTTTGGAGGATGCTGGGAATCTAATTTATTATATGAAAATTGGAAAGTATTTATCCATGTCTTACATATACGAAGTGTTTCTCTGGGTAACCAAAGAGACAAGGTAAAGTTTTTCTTTATAGAACAATATAATTAATAAATTAAAGAACAGACTATTACCACTTTGCAACCCTAAATAAGATGGATCTAGGCAATGACCAGTGGCTGCTAACATCACAAAAAGTTCATCAGACAGCAGGTATCACCTGGTAGAAGTGTACAACACCACCTACGAAGCAGTCTAGCAAAAACAAATTTGCAGGGGAAAAAAAAAAACCCTGAAGAACCAACAGATAAAAAGAACAGAAAGACTTCTCAAACAATAGCAATATAATGATTTTATGAATCCTGATTTAAACAAACTTAAAATTAACCAATAAAGTCCTTAGTTCAAAAAATTTTAAGTATGATAATAGTATTGTAGCCCTGTTTAGAAAATTAAGAGTCTATATCTTACATAATGATATGATGTCTGCAGTTTGCTTTAAAAAAAGATGGAGGGGAGCAGAAGCAGGAAATAAAATGAAACATTAGCCATAGCTGATAACTGCTGAAGTTGAGACTGATACACAAAAGTTTATTTTGCCATTTTCTCTTTCATATAAATTTGAAATTTCCCACAATAAAGCTTTTAAAAAGAAAAGTGCTCCCAATTCCACACATCACTGGAATTACAGCAGTTCACAAATTCAAACACAAACAGGTCTCCTAACATTCCCACATCTTTGAAATCAAGACATGTCTTACAGTGAATGGTGTGTTTAACTGGTAGTTTTTTTCAACGTGATAAATATAAGATGGTGTAATTTAAAAATGATAGCATCTCAAATTCAATGAAAAAGCCCCCAAGATTATAAATACATCCAGTTATCTATCTCTCCTTAGCTAAATCATTATTTGCCTTGTACTGGAAATGAAGAATTCAAAAAAACCTCTTGGCCATCTGAATTTTCTTACTTACTTGGAATTAATTCAGTTACAGTGAGATAAGCATTACAATAATACTTTAGACAATATAAGAATAAAACTAGTTCCTAAATTAGCATTAATGACCGAGAAGATCTGGGGAGCATGGAGCAAGAAGTCTCCCTAAGATGGGGGGGGGGGTATTATCTTGCCAGGTCTAGAAAATTTATTAAAAACTGAATCTAGTTGACCAGCCTGTCTTGTCTTCATTTTTGAAAAAGGAGTTCCTAAGTACCTACCACTTTAGCACCTCCATAAGTTACTGATTTCAAGTAATCTAAAGGAATACAATAATCTGGCAAGCCTCTGGGCCTCACTGTAGCAGAAAGGCATATAAACAAAATTTACTAACATAATATAAACTTACTGAGGAAGAAAAGAGACAAGAAAGTATTTCTGACAACTGTAATTCTAGAAATGCAATTTTGCAACCACACACTTTAATGGAATCACAAACATAAAACTTTTTTAAAGATGACAATTGACATTGAAAATTTCAAAGATAAAAAGCAAAGGAAAAGACAGGCTTGCCACATTTTTAAAAAATCAATTTATGTCAAGAACACATTATAAATGAAATTAGAAAGGCTTGAGAAATATAAATCTGCCACATGACAATGGTATATTCTTAATAAATAGCTCTTAATATCACAAAAATGATCTATAACCCAATATAAAAATGGGTAAAAGAATGGAAGGGGCCAATAAATACATCCCACAAATGGCTGACCTTATTGGTAACAAAAGAAATTAAAATTATAGATTACCAATCCATAGGTATATAGATTATAGATTAACAAAAAAAAATTAAAATGACAGATTACCAAATTTGGGAAGCTTTTTAAGTAACACTGTCCAGTTCTGGTGCACAAGCAGGATGTGCAAGAATATTCCCAGTTCCAACACTGTCTGGAGCAGTCCTCCTTCACTCCCGTCTTCTCAATATGGCTTCAATCACCCTATTTAAAACTGCACCGCCATCCCCACTCCTCAATTCCCCTTATCTTCTACTTTTCCAACTAACTGCCTAACACACCACATAAGGTACTTACTATGTTCACTGTTTATTCTCTGTCCCAGGACCCCGAGTCATGACCTGAGCCGAAGGCAGCGGCTTAACCCACTGAGCCACCCAGGCGCCCCAAAGAGGTTTTTCTTTCACTGATGTACCAGAGGATGGAAAACTGCTAGGATATTGGAAGGTTAAAAAATTACTTGTTTTTTCGGGGCGTCTGGGTGGCTCAGTGGGTTTAAGCCTCTGCCTTCAGCTCAGGTCTTGATCTCAGAGTCCTGGGATCGAGCCCCACATCGGGCTCTCTGCTCGGTGGGGAGCCTGCTTCCTCCTCTCTCTCTGCCTGCTGCACTGCCTGCCTCTCTGCCTTCTTGTGATCTCTGTCTGTCAAATAAATAAATAAATAAAATCTTTAAAAAAAAAAAAAAATTACTTGTTTTTTCTTAAATACAAATTGAATTGAATTTGAATTGAATATGAAAATTCAATTAGTTAATTCCTAATTAAACTAGTTAATGTTTCTGGAGAAAACTCTGTTGACAACAAGAATGCAAAAACCTTTATTTATTTATATTTATTTATTCATTTGAGAGCAAGTGAGTGCAGGCACGAGCACAGGGTGAGGGTGAGAGGGAGAAGCAGACTTCCCACTGAGCAGGGAGCCCAAGGATGTGGGGGTTCATCCCAGAACCCTGAGATCATGACCTGAGCCAAAGGCAGACGCTTAACTGACTGAGCCACTCACGCACCCCAAATTTAAAAACCTTTAAAATCTACATACCAGTAATATAACTTCCAAGAATTTATCCTAAGTAAATAATCACTGATGTGAGCAATGGTTGTGATCCAAAAACTTATTTATTTTAGCTGTGAATTGTGAAAAACTGGAAACATACACTAGAACAATGAAAAGGATATGGAATATTTAGTGTTATGAAAAACATGCATGATAATGCTAGCTAGGGAAAAGTATACTCATGATTCCATTTTTGGATGTATATTTAGATATGCTTAATAGGAAATAAATACATGTGTATATATTGCTTAATAAGAGCTAAAATAAATTATGATACAACCAATTAATGGAATGATGGAATGCTAGATGAAGCTACTCAACTGTGCCCTAATACGGATTCATTTCTTCTGTTTTCTTTTTTTTTTTTTAAACTAGGTCTCATGCCCAGCATGAAGCCCGATGTAGGGCTTGAAATCACCACCATGAGAACAAGACCTGCAAGAACTGAATTGAGATCAAGAATCGGATGCTTAACTAGCTAAGCCACCCAGGTGTCCTGATACTGAACCATTTCTAAGCCTTAGTGAAAAAAGGCAGACTTTTAAAAAATAGTAAGGCTACACTATAAGGAAGTGATACAGAATCAATTTCCAAGGTACATTGTAAAGTGTAAAAAGCATCCAACCATTTAAAAAAAATTGTTTCAAGTTTATGTACTCTATTCTCTACTGAATAAAAATGTTAGAAATTTTCCACTATCTTTTCTTCTAAATTTTCAATGTAACAATTAAATCTTTTGGAAAACTAGGAAATAAAGCTGTCTCTCCTTTAACTGCATTGATCAGTGAGTGCTAAAACAAGCAAAAATCACTTTTCCAGTGCAAGTAATTTGACTACTAAATTCATAAAGTTCTTTAACTTCAAAGAAAGTAAAAACTACTGTCCCAACTAACTTCCTAAGCTAAGCAACAAAATTATTAAATATGAAATCCATTCTGGAATCATGTTTCATAAGAAATAATGTCAAAAGCAAACATAAAGGGTGTTACATTATAAAAGCTTATGACAAACAGATAAAGGCACACACCTATTGATATATACATTGAAATTACCAAAAAAACTTGAATGACCAAAGACAGAAAATTGTGCCCTTTTAGAAATATAGCCATGAGCCAGTAGGTGCTTAAACTTTAACCCAGGCATCCTGGAGGTACCTTATTTAGAAGCCCAAGTTTGCTCAGTTTCTACCTTGTCTGTCCCTCAGACACATCAGAAGGAACTGTCACTTGAGAGACAGCAATGGTTAGTACCAAGGGCTTTGGGATCCATGAGACCCAGGGTTGAATCCTGGCTTTACACTTTTCTATGGGAGTAATATGGAAAAATCTTAATTTCTTTATCTGTAAAGTAAAACAGAGATTATCATCCACTAGTTAATATTAGTAAATAAGAATACAATATCTGAGAAAGTGAAATGGAGGCAAAATTCTTCAAATAACAACTAAAAATCTCTAAAGTCAACCTGAAGGAAACACATGCTAGAGAGCACTGAGCTGGAAGGCAGGAGCCCTGGATCCCAGTTTTGACTCTGCTACAACCAGCTCCAGCTCCATGGAATATTATTTCATGTTATGTAGGTTCTAGTTTTAACATCTACAAAAATTAGGAGACTGAAATCCTTCCCACCTGTACTTCCAAAAGTCTCTAAAATTTTTCACTTAAATACTTAATTTTTGTAAATTCTTAATCAGTTTTCATCATGACTCAGCTACTAGTCATAACAATATATAAGACCATAGCCTTAATTAAATTATCCAAAGTCAGATTGCTATAAGTGGCAAAATTGCAATTCAAACCAGATTTGACTCACTCCAAAGATCAAATTTTTCTTTTTCCAAAGACCAAATTTTATGTCATCCTTCTTTAAAAAAATTTTTTTAGGGGCGCCTGGGTGGCTCAGTGGGTTAAGCCGCTGCCTTCGGCTCGGGTCATGATCTCGGGGTCCCGGGATCGAGTCCCGCATCGGGGCTCTCTGCTCAGCAGGGGGCCTGCTTCCTCCTCTCTCTCTCTCTGCCTACTTGTGATCTCTGTCTGTCAAATGAATAAATAAAACCTTTAAAAAAAATTAAAAAATAAATAAAAATAAAAATGAATTTTTTTAAAAACTTTATTTATTTGACAGACAGAGATCACAAGTAGGCAGAGAGGCAGGCAGAGAGTGGGGGGGGGGAGGGTAGCAGGCTCCCTGCTGAGCAGAGTCCAATGCAGGGCTCCATCTCAGGCCCCTGAGATCATGACCTAAGCCAAAGGCAGGGGCTTAACCCACTAAGCCATCCAGGTGAACCTTATGTCATGCTTCTTCCTCAGACCTTCTCCCTGACGAATCTGGTAACTAGCAGTTTGCCTTTGCAAAACAACTGGAAATCAGGAGTGCAGTCAGGAATCATGGAGCAGAGTCCAGTTACGGGAGTCAGGTGGGGCTTGAACTTCTGACACAGTACTCTAACCAAGTTAATTAGACATTTCAGCTACTTAAAAGAAGTCTGAAGAAACAAACAAACAAAAAATTAAAATTGTCAAGAAAAACTATTAACTGAAAACAAAAACAAAAATAAAGCATCTTTGGGGCCCCTGGGTGGCTCAGGTCATAATCCCGGGGTCCTGGGATTGAGCCAGTAAGTTGAGCTCTCTGCTTGGCAGAGAGCCTGCTTCCCTTTCTCTCTGCTACTTGTGATCTCTGTCAAATAACTAAATAAAATCTTTAAAAAAAAAAAAATTAAAAAAAAAGTATCTTTAAAACTGTAAGTAAATGAAGGCTCATTTACATTAAAGTTCAGGAGTTAAAGCTGTACAAGATCAAATAGTCAGTAAAATAACTGCTATGCTATTTAACTGCTTTTGTGCAAGTATACAAATAACAAATTATACACGAGTGAGTTAAGGAGTAACAGATAATCCAAAGCACATACATTCAGCTTTAGAAATAAAGCACATGGTCTAAATAGATAATCCAAAGTAATGAATATCTGGTACTAAAAATATATAATCCAGGGGTGCCTGGGTGGCTCAGGTGGTTAAGCAACTGCCTTGAACTCAGATCATGATCCCAGGGTTCTGGGATGGAGCCCCACATCAGGTTCCCTGCTTGGAGGGGGACCTGCTTCTCCCTCTCCTGCTCCTCATGCTTGTGCTCTCTCTGTCAAATAAATAAATAAAATCTTTAAAAATAAATAAAATTAAAAAAATTAAATTAAAATATATGATCAGGGTGCCTGGTTGGCTCAGTCCGTAGAGCACGTGACTTTTCATCTCAGGGTGGTGAGTTCAAGCCTGACACTAGGTGTGGAAACTACTTAAAAATAAATAAATAAATAAATAAATACACCCATCTATACTTTCCTCCCAAATTATAGGCTACTCAGGTTGATACAAAATTAATTTCTATGTGGAGAGAGGACAGATCTTTTCTAAACAGTACAGTACATAGTAAAATTATCATCTCCCCACATCAGCAGAAAAGATAACGTTTTATAACACATCTCAACATCTCCACAGGGACTAACAAAACTAAGGCACATACAAAAAAAAAAGAGTAACATTTAAATTCCCACTGCAGACAAGAACCAGGTTAGCTCCTCTGCTGCTTCCATTAAGCCAATGTGGGATTAAAAACTGGTTTTGAAATGATCCACACATGGATAATCAAGAGTCAAACAAACACATGTAGATAAACTCATATTTAAATGTGTAGGTTACCAAGCACTTTACGAAATAAAAAATTTCATAAGACAGTTGATAGAAATGGAACAAGAGGTGAGGTCACCTACCACTTTAGCTCTATTGATAGAAGTCATTATGTGCTCTTCTCAAACATCCGGGAGCCACCAAAAACCACAGAGACACACACCACATCTGGCAGTATCGTTCAGAAAGGTAACCCAGGAAAACCTCAGAAATGCTCGCTTCATCAGCTCAAGAAGAATGAAGCTGTACGCAACTCCACATAAGATCAAGTAAATGGAAAAGTGTCAAGAAAATAATGCATTTATTTTTCTCAACACAAACTGCCTAAAAGACAACTTCCAAGACACCGGGCAATTAAACGTCAGCCCCAGCTAAAAGTTCTTTCGGCTAAGCCTCACTGGCAGAAGCCCTCTACTGGGCGTTTCTAAGATGGGACCAACTTTTGTGTTTCCCACAGTGGCGCTAAACCACGGTTATGCATCCTGCTGATAAACCCGGACATGCGGCACTTTACACACCAAACCAGCCTCGCCGACACCCGTCACTACTGTTAGGCCCACTCCAGAAGGCAATGTGCACTAAGGGCGAGGACTTGAGGTTTTAAGAGGAGAGGAGCGGTAAGAGAAGCCGGTTGTATACACAGGGGTCTGCCCGCACGCTGCAGGGCCGGCGATGCGCCGAGCAGGCTCAGGAAGTTGGCTAACCCAGGGGAAAGCTCCGTGCCCTCCTCGGTAAGCTAGAGCGTGTGGCTGGCAGACCCAAATGCGGAAAATTCATTTAAGAACTCCCTTTCGGCCTACGGTGCAGACGTAGGAGTCCAGTTAAGACTCGGGGAAGCAGGTACGGAAGAAACCAACAGTCCACGAACTGATACTGATCAACCAGCTCCGCCGGGAGGCCCAAACTCGGGGAGCCGTGCCTCCTCTCCGGAGTTGGTGAGCTAAGGTACCGGGCGGGCTCTGGTCCTCCTCCAACAGCCCTTTCCAGCAGGTCCGGGGCTGCTAAGACCCAGGCCTGGCCCTCAGCAACATCGGCTCGGTTCCACAGGGTTCACTGAGTGCGACCCTCCAAGGCCACTCCGAGGCCATGTGGCCGGGGCCGCGCGGTGCCCAAACGCGGCGCACGTTCAAGAGGTGAAACCAGAGGAAAGGAGGTGCGGGAGGAAATCCAAAGAATGGGATGTTGGGGTACAAGACTCACTTCCTTTGGGCTTTGTCCTTCTTGGCCTTGGTCCTTTTCTTTCGGGCCTGGAGCGCAAGCACTGCAGGAGAGAGGGATGGATGAAGGGCGAATGTGGAGGAAAGGAGGCAACCAAGGTGAGGGTGGAGACCCAGCAGGGGCGCGAGGCCCGGGTGCGGGGCCCGCCTGAGGGGCGGCTCTGGGGCGAGCGCCGCGGCTTGGGCGAGGCGGCCGGCCGGGCGGCGGGCGGCCCACTGGGCGCAGAGGAGCGCCCAGGCGGGGTGCGCCGGCGGGGGCTCGGGCCGGGTCAGGGGGCCGGCGGGCGGGGGTCTGTCTGGTTCGCCGAGAGCCCGGCCCTGCAGCTGCCCCAAGGCGCGGGTCGGCCTGGCGGGGAACAAGGGGCGATGACTGCCGGCGCGGAAGGACGCCCCGGCTGAGGGGCGCGGACCCGCAGCCCAGAGGCGGGGGGTGAGGGGCGGCGCCACCTCAGAGGGGGGGCGCCGCACGCCCGGGGACCGGACTGCGGCGGTTAGGCGAAGCTCCAGTGCTGACTCGGGCCTCGCCCCGCCGGCCGTTGCCCCTCGTGGCGGAGGCCGCTCCACCGCTCACCTTTCCGCTCCATGGCGAGACCGGTAACCGCCAGGCGCCTGCGCACTCGAGTGGCGGTGACTCCCGCTCCCGCCGCGGCCCAAAACCAAGCCCGCGCACACCCCGCCCCCCAGGTCCCGCCCCCGCCCCCGCCCCACGACGGCGCGCGCCTGCGCGTTGAGCGCGGAGCCTACCACCTGCTTGCCAGGAGAGGGGGGGGATCTATAGAATCGGGGGCTGGGAGGAGGAAAGAACGCCGAGCGTGAATGCTAAAGAGGTGCTGAGAACCAGCTTGGAAGCCTGGCGGGGTCAGGTTCGTTCTCTCCGCAGGGCGGTTACCCCTGAGGAAAGGAGAAGAGCGTGGCTTTGAGGGTTCCCTGGGTGGTGGTGAGTCGGTGCTCTGCAGCCCACTGGAGTCCGCCTCAGTTTCCTGGTCTGTAGAATGGACTTAATCAGGCGTGTCCCAGTTTCTTTGCTGAACTCTTGTGAGGTTCAGTTCAGATACTATAGAAAGAAAATGAGAGCGGGCGAAATTACAAGTGAGAAAAGAAAGCTGGAGCAGCACCAAAAAGTGCCTGGAAAGAAGGAGCCTGTGAACTTACCTTCATTCTAAAAGTGAAGACCTTAAATAAATAAATTTTTAAAACGTGAAACCTTAAAACTGAATTTTCTCTTAAAGTTTCACGTTTATATGAAGGCTCTAAAGGAAGGAAGGGGAAGAATAAAATCAGTGTTTTCTCATTTTACCACTTTATCATCTTTTTAGTACATGATAAATATAGTTGTAGCATGTGTTTATACTTTTCTAAGTGCATTATTTCATTTGATATTTATGACAGCTTAAAAGCAAAATATTACCTCCACTAAGAAACTGAAAGTTGGAGGGATGTGCCCCCAATTTTGGGGGTCCTGATCCAGTGATTCCATCAGCGAACCCATATTGTAAGGCAAGGTTAGCAAAGATTTTCTGTAAAGGGCCATATAGTAAACATTAAGGCTTGTGGGCCATTAAGATCTCTCTCAGCTCTTCAAATCTGCCCCTGGAGTTCAAATGGAAAATAGAAAACAGGGGCTGTGTTCCAATAAACTTTGTTTATGGTCCCTGAAATTTGCATTTCATGTAATTTTCACATGTCATAAAATACTATTCTTCTGTTAATCTTTTTCAACTATTTCAATCATTCTTGGCTCAGGTATTAGTTTGCCAACCTCTGTTGTAAAGTACTAAAGCTGGACAGTGGGTAAGCTTTGAAGACCCTTGCCCTAGAAGAAGTTAGACTCTATGGGGGAAGACAGACAAGTAATTAACTGACTGAGAAAGGAAGATGAAAGTGTAATAGTACTACACAAGTGAAGCATGGGGGCTTGGGCGGGATTTTATTGAGCAAAATAAGTAATCAAATTCAGCCAGGGGAGGAGGCAGCTTTTGAACTGGATCTTGGGAAATGTGTAGGGTTTCCGTAGGTGGAGAAAGACATTAGGCATTCCTGCATGAGAAAATCAGTTGAGCAAAAAGGCACAGATTTGGAAACTTAAGGGTGGGGGCGGGGCTGGTAATGACTGAAGTGGATCCAGTGGAACGTGATGCCAGAAATGCAGGTTGGCTGAATTTGAAATTTAGGTAATTAATATCTATTGCATGGAACCTGAATGATAGCATTTCTGGACATATTGCAAAAGAGGATAGCACCTTGTTGGCCAAGGAAAACTGCATCCCAGTTTCCTCTCCACTCTACTTAAGAACAAAGGGAGAGTTGGGGCAGACAGTGAGGGTTCTGCTAGCTCATGAAAACCTCCAGTGATTTAGAAAAGACAGGAGAGCTGTGGTGGCTGATAAGAAATCCCAGAATTGGCAAAGTACTCTCCACAAGAAGGTAAACTCTATGAAGGTAGGAATCCTGTTTGGATTTTTCTTGAGGTATCCTTAGTGCCTAGCATAGTATCCAGCACCTAGGAGGTGCTTAAATATTTGTCTGATCAAAGAATAAATGATGTGCAGTTTATGAGAAAGTTCTGGACGAGAGGGAGAAAACACTGAGCCGGACAACGTGAAACTGTGCTAATAACCCAAATGCGATACTGCAGATTCATTAAGAAGGAAATAAGTTTGGGGCGCCTGGGTGGCTCAGTGGGTTAAAGCCTCTGCCTTCGGCTCAGCTCATGGTCTCAGGGTCCTGGGATCCAGCCCCACATCTGGCTCTCTGCTCAGCAGGGAGCCTGCTTCCTCCTCTCTCCCTGCCTGCCTCTCTGCCTACATGTAATCTCTGTCTATCAAATAAATAAAATCTTTAAAAAAAAAAGAAGGAAATAAGCTTAAATTGGCATGAATTCTTCATACCTATTCTGGCTTTGAGTGATCACTGCTTCTTTCCCTAAGAGCTTATTGCTTAATAACTCATTCGAGAATTTTTCCAGAGTCATTATCAAGTTCACTGGATTGAGTTCCCTCAATTGACCATTTCTCAGACCTTTTTTGTTTTTTTCCCCTTTCTCTCAGCATGTTCAGTTCTCCACACTTTTTCTAAAATCTGTATAGTTGTTCATCTGAGCTAGTCCCCCCCTCCCATTCTAAAGTAAGAAACTGCTCAGTCAGTTAAGCATCTGCCTTGGGCTCAGGTCATGATCCCCAGGTCCTGGAATGGAGTCCTGCATCAGGTTCCTTGCTCAGCTGCGAGCCTGCTTCTCCCTCGGCCTGTTGCTCCCCTTGCTTGTGCTGTTTCTGACAAATAAAATTTAAAAAAAAAAGAAAGAAAGAAAACCCCAGATGAACATAGGAGGAAAAAAAAAAAAAAAAGAAGAAAGGCAAACCAGGAAACAGACTCTTAATTATAGAGAACAAACAAAGTTACTGAAGAGGAGGTGGGCAGGGGGTTTGGTTAGGTGGGTAATGGGTGATAAGAAGTATACTTGTGATGAGCCCTGGGTATCGTATGTAAGTGATGAACTACTGAAATCTACATCTGGAACTGATATTACACTGTATTTTAACTAACTGGGATTTAAATAAAAACTTGAAGAAATAAAAAAATAAATAAAGCCTCTGCCTTTTTTGTGCTTCTTACTTTAAACATAACTTTAAAAATCACTCCCCACCCTCTCATCCCCAATTTTACAGGGCTTGTCCCATTCTGGATTTCATCGTTCCTCTTCAAGTGGTGAAGCATGCATATCTCTCTTGCACAACTGTTTTTCTCAAGTTCTTTTAAAAGTAGAATTATTTGGAAAACTGTTCAGGAGCAGTGTCAGAATATAATTTCTGAAAAGATCCCATTCCCTGTGAGCTAATTTATTTATTTATTTTTATAATTTTTAAAAAAGATTTTATTTATTTATTTGACAGACAGAGATCACAAGTAGGCAGAGAGGGAGGCAGAGAGAGGAGGAAGCAGGCTCCCCGCTGAGCAGAGTCTGATGCAGGGCTCCATCCCAGGACCCGGGATCATGACCTGAGCCGAAGGCAGAGGTTTTAACCCACTGAGCCCCCCCAGGTGCCCCATGTGAGCTAATTTATTAAGACTTCCCTGGGACAGTCCCCTAATGCTTCTTGGAAGTTTCTGAAATTTGATCACCTAAAGTTTAGGACACATGTTTCATCAAACCCAACATTCTCTGCTTTGGTTACCACAAACTCTTAACACTTTGTCCTAAGTTTTGATCTGAATTAAATAAAAAAATATCATTTACCTTTTATGGCTTCCCTTTTGTCTTGTGAGGTGAAATGGACAGCAGAACAAAATGAATATATATCGGATGCTTTACTTTTCAGATTCCCAGTAGATGTCTGCACAATTGAATAACCCCAAAAGAATTTTTTGTGAAGTTATATTGAGAAAACAATTTTATCCTAGGTTGGAGTTTCAAGAAACACATGGCACATTCAACAGAAAAATTGAAGATAACTGAATGAAGGGATTGAGGTGTGGGTAGGGTTAAGGGAAACCAAGAAGGAATGGTGAGGCATCCAAGGACTATCAATGTGGGAGTCCTTACTACCCCTAGGCCTGAAAGGACAAGGGGTAGAGATGTTAACCAGAACCCCGTAATACCTTGTATTAGTCTGCTTAGGGTTACCATAACAAAGTATCACAAATTCTGTGGTTTAAACAACAGCAATTTATTGTCTCGTGGTTCTGAAGGCTAGAAATCCAGGTGTCAGCAGGGGTGGTTCCTTCTGGGGCCCGTGAGGGAAGGATCTGTCCTCTTTCCTTGGCTTGTAGAGGATTCTGTGCCTCTTTATATTTTCTTCCTTCTATGTGTGTCTCAGTCTGTGTCCAAATTTCCCCTTTTCATAAGGACATCTGTCATAATGGATTACGACGCATTCTAATGATCTCCTTTAACTTCTAATTCTTCTAATTTCTCTTTATTTTTTAAAAAAATTTATTTATTTGTCAGAGAGAGAACAAGAGCACAAGCAGAGGGAGCAACAAGCTGAGGGAGAAGCAGGATCCCTGCTGAGCAAGGAGCCTGATGTAGGACTTGATCCTAGGACCCCAAGATCATGACCTGAGCTCAAGGTGGCCACCCCCGGTGTCCCTCTCTTTAACTTTAACCTTTGTAAAGATCCTATGTCCAAATAAGGTCACTTTCTGAAGTACTGGGGGTTAACACTCCAATATATCTTATATTGGTGGGAGGGGGTGGAGGGGACACAATCCAACCCCTATCAGAATTGTAGTGATAAGAAAGATCTGCTGGATGGCAGCTGTGCCCTTTGATAAAAGGACACAACCACTGTCCGGCAGGGAATTAAATGCCCAATTTCTTACTCCTCTCATCCTCTCAGGCCATCTAGTGCCCCTCACTGAATGAACAAACTGGAAGTAAGAAGGCAAGGGTGCATGGGTGATGCGGTCCGAGCAACCCAACCTCCCAGGGCACAAAGAGGGTGGAGAAGGGTGGAGGGTTCATCTGGAGGGGCAAACAGACTATCCAGCACAGCCTGTCTGGGAAGTCTACAGGATACACCCAAAGTGGCTAGCACTTTTCAAGCAAATAAGCCAGCCTTTTGGACTCCCTGGAAAGGCTTGAGAACAGAAGCTGCTTGGAGATAACCCCCTTTTTGGCTCCCCCCCCTTCTTCCTCCTTTATAAAGCTTAAGCTTCAAAAAGAAATAGTGCTGGAGTAAAGGGTTGGGGAGAGTAGGGAGAAGAGATAAAAGAATAAAAACCTTGGCTTGGTGGAATGGGAAACTAAGTAAGTTCTTTGAGGTCTCAGCTCTCTGTCCTTTTGGATCTCTGCCAACAGCAGGAAAGTTGAGAGAGAAAGGAGATTCTCTAGCAATGGGCAGGTCCCAGACACTGGGGGTTCTAGTGGTAGGGAGAGCCCTTGCTCTGCTCCCTGCGTGCTCAGGGAGACAGCAGGTGTTGTAAACTGAAATGAGCTGATCATGTCCAACTCTGCATTCTTTTTTGTCGGTAACCATACCTGCCAGAGAAGTCGAAAGCAATGAGGAGTTGCCAGCTTCTCATCTTCACTCCCAAAATATAAAGAAAAATGTTGCACACTAAAACCGGCCACACACATGCAACCTTTGTTAAACATTGATTAGCAGGCAGGCACAAAACAGCTCCTATGACTGTGTAAGCTCTTTGATGTCTCTCTGGCCTTTTGGATGCTCTGGCCATTGCAAGAATGTTTTACTCAAGGTGGGATAACAGTATCACCGAGGCAGGACTCTGTCACCCGCAGAGCTGGCAGCAGGGAACCAGAGATGGAGTCTCCTTTATAATTTGTTATGCTGTTCCAATCCTGATCAACACCAGAGGCATCATCGGAAGCAGGTTTCCACTCGTGAAATGCGTTGCCTATTAATTTGTGTAATGGATGTTATTAAAAAAAAAAAAAAGCTGCCGTTGGCGGAATTTGCATTAATCAATGACCCTGAACTCCTTTGTCGAAGCTGCCTTGTGATCAGAATGTTTACAAACCACTCCTGACATGGGAATCACAGATTAGAATGTAAGCCGCACCTGGATGTTAACTGTAAGTAACTAGCACCTACAAGTGTTATCCGGTCTTTGTCAGAAGTTTTCATATGCCCAATTATTTTATTTTGAAAAAATGGATTTGTTTCTTGAAAAATGCCAATTGAAGAAAAAAAATGTGGAAGTCCAACACTAGAGGAATGGTTACCAAAGTTTTATAGCACATCCCCTCTAGGTGAGTTGACGAAACAGGGACCTAGGGACTCCTTTTTAAGGTTCTGTTAAGTACCAGAAGAACCACCTAGAAGGTCTATCTAGAGATGGATCTAGAGGATCGATCTTTCCTTGATAACCTGGGGGAATCCTGAATTTTTTTTTTTTTAAAGATTTTATTTATTTATTTCAGAGAGAGAAAGGGAGAGCATGAGAGGGAAGAAGGTCAGAGGGAGAAGCAGACTCTCCGTGGAGCTGGAAGCCCGATGTGGGACTCCATCCTGGAACTCCAGGATCATGAGCTGAGCCAAAGGCTGTTGCTTAACCAACTGAGCCACCCAGGTGCCCCCAAAATATTTTAAGGCAAATTATAAACATCATGAGGTGGAAGCCAGGACAAGGTGCTCTGTTATACTAAATATGTTCAAGGGGTGATGAAGACTTGGACCAGAAAAACAATGGACTGGAGCTCAAAGTATTTCCCCTATTTTCTGAGCAGTTCATAAACCTCCCAGGCTCTTATGGGACCCCAGGGAGAGGGAGTACATAATGACAGGTATTTAATTTCTCCAGCTTGGTCCCAGGATGAGACCGAAGGCAGGTAGGAAATACATAGAAATGGCTTACACAGTTGAATTCTGATTTCAACCTGCTGTGCAATGTTGAATCTGTTTTGCTTTTCCTTCTTTCTGTCTACCATGCTCCCCCTCGTGATGAACATTTATTGAGGACTCACTCACCTTTAGACCAGGGCTATGAGAAGGAGAGAAGGAAAAAACCAACGCCTTGCCCTATGGGACTTAATAGCTAACTCATGGAATAATTACTGTTTACTAGACACTATTGTCCCTCAGCTGTCACACACTACCAAATAGGCGTTATTATCATCATCCGTGGCAGATAAGGAAACTGAGGCAGAGCCAAGGTCATCCAAGCTAGTCAGAGGAGGGGTTTTGAATCTGGGCAGTAGGGCTCTTGAATCCACACTCTTGGCCACACACCCGTGTGTGTATATCACCTGTCTCATTTAGTGGGGGATGGACATATAGATAAATAATTCACACAGTGTATAATGGTAGAAGCACAGGGTACCATGGGAACACACACAACAAGGCCCACTTAGCTCAGGGTCTGAAGAACGGTGTCTTTCCTGAATGAGATGACACCTGGACAGTGTTGGGGATCATGAATATGTGTCAGCTGGGAATAGAAGAGAGTGGAAAGGAAACTCCAGATAAGACAGCACGGTGTTGGGGAGTGGAGCAGGGGAGGCATAGACACTATAGAATCACTGGGGAGAATGAAATGCAAGGGGGGAGATGGGAGAGAGTTTGTTCCTCAGATACTTGTTGGGCCTCTTCTATGGGTAGGACTACAGCAAGGATAGAGCCTCTGAGGAGCTTGAACTTGAACTTTCAAACATTTTGCTCCCTTACCCACTGAAATAACTTTTAAACTACCACCATGCAGAACATTTAACGGACTAGAAACAGAAGGGTACTTTCTCAATCTGATAAAAATCATCTATGAAAACCCCACAGCTAACATCATATTTAATAGTAAGAGATTGAATGTCTTACTATTAGGGGACAAGACTGTCCCCTAGGATCAGGGATAAGACAAGGATGTCCATTCTCACTCCTTCTATTCCGTAGTATACTAGAAGTATCAGCCAGGGTCACTAGGCAAGAAAATGAGGTAAGAGCATACCAATTGCAAAGGAAATTGATACTTTGAAATAAAAGTGTTACATCAGCTTTGAATGTCAATCTGATACCCACCAACACTCATTAATATATGTGTGGGAGGCTGCAATAAGGCTTGAGAGGAGGACCAAGCCAGGCCCTGACTTTGCCTCATTTAAAGTCCGAATAACCTAACAAAAGGTTTAAGACAGGAAAAGTTGAGTAGCACTGAGAAAGGGTCTGTGCTATGTGTTGTGTGCTCGCCTACGTGACTTCCCACATGCTTGCTAAACAGATGAGAACAATTTGGTTGGGGTCATAAGTTCGTTGCTGGTCCTTGCTGCCCTAGTACAGCCCATAAATTACTTTCAGGTTTGCTGTATCAATACAGAACAATCATACTGGCATCAGCCATTTGGCATCACGAGGTCTGCTTATAGTTAAATGTGAAACTTATTATGGGAACGTGTGGTTGTTTAACTAGACACAGATGTATTACTTCTCCTATTATCACTATTTATATGGCCTTAATGCTTTGAATAAACTTAGCACTGTTGGACATCCTCCTCAGTGCTCCTCCTGCTCCCATCTCTCTGCTTCTCGAGTTCTTTTCTTCATCCTCTTACCCTCACATTCCTGGTTGATTTGTCGCGCCAGCCGTGACATATATGTAAAAAAAAAAGGAAAATCACTTTGTTAACTACAAGAAAGTTTACATTGTTCCTTTGTCTCCTTGAAGTTGTGTTTCTAGTCCATTTTACTGTCACAGAAATTTATTCTCAAGTGATGTCATTTTATGCTTTCAAGTATTTATTGAAAGATGAGAATAAGGGTGCCTGGGTGGCTCAGTGGATTAAAGCCTCTGACTTCAGCTGGGTCATGATCCCAGGGTCCTGGGATAGAGCCCTGCATCGGGCTCTCTGCTCAACAGGGAGCCTGCTTCCTCCTCTCTCTGTGCCTGCCTCTCTGCCTACTTGTGATCTCTGTCTGTCAAATAAATAAATAAAATCTTAAAAAAAAAAAAAAAAGAAAGTTGAAAATAGAGCTACCCTATGACCCAGCAATTGCATTACTGGGTATTTACCCCAAAGATACAAATGTAATAATCTGAAGGGGCACCTGCACCCCAATGTTCATAGCAGCAGTGTCCACAATAGCAAAACTATGGAAAGAGCCCAGATGTCCATTGACAGATGAATGGATAAAGAAGACGTGGTGTATATATACAATGGAATATTTCTTGGCCATCGAAAAGAATGAAATCTTGCCATTGACAATGACGTGACTGGAACTAGAGGGAATTATGCTAAGTGAAATAAGTCAATCAGAGAAACAATTATCATATGATCTCACTCATAGGCAGAATTTAAGAAACAAGGCAGAGGAGCATAGGGGAAGGGAGGGAAAAATAAAACAGATGAAATCAGAGAGGGAGATAAACCATAAGAGACTCTTAGCTATGGAGAACAAACTGAAGGTTGCTGGAGGGGAAGTAGGTGGCGGGGGGTTGGGTAACTGAGTGATCGACATTAAGGAGGGCACATGATGTAATGAGCACTGGGTGATACATATAACTGATGAGTCACTGACCTCTACCACTGAAACAATAAATTATATAATAAACTATATGTTAATTAATTGAATTTAAATGAAAGAAAAGGGAGGTATGAGTCAGGAATAAAATCTCACCTGTGGGGCACCTGGGTGGCTCAATGGGTTAAAGCCTCTGACTTCAGCTCAGGTCATGATCCCAGTGTCCTGGGATCGAGCCTCGCATCGGGCTCTCTGCTTGCCAGGGAGCCTACTTCCACATCTCTCTCTCTGCCTGCCTCTCTGCCTACTTGTGATCTCTGTCTGTCAAATAAATAAGTAAATATCTTAAAAAAAGAATCTCACCTGGACAATAAAAGAACTATAAAATATTGGAGTTGGAAATAAATTCCAAATGATTTACAATGAGAAAAAAAAGGTCTTTATTGATCATCCCATCATATTTCTCTACCACATAAATGTGCATTTACATTGAAATTTAATTTAAAAAAATTTTTCTTAAAATATTTTACTTATTTTAGAGAGAGAGAACATGAGTGAGAGAGAACGGAAGAGAAAATCTGAAGCAGACTGAACTGAGTGCAGAGCCTGATGCAGGACTTGATCCCACAATCTCGTGACCTGAGCCTAAAGCAAGAGTCAGACCCTTAACCAACTGAGCCACCCAGGTATTCCTGAAATTTAATTTCTAAAAACATTTCCTGAGATCACAATCTTCTAAAAACTTTCTTACTTGTTGTTACAAGTATTCTTATTGCAGGATTAATAAAAAAACATATGATGTAATTTCCTGATAAATAAAATGTTGTTGCAAATGCATCTCAGTAGAACAGTAGGTGATTTTTCTCGACAAGTCCTGCATCATTCCATTTGTACTTCTTTTAGTAGTGGTCAAGAAAACTGGCCCATATGAAACCAGTAGATGGGAATAGAAAGAGTTCTGCTATAGTAATAGAATGCTCAGAGTTCTTTTGGAACTCTTTTCAAATAATTTGCCAAAGATCATGCAGTAATCGCCACCAAAGCTTATTTTAATCCCTCATCAGCTGACAATTTCAGGAGGTCCTTATTCAATTTTGTCAAAATCAAATAATGGGAAACCATCTGACTTGCAGAAAGATGTGTTACCCAGTCATTCAAGTATTTAGTTTCTCAACCCAGACACCAGCATTTCAATATGACCCTTTGTTTGGACCCCTGAAAGGAAGTCAGTGTCTGGGACAAAGGTTGCCAGGTACTAGGGGGCTTGTGTTTTTCCATGAGAATTTACAACACGTAAAGTCCTTCTTTTCTAATAAAAGAAAAATACACCTGTCTGAATTAATCCTTGCAAAATGCCCTTTTCCTCCTGGCTCAGATTTAGCTCCAAAATGGCATTTGATTACATAGCATGCAGGCCCTGTGAAACCACACTCAACATTTTTTGATACATTTGATCTGTACTTGGCTTCTACAGAGGATAAAGTAGATAAAGGTAGAGGGAGAAGGTGGCCTAGTATTGGGGAAGGGGTTGACACTCCTCCCAATGCACAAATACATACACTGAAGCCGCTGCACAGGGTAATTCTTTATATTAACTGGGAACAAAGTTATTACCTCATGGAACGCCTGAAACAAGTGGGAACCATTTTGCCATTTCACAAGCTAGTTGTGACTCAGAAGAGGACACAACCAACCTGTCTTGCGGTCACGTAGGCAGAAAGGACGTCAGGTATCTGGAGGCACCTGTGCCCATGTTAACCGACTGGGAGCTTGGGAAGTCTATCCACCCACTGATTACATACACTGCCTCAAGTCTGATTTGCTTCCGACTACAGGAAATCCCCGTTGCTGGGGAGCGATGGGCCACTACAAAGTGAAAGCCCTTCTTGAAGGGAAGGTTGCCGGAACATTTTTGTTCAGGGACTCTGCACAAGAGGACTACCTCTTCTCTGTAGCTTCTGCCCCTATGGCAGATCCCTTCGTGCCCAGATTGAGCAGCGGAAACACAGTTTTGATGCTAATGACCTGTGTATGTTTCGCGCCCCTGCTGTAACAGGACGCTTGGAACATTTAAAAGATCCAAGTTCTTGCATGTATTTTGAACCACTGTTTCCTGTATCACCAGACAGGACTTTCCCTTTCAGCCTGCCATTATCTGCCATGCAGTAATCCGCAGACGAACTACATGTAATGGAATTGATGGGCTTCCTTTATCATTAATGTTACAGAATTTTAAAAAGAGTATCCTTATAGGAGCGCCTGGGGAACCCCGTGGGTTGAGTGTCAGACTCTTGGTTTTGGCTCAGGTCCTGATCTCAGTGTCCTGAGATTGAGCCCTCGGCAGGCTCTGGCTCTGTGCCCAGCGGTGTCTGCTACAAATTCTCTCTTCTACTCCCTGTATCACTCCCCTGCTTGCACTCAATACATCTTAAAAAAAAAAAAAAAAAAAAAAAAGGAGGGGGCACCTCGGTGGCTGAGTGGGTTAAAGCCTCTGCCTTTGGCTCAGCTCATGATCCCAGGGTCATGGGATCGAGCCCCGCATCTGGCTCTCTGCTCAGCGGGGAGCCTGCTTCCTCCTTTCTCTCTGCCTGTCTCTCTGCCTGCTTGTGATCGCTGTCAAATAAGTAAAAAAAATCTTAAAAAAAAAAACCAACCCAATTCTTAAAAAAAAAAAAAAAAAGTATCATTATAAACAAAAAGTTAAGAGAGAACTCTGCTGTTCTCAAAGGGCATTAACTAGATCCACTTTTCTGTGCCCCAGAGAGTCTACCGACAATAAGCACACATATCACCTTTAGGCTTTTTCAGCACAATATATAAGCATAGTGTGAGTATCTGCCAGATGTGACCTGCTGTTACTTAGATAAGTGTGGTGCCTATTGAGACAACAGAGGAGCTACAGGTACAAGCATTCAGTAGGGCTACAAAAATATTTTGCCGATTTAACTAACAGTTTGGTTTTTAATGTTTGTGGTAGTTGAGTGAGGTAATTCCGGGACATTTGCGAAGAAGAATTCTATTTCTTACCGAAGAGTGAATTATTAATATTGGAGGAGTGTTTCAACGGAATGACTCATTTTTAAGTTTGTTTTATTAAGAATTTTTCTATAAACTTTTGAAAGCAGCGCTGCTTGGAGTTCTGTAAATTAAGCACTGGAAGTCTAAAAAATAATAAACCATCTTCCTTTTAGAAAAAGTGCAGTTTTCTGGCCACAAGGGCATAGTAGAGTTCATTTACATGTTGGTATAGTTTATGTTTGGTCTCCCTGCCTGTTCTGCAAAAGGTACTGTTTATAAACCAGGTTTTATAAATAATAGTTCTAAAATTTCAGATTTATTAAGTTGGTAGTAAAATTGTATTGATAGGTTAGGTATGAATAGTTGAGTGAGTGCTTTAACTCAAAACAGACATTTGAGACCCCATTGCTGCTCCGAGCCACTTACGCCAGCCAGCCTCGGCCAACCCCACCATGGTGTTCTTTGACATCACTGGTTAGGGTGAGCCTTTGGGCCCTGTCTCCTTTGAGCTGTTGGCAGACAACTTTTGGGCTCTGAGCACTGGGGAGAAAGGATGTGGTTATAAAGTTTCCTGCTTTCACAGGACAGTTCAGGGATTATTGGGCCGGGGTGGTGACTTCATGGCCATAATGGCCCTGGCAGGGAGTGCATCTATGGGGAGAAATTTGATGATGAGAATTTCTTCATAAGCTCGTGGGTCCTGGCATCTTGTCCAGGGCGAATGCTGGACCCCAACACAAACACTTTCCAGTTTTTCTTCTGCACTGCCTACACTGAGTGGCTGGAAGGCAAGTCGTAATCTTTGGCAAGGTGGAAGAGGGCAGGAACATCATCATGGAAGCCACGGTGAGCTTTGTTTGGGTCCAGAATGGCAAGACCAGCAAGAAGATCACCTTTGCAGACTGCGGACAAATCTAATACATTTGACTTGTGTTTTCTCTTAAATACCAGACCATTCCTTCTATAGCTCAGGAGTGCACCCTTCACTCCCATCTGCTCGAAATATCCGATAATCTTTGTGCTCTCACTGCAGTTCTATGGGTTTCATGTTTTCCTTGCTCCCCTCCAATTCCTTGCTGAATTAAGTTTATGATTATGAAATAAAAACTAAACAACAATAAGACACACAAAAAACCCAGACATTTGGAATAGCTGCTGCAATGTAATTCTGTGTGTGATTTTTTTTTTTTTTAAGATTTATTTACGAGAGAGAGAGAAGGAGTGGGGAGTAGGAACAGAAGCAGAGGGACAAGCAGACTCTGCAGTTGAGCATGAGTCCAACTAAGGGTTGGATATCGATCTCAGGACCTTGAGATCATGACCTGAGTCAAATTAAGAGTCAGACGATCATCTGCACCACCCAGGCACAACCCCCGCCCCCAGTGTGTGACTTTTAAGTTGACATGTGCAGTCTAATCATTGATTCCCATCCTGAGCTCCTATTCCCACGATGAGTTTATGAATCAAGACGAAAGTGAGACTAGAAGATGGCCAAACAAGTCAGATAATAGTAATGACAGTGGCCACTGATGTTGAGATTATTGTTAAACTGTAATTAATAATTTGGATGGCAATATTTCTCTTTGCTATAAACTCTCATAGCCAAGTTGCTTAAGTACAATCTAAGAACTTCAGTACAGTTAATTTTTCAGAGAAAATCTGAAATCTAAATTGCAGATTTAAAGGCACTCTATGCCCTATGACCCAGCAATTGCACTACTGGGTATTTACCCTAAAGATACAAACGTAGTGATCCAAAGGGGCACGTGCACCCAAATGTTTATAGCAGCAATGTCTACAATAGTCAAACTATGGAAAGAACCTAGATGTCTATCAACAGATGAATGGATCAAGAAGATGTGGTATATATACACAATGGAATACTATGCAGCCATCAAAAGAAATGAAATCTTGCTATTTGCGACAACATGGATGGAACTAGAGCGTATCATGCTTAGCGAAATAAGTCAAACGGAGAAAGACAACTATCATATGATCTCCTTGATATGAGGAAGTGGAGATGCAACATGGGGAGTTAAGGAGGTAGGAGAAGAATAAATGAAATAAGATGGGATTGGGAGGGAGACAAACCATAAGTTACTCGTAATCTCACAAAACAAACTGAGGGTTGCTGGGGCGGGGGTTCGGAGAGGGGGTGGGGTTATGGACATTGGGGAGGGTATGTGCTGGGGTGAGTCCTGTGAAGTGTGTAAACCTGGCGATTCACAGACCTGTACCCCGGGGATAAAAATATATTATATGTTTATAAAAAATTAAAATAAATAAATAATTTAAAAAGGCACTCTATATTCATTGTATCTGTAAATAAGTTTACTTAGCCCCTTTCTGTCACTTAGAATAGTATGCAATACTACCTGAGTGAGTTAATTTGGAAGTAATATCAAGCTCTAATGTTTGCTTAGTATTGAACTGAATTTACAGTTCTGTCCTAGATATTTTTCACTAAAGTGGTTGGATCCATTCTTGTGTGTTTTTGTTAATGTGCTCAAAACTACTGGTGGGTGCTTCTTGGTTTCCTAACTTGCTGCTGCAAAATGCTATTTTTTACATCCCTAAGGCTATAGCCAAGGCTACAAAAAAGAAAAGCTATATTTGTATATAACACTAACCCTTTGAATGCTAATGTATATTCCTACTTAATTGACCATGTAATGGCTGTTCTTCTGTACCAAGAAAGTATGTTTAGTATTTTTGTAAAAAAACAGAAACCAACCAACGGACCAAAACTAAAATTCTTTCCCGATGTTCCCAGCAGAGGGCGATGTAGAGTCCTGCCTCACGCTTTGCCCTGCAGCAACTTCGAACAGGGGAAACAGTGTATTTAGCATTATTGTCATTGGGTTGTATGCTGTCTCCTCCTCTTGCCTAAGATTTCCTTCAGAGGAGAGAGTCATTCTATTAAAAGCCGGACAAGCACAAGACTCAGCGATTGGCAAGCCCTCAAATGTTCCCTAAGTGAAAAAAAATCTGGAGATAAACGCGGACACCACAGATTGGCCCAGGACAACTTGCCCTGAGACTGGAGGTGCAGCCATGACCCAATGCTTCCTAAGAAAAGAAGGTCAGAGAATGGTCATGGTCATAGAGTCTGTCTCCTGGCTGGTAGTTCCTTGGCTTATTTATTCTGAAGAAAGAGTTCTAGAAAACTTGCTGGCCCTGGGAGCTGCCTAGAGGGCTGGGGCCAGATGTGGGCTGCTGGCAGCACTTTCCAGGTTATCAATGAACCTGAGAACAAGAAAAGCATGTTAGCATGGGTTATTATCTTTTAGATTTAATCAAAGTACTCCCTAATCTGTTGAAGTTTTAGAAAGTTCTATAATGTTGGGAGGGGAGAATCCTTCCATTACCCCGAGAAAGCTCATGCTCCCTAGTAAAACAAACGAAGCACCCCAGAATGCAACAGAATTTGTCTCTGGGGAATATAAGTCTAAGGGACTGTTTTCCCCCTGATTTTTTATATTTTGTAGATTTTTGTTTAAAAGCTAGTATTATTCTTATAATGAAAAACCTTAGCAAACTTCTATCATGAGCTCAAAAAAGTCTCCACCTGCAGATTTATAAAATAACACAAATTCTTTAAACCATGAGGCTCCTTTGACTATGTTTTCTTTTTTTAAATAGAGAGTTATTTTTTTATTTATTTGACAGATGGAGATCACAAGTAGGCAGAGAAGCAGGCAGAAAGAGAGGAGGAAGCAAGCTCCCCACCGGAGCGGAGAGCCCGATGTGGGGCTCCTGTGGGGCTTGATGTGGGGCTTGATGTGGGGCTTGATCCCAGGACCCTGGGATCATGACCTGAGCCGAAGGCAAAGGCTTTAACCCACCGAGCCACCCAGGCGCCCCATCCTTTGACTATGTTAAATCCAGTATTCAGAGCATTGGGTATATTTAGAAAGATTTTGTCTAAGTTTAGGGGAAAAGTTAGCCCTAGACTAAATGCTACTCTGGTCTCACCTAACAAAGCATAATTGATGCTTAAAGTGATCAAAATGTTTTTGAGTCACTTAACCACATCCCAGAACAAAGGTCAAGAATGTTTAGAGGAATACAATCACATCTCATGCTCCAAAAGGTAAAATTTACAGTATCTAACACGATTGGTCCACTATCTAATAAAAGTTAATTCATATGCAAAGAGGCAAAAAATATGACCCTTAAAGAGAAGAAAAAATCAACCAACTGAAACAACCCAGAAAGTATCTTGTAGGATTAGTAGAAAAGAACATAAAAACAACTATAACTATATTCAGTATGCTTAAGACACTAGAGGAAAGGTTAAATATGTTAAGTAAAGATATGAAGACATAAAAGGAGAACAACATTGAACTTCTAGAAATGAAAAAATTTACTGTATGGGAGTAACAGTTGAGTAGACATTGTAGAAGGCAAAAAACCAAACAAACAACCTGTGAACCCAAAGATATAACTACAGAAGCTATCCAAAATGAAATACAGAAAGAAAGAATAAAGAAAATAAATAGAAAAGGGGAAAACCAAAACCCCAAATCCAGAGTATCAGTTTGCTATAGGACGATTTCAAGTGGACTAACACATGTTAGTGGAGTTCCTGGAGAAGAAGGGAGAGGGACAGTAAATATTTCAAGAAAAATGAACAAGTTTTATAAATTTGATGAAAAGTATAAACCAAAAGATCCCTGAAGCTCAATGAACCAAAAGCAGGAAAAAAAAAAAGAAGAAAACTACACCAGGGCTGCCTGGCTGGCTCAGTAGGTAGAGCATGTGACTTGTGGGGTTGTGAGTTCAAGCCCCACAATGTGTGTAGAGATTATGTAAAAATAATATCTTAAACAAACAACTCCCAACTATTCCAAATAACATTTTAATCAAATTGCTTAAAAGCAGCAATAAAGAACAAATTCTTTTTTTTTTTTTTAAGATTTTATTTATTTATTTGACAGAGAGAGATCAAAACTAGGCAGAGAGGCAGGCAGAGAGAGAGGGGAAGCAGGCTTCCTGCTGAGCAGAGAGCCTGATGCGTGGCTCAATCCCAGGACCCTGGAATTATGACCTGAGTCCAAGGTAGTCGCTTAACCAACTGAGCCACCCAGGCATCCCACATTTGTAAGGTTCTTAAAGATGAAGTCAGACTATTACTTGAAGGTAGACTGTGATAAGTTAAATATGCATACTATAAACCCTATAGCAACCTCTACTATAACCCAACAAAGAGTTGTAGCTAACAACCCAACAAAAAGGATAAAACTGAATCACTGAAAATATTCACTTAATCCAGAAGGAGGCAGAAAAAGGAAAAATGGAACAAAGAACAAATGATACAAATAAAGAACAAATAACAAGATGATAGATTCAAACTTAATCATACCATTAATCACATTACATGTAAATAGTCTAAATACCCCAAATAAAGATGTGAGATTTTTCAGACAGAGAAAAGAACAAGACTAAATTATATGCTGCCGACAAGAAAACCGCTTTAAATGAAAAGGTACAAATATGTTAAAAATAAAAGGATAGAGAGAAGATTTACCATGGTAACACTATTCTAAAGAAAGCTGTAACAGCAATAATAATATTAAACAAAGTAAATTTCTGAGCAAAAATATCACCAGGCACAAAGAGTGCCATTTCATAAGGAATGAATGTGTCCCTTCATCAAGAAGACATAACAAAGCTAAATATTAAGCACTTAAGAACAGAGTGTCAAAATGCATGTTAAACAAAATTAGCAGAATGTGAAGAAAAATAGACCAACCTATAATTAGAGTTGGAGGTTTTTTCTTTTTCTTTTTTTTAAATATTACTTTAAGTAATCTCTATACCCACCGTGGGGCTTGAACTTACAACTCTGAGATCAAGAGTCAAATGCCTTTCCAATTGAGAAAGCCAGGTGCCCCAGTAGCTGGAGTTTTCAATACCCCTCTCCCGGTATTGATAGAACAAATGGACAGGAAATCAGTAATGCTTTAGAAGATTTGAATAACACTATCAACCAACTTGACCTTATGGACATTCATGAAATAGTCTTCTCAGCAACAGCAGAATACACATTCTTTTTAAGTGCATGTGGACCATTTGCCAAGATGGACCTTTTTTGTATCATTGAACAAGTCTCAAAAAATTTTAAAGGCATCAAATCATGAAAAGTATGCTCTCTTACCACAAAGAAGTTAGAAATAAATGAAAGGTATCTAGAAAATCCCCCAAATATCTGAAAACTAAATAACACACTTCTAGATAATCCAGGGCTCAAAGAAAAAATCAAGAGTGAAATCATAAAGTATTTTGAACTGAATAAAACCATAACATATTAAAATTTGTGGAATGTTGTTAAAGCAGTATGTGGATGGAAATTTACAGCATTCTTTTTTTTTTTTTTGAGATTTTATTTATTTATTTGACATAGAAAGCGAGAGAGCACAAGCAGGCAGAGCAGCAGAGAGAGAGGGAGAAGTAGGTTCTCCTGAGCAGGGAACCTGATGCAGAGCTCAATCCCAGGACCCTGGGATTGTGACCCAAGCTGAGGGCAGTAGCTTAACCAACTGAGCTACCCAGGTGCCCTGATTTATAGCATTCTAACAACAGTATTAAAAAGAAGAAAGGTCTCAAGTCAATGACCTCAACTTCCACATTAAGAATCTAATAAAAGAAGGGCAAATGAAATCCCAAATAAACAAAGAAAAGAAATAAAGATCAGAGTAGAAATCAATGAAATAAAAAATAGAAAAACCATAGAGCAAATCAATAAAACTAAAAGATACATGAATACAAAATAAGCACATGAAAGAATTTTCAACATTATTGGTAATTAGAGAAAAGCAAATTAAAAGCACAGTGAGATATAACTAGATAGCTTTTAGAAAATCTTAAATTAAAAAGAATGAACATAACTAGTGTTGATGAGGATAGGGAGCTACTGAATTCTTATACAGTGCTGGTGGAAATATAAAATAGTACAAACATTTTGGAAAATTCTTAAAATGTTAATCACAAACTTAACATATGACTCAGCCATTCTATTCCTAAGGGAAGTGAAACTATATGTTCATGCAAAGACTTCTGCATTACTGTTCATAGCATGCTTATTTGTAATAGTCCCTAATTGGAAATAACTCACATCCATAAGCAGGTGAATGGATAAACAGATCGTGAGTTATCTGTACAATGGAAAACTAACAAGAAAGAGAGATGAATCCTTGGTAAATGCGGCAATATGCTTAAGTCTTAAAGTGCTAAATGAAGGAAGCCAGTTCCCCCACCTTGCCAGAAAAAGCACATACCATATAATTCCATTTATGCAAAAGTCCAGAAAATGAGAACCAACGCATGGCGACAATAGGTCAGTGGTTGTCTGGGAGTGGAGACTTGGCTGGGCAGGGCCCAGAGCATGGGTTTACAAATGGGCACAAGGAATTTTTTGGGGGTGACCAACATGCTTATTTTGATCGTGGTGATGGTTTTGTGGGTGGGTACATAGGTCAAAACATCAAACTGGGCACTTAAAAATGTATCATTTATTGTACATCAGTTGGCTCAATAAAGCTGTTTGAAGTGAAAACTGACCTGAAGTCCAGCACACACACAGAAACACACAAATTAATAAAACAAAAATCCCTCCTTCGGGTCAGTATTAATATTAGAAATCTCCAAGATAGTTTTTAAAAAAGAAAATTGTCAAACATATTTAATTATCATTTGGGCAAGAAAAGGGGAACCTGGTGGTCTGGGTGGCTCAGTTGGTTAAGCAACTGCCTTCAGCTCAGGTCATGATCCTGGAGTCCCGGAATCGAGTACCACCTTGGGAGCCCTCATTGGCAGGGAGTCTGTTTCTCCCTCTGGCCTGTCCCCTCTCATGCTCTTTCTCTGTCTCAAATAAATAAATAAAAAATCTTAAAAAAAAGAAAGAAAAGGGGAACCTAAGACTATATGTGCACATATTCATACTTACGCCTAGTTGCATAAAAAATAGCCATATTTGCTGTATTTGCATAGAGGGTATTAGAAGGATCTAGATTTACAAAAGGAAGTAGTAATAGTGGTTATCTGGGTGGGCTAAGGAAAAGAATTTGGGAATGGGAGTATGGAACAGGGCTAGGAGCAAGATTTTTCACTGACAACTTTTTGAGTAGTTCTTTTTTGAGCTATGTAACTATTTTTACTACTTAATTTTTTTTAAACAATAACCTTAGGTTATAGTTTTATATATATTTTTTCATTTTTAAAAAGATTTTATTAGAGAGAGAGTGAGACAGAGAGTGAGCACGAGCACGAGGGAGAAGAAGAGGGAGAGGCAGACGCCCCCTTGAGTAGGGAGCCCAAGGTTGGGCTTTATCCCAGGACCCTGCGATCATGACCTGAGCTGAAGACAGACACCTAACTGACTGAGCCACCCAGGTGCCCCTATTTTTACTATCTTAAAATTAAACAATAAAGTAGAATTCAGTTCAGGCTTAGCTACCACGAGGACAGTTTTTCTAACCAAGGATCTTTATCAAGTTAGTAATTCATGAAATAAATGTGATGGGTCATGACCGTTAAAACATACATACACTCAGAGAAATAGAAAAGAACAGAAAATATTGACGAATACAAGGTAACAAGAAGGAAAGTATCATTTCTTGGAATTTTTTTCTCTGTTATATGTGTGTATATATATACTGTGTTGTGATACAAAATATGGGCTGCAGCCAAAAGAATAGGAGTCTGGAAAACCTGGTCTCTCTCCTCCTTCCTTCCTCTGTTTTTCTTTTCTTTCCTTCTTTCTTTTTTTTTTTTTTTTTTTAAAGATTTTATTTATTAATTTGACAGAGAGAAATCACAAGTAGACAGAGAGGCAGCCAGAGAGAGAGAGAGGGAAGCAGGCTCTCTGCCGAGCAGAGAGCCCGATGCGGGACTCGATCCCAGGACTCTGAGATCATGACCTGAGCCGAAGGCAGCGGCTTAACCCACTGAGCCACCCAGGCGCCCCTCTTTCCTTCTTTCTTTTTCTTTCTTTCTTTCTTTCTTTCTTTAAGTTTTGGTTTGTACATATCACATTGTAATGTTGTAATTTATCATTCTATTCATTCTCTCTCAGATTAGAAATTCTTTGAGGGCAAGGACTATCTTGAATATTTGATCCATGCATGCATGGATGAAGAGGAGAATAAAAAATTGGGTATATATGGGGTGCCTGGGTGGCTCAGTGGGTTAAAGCTTCTGCCTTCTGCTCAGGTCATGATCCCAGGGTCCTGGGATGGAGCTCCACATCCGTCTCTCTGCTCCATGGGGAGCCTGCTTCCTCCTCTATCTTCGCCTGCCTCTCTGCCTACTTGTAATCTGTCTGTCAAATAAATAAATAAAATAAATAAATTTTAAAAAATTGGGTATATGAATGAATAAATAAGCTTAATATCCTGAGTAAACATATTCTGAGCACTTACTGTATGCTGGGAACTTGAGATTTACTCAAAAACAGAATAGCAAAACTCAAGATTTTTCTTGGTGTCCCACTCACATATTGGTAGTTTAAAAATATTTTTCTCCTTTCTTGTTCCCCTCCTTTTTGATCGAGTTCCTCCTCCCCCGTTTTTCTCTTTACTGGTTTGAAAATTACACACTTTATTTTAGTGATTACCCTTAAAATATTGCTATACATATTTAATCTGAAATATGGCATTTCTCACCATCACTACCCTCTTCCTGAAAAATACAAGGACTTCAGAATCCTTTCTGTACTGAGAGAATTGGTTAAAAATCTCCACGTTGAGATTTCTATCCCCTTTTGTTTTTGTCATTTTGCTTTATATCTTTTGTTTATTTATTTTAGGATTTTATCTATTTATTTGTCAGAGAGAGAGTGAGTGCACAAGCAGGGGGAGTGTCAGGCAGAGAGAGAAGCAGGCTCCCCACTGAGCAAGGATCCTATTGTGGGACTCATCCCAGGACCCTGAGATCATGACCTGAGCTGAAGGCAGACACTTAGGCAACTGAGCCACCCAGTTGGTTTATTTTTAATTTTATTTTTATGTAAACTACATCCAGAGTGGGGCTTGAACTCACAATCTGGAGATCAAGAGTTGCATGCTCTACCAACAAAGCCAGCTTTATATATTTTGAAACTGTTATTAAGTGCATACAAAGTTAGGATTTTTATGTTGTCCTGTTTCATTGACCCTTTTTCATCTTTCATCACGGTATAATGGCCCCCTTAAACCGTTAGGAATACTTTCAGTTTTATACTCTACTTTGTCTGATATTAACATTGTCACCCCAGCTTTGTTTTGGTTACTATTTGCTTATGTTTTTCCATTCTTCTACTGTGTATATATTTGCATATTAAGATTTACAGTGTCTCTCATAGAGAGATATATATATGTATGTGTGTATGTGTGTGTGTGTGTGTATTTATATATATATATGTTTCTTTTTTTAAAGTATCAATTCAAAAAGTCTGTATCTTTATTAGAATACTTAGTTTATTTAGTTTATGGATATAGTGGAATTTGACTGCCATCTTGGTATTTTTCTACTTGTCCCATATATTTTTTGTTTTCTTATTCCAGTGATTCTTTAGATTAATCAAGTATTTTTATTATCCAATTTATTTTCTCTATTAATTTTTTTTAAACATTATTATTTTTTTTAGCGAGAGAGAGAATGTGTGTGAGAGAGTGTGAGAGTGGGGAGGCCTGGAGGGAGAGGGAAAGAGAGAATCCTCAAGTAGACTCCTGGAGGATTATAGAGCCTGGTGTGAGGCTTAATTCCAGGACCCTGATATCATGACCTGAGTAAAAATCAAGAGTTGGATGCCCAACTCACTGATCCACGCAGGTGCACCTCTTCTCTATTATTTTTTAATTATATATTTTTTGCTTTATTATTTTAATAGTTTCCCTTGATATAATAATATGCGCTTTTAACTTATGATATACCCTAAATTAGTTCTTTACCACTTTGTGAACAGCTTACCTCCATTTACCATCTTGTTTTTGTATTTTTTTGTAGTTACGTAGCATACTTTTACATTTGATAAACTATACATGATATAGTTATTGCTTTAAACAATCACAAGCAAGATTCTTTAATATGTATCCACATATTTAGCCCTTCCAATGTTCTTTAGTCCTTTTTATAGTTCAGAGCTTTCCTGTGCGCTCCTCAAGATTTTATTTTTAACTAAACTTGACACCCAACATAGGGTTTGGAACTCACAGCTCTGAGACCAAGGGTTGCATACTCTACCAACTGAGCTAGCAAGTTGTTCCAGCTTCAACAAGTTTAATATTTCTTGGGGTGCCTGGGGGACTCGGTCTTTAAATGTCTGCTTTCAGCTCAGGTTATGATCCCAGGGTCCTGGGATTGAGCCCCACATCGGGCTCTGTGCCCTGAGGGAAGCCTGCTTCTCCCTCTCCCACTCCCCCGGCTTGTGTTCCCTCTCTCACTGTGTGTCTGTCAAATAAGTAAATAAATAAAATATTTTTTTAAAAAAAAGAAGTTTAATATTTCTTGTAGAGTGAATCTGAAGGTAATGAATTCTCTCAACTTATTTGTCTGATAAAATCTTTACTTCATCTTTATTTTTAGAGGATGTTTTCACTGGGTACAGAATTTTAGGTCTGCACATTTTTTGTTTCTTTCAGAATTTGAAAGATGTCACCCCTTGGTCTTCTGTGTTTCCATAGGTTCTGTTAAAGTGTTATTGTTGTACTTCTGCAAGCATGTGTCTTTTTTCTCTGACTGCTTTTAAGATTTTATGTTCATCTTTGGTTTTCAGCAATTTGACTATGACATGCCTGTGCTTGATTTTCTTTCTACTTTGCTTAGGGTTATCTGGTCTTCTTGAATCTTTGAGTTGCTATCTTTCATGTTTGGGCAAATTCTCAGTCACTACATCTTCAAATATTACTTCCCCCATATTCTCTTCTTTTTTGGACTACTATAACACATATATTAGGTCATTAGACTATGTGTTACATATATTCTTCAATGCTCTTTTCTGTTTTTTCCATGTTTTTCTCTATGTACTTCATCTTGAATATATTGTGTTTATTGTCTTTTGAGTGATATAGTTCATCTTGTGCTGTGTCCAGTTTGTTGCTAAACATGTCCAATGAGGGTTCATTTTCCAATCCTAGAATGTCCATTTAATTCTTTTTCTATCAATTATAATTCTCTTTCAAAATTACTCATTTTTCTTTCATTCATTTTGTCCATCTTTTACTCTGCTTCTTATATATGTTTTTACAATAGTTATTTTGAAGTTCTTCACCACTAACTATGACATCTGGATCATCTGTGGGACTGCTTCTATTGTATACTTTCTTTTCCTTCCTTCCTTTTTTTTTTTTTAGGTATGCTCCATGCCCAGCATGGAACCGAATGTGGGACTTGAACTCACAACCCTAAGATTAAGACCTGAGCTGAGATCAAGAGTCAGATGCTTGACTGACTGAGCTACCTAGGCAACACTATGTTTTTTTCCCTCCTTTTTTTCTTTATTTTTTTTTCTTTTAAAGATTTTATTTATTTATTTGACAGACAGACATCACAAGTAGGAAGAGAGGAAGGCAAAGAGAGAGAGGTGAAGAAGCAGGCTCCCTGCTGAGCAGAGAGCCCAATGCGGGGCCTGATCCCAGGACCCTGGGATCATGACCCGAGCCAAAAGCAGAGGCTTAACCCACTGAGCCACCCAGGTGCCCCTATTTTTTTTTTCCTTTTAGATTTTTATTTATTTATTTGACAGAGAGAGTCACAGAGAGAGAAGGAACACAAGCAGGGGAAATAGGAGAAGCAGGCTTCCTGCTGAACAGGGAGTCCAACATGGGGCTCGATCCCAGGATCCTGGGGTCATGACCTGAGTTGAAGGCCCACAGTTAATGACTGAGCCACCCAGGTGCCCCCCACCCATTTTTTTCCCTTAATTGTCAGACACATTTCCTACCTCTTCAAATGCCTTGTGGTTTTTAAAAATTGTATGCTCGAGGCCGTGCAAAAAAAGAGACTGAAGTCAATGTTCTTCCTTCCCACATAGGATACACATTTCTTATTAGGCAAAAAAAATGAGGGACTGATCATCCTAATTGTATTGGAAATTGTGCTGTGTTATGGCTTTAGTTAGACTCAGTGCACCTCTGGCTTCAAATATCTTGAGGGCAAGATTTTTTGTATGCTTATTGAAGGCCCCTTCCTCTACTGACTGTTTTGTAGACAAAGGTACTTTGAGACTTGGTAGATTTCTTTTGCCTTTGCTGGCCAATCCCTAGCCTCCTGAGTGGCCCTGGCACTCAGCCAATGCCTCAAAGAGGAAATCAGTCAGCTTGACAAAACCACTTAAGTGGCCATCAAAAGCTTCATTAGTTTTGTTTTTTCCTGGCAGAGCCCTCTACCTAAGGAAAGCTTGATTCCAGATTCTGCAAATAACCCTTAAGAAAAAAAATCTCAACTTACCTAAGAAGGAGTTTTTTCTCTCTTAACTTTGAGTTCTTTTACTCTTCCTGGCTTCTACAGTTTTCCAATATCTTTTGAAATATTCCATAATTTGTTCATTTTTTTCTTGATAGGGAGGGATGCCGTCACTTCCCCCTACATTTTACTCTGAAGCAGAAGTTTTCTCATGTTCTTTTCCAATTAGTTCTAGTCAAGATTCGAACAAAGTCCACACATTCCATCCTCAAGATCCTGAATTTATAGATTTTCCCATCCTTCTTTGTTTTTTTCAATTTATTTGTTGAAGAAAGTGGCTTATTTGTCCTGCTGAACTTTTGGATCCCACTAATTAACTCTGCTTAATATCATTTAACATGTTGTCTGCCCCCTGTATTTCCTAAAATCTGGCAATTAGATCTGCAGTATTATTCAGGTTTAATTTTTTTTGGCAAGATCATTTCGTAGGTTGTACTGTGTACTTCCTCTTTTATCACATAATTCCCATGCATTCATTTTTCTTATTTATTTATTTATCTATTTGACACAGCGAGAGAGATCACAGGCAGGCAGAGAGAGAAGGGGAAGCAGGTTCCCTGCTGAGCAGAGAGCCCAATGCGGGACTCGATCCCAGCACCCTGAGATCACGACCTGAGCTGAAGGCCTAGGCTTAATCCACCGAGCCACCCAGGTGCCCCTGTATTCTTTTTTCAAAAAAAAGTATTGTTAAAAGACATTTTTTTATTTGAGAACGTGGAGAGGCAGAGAGAGAGGGATAAGCAGACTCCATGCTGAGTGTGGAACCCCTCTCGGGGCTCAATCCCATGATCCATGAGATCATGACCTGAGCTAGAACCAAGAGTCAGATGGCCAGTCAACTTAACCACCCAGGTGGCTCTCAAAAAAACTTTTCATTCTAAGTGTAGTTGACAATTCCTACATATTCTCTATGTCCAGCTCAAATGTCATTTCTTCTCAGTAGTTTTCCCTGAATTGCATTCTTTCTAACCTCTCCTGTCATTTCTATTTCCATAGTACTTTACCTCTCATCATCACCCTTTCATTTAGGAGTCCGTGACACTCCCTTTCACAATAGCTGTTTGTAGTTTGGGAGCTCATTGAGGGCAAAAATCATACTTTATTCATTCTATTATCCTCATGCCATGGTATCCTGTTTATTTGGGCAGCTATAAGAAGATACCATAAACTGCCAGCTTATAAATAACAGAAATTTATTTCTCCCAGTTCTGGAGGCTGGGAAGTCCAAGGTCAGAGTGCTGGCATATTTGGTGTCTGGTGAGAACCCACTTCCTGATTCATAGATGGCCCTTTTCTGGTGGTGGTGGCGGAAAGTAAGAGGGACCTCTCTGAGGCCTCTTTTAAAAAGGGCACTAATCCCATTAATAATTATAAGGGTGATCTAATCGTCCCCCAATGGCCCCACCCGCTAATACAACCACCTTGGGGCTTAAGATTTAAACATACAATTTTGGGGGATACATTCAGAACATAACATTCTACTTCTGCCCTCCAAAATTCCTGTCCTTCTCACATGTCATCAATTCAAAGGTCTAAGTCCAAAGTCTTATCTAACTATCATCTAAATCAGATACAGGTGAGGCAGTATGTTTCAATTCATTGGGCTTTGTGGTATTTAGCATATTTAGACACAGCTGCCTAAGGTTACCTATTTCGACGAGTTTCTTGTCCAGACCTACTTTTCTGCAGGTCTAGTGATTCCACTTAGTTCTTCACATTTAAAAATCACACCCCAACTCCCGTTTACTGTAGATCATCAGCTGCTTCGAGGTATTTTTTTTTTTTTTTTTCAGTAGTGGAGAAAACTTTGTGCTAAGACACTTACACTTTTAGATCCAGTCTGTACTGGTTTCTCAGCCTTGACCATGGTGTGAAAAGTGAGCTAAGCAACCCAAACTGTAGTATTTTATATGGTTTGAACTGTCTTAGAATTTTAATTGATTTGCATTTTGGAAGAAGACTCAGCCTTTGAATTGTTACTCAGTTTACATCTTCTTTAATGTTGTACTATTGTAAGGGCCTACTTAGCCAGAGCGAGCCATTTTGTTGTTTATGCAATAAACTTAGATTGAACCTGCCCCTTCCCCCCAAGAGAAAAGCGCTTAGAAACAGAACTGGTGAAATATGACTGACCAGCCCCTGATAACGGAGCCCACATACAAGGATGTGTCTGGCCAGGTGGAAACGTCCAATCAGTGAAAGTGCATGTATTACCTCCCTACCTGTCAAGGATGAGCCAGGCCAGGTGGAAATGTCCAATCAAGGGAAAGCGCAAGTATTACCCGTCAAGGAGTGTGAGCCCTGCCTATCAGGCGCCAAAGGCGCCAATTCCAGCCAAGGTCACAGGCTGAATTAAATGACTATCATGGGGTGAATTGTAATTCCATTGGCCACCTGTGTGTGGCCAGGCTCAACCACATGGCCTTTACTCTATAAAAGTTAGTCTGTGAAACTGGGAGGGGTCGCCTCTTTGCAAGAGCCGGCCCTGGCCGGTCAGTTTGATTCTTGATGCTTGGTGCAAAGTAAAGCTTTGCTTGACCTTCACTTTGTATCAGTCTCGTCCTTTTGTCTATGGACCCTTTCACTATTTACAGTCAAAAAACCTTTTTTTTTTTTTTTTTTTGTTTTAGTCTTACTACTTTGGGAAAGGTGGATGTTAAAGACAGACTGTAATACAAGCATCAAGTTGGGTCCTTCCAAGGTCATGCCTCAAAGACAAGATTTGGCTATGTTGCAGTTGCAGCAAAAAGGACCAGAGTCTAAACTCTACCACTTACTACCCAAGTGTCAGAAGCCACTTCCTCTGATGGGAATGTGGCAATACAAGGCAGCTGGTGTGAGAGGGTGGCAGCCCACAGAAATTGGGTTCTCCATATACTTTCTAGTCTCCTGTTTTAAGTGTGAACTATTTTCTTGGTTTTGACAAATTTCTATGCCTGTCCCTGCCACCTTGATAATTCATTCTGAGTTTGACCCTGTTTTCTAGTTAAGTCCTTGGGGCCATAGCAAGTACCACTGGCTGTGTTCCAGGGGATCTGGCTTTTGTGTTTACCCATTGTCACCACTCTTGGTCCCCCCTTGGGCTCTGCCATCCTAGCAGTCATTGGAACTTGGTTTAGACCAAACTCCTACTCATCCTTCAGGTGCCAGGTCACAGGTCTTTGTCATGGGGAGGACTTCCTTGACAGCCAAGATAGTTTCAGGCCTTCCTGATGTATGCCCTCAGACTTTCCTGTATTTTATCTTCAAGGTACTTATCACAATTTATAATTATTTTTGTCATCTGTTCTGCTCACCTTGTATCTTCAACACCTGGGACAGTACCTGACATACAGTAGGAGTTCAATAAATGTATTGAGTAAACAGGAACAAATGAAGCTTGTGATGTGGCCTCCCACCTCTTTTAGGTTACAATTGTCTATGACCTCACGCTAGTTACAAAACTTATCTGAGTCTCAGTTTATGCATGTAAAGTAGGGTTAATATTGTTCTATCTACCCCACCTTTTGGGGTGTACATGGAGCCGTTGCTTAGTGAATGTAGAATGAGTGATTCAACATGTCATCTCTGTGATAAGAGACACCTATATTTTAACAAGAATTTCTTTCACCTAAGAGATGAGAGAAATTAAGTACCCAGGCAAGAAGAATTTTGTTTATTGAATGGAAAATAAAATTCAGGATACCTTTGCCCAGGGGTCCATTATTTCTCTTCTGCTTACAGCTTAATACTAGATATTTTTTAAAAGGGAGTAGGAGTTTTTTTTTTGCATGGATTTGGGCCTGGTAATGATGGACTTTTCTAATTCCTAAGAGGTTTGTGTATGTCATAGATTTTAAGTTTGGTCCACCAAGAATCAGATTTTAGATTGCTTGTATCTTAAAAACTTGTAAGAAAGCAGCAGTGGTGAATGTGAATCTGATACCAAAGACAGCTCTGTAAAGCTAACATCCCCATCAGTTGGTACAGCTGATTGGTCTTCTGAAATAATGGTAGGATAAGATCGTGACCTTGGAGTGATGGCAAAATTGTTTTCAGCCTAACAATTCCTTGTATTAAAAAACTCACAGTCTGACATAGCTTAGCCTATTTCTGCTTTTCCACCATCAGTGCAGTGAGGATACCTTGCATATAAATTGCAAGTGCTACCCAGTTTCTCCTTTTCTTGCTCATCTCTTCTTCACCACGTCCACCCACTTCTGGAATTTCTCCCACCCAACATTTCCTTAGGGATACAGAATACAGAGAAGGGAAAAGATGCAGGAAGGGTCCAAATGTAACCAGAGTTATATATTTTATTTGAGCCTCATCTCTTTAGAGAAGGGTAAACAGATTAAAGGAGGAAGTTAGAGATGGTTGTGGACAATATACCCCAGAGGTGTGGGGTATGCAAAGAGGGAAATCTTTCACTAGAATATCTGCTGAAGGTGAAATGAGGTAAGCCTACATAGGGAATTCGGAGATAATTCTTGGTGTTTAGTATTGTGATCTGGGAGTGAGATCCCAGTGCTGAGCAAGCAAGAGGCCTGCAGATGGAGGAGTCCCAAAACAAGTATTGTTAGTTTGTAACTAGTGTAGGTCTTCTGACCCAGTGAACCCATTTGGGTTAGGAGGATTTGCCCAGGGAATCTGACTCCTTATTCCCAGTTCATTTCCTAAGGATCTGCGGTTTTATTGCCCTTGGGTGAATATGAATTCTTAGGTAGATTCCTCCTCTCCAATGACTGTGTCCTAGGCTGATCCTGAGTTGGGGACCTGGGAGGCATAGACTGATAGAGAGGCCAGTACTGCTGCCGAGGATAAGTGTGAGCCTTTGGTCTGGGTTTGGACTTAGATTCAGGATCGAGCTCCAGTTCAGACTCTACCTCTGGTTCGGGCTCTAGCTCAGCCTCCATCTCACGATCCAGGTCTAGCTCTAGGTCCAGCCCAGGCTCTTGTTCTGACTCCAGTGGGGGCTCCATCTCCATGTCTAGCTCCGACTCCTCCTCTGTTATTGGTTCCTGAAACATGCTGTAGTCTGAATTTATGTTTTTGGAGACATCTGGAAGATGGTCTGACACTCCATTCTAAAATACACACAATTGGATGGGTTAAAATTTCCAATTAAATTTAACTTTTGAACAGTCAAGGAATTTCAGAATACAATAGGACTTATGATACATGAAATCATGAGTTCCTGGCAAAGTAGAAAATATTTCTGACTCACATCTGCTTTTCAACTTTGCACCTTCCAGTTCCTTGTTTACTCCCTATTCTTTAGGCTAAATTCTGATTTGTTTGGCTTTCCTAGCTAGCCTGGATTTCATGGTCAATCATTAAAGCAGCAGTGGTCTTGGCAGCAATCTGAAACATCTTGTCTTCTTGATCTTACTTGTCTTTCCAACCCCCAGTGTAATTTTGGTAGGGCATGTAAGGCCCTTTGTGACCTTGCCTCTTGCCATCTGCTTTAGCTTTACCCACATCTATAGTCTCCACCCTTTGTCTAGCCTTAAAGATAACCAAAGATGTCTGACTTCTGCTTACCTTTGCTCATGCTGCCCCCTGTGTCTGCCTTGTCCTTCTCCACCTTGTCCACATACACTTATTCACTGTTCCAAATTCAGATCAAAGATGACCAACCAGGATCAGAGCTTCCTTTGTGTTCTAACTATATACCTCACACACACCTCTATCACCGTGCCAATAATGTATTGCCTTATTTATTTACAAATCTGTATCCCCTATTAGACTCTAAGCTCCTTGAGGTAAGGCAGTTCCTGGTTTTTGATAACCCCAATACCAGGCACTGAGCCGGCCCTATAGCAGATGCCCCACAGGCTTGATGAATTAGTTTTGCAGAAGCATTCCATAGAATTAACAACTTTCACCTCAACTGAAACAATTTTTTCTCTTGCAACATATGACAGCTTTTGCTTTTCCTCTTTACTTCCTGACTGCTTCTTTCTGGTCTATTTGTTATCTCCTCTACTTCTTTTGGACTTCTAAATGTTGGCAAGCCGCAGGGCTTGATCCTGGGACCTTTCCTTCTGCACCTATGCTCCTTCCATTAGGCAATTTCATTTAGGCCCATAATTTTCATTATTATATATGTGCCAATGACTTTTTGGTTATAACCCTTCCTCTGATCTGCTCGTTCATATACCCATTTCCATTCTGACATCTCCACTTGAACATTTAACAGGCATCTTGAATTTAATACATTCAAAGTAGAATTTGCTCCTCTCTTAAGTTCCCTAGTTTAGATGCCAGAAAAAATTTGGCATATTCAATACCAAGTCTTAATATAAGTCCTGATAAGGATGTTAGTAGACTAGAAAAATGCTTTTTAAAAACAGAGTAAATATAATGTCTATCTTAAGCCAACTGTTACCACTATCCTTAATAGAGATACATAGAAGTTTTTCTCATAAAATTCAGGAGTAAGACAAGACAGCTCATTATTACTTACGTTGTTCTAGGAGATCTAGCTATTGCCATAATATATGATACTGAAATAAGAATTTTGACAATTGGAAAATAAGGTATTTATATTATTTGTAGAAAATATTTTTCTATCTAGAAAACTCAAGAGAATTAACAATGAGACCTCTAATAAAAGGTCTAATAAAAGGATACACAGAAGTGGCCAAATAATTTTATACAAGTGAATAGTTTCCTATAGGCTAGCAATTGCCTGGTAGAAAATATATTGAAAAAGAATGTTCATTTAAAAAATCAGTAAAAGTATAAAACAAGGTTTAAAGTACTTAGAATTTGTCTGCATAAAGAAAATCACAAAACCTTACTCTGAATGCAACATTTAAGAAGACTGAATAAATGTGAAGACAGTCCATGTTCCTAGATAGGAAAAACAAACACTGTAAAGGTATCAACTGTCAAATTATTTCATATTTTTAACGCAATTCTAATGAGAATTCTAATGGGATTCTCTTTGCGGGGAGGATGGGGTGCTGATAAAAGATTTAAAGTCTGGAAGACTAAATTGGTGAGAATGACTTAGCAGATTTTGAAATAGAGCACTGGTGACACATGACTTCTTAAGCAAATGCTAAATGTATTACAAAGCTGTATTGAAGCTATACTCAACAATGAAAACACTAAGCTGGAAATAGACTTTAGTTTTCATAAGAATATTTTATAAAAATAGCATTTCTAATCAGTGGAGGAACGACAGCTTATCCAATGGATGAGTTAGCTCAGAATGGTTAGCTGTACAGAAAAAAAAAAGATTACTCTTTAACACCACACTGAAATGCATTCTAACTAGATTAAAGAGTATAACATATAAACACTTAAAACATAAAAATCTAGAAGAAAATATAAACGATTAATTTACTTCCTAAGTGAGATGATGTCCTAAATAAAAGGCAAATGGAAAATAAGGTTAATATAAGAAAGACAATGTAATATGTAAGGCAAATCTGCCAAGTATATTATAATTATAAAATAGAGAAAATTCCACTTATAGTAAAGGCAGAATACGTAATTCAGACCTCCTACTGAGGACAGCCACAAGAGCTGGATAAAATATTTTAAAACTTCTGCTTGAAGAAACTACAAAGCTAACAAACATCATGAAGAACTACCAGGCCAAGATTTGGAAGAGGTGAAAATCAACAGAGGTGAGTCTGGCATTTGGGACAGTTTTGTAGAAGGTTTTTGATGATCTTGAAGTGACACATATATATGGAGCAGTACTTTTGACAACTTTAAGGGCTTAAGAGTTGCCAAAGTTGCTTTCCAAGGTCTGCTGAAGGAGGGGCTGTGGCATGCCTTCCCGCAGAGAGGTTGGGCTGTGGGTCATCTGGAAGGCCTAGAACACCTCAAGTCCTAAAATCAGATCAGTTATCCTGGATTGCTAGTGCCTCCAGGTACTTAGCAAAACAAATTCTTTCCAGAAGAAAATTATTATCCTGGGCCTCAAATTATTTTTACAAACACTTTCTAAATATAATGTCTGGCACAAACCCAAAGATTACCATGCACACTGGACTTTGATAGTGAAAGATGGACATTGAATCTCTAAGGTAGTAGTTCTCAAAGTGTGGTTTCTGTACCGGTAGTATTAGTGCTTGTTAGAAGTGGAAACTCTCAAGCTCTACCCCAGACCCAATGAATCAGAAATTCAGAGGATGTGGAGCACAGGGGTCCTGTAGTCTGTTTTAACAGCCTATTTTGGTGATTCTGATGCATACTAAAGTTTGAAAGCCACAGGAGATCTCCACGCATAAGCAGGACAACCTCTTGTCAGAAATGTTAAGAGAATTAATGCTCCAGATGGGGATGAACCTAAGAAACTCCGAGGTTTCTTCCAACTGAAAGGTTTTGTGACTCTATGATTTTTATAGATGGGAGTGGGGTATAGAGCAGAACAGAAAAAATATGTCCATTGAGGAAAAAGTTGTTCAGGATAAGCAGAGGCACATAACCTGTGAGATTTCTCAATAATTAAGGGAAATACATTACTTTAAAAAGAAAATGGGGCACCTGGCTGACTGTAGAGGATGTGACTCTTGATATCTGGGTCATGAATTCAAGCCCCACACTAGGCAGAGAGCTTACTTAAAAGGAAAGAGAGGGGAAAAAGGCCATGTTTTACAAGTTTGGATCTCTTTTACTTTGTAAAGTGTTCAAAAAAGCGACTTCTGGGTGGTTCAGTCATTAAGTGTCTTCCTTCAGCTCAGGTCATGATCCCAGGGTCCTGGGATTGAATCCTGCATTGGGCTCCCTGCTCGGCAGAAAGCCTGCTTCTCCCTCTCCCACTCCCCCTGCTTGTGTTCCCTCTCTCGCTGTATCTCTGTCAAATAAATAAATAAATGAAATCTTTAAAAAATAAATAAATAAATAAAAATACTGAAATAGGCCCAGGTCTTTACTTAGTATTAATAAATGGCTAAAAATTCTGGCTTATAGATCATTCTCCTTTGTGTTTGTCAGGTTGAGTAAATCTTATGTTACTACCAATGTAAATGAGAGCCAAAGTGTTAGACTGGCAGGTCTTTACCTCTGCTAGTTCATCATTCTATTATTCATCCCAAGGGTGGTGTAGGGATGGATTCTAAAGCTATCGCTAGGGGAGATATTTAAAATATTTCATTTAAATCTTTAAATAAAAATAAAAATATTTAAATATTTAAAATATTCAGTAACTGGAATGGCCCTGGCACTAACCAAGCTTGCTATAAAGGGATCCTTGAGACCTCTGCTGGTTGGGTAAAACTCTTCAGCTGGGAAAGGGTCTTGAACGGAGCCCAGATGCCACAGCAGTGGGGGGAACTTGGGACTCAGTTCCAGTGTTATTTACCAACTGTTAAGGGAGCCCTTCAATGTCCCAAAGTCTGGCACAGCCATACTCAAAAACCTTTCCTGGCCATTGTTCATCTCGACTTAATCGGGTGTCTCCCACTGCTCACCCCCCACCGCGACGCCTCACGTCATCCAACCTTGTCTGTTTCTGAGTAGGTTTCCTGTATCACAGTCTCAGATTCGTCCACGCTTAACTCGGATGACTCTGGAAACTTCCTTGACAGGGCAAACAGCACAGCGTCATGGAGAGTGAGGAACAGCTGAGCCTTCGTGATGCCAGCATCAAAGAAATCATTCTTCTCAAATGCCCTGACCACAGAAGCTACAAACCAAACCCGAACACACAGGGTCAGACACCTGGGGAGGAGCGCGCCCAGGGTGCAAACAGCCCTCTCACAGAGTGGATACTCACAGTGACATCCTGAAATGAGTACCAAAATGTTTGCGTTTTGGAAAGCATTGCACATCTGTGGGGAAAGAGGGAGAGGAAAGCAGCGTTAGTGATCTTCACGCTCACGAGGAAAGGGCCTTCGGATTAGCTAAGTTTTAATACCCCTTTGGTCATTCACTTGTCTGGAGTATTTTTACCTCTTCTTTCCAGTTCAGCTCTCTAAACATTTGATGAGTGGACTTCCATATGCCAGGAAATGTCTAAAGTGTTAGAAATACAGAAGAGAATCACACGTTCTCATGTGGGGCAGGGACTGAGAGGGATGTCGCCTATGAGCTCAGGTGGGAAACAGTTCACACCAAGAGATGGTGCTCCTGAGGACAGTGCTAAGACAGACACAGGCACGGGTGTGATGGGAACATACCGGACAGTCCTGAGGAACAGCCAGGTCTTGGTATTATTGTTTAGTGTATGCATGGGACCCCTTCTTCCTGGAATTTGCTGAGCAGAGGAGGAAAAAAACAAAAATGTGCCAAGAGATGGTTAAGTGACATAGTAGAGAATGGAATTCAGGAATCCTGAACCTCGTATTCGGAACTCCTCTGCACAGCCCTTCAGTGCAACCGAAGACGGAAAAGCCCCAAAGGTAAGACACTGAGTATAACTGAATCTGAAAATTGGGTGGAGACAAGAATGTCTTGGATGGGGGAGCCCTTAACATTAACTTCTTCTGAGCCTCTCATTTTATAGATGAGGAAGTGAAGACCCAGTGTAATTTACTAAACTACCTTGGGTCAGATGGATGGAGAACAGTAGCACAGCCAGGATACAGGACACAACCACGGACAGCCAACCAGAGTTCTTTCAGCTCCCAGAAGTTTCCTGTTGCCTCAAGACACAAGAGGAACTGGAATCCCGTAAGAGAGAATCAGAGTTCTTTAGGAATAAGAAAATTTTATAGGATCAGGGTATAAAAGAAGGAAAGTCAACTGAAGGGGTAGATCTCAAGGGAAAAAAAAAAGTGGGCACAGTCAGACCCGGGAAATGAGTGTTTGGGTTGTTTGCACACGAGCCATCACCAACGGGAGCAAGAATGAGACAGGGCTGCAATGGACATAAGGTGGCCAAAAAGCAGATATTGTACTTATAAGACATTAGCAATAAAGCTGATATGGCTAGTTATGGGTCTAAACATTGCATAAGGAGAGGAACCACAACTGTCAGAGAAACCAGAGGAGGAGGAGAGAAGCCAGGACTCAGGGACACAGTTTCTGAAGGAAAAGTCTCCCTGCCCTCTTTACCCAAAGATGCAGGCAAGGTGGAACGAACTGGGGAGATCCTGTAGGTCCTGGACCAGGCAGCCCCAGGCTTGTCATGTCCTCTTACCACATCCTCACAGCTGAGCATCTTTGACAATGTCCACTGCAGAGCTGCAATATTGCAGAAGATTCTCAGTGTTTTTTTTTTTTTTTCTTTTTTTCCTGTAGCATTTAGACCTGTTCTTGAAAAGGTCTGCAGTGAACTCCAAGGATATCCTAAGAGGGACTGGGTGTGTAGCACAGGTGGCCACCTCAGTGGTATTAAAATTACCCACTTTTAAGTTTTGAGAAAGAATATGCCATGCTTAGAGAACCAATCCCAGTTCAATTGAGTGGTTCATTTTCTTTTTAATCTGATTGACCAACACCCCCCTGCCCCGCCTTTTTTTTTTTTTTTTTAACATGTTATTTATTTGTCAGAAAGAGCGATAACATAAGCAGAGAGAGTGGCAGGCAGAGGGAGAGGGAAAGGGAGAAGCAGGCTCTCCGCTGAGCAGGGAGTCTGGTGCGGGGCTCAATCCCGGGACCCTGGGATCATGACCTGAGCCGAAGGCCAACGCTTAGCCTACTGAGCCACCCAGGCACCCCTTACTCTGGTTTACCTTAAATTGTCTTTAGTGGCCAAGTTTCTAGTGGTCCCAGAGGCACATAGCAGCTGATCAGTGGCTGATGGTGTTCAGTCAGGATGCGGGCAGGCACAGCTAGGAGGGGATCCTGGCTCTTGTGAAAGCCTCCTCAGTACTTACCTGTCTTAATGACACCGAAGCCTGTGGATCCACAAAATGGACCATGGAGAAATCCAGGATAATGGTGTGGATACTGGTTAGAAGAGAGCTATCTGAGAATGGGAGGAATGATCTGTTCCTCTCCTGCTTTTCAGCAATGCCAGGCAGTGGCATTGAGCTGTTTCTAGAGGGGTTATTAGAAAGCCAGGCTTGGTCCACGTCCTCATAGTTTTGTCCGGGGTTTCTGTAGGAGGTGGAAGATTGGACGTAAGGCACTTGTTCATCAGACATGGATTGGCTCATGTGCATGCTGTCAAAACGCGAGCAGCGGATCAGGTTAATGGAGGAAGAGTCTTGGTCCTGTTTACTTTCAAATCGTTCTGTGTAGACAACCTGAGACAACAGAATAAGGGGAGGACCATGAAGAGGCTCAGAGAAGGGCGACCCCTATGCCATTCTGTCTACGGACTCACTGCCCTCTCTCGCAGGAAAGCTCCCTGTGGACCAGGAGCTTGGATTTCACTTGGATACCTCATTGTCCCTTTGAGCTCACACCTAAAACTACATGCACCATCATCATTTCCCTCCCAGTTTCCTTCAGTGCACCAGTGACGATTTTATTGTCCTGTGAGCCAGACTTAAAATCATTTTTGCTTTATTCCTTCCCCTCCTCCCTGGGTTCTAATTTGTCTCCAGCACCTCCTAACATATTGTCTGAGGTGTTTCTTCCATTGGTCCCTTTCTCAATGCCTCCATCTTTCCCCAGATTTCCTTAAGAAGATAGAGGTTACTTGAACGGGGCTGTCTTTAACTTTTGCTCCTTTCATCCTAATAGGCTTGGAGTGCCTGCCATAGCTTAAGGACAGTACCAAGCACTGGGAATACAATAGTGTGCAAGGTGTGGAATGCCCTGCTCCGCAGTCACAGGCACCAGGTTCTGCCTGAGGAGAGGGCATGCGCCCATTCAAAGGATAAACGACAACACAGGTAGACAAGAACTATAAGGTACATGGAAAAATTTTTTAAAAAGTTAACTTGCTAGAGTGGTATAGTTGGGGTGATGTTTCTTCGAGGAAAAAACTGCACAAAATAGTATGTGTTGTATAGCAAAAAAAAAAAAAAAGATGTGGATGGCTAATAAATTATAGTTCAATGAAGATGGGAGTTTCTCAAGAGTTGAGAGTTACTGAGGGCAGGCTTTTGGGGGAACAGCGGAAGACGGGCTCAGTGGTGGGGAGATGCAGGTGAACCTTTCACTTCCAGGTGGAAGGAGACCTCTGGGAGCCTCCCTCACTCTCCTTCATCCACTCTACATACTCTTGTCCCTTAAGGACTTTCAAGATCCACTCACACCGTTGCCTGCCTGAATTTCCCAGGCCTATTACTCGGAGGACCCCATACGTATTTCCACCCCAGGGTCCTTGTCCAACCTTATCCACAGGCTGGGAGTCCTCTTTTTCCCCACCTGATCTAAATTCAAATTTCTCTCTCCTGCCTAGCTCAAGTCCATTGCTACCAGGACGTTTGCCTGACTTTTTGAGATCACGCTGATCTCTCTATACCTGATGTCTTATAGTTGTTAAAATCGAAAAACACAATTCAGAACATGACAGTATACTGTATGGAATGGTTGACTGTCTTACTTTATCAATTTTTCCTTAAACATTTTATTTATTTGAGAAAGCACATGCGTGTGTGTGCGCACACGCTACAGAAAGAGAGAGAGAGAGAGAGAGAGAGAGAAATCACAAGCTGGGGGTGGGCAGAGAAGCAGACTCCCTACTGAGCAGGAAGCCCAACATGGGAGTCAATTCTGGAACACTGGGGCTCAATCCTAGGACTCTGGGATCATGACCCAAGCCAAAGGCAGATGCATAACCAACGGAGCCACCCAAGAGTCCTCTACTTCATCGATTTTAAGATGCACCACTACTTTATATGTCAAGAAAAGAAAAACTAGTCACTGCAAATTAAATTGTGACATGCCATCAATTACACAATGAATCCAAATTTCAGAGAAGTGAAAAGAACATATATCTTAGGATGGATAATATACAGTAAAAGCCTTGTTTGTCACATTAATAGAGAGCCATCTACCTAGCGTGACTTAAAATTTCATGTGTTGGGCCCCTGACTGGCTCAGTTAGTAGAACATGTAACTCTTGATCTCAAGGTTGTGAGTTCAAGCCCCACATTGGGTGTAGAAATAACTTAAAAGTAAGATCGCTAAAATAAAGTAAAATTCCATGAATTGCTCCAAAATAATTCTGTGATTTTGAGGGGCTAAACATGGGTGGGAATACAGATGAAACAAAACTGACTATGAGTTGATAAATCTTGAAGAGGATGGTGGGTATATTGAGGCTCGTTATACTTGTCTCTACTTTTGTTTATGTTCAAAATTTTCATGAAAAAAAAAATTTCTAAAAAAGAACAACGTGGATGAACCTTGACAACATTACTCTGAGTGAAGTAAGCCAGTGACAGAAAGACAAATCCTGTATGATTCCACTTAATGAGGAATCTGCAATAGTCAAATTCATAGAGACAGACAGTAGAATAGGGGTAGCCAGGGGCTGGGAGGAGGAGGAAATGGGGAGCTTTTGTATAATGGGGACAGAGCTGCAGTTCTGCAAGATGAAACAAAATCTGCAGATAAGGGCACCTGGGTGGCTCAGTTGGTTTGGCGTCTGCCTTCAGCTCAGGTCATGATCCTGGAGTCCAGGGATCAAGTCCCACATCGGGCTCCCTGCTCAGTGGGGAGGCTGCTTCTCCCTCTGCTTCTGCCCCTCCTGCTGCTTATGCTCTCTCTCTTTGTCAAATACATAAATAAGTAAAATATATTTTAAAAAATCTGTTGATAAAAGGTAGGGATGGTTGCAGAACAAAGTGAATATATTTAATACTATTGAACTCTACACTTCAAAATCAGGAGACCCTGGCACATCCTTGGGAACCCCAGCCACCGCGACTCTGCTGCCCTAGTGGGAATTAGAAACAATCTTTTTTTTTTTTTTTTTTTTTTTAAGAGGGGGGATGAGGAGCAGAGGGAGAAGGAAAAAGAGAATCCCATGTAGGCACCATGCCCAGTACAGAGTCCAACTCAGGGCTCGATCCCACAACCCCAAGATCATGACCTGAGCCAAAGGCAAGAATCGGATGCTTAACCAACTGAGCCACGCAGGCACCTCTTAGAAAACAACTTCTAAGTCACTTGTTTTCAGACATCTAAAGCCAGGCAGGTGAAAGTCAGGAAAACAGGTACAATTAAGGTCTTACTATCAATTTCAATACGCAGAGTGCACTCCCGGTGCAGGGACTCAGCCATCTCCTCCTTCTTACTTAGGTCAAGATCTAAATCTCAAAAGGGGACCTGTGTCTTCATTTCTGAGTAGAAATCTTTGACTTCCAATTACCCCAGAGCCCATCTCAGAGCCGAAATCCCTGAGGGGGTTTCAATTTTCTTTCCTTAGTTCTTCTTTTTAAAGGACTAGTGCACGTCTTTATAAAACGTGGGAGATGTTGTGCAGAAAGGAAGAGGGGCTTCTAACCCTGGGTGATGGCTCCACTTCATCACAGTTGCAGAAACAATGACAAATCTTTTCTTCCTGTGAGCCTTCTTCACTTCGATTAAACAGACGGAACACTTCTTCTTCTTTAAGCGGCACCCTTACCATTTCAACCTGAGAGAAGTAAGAGACGTTGAGGTCAGATGGTGAGTGGGCAAAGAGGAGAGGGGCCCCTGGGGGTGGTGGGGAGAGCCGGTGGAGAAAGGCAGGGGAGGCGGCCATCACCTCTTTCAGCAGCTTGTGCTTTAGGTCATTAACGTTGACAAAAGTGATGGAGTTACAGCACTGGAAGATTTTCACTCCAGGAATGTTTGTGACCTGCGAGACAAATGTCAAATGGAGGGCGATTTCTCTGCTCTTTTATGGAGGAAGAAAAAAAAATCTCTAGAACCCCCTGGAGAATCTGTATTCTTCTTTATGGGAGGCCGGAATTAGCAAGTTCTTTCCTCCCATTTTCACCCCCTGCTCTTCCTGCTTTCTTCTTCCCCCTCCCTTTGCTCCTTTCTTTTTCTTGGCCTCCCTCTCGCTAGAGGACGTGACCCTTAGCTGGCTATTGTACTCTAAGGATCTACCTGCTTATATCACCCGCCTCTGCCTTTTTGCCTCCCTCTCCCCGCCTTGGGAGATGCGTATCTCTAGAACAGCCAATGACAGCAAAGGGATTTTGTAGAAAAACTAAGCAGCAGGACTGGTCTAGTCCATCCTTTGGGCAAAGGAGTGGGATTGATTTGGAGTCTTACCTCCCGATAGTCATTGAAGTTTCTATATATGTTGGTGTTAGGGATCTGACCCAGGAGGAGGATCTTAGTTCTGAAAGGAAATGTATTTGCTTTTAGATCGAAGTTGCCTTACCTCACCATGGCCAACCTCCTGGTACCTGAGACAAAGTACCTGTGTGACTGAACAGTGACGATGAAGAAGGCAAAACCTACTGAAACAAGTAGCCCAACATCCAGTCCCAGGAAAATGGCAGATATAAATGTCACCAACCAAATAACCTTATGGAAGAGGGGAAGAAGGAAAAAGGAAGACCATGACAATAAGCAGAACTGAGAAAACCACCAGCTCTATCTCTCAAGCCCCCTTCCTCCACCCCCTCCTGACACCTAGAACTTAAGAGCACAAATTCCACAGCCTTATGGACTGACACCATCACAAAGGTTGGGTTCCAAGACTGTCTAGCGATTCTTGTAGGCATCCTTGGTCATTTCTCTCTTCAATTCTCTCTTGAAACCTCATGTGAAAAATAGGGATAACAATATCTACTTTATAGGCTCTGTTAAGATTAGAAATCCTGGTCCCAAAGCAACCCAGAATACTCACCAAATGAACAGTAATTGCTATTTTAATACCTACCATGGTTATGGTGAGCCTTTAAAAACATGTCAAGCTCTTACCCTAACACCTTCTCCATCACTCTCAGCAGGCAACCTGACTCATCTTCACAGAGTGGATAGGCTCAAACTCCCTTAAATATTTCCTTCCCCCTTCACTTGCCACTTGTTAGTATTCATGCTTAACTTTCCCTCATTCTCTTCACTTCCGTTGGAAGTTCTATCCCTCCTCCAAGGACAAGAAGTGGTATCTGTGTGCTGGACCACATCCTCTCTTAGATCCTCTGAGACCTGGATCCCAAAACTATCCCCTTTCATATCTCTTTGCCTCTATTGGGTCTTTCTCCTCTCATGATATTATATTCGCCATCTTTATTTTTTGCTGTTTTCCCTTTATGTCCTCAGTAGTGTGCTTTAGAAGGAGAGAAGGTGCTCCAACGTTTAGTCTGCCTGGCAAGACACTGCCTTCTCTTAGTAAGATTTGTGCCTCCTATCCTGGAATGTGTTCACACTAACCGGATTAAAAATCATTCAACTGTGTCATGGATGACAAATCCTTTTTACTAGATTCGCATCTAACTCTAGCCACTTAATTTCTTTTTATTAATTTTGTGTCATTTTGGAATAAAGTCTCAGTATTTCCATGCACCAATAACCTTGACTACCCCCCCCCTTTTTAAAGCTAGAGTCTTAGTTATCAAAGAATTGCTAGTATCCTTCACCTTGATCTCTTTTGCTTGTTCCCTCTTTCCAACCTACCCCTCTGTTCTTCCCTATCTCAGCCAGTGTATTTATACTCACACAGTCATATTGATTCTGCCTCCATAGACTGGGTAGGTTGTAAATGGTTTCAAGGTAGGGTAGGATGTTGCTCAGAATAATACCAGCCAGGATAGCCTATGGGGAAAAGGGAAACCCTGATTAATTTTCCCTTCAGAGGTAGAATTCCCAGTTCTTCACCAAAAACAAACAAACAAACAAAAAAACCCACAAAAAAGTCAGCCATGCTGCTCAGAAATGTTAAAAATCCTCAGGGTTTCAAGGCAGAATCTAACGTACTTTAAGAAACATTTTCTTGTTTTCATCAGTCCCTGCGATAGCTTATCATTTCTTAGCCATTTCCTAGCCATCTCCTCTATATGCTCTGCTTGGGAATTAGAACTGATCCTATCACCAGGAATGGCTGGGTCTAAGCTCGCTCTGGTTTTCTGAGATTACTCAGTGACCAGTGGACTCAATAAGTCAGCAGAGGAGGGATAGGCAAAGATGAAATAAGCAGAAATCACTTCTTTTCCATCTTCATCTTCTTTCCAGTCAAGAATCTCTAAATGTGGAGCACCTGGGTGACTCAGTAGGTTAAAGCCTCTGCCTTCGGCTCAGGTCGTGATCCCAGGCTCCTGGGATCAAGCCCCACATCAGACTCTCTGCTTGACAGGGAGCCTGCTTCCCCATCTCTCTCTCTGCCTGCCTCTCTGCCTACTTGTGATCTCTGTCTGTCAAATAAATAAACAAATAATTTATTTAAATAAATGAAAAGATGTTTAATTTTTTAAAATTAAAAAATCTTTTTAAAAAGATTTAAAAAATATTTTTAAAAATGTTGCCATTCCTGAATATTAAGGTAAAACATACTCATGTATAAAAAAAGAAGTAGACTTACATATAGTTTCCATCATCCAAGAGATAACCATGGAACATTTTGGTATGTGCTATATATTTTTTCCACATAAAATTGGAATATTGAACATACTATTGTGTATCATATTTTTAAAAATATTGTGTTGGTCCCCTTGCTAACTGGTTGAGATCCTAGCCAGGATGCTCCACCAACTACTCCAATAAATATTTTATAACAAGCTATCCATAATCTATCCCCAAGGAAGGGCTCATTCATAGTTTAATGCTCATAGAGCCCCATTATTACAGCGGTTTAGATATTCTACTGATCAGTTGGTGTTCACATCTTCTCAACCAGAAACATCCTATCCAGATGCTATAAAAATAATGTGAGCCAAAAGAAAGGCATGTTCTGTTTCTAATGTATGTATAATAAAGGAGGGCCCTTGGTGAATTCCAACAGATTTTTATTTGTTTGCAGTTTTAAAGAATTCTGATTCTTCTAGCTATACAGAAAAGAGAGAGAGAGAGAGAAGAAAATCCCTATTCAAAGTGCATTAGTGAGCGGCTCTCCTAAAATAGACTCTAAGAGTTAATGCACCTTGCTATAGAAGCTACATTCTGTAGATGACTTCTGCTGGGAATCAGAGGACAGCTTGTGTGATAAATACAAGCTTAATCCCACCTTCCATGTATATAGATTCTGGGGCTGAGTTCCAAGATCTCTGAATCACAACAGCAGAAGGCAGCAGGAGCCTTGAGGTAGTCCCCCTCTCCTGAAACCTGATACTTACCAGGTGGGATGGAGGTGTTCAAAAGCATGGGGATAATATTTGCAACCACTCCAGCTTGTAAGCAAGCTGCTCCCCCCAGTCATGAAACTTCTTCTCACCTCCCTTAATACTATCTAAACATGGCGAAAGGGAACGTTAAAGAAATTTACAAGGAAATTGTGGTTACTGAGCATTGGTCTGTATTGTAACTGAGAACAAATTAATGACAGCCAATCATTAATGCCCCTGGCATTTCTAAATGCAGGGTGATCAGTCCCTCGCAAAGGGAAGAAATGGCAAGTATATGGAGGTGTCCCAGCTGAACAGGGTTACAACCCAACTTTCAGAACCTGCTGTCTAGTGTAAACTTATCACAAGGCAGAACGGCAGTAATAGGGGGATTGAGTTCATATGAATGCAGAACAAGGCCTTCTGGAAACAGCTTAGGAAAACAGATGGCATGAATACACAATGAGTTTCCAAGCCTGAGTCGGTGAGGGGCGTTCTGGCATCTGAAGTCTATTTTGGTCATCTTTAACTAAATCCTTACTTATAAAACTTACTTTATAGCTTAAGCAAGAAAAAGAAGATTAATGAGAATGAGAAGAGTGACAATAATACCTAATACCTCTTGTGCACTTACGATTAGCTCAACGCTGTTCTCTCTATATTACAAACATTACTTGATTTAATTCCCAATCTTGTGAGGCGGATGCTATTATTTTAAAGGGAAGGGATGTGAGCTAGGACAGGGCCACCCCTGGGGACAAGGTGAATGCCCTGCCAAGACACAATCTGGAGATCTGATCTTTCCCCACTTGGTTATTTATCAGTTCTACTTACATTTGGCATTTCATGGAAAAAGTGTCCCACCTTCACCATCAGGAGCAGCATCACACCTGCGCCTACCAGAGATGCAAACTGAGGAGACAGAGCCAGTTGGAGAGAGACCATCAGGAATGTATTGGTCCCTGTCTGCAATTGAGGCCTTCTGCTTGGTGAGAAGCATGCTGTTTTTTTCTTTAAAGGAGTTGAGTGTAACCATCCAGCCTAAGTGCATTTTTTGTTGAGCTGACATTTTCAGGTCTTGTTAAAGCCCTAAGCATACACTAGGTACTCAAGAAATACTTGTCAAATGAATGCATGAATGCTTTCTGAAAAGTGCTAAATTGTCTTGGCTATTTGAATCTTTATTGCCCTAGCTTTGTGCTGTGAAATCTGGAGTCTTCTAAGGTCGGGTTTTCATTCCCTCCCAAATTTAACTCCTCCTGAAACATTCTAGAAAAGCCCTAGTAGACCCATTACTGTCCACCCTAAAATCCCAACCCCTCCATTTTCCCATATCAGTAAATACTTCCCTCCTCACTCTCCTGCTTGGAGCTTAGGTAGCTTCCTATCAAACAGCGTTAGAAATGCTCCATCTTAAAAATGCAATGATAATCATTTCTGATGTTCCTCAGTTTTTCTCTGCTTCATTACCATAAAAAAAAGTTACAAATGTGAGTCAGGGCAGCAGAGAGCAGCTCTGGGTCTTTTGCTAGCTGTGTGACTCTGGGCTCAGTGTCGCTTGGTAAGCAGGGGTTCTGACTGGCAACTACAGATAGCAAACTGAGCCACAGAGTTTCCTCTAGAGTCTCATGGCTCTCTGAACAGAGTCTTGGACTCAGTATGTCCTCCATAGCTAAATCTCCAGCATTTAAGCCTCTAAGAACAAAAATGGATACAAAACAGTAGAATCTCCCACTGTGTTGGGGGATCTGTGTGGGGGAAGATAAAACAAACCACTGATCAGAACTATGGCCCAAACAAGCAAGATCTGAGGGAGTCCCTCAAAGCTAACCCATTAAGTGACAGATGAGCAATGATGCTCGAATTTTTCTCTTTGTTTCTTAGGAGTGGAAAGAAAGAAAGAAAGAAAGAAAGAAAGAAAGAAAGAAAGAAAGAAAGAAAAAGAAAGAAAGAAAAACCTTCTTACTGGATTCCTTCTCTCTGCTCACTGCTATTTACTTATAAATGCATCACTAAAAGTAAAAGCAAGGAAATCAATTTCCTGCTTCCTTCTTTCCACAATGGTAGGGTTGAAAGGAGATTGAGGAAAACGGACCATTACAACTGAAACTCAGGGAGTTCTATGGACACACATGTTATACCCTGTGGTACTGAAACAGGTAACTGAGAACATGAGCTTCTCCAACCAATGTACACATCAGCCTGTTGCTGGATCTAGTGTAGTAAGGGTCTCGCATCGGGTGGTCTTCGTTGGCACTGCAGAAAAACTACTTTGATCAGCACAGGAAAGTACATCAGCACTTTTCCTTCCTACCACTTCTTTTTTCTTGCTGTTTGGTTTGGTTTTGGTTTTGTTTGCCTCTGTGTTTTGTTTTTTTGGCATTCCTGGGTAGGCTTGACCTACCTCCCACTTCTTTTCTCCAAGTTCTTCTGATTGAAGGAAACAAAGATAGGCAGATGCTTTAAAAAAAGCTGCATAAAACCTAGATTTAAATGAGTACAAATCTGACACTGAATCCCACAAAATTTGCTGCTGAGAGAGGGGTGGGAGGCCTGCCAATAATTGTGTCTCCCTGGGCTGCACACGCAAAGGAGAAGACTTTGGGATCAGAAGGCCATCCTTGGTGGCATCGTGCCTTAGGAGGATGCTTGATGGCTCTCTGAATCTCAGACTCAGTGTCTGAACAGGGTCTAAAGACAGCAAGCATGTAGAACTTTACATCTCATTCATATTTTGCTATTCTGCTCCCATTTTCCATCTCTTTTCCAGGTTTTCTTGAACAAAAACTGCCTCTGCTGACTCTGCCTTCTCTTCGGGAATTCAAGGCACAGTGAGTTCCCACAAGCCACAGCCACTATCCACATGCAGACCCTCAGACACCAGACACCAACTACTCTATACACAGTGGGTTCCATGAAGTCGACGAGCACATTGCCAAGTACTGGCCCAGGCCCTGGGAACTTGGGGTAGAGCTACAGTTTTTGAATCTCCTAAGTGACAGGGGCTATGATAAGCACAATTACCATCGAATTTAATTCTCCTAACTGAAAAGTTATCTCTAGCCCAATTTTACAGATGAGGACTGCAGCCTCAAAAAGCAAAAGTAACTTGCCCAAGGTCACCCATGTAGGAACTACTGAGTCAGGTTCCAATCTATCTGACTGGCTGATTCCAAGATCTAGGCTCCCTCCAGCTGGCCCATTTGCTTCCTGTAAGAAGAATACAACACGTTTCTTTCTTTTATGTCTCTTTCTTTAATAATAATAATTTTTTTAAAGCAGTTCTGAGAGCCTTGGGACATGACTAGAAGACCAGTCCTTGGAAAGCAGGGAACAAGGAAAGGAGCCCAATCACGGAGAACATGGAAATCCAATGGTTAGAATCTTAGAATGAGGGGAGCCGGACGATGGATTGGGGGACAGTCCAACTGACCACAGGTCTGGGGCTCTTTATATTCCCTCTGCCCTGGCCTGCCAACACTGAAATCCAAGCCTTGGCTGGATGAGCCAATATGTTTTGCTGTAACCAGGGAAGATAAGTGGGTTCTAGACAAGGGAAGTTAAAGTGAAAATTAGATTTAAAAAAAAAAAAAAAGTGGCCTTTGGTGGCACAGGTCTGAGAGGTACAGAGCCTGCCCCCTAGCTTCTCCTCCCAGAATTCTGAGGAACTTGGAAGAAATGAAGGTGTTCCCAGGCAGAGTGACTCAAAAATCCCGAGAGAGGAGGGATAGAGAGAACACCCCACTGCTGTGGGATGAAGACGGCTGAATGAATCTCCAAGGCCTTTGCTTGTCCAGATCAGAAACTCAGAGTGGAGGCTGGGGATCCCAGTGCCTCCACAGCCAGGGGCCAACTAACATTCTCTGGTCAAACCAGTGATTTCCTGGGCAAATTAGGGTCTCAGGGAAGGGTTGACCAGCATCCCTAGGAAAATGCCTGTCTGTGAAGCATCACTATGCCACAGGGAGAGTCATTGGTAGGGGAAGGAGAACAATGCAGCAGCAGCAGCAGCAGCAGCAAATAGATGAGAGCCCCAGGCTGCCTCTGAATTGGGTACTTTTTCCGACAGGCTAAATGCTACTCAAGCTGAACGGAAGCCTTTCTTTCCTCCTAGCTATACATATCCTAACCTACCTTCCTTTCCTTTTCTTTTTCTCTCTCTCTTTCTTCCTTCCTTCCTTTCTTTTTTAAGATTTTATTTATTTATTTGAGAGAGAGACCAAATAGGGGGAGGGACAAAAGGAGAGGGAGAGAATCTCAAGCCGACTCCTCACTGAGCACGGAGCCCAACACAGGCCTCAATCCCAAGACCCCGGGATCATGACCAGAGCTGAAGACAGCTTCTTAACTGACTGAGCCACCCAGGCACCCCAGTCCTAACCTTCTTTCAATAATCTACAGAAGTCCACTTCTTCCATCCCTCTCTTTCTTGTATTTATAGATTTATGGCACTTTTTATTTTGTTTTTTCTTTTTTAAATTCTTTTTTATTATGTTATGTTAGTCACCATACAGTGCATTATTAGTTTTGGATGCAGTGTTCCGTGATTCACTGTTTGTGTATAACATCCAGGGCTCCATGCAATACGTGCCCTCCTTAATACCCATCAGTGGGCTCATCCATCCTCCCCCCAAAACCCTCAGTTTGTTTCTCGGATTTCTCCGATTTCCCCCCCCTTCACTTTTCCCTTCCTTTTCCTAATGTCCTCCATTCTATTCCTTATGTCCCACAAGTAAGTGAAACCATATGATAATTGACTTTCTCTGCTTGACTTACTTCACTCAACATATTTATATGACTTATTCCGCACTTAATGTTACTTGCCCTGCGATTTGGTTTTCCAACTGTGTGCGTTGTTTCTCCCCACATGTATCTTACACTTACCTACTGAAGATAACAAGGCATGTTGTTAAAAGTTAGTGGAGACTAATGTCTGGGATGGCCTTTTCCTCTTCTTACCATGAAATCCCCTCCTTTGACTTGAGTGTTTGTACACATGTGCAGAGAACATCCTTCTTTTTTAGAGCCCACCTTCCTTCTTTCTGCCCAACAGTGGTGGAAAAGAGCTACACCTTTCAGGCCAGAGTGTCTGGCAGAACGTGAAGTGACATGATATGGTCTTACTCTAGACTCAAGCTCTCGACCCTGCTAACTTTTATTGCCTTTGACCTTATACTTCACCTATATCTACCCAGGGTCGGGGACACTTTATCCTCCCCCATTATAGTGTCCATTCTTTGACACTTAAGTTTCTACCACGTGTTTGAGACCTAAGTTCATTGTTGACCTCTGTCACTGTTTCTCTGCCCTCTGAACCCTGACCCATTCTCTGGGCTTACTCCAGTTTCGATTCTGATAGTTCTCTGACATTTCATCATGCTGCAGAGCTGAGCTGGGACACCTCCCATGCGGTAGAGCTAGAATTTCTATCTAGTCAGTTCAGAACTTATGAACATTGGACTTACAAAATCTCATGCCTGCAGTTAGACAAAGAGCTGGCCTTTAAAGTCTTCTCTACCATCATTCTCCCCTTCGTTCTCCCCTCTGACCCACACATTTAGTTTACTAATTCAGCATACCTGAAGAGAATCTGACCCAGATGATTTGTATTCCAAGGCAGACCGGTCATAAATTCTCGAGGCTCATCTAGACAAAGGCCTTATTCTCTATCATGAAAGCCTCTTGCCATGCGCCTTGGGGAAACTAGGAAAGTTTCTAGTTCTGCAGCTAGTATGGGGAGAGGTGTATTATTTGCTTTCCCAGATGAGGACTGGGCATATATCTTTCCATGGAAAACAATGTTAAGAGGGGATGGTTAGTTTACCTGAAATATTATTCTTTGGGGGATGTTACACGAAAAAATGGGTCTTTATGGACCCATAGAAACCTCTCATATAGAAAAATATTTCTACAGAAAATGACTTACAAATTCGACATTGGCAATAATTTTTAAGACAAAAGTCCAAGCAAAAATTTAGGCAAGCATGAAATCCAAGTTGCTCCAAGAGACCTTCCCTAACAAACATAATACCAAAGCAGCAGTATGGGGCTCCTGGTTGGCTCAGTTGGTTAAGTGTCTGCCTTTGGCTCAGGTCTTGATCTCGAGGTCCTGGGATTGAGCCCCCCCTTGATTTTCCTTCTCGGTAGGAAGTCCACTTCTCCCTTTCTCTCTGCCCCATCCACCCTGCTCATGTTCTCTCTCTCAAATAAATAAATAAAATCTTAAAATAAAGCAGCAACAAAATTAAATGAATAAAATACTCCTCTATGAATATACATATGAGTAGTATAAATATGTTCATATTAAATTCTATTCCAACATACCTGCTGTCTTCCTCCAGTCTTATCTTGGATAATCGTCCTGATTATAGCACCAGTAAACACACAAGATCTGAAAAATGAGCTGATGACATTGCAAAGACCAATGGCTATTAAATCCTGTAAAGAAATGGCAAACATATTTGGCCCACTGTTTGTGGAAGAAGGCAGCATTGAGTTTGAACTCAAGGTATACTGTCTATTTCTTATGTTTGACGATAAGATTGTTTCCATTATTTTAGACAACACTGAAATATTCTTAGAAAAAACAAAAGGATGGAAAATCTGATTCCTGGACTAACTTGAATCTTCATTTTAGCTAGCCATCATAAGAAAAGCACTTTTTCAAAGTAAGAAATGAATTTTTTGTCTTATTATTCCCTTTCACGTGATTACTGGGACATAGAATGGCAGAGGGAAACATAGTACTATTTTTCCTCCCTCCCTTTTATACTACCTCAAAATCAAAGTGGGATACCTCTTGCTTTCACATCTCTCTTTGGAGTTCTAGGAAAAGAGCCAAACTTAGAATAGTGGGGAAACTAAACAAACAAACAAAGAAGGACTGTTTCTGGGAGAGTAGTGTAATTATGTTAGAAGCCTGGTTTTGATATTCCCTACCATTTCTTATTGTGTCTTAGTATGTGCTTGACTCCTCAGGACTTTGGAAAGAAAGACAAAATTAAGAGAGGAATTCTGCTAGCTTAACAACACGATGCCATATGTTATCTTCTTGCCTCCCTACACCATAGCTGTTCTGGGGGAATAACACTCGTGTTAATTTAAGTGACTTCAAAGTTAAGTATGCCACACTCCTCAAAAATCCTTGGGTAATTATAATTCAAATTACAGTCTCACTGACTCTCTGGTTACAAAGAATGCAGCCTTCATATTAGCAGGAGACTCAGATTGGAGAACAAAGACATAAGGTCAGAGGATATAAGAGAAAGGCCTGTCATCTCACCTGGTTGGAATTCACATAGTAGTTATGGTAACTGGCAATCTTCTTGCCCAGAAATATGAGGAGAGAGGAGCTCACTAAAGCTAAGGAGAAGGCTTCTAAAATAAGTTCAGGAAGAATCTTCAAATCTGGTGTCACAGGAAACATGAAGCTGGAATAAAATGGTGGAATCATTCCTAGATAGTAGGAACAACTTATTGGTCCCTCCCCCACTCCAGACTTATCATGTGGGGCAACTGGCATAACCCTTAAAAAAAAAATAACAATAAGAGATAAGAAGAACAACTGAGGCAGCAGCCTACCAAAACCCCCAAGCAAACCCAGCCAGGTTATAAAAGCCGTTGTGAGAACATGCTCTGCTATCTTCCAGGTCAACATTTTTGCCACATAGCAACAGCAACACACAGGACAGGGAAGCAACAAAGATTGATGGAAAATGGCTCATCCATGCTGTTGGGAGACCATACAAGTGGATAAACAACAGGCAGATACCACGTCTGTGATGAGTTACAGCTAAAAAGCTCAATGAATTCTATTCTACTCATGCTCAAATCTTTCAGGGTATAACTTAAATCACTGTCCTTTGTACCAATTACTTCCAATTCTAACCACACCATCCATTCTGCATTTTTCTCCCCCCAATTTTTTTGACTTGGTAAATATGCATAACATGAAATCAACCATCTTACCCATGTTTAAGTGTACCAATGGCGGTAAATACATTCATAACGTGCGACCATCTCCATCATCCACACCCAACACTCACCTTGTAAAACTGAAACTGTTTTACCAGTTTTAACCAGTAACTCTCCATTTCCCCCCTCCCTTCCTCAGCCCTGGCAACCACCTTTCTCCTTCCTGTCTTGATGATTTGGACTATTCTCAGCACCCCATTAAAGTGGAGTCATACAGTGTTTGTCTTTTTGTGACTGGCTTAGTCCACTCAACATAGTGACCTCGAGGTCCTGCTGAAGGCAGATGCTTAACTGACTGAGCCACACAGGTGCCCTCAAACTAGTAATTCTTTTAAATGTATTGGTCTCTTAAAATTATGTAAAAAATAAAAAGTGGAATTACAAACCATTGTTAAAATCATTAGTTTTTATAATTTCCCAATATTTACCTTTATTAAGATCCTTATTTCTTTATACAGCTTTAAGCTACTGTCTCATGTCCTTTCATTTCACCCTGCAAAACTCCCTTGAGCATATCTTGCATGGAGTTCAAGTGGTAATAAACTCCTTCAGCTTTTGTTTATCTGAGAATTCTTTAATTTCTCCTTCACTTTTGAGGGAAAATTTTGCAGGATATAGGATTCTTGGTTGACAGTTTTCTTTTTCTTTTAGCACTTTGAGTATGTTAGCCCACTGCATTCTCACCTCCAAAGTTTCTGATGAAAAATCTGTTCATTACTTTATTGATAAGCCCTTGTGTATGTATGATGAGTCACTTCTCTTTTTGCTTTCAAAATTCTCTTTGCCTTTTTTTTTTTTTAAGATTTTATTTGTTTGACAGAGATCACAAGTATGCAGAGAGGCAGGCAGAGAGGTGGGGGGAAGCAGGCTCCCCACTGAGCAGAGAGCCTGATGTGGGGCTCAATTCCAGGACCCTGAGATCATGACCTGAGCTGAAGTCAGAGGCTTAACCCACTGAGCCACCCAGGCGCCCCTCTCTTTGTCTTTTGAAGTTTGATTCTGAATCTAGATACAGGTGTCTTGGAGTTTCTCTAACTAGGAATTTGTTAGATTTAGACATTTACATTCATGTCTTCCATCAAATTTGGGAAGTTTTCAGCCATTTTTTTCCTTCAAATATTGTTCCCTATCTCTTTCTTTTTCTCATCTCCTTCTGAGACTCCCATGAAGTGTATGTTGTTTTACTTGATGGTGTCCCAAAGGTCTTTACAACTCTGTTCATTTTTCTCTGATCTTTGTTCCTTCTGTTCCTCAGACTCAATAATTTCCAATATCTTCAAGTTCACCAAGTCCTTCTTCTGACTGCTCAAATCTGTTTTTGAATCCCTCTAGTGAATTTTCATTACTGTTATTGTACTTCTTAGACCCGTAACTTCTTTTTGGTTTCTTTTTAAGTTTTCTGTGTCTTTATTGATATTTCCATTTTTTAAAAAATAGTTTGCATTTTAAAGATATTATGTATTTGACAGAGAGAAATCACAAGTAGATGGAGAGGCAGGCAGAGAGAGAGAGGGAAGCAGGCTCCCTGCTGAGCAGAGAGCTCGATGCGGGACTCGATCCCAGGACTCTGAGATCATGACCTGAGCCGAAGGCAGCGGCTCAACCCACTGAGCCACCCAGGCGCCCCGATATTTCCATTTTGCTCATACATCGTTTTCATGACTTTCTCCACATTTTCCTTTAGTTCTTTAAGTATTTTTAAGGCAAGTGTTTAAAGTCTTATGTTCATAGATCTGCCGTCAGGCCTTTTTCAGGACAGCTGTTGTTCTTGTTTCTTTTTTCTTTTGAACAAACCATACTTCCTTTATCTGCCTTCAGATTTTTGTGGAATATTGTGTATTTGAATCTAATAATGTGATAACCTGGAAATCAGATTCTCCTCATTCCCAGAGTTTGCTGTTATTTGTAATTGTTCTGTTGTTGTTATTGTTGTAGGCTGTTTTTATGCTGAGGATAAGCTTGATGTATAAACTTAAGGTTTTCTCAGGGTTTTTCTGAGCCTGTACCTTTCTCTGGGCATGTATAGTTATGTTCTAATTTTTCTTATATATACAGTTTTTTAAAAATCTCCTAATCTTTAATGTATGTCTTCCAAAAGGGGAAAAAAGAGAAAAATGAAGAAAAAAAGGGGCACTACTACCTCTTTAAATCCCTTGGAAGTCACTTTTACCAGAGGGGGAAGGACTTGCAACAAAGGGAACCGAGGTGCAACAACAATGGCTGTTCACCTTTTTGTTTGCACCTCTGTGGTCAGAAGTAGCAATCAGCAATCGGAGGAAAGATCCTCAATATTTGGAGGACAGGGTCTTCTTTGCCATTGCTTCCTCCCTCAAGTTGTGTGCAAGTTGCTTCAGGTATTCCATTGCCTGACATAAGGCTAGATGTGGGGGATGGTAGCTGTCACTGTGCTAAGAGCTGAAATTTCCTGAAATTAATTGCAATTTACCACCCATGCCTTCCCCTAGAGGTTACAAGGCTTCAAAAGGCTATAGAGTTCCAGAATAGTTATATCAGACAGATTCTGCTAGTGCAATTTTTGTCAAGGTGGGGAGAGAGATTCCTGGTGCTTTTTATTCCAACATGTCCCCAAATCCTCTTTCAACTCCTGTTGATTTGATGTCACCAGATTGTTGAGACTTGTCCATCTTGCTGGTAGTCACTGTCATCTAATTCTATTAAGTCAATATATATATATAATTTCTTCTAAGCTCACATCATATAAAATATTGCCAGTCTCATATTACCACAAGTAGAACTTCTTCCCAGGTATATCTCTCACCATATTGTTAACCAAGAAACTCTCCTTAAGACAAACTTTTTTTCTTTGTCAGTATTACTATCAGATTGCTGATCAGAGAATTAAAGATTATCTTGCTTCTTATAAGAATAGATGCTTGTCTGTTTGTGAATGGGTTTAGAAATTTCACTCTGTTATCCAGAGTATCTAAGACAGGTTCTGTGTGGTCAATTTTAGGCTGACTTCTTAGGAGTCGGAGACTGTCCCTTCAGGGGCATGTATCATTGAGTAACACACATAAATATTTGGTAATTTATTTTTAATGTGGATAATTTCCCAATATTTGCAAAAGAAGAAAGGATGGTATAGTGAGCTCTTATGTACCCATCACTCACTTTCAACACTTAACAATTTATAATCAGTCTTATTTCATTTGTACTCCTACCCACTGCCTATTCCAAGATTATTTTGAAGCAAATACCAGGCATTCTATAGTTTTAATTGTAAACATTTTAGTGTGCCTATTTGAAAGATATACATAGGAAGATTAATACCAACTTATCAATATAATCAAATATACAATTAATGTTCAAACTTTCCCAAGTGTCTTATAAATATATATTTAACATTTGTTTCAATTAGAACCCAAATAAGATCCATATGTTACAATTGGTTGTTATGTCTCTTAAATCTCTTTTAATCTATAGGTTCTTGCTCCATATTTTTGTTTTTCCTCCCTGCAACAAAAGCTGTTGTTGTTGTTGTTAAAGAACCTGGACTCTGGTCCTTTTCCCAAAAGATTTTGCTGATTGCATCTCTGAATTAACATTTAACATATTCCTCTTTTGTATTTCTTATAAATTGGTAGTTAGCCTTTCGGGTTTGGTCAGATATGGACTAATTTTGGGAGGCAAAAATATTTCATAGGTGGTAGTGTGTAATTCTGTCAGAAGGCATAAAATGTCTTTTTAAAAAAACTATAATTAAGAGTGGCTCAGTGGGTTAAAGCCTCTGTTTTCGGCTCAGGTCATGGTCCCAGGGTCCTGGGATGGAGCCCCGCATCAGGTTCTCTGCTCAGCAGGGAGCCTGCTTCCCTCTCTCTCTGCCTGCCTCTCTGCCTACTTGTGATCTCTGTCTGTCAAATAAATAAATAAAAATTAAAAAAAAACCTATAATTAGAAGCACCTGGTTGGCTCAGTTGGTTAAGCCTCTGCCTTCTGCTCAGGTTATAATCTAGGGGTCCTGGAATTGAGCCCTGCCCTCTGTGGGAAGTCTGCTTGGAGTTCTTTCCCTCTGTCCCTCCACCTGCTTGTGCTTGTGTTTTCTCTCTAGAACATTTAAACAAATCTTTAAAATAAAGATTGTTCTATTTCTGCGCAAAATACCATTGGAACTTTGATAGAATTGCATTGTAGATTGCTTTGGATAGTATGAACATTTTAACAATATTAGTTCTTCCAAACCATGAGGATGGAATATTTTTCCATTTATTTGTGTCTTCTTCAATTTCTTTCATCAATGTCTTATAGTTTTCAGTATACATGTCTTCCACCTCCTTCATTAAATTTATTCTTATGTATTTTATTCTTTTTCATGCAATTATAAATGGGATTGTTTTCTTAATTTCTTTTTCTGATAGCTCGTTATTGTGTCTTTTTATAATGTTAACAGATGTTACACTATTATACTTTAATGGTGATATCCTAATTCTATAATTCCTTCTCCCTTAAATGGCTGTAATACTTGTATAAAGTGAAGTATCTGAATATCAATGATTTGGATCTCCCAAAGAGCAGATCTTATAGAAAGAGCATGATAAATGCTTACTTTGTTCCTTTTATTTAACAATTTTCAAAATAACAAAAGTTGGTTCTACAGCATTTTGGGAGGGTGAAAAAAATGAGTTTGCTCTTTAAAAAAAAAAGATTTTATTCATTTATCTGAGAGAGAGAGAGAGAAAGCAGTGGAGAGGGGCAGAGGGAGAAAGAGAAAAGGAGAGCCCTCGTTGAACAGGAAGCCCAACATGGGACTTGACTTCAGGAATCAGGACCTGAACTGAAGGCAGATGCCCAAATGACTGAGCTACCCACCTCTTTTAGAATTTTTATATTCACTGATTTAAACATATTTTATATGTTTTGCTGGCAAAAACCTCAAACTGACATATAGATTCAAGGCAATACCTATCAAAATTTCAATGACTCTTTTGCAGAAGTGGAAAAGCTGATTCTAAAATAAAGAAGAATAAAGGTGGAGGGCTCAGGGTATTTCATTTCAAAAGTTACTGTGAAACTGTAGTAATTAAGATTGGTATACAGATCAACAGAAAAGAATTGAGAGTTCAGAAATAAACTCAAACATTCATGGTCAATTGATTTTCACCAAGAGTACCAAGACCACTGAATTGGGAAAGAACAGTCTCATCACCAAATAGTATGCAGACAATTGGATATTCACATGCAAAAGAATGAAGTCAGAGCCTTATCTTACAACATATACAACAGTGAACAATCCAATGAAATGGATTAAAGGCCTAAATGTAGACCTGAAACTATAAGTTTCTTAGAAGAAAACATATAGGTAAATCTTCATGACCTTGGATTACATTACAAGACTTTGTAATACCAAAAGCTCAAACAACAAAGGAAAAAATGAATTGGACTTCATCAAAATTAAAAATCTTTGTGCTTTCAAGGATCTGTGACGAAGTGAAATGACACCCCTCAGTAAAGGAGAAAATTCTTGCAAACTGTATATCTGAGAAGGGTCTAGTATCCTAAATTCCTACAACTCAACAACAAAAAGACAAATAACCCAATTAAAAATAGTCTAAGGAATTGAATAGATATTTCTTTAAAAAGATATGCAAATGACCAGTAGGCACATGAAAAAATGCTCAACATCATTAGTCCTTAGAGAAATGCAGAGCAAAGCCAGAATGATGTACCACCTCATACTTACTAAAAGGATAATAACAATAATAATAATTAAAAATAGCAAATATTGGTGAACATAGGAAGAAATTGGAACTTTGTGCATTACTGGTGGGAAAGTAAAATGGTGTTGCTGCTGTAGAAAATAGTTTGGCAGCTCCTTAACAGGTTCAACATAGGATTACCATATGACCCAACAAAAATCTACTCTTACATATAAACTCAAAAGGAATGAAAACAGGTGCTCAAAAGAAAAACCTGCAGATCAATGTTCATAGTCCTATTTATAATAACCAAAAGTTGGAAATAAATGAAATATCTATCAGCTGATGAACAGATTAACAAAAGGTGGTATATCAATATAATGGAATATTATTCAGCCATAAATGGGAATTATCCATGCTACAATATGGATGAATCTTGAAAATATTATGCTGAGTGAAAGAAGCTAGAGTCAAAACACCACACGTTTTATGATTCCATTGCAGAATAAGCAAATTCCTAGAAGTAGAAATTAGATTAAGGGGTGCCTGGCTGGCTCAGTCAGTAGAACATGTGACTCTTGATCTTGGGGTTGTGAGTTCAAGTCCCATGTGTGGTGTGGAGTTTACTTAAATTAAAAAATTAAAATAAAAATAAAAGAAATTAGATTAAATAAAAAATTAAAATAAAAATAAAAGAAATTAGCCCAGGGCTGTGGAGGGGAACAAATGGGACAAGGCTTCTTTTTGGGGGGTGATAAAATATTTTAAAATTAGATAGCAATGATGGTTGTACAACTTTGAGAATATACTAAAATTAATGAAAGTGTGTAAGTTTAAAATGGTGAATTTTATGGTATAGTAAAGCTGTTATTGAAACAAGATAGTAAGAAAATATTATAAATAACTTTTTGTCAATATATTTGACACTTTAAATGGGCAAATTCTTTGAATCACCAAAATTGAGTACTCTCAAGAATTCTGGATAAACTGACGTATAGAGAAAGTTTATGTAACTTAATAGTAATTGTACTTAAATAATAGCCCGTTAAAAATTGAATTTGTAGTTAAGAACCTTTCCACAATGAAAACTTCAGGCCTAAATATCTTCACTGATGAATTCTACCATGAAGAAATAATGCCAGTTCTATAGAAACTCTTCCAGAAATTAAAGACAAGAGAATACATCCAAAGCGTTTTATAATGTCTACAATACTCTACTACTAAAGCCAGATACAGATATTACAAGAAAAGAAACTCTCAGGCCAATATACATAAATGCAAAAATTCTTACCATCATTTTAGCAAGTCAATCTACAAAAGGTAATCATATATCATTACTAAGTGAGGTTTATCTGAGGATGCAATGTTGGTTTAACATTCAAAAATCAATCATGATATTAACAGACTAAAAAAGGAAAAGAAATTTTCATGATTTGAGGGGCAGTATTGTTTTTCCATGGATCCGTAAAATAATCTCTCAAGCTGAATTTGGAAGCACACGTATGTTTTGGTTTCTATATCTCTAGGTTTATTTTCTAAGTAAAAACAAAACAAAACAAAACATTGAAATGTTTTAGATGAAGTTTGCTATTTGAAATGTTAGTTCTTCTGATTATTTTTATCTTTCATCAAGACACAGATACAGGACTCCATAACTGACTTCCAAATTTTTATGTAAAACCCAATTTCAGTAAAATGAACAATGTGTTAAATATCACTTGGGAAAATAATTTTAAAATATATTTTGTGATGTATTTATATTTAATCCTTTATCTAATGAAATGTTATTAGTTTCTGCATTTCCAATTTTTATTTTCTTTAGAATAAGAAGCATCCTACTGTACATTATTATGTAAAGGAATCTAAATTCCTATTTTTAAATATCTTTTCCTTCACTATCTATGCCTTAGTTCCCTATTTAAAATATACTTATAACTTACAAGCACCTAGGTGTTTTCTAGGTATTGAGCTAGATAGAAATATAACTGAAGGCTCAAAGGCAGATATTTAACCTTTTGCTAAATTTCCCTTTTTTGTACTTTTAAGAAATTAAAGAAAAACGTGGCTATCCCAAGGAGGTATACAGTAAATGGAATTTATTGCCCAAATCTCTGTCAGTAAACCTTAAATATTCAGTATGCTAACACAAACTACTCTTTTTCCTTTCTGGTGTTCTCTAACATTTAATTCTTTGTTAGTAGTTTAGGTTAGAAGGACACATGGTCACAGAAAAAACTAACTTAAATTGTTCAAATTTTCTAATCTTTAGCAACCTCAGATAAACATATAATAAAAAGGGAAGTTCAAAGCAATACCTAACAAAAAAAGAAAGCAATACCTAAAATTAGATTTTTGAAATGCTTACCTATCTATCTATACCCTCAATCTTGTGATGAAACAAGCAAAAGTTGACCATATGGTTTTTAAGTCATCAATAGAGTGATTCTAATCAGAGATTTTGGAATTAAATAGAAAATGGGCTCAAAAGTAGCTGTGCCCCGACCAACTGTGTGATGGCAGAGAAATAATTTAAATTGGTAAACCTTAGTTTCTTCAGCCATAAAAAAGGAGTATTACTGAGAGGTGCAAATGAAATAAAATAATTATTATCAATCTCATTGTTGTTCTTGTTATTTTTTTTCTGAGAGCAAAGACGCAGTCTTATTTACTGTCGCATTCCTTGGCACCTAGGTGGTCTGCTCACATTTTTTTTTTTTTAACTGAACAGAATTGCAAATGATTTAGTAATCATTGGATTTAATGGAGAACTGATAGGACATGAGACTATCAGACATGAGACTAATCCAGTCCGCTTTCATCAAAGTAGTCTATGTTGTGTTCTCCTGGAGTCTGCCGGTATCACTGACTCTTTGCAGTATTCCCCACTGAGCAGCCTTAGGAAATAAACAACGCTCTTCAAAAGCCTGCCTGTGAGTCAAGAAACTGCAGTGTATTGCCTTTCTTAGCTAAAGTGATTCATCTGATGAAGGTTACAGGGAACTAATATTTCCTAATAGGAGCAAGACTGACCCATAGTCACTGGTAGAAATTATAACGTAAATTCATCCCAAGTCCTTAAGAACTCCATAGGGCAGACTATTTGAAGATAGCTTTCTATGCTTCTTAAGGACACTGAGGTCGAAGTGGGTGGAAACAGAGGGACACTCATCTCCTGAGCACTTAGCTCCAGGACAGAGGCCAGGAAAGCAGACGCCATCTCTTGGTCCATCCTTGAGAGTTAGTCAGATAGGTATGGACGTTTTGAAGACCCGAGATGTACTGGGAAAAAACTGTGTGTCTCTCTGGTATCTGGCGCCTCCAACAGTTTACTTGTGTAAAGGGACTGGCTCAACTAGGGGAAGAGAGTAAGAGGCTGACTGGAGAAACAAAGGGTTGTCCTAGCCCATCTTCCTTTGTGGACCTCTGTATTCTAAAATGCATTGGAGCCCAATACCCATATTTGTCTGTGGCCAGGCTGCTAGTAGAGAATACCAGTCAGACAGTGTGGTCAGAGGCTAAGCGAAGGTAACAGAGAGGGAAAAGTAATCCTGAGAAGTGGAGTTACTGACCTATAAGGAATCATATCAATGAGCGTCCTGCTGGTTTCAGTGGCCATGCTTATCTTGTTGGCAAATGCAGTGAAGCCAAGAATCTGTAGGGGTTGAAATAAAAATGCATATGATCATCTCAAAATTATGAATTGCTTCCAGGAATAGAGGTGCATTTAGTCTTGGCGAGGCGGGGAATGAAATATATGTGGCGGTCCCCATGCATGAAAGTGAGAAAGAGAGGTGGGGCCAGTTCAGCGGAGAAAGAAAGGTGGAAACCCTCTCTGACTCTTAGCTCCCTAAGCTCTCTTTATTTATTTATTTGTTTGTTTATTTTCAAGATTTATTTATTCATTTTAGAGAGCAAGGAGAGCATGTGGGGGGAAGGGGCAGAGGGGGGAGAGACTCTCAAGCAGATTCCCCACTGAGCACAGAACCTGATGTGGGGTGGGGGAGGCTTGATCCCACAAGATGGTGACCCGAGCAGAAACCAAGAGTGGGAAGCTTGACTGACTGAGCCACCCAGATGCCCCCTCCCTTTGTTCTTTTTAGCCTTGTAGACAGAATGAAAAGCAACTTCAGCCTTGGTCTCTGACATGACAATGGGAATAAATGAATGCATTTACCAACTTGGAACATCTGGACCGAATACACACATGTTTTCAGGTAGTCGGTATTTTAAGGCCTCAGTTGTAGAAGTTTTTAGATCTAGAGACACTGTACCAAGATACATATGCCTTTGGGGGATTGTTTAGGTATACTGAGAATCATATTACTGAATAACCCTTAAGAATAAATATAGAGCAGCATTTGATAGCACAAAGAAAAAGTCTTCAGCAAGGCAATGACTTGCTTTTTAATCTCCCTTTCATTTAGTCCTAAAATAACAAGGCTCCTTTCCATTTCAACTAGGGGCAAAATAGACAACCTAGCAGCTGTTATACCTTATAGAGACCTCACACCAGAGCAAAGTAAGCCAGAGACAAAAGACTTGATGCCCAGAGACTTGATGCCCAGGTCTTAGCATAATAATTATGTAGCTGCTTTACCCCATTTTCCCTACTAACACGTAAATCTTTTCCCAGCCTCTGCTGAGAGTTCAGACACTGAGTAGAATAGCAATTAGTTTATCTGTGATGCTGTGATCTGATGAAGACCCCTGGGAACCTTACAGGTCAGAAGGTAAAGAAAAATCTGGATCATAGCTTGACTCAGAGAAGTTTTCTTCTTTATATGGTTAAAGGACAAAAAGTGTGAAAACTGGCCAAGGAACTCTTTTTATTTCCAATATAAAGGTAATGCTTGCTCATAAAGGAAAACAGAGAAAAATAGGAAAATTAAAAAGCAGAAGTAAATCACCCAAAGACAACTATTTTTGATGCCTGTTTGGTGTGTGTTATACAAATTAAATAAACATAGGCACAAACACACTCATGTACACATATAAATGATGGACATATAATATGTATAATTTCTTAGAGCTATAGGATTCCTGAATTATTTGTCAGTATATTCTACCTGGATCCCAGATACTGCCTTGAAACTTTCCCTTTCTATTTGACACTATGTGTTAAGGACAGATTGGTGTGTGTGGGCAGTTTCCTCCAGCATGTCTAAACAGTAAGTGTCTTGGTGGGTGCTGTGAGAAGCTTTTTACACCTTTAGGGCATAGCAGCTCTCATCCTCCCGCTCCCATTTGCCTCACTGCCAGGGGAAACATGCAAGTCTTTTCTCAGTTCTAACAACATCTCTAATCCTTACTACTTGGTGGACAGTGATCCTGATCACTTGACTTGCTTGATATGTGTATAAGTAATTATTACAGGCTTTGATAACCTTCGAGCATAAATTAGGTCACAAAAAGTGTACTGCCTAAACTGCAACAATTCTTAAGTCTCCACCGACTTTTCTTGCTGGATCTGTTTCTTCCCCCACTTCACTCCATGGTGCATCGTAATTATTTATAGCGCTCTCCAAAAGGAATGTCTTAACTGTGGCTCCCAAACCAATCTGTCAGCCATAGTGAACTCAGAGAATCCTCTATACTCTTTCTTCGTGCCTTTCCTAGTAACTCTGGTTAACGTTCATTGCTTTCGAGGTTGCTTGAAGGAATATCACTACAATCCCTGCTGCTGATGTCTCTTGAAAGAGGGCTGATTTGCACAACGGGGATGGACCTCGAGGGCAATATGCTAAGTGACAAGAGCCATACAGAGGAAGACAAATACTGTCTGGTATCACATAAGTGTGGAATCTAAGAGCAAAAACAAAAACAGACTCACAGAAACAGAGAGTAGAAAAGGGTTGCCAGGAGATGGGGGTTGAAGGAAATGGGGAAAGGTTGATAAAAATACACAAAAACATTCACGTTTAAGATGAATAAGGTCTGAGGGTCGAAGGTAATGCACGGTGACTATAACTGATAACATTGCATTGTATAATTGAAATTTGCTAAGAGTAGAACTTAAATGTTCTCTCTCTCTTTCTCTCTCTCTCTCTCTCACACACACACACACACACACACACACACGATAGATACGTGAGGTGATGGAAATGTTAATTAACTAGATGGGGGAATCTTTTCACAATGTATCTGCATAAGAAATCACCATGATGTACACTTTATATGTCAATTACACTTCAGGGAAAGCTGAAATTAGCGGGAGTGCCAATATCTGCCTCACAGACGCCATCTGCTGGTGACTCCAAAGCCTCAGCTTCCTGACTCCACTCTCTCCGGCACTATATTTCTGAATAGTGATTTGGGAAGTCTTTGATAAAAGTAGTCTTTCAGTTTATGGCCTTTACAAACTAATAGCTTTTCAGCTACTCCAATGAAGAAAGAATATACAGCTCCATGAAAAGTAGTTAACAGTTATAAGACAAAGCTTGGTCTCAAATTCCAAAGCAATTCGCATACTGTTTTATTTTATTTTATTTTTTTTTAAGATTTTATTTATTTATTTGACAGAGAGAGATCACAAGTAAGCAGAGAGGCAGGCAGAGAGAGAGAGGGAAGTAGGCTCCCTGCCGAGCAGAGAGCCCGATGCGGGACTCGATCCCAGGACCCTGAGATCATGACCTGAGCCGAAGGCAGTGGCTTAACCCACTGAGCCACCCAGGCGTCCCTCGCATACTGTTTTAATCATGCTGGGTATAGACATGGATTCTTTAGTATAGAATTAGTTGGCAACATACAAATCATGAGAACTTAGAGTTATTTTTTGCCCACACAGTCTATTGTGGGCAAGTGTCTTTTCAGGGCAACTTCTTTGCAAACAGTGCCTCAGGGATCCAGGCAAATTCCACCTGGGGACCCTGTTATTTCAACAGGCAGCCCTATGATTACCACAGCAGGAAGAGAAAGAACATGGGGACTCACATGCTTTCTCCTATGCTTTGGCTCCAAAGTCACTGGCCCTGCTTAAATACAAGGCAGCCGGGAAATTTAAGGCAAAACATGGACATCTGTTGAACTTCAAGCATCTGTGCAACAGAACACTTCTTAAGGGGAAATTAATTCTTGTGGATCCCCAAGCATTCAGCAATCCTAATACGAGAAATGCTAACTTTAAAAGACTGATTTTTATTTATGAAAATGTCTTTATCATTGTAAAAATGTTAATCATAACTGCAAAAGATAACTTTTACCAGATTTTTTTTTTTTTTTAAAGAAAGAAGAAATGTTATCATTAGCTAGTGGTGAGCTCCAGCTCTGCCACTTACTAATGACAAGGATTAGGCAATCTATTTTAACATCTCACCTCCCTCAATTTCTCTACTGTAGTATAGTGAGAATGAAAGGAGGCTGAAAACAGTATGATGGCAACATTATTAAAATAGAAACAGGGACAGCAGGTTGGCTCAGTCAGTAGAGCATATGACTCTTGATCTCGGGTTGTGAGTTCAAACCCCACATTAGGGGTGGAGATTACTTAAAGATAAAATTTTAAAAAATAAAATAAAATAGGAACAACATTCTACGTAGAAGACAGAAATTCACCAACACTGAGCATAGGCCTGTCATACATATTTGAAGGAAGAAAACTGAATAACTGAAAATCCAAAATTATCTATTGTAATTGACTTTGGAAGGTGTGGAAATTTCTATTCTTCCATTTTTTTCTTATTTTTTCAAAGTTGCTAGAATGAGGAGTACCTGGGTGGCTCAGTTAAGTGTCTGTCTTTGGCATAGGTCATGAACCCAGGGTCCTGGGACCCAGCACTGTACTGGGCTCCCTGCTCAGCAGGGAGTCTGCTTATCCCTCTCCCTCTGCCCCTGCCCCTGTCTGTTCTCTTTCCCTCTCTCAAAAAAAAGCAAAAAACAAACAAACAAAAAAAAAACAAAACAAAAAACAACAACAACAACAACAACAAAAACCAACTAGAATGATCCTGGGTTATTTCCATAAGGGGAAAAAAATCCTATTTCTAAAATACTATGAAAGAGGCAATAGAGAAAAGTACTTTAAAAATAAGCATGTTTTACAAATATAAGCTAGTATTTTAAATTAAATGTATTCTACTTTTCACAATTCAACATACGTCTTTATTTTATTTATTTATTTATTAATAGATTTTATTTATTTATTTGACAGCTAGAGATCACAAGTAGGCAGAGAGGCAGGCAGAGAGAGAGAGAGAGAGAGGGAAGCAGCCTCCCTGCTGAGCAAAGAGCCCACTGAGCCACCCAGGCACCCTATTTATTTATTTTTGAAAAGATTTTATTTATTTATTTGACAGAGAGAGATCACAAGTAGGCAGAAAGGCAGGCAGAGAGAGAGAGGAGGAAGCAGGCTCCCTGTGGAGCAGAGAGCCCGATGTGGGGCTCCATTCCAGGACCCTGAGATCATGACCTGAGCCAAAAGCAGAGGCTTAACCTACTGAGTCACCCAGGCGCACCTCAACATATGTTTTTAAGAAATTATTATTTTAATAGTCTCCTCTAATCTTCTTCGTTCCTAGGTCGCTTGCTTTTTATTTTATTTTATTTTTTAAGAAAGCGGGCATTTTTAAATGGTCTAAACCATGAATTTGGGGCATCAAAACCTACCAGAAAAATTTCCATAGGAAACTCCAGTGGGTACTGATTGAAAGAAATTCTGATACATTTGTTGATTCTCAGCACAACAACAGCAGTTAGAAATAGTAGGATGCTGGTAGAATTAGCTTTGGGGAGAGTTACACAGTAGTTAACTATGTTCTGAAAGAAAACAAAATTATAAAGGCTTAGTAAGGAGTATGATAATTGCCTCTATCTAGAAAATGACACTAGATTAGTTGAAAAAGAAATCTCTAAGCAGTGTTTCTGGGCACAAATGTCTTTATAAGTATTGCTAGCACAGTGGAGGCAAATGGAAAGATGGAGATATAGATATAGATACAGATATTTTTTAATTGGAAAGGGAGACACTAAAAGATAATAATGCCCAGTAAGGAGAGAATACACTTTAATGTTTCAGTGTAATGGAAGGGACCCAGGAGTTCTGTTTTTCAGGCTACTCTTTTTACTAATTTTTCTAGACCACTGATGGATGTTCTTTAGCATGCCTCCTATGCCATTCTTGCATCAAGGGACAATGTAGCATCTTATATTCTTTAGATGTTTTAGGATACAGGTCTGCTATGAGGCATGTAGTGGGAAGAATTATGCTAGATTACAGTATTTTAAAAACCAACTTTTAATGTAAATCATGTTTGCTTAAAAGGGCTGGGCAAAATGGTTAATGCAACTGAGAACATGATACCACCGGCATTGGTATTTAATTACGACTGTAAATCTAGAAGAGATGAAATTATTTCTAAGACCTCGTTGACTAAGCCGCCTATGCAGCAATCTCTCCACTTGAGTCAAGGGGAGGGGCATCTGTATATCTGGGTGAGGGCAGAAATTACTCACATAGAAGAAGGAGATGGGACCAGCGTGAAAACTAATCATAATCCCGAAGATGCAAGTCAACTGGGACAGAATAATGTGTAGTGCTGTGGCAGCCAGGTAAGCGCTGATTGCAGCCTCTGGAAGGTACGTGGCGATGAAGCCAAAACCTAACAAGCCCATTGAAAGCTGCAGGAGGGTCGGGTGGAAAAGAAAACTGGAGTGAGACAGAATGTCACCAAACCAACAAAGGCATCAACTAGGCGCTCTCCACGAGGTTGCCAATGAAAAAGTTCAATGAGGCCCCTGGGGTTAACTCTGCCCTCTCTTTTTCTCAGCAACTGCAAATGACAAGGTCCGTCCTTGGTGTTGATTCAGGAGATCACACTTCCTTCCTGCTTCGGGAGCACTTACGCTTAAGTTCGTGCCCTAGCATCTATTGACCTTATTAATGTGAGGTTAACAGTGACCAAGTGGTGATTAGAACAAGCTTTTGCCTTTTTAAGGGCCCTTTTGTTAGACGTTTTAATAGCCCTTTTCAGGAGATGTTAATATTCCTGTGAGGAATGTGGCTTTTCACAAAGGGAAAAGACAAGTTAAAAAACCCCCCGGGTTCCAGCTCAGACTCCTCGGCCTTTGACATTTATCTTTACTAAGAATGATTAAACTGAATTTATGTCTTCAGGATTATATACGTAATAGATAATATGTGTATATAAGACAGAAATTCAGTTTCTATAAATCCAGTATATATAATAAATATAATTTATATATTATATATGCATATGTACATGTAAAATACCATATTACACTTAATATATAATTTGTATACTTATATTTTGAATAAATAAATGTAATTATATATTATATAATTAAACTTATATAATTTATCTGATTATATATTTATATATAATTACATATAATAATTCTATATTTATATATAATTACATATACCACAAATTATACATTAAATGTAGGTTACATTTTAGTATTTTATATGTACACGTGCATGTGTTATATATGTATATTTTATATATATATATATATATATATATATTTAAATATACAAAGGATCTAAAAGGGTAGCCCCAAACTATTAAAAAAGTTACTCTTGGGGAATGGGATTAAAAATTGGGGCAATATTGGGGCACCTGGGTGGCTCAGCCAGTTAAGTGTCTGCCTGAGGCTCAGGTGGTGATCCCAGGGCCCTGGGATCAAGCCCGTTGTTTGTCGGGTTCCCTGCCTCTCCCTCTCCATTTGCCTCTCTCTCCATCTGCTTTTCCTCCAGCTCAGGCTCTCTTTCGCTCTCTCTCGCTCTCAAGTAAATAAATTAAATTTTAAAAAGGTTGGGGTAATATTTTAAGATTTATGCACTTTTTTATTATTTGAGACTCTTGCAATATACGTGTTCATCTTATTTTTTTTCCAAGTAGGCTCCACATCCAATGTGGGGATTGAACTCACAACCCTGAGGGCAAGAGTCACATGCTCTACTAACTGAGCCCGACAGGTGCCCTCCATCTTTTATAATAAAAAGCAACTTGAAAATTGTTGGATAGAGGGCGAGCCCCATTTCCCGTTAAGAAAGGAGGTTAAGAAAACTTGCACAGCTTAATGAAGAAGATGGGGAAAGATCAGTCTTGAAGCCTACTATAGTTAGCACTTCACCTCTCCTTCACTAGAAGCTCTCAGAAAACAAACTTGGAAGAGTAAATCTTGGAGGTTTAAAAGGATTTTGTTTTCAAGCTTTCAGTCAGTTGAGCACCATGTCTCTATATTCTTTGATCATTATTGCCCAATGTGCTCTGCTACTCTAATGGGGCCAGTCAGCTTCCTGTCTTTTGTGTGATTGGCTGATCTGTATCTATTTCTGTGTTTATGCATGAATCCCTCTTTTTTGCCCATTTCTGTCAATCCCTGTCCATCATTTCTTTCAAGAGCTCAATACAATTCCTCTTCTCCAGGAGATATGGTGAGAAGAGCATGATTCCTAGGGATGAAAAACTTGGCTTCAATCCTGGCTCTGCCTCTCACAGGCTGTGTGAGCTTGGACAAGTTAAGTAAACTCTCTGAGCCTGTTTCTTCATCTATAAAAAGTGAGTAATAACCATGCAGTGTTTTGTATGAATTACATTGTATAAAACATGTAAAACACTTAGCTCAAATCTGAGAGTAGTGACAGAGGCAAATACATTACCATTCACTTTTCATGCCATCTCTTCCTTCCACCTTGTAAGTGGCAAATACTTATAACCACAAAGCTCTTTCTTGCTCAGCTGTGTTGTGGTGTCAAAATTTGTGTTGACCTAATTCTCTAAGCAGCGAATGCCAATCAGTCAGAGTTGGCCTATGACATGATACCTATTGCACATTCTTATAGAAAACAAGTACTAAATGTTCAGTGAATGAAGAGAAGTCTCAAAACATGGTTGTTTTCTTTTTTTTTTTTTTTTTTTTTTTTAATTTGTCAGAGAGAGAGGGAGAGAGAGCGAGCACAGGCGGACAGAATGGCAGACAGAGGCAGAGGGAGAAGCAGGCTCCCTGCCAAGCAAGGAGCCCGATGTGGGACTCGATCCCAGGACGCTGGGATCATGACCTGAGCCGAAGGCAGTGGCTTAACCCACTGAGCCACCCAGGCGTCCCAACATGGTTGTTTTCTTCACAGACTTCAACCAACTAAAGGTTATTCCTGTGCTTTACATTCTTTTGACACCAAACACTTCACTTTTATTAATATTAATCTTAATTTGCACTTTAAAATTATGTGAAGCACAGATTCTGGAGATAGACAACCTTGAGCCCAATTCCCAGTTTGGGATCTTACTGGCTGTGTGAACTTGGATCAATTCACTTAACCTCACTATACCTTTTTTCCCCTTAAAACAAGGATCATAGTGGGCAGGTGGGTGGCTCAGTTGGTTCGGTAACTACCTTTGGCTCAGGTCATGATCCTGGAGCCCTGGAATCAAGTCCCGTGTCGGCTCCCTGCTCAGCAGGGAGTCTGCTTTTCTCTCTGACCCTCTCCCACTCATGCTCTCTCTCTCTCATTCTCAAATAAATAAATCAATAAATAGAATCTTAAAATTAAAAAAAAATCATAGTAACACCTACCCTCATACAAGGAGTTGTAAGGGTCAAATGAGAGGGGTACATGTGAAGTATTTTGAACAGTGACTAACACATAACAATGAATGTTAGATATTTTCTAGTACAGACTTCTTTTCAAAATTTAAACTTTTTATTTTAGATAACTGTAAATCAATATGCAGTTGGGAGAAACATTACAGAGAAATCTGGTGTACTCTTTACTCAGTTTCTCCCACTGATAGCATCTTGCAAAATTATGGTTGACCCTTGAATACCACAGAAGTTAGGGGCAACACCCCCTCCCCAAACACACACAGTTGAAATCCATGTATAACTTTTTTCTTTTTTAAGAATTTATTTATTTGAGAGAGGGAAGATATAAGCAGAGGGAGGGGCAAAGGGAGAGAGAGAAGCAGTCTCCTGGGCTGAAAAGAGAGCCCAATGCAGGATTTGATCCCAGGACCCTGGGATCATGACTTGAGCCGAAGGCAGATGCCTAACCAATGGAGCCACCTAGCACCCCCCTCCAACGTATAGCTTTAGAGTCCCCCAAAACTTAACTCCTATTGTCCTACTATTGAGTGGAAGCCTTACCAATGACATAAACATATGATTAACATTTGGTATATGTGTTACATACTATATTATTACAGTAACGTAGGATATAGAAAATAAAGTATTATTAAGAAAATCATAAGGAAGAGAAAATATATCTACAATACTGTACAGTATTTATTTTTAAAAAATCTGCATATAAGTGGGGCTGTGCAGTTCAAACTCATGTTGTTTAGGGGTTTATGGTAATTGTTTTAAATACTTCCTCTACATACATTTTGAACCACATCACAGTGTTATAATTTCATTTCAACTATCAAACATAATTTAGAAGGCATAAGAGGAGGAAAATCTATTGTATTTATCCATATTTTTACTCTTTCCATTATTTTTTCTTCCTTCCTGATGTTCCAAGATTCTTTTATCATTTCCTGTTTAGAGATCTTCATTCACCATTCTTTTAGGGTAGGTCTGCTCCTAGCAAATTCTCTTAAGTTTTTCTTCCTCTGAGAATGTCTTGATTTCCCTGTGATTCTTAAAGGATATTTTCATTGGGTATATGATTTTGGATTGACATTTCTTTGCTCTTAGCAAACAGAAAATATTGTGTAACTTCCCTCTGGACTCTATGGTTTCTGATAAGAAATCTGCTGCCGGGCACCTGGGGGCTCAGTTGGTTGAGCAACTGCCTTCGGTTCAGGACATGATCCCAGACTTCCAGGATCGAGTCCTGCATCGGGCTCCCAGCTCCTTGGGGAGTCTGCTTCTCCCTCTGACCGTCCCCTCTCTCATGTTCTCTCTCACTCATTCTCTTTCAAATAAATAAATGAAATCTTAAAAAAAAAAAAAAAGAAGAAGAAGAAGAAATCTGCTGCCATTTGAGTTGCTCACCCCCCACCCCACCCCATAGGCAAAGTATTTCTCTTATTGCTTTTGAGAGTTTGTTTGTTTTTTTTTTTTTTTGTCTTTAGTTTTTAAGAGATTGGCTATAATTTGTCTTAGGGTGGATTTCTTTTTTTTTTTTTAATAAAGATACAAATATTCTGGTTCTTTCCATTTGTTTTTGTTTTTGTTTTTTTAAAGATTTTATTTATTTATTTGACAGACAGAGATCACAAGTAGGCAGAGAGGCAGGCAGAAAGAGAGGAGGAAGGAGGCTTGGCTCCCTTCTGAGCAGAGAGCTTGATGTGGGGCTCGATCCCAGGACCCCGAGATCATGACCTGAGTTGAAGGCAGAGGCTTTAACCCACTGAGCCACCCAGGAGCCCCTTAGGGGAGATTTCTATGGATTTATCTTGTTTGAAATTTTCTCAGCTTCTTGATTCTGGACGCTTACATCTTTTGCCAAATTTGGGGAGTTTTTAGCCGTTATTTCTTCAAGTAATTCAGCCCCCATCTTTTTTCTCCTCTCTTTCTGGAACTCTCATGATATAAATATTAGATGTGTTGTTATCGTCCTACTTGTTCCCGAGTCTCTGTTCATTATTTTTTCCAGTCTGTTTTCTCTCTGTTGTTCCAATTGGGCAATTTCTATTGTTCTTTCTTTGAATTCATTCATTCTTTCCTGCCTCCTCTACGCTTCTAAAATTTCCATTTGTTTCTTCATATTTTCTGTTTATTTGCTGAGACTTTCTATTTTCTCACTTGTTTCAAGCATGTTCATTATTGCTTGCTGAAGCATGTTTAGGATGGCTGCTTTAAAATCTTTGCCAGATAATCCTAACATCTCTGTCATCTCAGTGCTGGCATCTTTTTATTGTCTTTTTTCATTCAAGTTGAGATTTTTCTGGTTCTTGACATGACAAGTAATTTTCAGTTCAATGGTGGACATTTTGGACACTATGCTATGAGATGCTGGATCTTATTTAAATCTGTGTTTTACCTTACTTATTTTGACAAAGTGATGGCAGGGGAGGAGGAAGGTGCCATCTTGTTACTGCCTGTAGATGCAGAAGTCCAGCTTCTCCCCTAAGCTTCCACCGACAGCTGTGGCAGGACTCTTCATTATTGCTGGGCAGGGGTAGGAGTTCTGGCTCCCACTAGCCCTCTGCTGATATTATCCTGGTTGGAAGAGATGGGAATACCTTACTTCTTCCCATTTGGCGTCCACTGATACTACAACAGAAGGGGTTGTCCTCTTCCGAAGGCCATCTCTAATACCACCCCAGTGAGGAGTAGGAAGAGGGTCTCATTATTGCACAGTGGGAATGAAAGTCTTGACTCCTTATTTGGCCTTCTCTGACAACACCCCAGTTGGGGTTGTGGGTGTGCACTTCATTATGGGTGGGTAAGGGTGAAAGTCTGGACTCCTCAGTTGGCCTTTGTTGGCATGAGGGAGTTGATATCACAGTTTTGTTTTGTTTTTCCTTGGTGTTAGTCTGGAGTGTAGTAGTTATATGTAAAAGTTTTCAGCTTTGCTAGCCTTTTTTGGTGCCGTGGCTATAAAGAACAGATTTCTGTTAGGGCTTGGTGTGTGTATGTGTGTGTGTAGGTGTATGTGTGTGTGCACAGGTATTAGCATTTGGGTTTCTGGCTTCCTTAGCACCAAGTTTGAAATATAAGAGGCAAAAAGAAAACCCTGGAAACTCACCATTGTGTTATTCCTTGGATCCTGGGGTTCTGAGCCAGTTTGCCTTCTCTCCACTATTCAGAGTCTTATGTTTGTGTTATATATAACGTTCCAAGGTTTTTAGTTGTACTTAGCAGGAGGCATAGGGAAAAGTAGATCTATTTCATCTTTCTGGAAATGGGATATCTTTTCCTTTATTAGATGAAAAAACTGAGGCTCAAAGGAGGCAAGAGAACACGCCCAGGGTCATGTAGAGAATTCATAGATTGCTGATTTATATTTTGTTATTTTATCTTCTCCTACAAGATTGATTTTTTTAACCACAGGAATTACATCTTCTTTTTTATTTTTGGTCTCTGTCAAAGTACCCAAATTCATATTTCTGTACCCAGTAGTTATCACATGCTGATGCTTACTACGTGACAGGCTCTGTGCTGAGTGCTTCACATGTATTTTCTCATTTAGTCCTCATAAGAACCCTGTGAAATAAATGTTATTTTTCCTACTTTATACACAAGAAAACCAAGGCCCATAAATGTAAGGTAATTTAAGTAAGTTGTATAGCTGGTATATGGGCTAGACTTTGTAGGCTTGCTTTCTTTCTTTCTTTCTTTCTTTCTTTCTTTCTTTTGTTTTAGGATTTTATTTATTTGACAGAGATCACAAGTAGGCAGAGAGAGAGAAGGAAGCAGGCTCCCTGCTGAGCAGAGAGCCCGACTCAGGACTAGATCCCAGGACCCTGTGATCATAACTTGAGCCAAAGGCAGAGGCTTTAACCCACTGAACTACCCAGGCGCCCCGACTTTGTAGGCTTTCAATAAAACCTTATCTTGGGGCGCCTGGGTGGCTCAGTGGGTTAAGCCGCTGCCTTCGGCTCAGGTCATGATCTCAAGGTCCTGGGATCGAGTCCCGCATCGGGCTCTCTGCTCAGCGGGGAGCCTGCTTCCCTCTCTCTCTCTCCCTGCCTGCCTCTCCGTCTACTTGTGATCTCTCTCTGTCAAATAAATAAATAAATAAAATCTTAAAAAAAAAAAATAAAACCTTATCTAATAAAAGATGGTTCCAGGAGAGATCAGCAAAAATTAGCTAGAAAGTAGATTGGTTGCAAAGAAAGAGAAATAAAGCTAGCATATGTGACTTCTGTTCAATGGGTGAAGCTTTAGATGTTAGTCTCTGAGAGAAAATCAAAGACACACCAAAAATAAGTTTTGATATTTTAATAAGTCATTGATATTATTGTCCTTTAGCTGTGCTCCTGAAATATTTAAAAAAAGGATTATAGATCTTGCTTTCATGCTTACTTAACCCAAAGTATAGTACAGGAGCTTATGAGTGTTAGTCTTGTTGAAAGAATATAAAGACATTTTTAAAAAACATGAAATCATGAATAGAACTCTTGACCATAGTCCCTAGGACCTTTCTTTAGACAAATGAGAATGTTCAGTGTCTCATCCTAAATCAATGGTGAATTGTTTCTGAGGAAGGGAGAGGTTTTGTCACTAAGGAGAGCCTATCCACACATCCTGTAAGCTTTCAAAAAATAAGCAACTAAAGTTCCAGATATATCATGACGGATAACAGGAGCAACAAAAGGAAGGGGTCCCTTTGTAGCTCCTTTATTTATTTCTTCTTCAGTGGTTTGGAGACTCTGATCCTACCTGAATAATCCCAGTCAGAAAAGTTGTGGATGCCACCACACTCAAGGATCTGTTATAGTCCGCAAGGAAGGAGGGCTTGGAAAAGTCATCCTTGATGAAAGTTCCCAGAATCAGGTTGCCATTGTTGAATGGGTACAACCTCAGCACATCAATCATCAGAGCACTCACAAGGAAGAAGGAACCTATGAAAGAAGGTGTTAGGGGAAGAAAGTGCAGTTTTAAATCCAGGTAACCTGACATATTTGAAAAATCAAGGCATGGTCTAATGTTGTTTTGTTTTTGATCTGAAGAACTTCTCTTATTTGAAAGTGGCCATTGGAAAAGTGAGAAGGAGCAAAGAAAAGAACTCTGGTTCCACATGCCATGAGCATCTTCCAGAATTTAGATCTTGGTGGTACAGGTATTAACCTCTTTGCAATATGGGCACAAGGAGTGGGATTCAAAGGGAAATTGGCTGGAAATGCATATCAGGCTCAGTCACTGTACCTGCTCTTAGAGATGGTGAATGAAATTGAAATGGTAGGTAGGCAGATCAGAAAACAAAGCTAATCAATAATAATAAGAAAAATAGCACCTATCACTTGTGAAGGATTTATTAGTTGCAAAATGACAATGAGATAAACCTGTTTCAAACATGATTTCGTTCAGCCCTCCAATCCACATAGTCACATATGGGAGTAAAGGCAAATCTTACCTTTAAATTACCTAACAGAAACAAAACTCCTGTAGCCTTATTATCAGTATCTGGAAATGACTGTGCTATGCCCCAGGAACTTGGAAATATAGGAATAAATTGTCCTCTCAGTCTCCCAATGTAAAATCAACACATAATGGATTTTAGTAAAGACATGTGATACTGTCCTTTAAAAAGGCAGGATAGCACTCTGCATCTAGAATAATGGGGTGGTAATCAGCCTGAATATACAAATGTATCTGGAGAAAAAGTGTATTCGTCAAAATGATCAGTGCTGGTTGGGTGGTCAGTTGTTCAGTGGGGAAGCCAAGAAAAAGGCACTTTACTAAGTAGATGTTGACAATGCCCTTCCAAGATTATTGCACATTTTGTGGTTTGATTGCTATGACGGTTTACCTAAGTGAAGAAAATGTGCTGCTTGTATGACTTTCAACTAGTTTGTTATTTCTAATTATAAATTAGTAGATGCACTTCTGACTCAGGGAAGGTAAGTGCTTGTCCTATGGATTTGAGTGCTTTGATTATATGACAGCCTTTTCTCATTGTAAATTAATAAGCTAATATAGTTATTGAAATGTAGGCCCATGTGGGTTATTATAGGTCCAGCTGAAAGATGGATCTACTCTAGGAATATTGGCAAACTTGCCTCTGGATCTTCTGGGTTGAGGGCAGTCAGATTTCAATGTGTGTTAATTTCACCAGGATAAGTACCCCTGCTGTCTAATTTCTTTGGGAAAGAGCTAGCCGACTCTGTCTGGCAGTGACATTGATAATGGCACAATCTCTGAAATCTGAACACTCACCCTATGGATAGAATGTCCATCTTCTGCCTCCTTTTATCCTACCTTAAACATAGCAATAAGGAAATGATTGAGGCAGAAAGCCCATCCACCCCCTGTAGTTCTAGTGCTGAACTCACCAATGGACATTTGATGACATGATCCCAAAATGATGTAAACTACTGAAGAACAGAAAGCCGCATAACAGACATTGAGAGGAGGAATCAGTTGCCTCGTCAGCAAGCTAAATGTCAGGGCTGAAAAGATAATTCAAGTAAGAAAAGTTAGGCTGGCTTTTCAAAGTCACCTTTAACAAAAACTGTAAAGAATATTGAAAATAAAAATGATCTACGTGTCTAGCTGCTGAGTGTGATAATAAGATCTCTTAACCTGCAGCCCATCATTTGTGTCTTTTATTACCTCCTTTGATATCTAGCTTCTCCTCCTACTTTACCACATGTTTTTACACCTCAGCTCTAAATCACAGGCTTAAACACCTCTCCTTTCAAGGTCTTCATGCTAATCATGGAAAACAGATGTCGCAAGAATAAGACCTCTGATTCCAGCAGCTGAGAAGCAGCCCCATTTCACACCTTGTCTAATAGCAGAAGGCCCAGGCATCCTCCAGGACTGGAAATAAAGCTGGAGAACAAGAGAAGAATCATATGTAACTGGCTTGATTCCATATTGGTATGTGCAGTCCCTCTTTCATATGACAATCACATAGATCTCTTTCTTCAACAACCCCTTCAATGCTTACTTTCTTTTCCAAGAACACCATGAGAATTTGGAAATTTTGAAGCAAATGGATTAACGTGCATGGTGTCATCCTTTTATCCTTTGATGTAACAAGTCCACAGTTCCTGCCCTAAGGGTGTATCTTCTTCTTCTTCTTCTTTTTTTTTTTTTTTTTGAAAGAGAGAGAGAGAGAGAGAGAGAGAGAGCACGCGTACCTGGGCAGGGGCAGGGGGGATTGGGGTGGGGCAGAGGGTGAGGGAGAGAGAGAACCTTGAGCAATCTCCTTCCCAGCATGGAGCTGCATGCGTGGCTCAATCTCGTGATCCTGAGGTCACAACCTGAGCCAAAATCGAGAGTCTAACAACCAACCGGATTGAGCCGCCCAGGCACCCCTGGGTGGTCTATCTTCAATTTACATCATACCAAGTGCTCGCTTGAATTCAGTTATGAGTTCAGTGAGCAAATTTAGTGTCTTAGACAAGAAAGGCTGTGTGTGTGTGTGTGTGTGTGTGTGTGTGTAGAAGTTCAAACACGTACAAAAACAGAGTATAATGGGCTCCCATTATACCCATCACCTGCTCCAACAGTGGTCAACTCATGGCCAATATTGTCTCTATTCCCTCACTCCTCTCCCACTTCATATTATTTTTAAGCAAATCCAAGACAGGAAATTATTTCATCTGGTGATATATTAGTACATATCTTTAAAAGAAGACCCTCTTATTTTTTTAAAAGATTTAATTTATTTATTTGACAGAGAAAGACACAGTGAGAGAGGAAACACAAACAGGGGGAGTGGGAGAAGGAGAAGCAGGCTTCCCGCTAAGCAGGGAGCCGGATGCAGGGCTCAATCCCAGGACCCAACGATCAGGACCTGAGCCAAAGGCAGACACTTAAGAATGAGCCACTCAGGCACCCCAACTCTCTTATTTTTTTTTTAAACCAATCTCTACACCCAATGTGGGGCTCAAACTCACGACCTTGATATCAAGAGTCTTGTGCTCTACTGACTGAGCCAACCAGGTGCCCCAAAAGAAGACCCTCTTTTATTTCACTTATTTATTTATTTTTAACTATTTTATTTATCTGAGAGAGAGAGCATGAACAGGGGCAGAGGCAGAGGGAGGGGAGAAGGAGAGGGAGAAGCAGATTCCCCACCGAGTAGGGAGTCCAGTGCAGGACTTGATCCCAGGACTCTAGGATCATGACCTGAGCCGAAGGCAGATGTTTAACCAGCTGAGCCACTCAGGTGCCCTAGAATACCCTCTTTTAATTTAACTACAATATCATCATTATACCTAAGAAATTAATATGGGTTCTCTATCAAATATCCAGTCAATGGTCAAATTTCCCTGCTTATTTCATAAATGATTGTTGTGGTAGAGAACCCCTAAGATGATCTGTAATGGCTAATTAGTTTTCCTGCCTCTGTTTGATCCTCACCCCTTAAGTGTGGGATGGACCTAGTAACTTGCATCTCATAAACAGACTACAACAAAGATGATAGGCTGTCACTTTTGAGAGTAGATTGCAAGAAGACTGTGGCTGCCACAGTTGGCTTCAAGAATGTGTGACCTATACAATTAAACAGGGCTTAGAAGGTACCACATTTGGCTTAATGCTCTACTCTGACCATCTTGAAATTCTGAATATTTTTTGGACTAGGGGTTCTACATGTAGCTGATCCTGTCAGCTGCCATATTAAGAAGGCACTCAAGTGCTCTTGGAGATGGAGGCCCACAAGGTGAGAAACCCAAGCCTATCAGCAGACACACGAGAGCGCCTGAAGACTGATCTCCAGCCTCTGTGGAGCCTTGAGATGACTTGAGATAGCTTGACTACAACCACATGAGAAACCTACAGCCAAAGATTTGGGGTGATATTTAAAAAAAATATTTACTATTATATGTTGTATTATCTCTGACAATCTTTATCAGATTCAAATGAAGTTCTCACATTGGCTGATAGGTCTCTTAGATCGTTGTAATTTATAGTTTCTCCTTCCACATTATTTTTTCCTAAGCAAGGTTCTAATGATTGCAAAAACAAAAAACCAAACCACCTCCCTCAACCCCCTCCCACACACACAGAAAAATTGCTCAAATTAGCTTAAGCAAAACAGGAAATGTGCTAAAAGTGTACAAAGGACAGTTAGGCCTCATCAGAGACTGGAACCGGAACTAAAAAACCATCAGCATCCAAGGTAGTGATCTCCCTATTTTCTTTGTCTCCAGGCTTGCACAGTCTCCTGTCTTTGTTTCCAGTTTGGGGCCACTGTGAACAACATTGCCATGAATATTCTTGTATATCCTCTTGGTGCATCAAAGTACAAGTTCCTTGGGATTCTATATTATGAAGCATAATTGCTGGGGCATTTTGCCAGAACATGCCAACCTGTTTTCCACATGGTTATACAACTTATACTCCCACCAGCATTGTATGACAGTTCCCATCATCTGCATCTGTGTTAGCACATGATACTGTCAGGTTTTAAATTTTAGTGTGTATAAGTTAGTGTGTAACTCATTTGAACCTCACTTTTCACTTCACTGATTGTCAGTAATGTTGATCAGTCTCATTGAGTTGTTTCCTTACAGATTTGTAGGAGTATATATATTACAGATTTAAATCCTTTGTTGGGTACATGTATTACAAATACCTCTCCAATTCTGTGGTTTGTCGTTCAATCTTTATGTGTCTTTGAATGAATAAGACTTTTACTTAATTCAATTTATTAGTCTTTTCCTTTAAGCAGGCTAGTGCTTCTTATGTCATCTTTGAGAAATCATTTTCTACTTCAAGATCATGAAAATATTCTTCTACATAATTCTAAAAATCCTTGATTGTTTTACTTTTCACATTTAGGTCTTTAATCTACCAGGAATAGATTTTTATGTATGGCATAGGGAAGACATCTAAAAATTGTGGTTTTTTTGGTGCTATTTTTATTGTTTTTAGTAGGTTCCCGCACAGCATGGACCCCAATGTGGGGCTCAAATTCATGACCCTTAGATCAAGAGCTGAGCTGAGATCAAGAATCACACACTTAACTGACTGAGCCACCCAGGTGCTCCTAAAAATTATTTTTTCATGGAAGTATCCAATTGTTTCATATCATTCATTAAGAAGCTTGTTTCTATAGTGAAACATATGATATAAAGTATGCAACATATATTTGTATGACTCTTTTCTGTTCCATTGGTCTGATTGTTACTGTAATACCACACTATCTTGCTATTTTGTAGGAATTAGTTTAGTAATAGTTTTGATAATTTAAGTCAAAAATGCCTATTTTTATTGTGAAATATAATATACATATAGAAAGTACGTTAAAATAAATATTGATGGGGTGCCTGGGTGGCTCAGTCTGTTGAGCAACTAACACTTGGTTTCGGCTCAGGTCATGATCTCAGGGTGTGGGATCAAGCCCTGGGTTGTGTTCTGTGCACAGGAGGCGTCTGTTTGGGATTCTCTCCCTCTGCTCCTCCCTTAACTCATGAGCTCTCTCACATGCACTCTCTCCCTTTCTTTCAAATAAATAAATCTTAAAAAATAGATGTTGAGCTGAATGAATACTTATAAAACAAACACCTTTGTTACCACCATCCAGGTCTTTGTTATAATTCCACCTGTTCCCACAAAGGTATTCATTATTTTGACTTGGTGATAAAAATTTATTTGCTTTTCTTTATAGCTTTACCAGTAGTATACATATTTCTAAACAATAGAGTTTAGTTCAGTATGAATTTTCAGTTTGAAGGAATTTATTCATTTGACAGAGAGAGATATAACAAGAGAGGGAACACAAGCAGGGAAAGTAGGAGAGGGAGAAGCAGGCTTCCTGCTGAGCAGGGAGCCCAAAGCAGGGCTTGATCCCAGAACCCTGGGATCATGACTTGAACTGAAGGCAGATGCTTAATGACTGAGCCACCCAGGTTCCTGAGTTTGAATTTTATATTAATGGAGTTACAATGTATGTAATTTTAATTTCTTCTTCTTTTGCTCAATATCATGTGTATAGAACCATGCCATGTTGTGGTGAGTGCCTGAGATTGCTCATGTTCCTTGCACGTATTCCAATATACACATATAAGAATGTTTATTTATTCTGTCTACTTTTGATGGATATTATCTTAAATATTATAACTTTATATTAAGTCTTGATAATTGGAGGAGAGGTCTTCCCATGCTATTCTTTCAAAAGAACATGGCCATTCTTGGCTTTTTGCATTTACACATACATTTTACAATCTGCTTATCATGTTCCATTAAAAAAATGCTGTTGAAGGGGGGCGCCTGGGTGGCTCAGTGGTTTAAGTCTCTGCCTTCGGCTCAGGTCATGATCTCAGGGTCCTGGGATCGAGCCCCGCATCAGGCTCTCTGCTCAGCTTGGAGCCTGCTTCCCCCTCTCTCTCTGCCTGCCTCTCCGCCTACTTCTGATCTCTGTCTATAAAATAAATAAACAAAATATTTTAAAAAATGCTGTTGGGATCTACATTAACATTGTAATAAATCTATGAAACTTATTTTGAGAGAACTGAGATCTTTAAATATTGAGTCTTCTAACTCCTGGACATGCTATTTCTCCATTAATTTCAACTAAGTTAGTTAATTAATATTACTCAGTAAACTATAATTTCTCTAAAGAGGACTTACATATCTTTTCTTAGTTTCATTACAACTTATTCCATATTTTTTATGCTTTTGGTAAATGTTATCTTTTTAAAAAAAATTTCACTATCTGTTCCCTGCAGGTACGTAAGAATATACTTGATTTTTATATACTGATCTTGTATCCAGCAAACTAGATAAAGTCTTATTAGTTCTATAAATTATTTATAGATTATTTTATTCATTAGAAAAATCATCATCTATAACTAATGAAGTTTTATTTCTTCCTTTACAATCTTTATACTCATATTTCTTTTTCTGGCTTTAATGTGCTGCCTATGAATTCAAGTATAATGTTGAATAGCCCTTACTTATTCTTTAAAATATATATATCATATTGATTTATGTTTTAAGTAAGCTCTATACTCAATGTGGGGCTTAAAATCATGACTCTGAGATTAAGAGTTGCACAGTCCACCAACTGAGCCAGTCAGGTGTCCTATCCCTTATTTACTCTTGATAAGCAACATAGAGCACAAAGAGAAAGTCTTTTGAAATGTCGGTTTCTTTCTTTCTTTAAGATTTATTCATTTATTTTAGAAAGAGAGTAAGCAGGAGGAGGGGCAGAGGGTGAGGAAGAGAGAATACTCAAGCAGACTCCCTGCTGAGAGCAGACCCAGATGCAGGGTTCAATCCCAGGACCCCAAGATCATGACCTGAGCTGAAATCAGGAGTTGGCTGCCCAAATAACTGAGCCAGCCAGGCACGCTGAGATGTAGGATTTCAAATAACTTACCATTACAGGGAAGTGAGAGAATTACTTGGTGGGACCCTGAGAACTAAGTGGTCCAATCTTGGTTAAGTTTAGGCTGTGGAGAAATAAAGGGAAACCAAGTTTCCAAACTTCCCACTACCTTAAAAAATTGTTAAATTTTGAACTAATTTTAGACTTACAGAAAAGTTTCAAAAATAATAGAGTTTCCATTAATCCTTTCTTAGCTTGTAATGTTAGTATTTTATATAGTCATTGTATAATTATCAGAATCAGGAAATTAACATTATAAATTAACTAAAGGCTTTATTTGACTCTCATTTGTTGTTCCACTAATTTCCATTTTCTGTTAGGGAGTCTATCCAGAATCCCACATTCATTTTAGTTGTTATTTCTCCTCAGCCCTGCAATCTTTAATAGTTCCTCAGTCTTTACTTGATTTTGATACTTTGAAAGAATATTAACAGATCAATTATTTTGCCAAATGCCCCTCATTCTGGGGTCGTCTTTAGTTTCTGCATGATAGTACAAGTTTACACGTTCTTGGCGAGAATGCTACAGACATAATGTTGTGTCCTTCTTAGTGTGTCATATCATAGGATCATAAAATATCTGTATGTCTTACTACTGGTGATGATATAGCATTGATCACTTGGTTCAGGTTGTTTCTCTCAAGTTCTCTACTGTAGAGTAGAGAAGTAGTTAGCAATTATCTTGAGAAAGAATCTTCAAAACTACACAGACCTCCTTACATAGTTTGCAAACTTTCATCCACTAATTTTAACATCTGTTAGTGGATTTTATCCATGAAAATTACTAGTGTGGTGTTTCCCTAATGGTTATTTTCTACCTTCTTTTATGTTTATAAATTGGAATTGTACTGTAAGGAAGATCTAGAACTTTTTATTATTTTTAATTTTTAAATTTTTTTAAAAAAAGATTTTATTTTTTATTTGACAGACAGAGATCACAAGTAGGCAGAGAGGCAGGCAGAGAAAGAGAGGGAAGCAGGCTCCCCGCTGAGCAGAGAGCCTGATATGGGGCTCAATCCCAGGACCCTGGGATCATGACCTGAGCCGAAGGCAGAGGCTTTAACCCACTGAGCCACCCAGGTGCACCAACATCTAGAACTTCTTAAATAAGTTCTTCGCCATGTAGTATTTTTGTTTCATTTGAAGGAAATTATTAAGTTGTCAGATGCTACCTATTTAAGTATAAATAAAACTTTTGAATTATTTATACAACGAATTACTTCATTATTCACACTACTTAAAATAATACACAATCTCTTAATTAGCAAGAGTTTCTCAGATTCATTCATTCATGTAGTTATATAATTATTATTATTAATGAAAGATCTTGTGTACCCACTATGTGTTAGATACTATGCTGGATGCTAGGTAAACTTATATATCTATTCTCCCTTTGGTATGAAATTACACTGATAATTTGGAACTTTAACAATGGGATGGCCTCAATTTTCACCATAAATGCAGGACCTTTGATAAGTGGGAGTCAGTAGAGGACTTGCAGTTAAAGCAGCAGGCTCAAGAGTTCAGGTCTTCCATTGTAGCCCTCTAGAGACTTTCTGTTACTTTTCTGGAAGTGAATGTACCCATACAAATGGAACATTTTGGTTTATAGCTGCCATATGGAAATTTTACAAGGTACTCCTTTATATTAGGGATGCAAGGCTGGTTCAATATTTAAAAATCAATTAATGTAATCTATCATATTAATAATCTAAAGAGAAAAATCACATGCTCATATCAATAATGCAGAAAAAGCATTTGAGAAAATACACCATCCATTCAAGATAAAAATTCTCAGCAAGCTAGAATAGATGGAAATTTCCTTCACCTAATAAAGGGCATCTACAAAAATCCTACAGTTAATATCATACTTAATGGTGAAAGATTGAATGCTTTCCCTCCTAAGATCAGGAACATGGCAAAAATGTCTATTCTCAGAGAGCCACTCTTTTTCAGCATAGTACTGGAAATCTTAGCTAGCACAATAAGCAAGAAAAAGTCATAAAGGCCATTCAGATTAAAAAGAAATACAACTGTCCTTATTTATAGGTGACATGATTATCAATGTAGTAAACCCCAAGGAAAAAAGATTATTAGGGTTAGTAAATGAGTTGCAGGATACAAGATTAACACAAAAATCAATTGTATTTCTATATGTAAACAATGAACAACTGGAGAACAAAACTATTTTTAATTACTACAAACAATAACTCCTCCAAATGAAATGCTTAGATATAATTCTAACAGAACATGAATAAGATCTGTATGCTGAAAACTACAAATGCTAATGAAGGAAATCAAAGAAGACCAAAATAAATGAAGAGATTTACTATGATCATGGATTGGAAACTCAACATAATAAAGGTATCAGTTATCCCCAAAGTGATCTGTGGGCTTAATGCAACAGCCATCAATATCACAATAGGATTTTTTTTTTTTTTTTGGTGGGGGCACCTGGGTGGCTCAGTGGGTTAAGCCTCAGCCTTCAGCCCAGGTCATCGACTCAGAGTCCTGGCCCTGAATCAGGCTCTTAGCTCAGCAGGGAGCCTGCTTCCCCCTTTCTCTCTGCCTGGCTTCTTGTGATCTCTCTCTCTGTTAATAAATAAATAAAATCTTTTTAAAAAGGATTTTTTTGGTAGATATAAAGAACATGATGCTAAAATTTATATACATTTTTAGCTAAAAGAATTTTGGAAAACAACAAAATTAGAGGGAATACACTACCCAATTTTTAGACTCATTATAAAGATACAATAATCAAAACATGATATAGGTAAAGGGAAAGACAAGTAGATCAATAGAACAGAATAGAGTCCAGAAATAGACCCACAAAAATATGGTTGTTTGATCTTTGACAAAAGTGCAAAAAGAATTCAATGAGCAATAGCCTTCTTTAAAAATGATGTTGAATATGTAACAAAAAATAAACCTTGACCTAAACTTCACACTTTATGTAAAGATTAACTCAAAATAGATCATAGATCTAAACATAAAACATAAAGGTATAAGACTTTTAAGAGAAAACATAAAAGAAGATCTTTGTGACCTGGGAGTTAGGTAAAAGGTTCTTATATATGATAGGAAAAGCATGATCCACAAAAGGAAAAAAATGGATAAGTTGGACTTCATCAAAACTAAAACCTTTTGTTCTGTTAAACACATGATCAGAGAATGAAAAGATAAGCTACAGACTGAGAGAAAGTATTTCCACACTACATATTGACAAAGGATTTGTATCCAGAATATATAAAGAAGTCTCAAAAATTAACAGTAAGAAAACAAAAGGGTTTTTTCCAACTTAAAAAAATGGGCAAAAGAGTTGAACAGGCACTTCACTAAAGAGGTTATGAGGATAGGGGTGCCTGGATGGTGCAGTTGGTTGAGTGTCTGACTCTTGGTTTTGTCCCAGATTGTGATTTCAGGGTTGTGAGATTGACCCCATGTGGGGCTCTATGCCCAGTGTGGAGTCTGCTTGAGATTCTCTCTCCTTTCCCCTGTTCCCTTCCAGCTCATGTTCTCTCTCTTTCTCTAAAATAATAAATAAATACAAATCTTTTAAAAAAGGATATGAGGATAGCAAAAATTAACATGAAAAGATGTTCAACCTCATTAGCCATTAGGGAAATACAAATTAAACCTATAAGGAGACATCACTATACACCTCTTAGAATGGTTACAATAAAAGATAATAAAAACTAGCTTTCATCAAATAAGAATTTTGCCCTGTAAATACTCTGTTGGAAGGACAAAAAGACAGGCTACAGATTGGGAGAAAAAATTTACAAAACATAAAAGACAAAGGCCTAATATCTAGAATATATAAATAACTCTTGAAACTCAATAGTGAAAATGCAAATAATCTGAGTTAGAACATGAGCAAAAGACAGGAAGAGCCATCTCATTTAAATATAAAGGTGGGAGGGGCCCCAGGAGGGCTCAGTCATTAAGTCTGCCTTGGGCTCAGTCATGATCCCAGGGTCCTAGGATAGAGTCCCGCCATCAGACTCCCTGCTCAATGGGAAGACTGCTTCTCCCTCTCCCACTCCCTGTGCTTGTGTTCCCTCTCTCACTGTGTCTCTGTCAAATAAATAAATAAATCTTTAAAAAAAAAAGTATATATATGTATATACATATACATATACACACATACAAGTGGAGAATTAGCATAGGGAAAAATCTTAAACATCACAAGGCATTAGGGAAATGCAAACAAACCACAATGAGGTCTCAGACACCCCTATTAGAATGGACCCCCCCACCCCCCGCAAAAAAAGTTGTGACAACACCAAATCCTAGTGAGGATACAGGATACAACACCAAATCCTAGTGAGGATACAGAGGATGGCTAGCAACATCCCTGGCCTTTACCTACCAGAGCAGCTAGATCACTCATAGACCACTCATGCTGGTGGGAATATAAAATGATACAACCATTCTAGAGAAAAGCTGGCAGTTTCTTAAAAATCTAAAGATGCAACAATTGTGCTCCTGATCACTTATTCCACAGAAATGAAGACTATGTTCATTAACCTGTGCACAAATGTTTAAAACAGCTATATTTATAATAGCCAAAACCCAGAAACAATCCATATACACTTTAAGGATGAATGTTTAAATAAACTATGGCACATCCATACCATGGAATTTTACTTAGTAACAAAAAGGAAAAAACTACTGATACATACAAAAACCTAGATGAATCTGTAGGAATTAAGAAGAGTGAAACAAAGGGAATCTCAAAGAATTTCAACTGTATGGCTCTTCATATAACTTTCTTGAAAGGATAACATTCTAGACATGAAGAAGACTAGTGGTTGCCAGGGTTAAGGAGGGGTTGGGGGCAAGGGTCAAGTGGGGGTAACTATAAAAGGGCAACAGGAGGGATCCTTGTGGTAGAAATGTTCTGTATCTTGACTATATCAATGTTAATATCCTGGTTGTGAAACTGAACTGTAGTTTTGTAAGATGTTACCACTGGGGAAAGTAGGAAAAGGATACAAGGAATGTCTCTGTAGTCTCTTACAAATGTATGTGAATCTATAATTTTTAAAAAGATTTATTTATTTGAGAGAGAGAGAGATTGAGCACAAGTTGGAAGAAGAGAAGACAGGCAGAGAGGAAGAGCGAAAATCTCAGGTAGACTCCACACCAAGCATGGAGCTCACATGGGGCTCAATCTCACAACCCTGAGATCATGACCTAAGCCAAAACAGACAGACACTCAACCAAATGCACCACCCGGCATCCCTTGTGAATCTATAATTATCTAAAAATAGGAAGTTTAATTTAAAAAATACAGACATCATCAAGTGAAGGGTATGGAGGAACTAGAACTCTTGTACATTGCTGGTAGGGATAAACAATGGTAGGTACAGCCCCTCTGGAAAACAATTTTGCAGTTTCTTAGGATGTTATACACATAGCTACCATATGACCAATGATAACACTCCAGGGTATTTACCTTAGAGAAATGAAAACTATGTTTTCTGGAAAACGTGTACATGAATGTTCATAACAACTTTATTTTTGACAACCAAAAAATAGCCATGAAATGTCTCCCAACAAATGAATGGATAAACTAGCTGTGGTATGTCCATGCAATGGACAATTTACTCAGGAATGAAAAGGAACAAGCTATTGATGCACATCACAATTTCCATTAATTTCAAAGACAACGTGCTGAATTGAAGAAACCAGGCTTCAAGAGTTACATACTCCCTGAGTCCATTTAGATGATATTCTCAAAAAGGCGTAACTGTGGTGACAGAGAACAGATCAGTTTTTGCCAGGGGTGGATGGGACTAAAAGGAATGGCATAAGAGTGTTTCAGGGCTGATAGAAATGTTCTATATCTTTGTTGTGTTGGTGGTTATATAAATCCATGCATGTGTTTAAATTTATAGAATTGAACATCAAAAGGGGGAAGAAAAGTCAATTTTCCTGCAGGATAGTTAATTGACTATTTAAAAGGGGATCCCTGGGACACCTGGGTGGCTCAGTTGGTTAAGCAACTGCCTCTGGCTCAGGTCATTATCCTGGAGTCCCAGGATCGAGTCCCACATTGGGCTCCCTGTTCAGCAAGAAGTCTGCTTCTCCCTCTGACCCTCTCCCCTCTGATGCACTCTCCCTCTCTCAAATAAATAAATAAAATCTTAAAAAAAAAAGGGGGGGGGATCCCCTTTCTCCAACTAACAGCCTTGTCCTGGAGTTGGTTGTTAGCTACCTCTCGCCCCTTTGCTTGGCCTCTTTCATGCTTCGTACAAGCCGTACAATCAGAGGTTTCAAACCTTTCTGATGGGCCCCAGGAGAATAAAGGAATAGCATTTAAGTACTATGTAGTAGGGGAGCCTGGGTAGCTTAATGGGTTAAAGCCTCTGCCTTTGGCTCAGGTCATGATCTCAGGGTCCTGGGATCGAGCCCTGCATCAAGCTTTCTGCTCAGTGGGGAGCCTGCTTCTCTCTCTCTGCCTGCCTCTTTGCCTACTTGTGATCTCTGTCTGTGAAATAAATAAAATCTTAAAATAAATAAATAAATACATAAATACTATGTAGTATTAATTTAAATACTATGTAGTAGTTGCAAACTACTGTGAGTAAAGGATTAATAAAATCTTTTCTCTCTCTCTGCAAATAAATTTGATATTGGATTAACTTTCTAGTTGTTTCTTCGGAAATCCAGTAATGGTGGGATGTCAGCTGTGTTACCAGCCAATACTGGTTATAGTAAAAATGAGCCTGCTTAGTCTACTCTATCTGGACCAAGCTGATCTGTGAATGAAGGATAAATATACAGTGGGAATCATTAGCTTTGAGCTTCTCAGTGCAATAACTCTTGTAACTGGCCATGGTGTTTGTGGAACCCTGGAAGCAAGTTATGAGAATTATGAAAGATGTTAGTTCCTATTCAGGAACTGAGGCTTCTGAAGCCCATGATGACTCCTGCACCTCTGTCTGTGTGATCTTGCTGTCTTCTATCTGAACTGCCACTCGGAAGACCAAAGAGTGGTGCCTGGATTGCTCTGTATGTAACTTACTGAAGAGATGCTAGCATGCTGTGTTTCCTATGCTTTACCTTCCTAAGGAAAACCAATGCCAAGTGAGGTCTACTGTAGTTGTGTGAGTATGAAATGACTAATTAAGCAAAAACAAAACAAAGCAAAAAAACCCAAAACAACATTGAATGAGCATTGCAAATACTCTATCATTCTATCTAAACTAACTGAGTTTATCTTTTTTCTTAAAGATTTATTTTATTTGAGAGAGTGTGCATATGCGCTGGGAGTGGGGGTAAGGGCAGAGGGAGAGCGAGAGAATCTCAAGCTGATTCCCTGCTGAGTGTGATGCCAGACAGAAGGCTCCGTCCCACAGCCCTGAGGTCATGACTGGAGCTGAAACCAAGAGTCGGATGCTTAACCACCCAAGTGCCCTAAAACTAACTAATAATAAATAAATAAAATAAATAAATAAATAAATAAAACTAACTAACTAATGTTTTGGAACCCACCCTGGAAGTTAGAAATCTGGCAGGTAAGGGAACAGATGGTAGTAATGTGAATGGAATTCACCTACTTCTTTCCATTCATCTAACACAGGTAATTGTTTACTAATTGTTTACTCTGGGTGAGCAGACCAGGTCTGACCGGTTGTGGGTGAAGAGGCTTCGAATCTTCCTTACCTTGGGGAACTTGCACGAGGCCAACAGTTATACCAGCAAGTAAGTCTCCAAGAAGCCAATCCTTGAACCGATACAAACACACCCACTCCAGGAAAGGAAAGATTGTTATTATGCATCTTAGGAACTTGTGCCATGAGCAGCTGTGAGAAAGAAGAACAGAGACTTGATAAGATTTTCCAAAGAAAAAGCCCATATAGCCAAGAAAAGTTCCAGTGCATAACTATTCCCATATAGCAGCATTTCTTGTCAGCTCTATTGACATTCTGACACAGTGGACTAGATAATTCTTTGTTGTGGTAGATGTGTCCTGCGTCCTGTAGGATGGCTAGCAACATCCCTGGCCTTTACCTACCAGATGCCAATAGCACCCCCTCCCCCAGTTGTGACACCCCAAAGTGTCTCTAAACATTGCCAAGTGTTCTGTGGGGGACAAAAATCACCTCTGATTGAGAACCAAATGCCATATATATATATATACCTTATCATCTAGCATACGAAACAGGATGTTTGGAAAGAATGAAACCCACAAATTTTCCAGTAGGAAAATGGACTTTACTGTTTTCTCTTGATAAGGACAGTGTTTTGAGATGTGATACTGGTGGGAGGCAGGGTCCATTAAGATGTCCGCATCATTCCCATATACCAATTTTCTTTACTGAATATTAACTCTATGCTGCTTTGATCTGTAGTATGTAGAAATTTATAGAAAAGGTTGGAGCTGGCCATATAAAGGAAAGGCAATAAAAATAAAGTTTTATTATCCTTTAACCTAGTGGACATCAATCAGAACGAATTTTGTTATCCAAGAGACATTTGGCAAAGTCTAGAGACATTTTTGGTTGTCACAACTGAGGGAGAGGGTGCTATTGGTATCTGGTGGGTAGAGGTATCTGTATCTTTGCTACACATCTTGTAGTGCATAGGACAGCCCCCACGTCAGAAACATTTTTCTTTTCTTTTTTTTTTTTTAAGATTTTATTTATTTTTTTGACAGACAGAGATCACAAGTAGTCAGAGAGGCCGGCAAAGAGAGAGAGAGAAACAGGCTCCCCACTGAGCAGAGAACTCAATGCAGGGCTCAATCCCAGGACCCTGAGATCATGACCTGAGCCGAAGTACAGAGGCTTAACCCACTGAGCCACCCAGGTGCTCCTAGAAATGATTTTCTGGTCCAAAATGTTACTGATGCTGAGATTGAGAAAACCTACATTAACCTCTAAATCTAAATCTAAAATAGCAGAATCATTGTTAGTCAATTGGTTAATCAATCAACCAGTAAAACTAATATGGCTTTAAATTGCTTTTTGCTAGTTACATCTTAGTATGGGCTGAAAGCCAAAAGTATGAAGATTTTTAATATATGAGCTATAGTTGGATAACTGGGATTTGACTATAATAACAATTAGAACTTTTGTGTATGCAAAGCTAAAATGTGTGCTCATAAAGAATTTCACATGTTTTGACTCACAACTATGACCATTACTCCCCCTAAGGTAACTGAGGCCAAATAAGTGTAAGTGATTTTTCCAAGGTCACAGTAGTGTGGACATAGCTGGGGCTACAAACCAGGACTTCTGATTCTTACTTCAGTGTTCTCTCCACTCTATTACCACCATATTTCATATTGACAGCTATTAAATTCTGTTTGGGAGCCAGGAAAAATCACTGGCTTAGAAGGAACATCATATTGCTGTTTTTATGAGAGTCCTTGGATGGTAGGCAAGGATACCTAGGGTGCTTTCTCCAATTATGGCCCCCAAAGGGGAGAGCAGAGCATGTCATGGGGACAATTTTTTCCTTCATCTGATCCCGTCTCTCCCATGTACCACTGGGCAGAAGACAAGCCACCCTAGGCAGAGTCATCAAAGCTCTTTAGCATGGAAAAATAATACAGTGGACATGGAATGATGGGACTCTAGACCTGAAAAGAAATCAAGGAAGGAGCTAGAGGGATAGGAATTAAAGCCAGTGTGTGTGTGTGTGTGTGTGTGTGTGTGTGTGTATGTGTGTGGCGGGGGGGGGAGTTTGGGGGTAGGGGGCCACAGTATAAGCATTTTGACACAAATCTGGATTTTACTCAGGACATCTTAAAAGTAAGGAATGTAAGAATCTATGTGAAAGGACCGGGGACATTTTGACAAGAAAGGGAATATTTGTAGTTGCTAATGGAAAGGGAGAAGATGAGAAAAGAGATGAGGTTTTCTGTAGAAAAGAAACACAGGTGCTTGTGACAGGTGGTTGTGGCACCTGGGTGGCTTAATTGGTTGAGTGTCTGACTCTTGGTTTCAGCTCAGATCATGATCTCATGGGTCATGAGATTGAGTCCGGTGTCATACTCCACACTCAGAGAAGAGTCTGTGTGAAGATTCTCTCCTCTGACTCTCCCCAACTTGCTTTCTTTTTCTCTCTCTCAATAAATAAATAGATCTTAAAAAAGAAAAAGAAGATGTAGAGTTCAGAGACTTTTTTAAACTAAAAAACCCCCACCTAAAATCATGTTTTTTATTTGCTAGGTGCCTTACAAATACAAATATTCAAAGAGCATTTAGCATCACAGTCAAGTAGATGCTAATATCATCCCCATTTTTACAGATCAGGAAACTGAGGCAAAGTGGGTTAGATAGCTTACCTAAGGTCACACAGTTGGGAAGCAGAAGAACTGGGATTCATAACCAGGCAATCTGGCTTCTGAGCCTTGCTCTTAACCACAGAGTTGTGCAACCTTTCATGTTAAAAATCCAAAAGTGGATACAATTGTATGTTTCGGAAATAAGGAGCTGGGATGCAGAACTGATCAGATTTAAGTGTCTAAGGATAGGGCAGGTTGGGGGGAATTAGACTGAAATTTCTTCGGTAGTACCTTATTGTGATGGAGTAAAAGTCAGGAAAAGATTCTCCTTTTGTAGAGACAAAGTCAATGTGCCCCTAAATCCCCTCTTTGACACATGACCTCTGACCCATCTGGAGTAGAGAAAATGAGAATAGTGATGTAGAACTGGGGAGGGTCTCCAAGACCACAACTTACAAAAGGCAGGATATGAACAAGGGAGAATGCCTCAGAGAAGGAAGGTCTACAATAGGGCTGTGTGGAGGCCTTCCTCACCCAACACAGGCCAACCGTAGTAAAAGGTCAAGGGATAAGAAAGACTGATAAATCCCAAGTGTGAGTGAAGATAGCTTGAATACTTAGGGTTGATATAATGATGTAGGTTATAAAGGGTCCCTCACCTGAGGTTGGTGGATGCCCCCCCAAGGGTCTATAGATAGAATTTGTAGGTATGTGAACTTAGAAAAAATTATACCTTTATTTTCATTACCTCCTAACTGAAATTTAGCATTTCCATCAATTATGAATATTGACAAGCCACTGTAGTATCAGCAGAACCTTTGTCACTAATAAAAACTGCAATGTTTTCATATTACATTCACATTGCTGCAGAGATCTTAAGATATCATTTATGTTCATCACTACCTTGAAATTATGATAGTTATTAGATCTATATTATTAAATAACATTATTGTGATATTTTAAAATATTTTGATAACTATATTTCAACCTAGCTGGTTTACTTTATAGTCCTATGTATTTTATGCTTTAAAAAAATATTCTGGCCAAGACCATTCAATGGGGAAAGAACTGTCTCTTCTTCTTCTTTTTTAAAGATTCTATTTATTTATTTGACAGTGAGAGAGAGAGAGCACGAGCGAGTGCACAAGCAGACAAAGAGGCAGGCAGAGGGAGAGAGAGAGAAGCAAGTTCCCTGCGGACCAGGGAGCCCGAGGCGGGACTCGATCCCAGGAAGCTGGGATCATGACCTAAGTCGAAGGCAGCGGCTTAACCAACTAAGCCACTCAGGTATCCCAAGAGCTGTCTCTTCAACGAATGGTTCTGAGAAAATGGGATCTCCATATTGAAAGAATGAAGTCAGACCCTAACTTTATACTATATACAAAATTAACTCAAAATGGATCAAGAATCTTAATTTAAGAGCTAAACACTATAAAACTTATAGAAGAAAATCTTCATAATATTGGATTTCCCAATAGTTTCTTAAAGATGTCACCAAAATCATAGGCAACAAAACAAAAAAATGGATGGACTGGATCTCATGAAAATTATAAACTGGTGCACCAAATGACACCATTCAACCCACAGAAAAGAAAGTCCACAGAATGGAAGAAAATATTTGCAAATCATATATCTGATAAGGGTTTAGTATCCAGGATATGTACAGAACTACTACAACTCAACAATAAAAAGACAACCTAATTTTAAAAGAGGTAAAGAGACATTTCTTTAAAGAAGATATAATAACAACCAGTAAGCACATGAAGAGATCTCAACATATTTAGTTCTTAGGGAAATGCAAAAAAACCCAAACCAAACCAAACTCCACAATGAGATATCACTTCATGCCTGACAGGATGGCTATAATTAAAAAAAAAAAAAGGGGAAAAATAACACAAGTTGAAGAGCAAAAACACTTGTACATTGCTAGTGAGAACGTACAGTAGTATAGCTTGTATGAAAAAGTCTGGTGGTTCTGCAAAAAATTAAACAGAGAGTCACCATAAGATCCAACAATTCTAATTTCAGTTATATACCTGACAGAGTTGAAGACAGGTTCTCCAACAGACACTCCTATGCCAATATTCATGGCAGCATTATTCGCAATAGCCAAAAAGTGAAAACAACCCAAGGGTGCACGAGCAGATGAATGGATATGCAAAATACGATATTTACGTACAATGGGATATCATCAGCCATAAAATGAAATGAAGTACTGATCCACGCTACAACATAGTTAAGTGTGAAAACATCATGCTAAGTGAAATCAACCAGAGAGGAAAGACAAAAATTGCATGATTATACTTAAATAAATTGTCTAGAAGAGGCATAGGGACAGAACAGAGAGGAGAGGTCACCAGGGGTGAGGAGGAAGGGACAATGGGGAATTATTGCTTAACAGGTCCAAAGTTTCTGTTTGGGGTGACGAAAAAGTTTTGAAAACAGTGGTTGCAGAACATCGTGAAATGTCATTAATGTTGTTTATTTGTACATTTAAGACTGGTTAAAATGGCTGGTTTTCTGTTATATGTATTTTACCACAATTTTTTTAAGTAAAAAAAAAAAAAATTATCCTGCAAAGATGTCTATTAGCTTTACCAGCCTGCTGCAAGGTTGATAGCACAAAAACAGGCTAAGGGCCCCTGAACTGGAGGACCCACATAATCCCAGTGACTATCAGAGGCAGTGAGTTCTACATTGTACAGTTGTGCAAGTACTGCCTAGGGTTCGTGGGATATGAGGTTAGAAGGATCTCATTCTGCTACCACTACTTAGTTGACCATCGCTGCTTCTGTGGCTGTTTAGGAGACTGGTAATAGCAGCTAATCAAATGATGTATTTATTAAATATCATCCATAGATGCTGTCAGGGATATCCAAGAAATTTTTATTCAAGAGGGTGCTATAGGACAAACCATAAGCAAACCAACTGAAGAAAAATCACACAGCAGCCCAAGGGTCCTGAAGATAGGAATTCAGAGGAGGAAGACAGAAGTAGGCACTGTAGGAGTAAAGTAGGGTTTTGGTGCTGCTAGCTTGGAGGCAGCTGAATGACCCCCCACACCCACCGGCACTGGACGTGGTGTCTGAACGTGGTGATGTCGATGTCCAAGTTTCCAGAGGAAATACTCTTCCTTCTGTGTTCCTGTTGAAAGGTCTCCTCATTGTACACATCTCGCTTGACGTCATATGTGAAAGAATTTTCCCTGTATTTATAGCCAAAACCCTGGGGGTTCCTCTCTGGTTGCAACATTCCTGGTTGAGTGGGAAGAGATCAAACAAAAAACAGTTTTTAAAAAATCTAGATTCTTGGCACATTCTTATGGAAATAAAATTTCCATATAATGATATCTGGTATTTGCATAACACTTGCTGTCTTTTTTTTTTTTTAAAGATTGATTGATTGATTGATTTATCAGAGAGAGAGAGAGCGCGCACAAACAGGGGGATCAGTAGAGGCAGAGGGAGAAGCAGGCTCCCCGCTAAACAAAGAGCTGGATAGAGAACTCCACCCCATGACCCTGGGATCATGACCTGAGCCAAAGGCAGACACCTAACTGACTGAGCCACCCAGCCATCCCAACACATGATGTCTTAATAAAAACTTTCTGTGTATAATTTTATACTCAAAGCCACCTATAGAAAATGCAAGGTGTGTATTAGTCTCATTTTCCAAACAGGGAGACCTAAAAGTTTCAACAGCTTTGGTTGTTTAATAATTAGAGTCAGGACTAGAACCCAAATGTCTTGCTAGGAAACCTAGTTTTCTTTATGTTCAATTACATTGCTATGTTGTGGAGGAAATGATTATGAGGTAAAAGTCAGTAGAACCATCAATTTTTACCACAAACACTGAAGGTGAAGTGGTCAATACAGTATCTTCTTCCCTTAATCCCTTCCTTTTCTTCATAGCGCTTGTCAGGACCTGATTCAATATTTGTCCATTGTCTGTTTCCCTTACTAAAATATAAGCCCAAGAGGTAGGACTTTGCTCACAGCTATATCCCCAGGTGCCAGAATATTGCCGGGAAGTACCAGCTAGTGGCACCATGGTGTAGCAGAAAAAACATTGCATGGGCTATCAAGAGATTCGGGTTCCAGCCCAGGCTGTTTTTCTAACTAGCTATATGATTAGGAGCAAGTGTCTCAGAAACTGAGGGTCAGTTTTCCTTTGGTTTCATGCATAAAATAACATGGTTGGAACACGTGGTCTCTAAGACCATTGAATTTTAAAGATTTTTTTTTTTTTATTTGAGAGAGAGAGCTAGAGAGAGAGAGAGAACACAAGCAGCAGGAGTGGCAGAGGGAGAGGGAAAAGGAGAAGCAGTCTCCCTGCTAAACATGGAACCCAGATATGGAGCTTGATTCCAGGACCCCGGGATCATGACCTGAGTCATAGGCAGATGCTTAACTGACTGAGCCACCCAGGTGCCCTGGGTCACATTAAGTCTTAAAAATCTGTATCATTCTGCTCTTTTAAGAAAATAAGTAGCAGTTACTGAGGATGGCTACAGGTCTATTTCTGGGAGAAAGTATAATTATTCTTGTCTATTTTTAAAAGATTTTATTTATTTATTTATTTATTTATTTATTTATTTTAGAGAGAGATCATGCAAGAGAGTGTGGGCAGGGGGAGGGACAGAGGAAGAAGGAGAAGGAATCTCAAGCTGCCTCCTCACTGATCATGAGCCTGATGCTGGGCTTGATCTCATGACCTGAACAGAAATTGAGAGTCAGATGCTTAACTGAATGAGCCACCCAGGTGTCCCTCATCATGTTTTTGAAAAATAAAAAAAGCATAAACCAAATTGCTTCCTCATAAATGTGGAAAAGCATATATATCTATGTATCTATCAATAGATATATAAGATACCTGGGTAAACACACAACATTACCCAAGTAATTCTTTTATAAGTGAGGCTGAAAACAAGTTCAATGTACTAGCAGCTTTGTTTTCCTTCAGAATGATCATGTATCATTAGCAGCAGCAGCAGCAAAATTTATAGAACACTTGCTATATACCAAGCATTGCACTTGATTTTTTTCATGAGTTATTTCACATAATTTCCATGACCATCCTAATACTGCTATTATGCTCATTTTATGGGTGATAAAACCAAGTCAATTACTTTATACATTTTGAGAAATTAACTAACTGAGCTGTAGACATAGATTGTATTTCTACCCTCAAAGCACTTGTGTGTTGTATAACACCTATGAACTAAAGATCACAAATTCAATAAAGTGGGCATGTGATTGGGGAATATAGAAGAGGACGGAAGAGGTATTTTACAATGTATCACTCAAGAGAATTAGTAATATGTGTTTTCCACAGAAAAAACAGAACTGTATATTAAAACAGGTAATATTTTTCCTTTTCTTCCCCCATCCATAGGACTATTCATCCAGTCATCCTTACTTTTCCTGTGTAATCTTAAAATAAGCTTCCATTGCTGGAAGAGAGCTGTTCCTGACAACTGAGAGAACCTAATTAACCTGCCAATTATACTGAGATTATAAAAACTGCCATCCTGGGTTGGATCCAGCGTTTCAAATCTAGCATTTTCTTTCTGAAAGTGGTACCAAGGCAGCGTTGGCATAAAGCAGGCAACATATAGACATTGAGGCACAGAGGGAACAGTGGGAGACTGATGAAGGCAGCAACAGCTCCTTGCATGGGGCAAGTGGGGCCCAGCCAGGCCAGGTCTGATCTTTCTCAAGATGAGTGGCAAGTGCAGATTTTTATCTGAAGTCTTCTAACTTTGAAATGTTGTCAATTACTTTATACTTTTTTTCTTTTTTTTTAAACACAGAGCATATCTAACAAAACCTCTCTGCAGGCCAGATTTAGCCTGTGGACCATCAGTGTGTGACCTCTATACCAAGAGCCTTGTTGTGGAAGCCACGAAATACCCTCATGCTATCCTATCACAAATTATACTTTATCCCCCAAGAATTTCTCTAACTCTCTTTCCAAGTGAAAGTATTTATATTTTCTGTTGCCATGCTCTTTGGAGGTATTGCATCCCACTAGTTCACTTACAGAAAGTAGGGTATCATTCTGTTGTCTTCAAATCTACATCATTTATATTTCGAGAGGCAGCTCCCATCTACCAGACTAAGTTTTGATAAGCCTATCTGCTTTTATTTTCAGAATTTTATAAATTTCTACCATATGGACTCTTGGCCTTCATTTGTTTCTGCTTCAGAATTCACGAGCTATTTCATCTGTGTTCAATTAATTTAGTGTTCCACTAACATTTGTTGAGTGCTAGGTGTTAGGGATTAAAAAGGACAAAGACTCTATAGTTCAGCAGACTAAAAATTCCAAAATATAGTGCTCTAAGAGTTGACAGGTGGGAAAGACAGGAGATATTTACATTTATTGCTGCTCTGCCATATGCCAGGTTCTTCTCACACATCATCTCAAGAGAGGTCCTCTTTTCCTCATGATGATGATACCCATTTTACTGATGAGGTTAGTGGTTTCTCAGAGTCATAAAAGGCTTAAATAGCTGAGCCAGAACCTGAACCCTGTCTTTCTGATTCTAAAATCATGCCACATCCTAATACCATGTGATCTCCTACAGAGTGGGATTAACAATTCCAACCTAGGGGGACGAGACAGGCCTTATTGGGGAGAGATGAACTCTGTTCTGTCTAAACTGGGGGCAGAGAAGAGAATAAGGTATTGAAGGAAGAGAACAAGATAAAATTACAAAGATAATATAAAGCAAGTAATCTAATAATCTGAGTAAAGGAGAGCCTGGGTGGCTCAGTGGGTTGAGTGTCTGACTCTCGATTTCAGCTTAGGTTATGACCTCAGAGTTGTGAGATGGAGCCCTGTCTTTGGTTCTGCGCTCAGCAGAAAGTCTGCTTGAGTTTCTCTCCTACGTCCTCTGCCCCTCCCCCTCTGCCCCTTCCCCTGCTCACAGACACAGTCTCTCCAAAATATATGAAACAAATCTTAAAAAAAAAAAAAAAAAAAAATATATATATATATATATATATATATATATATATATATCTGCATGAAGTCAGTGTCAAGCCCCAAAAAGTCAGTTGAGGCCTATTCCTGGAGGGTCTGGAATATCTGGGTTGAACTTGGACTTTTTAGTTGTTTAAAGTGTTTAAAACAGCATTTTGCACAGAATTAGGACAAACAATTCTTAAATTTCTATGGAACCACAAAAGACCCCACATAGCCACAGTAATCTTAAAAACGAAAAACAAAACTGGGGGTATCACAATTCCAAACTTCAAGTTATATTATAAAGCAACAGTAATTAAAACAATATGGTACTGGCATAAAAGTAGACACATAGATAAATGGAATAGAATAGAAAGCCCAGAAATAAACCCACAATTATATGGTCAATCAATCTTTGACAAATGAGGAATGAATACACGGTGTGGAAAAGACAGTCTTTTCAACAAATGGTATTGGGAAAACTGGACAGCAACATGCAAAAGAATGAAATTGGATCCCTTTCTTACACCATACATAAAAATAAACTCAAAATGCAATAAAGACCTAAGTGTGAAACTTAAAACCATAAAAATCCTTGAAGAGAGCACAGGCAGTAATTTCTTTGACATTGGCCATAGCAACATTTTTTCTAGATATGTCTCCTAAGGCAATGCAAATACAAGAAAAAATACATTATTTGGACTCCATCAAAATAAAAAATTTCTGGGGGCGCCTGGGTGGCTCATTGGGTTAAAGCCTCTGCCTTCGGCTCAGGTCATGATCCCGGGGTCCTGGAATCAAGCCCCACATCGGGCTCTTTGCTCAGCAGGGAGTTGCTTCCCTTCTCTCTCTGCCTGTCTCTCTGCCTACTTGTGATCTCTGTCTGTCAAATAAATAAATAAAATCTTTAAAATATAAAAATAAAAAAATAAAAAATTTCTGGACAGTGAAGGAAACAATCAACAAAACTAAAAGACAACTTACAGAATGGGAGAAGGTATTTGCCAATGACATATCTAATAAAGGGTTAGTGTCCAAAATCTATAAAGAACAGATACAACTCAATACCCAATTAAAACTAAGAACTAATAATAACTAATATTAATTATTAGTTACTTATTATTATTATTAGTTATTATTGATAACTAATCCAACTAAAAATAAGCAGAAAACTTTAACAGACATCTTTCCAAAGAAAACATCTAGATGACCAACAGACACATGAAAAGATGCTCCACATCACCCATCATCAGGGAAATGCAAACCAAACCTTATACCTGTCACCTTACACCTGTCAGAGTGGCTACAATTAAAAACACAAGAAACAAGTATTGGGAAGAATGTGGATAAAAAGGAACCTTCTTGCACTGTTGGTGGGCATGCAAATTGGTATAGCTGCTGTGGAAACAATATGGATGTTTCTCAGAAAATGAAAAATAGAACTACTCTACAATCTAGTAATTGCACTATCGGGTATTTATCCCCAAAATACAACACTAATCCAAAGGGATACATGTACCCCTATGTTTACTGCAGCATTATTTACAATAGCCAAACTATGGAAGCAGCTCAAGTGTCCACTGCTAGATGAATGGGTAAAGAAGATGTGGTATATATTATATAATGGAATATTATTCAGCCATAAAAAGAATGAAATCTTGCCATTTGCAACAATATAGATGGAGCTAGAGAGTATGATGCTAAGGGAAGTAAGTCAGAGAAAGACAAACACCATATGATCTCTCTCTTATGAGGAATTTTACAAAACAAATGAGCAAAGGAAGAGAGACAGACAGACAGACAGACAATCAAGGAAACTCTTAATTATAGAGAATAAGAGGATGGTTACTAGAGAAGGGGTGGGGGAAATGGGTGAAAGAGGGGATGGAGATCAAAGACTACACTTACCATGATGGAAAGAAAAAAGTGCTTGAGCAGGACTAGTCATAGGCACAAGGAGGTTTTTTGGGAGGATGAGTGATGGCAGTGGTATGGTCTAGAGGTATACTGTTCAATATGGTAGCCACTGGCTACCTGTGGCTATTTAAATGTAATTAAAATAAACCAAAATGAAAAAATCAGTCCCTCAGTTGCATTAGCTACACTGTAAGTGCTCAACAACCATATGCGGCAGATATACCCTACTGAACAGTGCAAGTATGAAACATTTGCATCATCACAGAAAGTTCTGTTGGACAGGAGAGACTGAGGCAAGAAGTCCAAGTGGAGATGATGAGTATTACTGTAGTTTAGGGCAAAAGGAATCAAGTCATAACTCGGGGGAGGGACCACAGTGAGGGATAGCTAGCAGAGGCTGCAGGAAAGCTTTCTTTCAGGGTTCGTCACACGACTGGTGAAAGGTAGTGAGGTAAAACGCATGATTTCCTTATTGGTTTTTGCTGTTGTTGTCTGGAGTGTGTCATCTCTGGAGTTTGTCCAGCTTCATTATGTCTTTGTGGATTTCCTAGAAACCCTAGTGCTTCATTTACATGTCCTAGCAGGACACTTGTGACAAAGTATGATGACAAGAAGCTCCTATTTACAAGAGGCAGATGTAGTTTGATGTGGAGCAGGTTGCACACTTCAGAAAAAAGTTACCAAACCACACTGATGGAATAATGTACCTGTCGGCTGAGGCACAGTGCAAGGTGGGGGAGGAATCTCTGTTACTGACTCCTGAAGGCATCAGTGTGATGGACCTCTGTCCAAAGTGTGATCAACAACATGCTGAGCTCTACCCATAATCCTGAAGGTTAAGTGTCCACTTAAGAAACAATTTCGGGGCGGGGGGGCCTGGCTGACACAGTCGGTTAAGTCTCCCAACTCTTGGTTTGCCATGTGCTGGGCATGGAGAGATTCTCTCTCTGCCCCTACCTACCCCTTGCTTGTGCACTCTCTCTTACAAAAGGAAAGGGAAAAGGAAAAGAAAAACAATTCCCTGATGCTTCCTGACATCAAACAAAATATTTAGGTGGGATGACCACAGGTCCAGAGTTTTTAAGATTTCATTTTCTGATTCTACAAATGTCATTCTGGGCATCATGCTTCCCTAGTAATTAACAAAAATTATTTTATTATTTTATTTTGTAATTAACAAATTATTTTAATCTATATAATCCACACTAAGGGCCCACACTAATAGCATCAGCATCATCTGGGGACATGTTAGAATTGCAAATTCTCAGGCCCTACCTAGCAAGACTTAATTAAATTATCAGAACTCTGAGGATGGGCCAGCAGCTGGTTTAAGAAAAGCTCCAGGTGATTCGGATACACAGTCAAGTTTGGGGGCCACTATAAAAGCAGTCAATTATCTTTCCTTGGTCAGTCTTTCTGTGCTAACTTTGGGAGCACTGTTAAAAACAGGGACTTTTGACCTAGTCCCTGCATCCCCCATACAACTCCTGTCTAACCAGCCATCCATTGATTCATTTACATGATGTGTTGAAAGTATTTTAAAAAGCCAAGCATAAAAAATTTAAATGCGACCCAATTTTCTGACTATTGGCCTGATAGATATGAAATCCTGAACCTTACTTTAGTTGCAAGTATCTTTTGCCCCATAGCGTCATCTTTCCTATATCCTCTATAATCATGCTAAGGTAAAATTCACTTCCGAAATTTCAAATAAGTATTTGTAGTTCCATCAAACACAACAGCCCTTTGCCCATTACTACCTCACTTTTATAGGGAATGTATTTGGAATACAGCAAAGGCACGAGCGAGGTGCATCGTTTTTAATATCCTTCAGTCACACTGTCCGGTGGCTGGGGATGAATCATCAGCCGACAGCCCTCAAGGAGCTGACCACCGGACACTTGAACAACTACCTTAAATGCGACTTGATGAGACTATTACCAGTGGGGTATGTTGGAGAGAAACTCATGGTCGGGGTGCGGATGTTGGAGAAGGCTTCAAACGGGGACACTGATTCATTAACAAGAGTTAAAGGAAAGGGGCCATAGCAGGTGGGAGTGGGGGCTCAGTCCGAAGGAATAAATGAACAGAGCAGTGAGGTCTGAAAGCAGAAGGCGCTCCTGGGCACAGACGGTGAGGTGGTAGGGAGAGTTTCCGGCTGCAGACAACTCAGACCGATGAGTCTGCAAGGATTCCGTTGCAAATCGCCCGCATTGCCTCTAGCCCTTGCCTTTCACAAGTAGAACTGATGCCTCCGAGAGATAAGCTCTCGAGGACCACCATCATTCCTTCATTTCGCCAATATTGACTGAACGCCCGTGACGGGGGCCGACCCGGCGAGTGACGGACGCAGCCCCCGCCCGGGGACTTAGAAGGGTAAAGAGGACCTGGTGCCCCGCACCCGGACTCCCGAGTCTGGCTCAAACCTGCGGCGCTCGGCCCCTTACAGCTCCGGGCCGCGGATCCACTTGGTTCCCGGAGCGTGGCGCGAGTGCTGGCGCTGGGGTCGGACGCTGCTCGGACCCGGCTGGCGGCGCTGTAGACGCGGACGCCGGCCGTTCCCGAGCCGTTGCGGCCGAGCTCGCGGGCGTTCTGGCGGGCGGGGTACCGGAGAATGGGCAGTTGCAGTAGGGAGCCGGGAGAAGAGGGTTGGGAGGGGGTACCTGGGCTGGGGAAGCCCCTTCACCTGTGCCATCCAGGCCTCCACTTGCTTTGGGGTTTGACTGCTCTTGGCTGGGGGGCATCTAGATACCAGGCCTTGTGCCCTGCACTTCACTTAGAGTCATTCACTTAAGTCACCCTACGACCACGTCAGGTCAGAAGACGAAGGAGGAAACTGGAGGCTAGAAGGTCATTCGGGTTTCCAACCTTAGCTCTCTGCCCACAACCCTGACTCCTCCCACTGAAGGACGCTCTTCTGCCCAGGTCTCTTGCTGCGCTCCCCTCTAGAGCCCCGCCCTTTAACCTTCTGAAGTTGATTCAGCCCCTGTCACTGTCTCTAACTCTGCCTTGTAGTCCTGCTTGGCCCAGAGCGGTTTTACACCTGCTCAATTACTGTATTAGTATCTAATGTGTTCACTTTACTTAGTCCTTACTTTTTGTAGATTGTCACCCCCATAAGGCAGGGATTTTTATCTGTAACTGCTGTATTATCAGTGCATAAACAATGCGCATATAGTAATAGGTTAATAAATTGTAAATCTCATGTAAGCAGCAACTGCCTCTGTTTTTGAATCGACTTTAATTAGAAGTGCCTGGTACCCAGTAGGTATTCAGTACGTAATTGTTGAATGAGTGACTGAATGTACTGCTTACTTCATCTTTGCCCTTTCAGTCACTCACCTCACTATCCCAATTTTTTGGATAATTTTATGAATTCCTTAGGATTCCTGCTGCTGAGTTTCTTCCCTTCTATCAATGCACTCATTACCTTGGTTCCCCACTCCTACCTGCTATATCACAGTCATATTTCTTACTCTTACTTCCTCCTTCAACCTTCATTACTTATGGGAAAGCTCTCTAACCTGCATTTTGGAACATTTTCAAGCCGGGTGTCTTCATAGGCAAGAGAGTCCAGGCTAAGCCACACTGAATCCCCCAAAGAAAAGCTTTCCATGAATCATCCATGATTCTGGTTTTTGTTTTTCCTCAAGGAGAACTGAGGATCCTGAACTACCTCCTAAACTGAGATCATGGTCATTATTCATGATTAGTCCAATAAATATTTATGGTGTACCAGTTATGTTCCAGGCACTGTGCAAGATGCTGGGACAAGATAGGCAAAATCGGAGCACTCCAAGGGATGCGTAACACCAAAGCTCTCTAAGTAAGTGCTGAGAAGTGTCCTGGCTCGGACCGAGTTCGTTCTTTCTTTCTTTCTCTCTCTCTCTCTCTCTCTCTCTCTCTTTTTTTTTTTAAGATTTTAAAAATACATTTGAGAGAGAGAGAAAGTGAGAGAGAGAGCATGAAGGAGGAGAAGGTCAGAGGGAGAAGCAGACTCCCCATGGAGCTGGGAGCCCGATGCCGGACTCGATCCTGGTACTCCAGGATCATGACCTGAGCTGAAGGCAGTCGTCCAACCAACTGAGTCACCCAGGCGCCCCTAACCCAGTTATTTCTAAGAGAGATTGTGACAAGCTTAAAAGTGGGGGGAGGTATGGGGTTATAATATCTTGCCCAATCACACTTATTTTGTTCAGCTTTATAAATAACCCTATAAGGTGGGAATGTAAGGCAGGAATTATTTTTGCAGGAATTATTTTTCCCAGAACTAGAACGTAGGTCTAAGAAACGTCAATCGACTTGCCTGATGTGACACTGCCAGAAGACCACTCTCTGCCTTGCTCCCCCCCCCTTTTTTTTTTTTTAAAGATTTTATTTATTTGACAGATAGAGATCACAAGTAGGCAGAGAGGCAGGCAGAGAGAAGGTGGGGGGAGCAGGCTCCCTGTCGAACAGGGAGCCCGATGTGGGGCTCCATCCCAGGATCCTGGGATCATGACCTGAGCCGAAGGCAGAGGCTTTAACCCACTGAGCCACCCGGCTGCTTCTTAATCTGAAAGGCATGAATCAAATGCTTAAAATCGTCTTCACTGGAAGCTTCAGAGCAGAAATCAGTTTCAAACCCTCTGAGTAATGTTTCAAAACCCCTTTCAAAGGGAGATACCGGAGACTTTCCTTAATCAGAACTACCTGGGGCATTTTGTAAAAATGCGCATTCTTGGAGCCTGTCACGGACCTATCCACTTAGACTCCCTGTGGGTCCTGAGACTTTGCATTTTTAAACATGTAAAGTGATTCTTCTGCACATAAAAGTTTAAGAACCGCTAGGAGAGTTTGGATGGAAAACCTCAGCCTTAATGCAGAACTAATATTTGCTTTTGGGATAGAGTTCGTCACAATTCCGAAGATTAAGCCGTATGTCTTTGAGCAGATGGGATACAACGGCTTTCTGGCCAGAATCTCCTTTTTTTAATGTAAATATTTCTTGGAAATTGGGTGTTCTGCTTAGCAGATGCTCAGCTGCTGGTTGACTACAGGCAGTTCAAAGATCTTTTGGCTCTTTTCCCGACACCCTATTAGTCACTGTCGCTTTCCACAACGGAGCCAGGCACTTACCCCGCCGACCACGGTGGGGCGCACGCGGCATACATTGCCAGGTTATCCCTTCCTTCCCGGGTCCGCCTTCGCGCCCTTAAGTCCCTGAGAGTTCTTGCCTCTGGTGTCCAGCTGTTGCTCTTTTCTCGCGAGAAGTGCTCCTCCCATCCTCTCCCGTCGTCAACCCCCTCCCGTGGGCAGGTTCCATATTGGGTAAAATCTCGGCTCGCGGAGAGTCCCGGGAGCTGCTCTCGCGAGAGTACGGCAAGAGGCTCCTGTTCGCTGGCTCTGGAACGGCGACCACTGGAACCTCAGCGGGCGCTGCAGCTGGAGCGGTAGTCCCGCGGCGCAGCCGGGAGTCGGCCTGGTCTGGGAGAGGGTGCAGGGAGAGCGTGGTGGGCGCAGCCTTGGGCTCCGGAGCGTGCCCTTGCCCTTAGCCGGGCTCGCTCCCGTCGCTGAGGCGCGTCCAGCAGCTGCGGCTGACAGGGGCCGCGCGCGCGGGAGTCGGCGGGGTCGCGTCTGCCGCACCTGCGCCGACTGCCAGCTCCAGGTCCCCGCCGGGCCGGGCGGGCGACGAGGGCCGGGGAGCGGGAGCGGGCGCAGGCGGGGCCCCTCAGGGCCACCTCCTAGCCCCGCGGCCGCCGCTGGAAGATGTCTCAGGAGAGGCCCACGTTCTACCGGCAGGAGCTGAACAAGACAATCTGGGAGGTGCCCGAGCGTTACCAGAATCTCTCCCCGGTGGGCTCTGGTGCCTATGGCTCCGTGTGGTGAGTGTCACCGGGTTTGGGTCTGCGGTGGGCTGAGTGGCCCTTAATACCCCAGAGCCAGGCCTGCCCCCATAGCTCAGCGATGCACCAAGCGGCAGGAATTTTCCTTGGGGGAGAGCACCGCTGCCTCTTGGACCCCTGTCCTGCACTCCTTGTACCCCTTGCACCCCTCACTCTGCACCCCCAGGTAGGCGGTCAGCTGTGTGCACGATGCAGGTCCACGGTGGGTTGTGGTGCTGGAGCTCGTCCCCGGCTCGCACCTTGCGCAAGCCCTTCTTGTGGGGATTGCTGCTTCGGGGGCAGGCACGGGGGCGGGGGTGCCTCTTCGGGGGTCTCCCTGCCAGCATCCAGCAGGAAGATCCTCTCCGGAGGTGCGTCTACTTTGGGCGCCAAAGCCCGCCCTCAAAGCAGACAAGCCCGGGGAGCTGCAGGGAGAAGCAGAAGGGCAAAGCTCGACTGGGAGACTGCGGTTGTCGGAACAAAACTGACGACGACGAAGGGCGATCTGTCCGGGTGTTTTTTTTTTTTTTTTTTTTTTTTTTTTTTTTTGCAAACCTCTTTCGAAATCTCCTTTTGAGAAGCATTCGTTTTGAATTCGCACTTGCATTATCAGCGACCCGTGGAACCTAAAATACCGACTTTATCTCGGCCAGCACAGTGCCAGCTTGAGTGGTGTGTTTCCGATTCGGTTGAAAGCGTATTTCCTTTTTGCAGAGTGGGGGTGGGTGGTAGTGCCTGCAAGAACACTGCAGCTTGAGAAGCTGGCGGCCTCACTGATTAGTCACATACCACTGCTCATTTAAGTATTGTTTGGCAAAACAATTTTCCCCTTTGGAGCAAGCGAGATTCAGATCCGTTGGACGCGCTCAAGAGCAAGAAGTTACTAACAATGCTGGGGTGTATTGTAAATATTTTTAAATTGCAGTACATCTTGTGAATATATATATATATTTTAAAGTCCGTGAGAGAGTTTGCAGGGAACTTATCTGCATTTGTAGCCTGAGGTACACGATGGTTTTTGTAAAGATCTATAGCAAAGGAAGGAGTAGTCTATAGCAAAGGAAGGAAGAGACACGTCTCATCTTTAAATCACACTGGGTGTTTTAAATTAAATTGATAACATAAAATTTCTGGATCTGAAATATTTCACTAATTTAGGTATTACACACTCGATTTTAGATTTACTGTAACTTGAGAGCTGCTGATTTGAGACTAATTCATGTATTCATGTGCATGCATCATTTGAAAGGGGCTTTATAAAATTATTTTTTTGTTTTGGAACAAATTCCAGACTTTTGGATGTGTTAATCTTTATAATTCCTGTGTTTCTTGCAGTCACATCATGAATTTCCTGTTTGGTAGAATCTTCTGGGTAATTGAGATTATGCAATTGTGTCAGGAAACAGATCATGTTGCATCTTCTAGTTCAAGCTGTGTGAGTTAATGTTGCTGATAGCTCCATGCTTGACATCTCCATTTTTTAAATAATACGGCATTTTAGATTTTAAGGGAATTTGTGACATTTTACTATAGATGTGTATATATGTGTGTGATTGATTTGCAAATTTTCAAAGATTTATTTAGATCATTGCTCCTTTGATAGCTTACTTTTTTGCCTTTATTTTTCATTCTCCAGTTGACATTAATTTTTGTAGTACCAGGTTTTTGTTTCCAATGATGTTTAAACTTTAATGAAATGATACAGCAGAATAACTCAACTCTGGGGAGTTTAGTGAACTTGAAATGCTTGTAAGGTTTTCCTGCTGTTGGTATGAATAACTCTACACTGGAATTGAAGATTCAGATTTTCAGTGAGGTGTCCTTAAAATGACCTTTACATTTCTTTAGTACTGTACTTTTCTGGCTTACAGAAGCCAGCAGTATCTGACACTTGGAAGTAATTTTGCCAAACAGATTTTTAAAAATAGGTCATGTGTTCACATTGTATAAAATTCAAAAGGCATAAAACGATATTTAATGAAAGGTATCCTTTCCTTCTTGTTCTCCAACCATGTCACTCCTTTCCTCAGAGACAACCACTGTTCAATTTCTTATGTGTCTTTTTTTTAGTAGTAATTCTGTTAAGGTATTTAAATTGTAACCTATGGTATAATGATGGAGGAAAATACATCTGATATTATGTGACAGTTGAATATAAACAAATGTAACTGACTTTGGATTAGAAATACTGGAATTCAGATTTACAATTAAGTGGTATCTCATTCAGAATTATTTGAGGTTGTTCTTTCAATTAGCTTTTTGGGTATTGCAGAAGACTGGTTTTTTGTGTCCCCCCCGCCCCCTTTAAATTTCTTTTAGTATCCATTCTGGAGCCTCTGTTATTTTTCACTACCATCATCCTTTGAGAACAGATTTGATTTTAGGAAATAATGCAATCAAACTGAATTCAAATAATTTAGAGAACTTGTACTCAAGTTTGGTGAAAAAGATTAGGCATTCAGATTGGTCATACTGTTTTAGGTCAAATAGATGTTGTATCTATAAAGTAATGACCGAATTTCTTGTGTGACTTGTAGAACTGGATCTGAAGTCTGTTCCAAAAAAGAATCTCTGAAAGCATTTTAAGGAATGCAACCTCACTGAAATAGGTGTCAGTTTCCTAATTTGATTGTTCCAAAGTGTGATATGCTTTGATGTATAACTTAAGTTTTTTAATATTAAGCCTATTTTCATTATTTTAATTTGTTCTAAGTATACGGTAGAAAAGCAAATAGCATCCTGTATGATAACCAACTATGAATCCAATATCGAGGAATCAGACTAGAAATTGAGAATCGATAAGGTTTTATAAATATGCTTTTCCTTTTTAAGGGAGTAAAGGGAACTAAATAAGTCTTGCAGTTTTAAGGAACTTTGTGCATTGTCTGTGAGGGGAAATGAAGCAAAAGTATTGTTTAAGAATACTTTGTTGCAAAGCATTGATTTTTTGGTTTTGGGACAGAAGGGGGGGTACTTTTTGCGGTGAATTTAAGGAAATACAAACAGGAACTTAAATGCCTTTCCTCTGGGTATGGTTTTTCCAGACCCTTGCTGTTGATTAGAGGAGGTGGGGCCCTGGTTGCCATAAAAGAGGTGAGAGTTGAGAATTACTCTTAAGTCCTAGTCATTTGTTTATTCTACAGTATTGAGTATGACTAGATAACGGGCGAGGCTTCCTGAGCTAGAGCGCTGAGCAAGACAGAGAGAATCCATTCCCTCCTCAATCTTATAGCCTAATGCGAATAATAACTATATTTTATGGATTGCTTACTATGTTCTGGGCATTTTGCTGTGTAGTTTATATTTTTCATCAGTATATAAAGCATATACATGATTTTTAGTAAGAGGATAGCAAAATTTACTAAGAAATCAAATCCAGCTTCCTAAATGCTTTGTGTAATAAGACTGTACATACATAAATGTAATATAAATAAAGCTAAGTTTTAGTGTTAATAGCCATTTACAGTTTTAAATCTTTTTTTTTTTTTTCCTTTTGGGATGAGCCAGGGCACAGATAAATGAAAAAACATCACTGTTGACTATGCAAAGATGACTTTCTTGACTCCTGATCAGTAAGAGAGGCTTGCCCTTTATTTTTCTAGTGGTGATAATAGGCCCATACTGATCTTTCTTCCCATTTGCTTTTCTTTGTAACCAAAAGCAAGGTGATTGGCTGCATGTCACCAGTACTAACAAATAAATATTTAAATCTAATAACAAATATTTATATTATTAATATATAAAGATTTTAAAAAAGATTTTATTTATTTATTTGACAGAGAGATAGTGAGTGCAGGAACACAAGAAGGGGAAGTGGGAGAGGGAGAAGCAGGCTTCCCGCCAAGCAGAGAGCCCTATGTAGGACTCAATCCCAGGACCCTGAAATTATGACCTGAGCCGAAGGCAGACACTTAAAGGCACCCCCGATATAAAAGATTCTTTAAAAAGAACTCAAATTTGGGGCACCTGGGTGGCTTAGTGGGTTAAAGCCTCTGCCTTCTGCTCAGGTCATGATCTCAGGGTCCTGAGATGGAGCCCCACATCAGACTCTCTGCTCAGCAGGGAGCCTGCTTCCCCCCCCCCCCCCCCCCCCGCCTGCCTCTCTGCGTACTTGTGTTCTCTCTCTCTGTCAAGTAAATAAATGAAATTTAAAAAAAAACCCCTCAGATTTGTTATGAAGTCGTATTTTATTTATCGAATCCCATTTTTTTCTGATACTTTTCTACTGGCTCCCATTTTAAAATAAGGGTATTCTGAAGCTCTGGCTTTTCAGTTCTGCCAGTTTAATTTCTTGATACTGAAGACTACTCTTTTTAAATTTCCCTCTAACTCAGCGTTAGAGATGATTTGTATGTTGACTCTTTCATGAACTTGCTTGGGCAATTGTGCAGATGGTGCTGAACCCCTGAAGCTTTGAATTCAAAGGTGGAAGAATTCACTGGGCTAGATCATTCTCATTTTAGTATAAATTGGCATTTTTATGGGATTTTATACTATAAAGTATTTTCATTGAAAGCATCATCATTCAATCTTTACTGATTCTCTGTTATTATTAACCCAGTTATGTAGAAGAAGAACTGTACTCATTTCTAGAAGGAATGGCTTACTTGTCAGTGGTACTTTGGATTTGGTTCTGGGGTTTCAATACTTTAGAAGTTGTCTTTTCTCTCTATACAGGCTGTTGAGTTTGTGTGATAGTACCTTCTTTTGTGCTGTTTGCATTTATCCCTCTTTTTGTGAAGAAAGAGGTAGCTGGGTCACTTGCAATAGAGCTATGACTGTACAGAACCAATCCCACCAGCGTCATTGCCTAGCTAATCTGAGGGGTAGTGACTTAACTTGTTAAAGTATACCTCTTCCTCAGAATTGATAGACCAAAAAATGAACTCATTGCCCAGATAACATTTTTTCCCCAGTAATTATTAGGCAGTGCAAATATTTAATTTCTGAATTTATTAATTATGTTGGTTTGAAATTCTTCAGTGTAAAGAAGTGTTATAAAGTTGGTACTATCTGTACATGTTTGTGTTACGTAAGTAGAGAATATTAATAGAAAAAAATCGCCTCTCCAGGCCTTTGAAAATACATTAGATTTTTGCTCTTTACTGTGAAATTTGTTATTGATTAGTTCCTGTACAGGAGGTATCCTTTCTATAATGCTCAGTAAAAACCTCATTGTAAAGTGGGTTTCTTGGCTTAGGGAACCTAGGGATTTTTGTATCACGGTCACCATGTACTTGGAAGTCATGTATGTATTTCTTCAGGACAAAAAAACCCCAAAACAAAAACAAACAAAAAAATCTCTTTAAACTTGATGTTTTTTTTTTTTTAATTTTTGTGTAAATAAAGCTTTCAGTATTAGAAGTTTGTCTTTGCAAACAGGGTTTGCACAGGGTTTCCATAAATTAAGTGCTTGTGTGTTAAAAATTTATAAAATGAACCAGTTTCTAGCATTTCAGCCTGTTAAGAGTTTATTATAGCAAAGAGGAAAATGGTGGTCTGTAAATTCTGCAGTTTTGACAAATAGGTCTTGGATTTTTGACATGACTCCTAGGCTGAAGGTCAGGGGAGAAAGAATACAGAAAAGAGCAGCCTAGGATGACCCCTAAGTTTTGGTTTTGAACAAATGATTATTTCAGTACCACTATCTGAACTTTGGAGTATTGTAAGTTTTGCTAAAGCAAATGGAGAGAAAGAGGGATTCATGCTAATGTCCTTGAGGACAGGACTGTGTGTTGTATGGATACTTGGAGCACCTACTATGTATGAATCCTTCTTCAGGTCTTGGAGATGGAGTAAGAACAGATGAAAATTTCTGCCCATAAGAACCTATATTCTAAGGGGGATGAAAGTGGAAATAGGTAATAAAATTTATAGTATGTCAGGCAATTGTTGCTATGGGGAAAATGAAGAAAGGAAAGGAGAGGGAATACTGGGATGGCTGTGTTGTCCTTTTAAGCGGGCTCTTTTAGTCAGGGCAGGCCTCAGTGATGAAGTGACGGCTGAACAAACACCTGCAGGAGGTGATGTAGAGCACGGGTTGGACTTGGGTCAGGAGGGAAGAACATTCCAGGCTAAGGGATCAGGAGGTGCAAAGGCCTCAAGGCAAAGGCCTCTTTTTCTAGGATAGCTAGGAGACCAGTCTGGCCAGCAATGAATGATCCAGGGGCCAAATAGTAGTAGAAGAGGGTGGAGGGGCTGCAAATGTGCAGGAATCATGAAGGGCCTTGCTTTCCTAAGAACTGTTCCTTTTACTCTGGGCGAGAGGGGAGGCCATGGAGGGTTATGACCAGAGGAGAGACACATGATCTAATTTATGTTTTAACAGATAACTCTTCTCTGGGGTCTCGTATTTTTTCAGTTCTATTCCCTACCCATTGGAGGTGCTAATTATAGTTTAGGGTAGAATGGGGGAGTCTGATGAATTGGTGCACAGCCCCAACCCATGTGCACAGCTCTCATTCCAGAAGGCTCAGAATACTAGAGCTGGTACTTCTGTTGGGCCCTAGAAATTCAGGGTATTCCAGTCCAGCTCTTTAAATAACATGGGCTTACTTCACTTTTTCAGGTTTCTGTTGCCAAAAGGAAGGGAGCGAAGAGATTAGCTCTAGACTTCTGCTGACAAAAGAAGATTAGCCTGCTGGCAGGTTGAATGTTTTCTAACTTCTTTGGGCTTCTAGGTTTTTTCTTACAATTGGGTCATATTTTGAAAGACACTTTTACCTTCCTTCAGCATTTAAGATCTCATTTATTTTGTGTTTTATTTGACCCTATATCTGCTTTACATTCCTCCACCTTACCCCATTATAGTCATTTTAGTAGAGGTCTGATTATTGTTACCTGTTACTAATGTTTTGGCTGTGAGGCCCCAAGGGCTTCTCTGTTAACTTGAATAAGTTGTGATTACATAATTCTACACATACGTGACCCTATAAAATCTTATAGGGTTTATTGTCTTACCTGCCTTTATAGATACACAGGTTTCTCTCCTCTTTCATGAAAGCTCTCCCCCTTTTACTGCTCTATCATCTAGTTGGGGAAAATAAGTGTTCCTAAACACAGATTCCCATGGTAACATAACAAAAAGGTAATAGAACAAATGTTTATTTTGTCTAGCTGCTGTCTGAGTAACTTTAGACCCTGAACACGTTGGCTCCTGTTACTTTGAATGATGTTGTTATATATTTCCTTGTTTTCCTCAAAAGCTCTAGGCCTTGGTGGTATTATCACTATGCCTGTGACATGAAGGAGCTATGTATGTGTGTCTTACTGTCAGTCTACCCACAAGTTTGCTTTTCCAAGCTTATGGTCCCACGTGGAGGCATCACACAACACAACTATGTCCAAAAAAAAAAAAAAAAAAGGCAAAAAGCATACCAGTTGTCCCCTTTGTTTTCTTAAATTCATTAATTCAGTATTGCCTGTATTAAGCACTGCACTAGATGTTATGTTTATAAAAATGAAAAGGCAGAAAGGGTGACTGCTTTCAAAAGTATCAGTCTAGGGACATGTTACCTTGTTTCCTCAGAGATTACTTTGTAAGTAATCTCTTTGTAGCTTTCTTTTCTGCATTTTTTCACTTAAGTTGCCATTTCACATCCACCTTTATGTTTCTAATGGCTTCCTTTGAAATTTTCTTTTAGATTCTTTTGTCTCCCTTGACTAGTGACACTGGTTACTTTATATCTAGGGAAACCCTGTGCAAGGATATATGTTGGAAATCTGTGTCAGAGAAGCCCTCCCATCTGATGATTCAGATCTAGAAAGTGATGACATCAGCATGTGCCCACAACAGGTCAGAACTTCTTCTTTTGATCTGCCCAGGGTTCACGGAGGCTATGTGTTAGGGGAAACAGGGGACTGTCAGGGTAAGGGTCCTTTAGAGCCTTAACCCAGCTCTATAATTCCACTTGGGGCGGTGTCTCTGCTGAGATAGTCTTCTTTACCTACAAATTAAGTGCCCTTAATCGTGCCGTTAGTCTGTCCTGTGACACTCAGCTTGAAGTGTCTGATTTATACAAGTGCATATTGAATTCTTTCTTGTATTTCATCATCCTTGTAGTAGATGTAACTTTACTTTCAGAAATAATTGCATTATTCTTAATATCCCCCAAAAGGTATTTCGCCACCCCCTTCTGTCAAATCCATATAGGGTTTTATCTAGCTTGAGTCTTCTCGAACTTAGACTTTTGCATAATAAGTTTCTATTTATGTTTTCTTCTCCAGGCAACCAAATGCTGGGAAAATCTTAGTTATCTTCTTCAGCTTCTTAATGATTTTAGTATTAAACTGAAGTGAAATATTGATGTTGGCATCTTATATTGATAAACTTCTAATAATTTTCTCATTTGACATTTTAAGTTTATCTTGCTTCATTTTTTTGTTTCTAGTTTAGGAAAAAATGTTATGTGTACTAGATGTCATGTGCCTTATGCTTTGAATGATCTGCTTTGAAATTAGCAATCTCAGTAAGTTAAATGGTATCAATGCTAAAGGGAGCAAAAGGGGGAAATAGCAAATTAAGAAAACAGTAAGTATTATGAACATTTATCAAGTTCCAAATATAATATAACCTAGGGTTACTCAACTTACTGACATTTTGGTGGGATAATTGTTTGGGGTGGCTGACTATCTTGTGGATTATAGGATATTTAGCAGTATGCTTGTACCCTACTTGCTAGATGTCAGGAGCAACCTCCAGCTGTGACAACCAAAAATGTCTCTAGACATTGCCATATGTCCCCTGGGGACAAAATCACCCTTGTCGAGAACTACTTTTATAACTCTATGTATTTGGGTCGATTGGCTCTGAGGAAAACCTTGATAGGATAACTTGAACCTTCCACTAGCAGAAAGATAGAAAAAACAATACTTTCTGTGCATATTCTTTTTCTTCTTCTTTTTTTTTTTTTTAAAGGTTTTATTAAACCCTAAAAAGAGAGAGAGAGACAGACAGACAGACAGATACAGCATGAGCGGGAGGGGTAGAGAGAAAGAGGGAGTGTCTCAAGCAGACTCCATGCTGACACAGAGCCTAATTCAGGGCTTGATCCCCGGACCCTGAGATCATTACCTGAGCCAAAACGAAGAGTCAGATGCTTAACCAACTGTGCCACCCAGGCACAGTTCATCATATGGTACAGTCTCAGCAGGGGCTTTGTTCATGCATTGTGTGTCCAAATTTGTATTTCTAAACCTTACCTTAGGAATATCTAACCCTTTGGTTTTAAGGTCTATTGAGATGTAATGTTTCATGCTTTTCCTTGGTTATTTTTCTTAACATTGTTTGAGGATGATCTCAGATGTAGCACTAATTACCCTGGGAATAGATTGATGTTATAAACTTGTATGATTCAGGTTTAGAGTTGTGAAGGTGTGATATTTGAAGAAAGCTTTCATTAACACTGATGAATGACAGTGGTCATGAAAATTACAATGAGGGAACAAGCCAATTACCTGAAGATTTCTGTAACTTTCTGTAACTCTGTTAAGGCAACATGATTTTGAAAATTTGAAATGGTGTGTGTATATGTATTTGTGTTTTAGATTTAACGTAGTGAAGAAAATCAGTTGGTCATCCATCAGTGTTAAATGCCTATCACTGTTAAAAGAAATAGACAAAAGGGGCACCTGGGTGGCTCAGTTAGTTAAGCAACCGGCTCTCAATCTCAGCTCAGATCTTGATCTCAGGGTCATGAGTTCAAGCCCTGCCATGGAGCCTATTAAAACAAATAAACAAAAAAATTGACATAAAATTGAAGTGAACTCTCTATATAAAAAGGTATTGATGTGTGTAGAGTTGTGGGACATTGTGGGCTATAGTAGTTAGAATGGTTTCATGGAAGAGAAAGGATTTGAAGGTTATTTTGAAAGGTGGATAATATTTGGAGAAGAGGAAAGGGAACATATTTTAGGGAGCAGGAGAAAACACAACTAAGAGAATTAGTTATGAGATCAACTGGCCTGAATATCTCAGGTAGCTTGAACCCAGTTGTGGTTCTTACTCGGTTGTTCTTCAGAATCAGTGTGAAGTTTTTAAATACAGATGCTTGGATCCTACACCCAGAAATGAAGAAGTACCCATGGACTAGGGCTAAGGCACTGCGTTTTCCTAGGCCATGGAAAGCTGTTAAAATTTCTTGAGTTTTTAAAGTATTGAGGAAAAGTTTTTAAAACTGATCTGACTGGAGTGTATAGAATGGATTAGAGGAAGCAAATGTATTGCTTTTAAAAGTCTTCAGTAATTTGTTTATGTGAGTGTCTGTTTATTCTGAGTCTCCAGTGAGACGTCACTGTTCCTTGAGGTCAAGAACTATCTGCTTTGGTGTATACTTATTAATCTTGAATTATGTTCCAGGCCCTGGGCTAGAGGATATGCAGATCACCTATAGCTTCTGCTTTTCCTCAGAGTTTGGATTTGGAAACAAATAATAAAGGGATTTTAAAAAAAAATTCACTATTTATAAAGTATTGGCTCCATTATGTTGCTGATTGTAGTCTTAGATCCTGCCTAATAATTGCTGAATAATTTTATTGTACATTTTAACTTGTAGAAACTACATGTTCATTATCCATAGCATGAAAACAAATGATCAAGGATTTGGTCCCTCAATTATATTTTACTTTTCCTATTTTACTGTCATTTCAGAGGTTTACTCAACTTCAAATTTGAGAGTAATAGATCTAAATATATATATTGAGAATCTGCTGTGTGGTAAACCCCATGCTGGAAGCTGTCATAAAACTATTTTATAATAGCATGTTATTTCAATCTAGAACACTTAAAACTACCTGCCTTTTATAGTTCATAAAGTACTGTCACATAATTATCTTATTTAAGCCTCAAAACAGCATTGTGAGATAAGCAGAGCTGGTGACACACCCATTTTATTTATTTGGAAACAGGCTTATAGAAACTTTGCCCCAGAACACTGCTCGGAAGTGCCAGAACCAAAACTAGAACTCAAACTAGAACTAGTTTATTTTTCTCTGTATCAGACTGCATATGTTTATGCTTAATAGAATTTTTTGAGATTAGGTCATCAAAATACTGCAGAGACCATTCACTAGGATGCAAAAGTAGCTTTGTTAAATGGAATTCCAGTGATTTTTCCAGAGCAGTAAAAAGATTCTTAAATAGCGTTCCCAAAAGTAAGTGAAATATCTTGAAAATTTTAGTATTTTGTTTAAAACAACAACAACAACAACAACAAAAGCATGTTGCAAAGTTTTAAAAATATGACCATAAATTATTAGATACATCTCCTTTAAAGAGGTGGAGCTAATAATCCTCACCTTCAGTGAAGGTGGTACTTGCTTCTCTAATATATGGAATGTGGTCGTAAACATGGAATGTGATTCTGAGGGTAGGTCATAAAAGATATATGGCCCCTATCTTGCTCTTTCTCTGAATGTTTCTCTGAAATCATTTGCTCTAGAGCAGTTTTTCAACCTCAGCACTATTGACATTTTGGACCAGATAATTATTTTTTGTGAAGGATTTTTAGCAGTAACCTTGGCCTTTACCCACTAGATGCCAGTGCCCACTCCACACACTCCACACACTCCAGGTGTAGCAGCCAAAAATGACTTAGACATTGTCAGGTACCCCTTAGGGGGAAACTGCCCTCTGTTGAGAACCACTGCCTTAGGGACAGCTCTGTTGAGAAGACTCAGAAGCAGCCTTACAGAGAAGCACATTATGAAGAACTGGGGCCTGCCAAAGCTGTGTGAGGCAGCCATCCTAGAAGCGGATCTTCCAGCCTCAGTTGGGCTTTCAAATGACTGTAGTGAAGGCCAGTATCTGGACTGCATCCTCCTGAGAGACTCTGAGCCAGAACCACTCAACTCTCCGGCTCCCCAATTCCTGACTCACAGAAACTGTGAGATAATAAATCTTGTTGAAGGCACCAAACTTGGGGGTAATTTATTATTTAGCAATACACTAAGTGTTACTGTAAAATATATGTGTATGTCATATAAGACGGAGAGTTACAGACTATGCAAACCAAAGATTGTGAAGACATAGTAATACCTGTTATATGCATCTGTAGTCAAGTTTATAGGCTAAGTTGTAGGGGGCTTTTTTTCTGGATATGAAGCCTAGGAACACAATTATTGTAAAAGCCTTTTAATTGGAGCAGCAAGCAAAGTTGACTGATGGTAATCATAAATAGTTAAAAGGTAATATAGGATTTGTTTATTTCGTATTTGCTTGAAAGGAGTTAAAAACTAGTTAATGATAATTTCAAAAACATTTGTTACTGAAATTTTCTTTTCTTCTTTTTTTAAGATTTTTAATTTATTTATTTGACAGAGAGGAAATCACAAGTAGGCAGAAGCAGGCAGAGAGGCAGGCAGACAGAGAGGGAGAAGCAGGCTCCCTGCTGAGCAGAGAGCCTGATGTGGGGCTTGATCCCAGGACCCTGGCATCATGACCTGGGCTGAAGGCAGAGGCTTAACCCACTGAACCACCCAGGCGCCCCAGTTACTGAAATTTTCAAACACAAAAGTAGTGAAGGTAAATCCATGGTGACAATATTTTAATGAGGCTTGGGAAAGTAATTTCACATGTAATAAAATAATCCATATGTAATATTTTTGTAATCAATATGAGGTAACTATTGCTCTTGATACAGATGTATTGACTGCATTTGCAATCAAAGAAATATTGTTAACCGACACCACTGTGGCTTTTAAAGCTTGAGTGAAGAAATAAGTTACAAAATCATTCTATTTTCAAATGGGCTTACAGCAAATGAAGATTAATTGCATTTCACATTTTAATCACAAATTGGTTTGAATTTTTAGATTGCATGTCTAACTGAATTTCTACATTGGTTGCATTTTAGTTTTCATCAGGCTAGTAAAAATTAAAGCAAATGTGAAAAACATTTTTGCTCAAGTAGTTTAGAAGTTTTGCAGCAGGAATTAGACTGATCAAGAATGGCAGGTCCAGTATATGTGTTTCTATGCTCTTGAATTCCAGCCACATAGCTAGTGTCTCAAATAAATTCTGTCACAAATACACTTTACCTGTCTGAGTGAGATTTTCATGAAAATACTCAATTTGCATAAAAGTTCTTGAACTATCAAGTTGTGTAAGGCAAAGTGTATGGTCAATTAAATAACTCTTTTCCATTCAATGTATTAATCTATTGTTAGAGTGTTTAATATGTCATTTGTGTTTTGAGCCTCTTTGAGAGTAATATTTAAAACCTGAAAAGTTGGGGATTGGTTACATTGTACACACTTGTAACACAGTTGTATTAATGATATTTGATGTTTGTCCCATAAGTATGAAAGTGTTATTATAAGAAACTAAATTCCACTTAAAAATACTATAATAGTTGCAAATAGTCAAATCATTTTGTGATCCTTTAAAAAAAGTGTTGTATAAATATTAAAACAAGGTATTTGAGAGTTAGTGAAAATATTAAAAGAAAGCTAACAATGTTTCAAATGTGATGAGTTTTTAGAATCCGTTTTAAGTCCCTTGCTGCTCTGAAAGATATTTTTTGAGGTTCCTAAATCAAAACTTGAGTTCTAGTTTTTGCATAAATTTGCCTTATTTTCATGACATTATTTCCAAAATGGAGGGATAGACTGTAAAAATAAAGAAAACTATGGTGATACTTGCACATTTGCCTGAATTTAGGAGGAAGAAAAAAAGTTTCCATAGTAGAGGGAGATGTGTGCCGAAAAATCTTTCTAGTATGATACTTATTGAAATTTGTACCAGATGTTATAGGTAAAGAGGAAGTTCCAAGTTAGTAGTATAAATTACTTATTTAGAAGACTATTTTGCAGGCTATTAGCAGTTAGCCTGATTCTATTGGAAAAAAGCCTCAAATTGTATAATGCGGAGAAGAGATGTCATGTTTTTGCATTATTTCCTTCACCTTAGATACTTTAATTTGATGCATTTAATTTGATGCATTAATGGGAGTTTGTTAGTTCAGTGTAACTACAAATTTTAATATATTTAATTTTTCCCATAATTTCCAAAATTTTAATATATTTAAATTTTCCCCATAATTTCCAAAAATAAACAAAATTGTGGTTTGTCATTTTAAACATTATTGAGGGTTCATTTTTTTTTTTTTTGCTTATTAACATGCAGGGATTAGAGAAGTCATCTATGACCACTGAAAGAAATTGTAAAACCGCTTCTGATCCTTACAAATTACCTAGAGACTTGTCAGGTGATGGCTCATTTTTCATTCTGTTGGGGAAAACCAAAATTGTTTTTTGAGGAAAAACCTGGCACGGTCATTTGTCCTCCCATGCTCTGTTAATGTGAGCATTTGTCCTGGGTAGGCAGCACTTCGCTTTTCTTAAGAGGTTGTCTCTCTTACTCTATCTAGCAACTCACCTGTTGGAGCATATTGATCTGCCTCTGCCTTGCTGCATAGAAAATCTGCAAGCCAGGTGCCAGTCATGGAGGAGAAACACAGAGGCTCTGAGTCTCTACCTATCAAAAGCTCAGTTGATGGAAATCATCTTTAGAGGATTATCTGAGGAGCATGGAGCTTACCTTTTTCTCTCAACACACTTAAGATTTCCTCTTAGGTTAAGTCTGCTGGAGAACAGCAGCATGCATGCTATTATGTACTCTTCCCTACCTTTGCTAATAATGAACGGTATTTTGGCTTTATGAAACAGTTTCCACTGATAAAGATACTCTAAGAAAAGAACCATCTGAAACCCACTATTATATTGGTCTAAGAATGTTGATTAGGACATTTTTACCACATTATACAGTGTCTCCTTCATAAACATACACAGGAGGAACTCTTCTCTGGTTTTATTACAGGAATAATTATGCCTCTCTTCAGTTCTCCTGAGTACCTAGTTTGTTTTTATTATATGGTCCCTGTGACTCATGTCTTAACTGGTTGTGTTTTCTTGCGTGATGGCTTTAGTGGGCTCAGAGCCCACTTAAAAAACCCACTCTAAAGGGTCTTTAGAAAAGACCTCATAGTAATCATTAGTCTGTTAACCTCATCTATACAGAATTTCTTATTTTCCCATAATCACTGTTATTTCAAGTTATGTATGTATAGTTCCATACTGCCTTAAATCTATTGTGGAATTAAGTGGGATAAATAAATTTGGAAGTTAAACAGAATATATTAGGATATGTTAAGAATCTAATAAGCCAGGAACACCTGGGTGGCTCAGTTGGATAAGGGTCTGCCTTCAGCACAGGTCATGATCCCAGGGTCCTGGGATCTAGCTCTGCTTTGGGCTCCCTGCTCAATGGACAGCCTGCTTTTCCCACCCCTCTGCCTCTCCTGCTTATGCTCTCTCTCCCTCTGCTAAATAAATAAATAAAATATATATATATATTTTTTTAAATTAATAAATAAAATATTTTTTAAAAAGAATCTAATCCAGTTTTTCGTGGAGAGAGAGGAGGCAAATTTGAATGGGTAACAAAACATTCAGTTTTATTGAATATTGTGTCCTAGGCACTGGATTCACAGCAATAGATGAGTGAGTATGACATCCTACATTTATAATCACTGCTTTTAATGAATTTTATATTTTTTCCTTTAATTTTTTCTTTACCATATCAGCGATTTTATAAAATGTGAGTTAACTTTATAATGTGGGAGACTTCATGTGAATTTGTAATTGGAGGAAAACCTTATTAAACGATGTGTCCTTAATTTTAGTTGGGAAACCTGATCATTGTAAAGATAATCCCATTTTATGATGTTGTTCATGAAAAACAAGATTTTATTTGTAGCTATAATTTTAAAAAATGTGATTAAGAGGCCCAACTGGTAATACTAGTAAGTGAATCATTATAATAAAGGCAAAGCGAATTGCCCTTATCCTGGGCAACTTGGCATTCTGGAAAAAGAGTGCACATTGATATTAGAGCAATCTGGGTTTGAATCCCACTGTCTAGGAGTTATATGCCCTTGGATGAGTTGTTCATGTCTTTGACCATTAGTTTCTTATTTTGGAAAGCCAATTGGTTTTATCAGGTAATTTAAAAAATTATCAGCAATTTTTGCTTTTGGTAATCAGTGTTTGATTTGGGGTGAAATTTCTCCTCTTTTTAAATACTGCTTTAATTAGTGATATTAAAGGAGGCTAGGTCAGAGCAGTAAATTCTTAAAGAGGTGAGGTTGAGGATGGATATTATATTCTTTGCCTCAGCAGCTTTGTTATAGGAATCATTGATAGCAGAAAGCATTTCTCTGAACAATTCCTGCTTACTCTCTTTTGTAAGCAAAATATTTTAAAAAATGAGAATGTATGTCCTTTGAATTAAAAATCATCTGTTTTAAGGAAATCATGCAATTATTGTAGAATCAGTATGAATTAAGATATCCATTGTAATAGTATTTATCATATTTGTATGAGTGAATGGAATGGCTATAATGCCCATCAATAAAGAGAATAGTTGAGTAGATTGTGGTGCATATATTTAATGAAATTACTATAAATGTTAAGTAAAATGGAAAATGCTTATGCCTTTGGGATAGAGCCCAAATTTATGTACCAAGAGTATAGCTATATAAGTATCATTTGAAGGGAATACAATTTTTTTTTTAAAGATTTTATTTATTTGACACAGAGAGAGACAACCAGAGAGGGAACGCAAGCAGGGAGAGTTGGAGAGGGAGAAGCAGGCTTCCTGCAGAGCAGTGAGCCCAACATGGGCTCGATCCCAGGATCCTAGGATCATGTCCAAGCTGAAGGCAGACACCCAATAACTGAGTCACTCAGGCGCCCCTAAAGGAAATATGTTAATAGTGTTTTTATTAAAGTTAGAGAGTACCTATTTTTTCTTTTATGGTAACAACAATACAGATGACTTAGGTTCTAATTTTACTAATACCTAATATTAAAAGATACAAGCTCATTTTTTAAAAAAAATCAGGAAATATAAAGTAAGCAAAAAAGTTAAAATTCTGAATATATTAGACATTTCTTCTCTGTGTATATTTATATATACATGTATGAGTATACATTTTTCCCCCCACAGATAGGATCATTCTTTACTTCTGAAACTTGTTCTCTTTCCCATTAATAATAGAACATGTACATGTTAGTACTATATGGAGATTCTTGCTAATGGCTGCAATATGGGAGAAAAATACCATAATCTAGATTCTCCCCTATTGGACATTAAGGTCATTTCTGGTTTCCTTCTTTTGAACAAGCTGCAATAAACACATATATTGTGAATCCAACTTTTATATTTTTATATGTAAACTTTTAAACCCAATTTATATATTTTTGAATCTAAGGTTTAAAAAAGTAGTCAAGTGTTTATAGTTGCACTATTTTATTGGGCATTGTTTGCTTTCATGTTTGTTTTCATCATTCCAGTTAGATGGTAGGTTCTCTGACATCAGGTACAATGTTTAATATTTCTTTTGTATTCACAAAGCTTCTCATGAAGGAGATATTTCAGCAAATAATCAGGAAGTGATACTTCGTTATCTGTAAAATTCCACATCTTTGCCTCCTCTAGTATTCTAGATTCATAGGGAGTAGTAGAATTTTAGGGATTGAAAAACTTCCCCTAAATTAAGTAATACAAAGAGAGTAAAGGTTATTTCTTTTTTCTTTCTTCTTCTTCTTCTTTTTTTTTTTTTTTTTTTTTTTTGCAAAGGTTATTTCTTATGAAATACTTTTCATTAATACTATCCTGTGCTTTCCCATATGAAATGCAATTAATTATGGCAGGAAAATTTTAGAAAAGCAGGGTTTATACAATTAGAATATGTTTAAAATTGACCAAACTTTTTGCAAAATTGAGCTTGATTATCCATTAAGAGTTCTAGTCAGAGATCCATTGAGGATCCATTCAATAGTATCCATTAAGAGTTGATGCTTGAACATCAAAGGAAACAGTTAACAAAACCAAAAGACAACTGACAGAATGGGAGAAGATATTTGCAAACAACATATCAGATAAAGGGCTAGTGTCCAAAATCTATAAAGAACTTAGCAAACTCAACACCCAAAGAACAAATAATCCAATCAAGAAATGGGCAGAGGACATGGACAGACATTTTTGCAAAGAAGACATCCAAATGGCCAACAGACACGTGAAAAAATGCTCCATATCACTCAGCATCAGGGAAATACAAATCAAAACCACAATGAGATACCACTTCACACCAGTCAGAATGGTGGGAATGCAAGCTAGTGCAACCACTCTGGAAAACAGCATGGAGATTCCTCAAAAAGTTGAAAATAGAGCTACCCTATGAGTCAGCAATTGCAGTACTGGGTATTTACCCTAAAGATACAGTGCTCGCTTTGGCAGCACATATACCCTCAAGATACAAATGTAGTGATCTGAAGGGGCGCGTGCACCCGAATGTTTATAGCAGCAATGTCCACAACAGCCAAACTATGGAAAGAACCTAGATGTCCATCAACAGATGAATGGATAAAGAAGTTGTGGTATATATATACAATGGAATACTATGCAGCCATCAAAAGAGATGAAATCTTGCCATTTGCAACGATGTGGATGGAACTAGAGGGTGTTATGCTTAGTGAAATAAGTCAATCAGAGAAAAACAACTATTATATGATCTCCCTGATATGAGGAAGTGCAGGTGCAATGTGGGGGGGGTGGGGGAGTAGGAAAAGAATAAACGAAACAAGATGGGATTGGGAAGGAGACAAACCATAAGAGACTCTTAATCTCACAGAACAAACAGGGTTGCTAGGCGGAGGGGGGTCGGGAGAGGGTGGTGGGGTTATGGACATTGGCGGGGGTTGCTGTGTTGAGTGCTGTGAAGTGTGTAAACCAGGCGATTCACAGAGCTGTACCCCTGGGGCTAAAAATACATTATATGTTTATTAAAAAAAAAAAAGAGTTGATGCTTGAAAACACACCACTTGAATCTGAATCTCAGCTCTGCGATGTTCTTTCTATACTGTAGGCACCATTACTCTTTGTGCCTCTGTCTTCTCATCTGTAAAATGGAAATCATAATAATGTCTTTTTATAAAGTTGTGATACAGATGCTCATTTATGTAAAGATCTAAAAACGGTGCCTTATAATAGTAAGCACTCAGTGATTATAGGTTTCTAACATTAACATGAATTCCTTGTTGGATGCTATTGAATTTATTTATTTTATTTTATTTTTAAAAGATTTTATTTTTAAATAATCTTTGCACCCAGTCTGGGCTCGAACTTATAACCCCAAGATCAAAAGTTGCATGCTCCACTGACTGATTCAGATGGACACCCCTGGATGCTATTGAATTTATAAAAATTGAGGGCCACCTAATAAAGTCGAAGTTTTTTCTTACATGTTTCAGATAACTGCATCACAGAATGCTCTTAAACCTTTGTAAAGCCTTTTTTGAGAATATATATGTGCCAGGCATCATGATGCTGAGTCCTATGTGATACAGTGGTGAATAAAGCAGAAAACACTAACTGCCCTCAAGGTGCTTATGATGAGTGGGAAGGGCAGGCATTATTAACATCCAGTATTTAAGCTTGACTATGGGCTAGGCCCTTTTGCTAAAACTACTACAAAAGTTACCCCATTTAATCTTAACAACCATTTCTTTATTAATGTATACCTTACCCTCATTTTATATGTGAGGATGAGAGAATTTAATAAAGTTTCTCAAGATTATGCACGACTCAGTGGCAGAACTGAAATTAAACCAGATAGTGTAATACCAAAGCCCCAGCTTTTATTTAACCACTCTGCTGGGTGGTAAATAAAGATATAGTAATAAATTGTGACCACTGGGGTAGGGTACTGATTAATCTTAGCCTGCCTTTCTCTAAATAGATACAGGAGTCAGAGATAAAAATATGTACTTTATTACTGTAAAGCCGGAATGGAGAATGGCTTGGACAGGCAGTTCAGATGGGCTGCTTATTTCTTCCCCACTGAATTGAACTTGAACATTCGGTCATGGGCAGTTCAGCTAGAAACCTGATAACAATTGTTGCTCCAGGATGTCCCAAAGAGTTTACCAGTGGAGGAGAGGGAACATGCAGGTAGGCAGGCAAACTGAGGTGAAGAGTTGAGGAGCATGGGTCACATGGCAATGGCCATTTTCTGTCTCATTTGAGCCATTGAGGGCTGTAGAGAAGAGTATATATTTACCTGGTACTTCCAAGAGGGAAGAAGTAATTATTTTATGGGTCTCTAGGAAAAGGAGGGGGAGAGAGGTGAACTCCCCCTCTGTGTAGGATAAGAAAGGAAATGAGGAGTGTGTTGTGACGAATGACTGAGACCTGTTGATAATCTCAAAGGGGGATGGCAATTTAAGCCAGAGCTTGAAGGATAAGTATTCTGCTGTGGGGTGGAGTGAACATGGGAGAGAAGAGCAGCTCAGGAGCCAGAAACAGCCCATTGAAGAATTTAAGAAACTGAAAGGGGCCAGCATGTTCAAAACATAGTGGCTGAGGGGAAGGAAGGAATAGCACAGGAGCAGGATGGAGTGGTCATTGGTGGTCAGATCACCTGAACCTTGTAGGCTTATGATAGGAAATTTGCATTTTATTGTATATGCCAAGGAAATTCCTTGAAGGATTTGAAGAAGTGGGTGTTGTCCTCTAATTTATATTTTTAAAAGATTGAATTGGATGCTTATAGGAAGGAAACAAAACAGGGAGACTAGTGTAAGAAGGCAGGTGATGAGGATGATTTGGACTAGTATGGTAGCAGTGAAATGAAGAGAAGTTGAATTAGAGCTGTATTTTGGAGGAGGAAATGACAGCACTTGCTGATAGATTTGGATGGGGGCCAGGAGGCTGGAGGAAATCAAGGATAATCAAATGTTTAGCTCGAGCAATTGGATGGAAGGCCATTTATTGAGACATAGGAAACAGGGAGGAGAATAGTTCCAGGTGTTTTGAATTTGTTAAGTTTTAAGGTGCTTATGTGGTTTTCATGCAGAGATGTTAGGTAAGCAGTCAGACTCAAAGGGAGATTTCAGTGAGAGACACAGATTTGCAAGTTTCAATATAAGACGGCATTTAATTTAAAGTCTTGGGTATAGATGAGATCGTCTAGAATGTGGGAGAGAGAATAGGGTCCAGTGTCATGCCCTGAGGAACTAACAGAGAGTTCCAAGTAGAGGGACCACGGCAGTGGAGTCAGAGAGGGAGCTACCATAGAGGTCACAGAAAAACAGTAGAAATTAACAAGTCAGGAAATGACAGGTGTTGGTGAGGATGCAGAGAAAGGGGAACTCTCCTACACGGTTGGTGAGAACGCAAGCTGGTGGAGCCATTCTGGAAAACAGTATGGAAGTTCCTCAAAAAAGTTGAAAATACAGCTACCCTACAGCCCAGCAATCGCACTATTGGGTATTTACCCTAAATATACAAATGTAGTGATCCAAAGGGGCACGTGCACCGGAATGTTTATAGCAGCAATGTCCACAATAGCCAAACTATGGAAAGAGCCTAGATGTCCATCAACAGATGAATGGATAAAGAAGATGTGATACACACACACACACACACAGGAATACTATGTAACCATCAAAAAACCAAAATCTTGTAATTTGCAATGATGTGGATGGAACTAGAGGGTATTATGCTAAGCAAATTAAGTCAATCAGAGAAAGACAATTATCATATGATCTCTCTGATATGAGGAATTTGAGAAGCAGGGTGGGGGTTTTTAGGGGGAAGGGAGGGCAAAATGAAATGATAGGACTGGGGAAGGAGATAAACCATAAGAGAGTCTTAATCTCGGGAAATAAACTGAGGGCTGCTGGGGTAGGGGGGAGGGATAGGGTGGCTGGGTTATGGACATGGGGGAGGGTATGTGCTATGGTGAGTACTGGTAAGACTGATGAATCATAGACCTGTACCCCTGAAATAAATAAATTATATGTTAATTAAAAAAAAAAAAAAGAATGTGTTGATATGGACTCCAGAATGGAGAATGTTTCGAGAAAGGGGAAATGGATCAACTGGATCCTGGATCAACTGGTGATCCAGAAACATAGCCATTGAATTTGGTAACAGGTCATTAATGACCTGAAAAGAGTAGATTCAGTGTAATGGATTGAGGAAAGAATGGGAGCTGAGGAAATGAGTCAAACCTTAAGATACATATGAATTACTTGGAGGTCTTGTCAAAATGTAGATTCTACTTTAAGGCCTGAGATTCTGCATTTCTTTTTTTTTTCTTTTCCCCTTTTATCATATAGTTTATTTTAGTTTTATTTTTTTTATAAACATAATATATTATTACCCCCAGGGGTACAGGTCTCTGGAGATTCTGCATTTCTAAAGAGCTCCCCCGTAATACTGATGCTGCTGGTCCATGGAAGAGCAGCAGCATAGATTAGTGGTTCTTAGATGTCACGGTTTGTTAGAGTTATGTGGTGGGCTTGATAAAATACAGATTACTGGACCCACTTCAGTGTCCAATTCAGTGGGTCTGGGAGATGGACCTGAGAATTTGCATTTCTTATAAATCCCAGGTGATACAAATGCTGCTGGTCTAGGAACCGCACTGTTGAGACCCAATGGGGAATTCTAACTCTGAGAGCATTCAAGGAAAATTTTTTGTTTTTTTGAGGATGGGCAATAACTCATATTTATGTGATGAGAATGACCCAGAAGATAGGGAGAAACTCAGAAGGGAGAGAGAGGAAGGGAATGAAGGTGTGAGGTCCTTGAGGGGATCAGGGAGGTGCCTCCAGAGCATGTATTGAGGTTTTGGATTTTCATAAGAAAGGGCATGTGTACTTTGTTACAGCAAGAGAGGAAGAAGAGAAGATAGGTTCAAGTATAGATGGGTTTATACATTTACCTGTAGGCAGATGGAGCTTCCTTTTGCTGGTTTCTGTTTTCTTGATGAAGGCCGGGGCAACTTTTGAAGGAAGATGGTGAATTAGAGGTTTGAGGAGAGAGGCAGTGTCAAATGATGACTTTGAGTAAGAAAGTGCACTTCCTAGAAAAAAGTGGCAGTTTTGAGAGCCTTATTTGATGTTAAGGTCAGAAATTAAGAATGAAACCAGTCTGTGTGATTGTACATTATTATTATTATTATTATTATTTTTTCAACCACAATTGGTTCTTGGATTCAGACAAGGAGAATTAAATAGTTAAGATCACCCAAAGTTAGACTTTATCCAGGTGAGTGTAGAAGACAGAAAGACAGCGCAAAAGGGAGCATGTAGTCTAAGCCAGGCAAGAAGGGAAATGAAGATTGGAGAGGGCTTGAAGGATAGAATCAGCCAACGATGATTAGGTCCACAAATCACTGTAGTCAGGATATAAGTAAACAAGAAGTAAACTAAAAGGCATAGAAGGTTTGTGATGGAAAATGGGTGCTGGCATTCAAAACAGTGTAGGCAGGGCAGCTTTTGGTGGTGATAGAGGTCCAGGGCGTGACCATGGAGGAGGCTGGATGAGGTGGAGTTTCCTGGAGAGGCCAGGAAACTGAGAGGCCAGGATGTTGGATGTGTCCTCCACCTGGATGTTGAAGCTGCCAAGAATGATGACAGAAGTTGGGAGTGGAGAGAGACTTTGAGATAGGAACTAACTTTTCAGTGAATAATGGAAAATTCCGGGTCAATGGATTACAGCAACAGAGAGGTAGCAATTGCTGCGAGCGGGGGTGGGTGGGTGGGTGGGGGGCTTTTGTAAAGCAAATGGAGAATCAGAGTCTGGAAGTAGGAATGGTTGGTGAGGAGGACATCTGCCCCACCTGCTAGCCGTGAGGTACATGGGATACGAGAGAGAATCCCCTCCAAGGGCAGGGCTGTAAGAGTAGTGTCTTCAAGGTAGAGCCTAGTTTCAATTAAAGAGATGGAGGGAAAAAAAAAATAAAGAGATGGAGGGGAGCTCAAAAAGGGGGTTGAAGATTTATAGGAGTTGGTAACAAATTGGGAGTTGAAGGGCAAGGACTTAGTCTAGGGATTTGGGAGAAGTGGGGGGGGGAACTTCTGGAACAAGTACAGAGTCACGTGGGAAAAAGTTTGGTCCCAATAGATGATCTGGAGGTCTTGGATTCCTATTAGAGACTGAGAGAAACAGGAGGATGAGGCATGATCAGATTAGCCCAGTCTCTAAAAATAATTAAAATATACATCAAGTTTCTTGCTATAGTTGTCCTACATGACCTAGCCTCTGCCGGTACCTCTGACCTCAATCTTTTCTCCTCTCCCCTTGCTCCACCTACACAGGCCATCTTTATGTCCTCCAGCATGCCATATTTTGTCTACCTCTGTGTCTTCTTTCCTTTTTCTGCACTTGCTCTTCTGAGAGGCAACATGGCAAGTGGTTAGTAGCATGAGCTGTGGGTTCAGATTCCCTCCTGCCACTTTCTAACTTTGTAATCATGGGCAAGTTATTTAGCACCTCTGTGCTTCAGTTTCCTCATTTCTGAGTGGCAGAATGATAATAGCAGTTACTTCATAGCAGTGTTAGGGATTAAAATTTATTTTAATTTTAGTTTTAACAAAAATTAACGTTAAGGGCCTGGAACAGTTACTGGTATGCAATAAAGACTCAATAAATGTTAATAATACTACTTTTTTCTGGGCACCTGGGTGGCTCAGTCATTAAGCATCTGTCTTCGGCTCAGGTCTTGATCCCGGGGTCCTGGGATCAAGCCCTGCATCAGGTTCCCTGCTCAGAAGGAAGCCTGCTTCTCCCTCTCCTACTCCCTTTGCTTGTGTTCCCTCTCTCACTGTGTGTCTCTCTCTGTCAAATAAATAAATAAAATCTTTAAGAAAAATAAGTAAATAAAAAATAATACAACTTTTTTCTTCTCTGTAGCTCTTTTTCCATATGCCTTTACATGGTTGCTACTTTCTCATCATTCAATTATCTCAGCTTGAACCTACTTGCTCAGACATCCTAGTTAAAGTAGCAAAACTCCACTGGCTTTCTGTCATTTGTCCCATTATTCTGTTTTATTTAGTCATATCCTTCATCACTATTTGAAATTACTGGATTATTCTGCTGATCCCCTCTCCCCCATCCCTTGAGGGCAGGGATTTGTTGACTTGTCCTTCTTATATCTCAGCTTCTAAAGAGTGGCAGATACTTTGTAGGTGCTCAAGAAATTTTTCTGCCAACTCATTGTCCTGAAATCATTCCAAGCCCTCCACTCTGATCAGGCAGCATTTGGTGGCAAGGTGCCAGTGAGGCCTAAGGCACAGAGGACAGAATCCAGCTCTTTGTAGATCAGTCTTTTGGCTCCTGTAGATCAAGAGGCTGCTTGTTTTTGTGCTAATTGGGACACAGCTACATCCATTTTCAAATTTATTGTCTGGCTATAACCACAGAGTTGAGTAGTTGTGACAAAGATCCTAAGCCTCACAAAGTCTGAACTATTTTTTTCTCTCGCCCTTCAGGAAAAAATTTTCTGATCCCTGATTTAGATGCATAGAAAAAACAATGAGAAAGAAGCACCAAAAATAAAAGAAGGTTACTTTGAATAGTGGGATTATAGCTCGTTTTAGATTTTATGTTTATACTTTGTATTTTGTTATGGACCCACTTAATTTGGAAATGAAATAGCCTTCCTTATAAGTACTAATTTTGAAGTATTTAGAAGCACATTCAATAATGAAATCTTTATGTGTGTTTTTTTTTTTTTTCTTAGTGCTGCTTTTGACACAAAAACCGGGTTACGTGTGGCAGTGAAGAAGCTCTCCAGACCATTTCAGTCCATTATTCATGCCAAAAGGACCTACAGAGAACTGCGGTTACTTAAACATATGAAACATGAAAATGTAAGTTACTCATGCAAGGAGTAAATGCTGTTCTTGAATGGACTGGAAAAAATTTTGTTTTAATTACTGCAGATGGGCATACATGAGAATGCATCAGACTCTGGACGATTCTCCTGGTACCAGAGTGTTTGTGGTCGCTGTGTTAGACCTGGTAGCCCCCCAAAGCCTTGGGAGTCAGTGGGTATATCTTCCTAGAGTTCAAGTGTTACTTGGACAGTTTCAGAGGGAAAGCATTAACTTTTTTTTTTTTTTTTAATGAAAAGATATTTAAGAGAAAATATTACAACCAAATTTTGCATTCTTTACCGGGTTTACTTAATAAGGCTGTAGGGTCCGAATATGGGAGGCTGAGGCTATTTTGTATTATGGGTTATTTCATGGGAAGTTTGAGGTGGCATGCCTTACGTTCACTGAATATCTTATCAAAGTGACTATTAATTTACAGATAATTTAATATTTTAATTTTCCTTTTTAATCTTTTTCAAGACAGCTTTTCCAGATTCAGGTATTTTAATAAATGTGACAAACACACTGTTTAAGTTAAACATAACTTTTTCTTCCCTGTCAATTTGGAAATTTGAGAGCAATGCTGTCCTGCAAAGGAGTGCTTCAAAATCCTAATACAGTAAATAAAAGGTTGCGACTGGACTATTAGCTGAAAATGGAAAATAATTATGGAGGATACTTATTTTCCTAAATTTTAAAATCAAGTTAAAGGGAATGTATGTGATTGCCATATGAAAGGAGCTGTAAAATTTATAGCATTGTGGAAACAATGGCCATAGAGATTTGACCGTATTGATCGTTACTGTGTAGAAAAAAATTCAAAATGTAGAAATTTATTATTTGGCTGTTCAGACCTTTTTTATTTTAATAATTGAACTTTAAAAATTTTTTTAAAAATTACAGATCTGTGATACTTTATTAATATATACTTGTTTCACAGGATACAAATTTTTTCTAAATTGGGAGCATTGAGACTTAAATTTGGAGTTGGATTACCAATGCTCTTACAGTCACAGCTATAGCTTATTTATTTTCATGGTTTATTTTAATTGCATACTATTGAGAAAATTCTGTTTTCCCCAGGTAGCTTCTATTCCTAGGTATAAATTTTGTGAGCATCCATGTGCAAAGCTGTGTTTTTAAAAAGTTCATGCAGTGCTGCAGCCTTCCTAATCAGTGACATGTTTACAAGAAGCTGAGATATATGGAAAAAGCTACCAGGAGATGCTTTATTCCAAGGTCTGCATATAATCAAGGTAGCCTGGCAGCCTAACTAATTTACATTTAGTTTTTAACACAGTTGAGTGTGTATGCTGTTTTTCATTACACATTAATAAATGTGACAAAGACATTATCATATCTTTTTAAATAAAGAAAACTTTGAAAATAGAACACAAACGAAACATTTATGGAACCCCAAAGCACTTGAGGAGGCCCTGGGATCCCACTGAGGTTGCCAGTGCTCATTTATGAACATCTGGTTTAGATTACCAGCACTACACTTCATTGTTCTGCTTCTCTTCGTAGACCATTTAAGCCAGTGTTGAGGGCAAAGATTATTTTGGGTTATCTGAATCCATGCCTTAGTTTTTCTAGCTTATTTAGTTTATTATGCTAATTGTCTGTAATGAGAGACTTCAAAATGTGTCTTAGACAGTATTAGGCTGGTTACATTTGTAGAAATGAAGAGGCCACAATGATGGGATACGGTTGTTCTAATCTAGGAAGTGCTACAAGAATCCTGATGGGATGCCTGGGGGTGCATAGTCTGTTGAGTGTCTTTCAGTTTCCGCTCAGGTTGTTATCTTGGGGTCATGGGCCCCAGCCCTGTGTTTGGGTGGGGGGGGGGTTGGTGCTCAGCAGGGAGTCTGCTTAGGACTGTCTCTTTCTCTGGTCTTCCCTGTTGCATTCTTTCTCTCTCTCTCTAAAATGAATGGATAGATCTTAAAAAGGAGAGGGAGGGCTGATATTATAGGAACACAGGATTTTAATTTATGTAAGTTGTTTCATAAGCAGTTTGCTTAATAGCAGTTGGGCATTTCATGTTAACATGTTTAGATTTTAGCATTATCAATGGAGAGGGTCATCTGTACTTAAATATTGGTGATTTGGTTTTGAACAAAAAAGGCATATGGCTGAATGTTTTATAGTTCTCTATTCTGTTAGGGGCTAATAGACTTTGACTCAATATAGGAAACTTCCTGAATGTCAGCCTATTCCACAAACACTTGTTAGAAGCTCAAATTGCAAAAGTAGTTTTACGCAGGGAAGAGCCAAAACTTCCAAATAAATCTGAGGATTTTAAGAGGAGTTCCTCTTAAATAATTGAGGATTTTAAGAGGAGTTCCTCTCCTTCATCTTCCTCTTTCTCTTCCTCTTTCTTTTTAAAAAATGACTCTTTTGGGGTTGCCCAAGAGGTTCCAGTCTGTTAACCATTTGTCTTCAGCTGAGGTCATGATTCCAGGGTCCTGGGATCGAGCCCCACATCAGGCTTCCTGCTGAGCAGGGAGCCTGCTTCTCCCTGTCCCTCCCCCGACTTTCGCACATGTGCTCTTTCTCTCTTTCTCTCAAATAAATACATAAAATTGTAAAACAAAACAAACAAACAAAAAACCCTTTTGGGTCATACCTGGTTGGCCCAGTCAGTAGATCATGGGACTCTTGATCTCAGGGTTGTAAGTCTGAGCCCCACGTTGGGTGTAGAGATTGCTTAAAAATAAAATCTTTTAAATGAATGAATGAGTGAATGAATGAATGACTCTTTTGGGCCCCTGTACAATTTTTAACGAGCCACTAGGCCTCCAGAAACAGCAGCAGCTTAAGACTCTGGACAATACTAAGTATTGGTAACAAATATAATTTCTAGATGCCAAGTGCACAGGTGATCTTTTAACAGAAATGCCTGACTCAGAATTAGTGGTTCATCTTATTTCTTTTATTAGTGATAATGAATGACAGATACATGCTTACCAGATGAGTAGTGGGAGCTAGGGCTATGTCCTCTGTGCCTGTAAGAGTTACTCTCTGAACAGAGTTAGCTGGTGCATTCTTGACTGGACTTGTGACCTTGATCTCATTAACACCTGCTCTAAGGAAATTGAAAGGGAACCATCCTGCCAGTTGCATCTTTGAATAGGTACTACAAAGACTGCCTGTTAAGGGCCTGGAAATCTGTGCGTTTTGAGATTTAAAAAAATCCAAGGAATCCTTTAATAAATTTTATTTGGGAGCCTTAGATGTAACACTGCCATGATAGGCCAAGTCATTGTCTTGGTGCACTTGTGTTAAATACATTAGATATTGTCTTTGGTGACTGAATTAAGATGGGTTTTTTTCTGGAGTATGTGCCAAGTTAATAAAAATGTGTGTTAACTTTTGTCTGTCAGCTTTTGGACCATTGTAGCACAGTCATCAGAGACATTTGCTGATTATTCCTATTACAAATGTCTTTTCTGAATAATTGATTCCTGGGTTACTTTTGGGTGTCTGGAAACATATAATGGCAAAAGGAATAAAGAAATAGGATAAAATTAACTCGATTTAAAAGGAAATTTCCATTTAGAAAATAGAAATGAATAGTTTATGGAATATTCCTAAAAGTTCCCAGACCTATTCTGCTGCTGGGAAATTTATTAATGGAGAAGGGATATTAGTAAAAGCCCATAAAAATTTAAAAATACTTTGATGTAATATGAGTAGTTTTAATCTCATAAAATAGGTCCTTTTTAGGAAATTAAATTTGATAGGCTGTTTACTAACGTGCTTGCTCTATTATGTTTTCCAGATTAGTCTATTGTGCTTCTGACAGTCATGCTTCTTAGTCATTTGAATAATTTAGCTTAGTTTTGTGTCTCAAATTTTGTACTGGAAGTAGCTGCTTCAAATTGTTTCTGTGATTGTATTTTGTAATTCTTTATAAAACTTAAGGACTGTGATCACCACTTACTTTGGTAATCAACAGAGGGTCAGGCCTTTGGACTAGGCACCTTCAGTTACATTGTTAACTTCATCTTCCCCACAATGCAGTAAAAATGAGCACCCCCCCTCTATATGAGGAGAAGATACCCGTTTTTCATTTATTTAACAAATACTAATTGAAGTACTGTGTGCCAGGCACCATTCCAAGAGCTGGGATTATTGGATTGAAGAAGACATAAATTCATGGATCCAGGAAATCACAAACTGACCGTGGAGTTCTGACTTAAAGCTGTTGGATTCCAAAATGCTTATGTTTTCAAATTGAAGTTGGAGCTATTATTTGAAAATGATTTGGACTTATTTTTAAGTTTTACTTTATTTTGTCTTTGAGGTACCTCTTGCATGAAAAATCCTGTGTAAATTGATCTCTGGTGATTTACTTTAATCTGAGGATTTTCACAATCACCACTGAAATAATGTAAAACAATGTGAATTGTTTTAAACTTTTCCTATTGCACTGAGGAGATGAGGCATCTCACATAATAGGAATCAATGTTTTGAAAATATTGGAACAGTTGAATAAAATTGGCTTCTAATCTTTGTTACCTAAAGTACAAGTGAGGTTGGGAGAGTAATCAGAAGATCAGAGGTCTTTTTTTTTTTTAATTTCTTTTCAGCGTAACAGTATTCATTATTTTTGCACCACACCCAGTGCTCCATGCAATACGTGCACTCCTTAATACCCACCACGTGGCTCCCCCAACCACACCCCCCCGCCCCTTCAAAACTCTCTGGTTGTTTTTCAGAGTCCATAGTGTCTCATGGTTCACCTCTCCTACCAGTTTCCCTCAACTCCCTTCTCCTCTCCATCTCCCCATGTCCTCCATGCTATTTGTTATGCTCCACAAATAAGTGAAACCATATGATAATTGACTCTCTCTGCTTGATTTATTTCACTCAGCATAATCTCTTCCAGTCCCATCCATGGTTGCTACAAAAGTTGGGTATTCATCCTTTCTGATGGAGGCATAATACTCCATAGTGTATATGGACCACATCTTCCTTATCCATTCGTCCGTTGAAGGGCATCTTGGTTCTTTCCACAGTTTGGCGACCGTGGCCATTGCTGCTATAAACATTGGGGTACAGATGGCCCTTCTTTTCATTACATCTGTATCTTTGGGGTAAATACCCAGTAGTGCAATTGCAGGGTCTGCAAAAAGTAATAGGGAAGCTCTATTTTTAATTTCTTGAGGAATCTCCACACTGTTCTCCAAGTGGCTGCACCAACTTGCATTCCCACCAACAGTGGAAGAGGGTTCCCCTTTCTCCACATCCTCTCCAACACATGTTGTATTCTGTCTTGCTAATTTTGGCCATTCTAACTGGTATAAGGTGGTATCTCAATGTAGCTTTAATTTGAATCTCCCTGATGACTAGTGATGATGGGGTCTTAAGCCAGCAGTCTATCAAACTCAGGGAATTCCTGGTTTAGATGGGGAAGGTAAGAGAAAATGATTTGACTTAATTTAAAGCACCATTCAGAGCCGTCATAAGGTCAGGGATACACTGTTGGTGAGACTGTATGCTGATCCTTAAATATATTGGTGTCCTTTGATGCTATAATTCTATTTCTTGAAACTTATTTTCTGGAAGGAAATACAAGATATGCAAAAATATATATTACACACACATATGCACATATGTGTGCATACACACTTGCAATGGTCCTTAAATGTTCAAAGATAGGAAATTGGTTAAATCATGATATATACAAATGGTAGAGCATGAAAAATATTTGAAGATATAATCATCATATAGTAAATGAAAAGGCAGGATATAAACCTATGCAGAGTATAACCTCAACTTTAATTTACATACATCAGAAACATCAAAGGAAATATCTCAAAATGTTAATGATAGTTATAATAGGTAGAGCAATTATAAGTAATTTTATTTTCTTGTATACAGTTGTCTGGGTAATGATTGTACAGATAACTGTACCTTTCCTTTGGAATAAGATGTAAAGTCTTGAAAAACTATTCTCCTTGACTTCCAAGGCCTTTTTTTGGGCTTGTTTCCCTTTTGGGTGCAGGCTGTATAATTGTAATTGCTTTTAAAAGTCTGGTAGTTAGATGAGTAGAGTAACATTCTAATTAAGAGTGTTTTTTTTTTTTATGGTAATGTTTGCAGCATAGGTATATTTTACTTTCAGAACTGTTCGTTTAACTTGCTAGGTTAGAGCAGCATGCTAATGTGGCCCAGTTGTGAGTCTGTTCTTGAAGGCCATTTAGCTTTTGTTTGTTTTGTTTCCAGATATTCTTAATTCTGGTTTGAAGTAACTGGGGGTGGTTTGGGAATGGTGGTAGTCTATACAGATTAGTAAGTGTGAGTCCATGACCAGAAAAAATGCTCAAAAACCATGGATTACTGAGTATTAAGTAGTTTTTGCTTCATCCTTGTGTAAAGAGGGCCTTGTCTTTTTTTCTTTTTTAAATAGTCTGATCTAAATACTTGACGATGACTAAGAAAAGTATCTGAGTATTAAGAATATTATAAGAATAATACCAAGAATATACTAAGAGAATATTTTGGGACTCAAAAAATGTCAGTCTTGAAGACTACATATGGAAAATTTTCATGGAATAATAATATGTTTAAAAAAGAAAAATGAGGGGCACCTGGGTGGCTCAGTGGGTTAAAGCCTTTGCCTTCGGCTCAGGTCATGATCTCAGGGTCCTGGGATCGAGCCTTGCATTGGGTTCTCTGCTCAGTGGGAAGCCTGCTTCCTCCTCTCTCTCTGCCTTCCTCTCCACCTGCTAATAATCTCTGTCAAGTAAATAAAAAAAAATCTTAAAAAAAAAAAAGAAGAAAAATGATACTGTAGTAATAGCAGTTGAAGTGTGACTTTTTTCCTGCTTGTTCATCATTAGACTATCAGTGTGTGTATAATTCAAGAGCCCTAAAACTTTTTGTTTCCTGATAAACTAATGGCTATATGTGAGCAAATTTTAAAGAAATGGTGTTTTTAATGGTAAAATATGTTATTCTGGGAGGCGATGCTAATAAGAAAAGGTCAAAAGCATAATTTGGTTAAAAAAATAAGTTGTAGTTAAGTGTATGATGATGTGATGTCATTGAACTAAAGTAGTGGGATTTGAAATCAGTTCCTATTAAAATGGTTAAGACCTAATGGGTATTATGGTTCTGTATTTATTTACTGCTTGATTTTTCTATTTTCTTATAGGTGATAGGTCTGTTGGATGTTTTTACACCTGCAAGGTCTCTGGAGGAATTCAATGATGTGTGAGTGAATCTTCTGCCTTTGCCTTCCTCAGCTGGATGATAACGATTAGCAGACCACTTCTCTTCCTGCACCATTTAGCGATATACAGACTTCAAAAGATTCTTTATTCCTACCATCCAACTCCCCTAGGGGAAGGGGATGAATATAGAAATGTGTATCATGTATGGTCTAAGTCCTCGTGGGAGGGTCAGCTGGGCCACCCGCTGCATTGCTCAAGGCTCAGCTGTCTATTAGTATTTTCATCATTCCAGGCACAATGTGATGATCTAGTGGTGAGTCCTTGCAGGACTTCCATGGAAAGGAGCATAGGGAGTTTTGATTATGATTTTTGTTCTCAAATTGCCTGTCCCAGTTTTCAAGGGACACCTTTATACTATACGTCATTGCATTCACATCAAGCAATGTAACCAGGCCCTGGTTCCATATAAATTCTTCTCTCCCTTTTGTCCCACTTGCATATGGAAATAAATGGTACTAGACCTGCCTGCTTGCTTGAAGTATTAGATTTCTGTCCTGAGACAGGCGGTGGGCCTCATGTATTGAGAAAGCTGTTGCCCAGTGCTTGTTCTCCCATTGCTAGCCTGAGGTTATCAGGAATCGGTAGTGGAGGTTTGGGAAAATGAAACAGGAGAGAAGGCTGCTGTGAGAATATTTGTTTAGTAGGTCACCATTGTGGGCAATTGGGCTGAAAACTACCAGGATCTTCTAGGGAGCAATTTGAATACACCTCAGATGGGGAGCATTTATCTCCTGGCCCCTGGCCTGTTGGCAAGGGTTTGCTCCGGGAGGGCATTAATGCCCTCACATGTCCAGATTGCACATGCGTGAGTACGAGATCAATTCTGGCAGGTGTTCCTGTGTATGTAGGAGCTATCTACTGTAGCTTCCTCAGTAGCTGAATTAGCCCATCTCCCTTACATTCCCAGTTCACAGTTATACTCCACCACAGGGAAAAGGAACATCCTAAATTCAGAGTTATACATTTTGTCCTCTTGTAATTTTTGGCATTCTTACCTGGAAAGAGATGACTGTTATGAAAATCAACACAAAACTGCAGATCATGGCTGCTTCTTTCTTTCTTTCTTTTTTTTTTTTTAAATTTATTTGACAGAGGTCACAAGTAGGCAGAGAGGTAGGCAGAGAGAGAGAGGAGGAAGCAGGCTCCCTGCAGAGCAGAGAGCCCGATGCGGGGCTCGATCCCACAACCCTGGGATCACGACCTGAGCCGAAGGCAGAGGTTTTAACCCACTGAGCCACCCAGGCACCCCCATGGCTGCTTCTTTCTTAACCTCGACTCCCCAGTGCTGAGCTTAATCACTTTCTCCCCACCCTTATCCTGCGTTCAGTTTCTCCCACTTTTATTTATCCTAGGCTGAGTGCAAGCACTGTTTGCTCCTTTCCCAAAGAATAAGCAGGGGGCTATGTTTGAGCTTGTGTGTTCTGTCTAATGAAAGGGTCAAAGAAAAAAATGAAAAATATAGAACATGAAATATAAAAGAAGCAGAAAAAGTAGCAAATTTTTCCTCACCATGTGAGCTTAGTTGGAAGATGATATGGCTAAGAATAGAAGATGAAAGTGAAGAATGTGGTCCAGGTGCGAGAATTTCCACCCACATTTACCTTTATCCTGCTAATGGAAGTTTAAGAAACAAGCAAAGGGCGGGCACCTGGCTGGCTCAGTTGGTTAAGTGTCTGCCTTGGGCTCAGGTTGTGATCCCAAGGGTGTTGGAATTGAGCCCTGTGTTCAGGCTCCCTGCTCAGCTGGGAGGGCTTCTCCTTTTGCCCCTCACCTCTGCTCATGCTCGCTCTTATTCTCTCAAATAAATAAAGTCTTAAAAAAAGAAAAAAAGAAACAAAGGGAAACATAGGGAAAAACAAAGGGAAAAATAGGCCATAACTAAAAACCTGCAGCCCTGCTTGGCACTGGAATGTGGAGGCTTCCAAAGAATATTGGATGCTACCCAGGCAAGGGCACGTGTGTTTCAAATTGTTGAGCCATGCTGTAAGCTATACTTGGAAAAGAATATTGCAGAATGTTGTGGGTTTTTTTTTTCCTTTAAAATTCATTTTTATTTTTTTAAAGACAACATTTTTAGAGCATCTTTAATTTTTTTTTTTTAAAGATTTTATTTATTTGACAGAGAGAGAGAGATAGCTAGAGTAGGAACACAAGCAGGGCAGGGGGAGTGTGAAAGGGAGAAGCAGGCTTCCCGAGGAGCAGGGAGCCGATGCGTGGCTCGATCCCAGGACTCTGGGATCATGACCTGAGCCAAAGGCAGATGCTTAACCATCTGAGCCACCCAGGCACCCCAGAGCATCTTTAACTTTATAACAAAATTTAGAGGGAGGTACAGAGATTTCCCATTATGCCCCTGCCCCAAACGTGCATAACTTCTCCCATTGTCAACATCACTCACCAGAATGGTACCCTTTTTCTTTTTTTCTTACCAAGGAGGAACTCATAGTGACACATCATGCTCACCCAAAGTCCATAGTTTACCTTAGGCTTCACTTGTGGTGCTGTTAATCTATGGATTTAGACAAGCACATAGTGATATATTAACATTTAATATTATACATTATATTTTCACTGCCCTAAGAGTGGTGGGTTTTGATATTCTGCCTACCTGTGGAAGAAATGCTGAAATAATGTGTTTGTGAATTACTCTGGAAAGCATTTGAATCAAGTCTGAGCTATACCCTAAAATTTTAGGCACCATGAAGATGGGTTTATTATTTAACACATGGTTTGGTGATTCTGACCTGGGAAAATGCTGTATTTTGGCTTAATAAGGCATTATGGAACTGCATTATGAACCTGTTTTTTTCTTCCATGTGAAAAGATCTTATTTAAGGCTGGTGTCTGTTTGAAAGGTGAAGTTTTATCTATTGTTATGCCTTTGGCTCCTTTATCCGTTTGAAGGCCACTGACTGCAAGGATACCCACTGAACTGAAGTTGCATTTATTTCTTTCATTCAACGAATACTGTTGAGTAGGAATCTGTTCTCTCTACTTGACTATCACTGGGTTCTGGCCATTTGTTTATTTATTTCCAGCTTTATTGAGCTATAATTAACATAAAACATTGTGTAAGTTGAGATCTGATTATTTATAAACAAGAACTGAGTTCATCTCTTGGGAGCAAATCTCAGTACTACTTGTTGAATGCTTTCTGAGTGGAGTGTTAGAAGAAGTTTCCAAATAATGGGAAACACTAATCTTTCCCCTTGATGAAATCAAAATCTTACTAGGAGAAGGATATAAACTCGAGAACATTTTGTAACCGAGTTACTTGGTTGTATGACCTGGACAAGTCACTTTGCTTCTCTGGGCCCTAGTGCTTTTCTAATTAAACCTAGTAGACAAATAATGAAAATTGGGGTGGTGGACTTCTGAAGTGTTTTGTTCTGTTTTTTAAGATTTTATTTATTTCTTTTAGAGAGAGAGATACAGAGCACGCAAGCAGGGGAAGGGGCAGAAGGAGAGAGAATCTCAAACAGATTCTGCACTGAGTGCAGAGCCTGGAGCCTGATGGGGGCTCGATCCTACTGTCCCAAGATCATAACTTGAGCCAAAATCAGGAGTGCGATGCTCAACCCACCAAGCCACCCAGGCACCCCTGAAGTGTTTTTAATACTAGAGAATCTCTGGAAATAGAATGGAAACCCAGGGTTACCTTAGGAAAATATTTCATTGTTTATTTTTCTATGATGTTTGTATCACTGAAAAAAATTTGTGCTTGTCCAGGACAGTGGTAATTTCAGAAAAATCAAAATAATTTCAGAATTTGCTTAAGAGGCCAAACGTCTTCACCTATAATTACAAGGTTTGCAGATTTAAATACCTTTAGGGTCAGACAAGTAACATAAATGAGTCAGACAAATAACATAAATAGAAGTGGTAGGATCTTTGGTAAAATAGAGTACTTGTACTTCCTAAAAGCACTCAAACTGACATTAAAACAAAACAAGCAGACAAACAAAAAAACCACTGTTCTGGCCAAATCAAACACACCGAAGGCTGGAGTGGTTCTATAGTTTTAGAGCAGGCACTAGTTTTGAACATGAACTTTTCATGCTAATTAATAAAATATCTAGTTACTTTTCATGTTTACAGTAACTGAATTATGTGTCATGTGTATTTGTGCCTTTATGTTTCACTTAGCACTTTTCATTTATCATATAATTCTTATTTTTACTGAATTTTTAACTTCTTGGTTAATAGGCATTCTGCATACTTCACTTGTAAGACTGTACTTTTGAGAAAGGAACGGTAGGTGGTAAGTTTTATTCATTAGGAATAATGGGCAGGTACTGAATCTAACAGTGTTTGGAAAGTGTGAAACTGAAAGATGAGTATATTGAGTACTTGACTGCTGTATGAGGTGGTTGTACAGATGGCAAAATTTTGTAGAGATATAGCTAGACCTTTTAAATGATTGGAAATCATTTGGGCATTTCTGTTGGCTTCTTAATGGCAGCATTTAGCATGAGGTGGCATATATGTGCATATGCATGCTGCAAGTATTTAGCTCCCCATAGAAGTCCCAGAATTTTAAACAGCCAGTCTCAGAACCTAACTCCTAGAGTAAGCTAGCTGCGTCTTCATGCAACCATATCATCTCTTCTTGGTTATAGAGGTTCTCTAACCAAGCTTAGGAGGCATTGGAGAGTTTTTGGACTTAGGGGGAGCTATTTCCTCAAATTTCAGGAAAACTGAATTGTCATGGTAGGTGGAAGGCGGTTTGTCCCTACTGTTTACCACTTTCTCCCTTTTTTTTACAGCTTTACATTGCAGGTTTCTCATACCTGAGTTCCTTACCTCTCCTTAGTTCTTGAAGAAGGAAATGGTAGTGGGGTTATAGACTCTTCTATGATCTAGCAGAAGACCTTACAACAGGGTCAGTCAGCAGCCATGGTTTGAGTGAAAACCACTGAGCAGATTATCATCTAGTTTAGAGTTACGTTTGATAAAAATGAATGTTTAACCAATAAGGGTAACCTTTTATGTCAGTGTAAAAGCTGTTGGGCATACCGAAGAGGTAAAGGGAGTTTCTGGATTTACATTTAACCTGATTTCATTCAGTATTTGAATACCCAACATATACTAGGCACAGGACTAGTCTCTGGGGAATGTAACAGTAAATAAAATAAACATGATCCCTGATGATAGAGTTGAGATGCCTAATGGGAGAGAAGAAAATTTTATTTTTTTAATTTCATTTTTAATATTTATTTATTTATTTTAAAGATTTTTTAACTTATTTATTTCAGAGAATCAGAGAGAGAGACAGTACAAGCAGGGGGAGCAGCAGGCAGAGGGAGAAGCAGGCTTCCCTCTGAGCAGGGAGCCCCATGCGGGACTTGATCCCAGGCCCCTGGGATCATGATCTGAGCTGAAGCCAGACACCTAACCAAATGAGTCACCCAGGCGCCTGAGAGAAGAAAATCATAATTAATCAAACAAAAGACAGTGTGGGCAGTTCCAGAAGATCCTACATGATTTGTTCCTGTGCAGTCTCTGACCCCATCTGTAGTCTTTCCATTCACTCTCTGCATTCCAGCCCCTCTGGCCACTTTGTTCTCCTTTGAGTATGGACATCCACATTTTCAGTAGGACCTTTGCCCTGGTTTCTAATGTGGGCCTGAACACTCTACCCTCATCTCTACACAACTGGCTCCCTCGTTTCTTTCAGGACCCTCCTCAAAGGTCTTTTCGCCAGGAGCCCTTTCCCCCTCACCACCATAGATGCGTCTTGCCCCACTGTCAGTGTCTATTCCTTATGCCACTTGGTTCTTAGCAGATTTTACCATCCTATGTTTGTTACTGTGTCTTTCCTCTCTCTGGCTTACACGCTCTAATAGAGTAGGGAGTTTGTTTCCTTCCTTGTTGAATCTTCAGTACTTAGAGATTCCAGATGAGGAAACTGCACTTGAGAGAGATGAACAGAACTCTATAATAACCTACAGAACTGCACCCATCTCGAGTCTTTTGGCTCTAAGTCTATTTCTGATCACGTTTGTCTTGATCCAGGGCTATGATTATTATTTGAAGGTCTGCAAATCCTTCTTACTGGGTAAAGACTGTAATCAGTTCTGTGTAAGATGTCAAAACCAAAGTCGTTCCAGTTGCATGTGTTTCCTGTTACTAATAAGGTGAAGCATAAATGTTTGCCTAAAACAGCTAAACAACCAAGTCAAGTTTGTAATGTGGTATTAAATGATATCACAATGTGAGAGAAACTTAGTGGAGGAAGAAGGTAAGAACTATATCTGAAGAAACAGATAAATGTGGATGGGGCATAGAGGTTGAAATTTTTTCCTGTCAGTCAAAGAAATGAAGAAACCATGTAAAGTGTACAGAAAAAGAGATTTGCATTGAATGGAGAATGTTAGATAAATAACCATTGGTTTTTCTTTTGTATTTGGAAAAACTGTGTAAGTAAATTCTGATTGATTGACTTTTGTGGCAGAGAAGAATTGTTTTCCCAATTTAGCAAATAAGTGTTACTTGGAAATAATACTTTCCTCAATCACTGTGAAAGAAATACCCAGCCTCATTGTTTGGACCTACAGACATGCTTTCATTCTTTGAAAACAGGCTGAGTGTCCAAGATAGGTAATGTAAGAGAATAAGTCTGGGAGAAAGATGAGGAGGTGGAAGTTCCTTGTAGATGCCTTCAGTGACTTACATTTGAAAACTGACTAAATTACATATCCTTTAAGAAAGTACCATTGAGGTTTTTTTTTCTGACATGTCAATAAGATGCCCCTTTTTCTCAGATGAACTGATTTCAAAAGGTGGAGAAGATCCAGGGTCTAATTTAGAGTTTCAGTCCTTCAGTAAATCTTTTCCTCGTTAACTCCTTCCTAAGACTGGGTTGGGGCCTTCTCCTGTGTGTTCTCTAGCCCCTTGATGTTCCTTTTTATAGTTCTAATCATGCTCTATTATGATTTTATATTTATATTTGCCTTCCTCTCTTCATCATTGGATCCTCAGTGCTCAACGGTTAATATTTGCTGGTGGAGAGACTGAAGAAATAACCTTATGCTGTCCTGTTTGTAACTGGTTGATGATCTGGTTTTCTTGTAATCTGCTCAGTGCATTCTCTTTGACTAGCTTTATTTTTTTATTTTTTTATTTTTTTTAATCCTGTCATAGGGTATACGGGATATAACTAGACTCAGTATTCTACCATATGGAATCTCAGGGGTCTAGTTTGGTTGATGTGGGTAAGTAGAGGGCACCTCTCAGTAATCTTTGCTTCCAGTGAAGAGAATAGTTTGTTGTGAAATAAGCTGGTTAAGCTGTCTACTTGGCTGCTAAATGGTCGGTCCTTTTACTCCTTATATTAGAAGCTTCTGGTCTGCTGACGAGCTAAGATCTTTGGCATATGTATTTCAGTAAGATGTGTCTTGCTTGGTCTCACAAGTAATTCTATATGTCTTGGTCTTACTAGTAATTCTGTACGTGTTGTCCTGGGTCATTTGTTCTATTCAGTAGTAACTGAGTGCTTGCTATCTACCAGACACCATTCTAGTACAGGGAACAAAAAAAATTTTGTCCTCTTTGAACATTGTACAGATAGATAACAATTAAGAATGAGCATACAAAAAATTAGATAGTATATTAGCAGATAATAATGCTGTAGACAAAAAGAAAAGGTAGAGTAGGGAAAGGGGATAGGAGTGTGAGGGTAGGGGTTGAGATGCAGTTTTAAATGGGTGGCCAAGGATAGACCTCATTGAGAAGGTGAATTTTGGAACAAACATTTGAAGGAGTAGAAGAATTCGACCCATGGATATTTGGGGGAAGAGCACTCCAAGCAGAAGGAACAGCCAATGCAAAAGTCCTGAGGTGAAAAACTCCATGCTGAATTGGAATTTCAGCAAGGGGCCTGTGTGCCTGGAGTACAGAGGCCAGTGTGGAGCTGAATGAAAACAGCGGAGAAAAGTAGATCATGAGGTCAGAGAGATAATTGGGGACAGGGTACTGGATTATGTAAAGCTTTATTGGCCATTGAAGGGATTTTTATCTTTTTAAAAAAATTTGTTATGTACTTATTTAATATATATAGAGAGATCACAAGTAGGCAGAGAGGCAGGCAGAGGGAGAGGGGGAAGCAGGCTCCCTGCTGAACAGAGAGCCTGATGCGAGGAGTCTGCTTCTCCCTCTGATCAGAATTCTCCCCTCTCATGCTCTCTCTCACTGTCTCTCTCTCAAGAGAGAGACCATGACTTGGGCCGAAGGCAGAGGTTTATTAACCCACTGAGCCACCCAGGGCTCTGGGATTTTTATCTTTATTCTAAATGAAAAGGGAAGCCTTTTGAGGAGAGAAGTGACATGATCTGATTTTTATTTTTAAAGAATTACTCTGCTGCTGTTTTGCAGATAGACTGTAGCAAGTCCCAAGGATCATCTGAGGTCTTTAGGAGGCTTATGGTTACAAATTGTCAATCCCTGTGATTATTTTAAATACTTTGTTTAAATATGGAAATGTTTTTTGCCTTTTGGTAATTGCTTTATCAAATAAGGCTGACAGTAGTAAACCTGCCAGTTTACAAGATACAGAAGAGACTTTTTTTTTCTATATAGGTTTTTTTTTTAATTTTTAAAATTTTTTATTTTTTATAAACATATATTTTTATCCCCAGGGGTACAGGTCTGTGAATCACCAGGTTTACACACTTCACAGCACTCACCAAAGCACATACCCTCCCCAATGTCCATTCTATATAGGTTTTTTTCCTGGTTATATAGTGCTTTAAAAAGAAGGGTGGTAGGGGAGGACTCTTGACTTCTTGTTGTCCAATCAGTGCTTAAAAAAAGAAGTTCCAGAATGGGGTGCTGTTTACAGTACTAAAAACCATTTATTATGGTTTTTGTTCATAGAGTAGATTTTACTTATGAATGACTTTGAGAAATGGTGATTTGTGCTTCTTAAGTTTGATTAAAATTTTTTTTAAAGATGTTATTTATTTATTTGACACACAGATCACAAGTAGGCAGAGAGACAGGCAGAGAGAGAGGGCAAAGCAGGCTGCTTGCGGAGCAGAGAGCCCGATGTGGGGCTGGATCCCAGGACCCTAGGATCATGACCTGAGCCAAAGGCAGAGGCTTAACCCACTGAGCCACCCAGGCGCCCCAAGTTTGATTAAATTTAAAGGAGACCATCTTCAGGTGCCTGGGTGGCTCAGTTGGTTAAGCAACTGCCTTTGGGTCAGGTTATGATCCCGGAGTACTGGGATTGAGTCCCGCATCGGGCTCCCAGCTCTATGGGGAGTCTGCTTCTCCCTCTGATCAGAATTCTCCCCTCTCATGCTCTCTCTCACTGTCTCTCTCTCAAATAAATAAATAAAATCTAAAAAAATTTAAAAAGTAAAGGAGACCATCTTCACAAGAAAAGTGAAAGATGAGATTTGTATCAGGCCACGTAATTATCTTTTCAGCCTTTAGACTAATAAAGTCCTACTTAATTCATTTTTTATTTAAATATTTATTTATTTATGTGTGAGAGAGAGGAGGGGCAGAGGGAAGGAGGAGAGAGAGAGAGAGAGAGAGAGAGAGAATCTCAAGCAGACCCCCTTCTCTTCGGAGTGTGAAGCCCGACCTGGGACTCCCATCTCACAACCTAAGCCAAAACCAAGAGTTCAAGGATTGACTAACTGTGTCACCTGGGCGCCCCTACTTAATTCATTTTTAAAGATGGGAGAACTAGGGAAGGGAAAAGTGGGAGCCATTTCTCTCCACGGGCTACAGCCTCTGTGCTCACAGCTCACATTTGCCCAGAATCCAGAGGCCTCCTCGGCAAAGGACTCCATAATGCCAGATACTTTCATCCTGACGTTCTTTGCCATCATAAGCCTGGTCATATTGTCCTACAGTATCCGTCTGCGTTAGTGACCTGCAGCTGCAGGGGGGAGCCCTCAGAACAGTTCAGTGGGGGAAGGACAACGCTGATGGGCTGAGTGTCCTGCTTGGCTGATGCACCAGTGGACTTTTGCTTCTAGACATTATTTTGGCTCCTGGTCTCCAGCCCAACAAGAGGCCTCTTAGCTGGGGGCTGCTGGAGCTCAGAGGCAAAGACTGATTAAAAGCCCTCATCTGGGACATCAGGAATGCGTGGGCATGGCTGGCAGTTGCTGTGTGCATTTGCACTGTAGACAAAGCGTGTTGAGTACACAGAGCTGAAACGTAGACTCAGTAAAGTTACCATGGAAAACTGCTCAAGTATTCATTTTGATAGCCTTTCTTTAGTTGTAAATGCAATTGCATATTATTGTAAAATATGTTGTTTCCTTTCCTCTTACACACAAGGGGGTCCCTTGTAAGTCCAAGAGCACACTGTCTGTCTTCATCTGTGAAGTAGTCACTTTATCATTGTCTTTACAGATTATACAATCTGAGCTTGTGTGGTATCCCTCATCTCACTCTCCAGCCAAAAGGAACTTGTCATTTGAATTTTAAAAATTTATATTTTTTCCATTCCATACCACTTGTGCCCCAGGTTCTCATTTAAAGACAAAAGTGGTTATGTAGTCCTCATTCTTTGTGGCTGGCTGAATTATAAATTATTGAAATAAGGTAGCTGTAACTCATCCTGTTATTTGGGGAAAATCTCTATCTTACCCCCCAAAAAATGTTTTGTGTGTGTGTGTGTGTGTGTGAGTTTTTTTTTTTTTTTTAAATTGTCAAATGTTTCTTTTCTGGAAGAAAACTTTCAATATATTTCTTTGTCCAACTAGGGTTGAAGAAACTCAGTATTTTAGAACCCTTACTAGACTTGGGCCCCAAATCTGTGATACCTATTCCTTTAAAAAGTCCATCATAATTGTTCTACATTTGATTTTCCTTTCTAGCTTAAAAATAAACAGGGAGGGGGAAAAAAGGTGGGAGAACTAGATAGCATTCCAGCTGTTCTTAAATCAAACCTCCAATCATTTATTTGAGGTGTTCTGAATACTGACAATAGTAGTTACATCTTCACTAAACTGTAGTTAAATTTGCTTTCCAGAGACAAATGCTGTAGAAATTATGAGGTTATCAGTGAATGCTCCTTTTGGAATTGACTTATTTAAAATGTGCTGATCTACATTTTCCTCTCACTCCCTGTACACTATTTAAAATTTCATACCACTTCCATAAACATTCAGTAACTTTGTGTGATGCTTGTTTTTGTCCACTGTTGGAAGATTTGTTTTTGGAAACCTTCCTATATATGATGAGTTAGAATTTGACAGTTGGTGGTTATGGATTGGTCTTTGGGATTCATGGAAACAACATACAGTGTTTAGGTTAGTTCCTGCAAGACACTTCTGCCATGAATCATGCTTTTTAGTTTACTTAATGGTAGCCTGGCAGCAATGCTTGATAGTTATTGCTATTTAGACTGATTAATCTTATATACTTAAATAATGTTTCACCCTCTGTCTGGAAATTTTAGTGATAGAATGGATGTGATCTCTAATGGGACCAGTGATGGAATATTGTAATTAAAAGCATGCTCTTTTTTCTCAGGCTGTGCATTCAGTGGTCTTCTGGCTGTATAGGATTTAAGTCACTGGTAACAAGGTTTTTTTTTTTTTAAAGATTTTATTTATTTGAGAGAGAGAAGGAGAGATAGCAAGAGACCATGAGTTGGAGGGTGGGTGGGGGGAAAGAGAAAAGGCTCCCCTCTGAGCAGGAAGCCTGACACAGGTCGGCACAGCTTGATCCCAGGACCCTGGGGTCATGACCTGAGCTGAAGGCATACCCTTAACGTAATGAGCCATCCAGGCACTCCTACTGGTAACCATTTAAACACAGTAGTTATACTAGAAATTACTGTAGTTACATTGGTAATACTGCTTCACATCTTTGCACAAACATACTAATATTTTTAGGTTTTATTTCTAGACAAATTAAGATAGATTGTAAGTGGATATTTTCCTTTTCTCTCTAAAATTATTTTTTAAAGTTGAGAAAATAATCCTTTACTATGTGAAATCCTAAAATGTGATCATTTGTAAAGTACACTTATAAAATAGAAATTGTATTCTCTCTTCCTCAGCTTGAGCCTTGCAATTTGTCATAATTGATATTATGGATATGGTGACCATACACTAGATCTTCTGGGAGAAGTCCTGATAGTAAAATATTAGCCAGTTATTGGCAACATTCTCATATTTGTCAGATTTATGAGTCAGTTGGGGTTAAAAACTTCAGTGACTGTGATCAATGGAATATTGCTAGGTTTTTGCCAGCTTTCTTCTTTCATTAAAGATTAACTTTGAGGGGCACCTGGTTGGCTCAGTGGTTAAGCCTCTGCCTTCAGCTCAGGTCATGATCCTCAGGGTCCTGGGATCGAGCCCCACATTGGGCGCTCTGCTCAGCAGGGACCCCGTTTCCCTGCCTGCCTCTCTGCCTGCTTGTGATCTCTCTCTGTCAAATAAATAAATAAAATCTTAAAAAAAAAAAAAAGGTTAACTTTGATAGTAAGTACTGAGAATTACTATGGAAATTATCTGGAGATACCGCTTCCCAGATTATTGTGATACTTACAAAACTTTTTAGAAAACATCATTCTCGGGGCGCCTGGGTGGCTCAGTGGGTTAAGCCGCTGCCTTCGGCTCAGGTCATGATCTCGGGGTCCTGGGATCGAGTCCCGCATCGGGCTCTCTGCTCAGCGGGGAGCCTGCTTCTCTCTCTCTCTCTCTCTCTGCCAGCCTCTCTAACTACCTGTGATCTCTCTGTCAAATAAATAAATAAAATCTTAAAAAAAAAAAAAAAGAAAAGAAAACATCATTCTCTTGATTTAAACTTGAAGACACCTGGAAGAATTTGGAGGCAGTATGTGCTGTGATTAAGATCATGCATGGTCCTGAGAGCAGACAGTTTTCAATTCAATCCTTGACATTACCACTCTTAACCTTGAGCAGGTTACATATCCTTGTTCAGTCTCTCTTTCCTTGTCAATGAAATGGGAAAGCTAATGGGACTTAACCTTACAGAGTTGTTAGGAAGAGACCATGAGACACAGGCATCAGGAAAAGAGCTCTGCACAGAATAAGCACTGACTACATCTAGTTACGGTTTGTTCAGTGTGGAACATTTCTTGCAAGAGAATTGCCTTTATGAAACATTTCAGAAAGTCTGGTTTTTTCTTTAAGTTATGTTTAGAGTCTGCCCTTTCCTCAAGGTAGTATAATTGTACAAACTTTAAAAATATGAAATGCTAAAATCTTAATTTCACATCTAGGCCAAGTTCTGTTGATCTTTGTGAAATGGGGAACTGACCCTATCATCCTAACAGGGAAATTATGAAACAGAAAAAAAAAAATTCAGTTCCTCTCTGAGGAAAGAAAGTAATACTACAGTGTGTGTGTGTGTGTGTGTGTGTGTGTGTGTGTAGAGGTCATACACATTTTTATTTACACAACACATTAATAGTAGATTTAAATTGACTAGCCTGGTTTCTTTCCCTCCAAATTTATAAAAAATCAAAATAGAAATGAAATGAAATCAGCATTTTTCATAGCTCGCTGGTATACATTATGATTCAGCCTCAGGAATGAGTAGTGATTCTTACACAACAGATAAAACCTAACCTGCTTTTTAAAAATTCAGCCATTTTAGTACTGATCTGGTTTTTATGTTCCCATAGCTGTGTAATACAGTAATGAGTGGGTAAAAGGTATTGCATCTAGAATATCTGTGGTGAACCTGTTGGACTTGAATATAATTGTTCCCTAATCTGACCACGTAGGATTAATAAGGAGCACCACACCTGTGAGGAGAGGTTCTGGAATGCCCCATCTTGCTTATAGATAATGTTCCTCCGTCCTTTAAAGTAAATGCAGGAATATTGTCCGTGAACAGTATCCTTTTGCCAGGGAATCCTGAAAAAGGAGAATTATAATTTGAAAATTTAAAGGTACTACTTTAGAATCTACAACTTGGTTTATAAAGAGGTGATAATATAATGATAAATTTCAAAATCCAAGATACTTTATCATGGCAATGCATTTAGTAGCACTGTATAGGTCTCAAGTAATAATACTTTAAAAAAACTGATACTGATAATAACATACATCATTCTAATTTTCATCTTCGCTTTTTTCTTTTCTCTTTAACTAACATCAAGTAGGAGGGAGTATAGAAGTTTTTAGGAAAATAGATGGTAAGTGGTAAAGTTAGAATAGGGGTGTTAAAAATGAGCCCCCCACCATGAGTAGTTATGTTTTTAGCTCTCACTGTGGTACTTAGTAGGTAGCTATCTTATTTTATTTTATTCATCATGATAACTGTACTCTTTAATCCCCATCACCTGTTTCACCCATCACTCCATTCACCTCTTGTCTGATTTGTGTAGTTCAGTTTGTTCTCTGTTGTTAAGTCTGTTTCTTTGTTCATCTGTCTTTCTTTATTTTCCCCTCTTTGTTCATTTGTTTTCTTTCTTATGTTCTACATATGAGTGAGATCATATGGTATTTGTCTTTGACTTATTTCACTTAGCATTAGACTCTCTAGCTCTATCCATATTGTTCAAATGGCAAGATTTCATTCTTTTTTATGGCTGAATAATATTCCATTATATATATATTATATATATTTTACATATATATATAACATCTTCATTCATCTATCAGTGGACACTTGGGCTGCTTCCATAGTTTGGCTATTATAAATAGTGCTGCAGTAAATATAAGGGTGCATGTATCCCTTTGAATTAGTGTTGTACTTTGGTGATAAATACCCGATAGTGTGATTACTGGGTTGTAGAGCAGTTCTATTTCTAATTTTTGAGGAACCTCCATACCATTTTCCACAGCAGCTGCCCATTTTGCATTCCTGCCAGCGGAGCAAGAGGGTTCCTTTTTCTCCACATCCTTGCCAACATTGGCTGTTTCTTGTGTTTTTATTTTATTTATTTTTTATTTTAAAAAAGATTTTTATTTATTTATTTATTTGAGAGAGAGAACATGCAGACTCCCTGCTGAGCAGGGAGCCCAATGCAGGTCTCAATCCCAGGACTCCAGGATTCACCTGAGCCCAAGGCAGATGTTCAACCGATTGAGATACCCAGGTGCCCACTTGTGTTTTTAACTGTAGCCATTCTGACAATACAAAAATTGTAGTTTTGATTTTGCATTTTTCTGATGATGAGTAATGTTAAGCATCTTTTCATGTGTCTGTTGACCACTGTATGTCTTCTTTGGAGAAATGTCTTGTTCATGTCTTCTGCCCATTTCTTAATTGGATTATTTATTTTTTGGATATTGAGTTGTATCAGTTTATGTATTTTATTTTATTTTTTAAAAGATTTTATTTATTTATTTGAGAGAGAGACACACAGTGAGAGATGGAACACAAGAAGCAGGCTCCCTGATGAGCAGGGAGCCCGATTCAGGCATCGATCCCAAGACCTTGGGTCATAACCTGAGCTAAAGGCAGATGCTTAATGACTGAGCCACCCGGGTGGCCCTCAGTTTATATATTTTAGATACTAATCCTATATCAGATACGTCATTTCCAAATATCTTCTATTCAGTAGGTTGCCATATAGGAGTGGCCTTCTCTTAAAAACTTTTAGAAGTCTTATGAAGATAAGAGCTTTCATAGGGGTTCTGGATTATTGTGTAACTCTCCCATTAATTTCTAGATATCTGGTGACCCATCTCATGGGTGCAGATCTGAACAACATTGTGAAATGTCAGAAGCTTACGGATGACCATGTTCAGTTCCTCATCTATCAGATTCTCCGAGGTCTCAAGGTATAGTCTTCCCTTCTTTATTCCAAGGCTTAAGAAAAGGAAGAAAAAAAAAACCTTTCCTATGGAAAATTTCAAACACTCACAAAATCACAAGTATAATCCTAGTGTAATGAACCCCTTTATTTACTCAATGACCACAGTTACCAACATATGGTCAATCTTGTTTCTTTTGTATTTCACAATTCCTGGATTATTTTAAGGCAAGTCCAGACATAATGTCATTCCACCCATAGATATTTCAGTATGTATGTCCAAGAGCTCAGGACTTCATTCTTATATCTAAAGAGTAGTAATAATTTCTTGATACAATCTAATATCTGGTCAGTGTTGTTGAAACTTTAAAAACCTCCTCAGGTTTATTTATGGGAGGGGCAGGGAAGTAATGTTTTAAAATTAAGCCACCTTTGACTTTTAGCAGCTTTGAATCCTAGCTGAGCTCCACAGCACTGACCAGAAAACAGGTTGAAAATTCTGTTTAACTCCTGTGAATAGAGTTGATGGTATAGAAATCATAGTTTTGATAAATGTACAGATTACTGTTAATTAACTTGTTCTCATTTCTAATCCCATTATTTAATACTAGCAGTTCTTACTGGTTCATGAAAATATACCTCAACTATGTCATATGACTGTAAGGGGTTGGAGATAATTTTTTGATTAACCTACTTTTTTCTCTTTCACAGTATATCCATTCAGCGGACATAATTCACAGGGTAATGTATTGTGATTTTGATTAAATTATTTGGGGAGGAGGGGATACTGAAGTAGAGACGACTGGCATTCAGCCAAGATCCTAATCCAAACTTAATTTAGCCATGGAAGTATTGATTGATTGTAACTTTGCTCTAGGTTTAAACCAATTAAAAAAAGAAGATGTATTGTTTTTAGTTACTTAAGGCTAATTAGGATTAGCCAGTGATTATGGATGGAGATCATTGATAGCTGGGTAGTCTTACATTTATGTTTGGATCTTCATCATTACCTGTAGGAAAAAAACCTACCATATATCATAAAGTTGATCATGTCCTCTCTGTACTTGCTTCCTAGGACCTAAAACCTAGTAATCTAGCTGTGAACGAAGACTGTGAGCTGAAGGTGAGATGAAGAGACACTGGTAATTGTTTGTTTCAGCATGTAATTATATGTTTGACGAGCCAGGCAGACTAATGGAACAGATGGGTTTGTAAAACCATGACTTTTTATCCGAAAATTCATTCCTTAGGAATATCAGATTTTGAAGTTTGAACCATAGACTTAGTAAGTTTTAGTTTACAGGACATTGAAGATGGCATCCGATGTCTTGTTTTCATTCTAAAATAAAGTTGCTGGAAATTTAATATGTTAGTTATAATAAAGGAAAATTATAGTCTGAATATCAAGTAAGCAGTCCTGGAGAGATAATTACTAGATCAGTTTCCTGAGAGAAAAAGGGCAAAAGCCACTCATCAAAATAATTCAGATAGGAGATAGGTAGTCTATAGAGAGCAAGCAGTTCTGGAATTTTTTTTTCTTATCTTTAATTTTTAAACGTAATTAAATATAATAAAATGCATCATTTTAAGGGTATGTTTGACAAAATTTTGATATCCATTTAACCACCAACACAATTAAAATAAAGAACAGTTTGTCACTTCAGATAGTTGCCTTGTACTCCTTCCTAGCCAGCACCCTCCCCCGCCCAGGCCTCCACTACCCCTAACCCGGCTTCAGACAACCACTGATCTGCTTGCTGACACTATAGAATAGATACACTTTTCATGGAATTTCATATAAGTGGAATCATACAGAATTTGTGTGTGTTTGTCTAACTTAGGCTTAGTATAATATTTTTTAAGTCTCTCTGTGTTGTATCAGTAGTTCATTCCTTTTTGTTGCTGAGTAGTATTCATTTTATGAATTTGCCACAATTTGTTTATCCGTCCACCTGTTAGACATCTTCAATTCTAATTTGGGGCTGTGCACAGCTGCTTTGAATATTCATGCTCAAGCCTTTGGGTGGATGTATGCTTCCATTGCTCTTGGGTAAATCCCTAGGAGTAGCATTTTTTGCTTAGCTTTTTATAATTTTATTTTTTAAAGTTCTTGCTGTGTTTATCATGTGTTTTAAGCATGGACTAGGAAGTGTGTTTAGGAAAGTGCTATCTTGTTCTTCCTTTTCCAAGACACTAGAGCGTTCTCCCCTCCTGCTTTGTGAGTCTTGGGAGCTTGACTGTTCCAGTGCCTGATTTTTCTTCTCTCCCTTAGATCTTGGATTTTGGACTGGCCCGACATACAGATGATGAAATGACAGGCTATGTGGCCACCAGGTGGTACAGGGCTCCTGAGATCATGCTGAACTGGATGCATTACAACCAGACAGGTATTGGCTTTTGTTAGTTACTTAGGACCTTATTAGCACCATGTTGGTTGGGTGTATCTGGGATTCTCCGAAGTGGAGATGATGGGAGTGGGAGAAAACATCTTTTGCTCCCCCCTCAGTGGTCCTTTTAAAGTCAACAGGAAATATTTCAGTTGCTTAGATAAAGTGGGGTTTTTATACACAGCTTTTAAACTTTGTGATTTAGCAGCTGGGTTTTTATTTATTTAGATTTCCAACATATTCTGTGAATACTTCTACCTGAAGACAGTGGGGTCATAATTTTAACTTCTCAACACTATTTTGGAGAATCTGCCATTTCTGCCAGTAAGAATCTCTGCCCCCTTTGTGAACAGTTTCTCTTGCCTTAAGTATGTTTTGACATCCCACCTATGTAGCTCTTTAGTGGGGTTAATAAGCTTACTGCTATAAAGAAGAGTATGACTGTTGAACCTTGAATGTATTATATACTAATTTCAGCATTTCGCCTCTAGTTACAGTTCTCTTTGTGGTCAAGTATGATAATAGTGATGTCGTATATCCTTTTCTCTTTACTTTTGCCAGTTGATATTTGGTCAGTGGGATGCATAATGGCCGAGCTGTTGACTGGAAGAACATTGTTTCCTGGTACAGACCGTATCCTTTTAAAAGTTTTGGATTCTTGTTTCTTATCTGTATTCCAGTGTCTATGGGAGTATATTGCTTTTACCTATCTCTAGGGAAGGCTCTCAGTTACTTGTTTAAATAGTTCAGATACATGTTATGAGATCTGCCCTCTGGCTGAGTATTTCGCCTTGTCAAGAAAGAGGCTTCAATTTACTTGTGCGCGTTGGAAAAATTCCTCATAAGCTGGGGAACTCTTTACATTTCTCACATGTCATCTTTTTGCAGTGAGTCGCTTATTGTATTAATTTAAAAGCAGTTCTGCAACCTGAGCGTATTCCTGAGAAGCTCCAGATCTCAATGACTGGTTTAGTCTGCTTGTACAACACTTAATGAGCACAAGGTACCCATTTACAAATCAGGGATATCTTTAGCTTTTATGTTTGGCTTACATGTTAAAAAGATTATTATTTGGTCCCTATGATGCTGTACCTGCTGACTCTCTTTATGTTTGTTGTTTAACAACAAATAATAAAAACAAGAAGTGATAAAGTCGTCTGACCTTATCCATGTGCCTTTTTTTTTTTTCCCAGCACAATTTTGTTTTTAGTCTAGAGTGTAGCCAAACCTTAATTTACTTCCAGACTATTATCTAGTTTATAGTTTTTCATGGCCCTTTTATTTTAGGTCCTTTCCTATCTGCTGCGTGTCCATTTCATGGTTTAGAAATAATACCAGCAAAATGTGGTTTGTTGGAACTCTCATTACTTTGATTGGGGAAAGCATTCAGGTGAGAAAGAATGTTGATTTATGTGTCTAGAATGAGGCTTGAAGATTTTTGTAAAATTCACCTGAGTAGCCCAGGAATGGGTTAGGTAGAGCTTTAAAGATGCTGCAGTTATGCTATGAATGTGATCTCTCATGCTTAGAGACCTGAAAGCGTAGAGACCTTAGCAAACTCACTGAGTTTATAAACCAGGACATCAGTTTACTTGCTTACGGTATACCTCTGTGGTGACTGTGATGTTCATGTTATCTATCCATGAGTTCTAACTATCTTCTGCTAGAGGAAATGTACTTTCCTAAGGAACTGAAAAACTTCTGCCCCCTCAGGCAAAGCTGTTTATATCCCTCTGAATATTTCTGCTTTGATACAGAGCTCTGTCTCCCTATACTTACTGCTTCTCATTCCCAGAGTCTTAGTTTTTTAAATACATAGTGTTTCTCCTTTGTCCTTTGCTTCATTCACCTTATGTCTTCGTCTTAGAATTGTGGTATATACGTTACAGTCCAGGCTAAGAGAATTAGGGAAATTTTGTAATTCCTCCTTTCCTCAGGTACGTATCTCAGAGTCTCATCCTTTAGGCTGTCTTGCCAAGCTTACTACTGTGATGCATTGCTCTATTGCCCTCTCCCCTCGTCTCCTTTATTATCTCTGTCTCTGTCTGTCTTCAGTCGGCTGCAGACTCTTCTGCCTACATAGATAACCAGAGTGGTGGAAAGCAAGAGAGACAGCAGGGTGTACTAGTTGAGAGCACATAGTCAGGAATGAGACTTCTGGGTGTATATCCTGCCTCTTTTGCCCCCAGCTGCATGACTGTGAGCACATTTTCTAACCTCTGTCTCCTGGTTTCCTTAACCATAAAATGTTAAATGTATATACCTCGCAAGGTGGCTGTGAGAATCCAGTGAGATAGTGTCTGGAAGGTTCTTAGAGCCTGCCAGGAAATGTTAGCCATCATCTTCATTAGTGACTTTTGGGAAATAGTTTTTCCCTTTACCTTCCCACTCTGTTGTCTACCTATGAATCATTAAAGGTTAATTTTTGTTTGTTTGTTTTATTTATATTTCATGACAAGTAGTGAAGGATGGACCCCCTTGGCAGGCTGCTGATAGAAAGGTTTCAACGCAGTTGTGCCCTGTGGTTTTATCTACAGACAGCTGCCTGCCTCCTGATGCCTTGACTCTTTTAGAAATGCTGACTTTCATGCACACCTGACCTGGGTGGTTCAGTCGGTTAAGCATCTGAGTCTTGATTTCAGCTCAGGTTATGATCCCAGGTCTGTGAGATCGAGGCCCACATCAGGCTCTGTGTTGGCGTGGAGCTTATTAGAGATTCTCTCTCCCTCTCCCCCTGCCCACTGTCGCCCACCTTCCTGCTCTTGCACACGCACGCACACTCTCGAAAAAATAAAATAAAGGAAGGATAACTTTCTAAGAAGTGTTCTCTTGCTATGCATACTTCTTTTCCTTCTGTGAGCTTTAGATGGAAAACCTAGTATTACCCAACGACCCAGCAACTGCACTACTAGGTGTTTACACTAAAGATACAAATGTAGTGATCTGAAGGGGCACATGCACCCCAATGTTTATAGCAGCAATGTCCACAGTAGCCAAACTATGGAAAGAGCCTAGATGTCCATCAACAGATGAATGGAAAAGAAGATGTGGTGTATATATACACAATGGAATACTATGCAGCCATCAAAAGAAATGAAATCTGCCATTTACAACAATGTGGATGGAGCTAGAGGGTATTATGCTTAGTGCAATAAGTCAATCAGAGAAAGAATTATTGTATGATCTCTCTCATATGAGGAATTTAAGAGGCAGGGGGGGTGATGGGGGGAAGGTAGGGAGAAATGAAACAAGATGGGACCAGGGAGGGAGATAAACCATAAGAGACTCTTAATCTCAGGAAACAAACCGAGGGTTGCTGGGGGGAGGGGGGCGGGAGGAAGGGATAGAGTGGCTGGGTGAGTGCTGTGAATTGTGTAAGACTGATGGTTCACAGGCCTATACCCCTGAAGCAAATAATACATTATATGTTAATAAAAAAAGAAGAAAAGAAAACCTATCATTTAGATTTTTTACCATGAGCTTTTTTTTTTTTAATGCATGCAAATTCTTTTCAAAATTCTTATATTAGTAATACACCATTTCTTTTCTGCTTGGCTCTTTTTGAAACAGATATTCTCCTGGATCATAAAAATCAAATTCAAAGGATTTGTATTTGAAATATACATAACCCCCGTCTTGTCAGTTGCCATCTGTTGGAATGTAGCTTTGGGCCTGACAAGGAAAGAGGAAAGTGCTATTATTTTTTTTTTCCTCGCCTGAAGTGTGCAATTGCTTATAGACTAGCAGAGTGGTTCTCAACTCCTGTTTTTCATCAGAATACTTTAGAGAGCTTTTAGAAACTCCAAATGCCTGGGCACTGCCCCAGAGACTCAGCTTCATTTGGTGTGTGGGCCAAAGCACAGGCTTTGACATATTTTTTTAAGTCCCAGTTGATTCTGGAAGGTAGCAGGTACCAGAGTTTAACCCCACTGACCTTGACTTTCAAGCTTTTAGGCTGATCATAAAAAATTATTTAGTTAGGCAGTCTTTCTTCTTCTTCTTCTTTTTTTTTTTTTAAAGATACCAATGAGATCAGAAAGTTAAGAATTTAGACTTACCTACTTGGGAGCCTAGAAGGATGTTAGAAAACCTCTAATTGAACCCCTTGTTTTTAATAGATGTGAGGAAGTCAAGACCCAGAGAAGATAGATCCCAAACTGTTATTTATAACTCAGGTCACAGTTTCTTTCCATTATTTTATTTGTTACCCTCTTCCCCTGATTTCCAGAACTTCTCTTCTTAAAACCTCCGGAGAGTGTGCTGGCCCCACCATGCTGCTTTTGCCCACAAAAGCGTGCAGCTACTGCTTATTTATGATTTTTATGTGCAACTGAATGCCGAGGGAATCTCTAGAGCATGCTCTTTGTTTGAGGGCAGTTTTCTCCCCGTTTTCCTCATTTATTAATGAGCTTGCATTTAGAACTAGTGTCTTTAGCTTCTAGATGAGCACTAGCTAATAGAATTTTCTGTGGTGTTGCAAATGTTTTATATTTGTGCTACACTGTGGTGGTTGGTAGCCACTAATCACATGTGGCTAGTGAGCACTTAAAATATGGCTAGTGAAACTTAGGAACTGATTAAACATATCTCTGCAGTAAAATGTATTAACATAATTTGCCATTTTAACTTTTTATTATTGTGGTAAAATGTGGCTAACACAAAATTTACCATCTTAACCATTTTTAAATATACAGTCCACTCACACTAATTACATTCACAAAATTGTGCAGCCATCACCACTATCTTATTTCCAGAATGGTTCCATCCCTCCAAACTAGAACTTGGTACCCATTGAACAATAACTACCCCATTCTTCTTTCCCACAGCCTCTGGTTTCCTCTCTTCTATTTCCTGAATTTGCTTATTCTAGATATTTCTTATAAATGGAATCACACAATATTTGTTCTTGTATTTCTTGATTATTTCCCTTAGCCATGATGTTTTCAAGGTTCATCCGTGTTGTAGCATGTTATCAGAACTTCATTCCTTTTTATGGCTGAATACTATTCCATTGTATGTGTATGCCACATTTTGTTTATGTACTCATCTGTTCATTGACACCTGGGTTCTTTCCACCTTTGGCAATTGTGATTAGTGCTGCAGTGAACATTGGCATACAGTTGTTTGAGCCTCTGCTTTCAATTCTTTGCAATATGTACCTAGGAGTGGAATTGTTGGGTTGTTTGGTAATCCTCCTGTATTTAGTTTTTTGAGGAGCCACCAAACTATTTTCCACAGTAGTTTCACCATTTTTGCCCACCGATGATGTATGAGCAATTTCTCCATATCTTCACCATCTTCACCAACACTTTTTCCCTCTTTTTCTGCCTCCCCTCCCCCTCCTTCTCCTCCTCCCTTTCTTTAAATTATAGCCATCCTCGTAGGTACAAAATGGTATCTCTTTGCGAATTTAATTTGTATTTACCTAAGGACCAGTAATGTTGAGCATCTTTTCCTGTGTTCATTGTCCATTTGTATATCTTCTGTGGAAGAATATCTGCTCAAGCCCATTATCCATCTTTTAATTGGATGGTCTTTTTATTGTTGAGTTTTTAGTTCTTTATATATTCTGGATGTTAAACCCTCATTAGATATATGATTTGCAAGTATTTTCTCCCCTTCTATGGGCTCTCTGTTCATTTTCTTGATAATGTCCTTTGATATACTAAGGTTTTGGGTTTTTTGAAGTTTCAATTTATTTTTTCTTTTGTTGCTCATGTCCTATCTAAGAATAGATTACCAAATTCAAGGTTGTAAATATTTGCTATGTTTCCTACTAAGAATTGTATGATTTTCTACTAAGATAAACTAAAAATATTTTCTGCTAAGAATTATCCCCTTTATTTAGGTCTTTGATCCATTTCAAGTTAATTTTTATATATACTGTCAAGTTAGAGTTTCAACTTTATTCTTTTGCATGTGGAAATCCAGTAGTCTCAGTACCATTTGTTGAAGACTTTCTTCTCCCTTCACTGAATGGGCCTGGCACTTCTGTTATAAGCTAATTCTATTCTGTTCATCTATATATAGCTATCCTTACAGGAGTTCCTCACTGTTGTGATTTCTGAAACTTTATATGGTAAGTTTTGAATTCAGGAATTGTGAATCCTTCAACTTTGTTCTCATTGTCAAGTGTTTTTGTTTTGGCTCTTCAGGGTCTTTTGTAATCCCATATGAATTTGAGGATGGACTTTTCTATTTCTGCAGAAAAGGCTATTGGAATTTTGATAGAGATTGTGTTGAATTTTTAGGTCACTTTGGGTATTACTGACATCTTAACAATATTAAGTCTTCCTATCCATGAACACCAGATGTCTTCCCATTTATTAGTTCTGAATTTCTTTCAGTAATGTTTTATAATTTTCATTGGACAAATCTTTCACCTTCATGGTTAATTTATTCCTAGATATTATTTTATTCTTCTAGAATAAAATATTGTAAATGAAATTGCTTTCTTTTTTCTTTTTGTTTTTCAATTTGTTTTTTTTTTTTTTTTAAGATTTTATTTATTTGAGGGAAAGAGAAAGTAGGAAGAAGTGGGTGGAGGGGGTAGAGGGAGAGGGAGAAACAGACTTCCCGCTGAGCAGGGAGCCTGATGCCGAGCTCGATCCAGGACTCTGTGATCATGACCCGAGCTGAAGGCAGGTGCTTAACTAACTGAACCACTGAGGCTCCCTTGAAATTGTTTTCTTAATTTCCTTTTCAGGCTGTTTATCGTTGGTGTATAGCAACACAACTAATTTTTGTTGATTTTGGGCACTGCATCTTTACTCAATTTGTTTACTAGCTCTAGAAGGTTTCTGGTAGATTCTTTGGTATTTTCTATACATAGGATTGTGTCCTCTGCAAATAGAGATGGTTTTCCTTCTCACTTTCCAGTTTTTCGGGCTGGAACTTCCAGTAGAGTATTGAATAGCACTGGTGAAGTGGGCATCCTTGTTTTCTTCTTATTTTAAAGGGAAAGCTTTCAGTCTTTCTCCACTGTCTATGATTTTAGCTGTGTATTTTTCATAAATGCTCTTTATCATGTTGAGGAGGTATCAGAGAAACTCAGGGAAGTTCCTTTGTGTTTATAGTTTTATGAGTGTTTTAAATCTGAGCTTCAAATTTATTAGATTTTATTTAGATTACATGTAAATTTAATCAATCATATGTGATTGGTATTGAATTAGATAGTGCAGTTTTAGATCTCTACTAGTCTTGTTTCTATTCTGCCTTTTTCTATTTTTGTGTGTGTGTGTGTGTGATTAGTGTCCTCCTTGGGAGATTCTTTTAGTAGAATCTTGTTCTAGTAGGTTGTTAATAATCCTTGGCTCTAGTAGGTTGTTCTAGTAAGTTGTTATTAATCCTTGAGTTCCCGTAAAGGTATAAGAAATACAAATTTTTGTCTTAGAGCTCATTATATGTTATTAGGTTAGAAACTTATTTCGTTCATGACTGTGTAGAACCCTTCTTCCATCTAGCTCAAAAACAGTATTATTTATTTAAAGAATGAAGCCCTGCCTTGTAAGCTTCGTTGACTAGGTATAGCAAGTGGACACCGCTGGCAGAAGTTCATATTTAGAAGAGAGTGAGGATACAGAATCTCTGTTCAGGTTTATTGCTAACTTATTTCAGACGCCATTGTTTTGAGAAGCGTGACCAGTTAGAAAATAGTTTTACTAACACTTAATAGTCTATAGCCTAAAGGAAGAGAGAAAATGAATTTCACAGCTAGTTCTGTTACCCACCAAATACTGTTTTCTCTTCCAGAGATCACAGCATTTGCTTGCTGTGGTTTTCCTTTCTAGGTGATCACATGAATTTCCCAAATGTGTAAATGTGTAAAATGTGTTTTTTCCTTCTTTTGTTTTAATAGAAGTGGTACTCTTAAGATATTAACTAGAGGACAGTGGGAATCCACTTGTCATTAGCTGCTGCCTATGCCATATGAATTTCATTAGTGTATTAAATTTGCTCCTTGATTCTGCTTTATTCATTTCTTCTTTTGATTTTTGCAAACACTTTATGAAATACTTATAAAAAGACAAAGAATAATATAATGAACACCAGTGTTCATAGCTCCCAGATCATGAGATAAAACATGCTAATAGAGCTAAAAACTTCTGGTGTACCCCTTCCTATCACATCGACTCCTCGCTTGTAGTTACTGGTTTCAAACATTATCTCATTTTTTTAAAATGACATTTTGGGGGGGGCACCTGGGTGGATCAGTGGATTAAAGCCTCTGCCTTCAGCTCAGGTCATGATCCCAGGGTCCTGGGATTGAGCCCCACATCGGGCTCTGGGCTCAACAGGGAGCCTGCTTCCCTTCCTCTCTCTCTCTGCCTGCCTCTCTGTCTACTTGTGATCTCTGTCTGTCAAATAAATAAATAAAATCTTTAAAAAAAAAAGACTTTTTATTTTTATTTTTTTTTAAGTAGGCTCTACTCCCAGTATGGGGCTCAAACTCACAATCCTGAGTTCAAGAGTTGCATGCTTTACCAGCTAAGGGAGCCACTGAGGCATCCTTGTTTTCTCTTTGTTTATTTACTTATTTTAGTGGGGGAGGGCCAGAGGGAGAGAGAGAGCCTCAAGCAGACCCCCCATCAAGCACAGAGCTTGACGCAGGGCTTGATCTCAAGACCCTGAGATCATGACCTGAGCTGAAGCCAAGAGTCAGTGCTCATCCAGCTGAGCCACCCAGGTGTCCCTGTTCTCTCTCATTTAAAAAAAGTAGTTTCACTTTAGACACTGAAAGCAAGTATACTAATAAATGTTGAAGAAGAGAAATATTTCACTAGATTATTTGCCTTTTCTTGTCCCGACTTGAAAAATACAGAATTTTTTTTCCCCAGGAAAGGTTGGAATTTTCCTAAGGTACCTAGAGTAGAGTGTCTTAGGAATTTATGTGTGACAGTGAAAGTGACTATTTTGACAACCAAGAAGAAGAGAAAGTAGGCTGAGTCTTATAGTCCATCCCGTCACCAGGAGGATCTCCCACCCTCCAAACACGGATGTTCTGGGTTTGTATGGGTCTTGTCTCATTGAAAATCGCAGCTCACACACAGTGGTCACTGCAGGGAGGTCCTGCCACTGATTCTCGTCCTCATCTTCAACTCTCCGGCCTGTGGACGCTTTCTCAGAGTTGCCTAGAACACTTAGAAGTGAAGAGAACAGTCCTCTCTCATTTTCCCTGTGTTTACCCTAGTCCCCTTAGGTTGATTTCCCTAACTGTTCGTTCTCCCTTTTACTTTTATGACAGAGAGCCTAAGAAAAGGCTTTGGCCTCAGCGGTTGTTTCAGAAAGGACCAGGAGATCTGGGATTTAAATTCTAATAGTTCGATGATGACCAATAAAACACATTTTACCTAATAGTGAAAATTTCTTCTGTCTAGGGAAAAAAGGGGGTTAAACCAATTATGAAGGATGACTTGTGGAAATAACTAATTGTCATAATGTGAATTTTGCTTTGCTCTGCTGATGCAGCTTCTTGAAGCGCCTTCTGGCCTTAACTGCCTGGACCAATGCTAGTGGCCTTACAGTAGCCGGTACTATTGGAAGACTGACCTGTATTTCAGTGGATTTGCCAGCTCTTGGAGAACCTATGGTGATTTCTTCCGGGGTCTGCATGCTTTGACTTCCTTCATGCAAGTGCTTTTAGCTTCTGAGTAGATTTCTATTTTGCATTGTGTGTTTACTAATCTGAGTATTGGCTATCATGCTGAAGCAGCTGTCTTTGTCCATGACCCTTACACACTCGTGGCCCTCTGTTTGTATACTCTCTATGATGTAAACACTTCAGATGGCGTGTTCAAAACTTTGTTAGGCCTGATATTAAATGAAACAACTTTTATTATCTTTTTATCTAGTTAGACTTCCATAGAGTATGGTCCTTATAGGTTTTGAGGGCAAGGCAGAGGGGTGGAGTGGAGTTAAAAAGGCACATTACAGTAGGTCTTTTCAGGCCAACCAGTGTTTATCAAACTACCCTGTGGAAGGTTCTAGAGACAAAATAGCAGCTGTTCCCCAAAACAGAATGATCATACTCAGTGGAAAGTGAGTTCTAGGAGTTAGGAACTCCTAGGTAGGAACAAATGCCTACTCTCTGGTTACAGAATAAGACAGAGTGAAAAGAGAATAGAGGTATAGATAAGTTATTGAGAGAAGCAGAGATTAATTCGAACCTAAGATATCTAGAAAGACTTCATGGCAGAGTCCTTGTTGAGTAGGACTTTGAAAAAGAAATAAGAAAAGGCTTGGTAGGAAGGGAGAGTGGACAGTATTTCTGTTTATGACTTGGGTGTTTAAGAAGCTGGAAGCTGAGCAGTGGCTAGAATATTTGGTGTGGATTGAAGCATTGAGTGCATTAAGGAGTAATAGTCTGAGGCAGAGTCAAAAAAGAAGCTTGAAGCCAAAGCCAGGAGGGCCTTGAGGCGCTGAGGAATTGCAGCTTTGTTCTTCACACTTGTGATTGTCTCCTGCTGGCAGAAGCAAGAGAGAGAGGTAGGGCCCCCAGCTCATTGCTGTAATGAGCACTGCGGGGGTAGTGGGCGTGGCCTACTCTTCATGTATGTTGAAGTGAAGTTGGGGCAATAAAGAAACTCAGCCCAGAGTCTTCGGTCATCCCTGCCAAGTAAAACTTGACTCTCATCTCAGTAGCTAGGAGTTTCCTGAATGAGGGTACCTATCTCAACAGCTTTATTTCTAGAGACTGCTTTTGATTGTCAGACTACCTGTTTGAGAGTTGAAGTAGTTTTTGGTTTCAGTAGTCAGTAGTCAGTTTTCATATATGATATGCTTTGTGATGTGGGATAACTACCCACTTCATTTTGTTCCTGAAGAGCATGAGGGGACTTAACACTTATGGAATCATTTTAAATGGGCAAAGGGGATCCTGTACTAAATTCAACTGTTGTATAATTTGATTATTTTAGAGCATACAGTAATCATCTGCCCTCCCGTCTCTGTTTGCATTAATGCATGCTTTAGATTTTTTTTCTTGTCAGCACTTTGAACGAAGAGTCAAATTTTAAATATTGAAATTTCAAATATTGAAAAATTTTTTTCAAATACTGAAATTTTAACCTCCAGAACACACTAATTTTTGCCATTTGCAGATGATGAAATTCTCCACTATTCTTAATTTAGAAATAATTTGTGTGAGTGGACTTGTTTCTAATTTATCCTTGTTTTCTATAGAGCTCAAGTTACTTGGGTCTAGGATGGGGTTGGACAAACCTTTTCTTAAAAGAGCCAGATAGTAAATCTTTTAGGGTTTGGGGACCTTGTGATTTCTGTTGTAACTGCTCAGTTCTGCTGTGTAGGGTGAAAGCAGTGCGTGAATGAATGGGCATGGCTGTGTTCCAATAAAAGATTATTTTCAAAACAGGCAGCAGGCTGGGGTTTGCTGACTCCTGTCTAGAATTTTCTTCCATTTCAGTCAGTTTCATCTGGGGGGGAAAAAGAGAACAGGGCAAGATGCCAGTGATATTGCATAAGTAATTCCTGTAACTTAAGCAACTAGAGTTTGCGGAGGCCATTATTTTTAAGTTACACCATATTACCTTTATATGTGTAATCATAAGCAGAAGTCTTCTCTTCCATCCTCCCTTCCATCCTGCTCCACCTTCTCCTCAAGTCTTCTGAGTGCCCACCATGTAGCAGATGGCCAGCAAAGCGCTGGGGATAGATAGGTGGCCCCTGCCCTCGGGAGGTAACAGAAAGCAAACAAAGTAACTCTAGATTGTGAGAAGCACTTTGATGTTGGAAAGCATTGTGTTGTGGTAGAGAATACCGGGAAGAGGGGGCTTCCGTATTTAGAGTGTTGGGGGAGGCCTGTCTGAAGAAGTGAAGTTGAAGCTGAGACCTGAAGTTGAGAAGGACCTGAGAGGTGAAGAAGCTTGACAGGATTGCTGACGGGATTTGTGACGGGCATCAGAAGACAGCCCTCCTCCCCTCCTTTACCTCTGAATGTCGGTATCGACATGGAGATAAACTGCTCTCATTTTCACAGGGAATATGAAAAGCTATTTTATATGACTTTTTCCCTCCCCTTTAACTTCCTTTTTAGGCAAGGCTAAAGGCAGTAAGAACAAATGCAAAGTTTTTGGCCTCTGGTTAATACATGCACATACACTTTGAGTGTGTATGGAAGAGTTGGCTACCAGAATAAAGGTCTGGACACTGTAGCCTGTTGCTCAGAGCCTGGGGGTTGTGTGAGCTTTGTCACCGCACTTGTGAGGTGGAAACCTCTGGAGTCCTGCTTCATCATGGCGCTCCCGGAACACGTGCCCGTGCGGTGGGCGAGTGGCGCCCTCTGCTGGCCGACCGTCGCTCACTGCACTTCTCTGCCCGGGGAAGCCCTGTAGAGAGTTTTTCTAGAGGGCTCGCTCGAGAGGTTAGGCTCTGGGATAGTCAAGGGTCCTGTCATATTAGGAGCTCCTTAGCTTAAACCGTCGGGGAGTATACACAGGTGGCCCTGGCTGGCCCTCGCTCCTGTGCTCTGCTGCTTTTTTCTTGTTTGTAGCACTCTGCTTACCAGTGCTCTTCGCTTAACTGGCTACTTACTAATGCTTTGGTGGAAGGTGAGGAGGTCGGTGTGGACTGAGTGAAGCTTTTGTGTTTGCACCTGCTGTCTTCAGCAGCTAAGTACCCAGCTAAAGTCACTTCGCTTTATTGACCAGAGACGTTGACAGATCCACAAAATGAATATATATTGGATATGTGTGTGGTGCCGTTCTGAATCTTTGTACAGGAGGAGCGTGTTCCACTTGGAGTGACCGTCCCACAGAAGCCTTGATCTAGACGAATTCACCATTTTTGCCTGGTTTGGGGTTTTTACTTTTTGTTATTGGGGTATTTTGTTTGTTTTGTTTTGTTTGTTGTCGTTTGTTTTTTATTTTTATTTTGTCCCAACATTTTCCTTTATAGTCCACCATTAGATATTGATCAGTTGAAGCTCATTTTAAGACTCGTTGGAACCCCAGGGGCTGATCTTTTGAAGAAAATCTCCTCAGAGTCTGTGAGTTGATGCTTTGATTGTAATTATCTGCCCTGTTGGGAGCCTCTGCCACTTGCCTTCCATCAATCTGTACTTTGCCCCGGGTATGTTTGTAAGCATGTGTGCCCTTTTGTGCTGACTTCCCGGATGAGGGTGTGTGTGTGTGTGTGTGTGTGTACACGTGCACTCGTCTGCCCCCATGCATGAGTGTGTTTTGTTCTCTATTGGAGTATGTACTTAGATCATGAGAGCTTGTATTGGGCAGTAGAATCCCAGTAAATGATTTGTGATTCTAACTCATTCCAAGAGATTAAAGGAAAATATGCCTCTGTTATCAAGCCCTGACATCATCTTTCTCAGAAGTTTCACATATACTTGAGTTCTTTTTAGTTTTCATTTAGTGTGTGTTCTCAGAGCATGAACTTTACCATGTATTAGTCTAGCTTCACTACAAGAATGAAGTGTGCATTGTGTCCATGCTACTGCCCTTTTCCAGAAGTTACTGCTTTTTACTGTTTTAGAATAGACAATGCACAACATCTTGTAAAAGTTGTCTATTCCCAGCAGGGGCACTTCTCCACCCTATCTCCAGACCAGTCCTGATACCTCACATCCATTGGAGTAGACTTGTAGTAAATCCTTCCTCCCACAGCCTGCCTTTGTCATTACAAGTTGAATAACCTGAGAAAAAGGTTTGGAGCTAATGCCTTCCTTGCTCTAAGCAGGGATCTAGAGAGAAGCCATGGGAATGTGACTCTGGCTTACTTTGGCTCCAATTTTCTGCTGTTGGTCATTTTCTGGAGCCAGAGACAAGAGAGAAATCATGAAAGCTCAGCCGTTCTCCCTTTTCCCCTCTGTCTGCTGCCAGGCAGTTGACTAAAAGGGAAAAAGAGCTGTGGAGCCAAGCTCCAGTTGTGCCTTCCTGAATTCTCCTCTCACCATTCTGACTGAAGGGGTCCCTTTGCCCAGTTGGAAGGACTCCTGGGTAGCTTGAGGCAGGCTTGAGCAGGTGAGTTTGAATGGTTCGTGATCCCCCTTATAACATAAAGAACATCTCCCTTATTAGCATAAAGAATATTGTCATCTGGTATGTTTCTGGTACATTAAAAGACCATGCATTAAAAGACCACAAAGCCCAGTGTATTTATGAATTTCCACTTGGTGGGATGTAAGAGACTGTGCTGGCTCTATTATTTTGTTTCATTTATTTATTTAAGATGAAGAAGGAAAAGCACAGAAAAGCTGTGACTTGCCTGAGTCATGCACTGAGTCATTTGGCAGAGACAGCTGAGCATCTCAGATGTTCTGATAACATGATCTCTAAACTTTAATCTCATGCGATTGCACACTATTTTGAAAGTTATTGTTGGAGTTACCAGTGTGTCAACCCAAAGGAGTGTTTTCTTTTGCTTTATGAAATGCAGAAGCTGGGTAGATTGAATCAAAGAAGATAAGGAATGTTCCTTAGAGAAGATGGTACTTTCTTGTTTTAAATGCATGTGCTGATGAGAAAGACTGGTAATACAGAAGACATGGAGGCAAGGCAGTGGGGGTGAGAGGAGATTCAGTTTATTTACCAATCATACAAATGAGACTAAGACAGTAAATTCATTCCCTGTCTGGGAATGGCCACTAGCAGCTCCTTCTCAGTCCCCTCTCCCACACCCAACCATTGGCCCTGTAGATATGTGCTATTAGTCACAAGAAGTTCTAAGAGGAAAAGCATGGATAATGTGGTATTTACCTATTATTAATCCATCATTTATTTTTAAGAAAGAAACAACATCAGGTGCCCAACCTAATGAGATACCGTTATCTTATGTGATAAAGGGCACATCATACATTTAAACAGCTCTAGAGTTGGGCATAATAAAATGGGCTGTCAGAATATAGAATGTACTCCAACAATGAATATAGGAATAAGAAAGGTTTTTTGTTTTTGTTTTTTGGGGTTTTTTTCCCTACATGGTTATGGCAAGTGGATAAAAGGGGTTTAAATGGTAGACAAGATTAGTTTGGTGGTAGTAATACTGCCCAAGTACCAGTTTATCTTAAAAGCACATAGTGTGTGGGGGACACATGGTGTGTAAATAACAAAGCCAGGTGAGTAAAATTGTTTAAGGATTTTAAAAATCAAAAGAAAAATTCATTAGTGAAGGAATGGAATAAAAGCAAGCCAATCGCTATTTTCATTACTCCTGAAAAGTAGTGATGCCATCATTCTTTTTCTTTTCAAATTTCTATTTAAATTCTAGCTAGTTAACGTACAGATGCCATCATTTATCTAGAAATCCAATCAATAAACAGTAGGACATTGTAAGAAAATGCAATAATGGATGCACTGATTGAGAACAAATTGGGATATGCTATGAGAAAGGGGATAAATAGGTTGTGGCAGCTAAGGAGAGGCCTGTTTCGGTTAGTGACCCAGAACCTATAGTAATCAATGAGAGAACAACAACAACAAAATCATATTAAGCAAGCAAAAGCCCTTTCACTGACTCCCATTTTTCTCTAGAAATATATTTTTCCTAGCTTCCTAATAGGAAGGGGATATAATAACCTATTTGACTAATGGAGACAAAAATAGAGAAATGCACCAGCCAAGTATTATTCCTAAGAGAGAGGAGAGAGGTGGCTGGATTCTAAGATTTTAAAATCCAACTGGTATTCTGCTATTGCTGGTTTACTTAGTGAGCCCCTTTTGTTGTATTAGCATTTAAAGTACTATTTTTTTAAGATTTTATTTATTTATTTGACAGAGAGAGATCACAGTACACAGAGAGGCAGGCAGAGAGAGAGAGAGGGAAGCAGGCTCCCAGAAAGCCTGATGCGGGACTCAATCCCAGGACCCCGAGATCATGACCTGAGCCGAAGGCAGCGGCTTAACCCACTGAGCCACCCAGGCATGTAATTTGTTTTGAGGTAAATCTAAACTTTGTTGAGGGAATGTTAAAAGGGCTTCATGCCACCTTTTGAATTTGCTACCTCTGACTTTGGGCATAAGGACTGGGAAAGGCAGGTTGGAGCGCAGGGTCCTAGCTCTGTCCTGCCGGCCAGCCAGCCAGCCAGGTATATTTGTAGTCCTCTGACCATGAGAGAATTTGAGGTCAAGAGAATGAGTTAACATGAAAAATTACTGAAGGAAGCCACAAAGAAGTGTGATTGCCTGACCAGGGTGCTCCTTGAAGTTGCTGCTACAACCGGAGGAGGGAATTAATAGTTTAAGAAGAAAGGGAATATAGAAAGATTTTAATTGAGTTGCATTGATTTTTAAAAATCCCAACAGTGCTCCTTTAATAGGAACTTATGATAAACCAACAGTTAATATAACATTTTGGGGAAGGGGGAATTGCGTTCAAGTTGGTGGGGCAGCAAGAAGAGAGAAGTGTGGAATACCGTTTCCTTACGTGCCTGTACATACGGAAGACCTACCAATTTCCTCCTGGTCAGATCACTGCAGAGCGTTTTGCAGACTTCCTCTCAGCTGTTTAAGTGAAATCAGCCTGGTCACCTGTTAGAGACTTGTGGAGGAAATCACTGTGGCGTGTTATGCTACCATCAGCAGCCTGTTTTGTCTTTGCCATTAGCTTCTGACTTTGCCCCGTGTCTCCTCTTTCTTCATCACCACCGTGTGTTTGTGGCATGTTTTATAAATGTACCACTACTAATGTCCTTGAAACTTGGCATTGCTTATCAGCTCCCACAGGCACCCATGTCTTACATTTGGAGGGGTAGTGCCTTGGAGAGTTACCAGAACCCGTGCCATGAAAATGTAACCTCTTCCTTGAATGGATGTAGTGAAAATTTTGTTTTGTCTGAAGCCGAATCAAAATTTTCTGAATCAGCTCCATTTACCACCACCCCCTGCCCTAAGCAAGCAGGTTTTGGCCATCAGTACTTGAAAGCAGTTCTCTGGCTGGCATCCTGGATCAAGGGGCAGTCTCTTTCCAGGGAGCCTAAAATATTTAACATTAAAGATGATGCTAAAACTAAAGGAAAGTAATTTTCCTTATCTGCATGGCCAGTTATGGGCTGCATGCCTAATGACCCTCATGCCATTCCACAGAAGCAGACTTTCACACACAGCCTTGGGCTCAGGCCTGGGGTGGGGGGTGGGGACTGGGGAGTGGGTTTCTTTTGTTCGTTTTGGGGTGGCTTTTGTGGCCTTCTTAAGAACTTGAGTTGAAAGTTATTTTTTTTGCACTGTATGTTTAACAATGCCCTTGACTAGGCATCTAAGATATTAACCAGCTTCAGCAGATTATGCGTCTGACGGGGACCCCCCCTGCTTATCTCATTAACAGGATGCCAAGCCATGAGGTGAGAACGAACAGACTGGATAGGGATATCCAATTCAGAAGGCCACATCCTCATTCTGTTGCCACTGTATAAGCAACACGGTTTTTAATATCACTGAGTGCTTGCATGTGCCTTGAGGGCTTAAGGGGATGAGCACCTCTGTGCTGTGGCAGGATGCTGACATTTGGGAGAAAATGTCATCGCATCCTCTGGATTGAGAATATAATTTATAGGCTTGTAAATAGAAAGTGATATGATTTTTATATTTAGGTTTTATGAATTTAGTGCTCAAGAGGCTATTGTGTTTTCCTAGTGAGGGTATGTTAGCATCTGATGACTGTAGGCTGGAAGGGTATTGAACTGAGGACCGCTAGGTTGCTTTCCTAGTCATCAAGTTTTTATAATGATGTCCCAAAGAGGATTCTTCCTTCAAGATAAAAAAACAAGTCTATAAAAGATCCAACACTGATAAGTACTATATTCAAAAGAAAATACGCAAATAATATGGAATAAATGCAAACAACTTACATAGGGCTATTCATCATCTTTATCAGTTCTTTCTAATTAATCTGATACTGGTTTTATTATCAGAGATGGTTAGGCATTTCTTAACAGGGTGCCCTTAATCTTTTTGGGAGTCAGGCTGTCGTCACAGAGGCCCTTCCCAGCAGTGTTGTTTCTGCTTCAGCTATATTCAGGTAGTTTTAAAATATACCTTTATTTATCTTATTGGAGGGATGACTGTGCTCTGCATGAGACAGGTCTCTCTTACTTCTGTCTTCCCTTGATCCTTTCATCTGTGTGCTCGAGGAGGAAAGGATTACAGACATGTGGATATTCAATTCCTAGAACTTTCTTTTCAAATTGGAGAGATTCTCAACCAAAGCAGCCTCCCCTTCTTGCTACACATACAAGGACTAAGAAGGTGAAGTTGTCCTAGTAGCCAGAGATTTTTCTAGGCTTTTGTGAGTGCGCGTGCGTGCGCACACGTGCGCGCGCACACACACACACTCTTTTACTGTTGAGCTGTATTAAAACAGGATTTTAAAGTGGTTAAGACAGATTCAGAGAAATTCTATCTCAACTACTCAAATGGACTGATAGTGGAATTTATGTTTTGAAATAGGGAAGGTCCTAGCAACAGTTTAATACCTAATATCTGAAGTACACATTTATGAGTTATATTTGTATTTATATGATTATTCTCAAGACTAGTTTTTGGTCAAGTTTTCGGGTTTGCCGTGGTAGAGCTATCAGTCCTTAAAAGTATTTGACACCTTAAGTTCCTTTGAGTAGAGTTCAGAAATTGTGAAGTTGAAACACCCTTAGAGAGTGAGAGCAAACTTCAAAAGGCAACAGGGAAAGCAACTAATGTTTGTTGAGTTCTCACTCTGCACCAAATACTGTGCTAAGGAAGTACTGGTTGGTTATCTCCAGTCCTCACTGCAGCCCCGTGAGTAGGCATTGTGAATCTCATTTTATCAAAGAGGAACTCAAGCCTTAACGAGAATAAGTAACTTGCCCAAAGTGATCAAGTCAAGATTCAAACTCAAGCCTGTTCCACCATAGGGACCAAACTTGTAACAACTATTCTGGTAATATAAATGTTGTTTGTATCAAAATTTTAGTTTGAAGCTTTTTCATGAGCCTTGTCTTATTTGAATATCATGATAACTGTATGATACAGGCAAGCCAAATACTAATATCTAATATTAATATTTTGCAGTTGAGGTCACTTATAAGTCAGTTGAGACTTGCGTAAGGCATACCTCCTAAGTGGTAAGGGAAAGATTTCTGCATAGGTCATGTAACTTAAAAATCCATTATTTTTTGTTGCTCTTACTAAGTTGCTTTAGTATTTTTAAAATGCGTTCAAGACTTTTAGGATAATATACTAGGCTTATGTGTACTTTGTTATTACCAAGATTACTTTGTTAAGGTTTAGCACTGATACCCTTTTTACAAACTGAAAGTACCTACTGAGACCAGTGCCGTCAGAACTGCTGGTCCTAGACTCTCTTTAGGAGTCCCAATCCCTAGCTTTCTAGGAAGGCTGTCTCAGAAAGGGGAACTTCTTAGATATCTTGGCCTCATTTTTTTTTTTTTTAACTTCTGATCCCTGGATCAGAAAGCTAATAAAAGGGAACTTAATTGCTTATCATTCTCATTCACTTAAAATGTAACCGTGAGAGATAGCCAGAATAAACAGAAGTGCTGATCATACATAAGGTAGTTAGAATGGCAATAAGAGAGAAATCTTTTCATTGAATATCAAAGACAAGTCATAAACATTGAAGCTAGTAGACCTTGTCAGTGAACGCTTGTTCCCTGACAGGACCGAGACTCTGGGAGCATTAACATGATTAAACAAAGCCATTTGAAAATGTTTTATATTTGCAGGCAAGAAACTACATTCAGTCTTTGACCCAGATGCCGAAAATGAACTTTGCAAATGTATTTATTGGTGCCAATCCCTTGGGTAAGTTGATCATATCCTCACTGCATGAATATTGAATTGTTAATGACATGAACTGGGGATTTAAAGAAGAGTTTTTCCTTTTGATTAAATAGGGTACCATTAATTAAGTGCTGGAAGGTGGTAAGTAATGCCATTTGTTATCTGTGTTTGTGTTGTTGGGTTTTTTAATCACGTGATATGCTTATATATTTATATGGTCCTAGAATTTGGTAGAGGAAATGAGATTTTATGGTGAAGACAGGAGAGCAAATGGTGGGGATGTTGAGAGGGGCACAGGAGGAAGGAGGTACAGAGGAAAGCCGTGACTTCACAACTGCTGGTGTTTTGTGGTGTCCCAAGCCAAGGGCAGAAACAACCGAAGAACAGATGGGTGTTTAGAGGACCTGCCCCCAGGAGTTCCCTGCAGTGCGCCCTGAGCTGCCTGTAGCTTCCCAGTCCCACAGATCCTGCCATCTTCATGCATTTTTCCTTTCTCCTCGTCTTCTGCCCTTCCCACAGGGAGTTAACCATTCTGTGTTCTTCGTGGAGTGAATTTGCCACCGCAGACTTTAAGGAATGGCTCCATATTCCTTCCTGCCACCATCATTTCTGGGATCCTCAGCAGAGGGATGGGACAGTAGTGGCTGCTTTAGCCTTGGCTAAAAAGGGAATTGATTTATTCCTTAAAGTTGGGGTCTAACATGTGCTTTGGTTGGCCCCTAGAAGTGGCATTGCCAAGACCCTACTTCCCAGATTCAAGGATTGTGCAGTAGACCATGCCATTTAACAGCAGACATGGAAAAATCAGACCAGGCCTTCCTATGAGACAGGAAGGGGAGCCATGGTATGATAATGGTCTAATCAACCTTCTCACTTCCCTGAAGATTGTGTTATACTGGTATGTGCTCCACTCTCTCAGTGGGTCATCCCTCTGCTGGGTCCCAAAAACTAATAACAAAGGTTTAGTTTTCTCCTTTGAGAGTGGATAGTCACGATGCCGTCTTCAGAAGTTGTAGTGAGAGCTCAGTAGTTTTCCCTTTTTAAATACCTCATTCACAGTGACCGTTAACGATTTCAGTGTTACTGTGGTAATTCTTAAAATGGCAGAGATGCTCACATTCTTTGAGATGGTGGGCAGTCCTGGGTGAGTCTGTGTCAGCCTTGGAAATTGTAAGTAGGCCAGATCTCAGTTGGGCCACTCTCACATCCAAAAATGAGTCCAAAGACTCATTTGGGGTATATACAGAATTTTAGGCAGTTGGTTTAGGTCTGCATCTGCCCTGGTATGATCTTACTGGCTCTGTAGGATTTATTTGAACTGTATTACCTAGTTCAAGGATCTGTGACAAGCTCTATTTGAGTTGTAAATACTCTAGCATGTTGAGAAATTATGCTGCATGCTGGTAGCTTTCTTGTCTGTCATTCTGTTCCGAATGTATTTTCATCGTACCAGTTCATGTTTCAGACCTGGCAGTGCTCACTGTTTGACTTCCTGTTAGCCAACTCCAAGAGATTTGTTAACTCATTTTTTGGGGGTGGGGATACGGGGGGGGGGGCATGTATGTGTCCCAGTAGCTTATTTAGGTCACATCCATCCTTCTCTGGACTCATGACATTTAAACATTCAAAAGAACTGGATACCACTTAGCAATACAGACTGCCAATGAGTTGAATGGAGGCTTTGGGCCATCTGGTGCTCAGCACTGCAGTTCTCAGAATTTAAACATGCCTAATAGCTCACTGCCAAACAGTGACGTCATACAAAGAGTTTCTTCTTGCAGACAGAACATGGTGTTACTGACCACGAACTTGTGCCCAGCATATTAACTGAGCAGGAACACACCAACGATGTAAACAACGACAGCTGTATTTTGTCAGTCACTGACTTCATGTTTGACTATTATTCTCAAAACATGAATTAAAACTTGAATTGTCCTTTGTATATGTGCTGTCGAAGTGAGCACTTGAATTGCCTTTTGATATAGTGTGTGTCTTTCTAGCTGTCAGGATCTTAGAAGAATCTTTTCCTTACCCCGACCTTATTCCTCACCAAGGTATTGGTTATTGCACACAGTACTTTTCACCCTAGGAAGCCCAATCAGATGCAGTGTGTGGCCCTTAATTGGATCCTGGCTTGAAGAAGCCAGGGATAAAAGACAACTTTGGGATAATTGGAGAAATTTTAACATAAACTGGATTTTAGATGATATTTGAGAATTATTTAGTTGTCAGATAAAATGGTTTGTGATTATATAGAAAGATGTCTTTATGCTGAAATACTTAGGGGTAAAGCATCATGTCTATCATTTTATTTTAAAATGAACCAGCAAAAAAACTAGAGTTAAATGGATAAATAGATAGGGAAATAAATAGTGTTAATTGTTGGATATGGGTAGTGGGCCTATGACTGTTCACTGTACTGTTCTGTATATTGAAGTTTTTCATAGTGAAAATTTTTTATTTTCTTTATCCAAATACCTTGCCTTGCCCACACACCCATGTAAAACCCTCAATTTGTTCATTGTTGGGAGATCTATTTGATGAATATTCATTGCCTTATGTTAGTAAATAAAAAGCCCAGGGAGACAAAAAAGTACAAAAAATTACAAAGCCACCCTGCTTACCTTTTCTCGATTACTTTGGTTATAGACTTTCTTTCTTTTTTCCCTTTTTTTTTTTTTTTTAAAGATTTTTATCCATTTATTTGAGAGAGAGAGAGTAAGGGGGAAGGGCAGGGAGGGAGAGGGAGAAGCAGACTCCCCGCCGAGCAGAGAGCCTGACGCCAACACCCGCTCTATCCCAGGACCCAGATCATGACCCAAGCCCAAGGCAGATGCCCAACTGACTGAGCCACCCAGGCGCCTGTAGGCTTTCCTTTTGACACAGTTTGACTACGTGGTAACGCTTTGACATTGATGTTCCACAAAAGCTTGTTCAAACAGTCTCAGGTATTTTTAAAAATTCCTCTTTAGTAATGTATTCTTAATACAAAACACATCCACACACACACACACACACACACACACACATATAAAGAAGAAAAGGAGTAACGTTTCTTAGAGCAGACACATGGGGGGAGAATGCATGTATTCTCTTTGTTCAGTATGAAGATTCAAGACCGTGTTTGCTTAATAAGGCCTAATTTTTTGCTAATTGTTAAAAACTCTTTTTTCCCTTCCAATCCGTGGGACTGAAAGCTGTCGACTTGCTGGAGAAGATGCTTGTATTGGACTCAGACAAGAGAATTACGGCAGCCCAAGCCCTTGCACACGCCTACTTTGCTCAGTACCATGATCCTGATGATGAACCAGTAGCTGACCCTTATGATCAGTCCTTTGAAAGCAGGGACCTCCTTATAGATGAATGGAAAAGTAAGTTATGAGAGCAGGATTAACATCTAGTGTGAGGACTTAAATTGAAAAATCTTTCTTAGGTGAGCCACTGTCCAAAAGCTGTGGGAAAACAGAATTTCTGGTTATAACCAACTTGTTAAAACTGGTAACTAGTGTCTCTGATGCAGAGCGGGTATGTTTCTCTGATGTAGATGAGGACACTGTCTGGACCTTTAAGGTGCTCATGTCTGGTCTGATTTTGCACCCAGCCCCTTAACAGCCATATAGAGCTTTGAGGTTTTTAAGGCAGAATCTGCATTTACAGTATCTGTCTGAGATAAGTAGGGAATAAGGTATTTTCAAAGTTTTACAGTCGCTAGAACTCTAGAATTATAGTTTCACAATTGATAGAGAGTTTATTTTGTGTCTGTTACCCTAGACCTAGTTAGGGACACAGCCATACATGGAACCCATGTCTCCTGTATGTCCAGCTTCAGATTCTTTGCATAAAATGCACATTCAAAACTCCAGATGGATCCCCCAAACCAGAATTACCTGTTGCTATAGCTTGTGGAAGAGCTGTTATTCTTGAGCACCTTCTCCAGAGAGCTGTAAGAAAGGAGGCCCTGCTGAGTGTAACAAATAAGTCAAAGTAGCTCTTTTTTGGTGTATCCTTGAACTTCTGTGATCACATGTTCCATTAGGCTATCACACATCAGCAATGAGGGGGTTATTTGAAGTAGTGCATCAAAGCACTAGCCTGGACAGGAAGGAAGGATCTTGAGCCTAGAAGTTAGAGTACCTACCAGCGAAGAGAATAGTCTAAACTCTCACATCCCACCTTTCCTTCCTGGGTTTTAGGCCTGACCTACGATGAAGTCATCAGCTTTGTGCCGCCACCCCTTGACCAAGAAGAGATGGAATCCTGAGAACCTGGTTTCTGTTCTGTTGATCCCACTTCACTGTGAGGGGAAAGCCTTTCCATGGGAACTCTCCAAATATCATTCAAGTGCCTCTTGTTGCAAAGATTTCCTCCATGGTGGAAGGCGTGTGTGTGCGCGCGCACGTGCGTGTGTATGTATATGTATGTGTGTGTACTCCTGTGTGTGTGCATGTGTGTGTCTGTCTTTGTGGGAGGGTAAGAGAATAGGAGCAAACTATGATCACAGTGGCTTCAGGGGCAGTCCCAGAAGCTCGGAGGCGGCCTCTGCTTGCCCCTTGGGAGAGTCAGCTCAGGCAGGCAAGGGCTGCCGTCTTGTTCGGGTTTGTTACGTGCAAAATAAAGATACTAAACGGCCCAGATCCCAGTCATGCTTTTGCCATTTTGGCCTCTCCCATGGCCTTGTCTGGAGGTGGGAGGTAGTCTCGCTGACAGCCCATAGTGGCCCAGAGAGGGGACGCACACCTTCGGGCTTCCGCGGAAGCCAGCCCTCAGCGACGGCGCGCGGCTAAGAAGGACCAACTGCCTTCTGTGCGCTAGTCTGTGATTGATTTGCTTAGTGTGATTCTCAGAACTCAGCAGGTATGTGCGAAACTGTAAATATGTTTGTGCCTTAAGAGGAGAGAAGAAAGTGTAGACAGTTCAGGCAGCAAGGCCGGCCGACCACGTGCGGAGCCTGGCAAGCAGTTGCCTTGTCCCACCGCCGCTGGCGAACCAGAAGTGACCAGGGAGCCCTCAGAGGCGTCGTGTGTGCATGTGTGCGCATGCGTGTGCGTGCTTCTCTCTCTCTCTCTCTCTCTCTCTCTCTGCCCCCGCCCCAGAGGCTGCCATTTCTCTGCTCGCCCTCCCCACCCCCGCCTCCGCTCCACTCCAGCGCAGAGGTTTCTTGCGCATTAGCCCCAGCAAGCAGAAGCCGGTTCTTGCTGTCAGTGTACTTCTGTGTACTCTTTATTCCCAGCAGAGTGACGATGTGTTTTGCACGTCTTACTATTTGAGCATGCACAGCTGCTTGTCTGTTCCCTTCGGGAGGCCCTGGTGCCAGGCAGGTTTGCCAGTGAAGACTTCTTGGTTAGTTCAGAACCCACGTCACCTCGGCTGATGCCAAGGGCAGGTGACATCATCCTCTCTCCAGCCCCAGTACTATTTTGTGTTGAACACAATTGATACTCCAGGTGCTTTTGATGTGAAAACTATGAAGAAATGGAACAGATGGGTCAATAGCGTGTTCATTCTTGCCATCTGGTTTTCGACAAACTCTTTTTGGGGAGCCAAAAAGATTAGGGCTTTTCCCAGGAATATCTCAGACTTTGAAAAACAATTGTTCTCTTCACTCCCAATAGCCAATGCTAAGAAATGCTGAAAATCAAAGTGAACAATAAAAGCTCATGAGGCCAGAAACTCCTTTTGCTATCTTTGTCTAAAAATGGTTATTAAAAAAAAAAAAAAAAGTAATGAGGTGTCTTTTCCACCCTTGAAGAGGGTCTTCTTGGCAGCTTAACATTGACTTCTTGGTCTTGGTTTGGGGAGAAATAATTTTGTTTCAGAATTTTGTATATTGCAGGAATCCTTTGAGAATGTGATTCCTTTTGATGGGGGGAAAGGGCAAATTATTCTAATATTTTATATTTTCAACTTTATAAAGGTGAAATATCCTCAGGGGTGGAGAAGAGTTGTTTTTTCATAATTTCCTGAATTGCAGGCATCTTGTGCTACATAAGGGCCCATGTATCTTAACCTCTTGTGAAATAAGAATGTGTAGAGCCACTTCCACTATCGGCTGTGTGACAGAATCTCATATTTGGGACAAGATGTCTCCATTTCTCTATCACAGCGCAGTGGTACGTGTGCTCCGGAGGGACAGGGTAGGACCTCTGAGTCAACTGGAGCAAGAAGGCAGGAGGCAGGCTGACTGTGATGGCGCCTTGCCTGGGATTTTCCCCCTCTTTAAAGGAAAATGAACGCAAAGGCCTCATCTCCTTTATATACAGTTCAAATCCTCACAATCCACAGCAAGATGAATTTCATCAGCCATGTTTGGTTATAAATGCTAGTGTGGTTTCCTACAGAAATACTGCTCTGAATATTTTTTCATAAAGGTCTTTGCACATGTGATTGTATATGCATTAGGAAGCTGAATGTTCTGGGAGCCTGGACTCAGCTGGAGCTGAGTCCTTGGTTTCTGAGCATCGTGCTCGCATCTCCTGATTTCTCTGAACAGAAAGCAAAAGAGAGAATGAGGGACACTGCTATTTTATTTGTATTCATGAACTTGGCTGTAATCAGTTATGCCATATAGGATGTCATATAATACCACTGGTTAAAATAAAGCCTATTTTTCAAATTTAGTGAGTTTCTCAAATTTATTGTATTTTTATGTCGACTGTTTTTAATTTAGTGCACAATATGGCATTGTATTGATGTTCTTTCAATTGTGGCCTGGCATATGTTTCTGATAGATCTTAATATTTACTCCTACAATTTAGAAAACACTTTAACAGATGGTACACTTTCTGGTGAAGCAGATCAGAGTCTTTGATGTAGATGGGTAGAGCAAATAGCAAAGAAGGTATAACATGGCAGGCAGAGTGTTATTGCACTTGGGTGTCAGAGTGGCCTAGGACAGGGGTCAGCAAACTATGGCCCAAGAGCCAGATCTAGTCTACCGTCTGTTTTTGTATGGCCCGCTAAAAATGGTTTTTACATTTTTAAATGGCTGAAATCAAGAGGACAGTATTTTTGTAGTGTGTGAAAAATAATGTAAAATTCAAATTTCAGTGTCTATAAATAAAGTTGTATCGGAACACAACCACACGTTAGTTTATGTATTGTCTGTGGCTGCTTTTGTGCGACACAAAGTTGAGCAGTTGCAGCAGAGACCACAGGATTTACAAAATCAACACTATTCACTCTGGCCCTTTACAGAAGAAGTTTGCCGACCCCTGGCCCAGGACTTCAATTTCCTCATGTGTAAGATGCAGTTTGTTTAGATAGTTGTTTGGGTTCTTCTCAGCTTTGACGTTCTAAGGCTATCTGTAGAAAGTATATTTTTATTTGAAAATTGCCCGAGAGAAGGTTGTATGTGTACATATATATATATATTGTTTATAGACTTCGAACCAAATGTGTTTTATGACACTTTTATCTTACGGCCCTTAACAATATTCTTCAAAACTACTATGTACCATAGGATTAAAGGGCCGCAAGGTCTCATGGCTGTTTTCAGGGCCCGTGGTGGTGTGCTTCCTTTCTCAGCCTAGGAATGCTAACCAGTGACCCGGGGTGGATTGTGAGGCCCGGCCTGTGAGGGTATCAAGAGCGCACAGCTGGGTGTTTTGTCCTGTAATTTCTGGACCCAGGCTGGCAGCTGGGAATAATGGCACAAGGCAAACTAAGCACAGACTCTTTTCTTCATTCTGTCCTCATTAGCTTCATAAGAGGGTAAAAGAAAAGGGACCTAGTTGTCACCTTTGATGTATCAGCCCTGTAAGGATCAGACAGTTGTAGGAAATATTTTGCTTCACATACCATGCATGAGTGCTGTGACACAGCCTTCCTCCTGGGCTTCTGGGTGGAGGCCCTGCTTATTAGCTTAAGGAGAATTGACACCAGAAAAAGCTCACCTAAAGTGAATCCACTTAAAATGGGGACCAGAATTGCATGGTGTGTGCTGCAGATTGGAGGAGAGAAGTCTGATTGGGACTGTCATGAAAACTAAACAAAAGCATAAGAGCATATTCTTAATTTCAGATACACTTTTGTAATGAACAAAGAACAAATGAAGCATTTCTCAAGGGACACTGTGTCTCTGGCTGCAGTATCCTTCCCATTCCAATTTTTGTGGCATAATCATAGAGGAAAATTTTGCAAAAATATTTGAGGTCTTTCTCAGTTTTCTTAAGGGCCTCAATCTTTAATACTCACATTGTTCTTTTTAAAAAAAAAAAAAAGATATTATTCATTCATTTGAGACAGACAGAGCACGAGCAGGAGGAGAGGCAGAAGGAGAGGGAGAAGCAGACTCCCCGCTGAGCCAGGAGCCCTACATGGGGCTCAATCCCAGGACTTGGAGGCCATGACTGGAGCCGAAGGCAGACGCCCAACCATCCGAACCACACTGTTCTTTTTTATAAGTATCTATTGGTGATCACTTTATCACCTTTCCCTTTTTATTGTCTGGTCTGAGTCTGCCAGAGCCACATTTTTTAGATCTGAACAGTTTTCTAGCATTATTTGTCGTTTATCAAATCTACCATCTTTTGCAAGATTTGCAGTTATCGCAATTAACCTGTCATTGGTCATATGCTTATAGTTAGAGACAAACAGAAGATTAGAATGGGTAAGATGGACACTCCAGGTTCTGATACTTATGAAGCAAGGAGGGACTAATGTTATAAACAGTCTATTCATTAGTGAATGTTTGTGTGTGACAACTTTCGCTTTTCTGTACAATCTGAGAGCTACAAGGACTTGGCCAACAAACATGCAAATGAAGATCTTTTTTATTTTATGATACAGATACGTTTTAATATACATATACTTTGAACTTAGCATTTACACTCCTCAAGACTTAGAGGCATCACAAGTGCACAAATGAAAAAGTAAAAGGTTATTCAGGGTCTTTTTTAAAAAAGACTTTATTTATTAGAGAGAGAGAGAGGGGAGGGAGGGGCAGAGGGAGAGGAACAAGCAGACTCAAGTGCTGAGCGCAGAGCCCGACACGGGGGTCAACTCCACCACCCTGAAATCATGACCTGAGGCAAAATCAAGAGTTGGTTGATTAACCAACTTTGCCACCCAGGCACTCCAAGTTCTTGTTCTTTATTAATAGCAAAATATTGGAAGTAACCCATGTATCTGTCAATGAGGACTTCATGGTTCTCTTACAGTGAAACACTGTATATCTAGGTATGGATACATGCGTAAGATACATTAGAAGGAAAGTGGCAGAAAAAAGTCTCTTTTTTCTTTGTTTTACTTTTTAAGATTTTATTTATTTATTTGACAGAGCAAGAGAGTACAAGCAGGGGGAGCGGCAGGCAGAGGGAGAAGCAGGCTCCCCACTGAGCAGGGAGCCCCATGAGGGGCTCAATCCCAGGACCCTGAGATCGTGACCTGAGCCAAAGGCAGACGGTTAATAACTGAACCACCCAGCTGTCCCTGTTGTCCTCTCTTTTTACGGATAGAAACATACGGCTAGGGAGAGCCTAGAGGAACACACACAAAACTCAGCAGCCATCTCTGGGTAGTGGGATTATAGGAGGTTCTAACTTTGTGCAATTTGTTATGTTTTATTATGAAACTCTGAATAATTTGTTTTGGAATCCAAAAACTTCTAAAAAAATTTTCTGATGAGAAAGGATTTGGGTTTTTTTTTTTTTTTTTTTTTGGTGTGTGTGACCTGGGGAACCATTCCCCAATTTCAGTTTTGCCTGGGTCAGAGCCCAACTTCCTAAGATGAAAGAACACTTGCTAGGAAGGAGTTGCACCCAGCTGTTGGGCTTCTGACAAGCAGAACACCACCACTCCATCGTAGCACGAGTCTCCTCCCCAGCTGGAAGCGCCTGGCAGTTTCTTCCCCAACAGAAGAGTGTATTTTATGGATCTGAAGCCAGATTTTTCAACTTTTGGCACTCTTGACATCTTGAGTTGGGCTGGTACTTGTGGAGGCTGACCTGTATGTTGTAGGTGGTTAAGCAGCATCCCTGACTTCTACTCACAAGATGACTGCGGTGTACATGCTCCCTTCTCCCAGCTCTCACAGCCAAAAATGTCTCCACATATTGCCAACTGTGCCCTGGGGCAAAATCACCCCTGGTTGAGAACCACTCGTCTAAAGCTGACACCTCTCGCAGTGTCCCACAGGCTTGGTCAGTAGAGCAGTTGATTATTATCTCGGGGTCATGAGTTTTCAAGTGTCACACTGGGCCTGGAACTTACTTTTTTAAAATGTGTGTGTGTGTGTGTGTTTAAATAGTAAAGCTGGGACACCTCTAGTCTTGCAGAATAACGAAGACTCTTCTTGAAGTAATAATCGAAGGTTAACACCTACTAACCTGTTCTTACTCAAAGATATGGGAAAGGCCTTTTTGAAGACTGGGGTATATCTTTTTTGGAGAAGAGGAAGATGTCAGTTCAGGAAAAAGGTATGCTTGATTACTGGATTGAGGCTCTCCAATTTTTCAAAAAAAGAAAAAGGATGTGGGTGTCGAGTGGATAAAGTTATTCTTTGTTCAGAAGCATGTTGGCCATTGCCACAGCTAGAACATTTATTTCAACTGGGGTATGGCTGCAGGATTTTCTTAGGCAGGTGATGGGTTACCATGGAAAGAATACTGGGTTTTGAAGCCGGAAATTCCAGGTTCAATCCTGACTCAAGCTTTCATCAGGCATGTGACACTGGGATCATAGTTTTCAGTTTTCAAGTGATTGTAAAGGTTAAATGAAATAACAACCCTCTCTGTGCCCTGCATTTTGGGGACACTTGAGGCCCTGGTTAGTTTGTCACTTGAGCTGACCTTGAGTGTTGAGGTGGTTCTATTAGAGTCAGTGTAGGAGTGTCCTCCCTATCGTGTGACCTGAAATCACGTGGGAGGACAGCTCCCAGGATGAGATAGTCCAGGGCCTAACTCCAGTGTAGTTTCTGGGAAATTCCCCTTATTGAGGCCAGAGGCTGTGGTCTGAGTACGCACAGCCAGAGGGACACTATTATATTCCCGACCTTCTTGATTCGTTCAGTTCAGAGAATGTGCTTTATTTAGAAGTCTCTAAGAAGTTAAGTGTGGAAGTCACCTTAAATCCAGTTTTGCAATGAAGAAAATCTATATACACCACCACTTTTGCGTTTCAAAAGGTTAAAAAAAATATATAGCTTAGCCCCTTGACAGAGAGCTCTGATAAAGCTCTCAACTCTTGGCTCCTGGGTGGCTCAGTTGGTTGGGCATCTGCCTTCGGCTCAGGTCATGATCTGAGGGTCCTGGGATCAAGTCCCGCGCCAGTCCCCCTGCTCAGTGGGGAGCCTGCTTCTCCCTCTGCCTTTGCCTGTCACTCTGCTTGCTTGTGTGTGCTCTCTCTAATAAATAAATAAAAATCTTTAAAATCAAGTTACAGTCTAGGCTCAGATAACTATAAATAGGGTTTTCCACTTCCATGAATGTCCAGCAGGGTGTATTTTGTTACATGAAGCAATTTTTGCTGAGAATCTCACTCTGCACAACGCCTCCTGTGTGAGAATTATCAGAAGCCCCAGTCATGGCGACGACCATACATGACTCCAAGACTTCCCAAGTTCACTCTCAGGGAACTGCTGACATAGACAGGCCCGGCTTGGGGGGTTGTGGAGTGAGACTTCCACGCTGAAGAACAGGTCTGCTTTCCTATTCTCCCTCTCCTTCCCCCTCTTTCCCTCCTTCCCTACTAAAAAGTAGCTATTTTATTGAACCCCTACTGTATGTTCTACAAGTCATAAAGTTCTCATCCAGAGTCACAGAACACCTGAAGCTAGAATCCACTGACCATCCTGGAGTCGACATTGAGGGACTCCTAGCTCCACGGAGTTTTACAGCATTGACAGTAGACATGCCTCTCCGGGTTTTTGAAAGAAAATCAAGGAAAAAATGTGTTCAGTGTGCATAGTTTCCCCCAAAGACTTGCCGGCTGTTTTGGACCAAAGAGGAGCAAAAAGGACAGCAATGTCCACGGCGCCACACCTGGCCTTTTTGCTTACCTGAACTGGAGATGCACCCCCAGCCCTCAGGAGGGAAGTGGGGCTGAGGGGGAGCAGCAGCAGCTACCTTTGCCTCCATCCGTGCCTCTCGCTCTCTAGGGCCATGCTCTGCATGTAGAAGGCCACTGTGGGCTTCAACCTTCTCTCTTCTGGTCTTATGCATGGCATTCCTCTATGCAGAAGCCCCTGCCTTCTCTCTTGCCAGGCTACGGACCCCTGTCACTCCCTCTGTAAGCCTTCCCTGCCCACCCCAAGCTCGGATGAGAGGTCCCTTCTATGTGCTGCTGTTCTTGTCTGCACTGATTGACGGTGACCCCATCTGCGCTTTGTCATCACTGTTTTGTCATTGCCTGGGGTTTGTCTCACCTGCCCCAGAGGAGAAACATACAAACGTTAAGGACAAAGGCCCTGGAAACAGTCTGAGTGGGTCCAAGTCCTAGCCCCTCCAGCCCTCAGGGAGGGGTCCAATCTTGAGTAAATTACTTAATCTTTCTGAATCTACCTATAGTGTTGTTCTGGAGATTATCTGAGCTGAGCCATGTAAACCCTTGGCATACATCACTCAGTACCTGTCAGTTCAGGACTGTATGTCCTCAAGGGCACAGACTGTCTTGTTCAGGATGGTGTTCCTGGTACCCGGCACACAGTGGGCAGCCAACCCCCGGTGGCTGAGTCAGTAAATGACTCTCCTCTTTTAATCACTCGCACCCCATCTTGTCCTCTGCTTCCTGTTTTTATAATCAACGATCTTAAAAAGCAAAGGCCATCTAAAGAAAGAGACCAAATACGGACCAATTATCTGCCCGAAGAATCGGTGCTGTGTGGAAATTTCCGGTTTAAGAAGCGACAAGCGTTAGAACCATTGGATCCCGATTCTCTTGGCTGCCTCTTGCTATGTCGTTTGAGTTGGACGCCCAGCACTTAAATGACTTGGAACAAGAATCAAAAGATTAGTGACGGTGGCTGATGGCCGTGATCCAGGTAATTCCTACCGTTTCCCCATCCATCTGCCACTTGAGAATGAAAATATCAGGGAAAAAGAAGGGGAAAATGGAAGTCATGATGATGTCTTGCGCCCTCATTCGGCCGTTCCACATGCACCTGTTGGGTAACCTCTGTGTGTCAGGCACTGGGAACTGGGAAAAAAATAAAAGATCCCTGCCCTCTTGGAGTTGATGTTCTTAATGGGGAAGATGGTCACAAACAGTGTACTATCTCCCTGGCACCCCTAGGAGAGGACCTCTGAGTGCTCATTGCTGGGGGCCATTTCTGGGCCAGGGATGCCTTTGGTGCCCATCCCTGGCACCCAGCTGACAGACAGTGGGATTTCGTCACAGGAGTCCTAGCCTTGGGTGTCCGTGACCTGATCAGCTGGCCTCCCTTGCAGGGCTGCCAGTGTAGTCATCTGCTTCTGGTTGGGAGATGTCAAGTCATCCCCTGCAGCCATTACCCGAAGAGCCATTTCCCCTCGGCCATTGTTCAGGGATGACACAGCTGGTGATCGGGACCCTTGTCCCTAAAACTCACCCTCACGACTCCAGGACTCCATTGTTCAGGGATGACAAGGCCGTGACTCTCTGATCATGGCCGCTGACAAATGCTTGTGGTGGTGTGTTCCCATCCGGAGGCTATTCTGTCACTGAAAAGCCCCACCCACTCCCCAGCTAGAAAAGCCCCACCGGCACCCACCCCACCGAGCCTCTCCCTGGCCGACACTCAGGTGCCCGCTGCTGGTGTTTGTTCTGTTTTTCTTTTTTCTTTTATCTTTTTTTAATTTAAGACTTTATTTATTTATTTGAGAGAGACAGAGAGAGCCTGAGCAGGGAGAAGCGCAAAGGGAGAGGGAGAAGCAGACTCCCCAGGGGAGCGGAACTCGATCCCAGGACGAACGCAAGGCAGACTCTTCACCCACTGAGCGCCCCAGGCACCCCCCACTGCAGGTGTTTGTAACCAAGCACCAAGCACCAAGCTTGCTGGCATCAAAGCACTGACCACATTACTTTTTCTAACTACTCTTATTCTTCCATGACACAGAACGTGTTGATTATTGAAAACGTTTTCAGTGGAGCTAGGTAACCTCCATTATCCCAACCCCCACAAATAATAGTTCTAGATTTTCTCAATCGGTAAAAACACATGACTTCTATAAAAATGGATGCAGATTATTCAGTCTGTGTCAATAAATGGCATTGAGACAAATAGACGGTTACCTTCCTCCTTTAGCCAGGATCACTTCCATGCGAAACAAAGGTTTAAAAGGGGAAGGGCTTTTGAAGCATGTCACAAAAGCCAGAAACCCTCAAGGAAAAGGCTAATGAATTGGATCATGCAGCAGCTGTAAAATTTCCATTCGTTAGAAGACATCATAAACACCTTATGACATCATGTTTTACTTGTAGGTAATTGTTCTGGAGAAACTCTACCACTGGGCTCAAGGAAATCAATACAGGGGACTTTTCACTCAGAATTATTCGTAATGGAGAGACACTTGGGCGCTTGGCTGACTCCATGGGTGATATGTGCAACTCTTGATCTCAGGGCTGAGATTGAGCCCCACACTGGGTGTAGAGCTCGCTTAAAATTAAAAAAACAAAAAGCAAAAAACAAAAAACAAAACTTGAAAAGAAAAGAAAAACTGGAGCAAACATCAAAGTCCATCAATAGGCGGATAGGAAGATAGCTGAAGTGTGTCCCTGCAACAAAATCCTTCCCAGCAGTGAGGACACATGATCTAAGACTCTGCCTCCCCCCAGGTTCTATCTGCGTCCCAGGAACAAGTGGCAATGTCTGGAGGCATTTTTGGTTGTCACGCCTGGGGGCAAGGGGTGAGCATCTAATGGGTAGAGGCCAGGGCTGCTGCTATGATACACAGGACAGCCCCCCACCCCCATAATTAGCAGGCCCCGAGTGTCGCTGGTGCTGAGGTTGAGAAGTCTCGAGCAAGCTCGAATCAACATGGGCAGATCCCGACAGCAATCTTGAGTGAAAAAGGAAGTTGCAGACTGATCCGGTTTGATATTTTTGCAGATACATACATAGCACAAGTAAAAATCACATATGGGAATAATGCACACCCACTCAGCAAATCTGGAACAATCCATCCAGGCATTTTTTTTTTCCCCCTTTTACTTTCTTCTCACGATGCTGGAAAAGTCTCTTTATTGATATAGATGAGGAACAGTAGTGATGAGTGTAAGGGCCCTTGTCTGTTTCATGTCGACTACATTGATAGCTGTGGAATTCTCAGGATAAACAAGGTGCACATTTTCACTATTGTGATAACATATTAAAACGGCTCTCCTAAAAGCTTGTACTAATTTACATTCCCACCGCGGTGACAGTTGTCATTTCTTCTTTCTCTCTGCCTCCTTCACTAAGATATGAGTTTCTTGAGTGACATGTGTCCATGTGTCTTTAGTGTCTCGCTAGGTGCTTCATCCTAGAATTCGTTCGCATGGGTTAAGGCTTTATGACACATTGCTAAGTCGATTCAGAGGACAGAGAGAGATAAAACATTCATAGCCTCAAGAAAGTCAGTTTCATTTCGTTTGAATGTTAACCAACAATTCAAGTCAGGGGGGAAGGAGGCAGTTGGGCAGGAGCAGCCAGGAACAGCTGGCCCCAAGAAGGGCCTCTGAGCCGGGCCTGGAGGCATAAGGGTCCTCCCCATCCATGGAAAAGCAGAGGAATGGCATTCCAGAAAGGCAACAGCTCATGCAAAGGTGTGGTGCCAGGGCTGAGTAAGGCATGTTTGTGAGATAGTTAGAATGGAGGTCATCTGGGCATCGACACTTTGGAGGATCTAATTAGCAAGAAAGGAAGGCAGTGCCGGGTTGGGGGCAAACCTTGTCCAACAGGCTAAGAAGTCTAAACTTTTTTCCTGGAGGCAAAAGGGAGCTCACAGGGGCAGGGAGCACCGAGGTGGAAAGGCTGCCCTTACCAAGAAGAGCAGTCACAGCTGGGCTGTGGTCACACCTGCCCTGAGCTTCTGGCCAGCTGCCCAGCAGGAGCACGGAAGTATGAACCAGTGGAGATCCTGGAAGGTCCATGAGGTAGGGAGAAGCACTGTGCCCAGGGCCCAGAGGCCCTGCTGCTGGTTTGTACCCAGTATTCCACGGATCCCTCTTGTCACGTCTCTGCCTAGGCCGACAGCCCCGGAGCCCACTTGCTGTGGCTCTTGACAGCTGACTTTGTGTCGCTCTTCTCAACTCCATGTTCAATGACACCCACCCCCAAGCTACCTAATGCCAGTTTTCCAAGACACCACTGACTGTTTCCTTCTAGAAATAAAGAGGATCCTGTGATTAGATGTGGAGAAGCATGGGAAGGGAGAGTCTTTTTTTTTTTTTTTTTTAAGATTTTATTTATTTATTTGACAGACAGAGATCACAAGTAGGCAGAGAGGCAGGCAGAGAGAGAGGAATAAGCAGGCTCCCTGCTGAGCAGAGAGCCCGATGTGATACAGGGCTCAATCCCAGGACCCTGAGATCATGACTTGAGCCGAAGGCAGAGGCTTAACCCACTGAGCCACTCAGGTGTTTAGGGAAACTAAATGGAACGTTTAGGAAGAAAAATGTGTGGCCAAATAATGGGGGCACCATCAGGAAGAATTCAGATTGCTCAAAGGCAAAGGCTGGGCCCCCAGGGGCGCTGTACAGAGCAGGTGAGCATAGTGGTTACCAGCACCAACTGCAGCTGAGACTGCCAGGGCCTGAATTGCAGCTCTGACCCTTGTGAGCTGTGTGACCTTGGGCAAGTCACTTTGCCTCTCTGTGCCTCAGGTTTGTCATATGAAAAATGGAGGGTACTATGAACTCATCTCATAGAATTCCTAAGAGGATGAAATGAGTTACATGTGTGTAAAGCTCTTAGAACAATTTTTGGCCACAAATTAATGCTCTATGAATATTTGTTAAATACACAAAATAGAAAACCGAAGTACCCAGAGAGGCAGAGTGACTTACCTCAGGTCACACAGGAAATGTGAAGCATAGCTGGGATCAGAGCCCAAGCTTCTGCCATGGCAGGCAGTCCTGCTAGTCTCATCTGGCTTCCTTTGGCCCTGACAAGGGCTGTGGGGCTCCCGGGAATGATTCATGTGTCCTGGCCTTGGTGCTTTACATCAGAAGGGCAGAACGGGCAGCCCCAGTGGCCTCTGGCCTGGAAAGGCAGCTTGTTGAGATGTCCTCCGGGGTGCACAGCCTCCTCAGCCCAGGGCAGGGCACGAAGGACCCCAGGTGGGACACTGACCTTGTCCCAAGCTTTGGCAGGTCGTTGAGCTGGGATGGCCCTAGGACGGAAGGTGAGCTAGCCAACCTATCAGCTGCAAACTAAGAGGACAGAGAGGTACAGTAATAACAGTGGCTTCTGCTGAGAGCCCCCACTCCTGGCCAGTCACTGTAGGGGGTCGGGGGCACTGTTCTAGGTACTTGAGATTCAGCAATGAACAAAGCAATGAACAAAGTCGAAGCCGCTCTTCCTGCAGACCAGATGATCTAGTGGGGGCAGGCAGAGAGCTGATCAACAGATGCACTGAGAGATATATAAGGTTTTAAAGGAAAATGAGGCCAGGAGAAGCAGGTGGGGCGTGCCTGGCGACCGGGTCAGGGAGGACACTCAGAGGAGGTGACAGGTGAGCAATCCTGAAGGATATGAGGGAGCACCCATGCCTCCAGGGTCTCATTAAATCCTGCTGCTCACCCTGGCTGTGTGGGCGTCATTCTCCCACCTTACTGATGAGGAAGCTCAGAGACACGTGTTCACCTACTCAAGGTCACACCGCCTGTGAGTGTCGGCTGGAGATTCAAACCCAGCTCTTCCTCCCTGTCCTCGTTACTCTCCTCCCCAACGACTCTGCAGTTGTCACAAAGCCTGGGTGTGTGTGCGGTGGGGGAACAGCCAGGGTTGTAGGGTCGGGAGGGTAGATACTGGGGTACAGAGGTAAGCGGGTCTGGAGGTCAGTCTGGAACACTTCCTTGAAGAGGTGGGTTTGTAGCTGAACTTTCAAGATCAGGAAGGAAGGGCAATTGCAAAGGGTAGAGGGTCTGGCTTATCTGCAGTGTCCGTGGGAGCAGGGAAGGCAGGGAGGGGCTTGCTTTACCATGGAAGTTTGGTGAAGGAAGTTTGGCAAATTCTTGGTGAAGGAAGAAGAGGTCCCCAAATTTGGGTTGTGTGCCCTGGTTCTTTTTTTTTTTTTTAATTTTATTTTTATTTATTTAGTTGAGAGAGAGAGAGAGAATGAGAAAGGGAGAGCATGAGTGGGGAGAGGTCAGAGGGAGAAGCAGACTCCCCACTGAGCAGAGAGCCCAAATGTAGGATTTAATCCTGGGACTCCAGGATCATGACCTGAGCCGAAGACAGTCGCTTAACCAACTGAGCCACCCAGGCGCCCCTTATGTTCCTTGGTTCTTTTTTTTTTTTTTTTAAAGATTTTATTTATTTATTTGACAGAGAGAGATCACAGTAGACAGAGAGCCAGGCAGAGAGAGAGAGAGAGAGGGAAGCAGGCTCCCTGCTGAGCAGAGAGCCCGATGCGGGACTCGATCCCAGGACCCTGAGATCATGACCTGAGCCGAAGGCAGCGGCTTAACCCACTGAGCCACCCAGGTGCCCCTGTCCCTTGGTTCTTAATTAAAAGTCCTTTACCACCACACATGGGAGCTGGAGGGCCACACGAGGGGGACACCCATAGGCTCTGGTTCAGAGAGCAGTGAAGTAACAGTGCGAAGCCAAACACCCTTCAGGATAGAGCATGTCCAACCCAACAGGGATCACATGTCCCAGACACCTCACAACAGACCCGACTTCAAGCATGACTCCCCAGCTGTTGCTTCCTCCACTCCACCTTCTGGGTCTTCAAACCTCATTCCTCTTATTGCCTCTCGAACCAACAAGAGACAAAGATCTTTGATTCATTCATTCACTATTTATTGAGCACTTCCTGTGGGCCAGGCACAGTGCTGGGCACTTGGTGGTGACCAAGACACTGCCCTCGCCCTCACCGAGTCATTTATCCAGTGGTGGAGGCAGACATTTCATGGAGGACAGTGCCGATTCATCACAGTTATGAGGGCGCCTGGGTGGCTCCTCGTTAAGCATCTGCCTTCAGCTCAGGTCATGAACCCAGGGTGCTGGGATGGAGCCCTGCATTGGGCTTCCTGCTCAGTGGGGAGCCTGCTTCTCCCTCTCCCACTACCCTTACTTGTGCTCCCTCACTCGCTGTCAAATAAATAAATATTAAAGAAAATCTACAATTACAGTGAATGCCACAGAGGACAAAGCAGATCAAATGGAGCAGAGTTTGCCCATCACGGGAATATCTCACCAGACCGACCGCAGACCACATCCTCACAGGACTTGGACTTGGTCAAGGGGCCCGTCTCACGAAGGCTGGGCAGAGAGAAGTGGGTGTAGGGGTGCAGTGGGAGGGGGAGCAAGGAAGAGAACTGTGTTTGATGTGAGTAGGTAAAGTTTACCTTCTGGGTCCCAAGAAGGTTGGCTGGGAGGGGGTTGCTCCCGCAGAGCTGTCCCCAACTCGGTCGTCCACCAGGGGGTGCTCAAACTGAGGGCAGGGAGAAGACCAGGAGGGCGGAGAGAGGAAAGCTCACATAGTCGAGGAGCACCTGTGAGAAGAGGGAGCCAGATTCTCTGGTCTTGGGATGGATGTTCCGCTCAGGCCCCGAGGCTGTTGCCCAGCCCCAGCCCCAGCCCCCCAGAAGGGGAAGAGGTGCTGGGGAAGATGACCCAGGACCCTGAGACCACTGACGTTGGCCCCAGGTGTGGTGAGCTGGTCCCTTGAGGGACTGAGCAGAGCCTGGTTGGAGTGAGGGATGAGGTTGGGGATGGGGGTGGGAGGGGGTGGGAGGGGGTGGGAGGGAGGTGGGGGTGGGGCGGGTTGGGGTGGTGGGCAGGCCCAGAACTCAGTGGAAAAGTTGGGAAGGCAGACACCTGCTCCTGCCCTGGAGATCTGCTTGGCTCACTGCCCTGTGCAGTGAGATATTGCCCACATAGGGCCTCCCCAGACAGACCTTCCCTGACAGCCTGTCTAAAAGAGCTCTCCCGATCCTTCTTCACAGTCTTACTCAGCGGGATTTTCTTCCCAGGGCTTAACGCTGCCTGACATGACATTTGCTCAAATCATCTGAAATGGTCAAATAGCAGCAATTTCGTGTGGCTCAGCCTAAGGCTACGTATTTGTTCACTGGTTTTCCATCTGCCTCCACAGTTAGAATGTCAGCTCCACGCGGGGGTGCCGTGGGGGGCATCTTTATCTGTTACATTTCAGTCACATCCCTGGCACCTGGGTCAGTCCAGGGCACTCAGTAAACCCTCAGTAAACACCAAGTGGGTCACATTCACATTGACTGAATGAGTCTGTGGGCTGGGGTAAAGAGAGACTGGGGCGAGGGGGCAAACCCCGAAACAGACTTTTGACTACAGAGGACACACGGATGATGACCAGAGGGGAGGGGGTGGGGGATGGGTGAAAGAGGTGATGGGGATTCAGGAGGGCCCGTGTGTCATGATGAGTACCAGGTGGTGTGTGGAGTGATGAGTCACACTATTGCACACCTGCAACTAATATTATAATCTATGTTAACTAAGTGGAAGTTAAATGAAAACTTCAAGAAATTTTTAAAAGCTTGATAACAGAATTGGATGTGAGTGGGAGCTGCCCAGGAAGCAGCTTCTGGGGCAGGACTGGGAGCAAGGGGCGGGGGGGTGCTGGGGCAGAGCGGTGGGGGTGTCTGGCGCTGGGAGGCAAAGCTGGACAACACTGGAGGGGAGGGGAAGAACATCTGGACAGCATCTCCCATGTGCCAGCCACTGAATTACATGCCTCTCCTGCCATCTCGCTCAGTCCTCGTGATGCCCCATGAGGTGGGTATTATTGCCACTCCTGGTTTACAGACGAGGAAACTGAGGCTCAGGCAGGCTAACTCGCCCAGGGCTAGCTAAGTCAACAAGGCACACGTGCGGCTTTCTCTCTGCATTTCCCTACCTCCTCTTCCCCCGCCCCTCCCCACCTCCTCTTGATTTTGATGGTTTTGTGGAGTTTTGAAAGCCCCTTAGGAGCTGGAGCCCGAGTTCTTGGGGGCTCCCTTGCTGTTTTGTCCCGGCAGGACCCCAGACCCATCACAGTTTCTCATTTTGTAGAGGTCTCCTGGCCAGTTGTGGTGAGGATTTGAGTGGCTGGCCCTGTATTTGGGACAGAGAGGCCTGTGGTGTTTGAGGCGTGGCTGGATTCCTGAGGCAAGATGGAGTCCAGGTGGCCAGGATGCAGGACATGGGCAGCAGCCTCATTGTCCTGTGAGGCTTTTATCTCTGTTGTAAGAAACGAGTCATCAATCCCCCCAAAAACCATGCCCTTGCCCCCCACCTGTGGCATCACTAGGGGGACAGCAGTACAACAGCCTCTTCTCAGGGGCTGGCTGGGTGTTGGGCTGTCTACTTGGTAGTTGAATGCACAGCCTCTGGAAGACCACATCCACCAGCTTCTTGGTCATGTGTGACTTTGGGCCAATTACTTAACACCTCTGGGCCTCAGTCTCTCCATCTGGACAGAGCAGAGCAGCCCTGACATGCGGGAGATGCCTGGTCCCATCAGCCAAGCCTTGCTGGTGCTCACAGCAGGCCTGGCACAGCTCCCTTCTGCTGGACTCCTCTAAGCACAGACAAGGCCATCTGTGACTGTGCTGGGTCAAGACAAAAACAAGACCGCTCCATAATCACGCCTGAAAACAGACAAAACAGGAATACCGTCCAGACCACAGAAATGACCAAACATGCCTTGTGTAGCTAATCTGAGGAAAGGCTGCTTCTCCACCAATTACAGCTCTTGCCTCTTTCCGGTTGGCTGTCCTTCTAGGTAAGATGTATGATCCCCAACCATAGAATCACCTCTACTTCCCGACAGCATCTCATCCAGATCAGCCTTGCTCGGGATGATATACTCCCAGGACTCTTCAGATATAATTGTCATGCTATCACTCTCACTTCACAATGGGGACACGAGACCTCTATAGAGAGGGGCAGCAGCTTTGCCCTGGGGCCACACAGCTGGGAGTGCAGAATCAGGGTGGCAGCTCGTGTCCCCTTCCAAAGTGGGTTTCCTAACCTCCTTGATTCAGCCTTGATAGGGCAGAAACCAACATGACAATTTGAGCCATTATCTGGGAGAAGTGCAGAGGAGTCTGGAGCTGAAAGAGAAGAAGAGCCTGGGGCCTCAGTGACCCACTGTGCTTCCTCTCCCAGGTGTGAGTAGCCAGGCAGCCTCAGCTCCTCCAAGGTATTTTTCTCCCAAGGCCAAGGCCACCTGGCTACTGAGTAAACACGGGTCAGCTGAGGCCCGAGGGAGCAGGGGTGGGGGTGGGGGTGGGGGGGCAGTGTCATCGGACTGAGGCCTGAGTCACTTCCTGACCATTGCTTAAGAAGCATGCAGAGCCACAGCCCGAGTGACCAGCTCGTGCCTTCGCGGGATTATATCCACTTGGGCAGGACCATTTCCCTGGTACCCCCACCTTTCTGGGTTCACCTCTGCCACACTCAGCTCTGTCCTTGTCCCTGGGGACTGTGATCCTCATCGCAGAAGGAAGCCCTGAGTCTCCTGGACAATTCTGTCTTGCCTGCGCCCAGGGCCTGAACTCCAGCCCCCAGAACCCCACCCCAGCTTCAGAATCAGGATGCCCTCTCCTGGCACGACCAACCTCAAAGGTCCCAAACTCCTGGAAACCCCTCCCCTGCCCCCCGCCCCAGGCTCATAGCCTCTTCCCTCTTCCTCCTGCAGTGTCTCAAGGCTAGAGGCAGGGGAGGGGCAGGGAAGAGGGTGGAGAATATTCCAGATAACCTCGTGTAGGATGTGCAGAGGGAGACCCAGTTTGATCAGTAGACATGTCCTCATGATGTGAGTGAGGGGAGCAGTGTAAAATGCAGACCATTGACTTTAAGAAGCAAGGCCTTTCAACTCAGAGACACTGCACAGACTTGGAGCCGAGAACATAGCCTCTAAAACCAGGGTCCGCTCACTTCTTCAACCCAGCTCTGCCCCTTAGCCACTGTGCAACCTTCAGCAAGTTACTTAACCTCTCTGTTCCTCAGGTTCCTCATCCTGGGCATAATCATAACACTGACTCAGAGACCTCTCACCAGGACTAAGGGAGTTGTATATGTAAAACCCTCATAATAATGACTGGCCCATCGCATGCACAAGTGTTCCGGAAAGGTTTCTTTTCACTTCGAATGGGCTGATTCTTCCATTCATTCTCAATACAGCTTTTGATATCCTACTGTGTGCCAGATACAAATAAGGCAGATTCTCTGAAAGATACACCTGTTGGGCATTACTGTGGGATCACCCTGCCGCCCTCACCCTGTGGTGGTCTTCCAGACTGTGGGGTGGGGTGGGGTGGGGGGGAAATGGGGCCCAGGGTTTGGGGCCTGCAGACTCCCTAGTGAGGTCCCCCCTTGGTGTAGGCCGCAAGCAAGTTCCTTTCCTTCTTCAAGACACCCTCTCTCCCTTTGATTAAGTGAAGCCAGTGGTCCCTGCCCCTTCCACAACCCCTTCCCCAAGCCAGTGAAGGGTCAGATAAGTCAGACCAGGCATGTGGACCCCTTATGGCCATTCTCTGTCCCAGCCCCCTTCTGGGAGGCCTCCGTGATTTAATTTGAGCACAGAATCTCTCCTGGGCTGCACCAGCCGCCAGACACAGGTGGCAGAAGGCCCTGGCTTGTCATTGCCCTCATGCGGCTTCAGGAAGCCAGCAAAAAACCGTGCAAAACTGGTAATCTGAGCCTGGACTGGATAGTTGGTGTGATAGAATCCCTTCTGGTAATTTTAGATGTAAAAATATTGTGGTTATGTTTTAAAAGTAGTCCCTTATCTTTAAGCGATGAAAAAATATTGGATGAAATTACATGATGCCTGGTGTTGCATCAAAATTGGCTAAGGGTTACTATAATCGTTGAAGCTGAGGGACTGGGGTCACGCAGATTCCCTAGAACCTCACTATCACAATGTGGTCCAGAGAGCCCCTGAGCCCGGGAGCCGGCACCTTCAGTGGTGAGCAGCATCGGGCTGTTTTGTCTACTTCGGTACTTTTGAAACTTTCCGTAAGCAAAACGTTGTGGGGTTTCCTTTTGTTTTTCCAGTATTGTCTCCATTAGCCGCACCACGATCCTCCACGCAGATCTTCCCATCGAGTCCGGGGCCAGAAGGACCGGAGCGGCCCTGTCTTCCCACCCTCACCACCCCTACCCCCGCCACGCACCCCCGCGGGAGCCCCCGGCTCTACCCCGCCGCCGGCGACGCCCGCAGCAACCCCTCCTACGGGGCAGCGCACCTGTGACTCCGGTCCCGGGCCCCACACCGCCGGGGCTGTCGGGGCAGGTCCGGGCGTGGCCGCACTCGGCGCATCTGGGCGAGCGGGCAGGTGGGACGCGCCGCAGGCCCGAGACCCCGCCCTCGCGCGGGGGAGGAGCGGGCGGCGGGGCGGGCGGGACCGGCGGGCGGGGGGCCGGGTGCTGGGAGCCCGGCGGGCCACGAACGCAGGCGCCGTGCTGGGGCCGCCGAGACTGGGGGCCCGGGATGAGCTTCACGCGGAAAAAGGGCTTCTACAGGCAGGACGTCAACAAGACTGCCTGGGAGTTGCCCAAGACCTACGTGTCCCCGACGCACGTAGGCAGCGGGGCGTATGGCGCCGTGTGGTGAGACCCCCGGGACAGCGCGCCGCTGGGGGGCGCCGGGGGACGCGCGGGGCGTCGGGCGGGACCTAGGGCGGGCGCGCGGGCACCGGGGCGCAGATGGAGCCTCCCGACTACCCGGGCCCGGCCAGTGCACCTCTTCCCGGGCTCGCCTCGGGGTTGGGGGGGGGATCCCCGTCTCCTGCGGGGCGCTCGGGGCTGCGTCCCCACTACCTTGAGCGAAGACCCCAAAGCCCCGAGTCCCGCCGGCTCGGAAGACTCTGGTGGAGGCTTTTCTGGGCTGAGCGCTTGGAGCTGGGAGGCCGCGACAGGGCAGCGGAGTGGCAGGCAGAAGCCTCGGGCTGTGGCAGAGGCTGACCTGCGGCCACCGCGGGCGCCACTTCACTGTCCTCACCGGCTTTGTGGGGTCTCTGTGGCTTGAGTTAGGACTGGGTCTGGTTCCCCAGGACTTGAACCTTACAAGGGACCCCAGAGTTCATCCAGGCAAATCCCCGTTGTTACAAGCGGGTACCCTGAGGCCCAAAGAGGAGGAAGTATGACTTGCCAAGGTACACAGTGCCGGGCTCTGGATCTTGTTGGCCTGAACTTGGGTCTGACCCCGTGAAGAACTGCCCCCCTTTGCCCCCCCACCCCACCTCCCCCTCCCATCCCTCCCTGCGTTTGAAGCTGCTCCCTTACCTCCCAGGTGGTGGGTTCCCTTCCTCCCAGCCCAGCCCGCTGGCCAGGAGGGATTTTGGTGAGGATGGCCTGGGCTCCCCCAGAGTGGCCTGGGAGATAGCACTTGGGATGTGGCCTGGGGGCTGCTGGGGCGGCAAGAAAGCCACAGCCTGCCGACCTGTATATGCCCTCCAGCTCTGCCATCGACAAGCGGTCAGGGGAGAAGGTGGCCATCAAGAAGCTGAGCCGGCCCTTCCAGTCCGAGATCTTTGCCAAGCGGGCCTACCGAGAGCTGCGGCTGCTGAAGCACATGCAGCATGAGAATGTAGGCTGGGCTGGGGGGCTCTGGGGGCCACTCTGGAGCAGGTGGGTGGGCGGGGGAGGGGCCCCATAAGGCTTCTGACTAGCTTCCCCCTCCCACCCCCCATGTGTGGGAGAGATGGCCTAAGAGGGTACAGAGAGCTCAGGACAGGGCCAGGGGAAGGGGAATCACCTCTTGCCCCTCCCGCCCTTTTCCTCACCTCATTAAAATGAGGAGCCAGGACCTACCCTGCCCAGAAAGGGTGCAAAGGATGGTTTTTTGGGTAGTGGAGCAAAATGAACTTTGGGAGGGGCAAACTTACTGTTTCCTCTCTGTTACGAAGAAGTGGGCACGGAGGTACTTGTGATTTTTTCTCGATCTTGGAGCTAGGACGCCCAGCATCCTGGCTGATGTAGCTTCTGCACGTGGCCCGAATAATAAGAACAATAATTCTAGGTACTTGGGCACTTTCTCTGTGCCAAGTGCTGTCCTCAGAGCTTTGCGGAAACAAACGTGTTACTCCTCACATCATAGGAGTCGAGTACTATTATTCCCAAGGACAGAAGGGGAAACCAAGGCACATAAAGACTAATAGGTTATATAGTTAGTGACCCAGCTGGGAATTTGAACCCAGGCAGCGTGGCCCCATTCCTCAGTGCATAACCATTAGAATATCCCGTCTGATAGAAACAGCTGGGAAGACTAGCCACCCAGCGCTGGGCTTAACAACCAGTCTTTGCTCTGGGATACCTAGATTGGTAAAATAATGATTTCAAAATATTGTGCACAAATCTTAAGCCCCATTCCTCTTCAGCAGACGCCTCCCCAGGGCGATGTTTCCCCTGTCTCTGAACCAGCCCTTTGGCAGGCAAGGATGGATATGGTGGGAGACCCAAGGTCAAGGGCAGGGAGCCTGCTGGCTGGAAGGCCCCTTCCCTGTTCCCTCCTTGATTCCCTTCCCCACTTATGGTTGCCTACTCGAGTTGAGAGTGAGTTTGCATGCATGCCCTGAATCCCAGACTTGGGGGGCAATCACTGTGTCCTGCAAGCTCGCTCTCAGTTAAGGGGCTTTCTCTTCTGCCTCTGCCCTTTTAACCATTCCCGAGAAGGCGGGGGGACCTGCCTCCTGCCAGAGATGGTGTACCAGGTAATGGGGGGGGGGGGGTGTGTGGCTAGGGCCCCAAGCGAAATGGGGAGAGGGCTGTGGCGGCTGCCCAGCCTCACTGGCAACCTTTTCCCCAGGTCATCGGGCTCCTGGATGTCTTCACCTCAGCCTCCTCCCTGCGCAATTTCCATGACTTGTGAGTCGGGCTGCGCTGGGTTCCAGGGCATTTGCAGGCCTTACTTGCCACTCGGGAGCCAGCTGGGGGAGAGTCCAGATTCGCTCTTCTGCGCAGTAGGCTTCCTGTGCTGGGCTGTCCACCCCTCACCCCTGTGTAATTCCCTCTATAGTTTCTTGGTGGGGATTGGTGGGGGAGGGCTGGCAGGAAGAGGTGGGAGGGGCTCTGTGGGGTGCTTGCCTGCCAAGAGATGTCTGCTCCTCTGCTTCTCTTATTACGCACTTTAATACCACCAAGACCTCATTGGCAGTCCTCACAGGGTCGGCACCAACTTACTTCACCATTCCGTAGGGGCCCAGGTGTGGGTCTGGACTTTGGGTGTCTTCCTAGCAGGAATCCTTGGCCGCTTCTGGCTGATGGGGTGTTTGGCAGTCACACAGAACCAGAAAATTTAGTTGTTCAATGCACTGCTTTGCTACTGCCTGGTCTAAATTTTAGACCGTGCCTGGTCTAAAATGTACGAACCTTTGGGAGGATGGACTTTTTTTTTTCTCAACCTCTATTTCAGATGCAGCTGAAGGTCCCTTTGTTAGGATGCAGCGATTCTGAAGAGGGTTTTTTTTTTTTTTCCTATAAAGCCAGCTTCTGGGCTTAGCATTGGGCATTTAAAGTGGACCAGTTTCCCCTGCCCCTGGCAGGGTGGGGGTATAGTTCCTACAGGAAGACTCACAGAGATGTAGTGGGTGCTCTAAGTATGGTCGGGTGCAGGGGACTGCATGCTGCCTTGGGGCTTCACAGAGGAGGAAAGGCTCAAACTCAGCCCCGAAGGATGAGTAGAGGTTTGCCTGAGGTGGAGGGTGCAGAAGGCATCCCAGGTAGGAGGAACTAAGTGGACAAAGGAACGACCACGTTGCCTGGAACTGGACTGTTAGGGGAATATGGGTAAGTTCAGTTTGACTGGTGAAGGCCAATGGCTGGTTTGGTCAAGGGAAGAGTCCAGACTTGATCCCATAGGCAGCCTCAAGTCCACAGAGGATTTGAACATAGCGTGAATAGTCAGATCAGATTTGGGGGTGCACTTTAGGAGGGGGCAGGGAAACAGGGAGCAGCTCTAGAAGCAGAGAACGCCTGGAGAAGGGCATTCCAGACCTGGATCTAACTAAGGCGGAGGTGATGGGAGGCTGAGAGCGGACCTGAGAACCGTCAGGAGACAGGACTGTCGAAGGGTCGTATCTGTTGGGAGAGGGAGTGGCCCGGAGAGGGGCTGTAAATCAGGATGCCAGGCTCCTGCTTGGAATACAAGGGGAAGGAAGAACAGATCTTGGGAGAAAGATGATGAGCTCTGTTTTGGACACAACTTTTGAGGAGCCTGTAAACGTTAGGGTGTTTAATCAGCAGTTGCAAATAAATCTGGAAACTCCGGGAGCTCTGGGCTCAGCTAAAACATGATGCAATACTGTTGATGAAGGGATCAACAGAGAAATCTTGAGGGAGAGTCAGACTTTGCAAGAGGTCCGACAGGAAGAAAGGGAGAAAGGGAGCCGTGGGAGTGCCTGCTGGGCAGCCCTTGGTCCAGCAGTTTCCAAGGGGTGGGAACAGATGTCAGGTTGTCAGGGGATTGGAAGTTAAGGCAGAGAGTCGAGAGGTTGAACCACTCTTTCTAGAAGTTTGGTTGGGGAGGCAAAGAGGGAGAAGGGGTGGCTCTTTGAAGAATCAAGTCAAGAGGTGGTGATACAAGCATGGGAAGACTTCAGCAAGTTTGTCAGCCAACGGGAGAGAACCTGGGTCCATGCGGAGGTGAAGGACAGCAGTGGGGAGGGGACCGTGCATGGAGCAGGACCCCCGTGAGGAAGAGGGGATGGTCAGGTAGCAGAAAGCTTCAGAAAATCACAGGCTTGGGGTGCCTTCGGCTCAGGTCATGATCCCAGGGTCCTGGGATCGAACCCCAAATCATCAGGCTCCCTGCTCCATGGGGAGCCTACTTCTCCCTCTCCTCTGCCCCTCCGCCCAGCTTGTGCTCTCTCTCATGTGTAAGCTCTCAGTCTCTCTCTCTCTCTCAAATAAATCTTAAAAAAAAAAAAAATCATAGGCTCAAAGAGATGGCCTCTACCACATCCTTTTTTTTTTTTTTTTTTCTTTTGGTAAATATTCCTTTTTAAACCCATCATCTTTTGTTCTGGACTTTGCCGTTACTACCTTGAGCAACAGCCATATTTTGCTGACCTTGACCTGTTTTGCAATCCCATCAGAGGGTGCTGTGGCTCAGCTACTCCTTCTTCCTTCTTCTGCCCTCCTGGAGGCTGTGGGATTACTTCCTTCTTGGAAGGGCAGACGTTCCTGGTGGTTTATGGAGCTCTCCTAGCCGGGCATAACCCTCTGCGGGAGAAAATATTTGGACAGAAGCAGAAGGAAATGCTGGCAGGTGCTCCTAAGTCACGGCTGTGGCTTCCTGAGGTCAGGGGGTGCAGCAGAGGAGGGCAAGGAGAGGGTGCCTTTGAAGAGAGGGAGCACAGCCCCATTTGGGTTTTCCTGAGCATGCTCCCGCTAAAATGCTGATCCTGAACTCTGCCAGTGGGGGTCCACTGTGCCCGGCTGAGAGCCAGAAGCCAGGAAGCCCGTGTGAGGGGTCTGGCTGGCTGCGGTGGGGCCAGGGTTGGCAAGAAGCTCTCACGCTTTGCAGCTACCTGGTGATGCCCTTCATGCAGACAGACCTGCAGAAGATCATGGGGATGGAGTTCAGTGAGGACAAGATCCAGTACCTGGTGTATCAAATGCTCAAGGGTCTCAAGGTGTGTGTGTGTGTGGCGAGAAGGAGGGGGCTGAAAGGGAGGGGAAGGGCCGGGGAGGGAGGGGGGCGTTGGTGTTGAGACCTGAGGTTTGGGGAATGCCCGGCCGTCAGGGCTGGATGAGCACAGTGGGACAGGGCCAGGGAGGTTTGGAGCTAGCCTGAAGCGCCCGGGATGGAAGCCAGGCGCTGGCTCCACCCTTCTCTCTCTCTCTCTTTCACACAGTATATCCACTCAGCTGGGGTCGTGCACAGGGTGAGTGCTTTCTCTGCGGTGGTCCTCAGAGGGCTCTTCAGCCCGGAGAGATTCTCCACAGCTGGGAAGGAGGAAAGGAGTGGGGAGGCAAAAGTCCTCTAGACCTGAAATGTGGATTTTGCAGACCCGGCCTTGGCCCAGGAAGGCCTACTCAGAAGAATGCTGTGTTCTGGGGAACTTTCTGGATGCTGCAGACAAAGCGAGCCTTGAGCTGGGGGTCTTAGGCTCTGGGAATCAAGAGTATCTTAGAGCTGGCTGGGCCCGAGAGGACACCTAGGCCAGCCCCCTACTTTACACTTGAGGAGACGGACACCCAGAGAGAGGAAGGGAGACCAGCTCTCGTCTCTGCCTCTCAGCCCAGCGCTCTCTCTCTCCTCTCGTCTAGGACCTGAAGCCGGGCAACCTGGCCGTGAACGAGGATTGCGAGCTGAAGGTGAGCTGGTGGGTGCAGGGGCAGCCTGGTGTTGGGGTGGGAGCCTCCTGTGTGCGGCAACTCTTTCTCCCTGTGTCCCCTGAGCCGTAGATCTTGGATTTCGGGCTGGCCCGGCATGCGGACGCCGAGATGACAGGCTACGTGGTGACCCGCTGGTACCGGGCCCCTGAGGTGATCCTCAGCTGGATGCACTACAATCAGACTGGTCAGTGGCCCACTGCCCAGGGAGGGGCCGGGGGGCTTCTCTGGTGGCCCCTCCAGCACCGTTCTGGCTACTCTGGGTGGACTGACCCCCGGCTCAGCTGGTTCTGGTGACGCGTCCTCTCCTCCCTCTGCAGTGGACATCTGGTCTGTGGGCTGTATCATGGCGGAGATGCTGACGGGGAAAACTCTGTTCAAGGGGAAAGATTGTATCCTTTGCTGGAAAAGCTAAACTCCACCCAGGGATTCACTCCTTCAACAGACACTTGATTAAATCTCTCTCTCTCTTTTTTTTTTTTTTTGGTTAATGCGAAAGTGATTCATGCTCCCTGTAGAATGGTTTGTTGGTTTGGTTTTTGGAGCCCAACACGGGGCTTGAACCCACAACCCTAAACTCAAGACCTGGGCTGAGATCAACGGTTGGCCACTCTGTGGACTGACCCTAGAACAGTTTTAAAATGCAGATGAGGGAATTTCTGGAAAGCAGCCACCTGCTGTTCTACCACCGTGTAGGAAAGACTTCACGTGTTGGCATTGCGCGCTCTAACTGAGCGGCCCTGTGCGCCGTGCGGGTGTTGAGAACATGTGGGTCGGCAGCACCGAACTCAGTGTGAGGGTGGGGGACTGTGACCGAGAGACTGATGTGATGGCGGCTGACTGGCTGGGATGGGAGCCTGGAAGGCGGCGCCTCCAGGAGCATCTGTGGGGAAGGACCCTTAACCCAGCCTGGAGGATGGGAAGCCTCCCGGAGCCCTGCACCTTCTCCTGAAAGCACCCTGGGTGCCTGGGGGTGGGGGTGGGGAGTGATGGAAGGGCAGTGGGAAGGACAGCCTGAGATCCACCAGCAGAGAGTGAGGCTGAGCCTTAACTTGCTGTCAAGACCTGGATCAGCTGTCCCAGATCCTAAAAGTGACCGGGGTGCCGGGGGCAGAGTTTGTGCAGAAGCTGAATGACAAAGCAGTGAGTGGCAGATGGGTCTAAGTTGGCCTAGGCTTCTGCACTTGGCCAACTGGGGGTCACGTGGGCTCTAGGCCATTGGCAAGGAGGCCTCACTGGCCCCCTCCTGGCAGGTGCTCTTGCCTTCCTCCCACTTTGGACTTTGCCCTGAGCCTTCGGCCCAGCTCTGGGCTTCTCTGGAGTCCCTGCCCTTTACCCCAAGGCCTAACCCCTGAGAGGCTGACCTTGGGAGATTACTCACTGCTCCTCTGTCTTCCAGGCCAAATCCTACATCCAGGCCCTGCCACAGAGCCCCAAGAAGGATTTCTCTCAGCTCTTCCCGCGTGCCAGCCCCCAGGGTGAGTGCTGGGGCCTGGCTGTGATGGGGGGCAGTTGCAGCCTGGCCCAGCCGCTGGGCTCTCCCAGGCCTGGGGCGTGAGCTTCCTGCTCTGTCGCCGCAGCCATAGACCTGCTGGAGAAGATTCTGGAGCTGGATGTGGACAAGCGCCTGACGGCCTCGCAGGCCCTTGCCCACCCCTTCTTTGAGCCCTTCCGAGACCCCGAGGAGGAGACAGAGGCCCCACAGCCATTTGATGATTCCTTAGAACATGAGAAACTCACGGTGGATGAATGGAAGCGTAAGAGCAGGGGACCTTGGGGGTTCTGGTCTGTCTCTTCTTTGCCCCCCTCTGTCTCCAGACCTGGCCTCAGCTGGCCCGCCGCCCTCCTGGATCCCTGCTGCCACCCCTTCTCTGAGCAGATACTGTCTCCTGTGCGCACTGCTTGCTCCCTGAGCTGATCTCTGCTCCGCATTTCATCGGGGGAGAGGGGCTTTCTCTCACCCTTGGCCTCCCGAACACGCCTTGAGCCAGCCTGTGTGTTTCGCAGAGCACATCTACAAGGAGATCGTGAACTTCAGTCCTATTGCCCGGAGGGACTCACGACGCCGCAGCGGCATGAAGCTGCAGTGACCTGTCTAGCCGGACCCCTGGCTGAGCCCAGGGACTACCCGTGGCACCACCTGCCAGGGATCCTGCCACTAGGACTGATGCCTGCTGGTCCCTAGGACATGTCCGGCCCTTCTGGGATTATCCTCTTCTGGGGTGGAGGAGAGAGGGGCCTGGTCCTTCTGTAAGAAACAGACCTTACAGAATTCAGTAGCTGCAGAATTCAGAGATGTTGGTTGGGAGAAAATAGCTCTGATCACAACCAGCCACATTAAATCGTCCATCTGGAGACTCGCCCACGTGTGGGGTCCTTCCTTGGGGCTGGGGGGCGGGCCAAGCAGGGGCAGGGGGCTGTGTGCTGATGGCGTATTGGTTTGCTGAGGCTGCTGGGACAAATCACCACAAACTAGACTTGAACAACAGAATCATTCTCCCACAGTTCTGAAGGCCGGAAGTCTGAAATCAAGGTGTTGGCAGGGCCATGTTTCCTCTGAAGGTTCTAGAGCAGAATCCTTCCTTGCTTCTTTTCAGCTTCTGGGGGCTGCTGGCCTCTGTGGTGTGCCTTGTCGCCACATCCCTCTAGTCTCTGCCTCACAGGGCCCCTTGCCCTCCATGGAGCTCTGTCTGTCCCGTCTGTCCTTATAGGAACACCTATAAGATGTTTAACACCTATAAGAGATTTAACCGAGGGCTCGCCTTCCTCCAGCAGGACCTCATCTCCGTCCTTACTTATTATTTCCACGAAGACCCCGTTTTCAAATGAGGCGACATTCTGAGGTTCCTGGCCGACACAGATTTTGGGAGGACACCATTTAAGCCCGTACAGATGGCCACGAGGGAGGGGCCCCTTTCCTGGGTCCTGGGCTCTGTCGCAGAGCCAAACGTGTCTGGCTGCTAAATTAAGGGAGTTGCAGAGAGCTGCAGCTGGTGAGCGGTGGCACGCAGGTTATTTTGGGTGAGTGATAAGCAATCAAGATACGAAACAATAGCGGGCTTGTGGGCTGGGAGCTGCAGAAGGCAGAAACGGGCTTTTTCCAGACTTTATGGAAAAACAGTTCTACTCCCGCCTCCTCAGGAATGGTGCATCTCTCCTGAGCTTTAACCTGACAATGGCCAGGATTTTTCTGTTTGCATATGAAAAGCTTTTGTAGAACCAGCTCCCAGGTACCTGTAGTTCTGGCCCTGGGTGCCAGGGGCCTGGTTAAAATTCAGCTTCCTGGGCGCTACACTAGAGATTCTGACTTGGCAGAGTATGGGACCGAGGCTGGAGAACATCTGAATGAAGACCCCCCTCCCCCAAGCCCAGGGATTCTGATGTCTATCAGACCATATTTAGGAAGACATTTAGTTGTTGTCCGTCCCATTTGTCAAGAGGCCTAAATTAGCAGCGGACAGTGGGAGTCTGGGGCTCACATGGGCTTCACACTCATTTTACAGATGGTAAAACTGAGGCCCGCACAGCACTTTTAGGACAGTGAGACTGTTCTGTATGAAACTGTCATGGTGGACACGTGATGTACACGTTAGTGACAACCAGTGGACCCCTCCACCACAGAGAGAACTCCCAAGTAAACTGCTGCCCTTAGTAACAACATATCCGTATTGGTTCAGCTCTTGTAACAAATGTCCCACACTGATGCATGTTGTGAATAATGGGGGAACTATGAGGCACGGGGTACTAGCCGTGTTGGGAGGGAGTATATGGAACTTTCTGTATTTTGACACAGTGTTCTGCAAACCTAAAATTGCTCTAAATAATAATAATGTCTATTAAAAAAAAAAAAAAAAAGAGCTTGAGGCTCCAGGAGGATGGGGTCACTTACCCACAGCTGGAAAGTGGTTGTAGGCAGGATTTGAAGCCAGCAGCCTTGACCACTGTGATCTTAACCCATGCTTGGATTCAATGGTGGCCCAGCCTTCTGTACCCTCTGGCCTGCCTCTCTGAGCTCCTTCACTCCCTGTCTGTAGAATCTGCTTCGTCTCCCACAGAGTGACCCTGCTGTCAAGGAGGGAGGGGCTGGCCATGTCCTGCCATAGCCCTGTCCTCCCGAGGTTACTAAACTGCCCCAAGGTTACTAAACTGCCCCAAGTCCCAAGCCAGGATCCCTCAGTTAAATCCTTTAGCCTCCTTAGACACCACACTGGTCCCAAGAACAAATTCCATTCTTGTTGGCCTGGCACTCAAAACCCCTTGCCTCCTCTCTAACGTCATACAATCCCACTGCCTCCCATGTTCCTTATCCCAGCGAAGATAGCCAGAATGCCAGTCCTGGAACACACCATGAGGCTCACCCTGAACGTGAATAGGTGAAAGGTTCTGACAAGTCCCGCAGCAAAGAGATCTGCTCAACATTGTTTAATCCAGAACTCCCCAAATGTACCTATCTCTAGGACCCCATGTGCTCCTGAGAGCCATCACACACCAAACCCTCTTTGCTCAGTGCAGCCCAGTGCAGCCCAGTGCACAGGTCCCAGTATTCTCCAGGTGGGCCTGGAGCTTCCTTCAGAGCATCTGCCTGGGAGGCCTTTCATTCCCCTCCTCCCAGGAAAATCCTCCCTATCCCTCAAGGCTTTGCCGCTGGCTGCCATCCAGGAAGTAGTTCTCCACAATCCTCCCTCGAGAATGGGTATTTCCCCCCTTCTGCCCCAAGCTCCTGTGGACAGCATTTTCTTTGTGTGTGGTTCTGCCTCCCATCCCCACTGCACACTGCAAGCCTGTAACAAATATCTATGAATGAATGAATGAATGCATGAATAAATGTATGATGTCCCGGGGTCCTGTCAATCATTTCTCTGCCCTGACCAGACCGCACGCATGCTATCACGGGTAGCGAAGAACATAGCAGGAAGCAGAAGTGAGTAGTCCTAGCCTGTCTCTTCGAGGGGCTCCCCTGAAAATTTCTAGGGTTTCAGACTCCCAGGTCTTTCCCTCATCATCCCTCAGTGTCCCTCCAGTCCATCCCCCATCCCAGAATTAACCTTTTACGTTACTTCCTTACAATGATCTCAAACCTGGGAGGGTTCCCTGTAGGGAGTCTGAGTTGCTGAGCAGTGGCAAGGAGTTCCTGCGTTCAGGTCTCCCCCTACGGGCACATGGCCAGAGTCACAGGAAGTGAGTCCAACTCTAGGCTTACTCGGGGATCTGGGCTCAGTTACTCTCGGAGTTGGCCTGCAGGACCTCTGACAAGTTTTGGGTCCCCTGCTCCCGATGAGGGACAAGGGTGGGATCCGCCCTGTGGCAGGTAGGGAAGCTTAGAAGGTCCTGACAGAGATCAGGAAGCTAAATTCAGGGACAGGGGACAGTTGAGTAAGAGAATCTCTGTCCTGGATTTCCTCCTTCGAGTCCTTGTACAATAATGCTGCTCTTCTCCTAAGACCATGGGGGCCTCAGCTGGGGCCTGGCCGCTGTGTCCCCCACGGAAGGGCTTGCCTGGCGTGTTAGCTGTGGCAGCTCATGGGGGGGCAGAGATGGAGGAACCATCCTTGCAGGGAAGAGTCTGGGGTGCATCTGTGCCCCAGTGCCTGCAAGCCCAGAGGCTTGTTTGCAAGGGGGAATGGCTCAGCTTTCGTCCAGGGCCCAAAGAAGTGGCTTTTGTTCTCCACCAGGGTGTGGGAGACTTGCTTCTGAGGATGGAAGGATCTTCCCACCTCTTCTGCCCACTCTTGGCTTTTGTGTCCTTAAATTCAGTGGAAACAATTCCCTAAGAACCAGGGCTGGAATGCTTGGGGCTCTGTCTTCATCCCCCCTGAATCCTCTTGTGACTTAAGGTAGGAAGCTAATGATGTTCTCCTTTTCCACAGTGGGCAGCAGAGGCCCAACACCATTCCATCAGATTGAAGCTCTCAGGGAGATGTCCCCGGGGAGGCCTCACCCCTGCCCCCCTACCCGGAGATTTCCTGGAGAAGGGACAGTGCCTGCTGGAATTCTGATCTGGTTCCTCCCATAGGAACTGAACCTCTGCCCTTGCTCTGGGCCAGGATCCATGAGGTCACTCTGGGCAAGGGGTAGGAGGGTGGGGGAGACTCATGACCATTTTCTGTGCCCCGGATCCTGCCTCAAAACAATATTTTCGTATGCCTAAAATGAAATACACAGGATTACAAAGGAAAGCTGGTTATGTTGAAATACAGTTGTGAAAACATTTAAGTGTGTGATGTTGTAATTCATGGGTTTCTTTATGGACGCATTAAATAACAAGATCCGGCTGGGACCCTGATAAACTACAAATTTGAAATCGAAATGAGCGTATGTGGTGTTTCAAGAGAACTACAGCAACTATAAAGGGAGACGGAAAGCTCTGTGCTTCCTACCAACATCGCTACGACAACCATAGTCTTCAGCACGGAGGGCGTGGACGTGAGTGGAAGGAAAGTGATAATACCTTTCAAGCCAAGTTCATGGACTCTGAATTACCACATGTGGTCTGTGATTGGTGCACCCCAGTTAAAAGACCTTGTCTTGATACTAAAATGTGACTGTGGGTTCCCTCTGTTATTTCTTTTTCTTTCTTTCTTTCTTCCTTTCTTTCTTTCTTCTTTCTTTCTTTCTTTTTAAAAGCTTTTATTTATTTGACAGACAGAGATCTCAAGCAGGCAGAGAGGCAGGCAGAGAGAGAGGAGGAAGCAGGCTCCCCGCTGAGCAGAGAGCCCGATGTGGGGCTCGATCCCAGAACCTGGGATCATGACCTGAGCTAAAGGCAGAGGCTTTAACCCACTGAGCCACCCAGGTGCCCTAGCCCTCTGCTATTTCTTAACTGACCCCCTTCACCCTGCCACCATCCACAACCCTCCCTTGCACCCTGTCTTCCGTCTTGTATAATCACAGAGGCAGGTTGGAAACACATCACATCTGCACCTGGAAGCCTACAACACATATTAGCCCCCCATTTCCTGTGTCTCTCCCCGTCACTGTCCAGGTAGGAATGGGTCTGACTGGGGCCTTTGCTAAGGATTTGGCTGAGGCCTATTTTGTTTGTGAACTGCTTGTACTTCTCCCATTCCCACTCCCCAGCATTTCCTCTAAACTATTTTATTGACAAAGACATTGGGACCCAGAGTAGAGATTGGGCCCAGGCCTCCTACTTACCACCACAACTCCTACCAGCTCCAACCACGGCATGAGGATGTTTTGAGATCTGCAGGGCCGGCTCTGTCCCCCCAGCCACCACAGGCATAAAGAGAGCCAGGCCTAGGGACAGGTTTGTGTTAACTGGCCAAGAGAAGCAGCTACCAGAAACAAAAATTTGTTTTTATCTTTTTTTCCCCAAAGGTCTCATCTTTGGGAATATTTTGCTATGATTCTGGGAAAAGAAAATGTTGGGAGGGAAGTACATCTGAGAAGTGGTATGGCTTCTCCTGGACAGAAAGAGGCAAAGGCCTGTTAGTCCCCATAGTCTTTTGAGACTGTGACCAGCTCCCTGTCAGCACCCTGACTAAAATCAAGAGGAGGCTGCTGAATGCGCTCAGGGAGCCTTGACCCCAGACACAGGGCTCCTAATCTTGCTGGAAATTCCTGTGTTCCAAGTATGTCATGTGGCATGAGAACCACAGACCTGAAAGAGCCTGGTGGACTGGGACAGATGGCTTCTGTGACAGACACAGTTAGTTTTCTACCCTTCAGCTGCACACCTTTCTTCCTTAAAGAACCCATATTTTGTTCAGGTTGCAACTTGCACAGGAAAGTGGACCTCTCCTCCAGCCCCAGATGGTGACCCATGATTGCTCTATGCCAAGTTAGCTGATGTTCTCTTTGCTACTTACTGGTTTAGGACCCAGTTCTGACTAAGAGGACCTAGGGAAATCCTGGGAAGGAGATCCAGGTAGTTTGTTCCTGCTCTCTGCCAAAAAGATAGTTTTGTGAGCTCTGGAGCTCTGGCAGCCATTCTGTGACAATGAGGAAACAAGCCCAAGGATAACAAGTCCATTCATTGAGGATGATAAAATATAGGGATAACAAGACCTCGATTTCTTGGAGACATCAGAAAGCTGTGAAACCCCTCCAGGGACTGCCCGCCTCCAGGATTCTTCTTATGTAAAATAGCTGAAGGCACCATCACTCAAAGATTCTCCTATGTGTAAGTCACATGTTTTTAACCAATGCAGCATCTCTGTGGTTTTAGGTACAGGTTATCAGAGGCATTTTCTTTGTGTTGTGGGATCCATAAGATCCCAGAAGTTTTGTGTAGTTCTAAGGAAGAGCCCATTGAAGGCTGCAATCGAAATTTCCTCCAGCCCAATAGAATAGAAGCTCCAGCTTCATCCAGCCTCTCCTTTTTATCCTCAGAAGAAGAGCAGGACCTGTTTCTAATGCTGCCCTTTCCCTGCATGTGACACGAGTTAAGCCTTGGGTTCTGGAGGCACACTGCCTGCTGCTCTGCCACGAACCAGCCATGTAACCTTGGGCCTCAGTTTCCTCACCTGTTAAATGAAGTTAATATAAGGAAAGCATTTGGAACAGTGGTGACCCATCACTGAACATTAACTATTATTTTTAGTATTTTTTTCTACCACATCCTCCCTCTTCCTTTGCTGACCCCACCTTCCTGACATCTTCCCTTCCTCCTAAGCAGCACTTTTCTGGGCTCACAGACTCTCCTTCACATTAAATCCTCCCTCAGTAGGTCCTCAAGGGTCTAGGTCCCAGTGGTTCCTGGCTGTGGAGGTGAAAAGAGGGGCGTTGCATACAAAAAGCCCCAGGGTTAAAAGAAAGAGAACAGCATTTTAGGAAATGGCTCACTTGATGGGGAGGAGGTGGTGTTGGCAAGTTTGAAATCTGTAGGGCAGGCTGGCAAGCTGGAAATCCAGGCAGGATTTCTAGATCAATCTTGAGGCAGAATTCCTTTTTCTCTGGGAAACTTCAGTCTTTGCTCTGAAGACCGTCAACTGATTGGATGAGGCTCACCCACACCAGGGAGGCTAATCTGCTTTACTTAAAGATGACAGATTGTAACTGTTAATCACATCTAAAAATTCTTTGGGGGCGCCTGGGTGACTTAGTTGGTTAAGCCTCTGCCTTCAGCTCAGGTATGATCTCAGGGTCCTGGGATTGAGCCCCACATCAGACTTCCTGCTCAGCCGGGAATCTTCTTCTCCTTCTCCCTCTCCCTCTATATTCTCCCTCTCTTTTTCTGTCTCTCTCAAATAAATAAATAAAATCTTAAAAAAAATAAAAAGTCTTCGAAGCAGGGGCACCTGGATGGCTCAGTCAGGAGAGAGCATGGGACTCTTGATCTCGGGGCTGTGAGTTTGAGCTCCACAGTGGGTAGAGAGACTACTTAAAAAAACAAATAAATAAAAATTTAATTTAAATTAAAATTTAATTTAATTTAAAAAATATAAATTCTTCATAGCATCATCTAGACTAGTGTTTAAACAAACAACTGAGCACATAGCCTGGCCAAGTTGGGTAAGTGCATACAGGGAGCACCATAAATGTTAGTCTTTTCCACTATGGTCATGGTTGTACCAGGAGGTCCTCAAAATTGTGGGATGATGATGGCAGTACTCTTGGGGATACAAGGAACCAGAAGCTGCAGTAGGTATGTCGGTAGGTAGGTTGCGTAGATATCTTACAAAACCATGGAGCTGCACTGTGCCCATTTGACTCCTCACCCAATGGAAGGATCCAGAACCTTCAGTGCATGTAAACATTCCCCAAGAAATGGATCTTGAGGAATCCTTCACCCTCTTCTTTCTGTGGAAAGGAGGAAAGTTTTCCCACTGGTTTTCTTCATCTTTGAAGACAGTGGAGGGCTTGGAGCAATACGTCAGAAAGCATTAAATTTCTCTTCTTCAGCAACCATTTCACATTTGGTAAGAACTGCATATTCATGAGGCTACACAGCCCAGTAGGAACCAGATGACAGCTCAGTTTTCCTGGAAATCAGGAAATCAATCAAGCTGCCAAACTGAGAGGTCTGCGTTGTGAAATACTGCTAACATTCCAGAAAGTTGTTTTAAGTGAGAGTTATTTTTAAAAAGGAAATTCTTTCTCTCTCTCGCTCTTTCTCCCTCTCTCCTTTTTCTCGACTTTTATCCTCTCCCTCCCTTCCTTCCAGCATTTTTAAAGTGAGTGCTGCCCACTATTCACTACTTCTTCTAATATGTTCAGGCTAGGTATGAGTTTTTTTTTTTAATATTTTATTTATTTATTTGACAGACAGAGATCACAGATAGGCAGAGAGACAGGCATAGAGAGAAGGGGGAAGCAGGCTCCCTGCTGAGCAGAGAGCCCGACGCGGGGCTTGATCCCAGGACCCTGAGATCATGACCTGAGTGAAGGCAGAGGCTTAACCCACTGAGCCACCCAGGGACCCGGTATGAGTTTTTAAAAAGTACATGGGATGGGGGCACCTGGGTGGTCCAGTTGGTTAAGCAGCTGCCTTCAGTTCAGGTCATGATCCTAGGGTCCTGGGATTGAGTCCCGCATCGGCTCCTTTCTCAGCGGAAAGCCTCTCTCTCTCTCATTCCCCCTGCTTGTGTTCCTTCTCTTGCTTTGTGTCTCTCTCTCTGTCAATTAAATAAATAAAATCTCACTACTGGGTATTTACCCCAAAGATACAGATGTAGTGAAAAGAAGGGTCATCTGTACCCCAATGTTTATAGCAGCAATGGCCACAGTTGCCAAACTGTGGAAAGAACCACAGTTTGATGCCCTTCAACCGACGAATGGATAAGGAAGATGTGGTCCATATACACTATGGAGTATTATGCCTCCATCAGAAAGGATGAATACCCAACTTTTGTAGCAACATGGACGGGACTGGAGGAGATTATGCTGAGTGAAATAAGTCAAGCAGAGAGAGTCAATTATCATATGGTTTCACTTATTTGTGGAGCATAACAAATAGCATGGAGGAGATGGGGAGTTAGAGAGGAGAAGGGAGTGGGGGAAGTCGGAAGGGGAGGTGAACCATGAGAGACTGTGGATCTGAAAAACAATCTGAGGGGTTTGAAGTGGTGGGGGGTGGGAGGTTGGGGGAACCAGTGGTGGGTATTAGAGAGGGCACGGATTGCATGGAGCACTGGGTGTGGTACAAAAATAATACTGTTATGCTGAAAATAAATAAAAAATTAAAAATTAAAAAAAAGTAGGTGGCATGAATTATGGATCTCTCTGCCTCTCTCTGACACCTTTCCTTTGTTCCCACTAATTGGACCCTCCTCTGCTTGTCCAGGTGATCCATGTGCCTTTGTCCTTGCTTGTTCCCCACTGTTTCCTGTGCTTTTTGACAGTGAAACTATGACTTCAGCCACCTCCTTCAGATTCAGGAATAAAAGGATTCCAAAAAACATTCTCTGTGTCCAGTATCAAGCTGTAGCTGGGGAGGGGAAAAAAAAAAAAAAAAAAAATATATATATATATATATATATATATATGTGTGTGTGTGTGTGTCTATGTCTGTGTCTGTGTCTGTCTGTGTTGTATCTGTCTATACATGTATTTTACCTATACAAATATGTATATACATAATTATAAAATAAACTTTTAATAACAGAATAGTTTCAGATTTCCAAAAAAGCTGCACAGAGAATCCCCATATTCCTGGAGCCCACTTTTCCTATTATCTTACATTAGTATGGTATCTTTGTTACATCTCATCAACCAATATTGATATCTTATTCTTTTTTTTTTTTTTAAGAATTTTTACTTTTTAAGTAAGCTCTACACCCAACATGGGGCTCGAACTTACAACCCCATGATCAAGTGTCACGTGCTGTTCCAGTTGAGCCAGCCAGGCACCCCTAATACTGGTATATTATTCTTAACAGAAGTCTGTACTTTATTCAGGTTTTCTTAGTTTTTACCTAATGTTCTTTGCTGTTCTGGAGCCCAAGCCAGGATGTCCATGCATCTCCTGAGGCTCCTCTTGGCTGCAGCAGTTTCTCAAACTTTTCTTGTTTTCAGTGACTTGGAAGAATACTGGGGGTTTGTAAATGTCTCTCAATTGGGGTTTGCCTGATGTTCTTCTAATGGGCTAATGTGTCTTGGGGATGAAGGCCACAGGGCTAAAATGCTGTTCTTACTACATGAAATCAACATATATACTACCAGCATGATTTATCACTGTTGAAGTCAAACTTGATTGCCTAACTGTGGTTGTGTTTGCCAGATTTCTCCACTGTAACATGACATTTACCCCCTTTTCCTATTCTTTTTGGAAGCAAGTCACTAAATACAGCCCACAGTTAAGGAGGGGAAATTATGCTCCACTTCCTTGAGGAGACGGTATCTAACAAAATGATTTGGAGTTCTGTATGCGAGACGTCTTCAGCCATTTATCTACATTAGCATGGTCTCATTGGTTTATTTTTATACTTCACATAATAAATAAAGTAATAAAATAAAAATAATTAATCATAAACAATAAAAGCTTTACCTTTGACTTGTTTGTAGGTTTTTTTCCTTTCATGGGGATGGAGCCCAGATCTTTGAAAGGATCTGGGGATACTGCCCACAGCCAGGACAGCCCCCTCATCAGCTGCAGAAACAAGTGCATGGGGGTGTGAGAAACATTTTTCACTTCTTCCATTTGGATACCGGTCACCCACAAAATCCACCTTGGATGGACATCCTGAAGGCCCTTCCTCTCTCATCCATCTTTGCCCTCAAGGCTCCTCTTCATCTTTTCCAGCCCTATGTCCACCCACACCTAGTAAGGATTTTGGGGGGAACCTGCATTCTATTTGCGTGACAAAATAGGGCTCAATACAATCAATAACATTCATAGGCATCATAGCTTTCCTTCTACTGCAAGTTTTCTAGGTGCACTGTTTTCGGTACCATAAATACATTATTTCTAATCTTGACACTAATGACAAGGTAATTATTATTCCTGTTTTACAGACATGGAAACTGAGTATCTGAGAGTTGAAAAATCTCCCTAAGGTTTCCTCTACCTGTAAAGCGTGTTCCTTCTCAGTAGTCTCCTTCAGTAGTTCCTCTCTTCCCATCTCTTCCTAAAGTTCCTCTTTTCATTCACTTTCCTTGTGACCATGGGCAAGCCACTTGCTGTGGGCCTCAGGTGTCCATCTTGCGATCCTGCTGGATAAATTCAGTGGGATGGGTGGACTGCCCCCACAGCGGGTTCAGTAAGTGGTATCTGTAATTACTATTCATTTCAAGAGGATTACATTAACTTAATAAAAACCTCTCTCTTTCTATTCTTGGATCTTTCTTTCTTTCTTAAAAGATTTTATTATTATTATTTATTTATTTGACAGAGAGAGTGAGAGAGCACAAGCAGCGGGAGCAGCAGGCAGAGGGAAAGGGAGAAGCCGGCTCCTCGCTGAACAGAGAGCCCGGGGGCCCTGGGATCATGAACTGAGCTGACGGCAGATACATAACTGACTGAGCCACCCAGGTGCCCCTTCTTAGATCCTTTCCTGTTTATGTTCACCTGTTAGTTGGTCTCTTCTCATGGCTTTAACCAGCACACTATGTCAATGAATATCATAGGGCTATTGCTGGCTTTGGTCTTTCCTTTGAATTTCAGACAAATCAACATCTTCACTTGAGTGTTTTAGAACAAAAATTGGAGGTTTTCTTTTCTCTAGTAGTGATTGAGTAGCCTGTATAGTATTTAAAAATTATGGACTCTGGACAAAATTTTTACAAACTCACAATTTGGGTGAGCCACCTGGGTGGCTCAGTCAGTTAAGTGGTTGCCTTTGGCTCAGGTAGTGGTCCCAGGGTCCTGGGGTTGAGCCCCATATCTGGCACCCTGCTCAGTGGGGAGTCTGTTTCTCCTTCTCCCTTTGCCCCCACCCCCACCCCTACTCATGGGTGCTCTCTCTCTCTGTCAAATAAATAAATAAAATCTTAACACACACACACAATTTGAAGAAACTAGAGAGAACAAAAACAGGCAGCAAGTGGAGGAGAGTCAACCATTGGCAGAAGGGAGGGGCAGTGGGTAAGATTTGTGATTATAAAAATTTTTGCCTGAAGGCACTATGCAGAATATGCAGCACGTGATGGCCAGTATTCAAGTATAAATCTGCTGGTCTTACTGGTTTGACAAGTTAGAGAATGGGAAAGAAGAGAAATCCAAGAAAGGGAGGGTTCACAGAAACTTGCTATTTATTTATTTGCTTATTTATCTATTTAAGGAAGCTGGAGATTCAACGTGGGGCTTGAACTCATGACCCCAAGATCAAGAGTTACGTGCTGTACAGACTGAGCTAGCCAGGTGCCCTTGAGAGAGGCTTTTTCAAGGTTTATATAAATTTTGACTAAACCCTTGGCTGATTTCTGACTTGGACCTGTGCAGGGATCCTGCTAAGAAACCCAGCAGGAAACAATTAGGGAAAAAAACAACTGGAGGCTGAAAGAACAAGGCAGAAGTTTCGGTGCTGTCCGTCTCAGAGAACACAGCATTTGGAATTTTATGCCTGCCAAGTTAAGTGCCTACTAAAAATAAACACTCTTTAGAGGAAGATATCAGAATCTCTATTTTCTACAATATCTCATCTACAAAGCCCAGTATTAAAAATTTTTTTTCCAGTATTAAAATTTTTTTAAAAAATCCACTAAACTTGCAAACAGGCAGGCAAATGTGATCCACAGCCAGAAGAAGGGCAGTTCATAGAAATCAGTTCTGGAATAACTCAGATTATTTAATTAGTAGGTGAAGACTTCGAAGTGGGTTAAAAAAACACAACTGTAGTGAATGAACAGATGGGCAAATTCAACAGAGAATGAGAAACTAGAAAGGAATCATATGGCAATTCTAGAACTAAAAAGCATAATACCTAAAGTGAAAAATTTACCAGATAGACTTAAAAGAGTATTGAAGATGAAAGAAGGAATGAACTTGAATTAAAAAAAATATATATATATATATACACCAACTGAGCCATGGCCTCCAGTCATCTTGTGATTGGCAAAAGTCCTGGCAATTGAGAAGACAAAGCAAAACTCAGACTGCTGTTCTCTCACTTATCCTACTAGGACTGTTACTTCCCCTTGTTTCCTCTCCCTGCACTTCAGTTCCAACAGCCTAATACTATGCCACGTCGAAGTGGAGATAGTGTGTAACTTTGCTTTGTTTTCAAGGAAGCGCTTCAAAAACACTTAATGTTGTGATTAAGTATGAATGTTTACCGATTTTTGGTACATACACTTTATCAGGTTAAGGGAGTTAGCTTTTCCTAATTTACCAGTTTTTGAAGAAAATTACATAAGAGTGTTAAACTGTATTGATTTTTGCTTTTTTTGTGAAAGCTTTCATGCGTTTTTATTCCCTTCAAGTTTGTTAATATGCTATCCGTATTAACAGATTTTCCAAGGTTAGATTCCCTTGGTAAATCTTTCTTGGTCATAACACACACACACACACACACACACACACACACACACGCACAGATACTATGCTTATCCGTGAGTCTGGTGTGCCATTATCCTCTCTCCCACTAGCTTTATTTGATTAATAGTAAGTTTATTTTAATCTATAAAATGACTTCGGGAGGTCTCTCTCTCGGGCCTGCTTTCTCTCTCTCTTCTCTGGAAGAGTTTCTATATTTGTATGAGAATAAAATGTTATATTCTTTAAATGCTTGAAAGGAATGATTTATTAACCCATCTGTGACTACTGGGTGTGTGTGTATAGCTATTTAATAACTGATTTGATTTTCTCGGTTGTAGGTCTATTCAAATTTTCTGTTTCCTGTTGTGTCAGAGTATTAGGATACTTTTGGCAGGAAGTGACCAAAAATGTCATAGTGGCCTAAGTAACAAGTCTTCTCATCCTCCTGACTCACAGACCCATAGTGAAGAGGAGGTATATTTCAAGGCTTAGATACTCAAGGACACAGTGGCTGGCTTGTCACTTCATGTTCCTAAGTTGACTACAGCACCTCTAGGCACCGTGTGGATCCAAACAGGGACAAGCTGGGAAAATTTGTCTTTTCATTTGGGTCAACAGCCAGCCTTGGGACTGATCTTTCCTGCGATCAAGGAATCTTCACCTGCTACTTAATTAAATTGGAGTTCTCTGTGTGTGTTTGTGTGTGTAAATATGGTTGTTTGAAGAGACAACAAATGGATAGTGTTTGTCAATTAGTTTTGGTAAATTGCAATTCTGTAGGAAATTATACTATGTATTTTACAAGTTATATATGTTATATAAGGTTTCAATGTATCAGTATAAAGATTGTCCTAGTATTCTCTAAGGATTTTAGAATTTGTGTTATGTCTCTCTTTTCTTTCTTAATTGTGCTCTGGGCATTCTCTGTCTGTCTCTCTTTCTCGATTTTACCAGAGCTCTTTTACTTTATTAGTCTTTTTTTTTTTTTTTTTTTGTAAAATCAACTTTTGGTTTTGTTGATCTACTGTATAGTTATTTTGTTTTTTTGCTTTTTAAAATTAATTTCTGCTCTTGGTTTTCATTTTTCTTTTAGGTTTATTTTACTGTTCTTTTTTCTAACTTCTTAAATTGGATGGTCAGCTCATTAATTTTCAATTTCTTTTCCTTTCCTAAAATATACATTTAAGGCCATGAATTTACTTCTCAGCTGCCTCTCAGAAGATTTGATATGTGATATCTTTTTTTTTAATTCTAGTTTTTTTAAAAAAAGATTTTTTTATTTGATAGAGAGAGCCAGAGAGAGAATGTGAGTGGAGGGGAGGGGAGGGGAAGAAAGCGAGAGAAGGGGGAAAGGGGAGAAGCAGGCTCTCCACGGAGCAGAGAGCTGGGTGTGGGGCTCCATCCCACAACCCTGGGATCATGACCTGAGCTGAAGTCAGATGCTTAACCAACTGAGACACCCAGGTGCCCAATATGTAATATCTTAATTATTATTTAGTATTAGACATTTTTTTCAAATCTTCATTATGATCTCTTTTTGGACCAGTAGATTAATTATACTAAGTTTTTACGTTCTCAACCTCTGAGATTTAAAATGTGTCCTTTTGTCATAACTTTCTAATTCAATTGCATTGTGTCAAAGGACATGAAATGGCTGCTAATGATTCTCTAAAATAGACTTGTATTTTAGAGCAGTTTTAGGTATACAGAATGGTTGAGCTGAAAGTACAGTGGCTTCCATATACTCTCTCCCTCCCTACAAATTTTCCCCTATCAATATGTTTTTAAAGATTTCATTTATTCATTTATTTATTGATTTAGAATGTGTGAGTGGGGGGAGGGGCAGAGGGAGATGGAGAGAGAGAGTCACCAGCAGACTCCCTGCTGATCACAGTGTTCTACATGAGGCTCAATCTCACAACCCTGAGATCACGACTGACACCGAAATCAAGAGTTGGTTGCTCAACTGAGTAAGCCATTCAGGCGCCCCTCCCCTATTATTAACATCTTGTAGTACATTTGTTACCTTCAACGAGCCAATATTGAATATACTCTTATTAACCAAAGTCCATAGTTTACATTAGGGTTCACTCTTTACATTGTTCAGTTTCACGTATTTTGATAAATGCCTAATGCCACGTATCCCCCACTGCAGTATCACACAGAAGAGTCACACTGCCCTCTGTGCTCCATCTACTCATCCCTCCTCCCCCCTGCTGCACCCCTGGCAACCACTGATCTTTTTCCTCTTTCTATGGTCTCGCCTTTTCCAGAATATCATATACTTCGACTCATATAGTAGGTAGCCTAGTTTTTTCATGTAGCAATATGTATTTAAACTTCCTCCATGTCTTCTTGTGGCTGGATAGTTCATTTCTTTTTGACACTGAATACAATCCTTTGTCTGGATGCGACACAGTGTATTTATCTGTTTACCTACTGAGGGACAACTCAGTTACTTCCTGCTTGGGGCAATTATGAATCAAGCTGCTGTAAATCTGTGTGAGTTTTTGTGTGGGCATAAGTTTTTAACTCAGATCTGTAAATACTTAGAAGCACAATTGTTGGATTGTACGGTAAGCTCAAAAGAAGTCACTAAACTGTTTTCCAAAGTGGTTGCATTGTTTTGCATTCCCACCAGCAATGAATGGGAGGTCCTGTTGCTCCACATCCTCACCAGCACTTGAAGTTGTCAGTATTTTGGATTTTTCCCAATCCAATAATTGTGTAGTGGTATCTCATTGTTTTAACTTGCAATTCTCTAATGACTCATTATGTTGATTGTCTTTTCATATGCTTATTTCCATTGGATATTGTTTTTTGGTGAGGTGTCTGGTCAGATTTTTGTCCATTTATTTATTTACTTATTTATTTAGATTTTATTTATTTATCTGAGAGAGAGAGACAGCAAGAGAGGGAACACAAGTGGGGTTGGGGAGTGGGAAAAGGAGAGGCAGGCTTCCCGCTGAGCAGGGAGCCCAATATGGGGCTTGATCTCAGGACCCTGGGATCATGACCTGAGCTGAACACAGATGCTTAACTTCTGAGCCACCCAGGCGCCCCCAGATTTTTGTCCATTTAAAAAATTGGGTTTTTTTCTTATTCTATGAGTTTTAAGAGCTCTTTGTATATTATAGAGGCAGGTCCTTTATCCAATATATGTTTTGCAAACATTTTCTCCTATTCTGTGATTTGCTCTTTCATTCTCCTAATAGTATCTCTTGCAGAGCACAAGTTTTTAATTTTAATGAAGCCCAACTTACTTATTCTTTCTTTCATGGATCATGCTGACAGTGTTGTATTGCTCTATTAAAAACTCATTGCTAGGCGCTCAGTGGGTTGAGCATCTGACTCTTGGTTTCAGCTCTGGTCATGATCTCATGGTTGTGGGATCGAGCCCCGCATTGGACTCTGCGTTCAGTTTGGAGTCTGCTTCATATTCTCTCTCCCTCTCCATCCTGCTCACTCTCTCTCTCTCTCTCAAATAAATAAATAAAATCTTAAAAACAAAAACAAAAAACAAACTCACCTCATCATCAAACCACTTAGATTTTCTCTCATATTATATACTTACCTGATCTGAAATGTCTGCGTTTTCATTCTTCACAGTATAATCCTCTTCTGTCTTTGACTCAGAAGTCAGTGAGCCCTTCTTTCTAGTTGGTCCCATTTTAGCAGTCCCATTGTTGAATCCCTCATTTTCAGGTACCTGTTTTCTTTCCCAAGTCAATAAAGGCTCACTATTTTTTCAGTTTTCCAGTGTCTCTGGTCTCAAATCTGTGTCCTTCCACTTTTGGACAGCAAACACTTCACTCTTTAGTCCTCAAAACTTTGCCATCAAGGTAAAAAAAAAAAAAAAAAAAAAAAAGGCAAGCAAATGATAAGAAGGTAGCATTTGCTCATTTCCAGAACCAACCTCAGGAGATAAAAGAGCAAACACTTCCCAAACTTTGTAATTCCAGCCTGTTTGATCTAAATTTATATGCAGTGCTCACTTGTTAATTAACAGCCTTCTTTATTCATTTTCATTGCAGCTTTAGCAAGAAAACTATAAGAAAATCTTTCAGATATAGAATTTACATTGGCAATATCTCTTAGAAAAGAAAAATAAAATTGTTTCTTGTTATTTTTAAAAATATTTTATTTATTTTTAAAGATTGTATTAATTTATTTGAGAGAAAGCACTAGAGAGAGATTGAGAGCAAGCATGAGGTGTGTGTGTGGGGGGGGGGGGGGCAGAAGGAGAGGGAGAAGCGGGCTCCCTCCTAAACCAGGAGCCCGACATGGGGCTTGAATCCAGGACCCTGGGATCATGACCTGAGCTAAAGGCAGATGCTTAACTGACCAAACCACCCAGGTAGCCCTCATTTCTTCTTATTTGCCTTTTACTTTTGTGACTGAATGATTTGAGTCCCTCAGGTTTCTAAAAATCATACCTTTATTTTATTCAGAAACAGTATAAAGAAGACATGTGTTTGAGGGGCTTATCAGGCAAGTGATTTTATAAATGACTGCCAGTTCTGATTAAGCATGTTTCTTACCTAGATAACCCATGCAGCCATTCCCAGGATGTCTGCCTTATATGTTTCATTTAAGTAAACTGAGACAAAGGGTTTGTGTTAGTTTCCCAAGGCTGTTGTGACAAATTTCCACAAACTGGGTGAGTTTAAACAATCGAAATTTGCTTTCTCACAGTTCTGGAGGCCAGAAGTTTGAAATCAAGATGTTAGCAGGGTCATGCTCCCTCTGAAGACTCTGGGGGAAGAATAATTCTTCCCGGCCTCTTCCTAGCTTCTAGTGGTTGCTGGCCATCCATGTCATTCCTTGGTTTATAGCCACATCACTGGTTTCTGCTAGTGATGGTCCTCACATGACCATCTTCCCTCGGGGTATCTCCAAAACCCCTCCTTGTAAGGAAATCAGTCATCAGATTTAGGACCTACCAGGTGACCAGAAGGCTACACAGGCTGAGGGACCCTAGACATCAGGGCTTCCCAGATCTAATGTGACCCATGCATTCCAGTATAACCTCATCTTACTAATTACATCTGCAAAGACCATTTTCCACCTAAGGTCACAGTCACAGGTATCAGGGATTAGGATGTCAATATAATCATTTTGGAAAACAATTTAATCCAAACCAGAGTTCATGCTGTAGGCCTAGGCTATAAACATCAAATTCGGAGGAGGTATGCTAATAAGAAAAACACATAGGACAAAAACGTACCTCAGGAGAACACCTGGGTAGGTAGTGAGATGGTTACTGCTTAGAAGGAGGGCTACTCCAGGTGGAGAAGGTGCCTATTCTAAACCTTCTAAGAGAAAAAGGGTCTAAATATGTTTGATGTTAGCCCTGAAAAGAGTAATGAGGATAACAAGGAACCCAAATCTTCAGTATTAACCAAGGGAATTATCAACGTGAGTAAGTTAAATGCAAACCACTCACAGCCCCATGTGGGAAGGATGGGAGAAACCAGGTCTCACAACTGGCTATCAGCCACATAATCACACCTTAATTTTTGTTTCATTTTGTTCCTTGTTTTCATTTCACTTCATGATTGGTTGCTCAGGTGTCTGGTCAATATGTCTCATCTCTGTTATGGACTGGCATTTCCCTCAACCATTTGCTTAAGTCTTAAGAAGCATTGGCGGTATATATTGTGCCACTCAAGACACCTGAGAGTCCAAAGGGGAAAGAACTCAGAATCTGTTGAGAATTTTCTGGAAGGAAAGGGTGCGCCACTGGACTGTGAATCTTTTCCTCCAGCCGAGGGGCGAGTTTGACCTTGCGTGGAACTTTACATATTTGCAAGCAAAGTGAATACCCAGTAGAGAGAAATGACAGTCTTGCTGGACTTGCTATGTACTGACTGCTCATCCAAGGACACCCCAGGGACACACAATCTCTGGTTGTTGGTTCGTATTTCATTGGTAATTGAAGACAGCTGCAGCACTGCCCTAAGGAATGGGAACTGCAGACACTCCCTCTAGGTCCCAGGTGACCAGAAGGCTGTATCCGCTGAAGGAGCCTAGACACCAGGGCTTCCCTGATCTAATGTGACCCATATGCCTACAATTTGTGCCATTCCTCACGACTCAAACACAGGCCATGCAGCACCTAGAGCCACTGGGATCTCCCTCTGCTGTCACAAGTGTCTGCGAAGGCGTGGCTGTGCATGGTGCCATCTTCTCTGCTCTGTATTTGTCCTAAAGCTAGTAATCTTTGACCTGCATAAGCATATTGGGCCCTCTGAGTGTGACTGAAAGCTGAGGTGGAAACCCTCAGATCTCGTGGTGTCTCAACTCTTAACAAGTGTTGGAGAGTACAATGAGTGGTTTTAAATGTCAAATGCTATTAAGCAATTACAATATCAATAAAAGGTCATCTCTCGAATCGACAGAGATTTTTCAAATTGATGTATTAGTTGTAGTAGGGGTTTCTTTGGGGGGGGATTCACTCCTTACCTACCATTTTATTTTATTTATTTTTTAAAATATTTTATTTATTTATTTGACAGACAGAGATCACAAGTAGGCAGAGAGGCTGGCAGAGAGAGAAGGAAGTAGGCTCCCCATGGAGCAGAGCGCCTGACGCGGGGCTCGATCCCAGGACCCTGGGATCGTGACCTGAGCTGAAGGCAGAGGCTTTAAGCCACTGAGCCACCCAGGCGTCCCTTTACCTACCATTTTATTGTGAAGATTTCCCAATGTAACCCTCCCCATTACTATTATATATTCTTACTCTCCCCTTTGTTCCACAAAATGTATAGTTCACCGACTGACACACACTGCTAATCCAAAGGTAGGAAAGTGGATATCAAATCACACCTCACTATGCTTTGCCAAGTGCCTTTAACTTTGAATCCTCACCAAAATATCATGTATTATTATTTTTGAAAAAAATCAAATCCAAAAGACATGATAGGCATCCTTTCCATTTGTTCCAATCTTTTGTGTCACCGAGTAAACTGCACATTTCTTGTTAAACTTGTTTTTAGAAATTTTATCTTTTTAGGGGTGCCTGGGTGGTTCAGTCAGTTAAGCATTTGCCTTCAGTTCCGGCCATGATCTCAGGGTCCTGGGATTGAGCCCCATGTCAGACTCCCTGATTCTCCCTCTCCTTCCCACTCATACTCTCTCTCTTTCTGTCTCTTTCTCTCAGATAAAGAAATAAAATCTTTTTAAAAAAGAATTGTTATCTTTTTGGTTACAATTGTAAATAAAAGTCTTCTTTCATTAATCTACTGATTCTTGAGTATCCAGTCACCTCACTAAAGTCTCTTATTACTTAGTTTTTGAATTGTTACCCTTTGGTTTTCCAGTTGACTAATTATACTATTTACAAACAATGATAAATTTCTTCCTGTGTCAGTTTTGGCAGTTTATATGTCTCTAGGAATGCATCCATTTCTTCCAGATTGTCAAATTTGCTGGCATATAGTTGTTCATAATATGTTCTTATAATAGTTTGTATTTCTTTGGTGTTGGTTGTGATCTCTCCTCTTTCATTCTCTTTTCTTTTTGTTAAGCCTGGCCAGGAGTTTATCAATCTTATTCATTCTTTGAAAGAACCTACTCCTAGTTTTGTTGATTTGTTCTGTTGTTCTTTTGGTTTCTATTTTCATTGATTTCTGCTCTGATCTTTATGATTTCTCTTCTCCTGGGTTTAGGCTTTCTTTACTGTTCTTTCTCCAGCTCCTTTAGGTGCAGGGTTAGATTGTGTACTTGAGACCTTTCTTGTTTCTTGAGAAAGTCTTGTATTGCCATATACTTTCCTCTCAGGACTGCCTTTGCTGTGTCCCGAAGATTTTGAATAGTTGTGTTTTCATTTTAATTTGTTTCCATGAAGTTTTTAAATTCTCCTTTAATTTCCCAGTTGACCCATTCATTCTTTAGTAAGATGCTGTTTAGTCTCCATGTATTTGAGTTCTTTCCAACTTTCCTCTTATGTTTGAGTTCTAGTTTCAAAGCATTGTGGTCTGAAAATATGCAGAGAATAATCCCAATCTTTTGGTACTGGTTGAGACCTGATTTGTGACCCAGGATGTGATCTATTCTGGAGAATGTTCCATATGCACTAGAGAAGAAAATATATTCTGTTGTTTTGGGATGGAATGTTCTGAATATATCTGTGATGTCCATCTGGCCCAGTGTGTCATTTAAAGCCTTTATTTCCTTGTTGATCTTCTGCTTAAATGATCTGTCCATTTCAGTGAGGGGAGTATTAAAGTTCCCTACTATCTCATGATCTCAGGGTCCTGGGATCGAGTCCCGTATCAGGCTCTCTGCTTGGCAGGGAGCCTGCTTCCTCCTTTCTCTGCCTTCCTCTCTGCCTACTTCTGATCTTTCTGATCTGTCTCTGTCAAAGGAATTAAAAAAAAAAGTTTCCTACTATCATTGTTATTGTCAATGTGCTTCTTTGAATTTATTAATTGGTTATATAATTATTAAATTATAATTTATTAACCAATTATTAATTGGTTTATATAGTTTGCTGCTCCCATGTTAGGGGCATAGATATTTAAAATTGTTAGATTTTGTTGGAGCGACCCTTTAAGTATGATATAGTGTCCTTCCTCACCTCTTATTATAGTCTTTGGCTTAAAATCTAATTGATCTAAGGATTGCCACCCCAGCTTTCTTTTGATGTCCATTAGCATGGTAAATTGTCTTCCACCCCCCTCACTTTAAATCTGGAGGTGCCTTTGGGTCTTAAATGAGTTTCTTGCAGACAGCATATACATGGGTCTTTTTTTTTTTTTTTTTAAATCCATTCTGATACCCTGTGTCATTGGGTACCAGATTGGGGCATTTGGCACATTTATATGGTCAGGGTAAGTATTGAAATATATGAATTTAGTGCCATGTATTGCCTGTAAGGTGACTGTTACTGTATATTGTTTCTGTTCTTTTCTGGTCTGTTACTTTTAGGCTCTCTATTCGCTTAGAGGACCTCTTTCAATATTTTCTGTAGGGCTGGTTTGGTGTTTGCAAATTCTTTTAGTTTTTGTTTGTCCTGGAAGTTTCTTTTCTTTCTTTCTTTCTTCCTTTCTCTCTCTCTCTTTTTTTTTAAATCTCTCCTTCTATGTTCAATGACAGCTTAGCTGAATATAGTATTCTTGGTTGCATATTTTTCTTGCTATAGTCTCTGAATATATTGTGTTGGTCTTTTCTGGCCTGCCAGGTATCTGTGGATAGGTCTGCTGTCAATCTAATATTTCTACAATTCTACAATCTCTATAATTGTTCTACAATTATAGAAATCTAATATTTCTACAGTTGGGACAAAAGACCTCTTTTCCCAAGCTGCTTTCAAGATTTTCTCTGTCACTGAGGGTTGTAAGGTTTACTATTAGATGACGGGGTGTGGACCTATTTTTATTGATTTTGAGGGGGATTCTCTGTGCCTCCTGGATTTTGATGCTTGTTCCCTTAACCAGATTAGGGAAATTCTCTGCTATAATTTGCTCCAATATACCTTCTGCCCCCTCCTTTCTTCTTCTGGGATCCCAATTATTCTAATACTGTTTTGTCTTATGGTATTACTTATCTCTCGAATTCTCCCCTCGTGGTCCAGTAGTTGTTAACCTCTCTTTTTCTCAGCTTCTTTATTCTCCATAATTTGCTCTTTTATATCACTAATTCTCTCTTCTGTCTCATTTATCCTAGCAGTAAGAGCCTCCATTTTTTATTGAACCTCATTAATAGCTTTTTTGATCTCAACTTGGTTAGATTTTAGTTTAGCTTTTATTTCCCCAGAAAGGGATTTTATTTCTCCAGAAAGGGATTCTCTAGTATATTCCATTCTTTTTTTTTTTTTTTTTTAGCTCAGCTAGTATCTTGATAATTGTTATTCTGAACTCTAGTTCTGACATCTTACTAATGTCCATATTGATTAGGTCCCTAGTTATCAATACTGCTTCTTATTTATTTATTTATTTTTTTTTTGAGGTGAGTTTTTCCACCTTGTCATTTTATCCAGATAAGAATAGATGAATGAGGTGGGGACAGAGTCAAGATGGCAGAGAAGTAGCAGGCTGAGATGACATCAGGTAGCAGGAGATCAGTTATATAGCTTATCAAACCATTCCAAACACCTACCAATCCAACAGGAGATCGAAGAAAAGAAGAGCAACAATTCTAGAAACAGAAAATTGACCACTTTCTGAAAGGTAGGACCAGTGGAGAAGTGAATCCAAAGCCACAGGAAGATAGACTGCAGGGGGAGGGGCCGGTTCCCAGCAAACAGCGGAGCAACGGAGCACAAAATCAGGACTTTTAAAAGTCTGCTCCACTGAGGGACATCGCTCCAGAGGCTAAACCAGGGTGAAGCCCACGCAGGGACAATGTGGCCCCAAGTCCTGCAGGGTCATAGAAACATTGGGTGTGTCTGAGTGTCACAGAGCTCATAGGTATTAGAGCAGGGAAGCCAGCTACAGAGACAGAGCAGAAGAGTGAGCTCTCAACTCGGGGTTATCTTGAACCATACATAATCCGTGGCACAGGCCACTGCTCTGTGAGTGGGGTCCTCACAAGATCCTGGGAGACCCCACATGGAAGAGCTCAGGGATCTGCGGGATTCAGAGACTCTAGGTGAAGCTGTGTGCCAGAGACAGAGAGGCTTGGTCACAGGCTGGGTGAGCTCGGAATGCAGCAGAAGGCCAGGGAGACAGGAGTGATTGAGCGCTTTTCTCTGAGGGCGCACTGAGGAGTGGAGCCCCGAGCTCTCGGCTCCTCCTAGCCAGAGATTGGGAGGCCGCCATTTTCATGCCCGTCCTCCGGAACACTACGAAAAGCGTTCAGGGAACAAAAGTTCCCAAAAGCAAACCCCTGCAGATTACTTAGCCAGGCCCCTGGTAAGGGCGGTGCAATTCTGCCTGGGGCAAAGACACTTGAGAATCAGTACAACAGGCCCCACCCCCAGAAGATCAACAAGAAATTCAGCCAAGACCAAGTTCACTTACCAAGGAGAACAGCTGAATTCCAGAGGAGGAGAAAGCAAAGCATGGAATTCATGGCTTTCTCCCCCTGAATCTTTAGTCTTGCAAAGTTAATTAATTTTTTTAATTTTATTTTTTTCTTCTGCTAATTTTTAAAAACTTTTACCCTTTCCTCTTTTAATATTTTTTAACTAGTTTATCTTAACAATACCTTTCATTAAAAAAATCTTTTTGAAACTTCATTATTATAGTCATATTTTATCCTTCATTTTATCTAACTTTATTTATTGTATACACATAGGCTTTTTCTTCTAAAAAATTTGGGGTACAACTTCTAACAGATCAAAATACACCCTAAATCTAGCACCAGGCTTGTTCTAGTCTCCAGCCTGAGCAAATTCTCTCCATTTTTTCTTTATTCTCCCAAATTACTTACCTTATCAACTCCTTTTTTATTTTTATTTTTATTTATTTATTTTTAAAGATTTTATTTATTTATTTGACAGAGAGAAATTACAAGTACACTGAGAGGCAGGCAGAGAGAGAGAGAAGGAAGCAGGCTCCCTGCAGAGCAGAGAGCCCGATGCGGGACTCGATCCCAGGACCCTGAGATCATGACCCGAGCCAAAGGCAGCGGCTTAACCCACTGAGCCACCCAGGCGCCCTCAACTCCTTTTTTAAATTAAAAAAAATTTTTTTTCATCTTTATAGTCATATTCCATCCCTTCATTGTGTTTACCCTTATATATACTTTTCTTTCTTTAAAATTTTGGGAGGTAGTTTCTCCCAAGAGACCAAAATACTCCCCAAATTAAGTGGGTGACCCTGTTCTAGTCACCTGTCTAATATATATATATATATTTTTTTTTTCTTTATTTGTTTTCTTTTTTAATTTTTTTTTTTCTGAACTTCTTTTTATCCCCTTTCTCCCCACCATGATTTGGGGTCTCTTCTGATTTGGTTAAAGCACATTTTCCTGGGGTCTTTGCCACCCTTTTAGTATTTTATTTGCTCCTTCATATATTCTTATCTGGACAAAATGACAAGGTGGAGAAACTCACCACACACACACACACAAAGAACAAGAGGCAGTACCAAAGGCTAGGAACCTAATCAATATGGACATTGGTAATATGGTAGATCTAGATTTCAGAAAGATGATTCTCAAGGTTCTAGCTGGGCTTGAAAAAGGCATGGAAGATACTTGAGAAACTATGTCTGGAGAAATAAAAGCCCTTTCTGGAGAAATAAAAGAATTAAAATCTAACCAATGAAATAAAAAAAGCTATTAATGAGGTACAATTAAAAAAATGGAGGTGTTTACTGCTAGGATAAATGAGGCAGAAGAAAGAATTAGTGATATAGAAGACCAAATGACAGAGAATAAAGAAGCTGAGCAAAAGAGAGACAAACAACTACTGGACCATGAGGGGAGAATTTGAGAGATAAGTGATACCATAAGATGAAACAACATTAGAATAATTGGGATTCCAGAAGAAGAAGAAAGAGAGAGGGGAACAGAAGGTATATTGGAGAGAATTATTGGGGAGAATTTCCCCAATATGGCAAAGGGAACAAGCATCAAAATTCAGGAGGTTCAGAGAATGCCCCTCAAAATCAATAAGAATAGGCCCACACCCTGTCACCTAATAGTAAAATTTACAAGCCTTTGTGACAAAGAGAAAATCCAGAAAGCAGCCTGGGAAAAGAAGTCTGTAACATACAATGGTAAAAATATTAGATTGGCAGCAGACTTATCCACAGAGACCTGGCAGGCCAGAAAGAGCTGGCATGATATATTCAGAGCGCTAAAAGAGAAAAACATGCAGCCAAGAATACTATCCAGCTAGGCTATTATTGAAAATAGAAGGAGAGATAAAAAGCGTCCAGGACAAACAAAAACTGAAAGAATTTGCGAACACCAAACCAGCTCTACAGGAAATATTGAAAGGGATCCTCTAAGCAAAGAGAGACCCTAAAGGTAGTAGATCAGAAAGGACCAGAGACAATATACAGTAACAGTCACCTTACAGGCAATACAATGGCACTAAATTCACATCTCTCAATAGTTACCCTGAATGTAAATGGGCTAAATGCCCCAATCAAAAGACACAGGGTGGGGCACCTGGGTGGCTCAGTGGGTTAAAGCCTTCAGTTCAAGTCATGTTTCCAGGGTCCTAGGATCGAGCCCCACATCAGGCTCTCTGCTCAGTGGGGAGCCTGCTTCCTCCTCTCTGCCTGCCTCTCTGCCTACTTGTGATCTCTGTCTGTCAAATAAATAAATAAAATCTTAAAAAAAAAAGACACAGGGTATCATAATGAATAAAAAACCAAAACCCATCAATATGCTGCTTACAAGAAACTCATTTTAGACCTGAAGATACCTCCAGATTTAAAGTGAGGGGGTGGAAAACAATTTACCATGCTAATGGACATCAGAAGAAAGCTGGGGTGGCAATTCTTACAATCAGATCAATTAGATTTTAAGCCAAAGACTACAATAAGAGATGAAGAAGGACACTATATCATACTCAAAGGGTCTGTCCAACAAGAAGATCTAACAATTATAAATATCTATGCCCCTAACATGGGACCAGGCAACTATATAAACCAATTAATAACAAAATCAAAGAAACACATTGACAATAATACAATATAGTAGGGGACTTTAACACTCCCCTCTCTGAAATGGACAGATCATCCAAGCAAAAGATCAACAAGGAAATAAAGGCCTTAAATGACACACTGGGCCAGATGGACATCACAGATATATTCAGAACATTCCATCCCAAAACAACAGAATACACATTCTTCTCTAGTGCACATGGAACATTCTCCAGAATAGATCACATCCTGGGTCATAAATCAGGTCTCAACCGGTATTAAAAGATTGGGATAATTCCTTGCATATTTTCAGACCACAATGCTCTGAAGCTAGAACTCAATCACAAGAGGAAAGTCAGAAAGAACCCAAATACATGGAGACTAAACAACATCTTTCTAAAGAATGAATGGGTCAAGCAGGAAATTAAAGAAGAACTGAAAAAAATTCATGGAAACAAATGATAATGGAAACACAACAGTTCAAAATCTGTGAGACACAGCAAAGGCAGTCCTGAGAGGAAAAAATATAGTGATACAAGCCTTTCTTAAGAAACAAGAAAGGTCTCAAATACACAACCTAACCCTGCACCTAAAGGAGCTGGAGAAAGAACAGTAAAGAAAGCCTAAACCCAGCAGGAGAAGAGAAATCATAAAGATCAGAGCAGAAATCAATGAAATAGAAACAAACAAACAAACAAAAAAAACCAATAGAACAAATCAACGGAACTAGGAACTGGTTCTTTGGAAGAAATAATAAGATTGAAAAACCCCTGGCCAGACTTATCAAAAAGGAAAGAGACAGGACCTAAATAAATAAAATCATGAATGAAAGAGGAGAGATCACAACCAACACTAAAGAAATACAAACAATTATAAGAACATATTATGAGCAACTCTGTGCCAACAAATTTGACAATCTGGAAGAAATGGATGCATTCCTAGAGACATATAAACTACCAAAACTGAGCCAGGAAGAAATAGAAAACCTGAACAGACCCATAACCAGTAAAGAGATTGGAAGAGTCATCAAAAATCTCCAAACAATCAAGAGCCCAGGGCCAGACAGCTGCCCAGGGGAATTCTACCAAACATTTAAAGAAGAATTAATTCCTATTCTCCTAAAACTGTTCCAAAAAAGAGAAATGGAAGGAAAACTTTCAAACTCATTTTATGAGGCCAGCATCACCTTGATCCCCAAACTAGGCAAAGGATCCCACCAAAAAAGAGAATTATAGACCACTATCCTTGATGAACACAGATGTGAAAATTCTCTCCAAAATACTAGCCAATAGGATCCAGCAGTACATTAAAAGGATTATTCACCACGACCAAGTGGGATTTATTCCAGGGCTGTAAGGTTGGTTCAACACCCGCAAATCAATCAATGTGATACAATACATTAATAAAAGAAAGAGCAAGAACCATATGGTACTCTCAATAGATGATGAAAAAGCATTTGACAAAGTACAGCATCCCTTCGTGATCAAAACTCTTCAAAGTGTAGGGATAGAGGGCACATACCTCAATATTATCAAAGCCATGTATGAAAAATCCACCATAAATATCATTCTCAATGGAGAAAAACAGCTTTTCCACTAAGGTCAGGAACACGGCAGGGATGTCCATTATCACCACTGCTATTCAACATAGTACTAGAAGTCCTAGCCTCAGCAATCAGACAACAAAAAGAAATTAAAAGCTTCCAAATCAGCAAAGAAGAAGTCAAACTATCAGTCTTTGCAGATGATATGATACTATATGTATCATATCAAAAGACTCCACTCCAAAACTGTTAGAATGTGTATAGGATTTCAGTAAAGTGTCATAAAATCAATGCACAGAAATCAGTTGCATTTCTCTACACCAACAACAAGACAGAAGAAAGAGAAATTAAGGAGTCGATCCCATTTACAATTGCACCCAAAACCATAAGATACCTAGGAATAAACCTACCAAGAGGCAAAGAAACTGTACTCAGAAAACTATAAAGTACCTATGAAAGAAATTGAGGAAGATACAAAGAAATGGAAAAATGTTTCATGCTCATGGATTGGAAAAACAAATATTGTGAAAATGTCTATGCTACCTAAAGCAACCTACACCTTTAATGCAATCCCTATCAAAGTACCATGACTTTTTTTGCAAAGAAATGGAACAAATAATCCTAAAATTTATATGGAACCAGAAAAGACCCCGAATAGCCAGAGGAATGTTGAAAATGAAAGCCGAAGTTGATGGCATCACCATTCCAGACTTCAAGCTCTATTACAAAGCTGTCATCATCAAGACAGTATGGTACTGGCAAAAAACTGACACACAGATCAATGGAACAGAATAGAGAGCCCAGAAATGACCCTCAACTCTATGATCAACTAATCTTTGACAAAGTTGGAAAGAATGTCCAATGGAAAAAAGACAGTCTCTTCAACAAGCGGTGTTGGGAAAATTGGACGGCCACATGCAGAAGAATGAAACTGGATTATTTCTTTACACCACACATGAAAATAGACTCAAAATGGATGAAAGACATCAATGTGAGACAGGAATCCATCAAAATCCTTGAGGAGAACACAGGCATCAACCTCTTCGACCTCAGCCACAGTAACTTCTTCCTAGGAACATCGCCAAAGGCAAGAGAAGCAAAGGCAAAAAGGACTTATTGGGACTTCATCAAGATCAAAACTTTTGCACAGCAAAGGAAACGGTTAACAAAACCAAAAGAAAACTGACAGAATGAGAGAAGATATTTGCAAATGACATATCAGATAAAGGACTAGTATCCATGATCTATAAAGAACTTACCAAACTCAACACCCGAAGAACAAATAATCTAATCAAGAAATGGGCAGAAGACATGAACAGACATTTCTGCAAAGAAGACATCCAGTTGGCCAAGAGACACATGACAAAATGCTCCACATCACTTGGTATCAGGGAAATACAAATCAAAACCACAATGAGATACCACTTCACACCAGTCAGAATGGCTAAAGTTAACTAGTCAGGAAATGACAGATGCTGGCGAGGATGCGGAGAAAGGGGAACCCTCCTCCACTGTTGGTGGGAATGCAAGCTGGTGCAACCGCTCTGGAAAACAGCATGGAGGTTCCTCAGAAAGCTGAAAATAGAGCTACCTTACAACCCAGAAATTGCACTACTGGGTATTTACCCTAAAGATACAAACGTAGTGGTCTGAAGGGGCATGTGCACCCGAATGTTTATAGTAGCAATGTCCACAACAGCCAAACTATGGAAAGAACTTAGATGTCCATTAACAGATGAATGGAAAGAAGATGTAGTATATATATACAATGGAATACTATGCAACCATCAAAAGAAATGAAATCTTGCCATTTGTGACGACGTGGATGGAACTAGAGGGTGTTATGCTTAGCAAAATAAGTCAATCGGAGAAAGACAACTTTCATATGATCTCCCTGATATGAGGGAGTGCAGATGCAACGTGGGGGGCTTGGGGGGTAAAAAAGAATAAATGAAACAAGATGGGATTGGGAGGGAGACAAACCATAAGAGACTCTTACTCTCACAGAACAAACTGAGGGTTGCTGGGGGTCGGGGGGTTGGGAGAGGGTGGTGGGATTATGGACATTGTGGGGGGGTGCTGTGTTGAGTGCTGTGAAGTGTGTAAACCTGGCAATTCACAGACCTGTACCCCTGGGGCTAATAATACATTATATGTTTATAAAAAAATAAAATAAAATTTATTAAAAAAATAAATGCTTATTGTTTTTTTTTTTTTTAAAAAGAATAGATGAATGAGAGAACAAAATACTAAAAGGGTAGCAGTGACCCCAGAAAAATATACACTAACCAAATCGGAATAGACCTTAACCCAGGGGGGAGAAGAAAGGAGAAAAAATTATATGTATATGGCTGGTGAGTAGAACATAGCCACATACTTGATTTTGGGTGTATTTTGTTCTGTTAGAAGAAACTGTCTCCCAAAATTTTAAAGAAAGAAAAACTTATGTATATATATATATATATATATATATATATATATATATATATACACACACACACACACACACACACACAAATAAGGGTAAAGACGATGAAGGGATGAAGTATGACTGTAAAGATAAAAATTTTAAAAGATTCTAAAAAAAGAATTGGTAAGAAGTTGGTTGAAAAAGAAAAAAAAAAGAGGATAGAATGTGAACAGGCTGGAGGCTAAAACAAAGCCACATGCTAGATTTAGGGTATATTTTGATGTGTTAGAAGAAACTATATCCTAAAATTTTAAAGAAAAAACCCCTATATGTATATAAAAAATAAGGTTAAATACAAAGAAGGGATAGGATATAACAATGAAAATTTAAAAAGTTTTCCTGTTGAGTTTGTAGTTGTTCAGAAGGGTTTGATTAGTATCTAGCTGAATTCCTGGGACCCAATGATATTAGGTCCCACTCCTCCACCATCTTGCTCCTCAAGATTTCTCAGGTTTCTTTTTTATTTATTTTTTTGTTAATGGTAGTAAAATACATGTAACATAAAATTTATCATTTTAATCATTTTTAGGTGAAGAGTTCACTGGTATTAAATACATTCGTAATATTGGGCAACTGTTACTGCCATCTATATCCCTAACACTTTACATCTGGTAAGACTGTACTCAAACAACTTTTTTTTTAAGATTTTATTTATTTATCAGAGAGAGAGAGGGAGCGCGAGCGAGCACAGCCAGATAGAGTGGCAGGCAGAGGCAGAGGGAGAAGCAGGCTCCCTGCCGAGCAAGGAGCCCGATGTGGGACTCGATCCCAGGACGCTGGGATCATGACCCCAGCCAAAGGCAGCTGCTTAACCAACTAAGCCACCCAGGCGTCCCCTCTCTGTGACTTTGTGATTTTGGTTACTCTGAACACTTCATATAAGTGGAACCATACAGTGTTTGTCTTTTTATGACTGGCTTGTTTCACATAGCATAGTGTTCCAAAGTTTATCCATGTGGTAGTTTGTGACAGAATTTCCTTCCTTTCTGAGGCTAAATAGTAGGTATATACAATATTTTGCTTATCCATTCATTAGTTGATGGACATGTGGGTTGTTTCCACATTTTAGCCATTGTAAATAATGCTGCTATGAATATGAGGGTGCAGATATCTCATTGAGACCCTGCTCTGAATTATTTGGAGTATATAAGAAGTGGAATTGCTGCATTATGTGGTAATTCAATTTTTAATTATTTGAGGAACTGCCACACTACTTTTTCACACCAGCTGTCCCATTACATTCCCACTAACAGTACCCAAGAGTTCCAATTTCTCCCTATCCTTGCCAACACTTACTGCTTTCTGTTTTTTGGATTGTGGCTAAGGTAATGGGTGTGAAATGGTATCTCATTGTTGTTTTGATTTGCATTTTCCTAATGGCTAGTGATGGTGAGCATCTTTTCATGTGCATATTGGCCATTTGTATATTTTCTTTGGAGAAATATCCATTCAAGTCCTTTCCCCATTTTTGAATTGGGTTGTTTTTGTTATTGTTTTTAGGAGTTTTCTAGATATTCTGGATATTAATATCTTATCAGATATATAATTTGCAAATACTTTGTCAGCTTTCTGTTGACAGTGTCTTTGATCCACAAAAATTTTTTAATTTTCATGAAGTCCAATTTGTACATTTTTTGTTACCTTTGGTGTCCTGAGAAAATTGCCAAATCCCAGGTTGTGAAGTTCTTATCCTATATTATCTTCTAAGAGTTTTATCGCTTTAGGGCTTACATTTAGGTGTCTGAACCTTATTGAGGTAATTTTTGTAAATGGTAAGGGTCCAACTTCATCCTTTTACATGTGGATATCCAGTTATCCCAGTTCCATTTGTTGAAAAGACTGCCCTATCCTTCATTAAATGCATCCTTGTCAAAAATCATTTGGCTATATATGTGAAGGTTTATTTCTGGGCTCTCCATTCTTATTCCTTTAGTCTCTCTCTATATGTCTTTATACCTGTACCATCCTGTTTTGATAACTGTGGTTTCGTGGTAAGTTTTGAAACCCAGAAGTATGAGTCCTGCAATGCCTCGGTGGCTCAGTCAGTTAAGCATCTGCCTTAAGCTCAGGTCATGATCCCGGGGTCCTGGGATTGAGTCCCGTTTTGGGCTCCTTGCTCAGTGGGGAGCCTGCTTCTCCCTTTGTCTGTCTTCCTGCTCTGCCTGCTCCTGCCCCTGCTTGTGCACTCTTTCTCTCTCTCCCTGACAAATAAATAAAAACAATCTTAAAAAAGAAGAAGAAGAATTGTGAGTCTTCTGGTTTTATTTTGTTTTTGTTTTCAAGATTGTTTTGGCTAATAGGATACCTCGATTCCATATGAATTTTGAAGGAGAGTTTTCTATTTTTGAAGAAGCTATCATTGGGATTTTTATATGAATTGCCTGAATCTATAGATTGTTATGGGTAGTATTGACATTTTTAACAATATTCAGTCTTCTAATCCATGAACATAGGATGTATTTCCATTTATTTATGTCCTCTCTAATTTCTTTCAACAATGTTTTGTGGTTTTCAATGTCTTTTGCCTTCTTGGTTAAGTTAATTCCTAACCATTTTATTGTTTTGATGTTATTGTAAATGAAATTGTCTTTGTAATTTCTTTTTCAGATTGTTCACTGTTAATGTATAGAGAAACTACTGATTTTGTGTGCTGCCTTTTATCCTCTTACCTTGCTAAATTTATTAGTTCCAACAGTGTTTGTGTGCATGTGGGTGTGTGTGTGCATGTGCAGTCTTTAAGGTTTTCTACATATTAGATCAATCATCTGTAAACAGAGATCACTTTATTCTTTTTCAATTTGGATGCCTTTATTTCTTTTTCTTGCCTAATTTATCTGGCTAGAACTTCCAACACTATGTTGAATAGAAGTATCGAAAACAGGCATCCTTGCCTTGTTCCTTCTGTAGCTCTTTTTTTTAAAAATTTCTTTTCAACGTGTAGCTCATTTTTATATGAAACTAATTTCACTGAACTTTTAAGAGGAGGTGTAGCCAAAAGGGCTTTTCTAACCACACAGAATTGTCTTTTCTGTTTTTGTGTAGTGTTCACATAAATGGCAGCTTACTTTCGGGGATCTCCTGGCTCTTCTCTCTCCTCTTCCCTGCCCCCACTGAATTTTGTTTTGTCATTATGTTTCCTTTGATTCTTATATTGTCCCTGTTCTGCTCAATTGTGATTCCACTCTCCAGTTTCTTCTCAGTTTGGTGGTCATGGGTGGTCAATCTCATAATTGGTTAGTGCTACAATTCTCCAGTCTCCTCAGACCTTCTTGGGGATGGCCTTGCACTGACAAGCTACTAGAGTGAGCAAAACTACTCCTGATTTCTGCTGCTGTTCTCAGAGTCCCCGATTTCACTTTCCAGTAATACTTCCTTGGACTCTTTTGGGGTTCTCCTTTTCTAAAGTTCTCCAGACACACCATTATTCCCTCTGCTTCCTCTCACTCATATGCTGATATTGTGCAGGTTTGGTGCTATCGTTTTGCTCCCCAATCCCTGTTATTTTGGGGTTTGTCCTTGGATTTTATAATAGATATTACCTATAAGATTTTGGTTTCACTGTCTAGTTATACTTCTTTTTTTTAACATTAGGGGAAATTTATTATGATGATCTTAAGGGGTCACATATTGTGTGATTCCATTTACATAGCATTCTTGAAGAGACAAAATTAAAGAGATGGGAAATGGATTAGTGGTTGCCACTGGTTAGGGATGATAGTAGGAGGGAAAAGGAAGATCTTCGTGGTGATGAAATAGTTCTGTATCTTGAGTGTATTGGTAGTTATATGAATCTACACATATAATAAGATTGTGCACACATTGTATACCAATGTATACCTTGCTTTTGATATTGTACTGTAGTTAGGTAGCAGGTAGCCATTGGGAGTAACTGGGTTGAGAATACAAGAGACCTGTCTCTCTGTACCATCTCCGCAAATTCCTGTGAATCTGTAATTATTTCACAGTTTAAAATTTTTAAAAAGAGGAATGAAGTATTGATACATGCTACAATGTGGATAAACCTTAAGAACATTATGCTAAGTTAAAAAGTCAGTCATTAAACACCTTATATGATTCAATTCCCATGAAATGTCCAGAATAGACAGATCTAGAGACAGATAGTAGATTAGAAGCTGCCTAACATGGGGGTGCATGTGAAGAGTGGGGAGTGACTGCTGATGGATATGAGGATTTTAGGAGCGTGCTGAAAATATTCTAAAAATTAGATAGTGGCAATGGTTTCACAATTCTGTGAATATTCTAAAAAGTCATTGAATTGTATACTTTAAATGGGTGAAATTTATGGTATATAAGTTACATCTCAATAAAGCTGTTTTTTTTTTTTTTTTTTTTTAAGATTTTATTTATTTAGGGCGCCTGGGTGGCTCAGTGGGTTAAGCCGCTGCCTTCGGCTCAGGTCATGATCTCAGGGTCCTGGGATCGAGTCCCGCATCGGGCTCTCTGCTCGGCGGGGAGCCTGCTTCCCCCTCCCTCTTTCTCTGCCTGCCTCTCCATCTACTTGTGATTTCTCTCTGTCAAATAAATAAACAAAATCTTAAAAAAAAAAGGATTTTATTTATTTATTCTACAGACAGAGATCACAAGTAGGCAGAGAGGCAGGCAGAGAGAGACGAAGGGAAGCATATTCCCCACCGAGCAGAGAGCCCAATGCAGGGCTCGATCCCAGGACCCTGGGATCATGACCTGAGCCGAAGGCAGAGGCTTTAACCCACTGAGCCACCCAGGCGCCCCTTATTTTTTTTTAAGCGACTTGGGAAAGATGGAGAATCACTGGAACTCTAATACAGTGGTGGTAGGATGTGAAAACCACTTTGCAAACTACTTGACAGTTTCTTAAAAAAGTTAAACATAAATCTGCTCTATGATCTGGCCATGCCACTCTTAGGAATTTCCAAGAGAAAGGAAATATATGCCCATAAAAACTTGTTCTCAGGGCACCTGGATGGCTCAGTTGGTTAAGTATCTGACTCTTGATTTTGGCTCAGGTCATGATCTCAGCATCGTGAGATCAAGCCCCACATGGGGCTCTGTGCTGGGCATGAAGCCTGCTTCGGATTCTCTCTCTCCCTATCCCTTTGCCCCTACCCCTTACCCATGCTTGCTCACTCTCACTCTCTCTCATCTAAACAATGACAGCAACTTGTTCTAAATGTTCATAACAGCTTTATTTGTAATGTTTAAAAAATTAAAACAATCCAATGTCCATGCACAGCGAATGGCAAACAAACTATAGTATATCTGTATAAAGGTATACTATTCAGTAATCAAAAGAAATGAAGTATTGACACATGCCACAGGACAGATAAATCTTAAAATAATTGCATTAAATGAAATAAACCTGACATAAAGGAGTACATACTGTATCAACTTCATTTATGTATCATAGGTTTCCTGGGAGGTGAGATAGGGGAATAAGAGAAAGGAAATATAAAATGGTCTGACCTAACTTTTGGAGGTAATGGATATGTTCATTATCTTGATTGTGATGATGGTTTCATATACATAAGTCAAAACTTGTAAGTTTACATATACATAAGTCAAAACTTATAAATGTATACTTTACACAATTACACAATAAAACTTCAATTAAAAATATGATACCATCCTCATAGTCCTAAATTCAGCAATCATATTTTTAACTTTTAAGATTCTTTACTGTTCTTTGATTCTTTTTTCATAGCATTATGACTTGTTTTTGTAAAAAAAAATTGGATCTTTGGGACTGCTAATCTCCTGTTGTTGCTATTACTGTTTCTATTCTATTTCTTGAATAGTCTCTGTTTTCAGGTTTTTTTTTTTTCCATTTTTTTAAAATCTCAGTTTTCCTACTTTGATGCCATAGGTCTTTCTCAATGTTGGGTGATCTTTGGTTTTTCTGTTCATACTGTAAAAATACAAAAGAGAACATTTCAATGAGGGCCATGTATGTTGGAGGCCTGCATTCCTTTGGGTAAAGTGTTAAATCTTGTTTTGAGTGAAGTCCTCAAATTTCAGAATAAGGAGGGCCTCACTTGGGGTGCCAAAATCACACTAGCTGCCCTAGGTCCCTCTTGACTTTGTGTTCAGTTCTTTTTAGAGAATTATTCTATGCTCTTTGTGCTAGGACTTGGGTGGAAGGGACTGTCAATTACCTTCCTGGGTTTAGCCACGTTATTTGTTTCTGCTTTTATACCCATTAAAACATTTTCTGATTCCTTATCTGATGGAGCTGTCTCTCCCTTGCTTGAAAACCCAACTTCCCCCTTCCTTTGCAAGAGAAGAACAATCCTTTATTGCTAGTCAGTCTGGGCATGCTCTGGGAGAGAAAAATTCAAGTCAAATCTTGGAGAAGAAACTTACACACAAAAAATAATTATAGGGATTTTGCTGATTTATAGCATGACTGGATTCTGTGTCTGCCCACCACGTCAGGAGGAATGTAGTTTTAGATTGGGATTGAATTTATTGGTGTGATAAAATCTTACTCAAGATTTTATATTCATTGTGCTGGCAGCTGAGCATAGTTCTAGTAATTTGCTCAGCTGGTTAACCAAAACCCTGATCCACCCTGGCCTCCATTTAACAATGGGTCACACCAAACTGAGGTGCTAGAAGTTTCTAGAAATAATGATTAAAAGAAACCTCAAAGGATGCCTGGGTGGCTCAGTCGGTTAAGCTGCTGCCTTCCGCTCAGGTCATGATCCCAGGGCCCTGGGATCAAGTCCTGCATCAGGCTCCTTGCTTGGCAGGGAGCCTGCATCTCTGTCTGCCTCTGCCTGCCACTCTGCCTGCTTGTACGCTCTCTCTCTCTGACAAATAAATAAATAGATAAAATCTTAAAAGAAAAAATAAAAGAAACATCAAGACTTAGGAAGACAGAAATGTTGGAACAGTTTATCCTGTGTAAATACTATCACCACCACCATGTACATACAATTATGGGCTCTCAGAGAACCCTTAAGATACTCTCTTCTCCAGAGGTGTAAGACATTGGTGAGGGGGGGCACCATTTTTGAAAAGCACTTTAATGTCTCTTCTTTGGAAACCACTGATGTTGCTGGAGCATGAAAATGAAATGGAATATCTAATTTTAATGGGGTTGGGAGTTTCCAGGATGGCAGTGGCACTTAACCATCAAAGGGAAAATGAGCTGATTGGTTTAGGACTTGACACGCCATCAATTCTGGACAAGGAGACATGAAGGGGATTCTCCTAGAGGCTTTTGGAAAATGTGTCTTATTTCCTAAAATAAGATACCTACCCCAAACACAGGAGGGGACAGGAAGGGAACATTTCTTCTTCCTTGGCCTTTATGTCTGGATGTGACACACAACTTACTACAACTTACTATAGCCGCTTTGTGCATTTGAAGGAAGCCAGCCTGAGCAAGGCCACCACACAGAGGAATGGAAAGTACAGCAACTGAAAGAATCTCCGTGATGACAGGACTGAGTGCTGATCTTAACGAACCCCACTGAATCATACTCTGTAATGACTCACAAGTCACCCTACCTCTGGATTTCCACTTTATGTAAGACTGTAGCTTTTCTTATCATTTAAGACAGTCTGAATTAGAGTTTTTCTTACAGTCAAAAGCATTCTGATGAGCCCCTGAGATGGAAGAAGGTGGGCAATATATGCAAGTCCTGCTTGATGTCTCTACTGAGAAACCCTAGCAACGAGGCAGAGAATTCTTTCACTTAGACTTTTTGACCCAGTGGATCCACTGGTGTTCCACAAATGGGTGGCAGATGAAAATGCCACGTGGAGTCTATGGCAGGCTTCAGTAGGAATCTCAGCAAAAGCCCCTAGAGTCATGGAGCAAAACTATGCTCTCAGGCAAGTAGTTATTTGCATTTTGAGAAATTGCTCTAGCTGTGCTCCAGGGCACTTGGGGAGCTCATGTGTTGGTGTGCATATTGAAGCTGCCCACTGGGAGCTATCTGAGCCACCAGGCTGCAAAGTTGGCCATTCTAAGCAACAGTTTATCATTAGCTAAAAGAGGCATAACATACAGGATCAGGTTCCAGCCATTTCTGAAGATATAGTAAGCTGTATGAGTGAGTTACTCATGCTCCCTCCATGCCCAGATGAGCAACTTGCCTTACAGAACAGCTGAGTGGCCTGTTGAAGACCCAGTTAAGCCTCCAAATGGGGACAACACCTTCTGAGGTTGGGATGCTGGCCTGTGGGATGTGTTATATGTTTAGAATCATGAACCAATATATCTGTAGCACAGCTTTTCCTATAATTAGAATATACACGTATGAAAACCAAGAAGTGAGAGTGGGGACAGTGCCTTTCATGATTAGGTCAAATGACTTAACAAATAATTGCTTTTCTTTTTTGTCACTTGGGGGTCTGATGACTTGGGCTTTGGGCATACAAGAGATTACTGCTTCCTTAAGGGGAAAAAAGAATCTTTCCACGCTGGTCATTCTGGGCTTTTATGCCACAAAAGAGTAGACAAAAATGGGGTCATAGTGTTAACTGGTGTGAGTGATCCTGAATAGTCTTGACTATGGGGGGCGAAATATACTAAAGCTTCAGGGTGGCATGGGACGGCCTTAACAGAACTTGGATATGTTGTTCCAGAGCAGGTCTTATACTACCACATCCAGTGGAAACACATTTTTTAAAAAAAAATCTTTTTTAAGATTCATTTATTTTAAAGAAAGAGAGAGCAGGGAGGGAGGGGGGAAGGGAGAGGGAGGGAGAGAGAGAATCTCAACCAAACTCCCTGATGGGCACAGAGCCTGTCACAGGGCTCAATCTCATGACCCTGAGATCACGACCTGAGTTGATATCAAGAGTCTGACTTAACTGACTGCACCACCCAGGCATCCCACCAATGGAAAAAATTAATTAAAGATTACTCTACTGCGATAAGGACAGAATTATTGAGGGCTCAGATCCCTTGTAAAGTTTGGTAAGAAACCCCAACTCCCTGAGTGACTGTGTGAAGGCAAAGGGAACATGGCACAAATTAAAGACAGGGAAAGTCATACATACCAACTACATCCTTATAAGTCATTACAGAGTAAAGACTGTCACCTCTACACATATTTCTTTCCTTATTGCATAAATGTTTTTTTGTATTTTGATAGTTTTTTGTCTTCCTCTTCCCCACTTCCACTGATTAGATTTGGCATGTAAGTAGAGGTTAACTATACACTATTTAAATATCACGTTTATTGAGGTCTAATTTAGTATCTTAGTACTAAGTACCTTAGTAAAATTCATCCTGTTAACATATACAGCTCAATGAATTTTGACAAGTGTACAGTCATAAACCACTACCATAGTTAAGATATAAAATGTTTCCTTTACCTCCAACATTCCCCTATGCCCTCTTGAAGTCAATTTTCTTCCACAACACCCAGCTCTTGGCAACAACTGTCCTGAATTTTGAACCTGAACTTTTGCTTTTTATAAAATGTCCTATATATGGACTTGTACACTATGTTCTCATGTCTAGCATCTTTCACTTGGCAGAGAATATTTTTAAGTGTATGAAGTGCTTAAAGAAGTAAAAATACAATCACACTATGAGTGAACAAAAGACCCAAAATGGAGCAGATAGCTAAGAAGTGGAAAAACTAAGAAAGAGAGAGTTTAAGGAATATGTGGGAATAGGATGAGAAGTTCTAATATAATCTCTTAAGCTGCAGAAGAGAATGAAGGGACTGGAGAGAAGAAATATTTGGAAAAGTAATTGCTAAGAATTTTCCAGACCAGATGAGAGACAATGAATCCTTAGATCTTGGATGCAGAATGTACCATGCATGATAATTTTTTTTTAAAGAACATCTAAACACAGTAATGTAAAACTCAGAATATCAAAGACAAAGAGAAGTCTTTAAAAGGAGCTAAAGAGAAAAGGCAGATCACCTACAAAGTGAAACAAACCGACTAAGAGCAGACTTTTCAATAGCAACAGCAAACTCTAAAATACTGAAATGGTGCCCAAAATGCTGAGATAAAATAGCTGTCCACCTAAAATTACACATTAGAAAATTTTCTTTCAAGAAAAAAATATGAACTGAAGGTACTTTGAGATAAACATAACCAACAGCCTCTCTGAAGGAATTTATACAGGGTATAATTCAGGAAAAGGGAAAATAATCCCGGTAAGAAGTTCTGAGATGCAAGAAATAACTGAAGGCTAAATAAAAAGTTGTGAACATGTAGGCAAATCTGAACAAACATTTTATAAAATGATCGTAATGAAAATGTCTAATACATAGGGTTAACAAAAAGGTCCAGACATGGTAAAAAGGGATTTGGTGAGAGCAATTTCTCTTTTCTTAAAGATGTCTTGCATGAATCTCAAGATAGATGCGGGATTCAAAACCAGCCTGTTCATGCTCTCTCTCTCAAATAAATAAACAAACCTTTTTTTAAGCTTCATAGAAGCTACACAGAGATTGATACAATCAATACCACAGTCGATTGAGTGAACAGAGAGAGGCCAGAGGCAACAGATCTCAGAAAATATTAGTAAACTCCACTTCCTGTGGGTAAAGAACACTCACCTTAAAGTGAGCCACCTCACACACCACGAGTGCTGAGAGAGCTGGAAACCACTAGGCAGGAAGCAGCTGGTCAGAAGCTGTGTGGGTGGAAGTACAATGAAGGTGAAGGGAGAACAGAGAAATGCTCAGAGGTGGCTGATCTCAGAAAATGCCCACATCATACACTTCACTGAAGGAACCACCTGTCATTGCATAAAGCATAATAAAAAGGGGACTGGCATATCAGTACTACAAAAAATACTATAAGAAAAAGAGATGTGAAGGGATAGCAAAAGGTAAGAGATGAAAAACCAGACAAGGAACAGATTAAAATTCTCAACAAAAGTTAACTACAGGGGCATGTGGTGGCCCAGTTGGTTGAACGTCTGACTCTTGATTTCTGCATGTTGTGATCTCAGGGTCCTGGGATCGAGTCCTGCCTTGGGCTGTGTGCTCAGCCAGGAGTCTGCTTAAGGATCCTCTCCCTTTCCCTCTCTCTCCCTCCTAAGATAAATAAAACTTTTTAAAAAGTTAACTATAAACAAAATAAAACAAGTTACCGCCTCAGTGGAGAAAGGCTTCATAGCAGAAAGGCGAGAAATCTCTGAATTCAGGATAGAATTAGTAAGGGCCCAAGAGAGAATAAACATGATGCAAAATACAGTTAAGGAACACAGAGGACAAAAGTGACAAAAGCAAACAAAGTGGAATGGAAATAAAGTTCAAATGTCCACTAGAATTTTCTATCTAGGTGCTGCTCTGAACATCGAAAGGATAAACGTTAGCCATGTGTGGCTCTTGAGCTTATGACATGTGAGCAATGAGATCACAGGAGTGCTTTCTTAATTTGATTTAATTTTAATTAATTAAATGACCACATGTGGCTGGTGGCTACCATATTAGACAATGTAGGATGAGAGAGAAAATGATAGGTGTAGAAGATAGGCAAAGGAGACAGAACCCCACATGTAACTGGAATTCCTGAAGAAGAAAACCAAACCAATGGAGACTTAAATATTTATGATACAGTTCGAAAATCTACTTCACGATATAAATAAATAAATAAATAAATAAATAAATAAATTTATAAGATTTTATTTATTTATTTGACAGAGAGATAGAGAGCACAAGTAGGCAGAGTGGGAGGAAGAAGGAGAAGCAGGCTCCCCGCTGAGCAGGTAGCCTAATGCAGAACTTGATCCCAAGACCCCAGGATCCTGACCTGAGCAGAAGGCAGCCACTTAACTGACTGAGCCATGCAGGCACCCTCAAGATATAAATTTAAAAATCATTCCTAAAATAAAGGATTTGGGTATTTTTTTCAAATCAAAATATATACCACATGCCAGGGAAAATGGATTCAAACACATCCTTTTTTTTTTTTTTTTAAAGATTTTATTTATTTATTTGATAAGGAGAGAGAGATCACAAGTAGAGAGGCAGGCAGAGAGAGAGGGGGAGGCAGGATCCCTGCTGAGCAGAGAACCTGATGTGGGGTTCCATCCCAGGACCCTGAGATCATGACCTGAGCCAAAGGCAGAGGCTTAACCCACTGAGCCACCCAGGTGCCCCAGATTCAAACATATCTTAATAAAATTATTGGATCGTGAAAACAAAGAAATGTTTGGGAAGCCAGGTATCTTCTACTCCCTCTAAAGAAAGTCGCATATAGAAGAAAAAGATTCGAGCTGCCTTTGGATTTCTTCACAGCATCACTCACTAGCCAAATGTGCAGCAATACTTGAAAAATACTCAAAAGAAAGTGAAAACCAGGGATTGACCACCTCGCCAGGCTGTGTTTCATTAATATGACTACAGACACACAAAAACTAGGGGGATATTGTTCCAATGAGCTCTCCTGGAGAAAAGTGCTAAAGGGTAAACTTAGTCAACTAAAAGACTATTGCAAAGACTATGACTATAGTCTGGTGAACATTTAAGCTAACATATAACCACTGGGATAAGATTAAGGTAAAATTTGGAGATCGGGATGGCAAATCAGTATTTAAATGTAATATGGTCTGACAATACATACATTATAGGATGAATAAAAAAATAGGAGGGGAAGGGAAAAAGGGGATGGCAAATATATTAAATTGGATAACTGCCTCATCTGTAATAGCCAGAGGTCAAATAACCATTCAGAGATGGCAAATCAAGTAACAGATATAGAACCATATTTAATATTTCAAAGGTAAACATAAAGAAAGGTATTTTTTTTACAACTAACATTAGACCATAGGAAAAAAGGAGGGCAATGGGAAAGAAGACAAAACACATTGATTTTTAACACTAGTCACAGTAGGAAATTCATACTATCTAAAGAAATAGAGAATTAAGGATATTATATAAAATTATAATAATAAAAAGTAACATTGGAACAAAAGTGAAAACCTCTCTAAATATCAGAAGAGCCATACAACAAAAAGCAGGGCATTGTGAACATACTGAAAGACTTAAACAGAAAAATGTAATATAAAATACGACAACTTAAACCAAATATACCCATCATATCGACAAATATAAATGAGCTTAAATCATCCATGAAAAGAAAATTATTTTCCCAAACAGTAATTCAGAAAGGTAAGATGTGAAAGGATATACAAAAAGTAATTTAAAAAATATAATAGGTAAATACAAATTTTTGAAAAGTGAGGTCTTGCTCTTAATATCAGAAAGATAGAATTCAGATACTAAAAGAATTAAAGGAGGCAAAGAAGATTGCTCTGTAATTCCAAAAGGCACAATTCACAGTAAAGATACAACTCTGAATATCTATGTAATAAATAATATAGTAGTCAAATTAATAAGGTAGACATGTTAGGAGAGATAGAAAGAAATAAACTAGCAGGATGATACTTTAATTCATTCTTTTCAGTATTTATAAGTACTTATAGATAAAAGCAAGAGTTAAACAGATGCATATACACATTCAAGCCTAGTGTGTACACACACATAATTTTATTCTCTAATATTGAGAATATACTTTCTTTTCAAAGGACCATGGATACTCATCAAAACACACATGAGAAACCTCACTGAATTCTCAAAAGAAAAATAACAAAAACTTCATTCTCTGAATTCAAATGCAGGAATTAACAATAAAACCAGAAAACAAAGCTTTTACCTGGGGTCTTGTTCTTGGGGTCTCACAAGGTCTGCCAAGCTACAGTTTCATGTGAGGCTCACATCATCTTCAAGCTCACATTGTTATTGGCAGAAGTTCATTTCTTTGTAGCTGTAAAACTCAGGGCAGTTGGAATCTTCAAGGCCAGCAGGAAAGCTTTTCTGAGTTCAGGGCAGGTCCTAAACCCTCTTTGAAAGGGCTTACCTGATCATGTCAGGCTCCTGCAAGGTAATCTCCCTTTCACTAACTCAGAGTCAACAGATTAGATGCTTTCATTACACTGGCAAAAATTTCTTCCCCCTTGCCATGTAACATAGCATAATCATGGGAGTTTTCACAGAACCTGTCCACCCTCAAGGGAAGGGGATTTTACAAGGATGTAGAATGTTGCCTACTACATTAATTAAAATATAGCAAACAAAAACTAGGGAACATATTAAATAAAAACATGAAAGACAACACCTTATGATGTTGATTATTTCAGAAATACAAAGATAGCTCAAGAATATCATTTACACAGATACTAAGAAGGCTTTGATAAGGTTCAAAAAAAATGCTTGATGTAAAAACACACTAAAAGTAAGAATAGCTTCTTCTTTCACACTATAAAATAAATTTATTTTACCCCCAAATCAAATATGCTGCTTAATGAGAAAACAGCAGGAGCATTTCCCCTGAAATCAGGAAAAGACAAAGATGTCTACTAACCTTGACTCTTATTAACATTATACTAGAAATACTACCAATGCAATTGGAAGAGAAAAAAAAAAATCAGTGGTATAAACATTGGAAGGGAGGGGAAGTTATTACTATTTATACACCATGGGACTATGTACATGGAAATACAAGATAATTAATTGAAAGCTACTATAAACAATAATAAAATCCAGTAAAGTAGAGTACAAAATATATGCAAGTATGCATATATTTTCATATATGCAAACAATCAGAAGGCAGACTGAAAAAAAGGCCCCACTTATTATAGAAACAAAAATATAAAATACCCAAGGATAGCCTTAATAAGAAATTTGTAAGACCTAGTGCAGAGGAGGATGGGGTCTAAAACATTATTAAGCACACAAAAGATTGAGCAAAAAGACCTTTTCTTGAAGAGTGAAACTTAATATCAAATAGGTTTCAATTTTTCCTTTTTAAAAATAAAAAAAAAAACTTTCTTTTTTCTTTTTAAAATCTCTTTCTTTGGTACATCTCACTGGCTCAGTCTGTAGAGCATGCAACTCTTGATCTCAGGGTTGTGAATTCAAGCCCCACATTGGTTGTAGAGATTATTTAAAAAAATAAAATCTTAGGATGGTTCAGTCAGTTAAGCATCTGCCTTCCACTCAGGTCATGATACTAGAGTCCTGGGATCAAGTCCTACATCAGATTCCCCGCTCAGTGGGGAGTCTGCTTCTCTCTCTGCCTGCAGCTCTCTCTACTTCTCTCTCTCTCTCTCTCTGACAAATAAGTAAATAAAAATAAAGTTTGAAATAAATAAAATTTTTAAAAAAGCTCAAATACTTGTCCGTAAAGCAAGTCTCAGCAAATTTCAAAGAACTGCTATATTGATCACATTTTGTGACTGTAAAAGAATTAAATTAGATGTAATAACAAAAATATTTTTAAAAATTCTCCATATATTCAGAAATTTAAAAATATACCTCTAAAGATGTGAATTCTCCCCAAACTGATATATAGGTTTAATGCATTTCTATTAAAATCCCATCAAGATTTTATGTGGAAGACACAAGATTATTCTAAAATTTGTATGAAAAGGGCAAAGAACTATAATAGCTAATACAATTTTGAAACAGAAGAATAAAGTGGAAGGATCATTTTATCTAATTTTAAGGCTTTTTATAGAGCTACACTAATCAAGACTGTGTAGTATTGACAGAGGGATAGACACATAGATCAAAAGATCAATGGAACAGAATAGAGTAGTCTGAAATACACCTACACGAAAATGCCCAGCTGATTTGGGACAACGCTGCAATAGCAATTCAAGGGAGGGAAGACTGTCTTTCCAACAGTGAAAATATTGTGAAAATGTCTATGCTACCCAAAGCAACCTACACCTTTAATGCAACCCCTATCAAAGTACCATGATTTTTTTTGCAAAGAAATGGAACAAATAATCCTAAAATTTATATGGAACCAGAAAAGACCCTGAATAGCCAGAGGAATGTTGAAAATGAAAGCCGAAGTTGATGGCATCACCATTCCAGACTTCAAGCTCTATTACAAAGCTGTCATCATCAAGACAGTATGGTACTGGCAAAAAACTGACACACAGATCAACGGAACAGAATAGAGAGCCCAGAAATGGACCCTCAACTCTATGATCAACTAATCTTTGACAAAGCTGGAAAGAATGTCCAATGGAAAAAAGACAGTCTCTTCAACAAGCGGTGTTGGGAAAATTGGACGGCCACATGCAGAAGAATGAAACTGGATTATTTCTTTACACCACACATGAAAATAGACTCAAAATGGATGAAAGACATCAATGTGAGACAGGAATCCATCAAAATCCTTGAGGAGAACACAGGCATCAACCTCTTCGACCTCAGCCACAGTAACTTCTTCCTAGGAACATCGCCAAAGGCAAGAGAAGCAAGGGCAAAAAGGACTTATTGGGACTTCATCAAGATCAAAACTTTTGCACAGCAAAGGAAACGGTTAACAAAACCAAAAGAAAACTGACAGAATGGGAGAAGATATTTGCAAATGACATATCAGATAAAGGACTAGTATCCACGATCTATAAAGAACTTACCAAACTCAACACCCAAAGAATAATCCAATCAAGAAATGGGCAGAAGACATGAACAGACATTTCTGCAAAGAAGACATCCAGTTGGCCAAGAGACACATGAAAAAATGTTCCACATGACTTAGCATCAGGGAAATACAAACCAAAACCACAATGAGATACCACCTCACACCAGTCAGAGTGGCTAAAATTAACAAGTCAGGAAACGACAGATGTTGGCGAGGATGTGGAGAAGGGGGAATCCTCCTCCACTGTTGGTGGGAATGCAAGCTGGTACAGTCACTATGGAAAACAGCATGGAAGTTCCTCAAAAAGTTGAAAATAGGGCTACCCTATGACCCAGCAATCACACTACTGGGTATTAACCCTAAAGATACAAATGTAGTGATCTGAAGGGGCACGTGCACCCGAATATTTATAGCAGCAATGTCCACTATAGCCAAACTATGGAAAGAACCTAGATTTGATTTCCATCAACAGATGAATGGATAAAGAAGATGTGGTATATATATACAACAGAATACTATGCAGCCATCAAAAGGAATGGACTCTTGCCATTTACAACTACATGGATGGAACTAGAGGGTATTATGCTGAGCGAAACAAGTCAGTCAGAGAAGGATGATTATTATATGATCTCTCTGATAGGAGGAATTTGAGAGGCAGGGTCGGGGGTTGGGGAGGTAGGGAAGGAAAAAATGAAACAAGATGGGATGGGGAGGGAAACAAACCATAAGAGACTCTTAATCTCACAAAACAAACTGAGGGTTGCTGGGGGGGGTTGGGGAGGATAGGGATAGTGTGGCTGGGTTATGGACATTGGGGAGGGTATGGGCTATGATGAGTGCTGTGAAATGTGTATGTCTGGTGATTCACAGACCTGTACCCCTGGGGCAAATAATACGTTATATGTTAATACGAATAATTTTTTTAAAAAGCAGAGTTGTCTGCAGTGTGTGGGAGTTATCAAGATATACCCTAATAGACGCGCGCGCGCGCGCACACACACACACACACACACACACACATCCCGTTAGCAAAGGCTGTAAGACTTATTAATGAATGGTGTGTAAGGAAGTGTCTATCCATTCATTGCCTGCCTGATCACAAAGCTAAACAAGTAGAGATTATAGTGGCCACATATGACAAAGAATAGACTTTACAGAATTAGTTCAGGAAAGTCACTAAACAAACAGCAGCAGCAACAACAATAAACGGCAACACCACCACCCTCTGGGAAGTGAAGGGAATCTGATTTCCAGAGTTGCCACATTATGTTATTTAAAATGTCTAGTTTTCAACAAAAACTTATGAGACATGCCAAGAAGCAGGAAAATGTGACATATACAAAGGGAGGAGAGGAAGCAGTTAATAGAAATTGTTTCTCAGGAAGCTCAGATAGATGGACTTCATTAGACAAGGACTTTACATCAGCTATTATAAACATGTTCAAAGAGGGGTGCCTGGGTGGCTCAGTTTGGTTAAGCACCTGACTCTTGATTTCAGCTCCAGTCATGAATTCAGGGTTGTGAGGTGGAGCCCATTCTGAATGGGGCTCTGTGCTCAGTGGGGAGTCCGCTTGAGGTTTTCTCTCCTTCTCCCTCTGCCCCTCCTCCTACTCTCTCTCTCTTTAAATTAAATAATTTTTTAAATTAAAAAATAAAAAATAAAATAAAATCAACTTTATTGAGGTGTGGAGCCTGCTTAAGATTCTTTCTCTCTTTGCTCCTCCCCCTTTATCTCTCTCTTTTCTAAAAAAGGTTATATATATAATGTATATAATATAATGTTTCATATATATTATACATTATATATGTTATATATAATTTTTATATATGTATATATACACTATACATTATATAATATATAATGTATATATCTAATATATTTAATATATTTAATATAACATATATATTTAATATACATTATGTATATTGTATATATTATGATGTATAATGTCTATATTTAATATACATTATAATGTATACAATTTTTTTAGAAGAGAGAGAGATAATATATATATATTTATATATATATTTATATAATATATATATTATATATATATATATATATATATTTATTCAAAGAGCAAAAGGAAACCATGACTAAAGAACTAAAGGAAAGTATGAGAATGTCTCACCAAATAGAGAACATCAGTAAAGAGACAGTATAAAAGAGAACCAAATAGAAATTCTGGAATTGGAAAGTACAATAACTAAAATGAAAAATTTATTGGAGGGGCATAACTATAGATTCAAGCTGGCAGAAAGAGGAATCAACAAACCTGAAGACAGCTCAGTTGAGATTCTCCAGTCTAAAGAATACAAAGAATAAAGGAAAGGAATAGAGAATGCCAGAGATCTATAAAACACCGTGAAGTAGACCACTATATACATAATGGAGGTCCCAGAAGGAGAGGAGGGAGAGAAAGAAATACTTGAAGAAGTCATAGCCAAAAGCTTCCCAGACTGGGTGAAAACCATTAATCCACACATCCAAGAAGCTCAACACATTCTAAATTAGATAAATTCAAAGAGATCCATACCTAGACACATCAACATTAAACTGTTGAAAACCAAGGACAAGAGAGAATTTTGAAAGTAGCAAGAAAGGATTAAGGAAGCCTCAGTAAGATTAATAGCTGAATTCTCATCAATGTCAATATTCTGGGTGTGATATTTTCTGTAGTTTTACAAGATGTTACTATTGGAGGAAGCTGGATAAGGTATATGTGGAATTTCTTTGTATTATTTCTTACAGTTGCATGTGGATCTATAATGATCTCAAAATAAAAAATTTAATTTAAACACACACACACACATGCATGAAAAACAGCGTTTGGGACCAAGATGAAATCATAATAGAAGTGTAAAAAATATTTAGAAATGAGCAGTAATAAAAATACAATGTATAAGGCTTGAGAACAAACAAATACTTGATAATTCAAGTAAACTTATAGTCTTGAATGTTTATATTAGAAATTAACAAAGTCTGAAAATTAAAGAACTAGACACCCGACTTAATTAGAAAAATAACAGAATAAAACCAAAGAAAGTGGAAAGAAGCAAATAAAAATGATTAGAGCATCAACAAAATAGAATAAAGAGGATAAACAAAGCCAAAAACTGGTTATCTAGGAGGAAAAAATTAAAATTGACAAGAAGGGTAGAGAAAAGAAAAAATATTAGTGACGCAAAGAGGGACATAATTACAGATGCAACAGAGACTTAAAGACAATATTTTGCAAAACTTAGATGGAGAGAATTCTGGACAAATATAACTCAAGAAAAAAAAAATCTCATATAATTCTATGCCCATTAAAGAAACTGAAGATAGTTAAAATTTCTTACACAGAAATCATAAGGATTAAATAACTTATTAGGTGAATTGTACCAACTTTTCAAGAAGGAGTTCATTTTAATCTTTCTTTTAAAAAAGATTTTATTTATTTTTTTGACCGAGACACAGCGAGAGAAGGAATACAAGCAGGGAAGAGTGGAAGAGGGAGAACAGGCTTCCCACAGAGCAGGAAGCTGGATGCAGGGCTTGATCCCAGGACACTGGGATCATGCATGACCTGAGCCAAAGGCAGACACTGACTGAGCCACCCAGGTGCCCCAGTTCATTTCAATCTTATATAAACTCTTCCAGAAAACAGAAAAAGAGGAAATATTCCCAATTCATTGCATGAGATTAATAAAGCTTAATTCCCAAAGCAATCACATTACAGCCAATCTCACTAGTGAACCTAGATGCAAATATATTACAGTATTAGCAAATCAAATCAGTGATGTATAAAAGAGGTAATAAATCATGACAAAGTCGGTCTAATTCCAGGGATACAAGAATGGTTTATTATTAGAGAACCAGTTCTTCACATTAACAGTAAAGGAGAAAACCAATTACCATCTTAATGGAAGCAGAAAAGGCATTTGATAAAATTCAACACTCATCATGATAAAATAACATTTAGCAATGTAAGAATAGAAATGATCTTTCTTAATCTGTTAAAAGGTATTTAACATACACCTAAAGTAAACATCATTCTTAATGGGGAAATGTCAGAAGCATTCCCTTAACTGAGGAAAAAGATAAGGATTCTATGATCACTGCTTCTATCCCACATTGTGCGGAAGGTCAGTAAGACAGACAGATTGAAAGAAAGAGAAAGAAAGAAAGAAAGCAAGAAAGCAAGCAAGCCAACCTAGTATTTGAAAAGGGAAGATCAAAACTATTATTCACAGATAATATAATTATCTAAAGAGAAAAGCCTTAAGAACATACCAATTATTAGAAATAATAAGAATTTAGCAAGGTCATTAAATGTGAGATGAATATGCAATAATATATTGCACTCCCAATACCAGCAGCTAACAGAAAAATATTTAAGATACTATTTACAATATAGACAGTGGTGGCAATGACCTGGCTAGATTATATTTGAATTCTAGCTTGTCCTCCAGTCTCCTGTCAATTGTGAGCCCTCCTTAAATCCTTCCAATAAATCCTTCTTGCCTGAAAATGGCTAGATTTGGAGTTTTGTTGCCTGCAAACACATATCCTGTACTTATGTTATATTACTTGATATTTGGAATAAAATATGTGTCAGGGGTCCTCAAAACCAACCCCAAATTCAATGATGGGCTAGGAGGTATCATAGGACTCTGCCTGCAGCTGTATTTACACAGCTATGATTTATCACAGAGAAAGGATACAGAGCAAAATCAGCGAAGAGAAAAGGCTCATGGGTTTAATCTGGAGGAAACCAGCCCCAAGCTCCCATGAGTCCTCTCTCAGTGGAGTGACACAGAACAAACTACTTCTCTCAGCACTGAGTTGTAACAACCTGTCACGTGTTGTTTACCAGCAAAGCTCATTAGAGACTCTATCCGAGGGTTTTATCAGGGGCTGCTTACATAGGCACCTTCTGCCTTCTGGAACTATTCACATTCCAGACTTCCAGAAGGAAAGCAGGTGTTTAGCATAACTATACTGTTTGCACAGATAGTTTAGGCACAGTTGAGCCACCCTTATCAGTTAGGGTGGTGAGAACCTTCACAAAATCTAAGTTCCCAGATGCCAGCCAGGGGCCAACCTTGTAAGCAGGACTTTTAAAGGATGGTTGTCGTGCCTACTATGCTAGCTTTTTTCTGCATGATGGGCATTCTTTCTGCCATACTGAATTGAGTAGCTAATTTATTATAGCCACTGGTCAATTCATTTACTTAGTTCTGGAATAAAATCATTTATTGTTGAATATATTTCATATGAACTTATATGAAATTAGTTTTAAAAAACCAAGTAATACTATGAGGCATAAAAATAAAACCAAAAAAGGATGGTTGAGTAGCTCAGTCAGTGAAGAGTCTGCCTTTAGCTCAGGTCATGATCCCAGAGTCCTGGGATCAAGTCCCACATCAGGGTCCCTGCTCAGTGGGGAGTCTGCTTCTCCCTCTGCCTGCCACTCCCCACACTGCTTATGCTCTCTATTTATAAATAATGAATAAATAAATAAAACAAACCAGAGATCCCTGCTTCCTCCCAACTCCTGCTCTCCCAATTCAAAAGCAGCTATTTCAAACTCTTCAGTCATTTCTTTCAGTATTTATCTTTCATTTCTAAATAGCGTGCCTTTACTGTTCTTGATCTTTTGAATTATACGTTATTATCTTTCAACTGTAGACAATGAGGATTTAATCCTCTTAGGTCTCCCACCACTCACCTCATATTCCTAAAATTGTTTTATCATAATTATTAGCTACCTCTCTGTTCTGTTTTCCACTATTATAATTATATAAACATTTGCAAATGAGCCATATTGGCTCAACTGAAATTACATTTCTTTTTCATGTGAGTTGTCTTTCCTGGATTTAGTAAATGCCTGTTTTAAAATGTTCATATTGTAAGCACATATTATTAAATTCATCTACAAACTCTCCATCAGTATTTAAAAACCTTCTGTCATATGATCAAATGCTTCTGCTAATCTATCCATTCCAATGGTTTCCAGGGTCCTCTCTCTGTCCTCCAACTCCAGTGGTTGTATTCTAGGGGTGGCACACAATTTTTCTCAGGATTTCCCTTTACCATAATCTTGGGGTTGCCTTTTATATCTCTCTTGTATTGGATCCATTTTATAGATCCCATGACTTTCATTTTTCTTGATTATTTTCTCCATCATTTTTGTGGAAAGGGTCATCCAATTGCTTCCTGAGAAAAGATAAGAGAACTTGCACCTCTGAAGATGTCTTTATATTATTTCCACACTTGATTGGTATTTTGGCTAGATTTCTATAGGTAACACAGTGTTCTCTCAGTATTTGAAAGGGTTATTATTTTGGCTTCTAGCTTGATATTATTCTGATTCTTAGTCCTTTCTAAGAGATCTTTTTTCTCCAGAAGCCTTTAGGATCCTCCCTTTTTCTATTGCTATTTTAGGCTTTTTTTGCATTCATTGTACCAGAGCACTTCATTCTGTAAACTCACTACCTTCCTTTCTGAGAAGATTTCTCACTTCTCTTTCTAGATGTACTGTAAAGGAGATGTCAGGCTTCCTGAATTCATCCTCAAATTCTCTTCTTTAGGTTTACTTTTCTATTTCTTTCTCCTCTCTGGGAGACTTCCTCAACTTCACGTCCCAAATGTCCCTTTATATCTTTAAAAACCTTACATATTTTTCAATTTCAAGACTTTCCTCTTTTCTTTTTTGTCTCTCTCTCCCTGATAATATCATGTTCCTGTTTCAGGGATGTTACCTTTTAAGGCTGATACTCATTTGCTTGTCAAGCTTTCTTGTTTCTCTACATTGACTATTTTCCTTCTGTTTCCTTTGTTTTGGGCTCTGAATCAATCTGGTGTTCCTTTCGCCTTTCTTTGCTTATGCTTGTGCTCAGCCCATACCATCCTCCCAGTTGACATTCAACCCAAATTTTAAGGTGGAGCTGAAATTGTACCTTCTTTACAGGACCTTCCTTCTTTTCTCTCTTCTCTAAATCCTCATGCTACTTTGCTTGTATCTCTCTGGAGTGGCTTATATGCTGTATGTATGTTTATTAATATATGTGATTTATTCCTGTGATTAAAGCATGGCCTTTTCACCTTTGCAGTCTTCACAAGCATAAAATAGAAAGTTACCTGCAACACAATTATCGAATGAATTATGTATTTTCACATATCGAATGAATTATGTATTTTAGTGTGACCCAAAGAGACCCCAGAGAAGTTGAACTGACTTATCATTTTCTCAATCTTTGGGCCCCCAGACCCAGCAGGGGCTCCTATGTAATCTTTTGCTACCTCTTAATTCTTGATAATTGTAGCAACACTGTAAATGCCCCCTAAGTCTGAACTTGGATAACCTTCTCCTTTGTTTCTATGTCCAAGCAGCCATCAAATTACTGATCTGTCTTCTGATCTATCTATCTTTCTTTCTTTTTCTTTCAAGATTCTATTCATTTATCTGAGAGAAAGAAAGCATGAGCAGGAGGAAGGGGAGGCACAGAGAGAGAAGCAGGCTCCCTGATAAGCAGACAGAATTTGAACCCAGGACCCGGGATCATGGCCTGAGCCGAAAGCAGATGCTTAACCAACTGAGCCATTTAGCTGCCCTGTCTATTGATTTCTTTTCTTTTCTTTTTTTTTTTTTTAAGATTTTATTTATTTATTTGTCAGAGAGAGAGCGAGCACAGGCAGACAGAGTGGAAGGCAGAGTCAGAGGGAGAAGCAGGCTCCCTGCGGAGCAAGGAGCCCGATGTGGGACTCGATCCCAGACGCTGGGATCATGACCTGAGCCGAAGGCAGCTGCTTAACCAACTGAGCCACGCAGGCGTCCCTGTCTATTGATTTCTGACTAGAACTTTCTTTTCCCTCTTCTTTCTCTACCATTTCTTCTATTATTCTAGTTAATGTCCTTTTATTGTCTTAATACTTAATAACTTATAGTAAATTCTTCCTGGTTTACCTAATACTATTCCTAGCTCTAGCTTATCCTATACATAATGGGGACCATAATAATAATAATTGAGTTAATAAATTGGTAACGAGAAATAGGTCCATGTATATTGGACCTATTTTGTATATGTGCCCACTGTATCTTTGGAGAATCACCTTCTGCCCATGTCCTCTGGTTCTAGTAGTGGACAATGGCCAGACTTCATTAGAGTACCATGTCTTTCTGGTCATAGGTATCCATTCAGGTTGGCTGAGAGACTGCTGGAGACAGTATCCTGATGACATAATCTAAGTCTTTTGGCTTTGCCTAAAGTCAGATATACTCTTGGACTTTCTGATTATGTGAGTCAATATATTTCCTTTATTAAACTAATTTTAGTTTGATTTTTAGTTAGATTTTGTTTCTAATTTTAGTTAGATTTTTGATAATATGGTATGTAAAGCACTAAGCATACTACTTTGCAGAGTATTAGGTATCGTTTTTATTATCCTTATACCTTTGCCATATCCTATATCCAATTCAACCTTTTCTTAACATCTGCCCATAGAGACCAATAATTTCCTTATTATTCTGTGCATATTGTTCCTTTGCCTGGGCTGCCCTGCCACCAACCTAATAATGTCATTCTACACACTTTTCGCCAATTCACATCCATCATTATTTAGAATCTGGCTTTGAAAAAAGCCTCCCATCTTCCATTTGAATAATGGTAGCTCCAAATTGTTCACTGTCTTATCTAATTTCTCCTGCATGTGTTTTCTAATTATTTCTAGTTTGCTTCTTGAGTGTACATTACTCAAGGCAAGAAAAAATATGATCACTGGGACCTTTTTAGGTTGAGATTTTTTCATTATTTTCCAAAACAACTTGCCCAGGGTTGGACACACAGTTGGTGTTCAGTGAGTGTCTAGTATAGGAATAAATGAATGGAATTAAATTTAGAAGGTATGATAGTCAATTTAAAGCCAGTTGTTAGCCTAAACTTTTTCCTTTTTCTAAGCAAACATTATATTCTTAATCCAATTTCATTATGGCATAAAACTATTACAATGATTCCAACCTCAAACATTCTTCCCATTTATGGTTTCATACTTCTTTTGGCCAAGGTCTAAGGAAGGAATATTCTTTTAAAGATAATGTAACAATCAATCAAAACCTTTTTTCTCTTGTCGTACATATTTTATTAATCCAGTAGTATTGCATCTGACCCTTCAGAGGTTTCTTGCCTTGGTAAACTAATGATAATAATAAAGCATTGAAGAAGATATCCTGAGATGCTGAAAAAAAAATGAGGGGGATAAATTTTATATTTTCATTTCCTTTTTTTGATCTAAATGGTAGAACATGCTTCTACTCCAAATAAATTAGTTTCTACTAAAAAACACAAAATTTGGAAAACTACTATTTGTAAACCAAAGGTCTGTGCCTGTGTTAGTTGAACTTAATTGCTATATGGGTTAATGGAAGGGTTGAGGGCTAGTGAATTTAAACTCTTTAAAATAGATAAAGATTCCAGCTAATTAAATTTAGTACCTCTGGGATTTTTGATACACATTCCAAATTTGTTTTTAATGACATAATTGTCCCACGTTACATTTAAGATTACATCATTGTAAACTGGTTATGTGTGGAGTTACACTAACAGAAACCAATCCCAGATGTCAAAAATAAGTAAATAAGGGGCGCCTGGGTGGCTCAGTGGGTTAAGCCGCTGCCTTCAGCTCAGGTCATGATCTCGGGGTCCTGGGATCGAGTCCCGCATCGGGCTCTCTGCTCAGGAGGGAGCCTGCTTCCCTCTCTCTCTCACTCTCTCTCTGCCTGCCTCTCTGTCTACTTGCGATCTCTCTCTGTCAAATAAATAAATAAAATCTTTAAAATAATAAGTAAATAAAAAAATGTCAAAAATAAATGTCAAAAAAACAAATTACAGTTGTTGTGAACAACTGTAATGTTACCATTAAGAAAGTAGAAGTTGCAAATAGAAGAGAAACACTCCTTTGAATAAGTTCTTACTATGAAAACTTTGAATAGAAAGACCTGGAAATTCAATGTATTAACTTCATGCTTTTTCAAGAGCATTTATTTTTATTTTTATTTTTTTTAATTTTATTTATTCCTTTGACAGAGACAGATCAGAAGTAGGCAGAGAGGAAGGCAGAGAGAGGAGGAAGCAGGCTCCCTGCCTAGCAGAGAGCCCGATGCGGGACTCGATCCCAGGACCCTGAGATCATGACCTGAGCTGAAGGCAGAGGCTTTAACCCACTGAGCCACCCAGGCGCCCCTTCAAGAGCATTTAAATCATTCTTTTTTACTTACTCTTGCAAGTGAAAACCAATGTATTTTCCCAAGGTATCTTATTAATTAAGTTTGGTCGGAAAAGAGCTCCCAATCACACAGATGGGAGCTGTGCTAAATAAATTCTGTGAACACTTACCAAGAAATAAAAATTATTAGTCATATGTATAAATGGATGTAGCTCATATTTTAAAAGAACAAGAAATGAAATTCAGTATTCTTGTTTCTTTTAGTTTTCAGCCCCCCCCCCCCTTTAACTAACAGTAATTGTAGTAGTATCTTGCCTCTGGGGCTTTCCCTTCCACAATTAATCATCTTGATACTATCTACACCTTCCCTCCAAATGATTATTCCCCCTAGCTTTAGAACACTTGACATTAATTCATACTCCTCCATCATCACAGTTTTCAAAACATTGCCCTGCCCTTGCTTAGCTCCACAAGACACTCCCTTTTCTTTCAGAAAATTGGCCAACAGAAGAATTTTTGCTATCACTGTTTTCACTTCTACAAGGTGCTACTGTGTAATTGGAAAAACATATTTGTAATACAAATTAGATTCCTTACTTTCATCAAATTTTCAAGTTCAAAACACAATTTTTTAAATTCCTAGGGTAATGAACATCTATACTTCAAAAGTCGCAGTACGCTCCGTTTAAACATTTGGAAGACTTGCATCCTAAGACTATCTTTCATCCTCTGACTCTAGAATCGGTGTCCTTGATCATCAGAACCAAGCAAGAAATTGTGAGAAGCTTCACCAAGCTACACCACCAGCGCGGGCAGAGGAAACGCTTTCAAAATATGTCATTCATCTTCACATTTAAAGGCAGTCTATCCATACATCTTTTACGCCATCATTAAATATTGGTACTTAAGACTTCAGTCATATGAGGTAAGCTTTCTGATTTATAGGCGAAAGGGGGGGGGTGGCAAAGTCGTCTCCTCTTCTTAAATTTACTTATGGAGACAAAGCCAGTCTGATTACATCTGAAAGTCTGAAGTTGCCATTTGTCAAGTCTTTTAGAAAGCCGCTTATTGCATTAAATTAACCGATTCCTAGCCAAATCAGGTTTAAGGAGAGAGTGTTTCCCATGTCTACAGTGACAAACGAGTTATCAGACGTCCTTAAGTAGACTGTCAAACTTTTATGTTTACTCTTTCTAAACACATAGGGAGAGAATAGCACATAACGAAAAGTCAGGTCTTTTTCTTAAGAAGGATGTCCTACGGGGAACAAGCCCCTCACCTGTACACAACAGATGGTCTTTTCCTGCTGTCCTCACTGGGGGAGGGGATGGACATCGCTAGACCTTTGTCCTCCGGACCAGAGCACGGCCGGGGAGGAAGGGCGACTTTCTGGGAGTAATGCAGGCACCTGCACCTCAAGAAACTACAGGCCGGTTTTGACGCCAATGACTGCCCTGGCTTAACCTCTGGAGGAGCCCTCTAGCTCCGGGAGGGGGTTCGTTGCCCTAAACCGTAGTCACCTCTCCGCAGGGTCAGGGGGAGGGGACGACTGGGCACTCTAAAGAGTTAGGGAATCCCCGTCTTTCCCAAGCAGACCCCAACGTCCCCCGCTCCCTTGTGGGGCTCGCCCCGAGGCGGAGGCTTGGCTGGGGTGAGCCTTGGCCGCGGCGGGGGTAGACCCCGTCTCTGCTCGGCGCCCCTACCGCGTCCGCACCGCCACCGTGAGGCCGAGCCGGGGACGGTGCCCCGTGGCGGCGGCGGCTCCGCGCTCCTCTCCGCGCCGCCCCGGCCGCCGCCGCGCCGGGGACGGGCGGGGGGATTTTCTTCCCGTTCCCCCCTCTTTCGCGCTCTAGCTCCAGTTCAGCGGGAGAGCCCGCGGAGCCAGGGAGGGAGCGAGGGAAGGGGTGGAGGTGGCGGGGGGGAGGCCGGAGGGGCGGATCCTGCCTGGGGGCTGATCCCTCCCTCCCCTCGGCCGGGCTCCGTGGCGGCAGCGGCGGCGGCAGCGGCTTCATTCCCCCTCCTCCCCCGGGAGCGGCGGCGGCAGCCGGGCCGGGGCCCCAGCGCGGGCCGGGAGGGGGCACGGCAGTGGCCGCGGAGGCCAGCGCGGGAGGAGGTCGCGCTCCGCTCCCCGGGCCGCGCCGACCTGCTCGACGGCCGGCCCGCCAGCGCCCAGGGGCCCCGAACGGTGGGGCCGGGCCGGCGGCTGAGGTAATGGGGGTGGCAGCGGGGCCAGACAGAGCGAGGGCGGGGGCAGCGGGGCCTACGGGGACCAGGGATTGCGCGGGTGGGGGGGCGACGAGAGAGAAGCAGGGGGCTTCCCGAGTGGGGCGGGAGCGGCCCGAAAGCGCTCTCCTGGAGCGAGGGCGGCGGCGGGGAAGAAGAAGCGGGTGAGGGGGGAGCTGAAAAGCGAGGACCCCCTCCCGCAGCCGCCATCTTGTTTCCCTCCCCCCTGGCCCTGGCTGGCGAGCCGCCGAGCCCCGCCCCCGCCATGTTCTCCGATTGGTCAGACCAGAGGAGTGTTCCACCCCCTTAGCGTCCCTTGCACCCCAGGTTCCTCCTGACGGGCAGGTGAGACGACCAATGGGCGCCCGCCTCTCTGCCCCGCTGGTTCCCTGGCGCTAGCTTTTTCTGTCTGAGGTCGGACTCCGCGTCAGTCTGTCTCTGGCGCTCTCGCCCCCTCCCCTCAGGGGTGGAGATGTTATTTCCCTCCTTTCTCCTCGGAAGGGTCAAGATTCTTCTGGAAGAGGTGCCCTTTTAAAGGAGCAAGAGCCTTAGTTGGTTGGGTCTTTCCCCTGTCTCATGAGTCTCTCGTGGGGGTGCAGGGGATACAGCCTAATTGCAGAAACTCCTCGTTCTTTGGGGACCTGGGTGGGATGGACGAGTGGGGGCTTAGGGGTGCTGAGGAGCCCCCGGGGGTGTTGGGGGTATTTGGAGGTGTTTGTGGGAACGGCTGTGTGGTTGAGAAAATCCCGCCAAAAAACTGGACTGTAAACTCCTTGTGGGCGAAACTCATTTCCTCAGCAGGAGCCCTTCCCTCTCCAGAATTTGCCTTCCAGTGTTTAGAGGCAGGGGGGTAGGACCCAAGAGGTTCTCCACAGATACTTGCTGCCTGGATGAGGGCTAACCCAGGCTGCCAAGGAGGTAGCAGGTAGGGAGGAAGAATATACAGCGCTTTAACAAAGGGGGCTCCATACCCTCTGTCTAAACTATTTCTGGTTAGTGTTGAGGTAGATTTTCATACCTTTGCAAGGATCTCCCTTCCCACGAGGGGAGGGCCGGGTGGGCGTGGGGACAACGAAGCAGGTCTTTTGGCTGGGACTACCCCCAGGGAGTTGACATTTGTCAGGCATATAGTGGCCAAGGGCCTCTGAAACCTGGACAGAATTGCTGTGATGATTCTGTTGGGGTGTGTCCCTGCCTGGCCCTGTTCCTCAGCCAAGTTGTTTTTTGTTTGTTTCAGTCACACCTTGGGATTGGAAAGCCTTTTAAATAAGGATGTTAATAAACCTCATTAGCGTATGGCAACCCCTAAAAGGTAGATTTTATTCTCATTTTATTGGTGGAGTCTGGAGGCACAGGGAGATTAAGTGACTTTCTCCAGGTCACACAGGGCCAAGATTAGCACCTGGAGTGCCCCAGAGACTCATTTCGTTCTAGACCATGGCATCTCTGTGGTGTTCTTCCCAGTGAAATGAGTTCAACCCATCATCTCGGTTTGAATTGTAGCTTTATCACTCAACTACCTTTGGGTTGAGTGATACCTTTCTGAGCTTGTTTCTTCATCTGTAAAATGGAGATGATAAAAGCTATTCTGCCTCCCAAACTAGTGGAGAGAAATTTTAAGAGTAAAGGGGATTGGGCCACCTGGCTGACTCAGTTGGTAGAGCATGCAACTCTTGATCTCAGAGTTGAGTTCAAGCCCCACAGTGGGGGTAGAGATTACTTAGAAATTTAAAAAAAAAAAAAAAAATAGTATCTTTTAGGATTTATAGTTTGCAAAAGTGTGCTAAATTATCATCGTCTCTACTTCATAGATAAAAATGGTAGATCCTGCAACCAAGGTGACAAACTCTTTTTCTCTTCGAAATCCTCTCTCTGTGCGTACCTTCCCAGGTCTCTGCCCACACCTTGGGGTACCATATCCCCTAATGTCTTTCCTGGTAGTGATGGCCTCAGTAACTGCTACCACAGCTCCTTACGGGCTTGTCATAGTTCCCTTTACCCAAAGAGTGATGTGGGAAACTTCAGGGCTTTATCCTTGCTACACAAGGGTAGATTAGATGTAAGTATTTTTGAGGTAACAAAATGCTTTGAGAGTTTACCTCAGGTGTATTCCTAGTCACCTTGGCTGTAGGTCCAGTGAGGGTCCCAGATAGGCCACTTAAAACTCAGTGCCACTTGGGGCCACTCCTAGAGCTTCCAGTGTTTCTGCTTAGAGATGTACTAGTCAGTGCATCCTCAGTGCTGTGATTTCCAGAGAAAACCCTGCATACTGTAGTTTGAAGTCTTTATAGATTCCACATAGTAGACATTTCAGGTGCCTTTGCCTCTTCACTTCTGGGTGTGGTCAGGAGATAGGGTTTTTTGATCATTCTAAGATTGGTTGGGAGAGGGCTCTAGACCAATGAGCTTTTGATCCTATGATGGGGCCACTGGTCATGTACAGAGCTTGCAAGTGCATATTATTTTTGTTTTCTTTTTTTCTGAGCCCTTGACCTCTCCTTCCTCTTCCATAGTTAGCTATCCCACAGCCTTATGTATATCGTTAGAACTTTAGATGTCTCCCCATGTTGTACTGTAATGATCTCTTTACTTTTCTGTCCCTTTAATTTGATGGAGCACCTGGAGGGCAGGGATCAGGCAGGCATGTTGCATTTCTTTCATGCAACTAATACTTATTTAGTGCTTACTTAAGAGCCAGGCACCATTCCAGGTCCTGGGGATACAGCAGTGAACAAGATAGACAAAAATATTTCCCCTCACAGAGCTTACTTTTTTTTTTTTTTAAAGATTTTATTTATTTGACAGAGAGAGATCACAAGTAGGCAGAGAGGCAGGCAGAGACAGAGAGAGAGAGAGAGAGAGGAGGAAGCAGGCTCCCTGCCTAGCAGAGAGCCTGATGCAGGACTCGATCCAGGACCCTGAGATCATGACTTGAGCTGAAGGCAGAGTCTTTTTTTTTTTTTAAGATTTTATTTATTTATGTGACAGATCACAAGTAGGCAGAGAAGCAGGTAGAGAGAGAGAGAGAGAGAGAGAGGAGGAAGCAGGCTCCCTGCTGAGCAGAGAGCCTGATGTGGGGCTTGATCCCAGGACCCTGAGATCATGACCTGAGCCGAAGGCAGAGGCTTAACCCACTGAGCCACCTAGGTGCCCTACTGAGCTTACATTTTTAATGGAAGGAAGCGAACATTTATGATAAATAGGCAAGTAACATAGCATAATAAAAAATTGTGAGTGTTACAGTGAAAAGTAAAGCAGGATGAAAGAGGTTTGCAGTTTTAGGGAAGAGTGGTGGGAGAGGCTCTCATTGAGAAGCAGTGTTTGTTTAAAAAAAAAAACAACCAAAAAAACAAACTTGAAGGAGCAAGCTGTGTGGATGTCTGAGGGACAGGATGTTCAGACAGAGGGAAGAGACAGTCTTCTTTCTTGGTGGCCACTCAGGTGGAAGGGTAAATGAGTGCATGCCTGAACCTTTAGCCCAGTCTCCTGGTTTCTCCTTAGGCCTGTTCCCTTGATTCCCTGGTGCCATGAGGAAGCCTCGCCGGAAGTCGCGGCAGAATGCCGAGGGCCGGCGCTCCCCATCCCCCTACAGTCTGAAGTGCTCGCCTACTCGGGAAACCTTGACATATGCCCAGGCCCAGCGGATTGTCGAGGTGGACATTGATGGACGCCTGCATCGAATTAGCATCTATGACCCACTCAAGATCATCACAGAAGATGAGCTGACCGCCCAGGATATCACCGAATGCAACAGCAACAAGGAAAACAGTGAGCAACCTCAGTTCCCTGGCAAGTCCAAAAAACCTTCCTCCAAGGGCAAGAAAAAGGAGTCCTGTTCCAAGCATGCGTCCGGCACTTCCTTCCACCTCCCACAACCCAGCTTTCGCATGGTGGACTCAGGCAGCCAGCCAGAAGCCCCCCCGCTGCCTGCTGCCTATTACCGCTACATCGAGAAGCCACCCGAAGACCTGGATGCAGAGGTAGAGTATGACATGGATGAGGAGGACCTTGCCTGGCTGGACATGGTGAATGAGAAGCGGCGTGTAGATGGGCACAGTTTGGTGTCAGCAGACACCTTTGAGCTGCTGGTAGACCGGCTTGAGAAGGAGTCCTACTTGGAGAGTCGCAGCAGTGGGGCCCAGCAGTCGCTTATTGACGAAGATGCCTTTTGCTGTGTGTGTCTGGACGATGAATGCCACAACAGCAACGTCATTCTCTTCTGTGACATCTGCAACTTGGCTGTACACCAGGAGTGCTATGGTGTCCCCTACATCCCCGAGGGCCAGTGGCTCTGCCGCTGCTGCCTGCAGTCTCCCTCCCGGCCTGTGGATTGTGTCCTCTGCCCCAATAAGGGTGGCGCCTTCAAACAGACCAGCGATGGGCACTGGGCACACGTGGTGTGTGCCATCTGGATCCCTGAAGTCTGCTTCGCTAACACCGTGTTCCTGGAGCCCATTGAGGGCATCGACAACATCCCACCTGCCCGCTGGAAACTCACCTGCTATATCTGCAAGCAGAAGGGGCTGGGGGCAGCCATCCAGTGCCATAAGGTAAACTGCTACACAGCCTTCCATGTGACATGTGCACAGCGGGCTGGGCTCTTCATGAAGATCGAGCCCATGCGTGAGACCAGCCTCAACGGCACCATCTTCACAGTACGCAAGACTGCCTACTGTGAGGCCCATTCACCGCCAGGAGCTGCCACTGGAAGGAGGAAGGGGGACTCCCCTGGGAGCCTCAGTGAGACTGGGGATGAGGAAGGGCTGAAGGAAGGCTGTGGAGAGGAAGAAGAGAAGGAAGAGGTGGAAGAGGAGGAGGAAGATGAAGGCCAAGGTGGGGTGGGTGGCCCCCTCAAGGGGGTGCCCAAGAAGAACAAGATGACTTTGAAGCAGAAGATCAAGAAGGAGCCGGAGGAAGTGGGCCGAGATACGCCCTCCACTGTCCCCATGGTCACTGTCCCACAGATACCCTCTTATAGGTAAGCCTGCCCAGGAGGGCTCCCCGTGGACCGATGGTTTCTTTTTGGGCTGGTATTGGTCCTGAGCCAGGACCTCATTCCCCAAGCATGGTTGGTGAACGTTTGTTCTCTTCTGTGCTGTCAAATTTAGACTTCTCCTTTGGACCCTGGTTTGGTTTGTGGTTTTGATTATGCCCTGAGAGCAATGTGTTTCATTTGCTTCCAGGTGAGACAGTTAGTTGCTTAGAAACCCAGGTGAAGGGTGTCTTAAACAGTATTTTTCAACAGGTGCACAAGTGGTATTTGGGACAGGACAATTCTTCATTATTAGGACAGTCCTATACTTTCTCAATGTTTAGCATCTCTGATCTTTGTCTGTAAGTGCCATTTGCGTCCCCTCCCTCATTGCATGGGCTTTGTGACAAACTCAGACACTCCCCCACATATGTTACCAAAAACCCCTGTGGGGATAGGACTGAGAACCACTGTTTCAGGGGGTCAGTATGGATGTCTCTTGTTCGAAAGCTCTGTTCTAGGAATGATGGGGGCTTTATGTGAGGGGGTGGTGGTGTGGGGAAGACATGCTGTTTCTCTTCTTGAGAAGCTTTTAGATTTAGGGGAAACAGGCTCATTCGATTCAGCTGTATAGCTAATCCACCTTGCTCCCTACTGAGTCTATAGAGGGACCATTGTACCTATTTTTGACCATCAATGAAGTAGTTGTTGGAGGGCAGAAAAGCAAAAGACCAGAAAGATTTCCCAGTGGATGCTCATCTGAAGGGTGATATTCTTTAGAAAGTAAATAGTATTAGAACACGAAGGAATCTTGGAGATTATTGATCTAATGTAGTCCTTGCACCTTCTCCCATACCCCCAGATGAAGAAACTGCTGCCACAGGAGGTAAAGTTGTTCACTCCTTTATTCATTCAATGAGTTGTTTATTGAGCACTTACTATATGCCAAGTCCTGTTCAAAGGGCTGGAACCAGGTGGGAAGCATAGAACCTAACCACAGGCTGGGACTCATGATACCTCCAGGCTCTGTTCCTGTTGGCCTCTTTCTCTTGTTGAAAAGGATAGGGAGGAAAGTGTGCTAGAGGATAGCAGGGAATGAGTTGTTGTAAGGGGAGCACACACCCAGACTTGTCAGTCTGGGAAGGAGGCACAGTCGTGGAAAGAGAGTAGGAGGGGAGAGGCTCTTGTGGCAATCCATGGCTGGAGTTAGAATTCAGTCAACTGGAACCGTCTTTTAGTCACAGAGCTGTTTTTGGCTACACTCTTCCCTGTTGTTGAGCTGGTCCGTGCTTAGTAACATCCTTAGGGTGGCTGTGTCCTGCGACTAGACTTTTTTTTTTTTTTTTTTTTTTTTGGTTGTTGTGTGTGCTCTGATAGATGTATCTTGCAGGGGCCAGCACAGCACGCTGGCTAAGAAAAACTAGACAGACCTGCTTTGAATGCTCCTGTTATTACCTGTGTGACCTTTGGCAGGTTACTTTTTTAAGCCTTATTTCTTTGTAAATGAGTCTCATAGGGTTGTTGTGAGAAATAAATGAGATGGTATAAGTAAAGCACTTAGCACAGTGCCTGGTAAATAGTAAGCGCTCAATAAACGGTGGCTACTGCTGCTGCTGCTGTTTTATTATTCTTTTCCCTACCTGCACAGATGCTGTGGGAACCCTCCATGGCCAAGAGGTTGTAGAGGGAGGGGACTGCCTGCATCTGGGCAGGTGTGCTTGGCATGGGCATTGGTGGGGGATCTGTTCTCTGGGGAAAGGCCTAGGCCTTGATTTCATAAGCTTGGCTTTGGGGCAGGAATGTCTGACTGTGGAAAGGTACAGGGCCTGGGTGAGCAATACCCAGCCCACCATGCCCATCCTTAGCTTCTACTTTCTTGTTTAGCCACACTTACCTTCCTCTCAGTGGAGTGAGATGAAGAGAAAAAGTGGAGGAAACCCAACAGGGGCACAGAGGCCTTGCTTCCTCTGTGGAGAGCCAACTTTGGGACACAGGATGCTATAGCAGAGAGATCATCGATTCACATCTCATCCAGTTCCTTCAGCTTCCTAGCTGCATTAGTGACTTTGACAGTTCATCCAGCCTCTGTTCCTAAGCTGCCTTTCCATCTTTTGTTACTGTGAGACTAATGTTACCAATCTTACAACAGGGCTAGTAGGATAAAGATTACAGGCTCTCATTAACTCCTGCCCCTTTCACTCCCACCTCTCCCACCCCGCCCCCACCGCTGCCCCACGTATTATTGGCTTAAATCCTGACCTTATGACCTCTATTGGGTTAGTTTAGCCAGCTAAGTTTGCAGATTCTCCATCCTCTTATCCAGTACTTTTTTTTTTCTTTTCGTTCAAAATTAGACCTTTTTAAGCTGCTGAGATCTTCATGAAAAACCAGAGGTCAGACAGCTCCAAGATGTTGCATCTGAGCTCAGAAAGCAGTAGCCTGGTGTACTTCTAGTAGTTTCCCTTCCAGCTTGCCTGTGGATTATTCCCTGATCTGGGGGGACCCTCAGCCACAGGGCAGAGGAAGTAGTGACCACATTGCCCACGGTTTACTTAAGTCCCTGCTCTCTTTTGCTGCCTTTATCAAGAGTTCAGGGCACAGGCCTGTTTCTCAGGATCCAGGACCGTAGGAAACAGGATTCCTGGAAAAGTGTTCTTTTGGAGAATCAGGACTATAAGGTAGGAGATGGAAAATCAAGTGATACATCTATCTCATGCTGAATCTGAGCTGCTTAACTTTGCTGTCTTTTTTTAAGCCTTTCTCTGAGGTGAGGCATTTGGCCACTTTATTCTTCCTTTATATATAAGGTTTAGAAATGAAACGGGGTTTAAAAGGAGGCTGTAATCAGGGTTGCCCACTGACCTTGTCTTTCACTTCCCTGTGCCTCTACTCAAGGTTGAACAAGATCTGTAGTGGTCTCTCCTTTCAGAGGAAAAACCAATTCATACAGCGGCTTCACAACTACTGGCTACTGAAGCGGCAGGCACGGAATGGTGTCCCTCTCATCCGGCGCCTGCACTCCCACCTGCAGTCCCAAAGAAACGCCGAGCAGGTAGGTGAAGTGATCGAAGGGGTAGAGGAGGTGGAGTGTGAAGGAGGAGGAGGGATGGTTGGGGCACCCTCCCTGAGCCCTCTGCAGAGCCTTTGCCTGTAGGCGGTCACCCCTCCAGGTGGCATCTCCCAGGCATGACCTCCAGCATGTAGAGTTCTTGGGCCCAGACAGCATCTCCTTCTAGATGGGGAAGGCTTGACTTTGAAGCAAATTCTAGGGGAGAGTAGAGAGCAAGCCCAGCTTTCCATAGATATAGGGAAAACTTCATAGACGTGGCAGAAAGGAAGAAGTGGGTTGAATGAGGGCCAGGCAGTCGGGTGGCATGAATTAGGACAAGGAGTACTTTCCTTAAGACACTATACTGACATCTGCCAAAAAATGTTTTGTAGAAAACACATGAATATGCCATCTAAATTGTTGCACAGAGCCTGGCCAGTTGTGGTAGCTTTTTAGCTACAGAGCTCCTGCACGTTTAGCATTTACTGAATTGGTTGGAGACCTCCTGTTTTTTTTTTTTTCTTGTTTTGTTTTTCAACCATCTTTAGTTCTTTTTCTATTTTCACTTGCTCCATTGCTTCTGCCTTCTAATATTTCCACACCACCACCCCAGAGATGAAGCAGTCTTTTATGTGACTCTTATGCCCTCTGAGTTCTATTTGCTTGCGCTTTTGTCTTTTTTACCTAAAGTCCTGAAGTGCAAGTCTGCACTCCTTGAAGTGGTCTGCCTGCTCCTCTGTAGGCTCTCCTAGAACATCAGGCACCTCCTTCCAGCCCAGCAAGCCGTACCTCACATTCTCACCATATTGGCCATTGTGCTGCATTTGACATCATGGAATCATGGATCACCTCGTCTTAGAGCTTCTCTGTGACCCCATTTCCCTCCTCCTCCATGTGGCTGGCTGCACCTTGTGTTGACCCGACTTTTTACTCCTCTGTAATAACATTCCCAGGGGCTCTACTGGCTCCCCATTTGCTGGGAGAGCTCCTATACTCTCAATAGTTATAAGGAAGTGTGGCAATAGCTCCATGTTTCTTGTCTTGTCCTCATTCCTTTTTTCTGATCTCAGTCCCTCTGGGGCAGGGGCCCCACAGATGTCCACGTAGATACTGTTTCCTAGAATTCAGTTATTGGAAGCTGAATTCATTATCATCCTTCCTCTTGGTAAATGTATTTTTCCTTTTTTTTTTTTTAAGATTTATTAAGAGAGAGAGAGCAAGGGGAGGGGCAGAGGGAGAGAATCCTCAAGGAGACTCCCCACTGAGTGTGGAGCTTAACATGGGGCTCTATCCCAGGAGACCATAACCTGAGCTGAAATCAAGAGCCCGATGCTTAACTGACTGGGCCATCCAGAGGCCCCTCCCCATTATTGACATGGATCCTTCCCTCTCCTAACCTCTGGCATTCCCCATCTTGGAGTTAATTTTGATTTTTCCTCCACAACAAGCCACAGTCAATCAGCTCTTATGCTGTTTTGGGAGGAGTTTATCAGTATATGGTCCTTTGTCCCCATGCTACAGCTCCTCTGCTCACCCATGCCCTTTACCCCCTTAATTTCAGAAATAGCTTTCTAGGGAGTCTTCCACCTCTAATTCTTTCTTTGCTGTGCGATGGATACTGTCTTACACACCATTTTCCAGTATATTCTTTTTCCAGAATATATTCCCCTTTCTGGGCAGGCCACATCCAGGTGCTTTGCTGGAGTTGAGGCTTCTTACCAGCTGAATTCCTAGATATTCCTTGGCTTTTGTGGTTCTCTAGCTGTTCTGCTCTGGCCAGGCTATTTTTTTCATCAAGCAAAGAATCACTAATTCTGCCTTCATACTTCTTCCCTGTGGTCTTGGTTTTGTTCCCTTATGTCCATCACCATATGAAACCCTAGTAAGATTGCTTCTATGGTTAGCCTTCCCTGGCCCTCTCCAACACACTCAGATCCTCTCTATTTTATATCCTCTCAGCATTTTATATTCAGTGTATCTCTTGAGTTTTTATTATGTTTATACTGCTGTGCCCTTGTGTGTCAAACCCTGTGCCTCTTCTTCCGCCAACTCTACTGTAACCTCTTCTAGGGTAGGAATCATGATTTTTGGTGCTGGTGGTATTTTAAGGTATGTTCAAGTTAGTTAGTACAAGCTTGTAGTAAGAACTTCACTTTGTTTTCTAGCCAAGTGGCAGCTCTAGGGTGAAATTCTTTCAGTTCAAGGTGTCTGTTAGTTTCCTTCTGAAACTCTTTCTAGCCCCAAGGGGCACAGCTGCCCCCTGGCATCCTTAGGAGGCAGGGAAGCAGTCCCAGCTCTCACTCCAGCCGTGGTTATTTTGGGGCAGTTAAGAAATGTTGCTGCAAGTCTGGGGGAACTCAGGAGGGAGTCATGGGGCAGAGAGGGGGCAGAAGGGTTCTCGGGAACGTGGCTCAACCAGGGTGCAGGGCCCTTCCCTCTCGAGACCCTGAGAGGCTGGAACACTGAGAGGACTCCGGGCATGAAGCGGGTCTCCAGCTCCACCTTCCTTTCCCTTCCTTCCTGCAGCGAGAGCAAGATGAGAAGACGAGTGCAGTAAAGGAAGAGCTAAAATACTGGCAGAAGCTCCGTCATGACTTGGAGCGGGCACGGCTGCTGATTGAGCTGATTCGCAAAAGAGAGAAGCTCAAGCGGGAACAGGTGGGGAAGAGCTGCCAGCCTCAGGTCTTTTGTTCAAGATCTCTTTCTCCCACTATCAGTGTGACATCAGGAGAGCCAGGAACCTCTGCCTGGTGTCCACTTCCTCCCTTTCCCGCTCAGCACTGGATGCTCCAAGGCCTGCTAGTCTGTACTGGGTATGATGCTGCACATGGCTTCTAACCATGGGGATTCAGCATCTAGTGGCCTCACGCAGAGGCTTATTATATTATCTGGAGTTTCTGACTCAGAAAATCTCAGACAGAGTCTGATCTTGAGTATTTTTGAAAAGCTTCTCAGGCCATTCTGATGGGCATCACTGCTGGCCTGGGAGCTTCCAAGGGTTTTCACTTGGCCCTTAAAACATTTATGGTCTTGGGGGCACCTGGGTGGCTCAGTGGGTTAAGCCGCTGCCTTCGGCTCAGGTCATGATCTCAGGGTCCTGGGATCGAGTCCCGCATCGGGCTCTCTGCTGAGCAGAGAGCCTGCTTTCCTCTCTCTCTCTCTCTGCCTGCCTCTCTGCCTACTTGTGCTTTCTCTCTGTCAAATAAATAAAATAAAAATCTTTATAAAAAAACCAAAAAAAACAAAAAAAACAAAAAAAAACATTTATGGTCTTGATTAATTGAAATTTTCCAACCTTTAGACAAGGAGGGTCTGAGCATCTAAGCATGGGGAACGTTGAGGCAGGTAGTGTAACGCAGGGGTTAGGAATATGAGCTGTGCCACCAGATGATCTGAGTTTAAGTCCTGGTTCTGTCACTTAGTGCTCATGTGACATTGGTAAGTTGCTTAATCTCTTTATACCTCAGTTTCCTTGACTGTAAAATGGGGGGAATAATAGAACCCATGTCCTAAGGTTGTGAAGAGGAGATATATCAGTATGTATAAAGAGCTTAGAACAGTGCCTGGCACATCATAGGGGCTATTGAAGTGTCAGCTGGTGTCCTCCTCATCATTATCGATCGTCTTTGCCTCTCTGAAGTGTCCACTGGCACACTCTGCACATGGCAGAGAGTAAATACTATTAATTGAATGAATGACAAGCCAAAACTGTTCTATTCAGTCTAGGCATAGCAGCTGTTACTTGTATGCTTCAGAGGCCCGGGTTAAAGATGTTCCTTTCTTTCTTTGTCCAAACCTTCCTTCACTGTTCAGCCCCAGCACAAGCCCTTCTCTCAGAGGCTACAGGCTTCTGAGAGACTGGGCAGCTCTTGCTGTACCTAGCATGTGTGGGTGGCTTGGAGGGCATCTCAGGACTTCTCCATGGATTCAAACTGCCTGTGCCATCTCAGGCCTGGTCCCACAGCTGAGCTTTGCTTCTTGCCTCCAGTTCAGGGAAGTAAAAGGGAAAAGGAAGCAGACAGGCCTGTTTTGATGTCACCAGGAAGAAGGAACATTTCATAGCCTAATCCATGGCTTCCCAACCTTGTAATGTTAGGGCATACATAGAAAATCTCATTTGTGCAACATACTACTATAAGTGCACAAGGCTGCTGCTCCCTGAGGAGGGAATCCTCCAGGCCCTTGTTATCCCCAGCCAACCCAGATGCCCCAAGGGCCAGTGGGATCGATACCTCAGCATACTAAGTGAGAATTCTGGCCCAGGTCGCATTTTAAATCATCAGTGTGCTCTTTTGATGAAGTCAGACCTGGCTTTAAATCCTTTCTTGTCGGTTAGTGACTTCTTGTCCTCCTCTTTCCAAACCTCAGTTTCCATATTTGTAAAATGGGGATAATAGCCATTTCTCCCTCAGGGTTATTGTGATGATAAACTGAGGTAATCTAGAGAGGCAGCATGGCATAGTAGTCAGGAGCACACACTGGAATCAGACTGTCTGGGACTGAATCCGGACTCTGCCCATTATTGGCTGTGTAGCTCAGGCCAGTTACTCTTGCTGTGCTCCAGTTGCTTCTTTGTAAAATGCCTCATCTGTACCTACCTCATTATATTATATAAAATGCTTGTATTTATATAAAATATCATATAAAATGTTTAGAATGTTACTTGGCATTTAAGAAGGACTATGAAAGTGTTAACATATTATTGGAAGTTTTTGGTATAGTGCTTGATACATAGGTGCTTGATACAACAGCCACAAAGTGGTAGCTGTTGGTCATTATTTCTGGGCCAAGGGCTGGGTGATTGCTCCTCATATACTGGTCAGTTTACGTCCTTTGAAAATTTGTTGTACATGATTGGCGAAAGTTAAGTTATCAAGAAGTTGTTGGGTGCCTCTCAGCAAGGGATATCCTGATCTCTTTCCACCTTCTCCACAGGTCAAGGTCCAGCAGGCTGCCATGGAGCTAGAGCTGATGCCCTTCAACGTGCTGCTGAGGACCACCCTGGACTTGCTGCAGGAGAAGGATCCAGCTCACATCTTTGCCGAACCTGTCAACCTGAGTGAGGCAAGTTCCCTCACACTTCCCGAGCAGTGAGCCCCTCCTGAATCGGAAGCAGGGTCTGAGTAGGCCAGAAACGGGTTGGGCCATAGGGTGGACAAAACCTGGGGGTTTCCGGCAAAGCTAGTAGACTTGCCCAGGGTGAGGGGTCAGGAAGCCAGGGGGAACCAGGGCCCTGGGGCTCTGCCTGAGCCAGCGTGCCAAACCAGAAAATGGGGAGGCAAGAGTACCGGTGAAGGGTGCATCTGTTTGGCTAGTAAATGGTTATTGTAATTGTACAGGTTTTATATGTTTAGGTTCCAGATTACCTGGAATTCATATCCAAGCCAATGGATTTTTCTACTATGAGACGGAAGCTGGAATCTCACCTGTACCGCACCTTGGAGGAGTTTGAGGAGGACTTTAACCTTATAGTTACCAACTGCATGAAGTATAATGCTAAAGACACAATTTTCCACCGAGCAGCTGTCCGCCTGCGGGACCTGGGAGGGGCCATTTTGCGGCATGCCCGGCGGCAGGCAGAGAACATCGGCTATGACCCCGAGAGGGGTACCCACTTGCCTGAGTCACCCAAATTGGAGGACTTTTACCGCTTCTCCTGGGAAGACGGTGAGAAGCCTGGATGGGTGGGGAGAAGAGGGACCAGGAGGAGGCATAGGGATGGAGCCCAGAGAGCCAGGGATCAGGGTGGACCTTGGAGCTATATAGGGTAGACATGAGGAGGAGAGCTGAGAGTAGGCACAGGCTGAGATAAACCTGCTTGTGGCTGCAGTAGTTCCAGGAGTTAAAGTTTAACTAATTTACCAAGTATTTCTTGAGTGGCAGGAAAGGAAATCAGGTACTTGCTGTCTGTTTGAAAAGCTAAATCCTTACGAGGGATCTTCCTCTTCTGGATGCCCTCCCTGTGGCTTTCGAGCATGGAGCAGGGAGAGTGCAATGCTAGTGTATGCCTGGCTCTTTCAGAGGAGTGGAGGTAGAGGAGCAGGAAAACGGAATTGCTTCTGAGCCCTGCATTCTGCCTGTCCCTGCTCTCTGCTTCTCGGTGGCAGAAGCCAGTCACAGGCTGGGGGATTGCCAAGCTACCTCGTGCCTGCTCCACGGAGCCTGTAATTATGATGTGAACTGCTTCCTGCAGATGTTTCCCAGATTCTGACCTTGTCCCTGTGGCTGCCCTCTGGGTGGTGGTGATACCAGGGCCAAGGCCTCACAGTGACACTGCTAGAAGCCACTGGCCCAAGCATTCCAGGAGAATATTTTGCATCCGAAGGATTCAGTCCCTTCCCTTTGCCCTGGGCTGGGCAGGTCCTTCAGCCCCTTCTGTCCTCCCTTCTCCCTGGCAGTGGACAACATCCTCATCCCAGAGAACCGGGCCCATTTGTCCCCGGAGGTGCAGCTGAAGGAGCTGCTGGAGAAATTGGACCTGGTGAGTGCCATGCGGTCCAGTGGGGCCCGGACCCGCCGCGTCCGCCTACTGCGCAGGGAGATCAATGCCCTTCGGCAGAAGCTGGCGCAGCCACCACCACCACCACAGCCACCATCACTGAACAAGACTGTGTCCAATGGGGAGCTGCCAGCAGGGCCCCAGGGGGATGTGGCTGTGCTGGAGCAGGCCCCACAGGAGGAGCCAGAAGACGATGGGGACAGAGGTGAGAGACGGTGCAGTCAGGGGGTTGGAGGCCTATGTAACGGAGTAAGGGTTGAGCTGAAATCCCATAGTGGAAGCATCCTTCCCTGAGCTTAGGTCTGACCCTTGTGGGCAAGCAAAAACTGTTGGAGGGGTCACACTTCCATGTATATCCAGGGATGATATCCAAAATATGTAATAATCAGTAGAGACCAAAAGTCAGCAGAGTGGATGTTGGCTGTTGTTTTGGAGTGTGTTCTTGGGGACCACTGACGGGGATGTTAAATTGCTAGATTGTGGACAGGTTTGGGGAGTTTCAGAGACTGGGGCCCAGCAGGTCTTCACTAACCAGTAAGAAAGCATTATAGTGTTTTGTACCTGATATGACTGTATTGCACATAATAGTTAAATATTAGCTCACCTTGAGCCATCATGCAAATAGGCTCTTAGAACAGATTAAGTTGTGGGGTAGGAGAATAGAAAAGGAAGAAAGACCCTAAAGATGGTCTGGCTTCTTGAGCTACCTCATGGCTTTGACCCCAGCCGGCCAAGTCTATAGACCTATCCCAAGCAGAAAGGCCAGATTGCAAAAGACGTCCGGAGTCTTTTCTCACCAGTCTCACCAGTCATAAAGCTGAGCTGCTTTCCATCCTTCCCCTTCATTGGGGACAAAATTGTACTCCTCATACAGGTCCTCAGAGCTGAGCCTACAGCTTGGGGGGATGATCTGTCATCCACACAGCCTAGAAGGGTTCGGTTATCTCCAGAGCTTAAGGGGTCAAATTGCAAGAAATGGTCCATTTTATTTTAGGTTGACCAAGAATAAGGACATGGCTGGGAGGTCCCATTTAGCAGTCACTCTTTCTGGTTCTTTAGGTGGCAGTCAGCATGCCACTTGTATCGCACTCCTGGGCTATGGCAGTGCAGCCTAGTGACTGGCCAGAAGAGCTTTTCCCAGTGAGTTTCAAAACAAAATTCCCAGGCCTCTCTTCTCAAAGAGTCAGATGAAGGAAGTCTGGGCTGTGGCTTGAAAGTTGTAATTTTTAAAAGTTTCACAGTGGCAAAAGACCAGACATGTTTGGGAACCACTGATTTAACTTACTTGCTCTAATTTTTCCACATTTGTAAACTTATTCTTTCTGTTTGTACTACTTGCTTTACTTGGGTGATAGGAGACAAAATACATTGGCAGAAGGGAAAACACTTGAGTCGAATGCGCATTGTGTACTTCTAATCTGTAAAGCTGAACTTGCCTGAGGATTGAAGCCAGCTGGCTTTCAGTTTTCTCAGGTGTGGAGTAATGGTTTGTAACACTCATTTCATCAGATTCACCTGGTAAAGCTTTTTAAAAAAATATCCCATAGTTAGAGATATAGTTTCAGTTGGTCTGGGATAGGACCTCGACACTGGAATTTTTAAGAAACTGCCTAGGTGATTCTAATACACATGGTTTAGAATCATTAATGTAGATAAAGCTTAATTCTACATTCTCTTTGCCTCAGACAAGGAGACCTGGCATATGCGTCAAGATTTGTAATAGCTCATGCCTTTGGTTCTTGGTCATCAGTGTCAGTATCTGGCTTGTAGGGGCAGACTTTTTCTAAAATGTTCAAGCAGGTTCTCTTTTTGTCTAACAGATGACTCCAAACTGCCTCCCCCACCAACCCTGGAGCCCACTGGGCCTGCTCCTTCCTTGTCTGAGCAAGACTCGCCTCCAGATCCCCCTACTCTGAAACCCATAAATGATAGCAAACCTCCAAGCCGATTCCTAAAGCCCAAAAAGGTGGAAGAAGATGAGCTCTTGGAAAAATCCCCTCTGCAGATTGGGAGTGAGCCCTTGCAACGCTTGCTCAGTGACAATGGCATCAACAGAGTATCTCTGATGGCCCCTGATGCCCCTGCTGGTGCCCCACTCAGTGGTGTGGGCCGCCGCACCTCAGTCCTCTTCAAGAAGGCCAAGAATGGGGTTAAGCTACAGAGGAGCCCAGATAGGGCCCTGGAGAATGGCGAGGACCACGGTGCAGTGGGCTCTCCTGCCTCTCCGGCCAGCATCGATGATGAACAGCACTCCCGGAAACGGCCAAGGAGCAGGAGCTGTAGTGAGAGCGAAGGGGAGAGATCCCCCCGACTGGAAGAGGAGACAGGTGACCACACTGGTGACTTCTCTACTTCTCATCTGCTTTCTTGCTTTGCCTTGCCAGCCAGCACCCCCCCACACACACACCACCAGTTGGCTGCCTCCCTCATGGTCCCTGTGGACCCAATAGAAGCATTGAGGGTCCGTAGTTTACATTTGGGCCTGGCGCATGAGTAGGGGCCTGGAGGAAAAGGCTTTGAGAAAGTAATTTGAGACGGCCAGATTGTGTCTGGGACCCTCTTTGGCCCTGAAGTGAATGCAAATCTATATGCCATAAAGTAGTTCCTACCTTCACTTTAGTTTATTCATTCATCAGATAATTCTGTGAGGCATTATCTTAGGCATAGGGGGAAAATCAGTGAGCAAAAGGTGAAAATCTCCCTTGTAAGGGAGAAAGACTAAAAGCAAATGAGTAGATTGTATTTTCCATTAGAAACTGTGGCAAAAAGTCCAGCAGGAAAGGGGAATGGGGGCTGTTGGGGTGGTATTAGAGAGGATGGCCCGGGGAAGCCCGAGTTGAGGACATTTGAGTAAAGATTTGAAGGAGTTGGAGGCATAAGCCATTTGGGTGTCTGGGGGAAGAACACTTCAAAAAGATAGGCTAGCAAGTGCACAGGCCTTGGAGGTGGAAGTGCCTGCGTGCCTGGGCCAGTGAGGAAGCCAGTGCGGTTGCAGCAGCTTTAGCCAGGGTGTGGGTGGAGATGGGGCTCCAGGGCTGGCTAATGGGGGCTCTGTCACTAAAGAGTCCTTACTATACATCCAGCACAAGCTGGTTACGGGGTCATACAGTAAGTCAGACTGAGTTCCAGCTCTAGAAGAGTCCACAGTCCGGGGGGAGACCAGATGGTGTCCTGAGGTGCACAGATGTTAGAAGGACCATACGTGGTTGTGTGTTGGGGACACCACTGCTGGAGGCAGGCAGGGACTAGGAGCTAGAGGACTTGGGCTTCACGAGGGGCCGGGGCCTGAGCTGGTCCTGTGGGAAGAAGGCAGAATATCGGGGAATAGGTGGAGCCAAGGGCTCAGGCCCATGTGCATGGGAACAAGGACAGAGTGCCTGTGAGGGACAGTTTGAAGAGGGGCTTCTTGGAGCACCAGGAGCCAAGGCTGGATGGGTGAGGAGGGCCTGGAGGTGCAGACAGTGTTGTGCAGTCTCAGTGGGATGGGGGAGGGCAGCTTGCTTGGTGGGAGGGGCCCGCTCTGGGCTTTTGCTTTTTGTGTTGTTCTCATTCTTTTATGTGGTGGCTTTGGGCTGTGTGGCCAGTATATGCTTTTTGTCTTCCCACTTAACACTTTGTTTCTAGCAATACCTTCCCTTCCCCGTCAATAGATTAGTATATGGAACCAAGAGTGAGGCCTGGAGTTAGGCAGACCAGGGTTCAAGTCCCATCTTCTGACCAGTTGTATAGGTTTGGGCAGATGAATTAACCTTTCAGACTTATTTCTTATTTCTAGTAGGAGGCTCTAAGAATTGGAAATAGACTGTGTGAAGTACTTGGCACGCAGCAGTCGATGGTCGCAGTTACCGCGGTCGTCTCCGCTCTGTGAGGAGCAGCCAAACAGCACTGAGAGGGCTGTGCACTAAAAATGAAAAATCCCACTATTGGGAAATAGGTCTGGGTGTCAGGCTCATCCAACCCGAGAGGGCCTACTCTACTGCTTGGGAACCTGCTAGAATCCGTTCATTCCCCAGCATCGCAGAGGCCTGGCACCCAGGAATATTTCTGTACAACTTTAGTGGAGTCTCCCAAAAATAGGTGTTGATCTTTGGCAGTCAAGGCAGCTGAGACGCAGCTGGCTTCGTGATTTAAACAGAAGCTGTAACATCATAGAGGCAGAGTCAGGTTAGAGTCCAGATATCTTGGCTCAGGCACCTGCTTTTCCAGGTGTAGCTTGTACTCACAGTTCTCTGGCCAAGGTGTCTGACCGAGAGCTCTCGAGCTCTTGGCTCAGCTTCCAGACTCCTAGGACTCTGGAATGTGATTAGGAATCAGGGACTAGAGAGGAGAGTTGGAAGCCTTGGCAGCTCATGAGCCTCATGCCCCTGGGATGACCAGACAGCCTTCATTTCCTCCAAAGGGCCCCTTTCTATAAACAGACTTCTCTCATTCATACCTAGTACTGTCCTCTTTAAGTAAGAAGGTATTATTTTCAGAAATGGAGAAGAAGAGGTAAAGAGGAAAAGGGCCGTGTATTTCAGAGCCCAGTCCAGGACCTAGGGAACTCTTGACTCCCAGGCCAGCAAGGTCAGGTCTCCTTTAGAGGTGCTCAAGTCCCCTATCCTCAGCTCTGACCAGCTCTGCTAGGTATCTTGGGGTGGGACTGACATAGCCACTACCCTTCCCCAACCTCCCCTGACACCATCCCAAAAGAATGAAGCTAGCTGTTGCCAGCTGTGTGATAGATAGGGTGTGTGAGTGTTTATCTGAAGAGGCAAGGTGGGTGGGCTCCCCAAGAGGCAGAGGAGACTCCCTGATAATTGAGACTTGAAATTAGAAGCAGATCCAGGGACTTAGGAGCCAGCTGGAGTAGGGAAGTCTTGGTATTTCCTTTTGTAGCCAACTGACAGTAACTGGTATGAACTGTGTGCTGTGTTTCCCTTAAACCAGAGGGATGGGAAGGAAAATGCAGTGTCTGCTCATTGCCCTAGTCAACATTTCCCCCAAATCTTCACTGGGTTCTTTCCACCACCCAAGACCTATCTCCCATGTGGGAAGAACAGCCACCCTCTTCCACCTGAGCCCTCCTGAGTCCTCACTGAGCCCTCCTGAGGCAGCTGCCTCACACACCAGCATGGGTCAGGGGAAGGGGGTTTCCGAGTTGAGGCTTATTCTGTGTCCTTGGCAGGCGTGACCAACGGCTTTGGAAAACACACTGAAAGCGGGTCTGACTCCGAGTGTAGTTTGGGTCTCAGTGGCGGACTGGCATTTGAAGCTTGCAGGTAAGAACAGTTGTTCCCAAATCTTTGTTGGCAGCTCTGCCACCTCCCCCTTTATTCTCTGTTCAGCTACAGATGGAACCTCCTCCTGCTTATCTAAGATTTTTCTTCCCCCACTCCTGCTATTTCCTGAGGCCTCTGGTCCATAGCACTGGTAGCTCCTAGGAAATGGGGATAACCCTTGCCTCTTAGGCTGATCCGACTGGGAGGGGAGGAGTGGCGCTGATGCTTTGCAGGGTTTGTGGAGCTGAATTTGGCTCCAGAGGGCAGGGACAGCCAAATCTCTTTTGCCCAGCGAAGTTAACATTTGAGCCAATCCCCCACCTTCCCTGCTGGGCCACTCTGATAACCCAGTTACAGACACGGTTTTGCCCTTTGCCTTTTGGGGTATCGTAGCAAAGGCATCTTGAGAGGTGTGGTGGGCAAATAAGAAATGAGCAGATAGGAAGTTTGGAATAGCCATTTATTCAAAGGTCCCAGCTCTACTGCCATCCTCGAGTTGGGAACGGATGGGTTTCTTTTTCCATTCTTTTACCAGAAGGGAGGCTTTCTGAGACCAGAACATTAAAGTTCCTTCCAAGTCCAAGAGTTTATTAGATCCCTACACTCTATTATGGGTGCTCTGCCAGACACTATGGAGAGTGGGATTATTGGAAATGGGAGACCCTCAGTGCCACAGAGGAGAAACAAGTTGTCCTGAAAGCGAACTCATGGTCCCCCATCATGGCCATTGAATGGATCCTGGGTTCAGAGTAGGGGAGGAAAGGTCCCAGGGCAGCACTAAAAGACTCTACGTCCAGGTTTGAAGTGCTTCTAAGGCAGGTTGAGTGTGTGTTTTGTTAGTATTCACTCTACTGTGGCTACTGGGCTTCTGGGGGCAGGGGCCATGTGTGGCTGTGGGAGGACCCCTGCCATGGTATGTGGTTCCTTTGAGCTTTCCCTCCCACCAAGCCTCAGAATCACCCTAGCTTTCTTTTTCCGTGGCCTCTAGAGATGTAGGGGCAATAGATGGGAAGAAACACAGTATTAGGCATAGAGGAGGCAGAGCTTTCAAAATCTTATAAGATGTTTTCACCTTGGTCCTGGGTTGGAATTCCTGAGTCCTTTCAAAGATAATGATGCCTGGAAACCCAGTTCATCGGCATAAGGTAGGAGTAGCTTAACAAACTATCCCCTCTTAGCCCTTGACTAAGGTTGGAAGGTGTGTTGGACCCTTTGCTCCATGAAGGGCTCTCGTCCCAGCCATGAACCACAGGAAGGGAGCCAGGCCAACCTCTGGTTAGCCTGCTGATTGGGCCGTGTGTTTGCTTTTGTGTAGAATTCTATTCCATGCCACCAGTTTCTCTAGAGCCCTGCTTAGTGTGGGAACAATGCCCTTGGAAGGCATTTCCTCTTTAAGTCAGTGGGACTCTGGAATTTCACAGTTTAAAATAGGAGGTTCAGGACTCCCAACTGTAAGATTTTTTTTTTTCCTTTTTCTTTCTTTCCTTTTTTACTCCCTACACTGTGGTGATAAGTACATAAAGGAAGATTTTACTTACTTTTTTTTTTTTTAAGTTTTATTTATTTGAGGGAGAGAATATGCACACATAGAGGGTAGGGGCAGAAGGAGAGAGAGAGAAACTTTAGCAGACTCTGTGTTGACCATGGAGCCCGATGTGGGACTTGATCTTGAGACCCTGAGACCATAAACTGAGCAGAAACCAAGAGTCAGCTGCTCAACTGAGCCACCCATTTACCCTTTTAGTTACTAATTACTGGAATCATATAATCCCAGAAGTAGAAAAAACCTTGAAAGAACCTGTGTTCACTAATCCTATTCCCTTGCCCACCTATGCTGGGGTTTATCTTTCCTGATGATATTCTGAGCCCGACTGGGGCTGTGCCTTCTATGGGTCACTTACTCAATTATTAATAATTGAGCACCTATTTCAAGCCAGGCATTGTTCTAAGTACTGATAAGATGTGTTCTAATGGAGCTTATCTTTTAGAAGGGATAGATGAATGTTAGACCAGTAAACAAAGTAATTATAGATTGGGTTGGCTGCTTAGATCTACGTAACTTGGGAAGAGGGCTGAAATGCAGGCCAGGTTGAGTCACTTGTGCTTTTCTATGAAATAGGAATACACGGACCTAGTTTTGTTGTATCTTCTTTTATTGAGCTCTTCCTCCTCAGAGCTCAGCTCATCATTTGATAGTACACAACATTAGTAGTTTATAATATTTAAAGTGAGAAATTAAAATTTACTGCCCTTCATATAATAGTATTTGTTATATAACTACCATCTGTCATTTGTTGAGTACTGGGTATGTGAGTGCCCTGTGTATTAATGCAGTAGATCCTCACAGCAGCCCATGGGGACACCAGCCTCAGAGAGGGTAGGTAACTTGCTCAACGTCATAGAACGCATGAATAGAAGAGCCAGGTTCTGAACCCAGGTAGTCGGCTCCAGAGTTTTTCTCTTAACCTCTCTGTTGTGGCCTCTTTTGTCACATTTGAAGATGTCTCCCCAGATCCATGGTAGGAACTTTGAGAGGCCTCAGAGTCTGTAAGCCCAGTGGCAGATTTTTATAGGGTGAGTGGGAACTGAATCCGAAATGTAAACCGAGTGTTAATTTTTTTTTTTTTTCCTAAACAGGTTCTAATTTTGACTAGCAGGAAAAAAAGCTACCAACCTGCCAGTTACTGAAGGATTAGGATTCATTGGGTTCTGGTTGTGCAAGGTTTTCTGAATAAGACTATAATATGAAAACTTAAAAAAGAAAAAAGGCTATAATAAAGTCAGCTTTGATTCAGTTAAACAGGAGTACCCTACTCTGTCCAGCCAGTCCTGACGCCGGCATCCTTTTATCCCATCAGGGGTGTCCTAAGCATTTCTACTCTTCTGCAGATTGGTGCCCCATCTTTTAAGCATTTCTTTTTTGTTGAAAAAATTATAGGAGTGATGTTTCTCACTGTTTAGATGGGAACAAACCCTGGCTACATCATGCCCAGAGGCTTACAACTATGGTGTACGTTAGAATTGCATTGAGAGCTATTTAAAAATATAGGTGCTTGGGTGGGTTCCACGTATACCATTATTCTGATATTACCATTCCCATTTTTGCTTTAGTACCTTATAGTCTTTGTCTAATATATATATATTTTACTTCTTTGCAGTAACCATATGGGAAAAAATTGGTCTTATTTGTTTAAAAAAAAATCCATCTCTGTCTAAGAAAAACTTCACACACAAAGTGGAAGTGAGAAGTGGATTTTTTTTTTTTTTCAATTAAAAAATGTCTTTTCTAGTTAAGGAAGTAAGACATGTCCTTTATAGGAAGTTTGGGAAAGAGGCACATTTTTGTACCTCAAAAATAAATTATTTTCTAAAGAAGCAGCATGAACCATAGAGTAAAAGAATTCTGGACAGATGTAAGACTGGCCCTTCTCGTGACTAGGCTGCTTAAACCTTGGAAGGATTGACAAGTGCCTGGATTGACCTTTCCTCTGGGTGAAGGCCAAGGTTCCTGGGCAAGGAAGCAGGCATCTCTATCCAGAGCCCTTCCACACGGATGAAGTGGTCCCTCAAAGCCTCATAGGAACTTTGTGGTTGGAAGCATATCGTGGGTTAGTGCAAGTTATTAGGGGAAGGTGAGAAACTATTCTCCTTGAAGGGTTTTTGCAGCTCCCCTCCTCTCAGGCATAGGAGAGCAGCAGTGGATGTATTAGTCATTGAAATTGCTCATTTTGCTCCCTCTGCCTTCTTGGTCTATATGCAGTGGTCTGACGCCCCCCAAACGCAGCCGTGGGAAACCAGCCCTATCTCGTGTCCCCTTCCTGGAAGGTGTAAATGGAGATTCTGACTACAGCAGCTCAGGTGAGGAGCAGTGTACTGGTGGATCTGGGGAGGCGGGGTAGGCCTTCCAAAGAACCAGCTCTGTGGGCTGCAGCCAGACCCGTAGCTCCTAAAACCCTTGGGCATGGGCATGGAGATGTCTCTCCCTCCCAGGCCATCCAGGCCATTCAAACTCTTTTTCTTTTTTGAACTTCATCCTAAATTTGAATAGTAATATATGCCCATGAAAACAAAAATGAAAAAGGTACAGAAGGCTGCATAATGAAAAACCAGGGGTCCTTTCCTTAGAACAACCACTGCTAGCAGTTTCTTTTGTGTCTCCCTAGATGAAATTTATATAAGCCAAGACCTTTGCATATATTTAGGAGAGTGCATAGAGAAGCTAATATACATGTGTTCCTCTAAACCGTGTCTTTTTTCAGTTAATAATATATCTTGGAGATGCTTCTGTGCTTTTTATTGGCTACCTGATGTCCCATTATCTAGGAGTGCCAGTCTTTCACGGATGGGCATGTAGATTGTTTTCACTTCTTTATTATAATCAGTGAGCAACTTGTACACAGATCATTTTGCATCGCTGGGGAGCACGCACTTCTGTAGAGAAGTGGAGCTACTGTATGTGAGAGAAGTATGTACTTGTAGTTTCCAGAGACATTGCCAGTCTGCCCTCACTGGAGCGATCAGTGACAGCCTGGATTACTGAATCTCACACATTGCCCTGAGATTTCATGCGATCCAGTGCTTCCAGCTACATCCTCATGAGACATTCTATTCCGGCTGGTCCAAACAGTGACATACATGGACCGAGGGATTCAAGAACAGGACAAGGCAGGGCCAAAGGAGAGGGCTGGTTGGTGCTCAGGTGGAGTGGGGACAGGGCGGGCTGTTCTCCGAGTCCATCTCTGTGCAGCCCTCCTGTGCGGCGGGGCGGTGCACTCTGGATGCCCCGTGAAGCTTCCATATAACACACAGGCGTCAGGGCCTCTCTTCTTTCCTTTTCCCAACCGCTTTACTTTTCCTTAGCATCAGTTTCTTTCTCATACGTGTGTTGAGGAATGCATGCCTGTGTATTTCACTGTTGTCTGACTGTCAGCGCCCAGAAAGCAGGGCTCATGTCTAGATGAATTGGATCAGCATCTAACACAAAACTGGCAGCGGATTGGCACCTACATTGTGATTCTGGTAGTGACATTTTACTCTTATTTTTAAAACCATATACTTATAAAATGATGCCAAAGGAAATTTAAAAATTTCGACCCTCTGATGTCCCATCATCACCTTAACACAGTTGTCTTCATTTCTTTCTGTGGCCTTCTGTTTATTTTAGGCACATTTTTAACAAAATGTTAATCCAGAATATTTCATTTTCTGCATTTTTCAACGTTCTCTCATACTTTTTTCATGTTGACATGATCTTTATTTATCTCATATTAGTGGAACAACGTATCTTCCAATCAGTGCATTATAGTTTACTTAACTCTTTTATTGTTAGACTTTTGGTTATTTCCAACTTTAAACATTATACATAATGTAGTAAATGTGTATTTTTGTTCAAAATCCTTTTATTCATTTTTAAAGTTATTTTTCTTTGAATACATTCTCACAGAAGGAATATACTGAAGCAGATGATTCATACTTTTTTTTAATGGCTCTTGAGACATACCGCCAAATTATATGTATTTTTTAAGATTTATTTATTTTTAGAGAGAGTGAAAAGAAGAGAGAAAGTGCATACATGCAAGCAGGGGGAGGGGCGGAGGGAGAGAATCTCAAGCAGACTCCTCCTCGGCATGAAGCCTGACACAGGGCTCAGTCTGGACCCTGAGATCATGACCAGAGCAAGAATCAGGAGTCAGATGCTTAATCGACTGAGCCACCTACGTGCCCCCTGCCAAATTATATTCTTAAGGATTAGACTGGTCTGGAGTTTCTTCAACAGTGTGTGATTGTACCAGTTTCCCCACAGCCTTCCTCTTTAGTATTAGATTTTATCCTTTTGTTGTTACTGCTTTTGACCCAGTGCATAAAAAGCAATACCTTGGCGTGTTTGAGTGGTTCAGTCTGTTAAGCGGTTGCCTTCAGCCCAGGTTATGATCCTGGGGTCCTGGGATCAAGCTCTGTGTCCAGCTCTCTGCTCAGCAGGGAGAGTGCTTCCCCTTTCTCTCTGCACACCCCCTCCCTGGCTCATGTCCTCTCTTTCTCTCTCTCTCTCTCAAATAAATAAATCTTTAAAAAAGAAACAATACCTCATTATTAGTAGTACATTTTTAAAAAAATTATAAATGAGGGTGGTAATATTCTTTAGGAATATAATTTCCATTCTGGAGAAGTCTGGAGCCTTTTCCTTGATTGTGCTTGGTCACCTTGAGTTCTCAGTTTCTAGCTGTGGGGAGGGGAAGGGAGGTTCCTCTTTTTGTTCAGGAGCATTTGTGAAGTCCATCCAAGTGTGCTGGTGCATTGGGTGTAGAACAGAGTAAGCTGGAAAGATGTGGTGCTGCCCTGAGCGGGACACCATCTAAGGTTCTGAGAAAAGCATGTCCATGAGGGACCTGCAGACCTGCTAGGCTCTGCCGAGTCCTGTGTATCCAGGTGATGTGGGTGGCCAGGTGTGGCCCTGTCAGGAAAGAACTCATTTATTAGCAAGTGGTTTTCCTGGGATGTCTGTCCCAGGCTTCTTTTTCCATGAAGCCTCTATTGGGAGGCTCACCACGCAGGGAGGCCCAGAGAGCAGGTTGTGGTTTTGTCAAGTTGCATTGTCATTCTTCTTCCTGGGGTCCTGGTGATGAAGCAGTCATATTTTTCCAAGGAATACCATCCTAGGGTTCTAGTCCAGAGGTCAGCAGACTAACATATTGCCTGTTTTTTTGTAGGGCCTGCAGGCTAAAATGGTTTTTACATTTTTAAATGATTGAAAAGAAAATCAAAAGAAGAATGATATTTTGTAACACATGAAAATTGCATGAAATTCAAATTTCAGTGCCTAAAAATAAAATTTTATGGGGACACAGCCATATTCATTCCTTTACAGAATATCTGTGGCTGTTTTCATGCTGCAACAATAGAGTTGAGTAGTTGCAACAGAGGCCCTGTGGACTGTAAAACCTAAAATATTTATCATTTGGCCCTTTACAAAACAAGTTTGCCGACCTCTGGTCTAGTCGTAAGAACTAAGGAAAGGCCAGGGAAGAGGAAGGGTGGAGGGGATGTGACTGACTCATTCCTGGGTTGCCCCAGTCAAATGGAGGCCACAGGCAGGCCTCCTGGGCACCATTCCAAGTCCCCTTTGGGTGCTGTCTCCTCCCCTCCCCCACCCCCAGGCAGAAGCCTCCTGATGCCCTTTGAAGACCGCGGAGACCTGGAGCCCCTGGAGCTGGTGTGGGCCAAGTGCCGAGGCTATCCCTCCTACCCTGCCTTGGTGAGTCTGCCCCAGACACCACTCTCTTCCCTCCCCTGGGCTGTTCTGGCCCCTGTCTTGCCTTGGGGGCTTATCTGATTGGATCAAGCCAGCAGAGTACGGTGGGCGTCAGGGTGCCTTTAGCCACAGAAGAGAGGGAGGTTTTACCCCAGTCTGGGTGGGTCAACCCATCAAGGACCCTAGCTTGGAGCACTCAAAATAGGGTAAAAGTATGAAGACAGAGACTTGGGCTCATAAGGATTTAATAGCATTTATTTATTTGCTTATACATAAAAGTAATGTATGCTTGTTGTAGAGAATTTATTAAATATTTGTCATGCAAATTCTTGAAATACTGAGGAAGGTATGGTTTTTCTCATGTTGTGGGGAAGAAAATTGAGGGTCTGTCTGTTGCCTGTGGTCATCTAGCTATTAAATAGCAGGGTTGGAATTTGAGCCCAAGGCTCAACATGTGTGATGGCAAAGCCTGTGTTCTGAGCCACTAAGTTCAAAATCACCCATAATCTCATCTGTTCGGAGATTACCTCCTGGTGTATAGCCACTCAGCTTTTTAAAAAAATGCATAAATATGAGATCATACTCTGTTTAACCTCCCTTTCACTTAACAGTGTACCGTGAACACGCATGTCTTGTGCCATTAAACATTCTTTATCAACATCACTTTAATGACTGCATTATCCTCAGTTGTATGCATGCACCTTATTTAACCATTCTGTAGTTGGTCATTTAGGTTGTTTAGAGTTTTTCACTATGACAAATAGCTGGCAGTAAACATGACTATAATTTGTGCACATCATGATGATTTCTGTACAGTGAATTCTTGGAGGTGCCTTCTTGGGGCAAGGTCTCTGCAAAATTCTGATACAAATTGCCAAACTGGCCTTTAGAAAGTTAGTTTCAGTGTCTACTCCCACCAGTAGTTGCTAAAATTTCTCATTTTTTCCATAGTAGCAGTAGCTAAAAATTCCATTTTTATCACCTTGATTGTTATTTCTTAGAGCTCCCTCTGTACTGGGGAGGTAATGTCCATCTGGCGCTGGAAGATAGTGATTCTAAACCTTTGGGGCATGCCAGAATCATGGAGGATTTTTTAAACAATACGGATACTGAGGCCCCATCTCAGAACGACCCAGTGAGAATAAGGCCAAACTAAGCAATGAATAGTTTCTTAATTTTAATTTAATTTAATTTTATTAGAGAGCAGCACGAGATGGGTTGGGGGAGAGGGAGAGAGAGAATCTTAGGCTCCATACTCAGTGTGGAGCCTCATATGGGGCTTGATCTCACGACCCCAAGATGATGACTTGAGCTGAAATCAAGAGTTAGGTGCCTAACTGACTGAGCCACCAGATGCCTCTAGCTATAAATATTTTTTTAAAAACCTTTCCAGATGATCTGTAATCAGGATTGTGAACTACCCTGCCAACTGCTTGCATCTATACATGGTTCTGGGCTTCTCATGGTTCTTTCGGGTCTAATAGCGGCTTCTTAAGGTCACGAAGGCGGAAACTCTGACCCTTTTGGGCTGGAGGAAGCTACAGCTCTCAGAGGTTGTACAACTTGCTGGGGCCATACTGGAATGCCTTTTGCCTACCTCACTCCCCCTATAATGGCAGGTGGGGGGATCCACGCAGTGATCCAACTGCTGAGGAGTTTTGGGCCTGGAGTCTGTGCCCTGTTGTCACTGAGACCCCAGCATAGTTGCTGAGGAAGTGCTTAAAGCTGTACAAGTTTGATACTCGTTTTTTTAAGTCTCACAGTGCAAAAACAAACAACAACAGAAGTCTAAAACTGGTCTCTTTTTTTCCCTTTTCAGTTATCTTCTTTATCATAACATTTTCTTTCATGATTAAATAAATTCAGCCACCACCTGAGAAAACCCACCACTTGAACACAGCCTGTGTTTTTATTTTGGTTTACGCTCTCCCAGTTCTCCTGTGCATTCTTAAATGTGTACTTGTGTCCATAATGAATATATGGTTTTCGAATGGGTTTTTTTGGCTCTTGTTTTTTTAAAAAAAAAAGTCTTTTTCTATAAAATAATGTGCCTGTACTATAGAAGTTTTGGAAAAGTAGCAGGAACCCCACCGTTCTAGCATGTCAGCTGTAAGCGTTTTGCATCATGTCTTGTCTCTGTTTATGTAGTAAGGCTCTAATAATAATGTATGTAGACGTTTATCAGATAATGCGTTAAAGTGTATCACAAGCCATGTTGTTTTACATCTGCATAACATTTGAGCGAATGGTCCATCATGTGTTATTTTGGGACATATTTGCCTGTATCTTCTTTAAAAAGGGAGGAGAGCTCTCCTTGAGGGGCGACTTACCCACCTTGCTTCTGCCCGGAGCAGGGGTGGGGGGTGGCATTTTTCACCATCTGCCCACTCTCCTCCCTCCCTTTCCAAGGCAGGAACCAGCATGGCTTAGTGAAGAGTGGCCCCCGCTATCTTCTTCAATTGAGGAAGTTCAGGAGGGCTTGTGGTGGTTCTCATTAGGACCCTTAGCTTCGGTCCCAGGGGGCACAGACAGGCTGGGAGATAGAGTTTTGAACAAACTACACAGCTGGGGGCAGGGTAGGGGTGGTTCTTCCTTAGAGCACACTCTTAACCAAAACACCTGCTTTCAGCTGCTTATCTTGAGAGGGAAGTAGGGAAGCTGGCAGACACCCAAAGGTAAATAGCCAGAGCAGTTTATTATGAGAACAGGCCCCCTGGGACAGGGTATAGAAATTAAGATTGTTCCATCTCTGGAGAAAGCTGCTTCCTCAGTACATTTCCAAGCCCCTCTGGCCTCAGCACACAGAGATGATCAGCCCACTGCTTTGGAAACGAGGTCTGTGTAGGGCAGCAGGCAGCAGAGGCTCAAGCCACTGTGGCCACAGCCAGCCATATCCTCCTGTGCCTGGTGCTTTCCTCAGTCAGCTGATAGCTAGCTGTCAGCAGACTTCTCCGCATCAGTAAGAAGATGAAATAAGATGGTGATGTGTGAATAAGTAGGAGCTTTGGTCACTGTCAGTGCTTCCTAGAGCTAGAGGTCATGGTTGTCAATGTCACCAGGCATTTTGCAGAGCCCCTGTCCTGTGGAGCTTGCAGCCCCGAGCATTAATTTCTCCGGTGGCCCTTCTTTCTAGGGCCCCTCTCCAGCAACCCTCCAAGTTCAGTCTTACAGCATTTTTCTGATGCCCACAAATGTACCTAGTCCACACAGCAGCAGAATATAGTCAAGAAAATAGTGGGTAGCCAGGGCCTCTGGTAGGTAGAACCAAAGGGATGGGCCCTGTTGCTGTTGAAGAAGCTCCTTCCTAGCGGTGGTGTCTAGGAAGGCCCTGGAGCCTTTGATAGGAATTGCAAAGGTTTTAAAGGGAAATTGACAAGGGCAAAAATGGCTTCTACTCCCTTCCCCTAAGGGACATTGGGAAGAATGAATTTGCCAGTCTGGCCTGGACATCACAGATACCCCCTCAATTCTGACACACACACACACCAGTGTCCCCTCCCCTACCTCCTCCCCCCACCCCCGGATTCACGTTGCTTCTGTTTCAGCTCTGGACCCCGAAGGTTCATGGAGCAAGCTCACTCATTGGAAGAATTGACTGAGCAGGGCTAGAGGATTAGACCAATGAACTGGGAAAGGAGAGCCGAGACTTCCATTTTGGGGTTCTGGGTGGTCACAGAAGAGGTCAGACCCCTTCATCACTTGGCTGTGGGCCTGGCTAAGGCCCTGCATAGCTTGTGGGGGGCAGGTTCAGGAGGGAGTCCTGGTGCAGTGTGCTCTGCTCACCCCCTCCACCCACAGCTAAGGGCCATCTTCTTTCCTGCCTCCAGATCATCGACCCCAAGATGCCCCGGGAGGGCCTCCTGCACAATGGTGTCCCCATCCCTGTCCCACCTCTGGATGTGCTGAAGCTGGGAGAGCAGAAACAGGCCGAGGCTGGAGAGAAGCTCTTCCTTGTCCTCTTCTTTGACAACAAGCGCACCTGGTGAGTGGGTGCTCCCACCAGGAGGTTGCATCAGTGTGTGGGCTGCGGCCCGACTGGGAGGCTGTGCACACACTGCCATGCTGGGGAGGTCCACAGAGGGCTCTGGACTCCATGACCCTGCCTCCACCCAGGTAGGGTGAAGCATTACCAGCAGCTGGCTGCCCCTGGCACGCTAATAATAACTGTCTCAGGTCAGATTCTCTGGGAAACACCTGAGGTGGAGATTTCTGTAAGGAGGCTTACTGGGGAGAGCTGTGGGGATGAGGGATGCAGGGCTGGGCAGAGGAACCTGTTGAACAGGGTCACACTTGCTACAGAGGCCTCCGCTGTTCCTCAGGGAGGCTTGTTAGCGATGTCACAATTTTGGTCTGTGCGTCTGTGCCTTTGTATCCTCCTGTCAACTAGTCATTGAATGCTGGTTACCCCTGGGTGGGGGTCGGGGGCGGGTGTCACCTTGGGCCAGGTAGCTCCCTTGGTGGAGGGTGATTCCTGGAGAAGATTCAGCTGAGAGCCTCCCCATGGATGTGGGCATATGTGTCTTGGTCCTCGGGTTGGGGGGGATGTAGAGTTGGAGTGCTTCGGTCCATGGCAAAGGGCTTACTTGCCCTTCAAGATTTCTCTTAGCAGCAGGAAACTTTTTTCACTTCTGCTTCTATAGAATGAGGAGGTAGGACTAGCCAGTCCAGATAATAATAGTTACTATTAATTGTTTACTCCGTGTCCTAATGCAAATTGATTTACATACATAATCTCATTTAATCCTCATTAAATCTTCCATCGAACCCCTCCAATCCATTTTGCAGCTGAGGAAATTGGGGCTTGGAAAGTTAAGATCTCATAGCCAGAACTGGGATACAAACCATGATCTGGCTCCAAAGGCTAGCTTTTAACCATATGTTAGATTCACCTGGGGATCTTTAAACACACACACACACACACACACACACGCACACACGCACCCCCCCCCTGCTGTGGTCGCCACCAAGGAATTATTGATTCTTGGTATCAGCCCCAGTTCCTAGCCATAGTTCCCCAATGTCCCAAGGCAGGGTGAGGGCTAACCCTCATATGGGCCTCTCTTGGCTCCCAGGTCCTGACATCCCTAAGCAGAGTGAGTGGGGCTCAGGGAAGGCCTGGCTACAAAACAGGTCCTTTGGAGACGACCTGCCTGGAGTGTCCCTGTCTGTCTCCTCCTGTTCTGTCGCCTCCCCTGGCTTTACTTGTCCTAGGCAGATGGCCCAGAGGGGCCCCCTCATGTGACCCACCACACCCCAGGCCTCTTGCTGTGCTTGTGTTTTAGGCAATGGCTTCCAAGGGACAAAGTGCTGCCCCTGGGTGTGGAAGACACTGTGGACAAGCTCAAGATGCTGGAAGGCCGCAAGACCAGCATCCGAAAGTCTGTGCAGGTGGCTTACGACCGTGCAATGATCCACTTGAGCCGGGTCCGGGGGCCCCACTCCTTCGTCACCTCCAGCTACCTTTAAGGGCAGGGCCTGGCCTGCGTCTGCCTGTCCTGCCTCTGTCCCATGAGGAACAGAGGCCTCTTCCTGCCCCAGCCAGTCATATGGCCGGCAGCTTCCCCCCTCCATGGCAGGCCAGGGACTGGGTTGTGTCCTCCCCATGGGCAAGGCCCCAGTTTTGACCCAACTGCGTGGTTCCCCTGGTGGGCCTGCTGTGTGCCAAAAACTCCCACCTGAGCTTGCTCAGGGGCTAGTCCACTGACGAACCAGTTAGAAGTAGAAATAGCTGTGAGGCTTAGGCCCAGCCAAGGAGATGGACCTGAGCCCAGAATGCAAGAGGTCCTAGGCTCTTTCTCAAAGGTGTGCCTGGCCCCTTCCTCCCCACTCCCAGCTAACTACGCCTCAGGGCAAGTGAGGCTCTGACATTGACCCCAGAGGTGCTGTGGATACACGAGGGTCCCGCAGGGAAGCTCACGGAGCTCACCCTCTCCCCACTCATCACCCATTCTTATACCTCTTCCCTGTCCCCCCATCTTCTGCACCAGGGCCGTCTCTCTTTTTCCCATGTTCCTTTCCTTTCTTTTGTGCCACATGGACAGAAACCATCACCAAACTGGTCTTTTTTTTCTTCTTCTTTTTATGTCTCATTCCCTTTGAGGCCAGCTGCTATGCTAGGTGGGTGCCTCCGCCTGGTTCCTCAGGGCCCAGGACAGAGGGCAGCCTACCACTCGGGTGACCCCTCCACCAGCACATCCCCCCACCCGTATTCGCTGCAGACACGCAGCTGGGGCCAGGCTCTGAAGGCTTGCCTCCTTGACCGAGGCGAGGCCCCTCTTCCCCTTTTCCCCTCTCCCTGTGTGCCGAATGGCGGGCTGAGGCTTGGTGGGCTCCTGTCAGACCAGGCTGGTTGGCCGAGTGTCCATCCGTCCACTTGGATGGCGAGGGCTGTGGGGTGCATCCGTGCTCTTCAGCTGGGTCTGCCGCTAACCCCTCCTGTCCTGTCTCTGTGGGCCTCACTGTCTGCCACCATGGATGGTGGGGCCCTGCAGTCCAGCCGCCCCCTGCCTGCGCTCTGCCCTGCCCAGCCTCTGCTGCTCCCGCTGCCGCACTCCAGGGGACACCATGCTTTTGTTTCTCACTCTCTGTCCTCTTCCCTCTCCTCCTTTCAACTCCCCTCCCCACCTTCACCTTCTCAAAAATGGAAGGAAAAAAAAAACAACTGTGAAACGGGGAATGCTGACTGAGAAACCAACACAACTTTCAGAGGCTTCGATGTCTATTCTCTGGATGATTCTTTTCACCTCCTAAGCACCAAGGCCGCCAGGTCGCAGGCCACTGATCGCCATGTTGATTTTTAATCTGATGTTCTTTTTAATTGTTTTAAATTTTTCATAGGGGAGTTTTGGACAAAACAAAGTCACTGGGGAGATCACTGCCATTTTTACACACTCGACTTTTTAAAAATACAACCAACCAACCACCACAACTTCTTATACATTTGGGACACGAGCCAGAGTTTAAAAGGGAACCAACAAAACTCTCTATAACATAAAGGATGGGGTTTTGGATTTTGTACAATAATAAAAATACAATACAGCATATGGCTAGGGAAGGACATGGTGTATATAATTGTAAAATACTGTTCTAAATTATTGAGGCCTATAGTTTCCATTACTGGAGTCCTCCGTTGTGTGGCTGAGTGTTTTAAATGCACACAGTTTAAATGCCCAGGTTTGTTTAAAGGAGCCAATGCGTCCCCCTCTCCCCAGGTAGTCGGTCAGCTGTGGATTCTGTGACCTTTGTCTCAACCTGTGTTGTAAGATCTCGGGGCTTTCTCTCTCTTTTCTCTGTGTCTCTTTCTTCCCCCAAACACCTTCTCTTTCTTAGTCTCTTTTTTCCCCCAAGCTCCTTGACTCTTTCAGTCTCTCTCTGAGTCTTATTTTTAAAACTGCTCTTTTAGAATGGGAAGCGGCTCAGATCCTGCTGTGGCTCGGGGCCTACGTGTCTCAGTCGCGTCTGCTGTGAAGCACACGATGCTATGCTCTATTTATTGTAGAAAGTGACTTTATTTGCTTTCTAGAATTGTTTATAACAGATGGTATAAGAGAGGTAATAAACAGAGAAAAATCTATGCTTGTAAAGAATACAAAAGTTAATTTTACCTACTATAATATGACTGTCTGAAACTTATTTTCTCTCTGAGAAATAAATGTTCTAATGGGCAGTAATTGCTGTGCTGTGTTTGGTATCGTCTGTGGGGGCCCGCCCCTTGCTTCCTAATTTCTGTAGCCCACCGCCTCCTCAGAAGGTGGGAGCCATTAAGAATGGGGCTGTCCAGCTGTTGCAGGCTCCCAGCTGGAAAGGGCTCTGTCTGTCTTTCTCTTGGACTCCCGGGAGGGGTGTGAAGGTGGGCTCCAACGTTGTTTCCCTCCCAAATAGCTCCAGCCTCTCAGGCCTGTGGAAGGTCCAGCCTTCCGGCCCATGGCTCAGCTTTCCTGTGGCCCTGTTCCTTCGGGAGCATCTGTTCCTCATGCAGCAGGAGATGTAGCCCCGTGTCTCTAGCACCTGTTTACCAAGCTTGCCAAATCTGAGACTAGAGGATGCTCACGTCTCCTCTGTCATCGTTGCTGTCCCCGTTCTAGAGATAGCTGGGACACACAGGCCTAATGTGGGCCTGGCTCCTCCTGGCTCGCCAGAAGGGATCCTAGCGCCTGGTCTTCATTTTGCAGATGACCAAACAGATCAGCAAGATTAAAAGCCTTGTCCAAGGCCAGCCAGCCAACTAACGGCAGCAGAATCCCACGACAAGGATCTGGCCAAGGGTTTCCTGGTGGGCTCCACAGCATCTCAGGGCTATGCTGGCCTTTTCTGTACCAGCCCCCCTCTCTCACTGGCCATATATGGCTCCAGCGTTTCTGGAAAGGGACATCTTGAGGAGCAGAGAGTGAGTTGCCAGGGACAAACTGCTCCGTTGCTGGGCCCGGGACAGCATTTCCCCATCCCCTCCCCTATCCCATCTCTGCTCCTGCCTGGCTCCTGTGCTTGGCTGAGAGTTACGTGTCACAGCAGGGTGACTGGAGGACAGAGGTCTCCGGATCGCCTCCTCCAGGTGGCCTTCGAAATTCTCACTGAGGTCACTAGAGTGTAAAAGTGCTTAATGTGATAATACAACATTGGCATGGTATCTGCCATGTGCTGATAATTTTGGAATTATGCGTTGGGGGTGCAGAGATGCACACCCCCGGCCCACAGGATGCAGGTCCACAGGTGGCTCACAGCCTGATTCCTGAGACATGTTGCGGACAGGTCTGAACAAGGAAGCCTGTGTGAGGGTCCCACAGAGGGGAGGAGTTCGAGAAAGACACCACGTTTGGTTGAATAACAAAAGCTTTCAGAAGAATGCAGCAATTCAGTCAACCCTTTAAATGGGCTTAAAAATCCCTCTATATAAATTTATATTTTGAATTACAAAGGCAATACTTAAGGCAAGAAGGGACGCTCACCCCATAAAACCATTATGAAGATTTTATTTTATTTTATTTTATTTATTTATTTGACAGACAGAGATCACAAGTAGGCAAAGAAGCAGGCAGAGAAAGTGGAGGAAGTAGGCTCCCTGCTGAGCAGGACCCTGGGATCATGACCTGAGCTGAAGGCAGAGGCTTAACCCACTGAGCCACCCAGGCGCCCCTATAAAACCATTTTGAACAGACGGAGAATGCCCAGAGGGGCAGGGTTTTAGCAGGTAAGGATGAGGAGAAAAGGCCTTGTAAAGAGAGGAAGCAACACAGGCAAAGGCAGGGTTCAGGGAGCTTTGGTGGGTGCTCTTCTCCAATGACTGGTGGCCGTCTCCATCTCTGTCTGCCTGGTGGCCACTGAGATCACAAAAGGGTGTGATGGTGTTCAGAGCCCTGTCGCTCATGGGCTGTGTGACCTCAGGCATGGTACTCGGCTTCTCTGAGCCTCACAGAGGCTGACTTCAGAGAGGACCCTGAAGCCAGGGAGAGGCATTAGCACAGCCTTGGAGGATTTGAACGGGTAGGAGACGCGACTGGAACTTTGCAGCCAATTAGATGTCAGAGTCAAAAAGCACGAGTGCAGACAGGGTTGCCACCTGGCTGGAGGCATCAGCTGTGGGTTTGAAGGGGAGGAAGGAGAGCTTAGTTTTGATGAGTTTGTGCCGCCCACAGGACATCTGAGAAACACCCTCAGCAAGCAGATGCGCCTGGGCCCCGAGTTCAAGAGGAAGATAGGAGCACTTGACAGAAACGTGGGGACACCAGAGCCCACCAGGGCAGTTTACGACAGTGGCCAAGGACAGGGAGAAAGGACAGACCTGAGGAAAACCCCTCATATCTGGAGCCCGGGGTTGGGGGTAGAAACAGCCTTCAGGGGGGTTCTGGTCACTGGGGAGGGCCTCACACTGAGGAAATCCAGTCCTAGGGAGCAACGAGGCCCACCCACTCACTTCACAGAAAGAGGCGGGTCACATGGGCTCAGCATCACAGAGCAGGAAAAGACCAGAAAGACCCCAGAACCCAGCACCTTCTACTCTCCACGGGCCCAGGCATTCAGAGCCCTCAAGGTGAGCAGAAGCATCCTTAGCGAGTTTTATCAATCCTGTGATTAAAATTCATGGACCGAAGCCTAGAATATCTTGATATTGGAGCATGTGGGGGTACTGACTAGAAATACATTTCATTTTCCTCACAAGTTTAAAAATATAATTAAAGACATTTGCCAGACTCTGTCAACTTAGCCACTTCCATTAATGTATGAATTGTCATTAACCCTTGAGTGTGAATTTGCCTTCCAGATACACTCCCCCGACCTGGCGAGGCTGTAAACTTTGAGCTGGAGGGGTCTCTGACTCAACTTTGGCACTTGGGGTTGGCCTTCTGCTCACCCTTTCCCTTCAAGGATAGCAGACGTGGAAAGAAAAGAAATATATATATATATGTACTTCCTACAAGTTGAATACTCTTGAGAGGGCCAGGACTCAGACTACCTGGAGTAGCAAAAGCTAATTGTCCCCAAATCTTAGAAGGGTTGTGTCAAAGAACCTTGTGTCCTTTGCTTGGCCCCAATAAGGCTGGTTGGAAGGATCTGGTTTCCGTCTAACTGCCCTTGCTCTTGAAGCGATGTGTGAGCTCCTTCCTCTTCCTTTCAGTTTTGTAGACTTCTTTGGGGGATGAAGAAGAAGTATTGGAAATTCAGCCCTGATGGCTCCTGATGTGCCCTCGGGGGACAGTCCCCTCTCCCCTAGCTTCACAGTCCAGAAGGGCCCCCACGGGATTTTACAAGCTGGTACTGGAAGATTATAAAATTTGCTCCTTGCTGTCTCAGTCAGGATTTGTTTTTTAAAGCACAAAGGAGAAAACAAGATTATATTATAAAATTATATAATTTTAAGATTATATAATTATATATAAAGTATATATAAATAAAATATATATTAAAATTATATAATTATATATAAAGTTATAAAAATGATTTTATATATAAAGTAAGAATATTATATACCCAGAAATAGCCATTTCCACAATTTTCGTGTCATTCCTCATAGTCTCCTGTTTTTTCCTAGACAGAGCACGTACTCCAGTTTCTTGCACTGGGTAGCTGGGTAAATCGGCTGCCCCGAGAGGCTGTGGGTTCTGACATCAGAGCAGAAGTTCTTGGCATGACCGGAACTCAAGGTCAAACACTTCTCCTGCCCGACTTCGGCTTTTCTTCATTTGCTGTGTGTTCTGAACCGACCCAAGCCAACTGTTGCTTGTTTTTGTTTTCTTCCTTTTTGTTTTGCTAACATACTGGTAGTCTCTAGCGGTTGAAATTGAATGGGAATTCTACCTCTCTGTCCTAGGAACTTTGCTATTGGGTGTATATTTCCATGGAAATAAGTCCTAGACCAAATTCTGCCCTGTGTTCAAACATCTGCAGAAGAAGGACAGCCCCCAAGTGACTACACCATTTCTTCTCTAGCTTGAGAAGTTCCCACTCTGCTCCAGTACAACCACCAGCACCTGGCATGAAAGGTCACTCCGAAGATACACAAAACACTGTTCTGAGGGCAAGGCCAGCAGCCAGGTTGGAAGGGCAAGTGGCAGAAGCAATGGAACTTTAGACCTTGAATTTTATTTTATTTTTTTAAGATTTATTTTTCTATTTGAGAGGGGGAGAGAGAGAGAGAGAGAATACATACATGAATGGGGGGAGGAGAAGAGTGGGGGGAGGGGGAGAGAGAGAGAGAGAGAGAATGTCAAGCAAACTCCCTGCTGAGCACAGAGTCCCACGCAGGGCTCAAACTCCCAACCCTGAGATCATGACCTGGGCCGACACCAAGAGTTGGATGCTTAACTGACTGAGCCACCCAGGTGCCCCTTTATTGTTGTCTTATATACAACTGTACATATAGTAATTAAGGTACACAAACCTCAAGTTTAATCTCCGTGAATTTGTACATGTGTCTCCACCCTAGAAAGTGTGCCCTAGAAAGCTTCTTGTACTCCTTCCCAGTCCATATCCTCCTTCTCCAAGGGTGACTACTGTCAGATGTCTACAGCCATAGATTAGTGTTGCCTGTTTTTGAACTTCATAAAATGGACTCCTACAATATGCGCTCTTTTGAGTCTGGCTTCTTTCATTCAACATTCTGTCTCTGAACCCCATCGCTGTTTTGCATGTAGCTCTAGTTTGCTTTGAGTAGTATTCTGTCGTACAAATACACTGCGGGGTGTTTGTCCATTCTCCTGCTGGTGGGCGTCGGGTTGTTACTGCTGCGGGGCTCTCATGCTTGAGTAACACTGCTGTGAACATTCTCATTTGTGCCGTTTTATAGACACGGAGCCCCTTTCTCTTCAGAATATCCCCAGGAGTGCTAGGACTTGGAGTCTGGCTTTAAGCATTTAGCTTGAGCATAACATTTATGTGTTTAGCATTATGAGTTTCTTCCAGTTTTCCACTGGTTGTACGCTTTGTGCTCCCACATCAATGAATGGGTTGCTCCACATCCTCACCAACACTTAGCACTGTTAGCCCAGGGCTTTGCTCCTGGCAGCCTTGTTGGCTGGCTTCCACTAAGCTCCACTATACAGTAAGGGTTCTCCCCTTCTGGCTAAGGTGCTTTTGCATTGGGGAACCCATTTCTCAGTGCCACCCAGATGCGTGCTCTGGCTCTTTGCGCAATAAGGTACCTCTTGGTTCAGAGTAACACAACGCTCCCTGGGTCTCTTCTCCTTAACCCTGGCAGTTGAGCTGGAGACTACTGAAGCCAGCTTCAGGGTCACGATTCTCATCCAGACCCAACCTGCCAGCACTCCAGTCCTCAAGCAGGGCAGAAGGCCCTCTGCATGCTGTGTCCAAATCCTTCCTTGCCTACTGGCTGATGCCTACTGTTTTGTGCCTTTACTTCTCTGGCTGGCGTCCTCAGGAACATGTTCATGACCCTGGTTCCTGTTGAGTTAGCGTGAACTAAGGATGTGCCGGGAGATTTCAATGAGGTCCTGGAGGAGAGGAGTAAAAAGGAATGAAGAGAGCCTGTTTGCCGTTGACTGCCCTTGGTGACACACAAGCACATTTTAGAGTCATCGAGGATGAAGGCTCAGAAGAGTGAAGTGAAGTTGTTCAAATCACCAGTGGGACGAAGGGCTGAGATAAGAAGGCAGGGTCGGGGAAAGAGACCGGGGGAATCAAAAGATTGCAGAGCCAGAACTGATGTGGGCAACTGTTTGAAGCCGGCCGTGTCCTTAGGGGTGAGAGAGTCACCTGGTTCTAGGCCTGAACTGCGGGACGAGGACACAGACTCCCCAGGGCTGTCCAGTGGGGTTTCTGGCTCCCTGTGCGGCCCTGGGCACACCCAGGTTTGGGCCCTCCAAGTCCAGCCAGACCTCCTCCTCCCGCCCAACCCCCCCTCCTTTCCTCACACCCTCCCTTTTCTTCCCCGTTTCCCCACCCATCCCTACCACCCCCACTTCTCTGTCGTAGAACTTTATGATTTTTAAGTAGGTCTGTAGGATTCAACATTTTAAAAACTCAAGACAATTTCCTTCCTTGTGCCCAGTCTCCCGGTTCCCCTTCCGCAGGCAACTAGTTTTGTCCGCTGAACAGGTAACCTTCCAGAAATCCGTGAACACCGGTGTGCGCGCACGTGCTTGGGTGTGTCGCTTTTGCACACGTGGTAACATACCTTCACACTAGTCTAGGCCTTCTCTGAAAATCATTTTTATTAAATATTGAGCATCTACAAAAATAGCAGTTATACAATAACATAAATAAAACAAAAACTCCACAATATAGTAAGACATCTGGTGTCTGCCACCTGTCTGAGACAAAGAAGCAGAGCTTTTTAAATCTCTGTGGCCTGCCCTTCCCACCCCCCACCTTTTCCCCCCAATACTATCCCGAATGTTGTACTTATCATGCCCCCCCTTTTTTCCTCTATAGTCCTGCTATATGTTTAAATCAGCACACAATAAATATGGTGCACTGTCTCTTCTTTTGCAATTTCGAAGAGAAGGAAGTGTATCACGCATGTGGTCTTATGCAACTTGCTTTTGTCCCACCGGTGGGTATGATCCGAGATTTGGTCGATGTGCCTGCCTGCGCTTGGTTCGTCGTCACTCGGTACAGAATTCCTTTGTATTAAGAGGACACCATTAATTTTTCATGGCACTATTTAAGGACATTTGGGTTGCTTCCCACTTTTGGCTTCTAGGAACAGTCCTGGTGTGAATGCTCTTTATCACTTCTTGCCTGGTGTGTATGTTGGGGGGGCGTGGGGGGCCGGTGGGAACTTGGGTTCAGGTCGCCCTCGGGGATTTGCAGGCTCCCACGGAATTCACAGCGTCAACTTCAGTAGCTGACGCCAAACTCTTTCAGAGCGCTTGTGACAATTCACACACTTGCCAGTGTGCTCGAGGTTTCCCTTTGCCCCACTTCCTTGCCAATACTTGGAATTAACAGTTTTTTAAAATTTCCAGGCGGGTATGTGTGAAATCATCACTCATCCTGCTTTAAAATTTGATTTCCCTGATGATGCACATGGCATTAGTTACTTAAAATATATCTTGGTGATTGTGGCATATCAGAGCAATGAGGACTTCCTCCTCCTTGCCTGGGCTGGAGAGTGTTTTATCGCACGCGAATCTGACTGATTTTACCAGCTCCTTGTTGGTAGAAGGCATGGAGTCAGTTCCAGTGTTTCCCAGACAATTCTTCAATGAATAGCTTTGTGTCTTGGTGGTAAAGGATGTCCCGATGTGGAAGAGTCTATATTCAGGAACTTTCTGAAATGTTGAGATGGAAATGGAAGCCCATTTTTGCTCCCCTCTGGCAGTGCGCCTGGCTATTTCCAGCACTTTCCCTTAATTCCCCGAGCTCCCCCAGGTAGGAGCTGTATCTGTCCTGTCTTGTGCCATCGCACTGTCTTCTTCCTTAGAAGGTGGGGACATTCATCTCTGCCCTCTGCCCCAACCCAGACCCTGCCCCACCCAGACCCATCCTGTTGGCCCTACACTGCTGCCCCCACCTGCACAGAGATTCCTCAGGGATGGGCCCTGCCCCCCAGCATCTCCTTCTTAGGACCATCCCCGGCTCAGACCTAGGCCCTGTAAGAGAGGGAAAGAGAGGATGAGTCTCCAAGGGGGCAGGCAACATATACACAGAAACAACCAGAAAGGATCACAGCCCAGCATCCAATAGCTGTGACACCCTGAGCAAACCCCCATGACCCTGAACGTCACTTAACATGTCTCTGGGGCTGGGGACAGAGTGGGACCAAGCACCCAGAGCACCCCCACATTTATGCACTTGGAAGTGGTAGCTTTCCTCATTATCAAGGATACTTCTAATTCAAGGATGTCCTGGTGGTGCTCTGACAGATGCAAATTCTGGATCTGAGATGCCTGGAGGAAGGGGAAGGAAGTCCAAATCAGAGGGCCTTCCTGGAGGAGGAGGTATTTTTGTGGCCTCCATCAAGACAGGCTTCATTTAGGCAAGTGGGAAAATCTCTCTGGAGGAAGGGATTCTTGAAATCAGGAGTGTGGAGGGTAGAGGAAAGGTTTGAATATGCTTAAGGACAGATGAATGATTTGGGGAGAGACATGGAGTGTAAATGGTGTGGGACTGAGTGCCAGGGATGTGGCTGGAGCTCCACTGGAGGCCTCAGTGGGCATGTTAGGTCCTAGGGTGGGCTCAGGAGACATTCTGATTTACGCTCAAGTTCGAGAATTGCTGTTTTCAACAGTCAGGGCCTACACCCCCGCATGAAGGGATGTGGGGCTCAGTGGAGCTGAACCCAGTTATCAGAGAGCCCCGCAGCTGGTCTGCAGGGGTTTCCTTGGGGAGGAAGAATTGTACATTACACTTGACTCAGGATCCTTTTGCAGCTACCCACCACTGCCCACCCAGCCTTGACCTGGTACCCTGGAGGCACAGGGACTCCCTTGGGCCAGGTGCCTGGGGCAATGCATGGAAATGGAAAAGAACTGTGAATCCCCCCCTCAGGAAGTTTGGAAGTTGATCGGGAGAGTGGGAAGCCCTGGCTAGTTAAACAGCTACAGCAACCATTTTCCGTCTGAGTGCTTTTGAACTCAGCCTCGGCCTCCCATGAGTCCAAGTGGGTTTTACCAGGAGCCATTACCATGCTTCTTATCATGTGCCTTTCGTGCAGAAACTGAGCCTCAAAGAGATCGAGTGACGTGCGCAAGGTCGCACAGCTGGGAAGTGGTGGAACTGGGACTCAGCCCAGCCACCTGATTCTAGAGCCCACATGCTGCTTCTCGCCCCCTCTCCCCTTCCTTCCACTGGCCCCCCTGGATACTACATTTACACGGCCTCAGAACTGAAGAGTTCAAACGGATGTGCAGTGATACTCCTCTTCATCCCCTTCCTAGAGACAACGAATGGGAAGAGTTTCTAACAACTAGTTTTAGCATCTTCTGTGCCTATATAAATACATATACTCCATAGAGACTCTCCCCTGCTCTTTTTGGACCAAAAAGTGGTAGCATCCTACATACTGTTTTGCACCTAGTTTTTTTTTTTTTTCTTTCTTTCTTTACTTAGTATTTCTCAGCGGTCTTTCCATGTCAGTTCACCAAGAGAATTTATTTTCCTTATCCTGCTTTATAGCCCATATTCATCCCGAGCTCAGGTCATTTTCCATGAGCAGGAACCTCTGCTGGATAATGGTCTAGAAGGGGAACTAAAACCCAGGGCTCCTGATTCCCAGCAGACTCACTGCCCCCAGGGCCGTACTGCTTCCCAGCCGCTCTTACACTGCAAGGAGTGGAGGGAGGAACGACATGCCCGCTTTACTCTCTGGCTGGTTTTCCACACAACAATAGGAATGGCATGGGGCCTTTCAAGTCAGTTTTTATTTGCCCGTTTATTTGCCAACAGAGATGACAAAGATCAGAATATCGAGCCAACGTTTTTTCAGTCCTCCCACACTCCAGGCGTCTCCCTCTGCCCCCATTTGCTCATTCACCTCTCAGAGGCCAGGAGGGTAGGTGCTGTTCTTCCCTGCCCCCTTGTCCAGGTGAGGTGAAATGAAGGGTAGAAAGGAGAGAGCTGAGATTTAAACCCAGGCAGAGCCCATATTTTTCTCTATACCAAGGACTCTTAGTTTGAGAGCAAACAACAGCTTTTGATAGGTGACACTCATAAATTATCATTATAATATTATTTCAACCTTCTCCAGAAATGGTGGCTATCTCCTTGATGTTTTTCTTATTTTTTATTTCTTGTATTATTATTATTACTGAGAGAGACACTGAGAGAGAGAACATGCATGCGCATGAGGGGAGGGGCAGAGGGAGGGAGTGTCTCTTTTGGGCCGGGGCTTTCTGCACCTCAGCCCTGCTTGATTCTCACCACACACCTCCACAGTGAGCCGGTCATGGAAGTGAGATTCGAACCAGACACATTTATTCCACTGAGAGGCTCCCAAGGCTGTGTTGTTACACGGGACATACCAGAACCGCACAAGTAAGGCATTTCTGAGCCATGAGCTTGGAGTCTTAAGCATTCTCAGTCCCAGCTGAAGCTCTGACCATTTGGTCTTTCCTTTCTTATCCCTTGAGAACAGGAAAGTATTGGACTGACGGGAGTTTTCCCCTGAGATGGGGAAAGGAGTTTGAGCCCACTTGTCATCAAGTTTTGACTCCAAAAAAAGGAAACAATTTGTTCTAATTTGCCAAACCTTAAGTCAAATGCTTTGTTTTGAAAGCCAAATTGTCTATGGGATCCCGAGTTTGGCATTTTGTCTTTTTAAAGGTTACTAAATCTGTGAGAGTTCTTTTTTTTAAAGATTTATTTATTTGAGAGAGAGAGAGAGAAAGAGAGGTCACGAGTGGTGAGGCGGTGCCAGAGGGAGAGAGAAAATCTCCAGCATGGTCCCCATTGCGTGAGGAGCCCTAATGGAGGACAATCTCAGGACTCCCAGATCAAGACCTGAGCCAAAATCAATAGTGGGCCACTTAACCGACTAAGCCACCCAGGTGCCCAGAATCTGTGAGATTTCTAACTAGAGCAGCCCACGGGGATAGAAAGAACCGTGGCCTGGGAGTCAGGATCTGGACTTGCTGTGTCACCTTGAGCAGTTACCTCCCCTCTCTGGGGTTTGACACCATGGAAATGAAGGGTGTGGTTCTGATGAGCTCTGCATTCCCCTCTAGACCCGGAGTTCTAGGATAGGAACATGGGCTCTGGACTCAAGACACTGGAGTTCAAGCCCTGTTTCATCATGACCAACTGGTACATGAGCAGGTTGGGCAGGTTGCTTAACTACTGTAGGATTCAGTTTCTTCACATGTAAAACAGAGATTGATAATGACTTTGTCATAAGGTGGCAAAGCCTGTTTTAGAAAATTCATCTAACTTCCTTGGCATAGGGAGCTGGCATGAACAGAAGATGCACTCAAGTTAGTACGACACGACAATGATGAAGTTTCTTTCTGTGTTCTTGGAAATCCATAAAGAACCAGATCACAAGGAGCGCCTGGGGGGCTCAAGTGGTTAAGGATCTGCCTTCAGCTCAGGTCATGATCCTGGGGTCCTGGGTTGGAGCCCCTTGTCTGTCTCCCTGCTCAGTGGCAAGCCTGCTTCTCTCTCTCTTCTGTGCCTCCCCCTCCACTCTTGTTCTCTCCTGCTAGTTCTGCTCTCTCTCTCTCTGTTAAATAAATACATAAGTAATCCTAAAAAAAAAAAAAAAAAAAAACCAAAAACAAAAACCAGATCATAAAAATTTGAACTTCTACCAATAAATAGTTATTGAGCACATATTTTGCATTTGTGGAGAACCCTTTCAGTTGGCTATACCCATTCTCAGCCCCTTGTTTGGCACGTCCAGCCTCAGAGACTGGAAACACAGATACTCTGTCAGCCTCACTCAAAGCTTGGGGTGGCCGTATGATCCATGTTTTGCTGTGAGACATAAGCTACCAATGGCTTCTAGGAGAACTTTCTACCCCTGTGATAAAGGAGTCACCAGAGGGGAGCCCCCTGCCACAGTCTTTTTGATTTTTTTCTCCCCTTACATATGAATACATTATGCAGGGCAGTGGCAGCGTTCTTATAACCATGAGGCACACCACAAGGAGAAAAAGCCAACAAGCCAAGCATATCATAGGGTATAGCTGGAAAGAGCTTGGGGTCCAGCAGCTGCTGGCTGTTAGACTAGTCACCATTTAACAATACAAGCCCTGTTTGTTTAGGCGGCTATCAGCTGGGCTTCCTGTTCTTTATAGCTGAGCCTGTCCTTGCTCATATATCATTCAATAAACACTGGTTAAGTTAATACTGGTGCCAAGCCCCATTCAAGGTATGTAGTTTATGGGGAGGGAGAAGACATCCTTAAGGCTTTACAATCTATTCAACAGGAGAGAAGATTTTTTTTAAAAGATTTATTTATTCCAGATACAGAGAGAGAGAGAGCATGAAAGCATGAGTGGGGGTGGGGGGAGGGGCAGAGGGAAAGGGAGACAAGCAGACTCGCTGCTGAGCATGGAGCATGACATGAGGCTGGATCCCAGGACCCTGAGACCATGACCTGGGCTGAAACCAAGAGTCTCTGGCTTAACCAACTGAGCCACCCAGAGTCCCTTTTTATTTCTTTTTAATACAATGAAAATGTAAGAGGTCTTACAGTTGATGTCCTTCTGTGTTAGCACAAGGACATAAAGGAAGGACTTATTTCCTTTCTAGACTGTAAATGTTTTCACAACAGATACTTTTTCTTACCAATACCGCTCCGGTGCCTTGCCTAGCATATAGTCAGTGCTCAATAAATAATTGTTGAATGTGTTAACTGTGAGGGCAGCTTACCCTGCACAAAGGATGATCTCACTTTTATGCCCCTCTGAAGTTAGGTGTGTCCGTGTGACTTGCTTTAGCCAATAAAATATGAACAGAATTGATATATGTTGATGGTAGGCGGAAGCAGGTGAGAGCTGGAATGGATCTTTGTTCTTTATCTGCCCCTGGTGCCATGACCATTAAAAATGATCCCAGGGTCCTGGGATTAAGCCCCACATCCAGATCCCTGTCTGCTTCTTCTTCTCCCACTCCCCCTGCTGTGTTCTCTCTCTCGAGGTCTCCCTCTCTGTCTGTGTGTGTGTCAAATAAATCCATAAAATCTTTTTTTAAAAATGTTATTTTTAAGTAATCTCTATAACCAATGTGGGACTCGAATCCATAATCCTGAGATCGAGAGTTGCACGCTCCGCCAACTGAGCCAGCCAGGCACCTTTATGATTTTTGATAAAGAGCTAAATTGCTTTTGCAAAATGGTAGAACCAAAAATGTTCTGTTGTTGCATATGAGAATTTTGTTTGACATTACACATGCAACACTTACAGTCAGGACATACTGCTCTGGTTCTGCTCATATGGTCTGAATATGGGGCTTAAGTTATAGATATTGTTAACTGAGCTAGAAGGCAAAATATTTCCTCTAAAAAACAAAATTGCAACCCTTTATTGAACAGCTAAGTAACCATTAAATAGCCAAGCAAATAATCCAACATTATGATTTTTTAAAACCTCTTAGGTTGTTTGTTTGTTTGTTTAAGATTTTATTTATTTATTTATTGCCAGAGAGAGATGTAGTGAGAGAGTGAACACAAGCAGGGGGAGTGGGAGAGGGAGAAGCAGGCTTCCCAATAAGCAGGGAGCCCGATGCGAGGACTCTCAGGACCCTGAGCTGAAGCCAGATGCCCAATGACTGAGTTGCCCAGGTGCCCCAAACCTCTTAGGTTTAAATAATACCTAAGTTTCCTGAGAAATATAAGAACATGGAGAAATGTTCTGTTCTTTTCTCACTAACCCTGGATTGTTCTTAGTCATAGCCCAATACCATCCTCGTCTTGATCCTCTAATTGGTTAGAATGGGCCATTCCAACCGGAGTAGAGTTTAAAAGTCCTTGTTTGGCTGGCTCGTCCGGACCTGGAATCTGCTTTCCTGGCTCTTCAGCCTTGGGCTCTGAACCACTTGGGGCTTGAGACCTCTCTGAGCCCTGGCTAAGCAGACAGGAGGGGCTAGCTGTGTGAACTGGATTGTCATATTTCCTCCTGAGGGACAGGACAGCCCTGGGCATTGAGAGAGGAGCACAACCCTAGCAGAGGCTGGAAAGAATATTCAAAGGGGTGGCAGGGACTGACTTCGCGGTTTGGTTAGACAGCAAAGGTCTGCATCATCAAAAACCGTGACAGCATCCCAACAATGAATTGGCCACCTTTTGCCTACTATAGGACTAGAGAAACTGAATATAATAAATATCACTTTGTTACTCTGACCTTCATTTTCTCTTCTGTAAATGGGGGTTAAAAAAACCTTCTAACTCAGTATCGCTGTGAAAGCCAGATGAGATGATTATCTGAAGGTCTCTGAAAACAGATTAAGAAATTTACTAAGGGGCACCTAGGAAGCTCAGTCGGTTAAGGGTCTGACTCTTGATTTCAGCTCGGTTGTGATCTCAGGGTTGCGATTGAGCCCCAAAATAGGCCCCGTGCTCCACACTCGGCTGGGAGTCTGCTTGAGATTTTCCTCCCCCTCCCTCTGCCCATCCCCTGCTTGCACTCTTTTCTCTCAAATAAATAAATCTTAAAAAAGAAATTAGCTAAGTATCATGTTTTGTTTTCACTCATAATAAGACAGCTAACATCTATCCTGCAGTGTATAATCTATAGTAGTTCTCAGACTCCAATGTGTGTATGACTCCTCTGGGAGTCTTGTTTATTTATTTATTTTTAAAGATTTTATATAATTGACAGAGAGACACAGAAACAGCAAGAGAGGGAACACAAGCAGGGAGAGTGGAAGAGGGAAAAACAGGCCTCCCTCGGAGCAGGGACCCCGATGCAGGGGCTCGATCCCAGGACCCTGGGGTCTTTTCATTCAAGTCCTTTCCTTTTTCATGTTTTCTTTTATAGTCTTGAACATAGTTATAATTGCTGCTTTAAAATCCGTGCCTGCTCATTCTTCCATCTGGGGATCTTGAGTCTGGTCTCCATTGATTGAGCTTTCTTTGTTGGATGGGCCATATTTTCCTGCTTATTCTAATGTCGAGCACCTTTGGATGGTATCCTGAATATTGCAAGTGTTATGCTGTAGAGAAACTGGATTTATGTTGTTCTTCTAAAGAGTGTTGTTTTCTGTGTTTGTTTCAGCAGGCAGTGGAGTGGGCTGAACTCCCAAACTGCAAACACTGTCTCCTCACTGGCAGACATGAGCAGACATCTTAGTGTAGATCTTTTACTCTTAGCTGTGCTGCTTGCTGTCTGTCCTGCACAAGCGAGCTTCAGAGATGCATGCAGTCTACACACAGAGTTTGGGGCTCTCGTTTTGTGGCTCCTTCTCCTTTCCAGGATTTCGCTTCTCACTTTCCAGCCATATGTTTACCAGAACTCTATCCTCTGGTCTTTCTTTTCCTTCCTCCCTCCCTCCTTCCCTCCCTCCCTCCCTCCCTCCCTTTCTTCTCTCTTTCTTTCTTTCTAGATTTTATTTATTTATTTGAGAAGGAGAATGAGAAAGTAAGAGATCACAAGCAGTGAGAGGGGCAGAGAAAAAAGTAGACTCCCAGCTAAGTAGGGAGTCTGACGTTAGGCTTAATCCCGGACTCTGGGATCATGACCTGAGTGGAAGGCAGACACTTAACCGACTGAGCCACCCAGACGCCCCTGTCTTCTGGTTTTTCATGCCAGCACAACTGTGGACTTCTATCCCAATTTTAACCACCCCACATGCACCTGACTAGGGCTTTCCCTCAGGTAAAAAGTATCAACAATTTAAAAATGAATCCAGTGCTATTTCCTTTTTTCCATTATCTGAGTGCTTTGGTCACTATTCAATGTCTTCATAGTTGTTTTTTATGATATTGTCATGAAGATCATGTGTGGTCCAATAGGTGCTGCTCAGCCTTTACTGGATGCAGATTTTTTTTTTTTTAATTTAAGTATAACTGACATGTCAGTTTCAGAGGCATAACATAATGATTTGATATTTGTATGTATTTGCAAAACGATCATCACAATAAGTCTACTTAACATCTGTCACCACATGTAGTTACAAATTTCTTTTTTTTGTGATGAGAATATTTAAGATTTACTCTCTTAGCAGCTTTCAAATGGACAGCACAGCATGAACTATACCTAGCATGCTGTATAGTGCACTCCTAGGACTTATTTATGTTATAACTGGAAGTTCCTACCTTTTGAGCCCCCTCACCCATTTTGCTCACCTCCCACCCATTGTCTCTGGTTCCCAGCAGCCTGTTCTCTGTATCTGTGGCCTTGGTTGGGTTTCTTTGTTTTTGTCTGCTTAGATTTTACATAGGAGTGAGGTCATATGGGATTGTCTTTCTCTGTCTGACTTATTTTGCTTAGTATACTGCCCTCAAGGTCCATCCAAGCTGTTGCAAGATTTCATTCATTTTTATGGCTGAATAAAATTCCATTATGTGTATACACATATGCACACCACAATTACTTGATCCATTTATCCACTGGTGGACCCTAAGCTTGTTTCCGTATCTTGGCTCTTGTGAATAATGCTGCAGTGAACATGGGGGTGCAGATCTCTTTTTGAATTATTGTTTTAATTTTCTTTGAGTAAATGCCCAGAAGTGTTTGACCATATGGTATTTCTGTTTTTAATTTTTTGAGGAATCTTCATACTGTTTTCCATGGTGGCTGCACTAATTTACGTTCCCCACAACAGTGCACAAGTGTTTCCTTTTTCTTACATTCTTGCCAACATCTGTTGTTTCTTGATTTCTGATAATAGCCATTCTAACAGGTGTGAGATGATATTTCATGGATGTTTTGAGTTGTATTTCTCCAATTTTCAGTGATGTTGAGCACCTTCTCATGTACCTGTTGGCATCTGTATGTCTTCTTTGGAAATATATCTATTCAGACCTTCTTCCCGTTTTTTAATCAGATTTTTTTTTTTGCTATTGAGTTGTATGAGTTATTTTTATATATATTCTGGATGCTCACCTTCTCAGACATATGATTTGCAAATATTTTTCCTATCCCATCGATTGTCTTTTCATTTTGTTGATGATTTCCTTTGCTGTATGGAAGCTTTTTAGTTTGCTGTGGTCCCCATTATTTATTTTTTTCTTTCATTGCATCTGATTTTGGTGTCAAATCCAAAAACTTATCACCAAGACCAATGTCAAGGAACCTACTGCCTATGTTTTCTTTTAATTTTATGGTTTCAGGGGCTTTTGTTCAAGTCCTTAATCCATTCTGAGTTCGTTTTTGTGTGTGGTGTAAGATAATGATCCATTTTCATTCCTTTGCACACGACAGTCCATTTTTCCCAGCACCATTTGTTGGAGGTGTTACAGGATTTTTTTTTCTCCCTCAGTGCCTGCAGTTCTTGGTCATACTGCTTCGAAGAATGAGGAGGTAGACCAGACAGAGGTGCGGGCAGCGAAGCAAGGTGTATTGAGTGATAGCAGAGTGATAGTACAAAGCTCCTGAAGAGGGTTGCCACTGGAGATTTTAAGTCTAGATGTTTTTATGGGCTTGTTAGAAGGCTGTTTTCATCTGATGACCCCTCCCTGTGCCCGTTATCCCATCAGGTTTATGTCACCAATCTATCACCAGGGAAGGGGTAGAGGGCTCCTTTCAGGGCACTGTAAAATCCTTCCAAGGGTGGTCTTCTCTTAGGGTGCCCCCTCACCACTGTCCCTGCCTGTCTGCCTTCCAATTATCCTTCATGGGAGGCACTGTCCTTCACTCATTGTATGTTCTTGGCTCCTTTGTCATAAATTAACTATGTATGTGTGGGTTTATTTCTGGGCTCTATGTTCTGTTCCATTGATCTAAGTGTCTATTTTTATGCCAAGTCCATACTGTTTGATTACTGCAGCTTGTAGTATAGTTTGAATCAGGGAGCATGATGCCTCCAGTTTTGTTCTTCTTTCACAAGATTACTTTGGTTATTTGGGGCTTTTTATGGTTCCATATAAATTTTAGGATTGTTTGTTACATTTCTATGAAAAATGCCATTGGAATTTTGATGAGGATTGCATTGACTCTGTAGATTGCTTTGGCTAGATGGACATTTTAACAATATTAATTCTTCCAATCTATGAGTACAGAATTTCTTTTTATTTATGTCTTCTTCAATTTCTTTCATTAATGTTTTACAGTTTTCAGTCTTTCACCTTTCAAGGAGGTTTTTCACCTCTTTGGTTAAATTCATTCTTAGATATTTCATTCTTTTTGATGAAATTGTACGTTTTCTTAATTTCTCTTGTTAAATAGGTTATCATTAATGAAGTGCAATGGATTTTTATGTATTGATTTTGTATCCTGAAATTTTACTGAATTCATTGATTAGATCTAACAGTTTCTTGGTGGATTCTTTAGGATTTTCATTTTTTTTCTCTTTTTAAAGATTGTATTGATTTGAGAGAGAGAGCACCAGCAGGGTGGCAGGGAGGGGGCAGAGGGAGAGGGAGAGGGAGAACAGGCTCCCTGCTGAGTAGCAGCCAAGGAGAAGAGGACAAGGATGTGAGCTCCATCCCAGAACCCTGGGATCATGACCTGAGCTGAAGGCAGATGCTTAACAAACTAAGCCACCTAGGCACCCCTCCTCCTCCCCCTCACCCTTCCTCCTCCTCTTCTTCAAGAGTTTTATTTTTAAATAATGTCTACACCCAATGTGGGGCTTGAACGCAGCAACTCTTGAGATCAAGACAAGCATGCCCTACTGACTGAGACAGCCAGGGGCCCCTTAAGAATTTTCCATCGTAATATCATGTCATCCTGTATGAAGAGTTTTTGTTAGTCTCTCTTTAAAAACCAAAGAGGCCTTTCTCAGAATTCCTCAGCAGGTTTCTTCTGTCTCACTGGCCAGAGTTACATTCATTTGCTCTTTCTTAATTCCCCTTGGGGGCGCCTGGGTGGCTCAGTCTGTTAAGTGTCCTGATTCTTGGTGTCAGCTGAGGTCATGGTCTCAGGGTTGTAAGATCAAGCCCCAAATGGGATTCCATTCTCAGCATGGAGTCTGCATAAGACTCTCTCTCCTTCTGTTCCCCCGCCCCCGCTCTCTCTCACTCACTTACTGTCTCTCTCTCTCAAATAAATAAATAAATCTTTAAAATTTTTTTTAAAAATCCCCTTTGTTCTGGGACTTGCTTGCCCTGAAGGGACATTGTTGCCCTGAAGAGGGTAAACAGAATTAGAGTTTGATTAGCTAGGAAGTTGAGAACCTCTGTTAAACCAGAAACCAAAGGAACTTGCCTCCAAGGATTTTTCAGAGCCTTTAAAATGAAGGTTTTCATTGTGGATCTCCAAGTTCTTTTTGTTTGTTTGTTTGTTTGTTTTTTAAGGTTTCTGTTGGTTTGTTTAAGATTCATTTATTTGTCAGAGAGAGAAAGCGCGTGTGCACAAGCAGTGGGACTGGCAGACAGAGGGAGAGGGAAAAGCAGGTCCCCCACTGAGCAAGGAACCCCATGTGGGATTTGATCCCAGGACTCTGGGATCATGACTCAAGCTGAAGGCAGACACTTAACTGACTGAGCCACCCAGGCATCCTGATCTCCAAATTCTTATCCCAATCTCACCTGAAGTATTTCTTAACTTTTATTTATTTATTTTTAGAGATTTTATTTATTTATTTGTCAGAGAGAGTGAGAGAGACCACAGCAGGGTGAGCAGCAGGCAGAACAGGCAGAGGGAGAAGCAGGCTCCCCACTGAGCAAGGAGCCTGATGTGGGGCTCGACCCCAGGACCCTGGGATCATAACCTGAGCCGAAGGCAGATGCTTAACCAAGTGAGCCACCCAGGTGTCCCTAACCTGCAATATTTCTTAAACTTGATTATTTGATTAAGAAATCCTCTATCCACCGAGCTTATGTCAGAACTGAGTTCTGCAGGGTACTGCAGTACTGGTCTCAACTGGAAACAGCAACTTTCCTGCACCATCTTTTGGCTACAACCCTCATGTGTGCTTCACCCATGCTTCACACATGTTTGTTTGTTTATTCATTTGAGAGAGAGAGAGCATGAGCATGGGGATGAGCAGAGGAAGAGGGAGAGAGAGTCTCAAGCAGATTCTGCACTGTGGAGCTGGAGGCTGACGTGTGGCTTGATCTCATGACCTGGAGATCATGACCTGAGCCAAAACCAAGAGTCAGACGCTTAACCAACTGAACCACTCTGGCTGCCCCCCGCCCCCCAGGCATAGGTTTTATCAGTGTTTTCAACTTGACAGCTGTTTTTGAACTATGGCAATGGTTTTGACCAAAACTTGAAGTCTGAACCAATTGCTGAAATAAACACCAATAGTGGCCAAGTACCTGTTATCTCAGTTTTTGATGAACTGTTCCTGGAAGGTGGGTTTCTCCAGGAAAATCTGAAGAAAATGAGTTTTTCCTTGTAACAGCTAAATTTAGGGCCCAGGGCTTTGCTCTGATAATTATTTAAACTAAAGTAAACTAGGGGTGCCTCGGTGGCTCAGTGGGTTAAGCCTCTGCCTTTGGCTCAGGTCATGATCTCAGAGTCCTGGGATCGAGCCCCACATGGGGCTCTCTGCTCAGCGGGGAACCTGCTTCCCCCTCTCCCTCTGCCTGCCTCTCTGCCTATTTGTGATCTTTCTCTGTTAAATAAATAAATAAATCTTAAAATATAAAATAAAATAAACTGAGGAAGTGGTGACTTTCCTGGATTTCCTACTTTGCAGGTTATCTAGACTCTGGTGCTGGGGAATGCCGCCTCCCTCTAAAAAACACTGATTGTCCTAAAAACAGTTTAAAATATGTTTTTAAAAAACTATTGAAAAGATGATGTAAAAAGACTGGTAAGGACCATTTGAAAGTAGAAAGATCCCCACCATCCCACCACACAATGGGTTTCACTGTTACAGTCCTTTTCCACTTGCCACATTTTTATGTACTGCTTTTCCTTGATTCTAAAACAACATCACTTTTAAGATGCAGCATCAGTTTACTAAAAGCTTTTTAGGGAGAAAAAGAAACCACCACAAGAACCTATTAAGAATGCCCATTGATTATAAGATACATTCTAAGATCAGAAACTTTAAACTGTAAGGGGCAAAACTCATGCCTTAGGATTGAGGAATATAGCAGGAAAAAAATATTGATCTATTTTACTTTGCTATGTATCAGCAAGGGTTTTATTTTACTTTTCTCTCTCTTTCTCTCTCTTTTTTTTTTTTTTTTGAAGTAAGCTTTATGCTCAACAGGGGTCTCGAACTCATGACCCCAAGATCAAGAGTGAGATGCTCTGCTGAGCCAGCCAAACGTCCCCTAAACTTTTTTCTTTTTCTTCTCCTAACAAGTGTTTTATTTGATTTTTGAATTGGAAACATTCTCACATGGCGCAGCGTTCAGAAGGTACAAACGAACTGTCAGTGGCTTATCCTCCACTGCTCACCTCTTCCCCTCCCTCAGGCCCCCAGTGTTACAAGCCTCCTGCGTGCCATTCAGAGGTAGGTTAGCGAGTGAAACCTTAGATTCCCTGCCCCCTTTATAACACAGATCATAGCTTATTATACTCTCTTCTCTGAGCATTGCTTTTTCACTTAATACTATATCATTAAGATGGATCAACATCGTGTCCAGCCCATGTTGATTTCTTTTGTTTTTCTAAAGCTACATCACAAGCATATCTCTAGCTTCCTATATAATTGCGGTAATTATCCTCTTCGATGACTATTTGATTTTGTGGGGTGGCTGGGCCACATTTAATAAGAACTCCCTGTTGTTGAGCATCTAGATTGTTTGCAGTGTTGCTGTGACAGGGCACTCGCTATGACCGTGGACTCATTCAGCAAGTATTTATTTGACAACCAACAACTGTGCTCCTCCTATGTACCGAAGGACTTTCCCCCAAGGGGCAGACAGGCAAGCCGCTGGAGCCGTTCTGGAAATAAATAAGAGCCCAGAAGTGTTTCCATTCCCCCAAGGAGCCTCTGAGTACAGTCTGGGCTCCCACATGCAGAGCGGAGAGAAGGGTTGTGATGCACCCATCCAGGGCACTGGCCTGTGTAAAGCAACAAGTGGGGTCACCGCTTATTCACTGGGCCTGTGAATGTTCTTAATGCGCATGCCCTGCAGACCCAAATCCCGCCTCCAGGTGCTGACCCGGCACAGCCAGGGTCACTGCTGCGCTGAAATTTACAAAAATTTCTAAATGCAGACGGAATTAACAGTGGTTACCGCTTCATAAGCATCTACCATATGCCAGGAGAACCCTCTGTGGGGTAAATATTATTTTCCCATTTTACAGATAAGAAAACTAAGACAGAGATGTTGAGTAATTTGCCAGCGGTGCAATGGTGAGGCTGGGATTGCAGCCCCTGGATTAAACCCTGGCAGCACTTTCTGTCTTTGTTCTGTGACCCCTGGCCCAATTCCTTTCCCTTCTTAAATCTCAAGGAGGGTAAGCTCAAGTGCCTTTAGTTCTCACTTACAGGATGAGCGATATCCTACTTGGAGCATGGCTTTTCTTCCTCTCCAGAGAATTGCCTGCCAGCAGCTTTGAGATGGGGGCTCTTCTCCTCCCCTGGGAAAGAGGGTGCAGAGCTTCATCTCATCCTGCCGCTGTACAGCACAAGGAGACTCAGAGCCCGGGGCGGGCCCAGACCTAGGCACTCACAACTAGTCTTGGGACCGCAGGGCTCCGGTGGCAGCTCTTGGCTCAGACCTGCGCCCACCTTCCTTTGTCTTTCCTCCGCCCCCTCCCCCCACACACCCTGGTTCCATAGACAGGTCCCCATCCCCCACCTCTCTCAGTTCCCCTCTCCCTTGTTCCGCAGACAGCTCCCCTGTCCCCCAGACAATGGCGAGTCTGAATCTCATCACTCTGGCCGGCGTGCTGCTGAGAGCGCTGCCCTTCTGACCCAGCGACAGAACACATGTAATGAAGCCGTCCCGCTGATGCCGCGGCTCCTGCCCCGCTTCTAATAATTCAGTGTCTTCTCAGCTATTGCAAGGAAAGGCCCTCTTCACTTCAGAATCTTTCAAATGCCAAAACAAATAGAAGCTTATGGGAAAACGGGACTGTCCATACATTCTTCTTTGTTTACAGTCAAAGGAGTAACAGTGAAAACAGCACCGAAGATGGTGAACACTGGGTTTCCACCTGCAAACCCTGGTCCCCCACCTCAGAAGTAACCACCCAGTAGTAATTTCTGGAATTTTACAAGCACACACATACGAAATCCCATCTCCCCTCACCTCCCCCAATGCCCTTCAACATAAATGAGAGTACACTGTTTGGATCCTTGGGTTTTTTATTTTCATTTTTCCTACTTACCAATATATCTCGGAGAACTTTCCATATGAGTACATCCGGATCTCCCTTATTCTTTACTATGGCTAAGGAGAATTATATTTATGACCATGCCATAATTCATTTACCTAGCTTTCCACCGATAGGCCTTCAGGTTACTTCTAGATTTTTTGCTATTACAATTGTATCGAGCAAACCTATGCATAGATTTCTGGGGACTCCTGTATAAGTATGTCTGTAGGATTAATTTCTGCAAGTATTTATTTTAAAACAGGTGGTGCCAAACTACCCACCAGACTGGAGTTTTCCAATGGAGATAGAACTAATAGCTTAGGCTTGATGGTTAAACCATTTAAAATAACCCAGACTCTATTTTGTATGGGAGAGCATTTTCATAACTTGAAGCCACAAAAACACAAATCATAAGGGAAAAAGAATGGTACATTTTAAACTTCTGTACCATAGAGACATCATAAAAAAAGTTAAAAGACAAGCCACAAACAGGGAGGGGATATTTGCTATGCATTTAATATTAGCTCGTATTAGTACCAACATCTACACATTCCTGACAAAAGACAAACACTGCTCCCACCCTAGAGTTTTAGAAAAGGTTAAGAACAGCAATTGAGAGAAGAGGAAACTGGATTGGCCAGCGGATGGAAGAAATGATGCCCAGCCTCACGAATAACCAGGAAAATATCCATTGAACAACAAGATAGCATTTCATGTCACTCAGATTGGTAACATTTTTCATTCTGGTAAGAATGAAAAGAGAAGCAAAGCCATGAGACCTCTTACAAACTCTCAGTGGGAGCACAACTTGGCACTACCACTGTAGACAGCAGTAGTCAAATTGAAGGAATGCTCTTTGTATTAACTATATTTTCTTATTTTGTATATTCTGGAAGCTCTGGCCTGTGTGGCTTCCCTGACTGGAGAGGGACTGCCCTCCTATCCTACCCTTCACCCTAGGGCTAGTCAATTCTTGGAGAGAACAAAGAGAGCTGGGAGCACACACCATCTAGAGCCCAGACTCTGACCCACCTCCTCTATCGGGCTCCCATACTCTGGGAAGTGACATTCCTCTGCCCTCATCACCCAGAGCAAGCTACCAGACAGTTAGAGACCACGCCTAGAGTTCATAGCCGTGGCATGGCATGTCTCCTGGTCTCTGGAAATGTAAGTGCAGATGTCCCTCCTTAACCAGTAGCTCACTTTCCGTGATTTCAGTTACCAGAGGTCAAACATGGACCAGAAGCAGATGATCCTCCTTCTGACATCATGCCTGAAAGCCAGTAGTAATCCCATGCCATATCTTACTGTACCATGCTTACCCTTCTCGTGCTGATGTGAGATGACAAGATGCCCCTATGATGAGGTGACGTTCACCTCACGTCATCTCATCATAGGGGCATCTTGTCATCTCACATCAGCGCGAGAAGGGTAAGCATGGTACAGTAAGATATTTTGAGACAGAGACCCCATTCACACAACTTTTATTATAGGATTTTGTTATAATTGTGTTATTATTCATTATGGTTGCTAATCTCTTACTTACTGTGCCTAACATAAATTAGACTTTATCATAGGTATATATATATAGGAAAAAACATCATATATATAGTGTTTAGTACTACCCGTGGTTTCGGGGATCCCCTGGGGGTCTTGGAGAATGTTCCCAGCAGAAGGTGGGACCACTGTAATAGAAACCTTCTTTCAATGGCGTTAGCCTCCCCCATCATCACTCAGTCCCTTTGGAACATTCAGGTTTCGTGAGTACAATTAATACACCCACACCATGACCTGAAAAATTCCCATGCCCTACAAAGGAAGTATTCACTGCAACATTGTTGGTTATAGTGAAATGTTAGAAACAACCAGAAGGTCCATCAGTAGAATGATAAATATGTTGTCCCACAATCCCATAATAGGTTACTCAAAAGCAGCAAAACGGAAAAGACGAGAGCCTTGTGTATCATAACACTGGACGATAATGGCAAATCGCAGAATAAATCAGTGTGTTTGCTTAAGTGAAATTTAGAAATATGTTTAAAACAATACTATGCATTTTTTAATAAATCCTATTCATGTAATAAAAGTGTAAAAAACATGGAGGAGACAAGTTCTGTCCAATCTGGGAGCCTGGTTTCCCATGGGAAGGAGAGAAGGAGGTAAGATTAAGAAAGGGTTCAAAGGAGGTTCACCTCCACCCTTCGGTGTTTCACTCTTTTAAGCCCAAACAAATATTTGACTGAGATGTGGTAAAATTTTAAGGTTGTTCAATATGTCTGGTAGGTACTTGGATATTTGCTGTTCTATTTTGGGTACTTTACTTTATGTGGGAGCTATTTCATAATGAGAAGATATGATTTAGGCTGCATGAATTATCTCAAGGTCATATAAAGGACAACATGACAGGATCCCTGCAAGCTCTGTCCCCACTTCCATTGGGTCAGATTTTCTCTCTCTCCCTAAGCTTCATTTTTTAAAAATTGCTGACTTTTTAGAAAAAGGTGTAAACATTTGCACCGCATTCACCACGGAGAATACACCAATAGTCGATCAAAGATTCTTTTGCTAATCTCAGGGTGGTAGCCAGCATCCAAAATCAACCCTTGACAATTCCTACCTTCTGGTATTCACATCCCTCCTACATTTTACCAGGGTTGACCCATGTGGCCGATGGAATATGGCAGAAGGGCCGGTGTCACCTTTGAGACGAGGTTATAAAAAGTTTATAATTTCTATATTGGGTTCACGCTATTTCTTGTTCTTCTCTCTCTCTTTCTCTCTTTCTCTCTCTTCCACTCTCTCTCACTTCCTTGCATCTCACTCCAGGGAAAGCACACCACCCTCTTGTAAACAGCCCCTTGGAGAGGTCCATGTAGTGAGGCATCAGAGCTTTCTAACTCAGAGAAGAACTGATGCCCACCAACAGCCATGAGAGTGTTGAACCACTCAAACAAGCCATTTCTGGCTTTCTAAAGCTCAGACACTATGTAAGATCATAAGTGTTACTGTAAGGTATTAAGTTGTGAGTTATCTGTGACACGGCAATAGATAACTCATAGACTCCATTGTGTCTGCCATGTTTCCCCCAATGGGTACTAGATGACTGTTATACCTCCAAACATCGAGTTCTCACAGGGCAGCATCTCAGGCAGGAAAAACGGCGGATGGAGCAAAAGGGGCTTTCCCTATGTACCTTTCTCCTTTTACCAAAGAGGAAAGTCTTCCTTAGAAGCCACCAGCAGATTTCCGCTTGCTTCTCACTGACCGCAATTGGATCTAATGATTGTTTCTAGATCAAGGTGGGGGAGGGGTGCCTGGAAAACCAAGGTTCAGGTCTTTCAGCTGCTTTATAGGGGTGTGGCCAAAGAACAAGTGGACAGGGAATGGCTACCATGGAGCTACCAGCCCTTCCCACAATTTCACTTTGTCTTGTTATTTCCACCTGGCACTCTTCACTTTTTCCTTCAAACTCTGTATTCACCGTGAACTGGAAAGTTAAGTCTGAATTAGATTCTGGTTAAACATTATTGGCAAGGTTATTCATGGGCGATGCCGTGACCTTCATTCTCACTCACCTCAAGAAACAACCCGTTTCTTCACTAAATAAACGTGTTACAGGATTTGAGCAGAGGGTGGTGTGCCATCATTGAACACTAACCCAGAATCCAGATGTTGCCTTTCTCTCCGAGAGCTGTGCCCTGGCAGGCTTCACTTATGGGAACTCCGGGTTCTTCCGTAAATTCGTTCCAGGTTGTCTTGTTGGGATCGTGCATGGTGAGCAGTCTCTGTTTCTTGCCTGGGACTGCCTCAGGGACTGATGAGTCACATGGGCCGTGCCAACTGAGTTCAAAACCCCTGATGGGATTATGAGCCGACTTGAAAAATCAAATGCAGAAATGCTGGCATGTGATCTTTTCTTGATGTCCTCCACTTGAAGTTCTTAGGGCTTTCAGTGTAAAGTCAGAAACAAGGGGAGATGAGAAAAACCTTTTCAGGTGTTCAACTCCAAGGCCCAGGACAGGAGAGACCTGCGGCCCATGGGCCCTCATCAATGTGGGCTCCATAGGGACTGTGGTCTAATCCAGCAGCCAGGCCTGGGAAGCGGAGAGTGGGGCACCAGAGGCCACATCAGGACAAGGCACTGTCCTTGAAAGGGTAGTGGGCCCCAGCCTTCTCGAGCTCAGGCAGCCTGTGTCGAGCAAGGTGGTCTCGCTTCCTATTTTACTGGGGATAGCGAGGTGAACCTCAAAAAAGAATACTTGTCCGAGGTTGTCTTTCTTTAACATAGCCCCGTGCCAACCCCCTCCGACTTCTCACGCTTCTCTGCAGCCTCAAGGACAGGGGTCTCTGCTCCCCTCTCTGGAACCTTCCCTCCCCCTGCCTCCAGCACCAGCATCTTGTCTCCTCGGACACTTTTCCAAGTTAACTCATCCTCTACCCAGTCTCCCCCGCTCTGCCCCCATTTCCTTAAGTCAGTCAAAGGCTGCCTACCCTTCCCGACCCCCAGACTGAACACGCGGAAACTGCAGTGACTCACCCTCATCCAGCCAGTCCCCTGGTCACGAGAGGCTCTGCGGCCGTTGTTGCATTAGCTTGTCTCCCTCCTGCTGCTGCGCTAGCCTGGGCGTTCACATCCCTAGGAGGCTATGGCGCTATGCTCCTTCCTCACTCTCCAATGCAGGTCTCTTTGCCACGCCTGAGCTCCCTGACAGCTCCTCCTTCATGTCACAAGTAGATCACGCCTTCCTCTTCCGACCCCATCTTTCCATCCCACCTCATCTCCCACGTCCATCTGTTCCAGAAGCCTTGACTCTTCTTACCCTTTAATAATAACAGACGTACCGCATGCCCGGCAATTTATAGCCATATCTTTCTAGCTTCTAGCTTCTTCACATCCCCCAAACCATGCTACTCGCCCTCGTATTCGCTTCCCTGGTAGGAGTCTCAGTGCTGCACAAGTCAGTCCTTAATTACAGACTGCCTCATGCGTTTCTCTGGTTATTTCACATTGGCTGGTCTTATTCCCAAGAAGCGGTGAGCTTCATACCTCTCTCTGCACACATGTGCATGTGTGCGTGCCCACGGACACATGCATTTCCCTGTTACACACTCATTGGGTCCAAAGGTCTCTTCCCAGGGGCACCTGGGTGGCTCAATGGGTTAAAGCCTCTGCCTTTGGCTCAGGTCATGAACTCAGTGTCCTGGGATCGAGCCCCACTGGCTCTCTGCTCAGTGGGGAGCCTGCTTCCTCCTCTCTCTGCCTGCCTCTCTGACTATGTGTGATCTCTCTCTCTCTGCCAAACAAATAAGAAATAATCTTAAAAAAAAAAAAAAAAAAAGGTCTCTTCCCAGATGGAGGAAGCGATTCTGTATCTGGGACTATCCACCCAAGAGAGAAAAGTCCCTTCTTACCAAATCCTGATCATTGCCCGCATTGTGGATTCCAGGCTGGACCAGGGAGGCAAAGCATGCAGGGGAGTTCCTTGCGTTGGGGGGAGTATTGACATCACATTGTAACAGAGTGGGGAGCTGAACTGAGCATCGAGTAGGGGACTTGGTGTCCCATTCTAATTCTGTTTCTGCCACTGCATGGTCTTGTGGGGGAGGAGAGAGATGTGATCTTGCCAGCTTTGCGATATCCGAGGCAGAGAAATTTGTGGACTGAGGCGGGGCCCTCCTCTCCAGGGCCACTGTGTACAGCTCCAGAGGGGGCATGACCTGTAGCCAAACTTGGTCCCCAGGCACCCGCCCCTTGGCCCTCAGGGCTCCAAAATACCTCTGCCCCCGAGGTCCCCATATCTGGCCTCCCTAGCTGTGCATTCTTAGGGTTACATATTGTCATCTCAAATTTATCATTAGAAGAGTGTGCTGTGCGAAGCTCCAGACAGTTAGAGTGATCTAGAGTTCAGTCCGATTTTTTCTTGTATACTTAGGAGATGACATGACAGTCTGGGACTTGGTGAGAGGGTGCTACAGGAGAGTGGGTCAACGGAGGGCTGGGGAGAAAGGGTGGGGAGAGATGGAGAGGCGTGATGGGTGCGGCCCTGAAGCCTGACTTCTTTTCCTTTGCCATTTTGCCCATGGCCATGTCCTAATATGTGAACACACACACAAGTTCTTTTGCAAGAACAAATAAAAACAATTGTGTAACACACCACACACGCCCCACAGGGCCTGGAAGAGGAGCCCAGGGAGGGGTGATGCTGGCAGAGCCATGGGTGGTGTAGGGTGTCCCCCTCAAAAACCATGACCGACCTGTTGGCTCTGGCCCCTGTGGGGGTGGGGACACCTTCTCCTTGGAGGGAGGCCAGCATAAAATTCCTTGGCTGTCGCACCCTGTCAGAGAGAGAGAGAGGAAGCCTCTGATAACCATCAGCGGAGGTTTTGCAACTCAGTGTGTGGAGCCTCCTGGGCTGAGCAGTGCCTGCCTCCCTGGGATGGTCCCTGTGGCAGCTGCCAATGTTGCCTGTCGTCCGCAGCACAGTCCAGGGGCTGAGATGACTCTAGCCACACGATGAAGCCAGGGGGGTGCCCGCACGCCCAGGACACTGCTCGCACATTCAAGGTGCCGTCTGCACCTCGACTGGGGTCCGAAGCCTTTCACCAGCCTTTGGGACTGCCTCCTGGAGGAGCTCGACAGGCCCAGGCAGTGGCTGCCGGTGCCATCCGTGGGTGTCCCAGCCAACCCAGGAGAGACGGCCCCTTTCTAGGTTCTGAGTTGGCAGGGAAGCTTGGTCGGAGTTCCAGCAGGAGAGCAGCAGCCCGAGAGGCGAGCACCGAGGGGCCGAGGAGATGGAAGAACAGGTGTTCAAGGGGGATCCAGACACCCCTCATTCCATCTCCTTCTCTGGTAGTGGATTTCTCTCCTTCTACCAGGCCGGGGCTGTGGATGCCTTCCGAGACTTGGCCCCCCGGATGCTGGAAACCACCCATCGCTTTGCTGGGACGTCAGCAGGTGCAGTGATCGCTGCTCTGGTCATCTGCGGAATTGAAATGGGTAAGGCCTTTGTTCTGGGTGCCCTGGGGAAGTCTCTGGCGAGAGTCCCCGAAGTGGAGGCTGAGGATCATTTGGGGGTGCTTCGGGGACAGAGCCAGGCCATCTGGGTGGTGGGAAAGGAAGAGGAGTGTTGAGTGGCCAGCAGGCAGTCCTCAAATGGGACATTTGAGGTTGGGGTCATCCAGATCCCAGTCTCGGACCCACTGGGTGAGTGTGGACCCACCCCTCCCACTCCCCCAACACTCTTCTGCGATGCCCTGTGTGCCAAGGCCTGAGAGAGGGAAAGACAGCAGCCCCCTCCAGCATCCTGGTCTTGGAAGTCATGTCAGGACACAGTCAGACATTGGGGTAAAGTGTCATTCCTGTTTGGCCTCTTTTAAAGTGCACATCTCCTTGGGTGGGGCAATGCTTCACATCTTTACCACTTTGGCAGGGTAGGTTTGTGAGCTCACCTTCTAGGTGGTTGGCGAGCTAGAGGCCTCATGGTTACGGGGATGAACCAGATGGGGAGAAACCGGGAAGGAATCCCAAGGATCTCACTTCACCTTCTTTCCTGCTAGTCCAGGTCCCCAGAGAGAAGGATGGGGTCCCACCTCTCACCCAGAGGGAGAAGCGCCCCCCTGGGCAGGGGAACTGGACAGATGCCAGGCAGTCCCACACGGCAGGTCTGGGCCAGCATCCTTATGGGCTGCCTCAAGTGTATTTATTCATTCACTGTGCTACTGTAAAGAGCCCGTGCCCCTGTGCAGCAGACATTCTAGAGAGATGAGGCAGAAAGTAAACATTCAGGCAGGTAACTTGATGATGTCACCTCAGAATGCCATGAGATCTACAGATAAAATGATAGCAGGAAAGGGACAGAGAATAAAGTGGGGGCTATTTTAGGAAGAGTGATCAGGGAACACTTTTTGGAGCAGGCGGCCTTCGAACAGAGACCCGAGTGATGTGAAGATGAGAGAAAGAACTTTCCAGGCAGGGGAGTAGTTGGGGAGCCAGGGAGTGGGGGCAAGGAGAAGGGAGTGGGGGCCAAGGCTGGAGAGGCAGGCAAGGGTCAGATGGTGCACACTCAATGCTTGGAGCAGGAACAGAGGAGCACAGACAGGCTGTAAGGGGGTGACGTGGGGAGGCAGTGAAGAGTGTGTGCTCCAGGTGGATTGGATCCCAGCTCTGCCCTTCCACCATGTGGACCTGGGGCAAATTGTTGGATGCTCTATGCCTCCGTTTCTGCAACTGTGAAGCAGAGATTTTACCTGTACCTAATTCCCAGGGTTGTTAAAGGGTTAACTAAGCTAGAGTGACTGGTTTATCACAGTGCCTAGCACATGGCAACTGCTTGGTGTTTGCCAACTACCTGGTTGGGGATTTTAAGGAACCTCGACTGCTGGGCAGAGGGAGTTGGAGGGGGAAGGGCGGCTGCCAGGAGACTAGCAGGACACTATGGCATGTGGGTCTAGGGAGGGATGAGCACGGCAGGCAGCCGGGCCTTGAGGGGCAGTGAGAAGCTGGTGGGTTCAGGATGTACATTGGAGGTTAGACCCAGTGAGACTTGCCAAAGGGCCAGAGGCAATGCAGGAGGAAGGGGTGCCGGCGGGCTGCCTTTCTGCCTGGGGACCTCTGTGCTGGGTGAGAAGTCTGTCTTCATTTTAAAGAATAATAGTGATGCCCATTCACCGAGTACCTCACGGGCAAGATAATTTTTTCCTTCAAATACCTCAGAAGTTATACATTCTTTCTCACTGTAAAAAATTCAAATCATGCAAAAATATATAGGGTTTTTTTCTTTTTAAAGCCTCTGCTCACCCTCCTTGTCCCCAGTTCCACTCTCCCTCCTGTGGCCAGTTCTAAGGGCTCTGCGTAGATCCTTCTAGATCTTGTTTTTCTTTTTCATTTAAAAACTTTTTAAAAAAAATTCCAGTAGAGTTAACATAGAGTGTTGTATCCTTTCAGGTGTACAATTTAGCGATTCATCAATTCTATTCATTACTTGGTGCTTATCGTCATAAGTGTGCTCTTAATCCCCTTAACCTATTTCACGATGCCCCCACCCACCTCCCCTCTGGCAACCATCTGTTTGTTCTCCGTAGTTAAGAGTCAGTTTGGGGGTTTGTCTCTTTTTTTCTTTATTCATTTGTTTCGTTTCTTAAAGTCCACATAGGAGTGAAATCACGGTATTTGTCTTTCTCTGCCTGACTTATTTCACTTAACATTATACCCTCAAGGTCCATCCACGTCATTGCAAATGGCAAGATTTCATTCTTTTTTCTGGCTGAGTAATTATCCATTCATCTATCAGTGGACACTTGGGCTGTTATTATAAATAATGTTGCAATAAACATAGAGGTGCACGTATTCTTTTAAATTAGTGTTTTTGTATTCTTTGGGTAAATACCCAATAGTGGAATTACTGGATCAGATGGTAATTCTATTTTTAACTTTTTGAGGAACCGCCATATTGTTTTCCACGGTGGCTGCCCCAGTTTGCATCCCCACCAACAGCACACAAGTATTCCCTTTTCCCCACATACTCACCAACACTTGTTGTTTCTTATATTTTTGATTTTAGGCCTCCTGACAGGTGGGAGGTGCTGTCTCCTTGTGGTTTTGATTTGCATTTCTCCCCAATGATGAGTGATGTAGAGCATCTTTTCATGTGTCTGTTGGGCCCCTACATGTTTTCTAAATGCTCAGAGCCCTCTTTGAATATAGCAGTTAATGCTCCAGTTGCACAATAGACCCTAGAAAAACCTTCAGAAATGGGCTGCGTGAGAGCCCACATGCTCTCTTGTCTGGGAATCCCAGAACTCCTGCCCTTGGAAATAGCCTGCCTCTAGGATACTCTCCCTTTCCGGGTATCTGTGTCACTCACCTGCTCTGTTGCTCCCTCCATCTTCACCATCTTTACTGCGGCTTCTTAAAATACACCACCTGAGAGAGTCAGTGGAGTTTCATCCTCTGACATACACAGACTTGTCAAAATGCATTCGTTTCAATCAGTTCAACCCATACTGCCCAAAATGGACTCGGACAGGCTCTGGGAGGCATGGACAGCAGTTGGGAGGCACTGGAACTCATGGGGACACCTCACTGTAGGTGTGACCAAGGCCCGGACCATGCACATGCCCGTAATCAGGATGGAAGTTCAAGGAGGAGTGAGATGCACGTGGGACTTGCCCTTGTCATTCATCAACCAGTTCATGAGATTTACCCACGTCATTCGGTTTAACCACCACATAATTTACTGTTAACTAGCACTTCCTTGTATAAGGCACTGTTCTAAGTCTGCGGCATATTAACTTACCTGGTCCTCCCAGCAAACCCCTGAGGTGAAAACTATTATTGTCTCCATTTACAGAGGAGGAAACTGAGTCACAGAAGGCTTAACTAACTTTAAAGCGATACACACAAGCACAAGGTAAATCTGGGATTAGAACGTGGTCTGAAAAAAAAAAAAAAGAACATGGTCTGGCCTCACCTTTTATTTACTTATTTATTTATTTTTATTAAAATTTTTTAAAAGATTTATTTATTTAATTTTTTTTAAAGATTTTATTTATTTGACAGACAGAGATCACAAGGAGGCAGAGAGGCAGGCAGAGAGAGAGAGGAGGAAGCAGGCTCCCTGTCGAGCAGAGAGCCCGAAGTGGGACTCGATCCCAGGACCCCGAGATCATGTCCCGAGCCCAAGGCAGAGGCTTAACCCACTGAGCCATAAATAAACCAGGCACCCAAGATTTATTTATTTTAGAGAGAGAGTATGCACAAGCGGGGTGGGGGGCAAAGAAAGGGGGCAGGAAGGAGACTCTGCTGAACATGAGTCCCATGCAGGGCTCATTGTCACAATCCTGAGATGGTGACCTGAGCCAGAACCAAGACCTGGACACTGATCTGACTGAGCTGCGCAGGCATCCCTGGCCTCACCTTTTAAACCACTCTGTTTCTTGACAAAGCAGGGTCAGGGAGTACAAATACTGGTTGTACGGATCCTGGGGTCAAGGAAGTCTCTCGAAGCAGATGGGAATTTGCACCTGGACCTGGAGAGGCTGAGGGAGTAAGCCACAGGAATATCTGGGGACAGCATTCTGTAAAAAGGGAGAGGTGACTAATGTAACTCCCTGTCATCAGTCAGAGACAGCAAGAAGGAGGACTCCATTTCCTGACTTTCTTCGAGGATCTTTACCTCTTTCAGTGTATGTTCCATTAAGACTATAACACGGCTCATCTAGCCATTCTGTAGATGGGATGGCCACGACATGAACATCCGTGTTCATGTCTCTCAAGCCCACATAGAATGTTTCCCTAGGATATTCATTCACATTAACATTACCAGACCTGGGGTGCCTGGGTGGCTCAGTCAGTTAAGCATCTACCTTTGGCTCAGGTCATGATCACAGGGTCCTGGGATCAAGCCCTGTGTCCAGCTCCTTGCTCAGTGGGGAGCCTGGTTCTCCCTCTCCCTTTACTGCCCACCCCCTGTTTTTGAGCTCTCTCTTTGTCAAATAAATAAAATCTCTTAAAAAAAAATTACCAAACCTGACTATTCTCCAAAGTGGTTGTACCCATTTAAACACTAGCAGTGTGTGCAAGTGCTAATTTCCTTACAATGTCACCAGCTCCTGGAACTGTCAGACTTCAGTTCTAAGTCAATCTAATGAGTGTGAAACTACATCTCATTTTATTTTGATTATTTAATCTTCGTATCCTGATTGGTAGTCATGTTAAGCATGAATTTGTTGTATGCATTATCTGTGTATTTATTGGCTACCGTGTGCCCTCTTCTGCGACCTGCCTGTCTGCTCTTGAACTTTTCCTGTTTTCTTTTTCCACCATTGCCTTGTTCTCTTTAACTTGCAGCTGTTTTACCCACAAATCAGGTGTCAATCACAAGCACTGCAGCTCTTCTGTTCCACTCCGTGGTTTGTCTTTTTTTTTTTTTTTTTTTTTTTGAGCTTTTATATTTGAGTTTATTCTTCATTTAACTTTTAAAACACTACTATAGTTGAATATTAAAACAAAAACAATAGCAAGTAGTGAGCTATGATTATAGTCCTTCACTCATTCACTACTGCACATAAGATGCCAGCAGTGTTATTCACTGGCCCCATTAAGAGGTCTGACACTGAACACCACCCCTGGGATGATGTTCATCATCCTCATATGCTTCCCCATTGTAATGGCGCCATCTTTCCTGATTTGGATCAAAGTCCACCAGTTCTACCTGGTCCATTTCATCAGTCTCTTCGACTTCCTTCCTCTCAGGTAGGAGTTTTTCCAGCAAAGAGAGTTTATCAGGAGACAGAAAGCCATTCTCAGGAAAATTTACCTTAAATTCGATGATGAGGCGACCCTTTTCATATGGCCTACGATAAATTGGCATGCCTTCATTTAGCACACACTTGATATCTCCATGCTTGACAATTTGACCTGGATGAGAGGTGATGACAATGATTCGGTTGTCAAGAGTAGATATTGGCTTTTGAAAACCGCACAGTGCTTCAACCAGCTGTATGTCCATACACATGAAAAGGTCTTCTCCTCGCCGAGTAAAAACAGCATGATCCTTCTGATCTAAAACAATGATAATATCTCCTGGTTCCAGTCCTGGTTCTTGGTCTCCCTCACCATGGAATGTTATCTTCTGGCCATCTTTCATGCCTTTGTCAATATGAACTTCTAGAATCTTCTTCTCTCGAACTATCTTCCTTCCATTGCAGCTTTTACATCTATCTTTAGGACTGATCCGTTCCCCATGGCCCTGGCATTCCATGCACACAGACTGAATTTGCTGAACCATTCCAGGTCCTATCTGATGAATTCTTATTTGCATTCCAGTACCTCGGCAATTGGGACAACACTCAACTGCTCCTTTCTTACCACCTCGGCCTTCACATTTATCGCAAATCACATTCTTTTGCAGAGCTAGTTTTCTTGTTGCACCGTTATATAAATCTTCTAAGGTTACTGAGAGCTGATGCACAACATTTTTACCTCTCCTTTCTCTCTGCATTCTTCCTCCTCCTCCAAAAAACATATCAAAGATGTCCATGGGGGAGCCAAAACCACCACCAGCTCCACCTTCTTTAATTGCCTGTTCACCTCCTTTGTCATATAATTCCCTTTTCTTTGCATCAGAGAGTACTTCATAAGCTTGAGAAATCTGTTTAAACTTCTCTCCTTCATTTGGATTCTTATCAGGGTGGTACTTCAAAGCCAGTTTCCTGTAGGCCTTTTTCAGTTCTTCTTGGGTGGCATTGGGTTTGACCCCCAAAACATCATAATAAGTGGTTTCTTTCACCATTTTCTACAGCCGGTGAGAGGGCCGAGGCCGATGTGGAGGAGCGGGAAGGAGCGCGTTGCTGGGCGCAGCTCGGGTAGCCGCCGCTCCTCCGCGTCTCACCGAGCGTTCTGGAAAGTTCCCGTGGTTTGTCTTTTTATTTAGGATCTCTTTTGTCATTCAGAAATCTTAAGCACAGTCAAATGTCACTTCCTTCTACACTTTCTGTGCTTTCATATCTTTACTTTGTTACAATGATCTCTTCTGTATTTTCTTTCTTTCAAGTTTCTAGGGGTTGGTTTTTTTTTTTTTTTTTTTTTTGCTCTTAATTAATCTTCATTAATCCAGCTGGATTTTATTTTGTGGCTAGTTTGAGGCAGAAATCAGAAATTTTCATTGTTCTGCCCTCACACCTTTTATAGGCAATCCTTTTCACAGTGGTTTGAGATGCTCTCTTCTGGCTCACTCAAGTGTCTGGATTCTCAAGGGTCTGTCCCGGGAGTCTCTCTTCTCTCTCCGTGGCAAATTTGTATATTTCTGCACCACAGCTCACTGTTTCGATCACTGTAGCTTTGTTACACATGGCAATTCCTCTCCTCTGCTCTTTTTCTGAGTTCTTCTTCAAGTATTGCCTCTGTTATTCATGACCCCTCTTTCTCCTTGAGAAAAAAACTCTGTTGGGATTTTAATTGAAATTATATCTTCCCATTTATAAATCTAGTCTCTTTCTTCTGGCCTTTTGTGAATCACGAAGGATTCTGTGTCTTTTTTTGGATTTATTAGCTTTTGTTGCTCTGAAGAATGGGTTCTTTTTTCCAATGGCATTTTCTAATCTAATTGATTACTGTTGATATAAAGGAATGTTGATGGTTTTTGCATACCGATCTTGTTTTGAGCAAACTTGTGAATACTCTAAATAGTTCCAAAAGTTTGTTGGTAGATAATTTCATATTTTGTATGTAAACAATCACCATATCTCCATAGAACCAGAGGTTTATCTCTTTTTTTAAAAAAAAATTCTTTGGGTTGCCTGGGTGGCTCAGTCAGTTAAGCCTCCGACTTATGATTTCTGCTCAGATCATGATCTCAGGGTCGTGAGATCAAGCCCCATGCTGGGCTCTGTGCTGAGTATGGAGACTGCTTAAGATTCTCTCTCCTTCTCCCTCTGCCCCTCCCCTCCCACTCGTATGCACATGCTCTCTCTCTCTTAAAAAATAAAAATTCTTCAACACGTGGCATGTGGGGCCTCTCTCCTGGTCACACTCCCTCCTCTTCTTCCAGGCTGGGCTTTCTGCCCTGAGATTGCATGTTTTTTTCCTGTGAGAACAGAGGCAGCAGTGGGTCCACCTTCTGGAGACACGTGCCAAGCCCTGTGATAGGACCAATTTGGGGTACGTGAAAATGTTTGTAAAAACACTTAGCACAGTGCCTGGTTTTCATTAGTGATGCAGTAACGGTTTCTGTCCCTTCATGCATTTACCCAAGAATAGATGGTCTTTGTGACAACTGGTGGGGGCACTCAGAATTTCCAATCTGGTCAGAAGTGGGTCTGGGAACTTGCCTCCAGCTGCAGTTGCATAATTTTGAAAAATAAAATAGCTTCTTATTAAATAATGGGGATTTGGTGGATTTAAAACCCCATCTCTGCTTTAGCTATTACTTGGCACCTTTCCCCCAATAAAGACTATATGGTAAGAACTTCCTTCTTTCCTTCCTTCAACAAGTATTTTCTTTTTCTTTTTTTAAATTTTATTTATTTATTTGACAGAGAGAGAGAGTAAGAAAGCACAAACAGGGGTAGTGGCAGAGGGAGAAGCAGGCTCCCTACTGAGCAGGGAGCCCAGTACAGTGCTCAGTCCCTAGACCCCTGGATCATTACCGGAGCTGAAGGCAGACACCCAACCAACAGAGCCATTCAGGCACCCTTCAACAAGTGTTTTCTGAGCACATGCTAGGCTCTGAGGGGACACAGAATTATAACACAAAATGAAACTCCACCTTCACCCTCAAGGAACTTAAAGCCTACTCAAACTTAAAGGCAGATACGAAGTGGGTATAATACAAGAGAGTTCCAACTGAATGCTGGCCAATTCAAAGGCAGGGGAATGCAGAGGAAGGGAGCGACACCTCCAATGGTTGGAAGCCTCACAGAAGTGGCATCTGAGCTGGTGTTTGAGAGGTGAGGAGAAGTTCACGGGGAGGGATAGGTCGGGCAAGTGCCTAGGCTTCTAGTGAGGACAGGGCATTACAACACAACAATAACACATGGGGAAATGTGATGCTCCCCAGGGGGTGGGGACCCTGTACCAGTGTCAGAGAAGCGGATTTTGACTCTGTGAGAATTACCCAAGATGCAAAATGGCCGCTCCTAAAAACCCAGTATAAACATAATTCTAAAAAGAAAAATTTTTTTCATGATAGGATACCATGCTCTACTGCCGTAATTTTACTGTTCTCTACCAGTTATTAAAACAACCTTCATTATATCAGTGGTCCTTGGGGCACCTGGGTGGCTCAGTGGGTTAAAGCCTCTGCCTTCAGCTCAAGTCATGATCTCAGCGTCCTGGGATCAAGCCCCGCATCGGGCTCTCTGCTCAGTGGGAAGCCTGCTTCCCCCTCTCTCTGCCTGCCTCTCTGCCTATTTGTGATCTCTCTCTCTGTCAAATGAATAAATAAAATCTTAAAAAAAAAAATCAGTAGTCCTCTCAGCTGCACATGCGAATCACCTGGGGGGCTTTTAAAATGTCCAGTGCACAGGCTTCTCACCAAGCGAATTAAATAAATCATGATCTCCCAGGGTGGAACCCAGGCACTAGTGCTCATTCCAATTACAGAAGTTTCCACTATTTCAGCCGTGGGTAGGGGGAGACCCAGTGCGCTTTGAAACACTAAGATGTAAGGGCACCTGGGTGGCTCAGTTGTTAGGCAACTTCTTTCAGCTTAGGTCATGATCCCAGAGTCCTGGGATCAAGTCCTGCATCAGGCTCCACGTTCCGTGGGGTGTCTGCTTCTCCCTCTGATCTTCTCCCTCTCACGCTCTCTCTCTCTCTCAAATAAATAAGTAAAATCTTTTAAAAATATATTAAAAAGAAAAATTAAGATGTATGACCTCCCTAAGACTCGATGAATGTCTGATGAATTTCTGACCAGGCAGTGGAAATGGTTCGGGCATTTCCTATGCAAACCTGCCAAAGGCCCATCATGGTCTTAGACTAATGACAATTCTCTGATTATTAATGGGGAATGGCTTTTTCCAGGATAAAGAGAAACCATTTCACTAGAGTGCCCTTAGGTTGTATTAGATTCTGTGAATTCCTCTAACTGGCCATAAATGAGGAAGACTGATTTTTGATAAGGGATTTTTGGTCCATCCCTTCCCCTTAGCCAATCCACATGTTGAAATCACTTTTCGGACAAATTGGTAGATGCCCCTGGCCCAGAGCTGCCCCTGACTGTCTTTATTTTTCTCTTCTTTTTTTTTTTTAAATTTTATTTTTTATTTATTTTACTTACTTTAAAAAAACATTTTTTCTCCCCTATTCTTCTCCCCACTTTGGTCTTTAACTTCCAAAAACAGCTTTGTTGAGATTTAATTCACATACCATCCAATTCACCCACTGAAATCACATAAATCAATGGTTTTTGGTATATTCACAAAATGGTGCATCCATGGCCACAATCATTATAGAAGATTTTGATTACCCCCCAAAGAAAGCCCATACACCTTTAGCTGTCACCTTTGAATTCCTGCAAACCACCCCCCAACAAGGGTCTGGAAGTCACTAATCTACTTTCTGTCACTGTAGATTAATCCAGTCTGGTCATTTCTTACCAATGGGATCCCACAACATGTGGTCTTTTGTGTTCAGCTTCTTTTTATATTTTAAAAAATATTTTTCTTAGATTTTATTTATTTGAGGGGCTCAATCCCAGGACCCCGGGATCATGACCTGAGCTGAAGGCAGACGCTTAACAGACTGAGCCACCCAGGTACCCGTAGGCATCTTTAAGTAACAGTGCACCTGTTATAGCCTGTGCTACTGTTTCATTCTTTTTATTATTGAATAATATTCTATTGTGTGGCTATCACCCATTTTATTTATCTGTTTGTCATGTGATATACATTCAGGTTGTCTTTGCTTTGGGCTTTTATGAATAACTCTGCTTTAAAACCCTCATGTTATGTTTTTAATACTTATTAATAACTTTTCTTTAATGAAAAGATTGCAAACCTGTCAGAGAGGGCAGTATCATGATTTCCCAAGGACCCATCCTATAACTCCAGTAATTATCAGCATTTACTAGCTGGATTTCAGCCACAGACTCCCTGCCCTGCTTGGCTTTGTTTTGTTTTCTTTCTTTCTTTCTTTTTTTGTTTTGTTTTCTAATAATTTTAAGCTCACATGGAAATTGCAGGGAGCCTCACTGGGCTCTGTTTTCCGCACCAGTGTTCCAGAGCAAGTGTCTCTGTGCAGATAAGGACTGGGAGCCCAAGGAACCCCAAGGGAACAGGGCTTTTTGAACTGCTCGTAGTCCAGATAGTGAGGGGCAGGCACCTGCTCCCGAAGCTGTTCTCCAGTTCTTCTCAGTGGGTGAGGGGAGTAACCAGCAGACAGAGCTGACATTTAGCTGAGCTCATCAAATGACTTTGTTTCAGCCTCTAAAAGTAATTATTTTCCAATACTTCTCACACTGCCTTCCCAACAATGATAACTCTGGCCTCCCCATCCTTGCCCGCACCGCCCCAAACACCCAAACCACTAAATAAAATAGTAAAAGGGTGGGGCGCATGATCAGGGCTGGCTTCGGGAGCTTTTCTTTTCGCTTCCACAGCAGGTAGACTCAGGATGCCTCTGTTCTCTGCCTCTTTGCTCCAGCTGTTCCCTGAGGAATGCGTCCCTGCTTCTCTCCCCATGGAACATCTCCCCTGCCTCCAAAGCCTACCTCAGACGTCACCTCCCCTGAGAGTGAATCCTGATTCCCTTCAGGCACTGAATCCCTCGAGCTCCCACAGTCGGCTCTCCGATAGCGCTTGTCTCACAGGCCAGAATCCCTACGGGAAAGAGCACCTGACTAGGAATCAGAGATTTCTGAGAACCAAAGTGTCCCATGGCCAGATTATGAGCCTAGCTGGCCACACGCATTGTTTTCATGTGGTCTTTCACAGTAAGATTTGGTAAGGAAGGAGGTGGGGTTCAAGCCAAAGCTGGTGTGACCCCAACATCCAAACTTTGTCCACCCCTCCTTTCCCTCTGGTCCCAAGAATCCACTCAGCAGTGAGTGACCTTGGACAAGCCACCTTGAGCTCAGCTCAGTTACTGTACAACAGGGGAGAACAGTGCCTGCCTCCCCCTCTCCACAGCCTCTCCCCTGACAATCACAGTGGTCTCTATGAAGGAGCATTGCAAACTAAGGGACTGATAGTCTACTTGCTTTGGTTGGGTAGCAGAGGCTTCCACAAGACGGAAGAGCATTTCTCACTCATGTGGTCTTTGCACTCTAGTCCCCCAAGGCCACAACTGACCACAGGGAAGACTGGAAAATAGAGACTTTATTCTGGGAAGCCAGGTTTTCACTAAAAATTGCAGGTTCCAGCTACTAAGGGAGAGGAAGAGAATGGATGGTGAACAGCTAGCAGTCTCTGCCACAGCCACCATAGTTGGAGATATGGTGGTGATGGAAAAACTCAGTCCCTGTCTGGGACCAAGACCATGATTCCATAATTGCCAGATCAAGTCCAGTGTGTTGGCTGGGAGGGTCTCATTTCTGAGCCATCAGTAGGCTCCCCCACCCCTCCATGTTACCTGGGGGTGTGAGTGCCTCAGTCTTGCTACTGGGGCCTGGGTGGGGCACCACGACACCCCTTACATCCCCCACCAAAAATGACCTTCTGGTTTTCTCTCGAGAAATATTACCTCCTCCCCAAACACCTTCCCATTGTACTCCACTGTATCTCTTTCCATGATCTCTAGTTTACCCACAGAATCTGTCTGCCTGTCCTAGTGCTTCATGATATATGGTCTTAATTGTTTCAGAAGCTGGGTCTTATTTCATCAGCTAGATTGGGTGAGCCAACTGAGATCTCATGGGTTCCCTGGCTCCACAAACTGCTTGTCCAACAAGAAATGCTTGATAAATTCCTGATGATTGCTGGCCATTGGCAAGTATGATATTGAATGTATTTCTGCAATTTCTATTTTGGGGTTTATCTGACTCTTAGATAACTTTCTGCACTTACGGGTATGGATATGGATAGAATTTCACAGAAGGAATGTCAGTGAGTCCAAATTTTTCATTCTATAGATAATTGTATTTAGGCTTTGGGAAAGGAAGTAAGCGCTGAAGGCAGACCTTGCTTAAGCCAGTGGTTTCCAAACTGTGTTCTGAGAAACCCCAAAGTTCTATGGGAAGGAGGGAGGTTGAGGGGCAGGGGAGATAGGGAACAAGAAAAGGACACAACTGAAGCCCTTGGGACCTTCCCCAGCTTCAAAAAGTATAGTCCTGCTATTGCCCATTCTTTTAAAAATTTCATTTAGAGTAAATTTTCCAACAATTTTTTTTTTAAGTTTGAAAGCCACTGTTTGAATCTAATCTATGTAATGTGCAGACAAAGAAATTGAGGGCCATATTTTGAATGAATTACTGTGATAAAATAGACCATTCATTCATACTAGGTCCTAGGGATCTAGCAGGGAACGAAACAGCCCTCATGAAGCTGACCTTGTCTTGGTGAAATCAAGCCCTAAATCACCAAACTCATAGGAAAACATCAGCATGCATACTCCAAGGGGAAAATAAAGCAGGAGAAGGGTGTGGTGAACGATTAAGGGATGAAGTTTCAGGTGCAAATTTCAGGGGAGGCCTCTCCAGGCAGAAGGGAGGGAGGAAGAGTCAGGTGAGCTCAGAGTGTTCCAACTGAGAGACCAGTGGCACAAACACGCTTGAATTCTCAGAAAGGAAGGCAAGCTGTCCCTCTGCGCAGGGAACAGGCTTTAAAAGGACCTTGCAAGTACACAACAAGGCCAGAGAAGCAGCACGGGCCCTGCCCCACATACATGTACACAACAGGTCCCAGCACGCCCCCTCCCATGGAGATAGAGTCAGCTACAGGTGTGTTGGTCTGCCTCCTGTTAATCATAGTGACCTGCCTTCCCTTGGTTTTCCCATCTCTAACCTAGGCTGGGGTGGGGAGCACATGCTTTGGACATCGTAGTGAGGGACCAAAGAAGTCATGGATGTTACTGGCACAGTGCTTGGCAAATATTAGTCACAAAATAAGTCTTTGGCGAATGAAGGCTGAGTGAATGGATGAATGAGTAAACAAAACAAAACAAAACAAAACTATCTTGAAATAGAAAAGCAGCATTTTTTTCAAACTTCACTGAAGAATGCCCTTCGTTGTTAAACTTACTAAAGCAAAATGACTAGACTGCAACCTGGTCCAGTTGATATTTTTAATATTCTAACTGTGAGCTCATGGGCACGAGGACTTAGTTTTTGTGGGAATTCTGTGTGGTCTGGGCAGTGACCGGACCTATCTGAGCTGGTTGGCCTTGGCCTTAACCTGCCTCCCCCCAACCCCAGGCACCCTAGGGTTATCACCAACTCAGGATCAATTGCCTAAAGCAGGCAAGGGGCTTTGAATTCTTATGGGTGACTTCCCCCCCCCCCCACCCTGGGCAGAAATAAGCTCCTGGCACCTTTCACTGGCCCAGCAGTTAATGTAGCATCTTGGCTTTCAGCAGGGGTCTCAGTGCCCCTCACACAGCCAGGACCACAGCCTCTATCCCTTCCGGTTTCTGGTTTGATAACCATATCATCAGCTTTCTCTCTCCTGGCGCTGGCTTTCAATTCCTTCATTTGTTCCTCTTCTTTCTTGTGAGTTCAACCATATCTCACGACTTTTATATCAGGCTCTCTGTTGTTGTCGTTGCTATTCCTGAAGCTGGAAAGTTTCCTGGACTGCTGGAGTGGAAAGTCTTTCCAAACTTCTTTAAAGACAGGAATGAGAACCTCCATTTTCCCCCTCTGCGTGCGTGTGTGCGTATGTGTCCCCGCATGCGTACGTGCTCGCACGCATGCGCATAGGAGTGCGCGCATCCCCGGCGGAACCTGGAGTTCGGTCCTGGGTGCTGGGTGCGCTTTCAGAATCAAAATGTCTTCTTCGGATATCATTCTCAGTTACTTATCTGCCTGAGATGGCAACAGTTCCTGTAAAAAGTCACTCTGCTCTGATTCATGTCTTGGTGTCATGCTATTAACAGCCATTTATCAAGCACCTAGAATGTGCCAGGCACTGTGCTCAACGCCTTGCACGAATCATTTTCTCTAATTCTCTCACAACTCCATGAGGCAGACACTATATTTATACCCATTTTAGAAAGGAGGAAACAGGTATTTAGAGAGATTAGATAACTTGCCAGGGTTTATACAGCAGAGCCAAGACTGAGCTCTCTTAATTTCTACCTCCTCCATCCTCTTAAATCAACGAGTTCAGATGTTGCTTTGCAAGCAACTCGACTGTTTTCCTGCCAAACTCTGTGGCCAAGCAATTATTTGCACATTGCTTAAGAAACTGAAGTCCAATGACGTAATAAATGCAAAAGGGACTTTTTAATAAAATGCCATAGAAATCATATCACTACACAGCGATGGTTGGTTGTAATGACCATGTTGAGATTGGCATCTTTTAAGTCGCTCAAAGTAAACATATGCTTTACATGTTTAACCTCTCCAGCCAAGTGGATAAAGGTTCATTTTCCCCAAACAATCCTCTCAAACTCTTAAGGAAGAGAATTGAATGGCAAATCTGGTCAGATGCTGAATGTGTTGGTTGCACCTACAAACAAATTGTTAGAACAATTTAGAAAACAACTCATGCGGGGCCCTTCCTGCAATCTGTTTCCCCCAACATCAGCAGGCATTAACTGAGCCCTTCCTGAGTGGCAGGCTCTGTGTGTCTGACAGCTGTGGTCATCTGTGTTTATTGTTTTGTTTTGTTGTTTTTACTTCAGTTATAATAAATGTGTAACTTTGGAGTATTGTTGGATTTACAGAAAGATTGCTGAGCTCATACAGATAGTTTGGCATGTCCTTCAGCCAGCTCCCTCCTAATGTGAGCATCTTCATAACTATGGTACACTTGTCAACACTAAGAAATCAACACTTGCCCGTTACTATTCATGATGCATTTCACCAGTTTTCCTACTAACATCCTTTTTCTGTCCCAGGATCTAATCCAGGATCCCTCCCTGCATTTGGTGGCTCATTTCTAAATCCGCTCACTAAATACTAAGATAGTATTGTCTTCCTTGCTTTACTTTGGGAGTAAATTCAGCAAAGATTGGTGAGCTCCATTTCTGATTCTATAGGGCAAACAGGCAAACAAATGATAAAACTCCAAACCTCCTTTGAGTCAGGATTTGACCCATTGCTCCAACTCTGTCCTCATAAAACCACCGCTTAAGGAAAATTCTCCTCCCTAGCTCCAGCTCAGGGCCTTGATAGGGATCAGGATTGGGCTTGACAGAGAAGACTGTTCTGTGGTTTGCTTTCTCACAATTCCAGGTCCAGCTGAGTCATTGAAGGTTTTGCCTTTCTGACCACCATTTGGAAAGATTCCTAACAACACAGCAGAAAAGACACTCTTTGATGTCCCTCTCCAGTCCAGTCTTTAAATTTTGTTAAATATTCATTATTAATTTATTCAGCATACCTTCATTTACTGTAGTGTGCCGGGTACTGAATTAAGTGTGGGGGCTGTAATTGGGAACCAAACAAATAGTCTCTGTTTGTGAGATATTAAATAGCTTATTTATTCATTCTTGAATGTCTACTAATGGTTGAACACTGGGCGAGGCTCTCATGGGAGAGAAGGGTCTTCTTATGCAGGCCCTGTCCTCAAGGGATGCAGCTAGCCAGAGAAACAGGACAGGCCACTCAAGGCAGCCTGAGATAAATGGTGAGGAAAATAATGGGAAAAAGAGGGGGTACAGTGGGAGTGAACAGGGAAGGCTTCAAGGAGGAGGCCCAGATTTTAAGCTGGGCTTAAGGGTGAGGTCTGCATGGTTTGAAAGAAAGAAAGAAGGAAGGAAGGAAAGAAGGGAGGGAGAGAGGGAGGGAGAGGGAAGGGGCGGGGAGGAAGGAAGGAAGGAAGGAAAGAAAGAAAAAGAGAGATGTGTGTAGAAGGGTAATAAGCAGGATTGTGTACTTGTGTTTAACCAAGAGAGATGAGACAGACCGTCCTGAGGAGGGGCTCTGGGTGTGGGGTTAGAAGAGCAAATGTTTGAAGACGTGATTTAGGTTCTGTTGCTCTAAAAAGAGTCTTCCTGTCTGCCAGAGACATCTGAGCCCTTAGGAGGTATGCCTAAAGTAAGTCCTGAAAAGGCAGATCCCAAGAGTCTTCATGGAACCACCTCTTTGCCTCACAGTGGGAAACAGGCTCTGAGAGACAGAGGGCATGTCCCCAGTGGAGGCAGCCAGCTGTGGTGGAAAGAACACCAGCTTTGGGGCCTTCAGGATGTGGAGGCCTAGCTCTGCTGTTTTCCAGCTGTGTGACCTTGGGCGAGTTACTGATGAGCCTCTGTTTCCTCATCTATGAAGAGATAACCCTCAAGGGAGCATCTTGAAGATGAAATGAGACAGTGAGGCCTCTGAGCCTGCCATAGAGCCAGCACCAGGGAGAAACCAGGAAGTGGTAGCAAACATGGTAAGTTCAGTAAGCAGCAGGGAGGACTAGGACACTGTGGTTTCTAGAGCTTCAGGACTCCTGTGACACAGGTGGAGAGAGATATTGGTAACAGAGCCGACCATCCGAAGTCTCAGACAGCTGGGGCAGTGAGTGTCCCCAGTCAGCAGAAACAAACTTTCATTATCATGGTGTTGGAAGATGGAAGCATGGGTGTTACTCTGTGGTGGCACCCTAACTTGAGCATATCTCAAATGAGGAGATGTTCAGAGATGGCCTTCAGTCTGTAGAGCAGAGAATCACTTGGAGGTCTCTTGACCACCTCCCCCTCTACCCCAACACAAAATAAAACAAAACAGAAACAGCTTTTAAGACTAGAGAGTGACTAGTTCACAGCTCTTGCATTATTCTGGGGTCCCCTCAGTAGTGAAGGGAGAGTCTGACGGGTAGGACAGGTCAGAGCCTAGAAAGGGGACAATGTTGGTTTCTACCTTGGAGCAGGATCCTGAAGAGAGTTCTGGGCTCACCAAAGAAAAAGAGAGAACAGAGCAGGGGCAATGGCCCTCAGAACATTCTGAGGCTCCAGAGAACCTTCTAGATACATTCCCTCTCTGCCTGATTTATCTCAAGGTGATCAACAGATCCTTCAGTGGGAAGTTGGGGAGATGGTGTCCGGATTCTGAGGGAAAGGCACACAGGGGCTGGGTGAGGCCCCAAGTGCTGGAAAGAGTCCCACTGGTATCTTGATAGGAACCAAGGTGAGGAACAAGTGGGAGGCACTGTCGTTTCCATGGCAAGCTGATATAAACCGATTTGAACTTTTAAAGCCAGTTCTATAGTAAACTCTTAGGGTTAGAAAAAGGTCTGTGTGAAAGATTGTTATCACCCATAGAAGAGTATTGGCTTGGGTTTGTTTTGTTTTGTTTTGTTTTTAGTATTTACTGTAGATCAGAGCTGTTTTTGCCTTTGGCTAAAGCCTATAATGTGCATTCAGAACAGAATAGAAAAATACAAGTTTTCTCATACATTTTTCTTCTAGTTCCTGTTAACATAGACTGTGTGACCTAGGGTCTATCCACCTTGATTCATTTCTCCATCCATCCATCCAACCACCCAGCCAGCCAGCTGTGTTTATGGAGCTTTGTCTTCATCCTGGGCTTGATTTCTTATCTGCAAAAGGAGAGAATTAGTCTGGTTTCATATTTTGACCTAAGCTTCTAGAATCTTAGTAGTTTCAAGGTGGTGCTTTCAGCAACCACCTTCCTAGGGTGGGATGGGGGCGACCCAACAGGGTCTGAGACCCCACTTGGCTTCAACCTAGAACAGCTCTGCTTTTAGCTGTCTTATGTATTGGATTTCCACTTGTGATTTCTTTGGAACAAGGGCTCCCTGCCCGAAAAATCGCTGGCCCAGAAGGTCTTCCCGTGGCAACACTGCTGCTTCAAGCCAAACTATTTTCCAATCAATGGCCCTGCAGTGTGGGGTATGGAAATAAAATGGTGAATAAGTGAAGGTCACTACCCCTCGGGGGCTCACTGTCACTGTGAGGATAAACTGAGAATGTAAGCGTGAAAACCCGCTTTGGGTAAAAGACTGTTGTTAAGATAATAATAATTTTTATTATTATAGTGAAGTTGGGCAGTCAAGATATACCCACAGAGAAATGCAGCCTATAATTCAGCCCGCAATTAGGGACCAGGTAGGAGGAGCAGACTCCCAGGTGCTCCACGCAAGGACTCTGAGAATTGCAGGGCTTTCCTGGGAACGCAGTTCTGCTCGCCGCTGTCTCCCCTGGGGCTGCAGCGACGCCTGCTTAGCGGCCCCCACCCCCCGCCGCGCTTATCGCTCCTGCGGTCGGGGAGCGGGGCTGGCGGCAAGAGGAGGGGGGCGCCAGGCGGTGATTGGCTGAACCAGAGGTTGTTGCTAAGCTACCAGTCCGCGGGAGACTGGGGCCACGTAGTCCCATCCTCCAGGGCACATCTCTCCCCCACCGCAGACCCCATCCAGGCACCCTGTGAAGGAGATTCCCCAGCAGTTTAAATTGTCAGCTGCCAAATGCCCATCTTTCTAGGATTTTTTTTTTTCTCCATTTAGCAGGAGGTCATGTGGAGGAGGGGAAGAGAAGCTGTTTTATTCGCGGATCACCTTGAAGAAGCTGCTTCTCTTTCTGGACCTCAGTGATTCCTGAGGTCCATTCATTTATTCATTATTCATGCAGGCATTCGTGTTGATTAAGTGCCTCCCATGTTTCAGGCACCATATTAGGAAATACGGACAAAAGGATAAATAAGACAGTGACCATCCTTGCTCTCATGATGCCATGTTGGCAGGGGGGTGGAGGAGATTAGATGCTTAAGCAAATTAATAAGATAATAAGACAAACCTATATCTAATCCCCTTCCTTCCTTTTCTGTGATATTTCTAAGCCCTGCGCCTTTTTCGTACTAAATCTGTAGGGCCCCCCAGGTTGACAAGGGAGGGAGTGCGGACGTTAACAGTGCCTTTACTGCATGACAGCCAGCCTATCACCCCACTGCAGTCTGAAACAGAGGGACATGCTCATCTCTACAGTCCATTTACTGTGCTCTTTTGCATCCCCAAGTAAGCCTAAGCACACCTCAATAAAAATATGGGGCAAGAATCACTGTTTCCTGTTCAGGTGAGAAAGCCAAAAGCCAGAAACATCAAAAAGACTTTTTTTTCCATGGTCACAAGGAAAATTACTGCGGTAACCTGACTGATAGCGAGCACATACTACATGCAGGCGCTTTAAACAAAACAAAACAAAACAAAACAAAACAAAACAAAAACAAAAGCCAATCTGCCTCCTAACCACCCACTGAAGGAATTATTATTCCCATTTTATAGGTGGCAAAATTGAGATCAGAAGAAGTTAATTTGACTTGCTGATGATGGCCCAGTTGGTGTGTGGCAAAGCTGGGATTTCAATCATATCCCCTGGCTCCACAGCCTGAGCTTGTTCCGTAAAATGGGTCTGGTCCTAGAAAAGAGTTAAAACTCTCTGAGTGGCTGAGACCTGGAGTGGCTTCCAAATGCCCTTTAAATCTCCTAGTCCTGGATCTTACTTATTTTTCTATTGAAATTCTTGGCACAATAGGCTCATAAACTTGATGAATTGGCCACAGGTACCAACACAGTTGGCCTGGTTATCTATTCATCTATCTGGGATGATCTTGCCTTCAAGCTTTTACTGGGTAATGACATTGAGTAGCTCTTCCCTGTGAACACCTCCATCACTTGCTTTTCCTCCCTGTCAGGTTTTATTGAACAAACACTGGGCACCCACCCAGGGTCATGGGAGGCTTGGTAGGCAAAGGTGAGTATGGTCCATCCTTGCCATCGAGGAACTCCCAGCTTATAACAAAGGTTTCTGAAGGGCCTTCCCTAGGCAAAGCACAGTGATAGGACTTAGAGAGGGGAGGACCATAAGGATCTTCCTCCAGAGAATCTTCTTCTTGGCTTAGGAGACAGAGCGCACTTAGATAATAAAAGGTGTGAAAGGAGGTGGGAGGAAGCAGAAGTGTATGTAGCAAGCGTGGGTTGGGGGTGGGAGAGCCAACCTCGAGTCCCCCGTGGTGCTGCTTTTAAATCCCATCTTGCTGTGGTCAGTGTGGGATACTGTGTCTCAGAGCCCGGCAGCCTGCAGCTTGGAAGGAGGCCTTTAAATGGGAGAAGGTGCTGGAAAGTACAGAGATGCATAAAGAAGCAAGCTAAATTTATCCCTTCTCCCAGAACCCAGCAATTGCTATGCTTAACACTTGACTTTCTACCGACAGAGTCTTGTTTAACCAGAAGGTTAGTTGCTTCTCTCTTGGCTGGGAAAAGAGAGAGAAAGAAGGAAGAGACACATTTAAGCATCTGCCTCTGGCTCAGGTCATGGACCTGGGCTCGAGTCCCGCATCAGGCTCTCTGCTTGGCAGAGAGTCTGCTTCTTCTTTTCCCTCTGTGGTTTCTCTCCCAGACACATAAATAAATAATCTTGAAAAAAAAAAAAAGAAAAGAAAAAAAGAAAGGAAGAAAGAAAAAAAGAAGAGAAAAAGAGAGACAGAGAAAGGGATTGTTGGAGACTCTGAAGACAGAGGCACAGGGAAAGACCTGAAAAGGAGCAAGGAGAGCTAGGGTTAAAGGCAGCCTTTGCTCCACAGCCCCAGGGAGCAGCAGGAGAGAATGTGAAGCTGGGCACCTGAGTGGGAGAAGTCAGACAATCTCTTGTCCCCTCCCTCTCTGACTACATGATCCTGGCTAGAGGGCTGCTAATTTCTCGACAGCACCACTTTTTCCAATGGGAATATCCTGGAGATGTCTATACTATTCCTATTGTCTTGGCCACTGCTTTGTCCCTGTCACCCATCACCACTCCTGATGAACTAAGAACGGACTGTAAATGGATGTTATATAAAAGCCACGATTAAAACAAGCAGTACGAGACAAAATATGCATGCCTTTGACCTAGCATTCCCACCTCTAGGAATTTATCTTGAGTACAATTATTAAGGACATAGAGGAGAAAAAACATTAGCACAAGATTATTCCCTGCAGCATTGTTTAGAAAAGCAAAGAAACAGACTACATAGCCAACCCCTCCTGGGCACCTGCTCAGCAAATAATGGGATAACATTACAATAGCTTTCCATGCTTCTTGTAAATTGGTTATAAATAGGCACTTATTGATGTGGAAAGACATGATTTAATAGGTTAAAAAAGCAAGTTACAAAATAATATATATAGTATGACTTCATGTAAGTATTCTTATAGGTAAGTAACATATAGTCTAGAAAGACGTAAATGAGATGTTGATCTCTGGTTGAAGGGATTCCAAGACACTTTAATTTTTTTTCTTTTTGCATACCTGCATTTAAAAAAAAGATTTTATATATTTATTTGAGACAAAGGGAGAACACAAGCTGGGGGAGGGTCAGAGGGAGAGGAAAAGGGAGATGCAGACTCCCCACTGAGCAGGAAGCCTGATGTGGGGCTCGATCCCAGAACCCTGAGATCATGACCTGAGCCAAAGACAGATGCTTAACCCACTGAGCCACCCAGGCGCCCCCATATCTGCATTTTTAAAAATTGTTTTTCTCCCAAGGAACATGTATTTCTTGTGCAGTGGGAACAAATCTCCTTCCGTCCATCCTAGCCAGCATCTGCCGTGGGGAGTACAGGTGCAGAGGGATGAGCTGAACCAGGTGCTCCTGGCTCAGAGGCATTGTGGGAAAGGCCACCAACCCATGCAAGGCCACTTAAGCTGCTCATTAAGAATTCCCAAAACGGCGTGTCCCCACCCTGGTTTGACTCCCCATCCTCACTGGTCTGGTGGGGCGAGAATTCAGTGACCCAGCCCCTTGGTATCCAAATGTGCAGTTGCTTCGTAACTACATAACGATGGTGAGTTGGCTATCCGTTTCCCTTGAGGGAAAACACTGTAGGTACAAGTTGGGACACGGTAAAGCTAACCTTGCTAAAATCACACCTTCTCACCTCCCGGGAGCACCCTCCCCTGTAACAGGGTGAAAGCCAAGATGTTATGTTGTCTTGCTCAGGTCTGTCCCTACTACACGTAGGCAGTTGTGATTCTGATTGTTGGTGAGGGAGGGTGGGGGGGGGGGAGACGGTCACCATGGCAACCCAGGCTTTCTCAGACTCTGGGATCAGTCCAAAGTGCAGGGAAAGAAGGTGGGATTTAGAGTCAGAACAAACATCGTCAGGCTGTCTGACCTGGGGCGAGGCACTTAGCTTTTCTCTGCTTTGGTCTCTACATCTGTAAAATGACGGTGAAGCTCTTCATCCTACCCATCTCCAGGGTTAAGGAGGAATCATCTGTGAACTGTGAAACACAGAAGAGAACTGCCCTGGCTTTTGTTTGTTTCCAAATTGCTGTGTGTGACTTTGGGCAAATCATTTAACCTCCTGTGCTTTAGCGGCTCTATTTGTAAATGGGAAAATAATGCCCGCGGTGATGACTCTCCAGATATATTGTCAGGCACCCATAAGAATCCCGGAATCTCCATGATGTAAAGAATCTTCACACTTATGCAGGAATCCCTTCCATAAGTTCTCTGGCTTAGGTACGTGTCCCACCTCTGCTTGATTACCTCCAGTGGCAGAGAGTTCATGACTGCATCACTTCCCAAATAACCATCTACATGACATTGCTTGTAAGAGAGTTCTTCAGCATAGGATGTTCTACAGTTAAATATTCATTTAAAAAAGTTAGCAGTCCTTTTCAGAGCTTCTAATTTTGCCGGAGGGCTTGCACAGGGTAGGAATTAGCAGCAACAGGTAAGGAGCAGGTACAGGCCCAGCTCTAGAAGCCTGTAGTGGAAGGAGTATGGGTTCTGGGGTCACACATTCTAGGTTAAAATCCCACTTTGTTCACTCACCAGGTGGTTGGCCTTGGGCAAGTTGTATTATCTCTCTGAACCTCAGTCTCCTGATCAGTGAAATGAGGCTAGAAATGCCTACCTCATAGTATTGCTATGAGATCCAGCAGGAGAGAAATTCTCATCAAACTTACGGCCCTAACTTCCCCAGGGGAATTCTGGGTACTGGGTGGGGGACAGGTTACACCTTCCTCTGCAATCCCCTGAGCAACACATCCACCCTCTAAGCCCCACCTGGCACATGTAGGCCCTCATGTGACCTGGCTGTGCTCCCCTCAGAAAGAGGGAGAAGCTTCTTCTCCCTGTCCTGGAGACACCTGCAGCTTGGCCTGGCTTAGCTTGTGCTCCATACCTCTCGGCCTTCTCTCCCTCAGGACTGTGCCAGGGGATTTAAAGGGAAGATGGAGGCCATGGTTTCAGGACACAGGTTACCCATCCCTGTAGGTGACCTGCCTCAGGGCCATTCCCCTTTCCCTGCCCACAGATTTGGTGGGCCCCAAGCAGAAGATCACAGTGTGTCCCTTTGTGAAGGCTTTCAATTGTACCAGTGTTTTAATAGGAATCTCATATGAGGCAAAAAAAAAAAAACCCTCTGAGGTCCCAAAAGAATGTAGTCTGGTATTAGATTTTCAGGCAAGTTGGGGAAAGACCGTGTGGGGTAGGCAAGTGGTCCTTTGTCTTCAGTCAGGATGGCTGGCTCTAGTTTTGTTTTTGTTTTTTTTTTTAAGATTTTATTTATTTATCAGACAGAGATCACAAGTAAGCAGAGAGGCAGGCAGAGAGAGAGAGAGGAGGAAGCAGGCTCCCCATGGAGCAGAAAGCCCAATGTGGGGCTCGATCCCAGGACCCTGGGATCATGACCTGAGCTGAAGGCAGAGGCTTTAACCCACTGAGCCACCCAGGCACCCCGGCTGGCTCTAGTTCTGCCATTGGTGAGCAGTGACTTAATTCTCCTGTGCTTTGTTTTCCATGTGTGCAGAATGACAGGTTGATCCCTGAGACCAGCCCTGCTTCAGAAGTCTTGGGGTTTCCTCTGTCGGGTATAGGACAAGGTGGAGGGCTGCTGACCTGCCCTCTCTTCTCTGCTTCCTCCACAGATGAGTACCTCAGAGTCCTCAACGTCGGTGTCGCAGAGGTGAAGAAATCCTTCCTGGGGCCCTTGTCGCCATCTTGCAAGATGGTGCAGATGATGCGACAGTTTCTGTACAGGGTCCTGCCCGAGGACTCCTACAAGGCCGCCACAGGGAAGCTCCACGTGTCCCTAACCCGGTTCACAGATGGAGAGAGTGTCGTGGTTTCAGAGTACACATCCAAGGAAGAGCTCATTGAGGCAAGGGGCGGGGCCCAGGGTGCAGGGGTGGGGCCCCGGGGTGGGGGTAGGGCCTGGTTATTGTTGTGGAGGAGTGTGGGGGCAGACCAGGGAGTAGATCCCAGTTTGTGGAACCAGCCCTTCATTCTGTACCTTCTTTCCCAATGGCTCTTGATAAAAAGACTCAATTATTACCAAATGCGTTATCACACTGGGTGCTCTGTGCACCATTTTGTGCTCATTAATATAAATCTTAGTTGTGAGTTATTATTGTTGGCAAGTGCTGTGGATATGCCCAGTTTTCTTTCAGGACAAAAGTGTTAAGTGGCATGGACTTCCCTCCCATATCCCCACTCCCCTCTTCTCTCCCGAATACAAGACCCTTGCCATGCAGCCTCACAGCCCCACGCTGGGAGCTGGGGGAGTGAATGGGCAGTAGGCACGGACACCTCCTCAACTTACCTCATGTCCCTCTGCATTTTTTAGCACTCAGCTCTTTGAGACTTTTCTCTCCCTTCTACCTCCTGTCAGCTCCTGCTCTTACTTCTGCCAACCAGAGCAAACCACACACAAACAGACCCCTGGACCTTTGTACTTGCCGTGACATCTGCCTGGAAAGCCCTTCCCCCCTTCCCAGCTCACGTCACCTGCTTGACAAAACTAGTCGCTCTGCCTGGGAACTTCCCTTCAACACCTGCCTGTCCCACACTCTCCTGGGTTGCGTGCTCCTCCTTAGAGGCCCAATGCCCACCATGTTCACCTCTATCCTAGCCCCTGTCACCCTGTGTACCATCACCTTCTTCCTTACTCTCCCCTGTCGACCATTCCCAAGTGGGCACATCTTACTCTCCTTTGGTCCCAGAGCCTGGACCTGGCCACACACACATTAATGGCTATTGAATTCCACTGGATTCATGGAGATATGGTACCAGAAGGGACCCTGGAGGTCACTGAGGCTGCCTTGTCTCTTTACAGCTAGGACATGGGTCCAGACTACTAAGTAGGTTAACAAGGACCCAGCTCTTTGGGGCCAGGTCAGGAATTGAACTTGGGGCTCAACTCCCTAGGGCAGTGCCTCTGCCTTGGATTTAAGAAGGACCAGGTTGGTGGTGGCCCAGAGGCCTGCTGGTGAGCCCTCCCCACCCAGCCACAAGAGCCTCACTCTCTGCGGGTTCTCTCCCAACAGGCCCTCTACTGCGGCTGCTTTGTCCCTGTGTACTGTGGTCTCATCCCCCCAACTTACCGTGGCGTGGTGAGTTCTTCAACATGGGAGAGGGTGAGCAGGGACCCAGGAGTGCCCTGTGGCCCACATCTGGGAGAGTAGAGGGGTGGTTTCAGAATTCAGTGGGAAGACCAAGAGTTGGTAATACTCTTGTGTTTTTCTACTTAGAATTCCCAGTAAAGATGGATTTCTGGGGCTTTCAGATGAACTTTCCTTCCATACACTGGGCTTTTCTCTGGGCCCACCAACCCAATACTGAGCCTGGCTAGTCAGGACTCCATAGCCTTGCTGGATTTTCCCATACTTGACAGAGAGCATAGAATACAGACCCTGTGACATTGTTACCTGGAACCGTAAATGATGGTGACCTTTAAAGTCATCTAGGCTAATGCACTTGAATCAACGGTTGAGGAGGGGGAAGGTCTTGTAAAACAATGCAAGTTCTGATCCCCTAGCCCTGGAGCGGAGCCAGAGACCCTGCCTATCTCCAACCAGCTTTGGCTGGGGTTGCTGGTCCTCAGACCGCGCTCTGAGTAGGCATATCTAACACATGCCCTTTCCTCATTTTATGTAAAAAGAAAATGAGAAAATGAGTCCAGAAATCAGGATTCAGCTAGGAGATGGAGCACATATTGCTTATGTCAGCCGTGTGCTTCCCAGGCACCCCAGAGAGTTAGAACCTCAGAATCTGTGGTCCTTTGTTCACAGCTGAGGCAACAGAAGCCCCAAGAGGGAAGGGCTATGTGGTGGCTGGTGGCCAGACCATGGTTGGGGGTGTTCTGGAAAGTGCTGAAGATACCCGACCTCAATAGAGGGAGGCAGTTTGGACTCAGGGCGGTCTGGAAGAGGGGATAGTGCCCAACCTGCTCAGATCCACCATGTGTTCACCTTCCAGAAAGACCATGGGAACAGGCTCCATTCCCCCCACCCTGCTTTTAGCAGTTGAGTGGCTGAGGAGGGGCAGCTGGGATGGGGAGCTGTGACAGGGGAGCATGTGCTCCTGCTTTATCCAGAGTACGAATGCCCCTCCCTCCCCGGGCTCAGCACCTTCGAGATGGCTGAGGGGAGACAGTGTAAGGACAAAGCCCTGGGCTGGGAGTTCAGGGGCCACTGTGGACACACCATGCACCCACCTGGACCTTGGTCTCCAGGCTTGTCCCAAGGGATCCATTTCCTTGGTGGACTCCCTGAAGAGGGAAGAGGACCTCTCTGATCCCATTAGCATTTACGACTTTGCCTCCCCCCGCCCCATAGCGTTACATCGACGGGGGCTTCACGGGCATGCAGCCCTGCTCCTTCTGGACCGATGCCATTACCATCTCCACCTTCAGCGGGCAGCAAGACATCTGCCCCCGGGACTGCCCTGCCATCTTCCATGACTTCCGCATGTTCAACTGCTCCTTCCAGTTCTCCCTGGAGAACATCGCCAGGATGACCCATGCCCTGTTCCCGCCGGACCTACTGGTGAGACAAGGGGCCTGGAAGGAAGGGGAACAGGGGGAAGCTGACAGGGCCTGGGGGAGCCAACAGGATCTATGCAGTTCCATCCGTGCCTCCTTAGACTTCCTCCTACACCTGCATCCTGGATTTGTGGCTAACTAGCTGTGTGACCTTGAATGAGGCCCTTAGGTGCTCCCAGCCTCAATTTTCTCCCCTATAAAAGGAGATGATGTCAGAGCTGCTGATAGGACATTACTGGAACTTTCCCACTCTGACATGCAATGTAGGCTTCAGCAACCATGGCCCATGGGCCAAATCCAGCCAGTGGCATGTGTTTTGGGTTTTGTTTTCAATTTTATTTATTTTACTTGTTAAAAAATATTTTATTTTATTTTATTTTATTTTGATAGACAGCACGAGTGAGGGGGAGGTGCACAGAGAGAGGGAGAAGCAGACTCCCCAATGAGCACTGAGCCAAAAGCCTGACTCGGGGCTCAATCCTAGCACCCTGAGATCATAACCTTTCCAAAACTGCTCTAAAAAAATTAAGTCTACATGTCTTTACAAAATGCATGTCATTCTTTGGCAAGAAGTGTGATCCTGGGAGTAGGCACCAAGTTTTACTTATTTCTTTGACTACACTCACTATGTCTACAAAGGACTTTGCTTATAGAAGGTTCTCAGCAATTGTTGTTTGAATGATAACTCCTCTAAGCCAGTTTTGTGACTTACAGTCTAATTATTGTTTACAATCCAGCATCTGCCTTACACTAATTTATTGGTAAAGAGTATGACTATTTACTCTCATAAAAGCAATCCACCAACAGGCAGTTCAAGAAAGACAGAATAAATACATTGTATTCATCAGAGCCTCTCGAACTTGACTTTCTGCTCACCATCAGGGCTCGACTTTCATTCTCAAGGTGTTTGTTTTTATATAGACTGTGAGCTCAGAATGGGCTCTCCATTTTTAGATAGTTGTAGAAGTAGGAGAAAGAGAGGGAAAAGAAGAGGAAGAAGGAAAAGGAGGATGAGAAGGAAGAGGGAAGAAGAAGAAGATGGAGGAGGAGGAGGAGGACAAGAACAAGAAGAACAAGAAGAACGGGAAGAGACAGAGACTCTCTGTGGTGTTCAAAACCCCAAATATTACTCTCTGGCCCTTTATGGAAAAGCTTTGTGAGCAATATCTCATGTAACCCCCTAGCATCCTTTGCAATAGATACGACCACTGTTCCCATTTTACAGATGAAGAAACTGAGGCCGTGAGAGGTTACAGCCATAGAGCCGCACAGCTAGAAAGTAACAGCACTGGGATTTAAACCTGGCTCTTCATATGGCCCTCGTGCACCTTTTCTGGTTCTACTACAAACGTCTCACCCTCTCCTGCCCAGGGGAAGCTGATGATCAGCTGTAAATGATTTAACACATTAATGACCCGCCACATTAATGGACACAAGATCATAACTGCTCCCCACTTCTTAGCAGATAGTGAGGGATGGGACACTGGATGGGTTCATTTTAAAAATCCATTTAAATAAAGCTCAAAGGCAATGAAAGGAGCTGCTCTGGGGGAGGGGACCTCTGCTCTCTCCATTGCTGCAGCCTTTGTCATTGTCCTGCTCTCCCCCCTTGCAGATCCTGCACAACTATTACTACCGAGGGTATGAAGACACCGTTTCTTACTTGAGGCGACTGAGTAAGTACGAGGTGGGGTCATTCTCTGGACAAGGTTGGGGGATGGGAGGAAGGATGGAAGGAATGTGGGTTCTGGAGTCAAGAAGGCCTGGGCCATGATTCTCATCCCCCTTGGCTGTGTGAACTCAGGGAAATCACCTGCCCTCTCTGTCTTGGTTCCTAATCTGTAAAAAAGGTAAATCTTGGTTCCTGACACCTACTAACTGTGTGATCTTGAACCAGGGATTCATCTCCTGGGACCTCGGTTTTCTCATCTGTATAATAGGGCTGATCATGGAACCACCTCAGAATTTTATTCCTGGACCCAGTCAATCCAGCCCACTGACCCTCTGATCTAGGAGACAGGGCCCTCCTCTCGCCTTTCTGCTAGACAGACTCCTCCTGACCCTGACTCTACTTGAACAGCTCCCCACCTCCTACACATTTACATGGGTTACAGCTATGAAAATTAAGCTCCAAGTGCCCCAAAGGGGGACCACATGAGGAGTGTCAGTGGGGGGTAGGGATGGGGTCTCACCTACGGTCTCAGGAAGAGGAGGAGCTGGCAAGGGCCTGAGGTCCTTTCCACCCCCAGCTGGGAAGCCCCTTCACTCTTTCCTCAGTTGTGGCATATACTGGGGACATGGGGCTGGAGGATCCCCTGATTTGAAACTGGGACTTGGGACATATTCCTTGCCTCAGGAGACCCCTCTGTACCTGGCTGCCTGGTTACCAAATGTCCCTGTCTCTCCCCTAGAACTTGTTTCTCTTCCTCTCAGGGCAAGCCCGGGGTGGGGGTGTAGTGGGTGGGTAAGTTACAAAGTGCCTTGCTTTAGCATCTCTGGTCTCTCTCAGTGCCGTTTCATGCTTCCCCACCCTTCCCCCCTTAGTTGATGTGGACGTCGTTGTATAAATGACAGTCTTAAACCCAAGGGTGAGACTCTAATAGGAGCATTTCAGCATCTGCTGAAGAATCAGGGCAATGTATGGAGGATGGTGGGTTTTTCCAGGGCCCTAGAATCACTCCAAGCAGGAACGGACCCAACTCATAAGGAAGAAGATGTCTCTTGCTGGCTATCAACTATTTTCGATTCCTCTTCCAAATTGCCAGTGTTTGCATGGCTCTCAGTGCAGGTTCCTTCAGCCCCACCCTTAAATCCTCTTGGGTTTGGTAGGACTGGATTTTCCTCTCGGCACCAGATGCAAGCAGAAGGTATGACGCATCCTGAGAAATTGCGGCTGGTGCCCAGAGCCACACTCTTAATTCCCACCTGCCATCTGGGAACAGAAAAACGGGAGTCCGCTCCAGCCTCCCACCCTACTGCTTTCTGGATGGGGGTCAGCTCTGGCAGAAGGCCACACCTGCAAGATGTCACCCTGAATTCTTCAGCTCACATCCTGGCATCCCCCTTTTCTGCCCTTCTCAGGACTCACATCTGCCTAATTATTCCTGCTGCCGGGCGAGCTTCCCTCTCCACCCTTGGCCTCCCCAGGCAGCAGCCTCCTGCCAAAGGGAAGGGCACTGCTTGCTGGTATGCTTGAAAATCCACATTCCCCACACAGACATGTGGATGTGGGCGTTGAGTGAGGTTGGAGCTCAAAGGATGTCATGTCTAAAATTATCCATCTGGCATCCAGGCGTGCCTGGCCGGACCTTCTTTCCTACCCCCTTCCCTCCCTTCCCTTCCTCCCTTCCTCCCGCTCCCCACTTCCTTCCTTCCTTCCTGGCATTCTTCCTTCTCTTGCCTCCTTCCTCGCTCACACAATTTGTTAAGTTCCCGCTCTCTCACTTTCACACACACATACACAAACACACACACACACACCCCTGTGAAGTCAACACCACAATCAAGAGAGTGAACCATTATCCATCATGCCCAAAGTCGTCTTCATGCTCCTCTGTGACCCTTCCCACTTTCCCTCAGTGCCCCCAATTTTCTTTCTGTCATTCTAGAAATTTCCAGTATGGACTTACAGTATGGGCTTGATTTTGTCTGCATTCTTTCACTCAGTATAATCAGGCTGAGATTCATCATGTTATTGCGTGTATAAATAGTTCATTCCTTTTTACATTCCACTCCATCTATGAAAACCCCACAGTTCATTTCTCCACTCACCCATTAATGGACATCTAGTTTGCATCCAGCTTGAGCTATTATGTATAAAGTTCCTTTGAATACTCATGGAGTCTTTGTATGAACCTATGCTTTCCTTTCTCTTGAGTAAATACTGAGGAGTGGAATGTCTAGATGGTATGGTGGATGTACATTTAATCTATACTTATGTAATATACAATTATATATATATATAATTCAAGCAAAACACATAACATAAAATTTACCATCTTAACCAGTTTTTAAAGATTTTTTATTTTTAAGTGATCTCTACACCCCATATGGAGCTCAAACTCACAACGCTGAGTTCAAGAGTTTAACGCTCTTTCAACTGAGCCAGCCAAGTGTTCCACCATCTTAACCATTTTTAAGTGTACAGTTCAGTTGTGTTAAGTATATTTACACTGTACAACCAGTCTCCAGGACTTTTTTCTCTTGCAAAACTGAGACTCTATACCCATCACTCAGTGATTCCATCTTTCTCCTTCTCCTAGGCCCTGGCTACCACCACTCTATTTTCTACTTCTAGGAGATGGACTACTTCAGATACCTCATATCAATGGAATCACACAGGACTTGACTTTTTGTGACTGGTGTATTTCGCTATCATAATGTCCTCCAGGTTTATCCATTTTGTAGCATGTGACATACACCTGTGTGCATACTGCATTTTCTTTACCGAAAAACAATTTGAATTGTTTCTTCTTCTTAGCACAGGTTTCCAAATGTCTTATTTTTCAATTCTTTGGGATATATACTAAGGGCATATACTCAGAAGGTATGTTTAACTTTTTAAGAAACTGCCAAATTGTTTTTTGAAGTGGTTGTACCATTTTACTTTCTCATCAGCAATGCATAAGAGTTCCAGTTTCTTCATATTATCACCAACACTTGAAATGGTCAGTCTTCCTAATTACAGCCATGTGAATAGTTGTGTGATGGCATGTGATTATAATTTTAATTTGTATCTCCTTAATGACTAATAATGTTGAGCATCTTTTCATATGCTTATTTGCCATCTATATATCATCTTTGTTGAAGGGTTCAATTCTTTTGATCATTTCCCACCCAGACCTATAATAAGCTTTATTTTTAAGAATAATTTTAGGGCGCCTGGGTGGCTCAGAGGGTTGAGCCGCTGCCTTCGGCTCAAGTCATGATCTCAGGGTCCTGGGATCGAGTCCCGCATCGGGCTCTCTGCTCGGCGGGGAGCCTGCTTCCTTCTCTCTCTCTCTCTGCCTACTTGTGATCTCTGTCTGTCAAATAAATAAATAAAATCTTAAAAAAAAAGAATAATTTTAGATTTACCGAAAAAAATGTGAAAATAGCATGAAGAGCTTCTATGTACTCCACATTCCGTATTTTTATGTCTTATATTTGTTAGAAGTTATAGTATGGTACGTATAAAATTTGGTACATAGTTTAGTGTAGTGTTGACAATTAATGTACTAATGTTGGTTATTATTAACTGAAGTCTGTATATTCAGATTTCCTTTGGTCATTGAGAGCTCTTTCAGTGGGCTCTTATTTATTTATTTATTTTTAAAAGGTTTTATTTATTTATTTGACAGAAAGAGATCAGGAGCAGGCAGAGAGAGAAGGGGAAGCAGGGTCCCTGCTGAGCAGAGACCCCGGTGCTGGCTTGATCCCAGGACCCTGAGATCATGACTTGAGCCGAAGGCAGAGGTTTAACCCATTGAGCCACCCATGCACCCCTCAGTGGGCTCTTTTGCCCAGCTTAAAAATTGAGTCGTTTTCTTATTTAAGAGCTTTTATGTATTCTTGATAAATGCCCTTTATCTGAAATATGATTTGCAAATATTTTCTCTTGGTCTGTGATTTCTTTTTTCAGTTCTTTAACAGTCTCCTAAAAAGGAGTTTTTAATTTTGATGAGGCCCATATTATTAATTTGCTTCCTTTATGGATAATGCTTTTGGTGTCTTATCTAAGAAATCTTTGCTTTACTCAAGATCACAAAAAGGTTTTTCCTGTTTTCTTCTAGAAGTTTTATAGCTTTTTGTTTTTTCATTCTATTTTTCATTTTGAGTTAATTTTTTAATATGGTTCAAGAAATAAAACAAAGCTTTTTTTTTTCTTTTTATTTAGATGACTACCTGTTCCAGCATTGTTTGTTTAAAAGGCTATGCTTTTTCTGTTGAGTAAAGTCAGTTGTCTCTGTATGTCACGGGTCTATTTCTAGACCTTTTGTTTTGTTCAATTGATCTATTTCTCTGTCTCTACATCAATATACTGTCTTAATCCCTGAAGCTTTATCGTAAATCTTGATAACAGGTAGTCTTAGTTTTCCATCTTTGTTCCTTTTTTTTTCTTTAAAAGTTGTTTAGGCTATTCCAAGTCCTTTATAATTCCATATGAATTTTAGAATTAGCTTGTGAATTTCTACATAAAATGTGATTGTGCTGTATTTGTCCTGGCAACATAGTCACCACCTTAAGACTTCCCCTCTCCCTGATCACCAGGAGAAGGCCTTTCCTCCAAACAACTTCACAGAGAAACACAAAACCAACAGAGGGAAGTTTTCTCAACTTTGTACTACCAAATATTCAAACTCAGCCTGCTCTGTCTCCCTCCTTCTTAGAACATTAAAGGAAGCAACCCTTTTCTTGCCTAGAGCCCACCCCCTACCTGTGCTCAGACCCCTTCCCACCTCAGCACTCTTGAATTATCCATTATTTCATCTCTCTTTTATATATCCAATCCCCACTTCTCAAATGGATCCTTACCAGCAACTTGTAGGTCTACCCCAGTCTTGCCCATTTTAGAATCTTGGCCTGGGTTCCCCTATCCCCCTCCTCACTCAGTCCTGGCTCTCTCCTCTTCTCACTCTGCTTTTTCTCCCTAGGCAACCTCCTCCATGGCCACCATCACAGCTTCAGTGACCATCCATAGACAGATTCCCAAATGTAACCTCTAACCCTCAACTCTTCTCTGAGATCCAACCCATATATCTGACTGCCCACACTTTTCATCTCTCCTTGGATATCTCTAAGTCCCCCTAAAATCCACATATCCTCAAACAAACTTTAATCTGTGTCCTCCTCACTGCTCCCTTAACCCACCTTCTTCCTATTCACCCTGTCAGCGCCAGCATCCACCTGGCTGTGCAAGCCAGCTCCCTCCTCTCTTCCCCCGAGTCAATCCATTGTCAGTTCTCATTTATTTTACCTCCTAAATAGAATCTTCTAGTTCTTTCTCTCTCATTCCAGGTGCAAGCCCTAAACACCTCTCCACCGCACCCTTACACATTTCCCTGGGTCCTCTAGGCCCTTCTCAGTGAGTCTCCACACAGCAGTCACAGTGATCTTGTCAAAACCAGAGACAGTGCAGCAGCCCCATTGCCTGTAGGTCTTTCATGGTCTCCGTGAAAACCAAGGGCTCTCAATGGTTTCTACAAGTATGGTTGGGCTCCAGTGGCCTCCTCAGCCCCATTTCCCACCAAAGTGCCCCCACCCCTGCTCCAACCACACTGACCTTTCAGGCCTTCCTCATGCTCCCTCAAACCTGTGGCATCTGTGTGTGCTGTTCGTACTGTCTGAAATGCTCCTCCCCATCCCACACCAACACCCCCTGTACCCTCACTCACCCTTCAGATCTCAGCGCAAATGTTGCTCCCTCAGGGAAACCCTCCTGAAGAAGTCCTCCCTGCTTCCCTCTCTCTCATAACATCATGTTCCTTTTTCACCTAGAACTTGTCCTGGTAAAAATGAGATTATCTGGATAATCAATGCCTGTTCCCAAGCCAGACTGTAAACTCCAAGAGGCCAAGAACCATCACACCTGTTTTTGTCTCCCTCACTCCTCAGTACCTGGTATAATGTCTGGCACATATAGATGCTCAATAAACATCTGTCGAATAAGTGAATCAATACATAATCAAATACTCAATATAAATTTGAGTAAGTAAACAAAGGCCATTAAAAAGCACTAATCCTGCTTATGAAAATAACTTGGGAAATCACTTTTTGAAAATGCCATGCTGATGCCAGGGGCTAGTAATGCCACCGGTGACCCAATGCCATTGTTTTCCTAGATGCTGCTTACCTCAATTCTCCCTCCAAGAGAGTGATGTTCCCCCGTGTGGAAGTATACTGCAATATAGAACTTGCCCTTGGCAGTGAGTGCCCTGAACACAGTCAGTCAAGCCTCCAAACAGAGCAAGAAGAATCCATACAACCTCACACACAGTGGGCTCCCGAAGGGGAAGGAAAGAGCTGCCACAGTCCACTTGTGTCCTCACCTGTGCAGACACCTGAATCCACACATGAGTGGCCTGTAGAATCACCTGTTTCACCACTTGTCTCTTCATTTGAGCAGTCACCTGCATCTCCACTGGCCTCATCACCATCACATTCTCCAGCTGACTTGCCCCCTGTATCACGCCCAGCTGTGCCCTTACCACTCAGCTCTACACCTGTGCTGTCTCATATATCACCACCACAGCAGAGGGTACAAACGACTGGATCATCGCCAAGATCCCCACCCTCCCAGTCACCTCTGTCACCCAGGCCATTCCTGGGGTCTTCATCTGTGGGGACATCTCAAACACTGCCCCTGTGTTCTTCAGTGTCACCTGGACAGCCACCTGTGGAGGAACTGGGCCCAGAACAGCCCCAAGGTATGGACCCTTCTGGCTTCTCCCACCTTCCTTATGTCTGGAGCCCCTCAGCAAGTGTGCCACAACATGGGAGTGACAACCATTGCGTTATTATTTTTTAAATTATGTTCAGTTAGCCAGCATAGTTGTTGTCAGTTAGCCAACATCATTAGTTTGTGTGTGTGTTGTTAGTCATCATAAAATACATCATTAGTTTTGATGCAGTGTTCCAAGATTTATTGTTGTACATTATTAGTTTTTGACGTAGTGTTCAACAACTCATTAGTTGCCTATAACTATTGCGTTGGGAGGTGCTTTGGTAAAGTCAGCAGTTAGCTTTAGCCATTCTACCTGTTTTGAGGATAGGCCACCACAAGGGGGCAGTGTTCTTGACCTTTGTTCTTACTTTTCGTCCACTGATTGTCAAAGGTTGGTCTCTGACCTACAGCAAACTCTACACCTGGGGGACTTGTTAGGAATGAAAATTTTCAGGTCATATCACAGACCTACTAACTCAGGGTGGTGGGACCCAGCTATCTATCTTTTTATAAGCCCTCCGGGGGGTTCTTTTGAGAACTGTGATTGAGAACTACTGTACCAGAAGGTTTTTGTTATTGTAATAACTGCTCTTCCAGGGCAGAGCTACTCCAAGAGTGCTCCGTGAGCAAATGCTGGTCCCCAAACTATTTGTTACTAATTCACAATGAACTGAGTACAGAGGTTGAAAGTAAGCATTTAGAAATGTTTACAGCCATGACATCCAAGAGCTTGGTCATTTTCCTACTAATTCCTTGTATTGTATGTCACAAAAGTACTAGTCCATTTGGATTCCAAAAAAAGATTTTAAAAAGATGGTTCTTTAAAACTGGTATTGTCTACAGATAGTTTGAGAAGCACTGCTCTAGAGGCTTCAAAGCTAAACAGCTCTCAGCTCCTCACTCAGGAAATCTCCCCGGCAGCCGAGGGGATGACAGAGATACCAACCTTAAAAACACAGCACAAATGATTAAGTACTACATTACTAGCAAACACAGAGTGCTGGAAGTACTCATAGAGATTAAAATCACTTCTCTCTGGGGGGTTAAGAAAGGCTTTTTGGAGGTGACAGATGAGTTGAAATGGGCAAGATTTTGTCACCTTCTCTCGTCTCCTCTATTTTTACTTTTGACTATAGCTCCTCTTGCCTCTTCAAATCTGAAAGATGCCATGCCTTTGGTTAATGTGAAGGAAGCCACCAGCAAGCCTCACATAACGTAAGTTTCTCCTTAACTAGGGACACATTCTTTCCTTTGGCGGGGGGAGGAGGGCCCAGCTAAATGAAATTTTCCTTCTTTTTAGCTGCCATAACAACACTGGGATCCTTTTCTGGTTTGTGTGATTACAGTCCACCCCTTTACATTTCTCTCGTCTTCAGTGGGGGCAATGAATGGGAAATGAGCTATTTGTGCTCACAGTGTCATTCTCGTCAGCTCCTTCCTGTACTCACTGGGGAATGCCCCTTCTCTGAGTGCAGTGGGAGAATGTGCACCCCCACCTCCCATGTCTTACTCTCTGGTGGTGTCTCAGTTCAAGGGAGCTAGCAGGCATGCTGCATCCTAGCCTGAAATAGGCTATTTCCTGGCCAAATGAATTGTGGGACTCTGTCAAAGGCCTCCTTTAATACAAATTATATTCTATCAGCACAATAAGCAGGCTAATATTCCTATGTTATAGATAGTCCTCAGAAAGTCTTTTTTTATAATACTCATTAATTGTCTGGGTTGTGTGACATGTTCTCCATTACTTACCTTCACAGTCATTCTGAGAGGGCCTGAAGATTGGTGGTAGTTGTTTTTTAAATATTTATTTATTTTTTTTAGATAGCACATGAGTACGGGGGTGGGGAAGCATGGGGGGTTTTGTAGGGGAAGAGAGAGAGGGAGAGTGAGTCTTAAGCAGACTCTGCAATGAGTGCAGAGCCCCATGTGGGGCCCAGTCTCATGACCCTGAGATCATGACCTGAGCCGAAACCAAGAGTTGGAGGCTCAACTGACTGTGCTGCCCAGGCACCCCAGGACTGGTATTTTTTTAAGTTCCTTGGGGGTCACATTACCCAGGCTTCCTTTGCTGGCTTCTTTCCAGTTGGGTTAGCCAATGGAAGACACAAGCAGGAGATCAGAAGGTGGGTCAAAGAGTACCTCTTCCCTCCTCAACCTCATCCCTCCTGCCTTGGGGAAGTTCTGGTGGTGGCTGGGGTTCTCCATGGCCACAGCGGCACCTATTGGCAGAGCAGGTCCTTTTGATGTTCCAACTCTATATTGTATCAAATATATCAAAACATACCTGGTTCTCACATTAAGTACAATTTTAATTATAAAACTTTTTGCAAGAGTTTTCATGAATTTAAAAATTTTGTGCTTGGGCATATACTATGCATTTTGTTCATAGGGTTTACACTTTATTGCATTGACTTATAATTTACAAAATTTCAGTTGAGTTTCAGTTGACTCATTAGCATGATGTTACTTAGATAAATAGTCATTGATTATAAATACAAATGTTTGTTGTGGGAAGTCTGGGGCTTAGCCAGGGTTAAAAGACATTGGTGTGTCTATCTTGTGAGCTGGAGCAGGGCCCTGATAGTGGAGGACACAGGACAGGTCATTAACAAACTATTTATTTCATCTGTTGCCCAGAGGGAACCCCGCTGAAGACTCCAATTGGATGAGCAAGATGTTTAAGAAGAACAAACAAAAGACAAGTAGCACCAGAATAAGCTTCCCAAGACATCCACGATCCAAAAAAACAGGCGGCAAATTGCAGTGAGCATGATTAATGTTTCTCAAGTTCCATGGGGAGTAAAAGCTCTGGGAAGAGTCCACAGGAAGATTACAAGGGGTCAAGGAAGAGTCAGTAGGAGCAGGTGTTAGGAGCTGGACTTTGGAATCAGACCCACCCAGTATATATTCCCTTCTCTGCCATAATCTTACTCAGTGATCATGCTTAGGACATGTGATCTTTCTAAGCCTCTATTTCCTGATCTGTAAAACAGGGATAATATTGTGAAGGTTTAATGAGACCCACATATAAATTGTTTTGCAGAATGCCTGATGTGTAATTAACACTCAATAATTTCGTAGATATTAGTGTTATATGCAGAGGTTAACTAGGACTTCTCAGCTTCTGAATTCACATTCATATTTAAAAACCAACCTAGACAGATGTGTGACCTTGTGACCCTCAAGAGATCCAAACTGTTGCCAGGGTACAACTAAAAGTCCTTACCAATGTAAGCTGCTTGTAGTTTTTTGGTTATTTTACATTGTTATTGATTCCATAAGTTTTAACTTTTATTGAGCACCTAATGAGTACCAACCACTCTTCTGGGCTCTAGAGAAAGCAAATTGAACTAAATCCTCAACTTTTTTTTTAAAGATGTTATTTATTTATTTGAGACAGCGTGAGAGAGATCACAGAGGGAGGGGGAGAAGCAGACTCCTTGCTGAGCAGAGAGCCTGATGCAGGGCTCGATCCTAGGACCCTGAGATTATGACCTGAGCCGAAGGCAGATGCTTAACCTACTGAGCCACCCAGGCACCCCTCGATTCCTAACTTTTAAGAGTTTACCCCAAAATTGAACTTCAGACCAAAGACAAGAACCAAGTCTTAATTTTTTACTGAACTACTTTTTTAAAGGGACATGCATACATACATACATACTTACAGATGAAAAATGCCAGCTTCAAACACAAACCAAGCCAGGAGTAATCAACAACGATTTTACTGGATTATCAAAATATTCTCTGACTGGAACAGACCCACACAGCTATCTACTTCGCTTCCAGCCTCCATTGGTCAGAAAAATGCCCAAATCATTCTAAGTGACATCCTTCCGTGTTGTTCCTATCCCAGGTGGGCAGAGAGATGTATCAGACAGATCAGGGTCAGAGTCTCACCCCAGCAGCCACAGGCCCACTTTGAGGTCTGGGCAAGTAGGTACTTGGTGGGTTTGGGGAGCAGTATGGTGGGAAGGAGATTCTCAGAGCTGCCGTAGAAAGTGGGGCAGAGGCATGTGTCAACTTTTGGATTAAATGATGGGGAGGGAAGGTGCCCATCCTGTAATCCAATGGGCAGTTGGCAGTCCCCTTGGGGTCATGGAATTAGTGAATCCTGGGATTAGTTTCGCTCTGTTCCTTGGTCTTCAGCCCCAAGACTTCTTTGACTTTTGAGTGTCCGTATCTCTGTCTCTAGGAGCTCAAGGTCAAGTTTGGTCAGGAGAACACAGGCAGGTCTGCTGTGGGGGTGAGGAAACTTCCTTGGGCCTGGGAGTGCCATCTGGAAGCCAGGCCCAGGCTCGAGTCCCTTCATTCCCGGGCCAGGCCTCCATCTGTGCATCGGAGTGGTGGAACCGCAATTCAGCCAAAGCTACCTTGGTCGATAAACTTCTAGGAATCAAGGTACTTTATACAGAAGCAGGCTGTGATAAAAACAAACAAAACAACATTCACAGCTGTGGGAAACCCTGTTGTCAGTAGGTCACACATGCCATCTGCGGTGTTCCTTTATAGAACAGATTATGAAACTGCCTGGAAGCAGTTTACCAGTTAATGTTCTTAAGCAATTCCATGCAAATTCACTGCTCTGAGCTTCAAACACCAGGGTAGGGGGTAGAAAAGAGAAGCTCAGAAAGGTTAGGTATAGAGAAGGAGAGATCCAGAAAGAGAGAAAATCTGCTCATTTCCTAACAGAGTACAATCACAAGAGACACTGTCACATCCATGGGCTAGACCTGTGCAACTTCTGGCCTCCAGCGGATATTCCTCCCAATAAAGAGGAAAGAAGTGAGAATAAAAGCTACAGGGTAGGGGCACCTGGGTGGCTCAGTGGGTTAAAGCCTCCACCTTTGGCTCAGATCATGATCCCAGGGTCCTGGGATCAAGTCCCGCATTGGGCTCTCTGCTTGGTGGGGTGCCTGCTTCCTCCTTTCTCTCTGCCTGCCTCTCTGCCTACTTGTGATCTCTCTCTTTATCAAATAAATAAATAAAATCTTAAAAAAAAAACAACTATAGGGTAGAAGTTCCATACATTAATATCTCTCTCTCCTTCTCTTTCTCCTTGTGTGTTTCTTAAAGATTTTATGTTCTTATTATTTATGCATCCATTCATTCATTTGCGAGAGAGAGAGAGAAAACCATTGAAGTGGAGGGGCAGAGGGAGAAGGAGAGAATCTCAAGTAGACCCCATGCTGAGCATGGGGCCTGATGCCAAGCTCGATGCAGGGTTCTCTCTTACTACCCTGAGATCACAACTTGAGCCAAAAGCAAGAGTTGGATATTTAACCGACTGAACCACCCAGGAGCCCCTCCCTTTGTGTTTTTAAAATCAGATGTTCAAAATCATACTCTGATCCTGGTTGTATTAGTCAGTATTTCTGTTTGATAATGCTACATAACAAACATCCCCCGCATCTCAGTGGATTCCAGAACACATGTTTCTTTTACTCTGTCAGAGTTCTGTGGGTTGTCTGGTATAGCTCTGCTTAGGCTACACATTGGAGTTGAGTCTGCTCCCTGTCCCTTTCATTCCAGGACCAACAGATATGCCAAATACACTCTGCCCCTGGACTGTGGCTAGATAAGTGTGTCAGCCTGACTTTCCTCTGCTAGGCTTGGCTCTCAGATATGTGTGTCAGCCTGACTTTCCTCTGCTAGCCTTGGCTCTCCTCCCATAAGAGTTCTGTGGTCATCTGATTCAGGTTGTGTAACAGGCCTGTAAATGGCAAAACAGATTGAGAAATTCAGCGACTGCCTACAGGCTCTAAATGGAAAAGGGGGAGGTCCCTCTTGCTAATTACTACTCAAATCCTCTCAGCAGCTGCCAAGTCTGTCAGACTCCTCTGATTTCTACCATTTCTATAGCTAGAGAGCTCCTCCTTTGAGTTACTGTGGAATTTCCCCCTATTCAAATGGAAATGTAATGATAATAGCTAAAACTTACTGAGTAGTTACTATGATCCAGGCATAGAGGCACAGAGATGGTGAGCAACATGCCTAAAGTCACAGAGTAGGGAGATGGCAGAGCCAGGATCTGAATCCAAGTTGTCTGTCACCAACATCTTGGTGTCAAACACTAAGGAATACAGCCTCCCAGGGTAAAAGGAGCCCTGGAGTGAATCAGATGTCACAGGCTCTAGTCTACTTTGTCTGGGCAGGGAGAGGCCTGGAGGTGCACTTACAGGTGCACGGGCAGACATGGCAGGGATAGGGCAGGCTGGCTTAGGAACCATGCTAACAAAGCTGGACTTTTTGGTGCTAGGGAGTTATTACAGGGTTTAAACAGAATGACACAGTCAGAGTTGAAAACTATCCAAGAACGGACAGGTCCCCAGGCCAGCATTTCTCTGAGGTACAGTCTGCAGGAGTCTTCTTGCAATTTCCTTGAGAGGGCCAATGACTGCCCAGGGTCACACAGCAGGTAGAAGAGGCCTTGAAACATGAGGTTTCCCACTGTCCCCTTTTTTGTATCATTACTCCTCACATGTGCTTTCTTGGCATCTTACATCCAGGTCTGCTCCCTGCCCACTCGACTTCTCTCTTCTCTCCACTTCTGAGACAGTTTGGGTCACCTACAGGCCTCACCCCAGCTGGATCCAGGAATACAGCGACCCTGAGGTGTGGAACTGACCAGGATGACCCTGGAAGCCAGACACTACCTGCTCTGTGCCCAGATGTTGCAGTGACCTCTGAGCTCCACCCACCCAGTTTCCTTTCTGACCCCACCCACCTCTTCCTGGTCATAGCGAAGGCCAACATGAGCCCATATATTGTTTTGTGCACTAAGAAAACAGTACCCTTTCCTGGAGAACTTGATTGCCAGCTCCTGGAAGATTGTGATAACATACTGATTTTGTTAAAACAGTTGACTGCCACCTGCTAGACATCTGTATGAATGGTTTACAAAGACACCAAACTGTACAAATAACCTGTGGCATAAATATTTCTGTGAGATGCCTCCCCTCTGTATTGGCAGGGTCTCCTTGTGCAGTCTGCAGTTTACACAACCACACTTAGCACTCAAGAGGTCACTCTACTTCCTTCCTCTTCCTGAAAAACCAAATATTAATCAGACTTTTGTAAATTGAATAACATTTCAAACACTCTTTTTTCAACTCCTGCTCTGCAGATGGAATTCTCCATTTGCAAAAACAAATAAGCAAGCAAACAAACAAAAAAACCCCTTGTATAATAAATTGGGATTTGCTAACTGATTTTTTGATATAAATTGAGATTTCCAACTTCCACGCATCCAATTGGCTAGAATGGGGCCTGGCTCTTTGCTTGGGGCTGCCTGACATATAGGAAGCTGTGGATGTTCTCAGTGGAAATATGGGGAGGAAAGTCCTCGATGAGGGACTTAGAAATGATGACTCTCTGTCTTTTTTCTAGGAAGCTGTGAACCAAGAGAGAACTTGAGCTGGAGTGGGAGAGAATGTGATGACCCCAAGGTAGAGCCTTCTCTCCAAGGCTCTCAGATGCATCCCCCTTACCCTAGGCCTTTTGGGGACCAGGTGTTGCCCACTACCAAGCCTGTTGGTGTGGAGGTCATGCTTCCCTTGGGCAAGCACTCTTTGCCTAGACATCCTCTCAGCTTCTCAGTGGACTTCCAGTCCTTCCACTACTCTGCTCTGGACAGACAGATGGACACCAGCATGGATGGGCTCTGAAGAGCCCACAGTACTTCCTCCTCCTGGCTGACTGAATTCTAGGCCTTCCTTTCTCTTCTTTGAGAGGGACTGCATCCATCCTGGCATCCCAGGATCTAGTCTCCAGGTCGAACACGTGGGGGGCGGGGAGTGCACTGTCCTCTCTCGTGTGGTGTCAAGAGACCAAGTTCTTTTGTTTTGTTTTGAATTCTCCTAGTGGACCAAAGGCTTGATCTGCAACCACTGGACTCTTGGCTGCTCACCGGAATCCCTCACAGAGCTCATCAGGCATGAGGTCCTTCAGAGCTCCCCAAGGCTCGCGGTTGCTTCCATGTTGAGCAGGCTGCCCTGTGCTCCTGTGAGTCCCGCTGTGGTTGTAGAGGAAACAGGAGGCCAGATATCCCTTCCTTCCCCGTCTCCCAGTAGGAGGGCGGCATGAGGGCCGAATCGTTTTGCTGTTCATGCCTCAATGAAAACATTCTGTGAGAAAGACACACTCTGCCTCAATTTTTCCAGTCCACCCAGGAAAAAAAAAGAAAAAAAACCACACACACAAAAACGAGCCCCACTGCTTGCTGGAGTGTGGATAACCTCCAGTCCCGGTCAGGCCCAGCAAGGAAGCCTGGGCTGCCCACAGACTTCAGATGTATTTGCTTAGCAAATCCTGGAATGCAAGACCCAGAGCACTGGGGTGTAAGAGAGCCCTGAGCTGGGTTGGGGCCTCTGGGAGATGCATGCAAATGTTAGACAGGCAGTGTGGGAGGCTGTGCTAAGGGGGCCTGGTGGAACCTACATTTAAGGGGACCATGTCAGGGAGCAGGAGTCCGCACAGGTACCCTTCTGAAGGTTCTTCCAGGAAGAACCTAACTGATGTGGAAAACAAAGACAAGAGAAAAAAATTAAATTTCCTTATTGCCGACAGCCCACTGATGAGTCCTTGAAATGGGCAGAATGACCTCCCTCTGGGAGCTTAGCTGCCTCAATATTGACACTTCCCTAAGGGCAAAGGACAATCTTACCCTAACCCTCCAGGATCCTGTCAGTCTGCTTTACCATCTAAAAATTCCTGTGGAAACTTCCTTTATCTCTACCCCCAAGATACAAGTTGGCAATCATCTTCCAAAATATGGCCCACTGATCTACATGCAAAGGGACTCATGACAGAGTTTCTCCTAAACAGTAATAAATGACCTTTTCCTAACCATAGCCAGCCCCCTCTAGTCCCCTCAGTATCCTGGAAACTTTGCTTCCAAAATACTCCAGAGGCCTGTGCTGTCCCTAAAACCCTCCAAACTCGAAAGTATATCCTCAGTCACCCTTCACAATCCCAGGGCAGCCTTTTCTGCTCACAGGTCCTGTCCCCGTGCTTCAATAAAACCACCGTTTTTGCATTGAAGACGCCTCAAGAATTCTTTCTCGGCCGCCAGCTCCAAACCCCAACATTTCCTACATCGCTAACTAACTGTACCTTTGAGAGGCTGAAAAGAATCAAATCTCGGGTGTTCCTACACCCTCTGCCTTCTCTGACACTCTGATTCTGTGGCCCAGACTAGTCAGGGGGATCGTGCTGGGGGCCACATGGGTGGGGAGAGACCGGTCCCACCCAGAGGGGTCCTCCTGGCCGTGGTCTCCTGGCTTTCCTCCCAGGAGTGGTCTTGTGGTTTGTCCGTGGCTGCAGGCCCTAAGGCCTTGAGCCCTGTGAACGGGATGGAGGAGGCATCTGGAATGCTTATTCCCTGGTGCTCAAGGGGGAATGGAACATAATAGTCATTGTCATTCTAACTTAAAGCCTGTGTTTAGAGCCCAGATGTTGTTATGTTACAGTTATAGGTATTGATAAATCCTCCTGTATATTTTTCTTCCTTTTGCTTATTTCCCGTTTCCCCATGACAAGGTACTTAAGAGAACTCTTCTTGCATTAGTTCCAGGGTTGCTAGATAAAATACAGGACACTGCGTTAAATGTGAATTTCAGATAAACAATGACTCATTATTTAGTATAAGGATGGCCCCAGTATTGCTATTATTTGTTGTGTCTCTGAAATTCACATTTAACTAGGCTACCCATATTTTTATTTGCTAAATTTGGCAACTCTAATTGGCTCCTCTCTCCTTATAATGCCTTTTTTAAAAAAGCCAATACTAGTGGATTGTTTTTGTTTTTGTTTTAATATGCCAGTCACTGTACTCTGAACTTGGAGGTCTCACTGGTGCGGAGGCCAAGGGCAGAACATTCTCCGGTCTTCCAAACAAGCATATCCGGGCGACCTCTACCTCATAGGCCTCTGTGTAACTCAGCTCACATCCCAAACTAACCAGGTCTTGGCAGACCCCATTATCTCTGACTTACTCACTTAGCCTCCTGACTTCTCAGGGTCAGAAATCAGGTTAATTAGGCCGTGATGGCACTTACCCACCTTTTCAAAGACTTTCAAAGCAGCAGGGACTCCCACGTACCTCAGTGCTCTTGAGAACCTCTGTGATGTGAGTCGAGGGACCCCTGTCCACCTTTGCACAATGCTGTCCCCACCACCAAAATCCTGTAATGAGCGAGGTCCATGAACTCCCCGAGGGTGGGGATGGTGCCTTTTACACATATGTATTGCACAGAGCTAGATCAGACCAGGCACAGAGTAAATGTTCAGTAAATATTAGTTGAGTGAATGAACTAATGGATTAGATAGTTCGGGAAGGCACTAAATGGGTTCTGGGAGCTGGAACCTGGCCTGGTTCTGGCTATAGGTGGCCACGTGACCTTGAACGGGGCAGTAGCTCTTTCTGGTCCGTGAAGTGAGGTGCTGCCCTCTTCTGCCCTCCTCAGAGCATTACAGCGAGCCTTCAAGGTTTGGGAGCGGAGCGGTGGTTGGGAAAGAAGCGGATCTCTGTACCTACCACCTTCCCCAGGAAGCCTCTGGAAGAACTCACGTGTTACCTGAGAGTCAGGGGAGGAGGTCTTTAAAACCTTTTAGCAGAGACCACATTGTCTGGATCAAAATCTAGACACAGTATTCTGTCCATTTTTACCCCAGTTCTGAGTGACAGTTTGGACACCAAAATTAGGGACTTCATAAAACAGACGATGTAGAATCAAGACTGACCCAGATGTTCCTGGACATACAATTAACTGTCATCTTAACAGTCACAGAGTAGTAGAATATCAGGTCCAGAGGCAAGTATCATGTCCCCGAGGGCCTCATTCTGTGGGAAGTCAGGCGAAAACCCAGGTGTCCGATGCTCAGGGCACTCCATTACTGGCTCAACAAGTGGCACCCCAAGGAGTGGACCTTGGGGAGCAACCAGAAAGGGCCTCCAGGTGGGGAAAGGGAGGCTGACCCTCACAGTCTCACAGGCCCCAGACTGGCCTAGATGTGGGCGGTGGCCTCCATCTTGACAGCATTGTGAATAATTGAGATGAGACTTTGGCAAAAGTCAATTTCTTTATTTGCTTAAATAACAATATAAAAATGAGACTCAGATGCCAGCATCGGGAACTCATACCAAATACTCATACAACTTAAAGAACATCATCCCAAATAAGAAACTATGTACAGAAGGTTCCTGACCCTCATTTCAAAACTGATTCTGATCTTTTGCATTTTGGGGCAGTGTTCCTGAACACTAAAATAAATCCATAAATAGATCACCTCTCCCCCATGTCTTAGAATCAGCAATAAAACCAAATGACTTGCTGAATATACTTTGTTGAACTTCCTAAAACTTTGCATCAGGTTTGAGGCCATCCCATATAAGTGTCCAAAGCCCCTCTCTCTGCCCTTGGTTTCACCCCCCTCTCCAGTCCTACCCCACAGTGATCACCACATTCAACACAGCAATACAGTGTCCAATCAGGGTAATAAGAGAGAGTCTAGATTTTAATACTCTCTCCCCTATGGCCATGTGTTCCAGGCAATGTCCAATGGCTATGTTTATAACCCTGTTGGGCAGACATGTAGATAATGGACATCTGGCAAATTGCCCATCTGAGCCAAACTTTTCAAACTGTTCAGCTCTGTAGAAGGCAGAGCTTCTAATAGCCCACACGTTGCCTTTGTACAAAAATAAAAAGAAGCTCCTTTCTCAAGATACTTTACTGTCATCAGGTAGAAAACTGCTATCATAAATCCACAAGTCTGCAATGTCTAGGAAGTGAATAGCACGGCTTGGGGTAGGGTGTTCTCGGGCAGTGCACACCCATGCAACCATTCATGGCAATCCAGCTTAAAGCCTTTCCCCATGTCCTGAAAACTAACCAGATTTTAGCTATAGTCAGAATGACAACATACATGGACAAGGCACTGTGTAATTTTCAGAAATCTTCACATTGTTTTCTCACTGACTCTGGGCAAAACCCCACGAGATGGGAGAGGTACAAGGCATCAGCATCCCTTCTCTGGACATGGGATTATAGGACACAGGATTGGAAGGATTCTGAGAGACTAGAGATCCCCAGTCCATAGGTCTTCTCTCTGAGGCCTGCAGACCTCCTGAGAGGTGTCAGTAAATCCATACTGGCATTAAGCACTGTTGGTCAACGGAATAAATTACTTGTTGCACATGAATGCACATCTGGTTAAATGAATGTGGCTATTCTGGTGAGAAGTTAGACAAAAATGTATTTAAAAAAACTATGACTTGGGATGCCTGGGTGGCTCAGTTGGTTAAGCATCTGCCTTTGACTCAGCTCATAATCCTAGGGTCCTGGGATCAAACCCTACATTAGGCATCCTGATCAGTTGGAAGCCTGCTTCTCCATTTGCCTACAGCTCCCCTTCCTTGTGCCCTCTTTCTCTGACAAATAAATAAATAAAAACTTAAAAAAAAAAAAAACAACTAATAAGACTCATTGGAAATTGACATCTAGAAAATGCTGGCCAGCTTTCCACAGGATAGTAGACATAGTTTTAGACCCTACCAATGAGGAAAATATAGTAAAAAATAAGTGTAGGAAAGTTGGTACTCTTATATGAAGGCTTTGACTCCTGGTCCAATGTTCAGGACTAGGGCCTATCAAGGTAGCTCCCCATTTCCTCCCTACCTCCCAATCTAGAGAGAGAACTACAGGTTGCACAATTCCAGTGGAGGACCCAGGCCTCCCAAGGAATGCCTGGCAGAGTCGCCTGGATCTCAGGAGCTCTGACACTCGTTCGTCTCGTCATTCATTCCTTCAGCGAGGACTTAAGGACTGCCTCCAGCTCACTGGCGCGTAGTTAGCCACTGAGTGAAAGCACTGACCCTCCCCCCCCCACCCCCCCGCACCACCGTTTAGAGACACTTGAGCACAGTGGAGTCAGAGGGATCCCATGGGCTGCATACGTCGTCGTGGCCAGAATCCAAGGTCTGGAGAGGAAGACAAACAAGTCTGGGTCTTGCAGCAAGTTTGGAGCAGGTCAGCAGGTGGTGCTCTGGTATCCTAACTCCCAGCACGAGCTCTCCTTTCCCCAGCATGGCTTCCTTGTCCAGCTAAGTGGGAGAGGGCTTCGTATGTCTCAGTCTCAGGAAGCCCAAGATGGCACCTGGGCGCAGACGGCCATCCCTTCTTGTCGTCATTCATATCTGTGAAGGTCCTGAGGAGGCCCCAAGCTGCCAATTATTTGAATAGGTCAAGGGAACTTGAGTTTAAAGCACAGCTTTTAATCTGGACTTTGGGTTTCATGACTTGCGATGTTCTGAAAGGAGAAAAAGAACATAGGTTTTAGCTATAGCCCCAATTACTTGTGGGTACCACTCTGATAGCAATAGATTTCTAATTATTAGCATAGCCAACACAGCACACTAGTTGTCCCCTCTGGGTCTGGACTCACTCAGTACCTCCTATCGGCAGTGCTCTCCTGGTCCTTTCTCCCTATCCACAACCTCTCCATCCTTCAACATCAAAATCCATGCCTGCCACCCCCTGGAAGGCTTCCAGAACCAATGGCTTCATTGGCCTCAGTTACCACTAATTTGGCATTTTATAGGCACTTAATTTCATCATCAGGAAACATTCTGTTTTTTCCTATAGCAGAACCTTCCTCAGGCCCTCACAGCACCTTGCACAGCAGGGCCCAGTGGAGGTTCTCCGTACCTATTGGTCGAATGAATGAGTGAGTGAATGAATGAGTGAGTGAATGAATGATCAGTAAAACCAGAAGATGGAGCTGGGGCTACTGCGGATGTCAGAGCTGTTGTTTCTATAATATCTTTCACAAAGAACTCAGATCACTCTATAAGCAATAACCTAACCCATCCTAGAGGGCAGATTATCCATAATATCCCCATATCTGGGCAAAGATAATGAGGCTGAGGAAAGAGAAGTTGAAGGTCATAAGGAGTTTCCACCAGGAAAATAAGCGAACATAGAGCAGACCATTTGAATGACAGGATACTAGTATTATGAAATCAGATCAGCGTCCTTGAGAGATGCATCACGTGACTTTGAAAGGTAATTCCAGGAGAAGCAGAGTGTTTGCGTGATGGTGACATCATTGTAATAAAAGTCTAGGGATCATTTGGATATAGAAGTTCTTTTTTTTTTTTTTTTTTAAAGATTTTTATTTACTTATTTGCAAGAGAGAGAGCAATTGAGAGTACAAGCAGGGGGAGCGGCAGGCAGAGGAAGAAGCAGGTTCCTCAATGAGCAGGGAGCCCGATGCAGGACTCGATCCCAGGACCCTGGGACTATGACCTGAGCTGAAGGCAGCCACTTAACTGACTGAGCCACCCAGGCGTCCCTGGATATAGAAGTTCTGTTTGTCCAATGCCAATAAACAGAATGCTTCCTCCCTTTATTTTTTTGTTTTAAGATTTTTTTTTTTTTAAAGATTTTATTTATTTATTTGACAGAGAGAAATCACAAGTAGGCAGAGAGGCAGGCAGAGAGAGGGGGGGAAGCAGGCTCCCTGCTGAGCAGAGAGGCCGACGCGGGACTTGATCCCAAGGCCCTGAGATCATGACCTGAGCCGAAGGCAGCGGCTTAACCCACTGAGCCACCCAGGTGCCCCTTGTTTTAAGATTTTAAAAATTTATTTATTTGAGAGAGAGAGAGAAGGGGAGAGAGAGAGAACATGAGCAGGGGGCGGCAGAAGGATGGGCAGATTCCTCACTGAGCAGGGAGCCTAATGCAGGGCTCCATCCCAGGACCCTTAGATCATGATGTGAGCAGAAGGCAGATGCTTAACTGACTAAGCCACCCAGGTGCCCCAAGACCGCTTCCTTCTTTCAATATCACACCTTCATTCGTTAGCCTCTGCACTAAAGATCTGGGTCAAATTGTCTGTAGGCAGGTTATCTTAAGATGGGGAACACTGCTTATCAGAATCCACAGACAACATGAAAACTCAGACTTTAAAAAAAAAATCAGTGAGAAGTATTATTTCCAAAGGGACCATCTCAGAGCCTTAGGAGCACAGGGGCTTATTAGGAAATGCATAAAATTGATCAGAAGAGTGAGATCCAAGCTATTCTTAATCAATCAACCAAGACAAGGTCAGTGAAGGTCCGCCGCTCCTTGGAAGCCTTCCAGAACCAACAGCCCATGGACCTTCCCCATCTACCTCACCCATCGCTTGATACAGAATCTTCCTTTGCTTTGAGGTTTAAATTTTGTGACGGTCTTGACTTTGGGAAGCCAAACAGCGCAACCCATGAAACGAGACGGCAAGTGAGAGTAACACCGGTCCAGGGCTCCATACCAAAATCAAAAAGGATGAAAATGCACAGATGATTAGGGATCAGAGCCAAATAAAGAAGGTACTGAGGATCCATTAAGGCCAATGAGGGTTTTGGAAAAAAAATGGTCCCTGTGGGTGTTGAAGCATCTCACCAGGCCTCTGTAAGGAGGTGGCATTTGAGTGAGCCCCACCCTGAAGGTCAAGAACTCAGCGTGGGGAAGGGAGAGTCCAGCAAGGGATCTTGGTCCTGTTGGGATCTGGAGCCTGTTGCCACTGGTTCTCACCTGCTGGGCCACCCGGCATGGGAAGTGAGCGTAGCTGTGTTGGCTGCGACCATAGCACAGGCCCATGAGCCTCAGGACCGCATGGCTTTCGTTGCCGGCAAATCTGTTAGACGAGCCGAAGGCAAAGTGGTAAGTTCTCTCGGTGAGGTGACCTTCTGGCTCTGCAGGGTGGGCCTTCTGTCTCTGCAGGGTGGCTGCCAGCTTCCTGAGGGAGGAGTCTGAGAGCTTGTGTAAAAACCTCTTAAAGCTGGGGTGTCGTCGGATCTGGAAACAGAGACGAGGGAGGCCATCAGGGATGGTGGCAGAGAGCTCCCTCCCGCCAGCTGCCCTCTGCCCAGCTCCATGCACCCAGGCTGGGCTCCTCCCCATCCCACGGGAGCCTCTCAGACTCTGCTCTGCGAGGTTCAACTCCAAGCAGCAGAACAATGTGGGGAAAAAAGAAAAAAAAGAAAGAAAAGAAACAGGTCTCTGTATAACGGATGCTAAATAGCAAAATAGCATTTACTAGCTGTGGGATTTCCCTGAGCCTCAGTTTAGTCAGGGCATGGCAGTAATGATGTCTGGTGCCCGCACGGTATTGTTGGGGGAGGGGATTCAGTGAGGTTGTTTATGTAGAATGTTCCATGCGGAGTAGATGTTGGGTGAATTTCAGTTCCCATTCTTAGTTGTCCCCTCTTAATATCTAAGTGTCCTGGGTTGCGTTCCAAGGGCTCAGGGGCCGGTAGTTTATGTTGTAAGTGATGCAGGGAAACACTGATGGGGTGATGGAGATCTGGGAAAGGCTGGGAAGACAGTCCACACACTCCAGCTACTGAGACTGGTCCTCACTGGCCACTCCAGGAGTGGGGGTAGAACATACTCCTCGGAGTTATCCCCATAAGGGGGGTGGTGATCATTCTGGCCTGCCATGTGGGTGGCAAAATTGTTCCAGAAGCCAGTCCTCAGGCAAAAGGACAGGGTGCTGGCAGTGGGGGGCTGGGCCAGTGTGCACCGTGGTGGTAAAGTGAGACACTCCCAGAGCCCGCCCTGCTCATGACCCATCCATGACTCGTGCGCATATCTGATACAGCGTATGTGGTCTGGGTCTGTCTCTCCAAGCAGACTGTGAGGCTTTCAAAGAGGGAACTTTCTATTACAGGCTCTCCAGCAGGAGGGAAAAAGCTAAAAGCTTGAGAGAATTGCAGACCACATTGATGCTGAAATGTGGGCTGAGGTAGAGTGAAAAGGAAGCTCACAGAGGACACGATCAGTGGGACTGGCGGGCCGGACTTAGGGAAGGAGGCTTCCGGGGAGGTCGGACACAAGTGAAACCTCGAGGGGGATTTGGATTTGGGGAAGTCCTGGCCGGCAGGGTGAGCCCCATGGATGTTATATTATTTTCAGCTAACATTTATCTCATCTGCTATGTGACTGGCATTTTCTATATATATACTAAGCCTTGTCAAGTTGATATATAACCCCCATTTTGCAAAAGAGAAAACAGAGGCTCAGAGAGGTTAAGGGACATGCCCAAGGTCACTTGGATGCAGAGATATGGGGATTGAACTCAGGTCTCAGCTGTGGGATGATGAGGCCCCCCAGGGCCAGCCTTGGAGGTACTGAACAGCCCTTACCTGCTCCCCCAACTGGTCATCCACTTCTTGGAGAAGGTCCACCAGCCTCTGAATGATCAGCTCCTCTAAGGAAAATAAAGAAAGATTGCAGAGCTGTTAATGAGCTCTGCAACAACTCGCCCTCCCATTACAGATGATATTGTTGTCTCTAAAGCACTTCTGAAGGGCAAGGAAAAATCTTCCCCGAAATTAGGGCTGGGGCATGAAAGCTTTACTTGAGTTTGCTTTATAGAAACTGAAAGGATGTTGGCCAGTCAAGGCTCACCTCACTTCCATTTGACAGATGGGGAAACTGAGACCTCCCAATGTCCCCTGTCCAGGCTACTGAGTAGTGTGGTCAAGCATGGGAGTTGGGACCAGGAGCAGCTAATCAGAAAGCAGGGAGGGGGAAAGGCCACGGCCACAGATGCAACAAGAATGCGTCCATGAGGGGCGTGTGGGTGGCTCAGTAGTTAAGCTTCTGCCTTCGGCTCAGGTCATGATCCCAGGGTCCTGGGATTGAGCCCTGCATTGGGCTCCCTGCTCAGTGGGTGAGCCTGTTTCTCCCTCTCCCACTCCCCCTGTTGTGTTCCCTCTCTTGCTATGTCTCTCTTTGTCAAATAAGTAAATAAAATATCTTAAAAAAAAAAAAAATGTATCCACCAGGCTGGGCTGCAAGACCTAATTGCACATATTCTGGATATTTGGTCCTTTTGGTATAAACTAGTGGCAGCTTGAAATCAGCCATGGTGGGAACACTTATACCATAGAAATCTGCAAATCCTGCGTATCTGGGTTCCCCACCAGGCCTACCTCCAGTCCCTTTGCCAGAACATCACTGGTTATGAGACCCAGAGCCAGCTGGGAATTTTATATGAAAGATTCAAGCAAACCAGGGGGGTGGCATGGGGTGAAGTGATACCCCGCGGAACAGACAGGTGTTCTGTAGCTGATGAGAACCTTCCACCTGCAACTTTGCCCCAGGAGCCCCAGCAGAAAGGCCAGCCCTGCCTCTTCCCGGTGCTGCTGGAGTCTCCTGGGGTGTTTGTCAGCACCTTCCCAGAGCCCACTCGGATTCCCCTATGAGACCCACATAAGCAGAAGCCCTGGGGCAGCTGCCGCAGGAGAGGGCAAGGTGATACTAACTAGATTCGAACACTTCGTCCGGCTGCGGTTCCTCCTCCGGCTTGTGGCCTCTGATCTGGGAGAACACTTCTGAGGATCCAACAGGGGTCCCTTCTGCAGGCGAGGACTCCTGGACCTCGACATCGTCCAGATCTGAGGGCAGAAAGGAGATGGTGTGAGTGTGTTTGGCAAAAATCTCAAATCCACAAGCACATCACAGGGGTCCAGTTCCCGACAAGAAGCTGTCCAAAGGCACTGGCACCAGAGGGGTCCTGGTTTCCCAGGCTCCTCAGCGAGCCCTCAGCCGTGCAGGGCCCAGCTCAAAGTGCCTTCTTCACCCCCTCCAGAAATCTCCTTCTTCCTTTCTGCCGGCAGCCCTGTCTGCCTCCACATAGTCTGGGAGAAAATGGCAGGCCTGCCAACGGATCCCACCCGATCAGCCCGCTTCCCCTTCACTCCATGAGGCCTGACTGAGTCACTTTGCCTATGTGAGCCTCATTTTCTCCACCTGCCAAATGGGAATAACAAGACTGACTTCACGGGTTGCAAGGTGGTTAAATGAGATGACACACGTGAGAGGGGCATGTAGGAGGCCCTCCTTTGAGGTCAAGGGAATCGCGGTGTACCTTGGCCTGTGGAGTTGTGAAAAGGCAGAGGCCCAGGCCACATCCTACTTCACCCAACCTGAGTCTCTGAACTTTTCTATTTTTGTGTGTTTATGTGTTTATGTATGGGGAAGGGAGGGCTTGCGTTGTGGGTGGGGGGCCCAGTGGGCGCCTGGCACCCACCCCCCTCCACAGCCCTCCCAACCCTCTCAGAGCAGAGAGCCAAGGTCAGGCCTGGGGCTGAGGCCCACGCAGGGGGAGGCCTGGGGCCCGAGGGAGCCTCTGTGACCATGGCAATGCTGGGCCTGCTCACCGAGGCTGCTGGAGGTGGAGGGCTGATGGCCCCCCACACACTGGGGCAGAAAGTTGGGCCTCCTGTGTGGTCGGGACTCTGGGTTGGCGACGCCTGCAGTCCCCGCTCTCTTCGGTTCCTTGGAGCCGTGTTTCTTATGAGAAAAAGCTTTCTTAAAACTGGACTTTTTCTCAGGGGATTTCCTTCTGCAGGGTGGGGACAGGCTTTCCATGGCCACCTCTGGTTCCTGGACTTGAAGCTGTTGTGGGGGAGATGAGAGAATACGAGTCAGGACCCCCAGATTGTGAGGAGATTGCGAGTGAGCTGGGGAAAGAGACCAGCACCCCTGAAACAAATGGAGACCCCGCTGTGGACCAGAGGGCAAGGCCTGTCCAGAACAAGGGTGGCCTGCAGCCACCGGGCTGGCTGGTAGAGGCTTCGGGAAGGAGGGAACAGAGCCCGGTTCTGGAAAGATGGAACACTGGGGGAGGGGCAGGGAAGTTCTTAGGCCAAGCAGGAGTGGGGGTGTCCACAGTCAGGGTCAGGATCTGTGTGGGGGAATGTCTGCCTCACCTTCTCTCCCCACTGCTCCTCTGCATCCTGGAGTAGGGCCGTGATCTTCTGGATGAATTCTTCTAAAAGGGAACAAAACGCTTGCTTATATTTGAGTGTGGAGAATAGCTTTTCTATGGTCAGCCCTCACTTCCTAAGACCCCAGTGGCTCCCTGGGTGAATCTGACAGGTTGCTAACTAGCATGCCCTTGTTGGTTGTCCCAGGCCTGGCCATGGGGACGAGGCAGAATTCCTCAGAAGTGGCCTGAGCTGGTTCCCTAGGAATCTATTCACTTCTTCGTTGGCCAGGCAGCACTTGCAATGCACCCGTTAAGAGTGAGGAAGATAACGTAGGCCCCTGCCTCCAGGAGAAGGTGTCTCAAGGCCATCTGGAAAGGCTTGGTCCCCACAGGTCCCCTGGCCCAGCACCTTCCTCCTCTTCCCTTCTCAATTCCCCTTCAAAGCACAGTTTCTGTGGGAAGCAGACAAGGCAGGACCGGGGATGTGGAGGAAGTGGATACTTCAAAGGTTCTCCAGACACACAGAACTGAAAGTTCTGCCACTGGTAAGGGAGTAAGAGCGACAGCACCACCGGTGTGTTGAACCTCGCCCCTAGGGCCCCTCCCCTCCCTCCTCTCCTCTGGACTTCTCCTGAGGCCCCCCGCTCTCAAGCTGGGCTCCAGAACCACCACTATAATAACAATAAAGGGCAGCTAACATTTAATAGCTCTGAATAGCTTATTCACTGCCCCAAGGCTCTGGACCCTGCCTGCTGTGCTCTGTGGAAGTCAAGGCCAGGTCACTGCCTCTTTCTGGGCCAGTTTCTTTTCTGGGTGGGGAGGGGTCAGGCCACATGATTTCCAAGGGGTCTTTGAGAAAAGGAGGGGGTACTAACTGAATTCCAAGGTTCTGTTGGTCTGCAAGGCCTCTTCGGGTCCCTGGCTTCCTGCCTGGGTGGCAAGCTCGAAGGGTCTTGGAGCCCCGCTGTCTGCGGACAGGGCCTCTTGGATGTGGGGTTCCTCCGAATCTGAGAAGCGAGAAGAAATGGTGGGTGTGCTTCATCTGTGTGAGGGGGTTAACTAACACAGAGGAGTTAGCAGAGGTTCTAAAGTCCACTCCATGGCTAGAGTGTAAAAAGGCCGTTCTGGGGCGAGATGAGCAGGGGTCAGGGTCAAGGCTCTGAGGTACTGGTCCAGACCTTGCTCCCTTATCCCCTTGCACTTCTTAAACTGGCTTTCCCGGGCTTTGCCCTCCTGTCCTTCCTCCTCCAGTAACCTCATTCCTCCTCCAGCATCTCGGTGGTGTGGAGAGTAAAGGCCTGATTCCTTGGCATGAATTAACAAAGCAGGGCCAGAATTCCACCACTGGGGTTCTCTATTTGGTCCAAAACATTGTCCCTCCTTTTTAAAATGTAAATTTCCCTGCCCAGGACAAATGGCAAGTCTAGGCCATTCCTCCCTGCAACCCAGGTGGCAAGGTCTAGCCCTGGTCCCATCACTGGTGGGCCATGTGAACTTGAATGCGTTGTTTGACCTCCCCAAGCCTCAGTTCCCTCATCTGTAAAATGGGGATAACAATATGGCTATGAAAACTGATTGAGTATAGATACACAGTACGGAAGGGTCTTATTTTACAGATGAGGAGACTGAGGCAGGCACAGAGATGGGGAATGATGTAGAAAGTCCTGTCTCAGAGTCCAGGTGTCCTGCGTCCCAGGCTGCAGTTCCTTCCTACAAGTGCGACCCCCCTGCCGGGGTCAAGAGGCTGGAGCTGTGAAGCGATGGGGATGGCTGAGGAATTCCTCAACACAGTCTTCTCTGGGGCTTAGCTGGATTGCCTGCCTAGACAGTGAGGTTTCATGTGTGGAGGTCACCTGATATCATCCCTACCTCCTCCCCACACTGCTTGGGCCAGAGCAAAAGTCAGAACTGGGACGGCAGCCCTTACAATGTCCAATATGAACCCGGGAGAAGGTTCCAGAGCTGGAGGCAGCTGCTTTGTTGCTAGTAACTCAGAGCCTACTTACCAGGGCTGCTGGAGGTGGAGGGCTGGTGGCCCCCCACACACAGGGGCAGAAAGTTGGGCCTCCTGAGCGGCCGGGACTCCGGGCTGGAAACATCTGCAGACCCCGCTCTCTTAGGCTCCTCAGAGCCATGTTTCTTGTGAGAAAAGGCTCTCTTGAGACTCGACTTCTTCTCTTGGGATTTCTTCCTGACGGCTGGTGCTGGGTTCTGTGGAACCACCTCTGGCCGAGGAGCTTGAAGCCACTGTGGGAGAGATGAGAGAAATTGAGTCAGGACTGACCTTGAGGAGAGGGAAAAACTCCCCAAGAACCAACTGAAGAACAACCAAGTGCTTCAAGATGGCCCCACGTGAGGGAGGTGACAGAACCCAGAGCAGGGGAGCACTGAGGCCTAGAAGGGCAGATGGGGCTTAAGCATAGAAGGGCAAGTGGGGGGGTGGACAGTGAGGATGAGGAAGTGGCAAGCCTCTGGGGGTCTACACAGACCATTTGCTCCTCACCTCCTTCTCCCACTGGTCTCCCACTCCTTGGAGAAATTCCACTATCATCCTGATGATAGTTTCCTCTGGAAGAAAATGAAGTGCGCCCAGTTAGAATTAGCGAAATGCACCACATTTCTCTGTGTGCAGAGAACGCTTTCTAATGGCAGTCTTGGACTTCTGAGATCAACTTAGTTCTTCTGTATTGAGGGCACTCTTAAAACAGTTCCTCGGGCCACGGACGTGAGAAAAAGCACCATGTCCCAGGAGCTAGTGTTTCCGAGAGAGAATTGGGAGATCCACAGGGAAAGGGGAGCTGGCCAAAGCACGAGTTCTTATGCAGGCCATCTCAGGTCAGTCCTTCAAGAGTTGAACCTGTATCCCACTGCTACCTTTGACCTTTACAGATTTGTGAATATCTGCTTTGGGTTTGGCAAGCTGTGTGACCTTGAGTAAATCTCTTAACCTCTCTGGACCTTCATCTCTTTCCCTGTGAAGTGTGAATCATCATCTCGGTTCTGCTTCCCTCAGATGGCTATCAGGCCATCAAAGAACGGTGCTTGGAAATACTGTGGGAGCCTCATACGATCTTCCCACCTGCCAAATTCCAGTGGGGGAAATGGTGGTGACCCAGCCTAACTAAGGCGGAGGACAGAGGGACCCCAGCAGGCATGACACAGACGGCCTGCCCCATGGATGCCTCCACTAAGTCTTTACAGAGAAACCACAAACAACAGAAATGGTTTTTTTTGATACCCCTGTCACTGATCCAGAGACAATATGCCCGGGAGTAGTCTCTGCTAGCTGCCAGCTGACTGCTTTATACGAAAGAAGGTGCAAACAAGACTCCCCAGTCCCAGGCTGTCTACAGATTTTGTCACCCTCCCATTTCCCTTCCTCGCTTCTGTCTCATTTATAAATCTTGTTGGGCTTTTGTTCCTTGACTCAGTCTACCAGCTGATTTCCTCTAGTGTAAAAAAACAATTAGCATGTAAAACACACAGCCTGTAGACCAGCCAACTAAATGTCTTTTAGTTATTCCTTGACAGATGCATAGATGTTTTATTTTCTTTTAAAATATGCCCATTCCTTATAGGGGCTTAGATTAATAGAGCATCGCTATCGATTTTAGTAGGGGCAACAACAGTGTTGTGGTTGTGCGTGAGACTATACTCATTTCTTGGAGATGGGTGCTTAAGTATTTAAGGATGAAGGACCATTTTACTGAAAATGGCTCAGCAACAAAATTGCACACACACACACACGAAGCAAATATTGGCCTCCGTCAACAACTGGGAGTATATGAGTGTGCACAGAACTCTTCCACTTTTCCATATATGTAAATGTATATATAAATTCTATATACCAAAAAAAAAAAAATCTATATTCCCTCTTCCATCTTCCTTCTATAAATTTAAAAAGACTAAAAAAAAAAAAAAAAGGCCTATGCTCATTAACACATAAGGCAGGAACATTTGCCAGTGGCTGTTCTAATTCCTGAGACTCCCTTCTGTGAAACTCTAAAATAAGTAAATGTGACCGGAAGCACCAGAAGGACGGAAGCACCAGAAGGAGCAAGATCAGCACAGACATTTTTGAAAGGGACCATCCAAGGTCTAAGCAGTCATCCAGAACAATCCATTTCAGTTGGTACGGGCCACCCCAGCTGCAGGGAAAGAGGACACTAAGTAGATTCTGACTCACTGTCAAGGTTTTTGAGCTCCTCTTCCCGCCAGTGACCTGTGGCTTGAGAAGAGCTCTCCGACACTCCAGGACCTCTGTCCTCAGTGGACAAGGACTGGTGGAGATCAGAACCTTCCCCACCTGGAAGAAAGCGGAAAGTCAGTGTATGTGTGGGGGTGTGAAGGCGTGTCCATGACATTCTTCTGACTTTGTTCATAAACACATTGAAATGGCACAGAGCTCACAGCAGAACAGGAACTGTAGCTCTAGGCTTAACCAAAAAACCAGAAACCTGCCAAGGTTTCCATTTGAAAACAGGCTGCTTCAATCAGGCATTCTTATTCTCATTAAAAACGTGGTCAGTTTGGGGGGCGCCTGGGTGGCTCAGTTGGTTGAATGTTCGGCTCAGGTCATGATCTCAGGGTTCAGGGATCACAAGCCCCTGTCGGGCTCCATGCTCAGCGGGAAGTCTGCTTGAGATTCTCTCTCTCCCTCTTCCTCTGCCCCTTCCCCAGCTCGTGTGTACCCTCTCTAAATAAATAAATAAATAAAATCTTAAACCCCAAAACAACCACCACCACCCATGGTGAATCTTGAGTGCTACAGGGCAAAGCTCTGTTTCCCTCCAGGTGCCTGCAGGCCCTTCCACTCCAGGACCTAAGTAAGAGTCAGGAAAGAAAGGCACCTTGGGGACCAGCTTCCTTATTTTCCAAATGAAGAACCAAAGGTCAGGGAGAGGACTTTCTCAAGGTCACAGAGCAAGTTTATTCCTGATACAGCCGAGCCTAGAACCTGCACACTCTTTCCCTCTCCCTGGCCCCACCCACAGTCCTCTCACCTCTGGATTCAAGTCGTGGGCTGGGCTTCCCTTCTCACCTCCCGTCCGGCCTTCCCATCCCCTGCCTTGCCCCACCAGCCCCCCTACCCCAACCCCACCCTGAGCCAGCTCCGGGCCACGGTTATCCCAGGAGGTAGCAACTGTTTGTTATCCCCATTTTATGGATGGAAAAAAAAATGAGGCTCGGAGAGGAAAGTCGCCAGCCCCGGGGCGCACTGGTGGCAGCCAGGTTTGACGGCAGGTTCTCAGCCACGGTGCTGTTCTGCCTCAAAGGAATTTCCCAGTGGAGCTGTCCCTGATGGTTGCCCTGCCTTCCAAGCCCCTCTGTTGAGAGGTTTGGGGCCCCCGGCTTAGAGTACCCTAGCCCTTGGGGGTGAGGCGGGGGGGGGGTGGTGTGTGTGACCAGGCATGGTCTGCTCACCCTTAGGTACTGGGCCCAAGTCAGCCTCCTCAGAGTGCTGGGCAGCAGCCACCTTGGGCAACCCTGTCTCTTGGCCTTCGGCCTCTTGATCTTGGGCCCCCTTGGTTTCCTCAGCAACATGTTTCTTGTGACTGTGTTTCTTTCGGCTGGCCTTCTTGTTGTGGGCTTTCTTCCTAGAAGCTGTGTCCCCCGGTGTCTCAGGGGTTTCTGCAGGCTTGGAGAGGCTGTCCTTCCCCTTTGCCTTGTGGCTGCCCTTTTCTTTAGGCTCCTCCGGGCCTGTCCTCATAATGAAGTTTTTAAGGGTCTTCAGCCACCCCTGCTGGCCGCGCTTCTGGGCCTTGTCATTCTTGGTGTCCTGAGGAGGCCTCTGGTCACTGGGGAGAAACTCCTTGTTCTCCTCTGGGCTGAGGGCTGTGGCCATGGTGTCCTGAGCCTCCACAGACTGAGCTGGGTTCCGGGGACATCTGGTGCCATCGCTGGCCGTCCGGTGGAGCAGCCGCCTGGAGGGGGTGGTGAGCATGGGCAGGGACAGGCACTGGCAGTCCCATGACTCTGAGTCTCTCTTGGGGCCGTGTGACCTGTCCAGAGACCTGGCTCTCCTCCCTGACAGAGGCTTCTTGGGTCCCCGCAGATTCTCCATGGGCACTACGAACAAAGCAAACAGTTCCCTTACAAGAGCCCTACCACAGATGCGACCGCGGCCAGCCAGGCTGACCTGTGCTCTGAGCCACTGTGCCCATTCATGTGAGCGACAACCAACCCTCAGAGCTGTCGTCTCCATTCAATGCCTCAGCAGTCCCGGGACGTTGGGCTAGCCTCGTCCCCGTTTTCCAGAGGGTAAAGTGTCTCACAACTGGCAACTACCCCAGGGCACGGCCAGACGGGACAAGGCCTTGCTGACACCCGGATTTTCGTCCGTTGAGACTGACTGACTTCTCACCCCCGCAGAACTGGAGGGTGATTATCTCATGTCGTTCCCAAACTTCTGAGTATGTGGTGTTTTGTTACAGCAGCAATAGGAAACGAATACAGCTGGAGCCAGGGGCCCAGTCCTGCCCCTGGGGACTTCAGGCAGCTCGAGCATGCTTCCCCACCTGAAATGTGCCGGTGACCTGAGGGTCTGTCGCACTGGCTGCCAGACTGTTTACAAGACAGCTCAGTAAATGGCAACCGTGCTCCTCCCATCAGCCAGGCCAAAAATGTGAAGTCATCCAGACCCCAACCCATCTCCCCACCTCCTCCACTGGCCCTCCTGGGTCAGTCTAGGCCCCAGCTCTGCTCACTGGGGCTACACAATACCTCCCAGCGGGTCCCTTCCCCGCCTGCCCCCCTTCTGCTCTTGTCCTCCTCCCAGTTTCTCCCCTCAGCAGCCATGGGGATACACCCTAAGTCAGAACATGTCACTGTGTTGCCTCCAACAGCTCCTCTTTCACTCAGAGTCAAAGTCAAAGTCGTTACCCTAACCACCAAGGCCCTGTACAACCTGGTCCCATTGCCCTTCTCGACACCTCTCAGCACTCACTCCATCTCACAGCCCTGCTCCCTGCCTCAGGGCCTTCACACAGGCTGTTCCCTCTTTCTAGAACATTCTTATGGTCTATTCCCTCACTTCCTTCAGGGCTTTGCTCAAATGTCACCTTCCCAGAGAGGCCCTCCCTGTGCATCCCCCAATAAGCACATCTTCTCCCCCATTACTACGTCATGTTATGCAATATCACATCTCTCTCTGTGTCATTGTTATCTTCTGAGTCTCTCTTCCTTCCCTCTGTTTTGCAAGGTCTTGTATCCTGAGCACCTAGCCCTCCATAAGCCCTCCTTCAATAATGAATAAATGTACAAAACAAAGTTTTAGTGAACAAAGGTTAGTAAACTCTAGCCAAAGTCCAGTAAACTTTACTAAACAAAGTTTAGTAAACAAAGTTTAGGGGGCGCCTGGTTGGCTCAGTTGGTTAAGCGACTGCCTTCAGCTCAGGTCATGATCCTGGAGTCCCAGGATCGAGTCCCACATTGGGCTTTCTGCTCAGCAGGGAGTCTGCTTCTCCCGCTGACCTCTCTCCTCTCATGCTTTCTCTCTCTCTAATAAATAAATAAATAAAATCTTAAAAACAACAACAACAACAACAAAGTTTAGTAAACTCTACAATACATAAGGTGTCTTTGGGTGTGTAGTTGACGTAAAGCCAACATGTCTGGACTGGTCTCATCTTACAACAGTGGGAGCCCTTCCTTGGTCCATCCAGAAGGAAGCAGCTGCCATGGAAAGGGTGACAGAAAGAATCATCTCCTCCTGGGCAGTGTTTCAAGCAGGGCAGGCTGTGAGCAGTGCACCTACTTTGCATGTCTTTAATCCAAAACTCCCGTGGTTCCCGATTCTTTCAAGGTTGTTCAGAAACCCTTTACCCTTTGGTGCAAGTTAAAAGAAAAATAAAATATGGTCTTGAATCCCAAATCTGAGTCCCCAGAGATTGCTATGGAATTCAAATCCATGGACAGGCTATTCTACTTTGTAATTATAGTCTTATTATGCATTTACTAAGTATTAGTGTATTATATATTCATGAATTATGTATTTACATCATATCTCCTGCATTAACCAACTAATTCATTACTTTATGTTTTTTAAAAGATCTTATTTATTTATTTGACAGAGAGAGAAAGAGAAGTAGGGAGAGGGAGAAGGAGAAGCAGTCTCCCCACTGAGCAGAGAGCCCAATGGAGGGGCTTGATCCCAGGACTCTGGGATCACAACCTGAGCCAAAGGCGGACGTTTAATAACTGAGCCACCTAGGCGCCCCTAGTTCTTTATTTTAAAATGTGCTTTCTCACATTCCAGCTAAGAGATGCAAATAATAATCTATAATTGTAGTTTCAGATGTGTGCGGATCCATGTGAATATGAGGAAAATACAGAGAGAGAGAGAGAGAGAGAGAGGACAGGCATGGGAGAAATACAGGGAGATTTGAAGGTGAGCGTAACTTTTAGGATGTTGTCCCTCTTTCGAGCACGGGTATGGGGAGAAGGGACTGGGAAGGGTGGCCAGAGGCCCCAGGTACCAGCAGCACAGCTGGGTGTCCACACATGGACAATCTTGGAGAAAATGAGAAAACGGGCTGGGGAGGAAGCAGGAAATTTGGAAGGCTTTATTTGTTGTTTAATGTTCCTTCAAAGGAACATCTGAGTTACACCAAACCTTTAGCACTCTGTGCCTGCATCTTATATGGAATTAATGAATGCTCTCGAAAGCCTGGGAAGTCTATGGTCATGCTTTTGAAAAGTGGTGTGGGATAGGCTACGTGGAAGAAATCATAGAAGAAAATATTTTCTTTCTTCTCATTTATGTCTTTCAACAATGTTCAATAAGCACCCGCCAAGTACCAGGGATCAGGCTCAGTGCTGGGGATATAAGGAATGAGAGGCAGGTTGTGCCCTCGGAGAGAATGTTCTGGTCTTCTTCAGATGGGCACCACAGTAAGTGGTAGTGACGGTAATGGTCTATTCCCCTGAGAGCTGCTCTCTCTTTAGTAGCACACGGTCTTAGGAGAAGATAAATTTAGGTTGAAGGTTTATTTAATTCAAGATCCAAGTGAATTGGGCCAGAAATATTTACTGAGTGGTGTCAGGGTTCTCTCTGCCTTTTCTGTATATTCCTGCGGTCAGGGCATGTTGGATGGGGTTGGCCGAGAGGCTGTTTGATAACAAAACCACTGAACCAGCCAAACACAGCAGAACACCCTCGTTCAGCTCAGCCCCTCTTCTTCCTGTGCTAACTTGGCTCCAGCGGCGGGGCTGGGAGTGGTGGGGGGGTGGAGGTGCATGGCAGGGAGGGTCGGAGCATCCTTCCCAGCTAATGAGAACAGAGCCACAGTAATCGTTTAAAAGCTGTCATTGCTATGGAAACGGTTCCCACCATTGCTGATGGTCGCAGTGTCCTCCTACTGTCTTTGAAGGACACGCTGCTACTTCTCATCAGAGCATCGGTATAATTCCACCAGACAGTGGTGTCCTTCTCGATGTTTTCTCAAGGAAACTGCCTTGATTTGGCCGCCCCCTCCCAGAACATCGACGCCCTGGGCCTGAGGGAGGCCAGGGAGAGCAGCAGCTGCCGAAGCCCCAGAGGCTGACTGGCAGAAGCCTTTCCGAGGGTTTCCCCAGAGAGGAGAGACCCAGGATCTCTCAAGTTCTCCTCATTCCAAACCAGGGACCTCGTCCTCCCTTAAGGGTCTACAGCATTCAACACTGCGTTCACATGGCCTCTCTACTTCCTTGAAACTCTGCCCTCCCTGGGCGGCCATGACCTGGCTCAGCCCAGCCTCCCTCTACCTCTCTGACCAGTGCTCCTTCTCTGTGATGCTCCAAAGATCCTCTCTCCATATGCCAGCAGGGAGTGGAGAGAGTGCAGCTGGCCCAGGAGGTCACACCCACCCTCCCCCAGGAGACACCGGGAAGAGCCTCCCGTTGGCCAATGTGTCTTCAGACTCTTAAAGTCTCTAAGCCCTGATTGTGTTTACACACACACCCCACACACCCCAAATTTCTCCCAAATTCTATGTGTGCTGAAATTAAATCTTTCTAGAATTTCTAATTATAATTTTCTGCCTATCTAGAATTCAGCAAAGCAAAACTTTCTCTTTCCTTCCTCTTTCTTTTCCATGTTCCATGCCCCTGCCCTGTTGGTGGTCCACCCACTCTCGGCGGGGAATTCCACCCTGTCCTGGAAGTAGGTGCAGACCAGGAACCCTGAGACAGCAGCCACCCCTGACTAGCGAGGGGCCCCAACTGCTCTCGTAAACTCGTTTATGACCTTTGCAGAAAGTGGACTTTGGAACAAAGTCCCGGCCTGCTCCAAAACCCCCCAGGTGAGACGCAAAGCTCAAGTCTTCTGATAAGCTTCGATCCAGGTGGGTGACGTGTTCACAACCACCACCGCCCACCAGAGAAAGCCCGAAGAGCTGACCTTGAGGGACCGGGGAGCGGGACGTTTGCCAACTTCTTCGAAGCGTGCTGCCATCTTTGTTTTATTGTCTGAATGATAACACTGACCTCATCTCTACTCCATTCGCTCCTTCACTCCTCTGGCCCCATTACTCTGTAACTGCTCTGGCTCCGGTTCACAGACAGGTTCTGTGGCTTCCCTTCTCCACCCTGGGCTTCACACAACTGATGTGAACAGACGGCTGGACAATCTGATGGAGTGCCCGTGGCGCCCATGTGGGGGCCCAAGGTCAACACCTGCAGACACTCATTGCCGTAGGCTGGATGTTTGTGTGTGTCCCCCCACCCCCACACCTCGATATTAGGAGGCAGGGTCTTTGGGAGGTGATTAGGTCATGAAAGCAGAACACTTTTAAAAGAGATGGGCTCCCTTGCCCCTTCCACCAGGTAAGGGCACCCTGAGAAGGGGAGCACCTGTAGAGGTCCCCAAGAGACACCAAAGCTGCTGGTGCCCTGTTCTTGAACTTGCAGCCTCCAGAATGGTGAGAAATAAAGATCTGTTGTTTAAGCCACCCTGGTTGGGGGCCACAGCAGCCCAAATGGGCTCACACACTCGTGGGTCACAGAAACAAACTCTAACACACATAAGCCTACGTGGCTTCCTAACCGTGTTATTTTTCTTAAACCAAATGCAAGGGAGTAACAGAGTCTATTTGCCGCCACACCTCCGGCTCCCTCCCCAGGCTGAGAGAGAGGATCCCAGCCTGCCCTGTTCCCAGTGGGGACCACCCTGCCTAGAGAGTTCTCAGCATTTGCAGAACAAAGAAGCAAGACACAGATACATGCAGATTCGACCTGTCACCTGTGTGCTGCCCCCAGAATGTCCAGAATGCTCTGGGTGGTCCTCTGAATTGGTCCAGATGCAAAGCCATGGCCCAGCGACCCTGACAGGCTGGGGGTGGGAAACTGAGGCTCTGAACAGTCGAGAGACTTGCCTGGGCGCCCGCAGCCAGGAAGCGTAGTGAATTGGGGCTTGAATCCACCTCCTTGATTTCCAAATCCTTCCTTTTCTCTCCTACACCAAGGGGCCTTCCGTAAATACAAGCACACACCCAGGGACCTACTGGTCCACATGCATGGAGTTAACCAGATCTATAGACACACATGCTGTGAGCTGCCCACATGGAGTCCCATGTCACACATCCTTGGAATGGACGCCTGTGCCTGAGGCAAAGATTGTAAACACCAGGAGGGGCTCATAGACCCCTGGACTAGAGCCAATCAGGAGGCTGGAGGGTCAAGGGTTATACCCTAAGGTCACACTTGCTTCTCACTGGCATAGGCGGCCCATAGACACTCCTAACTCCTGGTGTGGGAGCTGCGTGCGTCCAAGTTCAAAGCCTTCAACCTGGGCTCCCACAGCGATGTAGCTCCCATGGGAAGCTCCCACACCCCCCACATGCCATGCAGGGAGGGAGGGTGGAAAGACCTTCCACCTCCACCGGCCAGAATCAAGTGGAGGGTGAGGCTGTCATCTTTTCTTTCAACACTGTCCTAGTTCCGTGCCCACCTCTCAGGTGTTAGACTGCAGTGATTCAACGTGTTTCTTCTCCTTTCATTCCTCATAGGGTCCAGGAGCCAGAAGGGACCAGAGAAGGATCTGGCCCCACCTCTCATATAGGATTCCTTTAGGCCACATTCCTGGCAGGGAGACTTGTCACCCATACTGGAACACTTCCTGCAGTGGGAAATTTCCACCCTTCGAGGCAGGGGATTCCACACAGAATCAGGCCAGCCTATAATCTTTTTTTTTAAGGAAGTCCTCCTTTGACTAAGCTGAAGTCACCAGCAGCAGTCCCTCTCACGTGAGTGCAGGGCGTGTTGCCCTTTGAGTTCTCTCTGTCCCCATCCATCATCCCGATCACCGAAGTCACCTCAAATCACATGTTTTCTAGACCTGTCCTCCTCCTGGGCACCCTGCCCCTGGTAGTCACCTGCTGGTCCTCGTCCACTTCAAAACATGAGGCCTAGGCCTGGAAAGGGGCTCCAGCCAGGGCCCAACCCCGGCAGAGGATGGGATCTTTGCATAAAGCCTCCGACCACAGGGCATCTGAGCAGCCACATGGCACCGTTGAGGGTGCCAGTTCAGAGTAAAAAGTGGACTTTGACTGTCTGCCTGTTCCTTATCATCACTGCCAAAACACACTGACGCCTGGTGCCTGTTTTCCAAAAGGCTAGGCATTTGCATCTCTTGAGGATGTTTCCAAAACCACAAGAAAGAACTACCTAATGGTGGAGTTTCAGGCACTAGGACCCAGTAGTGGGGCAGACTTGGGGCAGGGGTAGTGTGGTGATCATTTCCAAAGCTGGAAAACCCCTAAGATAACCACCACTCCCCACCATCCAACACTAGACTGTGCTCTGCTAGTGTCCCATATGGTCCCCAAGCCATCATGTCCTGTATCCAGGACCACAAGCACTGCAATGCTATCATCCATCCCCTCCTCAAACTGTTGTCAGAGCCACAGGCCACCAGAACTCTTCCTACGATCTTCCTGTCCTTGGACTAACTTCTAAGAACGTTAAAGTGTTAGAAATCGAATTGAGCCATGGGTAATAACAATACCTCCTGTTTATGTAAGGTTTTCTTTTACTATGGACCTTCCCATAAAGTCTCTAACTTGACCTCTACAACGTTCAATAAGGAAACAAGCAAGAGAGATGGGTAAGACTGCTCCCATTTTATAGGTGAGGAAACTGAGGCCCCAAAAAGGGACTGTCCTCACTCAGGGTTGCTGGGCTAGTAAGCGGCAGGCTTGGGACTTGAACTCAGCACTTGTAGTAAGTTCAAGTTAGTTCAGAGCTCTTTGCAGCGTTGAAATTACATCACTGAAGTCGGCACTGTCTTTCTAGAGTTGCAGAAACTAAGGCCTAGGGAAAACCCAACAAGCTAGAAGCAGACCTGGAGTTTGACTCAGAGTCCTGGGTCTGCCCCTACTTTCAGGACCCTGAGATACCCACTACTCTAGCCCCCTAAAGAGAGAGTATCGTTCAACTAACCTTAGACCACAGAAGTCACTGCCGTCACAGAACACCTTTGGCCAGGATCTCCAGACCAGGGGCTCTGCGTCAGGAACCCCCGCAGTGTCTGGGTACCACTTCCTGTTGGCTGGAAGTTGGACCCAGAGGGTAATCCCCCTGGCTCACCCAGGGAGAAGATGCTGCTATTGCTGCTGCCAGTTTCCAGTGTCTCCGAAGATATTTTGGTCACCGTAAATTTATATCCTAACTCCCAGGAGCTGAGCTCATGGGCAGCCAATCCAGAGAGCCAGGGTCAAGTTTGCAAGCTACGGCCTCACCCTGTCCTATCACAGGGCTGCTTCCTGCTCCTCCAGTGATAGGAGGCTTACCTCAGCTACCTGGGGGAGGGGAAAAAAAAAAAAAAACAGTTTCATTTGACGACTTACCTATTACATCCAAACATCAACAAGAAACCAATACCAGAAAATAACCTTGGACCTGGCAGGATGAAAGCCAGTCCGTGGAAGAGAAAACAGGCCTTTATGGGAAAAGCAGGTGGGGAGGCTGAAGAAGGAGGTGCTTTATCTCCTTCACCTTCAGCTCTCCTGAAAGAGGGAAAGCTCTAAAAAGAAAGGTCATTGAATGCAATATGTCTACTCCTTGAGTTGGAGGAAAAACTCAGGAGAAGTTGATAAGGGACATGTTTTCCAAATCCCGCTACCCCTGGAAAGGGTCGCCCTGAATCTTGACAGATCATTCTAAGACATCTTGAAAATTCACATGTTCATTTACTGTAATGCCTGAATTTTTTTAAGGGCATGTTTATAATAAAAAAAAGAAGAACTAGTTCTATTGAAACAAAAGCAAAAGTTGGCAGAAATCCAATTTTGGTTAATTGACATGGGGAGGCATTGCAAAGTAAATATTGAAAGCACCACGCTTTGGAGGCACCCAGACCTGGAACCATATGCCAGCTGTGTGACCTCTGGCCAGGGACACAGTATCTCTGAGTTTGTTTCTCATTCAAAAACTAAGTAGTCACCTTAAAGGTTGACTGTAGGGCCAAATGTGATAGTGTTCCTAAGGAAAAAACAAGGAAGTGTACTGAGTGCAGGACCCTTTCTTCCTTCCTTCCTTCCTTTCTTTTTTCTCTCTCTCTCTTTCTTTCTTTCCTGATTTTATTTATTTATCAGAGAGAGAGAGCATGAGCAGTGGAGGAGGAGGCAGAGGCAGAAGGAGAAGCAGACACCCTGCCCCTCCCCGAGCAGGGAGCCTGACAACACCTGGTTCCATCCCCGGACCCCAGGATCATGACCTGAGCTGAAGGCAGAGGCTTAACCAACTGAGCCACCCAGGCGCTCCTCCATCCTTTCTGTGTATTAAGAATGTCTAGCCCCTAGTAAGTACTCAATAAAGGGCCAATAATTTATTATTGGTAGCATGGTTACTAATGTTTTATTCATTCTGCCAGCAAAGAGGTTTGGGATCCAGCTATGGGCTGGGCACTGTCTCAACATTGGACTTAGAGGGTTGATTAGAACAAGAGATGACCCAGGCTTCAACAAGGGTTAAATGATATCTCCATCCCTCCAACGTTTTCTTTCCTTTTATTTAAGGAAACTGCATTTTCTCAGCCTGGTTCTCCAGTTTGGCTGTGCATCCTGCCTGCTCTTTCTCACTCAGACGTGAATAAGCCCCTCCCAGCCCTCAGGGTGATCCGTATAGTCTGGAGGAGAGACACATAGAAGCACCACGCAAACAGGTGGGAAGGAATGGGCTGTATTGTGTCAGGGGCACAGAGTGTCGGTTTGGGTAGGTGAAAGAGATCTAGAGATGGCTGGTAGTCCGGTTGTACAACAAAGTCAATGCACTTAATGTCCCTGGGCTGTAGACCTTAAAAATGGTTAAAATGATAAATTTCAGAGGACACCCTCTCCCCTGCTGCTCCCCCTGCTTATGCGTGCTTTCTCTCTCTGTCAAATAATAAAAAAAATCTTTAAAGAAAGACGGTAAATTTCATGCTATGTATATTTTACCACAATTTTTAAAAAAGGCAGATGGAAGAGCAGGGGCAGAGCCAAGGGGGGCATTGGTTTTGCACAAAGTTACTCTATGGACCCCGTAAGTCCATCTGCAGGTACATATAATCCTGGGTTCTCACAGGAGGGAGAGCCATCCTGGGGCCATTATGGGCATCAGGGGTCAGAGGGGCAACCTAGCCCTGGCCCTGTGCCTGTCAAACACCACGCCTTGGGCAGGGATCTGTGGGGAGACACTGGCAGCGGCCTGGGACCAGAGCTGGCTACAGATGTGATGTGTGAGGCTTAGTGCCAAATGAGAACAAAGGGCCCCTTGTTCAAAAAGTATTAAGTAGGGGCGCCTGGGTGGCTCAGTCAGTTAAAGGCTGACTCTTGGTCTGCTTCTCGCTCTCCCTCTGCTCCCTCCCCAGCTCGTGCTTACTCTCTCTCTCTCTCTCTCTCTCTCAAATAAATAAATAAAATCTTTAAGGAAAAAAAAAGGGCTAATTATTTCAAGACAGAGACAGCAGAGCATGAAACCAATCGCAGGGCTTTCTGAGTGCAAGCTCTGAGCCACTGTAAGGGTCCCATGGCCATGGAGGGGACTCTGATGGGAACAGTTCTCAGTCAGTGCTTGTGGAAGATGACAGAGGAAGGGAGAGGAGAAAAGTGAGAGAGAATAGTTTTTGAAAGTTTTATTTAAGTATCGCAACTAGAAAAGTTCACCAATCATAACCATACAGAATTTTCACAAAGAGAATAAACTTGTGGACCCAGCAGTTACATCAAGAAGCCTAATCCCAGCAGCCCAGAAGCTTTCCTCATGCTAAACCTTCCTCGTGCTTTTCACACGGACCCCAACCAGGACTTCCAATAGGGTAAATTACTTTTGTTCCCCTGGGGGTTTCATGTAAATGGGAACCGGAGGGCATGTTCTCTTCCAAGGCTGGCTTTTCTCTCTTTCATGTCTCAGCCATGCTGTGGCCTGTAGTGCGGTTGTAAGGGTTTTAAGTTCTCCGACTGATGATGCCAAGGGTCAGAGAACATGTGGGAGGCCCAGAACTCTCCTAAGCCTCAGGAGGGAGCAGCCCCTTTGAAAAACTGAGTGGCGTTGTCCACTAAAGCTGAGCGGACACCCACCCTCAGACCAGCACTTCCATTCCTAGATACAAACACAACCCAACTGCGCCAGCTCTAAGACGGCTTCTATGAGCGCTCTTTGTATTAGTCCCAAAGGCAAACACTTACAAAAACAGGGGCATATTCACAAAATGGAGAATTCCCCGCCCCCCCCCCTGCCCACTGGAGCCAGTACACTTGTTTAGAAGGACCATTTATTCTCTTGGGTGGCCTGTGGAGTCAACACTGGGACCAGAAGATAAACTCAGTCTTGAGGGAAATTGAAGACTCGAATGAAAAAGGGCGGGGGTGGGGGCAAGGGGGGTGGAACGGAGGTCTCCAGTGTCAGGAGCCAGGGGAGGAGGAGTGACATATTGAACAGAAGAATTTTCCCAAGAGACACTCAAGAATCTGTGAGTTTGGAACCCCCATTCCCAGAAATCTAACTGCATCCCAGTGAAAGAATTTGCATTGTGAAAATGGTGAGTCCAAGGGCGAAGAGAGAGTGGTTGGGCATGCCCTCCTTCCTGGGGCCACACCCTCTGCCCGGAATCCGGCAATACAAAGTCCAGCCTCAACACGGTTTGCTTGCACCTTCCACTTACCCAGCTCTGCTTCCTCTCTCCTCGGTATCAGGTACCTGAACTCTGGACAGCACTGTTTCCCAAGCCAGGTCAGGACCAAGGACGGAAATCCCCTGGCCAGAAGGCAGTCTCAGAGTTTCTTTTGGGTTGGGGACAAAAATGACTGAATTGGGGTCTCCTGCCTTAATTGCTCAGGGAATCTCTATCCATCTCCATGTTTCCCTGCCTCGGTGTCTTTTTCTGTCCCTCCAGTGGTTTCCAGAATCTCCCCTCTCTCAGTTGTTTCTGGGGCCCCCCTGCAAGTGGGCCACTCGGTGACCATCATGAGGACAAGACTGGCTTTGGACAGAGCTGCAGGGCAATCCAGTTCCTCGCCCGCAGTGGGCATACTAGAACAGTGATGCCAGCAGTGGCCATTTGTGAAATGTTTCTTATATGTCAGACCTTGTGCCAAGAGCTTTTGTATGTGTTATTCATTTTTATCCCCCTCATAATGTTTATAAAGCCGATTCTGTTCTTTTACAGATCTGGAAAATGACACCCAAAAAGATAAAATACTTAAGTGACATGGCTAAATGGGAGAAGAAAACCTGTTTGTCAGTCTCCAAACATGCCATTAACCAGGGCACTGCACTGTTCTTCTGAACCTCAGTTTTCATAGTTGTACCATGGGAATAGGTGACTCCAGTCTGGCAGAATTGGTGGGAAAGTTCAAGGAGGCGATTCCCGTGAGCACTAGCTTGGGCCACAGAGTAAGGGACTCAGGCCATGACAGAACTGGGTGTAGCGGAGCCCACTATGAAGTCTCAGCTGAGGAGCTGGGGACCACTCTTCTCTTCATGGAATTTGCATCAAGTCTAACAGGGCTGTGGGAGTGAAGCCAGCTAGGATAATTCCCTGCATTCCTCTTTCCCATGTCCTAAGGTGGGTATTGGTCCGCTCACCCTACTGTGGCTCTGGCCCGCCTTTCACATTCTCTGTATCAGTAATGAACATACTTGGTCAACAACGATTTATGCCAAGGTCTCTCATCTTGACTCTACTGACACTTTGGACCAGATAATTATTTGTTTTGTGGGCTGTCCTGCATATTGTAGGATGATTAGCAACAATCCTGGCCCCTACCCACTAGAAGCCAGGAGTACCCCCTTCCAGTAGTCAAAAACAAAAATGTCCCTGGACATTGCCAAATAGCCCCTAGAGGGCAAAATCATGCCCAGGTAAGAACTGGTGGCTTAAACAATGATGCCGTGTAATGATCTCATCCGATTGGAAGTCCCTGGAGGTAGGCATTTCCAGGTTTGGTGCAGCAGCTTAAGGATGCTAACAAGGACCATTGCCTCATGATCACAATATGGCTGCTATAAATCCCACTACTACACCATCACATTCAAATTCAAAGGTAGGCAAGAGGCGCAAAGTGATGGTGTCGTGTGTGGCTTCGCCTTTAATCTTAAGAGTTTTCCCAGCCATTTCTCAGTAGTTGGTCTTGTTGACCAAAACTGGTTGTATGTCCATCCCTAGCTGCAAATGAGGCTGGGGAAGTGACTAGGTGGCCAGGGAGAGGAGGGTAGGAAATGGCATGGGTCCTCCCCTGACATGGTGGTATGGGCAGTCTCCATACTTGTGGAAATCATTTTTCTATCTGCTTTCCTCTCTAGGCCAGAGCACCTTGACAACAGGGACCTCCTCAGGTTTTCCTCTGTGTCCTTAGAACTTAGCCAGGTGCTTGTGTACTGAGAAAGTGCTCAATCAGTGCTCATTGAATGAATGAATGAGTGAACCAATCAATGAATGCTTTCACTTCCCCTTCTTTGCTTACATCACTAAAAGCCTTACTTAGGTGATTATTTATTCATATGCAAACTAAACATGGTTTAACAAGAACAATCCCATAATGCAAATGAGTTCCTTCCACAAGCCACGATCCCTCTGGTTATTGGGCATGCTGTTCTCTTTGCTCAGAATATTCTCCTGCCACCTCCAGCCTCCCTTTGCCCATTTTGGATGGCCAGCTCCTTCTCACTCTCTACGTCTCTGCCTACACGTGACCCCCTCCAAGATGCTTTCCTTCATCTCTCCAGTGTGGCTCAAAGATTTCTGCTATATCCCTGTCAAGCTCCCCATGTTGTCTTATTCTAGCAGTTGTCGCCCTGTGACCTCTGTTACTTGTGACTTCTCCTTGTTAGGACAGTGATCGCCCATGGGGACCAGAACAACACGTTCTACCCTAGCAGGGTATCCATAAGCTTTTGTTGATTAAATAATGCTTACCAGTGTTTGGCAAAGCTTTGATATAAAGAGACAGATGGGGAATATTTTCAGCTTTGTGGGCCGCATAACCTTTGTTGCAACTCTTCAACTCTGAACAGAGTGAGAGAGAAAGCAGCCGTACATAACACGTAAACAAATGAGAGTGGCTCTGTTCCAAGAAAACTTTATTTATGGGTGCTGAATTTGAATTTCATATAAGTTTTATATGCCATGAAATAGTACTCTTCTAAAAAATCTTTTTTTTTTTCAATCATCTAAAAATGTAAAAATCATTCCCTGAGGCTTTTGGGCCATACAAAAACAGGTGACAAGCCATAGCTTACTGACCCAGATTGATACAAAGAGTCACATGTTTCGGGTTTTCCAGATCAAACTCAGGAATACATCCAGGTCACTTAGAGCAGTAATATCACAGTATTTCTCAATCTCAAGCAACAAATTAAACTTGAAAGTGCATTAAATGACTTCGCCATAACATCCACTAGACTGTATTTTAAGAAATCAAAGGCAATTTGAGATTAAGAAACTATTCCTGTCAGGGAGCCATGTCAACGGGTTTAAACAAAACTGTTTGACAATTCTATATGCAATCCTGATGGGAATTTTTTAAAACTGGGCGTAAAAGGGGATTTGTTTTTCATGACAAAAATTATTTATCTTAAGTCATATCCAACATATGACTTAGATCAACGGAAGTAACCACTGGGGGGCGGGGGACACAGGGCTTTTTAAAAAAATCGGGTTTCATGTAGTAGAGGACTAGGAAGTGCTGAATGGTAATGAGGCCGCAGGGGCATTTTCTGCAGGGGGGTGGGTAGCGTATGGGCTGGTGTCTGTGTTCCTGGGAGGTAGCAATTCCACTCCTAGAAGTTTTCACACGGCCCCATAAGGGCACCAGAAAGAGGAGTCCCCGCAACACCGTTTGTGGGACCGGAGAGTTAAAGGATCCTGGAGAAGGACAAATAAACTGTGGAGGAGGGACTCCCTGAAGAATTATTTGACATGAGAGGCATCTAGTTGGATGAACACGTAGCAATGTGGAAGGATCCTAAAAATGCAGTGTTTTTTGGGAAAGTGAGAAACAGAAGAAGAGGTACCAAATAACATTATGTAAATTAAGAAGATAAACATGCAGGAACGCCTGGGTGGCTCAGAGGTAAGCACGGGACCCTTGATTGCAGCTGGGGTCCTGATCTCAGGGTCGTGAGATGGAGCCCCTCACTGGCTCCACACTGGGTGTGGAGCCTGCCTGTTTCTCTCTCTCTCCCTCTCTCTCTGCCCCCCCAGTCTCACTCTCGTGCACTCATGTGTGCATACTTGCACACATACTCTCTCTCTCTCTCAAAAAAAAGAAAGGATTATGAACAGGCAAAACAACAATGCTGGGTTTGTAAGAACACGGATGAAAAGATACATATTCTGTATACTGGCAGGCTCAGTTGGGGAGAGAGAGATACACCTAGGATTAATACACACATAGAGGCTAGAGGGGCTGGATGGGGCCTTGAACAGGCAAATGATATACCACGAACTATACCTGAGGTCCCGGAAAGAAAAATAGACAAACAAGCAAAAATAAACAGGAAGACCATGAATCTCTTAAATCTGCAAAACTTATTACACAATAGTGAAATATCAGTGGACTTCCAGTTGAAAACTGGAAAAAAAGATAAAGCCAATTATCTCATAATTGGTGAACATTGTTCTGGGTACTTCTGACCCACACATTAAGAACTGAGATAGAAATAAAAGTTATGCATAAAAGGTAAATCGGTAGGGAGATGGATACACAGAAATAGATACAGAGAGAGATACACATACATATAGTTACAGATTTTACTGGCTCCCAACTGAGCCAACTTCTGACCATAGAGCTACTTAAAAAATCCTTCTAAGTGTCTTATCAGGTTTCAGCCAGGACAAACAGTAAATATTCCTGACAATATTAAATAGCACCGCGGACCCAAGAGGCATCCCCCCAAACACTGCCAAAGTTGATACCTGCCAAAGATTCGGAGCCACTCTCAGGGATAGCTAAATGAAAGAAAGGCTTTTTAGGCAAGTCCCCCGGGGGGCTGGCAATGGACTCTGCCTGCAAATGGGCTGCAACCCTCACTGGTGTCCGGCCATGTTTGGGGGGCCCCAAGCCAAGTTCTTAGGACACAAAACAAGGCAAACGAGAGTAACAGCTACTCCGGGTGGGGGTGAGGGGTGAAAAAAAGATCCATAACCAGTGGATTTGGATTCGGAAAGGAAGAGACAATGTGAAATTTTACCTTCCTCTCTCACCTGAGCACTACAGACGGAGAATCAGGAGAGCTGACCCTGGTGAGAATTCTCACCCTTTGCTGGCCACTGTCTGCTTTCCTAGGATGCCATCTGCAATCCAAAGCAAGTAGGGATTAAAGCACAGAGTGTGGCCCTGATATCTACCAGAAATTGATGAGATTTTCCATTAGCTTTAGATTTCCCTTGACTGTTCAAGGAAATCACTGGTAGCAGTTTACCAGAAAATTCCTCAGATCCTGTCAACCCTAGGAAAGACCCATTGAGGGGGGGGCAGCTGCCCTTCGAGGACAGACATGGGGGCATCTGTAAGACCACCAACAGTGGTCTTTATTTTCTGTTTACAGTCATGTAGTGGTAGCATGAGTCCCTACATAGAGGAGGGTAGAGAGGACAGGAGGAGTGACATCAACCCCATGGTCTTTTGTTTTAGGCATCTCTATGCCTTTAATTCTTCATTAGCCTTTTGCAGTGAATATTTCAATGAAACTATTTGGGGAATTTGAAGCCTTTTGGAGGCTCCTACATGCCAATTAAAATAGATGTCCCATTTTGTTTGATTTAGGAATCCTAGCTTCCGAGTGCATTTTTAAAATAAATGATCTTGTCCAGTTGGAACGTTCCTCATCATGGTCATTGCTCTAGGTTGTCTTCAGTAAGATTGGTCCATGCACATGAGGAAAGACCATATCTTTAACATAAAACCAACCATAGCTGCTAAGGAGGGGACTGTCCTTAAAGCACTTAGATGACTAGGATCCCATTTTTGGAGTTTTCTTGAGAGCAAAGAAAAATATTCTTAGATAGCCTAGGGATCATGCTTGGGGTTGAGATGTCAGTTTTGTTTGAAAGCATGCCTTTTGCAGCATATTCCTTTTCCTTAACAGACAGCTTCTGCCCTATTTATCTGACCTGTGACCTGGTGTCCCTTGTTGCACAGAATTTTCTTGCTGGTAGTGAGTGACCTAACATGGAACCTCCTGGTCCGTGATCACATTATATTCACACAGTAGTCTTGGGCTTCACAGATGGTTCTCTCTCCTGGAAAGGTGGCAAGTGCTCTAGCAGGATCCAGGTGCCCAACCCATGCCCATTGGCTTTGGCTTTAATCTTGGCCTCAGGAAAATTCACAAGTTTACATCTAAACCAAGCACATTCTAATTCATAAACCAAGCACATTCTAAATTCAGAAACCAAGTGCATTCTAAATTCAGAAACCAAAAGAGTACTCACCAGAAGGACAATCTGTCCTTATCCAAATCCCAAAAAAAGTCAGAGAGCTCAACCAAAAGAGGGAGCTTGAAATTCAAGAGGAGACTCACAAAACCGGAAGCAGAATGTCACTCATGAAAGCATTGAGCTCAAGGGGCTCAGTGCAGGTGACTTGCTTGATTCTGAGGCTCCTCTTCCAGTCCCCCCTCCCTAGGTCGGGGTGGGGGAGTGTGGATCTCTTTCCAGTCTCACTTCTGACACCACTGAATGTCAACCTAAATAAGGGGGTAAACTGAGGCAAGCTCATATTACAAAGAAATTTGAATTTATTTAGGAATAGCAGAGGAACTGCAATGCAAGAAACACAAGATTTAGCAAGCTACAGGGGAATCAGCTGAGGGTTTGGGGTGGGCTGTATTTACAATTAAAAAGCACATAGAGGGGAAGTCCAGCCAGAGTCCAAGCAATGGGTTCATTGGTTTGAGGATAGAAAGAGATTCTTGGCAGATGTTTATTGATCAGTAGATAAGTCTTGTTTTCTGTAAGTTAGGCATTTAATGGAAATCAGTGTCTTGGTTCTTAAGTTCTGTTTTTCTGAGGGTACATGTATGAGATTCTCTACTTTGTATCCTTTGATTCCATTTTAGATTGAAATCCTTTCATGATATAAATCTAGATAGGCAATATTATTATCACTGGTGAAAATATAATTACACGACCAGAAAATCAGGATCAGTTGAAAACTTTTAGGATTAATAACACAAAAAAGCCTGTGTGCAAACTAATAAATACTGCAAAAAAGGTCAAGTTTTTCTATTTACTGTTGTTTACAATATTTTCTATTTATTATTTACTTTATTTCTATATAACCAGGTGGAAGGTGTGATGGCAGGAAATTTGGCACCCATAAAGCAATTTGAGAATACTCTGTCCAAGGGTGCCTGGGTGGCTCAGCCAGTTAAGCGTCTGCTTCGGCTCAGGTCATGATCTCAGGGTCCTGGGATCAAGCCCCACATCGGACTCCCTGCTTAGTGGGAGTCTGCTTCTCCGTCTCCTTTGCTCCTCCCCCTTCTCCTGCTCTCTCTCTTTTTCTCAAATAAATAAGTAAAATCTTTCCAAAAAGAGAGAAAGAGAAAGAGAGAATACTCTGTCCCAAAGAAGAAATATATGAGATCTATAAGCAGTACAGAAAATTTGAGAAAAATACAGAAACATCCACATTCTTGAAAGGAAAGCTTATTAAAAAAGAAAAAAAACCTTCAATTCTCTGCTAGTAATTCACAGTTCATCATAGTTTTGATTAAAACTAAAAAGAATTTGACAGAATTTGAATATAGAAACTGGCAAACTTTCTCTGGCTATATTTCCATAGAAAACTGACAGGTAAAGTTACATAATATTTTTGGAAGATAAGAATAATTGAGATAAAGAAGGGACATTTTCTCTGCCAGATATGAAATGTATTAGAAAGCTAAAGAAGTAAAACAAGGCTGCATCAACCAGAATCAATGGACAAGTCAATCAGAAAAAAATAGCTCTGAAACCATTCCAAGCGATCTATGAATTTTATGTATGAGAAAGAAAGCTCACAAACCCACAAGAAGAGGTGGGTTATACAGCAAATGGTATTGGAGACCTTGGCTAGAAGGTGGGGAGGACTCATTTAGACCCACACTTTATATTGGAGTATAAAATAATTTGCAGATGTATTAAAGCATTACATGTAATAACACTACTTTAAAAAGCTAAAAAAAAATAAAGACATAACTAAATTTGGGTGAAGGACTTAGAGTAAAACCCATAATGAGGGGCACCTGGCTGGCTCAATCAGTAGAGTATGTGACTCTAAATTTCAGGGTAGTGAGTTCAAGTTCCACATCAGACCTAGTACTTACTTACTTTAAGAAAAAAAAAAAAACATAATGAGAAGATTCATACAAGAAAAAAATGATAGATTTGACTTGGTCAAAATCATAAACTTCTGCAAATCAAAAACACTATCAAAGGTTAAAAGATGAACAACCAAACTAGGAATAGTTATTTGCAATAAATAATACAGGCCAAGGGTTACTCTCCTTATTTTATAAAGGATGCAAAAATAAATGCAAAATTAGAAGTAATCAGTAAACACATAATACATGTTTAACATCATTGTTAATATACAACTATACTTTGCATACCCAGTTTATTTTCATATATATATTTTATGACACCTTGAATAGAAAACTCGGGATATAAAATTGCTCATGCAGAAGAATCTAAATGGTATTAAAGCATGCAAGTGTGTTTTTAAAAATGGAAATTTAATCATCTAAATACTTCAAATGACTTTCATTTCGGAAGGAATCATAGGTGATATTTATTTATTTATTTATTTGTTTATTTATTTATTTTTGCCAAATGTTCCCAATTTGTGTAGTACATATGTATTATTTATATAATACTCCATTTTTGAAAATGAGTTAACAGTATTTTCCTGGCTTAATTCCCCACCAGGTGAATTGTAGAAATGGCTAACTTCCCAGGGGTACCACCGTGGCTCTGTAGGTTGGGCATCACACTCTTGGTTTCAGTTCAGGTCATGATCTCAGGGTCCTGAGATCGAGCCCTGCATCAGGCTCTGTACTCAGCCTCTCTGTGCCCTCCCCCAATCATACTCAATCTCTCTCTCTCTTTAAAATAAATAAAATGTGGGGCGCCTGGGTGGCTCAGTGGTTTGGGCTGCTGCCTTCGGCTCGGGTCATGATCTCAGGGTCCTGGGATCGAGCCCCGCATCGGGCTCCCTGCTCCGCAGGAAGCCTGCTTCCCTCCCTCTCTCTCTCTCTCTCTCTCTGCCTGCCTCTCTGCCTACTTGTGATCTCTGTCTGTCAAATAAATAAATAAAATCTTTTAAAAAAATAAATAAATAAAATAAATAAAATGTTAAACAAAAAAAGAATTGGCTAACCTCTTTGGTAAAAAGGGTGTGAGGGGAGGATTCCTGGAGTATCTTGCTCAGGGACAGCTTCCAAGTTGCTATCCCCATGGAAACTTTTTCCTGTCCACATGGGACCTCAGACCCATCACCCTGGGCCTCTCAGTTTCACTAAGAAACACAAACCACAAGTCAGACCTCCATCATGATCTGGCTCCCAAACAGAATGCCACGAGTGGTTCCAGCTCTCTGGACACTGAACAAACCCAAATCAAGCCTTCCTATCTGGGAGGGTTGCAGGTATGGGAGAGGAGAGGCACCCAAGGCCAGGAAGTGACAACAATCAGAGAGGAGGAGGAGTTTCAAGAAGACCCTTGCTCCATCAAGCACCTCGGTGTCTTCTGCAAAAGAGCCCCATTATGTCTATCTTCTAGCCAGGTCTGACCTGGATGGAAGGCTGCAATTTAGGCTCCAGGAGCTGGAAGCTCTTTTGCAAACATGAGATCATGCAAATTATTGGACAGAGATTTGCAACATGCCATGACCAACTGCAGTAGCCCAAAGGGCAATGAGAGCAGCAGCGTCTACACTCTTGCTGGGCCCCTCTTTGTAGTGGGTTGAATGATGACCCCCCAAGAGGATATGACCAAGTCCTAACCCTTTGAAACCTGGGAATATGGCCTTATTTGGAAAAAAAGTCTTTACAGATATAATTAAATTAAAGACTTCAAGATGAGATCATCCTGGATTTAGAGTGGGTCCTAAACCCCATGGCAGATGTCCATACAAAGACAGAGATTTGAGACTCATGGAGGCACGCAGAGGGAAGAGGGCTGTGTAAGACAGAGGCAAAGATCAGAGTGAGGCATCTACAGACCCAGGAATGCCAAGGGTTGCTGGCAACCCCCGGAAACTAAGAGAAAGGTATGGAACCCACTGGAATATTCCCTTCCTTCTAGAACAAGAAGCACCCTGAGCCATCCAGCAGAAGTGTGCATCTCAGGCAGAAGACATGACCATATTCCATCACTTCCAAAGTAATCCTTTCATAGCCCTGAGAAATAAGCAAATAAAATAAAATACAAGAGAAAATGATTGAGGTTGAAATAAAAAATGTAAAACCAATAACAAAGTTACTGAAGCCAAGGCAAGGTATAATTCACAGGTCTTTCTGCCTTTGGTGACAGAAGGTTCTTTGGCATCTCTGACCCTCCCAGTAAGTCCAAGGGAGGTCCAGATTTTCACCTGCAGTTGTCACCTACAAGGTGACACTTGTGACAGCAGGTCCTGACTGTTCTAGGAATTCCGTGGGGAATGTGATCAGATATCAGGATCTTGGATAGGAGGCCCAAGTTGGAAAGAGACATGTTTCGGGGAAGAGGCAGTCCTTTCCCCTAGCAGGTGACTGTTCCTCCGTTGATAAGTAAGATCTCTTTGCTTCTACCAGGGAACCGGAAAACAAGCCATCCAGGACAGACTTTGAAGGTCTTATCTTATCAGAACAAGAGCCTACCAACAGGCTGGCAAGCCTGTGGGCAGCTTGGCTGGGGACAGAACAGCTTCCTTCTAGAATAATTCATGTCTGTGTGTGACTTAAAATACCAGAGGCCACATAACACCCCCGTATTTGGACATAGCCATTGTTTTGAATAAGCCTTTCTGGGATTTTTCTTTTTAATATGGAAAACAGCATAGCATTACGTATTGTTATTATTGTGTTCATGGATGGGAACATTCAATATATACTGTTCCGTGACTCGCCGTTTCTTATTTATGTTCCACAATAAACAGTGTCTTAAGGCAGTTTGTGGCCAAAGAGCAGGGCAGACACCCTTCTTCCTTCCAAGCCCCTAAAGGTCTCTTTTTTTTAACTGAGTGAGTGCGAAGCTTCAGAACTCCAGGTGACAGTCAACATGAATATTGAAGGAGGGGAGTGCAGCAACATCTCTGTATTTCCCATGCATTTTAGAATATTGCCTTTTACCCACACCTCTCAGCATTTGGTTGAGGACTTTTCTCCTTGAAATTTTCTTTCTTTCTTTCTTTTTTTTTTTTTTTAAAGATTTTATTTATTTATTTGTCATCAAGAGAGAGCGCAAGCTGGGAGAGTGACAGGTAGAGCAGGCAGAGGGAGAAGCAGGCTCCCCGTTGCGTAAAGAGCCCTGCTTCCTACCCCAGCCTACACAGGCAGGGATGTGGAGATGGACCTAAATCAGCCATCTGTCTGTCGGCAGCTAGGTCACTGTTTCTCTCTCCAAGATAGCACCCCTTCGGCTTTTAAACCTGAGGCGTTAAACAGTTCAGAAACCCAAGTTCAACTTTTCCTTCCTCACTGGGGAACACTGAGAGGTAAATAAAACCCTTATGACTTCTCGGAGGAAGTCATGCTTTCAGTCTGACTCCTTGATAGAATTTATCTCAAGTGTCCTGCAGAACCAAAGATTATTCCGTTGTATTTATTGATCTGAGCCCTACTGCTAGCCTTTTGGGCTTTTCCCGAATTTTTGCAATTGTAACCCCATGTTTCAAAGACAATTGCTATAAATATATTTTTGTTTGTATGTGAGGACATTCCTGAAAGGTGTTTTCTCAGAAACGGAATGACTCGGTCCCAAGGGATGCATTCAGCGCGCTGAATATCTATTCAGTTTTTTTGTTTTTTGTTTTTTAAGATTTTATTTATGTCTTTGTCAGAGAGAGAGAGAGAGAGAGAGAGAGAGAGAGAGAGCACAAGCAGAGGGAGCAGCAGGCAGAAGGAGAGGGAGAAGCAGGAGTGGGACTTGATCCCTGGACCCCATGATCATGACCTGAGCCGAAGGCAGGCACTTAACCAAAACCAACTGAGCCACCCAGGGGTTCCAATAAAGTCAGTTTTTTGGTATTTGCTGAATTTTGGTATTTTGCTGAATTTTGTTCCAAAACTTTATGCCTTTTTACCCTGCCATCTGCGGTTGCTGAGAGTTACTGCTTCTCTGCATCCATACTCATAGTAAACACAAGTCTAGGTAGCTTCATCCATAAATATCTTTGCCATAGACACCTCTACTTTACCACAAGTGTCTTTCACTGTGTAACTGTCGACCAAAGTCCATTTTGCCATAAAAGATAAAATAATGCAAAATATAAGAGGGACATTTATTTATTTTTTAAAAGATTTTATTTATTTATTTGACAGACAGAGATCACAAGTAGGCAGAGAGGCAGGCAGAGAGAGAGGGGGGAAGCAGGCTCCCTGTTGAGCAGAGAGCCTGATGTGGGGCTCGATCCCAGGACTCTGGGACCATGACCTGAGCCAAAAGCAGAGGTTTTAACCCATTGAGCCACCCAGGCACCCATAAGAGGGACATTTAAAAAAAAATTGTGAAATGAAGGCAATTTGTCATAAAAACTAAAATCATGAAAAAATAAGGAACATTCATTGAAAAGCACATACTAGAACATGAAAAATGAATAATGGAATGAAAAATATTGGGAAACACAAACTACTTCAATATGTTCAAGATCTAGAATGTGGATTCATAGTAACACTGCACAAAAGTTAGATTTTATTTTGTGGATTGTTCTTTTTTTTAGATTTTATTTATTTGTTTGACAGACAGAGATCACAAGTAGGCAGAGAGGCAGGCAGAGAAAGAGGGAAGCAAGCTCCCCATGAGCAGAGAGCCCGATGCGGGGCTCCATCCCAGTATGCTGAGATCATGACCTGAGCTGAAGGCAGAGGCTTAACCCACTGAGCCTACCCAGGCACCCCTTGTGGATTGTTCTTAAGGACATGTCTTCAAAGTCTTTCATTCATAGTAATAACAGTAATCTGCCTTTATCTGTAAGGGGTATGTTCCAAGACCCCCCAGCAGATGTCTGAAACCAGACCCACCCCTAACATATGCAGTTTTTTCCTGTATGTGCATGCCGATGATAAAGTTTAATTTATGAATTAGGCACAGTAAGAGATTAACAACAAAGGCTAATAATAAAACATAACAATGTATTGTAATAAAAGTTACGTAATTCCCTCTCTTTCAAAATATCTGTGCTGTGCTCACCTTTCCTCTTGTGATGACGTGATGACATAGGAGGAGAATCGTCTGCTTTTGCGAGTGTTGATTGACTAAGGTAAATGAAACCAACCAGGGGGAAATGAAACTCTGGAACATGAAACTACAGATAAGGGGGGGACTACAGTATGCATTTTTTAAATTTGCCTGTTGATTCATCTCCTCATTCTGCATCACACTTTTTTTTTTTTTTTTTTTTTTTTTTTTTTTTTTTTGCATTAAAATTTCTTTTCAGGAGCACCTGGGTGGCTCAATCAGTTAGGCATCTGACTCTTGGCTTTGGCTCAGGTGGTGATCTCAGGGTCAGGCTCCCAAGCTCAGTGCAGCGTCTGCTTGTCCCTCTCCCCCGCCTCTGCTCCTCTCCCGGCTCACTCTCTGTCTCGCAAATAAGTAAATAAAATTACAGTAAATTCAAACATAAAAGAACACAATCTCTTTTCGTTAAGAGAGGTATCCATTTCCAGCTAGTAGGATGTATTTGTCACTGAGCTTCATGTTGCGTTGTGAAAGCCTTCTGCACCGTTGTTCGCTGTTGGCATATGGTCACCTGTCTACTGACAGACATTTCCAAGTTCTATGGGAAATGTGGAAGAAATGCCAATGCTATAAAGTATTTATAACTGAGCTTTGTGATCACTGTAACTGATAAGAAATCATTTTCTGGCATAGTACAGTATGCGGTTTGCTCGACATGGTATGTCACACTGCTGGTAAGTTTTGTCACCAAACTTCCTATCAAGGAGATACACATAGTTGTTATCACCCACTATTTTAAGATCACTACCTCTATTCATTACCGTCTAGATCATTATGAGGGCTAGCAAAAATTTATGTAACACAAAAATGGGAACTTTGTCAATGGAGAAATGAAACCAAATGTCAACCAGTTATGTTATCTTGTACAGCAAAATCACCTTATGGCCAATTAGTTTTGTGACAAAAACGTTTGCAACAAAATTGTCTACAGCAAAGACACTCACAGCAAAAAACACCGGACGTGAGTAGACACTCCCAAGGCTGTTCCTTGTTACCGACCTGATGAGCTACTCTTGTTTTTGATTTGCTTTTAATTATTCATGAAGTGTAGCTGTCTCAAAGTCTTCCTTACCTCTGAGTGTGTTCTTAAGCAGCCGGTTCTTTATTGAAAAAACTGAATTTATTAAGTTATATTGTTTCCTCCAGGAAGTGCTCATTATTCTCAAGAGAATACGTGGAAACTCTTACTTCCTATAACGCACAGGAGTTTCCCACTTCCTGCAGAAAAGCGGATTTCATTCCAGCAGCGGCCAAACCCGGAGCCCTTGAAATCAGATATGAGGACTTGCCACAGGAAACCACTTCTCCTGGTTTCCAGGGCTTCGGAGGTAAATTTATAGGCTGCACACACAGGAAAAAAATCATTTCAGGCTGCAAAGATAAATTTTACACAGCGAAGAGAAAGAGAAAGAAAGAGAGAGAGAGAGATCATCAGTTGTTTAACTCAAGTAAGTTTCAAGCCAAAAGAATGTCAAAATCTTGATATAAGGAGGTTGATCTTGATGGACTGACCCCACCAATCTCCATCCCAGCCTTCTGCCAGAGTCCCTTCCTTTATCTCACAGGCTGAAAAACTGGAAAGTACACTCCCTACTCTCCTTTGCTCCTAGATTTTTGGATGTGAATTAGGATACAACCATTAGATCCTGGGGCCCAAGATTTGGGAAGAGCAGGTGAGATGGGTATCTTCCTGTGGGGACATGCAAGGTCAAGAGAAACTGTCTTTTTTTCAGCAGCATTCCAGCATTGTGGGCACCCCTTCACGGAACAATAGTGGCCCTTGATGTCCGGATCACAGGTCTCATGGCAGTGTTCTAGATCATTCCTGGGGACCACAGCTCAGAACGCACTTCTCCAACCCTTCCACCGACTTTTTAAGCCCCTGAGTTGGTTCCTGCTACAATCAGCTGGCATAGTTCCTCTATCCCCCAGCTGAACTCTGACTGAATGAGCTCTCAAATACTAACCTTGACGGAGCCAGGCAAGATACAAGAAGGAAAAGCATGGACAACAGGCAATGTTGTCATGAGTCATGCTTATTATGGGTTCCCTAATAGCATTTTAGTAAAAACAACAGCAACAAAAAACCTCATCCCTGTAGAACATTTGAAAAGTACAAAAAAGGTCAAAGAACAAAATAAAAATCATCTGTTATTGCACAAGAATCAAATATTGATGAGAAGAAAACATTCAGGCCATTCACGATGTAGTCCTAATGGGCCAGCTGTTGCTACTCATTTGTATCTGGAATCACTGGTTTAGCCAAGGGGAGCCCGGGCTGATTTTGGTGCCATGCTTAGTATCTACAGTGGGACAGCAGAGCAGCTCCTGGCCCCTTCCCAAGAGGAAGGGAGGAAAGTTGCAGCTCTAGAATGTGACAAAATACTCCATCTGCATCTAACTCTAACCCACTTGGCGATAGTACAGGGAGGCTGAGTATCTGTACCCTTTCCTTCTCTGGTCACCCTCCTGCCCCCTATTCCCGGAGAGGGTCATCCATCCCCTGCTAGCCCTACCTACAACCTAAACTCTTTTTGTCTACTTCTTTCAGGGGCCTTTTCCTTCCACCTCTCATCCAAGGTCAAAGTTTTTTCCCAGGGACCTCTTCCTTCTTTGTCCAAGAGAAAATAACAATAACAATGATGATGATGATGATGATGATGATGGTGATGATTATACCAGCTATCATTTGTTGAACAATCATTCGTTGAAGGTAATCCCCCTAAGAAGCCTACAAAGTAAGAATTATTCTTATGTTATAGATGAGAGGGCTCAGAGAAACCATTTTCTAACACTCTACGTCTCATAAGAGGTGGAAGGAGTGTTCGAGCCCACAACCATCACAATTCAAAGACTGGGCTGTAATCCTTATGCTGTGCCCCACTCTCAGGGACTAGGAAAGTGCCTCTGACCTGTTGTTTTTGGGGGAAGCTGTCAATCCACATAGGGGTCTGTTTGCACATAAGCACTTCTTTCCTCTACTGATTTACTTAGCTGGGTGGACATTGTGTGGAAGTGGGATCATACAATCTGAACATTATTCCTCCTATGGCCAAATAATAATCTATTGGATAGATATACCCCATATTGTTTATCCATTCATCAGCCGATGCACTCTTGGGTTGTTTTTACTTTCTGGCTATTGTGAAGCATGTCACAACGAACATTTGTGTATGAATTCTTATGTGGCCCTCTGTTTTCAGGTCTTTTGGACATGTCTTTAGGAATGTAATTGCTGGATCGTACGGTAAATCCATATTGTCTTTTTGAGAAATGGCTAAATTGTTCTCCATAGCAGCCTCGCCATTTCACAGTGCCACCAGCAATGTATGAGGGTTCCAAATTCTCCACACACTTATCTGTTAGGACCATCCTAGTAGGCATGAGATAGTGTCTCATTGTGGTTTGGTCTGTGTTTCCCTAATGATTGATGGTGGGGAACATCTTCTCATGTGCCTGTTGGCCATTCATATATCTTTTTTTGTGAATTGTCATCGTCTCTTCAAGTTTTTGCCCCTTTTTGTTGGGTTATTTCTCTTTTTATTATTGGTTTGTAAGAGTTCTTCATATTTCCTGGGCACTAATCTCTTGTCAGATATACGATTTGGAAATATTTTCTCCCATTTTCTGTGCTGTCTTCTTATTTTGATGAAGCCCAATGTATCTATTTTTGCTTTTGGGGTCTCATTTAAGAGACTCTTTTCTGGGGGTGCCTGGGTGGCTCAGTTGATTAAATATCTGCCTTTGGCTCAGGTCATGATCTCCAAGATCCTGGGATCAAGTCCCACATCATGCCCCTTGCTCATGGGGAGCCTCCTTCTCCCTCTGCCTGCATCTCCCCCTTCTTGTTCTCTATCTCTCTGACAAATAAATAAAATCTTCAAACAAACAAACAAAAAGAAACTGTTACGTAATCCAAGTCATGAAGATTTACTCCTATGTTTTCTTCCAAAGGTTTTATGGTTTTAGCCATTATATGTATGTCTTTGATTCCTTTTGAGTTAATTTTTGTATTGAGATGAATTTTGCATTGAGTTGAATTCTGCATATTGGTGTGAGGCAAGCATACAGCCTCACATTTTTGCATGTGGATCCCCAATTGTCTGAACACTGTTTGTTGTGGACACTATTCTTTCCCCACTGAATAGTCTTGGCATGCTTATCAACAATTAATTGTCATTAACGTGTGGAATTATTTCAGAATTCTCAATCCTACTTCACTGATCTACATGTCTATCCTATGCCAGTACCATACTGTTCTGGTTACTGTAGCTCTGCAGTAAAATTTGAAATTGGGAAACATGGGTCCCCCATCTTTGTTTTCCTCTTCAAGACTACTTTGGCTATTCTTTTGGCTATGCAGGGTTGCTTGTTGTTCCATATAAATATTAGTATCAGCATATCCATTTCTGTCAAGAAAAACCCCAAACAGTTGGAATCACAAGAAGGATTGCACTGAATCTGTTGGTCAGTTAGAGGAGTACTGCCCTCTTAACAAGAGTAACTTTTCCGATCCATGAACATGGAATATCTCCCCATGTATTCAGATCCTCTTTAATTTCTTTCAGCAGTGATTTGTAGTTTTGAAAATATACTTCTTGGGGTGCCTGGGTGGCTCAGTGGGTTAAGCTGCTGCCTTCAGCTCAGGTCATGATCTCAGGGTCCTGGGATCGAGCCCCGCATTGGGCTCTCTGCTCAGCAGGGAGTCTGCTTCCCTCTCTCTCTCTGCCTGCCTCTCTGCCTACTTGTGATCTCTGTCTGTCAAATAAATAAATAAAATCTTAAAAAAAGAAAAATATACTTCTTGTTCTTTATTTGAATTTACTCCTAAGTATTTTATTCTTTCCGATACTAGTGTATATAAGATTGTTTTTAAATTTCATTTTCAGACTCTTCATTGTTGGTGTATAGAAATACAGTTGACTTTTATAGATTGGTCTTATATCTTACAATCAACTTGCTTATTCATTCTAATATATATTTTTATTTGGGTCTTTTCAATATGCAATACTATAACATGTATGAACAGACAGTTTTACTTCTCCCTTTCCTATCTGAATGCCTTTCATTTCTTTTTCTTGCCTAATTTCTCTGGCTAGAATCTCCTGGCATTAGGGGGAAAGCATCTAATCTTCTACTATTAAGTGTGATGTAGCAGCCAGGTTTTCATAAACGACATTTATAAGGTTGGAGAGGTTCAATTCTATTCCAAGATATGAGTATGTTTATCATGAAAGAATGTTGGATTTTGCCAAATGATTTTTCTGTGTCTGTTGAGATGATGGTATGTGTTTTGTGTTACGTTTTAATAATATAGTCTATTATACTGATGTCCATGAACTCTTGTATGAGTTTGGGACAGAAGTGGAGCTGTGTTCAAGCAGTAGGCCTCTCTAATCCCTGGCAGGAGGACAAGGTACATAATGGAATCAGTGACTGGTACTGAGAATATTTGATGCCACCCAGTGAAATCTCCTCAGCTCCAAAGCAGCAACTCTCTCTGATTCATCCCAGACAAAGGACACCTCCCCCCCCTCCTTGAAATCCTCTGGTGATAGGGAACTCAGCTTCTAGAAGACAGAGAAGTGGCAGGTCTGGGAGCAGACTTGAAGAGTGCCAAATAATTTTTGGTAAGGACCGTACCTCCTCAAAATAGACCAATAGGTCCTTTGGTAAGGACTGTACCTCCTCAAAATAGAGTCAGAACATTCTTAATTGTATAAGACAGAAACCCCAACTCAAACCAACTTAAGTGAGAGGAGATTTGTTAGGAAGCTATTGGGATTGTCAAAGAATTCAAGGAAGATCTTCAGGGCTCAGGACAGCTCAGAGTTCCCAAGGATCAGAAATGGACGACAGGCCCTGTCAGGACTTCCCCTCACCTTCTGCTTCTCTGTCATACTGTCATGGCAGAAGGTGTGATCATTACCAGCTGGGGGTGGGGTGGGGTGGGTAACCTCTCTGCCAGCTCCAGTCAGAAAATGCCAGGAAAGGACTCTGACTGGCCTGTCCTGGGTCACATGCCTTCTCTGGAACAATAACTGTGGTCAGGGGAATGAGCTTCTCTCAGTGGCCCCGCTTGGGTTGCAGGCCTTTCCCCTTTCTCCAGGGGCAGAAGACTGTGATGGAGCAGGAGAGAAGCTACTCCCAGAGGTCAAATCAGGAGGATGACAAGAGGGGTGCTGGGTTGAATCCCACATTATCTCATTGCCCATCTCTCTGGGGCTCTGTCTTATGAAGAGTCATGCTTCAAGTAGAGATGTGTTACTGAGGGAAATTTGAGGGACTCCCTGACCTCCACTGAATTACCATCACAGGTTATGTTACCAAAGCACTGAGCCATAACACACAGCAGCCTTCAATGGCTGGAACCCAAGGTGGGACATGTGTTGGTTTTCTAAGATCTGAGTACCACAGACTTACAGATGGCTGCCTTCTCGCTGTGTCCTCACAGGATCTCTCCCCTGTGTGCACATATTCCTGGTGTCTCTCTGTATGTCTTAATCTCTTCTTCTTGGAAAGGCACCAGTCAGATTGGATTGGAGCCCACCTTAATAGCCTCATTTTACTTTAATTACCTCTTTAAAGGCTCTAACTCCAAATATAGTTGCATTCTGAGGTACTGAGGTTTAGAGCTTCAAGAAATAAATTTGGCTGGTCTTGCGGAGAGGCACAACTACATTTACAAGAGGAAGTTAGAAGCTATGTGACATTATGAGCATAGGTAATTATGAGATTACTTTTATTTTGGAGCCACAAAGAGAAACCAGCATTTGAGTTCACAGGCAAGGAGCCAAGTAGCTCGGGACAACAGAGACACCATTTACAGCTGGAGGGGCTACCCAATGTCAGGTGAATAGATTTCCTCCCCAGCCCACTCACTCATTTTACAGATGAGGAAGCTGAGGTGCAGGAAAGAGGCATTGCCCTCTAATAGCCTACACAGAAAAGCCAAAAGGTGTAGTGGTCAGAGCGGGTGGATCAGAGACAGCTGTCCACCAGAGAGTCCTTTCCATACCATGAGGAGCAACACCCAGGCTGGGACTCCCTTCCCCAACCCCCCTTGCCTCGATGTGCATCCACATGGAGCAGTGACGACGACGGCAGGAAGCAGATGGACCACTCGCACCACACAATCGTGAAAAGTTTAATAACAATACCATTTACAAGGATGCACACAGGGTGTAGGGAAAACACAAGTGTTGGCACAGTTTCCTGGGGCTGCCAACGGTCTAAAAGGGCAAGTGGAGGGATTAGGAACAAAACTTGGAGGGAGTGACCTTATGGAGTAACCATCTGGAGACAGAAACGTGACCTTTAGTAGAAGAACATAGCCAACCTATGGACCTGCTTGGGACTGGGGGAAGGGCCCCAGTCAAGGAGAGACTGGCGGAAACACATACCTTGGCCACACTCTCCAGTTTTCCTGCCAGAGGCTTCCTTGACCCAAGCCAACTACAAGCAGAGGACAAAAGGAGCCCATTGGGGCCATCCCCATGGGTCAGCTTCCTCGCCACAGAGCAGGATAAAGAAGGCTGGAGAATGGAATGAGTAAGGGTGGGACGGCATTCAGAAGGAGCTGAGGGCCATATGTGTATGCCACCTGCCCGAGTCCTGGCAATGGAATGTCGGCAGAAATGATGGATGCCTCTTCTCCTGTCCCATCTAACCCAGCAACTGGATTTTGATCTGGGCACATCCAACTACTCACTGCAAAGTCAAATATATGAATTTGCATCATCAGAAAGGCACTTCATCTGTCTGAAAATAAAGATGAGGTCGGGCCACCCAGCTTTCATTTCTGCTATTTCTTTGGGGACCTTCTGCTGTTAGCTCTAGTTCAGATCTTCTGCTTTGTCAAACATCCTTTTCCCTTTTTGTGGCTGATCGAGACCCACGTTGGTGAATTATTTACTCTTCAGCCATGAAAACATAACGTTCTTTGTCACAAATCACATTAGGGTTTGTGCGAAGCTGGAGTTGGGATGGTCTGTTCCAAAGCTTGGAAAGGGCTCTGAATGAAAGGCAGGATCCCAGACCCTCAAGCTCCCCCTGATAGCTTTGATCTTCAGTTGTCCTATCCCTAAAACAGAGTCTGATCATGGTGCTCATAAGGGATGGTAGGGAGAAAAGTGCTTTGTCAGCTGCTCCAGAAGCTCTCTGGGGATTCACTCACCAGGTACCAGCCACGCCCAAACATCAACTCTCCCATAAGCTGATAGGCACCCTCCACCCCAGGCCACAGGTTGAGAACCTGAGCATGTCACTAGCCGGAGTGTGTGACTGAAGGGAAATCTCCTTCTGGTAAGAATTGCTGGGATTTCAAGAGCCACATTTAGAACCTGGGGTTTTCCAGCCAGAGGGCTTTCAACAACACCCAGTACTTTCTTGAGTTGAGATGTGTAGATGGGTCTGACCTGGAGAGTTGAGGCCTGTTCAGGAGAATTGATGATCTCATCAGCCTTAGCTTGTGGTTCCCCCACGGGGAAAAGAGGGGACTAGAGAGGAGCAGCTCTGGGTCAGTTTGGTCTTCTCCCCTCCCAGCCTTTCTGTCTGCACTATTCATATCTACTAGCATTGCTTCTGGTTGCACATAACAGAAACTAACAACAGTATCCATTTCAACACTCAGAAACACTGTCTGTCTCACTTTCACGGTAGGAACCACAGGCCACAGAGAAGGGGGACAGACAGAGGACAGGGGGAAATGGCTGTCGGGGAAGATGACTTGCTCCTGTTTTCACATGCTTGTCACATCTCTGACAGTTCAATTTAGAGTGCCCCCCTTCCCTTGACTCCACTGTATCTTCTTTCATAGCATTTACCGCAACGCCTGATATCAGATGCACCATTTCTTGTTTACTTACATCTTCCCTACTTTCTAGAACGGTGCCTACCTTATAGGGGGTGCTCAATAAATATCTGGTAAATAAACGAATGCATCATTTCATTGGCAATTTTTCAACAACTTAATATGGCAGTCAGGGTAAGGGATGCTGTTAGTCACTTTACAGATAGGGAAACCAAGGCCCAGGAGGCTGCCTTCACGAAAGCCACCAGGAAACTCAGGTAGTCTCAGTCCTTCGGGTTCCTTATCTAGGTCCGGGGGGCGGGCGGGAGAGTGGGCAGGTAGAGTGACTTTTGACGTGTCTGGCCGCGTCCCAGACTGTGAAAAATCTTGTCTGAGCTAGTGTTCAGACTCTTGATAAACTACGCAAGGATAAGGTGATAAGAGATTTAGAGATGGAGATACTAAATTATTCACAACAAAGACCCTGGCGCTAGGGATTTTAGAAACCCGTGGGCCGAGTGTTGGGAAAGGATGGGTGACATTATCACTGAATAGGTTGCTCCTCGCCCTCTCTCCCAACCCCCACTACTTACCCTGCCCCCAGGGCTGGTGAGCTCCCCGTCCCCGGAGATGTTTAAGCCGGGGCTGGATGTCTGCTTACGGGGTATGCCTGGGTTGGAGATCTGTATTCATGTCCTGGTAGGAGAAGGCCGACTCGCCCCCACCCAGAGCAGGTGCAGTGAGCCGACCCTGGGCTCCTACACTCTTACAAAAGAGGCTTTGCGCCATCTGGTGGACATGTCTTCAAACTGCAGCCCTTTCCCAGGGAGAAGCCCACAGCCGGAGGGTCCCCAAGACAGAGTAGACGCTCTCAGTTTCACCGGGGTCTGCTTTAGTTTGTGAGAGCTCGGCGGGTCCTCCGCGCCCGGCTAGGCGTCGGCAGGCTTCAGAGGCAACGGTTACGGGGAGGATTTATTATTAGCGGGACTCAGGGCTTGCTAAGGTATGTCCCTGGGATTGGAGTGACCTTGAATTGTCTTTGCCCAGGAGCAAAAACTTCCCGGTTCAGTTCCACGTGAGTTTCTGTGAAACCAGCCCCAGAAAAAAGCAACAACAACAATAAAACAAAAACAAAAACAAACTCTCTCAAAGTGTTTTTCCCCCATGGACATCATATCCTGGAAGAGTCTGTGTACCAAAACGCATGTTCTCATTATGTTTATTACCTGATTGCATCATTTATTATCATCAGAGGCCCTTACAACGGCCCCATTGAAGCCGCAATGGGTGTTACCTGTCAACAGGACCACATGAGGTTTGTGTTATCAACAAAAGCATAGACATTTGAAAGCTCAGTGGGCCAGGGCAGCCCCATCTAAGGTGAGTGTTCGATTATGCTCAGGCCCCCTAAAGCACTGAAATGGGCTCTGGCTCCTGGCCCAGCCTTCCTTCTGCTTTAGGTGGTGAAGCCCGGGGGCTCAGTTGTCCCAGAGAGAGATGGGCTCCCTGCCCCGTGTGAAGCCCTGTCCCAGGCCAGCTGCTCCTCTCACCTCTTCTTTTGGTTTCACTTCAGTTCTGAGGAAAGGGCACGGTTTTAATGAACAGTTGATTCCAGGCCTAGCAGCTGGCCAGGCCCCTGGGAGGCAGGGCAGAAAACCCTGGCATGGAGTGCAGTTTGGTAGTCTGCTGAGTGACCCCTTGAAGGCTCCCTGTGCACTGGCTCTATATAACGTGTTCTCCTCCCAGCATCAGCTGCCCCAGGAAGTGGGGTATGTGCGACGGGTGCTGTCAGTTTTCTCCAGTAGGTCCTCAAGGTTCTGACACAGGACGAGCCCTCCCTGTTTCCAAAGGTGCTCTTCACCCTTACGGGAGTGTCAGCCCTAGTCCTGGTCTACTCCCCTGCCTTGATAGCAAGGCTGACTGAAGCATGTAACTCGGGGACCCCTTTCCCCCCTCCCCCCAGGGATGGGCCTCTACCGTCAGCCCCTGACCTACCCTCAACTCATCGTGATCATGAAGCCCACAGCCCCACCACACCTCCAGGCCCTCCAAAAAAAGGGGAAAACAGAGCAGAAGCCTCTATGATCCTTCCTAGGGGTGCTCTCTCTGGCACGTCCCAGCGCCACCTTGTCCCCCACCATCTCCAGGGGGCATGCCTCTCATTACACCTCTCCCTGAGGACTGCGACAGGGACTGATGAGTGAACTTCCCAACGGCAGGGCTGCACCCTCCTTCAGATGCCAGCCCCATACCTCCCCACATCCGCAATTCACTTAAGAGGATTTAGGAATTTAAGTTCATGATTAAAATCTTTTTTTACATGGGCGTATCCTGATTTCAGAACCGCATGGTTTGAACTTCCCGCACAAATCTTGGAGCTGGCCCCCGTGGCAACTTAGTTTGGAAGTCCCATTGTGGGGCTAAGTGGGCACACAGGAGGGGGCGGGTTGTTCCCCAGACTCCTTCTGAGCCAGGAGCACCTTGGCAGCTATCTCCAGAGGCTGGATAGTTTGGAGGTAGCAAGCCGTTGCTCTGTAAATGTATGTGTTTTCTCTGCATCTCTATAAAACTTTCCCAGCCAAGACTTGAGTAGAAAATGCAGATTGACATCATGGAGAGGGACCAGAGGAAGAAGTCAAGAGTGATGGTCACTGCTAGGCTCCTCCACGACAGGGACAACAGGTCACCAGCATCAGCCCAGGTTTCCCCTAAGAGCCCAAGAAATGGCAGTGACACCAGGATTGAAGGAAGTGTTAGATGTTGTCACCACAAACTTACGCGGTTCCATACGTCAATCACATCTCAGTAAAGCCGGGAGAAGTGGAACTTCCTTGTGAAGGAAAAAGACTGTTTGCAAGAACCCACGTAGCAGAAACGGAGAATCATGGAGCCCATGCTCCCGTGACTTGTGTCATTTTTTTCATTAATGAACTTCTTAACACACTCCGTTTTTAAATAAATTATTTATTTACTTTTGACTTCAATATTATTTGGCAAAAAAAAAAAAATAAGAGACAAACATGGCTGGCTACTTTTTCAAATCATGAAAATGTATCTCCTGCTTTTTAAAAATGATCTGTGAGGAAGTTCATCTTGACCTGTTTTCAGTGACCCATCACTTTTCAGGAATCGGTGCCCAAAATGGTTGTAAACCCAGAGCCTCACTTGGTGCCAGGTAGACAGCAAGTGCTCCATTAATGCTGGTGCAAGGAAGGGCTGGATGAATCCTTTTACTCCTGACACCCAGGTGGATATCCCTGACCTGGGCCTGGGGAGATGGGGAAAGGGTGGGCTTCCCCCGGGGTTGAGTGGGATGACCGGGCATTCGGGCTTTGGGGTGGTAGATTCTGCCCAAGCCCAGGCCCCACGGGTCCGGCGCTGGGTGGGTTTCATCACCCTGGGTGAAGATGTAGCCCCGGGGATACACTGCTGTTGACAACCACGAATGAATGCCTCAAAAATGCCAACATCGTATCTGGAAAAAGTGACTTCTGAGGCAACGTGAGGAGTCGGCCAGGCTGAGCTGGGCTGTTTGTCTTTGAGCCTGTCCCTCCCCATCTCTGGCCTCAGTTGCCTTATCAATAAGGTCCTTACTGGACAAGTGGATTTTGAAAGGCTTTCTCAGTCTAGTTGTGGAGTTCTGGATTAGAGATGCTGAGAAAAGCTATGGGGCAAGGATTCACCCAGGACCAAAGTCAAGGAGATGGAGCAGTTTCAAGGGAGAGGAAAGAGACCAAGGATTTTCATAGTGAGCCTTTACGCCCAGGCCACCTGCCTGGCCACTCTGGCGTGGAACTGTCCAGGGCCTGGGTTGGGGCTCAGCCAGGACAGGAGCCCTGCACAGGCGTGGTGGCAGCTCTGAGGGCCAAAGTCCAGGAATCCTTATCAGCTTCTGCACAGTGACTCAGAATCTGCTCAGGCTTACCAGGCTGGGGATTTCCTGACCTGCCAGAGGGTGGGGGCTGGGGGCAGGAGGCAGAGGTTTCCTCCTGCCGAGAAAGAAGATGTGAATCCAAGAAGTTCTGTTTTCAATGAAGTAAAAATATCCCCCTCCCTTTCACCCGCAAACCTTACTGGAAGGGTTACAGGGCAGAGGCTCTGATCCTCTGGCAAGGCCCCAGCCACTCCTGGGGTGCTGGGGAGAAAAGAAGAGAAGCTGAACACAGATGCAGTTGAGTTTGTGGCATGTTTTTAGTGAACACAGACTAAGTGGTCCCTACAGAGCAGGCACATGCTAAGCACGTCACCAATGTTGTCTTACGGAGATTTCTAGCAATCCTGTGATGTCAGGTTGGGAACAGCATCTACATTTTACAGAGAAGCCTGAAGTTCCAGAGAGAGACAACAACCTGCCCAAGGTCATGTGGCAGGTGTGGGTAGGAGACGACAGGTTCAGGAGGCAGAGGCACTCTCGGCTGGGTCAGAGTCACAGCGTCACCAAAGGACTGAAAACAGGAAAGAAGGTTGGGCCAAGGGAGGCGAACCATTCACCAGAGATGCCGAGGGCAGAGAGGCAGGGCCATGGCCTTGGCTTGAGAAGGGCCCCAGAGTCACTAAAGGCCCCAGAGACACACAGAATCACCAACCGACCAGCCAAGGAACAGAGCTGTGTTCTGAAGAGACAGCCCAGCTCTGCAAGCCTTGCCTCTGTTTCCCCATCTTTAATCATTGGGGGTTTGGTGTGTGAATGGAATGAGATAAAATATGGGCAGGACCCTTAGTAAGAGGCCTGGTACACAGGGGTCACTTCAATGTCAGTTAGTGTTGTTAGATATTATTACTAGGACTGACAGGTCCCTCTTACAAAAGAGGAAGGAGCTAAAGCTTGGTGAGGGGCCTCTGCTACCTTCTTCTGTAAGTTGAAGGAGCTGAGTTGGAGACTCTTTCAGTGCCCAGCGACCGCTCCCAAGCTGGGCAGGTAGCAAGGGGTAGGGCAGGGAGAGAGTTCACTCCCACGCCCCACTGAGCCCCATGGCTGCCTTACTCAAGAATGATGTCCTCCACAGTGTCCAGAATGTAAAACCTCCCAGTTCTCAGCCTTCTGGGTGCCCAGGCAGCTTTGAGGTCTGAGACAACGGTGATGATCCTGTGAGTGCAAAACCCATTGGGGATCCCTGCTGCTCTGTGAGGAAGGCAGAGACGACCGGGCAGCTAGCTGCCATCAAGGGATACTCAGTTTCTGTCCATCAGTGCTTGGTGCCCAGAATCCACCTGACCCTCACGGAGAGACTTCCAGCATCTTCTCTTTGAAATCCATCCTGTCCTGCTCCTGGCTCTCTGGCTGCTCCAGGCGGCTGTCCTCGTCCTGGCTGACCTTGCTGGGTGTCTTCAGAAATCTGGAAGTCAAGCCCCAGTTGCAAATCAGCTCCTGCCCCAGCTGCTTCTAGTCCATCCAACACCACCACTTCCCCTTTTCACGTTGGTCCCTAGGCTACTCACCTGAATAGGAGTTTCTGCCCGGGTTCTTTCTTAATGATGTTCAGCTTATAGTAGTGGCGCAAGGCACGAGACATCTTCTCATAGGTCATGTTCACCCGGTTCTAGAAGGCAAAGCAGTCCCACATCACCCTCCTCTCCCCACCCCACTCCTTCCAAGCCTCAGTTTCCACACCTGGAAAGGAGCAGGTTGGGGAGCGCCTGAGTGGCTCAGGTGGTTAAGCACTGGCTTTTGCTTTCAGCTCAGGTCATGATCTCAGGACTGGGAGATCGAGTCCCACGTTGGGTCCACACTCAGCCAGGTATCTTCTTGGGATTCTCTCTCTCCCTCTCCTTCTGCTCCTCCCCATGGTCACTCTCACTCTCTCTCAAAAAAAGTATCTGTCTCTGTCTCCCTGCTTCCCATCCTCTACTCCCCCCATTTCTTAAAAAAAAAAAAAAAAAGAAAGAAAGAAAGAAAGAAAAAGGAAAAGAAAGGAGCAGATTGAACTGGGTGGTTTCTTAACCCCTTCAGTCCAGATTGCTGTCAGCATTTCTAAGAGTCTTTTGAGTTTGGAAGGAGAAAGGCAGGGGAAGGATGGAGGAGAAATAATGAGCACTACCTACTGGGTTGAGAACCATGGGGCAGGAGTAAATCAGCTATTGCTTTTACTTAAAAAAAATTTGTTTTAAAAAGATCTTATTTATTTATTTGAGAGAGAGTGAGCACAAGCAGGAGGGGCGGGGCAGAGGGAGAAATAAACTCCATGCTGAGCAGGGAGTCTGATGCGGGGCTCGATCCCAGTATCTCGAGATCTTGACCTGAGCCGAAGGCAGACGCTTAACCAACTGAATGACCCTAGCACCCTTCACGCATTGTTTTTAAATAGCAAATGTCACCCGGAGCAACGAATACATATATATTTAGTTGAAAACACAGTCAGAAAGACAGCAGGGGAAGGGGAGCACAGCAGTAGGAGGAAATCACCACGAGCTGTGTGACTTTCGCTAAGTTATTTTATCTTTTCTCCCTCTGAGGGATGAACAGTGCAGAGTAAGGGCAAAGAGGCTGGGCTTTAGTGTCACCGTAAGCCCCAGCTCTGCCATTTGGCATTTGCGGGACCTTGGATAAGTTTCCTTGCCTCTCTGCATCCGTTTCCCTGGCCTCCAAATGAGGATAAGACCATTCATCTTGCAGGTGCGTTGTGAGGGCTAAATTAGCTAAACCCTGCGAGCACTTAGCACAGTGCTCAGCATGTAGCATATGCTCATTAAATGGAATTGCTCTTCTCTGAGCCTCAGTTTCCCTCCCTGTACTACATGGGGACTGAACCAGGTGAACACATGCAGCTTTGAGTCACTTACATCCTTCCAGCCACCAATACCCTGAGAGGCAACAAGAGGGGGCACCGTGGGGCTGCGTGGGTGGCACAGTTGGTTGAGAGTCCAACTCTTGATTTCCTCCCCAGTCGTGATCTTGGCGTAGTGAGATCAAGCTCCAAGTGGGGCTCCTTGCTTAGCGGGGAGTTTGCTTTTCTTCTTCTCCCTCGCCCTCTGCCCCTCCCACCACAAATCAATACATCCATCCATCAACCAACCAATCTTTAAAATAGGGTAGAGCCCGGAGCCACGCAAGACCTGAGACCTGGGTTTCTACCCCAGCTCTCTCCAGGAAACTAGGAAACCGGTCTCCTCATCTGGCCCAACTGTCCCACAGCACATATTGCACAATTCAAGTAAAAACGCTTTGAGAATCTCAAGTGCTAAGCATAAGTGGGTTTGAGTGAGTAGATGGCAAGACCCCTGAGTTTCAGGGACAGTCCCCATCCTTCAGAAGTAACATCCTGTTGTCCCCCAGGATCTCCCAGAATAAATTGATCCCAACACTCCCGGAGCTGCTAGGGAAGCTGGGAATGCCCTCCCCTCCTCGGTCAGTTGAGGACCATCCCCTAGAGCTGACGGGTCCACTCTGAACCCCTGCTCTGTCCTCTTCTGGATGTGTGGAGGCCACCCCGCCTGCTGGCTGCGGTTTACCTTATGGTTTCCCCAGAGTCTGGCAAGCCCGTTTGGATCCACAACTCTAAAGATCTTGGCATTCTTGTCTTCCCACCGGATGTAGGGCTCATACCTGGGGTCAGAGAGCAGCTGGTACACATAATCCCACAGCAGCCGGCAGTCTGCAATTGAGACAGAGCTTTCCTGGAGCCATGAGGACAGGCATTAGGAAGGTTCTCTGGCACTCTCTAGGCTAGGGCCCAGGCATGCAGTGGGATGGTCAAGACGACAGCTTCAACAGGATCAGTCACGTGTGGGGGCTCATTGCCTCATTTATTCCCCATAACTTTAGGAAGTGGTTACCTTTATCCCCAGGAAGATGATGGAATGGACTCAGAGAGGTATGGACAGATTCCCAGTCACCGAAGTCTCCTACTGACACACAGACCAAGGTGTCTAACCTAGCCAACATCCTTCATGGTGGTAAGGGCAGGCAGTGGGGGTGCCAGAGGGTGGCCAGTGGCCTGCACCTGTCTCCAGATCCATCCCTTCAGTCGCTTCTCCATTAAATTAGGATTATTAAATCCACCTTGTAGAACCCCCTGGGGAGAGGCCTTGAGAAAATCAACTGTGCCATCTTGGAGGGCAAGTGGCAGAGAGGGCCTGGGAGCAAGAGATTTAGTGCCCCTCTCTGAGTCTTGCAGCTGGGTCATTTCCAGCAGATTCCCTAACCTCTTCCAAGCCACAGTTTCCTTATAGGTGGTGATATGAGGATTAAGTAACATAAACTCAAAAGCCCTTGGCCCAGGGTCTGGTACAGAGTAAGTGCTCAAAGAATATTTCATTTATTTATTTATTTATTTGAGAGAGAGAGAGAGAGAGGTCGCAAGTAGGTCGGGGTGGGGGGTGGGGAGAAGCAGGCTCTCTGCAGGGCAGAGAGCCAGATGCAGGGCTCCATCCCAGGACCGTGAGACCATGACCTGAGCTGAAGGCAGAGGCTTAACCCACTGAGCCACCCAGGTGTCCCAAGTGCTCAAAGAATATTAAAAATCATTATTAAAAAGACCTGATATTTGTGTGTTAGTGATTCCCAGCCATTTCCAACCCAGAAGCTAGGCTTCCGCCCCTTCTGTGGTGTCTTAGAACAAACCACCCCTTGGCGGTAGTTGAGCAGGCGGTTTATCTGTCAGTCTGTCTGGTGGCCTTTAATCAACCCTTTACTGATGAATGTAGAGTGGAATTGTGTCACTTGCTTAGAGTTCAGGCGTTGGAGCCAGACTTCCTGGGGTCACACCGCAGCTCTGCCACTTACTGCTGTGAGATTGATCCTGGGGGAGTCACTTAACCTCTCCTTGCCTCATTTTCCTTCCTATAAAATGGGTCTAACACAAACCTCCAAAAGCTGGTGTGGGATTAAATAAAGTTCTCAGAATCACACCCAGCACCCAGTAAGCACCCAACCATTTAAAAAGAAATAAATAAAAATTCGAAGGAGAAGAGTATGCCATGCCAATCTCACGGACTATGACCGGCTTCACTGTCCCTGCCCTGGAGAAAGGGTGGGCTTGGCGACCTTGGACAGCGCTGCCTGCTGCGGCCAGATTGTGGCCGGCATACAGACAGTCACCCTATATCCCCCAACCACCCAGCACAGACTCATTCTCAAGCTGAAAACAGCCCTCCCCCCTGCCACCCACCCCCGGGACTTGGCCTCAGCACACCTCCCTCTGGGCCAGGGGCACATGGTCTCCTACTCACCAGCAATCCTGCCATCGAGGGGGGCCTGTGGCACGGTGGGGAAGGAGCAGGCTGCCTTAGCCCTGCAGCCCAGCTCTGCACAGTGTGATACGTTGAGGGACTCCTCCCTGCTGAGGGGCCACTTGGCCAGGGGACTTGAGTTGCTGGCCAGCCCCAGGTGTGATGGCTGCTGCAGGACATTGCTTCGGGGAGCCAACGGAAGTGGCCCAGTTCCCTCTGCAAGCGGGTAAGTACCACTGATTATGTGGGCCCAGAGCCTCCCCCAGCCCAGACCCCTTAATGGCATGACTGGGAGCCCTGTGGGCAGCACTTTGAATGCTCTTCCTCCATCCAGTTCCAAGCTGGAAGGTCAGGGAGGCACAGAGGGCAAAGGTGAGGGCCAGATAGCCCAGGTGCTAACCCCAGCTCCCAGACAAGTAACTCAATCTCTCAAATCTATTCCCTCATCAGTAAAATGTTTGCAAAGCCAAGGGATGACAGAACCAGGTCCAGAATCCAGATGCCTTGTACCTCAGTCCTATGTCCTCTCTATGCACCCAAAAAATATTTATTGAGAACCTTCTGTGAGCCGGCACTGTTCTAAAAACCTCGAGGACATACCACTGACCTGAAAAACAGAGCCCCTGCTGTCATGGAGCTTGTATTGTAGTAGTGGGGGAGTTGGCAGGGGACAGTGGTTGGAAAGGGAGAGAGATGATCAAAATAAAAAAGGAAATAGAAACAGTATACAATATGAGGGGGAATGGAATAAGACGTTATAAGGCGGATGGGAAATCCTGGGAAAGAAAGAGGTACATAATGGTACAGGAAGGTCTCACTGAAGTGTTAACATCTAACAGACATGTGAAGGAAGTAGAGAAGTGAGCTATGTGCATATCTAAAGGAGGGCATTCCTGGTGGAGAGAGCAGAGGCCCTGAGGCAAGAGTGTCTCTGGCTTGTTCAATAAAGAAGCCACTGTGGGTAGACCAGCATGAGCAAGTGGGAGTGGGGTGGGAGAGGACAGAGGAAGACAGGAGGTCATTGTAAGGACTGTGGCTTTGACTCTGAGTGTAATGGGATCCATCGGAAGATTTTGAGCATAGAAGTGACAGAATCTGACTTATGGATCTCTCTAGCTCCTCTGTTGTGAATAGATGATAGGAGGTCAAGAGTGAAAACAAGGACACCAATGCTGGTGTCTAGAGGTGATAGGGGCTGGGCCATGGGCAGCAGTGGAGGTGTGTGAAGTGGGTGGGTTCTGGATAGATTTTGAGGATACAGTCAATAGGACTTGTTGATGGTGGGGATTTGAGTGGGAGATAAAGCAAGCAATCAAAGGTGATGTCCAACATTTTGGCCAGAGCAACTGGGAGGATGATGGTGCAGTTTGCTGAGATGAGGAAGTCTGGAAGAGGAGTATGGCTGTGGGGAGGGCGGTGGGGCAGGAATCAGGTGTTTGTTTGAGGAGATTTTAGGGTTCAGATGCTCATTAGACATCCCAGGAGAGGTGTAGGGTAGGCAGTGTGGGGTGTGAAAATCTAGAATTCACAGAGATCTGGGCATATGTAGGGATCATTAGTACTAGATGGTATTTAAAACCCTAGGTCTGAGTCCAGATAGAGAAAAGCCCCCCAAGCCGTGGGGTACCCCAAGACTGAGAAATAGGGAAGAAAAAGAGAAGCCAGAAAGTGAGAAGGAGTGACTGGAGTGTTCTGGAAACCCAGGGAAGAGTTTGAGGGGAGGGGGAATGACCCACTAGGTTGTAGGCCATGATAATAGATAAGGAATGATGGTGGACGGGGACATCCCCAAGTTCAGGCTGCTAGAATCCCTAATAAGGACAATTTCAACAGGGAGATCAGGAGAAGAGGAAATGCTTTGCTGGAGAAGAGAGCAGAGAAATGAGGAGACAGGAGGAGGAGGGCTGCTGAGAGAGTCACAGGGGCCAGGGTGAGGGCTAAGGAGGCAGGGCAGAGGGGAGCTGGGAGCTCAGCCCACACAGCTGCTTCTTCCCTTAGGTTTCCTAGAGAAAGCCTTGTCATCCTTCCCAGTGAGGCCAACTTGGGGAAGAGTCCCAGAGCTCGGAGAAGAACTCCTCACCTTCCAGGAGGCAGGGGCAGCACTGAGTGGACACCTTGTGCCTGAAGGCCCCTCCAGAAAAGGGTCCACACACCAAGGCTTGCCTCTGGGTCTTGATGTACTGGAGCAGCTCATAGAGGACATCACCTAGGAGTGGAGGAAGGGAGCAAGTCAGTCACCTGACTCTGGGGTGATGGCTGGGGTCAGTCACAAGCTTCGTGCTGATGAGATGAGAAGTGGCAGAGTTGAAGTGGGTAGAGAATACAAGAGCCATGGGGAAGTGGAGGGGAAATGACAGCAGGACATACCGCTGGGTCTCTGCAAACAACAGCCAAACAGATTCCTCTGCAGGCCTGCTCTTGCAAGGAATGACCAGGCAAACATTTATGGAAAGGGGGACATCTGCCATGCTGAGACGTGAGCATGCCCCTCCAACCAATGCATCCATCTCCCTCCATCTCCCTCCTGGGCCTACCTGGGTTTCCATCAGAACATTTTAGAGGGGATCCAGTGAGTTCCTCTGACCTGAACCAGGTGCACGAAGCCGGAAGTCATCCTTGGTGAGAATGCAGAGGGCTCGGCCGTTCATCTCAAACCCATGCTCCCCAGAGCACTGCAGAGAGTACTCCTGCTCAGCCCAGCGCAGCCAGTACAACACATCCTCCCTGCTCCAGAGTGCTGGCTGGATGCCTGCAACCACAGGGACAGGGACTGGGAGAGAGAACAGGGCAGAGGCAGGAGCTTTCCCCACAACAGTCACTCATCCTTCCACTTCAGGCCCCCTCTGGAATGTCACCTCCTCCAATAAACCCAGCCAGAATGCTACATCTGCACCAATGCTGTCCTCTCCTGTCTCCCTCTTGGTTACCATGTTCTGTTCTTTTCCTTCCTGGCAACTAATTTCCTTTTCATTGCACTTCACATAGTTATAAGTGTAAGTTTATGATCATCATTATATATGCATTATGTATGTGTTCACTTATTTTAGTTTTGGTACCCCAGCCTGTTTTCCAATTCTTAATTCAACACATATTTACTGAACTGTTCCATGCCAGGCACCAGGCTGGATGCACGGGGACACATTTGTATATGTGTTCAGCACCAAGGACAGCACCTGGTCCACAGGCGGTGCTCCATGGTTTGAATAATTAACAGTCCTGTGAAGAAGGCATGGTATTGTTACTGTTTTCCCAATGAGTTAGCTGAGGCTCCCAGAAGCTGACTACTACCCGGTCACACTGGCAGCATGAGGTACAGCCAGGTCCAGAATCCAGGTCTCTCTGGCTGCCGTATTCTTCTGCTCTGTTGTGCCAGCTCAGGTCTGGGTTTGCTCAGGGAACAGCCCAGAGGACAAAGAAGTCTCCTGTACTCATTTCCAGCTTGTGTGTTCTTGTCTCTGGCAATACCCAGACAAGGAGCTGCTTTCTTTTATTCCTCCTCCTTACATGTCTACTCTGCTTGGACCTCTTATGCTCCTAATGCCAGTTATTTACCTCCCTAATCTGGGTTGTGTTTAACCAGGCCACCTTGTGACTCTTGTGGACCGGTGTATTCAGAGGCCCCTTCCTCACCTAAAATATACTTAAAATTTTATTTTATGATTGCATTGAAGAAAGATGAATGTATTGTTATATGTGAAAACATTTTATTTTAAAAAAATTTTAAATTTATTGTTTTTAAATAACATATAATGTATTATTAGCCCCGGGGATGCAGGTCTGTGAATCACCAGGTTTACACACTTCACAGCACTCACCTTAGCACATACCCTCCCCAATGTCCATAACCTAACCACGTTCTCCCTAGTAAAAACACTTTCTTCTGCCTAAAAGTTCAGTTTTTTTCTCTTGACTTCAAAAGAAATCAGAACTTTTTTGTGGGCCCCTAAATGTGTTAGGGCCCCCAGCCCTGTGCCCACCATGATGGCAGCCTGGTGCTTTGCTTTGTGTGGTGTGTCTCCTTCCAAGAACGCTTCAGCCCTGTCAGGATCCTGTGTCACAGTAGGAGGAGGCTGGGGCTTATCAGGGCTGGTGCAATGGGTAGCAAAACTGAAACAGGGGAGATACCTGTCCAAGGCCACACTTATGCAGTGACAAAGACTAGACCACCCCGTGACTGTCTTGGTCAGCAAAAGAAATAAAACTTGCTTTCATGTTTACAAAAAGAAGAAGAAGAAGAAGAAAAAGAAAAGAAGAAGAAGGGGAAGAGGAGGAGAGGGAAGAGGGGGAGGGGGAGGAGGGGGAGGAGGGGGAGAGAAAGAGAAAAAGGAAGAAAAAAAGAAAGGAAAAAGAAAAGAAAAAGTACAAGTGTATTACCCATTTGTCATCAATTCAGCCAATATCTAAGAAGCATGGGCCATGTGCCAGGCACTGTGCCCCTGCTGTGGACCTGGCACAGAGTGAGGCTGGCAGGAGGGTGTATCCAATGACTATCTAATGACAATTCTTCTCAGCCACATGGAGGGAAAGGACCCTGGGCTTCAAACATAGAAGGCAGAGCAACACAGCCCAGTTTGGGAGGAAGGAGAGGTTCCCCTTAACTTTCTTTAGGGACCTAAGAATGAATAATGAAGAAGAAGAAATTTCTGAAACTAACCAATAAAATATTTAAGGGGGAAGAAAAGAACAGAGGTGACAACTGGCCTTCATGTACTACATACCACAAAGCCACATCATCAAGATCTGATGATATTACTGAGACTGACAAATATCAGGGAAAAAGATGGAGCCCAGAAATATGTGCACATGCACGTGGGTGTAAATGTAATACACAATAGGGGTTTTAATTCAGTGGAAAAGGATAGTGAATTTGAGCTATGTTAAAACCACAACTGTTTTTTTTTTTTTCCCCAGCTGGAAAAGAAATATATCTGGACCTTCACCGGTATCCACTTAGAAAAATCAGTTCCAGATGGGATTAAGGCTTAATGAACAGAACAATAGAAACCTCAACAGAAATCATGAGCACCTGGGTGGCTCATTCCATTAAGCATCTGACTTGGGCTCAGGGCATGATCCCAGGGTCCTGGGATTGAGTCCCATGTCAGGTTCCCTGCTCAGGAGGGAGCCTCCCTATCCCTCTCCCTCTGCTGCTCCCCTGCTTGTAGTATCTCACTTTCTCTCTGTCTTCTCTCTCTTTCTCTTATTATGTCAAACAATAAAATCTTAAAAAAAAAAAGAAGAAAAATAAAAGCTTTTTTTAAAAAAGTGGAAACAGGAAACCCACATGCATTAAACAAGGGTCGGGTGGGGGACCTCAAACCTCAACCAAGACGGGAAACTCAGAGGCTGTTACATAAGTGGAAGATGACTTGACTATATTAAGTTTTGTACGTGTGGTAAAAGAGACCATAAACGAAACTAAAAGAGCAAAATAAAAGGAAATATTTGCATCATAGATGACAGATGAAGGGCTAATGTCTATCATGGTAAAGAGCATCTCCAAATGGCTTCTTTTTTTTTTTTTTTTCCAAGACAAAATGTCTTACCAGCAATTTACAGTGAAGCAGGATTTCTCAGCCACAGAACTACTGGCGTTTTGCCTTAATCATTCCTTGCTGTGGGGGCTGTCCTAAACTTTGTGGAATGTTCCCCAGCATCCCTGGCCTCTGGGCACTAGATGTGAGCAGCAAACACACACACACACACACACACACCAATAAGATGTGACGACCCAAAATGTCTGCAGACGTCGCCACGTGTCCCCAGGGGAGAGGAGCAAAACTGCCTCCAGTTGAGCATCTCTGCAGCAGAACAAATCCACTAATAAACATGTGGCAAGACATGACACCTCACTAGTCAGGGAGAGACACAATCAGAGAATGAGAAAACATTTTTTTAATGATAACACCTACCCCTGGCAGGAAGACAGGGAAAAGGACACCTTGCTGGTGGAAAGGGGAATTTAGAGCCTCCGTGGGAGATCAGCCCAGTGATTGTAGAAGGGCCTGAGACACAAAAGCTGAGCGGTGTGAAAGCTAGAAACCACCCAATAGATAGCGAGATTCAGAAGTGTCAGGGGTGGGCCCCTTGGCCAGCCAGGGCTGTTGGGGCTTGGGGGCCCATGGGCCATTGCATTTTTGTGGTATTGCCTTTTTCACAGTATTTGGGACTGTCGGCCTGAAAATTTAAGACTACGATTCCTGAGTCAGAGGAGTACACGGGCCTGTTTGGCCAGAGGGTAGGGATGGATTTCACACCCTCCCCAGCCATCCTACCTCCAGGGAAACACTAGAACTACATGAAGAGAAGGAAACCATAAACTTGGCAGACAGTATCAACCACAGGTGTGGTCCTGCTACCCAGTCCAGAGACATGGGCTGGGGATGTCCCAAGCTGCCTGTGACAGACTCTGAGATCACACAGTAGAACTTGAAAATGAAGCCTGTTATTGCCCCGGAGTGAGATTTAGTTTTTCTCTCATTACCTCTGGTTCACGCCTATCCTCGCCTTTCATCCCTTTGCTGCTGGCACCTCCAGTCCACTAAATATGGAAAAGGGACCTTCCTGTTCCTCATGTTTTAAAGAATACTAGGGGCATAAAGGGCCTTCCAATTAGGATTTGAGCCCCCAGAGAATGATCAAATTCCAAGCAGTGGATCAGCCACCTAGCTCAGGGCCAAATCTCCAACCCCAGGCTCTGGGTCCCCAGCTCAGCCCCTTGCTGGCCAAGTCACCTACAAACCATTCAACCTCTCTGAGCCTCCATTTCCTCCTCTGTGAAATGGGATAACATTTCACTGCCTGGCGGGGCTGCTGTGCTGTTTGAGGGGCAGGATGGAGCAGGGGTTAGGAGCCCAGGCTACATACTGTGCAATCCAGCATCGCCTAAGAGCCATGGTGGGAATGCAACCACCAGACGACATGTATGCGAATGTCCCCAGTGGCTGTGGTCATAATAGAAAAGAAGTGGAAACATTCCAAATACACATCAGTCTGAGAACGGACAATCACGTTGTGATGTTTCCATGCAATGGAAAACAGAGAGTACAAAACACTGCTACTCAGGACACATGGCTTAAAGCTCACTGATACTCTGCTGAAGGAAAGAAGCCAGACATAAAAATGCCACCAAGAACAGATGCTGATATAGGGGGAGAAATCAGAAGAGCAGTCACCCTTGGCCACTTGGAGGGGAATGGACTGGAAAGAGGGACAAGGAAACTTGCTGGGGCACTGGAAATGGTCTAGTGATGATCTCAGTGGTAGCTGTACAGGTGTGTCCACGTTTGTACACTTGAGATCTGAACACAGGACGGTATGTAAATCATCCCTAAAGGAAAAGGAGAAACGTACAACAAAAAGGATCGATGATGGTGGCAGGCCAGCTGGAAACTGGCAAAACGACTGTGTTTCAGTGTCTTCATCGGCAAATCGAGGGTGGTGATGGAATACAGTACCAGTGACATGGGGCTGTCATCAGGATTCTACAGAATAACCAATGTAAAGACCAGGGTCTGGCACGTGGTCTGCGCCTTCCAACACAAGTGGAGCTCTTGAAGTTAGCCGAGGTGACATGAGTAAAAAGCTTGGCAAATGGCCTCCTACACCTAAGAGCTCCATAATTGCTGGCAAGTGTTATCTAAGGCATCCACTATCCGCACCCCCCCCCCCCAGACATCTTTCTGACCCTGTCTGGGATGAGCCTAATGGAGTCTCCCCTTAGCAGTCTGACCACCCCTCAGGGGCTTTGCCTAGGCTCCTCCCTCTCTTGGCTGTGATCCATGTTATTTTCAGTTCCTCACATCAACCATCTTTGTGTCTCAAGACTCCAGCCTGATATCACCTTACTCTCCCAGCTCCAACCACATGATCACTGGGGATTTCCAGCTCAACTGCTTCCTGGCTTCTGGAACAGGTCTGGACAGAGTCCCCAGCTGGGGAGGCTGGAGAGACTGTGGGTCCAAGACACTGCTGGAGGGTTTGTGTATCTCCCTGAAGAGTCAGCACTACCTTCCACCCACCCCCAAGAGTAAGGCAGGACTCAAAGCCTCCCCTCCCCATCCTGGGCCACATGACCCTCTGCTGTGTTTATCACTGGGCATCTTGCTTAAGCAGTCACTGTATCCCCCGTTAGAATGTCAGCTCCATGACCACAGACTTTGCCAGTCCCAGTCACTGCTATCTCTCCAACACCTACAGCAATGCCTGGCACATAGTAGATGCTCAATAAATATAAACTGTCTAAATGAGTGAGGTGAAAGACTTCTAGGCATCCTGACCAGCTTCCAATCTCACCCAAACCAGGTCTCTCTTTCCATGGCATCTCTTTCACTCTCTTGCTCAAGAAACTGACATGGCTCCCAACTATGAACTTCAGCAAGTCAAAACTCCTCTGTCTTGATTTTAAGATGCCCTCAAGCTGCCCCTCCCCTACTGAGCAAAGATATTTCCCAGCTACTCCTCACCATACCCCTGCAGTTTGCTAGATAGAGTGACCTCTAGAATGACAGAGCTGGACAAATCATGAGCAACCAAATCCAGAACCAACAGCTGGTTTCTACCTTCCTGGCAGTGTTCACAGGAAGAATACAAGGAACTGTAAAGTGCTTGGCCAGTCTGATAAAAATGGGAGTCGCCGTCATCCCACACCAGAGGCTGTTGCTCAGAGAGAGTGACAGCTGTAGGGTCTGAGGTACCCGAGTTTGAATCCCAGCCCCACCATTTTACTGGAGGCTGACTATGGACAAGATCATTCTCCCTGCTGTAAGACCAGTGTTCACATCTGTTAGGTGGGGATAATAAGAATCTACTTTCTAGGCCCATTTAAGTGTATTTAACTACAGTAAACACAATATGCCCAGCACAATGACTGGGCAAGAGTAAAAACTCAACAAATGATATGTATTATGATTACCAACATCCTCACTGATGAAGCTTGACTGAAAACAGAGGGAGCAGCTTGTTTCTATGCCATGATTGCTGTAGCTTGTCCTTGGCTTATTGAGGGTCACTGTCTGTCCAGGGTCTTCAAATCCATCACCCCATTGTTTGCCTGACTTTCTCAGCTGATATAGCCTTTCTTGGTAATCACACTCAGCTTTATGGTCACCAGACATTGGGCCAGGGCTAGTGCAAACAGTTGTGCCCAACAAAGGCACCATTGGAGGGAAGGGATGGGAGAGTATGGATGGTATGGCTTCCTCAGAAAGGAGAGGTCTTTTTAATCAGCACAAAGATGCACATGGTCTATCCCTGATCGTGACATCAGGAAGGAGGCGGTTCTTTGTTGTCAGATCATGGGGTTTTGGAATCTCCCATCTGTGTGTTGTTTGCCACATTCTCTTTCACTGGCAGGTGGCAACATCAAAGCTTCCAGAACATTCCCTTTGAGCCTCCAGCCTTCCCATTTCACCCCACCCCACCTCTCTCTTGGCACCTGCATCCATCTAACTTACTGCTTCTCATATGCCTCAACCTAGGGCAGAGTTTCTCAGACCATTCTGACCTCAACCCACAGTTTAAAAAAAAATGCATTCTATATCATGACCCCCACACATGTATATATAAAGAGCCCAAAGTATTCATGAAACATTCTATTTCATTTTTTAAACATACTTATTTTGACCCACTAAATTGGTTTCATTCCTTAGTAAGTCCTGACCAAAAACTGAAAAGCACTGTTAGAACATATCTATATAAAATGAGTCCCTCAGATGTATTTTTTTTTAAAGATTTTCTTTATTTATCAGAGAGAGCACAAGCAGGGAGAAAGGAAGGCAGAGGCAGGCACCCTGCTGAACAAGGAGCTTGATGTGGGACTTGATCCCAGGACCCTGTGGTAACAACCCAAGCCGAAGGCAGACACTTGACCAACTGGGCCACCCAGGCATCCCCCAAATGTGTTTCTAGCAGTAGCAGCAGTGCCACCCAGAAGTCTACTAAAGATAGGGCTCACTAGAGGCTGTGCCCCACCCTCAAGCTACTGAATCAGAACCTGCACGTCAACAAGCCTTCAAGAGACCCGTGTACACGGGAAAATAAAGTGCCAGGGGACTCTCTGTAGATGCAGGGTGCGAACTTGAGCAGCAAGTTCATCTGTTGGAATTCCCCCAAGGGCCTTTTCCCTTATTTGACATGGCCAGGGAGTTGCTGAGAGGTGTCATCCCTCTGCCCATGACATCTGAAAATTGCAGGTGACACTTTATGGTCTCTTTGCATGGCTTATTCACACCTGGGAGCTTTGAAAAGCAATTTCAAAAGGCAGAGACACGGGTTCCTCTGTATCCAATGGTGGCAAGTTCAAGTTCAAGAGGGTTTTTTTGTTTTGTTTTGTTTTGTTTTTGGGCCAGAGAATGAGCTCCAGGAAAATGCAGAGTCAGGACCGAGAACTAAGTTCTCGGTGTGAGGCCCTTCTGACCATCAGCTGCACAGATGACTTTCTCATGTGGAGTCTCAGTGTCTCTGTTATCAAATGCGGCCATGCTGGTGACCAGCTCTAAACTACCTCTTCTCAAAATCCCCTGAGGTGTCCCAAGAGGTTGTATCATCTCCTCCCGGACTCCTTCCCTGGGGGACCTCAGCCCAGCTCCAAAAAGGGGTCCCAGGGGCTGGACTGCCTTCATAGCTGTGACTCATCCTGGCCTTGGGAAAACCCTCCAGGATGCAGACTGTGGGGAGAGGCCTTGTGAATCCTCTTCCGCTCTCCACTTCCAGAGAAGACATCATTGTGAGTCTCCTTGTGAGTGCAGGACATTGTGCTGGAGCCTCATGGATCCAGACCCTCCGTCTCAGCCCACGTCCTGTGACATGACTGGACAGTCATCCTCAGAGAGAACTTTGAACTACTCTAATGCACATCTTTGTCAGGCAAATAAACACGGAAATATAAGCTCTATAGGGAAATTGTTGATGTGTTCTCCTCATTGCCAGCTGACAAAGCTATAAGCAAGATTTGTTTTGTTGGAGAAATGAAATCTTGCCATTTGTGATGATGTGGATGGAACTAGAGGGTATTATGCTGAGCGAAATAAGTCAATCCAAGAAAGACAATTATCATATGATCTCCCTGATATGAGGAATTTGAGAGGCAACATGGGGGCTTGGGCTTGGAGGGTAGGGAAGGAAAAAATGAAACAAGATGGGATTGGGAGGGAGACAAACTATAAGAGACTCTTGATCTAACAAAACAAACTGAGGGTTGTGGGGGTGGGGGGTGGTGGGGGGAGGGGGATAGGGAGAGATTGGTTGGGTTGTGGACTTTGGGAACGGTATGTGCTATGGTGAGTGCTATGAAGTGTGTAAACCTGGCCATTCACAGACCTGTACCCCTGGTGCTAATAATACAGTATATGTTAATAAAAAATTAAAAATTAAAAAAAAAGAATGTGAGGTTTAGATGAGTAAACATTGCTACTGAAGGAAAAAAAAAAAAAGAAAAAGATTCATTTTGTTGGTTCACCCTCCTGCTGAGGCAAATCACCCTGATGATTAGAAGAGAAGCCAGAGGTGGAGGAGGGAATGGGATGGGCAACTGAGGATAAATGTTAGTGAGATGCCCAGCAGTGGAAACCCCATTTCAAGAAACAGGAATGACATCACCCCAGCCATCTGAAAGGTCAACCCTTTATTAGGTGTCAGCAGTTTGCTTATTTGGGATGTTGTTGAGAGGAAAATGAGTCATTTCGTATACCCTATTTTTTTTTTAATTTTTTCAATTTATTTATTTTTAGAAAAACAGTATTCATTATTTTTTCACCACACCCAGTGCTCCATGCAATCCGTGCCCTCTATAATACCCACCACTTGGTACCCCAACCTCCCACACCCCCTATACCCTATCTTTTAAGACTTTTAGGTATTTACTAAGGGCCAGGATTGGGTTGCCTGAATATTTTCAGAAGTAAATATGACTCATGAAACCTAAGATGAGAAGCATAGAAAATGCTACTTGGGCATGCCCATGGTCCTTGGCTTTCACCTCTACTCTCTGAAGGCCGCCAAATGCCGAATGTCAGCCTCTAAATTTGCACCTGACTTAGCCAATGCAAAGGGCGACATGGGAAGCTGGAGAGGAATGGGAAAGTGGGGATGAAGCCAAGCCAAGCCCTGGCTGGGTTTGGCTCAGCTTCTCCCCAAAGGCGGGGTCTTCTCAATTTGCAGTGGAGTCAATGGAAGCAGCCTCACCCTAGGGCGAATGAAGAACCTGCTTCCTTACGCTGGGGCTGGGTGGAATCAGGGTATACTCTCACTGCCCCCCAGAGGTCCCCACTGGGAGTGAGCTCCAGTTGCCCGCAGTGCTACAATTTAAAAATTTTAAAAAAGATTTTAGGGGCACCTGGGTGGCTCAGTGGGTTAAAGCCTCTGCCTTCCACTCAGGTCATGATCCCAGGGGCCTGGGATCGAGTCCTGCATTGGGCTCTGCTCAGTGGGGAGCCTGCTTCCCCCTCTCTCTACCTGCCTCTCTGCCTACTTGTGATCTCTGTCTGTCAAATAAATAAATACAATCTTCTTTTTTAAGAAGATTGTATTTATTTATTTATTTATTATTATTTATTTAATTTATTTAATATTATTTATTTATTTATTTATTATTTAGTTTTTTATTAAGAACCTGCATGCAAGTGGAGAGAGTTCCAGGCAGACTCTGTACTGAGTATAGAGCCCAACACAGGGCAGAGATCCCACAACCCTGAGATCATGACCTGAGCTGAAACCAAGAGTCAGACACAACCCACTGAGTCACCCATGGGCCCCTACAATTTAAATTTAAATTAGATTTCCTTCTCTCTTCTATGGGGAAGTATTTCAGGGTCTGCTTCTGGAGAAATCTAACCAAAGTCAATAGGATTAGTACCTAAGGAGTTGTAAATAGATCACATGACCCTGCTCCCGGAACTGAGTAACGAGGGAACCAACTGGCTGAAGAGGAGAGGAAGTTCTTGTCACTAGAAATGGGCAGGAGGGCCTGGTAACCATCTCAGAGGGGCCCCATCAAAGGAGGCTTCAAAAAATTAAAAGGCTGGCATAATTGTATTTACCAAGGTGATGACTACATTTTCTAAATCCCCACTCCTCCTCCTATACCCTCTTACCCAGTAACCTTGAGCTAGGCACCCAGTGGCAGCGAGGTCACTGACCTGGGCAGGACACAATCTTCTGGCCCTCAATTTCCTTATTTGGAATATGAGTGAATTACCCAAGGTAGCATCTAGGGTCTCTATCAGTGTTGACATCCTAGGACTTGGTGTGCCAATTATGGAAGTACACTTTGAATATAGGGGAGGCCATAGGAGGTAATCTGGAGGGCCTTGTGGGACCTGCAAAGAATTCCATCCCTCTCTGAGAATCGGTGTCCTCAGCTGCCATAAGATGACATCAAATGTCCTTCTCAGCAGTAACACCCAGGGTCTTTAGGTCCAACCCCAAAGTCCCATTTTCCCTCATCACTGTGGCTTGGGTTGGAAACAGAGCCCCAATCCTACCCTCCTACCGATGTAACCATTGCCAAATACCTTTTTAGAACATCCCTGAGCCTCAAGCTACCAGTCAGGTTTGGCATTTGGTCAAAACAAAGGAACAGAGGTTCTTTGTAGAGCTCCTTGCTCCTCTCCCTAGATCCCGCAGCTACTTCCCTCCACCACAGTTCTGAGGCATGAGGGCCTCCTTCACGCTCTGTGGCTTTCTCATATCCATGAATCCACATCTTCCCACAGGCTCTGTTCCTCATTGAAAGAATGTCAGGCTATGGAGAGGAGAGGCAGAGGCATTTGGGGGCAACCTGGTCTTCCCAAGGCCTATGAAGTCATACCCAACATTCTGCTCAACCCAGTTGGTGGCTGAAAAAGAAGGTCAAGGCCAGGATATCAGAAGGATGTGAAATCAATTAGGCAGTGGTCCAGCCACTGGGTAAGCCTAGAAAGAAGTGGCCTGGATGCTTCCAAGCCCAGATCACAGTTACCTGCCAACGCTGCCCCAAGAGCCCCACCCACTTTAAGACCTCCCACTGGCAGGCAGCTTGCTACCTAGCCTATGATTCCTGTGGCTTAGGAAGTATGTTGAAAACTCTCTTAGAAGACTATAAGCAGGACCAAGGTTTGGCCTTAGCATGGAGAGCCCACGTGCTCTTGAGCCTTAGCTCTCCCACCTCTCAGCTCTGGCAGTTGAAATATAGGCATAAATACATGAATCTATGGCCTGTTCTCTGGTTATGAGCTTCCTCGGGCAAGAGCATAACTTAGGAAAATTAAATAAAAAGATATGGCTAGTCGGTTTCTTGTGGTGCTCTTTGGGTTGATTTGATTGTTCTATGTATTCCTTTTTTTTTTTTTTTTTAAGATTTTATTTATTTATTTGACAGAGAAGGAGAGAGCACAAGCAGAGTGAGCAGCCAGCAGAGGGAGAGGGAGAAGCAGGCTTCCCCTTGAGCAGGGAACCCCATGCAGGACTCGATCCTAGGACCCTGCGCTCATGACCTGAACCAAAGGCAGATGCTCAACTGACTGAGCCACCCATACTCCCTGTTCTATGTATCCCTATGCTTCCCCACCACTTGCCAATTTTTGACAATACATATATGCAACTTTTGAAACAATAACAGTTAAACTCAATTATTTAAAAGAGTTCTACATACTCAGAATTTTTGTTCACTGTTTAACTCCATCTGACTACCTCATTGGAAGGAGTGTCCCCAACTCCTTGTCTTTAGATTGGAAGAGATCCTATAGCTCATTTGATCCCAACCCTCTTACTAATGAGGAGACTGCCTGCCCTGCCCTCACCCTTGGCCATGGTAACCACATTCCCCACTGTGAGCGTTCATGTTTCCCTCTTCTAATTTCCTCATCAATGAAAAGTTAAAGAAAACCCAGCAAAGACATAGGAGATGGAGGGAAGGTAGTTCCTCAAGTAAGAAGTTCATGGGTCACATTTATGTCCTTTAAAAACATCAGTCTGGGCCGCCTGGGGGTATTAGTGTGTTAAGCATCAGACTCTTGATTTCTGCTCAAGTTGTGATCTCAAGGTCATAAGATCCAGCCCCAAATCATAGGGCTCCACACTCAGTGGGCAGTGAGACTGCTTGAGATTCTCTCTCTCCTCCTATCCTTCCGCCCTTTCCCTCCTCTGCTCGCTCTCTCAAATAAATAAATAAATCTTAAAAAAAAAAAAGAAAAAAGAAAAAGAAAACATCAGCCTTTTCCCTCCTCTCTACTCACGGAGTCTTCCTGGTAGCTTGCAGATTCCCCCTTCACCCAGCAAGTTCATTCTAGCTTCACATCTGGCCTGGGTGCCCGGGGGTGGTGTGGCTGCCTCCGGCCTCACGGAAGAGCTGGCCAGTGATCCCTCCTAGAAAGAGGAAAAACCAGGTCAGTCAAAAACAAGCCTTCTCAGTGAAGGCTCCGTCATCCTTAAATGTATTAAGAATTTTTCTTAAAGGGAAAGAGCATCCGTCTCTGTATCTATCTTAAAGATAGGAACCAGGTGGAGGCACCTGGGTGGCTCAGTCAGTTAAGTGACTACCTTTGTGTCAGGTCATGATGCCAGGTCGTGGGATCCAGAACCGTGTAGGGCTCCTGCTCAGCAGGGAGTCAGCTTCTCCCTCTGCTTCTGTTTCTCTCCCCTGTGCTCATGCTCTCTCTCTCAAATAAATAAATAAGAAATTTTAAAAAATTTCAAGGTAGAAACCGTGTATGTCTTCAGATTGATAACTTCAACATTTTGTACAGAGTGGACACATGATAAATTTCATTTTTCTGATTCAAGTTCTTCATGCACGTGCCTCACCCCACAGAAGGCTCCCCGCCAAGATTCTACTTGTAAGCTGGAAACCCAAGAGCCTAAGAATAGTCACTGGGACCTTGGTGAGAGGACACAAGGAACCTGAGGGGCCAGGATACAGAGACCTTAAGTCAGAAATAAATAAACCAACAAGTAAATGCTGTTTTCAAGGAAGAAAAGGGTACATTTCTGAATCCCAAGGTCCCACCAAGGGAAGCCTGTAGCTTTACAATTTTACCACCAGCTTAGCCTCAGAGATGATATGGTTCATGCTTCAGGACGGAGGGATGAAAAAAGTGACAGGAGTAACCTTGGGGTTTATGCCCAGCCACAGGTGCCAGCCCGTGAAAAGTAAAAGTGAAACCAGTCCCAGCAAGTCATTTTCTCAAACTAGAATCTTCAAGAGAATTACATTAATCTCTCGATGTCCGAGGACGGCAGCCTGCAGTGAAAGACTGGGGGTCTGGAACCACAAAACAGGAGGATTTAACACCTTTTGGGTGTAGTTCTCACCATGTTTCTGGCTGACCCCCACCACAACACCCCCCCCCCCACCCCGATGCTGTATCCCAGGTAAACCAGCTTCAGAGGCTGCGGCCTGAGAGCAGCGCATGCCCAGTCGGAGAAGAGTCAAGGTTTTACACTTGCAGGAAGCCCCTTGTGGACCCTTCTACCCTCTTCCAAGCATGAGAACCGGTCAATTCCGGGGTTTTCACTGCCTGGGAAATGCGAGCCTGGGAGCTACTGAGAGAGCTCTGGGCTTCAGCATGAAAGCCAGGGCGAGGTCTGATAAAAATATGGATTTGGATTGGAATCTTCTTCTTGGAGAGAGGAGGTGGAGAAAGGCTTTGGAGGTGGGAAGGGGTCCCTGCTCTGGGGCGGTTCTGAGCCTGCTGGGGAAATATGACAAATGGAGAAGGAATTCTAAGAAGTGGGGGCCCCTCTGTGGTGGCATTTGCCAGCGGTTCGGGTCTGGTTTGCGCAGGAACTTGCAGGGACGTCACAACTGGATGATGGTAGGGGTGAGGAGGAGGTAAGGAGGGGCAGTATATAACGTCGGGCGGGGGGCGGGGGGCGGAGGGTAGAGGGAGCTTCGGAAGAGAGACAGTGAGGCCGGAGGTGAGTGAGAAGGGAGGGCTGGTGAAGGATGAATGTTGAGGTTTGGGAATGCGTTTGAAAGTGAGATTCCAGCCAGGAAAAAGTTCTGATAACATGAGTACAGAAACAGAGGTGGTGGAGGAGGGATTGGGGGAGGGGGCGGCGAAGGCTTAGGGTGCGCCCCGCGGGGTTCCTCCGCCAGGCTCTTACCTGCATTACAGGTGGAGGTGAGAGAGCTCGCGCGGTGAGTCGTGAGCGCTTCCCTGGCCGCGGCTGCTCGGCGCGCTGAGCCCCTCCTTCCCTCGCCCCTTAACTGGGTCCCCAAAACTGGAAGGTCGCGTAGGAGGAAATCTCTTTCGAGAAGTGCCCTCGGGTTCCCCGGGCTAGGAAGGTCTCAGAGCGCTCCGGTAATCGCTATCCTTCCGGGAAACGAAAACGAAAGAGCGGGATCCGGCTTCCACTCCCGCCCCGGCCGGCTCCGGGGAGGGCAGGCGCCGGGCCCTGCGGGAGCGCAGCGGCGGGGACTCTCGGCTCACCAGCCAGGAGGCGTCGGTCCCGCTCGCAGCCTCCCGCTAGAGGACGGCCCCTCTGGCAGCCTGGCCCTGGCTCCCAGGCGCACGGAGCTGAGATTCTGCGGAATCTGGGGAGCCGAGGGAACCCCTGGTCCTTGGGTCAGGACAGCAACAGACCAACTTCATGTCATTCCTGTGTGTCTCCTCATTTGGATGGGAGGGGACCTCTTAGGTTGTCCGCCTGGAACAGGTGCCTCTCCCCTTCCTGGCGTGACCCCAGCCCGGCCTGCCGTAGGGCCCTACCATCCCAGCAGCGCCCCACTGTCGGAGCGGCTGTGCTACTCCTCCTGACTCCCGACCCTAGTACCCTGTGGATACTGGCTGGAGCCTTTCCCCAGGCCTCTGACCGCTCCAGACAAGCCACCACTCCAGCACAAAAGAAGGAAACCTGAACCTTCTGCAGAAACTCCAAAGCTATAGATGCTGTTACAAGAGGGCTTAGCACTGATGTATCACGGGCTCCTGAAAACTAGTTAAGACGGGGCCAGAAACCCAATAGAAAATGAGCAAAGGATATGAATAGGCCGTCCACATAAAGTGTTGAATGGCCCAGAAACATAGAAGACGCTCCTTATAAAAGATGTGCTTATAAAAGATGTGCAAATTAAAGTTTTTGAGATAATATTTTTTTTTTTTTGCCCGTTATTTTGGCAGAAATTCATACCTTTACTAACTTAATCTACTGGAGAGACTGAGGGGAACAGAGGACACTCGGCAACCCCATGGAAGGCAGAAAGGCGAGATCTGGCAAAAGTTATAAATGCACATTCCTTCATCCAGCAATCCCACTACCAGAAATGTATTCGATAAATCGACCTGCACATATCCAAAATGTACGTGTTATTTATTCCAGCTTGGCTTATGATAATGACTAATTAGAAGCGATTTGGACATCCATTAAAAGGGGCTGATGAAACAGATTATGGTAGATCCATTTAATAGAAATCCATGATGATGGCAAGCTCTCCAAGGGGCAGTATAGCATAACAGTTAAGAACCTAGACTCAGGGGCCTCTGGGGGGCTCAGTTAAGTGTTTGACTCTTCTTTTCTGCTCAGGTTGTGATCTCAGGGTTGTGAGATCCACCACTTCGGGCTTCACGCTCAGCTCAGAGTCATCTGGAGAGTCTCTCTCCCTCTTTTGTTGTTCCTCCCCCCAAATAAATAAGTGAATCTTTTTAAAAACGGGGACAAAAAGAACCTAGACTCGAGGACAGCCTGGCTGTCTTGGAATTCCAGCTATGTTACTTACTGGTTATGTGCCCTTAGATAATTTTGCTAATTCTCTAATTTTAGCTAACTTCTCTATAGCCTCTCTCCACTAACTGTCTCTGTTTCCTTAATAGTAAAACAGAGTGGGGCACCTGGGTGGCTCAAGCAGTTAAGCGTCTGCCTTTGGCTGAGGTCATGATCCCAGGTTCCTGGGATCAAGTCTTGCATTGGGTTCCCTGCTCAGTGGGGAGTCTGCTTCTCTCTCTCTCTCTGCCTGCTACTACCCCTGCTTGTGCTCTCTCTCTCTCTTCCTGTGTGTCAAATAAATAAATAAAATCTTAAAAAAAAAAAACCAGTAAAACAGAGCTAATAATAATACCTATCTCATAAGGTTGCTATGAGGAGTAAATGAGTTAACATTTGTAAGACAACTAGAATAGTGCCTGATCACCATGCAAAGCAAAAAAATCATGGTACAGACAGAACAATGTGCACTACATGCTACATTTTGTGTGTAAGTGTGTGTGTATATATATATATATATATATATATATATATATAATTAATATATATATAAAAAGAAGCTCCAAAAGGATATGTAGCAAGCTTCTAGACATAAAGGGGATTCAGGATAGAAAATAAGAGCAGGAGTTTTCATTGGAAACTTTTTAATATTGTTTTGATTTATGCCTATCAAAAGAGTAAAATAAAATAAGAAAGATGTTTTTAGCATTTGTTCCATGCCAACAAGCCAAAACCTAAATAATGATGGAACTGTATGGGCATTGCCTAAGACAAACTGTAAAAATGAGGACATTTCTTTTTGGAAGGACAGAAGTGATGCTCATATGATCAAAGTCTACAAACTTTTGAACCCATGTGAGCAGGAAAAAGTGGAATCCCTCCTTCACAAAGAACTATGACAGGTGTTGGGGCACCTGGGTGGCACATCTGGTTAGGCGACTGGCTCTTGATTTTAGCTCAGGTCATGATCTCAGGGCCATGAGATTGAACCTCATGTCTACTCTGCACTCAGCAAAGAGTCTGCTTGTCAGTCTTCCGTCCCCCTCTGCTCCCTGTGCCCCTCCCCCTGCTCTCTCTCACTTTCTCTCTCTCAAATAAATAAATAAATAAAACTAAAAAAAATGCACACAAGTGTTTCATGCTCAAAAAATAACAATATTTGTTTCATTTTTAAAATTATTCATTTTTAAATAACAGTCTTCCTACAAAGAACTCAAAATGTATATATAGGGCTTCTAGTTTATAACTTTTTTAATACTTGTAATACTTCAAAAAGGGGGAGGGTTGATGAGGTAGACAGAGAGGTAAAAGAACAGGGTCCTGCAGATCTGGACACAGGCAACAAAGGTGGGGCCAACAGGTGGCAGGAGGGCCCCGTACCCTGGGAAGGGCCAGGAGAAAGCACCCATTTCTGTGTCCTCTGCTTTGAGGATGAGATTCAGTTTCACTCACAGAAGAAAATGCTCAAGATTTCCTTACAAGGAGCTCTGGGGCCATCCACAGCATTTGTGTTTTCTAAGTGGCACGGCCTCCTTGGGCTTTCCCAGGAGGCATCACAAACAGCTCATAGCGGGTCTCTCTGCACAGACAGCCAGTGAGTCAGCCGTTCTCCAACAAACCAGGTGTAGAACCAACGGTGATTGGTAAAAAGAAAGGGAGAGGAAGGGTCTTCTTCCTTCTGTTCCAGGAGGATTCTTGGCTTCTCAGAGGAAAGCAGAAGTTGGCAGGTACATTCCCTTTAAATCAAGTGTTTGTTCGAGAGAAAGTGTAGAAACACATGGACTCCTACGAAGAAAAGCAACACAAAATGAGCCAGTGCCTCCCTGACTTCCTGTTGAAGATCCTGTTTGAAAAAAGATCACAAGAGGTTTAAAAAAACAGCAATAGAATAACCCAAAGAAAGAAATTCAATATTAAGGTTAATTCAGTGAGGGAAATCTGGGTGGCTCAGTCAGTTAAGTGTCTGCCTTCCGCTCAGGTCATGATCCCAAGGTCGGGGGCGGGGGGGTGGTTGAGCCCAGGTTCTGTGCTCAGCAGGGTGCCTGCTTCTCCCTCTGCCTCTCTCCCTGCTTGTGCATGTGCATACACACACACACACACACTCTCTCTCTCTCTCTCTCTCTCTCTGACAAAAATCTTAAAAAAAAAAGATTAATTCAATGAATACCACAAACAAGCTCCTTGGACTGCTTTATGAATTATATGAGCAGGACAATATCTCGGTCTGTTTTGTAAGCCCCGCACCTTCTGGATGCCTTGGGAAGTTTTCCTCTGGATGTCTTTTCCCAGGTTAATAACCATCAGCAAATTGGGGCATTCTTTTCAGGGCTAATAACCTCTTCCTCTGGCTTTGCAGAGCCCTTCCTTAGTCCTCCCAAAGAAGCAAGACGTTTGCTTTGGGGTTGGAGGAAAGGATAGGATTTAGGTGAGTTGGTGAGGAGGGGGCATGAGCAAAGTTGGAGGTGACAAAGAGCATAGGAGGGGTGCGGAGCAGCACGGAAATGCCACTGTTGATTTGTGAACATCAAGAGAAGAAGCTCTGAGGGTCCAATCCAAATGGGTCTCCATCCCTGCCCCTCCTCTTTGGTTTTTTCTCAACCCAGCAGCTTTAGGGTCGGGTGGGGGGTTCTGCTTGGAGCTCTCCAATGGGTCTGCCTCAGTCCTCAGGGCCCCGCCTTACCTGCCCCCACCAACCGCTCTGACCGTATTTTTTACAACTTTGCCCTTACTCAGCCTCAGCCACATTGCCTCCTTGCTCTTCTTCAAACTTGCCATTGGCTCGTGCCTCAGAGTCTTTGCTTTCCACTGCCCGCAGGTATCCACGCTCCCTCCCGTACTTCCGTCAAGGTTTTGCTCTGAAGCCACCCTCTCAGGAAGGCCTTCCCTCCTCTACTTAAAAGTCTAAATCCCCCCCCATATCCCTCACTCATTCCCTTACTTTATTTTTCTTCACAATATTTACCTCTGTCTGATAAACTATATATTTTATTGTTTGTCTTATAGTTTGTCTCCCTTTTAGAATATCGACTGCATGAGATCAGGGAGTTTTGTCTCTTCTTATTTATTTATTTAATTAATTTAAAATTTTGATTTTTTTTAGTTTTGTCTCGTCTATTTATTTTTATTTATTTATTTAATTATTATCATTTAGTATATTATTTATTTATTTTTATATTTATTTAATTTTTAAAAGATTTTATTTATTTGGGAGAAGGAGCACACACACGGGAAGAGGGGCAGAGAGAAGAGGGAGAAGCCAACTCCCCGCTGAGCCCAGAACCTGATGTGGGACTCGATCCCCGGCCCATGGGATCATGACTTGAGCGGAAGGCAGATGCTTAACCCAATGAGCCACCCAGACACCCCAGTTTTGTCTCTTTTAATCTCTGTCATATCTCCAGAACTTAAACAGATCCTGACACAGAGCAGATGCTCAATAAACATTAGTGGAATGAATGAATAAATGAGTGGTAAACCAGTACTAGCAAACTAAAAAATTTAGACTTTGTCCTGTCTGATGGGGTCTGTGATCAAAGGAGCGAGACCGATACAAAGCTAAGGTCAAGCCAAGCTTTATTCTGCGCCAGCACCGAGAATCAAACTGACTGGCCGGGCCGTCTCTTATGGAGAGAGCGACGACCCCCAGTCTCACAGACTAGCTTTTATGGAGCAAAGGCCAGGTGGTTGAGCCTGGCCAATGAGATTGTCTCCACCTGACCTGACTCATCCTTGCATTCTAGGCTCTGTTATCAGGGACTGGCCGACCATATTTTACTGGTTTCCCAGACTTGCTTTTAAGTAAGTTCCTGGGGAGGGGGGTGGGGTGGGGTGGGGTGGGCAGGGTCAGTTTAAGTTTTACTGCATAAACAACAAAATGGCTGTTTATCCAAGATGGAGTCCCTCTGACTAAGTAGGCCCCTACACTGTCAACACCTGGGAATCTTTAAAGGACTGTTTCCCTTTAAAGTTGTTATCAGTTAGGAAAATTGAATGAAGTTCCTTCCAGGAAGGTAGATAAGGAAGTGTATAGAGCACCAAGTCAGATGCTCACATATGTAAATTGTAGATATGCCACTTAATTGCCCTGTGACCTTCAGTTACCTAATCTCTCTGAAACTCAACTCCTCCTCCTGAAATACTAATCCACTAATGTATACAATTATTGGGAGAATCGAATGAAACACATCAGCGTCTTTCAAAGAGTACCTGGAAGAAATCATTTATTAATGTTAGCTTTCCTCCCCTCTTTCTAACAAAGTGAGAAATTCCCTATGTGTTATTGTACCAGTCAGGGTTCCAGAGGAAACAGATGGCACACTTCAAATTAGGATAATTTAGGGAGAGTTAAATAAGGTGGGGGATACATGGCATTGTGCGTTTCCCCAGGCTGGTAATGTCTGAGCTGTTGCCACTCCTAGGCCAGTAAGGATGGGATTGGGGGGACACAGTTTCTAGAAACTGGAAGGACTGAGTTCTATGGAGAACAAAATCCCAAAGACATATGTAAGATCCTAAAAGTGACAAGAAGACTATTTTAAAACATACTTGAGGGGCACCTGGATGGCCCAGTCAGTTAAGCATCCAACTCTTGGTTTCCACTAGGGTTATGACCTCAGGGTTGCAGAAACAGGCCCCACATTAGGGTCTGCACTCAGGGTGGAGTCTGCTTGGGATTCTCTCTCCCTCTCTCCCTGCCCCTCCCCTTCCAAATAAATAAATAATTTTTTTAAAAAAATATAATAAAAATAAAACATACTTTATATCTAGGAATATTTCATCCCCAGATGAAACAAAACAAAACAAAACAAACAAACAAAAAAACCAAAACAGGTCCTTGAACCAAAATCCCTCAAAAACCCTAAATAGCAAAATAGAAGTTGCTGTTTTGAGAATCAAGGCCAATTTGAAAACAAAGAACACTTACTTGAGTGAAGAAGACAAGAAAGTAAGCTATGTGGCAGCTCAAGGACAATCCATTCAGCGGACAAAAGTATAGCTTGGTGAGCTCTTTGCTAGGGAGTTCCAAGAGTCAGAATAAAAGTTTCTTTAAATACACCAAATACACATGGATTTGGGCAGAAAGCTCATGAGAATTGGCCAGGGTTGGGCAGCAATTCCAGCTGCCGCAGGCCGGTGCTGAGAGAGCTTTCTGGCAAGGCGTGTGTTTTGCCACTGTGTGGGACTGCCAGATTGGGAGCTGGACCCACCTGGCTTGCGGAGGCCCCTGCAGAGGTGAGCTCCCCAGAAGCAGAGTTGAATTAGGATATGAGCCTGAGCCTTAGGCTCCGGCTTTTTTTGGCAGGAGGGGGTGCCCAAGGTGAGGGTGGCCTGAGGTGGGCGTGCAGGTTTCTCCCACTCTGAGGGTTTCCCAAAGATCCCAGAGACACGGTTTCTTCCTGGGTGGCAGGTGGAGTCCTGATGTATGGCTCAGGGGTCCCCAATCTGGAGGGCTTGAGGGCCAGGCCTCTGGGGATGGAAGCTTGAGACCCCAACCCAGGGTTAGGCCTCGGGCCTAGGGGCACGGCATGCCCTGCCTGCTGATGCTAATGATGAGGGAGCAGGAGGCTGGCTGAGGACAAAGCAAGAGCTGGCGCCTTGCACCCCCCCTTCCATCCGCTCCCCTCCATAGGTGTAGCATTCCTCAGGCACCCCTGACTGCCATAAAATAAATAGTTAACTTGCTGAGATCACAATCCTATAAGACAGGAGTCTCCCTTGGTTTGCAAATGTCCTTGAGATTACAACAAAGAAGTTACCTTATCAATAGCCCAATTTCCAAAGACACAGAACTCAGTTCCTCAAGCCTAATGTTACCCTCCCCTCCATAAAAACCGAAGGAGGTGGAGGTAGAAGGAAAAGTAAATAAAGTTAAATTTCTTCTAAACCTAAATCTCATTAACAAGGATGCTTGATAGCAGGAATGTAACATTCCACCAGACTTCCAATTGTCTTTAAACCTAAATCTCATTAACAGGGATGCTTGATAGCAGGAATGTAACATTCCACCAGGAGACTCTCAATTGTCTTTACTTGATAGTAACTAAGCCTTCAATATCCTGATAGTATTCTTTGCCCCAATAGCCCTTTGTCCTCACCTACCCAACTCCTGCGTATATAACCAACCACCCCTCACAACCCGGGGCAGCCGCATCTCTGCCTGCCCACGGGCCCTGTCCCCGTGCTCTAATAAACCACCATTTTGCACCAAAGATGTCTCAAGAATTCTTTCTTGGTCATCGGCTCTGGACCTCAGCCCACCAAACCTCACCTAGGTTCTAGAACTTCATCACTAAGGTGGCTTCCTGAGGGGCTGAGTACAGGGCAGGTTTGGCCTGCATTCCCAGGCCACCAGGGCCAGGTGTGGACCTGCCTTTTAGCGCTTTCCGGTAGGCTTCGGGCAACAACACACAGAACCTGGGCAGGGTCCAGCTGGCTCTCCCGAATGCCCCGCCACGGAAAGTGAGTTTTCCAAGGCTTTCTGGCCAGTTCTCAGGAGCTTTCTGCTCAAATCAACATTGATCTGGGCAGAAAGCTCCTGAGAATTGGCCTGTGTTGGGTGGCAATTCTGGCCATGTCCCAGACCCTTGCTGAGAGCACTTTCTAGCTAAGTGCGTGTTGTAGCCCTGTGAGACCCCGAGTTAAGCCCATGTGGCTCCCGGAGGCCCCCTGCAGTGGTGAGCTCCCCAGGGGCTTCCTGGAAGGCCCCACCTGCCGGTGCAGAGGTGGGCTTCCTGGTGGCTGAGTAGAGGGGCAACCTGGGCTGCGTTCACACCCAGGGTTAGAGGGTTCTCGCAGGCTTCATGAGACACTATGCGGGAACCCGGGCGGGACCCAGGCAGCCCCCCGCCGAAGGTCACCGCCGCGGGAAGTGAGGGCTTTCGATTTGGGCAGAAAGCTCATGAGAATTGACTGGCACTGGGCAGCGATTTGGGCGGAAAGCTGGTGCCATCCTGGGAGTGCTTTCTCACTAGGTGCTTGTTGGGGCCCTGCCGGACTGCAACCAAGCCCGTGCGGCTCCCTGTCGGCCCCCAGAGGCAAGTTCCCTGGGGTCAGATTTGAGGGAGTGAGGTGAGACTGAGTGTCAGTCTCCGGGTTTTTGGCCCAAATGGGGCCCCTGTAAGGTTTTACAGGTGAGATAAACATGACACCTGGCAAGATAGGCACAAGGCAAGATTTATTAAAGGTGTCTTAGGCGAGGTTCTGAGACTCTGGAGAGGGGAGTTGGGGAAGTCATGCGCGGGAGGGGTCAAATGGATCTTTTATCTGGGTTAAGACAGGTCATAGCTTTACAGGCATATAAGGTATTTGGTGATTGGAGGGGAGGGGGAAGTCCTGATGTCTGCATAGGTATCAGGTTACTGATGGTGATGTGCTCTCAGCATCGGTCCTTCGCGGGAGAGTCACGGGTTAAGGGAGAGGGCGGCCTGAAGATGATGGCCCGGAGGCCATTTTTATTGTACCTTCTGCATTCCTGGGGCCGCTGACCTAATAGCGCTGAAGGTGTGGGTGTGCACGCAGGTTTCTCCTACTCTGAGTGTTTCCCATTGCTACCAGTGACAGTTTCCTCCTGGGTGGCAGGCGGAGTCCTGGGGTGCAGATCACGGGTCTCTTCTCTGGAGGGTTTGGATTGGCCAGGCCTCTGGGGACAGAAGACAGAAGCCTGAGAACCCAACCAAAGGTTTGGGTTTGGGCCTAGGGGCATTGCAGGCCCCACCTGCTGGTGCTGGAACGTGCTCCCTGGGGGCAGAGTAGGGGGGGGGAATGGGGGGCGGTGGGGGGGTGGGGGGGTGTTGGCCATTGGGAGGCCATCCTGGCCCTAGCTGCAACCAGCATTTAGAGCGCTTTGTCTCAGGCTTCCGGCAACAGCACTCCGGACCCCGGGTGGGCCCAGGCGGCTCTCCCATAAGCCCCTGCCACTGGAAGCGAGTTCAGAAGGGGTTCCCGGCTAATTCTCACCAGCTTTCTGCCCCAATTGACATCAAGTTGGGCAGAAAGCTCATGAGAATTGGCCTGCACTCGACTGTGGAGGCCAAGAAAACCAAGGCTGTACCCACCTTGAGTCTAGCCCAATTTCCAGAGACAAATAACTCAGTTCCTTAAGCCCTAATGTCACCCTCCCCTCCATAAACAAAACTGAAGGAGGCTGAGGTAGAAGGAAAAGTAAATAAAGTGAAATTTCTTCTAAACCCAAATCTCACTAACAAGGACTCTTGATAACAAGAATGTGACATTCCACCAGGAAACTCCCAATTGTCTTCATGCTAGTGCCTCATTAAAGGGAAAAACGGCCTTGGCTTGATAGTAACCAGGCCTTCAATATCCTGACAGTCTTCTTTACCCTGATAGCCCTTCTGAACACCCCCTTTGTCCTCACCCACCACCGAGTCCACCCCTACTCTGCCTTTAAAAACTCTGACTATAATCTGGCTCGGGGTCCAAGTCCCTACTCCACTGTGTCAGGTATACTTGGGCCCAGGCATAAGCTTGTCAAATAAACCTCGTGTGATTGCATCGGTGCTTGGCTCCTTGGTGGTCTCTTGGATGCAAAAACTTGGGCATAACAGACTGCAGCTCAGACTGCGCTTTGGCGCCCTGCTGGCAATGCTTTCTTGCTAGGTGCATGTTGGGTTTCTGAGGGAGTGCTAGCTGGGCCCACGCGGTTCCCTGAGGGCCCCAGCAGAGGCGAGCTGGGGTGGGGGGTCAGATTTGAGCAGGTTTAGTTTTTGGCCAGTAGGGGGCGCCGAAGATGGGGGTAGCCTGAGCAGGCATGCAGGTTTCTCCAGGTCTGAGGGTTCTGCACAGCTCCAAAGGGCGCAGTTTCCATGTGGGTGTCAGGCGGACTCCTTGGGTGTGGATTCAGGGTCCTCAGTCTGGAGGGCTTGGGTTACAGGTCCCTGGGGATGGAAACCTGAAAACCTAACCTAGGGTTTGGGTTAGGGCCTAGGGTCATGGAAGGCTCAACATGCCAGCACTGAGACCAGGGGGCTGAGTAGAGGAAGGTTTTGGACACCCATGCACGTGGCTTTTAGAGTGCTTTCTCACAGGGTTTGGGCCGCGACCATTCAGGACCTCGGGTCAGGCCCAGGCGTCTCCCCTGAAGATCGGTGCAGCTGGGTGTTTCTGGCCTTCTCATGAGTGTTGTCCCCAAATTGATATCAATTTGGGCAGAATGCTCGTGAGAATTGGCCGTCTTTCTGTGGCAATTCCGGCCACATTCGTGACCGCTGTTGAGAGTGCTTTCTGATTAGGTGCATGTTGCAACCATTCAGGAACCTGGGTTGGGGACACGTAGCTCCTGGGAGGGCCCCACCTTAGGGGAGCTTTCTGGGGGCAGAGTTGAGGGAGGGGCTGAGCCTGAGCATCAGGCTCCATGTTGTTGGCCTGTTGGGGCACTTGAAGGTATGGGTGGCCTCTGGGGGGCATGCAGCTTTCTCTTGCTCTGAGGTTTTGCACATCTCCAAATGGCACAGTTTCCTCCTGGGTGGCAGGCGGACCCCTGCGGTGTGGACCAGGGGTCCCCAATCTGGAGGGCTTGTGGGCCAGGCCTCTTGGGACAGAAGCCTGAAAGCCCAGCTTAGAACTAGGGGCATGGCAGGCCCAATATGCCATGCCAGTGCTGAGGCAGGATCCCTGGGGGGGCAGAGTTGAGGAAAGGCATCATGGGCACGACAGGCTCCAGGTTGGTAACCATGAGGGCTGCCTAAAGTTGGGGTGGCCTCAGGGAGGCATGCAGGTTTCTCCTGGTCAGAGAGTTCTGAGCAGCTCCAAATGGCAGTTTCCATCTGGGTGGCAGGCAGATTACTGGGGTGTGGGTCCAGGGTCTCCAATCTGGAGAGCTTGGGGGACAGGCTTCTGGAGATGGAAGTCTGAATACCCAACCGAGGGTTCTGGTTAGGTCCTAGGGGTATGTGAGGCCCCATCTGCGGGCACTGAGATGGGCACGCCAGGGGGCTGAGTAGACAGAGCATTTGGCCACATGTGCGCATGGTTTTTAGAGCACCTTCTTGCAGGGTTTGTGCTGTGACTACTCAAGACCACAAGCCAGGCCTGAAGGCTCCCCTGAAGTCCCGGACAGCCAGAAGCAAGTTTGCCAGTGGTTTTTGGCCGATTCTCACAAGCTTTCTGCCCAAATCCTTGTCAATTTGGGCAGAAAGCTCTTTAGAATCAGCCCGCATTGGGCAGCGATTTGGGCTGCACATCCACCCTGTCCTGGGAGTGCTTTCTTGCTAGGCGTGTGTTGGGATAGTATGGGACTGCATGTCTGGCCCACACAGCTCCCCTGAGTACGCCCCGCGGTGGCAAGCTCCCGGGGGGCAGTGTTGAGGGACGGGGTGAGGCTGAGAGTCAGGCTAGCTGTTTTTGGCCAGGGAGCCATGAATGGTGGCAGTGGCCTCAAGGGGGCATTCATGTTTCTCCTGCTCTGAAGGTTCTGCATAGCTCCATAGGGCACGGATTCCTTCTGGGTGGCAGGTGGACTCCTGGGGTGTCCAATCTGGAGGGCTTAGGGACCAGGCCTCTGGGAGGGGAGCCTGAGAACCCACCCCAGGATTATAGTTAGGGCCTAGGGGAGTGGCAGGCCCCACCTGATGGCGCTGAGGCTACCTCCCCAGGGGGCTGATAGAGGGTGGGTTGGCTGGAGTTTGGAGCAATCCGGGCCACACATGCACTGGTGTTTTGAGAACTCTCTTGCAGGCTTCCACCCACTACCATGCAGGACCCTGAGCAGGTACCAGGTGGCTCTCCCAGAGCTCAAAGGACCTGCTGCTGGAAGTGAGGTTGCTGGCCGTTTCTGGCCAATTCTCACGGGATTTCTCACCAAATCGATATAGATTTGGGCACAAGGCTTGTGAGAATTGGCTGGCGTTGGGCAGCAGTTCAGGCCACACACCGCCCCATGCTGGGAATGCTTTCTCACTATGTGCATGTTGGGGCTTTGCAGGACTGCGAGCCAGTCCCATGATGTTCCCTGAGGGCCCCTGTGGAGGCAAGTTCCCTGGGGGGCAGAGTTGAGGGAGAGGATGAGAGCGAGCATCCGGTTCTGGGTTTCTGGTCTGGGGGCCCTGAAGTTTGGGGTGGCCTGAGGGGGCATGCAGGTTTCTCCGGCTTTGAGAGTTTTGGGCAGATCCCAATGGCATGGTTTCCTGCTGGGTTGCAGGTGGAGCTCTGGGGTGTGGAAGGCTCAGGGTGGCCAGGCCTCTGGGGATAGAAGCCTGAGAAAACAACCCAGGTTAGGGTTAGGACCTAGGGGTGTGGCAGGCCCCATCAAAAGGCCCTGAGTCGGCTCCCCTGGGGGCAGCTGAGTAGAGTGCATGTTTGGCCAGTGTTCAGAGGCAATCCAGGTCACCCATGTGTCCAGGCTTTAGAGGGCTTTATCAGTCTTCAGGCCGCGACCACCCTGGACCTCTGGCTGGGCTCAGGAGGCTCCCCTGAAGGCCTTCGCTGTGAGAAGTGAGTTCACTGGGGTTTCCCAGGGAATTCTCACCAACCTTCTGCCCAAACTGACATTGTTTTGGGCAGAAAGCTTGTGAGAATTCGCCGGCATTGTGCGGTGATTCAGGCCATATGCCTGCCAAGTATTGGGAGCCATTTATCACTAGGTGTGTGTAGGGGCCATGTGGGACCGTGGGATGTTCCCATGTGGTTGCTCTGAGGACAACCATGGAGTCGTGTTCCCTGGGGGGAGAGTTGATGGAGTGGGTGAGGCTGAGTGTCAGGCTTCAGTTTTCTGGCTGGGGTAGGGGGAGGGGTGTCAAATGTGAGGATGGACTGAGGGGGGGGGGCATGCAGCTTTCTCCAGCTCTGAAGGTTTTGTGCAGCTCTCAATGGCATGGATTCCTCCTCACTGGCAGGTGGAGTCCCAGTGTTGGATCAGGGTTCCCCAATCTGGAGGGTTAGGGGAGCCAGGCCATTGGAAATGGAAGCCTGACAACCCAAACTAGTATTAGGGTTCATAGCTGGGAGCATGGCAGACCCAATTTGCCAGCGCTGGGGCAGGACCATCAGGGGTCTGAGTGGAGGCACTGTTCAGATGGAGTATCGGACTTTAGGTTTGTCACTAGGGGGACCCTCGAAGTTGGGGGTGGACTCAGGTGCATGCAGGTTTCTCCTTCTCTGATGGTTCTGTGCATCTCCATGGGCCACGGTTTCCTCCTGGGTGGTAGGCAGACTTCTGGGGTGTGGCTCAGGGGTCCACAATGTGGATTGCTTGGGGGCCAGCCCTCTTTGATGAAAGCCTGCGAACCCAACCCAGGGTTAGGATTAAGGCCTAGGGTCATGGCAGGCCCCAACTGCCAAATATTAGGGAGACTCCCCAGAGGGCAGAGTAGAGGACACACTTGGCCTCCATTCAGAGGTCATCTGCACCTCAGTTGCACCTGGTGTTTAGAGGGCTTTCTCGCAAGCTTTGGCCCACGACCATACGGGATCCCAGGAAGGGCTGACGCGGTCCCCCCTGAAAGACCCCACTGCTGTAGGCTAGTTTGCCTGGGTATCCGACCAATTCTCATGAGCTTTCTGATCAACACAGCATTCAGCCATACAGAAATATGGCTTATGTCACTGGGGTTGTTTTCTGTGGACACAACATCCATCCATGTTGTGACATGCATTCATTCACTTTTTCACAGTGACTGAGCTTAAGAACATGGACCCCATGAAACATTTCAGGTACACAATTCTCTGGCCTTAGCTGAGATCCCACGGTTGTACGTCATTCTCCAGAATTTTCTCATTCTCCCTGAGGGAGCCTGTATGCATTAAACACCAACTCCCTATTGTCCTTTCCCCTTGGCCCCCTGCAGCCACACCAGACACCTCATCTGGTGGATGAGTGGGATCATACAGTATCTGTCCTCCTGTGACTGGCTGATTTCACTCAGCGTGTTGATTTCCACGTTCAACTCATGTTGTAGCCTGTGTCAGAACTCCCTTCATTTTTAAGGCTGAATCATGTTCTATGGTGTATAAATTGAATTTTGTTTATCCATTCATTTGTCAGTGGACACTTGGGTGGCTCCACCTTTTGGCTGTTGAGAGAAACGCTGCTCTGAATATGGGTCCTTCTACTTTCAGTTTTTGGGGGCATATAGGCTGCAGTGGAATTCTGTGTTTAATGTTTTATGGAACCACCATATTTTTTCCCCCTACAAATGAACCATTTTACTTCATTCCTTCATAGAGCAGAACAAGATAACCATTTATGGATCTACCTCATTTTGTTTATTCTTTTCCCCATGGATGGACATTTGCATTTGTCATTTGCAAAAGGGCATCCATTTACCCGTGGATGGACATTTCTGGTTTTTGCCTGTTGTGAACATAACTGCTATGAATATCCTGTACATTTTTGTTTGTTTGAGCCATTGTTTACAATTTTGGGGGTATATATCTAGGAGTACAATTATTGAACCCAATGGTAATTCTGTTTGGATCTATTTGAGTAAATGACAAACTATTGTATATGTAGACTGCACCGTTTTTCCTAAGTGAGGTTTAAGGGTTTTAGTCTCTCAATATCCTTTTGTTATTTTTCATTTTCTTGATCATAGTGATTCTACTTGTGTAAAGGGACATCTAACTGGTTTAATCTTCATTTTCATAAACACTAATGATGTTTAACATCTATTCATGTGCTTTTCACCATTATATGCTTTATTTGGAGAAGGGTCTATCCAAGTCCTTTGTCCATTTTACAAATGGGATTGGCTTTTTGTTGAGTTGTAAAAGCTCTTTACATATTCTGGGCAACAGACACTTATTAGATAAATAATGTATAAATATTTCCTTCCATTCTGGGGGCTGTTTTTACACTTTCTGGATAGCATCTTCTGATGTACAAATATTTTTAAATTTTTTACCTTTCTTTTTTTAAGAGTGAGTGAGAGAGAGTATGCAAGTGGATGGGGCAGAGGGAGAAGGAAAGAGAATCTTAAGCAGGCTCCACACTCAATGTGGAGGCTGATGTGGGGCTAAGTCTCATGACCTTGAGATCACCATGTGAGCCAAAATTAGGAGTTGGATAGTTAACCAGCTAAGCCACCCAGGCACCTGGGACAGATACTTAATTGTAAGGATATTATTTTATCTATTTTTTCTTTCCTTTCTTATGCTTTGGTGTCAGATCTAAAAGCATTGCTACATCCAAGGTTATGAAGATTTATCCCCATTTGTTTCTTCTAGGGTTTATAATTTTGCCTCTTACATTTAAGCCTTTAACTTATTTTGAATTAATGGGTATATGTGGTGTGAGGTAAGGGTTCAGTTCCATTCCTCTGTACATGGATAGCCAATTGTCTAGCACCCTTTGTTGAAAAGACATCCTGTTTCCCCAGTGTAATGTTGTCCACTCTTGTCAAATTTCAGTGGACCATAGATAAAGGGGTTTATTTCTGGGCTCTCAATTAAATCCCACTGATCTGTAGGCATCCTTTAAAAAAAAATGTTATTTTATTTATTTAAAATTTTTTTGTAAATTTAAAACAAATTAATTGACATATAATATATTATTTGTTTCAGATTGTATGAATATCTTACAACAGTACCACAATGTTTTATTTACTGTTGCTTTGTATTAAGATTTGAACTTTGGAAATATGAACTTTCACATTTGATTTTCTTTCTCAAGGTGGTTTTGGCTAACTTGTGGTTCCTTAAAATTCCATATGACTGTTACAATTAGCTTGTGCTTTTCTTCTCAAAGGCCTTTGTGAAATTTCTTGGGAGCATATTGAATTTCCATATTGCTTTGTTACTGTTGCCATCTTATCGATAGTATGTCTTTTTATCACCATGGGGTGTCCTCAGATTTACTTAGGTTTCCCTTACTTTCTTTCAGCAATGTTTTGTAATTTTTGGTGTATAAGACATATACCTTGATTACATCTATTCCTAAGTATTTTTCCATGTTGATATTCCCTAAAATGGGATTGATTTCTTAAATTCCTTTTTGGGTGATTCATTGTTAGTGTTTACAGGAAAGAGAGATTTTGGTGTATTGATACTTTGTAGAATTAGGGAACTGGCTGTGATCATTTTTTTGTTGATTCTTTAGGGAGCTCTCTATATAAGATGATGCCATCTCTGGTCTCTGACAGACCTAGTTCTACTGTTTTCTTTCACTTGTGGATTCCTTATTTCTTGCCTTATTGTTCTGGGTAGAACTTTCAGTGCAATACTGAGGAAGGAGTGAAAGCCAGCACGATGGACTTCTTCATGATTTCAGAGTAGAGCTGTCAGTCCTCAAAACTGAGCACAGTGTTTGATTAGGGTTAGGGTGGGGTTAGGGTTAGGGCTTAGGTTTTAGGTCTCCCTGTCCTCCGCTGTACAGAGTCCATTCTTCTCTGGTAATCAGCAGAGTGATTTTTTTAGAATATAACCTTTGAGTCTCTCTGTGATCTGCTCCCCAGCTTCCTGTCCTCTCCAGCCTTTCCTCTCCTACCATATCCTCCCCACCCCTGTGGGGCTCCCAGGTGGGTGGTTGTCCCACATGTGCCTCAGGCCTGACTCCTGGCCTTTACATTCTCTCTGCCCTCTGCCAGGAGCATTCTTCTCTCCCCTGCTTCATGTCTGGCTTGTTTCCCTTTTGGCTGGACCTGGCCTTGCCCCCCAGTGAGCTGACTCATGTCTGTTGGCTGTGTATGCCCTTGTCCCCTGTTTAAATGTAGTGCCCACTTTCCCTGTGTGAGCGATTTACTAAGCTGCCAGGTATGGGGCAGGCACTAGGACATAACCTTAGTGCCTGTGTAAAAAAATCAGTTCCAGGGCACCTGGGTGGCATAACTTGGTAGTCGTTAAGCATCTGCCTTTGGGTCCAGTCATGATCCTGGGGTACTGGGATCGATCCCTGCCACATTGGACTCCCTGCTCAGTGGGGAGCATGATTCTCCATCTCCCATTCCCCCAACCTGTGTTTCCTCTCTAGCTGTCTCTCTCTCTCTGTCAAACAAATAAATAAAACCTTAACAAAAATCCATCTCAAAGGGGCCCACCACCCTGGCTGACAATGGGGGAGCTGCTGTCCTCACAGGTAGTCCCCTCAGAGAGACAAGACTTCCAACTTCTTGGAGCCTGGGAGGTAGACCTGGACCTGGAAGCTTCCATTCGTGGAATCATGGCTAGGACCTTAGCAAGCCCCCTCTTCTTCCAACCTTCCTCTTTCTTCTTCCATGTCCATGGGTTGGACCTGATTCCTGATCTGGGGGAGTTCAAGGGTGACCACTCCTAGGAATAGCAGCGGTTGACTGATGGACCTTGTCAGCAAGAGACCCAGTAGCCTTCAAGGGAGGACAGCTCTGTGGGGGCCAGCGACAGTCTCCTCAAATCAAAGTGGGGCAGGAGACCAGCCCTGATGATTCTAGCCATCATGTAGGCCGTAGAAAGGAGGGCTGTGCCTAAAGGTGCTCCACTCCTGGCAGGTGGGGACAGGACCTGCAGGGGGTCGGCCAGGGAAGGGCACCTGCAGGGTTTGCCTGGGAGCTTGGCATAGAAGGAGGGTTCCTGGCTCCAGCATTCTGGCTGTGGGGTTGGTTTCCCATCTCTAAAGCCTCAGGTTCCCCTTTGTATGATGGGGTACTGCTGGCCCCATCTCTGGGAGCAGAAGGTAGGGAGTCCCCATAAGCAGACTTGCTCATGACAGGCTGGGAGAGTGGCTGTAGCTTAAAGCAGCCCAGGGCCTGCCCCTGTGAAGAAGGTGCACACATCCATGGCTCCCAGCTCTGGAGTCCTGCTGCCAGCCTCTTGACAGTGACCCTTCTCCCACCTTGTCCCTCACCCCTATCTACAGATAGGTGGTCTTCTTAGAGCTGTCCCTGCAGAGGACAGAGAAGCCCATCATTGTAGGACAGTTTCATCTACCAAGTCATCACTGACCAGCGGGCTTCCAGGTCCTTGTGCCCCCATGGGAGGGCTGGAGGGTGGTGGTCCTTGAGGTCTTCAGCTCCCCATACTGGCAGGATGTATCCATGAAGCACATGGTGATGGTTAGCTGCTTCTGTGAGAGCACTTCCTCCATGAGTTGGACGACCTAGTGTGTGTAGATGTGGACATGAAGTTCTGCGACCAGGTGGGCATGGAGGTCCTGCCCCCCATTTGGCACCCTGCACCCCAGTTTCTACTGGGTGTTCCATGAAGTCTTCAGCTACCAGCACCAGCCGTGGTTCCAGGCCCACATCCCCAAGGACCAGGGCGACATTTACTACATGGGGGCCTTTTTGGGGGGGCTGCTGGTGGAGGTTCACTGACTGACCTTGGCCTGTCACCCGGTGATGGGAGTTGACCTGGCCAATGGGATCAAGGTTGTATGGCATGACAGAGCCACTTGAACAGGTACCTGCTGGACCACAAGCCCACCAAGGTGACATCCATGTGGGACCTATGGGACCCACAGTGGATGGGCTGTCCCCTGGAGGACCTGTGGGACCTATTGTGGCTGGGCTGCTCTCCCCACCCTTCATGAAGAAGCTGAGATTCAGACCATGCCCAAGAATCACCAGGACATCCGGGACTTATGAGAGGCTGTCCCCGTCTCCAACAGGGGGTGCTGTCCTGAGCAGAGCTGTGAGAGCAGGTTCCTACTTCTGTCCCCTCGAGGGAGACCATGGAATCCAGCCCTGCCCAAATGGGCATTTCCAGGGTCCCAGCTGCACCCACACACAGAAGGCCTGCTTGGGGACACAAGTTCCTCTCTTTGTGGTCACTATAGTTTGATAACTTCTGGGTCATTTTCAGCTGTGAATGGCTCCAGTTTTATGTTGGATGATTTCTGTGTCCATGTTGAGCAACCATCTTTAAAAAGGACAATGAAGTGAAAAGGTTTTCTTCCTGGTTCTAGACAGACACTGCCGGGTGGGGGTTGGAGTGATCCTGCGGCGGCCGTGGAGCCAGGATGGCCTCTGGTCGAGTCTTCCCTCCCAGTCCCTGCACATTGCCAGGGCCATGGGGCTTCAGGGGTAGGGGTTGCACCAAGCCTCCTCTCAGACCTTCAGTCCCCTGACTGCCAGAGGCCTTGGCTGTGACCGCTAGCTCACCCTTCTGAGTTATGTGCGGTTTCTACCTTGGTTTTATTTTTTATTTTTAAGTTTAACTTAATTTTTAAAATTTAAACTCATTAGCCAACATATAGTACATCAGTGGATTTTAATGTAGTGTTCAGTGATTCATTAGTTGCCCGGAACACCCAGTGCTCATCACATGTGCCCTCCTTACTACCTGTCACCCAGCTACCTCATCCCCCCACCCCCTCCCTTCTGTCAGTGGGGCCAAGTCCCCTGGCTGGGGCTCAGCTAGCTTCCTACATGTTCCACTTACCTCTCCCTGGCTCCCCAAGCCGTGCACAGCCCTATGCTGCTTCCCAGCAGAGGGCAGTTTTAACCAAGGTCAGGAAGACAGGATGGATTTTCCTGACTCCACCTGCCATCCCTCATCCCTGTCCAGGGCTGCAAGAGAGGAAAGTTTTCTTCAACTCCTCTTAAGGTCTCTGGCTGGGTCTGGAAATCGACAAAGACAGATGAACAGGAGAAAAGCTGGCAAAATGTATTGATTTTTTTGCTGGGAGCCCCACAAGAACATGGAGACCACCAGAGGCAATGGAAGCCTACAGTTCTATGTTTTAGGCAAAGAAGCAATAAATGTGTGAAGAATTGAGAGACACAAGAATTGAGAGACACAAGAATTGAGCTGGGGCGGGTAAACGGTAAAAAAGTAACTAGGAAGAAAAGGTTAGTTTAACCAGGTTTGTTCCTCTAGCCTTTGTGGCCTGAAAGTCCTTGACTCTGGTGATCAGCATGTCCTCCCTGCTGTCTGGGGAGAGAAGGTGCCACATGGGAGTATTCTGACCTGCTTCAGGGAAGGAGGGCTGATGGCTGGGGATCAGAGGGATCTTCCTGCTTCTGCTCTATGGAAAATTCTTTCAGCTTCTATATTTAACTTGACAAGGTGCCATATTTGGGGCAGTGTGTCCTGACCCTCACTGGCTTGGTGCTGCACTCTGTCTCCTCCTAGAGTCCCAGGCATTGAAAGTGCTGCTGTGGAGACCTCCCAGCCCTGGGGCAGCGGGAAGCACCTGCCTCCAGGGGAGGGTTGCCTACAACTTCCCACACAGGTGCCCTGTTGCTAAGGGTGGCCACCCCTCCTTGGGGAGATTGGGTGAGAGTGTGAGATCTTACTTTGAGAAACTGACTTCATTTCCTACAGATGTCTGACTTCATTTCCTGCAAATGATCCAGTAGTGGGATCATGTAGGAGTACTATTTTTAGTATTGGGGGAAACTCCATATTTTTCCCAGCATGGCTGTGCCAACCAAGGTCAATCCTGGATGATTTTACCTGTAAACCAGAGATTTTTCAAGATCCTCTTCAGCAGAAAACATGAGGAGAAGATTTTCAAGGCCTTGCAAAGTATACTAACCACAGGAACAAACCAGTAACTCAGAAACTATTGAAATGAATAACAGGTTCTCCTTCCATTTCTGGCTATTGTGCTGGTCTGTGGCACAATCCCACCTCGTGCAGTTGGAAGGTTGACCTCCCAGGTTGGCTGCCATTGAGATGCCGACTGTTTCCAGAAATTCTTTGGGGGTATGGTCGGGTTTCTCCACCTGTGCACAGATCAAGTTGACAACCTCTGACAGGGGAGCCACAGTTTCTTCAGGCATGGTCCCTCCCCCATCCCGTGGTGGAGCCGTCACACTGAGGGTTTAGGGAGATGGGAGCCATCCCTAGGCAAAACCACCCAAGATTCCCACTGTCCTGACCTGACCTTTAGATGCTCCTCAGTTCCTCCTGTGCCTCTGGTGTCTTCCGGGCACCCTGACCTGGCTGTTTTCTGACAGCTCATCTAGTAGTACCCTTACTTTCTGGGAAGGGGATTTACTGGAATCCCCATTGTGTCCTGCTGCCCCACCTGGATTGCTTTTTGAAGGCACATCATATAAGTCATCTGAGGACCCAAGACTGCAGGCCTGTGGCCTGAAGGGGTTCTGAGCAGAGCTGGTGGAGTGGGAGGGCTGCAAGGCACAAAGGCAGGTTTCTAGAAAGTTGTCTGGGGTCCCTGGCATTCTACCTTTTAAATTTTTATTTATTTATTTATTTATTTTTAAAAAGAGATCTTATTTATTTATTTGACAGAGAGATCATAAGTAGGCAAAAAAGCAGGCAGAGAGAGAGGGGGGAAGCAGGCTCCCCGCTGAGCAGAAAGCCCAATGTGGGACTTGATCCCAGGCCCCTGAGATCATAACCTAAGCTGAAGGCAGAGGCTTAGTCCACTGAATCACTCAGGCACCCTACATTCTACCATTTTTGAATCAAAGCCCTGAGATCTTTCAAATGCTAGCAATGTTACAGCATGGGCCAGAAAATCACATGTTTCTGTGCACCCAACAACACCTAAACTATTGGCCATATTTTGCACTTGAGCTGAGTACAAAGGATTGGGAGTAGGAGCTTGAGGGGAAGTCCTGGGCCAGACTTTGTGTTTGGGGACACAGATCATCTGGACAAGCTTGTGCTGAGCCTCAGGAAGGGGCCTGTGTGGAGACCCCAGCTGGAGACACTGCTCTCCGATGATGCCCCCTCAGTCCGCCCCAGTGCACCTGGTACTGGGGGAGCGCCTGCCTCTTCCTCTCTACCTGAGGGCTCTCTTCTGCACCAGCCATGCCCCTCCCCTGGCAGTCACTGCCAGCCTGCAGCCTGGGAGGGTGGATACCCCGATGACCTCCAGCCCTGGGGACATCCAGGGCAGATGGGACATGGTCTCCCAGCAGGTCTGAGCACCAGGCCCCCACGTGCTCACTCTCCTCCTGGGGACTCACTGTGCCTCGTCCTTCCTCAGGGTCCCTGGGCCTAACTCCTCCTCTGCTCAGGCACCACTCTCGGCCCAGGCTCCACATGCTGGGATTGGAAGGGGTCATCTGGACCTTCTGGACTCGTGCTTCCATGCCGTGACATGGGCACAGGCTGGCCTCACAGACTCATCAGAGGAGACCCAGTGCAGGAAGATGCAGGCCACCTCAACGGAGAAGCCAGGTCACCCCAGAGGGAGCGCACAGGCCTTGCACAAAAGATAGGGCTCATGGAGCACAGTGTGGGATGTGGGCACCCAGCCAAAGTGTATGGGGAATCCTGGAGCGCAAACCACAGAAGGGTCACAGAAAAGGCAGGAGACAAAGATGACAACAGGACAGAGCTTCCCAAGGAGGTGGATGGAAGAGTCAGAGGATTTCAGAGACCCTTGGGAAAACTTGGAGGCCCTGGAGATGTTGGCTGAAATGCTGTCATTTGGTCAGAAAAGTTGTGTCACTGACCCCCAGTTGGCACTGGATGATTTACTCTTTATTGCTTCTAGGAATCAGGACATATGGGCCATTAGCAGTCACATTGCATGAAGTCTAGGATATATTTATTTTTCATCAATTTTCAGGACCAGATTTTTCTAGAGGAAGTGCTAAGCATGGGTCTCTCCATTCTTTTTTTTGTGCCACTGGCCTCTGTTCTCAGGAGCAGATTCCTGGTGCTCATCACCACTGCTAGCCGTTAGGACCACTCCCTGTCACCTCCCACAGTGGACATGACCACGTGGGTTGGGGGGCGTGCTCATAGATGAAGCCCCAGGGCTCAGTGCAGAGCAGGGACCCCAGATCTTCTGCTGAATGAAGGAGGGCATGAGGGAGGAAGGGTAAGGAGGAAGGGAGGAGGAGGAGGGAGGCAGGGATGGGGAGACAGGGAGGGTGATGGAGTGGGGGAGGAGAGGGAGGAGGGGAAGCAGAGAGGGCGTAATGAATGAGGTGGTGAATAAACGAGGTAAGGAAGGAGGGGGTGAAAGAGCCGAAGTCCGGTCCATACATCAGGAGCCATTATTTGGGGTGAGGTCCAAGGGCATCACTGCCTGGGCCCTGGAGGGTGGCTCAAGGGCCCATCCCTCTGTCCTCCCAGTGCTGACCTTCCTTCTCCTTGTCCTGCTATTACCCTGGATCCTCTCCACCTCCTCAAACAATTCTGAATATTCCCAGGAGCAGGGCCAGGTGGGGGTTCTCAGGAGGGAGTTCCCAGATCCTAGACAACCCTGGGACAGTAGCTACAGGACATTCTATCATGAGGACTGGGACCCTAGATCCCACCCATCTCCTTGAACATTAGCCCTGTTCCATTCCCTGCTCTTTCCATCACCGCTGTGCTGAACGCTCCTGACAATACAGCTGTGAAAAATCGTGCCGGAGTTTCTGGGCCGAGCACTGCTGGGTGACGGGAGCACCTGTGGCCTGGATGGGTGCTTCTCACCCTTCTCCCAACAGGGGTGCCCGTCACCCTTCTTTCCGGGGGACCTGCATTGGACCTCTGGTTCTTCACATTCTTCCAGGGCTGTAGGTCCCCAGACCAGACACCTGCCACTCCGAGGGTGGCCAGCGCTGCCTTCATGGGGTTTCCTTTGCCAGCCCTCTCCAGGGAGCTCTTGCATCTCTGACACATACTCCCCGCGTGCCTATCCTCCCTTCTGGATGAGCATGCCTTTGGTCTCTGTCCCTGTGGAACCCTGTGACTTGGGAGCCTGGTTTGGAGCAGAGTCAGGTGAAACTTTTCTCTGGCCTTGGGTTGTGAGCGATGTGTTTGCCCTCTGTGATGTGTCTTCCAGCTTTCTGCATTTCCCTGGTTTCTGTGTGGGCCACAAGAGGAACCAACTGTGTCCTGTCTGGGGTCAGGCTGTGGTGTTCCAGCAGGAACAGGGGTCGTGGGCCCAAGATTGTGCTCATAATTCCTAAAGGGGCCTCTATGATTACATCTCATCTGTAATCCATCGGGGGTTTCAATATCGAATAAGGGAAATTCTATGTCACATAAACACAGAAAAAAAAGAAAAACGAGTCCCCTTTGAAAATAGGACAGACAGAAAGGCACATATTGTGTGATTCCACATACAGAAACATCCAGAATAGGTAAAGGAACAGAGAGAGAAAGCAGCTGAGGGGTTGCGAGAGGCTGGGCTGGAGGAGAAATGCGCAGGGAGGGCTTTGGGTTCAGGGTCTCCTCTGGGGGAGGAAATGTCCTGCTGCGAAGTTCTGTGGTGTGGTGGCACAGTGTTGGGAATGTGCTTAACGCTTGTGACGTGTTCAAGTGAAAAGAGGTAATTTTGTTTAAAACAAATAATAAACTATGAAGAACATGGAAAGATAAAGTAACAGCTAATAAGTACCAGAGAGAAGGAATACACAGGTAGGGACGAAACATTCCTGCAGGATGTCGGGGTCGGGGGATAGAACAGGGATAATTGTCCGACAAACAGGGCTGCGGGCTCAGGATGTGGCTCTGGGAGCCCCGCAGGAGCAGGAGTAGAGGCAGGGGTTGAGATAGAGGCAGGGACAGGAGCCAGGACTGAGGCAAGAGCAGGAGCACAGGCTGTGGCAGAGGAAGGGGCAGGAACAGGAGCAGGGGCTGGGGCAGGGGAAGGGGAAGGAGCTGGAACTGAAGCAGGAACAGGGGCTGGGGCAGGGGCAGGTGCCAGCTCCTCTGGGATAGCGTCGGGCTCTCTGTGGGCAGGTGCCTGGTTCCCTGCTGGCTCCTGGTCTCCTGCTGATGTCTCTCCAGGCACCATCACCCCCTCTGGAGCTGCAAGGTGAAGTTGGGGCCGGCTCTGGCTCTTCAGAGCTGGATGCAGGTGTCCAGGCCCCCACATTCCAGAGACAGCTCCCTGCCCATCTCCTATCATTGGAGATCCTCGAATGAAGAACATGCTTACGTGCCTTTGCAGAGACAGAGCTCAGCCCAGGGCCTCCCAGAGAAGCTACAACCAGGAAGGAACCCTCATTGGGACATCGCCCCAACTGCAGTCCACTCACTGGGTGCTCTGGGCCCAGTCCTCACTGCTGGGCCCACACCAGCCTCTGGGTTCTCCTGCCTGTGGGGCTTAGCATCGTCTCATCCCCATATACCCACATACACCCACATACATCCAGCCCTCACCTTCTCATGCTTGGGCTTGGCCTCCATGTACTGGACCACATTTCGGTGTGGTATCAGTAGGGACAGTGGCCTGGCAGTGTCAGAGGCCTTCCCAGGTAGTCCCCAGTTCCTGCTCCTAGAGAGCCCCTTATGGTCACTCCCTGTGTCAGGAAGATGGAGCAGGTGTCCACCAGCCTCCCATCATCCCTGGTGTTCTGCAAAGACAGGGACCGGTAACAGGCCTGGACGCATCACAGCCCTGCCTGGCCATCCTCACTGTTCTCCTGCCCAGTCCCCCTGCAGCTCCCAGATCAGACACAGACCTGTGCATGCACAGCCCCACACCTGGGACAGGGACCTATACCTGCAGGGCACAGGATAAACCCTGGGGAGAAGCTCACATTCCATCCCACCCAGACAGCCTTGACCTAGGGTGTGAACATGACCTGCCCACCAGGCAGCTGACCCCTCATCAGCCTGCTCTTGAATGGGGTGGGCGCATCCCACGTGAGCCTCCTTTAAAAACACACACACACACACACACACACACACATGCATAGGAAGGGGCCCTGGGGTTGCACAGTCAGATCAGAGCATATGAGGCTGGGGGAGGGCCCTGGGCCTCATGATATCACCTTTCTGTACTTCCGGCCAAGTGACCAGAGATGTCAGGAAGCCCTGATGTGACATCCCCAGTGAGGGAAAGTGTTTGCAGGGTGTGCTTTCCTCTGCCTGCTGCCTCTGGACTTTGGGATGCAGCACGCAAACATGTTCTTCTTTCGAGGATCTCCAAAGAAATGAGCTGAACAGGGGGTTGTCCCTGGAATGTGGATGCCTGGTTACCCAGGTTCCAAATTCTGTTGGGCTCTGTTGTCAGGGAAGTGATGTCACCACTTCCTGGGGACACCTTACGAGACTTCATTCTCACAATAGAGCCCCCTGAGGGCCGCCCTCCCCCAGCTGTTCAATGCTTACCCTCTACCCCATACCCTGTCCAGTGACACCCACACAGCCTACCCACAGCCCCTGCGAGGCCTGCATGAGGACAGTGACCCGCTGTGAGGGCATAGAGCTGGGTTCAGACTGGGCTCTTGTTCATGTCCAGGACTGTGACCCTGGACAGACTTTGTGCCTCTCAGGACCTCCCCAGGCTCCCCACTGGCACAGTGGGGTCTTATGGCTTCTACTTCTAGGGATGCCATCAGGGGCAGGACCTCTACATATGTTCCTGCTATTACAGGAGACTGGGACACACACATGCCAATGCAAGGATGAGCTGTGGGCTGGGCGGGGCAGAGAACACAGCTCAGCGGGGCCTGGGTCTGCTCTGGGGTCCAGGCAAGTTTACCCTCCTCCTGCTTGTCTCCCAGGCCCTGTGGGAAGGTTGCAGTGAACGGATTCCAGCCTTGTCCTCTTGTGCCACAGACTTCCATTAGTTTTGGGCCCAGGTCCCAGGGCCGCCTCTGTGCCCATGTTCTGGGCAGTCCCCACAGTGGCTCTTGGCATTGCCAAATCCTGGTCACACATCCTTGTGGAATTCTCTCCCCTACAGGGTGGATGGCCTGTGTGACTGCGCTCTAAGGAATAGAATGGAGCACAATGAAGGGATATTGTTTCCAACCTAAGGGAAGAAAGTCTGTGACTTCTCCTGGTTCCCTCTCTGTGTTCATTCTCTGTCTCTGTCTTACCTGTGTGTCTCTGTGTCTCTCCCAGGAGCAGGATCTGTAGGCTCTGGGGGTGATATAAGAAACCTCAGAGGCCTACCTTCTCCTTGTTTCCTTCTCCTGTCCTGGTGCTTTGTTCCCTCCTAAGTCCTCCTCACCCTGACCAGAGCACTGACTCTGGGACATCTTCCGAATGGGGACCCTGTGGCTGCAACAAGGAAGGTCCTGACCTTGGTCCCCAGACCAGTGGCCCAGTGGTCTGCCACGTTCTGCAAACCCAGGTCCTCAGTCCCCCAATCCCCCAGGCTATCCTCTGCTCAGAAGGACCTCAAGGGAGTACAAAGCATTTTCCCAGGACTGGGAGCACAGTGAGTCAGGGATGGAGAGCCAAGGCCAACAGACTTTTCTACAAGCCTGTGGGACCCTAGGGACACCCCATCTCTGTAGCACAATTGACAGAAAAGTAAGCTGAGGCCTTTTGTGCTGTAGCCCCATCTGAACTTGTGGGGTATCTCTTCGTACTCCCAGTAGCTCAGGATGGTGATGGACACCAGACCCCAGACCCTGTCTTTTCCCAGTGCCCTGGCCACCCCCCCTGGGCTCCTTGGGGACCCTCTGATCATCAGCCTGGCCTGTCTTCTGTCCCCATCCTATGGATCTGGGTTCTTGCCAGGGGTCCTGATGCCCCTTTCCCCTTGCTCAGCTGTCTCTGATCTCTTTCTTCTTTCCCCCTGTCACCCACCTTGCTCCCAGTGATATAAGAAACCTCAGAGGCCTACCTTCTCCCTGTTTCCTTCTCCTGTTCTGGTGCTTTGTTCCCTCCATAAGCAAATAAGTCATATTTGCTTATGGTTGTTTTCCGAGATGACATTTGAACAGAGGAGCCCTGAGGGTATCTGAGGAAATGTGCTGGGCAGAGAGAACGGCAAGTGTAAAGGCCCTGAGGCAGGAGTGTGCATGGGGTGTTCTGAGGAGCACCACGAAGCCAAGTAGGTAAGGGGGGGAGTGATAGGGAGTGAGGTCAAGGAGACCATGGGACCCCTTCTGACCCTGGGCTGGGCAGTCAGAGTGGGATGTGTGTGTGTGTGTGTGTGTGTGTGTGTGTGTGTATGTGCGTGTGTGTGGAGGCGCACATGTCTCTACTTGTCTGGGGATGCCCAAGGTCATGTGCCCACATGGGACAGGTTGGGTAGCTGTCCCCGAGGATCTGAGGGGCTCTCACCCCCAAAGAAAACCTCATGGAAGGGTGGGGCTGGCCTAGGACTGGAGAGCAGCCCCCCTCCTTGGCCTCTGTACTCCTCATTTGCCCTGGTCGGTCACTGCCTCTCTTGACCCCAGGTTCCCAACTGTTCCTGAGGGTTGAACATGGAAATGCTTGAACTTGGCCACTCTTCCAGGGGTAGGTGGAGGACAGGTGCACCAGGCACACAGGCCTCCCTCCTGAGAGGGCCAGGTGTGCACAGGGGATGTGCACGCAGCACTGTACCATGACCCAGCCCTGCGGCAGATGTGCTTGATACCTATGGCTCCGCACCCAACATTCCCCTGTGTTTCCTCACCACCACCAAGGGCTCTGTGGCCCCAAAGTCCACTTAATCCTGGAACCATGCCCATCCTGGGATGTAAGTCTCAGGGTATAAGGCCAGGTGGGTCGGACATCTGGGGCCACAAAGGTCACTGAGTACCCCCCACCCAGCTGGCTGGGAAATGCAGACTGCCTCCCAGGGTCCAGCTAAGTGCAGGGCTGGGCCAGAGGACCTGGAGACAGCAGTGGAGGCTGACTCAGGGCAGGAAGGAGAGCAGCCCACCCATTCCCCTTCTCTTCTCCTCCTCCTTCCTCATCTTCCTGGTAGGACCCTGGGGCAGAGATCCAGCCTGTCCCTAGCTGGAGCCCTGGCTGGAGTCAGAGGTGTGGGATGGAGGCCAGGGAGGAGGGGCCCACCACCAGGATGCCCGAGTGTGAGAGTGTTGTTACTGTTGTGAGGGACCCCATGGGCACTCAGGGATTTCAGCCCCTTTTAGACATGAGCTGTGACCCCAGGACTTGGCCCCTGCCCCATGAGGCCCCACATCTTCCCTACCTTGTCTGCAGCAAGTCCCCCCTCCTGCCCCAGGAAATCCAGCTGCTCTGGGGGCTTCAAACTCATTACCAGCTGGAGACAAGCCAGCCCTATGGGGCCTGGTTCTGGGTCCTGGAGCCCCACAGTGCGGAGAGGTTATGTGGGGCAGGAGAGGGGAGAGGGCAGAGTGGACTCTCCCTGGGGGCCATGGCTCCCTGGTCAGCGCAGGCCCTGTTGTGTGCCAGCCCCTAGCGCATCCAGACCCCAGCTCGCAGGCAGGCTCTGGGAGGGAGACCGGAGTGTGGCTCCTGCTAGCTCAGACCTGTCAGTCTGTCCTGTGGCTACAGCCTATCTGTCAGCCGCACACCCCTTCCTAGTCAGCTAGCATCACCCCCAGGACCAAGATGAACAGCCCATCATCCAGCTCAGGGGCCAGTGTGTGGCTGGGCAGGCAGGGGAGGGCTTGCTCTGGGCTTAGGGAGTCCCCGGGTGGGCTAATGGGACTCGAGAGGTGTGACCTTCCAGCCCCTCCGCTGACCAGTCCTATCACTGGAGCCAATTGCCTTCCCTCTCTGGGCCTTGCTCTCCGCTTCTGTGCAATGCAGTGATGCTGAGTGATCGCTCCCAGGGCAGGAGCATGTGGGGTGCTGGTGACTGACCTAAGCTGGGCACAGAGCCTGGACTGCAGAGTGCAGTGGGGGATGGTGAGCCGTGTCACCAGTGAGCACCCCTCCCCAAAAAAGACACCCAGCCCTTCCATGCACCCGCCAGGCCCCTGGGAGACCACACTCCTGATATCAGGTCCTGTGTGTGTGGCACTTCATCAGCAGTGGGGCAGAGTGGGGACCCCGGGACCTGGGGCCAGCTGCTCCCTCTGAGGGCACAAGAACAAAGAAGACTCTCCTTGGGGTTCCCCAAGGCTATGTAAGAGAGGATGTGGCTGCCCCCAAACAGGACACTGAAATTCTGCTTCTGTTAGAATCTGAGGATTGGGCTTTGGGTTTTTTGTTTGTTTGTTTGTTTTGGTTTTGATTTTTTTTTTTTTTTTTGCTGGGCCAAGGAGACATACACTCTCTCCATGACTCCTCGAATGAAGAGCTCTTGCAGGGCCGGTGCCCCTCCCTGGCTCCTGAAGGAGACCTGTGCTTTCAAAGACAGGATTGCTTCAGGTCATGATCCTGGGTCAGGATGGGAGATAGTCCCCCATGGATCCCGATTCTGGGGCTGAGAGCACCTTTCTCAGGCACAGCAATGCCCACTGAATGAGGGGACTTCAGAAAGAACACATGCCTGGCTCAGGTCCTGTCCCAGGATGGTGGTGGCTGCCTTCTCCAGCACCAGAGGAAGAGGGATATTCTCTGCTTTTCTGGGAGGGGGTCCTCTGACCCACAAGCAGGCCCTGGAAGGGTTCTAGTCCATCTCTGGATGCGCACAAGCATTGAGTGGGCTAATCACTGTTCACACACAAACATGGACAATGTGCTAAGGAAGCACCGGAAGTGATCCTGTGCAAATGGCCTGCAGCCAGGGGCGGGTGGCTTCAGTGCCCTCCAGTGGGCCCCTTTTCCTGGTGAGAATCTTCCTGGATTCTGTCCTCAGTGCTCGCTGCCTGCTGGTTTCAGGACCAAAGGCAGGATTGTGGTGCATCTTAAAAGGCTCCACCACAGCCTCCCTCCTTCTGCACACATCACTGGTCCCCAAGAAGCAGGGGATGCTGCTCCCACACGCCCCACACAAAGCTGGTTTGAGGCACTCATTCCCTCCAAGCCCCACCCACTCTGGCTCTGTCATATACACAGTGGCCATAGCTGCCTGGCTGGGCCAGGCGTCCCAGGAGAGCTCTCCTTTCCCAGGATCAGGGTTCATACTCCTAGACTGAGGAAGAAGTTCCATCTGTCATCTGCTAGAGAAGGTGAATTCCTGGGCCAGGTGATCCTCAGGTGCCCGAGGACATGGGGGTCCCTTGGAGAGAAGGGTGATGGGCACCCCTGTCTGAGAGAACAGTGAGCAGTTCCCATTCCGGACCACAGGGGCACCCATCACCTAGCAGTGCTCATACTCAGACTCATCCCAGGAAACTCTGGCACAATTTTTCATAGATGTATTTTGAGGAGGGTTCAGAACAGTGGTGGTGAAGATAGCAGGGAATGCACAAATATTAATGCCCAAGGAGATGGATGGTGGCTCAGTCGGTTAAGCCGCTGACTCTTGATTTTGGCTCAGGAAGTGATTTCATGGTGTGTGACTGAGCTCCATGTAGGGTCTGTGTTCAGTGCAGTGTGGGCTCACGATCCTCTCTTCCCCCTCCTGCCTCGCCCACCACTCTCGTGCCACACTCTCTCTCCTCTAAAATAAATTAATAAAATCTTTATAAAAATGGAATCATACACAATGTACTTTTAAAATATTGTAAAATATCCTAACATTGATTTTGCCATTTTAAACATTTTCAGTATAAAGTCCGGTAGTGTTATCTATATTTACACTGCTGTGAAATATATCTTGATAATATTTCATCATGCAAATCTGAAATTCCCATTATTATGTTTCTCATGTAGAAAGCATATTAATTAATTAACTAATCCATTAATTAATTTTATTATGTTCAGTTAGCCTTCATACAATACGTTAGTTTTTGATGTAGTCTTCAATGATTCATTATCTGTGTGTAACACCCAGTTCTCATCACAACACGTGCTGTCCTTAATACCTATCACCCTGTTACCCCATCCCCCTCCCCTGTGTAACCCTCAGTTTGGCTCCCAGGGTCCAGAGTCTCTCATGGTTTGTCTCCCTCTCTGATTTCTTCCCTTTCAGTTTTCCCTCGTTTCCCCTGTGGTTCTCCATGCTATTCCTTACATTCCACGTATGAGTGAAACCACGTGGTAATTGTCCTTCTCTGCCTGACTTAATTCATTCAACCTAATCCCCTCCAGTTCCACCCATATCGATACAAATGGTAGGTATTCATCCTTCCTGATGCCTGAGGAATATTCCTTTGTGTATATGAACCACATCTTTATCCATTCATATGTTGAAGGTCATCTTGGCTCCTTCCACAGTTTGGCTATTGTGGACATTGCTGCTATGAACATTGGGGTGCAGATCCCCTTCTTTCCACTATGTCTGTATCTTTGGGGTACCCAGTAGTGAAATTGCTGGGAGGTAGGGCAGTTCTATTTTTTTTTAAAGATTTTATTTATTTATTTGTCAGAGACAGCGGGAGAGAGAGCGGGTGAGCACAGGCAGACAGAGAGGCAGGCAGAGGCAGAGGGAGAAGCAGGCTCCCTGCTGAGCAAGGAGCCCGATGTGGGACTCGATCCCAGGACCCTGGGATCATGACCTGAGCCGAAGGCAGCTGCTTAACCAACTGAACCACCCAGGTGTCCCAAGGCAGTTCTATTTTTAACATCTTGAGGAACCTCCAAACTGTGTTTCAGAGTGGCTACACCAACTTGCTTTTCCACCAATAGTGTAGGAGGTTTCTCCTTTCTCCCCATCCTTGCCAATAACTGTCATTTCCCGACTAGTTAATTTTGGCCATTCTAACTGGTGTAAGGTTATTTCCCTGATGGCTAGTGATGTTGAACATTTGCCATGTGTCTGTTAGCCATTTGCATGTCTTTGGAGATATGTCTGTTCATGTCTTCTGCCCATATCTTGATTGGGTTATTTGATTTTTGGGTGTTGAGTTTGAGAAATTCTTTATAGATCTTGGATCCCAGCCCTTTATATGACATGTCATTTCCAAACATCTTCTCCCATTCCATGGGTTGCCTCTTTGTTTTGTTGACTGTTTCCTTTGATGTGCAGAAGTGCTTTATCTTGATGAAGTCCCAATCGTTCATTTTTGCTTTTGTTTCCTTGGCCTTTGGTGATGTGTCTAGGAAGAAGCTGCTGTGGCTAAAGTCAAAGAAGTGACTGCCTATCTTCTCCTCTAGGATTTTGATGGATTCCTTTATCACATTGAGGTCTTTCATCCATTTTGAGTTTATCTTGATGTGTGATGTAAGAGAATGGTTGAGTTTCAATTTTCTGCATGTGGCTGTCTAATTTCCCCATCACCATTAATTGGAGAGACTGTCATTTTTCCATTAGATATTCATTCCTGCTTTGTCAAGATGAGTTGACCATTTCTGGGGTCATAGACCCCAGAAGACATAGACCATTGATCTATGTGTCTGTTTTTGTGTGAATACCTGCTGTTTTGTATGAAAAACTGCTGTCACAGTTTTGTAATATAGCTTGAAGTCTGGCATTGTGATGGACCCAGCTTTGGTTTTCTTTTTCAACATGTCCCTGGCTTTGTGGGGTCTTTTATGGTTCCATACAAGTTTTAGGATTGTTTGTTCAAGCTCAGTGAAAAATGCCAATGGTATTTTAATAGGGATAGCGTTGAAAGTGTAGATTGCTCTGGGCAGCATAGACTTTTTAACCATATTTATTATTCCAATCCATGACCATGGAATGGTTTTCCATCTTTTTGTGTCCTCCCCCATTTCTCTCATAAGTGTTCTGTAATTTCTAGAGTATAGGTCCTTTATCTCTTTGGTTGGGTTTATTCCAAGGTATCTTACAGTTTTTGGTGCTCCTGTAAATGGAATCAATTCCCAAATTTCTCTTTCTACAGTTACATTGTTAGTGTATAGAAAACCAACAGATTTCTGTACATTGGTTTTGCATCCTGCCACATGACTGAATTGCTGTATGAGTTCTAGTAATTTGGGAGTGGAGTCTTTTGGGTTTTCCACACAAAATATTATATCATAATGAAGAGAAAGTTTGACTTCTTTTCAAGTTTGAATGCCTTTTCTTTCTTTTTGTAGTCATCTGAGGCTAGGACTTCTAGTCCTTTGTTGAACAGTCATGGTGAGAGTGGGCATTCCTGTTGTGTTCCTGATGGTATTTGCAGTGGGCTTTTCATAGATGGTTTTTATGAAACTGAGGAATGTCCCCTCTATTCCTATACTTCAAAGAGTTTTAATCAGGAAATGGTGTTGTATTTTGTCAAATGCTTTTTCTGCATTAATTGAGAGGATCCTATGGCTCTTGTATTTTTTATTAATGTGCTCTATCATGTTGATTCATTTGTGAATGTTGAACCATGCTTGTATCCCAGGAATAAATTTCAACTGGTTGGGATGGATAATCCTTTTAATATACTGTTAGATCCTATTGGATAGGATCTTGTCGAGTATTTTGGCATCCATGTTTGTCAAGGATATTGGTCTGCAATTCTCCTTTTTTTTTTTTTTAAGATTGTATTTATTTATTTATTTATTTATTTGTCAGAGAGAATGAGAAAGAGAGAGAGCACACAAGCATGCAGAGTGGCAGGCAGAGGTGGAGAGAGAAGCAGGCTCCCTGCTGAGCAAGGAACTTGATGCGGGACTCCATCCCAGAACCCTCGGTTCATAACCTGAGCTGAAGTCAGCGACTTAACCCACTGAGCCACCCAGGTGTCCCTGCAATTCTCCTTTTTGATGGGGTCTTTGCCTGGTTTGGGGATCAAGGTAATTCTGGCCTCATAGAATGAGTTTGGAAGTTTTCCTTCTGTTTCTATGTTTAGAAACTGCTTCAAAAGAACAGGTATTATTTCTTCTTTGAATGACAGCCTTGCTGGATAAGGTATCCTTGGCCTCATGTTCTTCTCTTTTACTATCCTGAATATGTCTTGCCAGCCATTTCTGGTTTGCCAGGTCTCTGTGGACAGGTCTGACATTTTTCTGATGATCCTGCTTCCAACCATAAGAAATCTCTTCCCCCTGGCTGCTTTCTGGATTGCTTTCTTGGTTCTAAGATTTGCAAGTTTTCCATTTTGAATTCTAATAGTGTATTTATAGAGTATTTTTATATTTTCTATGTACACCCTCGTATTATCTGTGAATAGTCACAATTATCCCCTCAATTCTTATTCTTTTTATTTCTCTTGCCTTATAATACTTGGTAGATTCTCCAAAGCAATGTTGACTGGAGTAGCATTGTTTGAAGACTTTAATATACCTTTCTTAATATCTGATAGAAAAAGCAGATGAAACATTGGTAATAAACGTAACCCATTAAGTACATTACCCATTAAGTACAGAATACATTATTTTCAAGTGGTCCTAGGATATTTACCCAAGTAGACAAAATGTTGGGCCATGAAGCAAGTCTACACATTTTAAAGCCTGAAATTAACTGGGTTATATTCCTAGAACACAGGGGAATTGAGCCATATTCATAATGAAAAGAAAACCAGGAAGTCCCTCAATGTTTGAAAATTAAATGTAACTTTGCTACATATCCTAAGGGTTAGGGAGGGAATCACTAGGGAAATCTTCAACCTTTCCTATATCAGAGCTCACAAACAATAGCACTCTATGTGTGAAGAGCAGTGTAATTAGCTAGACAGGAGTTGAGCCTTAAGTCAGAGTTCTGCCTGCCCCAGCCACACCTGGCAGCTTTGTCCTGTGGTCCCCCCAGAACTGCCCTTCTTGGTGGCCCTGAGCTAAGGGGGACAATATGGCCATCTGGAAATGGGAAGCTTCCCACTTCTAGTGATGATGGTGCCCCCACCCAGGCTGCCCTTTCTGGTGGCCCTGAGCTAGGGAGGACAACATATCCATATGGAAAGGGGAAGTTGCATACCGCTAGTGGCGACAGTGCTATTGCATTGTCCTCATCAGTCCAACAGCGTGTCTTCTGAGTGAAATACGACAAAATAGAAGGTTCTTGATGTTCCTTAATCATCTTGGGGCCATCTATTAGAAATACCAATTCAACATGTCGTCTTTCTTTTGGAAAAGAAATAGACCCAAATAGTCATTATGGCTTCCTGAGCACCTGCTCTTGAGAGCCATCACACTGGCTCTTTGTGGAATTCTCCCTCTTAAATGTCCAGACTTTGATGCAGATATTATCAGTCACATTTTCTAGATGGTTAGACAGGGGCCCAGAGATAATTCAAGTCACAGAGGATTTTACTGTCAGAAACCTAAGTGGGATCCCCAAACTGACTCCAAATCCCTTGTTATTCCATACATGGTACTATTTCCCTCTTATCTCTGGTTTTCTTGATCTGGAAACATCTCAAGTCTCAGGATTTTCTTGTTGTGTGGTCAACTTGAATGAATTCAGCTGGCCTTTTTACCTCTGCCCATCATGACCATTAAGCATGGAGGACCTCTGAGTAAGATACTCAAAGATCCTATGAATAGAGACAATAAAATATTTTTCTGGTATTAAAGTTACCAAAAGAACTATTTTTAAAAAACTGATTCAGGCTCTGTTATATTCAGAGTGTGCTGTAAGACAGGTCTGAAATAGTATTTTAAAACACTCAGCTCAGTCTCTTCTACAAAGTGAGACAATACTTATAAACATTACTAATATATTCCCTTACCCATGATGACTTACATTGCAAGCATCGTGGTGTTTATGTGGTATGACTATGACATACATTAGTCAAAATCTGCAGGGAAAGAACCAAGACAGTGTATTCAAGCTTTAGGGGGACTTCATGTTTAAATTAGTGTTGAGAAAATGAGCTACTCTGTTGTATTCTGTAGTCCAAGGGAATGGTACCAGACATCTCTAAGATGTTGGGAGGTTCTAAAATTCTGACTTTAAATTATCTGTGTGCTTCAGAGACTTGGGCAGGAGCAAGGGAGAAGCCCAGCTTCTGTGAACACTTCTGTTACCTGTGTTGACCATGGAACTGGTAACCTTCTGTAGGCATCATTTTCATTTCTTAGTAGGATTGTTAAAGGTGCTTTTGTCTCAAGGTCCTCTCTTTAGTAGTAATTAGAATGATAATGAAAATTTTTGTCTTTTACCATCCATGGGCCAGGATCCTGGGCTCCCAGGGAAGCTATCCCTTAACATTTTACCAAGCTCAAAATGACTAGGCAAAACCTCAGAGCATGGTCCCTATTTCTGCCCCAAGCACATGTTGTACATCTGCTTTGAGAAGAAAAATAAAACCAAAAAGTGTCATTGCAAACATAAAGATAAGAAAAACAAAAGAACCTCTCCTGCTCCCATTAAAGTCATACTGACTTGCACATACTGAAAACATAAGAAAAAGTCTGTAACTTTCTGGGATTTTCTTCATCATGATGATGTGTAATTCTGTATGAAAAACAATACAGAAAGAATATAGAAACCTGCCCCAAATGTTCCTCCCCCGGAGCACTCCCTTCCTTGTGAAGATTGTGTCTCCCAGACAGCTGTCTTGACTTGGCTTTGAGTAAAACTCTCTTCCTTTCTCGCTAAAATGTTTAAAAGTGTTTTCTCCTTTAGTGTCTACAATAACAATATGTTTTCTTTTTAAGTGAAAAAGCCATGGTCCTGGTTCACACCTCCAACAGCACAGGAGGGCGGCTGTTCTTGTTCATCCTGGAGCTTCCCTGCAGAACCAAGCTTACGTGCATATTTTCCAGCACAAGTGAGCTCATCCTAGAAGGATGCTCGGGAGATGTGAGAAGCACTATCAACTCTATGGGTGAGACCAGAAGGTGAAGCTCCTCCCACTTAGAGCATTACTTATTGGGTCTTAAAATGGCCTTGGAAATGTGGGAAACTATTGCATGTCCCTTTTTTTTTTTTCCCCCTTAAGATTTTATTTATTATTTGACAGAAGGAGACATAGTGAGAGAGGGAACAACAGGCAGGGGGAGTGTGAGAAGGAGAAGCAGGCATTCTGCTGAGCAGGGAGCCAGATTCGGGGCCTGGTCCAAGTACCCTGGGACCATGACTTGAGCTGAATACAGATGCTTAAGGACTGAGCCACCCAGACACCCCAACCATTGCATTTCCTAAAGCCCAAGCCTAGGAAGGCCTGAGAGCAGCTGACCTACCCCCGAGCTGGGAAGAGCTCCACAGGCAGAGCTGGTGCAGGAAGGGAAGGGGCAGGGCTCTTATGGTGGTCTGCAGCTAGGGGGTCCCCAGAAGGGGCCAGATGTCTCGGGGAAGGGGAGCCCTGCCCATGATCTGCCCATGCCTGTCCCACTGAGCCAGGTGTTTGATGGAGGGGTCCCCTCTCCAGCAGTCTGTGCAAAAACAGGGAAATGTGGACCTAAAGGTAGGACACTGGTACAGGCATGTGCAGCATTCATTCAATGGGCTCAGGACACCACCCTCCTCCATTGATCAGCACCTGGGGGTGGAGCTAAGTCATCTATGGTTGGGCCTAGAGCTGCCTTAGGATGCAGAGGCAGGGCAGGCAAAGGGTCCATGGGAGAGATCCTGGGCAGGGGTCCTGGCTGGGTGAGTGCTGGCTGTATGCTGGTGTGAGGGTCCCTGGGGTAGGGTCCTCAAAGGGCACATGAAGTGAGTTCATTATGGGAACTCAGATTGGTTTTCTTTTTCCCTTGAAAGCTCTTCTGCCCGATGTCTATCAACTGGCCCTTTCCCCCTCACCCCTGAATTCCAGGGCGCCTGCTCACCCAGACTTTTGTGGGATGGGTTGTGGATATTTCAGGGTTTCCCATGTTCCCCAGGACAAGTGCATGTAATGACAGCAGACAATCCCCAACTTCAATGGGGTTCCTCCCATCCCCTGGCACAGTGTAGGTAATGGACCTTGAGCACACCCTGAGATCAGCAGTTTGTCCGCTGTTCCACACCCCCCACATGTATGGTGGTAGAAGCCCCAGAACAGTTCCGCAGCTTCAGCATTTTGCACCTTGTCTGCAGGGTTGGTGGTAATGAATGGGCTGTCAGGGTTGTGCACCGGGTCCTCCAGGTTCCTGCACCCCCCAGGCACAGGCATAGCTCTAAGAAACCCTAGAGCCATCCCCCAGCTTCAGTATTGGGCTCTGTGTTCCCCAGAGATGGTGGTAATGGGCTGTCAGGTACCTGCAGAAGCATCCTCCAAGTGTGAGCCTGGAAGCTGGAGGAAACCAGACTCCACTCAAGTTGCATGAGGAACAGGTGAGCTGAGGTGTTCATTTGGAAGGATAATTTCACTTTTCCAAAAAAGACAAAGTCATTGGTCTTCTTTAGAATGTTGATAATTACTACTTAAGAAACAAGTATGTTTTCCCAAAAAGAAGAGAAAAGAAAAGAGACAAGTGTGTGTTTTCCCTTCTCCCAGGAACAGAAGCATGTGTGCCAGCCTTAGGCCAGAGGTGCCTTCTCATTCCCACCTGACAACACTTCTCTGATTGGGCTCCACGAGACCTGAAGCTTTGAACAACAGCGTCTGAGTCAGTCACGCAGCTCGTCGCAGGACGTCAGTGTTCCGAGAAAGCAGCAGCTACTTTGGGCTCAGTGTCACTTACGTGTCAGACTGGAGGTAAAACTTCTTTTTAACCAAAACCCCCTAGGCTTTTTCTCTTTTCTCTAGTTGAGCCACAAAGTAAAACTGAAGTAGCTGTCCGCACTCTGGCTTTGGTGCAAGCGTTACTTAGTTTCCCTGCAGGCAGGACATTGCAGGAATACCATTTTCGCTGTTCATTTACTGCTTACAAAATATCATCTGCACATCTGTTTCCTGGGAAGTCACTTGTATCAGAGAAGGAGGATGAGATCTAGTGTGTTTAGCATGTAATTGGATCCTTCATCTAACAGCGTTTATTCCCTTGGGCCTGGGGTATGGTCGAATGGCCACCATCTAGAGGTACGCGGCTTTTTGTGGCCAGAGAGAGACATGGATGATGTCTTGTCATTTGTCAAAGGTGATGCTTCATAACTGATTAGTGTTTTCATCGCAAGAGTTCTAATTAAGGTAGAGGGAAAAATTCAAAATGATTCAAAGTAGGCTTTTATCGTTTAAAAGTAAAGCTTTACTTTCAAGTTTGACTCAATGTATCATCTAGATATTTTGACATGCTGTATTTTCTCTGTAGTTTCTTTGGTGGTGGAATCAGAAGGAGAGTCTCTGGAAATTCTCCTGGATAGAGGCCACACTGGTGGCGTCAAGGGGCTTGGCAGATTCCAGGAGCCCTGGGGTGAATTCTGGAACTGCTTGCCTGACACTGGGCAAGTCAGCTTATCCCACAAAGTTTGTTTCTCCTCATGAAATTGCTGGAAGATAATATCTATGGGAAGGCATTTTACACAGAAACTTTCGACCTAATGAAGAGCAACTAACAATGAGGTGATTTGGACTGTATTATTCTGTAAATAATAGTTTCATAACCCCCGTCATAGGCTATGGTATTTACTGCACAAGGAGTCCTCAGAAGGCTGCAGTGAAAGACTCAGATCTCCAAGCACGTTCATGTTCTATTGATATGTATGTGACTGTCAGTTTGCCCAGGTAGGAAGGTAAGTGGAGAGAAATACGATACATTTATGAAAGCCTTGGGCCAGTGTCATTTTGAAAAGAGCCTTGCAGCAGACAGGGAAGTTCCAGGTCTGGGTAGAGCTGCCAGGGGTCCTGGAGGAGAAGAGGGTGAGATCTGCTGGAGGGTGTGGGCAGGGCTGGCTCCAGGGGTGGCCGTGTGTCCCCCATGTGACAGTTGTGACAGGTCAGCATTATGAGTAGGTTCCTGGTTGAGGACAGGTGAGGCCTGGGTGAAGAGCTGGCAGGGCCCCTTGTTGTGTGCCACCAGCTTCAGCCAACACACGCGAGCTCTTCGTCTGTCCCTGTCCCTCCAGTTCAGACTGCTCCGTGTTGCCAGGCTGAGATGTTGGTTTCTTTCTTTGAGTGTGTGTGGTTTCACAACCTCGATGATGAAATGACGGGTCATCAGAATATCTATTCCTCTTGGATTTCCTGCTCTCCTTTAAGTCATCGCTGTGAATCGTATGTGCCAGTGAAAGGGGTGATCTGTGCATTTTTATTTCCTGTTTTAGTTAAACAACGGGAAACAAGTCTGAAATGTTTAAAGAATTCTTTGTGGGTGTTCATGCTTTTCTCTTCCGTGAACCACATTCCAGTATTAGAAAATATTTTTTTGTAGTAAAGCACAGGTGTGGGGCTCTAACAGGGCACAGTGACCTTTGTGAGGAGGACACATGGAGATGGAATGTAGATTGTTGAGGAGCTCAGGGAGGGACTTCTTGTGCTCCCAGAGAAAATCTCTGGGTGGCTGCTCACCTGGTGGCCCATCCTGGGCTCTGAAACCTGACCCAGTGAGTCCCTTGTGCCTTAAACTTGGGAATTGATAAAGAAAACAGAATGAGCCCTGGAGGGGGCCTGCATCTTTGCACATGGAGAACTCCATGGAGCAAAGGAGCTCATCATCTGTGAGGCATGTCAGGATCCCTGAGGTGTGGGTGTTGCTTCCTGGGAAGAGATTGTGTCTTTACCCTCATCTGTACCAGAGTTGTGTTGTCTGGTTATGGAGACCCAGACCTTTTTGTGACCATGCCATTCTTATTCTTGTTATTTTAAGCAATCAATATAGACACTGACTTCGAGATCCAAACATCAAAAGGGAAAACACAAGGTCATCTATATGTATGAGGACGGAACTTGTGGCACCTCTCATTAGTATGGGCAGTGTACGGCTGCCCGGATGAGAAAGAACACGGAATGCTATTTGGATAGAAGTGGGCTGTGCCCACAGAGTGTTTTATTCTATCCTTTCCCTTACTTCTCTGAAGGGAAAATAGAGCGGTGACTGGAGCTTGGTGTCTGATTTGAAGAAATAAGAGACCAGAGATCTGAAAGAGCAGTGTTCATGCTGATGTGGTACTGCACGCCCCTTGAGTGAGGGTTTGAAGCTTGGACTTGTAAGTGTTGCTGTTTGGAGAGGATGTGGTCCGAGTTTCCCACTCACAGAGCCGCTCGGCTGGTCTGCCGATACTGACCTGTTCCTGCCTTTTGAAGGGCATCTTGAAGGTGGCTCGAAACCCTAGGGCACTGGATGAATGATCTGGAAGGAACATGTGGGTGGGCCAGTGTAGACAAACCCAGAGAATTCTAGAGCTAACGCCGAACTTGTTCCTGAGACTGGAGTTGGCTTCTCTGTGAGCGGCACTGAGCTGGGGAAGAAAGCAGTCTCTGGGTCTTAGGAGTCACTGTGTCAGCAGGTGTGAGCCTGGCAGGGGAGTCAGATCATAGCTGGGAGATTGTGAGCCATGCCAGTGGGCCTTCACTCTTGATGCACAGGCCGGCTTGCTCCAGGGACGGGGCTCTGCTCCCCAGCCAGCCCACCTGCTGCAGATGTGATAGGAAACTTGCTTCCTGTTGGGTTTTCCAGCCCTCATCTCAGCAGGGGGCTTGGTAGGAAGCAGCCCACAGGCAGCATTCTGGATTCGTGCCCAGTGTGCCCCTTGCTTCCTCAGACAAGTCACTGCAGGTGTCTTCTCCTGGCATCTATGAATTCAGCTGGCAGAAACTCTTCTTCCAGAGCCACACCCCTGAGAAATCCTCCACTTTCCTGTGCTGTGTGGAAGAGGCCAGATTTTATTTCATTTCAGTTCCATACTGAAATAGCAACTCCTGCCATTAGGTTCCAAGGCCACAGGGCACATCAGTCTCCTTGAAGCTCTAGTTCCATATGGGATCTTCTGTGTGAGACTGAGACCAAACCTGGGCAGACTGATTCTGCTGGTGATGCTGCAGCTGCAGCTGCAGGTTCCTTCCTGAAAACCAGGCAGCAAAGCTGGTTTGTGATGACATCCCAGGAAAGAGGGACAGGTGCACCATTCTGCCCCAGCAGAGGAGGATGGCGGACATCAATCACAGGTGGCTGGTGCAGGGAGGAGAGATGTCTGTTTCCCAGGACCTTGGTCAGAAGGAGATTTGGACCCCAGGATGCTTCTCTGCTCAGCATCAGACAGGGAAAGCATATGCAAAGGCCCTGGGGTGGGAACATGACAGGTATGCTTAGGACCAGCCACAAGACCTGTGGCCACAGGAGACAGCTTAGGACATGACCTCAGGACATAACAGTAGGGTGACAGAAAGCTGTTGCAGGGCTGTGACACCATGGGACCCTGTTTCATTGGGCCATCCTGGCTACAGTGTTGAGAACAGATGACACAGGGTTGAGGATGGACAAAGGAGATTCAATGATGAAGATTTTCCAGGAACTCAGGTAAGATATGGGTTCCAGTGTGGACCAGACAGGCAGCTGGGATGGGTTAGTGCTATTCCAGGTACCTGTTGAAGATGGAGTTCAGAGGGTTTGTCTATGGGTTTGATATTGGGAATGGAGAAAGGAGGAATTGAGGTAACTCCCAGATCTTGTGGGTTGTCCTGAGTGAGGCAAAGTGGGAGGTTTCTGGGGGGAAGTAGTCCGTGTTCTGCCTGTTGAGGAAGGTGCCTTTCAGAGTGGACCTGCTGTTGCTTGTGTCTGGGTGTACTTTCAACATCTACTTCCTTAGTGAACTTCAAGTACTAGTCTCCCCCATTTTCTCAAAGTTCATGGTTAAGTCACTTGGCTTTTTGGAAAGACCTACATTATTACCCAGCTCCAGTACCAAGAAGAAGCCTGAAGATGATTTCCTTTTTATGAAAAGAGTCAAAAAGTGGACATCGTGTTCAGCATCTGTTTTGTGGGGAACCACCACAGAGGCGGCAGCACCCCAACCAGCTCCTTCCTGGGCATTACTTTCTGCCCAGCTACCGCACTTTCAATTGTGTCTGTGAGCATCTGCTGTGCTTTATCTCCATTTATTTTGGGTATCCATTAGGATGTTGTATCCTGAGGCCTAAGAAGAGCCAAAGAGAAGGAACTTTTGGTGTCTGAGCATGCTCACTCACTTTTCTGTAGAACTGAATGGTCTTTCTTTTTTCCACTTACACCATTTCTGCTTTGAAAGGTTTCCTAGGAACACTGTACTTTCAGATAGTGGGGGAGCCTGCACCCCATCCTGCAGGGTTTGCTTTCATCTCTATGCTGCACAGAACATTCCACAAATTGCAGGTTTTATCACTCAAACATGACACCTTTGACTACCTTCACCCGTTTCCCCACTTCACCAAATCTGACAGCCACCAGTCTATTCTCGGTATGTAAGTATTCAGTAGTCTTTGGATTCTGTGTGGAATGTCCATGAGAGCCTCTGGTGTGTGTCTTTCTGTGTCTGAGTGACTCAGCATAAGGCTCCCAAGGTTGATGTGTCCATATCTGGTTATTGTGAATAATGCTGCTGTGGTCACAGCAGTGCATCTCTCTTTTGGAAGGAGTGTTTTTGTGTTCTCCGAAGAAATACTCAGCAGAGCAATTACCAGCTCATTGGTAGTTGTATTCTTTTTTCTGGAACCTCCACAGCATTTGTCACAGAGACTGCATCCATTTCCATTCTCACCGGCAGTGCACAGGTTTCCCTTGGGTACACACTCTTGACAGCACTGGTGTCTGTCTCTGGGATGATTGCCATTCCCACAGTTGTGAGGTGATAGCTGATGGTGGTTTTGACTTCTGTTTCTCTGACAACAATTGGTGATGTTGAACAACTTTTTTTGTCTGTTGGCCATCTTTGGAAAGTATCTATTCACCTATTTTCCCCAGTTTTTATTCATTTTTTGTTTGGATTTGAAGAAGTGTCTTGTGTATTTTGGATATTAGCCTCTTCTCATGCACATGATGTGGAGATATTTTTTCTCATTGGGGAGGTTGTCTTTTAAGGGTTTGGTCATTTCCTTGGTCATGCAGAAATTTCAATTTGATGTCCTTCCACTTGTTTATGTTTGCTTTTGTTGCCTTTGCCTTTGGTGTCTGATGTAAGAGACTCTTCACCCAAACCAATATCAAGAAACTGCCTGGTTCTTGGATTCTGTTCTTATGTTCAAGTCATCCATCCATTCATGATTTGTATGTGCGGTGTACGAAAGTGATCCAGTCACATTCTTTTGCATTTATTGTCAAGTTTTCCCAATACAGTTCACTGAAGAGATAGTCCTTTCCCCATTTTATATTTTCTGCTGCTGTGTCATAAGTTAAGCCTAAACATGTGTGAGTTAGCTTCGAGGTCTTTCTTTTCCTTTCCTTTCCTTTTCTCTTTTCTCTTCTCTTTTCCTTCCTTCCTTCCTTTCCTTTTTTTCCTTGTTTTCTTCTTTCTTTGTTTCCTTCTTTCTGGTCTTACAGTTTATTTGCTGGAAAAATATTTTTCCTGTTGGAATATATACAATGTGGACTTCATTGGCAACATCTTTATAGTCTTTGTTAGGACTTTTCTCTGACATCTGTGTTTTTGTAAATGAGTAGTTAGATCTATAGCTTTCAACAGGTTGAATATTTGGGGAGAACTACTTAAGTAGTATTCCATTCTTCCATCAGACACCAGATTGTGTCTGATTGTCTTCTTCTGTGATGTTTTCTCAGTTGTGATGATGGATATCTATGTTTCCCTTTCCATGGTAGATTTATGAAAGTAAATTTAAGTTTTCCTAAAAGTGTGTATTCTAAATCATCCTTATTTTATAGTATATATGTATATAAAACAGCACGTTTTAAAAAATGCATTTATTGGGGGGCGCCTGGGAGGCTCATTGGGTTAAAACCTCTGCCTTCGGCTCAGATCATGATCCCAGGGTCCTGGGATCGAGTCCCACATGGCGCTCTCTGCTCGGCAGGGAGCCTGCTTCCTCCTCCCTCTCTCTCTGCCTGCCTCTCTGCCTACTTGTGATCTCTATCTGTCAAATAAAATAAATAAAATCTAAGAAAAAATGCATTTATTGGAAACAAACTTTGGAATAGGACACAAATATTATTAATTCCCATTCAGACTCAATAATTATATCAGAGCTAAGTTTAAATATCCCTTTAATATACGAATGAATTAACTTTGCCAAAAGTACTATGACTATGTTCCTGAGCTTACTATTGTGTTCCATTGACCCATGTGTCTGTTTTTATGGCAGTCCCATACTGTTTTGATGACAACAGCTCTGTAATCTAGCTTAAAATTGGAGTGTGGTGAATCCAGGTCATTTAGTCACTGTTTGCTTGCTTTCTATCAGTGAGATTATTTATTTATTTATCTTTATTTAGTATACATTTGTATTCTAAATTTTTTCCACTTTTTTATTATGATCATATAGTGTGTCATTTGTTTCAAGAGCACAAGTTTGTGATCGTTCTGATTTACAAAACGGACAATGCTCACCACAGCACATACCCTCCCCATCCCATCACCAGTTGCCCCATTCCCCCGTCCTCCTCCCCTTCAGGAACCCTTAGTTTGTTTCCTGAGTTTAAGTTTCTCTTGTGCTTTGTCTCCCTCTCTGGTTTCATTTGGCTTCTATTTTTCCTCTCTCCCCCTATGACCTTCTGTCTTATTTCTTAAATTCCACCTATAATCGATGAAATAAATCAATCAGGGAAGGAAAATGATAATGATGATGATAATGATATTTATCATTATCCTTCCCTGATTGATTTATTTCACTTAGCACAATACCCTCTCGTTCTATCCATGTCTTTGCAAATGGCATGATTTAGTTTTTTGATACCTGCATCATATTCAATTCATTGTCATGTCCATTCATCTGTTGATGGACATCTGGACTCTTTGCATACTTTGGCTCTTGTAGGCATCGTTGCTATAGACATTGGGGTGCAGGTACCCCTTCAGATCACTCCATTTGTATCTTTGGGGTAAATACTCAGTAGCACAGTTGCAGGGTTGTAGGGTAGCTCTATTTTCAACTTCTTGAGTAACCTCCACACTGTTTTCCAGGGTGGTTTTACAGCTTGCATTCCCACCAACAGTATGAAAGGGTTCCCCTTTCTCCACATCCTTGCCAACACCTGTCGTTTCCTGACTTGTTCATTTTAGCCATTCTGACTGGTGTGAGGTGGTATCTGATTGTGGTTTTGAGGGATGTGAGCAGTTTTGGTTTTTTTTTTTTTTTTTTTTTTTTTTTTTTATGTGTCTGTTGGTCATTTGGAAGTCTTCTCTGGAGAAATGTCTGTTCATGTCTTGGCCTATGTCTTGATTGGATTATTTGTTCTGTGGGTGTGCTGTTTGGTAAGTTCTCTCTATGTCTTGATTGGATTATTTGTTCTGTGGGTGTGCTGTTTGGTAAGTTCTCTCTAGATTTTGGCCCTTTATCTGATATGTTATTTGAAAATGTCTTCTCTCATTCAGTTTGTTTTCTTTTGGTTTTGTTGACAGTTTCCTTTGCTGTTCAGAAGGTTTCTATCTTGATGAAATCTCAACACTTCATTTTTGCTCTTGTTTTCCTTGCTTTTCGAGAAGTGTCTAGCAAGAAGCTGTTGTGGCTGATGGCAGAGAGGTTGCTGTCTCTGTTCTATTCAAGGATTTGGATGAATTCCTGTCTCACATTGAGGTCTTTCATCCATTTGGAGACTATGTTTTGTGTATGGCATAAGGAAAGGGTCCAGTTTCATTTTATGCATGTGACTCCCATGTTCCCAGCACCAAACTTTGAGGAGACTTTCCCCCTTCCCATTGGATATTCTTTCCTGCTTTGAGGAAGATAAGTGGATCCTAGATTGAGGATCAATTTCTGTTTTTTCTGTTTTGTTCCATTGATTTATGGATCTGCTTTTGTGCCAATACCATACTGTCTTGATGATTAGAGCTTAGTAATAGTTTAAAGTCTGCAATTGGGTTGACAACACCTTTGGTTATTCTTTTTCAACATACCTTTGGCTATTCAGGGTACTTTTGGCTTCCATAAAAATTTGGGGATTATTTATTCCTGTTCTGTGAAAAGTGTGGATGATATTTTGATAGGGATTGCATTGAATCTGTGGATTGTTCTAGATAACATAGACATTTTCACAATATTTGTTCTTCCATCCATGAGCATGGAATGTTTTTCCATTTCTTTGAGTCTTCCTCCATTTCTTTTATGACTATGGTATAGTTTTCTGAGGACAGATCCTTTACCTCTTTGGTTAGATGGATTCCCAAGTATCGTATGGTTTTGGGTGCAATTAAACATGGGATAGACTCCTTAACTTATGTTTCTTCTGTCACATTGTTACTGTAGACAAATGCAAGTGATTTCTGTGCATTGACTTTATCTTCTGCCACTTTACAGAATTCCTGGATGAGTTCTAGCAGTTTTGGGGTGGGATCTTTTGGGTTTTCTGAAGAAAGTATCCTATTGTCTGCAAAAGGTGAGAGTTTGACTTCTACTTTGCTGATTTGGATGCCTTTTATTTCTTTTTGTGGTTTGATGTCTGAGACTAGAAATTATGTACTATGCTGAACAATAATGATACAAATAGACATACCTGTTGTGTTCCTGATGTGAGGGGAAAAGCTCTCAGTTTTTCCCCATTGGGAATGATACTCGCTGAGGGTTTCCCATAGATGGCCTTAGTAGGATGCTCTCTATCCTCCATGTATTTGAATTCTTTCCACCTTTCCTCTTGTGATTGAGTTCCATTTTCAAAGTACTGTGGTCTGAAAATATGCAAGGTACACACCTCCACACCCTAAAGGTCATCTATGGGAAACCCTCAGCGAGTCTATGGCCTCAGAGCTGAGAGCTTGGACCCCACTCCTCAGTGCAACCTCACAGAAAAGCAGTCAATTCTTCAGGTCTCCCTGGTTTCTTTCTGCGTTCTGTGCTCACAGGACCTGTGACCAAGCATTTCTGTCTCTGGCACATGACCCAGTTTGTAGTCTACCAACCCAGCAGACTCCTGCAGCATGCTCAGGCACCACTCCTCCTGGGGGAAGAAGGGGCTCTCTCCAGGTGTGCCCCTTCTTGGGCCCATTCTGAAAGAGCAGTGGCCAGACTGCCGTGGATCACAGTTTATGGAAACGTCCAGCTTGGAGCCCACTCCTGGGCTCACACTTTGCAGCTGGCTTCCCTTCTCTGATACCTGGTAGCTGTGCTGTCCTCAAACACCCCTGGTCTTCCTAGGACCCCAAGGAGCCTGAGAGAACACTGTCCCATCGAGGGTTCCACCCCCTGCCCAGCCACCAGAGTGACATCCCTCACAAGAGCAGACTTCTAACTGTTCTGAATTTGTGCTCTGCAGCCCCTAGCATCTGGTGGTAGCCAGCTGACAGGGGCTCCTCCCCACCCCCCCCCCCCCCCGGGCTTATCTTCTCACCTATCAGCTTGGACTCACTTTTCTGCACTCTTAGCTTGTGGAAAGTCCTCCCTTTTCTGTTTGTAGAGTTGCAGCTATTCTTTTATTGGATCTGTGCTTGAATTTACAGGTGTTCAGATGGTTTGATAGCTATCTAGCTAAATACCTTGTGCCAAAAGGTGTCCTACTCCTCTGCCATCTTGGACTCTCTCTCTTCTTTTTCTTTCTCCTTTTTGTTTTGGGTATTTGGGGTCTTTTGTGATTCCATATGAATTTTAGGACTGTCTTTTATTTCTTTTTCATCCCAAGTGTAGATTGCTTTGGGTTCGGTGGACATGTTAACATTATTTATTAAGTCTTCCAGTTAATGAGCATGGTATATGCCTGTTTATTTGTGTTATCTTCCACATCTTTAGCACATACATTCACCCACCAACATGCACATATTTTTCTTTCCTTTTCCACCATGTGTTCAGTGTACCACATTTTTCTCATTCTTGGTTACTTGTATTCCTAGATTTTTATTGCTTGATGCTATTGTCAATGGCATTGCTTTCATAATTTCTCTTTGCAAAAATTGGGTATGAGTATATGGAAATACAAGTTGGGCACTTGGGTGGCTCACTCAGTTAAGTGTCTGCCTTCAGGTCAGGTCATGATCTTGGGGTTCTGGGACTAAGTGTGGCATTAGGCTTCCTTCATGGTTCATTCTAGGTTGTTGTTAGGAACTTATCCATTTCTTGTAGGTTGTCCAGGGGTTGGCCTCTACTTGCTCATAGTACTCTCTAAGGATCCTTTCTATTTTTGTGATATTCCTCGTAATAGCTCAAGTTTCTTTCTTTTTCAAAAATTTTTTCACATTTTATTTAAATTCAGTGAACCAAGGTGTAGTTTTTGATGTAATGGTCAATGATTCATTAGTTGCATGTAACACCCAGGACTCATCACCATATGTCCCCTCCTTAATACCCATCACCCGACCACCCTGCCCCCCTATTTAACTCTCCTTTAGTTTGTTTCCTATGATTAAGAATCTCTCATGCTTTGTGTCCCTCTCTGATTTCTTCCCATTCAGTTTTCCCTCCCTTCCCCTGTGGTCCTCCACACTATTCCTTGTGTTCCACATACGAGTGACACCATATGATTATTGTCATTCTTTGCTTGATTGATTTCACTTAGCATAATCCCCTCCAGTTCCATCCATGTCAATGCAAATGGGAGGCATTCGTCCCTTCTGATGGCTGAGTAAAATTCTATGGTATGTATGTACCACATCTTCTTTATCCATTCCTCTGTTGAAGAACATCTCATCTCCTTCCACAGTTTGGCTCATTGCTGCTATGAACACTGGGGAGCATGTGCTCCTTCGTTTCACTGCATCTGTATTTTTGGAGTAAATACCCAGGAGTGGAATTGCTGGTTCTTAGGACAGTGCTGCTTTTAACTTTTTGAGGAACCTTCATGATCTTTTCCAGAGTGACTGAGACAGGTTGCATTCCCACCAACAGTGTAAGAGGGTTCCCCTTTCTCCACATCCTCGCCAACAGTTCTGGTTTCCTGTCCTGTTAATTTTAGCCATCTTAACTACTGGAAGGTGGTATCTCATTGTGGTTTTGAATTCCCTGATGACAATTGATGTGAAGCATTTTTTCATGGACCGCTAGCATTATGCATTTCTTCTTTGGAGGAGTGATTCTTCCTGTCTTCTACTCATTTCTTGAGTGGTTTCATTATTTCCTGGGTGTTGAGTTTGAGTAGTTCCTTGTAGATCTTGGATACCAGACCTTTATCTGTCAGGCCATTTGCAAATATCTTTTCCCATTCTGTAGATTGCCTTTTAATTTTGTTATTTGTTTCCTTTGCTGTGCAGAAGCTTTTTACTTTGATGAAGTCCTAATAGTTCATTTTTGCTTTTGTTTCCCTGGCCTTTAGAGACATGTTTTGCAAGAAGTTGCACTGCCCAAGGTTGAAGAGGTTGTTTTCTGTGTTCTCCTCTAGGATTTTGATGTGAGACAGGAATCAATTATCTTTCTTTCCTCATTGCATTTGAGCTCTCTCATTTTCTAGCTAAAAGTTTGTCAGTTTGGTTTAACTTTCCAAAAAAGGCATCTCATATTTTCATTGATCTTTTATCTTTTTAGTCTCCATTGGATTTATTTCCACTTTCCTATTTGTTATTTCCTTATATCTACTTTTGCTCCCCCCCAACTTCTTTCCCATGTATATTAGGTTGGTTATTGGAGAGCTTTCAGATGGATTGATGGGGACCTGAACTTCTATGAACTTCCCCTTAGAGCTACTTTGGCTGTATCCCATTACTTTTCATAGTTTCTCTTTTTTATTTGTCTCAGGGTACTTTTAAATTTTCTTTTGAGGGGCGCCTGGGTGGCTCAGTGGGTTAAAGTCTCTGCCTTCGGCTCAGGTCATCATCCCAGGGTCCTGGGACCAATCCCCACATCAGGCTCTCTACTCAGCAGGGAGTGTGCTTCCTCCTCTCTCTCTGCCTGCCTCTCTGCCTACTTGTGATCTCTGTCTGTCAAATAAATAAAATTTTTAAAAAATTTTTTCTTTTGAATTCTTATTTGACTGTTGGTTGTTTACTAGCATGTTGTTGAATTTCCACACATTTGTGACTCCCTTTTTCTTCTTGTGACTGATTTCTATTTTCATACTGTTGTGGTTGGACAAGATTTGAACCAGAGCATGAAGGGAGCATTCAGGTTAGTTCCCTTGCATATTTTCTGAGGGCAGACCATGACTTCCATGGGGACAGAGGAAGGTTTTCTGAGACTGGGAGTGGGGGGAGGTGGTCAACCCTTGTTGGAATTATTGGTTGCTACCATGCAAGCTGTGTAAAATTCTATGGTATGTATGTACCACATCTTCTTTATCCATTCCTCTGTTGAAGGACATCTCATCTCCTCACTGTTCCCACTATAGTCCTGATGGACATATACTTCCTTAGAAACATTTTCCAGGAGGTGCAGGGTTGCCTTCTCTAACAGAGGGTGCCATGTGGGATCATGGTATGGTCCCAAGTCATAAGCCAAAATGTATGGTAAATAAAGGCTTGGGAACCACACTATGAAAACCAAGATTAGGGACACCTGGGTGGCTCAGTTGGTTAAGCAGCTGCCTTCGGCTCAGGTCATGATCCCAGCATCCTGGGATCGAGTCCCACATCGGGCTCCTTGCTCAGCAGGGAGCCTGCTTCTCCCTCTGCCTCTGCCTGCCATTCTGTCTGCCTGTGCTAGCTCTCTCCCCCTCTTTCTCTCTGATAATTAAATAAATTTAAAAAAAAAAAAGAAGTTTAAGAGGTAAAATTATAAACCCTAGAAGAAACAAATGGGCATAAATATTTATAACCTTGGATTTAGCAATGCTTTTAGATCTGACACAAAAGCATAAGAAGGGAAAGAAAAAATAGATAAAATAATATCTTCAACATTAAATATCTGTCCCGGGTTCTTTGGTGGCTCAGTTGGTTAACTGTCTGACTCCTAATTTTGGCTCACATCATGATCTCAAGGTCATGAGACTGAGCCCCATGTCAGGCTCCACATTGAGTGTGGGGCCTGCTTAAGATTCTCTTTTCTTCTCCCTCTGCCCCTATCCACTTGCATACTCTCTCTTACTCACTCTTAAAAAAAGAAAGGTAAAATATTTAAAAATATTTGTACCTCAGAAGATGCTATCCAGAAAGTGTAAAAACATCCCCCAGAATAGAAAGAAATATTTGTACATTATTTATCTAATAAGTGTCTGTTGCCCAGAATATGTAAAGAGCTTTTACAACTCAACAAAAAGACAACCCCATTTTTAAAATGGACAAAGGACTTGGATAGACCCTTCTCCAAAGAAAGCATATAAATGGTGAAAAGCACATGAATAGATGTTAAACATCATTAGTCTTTATGGAAATGAAGATTTAAACCAGTTAGATGTCCCTTTACACAAGTAGAATCACTATGATCAAGAAAACAAAAAATAACAAAAGGATGTTGAGAGACTGAAACCCTTAAACCTCACCTGTGTAAAATGGTGCAGTCTACATATAAAATAGTTTGTCACTTACTCAAATAGATCCAAACAGAATTACCATAGGGTTCAATAATAAATGTACTCCTAGATATATACCCCCCAAATTGAAAACACTGGATCAAACAAACAAAAATGTACAGGAATATTCATAGCAGCTGTGTTCACAACAGGCAAAAACCAGAAATGTCCGTCCACAGGGAAATGGATGTCCTTTTGCAAATGACATATGCAAATGTCCATGGGGAAAAGAATGAACAAAATGAGGTAGATCCATAAATGGCCATCTTGTTCTGCCCTATGAAAGAATGTAGTAAAATGGTTCATTTGTGGGGAAAAAGTATGGTGGTTCCTTAAAATATTAAACACAGAATTCCACTGTAACATATATGATCCCCAAAAGTGAAAGTAGAAGGACCCATATTCAGAGCAGCGTTTCTCACAACAGCCAAAAGGTGGAGCCACCCAAGTGTCCACTGACAGATGAATGGATAAACAAAATGCAATTTATACACCATGGAACATGATTCAGCCTTAAAAATGAAGGGAGTTCTGACACAGGTTACAACATGGGTTGAACATGGAAGTCATTACGCTGAATGAAATCAACCCATCATGGAAGGACAGATACTGTATGATCCCACTTAGATGAGGTGTCTGGGACACAAAGCTGGGTGTGGCTGTAGGGGACCGAGGGGAAAGGACAATGGTGATTTGGTGTTTAATGCATACAGGCTCCCTTGGGGAGAATGAGAAAATTTTGGAGAATGATGTACAACTGTGGAATCTCAACTAAGGCCAGAGAATTGTGTACCTGAAACGCTTTAAGGGGTCCATGTTCTTATGTTCAGTCACTGTGAAAAAGTGAGTGAATGACTGATGCATGCCACAATGTGGATGGATGTTGTGTCCACAGAAAACAACCCCAGTGACATAAGCCATACAGAAATACCACTCAGATAAGAAACTTCTGTGCTCCTTAAGTCTATCGAGGTTGCCCAAATAAGGGAAAGTCCTGGAAGAAATTCCAGAAGAAAACTGGATCTGAATGAAGAAGACATTTCAGACCATCAGGCAGGTGGTGACAGCTGAAGTGGGCCTGTGGTCTAGGTTCAAATGTGGGAACCATCATGATTTCCTTACTTGGTGTTATGTGGTGGTTCCGCGGGACACTGTCCCTGTTTGGGGTAAAATGCAACGAAGTAGCCTGTGTGAAGTGGCAAATGTGGTAAAGAAATGACAGCTGGAGAGTCTGAGTGTGGAGATAAAGCATATTTGTGCTGCTGTGGCAAGTTACTGCAGATTTTAAATCACCGCAGAGTAAATGACTCTTCCAAACATCCACATTAGCACCACATCACAGAAGCAGAGAGGACATCAGACTTCGGGATGGAGGCCAAGCCCTCCCAGATCCAGTTCACCCACTGTGGTGAGGCCACTACCCTTGGAGAAGGCCACATGTTAGCAAGAGATTCGTGGGAGGAGTAAATTGGGTGCCCCCATGTCTTGGGTGAAGTAGAAGCAGTAGGATTCAGAATTCCAGTTCTCCATAATCTGGTTAGAACTGTGAAAAAGCATGAAGGGAAGCCTCTATAAAGTAGACTGGGGATACCAGAAGGGGAGGCTGGAAGGGGGCGCCTGGTGCTCAGTGCCCATTACAGACCCCACATTACAATACCCCATGGGAGAGAGTCATCTGTTCCAGGCCCCACAGGTGCAGCAGGAGGGTTCATCTCCTACAAGAAATCCACCATCCCCGCAGCTTGGCTGGTGAGAATCCTCCATCCCCCTGACCCCCTGTCTTTCTCCAGGGGACTTTCCTTCCAAGCAACTCTCCCAACTTCTTCCTCCTCCATGAAATAATGTTCCTCTCCTTTGTTTCTTGCACTTGCCTGTGATGTGTCCATAGCTTGGTCATCCCAGATTGCCATTCTCTGCTATCCCCAAATAAACCCATTCTGCTGGTCAAATAACTGGCAGTTTGAGTTTAAGGCAAATAGAACTAATAAATTCAAGAAATTTGCAAGGAACAAAATCAACATACACAAATCAATTACATTTCTATGTGCTCCAAAGGAACCATCAGAAAGAGACTACGGAGAACAATCTTATTTACTACTGCATCCAAAAGAACAAGACACCTAGAAGTCCCCTGAACCAAGCGGGTGACAGACCTGTCCTCTGACAGCTGTGGGACACTGACTCTGACAGACAAGGAGGGAGACACACGGAGATGGGAAGACACTCTGTGCTCAAGGAAGAACCGACAATGGGAAAATACCTCTTCTCCCCAAAACTGTCTACACAGTCTGTGCTGTTGCTTCCAAACTTCCAGACTCTGGATGAACCCTGACATGGGTGTGGACATGGGAAGGACCCGGCAGGGCTGAGGCAGGGGGAGCATGAGCTCTGAGGCGGGCAGCCACTCCCTGACTGCAGACTGTCTCAGGAGCCCCAGGAACCGATCCGCATGCACACAAACACAGATGCAGGACCCAGGGTGCACATCCGGGCTCAGGAAGGGGGGACCCCACAGCCCCACAAACAGCACTGCTGGAGGCCACTTCACCACATACAAAACCACGGAAGCCCCAGTGTCTACACAGCATGCCCTTCTTCCGTGGGGTACTGAGACCACACATGGCCTCGCCAGTCCCCACTCAGGTGGCTTCTCCTCACCTCCTCCCGCAGCAGGTCCTGAGGGGGCTAGACGGCTGTCAGTGTGGACACAGCCCCATGTCCTCTGCAGTGGGTCCTCTCATTGTGGATGTGGAACCGCATCCTCCCCAGCTTGTTCTGTCAGCGCGGGAGTGGCCACATGTCCTCCAGAAGTCTCCAGAGCAGTTCCCAAGCAGACCTGACACTTGTCCCAGCCTTGGCCGCACAGGCCAGGGTCAGGGTGGGAGCTGGCATCCTGCACCCTCTGCAGATGGTGGAGGGCAGTGCAGGACTAGGGGAGCTCACCCTTCAATGGAAGCACCTGCTCCCTCCCGGGGTCCAGCTGGAGCCATTTCATTCTGGAAATTCAAGCTGCATGGATCCCAACATTCCCCACCTTCTCCAGAAATAACTAAGAAACAATGAATTGGAAACAATATGGAATGACAACAGTCCCTGACCCAAACGGTGGCAATGAATATGACTCTGGCCCTGACACAGACCCACACTCTGATCTGAACTTACTCTCAATCCTGGCCCTAACTCCAATCCAAGACCCTAGCCCTAGCCCACAGTCCAAACAGTGTTCACAAGAATCAAAGAGTAGAAACTGCAAATATCCATCAGTGGTGAATGCATAAACAAAGTGTGGTGAAGGGTTTCAACTGGGTTCAGGTTCAGGTTTCATCCCGAGTTCCAGATAAGGCTTTGGGGATAGCATCAGAGTGAGGATTTAGAATGAGGGACAAGGGAACAGTTAGAGTTTAGGGCTTTAGGTTTATGATTTAGGGCTTAAGACTCAGGGCTTCTGGGATAAAGTCCAAGGTCAAATTTGGGGTTTGGGCTCATGCTGGGATTTGGGTTCAGGGTTCATGGCTCAGAGTTCTGGTTTAGGGTTTGGGTTCATGGTTCACGGCTTGGGTACAGGGCTCAGGTTCAGAGTTTAGCCTTCGGGTTCAATTTCAGGTTTTGGATTCAGGGTTCCAGTTTGGGCTTTAAGTTCAGGTTATGTTTCACCATTAAAGTTAAGGGTTAGGTTAGGTTTAGAGATGACACATTTTCTTCAGTTATCATTATGGACACAAAATTCCTATCTGAACTTTCTAAATCTGGAATGCTTTTCATCTGGGTATCAGGACCTCATTTAGAATTTAAGATCTCAGTAACTCTCTACCAATAACATTCTGATCCCAAGGTCTCCCAGTCACCGAGAATTAGCATTTGTCTTGGCTCAAACATACCCTTAGCAGAGAAGGGTGAGCGGCTGCCAAAGTTGGGATGATTTCACAATGGTATAGTTGTGAACCCAAACATTGTGGAACTGCTCATGGAAAATGAAACAGGTGACACAGAATTCGTCAACTCCTGATTCTTCCACAAAGAACAAGTCTCCAATAGAATCTGATAATGTTCCCTAGGAAGGCCTGTGGTACTCATTACCAATACTTAAAGAAGGCCCCCTCCCCTGCTTTAAACTAAGAATCACAGCAGGATACATCCTACTTTGGGTCAAAAATAAAATTTTATTATTTGTCTGTTCCAGTGTACAATTTGTGGAAGCATTGATAACATTTTCCTTTCTCAAATCCACATCAACACACGAATAAAATATAGGCAATGTTGTAATGCACTGCTCATTGGAATACCAAGTACAAGGAGGACTATCAGAAGCAATAAAAAGATATTGAATATGAAACTCAGAAAAAGAATCCTTGATGGGCACTTAATAAGGATCCCTAACCATAAGATCTAATGTCTCATCCTATGGAATTCACCCATATAAATCATCAATAACAATAGCCTACTGACCACTGTAACCACCTCACCATTGGCCTCTAGGCTTGTAATACACACTCCAACCACTAGAGACACACTTCTCAGCAGCAGAACAGAACTTGCCCACTTCCCGTGGACCAACTCTTACAGTGAAGCCAAAAAATCCCACCCCTTGGAAATCCCAGCCATCAGGACACAGTCACAGAAACCACACCCAGAACTCAATGAAGAATAGACATCTCATGAAGTGGATGCTACAGATCACCACCACTCCCATGAAGTAGCTCTATAGTAGACTCCAGGTCTGTCCCCTGCTTGGGATCACATAGGGCACTGCATTCTTCCAAGACTCCATCCTCAGAACAAAACTGTATCCTCATCAGTCCTATGTGTAGGCTCCCAGTGAGCCCTGTGAAAGTGAGACACTGTCTTGAGACACTCAGCCTCTCATGCCTATCCTAGCAGATGGAGGGTGCTGCTCTCCCCGACTTCCATACAAGCTAGAGAATGCTTGGAACAAGTCTTGCCATACTCCATGCAAAAGGCATATTCTCCATCTACAAAATAATGGACACTGAAACACCAGGATTACCCACACCTTCTTGAACCTAGATAAGCTTGATCTACAGCTTGGCCAGAGCTAATGTCCCCAACTCTCTCTCTACACACACACACACACACACACCTTTTTCTTGTGGACTCCAGATGAGTTTCCATCCATATTGTTCATTCTTAGCCATTGTCTCTGCAGAGTAGTACAGCAGTACTGAGGTGCTGGAACTGAGGTGCTAGGTACTAAGACAGCACCATTAACCACTTACTATCATAAATTAATATTCATTTTACTAACAGATGCATCACAGAAGATCTTACCACCATGGCCATTAGAAAAGGCATTACAACAGAGATCCTAAAAACCTGTGCCAATCTCTATGTCTCCACTTCCTGGCTTCAGGAATTGGCTCATAAATGGGCATGTGACCTGGTCCCAGCCAATGAGGAGGGATGAAGTTTAAGTCTCAGCCTATAGGCCTATAGACCTCTAGTCAACCCCAGGCCAGGGGTTTATCCATCACGACTGCACAAGTGGCCTAGGCCAGGCCCATGTCAGTGCCACACAGGGCCCAGGAAGCAAGGTGCTCCATAACATTGCTGAGGGCTCAATCAGATCATCCTGAAGCCCACACATGCTAGATCCTCTGCTAACTCATGAGAAACCCAAATGTGCTCATGGTCTTGGCCTGAACAAGATGAGCATCATCAAGATAGACTTGCAGGCTATGGGGTCAGACTCAGCCAAACAATACCTACATGGAATTCAACCACAGACAAACATGTTGTGGGAAGCTCAAGGCTGACAGAGAAATGGGGGTGGGAGGGAATTCCTGAGGCCTTCATTGTTGGTCAATCTCACTATCATCTTTTTTTCCTCTCAAGTGCAGGGGCTGGGGTCAGGCAGGGTGGATCCCAGTGTCTTTCCACTCTGCCACTGGAAAAGAAGAGCCCTCTCCTCCATCATCCATCGTGTTGCAGATCTGGGGTGTGGGAAACTACCACCATGGGCCAAATGGAGCTCCTCCCATATTCTCTCAATCAAGTGTGTCTGGAACATTAGTTATGGATGGCCTGTGGCTGCTTTCAAGCCACAAAGCAAGAGTGCAGTCATTGCCAGAGACACCACATGGACTATAACACCTAACAGAAAATCTTTACAGAAGATTTCCCAGAAAAGTCTATGCTGATCCCTGGTCTCAAAGATCCTAGGATCATGTCCCTTCTTTGAATAGAATGTAGCACCTTCTGCGTCAAATCTAATTTCTTTACCCCCAGAGGCAAGGACTTCCATCCTTTTAGCCAGAACTCCATCCTCCTCTCTTGACACACTGAGTGGCATGGCTACAGGTTTGCCACCCAAAGGGAATTCACTGTCATTTCCATGGTAGTGATGCTCAGAAACAGAGGCATAGGTGTGAACTTGTGAGGGTTAGCGTGTGTTTCCTCTTCGGTAGCCACAGGGTGCAAGGAGGCTACAATACAGTAGTGTGCTTTCTGCCCCACAGGAATGGCCACGCAATGTGGTTGCATAGTGATCTCAGACGGAAGCCACCTCCATAGAACAAACTTCATCTGAGAGGACTCCCAAGTCCCTGGTCCTGGACACTAGGTTCCACTGAGGCTGGGGGCACACAGAGGGACAGAGACTCCCCCTGCCCATCAGGGTGTTGAAGGGCGCCTGCTGTTCCAGGGCAAAAGATCCTGAAACCGCTCATCCACCTGCCATCCAGCCAGGTATCTGTGAGATCTACTTCAAGGAGAAGGGACAGCCTGAGAGACAAAAAATGACAGCCTTGTGTGACAAGTGGCATGACAGGGGACACCCAACAAGACTGGGGATGTGCAGGGTTGGCCATATTGGGGGGACAGGGGAACCAGGGGTGCTCCAGGAGGATGTCATGGCTGTGCCCTTGTATGGCTACACATGTCCGTGTGACTGGGCATTGGCCAGACCGGAAATGACAGCGTGTGGGAGGGGCGGTGTCCCTAAACTGTCTTCCAGGATGCAAAAGTTCGGTAATGAGATTTCTTTCAGTACAATTTCATGTCACATGCATCCGTGAGTCCCTAAAGCTGATTGTGTAGAACTTGAAGTACGATGTAGTGGGCTATTGCTTTCAAACCCGAGGTGCCGGGGGCAGAGCACAGTCTTTCTTTCTTTTGGCTGTTTTTAGAATAGGCTGCCTTTCCCGCCTTCATTTCTGACCCCAGGACAGGGAACAAAGGCAACACAGATGTACACCTTGAAATGTCAACAGAAATCTGCAAAGCCAGGTTCTCCCAGAAGCTAAGGGTTCAGAACCGGGGGACAGAAAAGGGATGCTAATAGCAAGGAACCGAGGAACACGTTGTCACGTGCATGGGAGCTGGCCCACTTCTCTACCGGTCAGAAGCAAGCCATGCCTGACAGGAGGGAGTCCCACCTGCATCTGGTCCATCTGTTTGCTGCCCTTGAGCAGAGCAGAGGATGGGCTGATCTGGGTGTGGCTGTGATGGGGGGATGGTGGTGGGGGGGGCAGTGATGACTAGCTGGCCACAGATGCTACCGGCCAAGTCCCTAGAGGACCATCCCCTTGTCCTCCGCTAAGATGAAACCATCATTATGTGTAGGGACCTATTTCCGGAGACAGGTCATGTGCTCGGTGCTTTGGTGACTATATCCTCTCCCATTGTGCTTTTTCCAAAACCCCTTAGCAGGTAAGATTGACCTGCTGAGAGCTGTCCCAAGTTAGTGTATGTAAGTTGACCTTGACCCTAACCCTAATATCTAGTTAAGAGATACTCCATTTGGAAAACTGCTCATAAATGAGAGGATGGATTTCAGGAGCCAAGGAATTCAGGGACCAACCTTCTTCAGTCCTATTCTTTGTTGAATCCAATGAATCAGAAAACAGTCGGCCACATGCTATCTGGAGAGTGGCCACACGGAGGCAGCAGTGAGGAAATAGTGCCCCAAGCCCCACTGCGAAGCCTATTCTTCCTTCACTGTCAAACCTTGGGCATTCAGTGTTTACAGATCCTGGGAGAGATGATGAAAAGTGTGACTTTGTTGAATTTTTTGAAAACTAAACTAATTCTTTCAACCTGTTAAGAATAAAAGAATAAAACCTGTTAAGAATAAAAGACGTTTTCTGAAATCTCGTGCTTGAAGAGTATGTGAAGGCCTAGGGGCCTGGGAAAGGGCAATGACTATGGAAGCTATTAGGGTCTACTTAGGAAACAAGGATGCCTTTTTTTGCCCTTCTTTACAGGAAGAATTTGTGTCAACTAACAACCCTGAATCCACACAAAATAGTGCAGCTCAGAGGAAAACAAAGGAAAATCAATAGTCTCCAGCAGTGGAGAAAGAGCCTTGCCTAAGAACCAAGAAGACAGACCAGTAAGCCTCTGCTCAGGCCTGTTGGCATTTCTATGGGGCCTTTGGAGCTGGATTGCCTCCAGTGCCCCCAGGAGTCCTGGGTCAGGCCCAGTTCACACCCTGATGCTGCCCTGTTAGAACCCGTGACCAGCCTCCTGGTCCCTTCCTCCACGAGACACCCCCTACTCCCTGACGACTGAAGCTTGCTTCTTGGAACTCCCATTCCCCTTTCTGACCCCATCGTTCACTTTTCCCATCACCGCCATCATAGAGAATCCGTTGAACTACTTACTATTCTGTCACTGAAATGTTTTTGTCATGTTTTCTGGGAAACAATACCTTGCACCATCTACCCTGATGTAGAATTCCTTGTCACACTGCATGACTTCACTGTGGACTCTGAGTGCCCTAACAGTGTCCCATGGTGCTGCTAGTGTCCCAGGCAACGTCCTCACTAAGCCTGCTGAGCAGTTTTGGTAAAAGCTTGAGCCAGGCCCTGCTATTTGTGTGCAGGTAAGGAGGCTCAGCCGACACCTTGATTTGGGTTCAGAACTTTTCATGGTCCCTGGGTCATGTCAGATGGCCTTGGGGCACACCCCGCAGACACTGGCCAGTCCAGTGTTGCCTTAGGGAATATCCATTCAACTGCCATTGTGTCCAATGAGGGAACTCCAGAGGACTGGTGATGATGGGAGTCAGAATTCCTGAGATGGAATCCATCTTGCAGACTGTCCAGAACTTATAAACATTTCAAAATAGAGCTACCCTATGTCCCAGCAATCCCACTACTAGGTATTACCCCGAACATATAAATTGGGTGAAATGTAGTGGCACCTGCCCCCCATTGTTCAGACATGGGGATAGTGGGACTGGGGATCCTGCAGGATCACCTTCAAATGCTGACCGAGTCTTTCTTCTACTCAGTCCTCTGCAGAGCCCATCTCCGCACTGGCAGTATGTCTACCATGCCTGGGTTTGGTTCTTAGGCTTCCTTCCCCAGAGGCCTGGCCCCGAAGCCCTCCTGATAGGGACCCCTAAGTCACACCCTAGGAATTTGCCTGCCACCCAGGCAGAAACCATGCCCTTTGGAGCTGCAGAGAACCCTTAGAGTGGGAGAAAATTTCATGTACCCCAGAGGCCACTGCCATACTCGGAGGCCTTCTGGGCCACAATCTCCGATTTAACACCCCATTGAACCACACTCTCCAATCAGACCCCCAGATAGGACCTGCCATGCACTGAGCCCCAAATTCTGACTCTACTTTAGGTTGTCAGTCTCCCATCCCCAGAGGTTTGGCCCCCCAATCCCTCCAAATTGGGGACCCCTGAGCCACACTCCAGGACTCCACCTGCCACCCAGGAGAAGACTGTGCCATTGGGACCCACATAAAACCCTCAGACTGGAAGAAATCTGCATGCACCCCTAAGGTCACCACACCTTCTGCACCACCCTGAGCTACAAACCCAGAGCCCGAGGCTCAGCCTCTCCTTGTCCCTTAACTCTGACTCCAGGGAGCTCACTTCCCTGATGACCAACAGGGAAGCCGCCTGGACCAGGACCATGGTCCTATATGTCCCCAAGATGCACCTAGAGAGAAAGCGCTCCCAACACATGGTGGGCACGTGGCTGGTATTGCCTCACAATGATGGCCAATTCTCATGAGTTTTCTGCCCAAATGAATGCTGCTTTGGGCAGAAAGCTTGTGAGAATTGGTCAGGTACCCAGGCAAACTAGCTTATGGCAGTGGGGGCTTTCATGGGGGCCACGTCAGTCCTGTGTGGTCATGGGCCAAAGCTTTTGAGAAAGCCCTCTGAACACCAGATGCAATCGAGGCTCAGATGGCCTCTGAATGGAGGCCAAGCATGTCCTCTACTCTGCCCTTTGGGGAGTCTGCCTAATAGCTGGCAGTCGGGGCCTGCCATGACCCTAGGCCTTAATCCTAACCTTGGGTTGAGTTTGCAGACTTTCACCCAAGAGGCCTGGCCCCCAAGGCCTCCACATTGAGGATCCCTGAGCCACACCCCAGGAGTCTGCCTATCACCAAGGAGGAAACTGTGGCCCATGGAGATGCGCAGAATCCTCAGAGAAGGAGAAACCTGCATGCACCCTTGAGTCCATACCCAACTTCGAGGGTCCCCCTGGCAATAAACCCAAAGCCTGACACCTCATCTGGACACTCCCTCCACTCAGCCCCATGGTGATCCTGCCTCAGTGTCAGCAGATCGGGCCTTCCATGTCCCTAGCTATAAACCCTAACCCTATTTCGGGTTGTCAGGCTTTCATCTCCAGTGGCCTGGCTCCCCTAACCCTCTAGACTGGGGAGCCCTGATCCAATGCCAGGACTCTGCCAGCCAGGAGGAATCCATGCCATTGGGAGCTACACAAAACCCTCAGAGAGGGAGAAACCAGGATGCCCCCCAGAGGCCACCCCCACATTCGGTGCCCCACCAGGACACCAGCATGGAGCCTGAGGCTCAGCCTAAGCCCCTCCATCAACTCTGGCCCTGGAATGCTCCCCTCAGCTGTGGCCCTCAGAGGAGTCGAGTGGATCCGGCCTGAGTTCCCAGATGGTCACAACATGCACGTAGTGAGAAAGCACTCTAAACAGCAGGCGCGAGCGTGGTCCAAATTACGGCACAACGCTGGACAATTCTCATCAACTTTCTGTCCAAATCAATATTGATTTGGGCAGAAAGCTCGTGAGATTTGGCCGGAAACCCCCAGCCAACTCGCTTCCAACTGCTTAGGCTTTCAGGGAAGCTGCCTAGGCCTGGCCAGAGGTCCCAAGTGGTTGCGTCCCAAACCCTGTGAGAAAGCACTCTAAAATCCAGGGCACAGGTGGCCAAACACTCCATCTACTCAGCTCCCTGGGGTTTCGTTTTCAGTGCTAGCAGATCGGGCCTGCCATGACCCTAGACCCTAACCCAAACCCTAGCTTGGGTTTTCAGGCTTCTGTCCCCAGACCTGTCCCTCAAGCCCTCCAGATTTGGGATCCCAGAGGCACACCCCAGGAGTCTGCTTGCCACCCAGATGGAAACTGTGCCATTTGCAGATGTGCAGAACCCTTCAGAGCCGGACAAACCTGCATGCCCCCCGAGGACTGCCCCACGCTCTGAAGCCCCCTGGTTACAAAACTGTAGCCTCACATGCCGCCTGACCCGGCCCTGAACTCAGCACCCCCAGGGAACCCGACGCAGCACTGGCTGATTGGGCCTGCCATGCTCTTAGCTCAGCTCACCTCAGGGACCCCTGTCAGCTCTAGGCACACCTGGAACTCCCATCTGCCACATAGTTCTGGGATTCCCCCCTCCTTCTTCCAAAATTACACTGGCCCAAGTCTTTCATGATAAAGGGAAAAGGCTACCTCCTGAATGCTTAATACCTCCTTTCCTCTTCTGTCGTATTTCTCTCTCCTTACCTTTGTTCCTGGGCAAACTGTAAGTAACATATGAATGAGACATGTACTTGCTCTGAGATGTGAATCTTTCACTGCAGCTTTCTGAGGACTCCTTATGTAATCAGAAATTACCTTATCCTACCATGGTGTGTTTGAAAATGTTCATCTACAGAATAGGAGAGTGAAAATCACTCCATTTTTACTCACTCTTCATGAAGCAGAACATCGTCTTCTTTTCTTCATTGACTTCAATTCCAATTCGTTTCTTTGCAGTGGGAATTCCTTTGCTTCAGGGGTAGGATTTTACCATTCCTCGCCTGCATGGATCACCCAGAGCTCATCACAAGTGCCCTTCCTAATAGTCATCACCCATTGAACCCTTCCCCCCATACCCCTGCCCTTGAGCAACCCTCGGATTGTGCTCTAAGGTTGAGTCTGTTTCCTCATTGGCCTATCTCTCACCCCTCACTATGTACATCTGTTTTCTTCCTGAAATTCTGTAGGAGTCAAATCATAGGGTATCGGTCTTGTCCTACTGATTTTGCTGAGCTGAATCCACTCTAGATCCATCCACAGCCTTGCAGATGGTAAGATTTCATTCTTTTTGAAGCTGACTTCTATTTCATTGCATATGGATATAGATATAGATCACCCACATCCTCTTTCTCCATTCTTCAGTGACTGGACATTTGGACTCCTTCCAGTTTCTGCTATTGCTAAAAATGTTGCTATAAACATCACTGTGCTTATACCCCATTGAGTGTGCATTTTTTGTGTCCCTTGGGTAAATACTTAGAAGTGCAATTGCTGGATCCTAGGGTTATTCAGTTTTTAGCTTTTGGAGGAACCACCATACTCTTTTCCAGAGTGGCTGCAACAGCCCATATGCCCACTGACAGTGCAGGTGGGTTCTGCAGAATATTACCTGCCAGCAATTTCCTAAGGAGGAAACGGAAAACCTGTGGGACAGTCTGACTCACCAAGCATCAGGCCCCATGTCTGTGAGAAAGGACTCTAAACGCCCTGGGTCACCTCCCAATGTCGACCAAACCCTCCCTCTACTCAGGCCCTCGGGGAACCCACCTCAGCATCGGCAGGTGGGGCCTGCCATGCCACCGGGCCTGCACCCTAACCCTGGGTTCTCAGGCTTCTGACCCCGGAGGCCTGGTCCTCAGGCCCTCCAGACTGGAGATCCCTGAGCCATACAGCAGGACTTTTCCTGCCACCCAAGAGGAAACCATGTCCTTGGAAGCTGTGGGAAACACTCAGAGTGGGAGAAACCTGCATGCCCACCTCAGGCCACCTTCACCTTTGGCGCCTCCTTCTGCCAAAAATGCTGGAGGCTTATGTTAATGCACATCTCCTCCCTCAAATCTGCCAGCAGGTAGCTTTCTTCTGCAGGGGCCCTCAAGGAGCAGCATGGGCCAGGCTCGCATTCCCGCACAGCCCCAACATGCACCTTGTGAGAAAGTGCTCCCAGCTCAGCGCCAGCCTGTGGCTGAATCACTGGCCAGCGCCAGCCAATTCTCACGAGCTTTCTGCCCAAATCGATGTCCCAAGTCAATTTTGGCAGAAAGCTCATGAGAAGAATTGGCCAGAAAGACCATGCTTACTCACTTCCAGCAGAGGGGGCCTTCAGGAGAGCCGCCTGGGCCTGAACCAGTGTCCTGCATGGTATTGCCTGAGGCCTGCGAGTAAGTGCTCTAAACTCTGGGTGCATGCTAAGCCCAGGTCGCCTCTGAATGCTGGCCAAACCCGCCCTCTACTGAGCATCCCCCTCCCCCCGGGAGCCCGCCTCAGCACTGGCAGGTGGGCCTGTCATGCCCCCAGGTCCGAACCCTAACCATGGGTTGGGTTCTCAGGGTTCCATCCCAGAGGTCTGCCACTTAATCCCTGACATTGGGGACACTTGAGCCATAGGGCAGGACTCCGCCTGCCACCCAGGAGGAAACCTTGCCCTTGGGATCTGTGGGAAAAAATCAGAGCTGGAGAAACCTGCATGCCCACCTCAGGCCACCCTCTCTTTCAGTGTCCCTTCTGCCAAAAAAAAGCTGGACCCTTATTCTAATGCACACCCTCTCCATCAAATCTGACCCTGGGGAGCTTTTACCTGCAGGGCCCCGAGAGCCCAGCTCATAGTCCCGCACAGCCCTAAAACACACCTAGCAAGAGAGTACTCCCAGCATGGTGCAAGCACGTGGCCCGAATCACTGCCCAGCACTGGCCAATTCTCGTGAGTTGTGTGCCCAAATCAATGTTGATTTGAGCAGAAAGATCATGAGAATTGGCCTGAAAGCCCAATCGAACTCGCTTCCGGTGGCGTGGGCCTTTGGAGTAGCCGCCTGGCTCCAGCCCAGTCTCCCACATAGTACTGCCTGAAGCCTGCGAGAAAGTGCTCTAAACGCCAGGTGCACGCGTGGCCTGGGTTGCCTCTGAATGCTGGCCATACCTGCCCTCTACTCAGCCCCCTGAGAATCCCACCTTAGCACCGACAGGTGAGAATGGCCATGCCCCCAGACCTGAACCCTAACCCTGTGTTGGGTCCTCAGGCTTCCATCTCCAGAGGCCTCGCCCCCAAGCCCTCCAGATTGGGGACCCATGAGCTAAACAGCAGGACTCTCCAAGCCACCCAGGAGGTAACAGTTCCCTTGGGATCTGTGGTAAACACTAAAAGTGAAGAAACCTACATGCCCACCTCAGGCTACCCTTACCTTTTGTGCCCACTTCTGCCAAAAAAAGCCAGATCCTCACCCTAATGCACACCCACGCTCCGTCAAATCTGCCCCCTGGGGAGCTTTCATTTGCAGGGGCCCTCAGGGAGCCACATGGGCCCCACTTGCAGTCCCACACAGGCCCAACACACACCTAGTGAGAAAGCGCACCCAGCATGATGCAAGGGTGTGGCCCGAATTGCTCCCCAGCACTGGCCAATTCTCCGGAGATTTCTGCCCAAATTGATGTTGATTTGGGCAGAAAACTCCTCATGAGAATTGGCCGGAAAGCCCCAGTGAACTCACTTCTGGTAGCAGGGGCTTTCAGAAGAGGCATGGGGTTCTGTATGGTATCCCTTGAAGCCTGTGAGAAAGTGCTCTAAATGCTGGGTTCACGTGTGGCCCGGGTCTCCTCCAATTCCAGCCTAACCTGCCCTCTATTCAGCCCCTGAGGGAGCCTTCCCTTGGGGGCTTCGGGAAACACTCAGAGCAGGAGAAACCCACATGCCCACCTCAGGCCACCCTCTCTCTTGGTGACACCTTCTGCCAAAAAAAAGCCGGAACTTGACACTAATGCTCGCCCCCTCCCTCAAATCTGCCCCCCAGGGACCTTTCATCTGCAGGGGCCCTCAGGGAGCCATGTGCGTCCCACTGGCAGTCCCGCACAGCCCCAACACACAACTATCGAGAAAGCACACCATGCACAGCAGAAGTGCAAGCGCACAGCCCAAATTGCTGCCAAGCAATGGCAAATTCTCACAAGCTTTGTGCCCAAATTGATGTTGATTTGGGCCAAAAGCTCATGAGAATTGGCTGGAAATCCCTAGAACACTTGCTTCTGGTGGTGCGGGCCTTTAAGGGAGCCTCCTGGGCCCAGCCTGGGGTCCCACATGGTGTCTCAGGAAGCCTGTGCTCTAAAGGGCAAGTGCACACACAGCACTGCACTCCTCCAAATGCTGGCCAAACATGTCCTCTACTCAGCCCCCCCCAAGAGCCCGCCTCAGCACTGGCAGGTGGGGCCTGCCATGCCCCTAGGCCTGAAACCCCACCATGGGTTGGGTTCTCAGGCTTCTGTCCACAGAGTCCTGGCCCTCAAGCTCTCCAGACTGGGGACCCCTGAGCCATAGGGTAGGACTCTGCCTGCAACACAGGAGAGAAACTATGCCATTGGGAGCTGCGGGAAACACTCAGACAGGGAAAAAACCTGCACACCTACCTCAGGCCGCCCTCACCTCTGGCACCCCCTTTTGCCAAAAGAAGCGGGAACCTGAGGCTCAGGCTCACACCCTAACTCAACTCTGCCTCCAGGGAGCTCACCTCTGCAGGGGGCCAGGTGGGCCCAGCTGGAAGGCTTGCACAGCCACAACACCCACCTATTGAGAAAGCGCTCTCAGCTCGGGGCCAGTGTGCAGCCCAGATCACTGCCCAATGCCGGCCAATTTTCACGAGCTTTCTGCCCAAATCGACATGGATTTGGGCAGAAAGCTCGTGAGAATTGGCTGGAAAGCTCCAGCAATCTCGCTTTGGGTGGCAGGGGCCTTTGGGGGAGCCTCCTGGGCCTGGCCCAGGGTCCCACATGGTGTCACTGGAATCCTAAGGGAAAGCACTCTAAATGGCAGGTGCACGCCTGGCACTGGTTTCCTCTGACTGTGGACCAAACCTGCCTTCTACTCAGACCCCCGGGAGTCTGCCTCAGCACTGGCAGGTGGGGCCTGCCATCCCCCTAGCCCGGAACCCTAACCCTGGGGTGTGTTCTCAGGCTTCCATCCCCAGAAGCCTGGTCTTCATCCCTCCAGATTGGGGACCACTGAGCCATACCACAGGACTATGCCCACCACCCAGGAGGAAACTGTGCTATTGGGAGCTGCAAGAAACACTCAGAGTGGGAGAAAACTACACACCCACTTCAGGCAACCCTCACCTTTGGCACCCCCTTCTGCCAAAAGAAGCGGGAACCTGAGGCTCAGGCTCACACCCTAACTCAACTCTGCCCCTGGGGAGCTTGCCTCATTGGGACCTCCAGGAGCCAGGTGGGCCTGCCTCACAGTCTCTCACGGCATCAGCATGTACCTACCAAGAAAGCGCTCTAGCCCGCAGGTGCCAGTGTGGCCTGAATCACTGCCCAACACTGGCCAATTCTCATGAGCTTTCTTCCCAAATCGATATCAATTTGGTCAGAAAGCTCGTTATAATTGGATGGAAAACCCCCGGTGAAGTAGCTTTCAGTGGCGTGGGCCCACAAGACTGCTGCCTGAGCTTGTCCTGGGGCCCCCGGTGGTCGCGTCCTGAACACCCAGAGAAAGATCTCTATGAGCCAGGTGCATGTGAGGACAACTCATCCCGCTATTCAGCCCCCTGGGGTACCCGCCCCTGCACTGGAGGTTTGGGCCTGCTAAGCCCCAAGGCCCTGGCCCTAACCCTCAGTTGGTTTTCAGGCTTCTGTTTCCAGGGGCCTGTCCCTTGAGCCCTCCGGATTGGGGACCCCTGAGCCACAGAGCCACATACCATGACTCTGCCTGCCAACCAGGAGGAAACGTGCCATTCAGAGCTGCGCAACAATATCAGAGCAGAAGAAGCATTCATGTTCCCCAGGTCCACTCCCACCTTTGGCACCCCACCAGGCCGCAAACATGGAAGCTGACGCTCTACCAGATCCCCTCCCTCAACTCAGCCCCTGGAAAACTCCTGCGTGGGGGCACTCACAGGAGCTGCATGGGCCTGGCCCAGCCGTTGTTCCCGGATGGCTGGGACATGCACCAAGGAAGAAAGCGCTGTAGACAGCAGGTGCCAGCGCGGCCCTAATCGCCACCCAATGCCAGCCAATTCTCACGAGCTTTTTGCCCAAATTGATATTGATTTGGGCAGAAAGCTCGTGAGAATTGGCTGGAAAACTCCTCAGAAGTCACTTCCAGTGGTGCAGACCCGCGGGGCCACCGCCTGAGCCTGACAATGGCTCCCTACTGTTCATGGTCCGAACCCTGCAAGAAAGTCCTCTACAAGCCAGGTGCTCACAGGGTCAGCACCTCCCTCTACTCAGCCTCTTGGTATACCCCCCACCCCAGCCCTGGCTAACTGGGTCTGCTATACCTTTAGGCCCTCACCCTAGCCCTTTGTTGCATTTTCAGACTTCTGTCTGAAGGGCCTCTCCCCCAAGCCCTTCAGATTGGGGATGCTGGATCCACACTCCAGGAATCCGCCTGCCACCGAGGAGGAAAGCATGCCATTCGGAGCTGCGCAGAAGTCTCAGATTGGGAGAAACCTGCATGCCTCCCTGAGGCCACCCCCTTATTCGGCAGCCCCCACTGGCCACAGACTCAAAATATGATGCGCTTCTTGACCCACGTCCTTGACTCAGCCACGAGGGGAATTCCCCTCAGTGCCAGCAGATCGGGCCTGCTATACCACTAGGCCATAATCATAACGCTAGGTGGCGTGACCAGACTTCCATTCCCAGAGGCCTGGCTCCAAGCATGCCAGACTGGGAAACCCTGAGACTCATGGTGAATCTGCGACAGCTGCCTAGGGTGAAAAGGTGCCATTTGGAACTATGCAGAACCTTCAGAAGGGAGAAACCTGCATGTCTCCTGAGACACCCCCAAATTCGGCGGCACCCCTGGACACAAACCTGGAGTCTATTGTGCCATCTGATGCCCGCCCCCCCCAACTCAGCCCACCATGGAGCCTGCCTCTGCACTGGCATATCGGATCTGCCATGCCCTTAGGTCCTAACCCTAACCCTAGTTTAGGTTTTCAGGTTTCCATCCCAAGAGGCTTGGCCCCTGTGCCCCCCAGATTGAGGATGCCTGAGTGACGCCCCAGGACTCTGCCCACCATGCAAGAGGAAACCATGTCATTTGGAAATGCGCAGAACCCTCAGAAAGGGAGAAACCTGCATGTCCCCCTAAAGCCATCACCACAATTGGTGGCTCCCCTGAACACAAACCCAGATTTTGGTGTGCTGTGAGACACATGGCCTCAACTCAGCCCCAAGGGAAGCCCACTGTAGCGCTGGCAGATCAGGCCTGCCATTCCCCTAGACCTTAACCCTAACCCTAATTTGGGTTTTCTGACTTCCATCCCAGAAGGCCAGACCCCCAAGCAAACAGATTAAGGATGACTGAGGGACACCCCAGGACTGTGCCTCCCACATGGGAGGAAACTGTGCTATTTGGAGCTGTGCAGACCCTCAGAGAGGCAACCCCCAGTTTCTACGGCCCCCCTGGACACAAACTCGGAGTCTAATTAGCTGCCTGATGCACACCCCAGGTCAGCCTACTGGGGAGTCCACCTCAGCACCGGCAGATCGAGCATGCCATGCCCCTAGGCCCTAACCCTAACCCTAGTTTCTGTTTCAGGCTTCCATTCCCAGATTAAGGACCCCTGAGTGACACCCCAGGAATCCAACTGCCACACAGGAGGAAACCATGACATTTGGAGCTCTGCAGATCCCTCAGAGAGGAAGAAACCTGTATGCCCCCCTAAAGTCACCCCCACCATCAGTGACCCCCTTGGCCACAAACCCCAATTCTGCCACACCGCCGGATGCATTCCCTCAACTCAACTCCCAGGGGAGACCACCTCAGCGCTGGCAGATTGGACCTGCCATGCCCCTAAACCTTAACCCTAATCCTAAATTGCATATTCAGGCTTCCTTCCCCAGAGGCCTGTCCCCCAAGACCTCTAGATTGGGGACTCTGGAGCCACACTGTAGGAGTCTGCCTGCCACCCAGCAGGAAACCAGTCCCTCTGGAGCTGCACAGAACCCTTCAGAACCAGACAAACCTGCATGCCCCCCTGAGGACTCCCCCATGTTCTGAGTCTCCCGGCTACAAACCTGTAGACTGATGCACCCCCGGACCCCCCATCCTCAACGCAGCCCCCTTGAGGAATCCACCTCAGCACCAGCAATTCGGCACTGCCATGCCCCTAGCTCAGCTCTCCTCAGGACCCCTGTCAGCTCTAGGCCCACCTGGAACTCCCCTGTCTGCTGCAAAGCTCTGGGATCCCCCCTCCTTCTTCTAAATTTACACTGGCCCAGGGCTTTCATGAGAAAGGGAGAAGGCTATCTCCTGAATACTTAAAACCTCTTTTCTTCTTCTGCCATATTTCTCTCCACTTACATTTGTACGTGGGTAAACTGTAAGTAACATATGGATGGAACATGTACATGCTCTGAGATCTAAATCTTTCACAGAAGCTTTCTGAGGAGTCCTTATGCAATCAGAAACTAGCATATCCTACCACGCCCATGGTGTGTTTGAAAATGATCACCTACAGAATAGGAGAGCGAAAACCATTCCATTTTTACTCACTCTTCATGAAGCAGAACATCGTCTTCTTTTCTTCATTGACTTCAATTCCAATTCGTTTCCATGTAATGTTAATTCCTTTGCTTCAGGGGTAGGATTTTACCATTCCTCACCTGCATGGAACACCCAGAGCTCATCACAACAAGTGCCTCCCTAATAACCATCACCCATTTAACCCTTACCACACACCCCTGCCCTCTAGCAACCCTCGGGTTGTGCTCTAAGGTGAAGTCTGTTTCCTCATTGGCCTATCTCTCTCCCCTCACTATATACATCTGTTTTCTTTCTGAAATTCCACTGGAGTCAAGTCATAGGCTATGGGTCTTGTCCTACTGATTTTGCTGAGCTGAATCCACTCTAGATCCATCCACATCCTTGCAGATGGTAAGATTTCATTCTTTTTGAAGCTGGCTCTGATTCCATTAAGAAGATGAGGGAGACATACCCCCCCCCCATTTTTATCCACTCATCGGTGAATGGACATTGGGACTCCCTCCATAGTTTCGCTATGGTTGTTAAGGCTGCTGTAAATATCAAAGTGCTTGTACCCCATTGAATGTGAATTTTTGTACCCTTTAGGGAAGTACCTAGAATGGCAATTGCTGGATCCTAGGGTTGTTCAGTTTTTAGCTTTTGGAGAAACAATCATATTCTTTTCTAGAGTGGCTGCAACAGCCCACATGCCCACCGACAGTGCAGGAGGGCTCCACTTTAAGCAGAACAGTCCCTGCCAGTGATTTCCTAAGGAGGGAATGAAAACCCTGTGGGATAACATGACTCACCCAGCTTCAGGCAAGCAGCGCAGAAATTCACCCATGGGTTCCTGACGCCAAGCCCCTTGAAGCCACCAGAATGCCTCTATTCAGGGGAATTCCCAAAGCCTCTTCTTCTGATTTTACCACCCATGAAACTGCAGAGAAAATATGGCATGCCCAACTATCTAGATGGTTCCTTGAGTGAAACTAGAAAGTCAAGCTTCCCTTTTAAATCATCCAAGGCTCTTTGGAATCATTTTGAATTTTCCCTCTGCCCTCACTGGAACTCTTTGGATGAAAAGATGAATCCATTAGGACACATCACCTTTGACAAAGGAAAAGACATCATCCAAGTCTCTATCTGACCACAAACAGCCACCTAATTCTAGATGCCTGCCATTCCACCACAGCCTAGGCCCAATGGAATAAACACTGTTATATGAAGGAACACATTACATTCTATGTTCAAAACACACACCAAGTCAACCTCATCTTCCCTTTAAAATCCAAGGGATTGCCTAGGAAAGAGATGTTCCAAATACATTTGTAAGCCAAAATAAACATAGAAAATGGTATCCCCTACCATGTGCTCCCTGCAGGGAAACTCAAGAACTCGAGCCCCCACTCTGGATTGCTGACAGCCTCTTCAGTTTGATTTTGTGGCTCCACTGGAGACAAGAGAAACGCCCAGGAGGTTTGGGGTGAAAGAAGTTTTACCTCCTATCCTGGCATGGATGTGACATTGCACTCAGTGGGCCTGCTGTTTTCTCTGAACGCTCATGCCCGGAACAAGCTGCATGCCTGACTCAGACGCTGATTCCAAAACTTCAGGTCTCGTGGAGCCAGAGTGAAGAAGCCTTGTCAGGTGGAGATAAGCAGGCACCTCTCACCTTGAGAGCTTGTTTGGAGGTTCTAGCAGGGGAGCGCGCAGCTACTCCTATACCCTTGAGCGGAGAACGGTCCTCTCCTCTATCGGGGAAGGTCGTCCTCTTCCACCCAGCGCGCAGCTTCGGGAGGGACGCACATGGAGCGCTGAGGGAGGAAGGGGACACCCGCCTAGCCAGCCAGATCAGCCGAATCAACCCTGGTGATCAATGAGGTGACAGATGTCGCAGCCAGATCGCCCTCACATCCCAGGCACCTCTCACCTAAAGCCGGCACACCTGCTCCAATTCCTGGGCAAAGGAGAGACACATGCTTGTTTTTAAATTTCTTTATTTTTATTTTTTTTTTAAGATGTATTTATTTATTTGACAGAGAAAGAGAGAGAGAGAGATCACAAGTAGGCAGAGAGGCAGGCAGAGGGAAAGGGGGAAGCAGGCTCCCCGCCTAATAGAGAGCCGCATTTGGGGCTCGATCTTAGGACCCCGTGACCGTGACCTGAGCTGAAGGCAGAGGCTTAATCCATTGAGCCACCCAGGCGCCCCACATGCTTGTTTCTTAAGTGGTAATTAACTTCCTTTGAAAGCCAAGCAATGCCCTTGTCCTTTTTGGAGAAGCAAATATACTCTTCCAAACACTCAACTCCTTGGTTCCAAATGCACCATGAATCGGGTTTGGCTTCCCCACCCCCTCACCCCGCTCCAGACCCCCACCGGGAGGACCCTCCTGAACCATCCTGATAGCTCATTACCAACAAACCTGGGGAAACGCACAATTCTGAGTGGGGGCCTGGCTCCAGGGTTTGTTACCACCACTCTAGAGCATGGGGAAACAGACTTTTCAGCTCACCACTCCCTCCTGTAAAAACAAGCTGCAGTGACTCACTTTCAGGGTCTCTCACCTACCACCTCACCACTGCCCTCAGAGCCAACAAGCTGCACTGACTCCTCTTCAGGCATTTCCCACTGCAACTCGGCACTGCCTCCAGCGGTGGCAAGCAGCATTACCATGCCTTCCAGGGACTCTCGCACCACAGCTCACCACTCCCCCCAGTGGCGTGAACTGGCACTGCAGGGCCTTCCAGCATCTAATACAGCTCACAATGCCTCCACTAACACTGTTCCTCCAGATTGGGGACCTCTGAGCCACACCCCATGGTTTCGGCCTCCTACCCAGGAGGAAGCCATCCCATTCAGAGTGCACAGAACCCTCAGAACAGAAGAAATCCGCATGCCTCCCTGAGGCAATCCCTACCTTCAATGGCCCCCTTGTCACAAACTCATAGCCTGACGCCCTTCCTGACCTCTGTCCTTGTCACAATCTACCAGGAATCCCACCTTAGTGCCAGGCAGATAGGGCCTACCATGCCTTTAGGCGCTAACCTTAACCCCATTCTGGGTTTTCAGGCTTTTATCCCGAGACCTGGCCCCCAAGCCCTCCAGGTTGGGGACACCTGAGCCACACCCCCCAGACTCCGCCTGCCACCCAGGAGGAAACACACCTATCAGAGCCGTGCAAAACCCTCAGAGCGACAGAAACCTGAATGCAAACACACCACAGAGCCCCACTGGGCTGCAAACACGGTGGTTGAGGCTCAGCTGAATACCCTCCCTCAACTCTGCCCCCAGAAAGCTCCCCTGTGCGGGGTCCCTCTCAGGAGCCACGTGGGCCTGGCCCATGTTCCTGGATGGCCGAGACTCCCACCAAGGGAGAAAGCACTTTAGATCACGGGCGGCAGCATGGCCCGAATCGCCGCCCAACGCTGGCCAATTCTCCTGAGCTTTCTTCCCAGATCAATATCAATTTGGGCAGAAAGCTCAGGAGAATTGGCCTGAAAACCCCCAGCAAAGTCGCTTCTGGTGATGCGGTCCTATAGGGCCACTGCCTGGATCTGGCCTGGGATCCTGAGGGTCGTGGCCCAAACCCTGTGAGAAAGCCCTGTGCAAGACAGGCACACACGCCACCAACAACCCCCTCTACTCAAACCCCAGGGGTGCCTGTCCCAGTGCTGGCAGATATGGCCTGCCATGTCCCAAGGCCCTCATCCTAACCCTCGGTTGGGTTTTCAGGTGTCCATCCCCAAAGACTGTCCCCTGTCCCCTCCAGATTGGGGACCCCGGAGACACCCACCACGAGTCTGCCTGGCACACAGGAGGACACCGAGCCATTCGTAGTTGCTCAGAACTCTCAGACTGGGAGAAATCTGCATGCCTCCCTGAGGCCACCCCCACTTCCCCTTGCCACAAAACTGGGAGACTTACATGCCACCTGACCCCCGTCCACAACTCAGCGCCCTGGGGATCCTGCTCAGTGCCAGCAGATCAGGCCTGCCATGCCCTTAGGTCATGGCCCTAACCCTCAGTTGAGTTTGTAGGCTTCCATTCCCAGGTGTCTCTCCCTGCAGCCCTCCAGAATGGGGACCCTGGAGCCACACTCCTGTAGTCTGCCAGCCACCCAGGAGGAAACCATGCCATTTGGAGCTGTGCAGAACTCTCAACCTGGAGAAACCTGCCCCCACAAACTTGCTTCCAGCAGCAGGAACCTGCAGGGGCACTGCCTGGGCCTGGCCCTGCCTCCCAAGTAGTTGTAGCCCAAACCCTGCAAGAAAGTCCTCTGTGAGCCAGGACCACGTGCTAAGAACAACCCCCTCTACTCAGCCCCCTGGGGTGCCTTCCCCAGAGCTGGTGGATATGACCTGCCAAGCACCAAAGCCCTCGCACTAACCCTCAGTTGGGTTTTCAGACTTCCATTCCCAGGAGCCTGTCCCCTGAGCCTTCCAGATTGGGGACCCCAGAGGCACACCCCAGGAGTCTGCCTGCCACCCAAGAAAAAACCATGCCATTCAGAGCTGTGCTGAAATATCAGATCAGAAGCAATCCACATGCCTCCCTGAGGCCACCCCCACCTTCAGTGGCCCCCTCCGGTCACAAAACCCAGGGCCTGACATGCTGCCTGACCCCATCTCCACCTCAGCCCCATGGGGATCCCGCCTCAGCACTGGCAGAATGGGCCTGCAATGCCCTAGGCATTAAACCTAAACCTAGGTTGGGTTTTCAGGTTTCCTTCCCCAGAGACCTGGCCCCCAAGTCTTCCAGATTGGGGACTCCTGAGTCACAAACCTGGACTCTGCATGCCACCCAGGAGGAAACTGTGCCACTCAGACTGCGCAAAACCCTTATAGTGGGAGAAACCTGCAGGCATAGGCACCCCTCCAGGCCACCCACACATTTTGTGCCCCACCAGGCCACAATCCCAGAGGCTGATGTTCAGCTGGTCCACCTCCATCACTCTTCCCCCAGAGAGCTCCCCTGCACTGGGGCCCTCATGGGAGTCTGTGGTCTTTCCCCAGATTCCTGGATTCCCAGATGGCTGTGACATGCACCTAGAGAGAAAGCACTCTAGACTGCGGGCATCAGAGTGGCCTGAATCGCTGCCCAGTGCGGCCATGATATTGATTTGGGCAGAAAGCTCCTGAGAATTGGCCAGAAAATCCCCAGCCAACTCAATTCCAGCAGCTTGGTCCCACAGGACTGCCACATAGGCCTGGCCAGGGGTCCCTAGTGGTTACATTTGAGCACTGTGAGAAGCCCTCCACAAGCCAGGCACACACACACCACCATCAAAACCCTCTACTCAGCCCTGTGGGGTTCCTGCCCTGGCGCTGGCGGATCGGTCCTGCCATGCCTCTAGGCCCTCGCCCTAAAACCTTTGTTGGGTTTTCAGACTTCCATGCCCAGTGACTTTCCCCCAAGCCCTCCAGACTGGACACCCTAGAGGCAAATAGCAGGAGTCCACCTGCCAACCAGGAGGAAAGTGCCATTTGGAGCTGCACAGAACCTTCAGATCAGGAGAAACCTACATGCATCTTGGGGCCACCACCATCTCTGGTGGGCCCTCTGGCCACAAATACCAGAACCTGACGCACCACCTGACCCCCGTCCTTGACTCAGCCACCTAGGGATACTGCCTCAGCACTGGCAGATTGGAACTCCTTTGCCCCTAGGCTCTAACCCTAATCCTAAATTGGGTTTCCAGGTTCCATCCCCAGAGACCTGGCCCCAAGCCCTCTAGACTGGGGACTCCTGAGCCATACCCCAGGACTATGCATGCAACCTAGGAGGAAAATGTGCCCTTTGGAGCTGCACAAAACCCTCAGAGCAGGTGAAACATACATGACCGCCCTGAGGCCACCCCCATCTTCTATGCCCCACTGGGTGCAAATACAGGGTTTGACATTCAGCCAAACCCTCTCCCAAAACTCTGCCCCAGAAAATTCCCCTGGGTGGGGGCTCTCAGTAGACCCACATGGTCCTGGCCTGTGATCCTGGATGGCCATGACGTGCACCTAGTGAAGATGCGCTCTATATTGCGGGCACCAGCAAGGCCTGAATTGCTGCCCAAAGTCAGCCAATCCTCATGAACTTCCTGCCCAAATCAATATCGATTTGGGCAGAAAGCTCATTAGAATTTGCCAGAAACCCCTCTCTCCACCCCAAACTCATTTCTGGCAGCGGGGGTTCTTAGGGCTGCTGCCTGGGCCTGGCCCAGGGTCCTGAGTGGTCACAGCCTGAACAATGTGAGAAAGCCCTCTGCGAGCCAGGTGCATGCACCAACAACCCCCTCCACACAACCACCCGGGGTGCCTGCCCCAGCACTGGCAGATATGGCCTGCCATGACTTAAGGCACTCACCCACACCCTCGTTTGGGTTTTCAGGCTTCCATCCACAGTGTTCTGTCCCCCAAGACCTCCAGATTGGGGACCTCAGAGCCACACCCCATGAATCTGCCTGCCATCCAGGAGGAAACTGTGCCATTCAGTTGTGCTGAAACCTCAGACCAGGAGAAACCCATGACTGCCCGAGTCCACCTCCAACTCTGGCGGCTCCCCTGGTCACAAAACCCAGAGCCTGACATGCCATCTGACTCCTTTCCTCAACTCAGTCCCCCTGGGATCCTGCCTCAGGGCTGGCATATCAGGCCTGCCATGCCCCTGAGCCTTAAACCTAACCCTAGGTTGGGTTTTCAGGCTTCTCTCCCCAGATACCTGGTCCCCATGCCCTCCCAATTGGGGACCCCTGAGCCATACCCTAGGACTCAGCCTGCTACCCATTCTGTTTGAAACTTAGGAAAACATAGAGTGGGAGAAACCTGCATGCCCCCTGAGGCCATCACACCTTCAGCAGCCCCTTGGACAGAAATCCATAGCTTGACAATCAGCCTTACCCATGTCCTCAATTCAACGCCCCTGGGAGCTCACCTCAGTGCTGGCCGATCTAGCCTACCATGCCACTAGGCCCTAACCCTGCACCTCGGTTGGGTTTTCAGGCTTCAGACTCCATAACTGGCACTCCAGCCTTCAAGTATGAGGATCTTGAGCCACACCACAGGACTGTGCTTGTCCCCCAGAAGGAAACCATGTCATTTGAGCTGTGCAAAACCCGCAGTGCAGGCAAAACCAGCATTCCTTCCTGAGGCCACCCTCACCTTCAGCAGCCCCCCTGGAGACACAAACCAGCAGCCTGACACTAAACCTTATCCCCTGTGAGGGCTCGCCTCAGTGCCCACAGGTCAGGCCTACTATGTCCCAGACCCTAACCCTAACCCTTGGCTCGGTTTTCAGACTTCCATCCCCAGAGGCCTGGCCCCGAAGCCCACCAGATTGGCAAGCACTGAGCCACACCCCAGGACTCTGACTATCCCCCAAAAGGAAACCGTGCCACTTGGAGCTGTTGCAAACCCTCAGAGTGAGAGAAACCTACATGTGCACTTGGGCCATTACCTACTTTCAGAAGGTCCCCTGGACACAAACCTACATTCTGACACACAGCATGATGCCTGATCTCAACTAAGCCCCTGGAAACTTCACCTCAGCAATGGCATATCAGGCCTGCCATGCCCCTAGGCCCTGACCATAACCCTAGATTGGCTTTTCAGGCTTCCATCTCCAGAGGCCTGGCCCCTAATCCTTGCAGATTGATGACCCTTGAGCCACACCACATTACTCCGCCTGCCCATCAGGATGAAACTGTGCCATTTTGATCTGCACAAATTCCTAAGAGCAGGAGAAACCAGCATGCCCCTCTGATACCACTCCCACCTTAAACAGCCCCCTACACACAAACCTGAAGCCTGATACTCAGCTTAACCTCCTCTCAACTCTGCTTCCTGGGCACCTCCCCTCAACACCAGCAGATTGGGTCTGCAGTGCCTATAATTCTGAACCCTAAACCTAGGTTGGGTTTTCAGATTTCTGACTCCATAGCTGGCTCTGCAGCCTTCAATTTTGAGGACCCTGAGCTACACCACAGGACTCTGCTTGCTGCCAAGGAGAAAACCGTGCCATTTGCAAATGTGCAAAACCCTCAGAACAGGAGAAATCTGCATGATCCCCTGAGGCTACCCCCCAGCATTGGTGGTCCCCCTAGACACAAACCCACAGCCTGACACTCAGCTTGACACCTGCCCTCAACACACTCCCATAAGGAGCTCGCCTCAGCACTGGCAGATGCAGCCTACCATAACCCTAGTCTTCAACCCTAACCATAGGTGTGGTTTTCGGGCATCCAGTCCTAGAGGCCTGGAACCCAAGCCCTTGACTGGGGACTCTGGAGCCATACTGCGAGATTTCACCTGCCCCATAGAAGGAAACTGTGCCATTTGGAGCTTCATAGAACCCTCAGAGCAAAGGAAACCTGCATGCCCCCCTGAGGCCATCCCCATCTTTTGTAGCCCCTGGACACAAATCCGCAGCCTGAAACTCAGCCTGACAACCCTCATCAAATCAGCCCCCATGGAGAGCTCACCTCAGTGCCAGCAGATCAGGCCTGCCATGCCCCCAGGTCATAAACATAACACTAGTTTGAGTATTCAGGCTTCCGACTCCATATCGTGTGCCCCAGTGTTCAAGTATGATGACCCTGAGCCACACCATAGGACTCCTTTTGCCCCCCAGAAGGAAACTGTGCCATTTGGAGCTGCACAAAATCTTCAGAGTGGGAAAAAACTGCAGGAACCCTGAGGCCACCCCCACATTTGTGGCCCCTTGTACACAAACCTGCAGACTAACACTGAGCCTGAGCCCTGTTCTCAACTCAGCCCCCCAAGGAGCTTGCCTCAGAGCCAGGAGATTGGGATGCCATCACCCTCAGACCTAACCCTAACCCTAGGAGCGGTTTTCAGGCTTCTGTCCCCAGAGTCCTGGTCCCAAGCTCTCCAATATTTGCCATCCCTGAATCACATCATATTACTCTGCCTGCCCCCCCCCCCAACCCTGAAGGAAACTGTGCCATCTGGAGCTGCACAAAACCCACAGATCAGAAGAAACCTACGCGCGCACCTGAGGCCACCCCCACATTTTGCGGACCTCTGGACACAAACCCACAGACTTACACTCATCCTGACCCTTGCCCTCTTCTCAGCTACTGGGGAAGATCACCTCAGCTCTGGCAGATCAGGCCAGCCATGCCCCTTGGCCCTAATTCTAACCCAGAGTCCTGGTCCCCAAGTCCTCCAGATTGGGGATGTGTGAGCCACTCCACAAGACTCCTGCTCCCCCCAGAAGGAATCTGTGCCACTTGGAGCTGTGCAAAACCCTCAGAGCTGGAAAAACATGCACGTCTCCTTAAGGCCTCCACCACCATCGGCGGCCCCCCTTATTTCATGGACGATATATGGAATTTAAGAAATAAGACAGAGGATCATAGGGTCATAGAGGAAAAAATGAAAGAAGATGAAACCAGAGAGGGAGACTTAACATAAGAAACACTTAACTCAGGAAACAAACAGGGTTTCTGAAAGGGATGGGGGTGGGGGAATAGAATGGCTGGATGATAGGCCTGGGAGGGTATGTGCTGAAGTGAGCACAGTAGTTGCGTGAAACAGAAGGATCACAAACCTGTACACTTGAAACACATAACATAATATATGATCGTAATTTAAAAAAAAAGTGAAAGAAAAACATTTAGAATACAAATGTAACCTAAGTAAAAATAAATAAATAAATAATCTCACAGATACGAAGCAAGCAAGCAAGCAAACAAGAGACTAAGCGATCTGGAGTCACCACACTCCATCAGAAGAATGAGCCATAAGAGGAATCTAGTTGCACATGAAACCTGAAACCAGACACCTTCCTTGATTCAAGGTGTGCACATACACTTCCTCCCCTTGCCTGATGTGCTCACCTGAGAAAGCTGAGCAGAGAAGCATCCCAGGGTCCAAATATCCCTCTGTCCAAGGTCCTGGGAAACAGACATCTCTCCTCCCTGCACCAGCCACCTGTGATTGATGTCCGCCATCCTCCTGTGCTGGGACAGAATGGTGCATCTGTCCCTCTTTTCTGGGACGTCACCACAAACCAGGATTTGCTGCACACTTTTCAGGAAGGAACTTGCATCAGCAGGTGCAGCAGCAGCAGCAGCAACAACAGGCTGCCCAGGTTTGATCTCAGTCTCGCACGTGAGGTCCCATGTGGAACTAGAGCTTTAAGGAGACTGGTGTGCCATGTGGCCTTGGAACCTAATAACAGGAGCTGAGATTTCAGTTCCGAGTAAAAACTGGCCTCTTCCACACAACACAGGAAAGTGGAGGATTTCTCAGGGGTGTGGCTCTGGAAGAAGTGCTTCTGCCAGCTGAATTCATAGATGTCAGGAGAGGACACCTGTGGTGCCTTGTCTGAGGAAGCAAGGGGCACACTGGGCAAGAATCCAGAATGCTGCCTGTGGCTTGCTTCCCACCAAGCCCCCTGCAGAGGACGAGGGCCAGAGAACCCAATAGAAAGCAAGTTTCTTATCACATCTGCAGTAGGAGGGCTGGCTAGGAAGCAGAGCAGTGTCCCTGGAGCATGCTGGCCTGTGCATCAAGGCAGAAGGCCCACTGCCGCAGCCTCCCAATCTCCCTGCTATGATCTGGCTCCCCTTCCAGGCTCACACCTGCTGACACAGTGATTCCTAAGACCTAGAGACTGCTTTCCACCCCAACTCAATGCTACTCAGAGAAGCAAACTCCAATCTCAGAAACGTGTTAATTGTTAGTTCTGGAATTCCCTGGGTTTGTCTACATTGGCCCACCCAGGTGTCCTTTCCAGATCATTCCTCCCGTGGGTTTCAAGCTACCTTCAAGCTTCCCTTCAAAAGGCAGGAATGGGTCCATTTAGGCAGACCAGCCAAGCAAGTCTGTGTGCAGGAAACTCGGAAAACATCCTTCCTGAACACCAATTCTTCCAAGTCCAAGCTTCAAACCCTCACTCTCTGGGCACAGAGCACAATGTCAGCATGAACAATGCTCTTTCAAATCTCTTGTCTCCAATTCCTTAAAATCAGAAATAAAGCTCCACTCACCATTCTATTTTCCCTTCAGAGAAGTAAGGAGAAGGATAGAATGAAACACTACGTGTGGAGGGATGAGCAAGATGGTGGAGAAGTTGGAGACTTAAATATCATCATGTTCCAGGAGTTCAGCTGGATAGTTATCAAACCATTCTGAACACCTACAAAATCTAAGGAGATAGAAAAGAAGAAGAGCTGCAATTCTAGAAACAGAAGACTGACCCTTTCTGAAAGGTGGAATGGGCATAGAAGTGAATCCCAAGGCAACCTAAGGGAAGATAGACTGTGGCGGTGGGGAGAGGCTGGCTCCCGTCAGGCTGTGGAGCAGCAGATCACAAAATTAGAACTGCCTCTTCTTTCCTTTTTTTGTGGTGATTTTTTTCACCTTGTCATTTTATCCATATAGTAGATGAATGAGAGAACAAAATTCTAAAAGAGTAGCAACGACCCACAGAGAAATATACACTAACCAAATCAGAAAAGACCGAAAACTGGAGGGAGAAGAAAGGGGGAAAAAAGATATCTATATCTATTGATCTATCTATATATTAGAAATATATCTAATATATATAGATATTATATATATTAATTATATATAATATATATTAATTAGAAACATGTCTAATATATATATTTATATAAATATATAAATCCAGTGTGTGACTCTGGATAAAGAACTCATCAAATTCAACACACACAAAACATATAATCATGTCCAAAAATGGGCAGAAGGCATGGACAGACACTTCTCCAAAGAAGAATACAAATGGCTAAGAGACACATGATATAATGTTCATCACCATTAGCCATCAGGGAGATTCAAATCAAAACCACACTGAGATACCACCTTATACCAGTTAGAATGGCCAAAATCAACAACACAGTAAACAACAAGTGTTGGAGAGGATGCAGAGAAAGGGAGACCCTCTTACAGTGTTGGTGGGAATGCAAGTTGGTGAAGCATTGGAACTTTGGAAAACAATGTGGAGATTCCTTAAGGAATCTTTGGAAAACAATGTGGAGATTCCTTAAGAAATTAAAAATAGAGCTACCCTATGACCCTGCAATTGCACTACTGTCTATTTTCCCCAAAGATACAGATGTAGTGAACAGAAGGGCCATCTGTACCCCAATGCTTATAGCAGAAGTGGCCACAGTTGCCAAACTGTGGAAAGAGCAAAGATACCCTTCAACAGACAATTGCATAAAGATATGGTCCATATATACAATGGATTGTTATGCTTCCAACAGAAAGGAAGAAAACTCAACTTTTCTATCAACGTGGATGGGACTGGAGGAGATTATGCTGAGTGAAGTAAGTCAAGCAGAGAAAGTCAATTATCGTATTGTTTCACTTACTTGTGGAGCATGAGGAGTAACACAGAGGACATTGGGTGAAGGAGAGGAGAAGGGAGTTGGGGGAAATCAGAGGGGAGATGCACCATGAGAGACTATGGACTCTGAGAACCAAGCTGGGGGTTTTGGAGGGGAGAGGCGTGGGGGTTGGAAGGGCCTGGTGGAGGGTATTAAGGAAGGCACATATCGCATGGAGCACTGGTGTGGTACATAAACAATGAATCCTGGAACACTGAAAAAATTAACTTAAATTAAAAAAAAAAAAAATGTTAAAAAAATCAACCTACTCTGCTGAGGGTTTTACCATGAAAAAACAAAAACAAAGACAAAAAAATAAAAGAGGCAGTACTGATGGCTAGAAAGCTAATCAATACAGACATTAGTATTATGTCAGAACTAAAGTTCAGAATGATGATTATCAAGGTGCTAGCTGGGCTTAAAAAAAGCATGGCAGATATTAGAGAATCCCTTTCTGGAGAAATAAAATCCCTTTCTGGAGAAATAAAAGAACTAAAATCTAACCAAGTTGAAATAAAAAGAAGCTATTAATGAGGTACAAAAGAAACACAAGCTCTTAATGCTAGGATAAATGAGGCAACAGAGAGAATTAGTGATATAGAACACCAAATGGTGGAGAATAACAAAGCTGGGCAAAAGAGAGACAAACAACTACTGGACCATGAAGGGAGAACTTGAGAGATAAGTGATATTGTAAGATGAAACAATATTAGAATAGTTGGGATCCCAGAAGAAGAAGAAAGAGAGAGGGGACAGATGGTATATTGGAGCAAATTATTGTAGAGAATATCCCTAATTTGGTGAAAGGAGCAAGCATCAAAATCCAGGAGGCACAGAGAACCTCTCTCAAAATCAATAAAAGAAGGTCTATGCCCCGTCATTTAATAGTAAAAGATACAAGTCTCGGTGACAAAGAGAAATCCTGAAAGCAGTTCAGGACAAGAGGTCAGTAACATACAATAATAGAAATATTAGATTGGCAGCAGACCTATCCACAGAGACCTGGCAAGCCAGAAAGGACTGGCATGATATATTCAGAGCACTAAATGAGAAAAATATACAGCCAAGAATACTTTATTGAGCTAGGCTGTTATTGAAAATAGGAGAAATAAAAGTTTTCCAGGACAAACAAAAACTAAAAGAATTTGCAAACACCAAACCAACCCTATAGGAAATATTGCTCTAAGCAAAGTGAGAGCCTAAATTGTTTCAGTCGAAAGATACAGAGTATCAGAATGGATTTAAAAACAAAAACAAAAACAAAAACAAGAGCCATCAATATGCTGTCTACAGGAAACTCATTTTAAACCACAAACACCTCTAGATTTAAAGTGAGGGAATGAAAAACAATTTACCATGCTAATTGACATTAAAAGGAAGCTGAGGTGACAATTTTTATATCAGATAAATTAGATTTTAAGCCAAAGACTATAATAAGAAATGAGGAAGGACATTATGTCATATTTATAGGGTCTGCCCAACAAGAAGATCTAACAGTTTTAAATATCTATACCCCTAACATGGGAACAGACAATTATATCAATTATATAAACCAATTAATAACAAAATCAAAGGAATGCATCAATAATAATACAATAATAGTGGGGGACTTTAACTCCCCACTCACTGAAATAGACAGATAATCTAACCAAAAGATCAACAAGGAAATAAAGGCTTTAAATGATACACTGGACCAGACGGACATCACAGATATATTTAGAATATTCCATCCCAAAGCAACAGAATACACATTCTTCTCTAGTGCACAGGGAACATTCTCCAGAACAGATCACATCCTGGGTCACAATTCAGGTCTCAACCAGTACCAAAAGATTGGGGATCATTCCCTGCATATTTTCAGATCACAATGCTTTGAAACCAGAACTCAATAACCAGAGGAAAGTTGGAAAGAACTCAAATACATGGAGGTTAAAGAGTATCCTACTAAAGAGTGAATGGGTCAACCAGGAAATTAAAGAAGAATTTTGAAAAATCATGGAAACAAATGAAAATGAAAACACAACTGTTCAAAATCTTTAGGACACAGCAAACATGGTCCTGAGGGGAAATATATAGCAATGCCAACCTTTCTCAAGAACCAAGAAAGGTCTCAAGTGCACAACCTAACCCTACACCTAAAACCACAATGAGATGCCACCCCACAACGGTCAGAATGGCTGAAATTAACAAGTCAGGAAATGACAGATGTTGGCAAGGATGTGGAGTAAGGGAAACCTACCTACACTGTTGGTGGGAATGCAAGCTGGTGCAACCAGTCTGGAAAACAGTATGGTTTTCCATACTGTTTGGAGGAAAAAAACTGTTCCTGAAAAAGTTGAAAATAGAGCTATCCTATGGCCCAGCAATCACACCACTAGGTATTTACCCTAAAGATACAAATGTAGGGATCCGAAGGGGCACTGTCCCTGAATGTTTATAGCAGTGATGTCCTCAATAGCCAAACTATGGAAGGAACCTAGATGTCCATCAACAGATGAATGGATAAAGAAGATGTGTACAAGGGGAGACAAGATGGCGGGGAAATAGAAGAGAGTGCTGTTTCAGCCTGTACCCTAAAGTGAGCTGATTACCTACTAAAGAACTCCGATCACCCATGAAATCAGCCTGAGATCAGAATTATACATGTCTGGATCTCTATGGGGGCAGAAGACTCCAGTGGGCAGGTAAAGTGGAGTGGGAACATCAGACTGATATCGGAAGATAAACAAAAGGGGGAGGGAGCCACCAGAGGCGATGCATTGGAAAGTAAGAGAGTGCCCTGTGTCTGGGGACGAGCATTAACTTGGAGTCTGGTTGAAAGCACTCAAAAAGAGCAAAGGATTGCGGGGGTCAATTGTGAGAATCGGGGTGGTTAGGGACAGGGGCTTAAGTCCCTGGACCCAGGACAGCCACCCCTGGTGCTGAGCCATAGAGAGTGCGGTGGAGAAACCAGGTCTTGGTCCCTGAGCCGCCAGCGAGAACCATGGGGTCCAGCTTCCGTGAGGGGCTGAGAGCCTCGACAGGCTGCAGAATGCTGCACGGTGCTTTCAGAGCCTGAGACACGGGCGCCCCACACCCTGCCCTGAGAGAGGTGCACGCAGGCACCAGCCAGGTGCTCTCAGACCCAGCACTCCTAGCCGGGGCCAGTGAGAAAATCTCAGCATGTGATTGCTGTTTGGAACCTCTCTTGCCCTCTGGAGCTGCGCAGACAGCCACCACTGTCATGATTTTGGGTACAAGTAGGAGTTCCTGTGTCCCCAGCGGCTGCTCTGTCAGCAGCTGCGGGAGAACTTAATGTGCTCTGGAGACCCAGAGGGGAACAGACCGAGGCTTCTCTCTGAGAGGGAGGTTGGGGTGCAGTTCGCTTTCCTCTAAGCCTCCAATAACCATCAAAAGCTGTCAAGGCGACAGAAAAGAAATGAATAAACATAAAAACCTCCAGAGAACAAAAGCCTGAAAAACCGGTTTCCTCAGAGCTGACCCGCTTGAGGGGGGTGGGAGGACTTAACTCTGGGAACATTGTCTGAAAAGCCCCTCCCCCAGAAAACAAACCAGGAAAAAAAAAGGTGGGGGGAAGATGACAAGAGAACAACCACCACTACTTCACAGATACAACTTGTTTTTGATTCATTCCCACTATTCTGGTTCATTTTTTTTTATATATAGATAATTTTTTAACCTACTTAGCAGCACAGTGAGATGTCTAGTACATCAAATTCCATAATAATCTTTTAACCTGAGCTTTTTGATACATATACCCGTGTTTTTCTTTTGCTTTTCTATTTTTTATTTTTTTAAATTTTAGTTTAGTTTAGTTAATTTTATTCTTTTTTTATTTTTATTTTTAAATATTCATATAGAGTTAAACTTCAAGGTAATTCCCTTTCCCCAACCAATGCTATCCCAGTAGTAAACCAATTTCTAATCTCCCTTTATCTTAGGAAAGTTGAGTCCTTTAACAAACATATCAAGATACATCCAGGAATAATCAAAATAACCTTCCTTGCCCACACTGAGAATTTATAACCTCTTTTCCATCTTTTTCTTCCGCCAGTGTTTCTGTGTTTTTGTGTTTGTCCTGATAGTATATAAATCTTATACTTGGGGTTCTTTTTAACGAGGTTCTTCTTTTTTTTTTTTTTTTTTGCTTTTATATATATATATTTTTTCTCTTGTTATATACTTTTATCAGTCTTTTTCTTTGTCTGTTTTTGTTTGTATACTTCATAAATCTTATCTTGGGGCCCATTTGGGCTGAGCCTTCTCTTTTATCTTCCCTTTTTTTCCTGTCTCTCTCTCTCTTTTTTTCTTTATTTTCTTTTTTCTCTCATTTGGGTGGGGAGTCCTGATTGCTCAGAAGCGTTCCAGGGTGTGCCTTGACTCCACCACAGTAGATACACCCAGCTAAATCCATTCAGCCATCTCTCACCAAGATGACTAGGAGGAGGAATGCCCAACAGAAGAAAAACACAGAGGATGGGCCTTCTGCAACAGAGCTAACAGCTATCGACATAGACAATATGTCAGAAAGGGAATTCAGGCTAACAATTATCCAGGCAATAGCTAGGTTGGAGAAAGCCATGGATGATCAAATGGAATTGATTAGGGAATAACTGGAAGCCACCCGGGATGATGTTCACAATGCTCTCAATGAGATCCAATCTAATCTAAATTCTCTAAAAGCTAGGGTAACTGAGACAGAAGATAGAATTAGTGATCTGGAGGACAAACAGATAGAGAGAAAGGATCAGGAGGAATCCTAGAACAAACAGCTTAGAAGCCACGAAAACAGAATCAGGGAAATAAATGATGCCATGAAACATTCCAACGTCAGAATTATTGGAATCCCTGAAGCGGAGGAGAAAGAAAGAAGTCTAGAAGATATAGTGGAACAAGTTCTTCATGAAAATTTTCCCAATCTCGCGAATGGAACCAGCGTTCATGTACTAGAGGCAGAACGGTCTCCCACCAAGATTATAGATTCTAAAAAAAATCAAGGCACCTGATAGTAAAATTGAGAAATCATAATTGTAGATACAATCTCTTGAAAGCTGCTAGGGCGAAGAGGCTTCTTACGTACAGAGGAAAGCTTATCAAAATAACGTCAGACCTGTCCACAGAAACCTGGCAAGCCACAAAGGGCTGGCAAGATATATTCAGGGCACCAAACGAGAAGAAACTGCAGCCAAGAATACTTTATCTAGCAAGACTGCCATTCAAAATGGATGGAGAGATAAAGAGTTTCCAAGACCGGCAAGCCTTTAAAGACTATGCAACCATCAGGCCGATACTGCAGGAAATATTAAGGGGGGTTCTATAAAAGAAGAAAAATCCTAAGAATAGCATTGAACAGAAATATAGAGATAATCTACAGAAAGAAAGACTTTAAGGCTAACACGATGTCAATAAAAACGTATCTATCAATAATCACTCTCAATGTGAATGGCCTAAATGTGCCCATAAAATGACACAGGGTTGCAGATTGAATAAAACGACAGGACCCATCCATATGTTGTCTACAAGAGACCCATTTCAAACCTAAGGATACACCCAGACTGAAAGGGAAGGGATGGAGAAGCATCTTTCATGCCAATGGACCTCAAAAGAAGGCCGGGGTAGCTATTCTTATATCAGATAAATTAGATTTTAAACTAAAGACTGTAGTTAGAGATACAGAAGGACACTACATAATTCTTAAAGGGACTACCCACCAAGATGATCTAACAATTGTAAATATCTATGGTCCCAATATGGGAGCAGCCAGTTACATAAGAAAACTATTAATCAAGATAAAGAGTCATAGTGATATGAATACATTAATAGTAGGAGATCTTAACGCCTCTCTGAAATAGACAGATCATCCAAGCAGAAAATCAACAAAGAAACAAGAGCATTGAATGACACATTGGACCAAGTGGACCCCATAGATATATACAGAACATTCCACCCTAAAATAACAGAATACACATTCTTCTCAAGTGCACATGAAACCTTCTCTAGAATAGACCACATACTGGATTACAAATCAGAACTCAACTGATACCAAAAAACTGAGATTATTTCCTGCATATTCTCAGATCACAATGTTTTGAAACTGGAGCTCAAGCACAAGGAAAAATTTGGAAGGAACTCAAACACCTGGAAGCTAAAGACCATTTTACTTAAGAATGCTTGGATCAACCAGGAGATCAAAGAAGAACTTAAACAACTCATGGAAACCAATGAGAATGAAGTCCAAAACCTATGGAATAGAGCAAAGGCAGTCCTAAGGGGGAAATACATAGCCATCCAAGCCTCCCTCAAAAAAATTGAAAAATCCAGAATATACCAGCTGTCTCTACACCTTAAAGAACTGGAGAATCAACAACAAATCAAACCAACTCCACACATAAGAAGGGGAATAATCAAGACTAGAGAAGAGATCAATGAGGTAGAAACCAGAGATACAGTAGAATGTATCAATGAAACTAGAAGCTGGTTTTTTGAAATAACCAATAAGATCGATAAACCATTGGTCACACTAATCCAAAAGAAAAGAGAGAAAGCTCAAATTAATAAAATTATGAATGAAAAGGGAGAGATCACAACTAACACCAAAGAAGTAGAAACAATCACCAGAAGTTATTATCAATGGTTATATGCCAATAAGCTAAGCAAACTAGATGAAATGGATGCATTCCTGGAAAACTATAAACTCCCAAAATTGAATCAGGAAGAAATTGACAACCTGTATAGACCGATATCTAGTAACGAGATTGAAGCAGTGACCAAAAAACCCTCCCAAAAAACAAGAGCCCAGGACCTGATGGATTCCCTGGGGAATTCTACCAAACTTTCAAAGAAGAAATAACACCTATTCTCCTGAAGCTGTTTCAAAAAATTGAGGCAGAAAGAAAACTTCCAGGTTCTTTTTATGAAGCCAGCATTACCCTGATCCCCAAACCAGGCAAAGACCCCACCAAAAAGGAGAATTTCAGACCAATATCCCTGATGAATATGGATGCTAAGATTCTCAACAAGTTCCTCGCAAACAGGATCCAACAGCATATTAAAAAGATTATCCACCATGATCAGGTGGGATTCATCCCTGGGTTACAAGGATGGTTCAACATTCGCAAATCAGTCATTGAGATAGAACAAATCAATAAGAGAGAAGAACCACATGATCCTTTCAATTGATGCAGAAAAAACATTTGACAAAATCCAGCATCCGTTCCTGACTAAAATGCTTCAAAGTATAGGGATAGAGGGAACATTCCTGAACTTTATAAAATCTATCTATGGAAGACCCACAGCAAATATCATCCACAATGGGAAAAAGCTTTCAGCCTTTCTGCTGAGATCAGGAACATGACAAGGATGCCCACTCTCGCCACTCTTGTTGAACATAGTATTAGAAGTCCTAGCAACAGCAATCAGACAACAAAGAGAAATAAAAGATATCCAAATTGGCAGTGAAGAAGTCAAACTCTCTCTCTTCACAGATGACATGATACTTTATATGGAAAACCCAAAAGACTCCACCCCCGAACTACTAGAACTCATACAGCAATTCAGTAACATGGCAGGATACAAAGTCAATGTACAGAAATCAGTGGCTTTCTTATACACTAACAATGAAAATACAGAAAGGGAAATTAGAGAATTGATTCCATTTAGTATAGCACCAAGAACCATAAGATACCTGGGGATAAACCTAACCAAAGAGGTAAAGGATCTGTACTTGAGGAACTACAGAGCACTCATGGAAGAAATTGAAGAAGACACAAAAAGATGGAAGACCATTCCATGCTTTTGGATCGGAAGAATAAACATTGTTAAAATGTCTATACTTCCTAGAGTAATCTATACTTTTAACGCCATTCCAATCAAAATTCCACTGGTATTTTTCAAAGAGCTGGAGCAAATAACCCTAAAATTTGTATGGCATCAGAAGAGACCCCAAAATCTCTAAGGAAATGTTGAAAAACAAAAATAAAACTGGGGGCATCATGTTACCTGATTTCAAGCTTTACTACAAATTGTGATCACCAAGACAGCATGGTACTGGCATAAAAACAGACACATAGTCCAGTGGAACAGAGTAGAGAGCCCAGATATGGACCCTCAACTCTATGGTCAAATCATCTTCGACAAAGCAGGAAAAAAATATACAGTGGAAAAAAGACAGTCTTTTCAATAAATGGTGGTGGGAAAATTGGACAGCTATATGTAGAAGAATGGAACTTGACCATTCTCTTACACCGTACACAAAGATAAACTCAAAATGGATAAAAGACCTCAATGTGAGACAGGAATCCATCAGAATCCTAGAGGAGAACATAGTCAGTAACCTCTTCGATATCAGCCACAGCAACTTCTTTCAAGATATGTTTCCAAACGCAAAGGAAATAAAAGCGAAATGAACTTTTGGGACTTCATCAAGATCAAAAGCTTCTGCACAGCAAAGGAAACAGTCAACAAAACAAAGAGGCAACCCATAGAATGGGAGAAGATTTTGGAAATGACAGTACAGACAAAAGGTTGATATCCAGGATCTATAAAGAACTTCTCAAACTCAACACACACAAAACTGATAATCATATCAAAAAATGGGCAGAAGATATGAACAGACACTTCTCCAATGAAGACATATAAATGGCTATCAGACACATGAAAAAATGTTCATCATCACTAGCCATCAGGGAGATTCAAATTAAAACCACATTGAGATACCACCTTACACCAGTTAGAATGGCCAAAGTTAGCAAGACAGGAAACAACGTGTGTTGGAGAGGATGCAGAGAAAGGGGAAACCTCTTACACAGTTGGCGGGAATGCAAGTTGGTGCAGCCGCTTTGGAGAGCAGTGTGGAGATTCCTCAAGAAATTAAAAATAGAGCTTCCCTATGACCCTGCGATTGCACTACTGGGCATTTACCCAAAAGATACAGATGTAGTGAAAAGAAGGGCCATCTGTACCCCAATGTTTATAGCAGCAATGGCCACGGTCGCCAAACTGTGAAAAGAATCAAGATGCCCTTCAACGGACGAATGGATAAGGAAGATGTGGTCCATATACACTATGGAGTATTATGCCTCCATCAGAAAGGATGAATACCCAACTTTTGTAGCAACATGGATGGGACTGAAGGAGGTTAGGCTGAGTGAAATAAGTCAGGCAGAGAGAGCCAATTATCATATGGTTTCACTTATTTGTTGAGCATAAGGAATAACACGGAGGACAAGGGGAGATGGAGGGGAGAAGGGAGTTGAGGGAAATTGGAAGGGGAGGTGAACCATGAGAGACTGTGGACACTGAAAAACAACCTGAGGGTTTTGAGGCTGGGGGAACCAGGTGGTGGGTATTGGGGAGGGCACATACTGCATGGAGCACTGGACGTGGTACAAAAACAATGAATACTGTTATGCTGAAGAGAAATTAAAAAAAAAAAGATGTGTACAATGGGATACTATGCAGCCATCAAAACCCCTTGAAATCTTGCCATTTGCAATGATGTGGATGGAACTAGAGGGTATTATGCTAAGCACAGTAAGTCAATAAAAGAAACATAATTATCATATAATCTTTCTGATACGAGGAATTTGAGAGGCAGTCAGGGCTCATGGGGGTAAGAAGGAAAAAATAAAATAAGATGGGATTGGAGGGAGACAAACAGTAAGAGACTCTTAATCTCACAAAACAGACTGAGGGTTGCTGGGGATTGGGGGCCAGGGATCGGGTGGTTGGGTTATGGACATTGGGGAGGGTATGTGCTATGGTGAGTGACGTGAAATGTATAAGCCTGATGATTCACAGACAGATTTCCCTGGGACAAATAAGACATTATATGTTAACTTAAGAAAAAAAGCAATAAAAAAGTCTTTGGAAATAAATAAACTTCTCTTACAATGTGCACACACAAATCTGCAGGGTTGTAAGCTGAAGCAAAATTGAGATATTTCCTCATATCTAGTCACCAAAACTTCATTGTATATACTTAATTTACCATTAATTCTTCTGTTTATGAAAAAGTAAGATAATATAATAAGAAAATACAATTTAGGCTTCCTCCCGTCTGTTCTTTTTTTTTTTTTTTTTTTTTTTTTAAGATTTTATTTATTTATTTGACAGAGAGAGAGAGATCACAAGTAGGCAGAGAGGCAGGCAGAAAGAGCGGGAAGCAGGCTCCCCACTGAGCAGAGAGCCCAATGCGGGGCTTGATCCCAGGACCCTGAGATCATGACCTGAGCCAAAGGCAGAGGCTTAACCCACTGAGCCACCCAGTGGGTTATTTTTATATAGAGAACTTACTGTAGTATATTTCAGCCCACAATAGTAATTTATATTTATTAATCATTTACTATGTGCTAGGCACAGTTTTAAATATTTTATATCTTAATCAATCTTCACAAATATATAAAATATTTACTGAAATCTTCAGTCCTCCTTAAAGATAAAAGAAATAAGTTTTGAGAGTTTAGGTAAATTTCCCAAGACATCACAAATAGTAAGTGGAAGAACTGAGATTTGAACCAATGCAGTCTGGGTACAGATTCCTTGCTGTTCAACTTCATTCTGTTTTGTCTAAATTAGTCTCTGTAGTAGATACCATGAATGCAAAAAGAAGGCAAGTTGGGACTGTTGAATTTAGAAATGGATTGGTAAACTGTCAACAACATTTAATAACTGAAGTCATTATGAATGCATATTTGCCTGGGAAAATCCTGGGTTATTCCCTCTCTTCACTTCTTAAAATTAATAGTGCCTGTTTTATTATCAAATTTTCCTTGTTTGGGAAATTGATTACAAATTCATCGTATGAATAATGCTTTTGTGCTATTAGAACATAAGTTAACATTTCAAAGTTATCAATAAACAGGACTTGAAATGTTGAAATTAAGGTTATCACAGACTCTTATTCTTTGGGGGAGGGTAAGTAATTGTATTTCAAGTTAAATCAAAGTATGGTAAGTTAAATATATAAAATATTGGGGGTAAACATACAGGTAGAGTTTACTCAATGATATTGTTGATGGAACTGATGTGTGCTAAATGTTTCTTCATATATTTATACAACAGGGAAGGTAATCATTGGCTTACTTCCTATTTTTTATTTAGTGATGCATTTCAGTTTGTCCACTGTGGTTTTCAATCTTACCTCATATTGATAAGCTATAAAAGATACCTACAGCTAAAAGAACAGATTGTGCTTCCAGTTTGAGAAAAATACATTGTATTAATTTAAAATATTTTTAAATTCACCATCATTATTCTCCAAAATTCCCTTTATTGAAGATGTGACATGGTAAACTTCAGATGCTTTTTGGTATGACACTATTTAAGTGGATTATAGCTGCCCTAAATCTATTGTTATATCAACTGAACAACATTATCAACCCCTCCTCTCCCCAAGAAAAAAGGTAGAAAAACCTTTGGGGAGTATCTTATGGGGCATAAATTAAATAATAAAATAAATCTCTCATTCATAGAACATGGTGATTAGAATAAATTATATATATTTTTAATTTGGTTCATCAATATATATGAGTATTTATATAGAGACCAAAATATTTAATATAAATTACTTAAACCTGATTATATAAAACCAGTAGGCTACATCAAACAACTAGCACACATAGAATTTAAAAGAAAAAGACTTTTAGGAAACAATAACAAAATTTTGACAAGATTGCTCTAAAAACCAAAGCATGAATGTACACAGTTTGCATTGGGTAATTGGTACCATCACTCAGAGCTGGCTGACACTAAGTTTTTGTATGTATGTATCTATGTATTTTTAAAATGTGTTGTTTTCATTTTTCCAATCTCTGTTTTGTCTTATGGGTGATGGTCTTTGTTATATAAGGTTATAAGTGATGTTAATGAGGGCACCTAACAGAAATACAGAAAGTATCCACCTTATCATTACTAGGGCACAAGATTAAAGTTCCCTCTTAGCAAAACACAAGAGGGAAATCAGAAGAAGTAATTTAGTATTTTCAAGCAGGAAATTAGCTATTTAAATGCATTTTGGAATTTACTGTTTCTAAGTGAGAAAGCAAAGCATGAGTGTTTCAACAGGTGCAGGGTTCTCTTTTAACTTCCCCAAATTTATATACATCTCTAATAATATTGCATAAAGAGTGCTAGCAACTTAAATTCAAAGCAATACTGAAGAGAAAATTCAAAAGTCAACAGTCAGTAGTATTTTTGTTGAAATACTATCAACAGAAAATCTCCATTTACTAGACTCCTCTAGTTCATAGCTATGTTACCTCTAAATATTTTATTTCTTCATAAAGATGATATTTCATTTCTATCTGAAAGGGTAAGGATTTTCCTCCCAGTTAAATGGATGTAATTAAAGTGAATATATTTAAAAAATACATCAGCTTTCTATCTTTTCATTGGATGAAGCCTCCCTTTTAAAATAAAACAAATAGTAATTCTATCCATTTTAAGCAAGTTATCTCCCTATATTAATGCATGCATTATGTTTTTCTTTGTAAGTATGAAAATGTCTCAGTGAGTCTCCCTTGTCAACTGGTTATTAAAAATAGAGCATGATTTTCTTCCACCTCTTTGTTCTACTTTACAATGCTTTTATAGTCAGATCATATCAGAAGTAGAAAGAGTGTAAGATAAGTGGGAAACAATGATTGCACAAACAGGAATGAGTACATTTTGAAACTAATCAAAACCTTAGTAATTGGTTATGTGCATTCCAAGGGAGGTTCAGGAATGAGCTAATATGTACTAGCCGGAATACAATGGTGCTTGCTTAAGGGTGTCAGGCAGAGAGGTACAGAACTTGAAGCTGGGTAAACAAGAATTCATAGACTTGGGGCACTTTCCCCATATAGAATTTAACAACCAGTGTAGACCCAGAAAATAGGACAAGTTCACTGCTAGAGTGGCCCTTAAAAGCCTGGAGAGAATGATTGTCCACACCAAAAAAAGTGGAAATGCCTGAATTTCCCTGGGATACAGTTCTAGAAGGGGTCAAAATGGCTCAGAAAAGTGGCTTTGCAGGAGGGACTATATTGTGTGAGACCATACCACTCAATGGGGGATTATATTCTGTAAGAATGCCCAGTGGGCACATCTATTTATCAAAGTTATCAGGAACACTACTGGTGAAAGGGATACTGGTACCATTTCTTCTGTAGGCCAGAGTTGATAGTAAGAAAGACAATCACAGAGTTTGGCTTTATAGCAATAGAAAAGATGGAACACCAAAACAATAGTGAAGAGGTGGGAGTTTATAACTTCAAGAAGCTAAGGGACCACAATTACTATAGTGACCTACATATCAGGAAGATAAGCAAGGGTCTCAAACCACAAGAAGTTAAGGAGATGGTTAGTAAAACATAGTATCTTGGAAAGCAAAAGAGTTAGACAGAAAATGGATTTGGATGCAGATAGCTTTTTATTTACTTTTTATATCACTTGTATTTCATTATCTTCCTTTTCCTCTCCTTAGATGTATATTTATTCTCATAATATAAACATTTCCAAGATTATATTTATATAATATATATATTATCCACCAAACTGAAAGAAGTCTAAGGTGTAAAACAAAATCACCATCATCCATTTTTCTCTTTATAAATTCTAGCCATCATTGTTTGGTGTTTATCTCCACCATTTCTTGACACTCAAAAACCTTTTCTGCCTTTATTCATTCACTGATATTCATAAACTGATGTTTATTGAGGGTATATTACATGCTAGTTTTACTGGAGATACAAAAGTGAACAAAACAAAATTTGTGCCCATTTGGCACTTTCATTCTAGGAAAGAAAGAGAGACAGTAGAGAAACAATCACATGATGTACCAAGTAGTGATTGCTGCTCTGGAAAAATTAAAGTGAGTTAAGTGGGATGAAGTGCCAGGAGCTGGCAGGGAGGTGTAGTTTTATTGTATTCTCCTCTCCTCTCTGTTAAACCAAGGTTTTAAAAGGAACAGTTTTCATTTCAGTCCGTGGAAGTTGAAAAAGATTATGGGATAGTAGTATTTGTGATTCTCATTAATGGCGAAACATAAGATTCTATCATTTTCACTCAGCATAATCTAAAATAAGTCAAGCAGAGAGAGTCAATTATCATATGGTTTCACTTATTTGTGGAGCATAACAAATAGCATGGAGGACAAGGGGAGTTAGAGAGGAGAAGGGAGTTGGGGGAAATCGGAAGGGGAGGTGAACCATGAGACACTATGGACTCTGAAAAACAATCTGAGTGGTGGGGGGGTGGGAGGTTGGGGGAACCAGGTGGTGGGTATTGGAGAGGGCACGGATTGCATGGAGTACTGGGTGTGGTGCAAAAACAATGAATACTGTTATGCTGAAAAGAAATTAAAAAAAAGAACTGTTGAATCACTCTATATCGTATACCTGAAACTAATATAACACTGTATGTTAACTACATTAGAATTAAAATAAAATTTAAAAAGAAAAAAATAAAATGAAGTTAACTGGAGAAAAAAAAAAGATTCTATCATTTTTGGGAACAGGAAGCATTTGAAGAGATCAGACAAAAGAATCTAATTCTTCTCTTTGGACCAGCACTGAGTCCTCTACTTATATTTTACCCCCCAACTCTTGCATCAATATCTTGAACCTTGTTATATAAATTATAAAGATGATAAAAACAGAAATTATTTAAACTTCTTTTTGATCCTTATATCAGAGCACCCACTGCAAAAATCAAAGTTTTCTCCAAACCCATAGGTTTTACTATTTCTATGAGATGATTTATAGACAAACATGCCAATAAGTCAACCAGACATCCAAGCTCTAGTCTCCTGTTTTGAATTCTGTGAAGCATTTGAACATTGTCAGGGTAAAGGGGCTATCACTGCCACTAAAGGCTAATGTTACAGGCTGTTTTGCTCAGATGGTAGCAAGGAAGTACTCACTGACTTCTTTTAAATTTCTTTTCCATGTTCCAGAATTCATTGTTTATACACAATAGCCAGTGTTCCATGTGATACATGCCCTCCATAAAACGACAACCAGACCCACCAAATCCCCCACCCATTTCCCCTCCAAAACCCTCAGCTTGTTTCTGAGTCCACAGTCTCTCATAGTTTGTCTTCCCCTCCAATTTCTCCCCAATTCACTTCTCCTCTATAACTCCCCATGTCCTCCATGTTATTCCTTATGCTCCACAAATAAGTGAAACCATGTGATAATTGACTCTCTCTGCTTGACTTATTTCACTCAGCATAATCTCTTCCAGTCCCATTCGTGTTGATACAAAAGTTGGGTATTTGTCCTTTCTGATGGAGGCATAATACTCCACAGTGTATATATGGACAATATCTTCTTTATCCATTTGTCCATTGAAGGGCATCTTGGTTGGCAGATTGGCAACTCTGGCATTCCTCAACTTCATAAAATCTATCTATAAAAAACCCATCGTGAATATCATCCTCAATGGGGAAAAGCTGACAGCCTTCCCTTTGAGATTAGGGACACAACAAGGCTGCCCACTCCCGCTACTGTTGTTCAACATAGCATTAGAGGCAAGAATAAGACTGCTAGTAAGCAAATAATAGAAAAGGAAAAGAATGGCTTCCATGTTTTGTTTTCTTTTGAATTGCTTTGTCATTTATTTCTTTATTAATTTTGAATCTTTTAAATTTTATTTATTTATTTAACATCTTAATTTTATTTTATTTTTTCAGTGTTCTAGGATTCATTGTTATGCACCACACCCAGTGCTTCATGCAATATGTGCCCTCCATAATACCCACCACCATTGGTCTTGTACTGAGAGAGCAGATTTTCAGCTAGTAATATCTCTGTTGTCATCCTAGTAATGCATGAAATGAGCTACATCTCTCTGGTTATCCCTGGATGCTTGGCTCTAAAAATATATAAATGTCATCAACAACAAAGGCAAGAACAAATGGGAGAAATAAAACTCTATCAATACAATCAGTGTAGTGAGGACTACAAATCAGAGCAGAGAAGAACATTCCCTCTATTTGCAAAGCCTTCCCCTTCTTTGTCTGATTGGATCTATCTCCTGCATGTTAAACACACCTGGAATCCCAGTGAATACTCTGCAAAGAGTTCAGCAGAAATCATTGATTATAATGCTGTACATAGTGCTATATATATATCACTATATATATAGTCATATACAGTGCTATTGTTGTGTGAGCTACAACTTTTTTCCCGCCTAAATGCCTAGAAAATGTTAACTATGTGTGGATCCTTTACACTGATTTTGATTTTGTTATTTTTCTCTGAGCAATTAAAATCTTGGGAAACATTTCTTCATAGTACAATGGAATAGGGACACGATTAGTGGATTTCCCCATTTCTCTGAATTAAAATTCACCTGAAAACTTTCAACAAGAAATTATAATACTAAATGTTCTAAAAGGAACCAAAATACTTGCAATGAAACAAAGAGTTGCTAGCATATATTTATCTCTTCAGAAGCCTGAAATGACAGTAAGTAGCAAAATGACACATGAGAACAATCTGGAAATATTCTGAGTACTACAACAATATGCAGTACTCACTTCCTGCCCACACAAGTACATCATTCTAGTGATGCTTCCCTCCTCCTTCTGGTCTGATAATTCCAGTATCTTTACCATGTCTGTTTCTGATGCTTGCTCTGTCTCTTCAAATTTTGTTCTTTGCCCTTTCAGTATTTGGCTTTGTTTTTTTCCTGATAGCCAGACATGATGTATTAGGTAAATGGACCAGCTATAAATAGACTTTGCACAGCACCTGGGTGGATCAGTTGGTTAAGTAGCTGCCTTTGTCTCAGGTCATGAGGCCAGGGTCCTGGGATCAAGCCCCACATGGGGCTCCCTACTCCGTGGAGAGGCTGCTTCTCCCTCTCCCTCTGCTTGTTGCCCTGCCTGCCTGTATTCTCTCTCTGTGTGTCAAATAAATAAATAAAATCTTTAAAAAATAAAAAATAAATAGACCTTTGGTTTGCAGTATGAGATGTGAGGAGAGGGGAATGATTAAGCCTCTGACATTTTAGTGAGTCTTTTAGTTAATGTATGTCTCTTCTGAACTATGAACTTCATAAGCATTTCTCAGTTTTATTTTGTTTGCTTTTTTCCTTTCCTTTAGGTGGTACAGGATGGCTAGAGTGGTCTATACTTGACTATTTCCCTTCTTTCCTGTGGGAAATTAAACAGGCTGGACTTGGTAATTTTTCTTTCAGCAGGTGAGCTGCATCTCCTAACACCCCAGCAGGTTAGACTCGGGTTAAATATCTTCCCTTTGAGGGCAGGCTTTAAGGGGAAAGCAGTTTGCTCTGGTTGGTTCTTTTTTCTTTTCAAATTATTTTAAAGCTTTCTATCATTGTTTTTATTACTGTGGAATATTTCAAACATTCACTAAATTAGAAGGAACAGTCTAATAATTTCCAAAATACCAAGCATTTCATCCTCGATAATTATCTACATTTACCAACTTCAAATTTTCCCCGGCCCTTGTCCAAAACACAAGTCGGGGACGTTTTCTCCATTACTTATTGAGGAAACCTGGTCAAGCTCCTGGAGGTAAATCTGGTGGGGGCCATTTTATGACTCTTTTCCCCAGGAGTTTTAACTTTCAGAGTTGTTTGTGTGGAGCCTCTAGGAATTCAGCAACTATACTTCGGGTTTTCCTACCCTAGTGGTGATTTCCTTCAGTGGTGATTTCTGGTGGAATCTCTACTGAGGTTAAGTCATAACTCCTGTGTCTCCCTGTGTTTGTCTCTCCAGTGTTGGGGACAGTTGATTTGTTTGCCATGTGTCCTGTTGTCTTTTAGCCATGAAGTGTTACTGATATTTTCATATGGACATTCCATTTCAAATTTCCTATAAACTGGTTCAAATTAACAGAGCCTAGAAAAATTGAACCAACTATCTGAGCTATAAACATCCAGCAGACTTCACGAGTTAAAAATAAATGTTATTTTTGTAATTCATGGAGAATTTGGTTGATTTCTGCAGCAAAAAAGAAGTAGTGTAGTACAGGATGAAGGACAAAGAACCATAAAACTATTACTTGTCTACAGAAATTCTAACCTTCCCAATACTTTACGTCATTTTTTGTTATTAAAAAATGCTATCACACTGGGCACATCTGATCTTGTTAATGTTGTGAGTTAGACCACATTTATAGACTCAAAATTTTAGAGTCTAGAAAATTAATAGAGGTAATTTTCTAGTTCCTAGGAAAGATGAGTAAAGACCTAGTTCTCTTGATAATACAGCTAGGATTTTTTTTATTACACTAACTTATTTTGAAATGTATTATAGTTAACTATGTAACTTTACCTGGTTTATACTTACAACAGTCACTTAAATAGCAATACTAGAAATTAAAACATTCATCAAAGAAATACTCTTGTTATTAACTTCTTCATTGGTTTGAGAAGACCATAAATCATTCAGAAACCAGACTATGTGTGGTTGTAAAAAGCACATAGAAAAACCTTGATTTTTAGAAAATATCACTGCTCTGGCTTCCTGATTTGTATTGTAAGTGACATTTAAGATACAAAGGAAATACTAGTGTTTCCTTTGGTTCTACACCACAGATTCTGACACTTGATTTTATTTTCATTTGTTTTCTCCTCCAAGATTTACATATGCTCTGATGTCCTTGAGGACAAAAACTAAACTTTGTCTTTTAACACATTCACCATGACTTTAAGAACAAATGGTAGATGTGTAAAATTTTTAATTCATTAAATGTCCAAATAAATGTAACTTTCACTTTTCTTACCAAAATTTGTGTTTAATTTTGTTAGTATGGTATTAGCATACGCAGAGGCTAAACTTAAATTGTATTTTTCTTTCTTTCTTTTTTTTTAAAAAAAGATTTTATTTGACAGACAGAGATAACAAGTAGGCAGAGAGGCAGGCAGAGAGAGAGAGAGAGGAGGAAGCAAGCTCCCTGCTAAGCAGAGAGTTCAATGCGGGGCTCAATTCCAGAACCCTAGGATCATGACCTGAGCCGAAGGCAGAGGCTTTAACCCACTGAGCCACCCAGATGCCCAGATTGTATTTTTTTCTATGCATGAGAATTTTTCTTCTGATTAAGGAGTACTAAATGAATAGCCATTCTTGTGTTCTATATTAACTTTTTTGGAGATTACCTATTACTATTAAATGTATGTGTCTGTCAGACAAAAATAAAAACACAGTTCTGACTTCAGAGTTCTTACATTATAGAATGATTTTAGTAAAATGTGGGTATGTGGATATTTGGTATTATTAATAAAAACTTTTAAAGGAAATAGATAAAATTCATTAATTCTCCAAAAAGGAAATAATTTCACTCTGCTTTATATTCATGAAATTTAATTTCATGGTTATCCAAAAAGTTCAAACCTGCCAGTGAAAAAATGTCTTCAGCCTAACTAATGTCAAATTTTGGAAATGTACAGTCTATGCTTTGAATACTGGTATTTCTGGTTAAGAATAACAAAAGTAAGACTTGGTAGAATTTAAGAGGCAGTGTATTACCTATTAGTTTCAAAAAATATTGATCCATACTTCAAATTTTTATGTAAGTCTTCAGTGCTGTGCCATTGTTACTTAAATCCACTTACAAGTTACTATACTATTGCTCCGTTCTAAGAGGAGGTAATTTCTCCCTACTCCCTATAATAGTTCACCTGAAGATTGTTGAGTAACCCCTGATGGTTTACTCCATGCAATCTCAAAATGAGATGCTTTCAACAACAGAAGGAGACATCTATATAGATATTCAAGTCATTTTTTTCCAGGTTTTTCTTCAGAATGCATAATGGATTTATTTTTATATAAATAGTTGTCCCATGAAAGGTTAACATTATGTTTTAACTATGAAAATATTCCGTTGTGGTGAACAAATTTTGTTTTGTTTTGTTTTCTGTGATTGGCTACTACAGTGTTTTTCAGAGTATTTTTTTTTTTAACACTATCATGTCCAAATTCTCCTTGTGTGTTGGCTTTTCTAGTTGGTCCATGTTTTTGTCCCAAGAGTCTTGTTCTGCTTTCTCTAGAATTTAGGGATGTCTGCTTTATCCTTAAGATCCAGTTTAATTAGATTCAAAACTCCTATAATTGAGTTAGGACCTATGTTCAGGTTTGAGGCCAAGTAGGATAATTACTCTCTATGAGTTTCCTTCGGGAGTGGATAAAATAATATGAAAGGAGGCATGGAAACAAATATTATAAGTTAGAGATGTAACAGAGTTAGGAAAATATTTCCTTTATGTGACAGTACTACTAGCACATAAAGGAAATATTTTCCCAACTCTGTTACATCTCTAACTGTACACAAGAAAGGTTTCATGTTTATGTGCTACCAATAACCATCTGGTTGTCTTATATAAAGCCATAATCTATAAATTTATATAAAATCTCCAAACCTAATTTCATTATGAGTTAAATTGTTTCCTTATCTTCTCCGAGTACAACATACTTGAATAAATAGGTCAAGAACTATTTTTATGGTCCTCTTTGAAGCCAAGACTGTGAAATCACCTCTCTTCAGTGACTCTCAAAGTTCTGAGAAAGTATTACAGATGAATTAGAAACCCCACATACCATAGTTTTCTGATAGTTGAGAAGCACACTGAAAGCAGAGATCAGCTGCTACATTTAATTTTGGAAAACCTCAGATAATATTGATATTGACAAGAGTTAGAGATACATATTTATGTGTGTGTGTGTGTGTGTGTGTGTGTGTGTATTTATCTATAAATATATTGAAAACATGAGAATGAGAGCCTAAATGATTATTCTTTATGTGGTTTATTGTGGTGGTTGTTGTTCAGTCTTTGTAATATTTTCAAAATACCATTCTGGTTCTTATTTTCTTAGCTATTAAAATATTATTTTGAGGTATAATTTGACTTTAGGACTATTGATTACTGAACTAGCTATATGATCTTGGACTGAAACATGTTGTCTTGTTCCTGATCATGGGTAAGGTGGTCTGTATTTCAGCATTAATTATGGTATCAGCCATGCTGTTGGTTTTTTTTTTTTAAAGATTTTATTTATTTGTTTATTTGATAGAGAGAAATCACAAGTAGATGGAGAGGCAGGCAGAGAGAGACAGAGAGAAGCAGGCTCCCCGCTGAGCAGAGAGCCCCATGCGGGACTCGATCCCAGCACCCTGAGATCATGACCAGCGCCGAAGGCAGCGGCTTAACCCACTGAGCCACCCAGGCGCCCCCATGCTGTTGGTTTTAAATTTGTTTTTGAGACTTAATTTATGAGGTTGAGAAAATTTACTAGTATTCTTCGTTTACTGATCAATTTTATCTCATGAATGTATGTTGTATTTTCAAAAGTGTATTCACATCTTTTGCAGTTAGCATATGATATTTCTCCTTTAATTTTAATGGAATAAATGAAGTATGTAGAAGGTTTTTTTTTTTTTTTTTTTTTTTTTTATGTTGACAACTTTGACTTACTCTGGGATTACTTTGTTCAACTAGCTTCTTTAGGATTTTTTTAAAGTAATCTCAATACCCAGTATGGGGTTTGACTCACATCGAGTCACATGCTCCACCCATTGAGCCACCTTGGTGTCCCTCCACTAATGTGAAAGTTTATGTCCTAGATTGGACTCCTTTTTCCTTTTTCTTTATTGCATTTAATGCTATAAATCTAAGCACTGATTAGTTTATGAGACAACTTTTAATAAGTTGTGTTTTCATCAATTATTTTTGAGGTTTTATTTTTAGACTCATGATCTATTAGAAATAGACTGTGTAATTTTCAAGCATGTGGAGATTTTTCTAGATTTATACTACTTAGTGACTTAGAATTGGATACTACTGTAGTACAGAACAGATTCTGTACAAATTCTCTTCTAACAAAATGTGACCTATTTTGTGGCTCAGCATATGGCTTTGATTACTGATCAAAGTACATTTGAGAGAAACGTGTCTTTTACCAATATTCAGTGTGATTTTACCAATATTCAGTGTGATGTTATATAATATCAGTTAATTCAGAATGACACAGCTCTTCTAATCTGCTATATATTTACTGACTTTCTTTGCCTAATTAAAGACTGGATGAAGGATATGAATGAGGCCAACTACTAATTTAGGAAGAGGTTATTTAGTTTTTGGGTTTTTTTTTTAGATTGTTGTATTTACCATCTATTTATTCTTCCAGGCAGTGCTACCTATTCAGAATTACTTTTCTATATGGCATTTTTTCTCTTCAGTCTAAAGAAATTCTTTTAACAGACTTTATTTAGCAGGTCTGCTGGAGATAACTATTTCCACATTTTGTCTGAAATGTATGTATTTATTGATCTTTATCTGTTATTTACAGTTCTCTCAAAGGCCCCCCCCAAATCTTAATGCCTAATATGATTTTTTTTAATCATAGCATTTCCATTCAGTGATTTTGAAAATTTCCATCTCTTCATTGAAAAACATTATTTATTCCCTCATGTTGCTTACTTCTCGAAATTATTTTACATGTTAATCATAATTACTTTAATCCGTTTCTGTAATTGCAACATCTGGACATTTCTGTGTCTGATAGCATTATTATGATAGGAATATGTTTTTACATTTCTTAATGTTTTATTAAATGTGAGATACTTTGTATAAAAAATTGATAAAAATGGTTTCCCATAAAAATGAGACTGTTTCATCTTCCAAGTTATTCACCTGGGATTGAAGGATAGAGTTCTTGATGCATTGTGTAAGGTCCAGTTTATGTGCTATCACATAAACCTGTTAATTTTCTCCTGTTCCTCTACATACATCCTTACTCTACCGGGCTCCTTGCTGTTCCTTGACAACAAGTGACCCTTACTTCTTCTGCCTCATCTGAAGGGACAGATGGTCATTTCCCATGTTTAAATTTCAGCTGTCTTAACAGCATTTAAGGAGGTTTCTTCCTCCTCTCACTTCTCTATTAAAGGTTAAATCCACCATGGATCTCACCTAGCAGGGGACTTGTTACTTTTTTGTATTCATAGGGTTCATATTCCCATATCTATTTTCTAATGGTGTAAAATAACTATGATTTTGAGTATTATTTGTCTTAAAATAATTACTGGGTCTTAAGTGGCATTCTTTAGTGATTATTGGCCTGGTACTACTTTAAAATGGCACTTGGAGATCTGGTCTTAAAAATTAGTTGTACTTGAGGGCACCTGGGTGGCTCAGTGGGTTAAGCCACTGCCTTCAGCTCAGGTCATGATCTCAGGGTCCTGGGATCGAGTCCTGCATCGGGCTCTCTGCTCAGCAGGGAGCCTGCTTCCTCCTCTCTCTCTCTCTGCCTGCCTCTATGCCTACTTGTGATCTCTCTCTGTCAAATAAATACATTAAAAAAATCTTTAAAAAAATTAGTTGTACTTGAAACTACTGTGAAAATCAGTATATCAGTACTTGTGTTAAAATACCCACAGTGGGTCACCCCTAACTGTCTCCTCCCAAATCACAGTTTCCTTGAGCAAACTGTTGGAAATGGAAGAAGAAAAAAGAAAAGACCATGTAACATGTATACTGAGAAATAGGTTTATGTTTTATAGCATAAAAAGGTTTATGTTTTCTAAGGAATCAGGCAGTAAGTCTTCCCAACTGAGTCTAATAGATACTGAAAAAAATACCCAGTAGATAAGTTTAGGGCCACTCCATATAAACATTCCTTCCTGCTTTTAGAATAAAAATGAGAATGAGTCCTCTTATAGGAGGTCATTGCATGGACAATTCTTATATCTTGCCAAATACATATTAATTGAATTATCTGATTATATACTATGCAAATGAAAAAGGGACAATCACCAAAAAACAACAACAAACATATAAATGTTATCAGGGTGTATCTGCTTGACCAGTAAAAAGACCTGTCAATCTGAAAAGAGGGAGCCAGGCCATACTTTAGAAAAGATAGCTGATTAATAATCAGAAGACCAGTTATTTTGGTGAAGTCTCATTGTTTTATTTTTATTTTTGTTCCTCTTGCCTCAGGAGACATATCTAGAAAGAAGTTGCTATAGCCAATGTCAGAGTTTACTTTCTGAGATCTCCTATAGTACTTCCATAGTTCTCCTATGGTTTTATGACTCACATTTAGGTCTTCAACCCATTTTGAATTAATTTTTTGTGTATGGCATAAGAAAATGGTCCACTTTCATTCTTTTCCATGTTGTTTTGAAGTACTTTGTCAAAATAAAAGCTTCTGTACAGTGAAGGAAACAACAAACTAAAGGCAAATTATAGAATAAGATATTTGCAAGTGACATATTTAATAAAAGGTTAGTATCCAAAATATATAAAGAACTTAAGAAACTCAAAACCCCCAAAACGAATAATCTAATTAAAAAATGGGCAGGAAACATGAATAGCCCTTCTTCCAAAGAAAACATACAAATAGCCAACAGGCACATGAAGAGATACTCAACATCACTGTCATTAGGGATATAAACTGGGATATAACTGTGATCAGCTATCAACTCAAACCTGTCAGAATGAATAAAATCAAGAACAGATGAACTAACAGGTGTTGGCAAGCATGTGGAGAAAGGGAAACCCTTTTGCATTGCTGGTGGGGGTGTAAAATGGTGAAGCCATTCTGGAAAACAGCATGGAGTTTGGTCAAAAAGGTAAAAATAGAACTACCATACCATTCAGCAATTTTTCTACTAAGTATTTACCCAAAGAATCCAAAAATACCAATTCAAGGGGATACATTATCTACAATAGCCAAATTACAGAAACAGTCCAACTGTCTGTCAACTGATGAGTGGATGAAGGGTGTGTGTGTGTGATTTCATTCTTTTTATGGCTGAGTAATATCTCACTGTATATTACTCAGCCATAAAAGAGAATGAAATCTTGCCATTTGCAATGATGTGGATGGAGCTAGAATACATATTGCTAAATGAAATAAGCCAGTCAGAATAAGACAAATACCATATGATTTCAGTCATGTGTAGAATTTAAAAATCAAGTGAGCAAAAGAAAAAAGAGAGAGAAAGACCAAAAGATAGACTCTTAACTATAGAGAAAAATGGATGGTTACGAGTGGGGATGGGTGAAATAGGTGATGAGGATTAAGAAGAGCATTTATGATGATGAGCACAGGGTATCTTACAGAAGTGTTGAACCACTATAGTGTACACCTGCAACTAATATTACACTGTATGTTAACTAGCTGGAATTTAAATAAAAACTTAAATTCATTTTTAAGTTACTTTTTTAAGTTCATAATAGAACACAAATCCATGAAATTCAAGCAAAAATTAATAAGAACAGAGATGAGAGTAAAATAATGTAAGATAAAAAGGAAGTGAGTGAATAAAGCAAAATTTAAATTATTTAGTAATAAAATGATGTATTAACATAGTTATTGTTAATGAGGCAGAAATTGGGCTTTAAAAGAGCAAAAAGACACCAACCGTTGAAAATAGTGAAGAAGAAAAACATGGTCGTCAAGGTGGTGATATTTCCAGAATGAGAGTTTTTTCAATCATAGATGATAGAACAATTGAGACAGAAAATGTAAATCATAATTTTGAGATGAATGTAAGGTTTTAAGACAGTTTTTGATTTTTTTTGTAATAATAGTCTTACTGTATTTTAGAATATTTTTAACAACCACAGAAAGAATCAAGAAAGAATTATTCTTATGCAGAAATAATCATGGTTTTCAAGTACAAAATTCTACAAAATTTTCACCACATCAAATTTATATTTTCAAATAGAAATTACTCTAATTTTATAATCAACATAATAATTTTTGTTCACTATTCAGAACCTAAAACAATAGTTTTGGTATAGTAGTTGTTACTAAACATTTATAAATGAAAAAAGGTTTTGTTTAAAGGACTGTCATTTATAAAAGCAAAAAAGAAAACACATCTGTAATCACACTGCAGCTATACTGTGTTAATTTTTTTAATCTATATCTTCCCAGATTTCTATTCATCATAAATGTGTATGTATATTTACAATGGTACTATATCTACACTAAAATTCATATTTAATATGATTTGAATGTATTCATCAATCCTCCTTAGCACAATATTTCAGAGATTCTCAAAGCCCATGATGGGTTGAAAAAGGGGATGTTTAGCTCCAAACTGTGGTGGAGTCAATTTTTTTTTTTTTTTAAGATTTTTTATTTATTTATTTGACAGATCACAAGTAGGCAGAGAGGCAGGCAGGGAGAGAGAGAGGAGGAAGCAGGCTCCCCGCTAAGCAGAGAGCCAGACTCAGGGCTGGACCCCAGGACCCTGGGATCATGACCTGATCCAAAGGCAGAGGCTTTAACCCACTGAGCCACCCAGGCGCCCCAGAGTCAAAGTTTTTGAGGAGCTAAACAAAAACCCTTGAATGGGCTTCCCCATCTTCCTCTGATCTTGCTCATCATGCTTGAAAATGAAATCTGTTGTTTCAGTAACATCAAATCTTTTTCCCCCTAAGGGAAAACATTAACATGAGTGTCCTTCAGCAACTCTGAGTTACATATAAAAAAGTTTATTTTCTTTCTTTCTTTCAAAGTTTATTTCTTTGAAAAATGCTTTGCTTTCTATTTACCCCATCTGGTGTCACTTTTGGGGCACCTGAGTGGCTTAGTGGGTAAAGCCTTTGCCTTCAGCTCAGGTCATGATCTCAGGGTCCTGGGATTGAGCCCCACATCAGGCTCTCTGCTTAGTGGGAAGCCTGCTTCCTCCTCTTTCTCTGCCTGCCTCTCTACCTACTTGTGATCTCTCTCTCTGTCAAATAAATAAATAAATAATCTTAAAAAATTAAAGAAAAAGAAAACTCACTTTTTTTGTGGATAGCAGTATTTACCTTGCCTATTTTAGAAACATGTAGAAGAATATGGTAAAATGTCCTATTTGAAAATACATTAGAATATAGTTCATTTTAGAATAATGATGATCAGTTCCAAGAAAGAATCCTTCTGAGAGGGCATACGCAGCTTCCTTGGGCTCAGAGCTGTTTTACTGCCCTCCTAGTGAAATGATCTGTGTGTAGCGCTCATAAAATGTTATACTAAATATTCTTTATGCTAAAAAATGATTCTTAAGCTCCCAAGCCATATAATATGTAAAACATCTGATGATAACATAGTGCCTGATTTAATCTAGCTTGAATCACAGGGTTATGATCTAACATGTGGATCGCGGACGGGTGAACTACAAACTGTATTGCAATCTGAGGCCAGTAGACCAACTAAATCCTTGATCTACCAATCTATGTTTTATAGTTAGAGGATTCATATCTTAACTCTGCTTAAATAAAAATAGCCATACTGGTAATAGTAAAAAAATGTTTCTTATGTAAGTGTAAATCAAAGCAGGAAGTAAAAGGAAGTGGTAATCATTTCAGCTCTTTCCTCACCATATTGTCTCTCAAGGTGATGGAAAAATGTATTGCAGGAAGTACTGGAATGGTTTTATATGTAATTTATCTCAGTGTGGATTTGTTTAATCATAGGTAATTAAACTGCTGAATGCATGCAATAGAATACAGTCAGCACCAACATGTATCATTCTTTGTGCATCTCTACAGTAAGAGAGTGAATGAAAAGATCAAGTTGGGAAAGCATCAAGTTCCACTAATACAGATTTTGAGCATGCTCGGAACAATAGATATTTTAATGAAGAAACATGGAAAAGTATAAACCATTTGAATGAGAATTATAAACACCAATTTCAATATTGTTTATAGCTGAATTTGGAAAGAAGTATTTAACCTGTATCTATAAAACATAAGCATGTGAAATAAATCTTCTAGAGCGCTCATGGAGAAAGAAGTAATGTACTGGTATTTCAAATTTAAACCTAGTTCAATAGTAGGTAGTAACTTTGAACTTTTCTCCATCAACAAAGAATGATTTGGGCTATTTCCTGAGTATATGCACCATCTAAAATTTTGTTTTAAAAAAAAAAAAAGTGTAGCGGGGCACACAGTATTTTATCTAAATTAATGAAAAAATGTGTGAGAGAAAGTCAGAGAAGTGACTTTCATTTGTTTTTTTTTTTCATAAAGTATTAAAGAAATTATATTAAATATTTTCTACCCATCTTTGTAGCATTATATTTTTGGTAGGAATATTCCTAGAAACTTACACTTCAGTCTATTTGGTCCAATGATAGTGACGCTTAAGAACTTACAATTGTTAGGTTTATTTTTGAAATTATTATCTGGATGTAGCAACGCTTAGACTTTTACTTTCAAACACAAATCTGGTTGAACTCGATATCAGTCAGTGAAGCGACTGCTTTCCACTCAGGTCATGATCTCAAGGACCTAGGATCCAGCCCTGCATTGGGCTCCTTGTTCAGTGAGGAGTCTGCCTCTCCTTCTCCCTTTGTGTGCTTGCTTGCTCTCTGTCTCTCAAATACACAAATAAATTTAAAAAAAAATTTAAAAAAAGAAAAACATAAGCCAATACCTTCTGTGAGGCAGTCTCATGATCCCTAAAAATTCAAGGACATAAATCTCAGGTTAGGAAAACCTGAAAGCTAGTTCTTACATTTTTAGTGCTGTTACTTCATGTGTGTGTGTGATGTAAATTAAAATCAAACAAAAATACCTGCTGCTACATAATATGTATGTAAAATTATATGTATATAATATGCATGATACCTAAATATCATGGTTAACTTTACTGGGAGATAAAAAATGAGAAGGCTCCTATATATAAAATACTTGTTGATTTGACAGGCCACATATTTGAAATTTCAGCAGTAAAATATTTTTCATTTGGGTTAAAGTGCATTTTCCAAAACTTTTGTCAAAACCAATTTACTCTGTTACCCAGGATCCCCCAACATAGTAATATATTAATAAACAATGAACATTACCATGGATTAATTTACTTTAATCTAGTTTTATTTAGCAAGTGCTTGATGGGTGAATGGTATACTCTGTAAGAAAGAGTATCTGATAAATGTACCAAGGTCATGATCACAGAAGAAATGTTACACTGATAAGAAAAAAAGGATTGCAAAGAAGTGTCTCTCAGGAGCTGAGATTTATACCCAAGCTTTGTTTTGAGAAACAGGATGAACACACTAGGGTATACCTTCTGTCTGTATAACACACACACGTGCCTGCATATGTTCACATGTGTGCTTATGTGTATGTACACATACTTTTGATATTTCTTAAAATCTTCAAATTTTATACAAATGTATAAGATGTAGGCCAGTTAAATTCAACAGGGGATATACTTTTGTATATACTTATCAGTATATATATCTAGTCTATTACTATTCTAGTCTGAACTGTAATAATTTTACAATCACTAAATGTTAACATGATCAAAAATAAAACCACTTTAAAAAGATGGGACTGATGACTCTAACATTAGTTTATACATGAGCCCTTAGGCTTCAGAGTTCTAATATTGATTTTTCAAATAAGCAAATTTTTTATGGAAAAATACTTCAATTTATTTCCTATTTTTAAAATGTAAAAATAAAGAAAAAAGGCATCGGGTATAAATTCTGAATGTCTTCGGTGGGATCAGTCAGGAGCTTTAAATGTCACTCTTTACCACCTTTGTGTGAGGAAAGGGGTGGAGAGCAGGAAGGAAAGGGGGAGGAACTGAGGTGGAGGCTAGGGACACTTATCTACTGAAATCTATGCTGCGAAACACTTTAATGAGCAAGAGAGAGGACCTATTGTCTTAACTGCTCAACACAAGTGGCCTGAGCCTGTCCTAGGTAAGTTAAGCTGTTTTGTGTGCATAGGGCCAACACCCATCCCACAGAGGCACAAATGTAGCCTCTGTGAAGAAGGAAGGGCATCCACCAATGTGGCAAGAATTGGTTACCTTTGGCCTTGGTGAACTTGTGCAGGCATAAAGAGTCCTGGTAGAAGCGGGGACCCCCGCGCCCCAGTCTCATAGCGGTCGGTTTGCAGAAATAACACTATAACACCGCTGTGCTAGTCTCCGGAATACAAACGGAGTTTGAAGTCCCTCTCTCCTGACAAAGCAATTGGGAGTTTTTCCAGTGTTAAGTCATGACCCAGGCATGAAGGAAGATGCTGGGGGCAAATAACACAACTGTGAGGAGGGCGATCCCTTTGAACTTCTGGAATACAGAGTTGCCCAGGCCAGCCTGGAAGAGGAAGATGTTGAAGAACAGGAGGAAAATGGTGCTGATGTTGCAGAGAATCACGGTATCCCGGATAACAACAATCACCAGGATGACAAGAGCCATTCAGAGTAGTTCTAGGAAGGAATTAACAGACCATACGACAGCAGCAGGAACTGAAGGGAGAACACGAGGCTATAGTTACTGGTCTGGAGCATTTCCCTTTTGTGCAATTTGCACCCAGGGGCACATTCCACAGTTTCCCATAAAACAGCACCTAGATTTCTCTCCAGCAGTGAGAGAGAAGCACTAGTTCATCAGAACCAGAGTTGTTTCCCTAGCTTTAAGACAGGGGATTCAAAGACCCCCCTCCATCTGTTGTTCCAGGGATGACATCCTGGCTTCCGCAAACTGGGTTTAAATCCTAGAAGTAAGTAGATGGTGGCTGCAGGCTCCGCCCTCGCTGGGCTAGCCAGTTGTCCTCCGCTCTCTTGAAGTACTCTGTGGTCAGCCCGGTAGCCTTGTTTGGACCCCTGCTCACCTAGGCCCGCTCCCCTCCTTTCTTTACAGCATTGCTGCTCCCAGCTCCTGAGTCTCCCAGCGGCCGCCCGAGGGCTCCTGCCCACACCGCAGGGCCTTGCTAAGGGCCAGCCCCAGGGGAGACACTTGGCCTCTGCTGCAATCCTTATGTTTCCATACCAGGACGGGTGGGGAGGGACAGGAGGAGCTGAGGCGCTCCTTGTGGAAGAAGTACCTGTGGAGGAAGTGGGAGTTGGGAGGCAGCACCTTGGCGTGCTAGGAGCCAGCTGCTCCCAAACCCCGCACTTAATATCCCAGGCCCCGGCAGCTATTTGTTAGTTTCCTGTCTTCTACACTGCTAGCCTATTCCCGTTTTCTTCATTACAGCCTGTGTGTGTGTGTGTGTGTGTGTGATCGTTTAAGCGCATTCATGCTTATATGTGCGTGTGTAGTAACTTACTGTTTTTCTCCCACCACTCCTAAAATGCAAGCTCCACATCTGTTGGAAATTTCTTCATTTATTTTCTTTTGCTATATCCGCAGACCCTAAAAACATGCCTGGTATGTAGGAAGTGCATAGAAAACATATGTTGAACGAATGAAAGATGAATTCAAATGATTTACCTATATTAGCAATCCATATCTCAAACGCATCCTGACCTACTTATGAGGTATGAAATGTATGACTTACATAGAATTAAACATGTGTCTAATCCAAAGACCTATATTTGCAGGAAAGCCAGTATAATTTTTGCATATTATACTGGAAAAAGACAGAATTTTTTTTTTTAGGATTATTTATTTATTTATTTGACAGACAGAGATCACAAGTAGGCAGAGAGGCAGGCAGAGAGAGAGGAGGAAGCAGGCTTCCTGCTGAGCAGAGAGCCTGATGCGGGCCTCGATCCCAGGACCCTGGCATCATGACCTGAGCCCAAGGCAGAGGCTTTAACCCACTGAGCCACCCAGGTGCCCGAAAGGATAGAATTTGATTAAATTATATTAAAGGTACATATTTTATATCAATCTAAAATGCTAGCTGTTAAGAAAAATTACTAAAATTACAAAGGTTTTATTAACATTAGAATAGTTACATTATTGAATATGTATGTTGAGATTTTATGAAGACAAACATACCCAACTAGGTAATCCAGTCATTCTGAGAAGAAGTTTATTATAAACTTCTAAATAAAATCAGGCTCACAAGTTTAGGCTTAACATTTTAAAGTAAGGATCTTTTATCACTTAGGGTGTACAGAAACTTCATAGAAGGCACTGAGAAATAGTTCACTTGCAAAATCCATATTCAAAAATAAATATCCTTTGGACAGATAGATAATGATGTGAAAACCGTTTAAGACCTGTTTAAGGTTTTTGAAGTTTGTCCATTACTGCTGATGATAAAGTTTTAAGGAATTTCAATCTTTGGTCAAAAGACTTGGGATTTCATCAAGATCAAAAGCTTTTGCACAGCAAAGGAAACAGTTAACAAAATCAAAAGACAACTGACAGAATGGGAGAAGATATTTGCAAACGACATATCAGATAAAGGACTAGTGTCCAGAATCTATAAAGAACTGAGCAAACTCAACACCCAAAGAACAAATAATCCAATCAAGAAATGGGCAGAGGACATGAACAGACATTTCTGCAAAGAAGACATCCAGATGGCGAACAGACACATGAAAAAGTGCTCCATATCACTCGGCATCAGGGAAATACAAATCAAAACCACAATGAGATATCACCTCACACCAGTCAGAATGGCTAAAATCAACAAGTCAGGAAATGACAGATGCTGGCGAGGATGCGGAGAAAGGGGAACCCTCCTACACTGTTGGTGGGAATGCAAGCTGGTGCAGCCACTCTGGAAAACAGCATGGAGGTTCCTCAAAATGTTGAAAATAGAACTGCCCTATGACCCAGCAATTGCACTATTGGGTATTTACCCTAAAGATACAAATGTAGTGATCCAAAGGGGCACATGCACCCGAATGTTTATAGCAGCAATGTCCACAATAGCCAAACTATGGAAAGAACCTAGATGTCCATCAACAGATGAATGGATCAAGAAGATGTGGTATATATACACAATGGAATACTATGCAGCCATCAAAAGAAATGAAATCTTGCCATTTGCAACAACATGGATGGAACTAGAGCGTATCATGCTTAGCGAAATAAGTCAAGCAGAGAAAGAGAACTATCATATGATCTCCCTGATATGAGGAAGTGGTGATGCAACATGGAGGCTTAAGTGGGTAGAAGAAGAATAAATGAAACAAGATGGGATTGGGAGGGAGACAAACCATAAGTGACTCTTAATCTCACAAAACAAACTGAGGGTTGCCGGGGGGAGGGGGTTTGGGAGAAGGGGTTGGGATTATGGACATTGGGGAGGGCATGTGATTTGGTGAGTGCTGTGAAGTATGTAAACCTGGTAATTCACAGACCTGTACCCCTGGGGATAAAAATATATGTTTATAAAAAAAAAAAAAAAAAAAAAAAAAAAAAAAAAAAAAAAAAGAAAGAAACCATAGAACCCAGAAAGCAATGGAATAATATTTTTAAGTGTTTGGAAGAACACAGAATTTCAGATCCAGCAAAAATATCCTTCAGAAATGAGTTGAAATAAAGACCTCAGAGGAAAGAAAACTGAGATAATTTGTTGCCATCACTGAAGGAATTGCTAGACAAATTTCTTCAGATGGAAGAGGAAACTTGGAAAACTTTGAAAGAAAACTTGGAAAACTAGGAATAAAGGAAGAACAACAGAAATGGTAAATATCTTAATAAATATAAGATATTCTCCTGTTAAGTTCTTCAAAACAAGTTTTATGTTAAAAGTAAAAATTATAGAATTATGTGATAGGGTTTCTAACATTTGTAGATATAATATATAAAACAGCTACAGTGGAAAGAAAGAAGTCATGGTGAAGGTGACTGCATTCTACTGGAAGTTAAAATATTGAGTGTTAGTAGACTGAAAAATTAATTGTTCCTATCAAAATCCCTAGAGTGAGCATAAAAAGTCTATACAAAGACATACATACATAAATTATATAAATTAATTAAATGGAATACTAAAAATTTTTCAAATAATTCAAAAGATGGAAACTTCAGGCCAATACCACACTGTCTTGATTACTGTAGTTTTTAGAATAAATACTAAAATCAAAAAAAAAAAAAAAGACTGAGGTCAGCATCTCATTGAAATATCTTTTTAAAAAGCAAATTAGGTAGTACTCTAATCCTTATTCCTGTGTTTAAGGATCATATGAAAGGGTGTGATAAAGAAGAAACCTTGAACCACAGGCTGACTAAACAAAATCATTAAGCTCTATATTAGTCTCAAGAAAAAAACAGTCCAATGAAGTGACAGAGTGTTGCTGACTCAAGAAGTCCTTGACTTTCACAGCTATCTCCAGTTTCCTAAATATGATTTTAGGTTCATGGTTGGCTAACATTATTAACAGTAGAATTCTAGGTTATATATATCTATATCTATATCTATATCTATATCTATATCTATATCTATATATAACCAGAAGTACATGAGAAAGGTTTATAAAATTCTTCTGTAAAATTGTAGTGTCACATTCATAAGTTATATTCACACTCACCTTTTTTTACTATGTAATAGAAGGCATTCATCACCATCCAAGACAGCTATAATTGACTCTTTGCAAGATGGTAGACATGCTTGACCATAGCTCCCCTTTTCTCCAAAGTTTAAACTCTACACAGCAAAAATTAAAAATGAGAACATTTTTGAGCAGTGATCCATGCTAGGGTCAAACTTACCTCATTTATCTCCTTAAGGTTATTTTCTATGTAATTGTTGAGTCATGCTAATACACATCCTTTCAGGTTGGAAAAGAGGAAAAAAACTGAGTTATTGAATGTATCTTCTGCAGTACATTTATAAAGGTAGCGTTTATAAAGCCTTGTCAATCTCTCTACTCACATTTAATCTGTCAAATCTATACATGTAAAATTTGAAGCAAAAAGGTTAAGCTACCTGTTGAAAGTTGCATAGCTAGTAAAGGCCAAAACCAAAATTCAAATCTAAGTTGTTCCACTCTCACATTGTTAACCAAAATGTTACATTGAGAGTTCTGTCTTAGTGGTTTAAAATTATTTCTTTTCAGCAGAATGTATAAACTACTGGCCTTAAAAGGAAGACAGTGTTTTCCTTTTTACTGATAGTTTTGTAAATTAAAAGAATAATTGCACATGGAATATTTAAGGAGAATTTCATAATCAATAGATGGCTTATATCAATAAAAATGTCACTGGCTTCAAACAAAAAGTAAAAACCTATAAAACCAAAGAAAATGAGGGAGATGAGGACCATGCAGTTTAAGAAGATGGAAAGCATGTCATTAATGGAACAACAACAACAACAAAAAACTGAATCCAGGGTCAGAAATAAAAAAAAAATCCAAACAAAAGAATAATTTGGAGTATACATAAGAAACTTAGACAGTCACAACATCTGTCACCTCTATAAATGAGGTTGAAAATAGCTGACATTTTGAAATTCTATTCAGGATTTCAATTGTGTGTAAGGGGGAGTGAAATGCAACTAAATACAATCTATTGATGAAATACAAATAAGTTCACATGTGATGAGTAAATAGAGGAATGAGTATCACTTTCAGATAGTGTATGTTGATATAAGAATCTTCCCAGCATTTTAATATTTTGTGGTAACAAGTACCAGCAGTTGAATGCCATAGAAAGCGTCCCCCAAAAGCAACAGGGTGCTACACATACATGACACAACTCTACTTCACATTTTTTTTTGTCACAGGCTTTGACTTACAAATGCTATTGGGTGGTCTTCTCTAATCTGTCCATAGTTCAGTATCTTTAGCTCTTACTTACATCCCCTCTGTTGATCTATCTTTACAATTTTTTTTTTTTTTTTTTTTTTTGGTAAGGTCATGTATTTAGTACAGTGCTTCACTATTTGAAAATCTCCCATGTTTACCCATACTAGTATTTTTCCTTAGGAATTGGTGTTGACTGGTGACACTGTTCCTAATTCTGCTTTTTCTCCCAATTGGTCCATTTGGCATCATGTAAAATTTTTAGCAACATATACCTCATATATGATAAATAGACCTAAACTGCTATGGAAAGATTTTTAAGATACATGTAGATTTTTAAAGAGAATACATCATAGTATGCGTAGAATGATTGCATTTTGGTATGAAGGAGGAAAAATGAAATTATACCTAGATCTGCTTTTGTATCACATAATATATTTAAAAGGTTTCCAGGTGGATAACACAATGGTAGCTACCTAGGTTTGTATCTCCCAATATTTTCTCCAGAAACAAAAAAAGGAAAAGAAAAGGGAATGTACTAAAAATCATGCCTTCAGCTTTCACAAGTTGAAAATGGAGAATGCCCAAACTGTAAAAGTAAGGAAAATAAGAGAAGTTGCCAGATTCTGGTGTACACTCTATATTAATCCTGCCCTGCTGCAAGGCTTTGTGTTGAACAGAGCAGAGAGAAAGAGAGAGAGAGAAGGAGGAGAAAAGGGAAGGAAGAGGGGGAAAGGGGTGGAGGAGAATGTGCTATGAAGAGAGACCAGGGGAGCTAGTGATAGATCGAAAGTTCATCTTAAACCACCAGTAAAAGTAGGACAAGCATAATAGTGAAAGTACTTTTAAAAAATAAAGCTTCCTGGGATGCCTGGGTGGCTCAGTCGGTTAAGCCACTGCCTTCAGCTCGCGTTATGATCCCAGCATCCTGGGATTGAGTCCCATATCGGGCTCCTTCCTCAGCGGGGAGCCTGTTTCTCTCTCTGCCTCTGTCTGCCACTCTGCCTACTTGTGTTCTCTTTCTTTCTCTCTCTCGGACAAATAAATAAATAAAATCTTTTAAAAAAATAAAAAAAAAAAGCTTTCAGAAGTGTCACAGCATGATTGTCACAGAAGAAACTTAGTTTCTTACAATACGAAGTGGCTGTCTTTGAGACACAGAGCATCTGAGAGGAAAAAGGAAAAAGAGAGGTACCTCTTGGCAGGGAGAAATAATGGAATATAACTAAAATTTTAAACAAGAATCTCAAGTATCTTTTGAAAATGAATGAAGATCTGAATCTACAAATTAGAGGGCAAATAGGAGAAAATTTTCTCAGAATGATTAGGTCTTAAAAGTATCCCAGTAAAACTATTAATCTTTGAAGAGAGAGATGAAAAAAATAATTAAGTTCTTCAGCAAAAAAAAAAAATCAAATAACTGACAGGGCAAAAATAAATCAGACTGACATTCAATTTTGGAAAGCAACATTCAGAACAAGATCATAATGGAGCAGGATCCACAAAGATTATTAAAAGGAAGTGTGAACCAAGGATTATCTATCTAGTCAAACATTTCTTAAATAAAAAGGTTATAGAAAAAGTTTTAAACGTAGATGGATTTAGGGAATTCTTTACTAATGAGACCTTCTTGGGAAAATTAGAATGAGCTCCATTACAGCAAGAGATACCTGGGGAAACTTCAACAAACGGACAGATACTGAACATTTTAATGTATGCAACTTAAATTTAATGCTGAAAAGCGGAGATGAGGACAGATGACTAATGTACAAAATCTATAAATGGCGACATAGCACAACTTTTTTTAATGGGAGGAAAACGGAGATAGAAGGAATTTGGATGAGCTCATTGATTCTTTTTAAATTGATGTATAGTATTATATTAGCCTTTGACAGATGTATAGGCCAAAGATAGGAAATAAAGGATCCCATTAAAAACTGACAAACCAGGTATTAAAAGTTTGAGTATAGAAACTGGGAACTAAGGGCATTCATGACTTAGAAGTACAAAGGTAGTAACTAGAATAAAAATACAAACCTTCCAAAATACACTTTTTAGTTAAAATGAGACTGTAGCATATAAAGAAGCATGAAATTAAAACATAAAACCTCTAATTATAAAACATGGTTACAGAAATAAAGCCAAAAATATTTGGCAGAAAAATAAACGGGAAAGAATGTAGTTTCCCTCTTAAAAAAAGATACTGAATTTCCTCACAAAACAAGATGCGATTATGTTATTTCAAGAGGAAGATGAGGATAAACTGATTTTAAAAAGTCAAAATTTTTTTTAAAGACATATTTTTAAGGAATGTCTAAAGTTATATTAGGCAACTAGAAACCATAAGAGAGTGTGATGGCAATGCTATTTATCAGACCAAGTATAATTTAAGTCCACAAGCTAAAACTTCATTTGACATAGATGTTTTTAAATCACAGTAATTGGGACAGATTAAAGAAGAAAAAAACCTACACAGCTACTGTAATCTGGATATTTTTCAGAGGATTATAGTTTAAGAGTTCAGACACCACATATATTCAAAAATTGAGCAAATTAATATATTATGATGAAAGTCAAGACTCAATTGTTAGAGAATGTAGTTAGATGTTAAAAAAAAAAAAAAAGGCAAAAACTAGAATAAACCCCAGGTGTTGGTTTGAATGGGTAGGATCAATAAAAGCTCATTACTTCCTACATCCATCTTTGGAGAGATCCTAGAAACAGTGATCTTCTTGATGTTGGTTTTTAAATCTATTCTCAGTTAAAAGAATAAAAAGAATGTTTATAGCAGCAATGTCCACAATAGCCAAACTATGGAAAGAACCTAGATGTCCATCAACAGATGAATGGATCAAGAAGATGTGGTATATATACACAATGGAATACTATGCAGCCATCAAAAGAAATGAAATCTTGCCATTTGCGACAACATGGATGGAACTAGAGCGTATCATGCTTAGCGAAATAAGTCAAGCAGAGAAAGAGAACTATCATATGATCTCCCTGATATGAGGAAGTGGTGATGCAACATGGAGGCTTAAGTGGGTAGAAGAAGAATAAATGAAACAAGATGGGATTGGGAGGGAGACAAACCATAAGTGACTCTTAATCTCACAAAACAAACTGAGGGTTGCCGGGGGGAGGGGGTTTGGGAGAAGGGGTTGGGATTATGGACATTGGGGAGGGCATGTGATTTGGTGAGTGCTGTGAAGTGTGTAAACCTGGTAATTCACAGACCTGTACCCCTGGGGATAAAAATATATGTTTATAAAAAATAAAAAAATTTAAAAAAAAAAAAAAAGAATCAAGATTCCATACAGAAATGGTTGATTGCATGGCAAGGAGAAAGCAAGATGAGTTTGGAACATCTTGTAGTATAAAAAAGTAGGAAGTGCTCAACAGATAAAGGAGGCATTACAAACAGACAAAACATTATATTGGTGAGATAGGTAGTTGGCACATAAAGTTAAACTTCATTCATTCTTCCAGCTGCATCATTCCCATTGTATTAATATACCCAAATGTTTTTATGTATCCCCTTCTGGGTGGGCATTTAGGCAATTTTCAGTCCAGATCTGTTTAGAACTGTGCTGCTATGAATTTTTTGGTACATGTCTGTTAATAAGCATGTGTATACATCTATGTTGGGTATATATTTGGAAGAGGGACTGCTAAGTCCTAGGGAAGGCGTCTGTTAAGCTTTGACAGATACAGCCAAACAATTTTTTTTTAAAGATTTTATTTATTTATTTGACAGAGAGAGATCACAAGTAGGCAGAGAGGCAGGCAGAGAGAGGAAGGGAAGCAGGCCCCCTGCTGAGCAGAGAGCTCAATGTGGGACTCGATCCCAGGACCCTGAGATCACGACCTGAGCCGAAGGCAGTGGCTTAACCCACTGAGCCACCCAGGCGCCCCCAGCCAAACAATTTTCTAAAGTGGTTATCCCACTTTCCTTCCCCATTAGCAGTGCACGAGTTCCACTTGATCCATATTTTCTCCAAATTCTGTAATTTTCTTCCTTTCCATGTTAGCCATTCTGATTTTTTGAAAAGCCTGTAAAGAGAGACCTGTTATCTCAAAGAAATGAGAATCATGATAATAGGCCTCACGGCAGTTACTTTGGAAGTCAGGAGGTGGTAGAAAACACATCCTCAAACAGGTCTTCCAGCTTCTGCCCTTGACTTCATATAACCTATTAGCAGCACAGCAACCTGAGTCCTTTGATCAAAACGTTAAATCAGATCATGTCCCTCCTTGCCTTAAAATTATCCAATGGCTTTGACTCTCATTCTATTTAAAAAGCCCAAATTCTGAATACAGTACAATGAGACCTTCATGAATTGTCCCCTCTTATGCTTCATTCTACTTGCTTATTCAGCCATGACCACCTAATCTTGCTCACACATCAAGCATATGTCCACCCATGTCCTTTGTTCAGTCTATTCCTTAGCCTGGAAAATGTTCCCCCCAGATGTCCACATGGCTTCCTTATGAAATATTTTCTCAAAATGTTTAAATAATAACCTCTTTTCACTTCATAGTCTCTTTCTTGCAGAATTCTACTCCTTGATATCTATCCCCATCTAAAATATTGTTTTTTTGGCTGACTGTGCTGTCCTGATTTTTGCTGCTGGTGCTGGGGAATTTGAAGCAGGTATCTCCAAGAATATGCAGACTCTGAGCATGCCCTTCTGGCTTACAGACCAGGTGTGAAACAACTAATTGTTGGTGTTAACAAAATGGATTTCACTGAACAACCCAAAAGCCGGAAGAGGTATGATAAAATCATTGAGGAAGTCAGCACCTACGTTAAGAAAATTGGCTACATCCTTGACATTGTAGCATTTGTCCCAGTTTCTGGTTGGAATACAACATACTGCAGCTCAGTGCTAACGTGACTTGTTTCCAAGGGTGGAGTCACCCAGAAGGATGGCAATGCCAGTGGAACCGTACTGTCAGAAACTCTGGATTGTACTTTACTACCAACTCATCCAGCTGACGAACACTTGCATCTAGTTCTTTAGGACGTCTATGTGATTGGTGATATTAGTAGTGTCCCTGAAGGGAGACTGGTGTTCTTAAAACTGGTCACCTTTGCTCCAGTCAGTGTTACAACTGAAGTAAAGTCTGTTGAAATGCACCATGAAGCTTTGAGTGAGGCTCTACTTTGGGGTAGCATGGGTTTCAATGGCAAGAACATATCTGTCAAAGGTGTTCCTTGTGGCGATGTGGCTGGCGACAGCAAAAATGACCCCCTGATGGAAGCAGTGGGAATTATGGCTCATTGGATTATCCTGAACTCTCCAAGCCAAATCAGTGCCAGATAAGCACCTGCACTGGATTGTCACATAGCTCACATTGCTGGCAAGTTTGCTGAGCTGAAGGAGAAGATTGTTCATTGTTCTAGAAAAAAGGCTGAAGATGGCCCCACATTCTTGAAATCTGGTGATGCTGCCATTGTTTTTTTTTTTTTTTTTTTTTTAAAGATTATTTATTTATTTATTTGACAGACAGAGATCACAAGCAGGCAGAGAGGCAGGCAGAGCCACCCAGGCGCCCCAGATGCTGCCATTGTTGATAGGATTCCTGGCAAGCCTATGTGTGTTGAGTTTTTGGTACTATTCTCCTCTGGGCCGTTTTGTTGTTGGCGACATGAGACAGTTGCTTGTGGGTGTCATCATAGCTGTGGAAGGTAGCTGGAGCTGGCAAGGTCCCCAGGTCTGTCCAGAGGTTGAGAAACTAGATGTGTATTATCCCCAATACCCGCCACCCTAGTCTTAATCAGTGGTGAGAGAACAGCTTAGAGCTGCTGTGTCAGGTGGCCATTTAATAGTAAAAGGCTGGTTAATGATAACAGTGCATCATAAAACCTTGGGAAAGAGAGGAATTTTTGCGGACCATTTGTTTAGTGTGTGTGTAGCAATTTCAGGTCACTAGTTTTTAAAATAAGTACTTTTAAATGGAAACAACCCAATCAAAAATCTGTGACAGATTTCTGAGAACCATTAGAACAAAAGTGTAGTGGGGGGGAGAGCAAGAAAAATTAATTAATTAATATAACATGGAAATTTATATTCAAAGTACATTTTTAAACTTAGAGTTACTTGTTTGAAGGAAATTGGCTTAATTTTCTTTATTGCTTTCAATATTTCTTTCATGGGTTTCAGAGTTTTAATTGTATATGCCTGTCTTTATATTTATACTACTGTGTGCTCATACTCATTTTTGAAATTGTGGATTGATGTTTCATACATCTTGGAAAGTTTTCAGCTTGCATTTCTTAAGACATCCATTCTCTCATCTTCTCTATTTTGGAACTGTAGTTATACACTTTTTGAATCTCTATACCATGTCCAAGTATTTCTTTCAGACTTTACTGTAATTACTATAAAGTCTTTCAGACTTTACTGTAATCTCTGTTATCTTTATATTTCTACCTGGCTGTCTTCTGATTATCAATCGGGCTTTGAATTCCCTAATCCTCTCTTCCATTATATCTTCAACATCTATTTGTAGATACTACATTTTTAATGTTTAGGAGTATTTGCTTTTTTAAAGCAAATAAATGTTATTTCCTTGGTGAAATTATCCATCTTTTTAAAATCTATTTTAATAAAAATGTAGTTGAAGTTCATTTTTCAAAACTCCATGTTTGGATCACTTGCAGCTTTATTGGTTTATCTTTGCTCATCTTGATTTTTGTAACTTGGTCTTATTTCTTCCTAGGACAGTTTTTACTAAATGCAATGTACATGAACAATAGCAAAGGCTCGAGATGTTGTTTTGTTTCTCCACACTGCATTTAATTTTCTTCCTATAGAAAATGGAGAATAGTCAGATCATCTTACTCCAGCTTAGGTTTGTCTGCCTGATTTTTTTTTTTTTTTCCCTTCTAGCATTTACCTCTTTCAAGGTCTCACATAAAAGCCTGAATTTTAAACTTAACCCCTCAGTCTTGTCAGCTGTGAAACCAATTTTTGTCTTCACTGTGTATATTCTGGAAACCCTGATTAGTGCAATAGCCTCTTTGGTGTCTGTTTTAACATTCTCAGGATCTCCTCCAATGCAAGGAGTATTTATTTCAAGATGAGATTATGTAAGGACTTTGCAGTTCATTTAATTTTATTTCCATGATCGTGACACTCCTTAAATCCCAGCTGCCTTTGTTTTTGTTTTTGTTTTTTTTTTTTGATAGATTTAAATATCTTAAAAAAAAAAACTTACTTGTTTTAGTTTCTGCAAGAAACTAAAGAAGACTCTTCTGCAAGAAGAGTTAACCTATTACAGCTTCTATCATGCTACGTAAATGTGGAATTTTCTCTAAAAATATATTTGGGATTTAAATGTGTAACTATTTCTCATGAGAGTTAGTTGTGTTGACTGAGGTTTCAGAAAAGAAAAAAAAAATCCTTCTCTCATTTTTAGACCAATTCATATTAAACTCTAACACTTTTCTTTCAAGTCAGGCTTTTAATTTCAATATCAGGGAATCTATTGATAACTTTGAATTGTCATGATAATTTCTAGTTGTGCCATGGTGGTCAGTGGAAATCTATCTATATCAACAAATGGAGAGAGAGAGAGTTGGGAGAGATATTTTTCTATTGTGAAAGCCATTGAATCTTCCTAATCACAAAACAAAAACAAATAACAATTCTCTGTATTAAGCAAAAAAGATAATTAAGCAAGATTGACTACATAAATTGTCTGTCATAATTTGACAGAATGTAACATGAAAATGCAGGGCCCTTATTTAAAAATGAAGAATTTCATGATCTCTAAAGCAGAACATTAAGTAGATTTTAGAATAACAACTGTTCTTTCTTTATTTCTAAAGTTTATAAAGAGGCTAGGGTAGAAGCAACTCTAAAAATTACCCTCATCGTAATATTCCAAATATTTCTCTAATGATGAGTTATTCAGTGCCCAATATGATATGTACACCGTAATATATAATCTACTAGGGAAAAAATTCCATATAATAAGAATATATTTAAGGACTTTTTTTAAAAGGAATCTAGATGAGCTACATAGGAAAGTAACTTATTCCTCTTTGATCATAGTTAGAAAAAATACAAAAACCTATATTTTATATATTAACCATAATGTATATTTTCTTCTTGAGAGCTCCTCTGAGACTGCATATTTTATACTTAGAGCCATTGTTTGCATTCTGCTATGTCATGCTGTGTCCAAATAGCCACAAATGGTACAACTTCTATTTCATGTTCTGATACTTTTTCTTGGTAAAAATTAACTTACATGTAAAATTGGATACCATAGTCTTATAACACTTCTAATTAGAAACATTTAACAAAAGTGACTTTGAACTATTGTTTGATTAAAAAAATAATCAATGGCTTAATTTTTCCCCATACATCATGTTTTCTCATGCTTTTGAAATTTCATATTCTGTTCCTTTGGTCAAAAATGCTTTTATCATCCTTATTTCCCTGGCAAACCTTGGTTTAATTTTAGGATTCGGTTTAGACAAAAGTCTTGGAGCTTGCTGGCCGAGTTCGACTGATTCTGTGCTCCTGTAGCATCTTTTTCTTTTTTAAATGTATATAATGGATTATTTGCTTCCCATAACATCTTATACAGACTTGGAGCCTAATGGACCATTAGGTACAGAGCACCATAGACTCTCAATGTGTGTGCTTTTTATGGCAGTGCCCTGCTTGATTGATCTTTGTTATCTCAACCTTTCTCAGGTGCTCAGCAAACAGCTATTTGACTAAACTTTAGTCAACTAAGACAATTGTGTTCCTAATTTCTTTTTTTTTAAGATTTTATTTATTTATTTGACAGAGAGAGATATCATGAGTAGGCGGAGAGGGAGGCAGAGAGAGAGGGAGAGGAGGAAGCAGGCTCCTCGCTGAGCAGAGAGCCCCATGTGGGGCTCGATCCAAAAACCCTGGGATCATGACCTAAGTCGAAGGCAGAGGCTTTAACCCACTGAGCCACCCAGGCGCCCTCTGTGTTCCTAATTTCACTCATCAAACATTTCTGGAGTGTCCAGCATTTTTTGCACAATAGACATATGCTACTTATCAAGAAAGATTTGCCACTGCCCTTAGAGAACTTAAAATACTAGCAATAAAAATTAGAAATGAGAAAGAAATACTGTAATCACCACTATAGGGAGAGTAAAGAGTGCTCAGGGCATGTAAATGGATCTTAGGACCCCCAAATTACTTAGCTTAAAATGGAGTTTCTCAAGTGATGTATTTAGTATTAGAATTTCAAATAATCAGAAAGATTGTGCAGGCAACCAACCTCATTAAGTCTATTTTCTCTTTGTTACTAGATAATGATATTACCCCCCACTTACTAATTTCAGATTTTCGGACTGCTTTTGTATTCATATGAACTCTGAGGCAAAGAGATAAGGGACTGGTATTTTAAAAGCATGATTTAGATACTTAGGTTTCGCATTTTCCTAATTCCAACCACATTCCCTTATTGACACTCCCTGGCCTACTTGTGAGGAACCTTACCCACACCTCCCATTTATTGGCACCAAGTCAGCACAGGATTAATATCACCTGCCTCCAACAGAAGGAATAAAGAAAATAGATTTCTACAAAAATCGTAATACCTCAGTGTCATTTTCAGAAATCTATGACAGCCCTTAAATTTATGCCTTTCTATTTTAATATTTACTCTTTATTTGTTCTTTGATAATATTAAAATATTTAGTAATATAACAGATATGAAAAATGAAATCACGTGTCACATAAATGGGCAACATACTACTTTTAGTGTTAATTCTCTTGTTTGAAGATGTAGGTAAAATGATAACAACATCAAAAATTTAGTCACTTAAAAGCTTTGTTATGGAACTTGATTATTCAAATGTGATGTCAAGTAGTAACAAATCAAGTATAAATGGAACGGACTCCAAGATCACCCGGTCGGTCTGATGATCTTCATTTATGCTTCCTCTAGAGACTACTCATACATAAGCTGAATTATTTTCCCTTCAGGTCTGACTTTCCTAACACAGATGGTAACTTCTTGGTTTATATCACTAGCACATAATTTATATTAAAATATCATTAACTTTATTGTCATCTTTTTTTGTAAAATGAACAGTCTCGGCTTTGACTAAAAACTGTGTTTGACTTAAAGAGTGAATAGAGCCTTGGAGGACATGCTAAATGAGAAACTCTTTTGGTCACCTACACTCCTACACTCCTACACACACTATTCCTTATGTTTCCCAAGCACATGTTTCCTAACATAAATGATTTTAGTAGTTTAACCTCTGTTATGTTAGGGGAAACTGCTGTTGAAGTAACCTTAGGGGACAGGTTTACCATATTCAGGTAGAATATCTTGAAAAACACCCTGTGCATTTTTAACCTTTAAGTAAAAATCTGCTAAGTAGTCATACATGATAGAGAAGCAAAGTTTTTTCAAAAACATGGGGAAAATTCTTTTTTTTAGTTTAATTTTATTTTTCACTGTTCCAAGATTTGTTGTTTATACACCACACCCAGTGCTCCATGCAATACATGCCCTCCTTAATACCCACCACTAGACTCACCTAACCCCCCATCCCCTCCCCTCCAAAACCCTCAGTTTATTTCTCAGAGTCCACAGTCTCTCATGGTTTTTCTCCCACTCCGATTTTCCCCAATTCACTTTTCCTTTACTTCTCCTAATGTCCTTCATGTTATTCCTTAAGTTTCATAAATAAGTGAACCATATGTCAACGGACTCTCTCTGCTCAACTTACTTCACTCAGCATAATCTCCTCCAATCCCATCCATGTTGATAGAAAAGTTGGGTATTTATCCTTTCTGATAGAAACATAACATTCCATTGTATATATGGACCATATCTTCTTTATCCATTTGTCTGTTGAAGGGCTTCTTGGCTCTTCCCACAGTTTGGCAACTTGGTCACTGCTGCTATGAACATTGGGGTACAGATGGCCCTCTGTTCACTATGTCTGTATCTTTGGGGTAAATACCCAGTAGTGCAATTGCAGGGTCATAGGGTAGCTCTATTTTTAATTTTTTACGGAATCTCCACACTGTTTTCCAAAGTGGCTGTACCAACTTGCATTCCCACCAACACTGTAAGAGGGTTTCCCTTTCTCTGCATCCTCTCCAACACTTGTTGTTTACTGTGTTGTTGATATTGGCCATTCTAACTGGTATAAGGTGGTATCTCAGTGTAGTTTTGATTTGAATCTCCCTGATGGCTAATGATGATGAACATTTTTTCATGTGTCTGTTAGCCATTTGTATGTCTTCTTTGGAGACGTGTCTGTTCATGCCTTCTGCCCATTTTTGGACGTGATTATCAGTTTTGTGTGTGTTGAATTTGATGAACTCTTTATAGATCAAGGATATCAGCTCTTTGTCTGTATTTCCATTTGCGAATATCTTCTACTATTCCATGCGTTGCCTCTTTGTTTTATTGACTGTTTGTGTTGCTGCGCAGAAGCTTTTGATCTTGATGAAGTCCCAAAAGCTCATTTTCACTTTTGTTTCCTTTACCTTTGGAGACATGTCTTGAAAGAAGTTTCTGTGGCCTATGTTGAAGAGGTTACTGCCTATGTTCTCCTCTAGGATTTTGATAGACTCCTGCCTCACATTGATGTCTTTTATCCATTTTGAGTTTATCTTTGTGTATGGTATAAGAGAATGGTCAAGCTTCATTCTTCTATTCATAGCTCTCCAATTTAAGGGAAAAAAATTCTTACTCTTAGGTAAAATAAGATAACCCATATATAGCACAGGACACCATGTTTGGAGCTTATGTTCCCTATATGTGTTTCAAGAGTAATCAGAGTTCTGATTTTCAGAGAAACCTGAAAGTCCTCAAATCCTGATTACTGAATATAATTAATATGTGAGCTTTGGTGTTGGCAATTTTTCAGTGGATACCATCAGCTACTTTTTCTCCCCATTAAATAGCAAAAGTTTATTGAAACTGTTATAACTGCATTCTGTTTTATTTCTTTTTTTTTTAACGCAGTGAAGTATTCTTTTTTTTTCTCACTTCTTTTTATTTTATTTTTTTCAGTGTTCCAAGATTCATTGTTTATGTACCACACCCAGTGCTCCATGCAGTATGTGGCCTCCTTAATACCACCACGAGGATCACCCAACCCCCCCACCCTCTCCCCTCCAAAACCCTTAGTTTGTTTCTCAGAGTCCACAGTCTCTCATACTTTGTTAACTAATCTGCTTTTTTTTAAACCAGCATTCTTTTTTTTTAAACTTCTCTTTCATTTTTATTTTTTTAAAATTTTTTAAAATTAAATTTATTTATTTTCAGCATAACAGTATTCATTATTTTTTCACCACACCCAGTGCTCCATGCAATCCGTGCCCTCTATAATACCCACCACCTGGTACCCCAACCTTCCACCCCACCACCCCTTCAAACCCCTCAGATTGTTTTTCAGAGTCCATAGTCTCTCATGATTCACCTCCCCTTCCAATTTCCCCCAACTCCCTTCTCCTCTCTAACTCCCCATGTCCTCCATGCTATTTGTTATGCTCCACAAATAAGTGAAACCATATGATAATTGACTCTCTCTGTTGACTTATTTCACTCAGCATAATCTCTTCCAGTCCTGTCCATGTTGCTACAAAAGTTGGGTATTCATCTTTTCTGATGGAGGCATAATACTCCATAGTGTAGATGGACCACATTTTCCTTATCGATTCGTCCGTTGAAGGGCATCTTGGTTCTTTCCATAGTTTGGTGACTGTGGCCATTGCTGCTATAAACATTGGGGTACAGATGGCCCTTCTTTTCACTACATCTGTATCTTTGGGGTAAATACCCAGGAGTGCAATTGCAGGGTCATAGGAAAGTTCTATTTTTAATTTCTTGAGGAATTTCCACACTGTTCTCCAAAGCAGCTGCACCAACCTGCATTCCCACCAACAGTGGAAGAGGGTTCCCCTTTCTCCACATCCCCTCCAACACATGTTGTTTCCTGTCTTGTTAATTTTGGCCATTCTAACTTAACCAGCATTCTTAAAAGACTGAGGCCACAGGTGGGTAATTTTCTCTCACCTCCGCATTGGGATAGATAGCAAATTAGCTCATGTACATACACTGGCCTTTGATCTTATAACACTAGGACTAAATTAGTTTAGAAAAATAATTATAAAAAAATTGTAGTCTAGATAAAGCCAAGATCCTTCTTTCCTAAGAGCAAACGAATAATATAGAAATTTAACTTTAATACATTATTTCTAAAGCCTATATGGTCAGAGGTATGACATAATAAATCTATGTTTAAATTTTAAATTGTTTTTCAAAAGTCTTCTTAATGGAACTAAAACATGACACAGACACAAAAAAGTCTAATTTTTAACATCAGAGAAAACTATTTCTATGTAAATACCTTCTAGACTTCACACCCATATCTGGGCTAAAGAAAATGTTGCGTAATGACTTATTAAAATAAAAGAGAAAAAATATTTAAAACTCTAGAAAAGAATTCACCCCTATATAACCTTCCCTTTTCTAAACTATGTATTTTAAGTATTAAACTCAATCATTATTCATATTAATTTTGCTTTTGGTCTGTAGGGATCCAAAAAATAAAAACTGTAGGAAAAAAAGAAAAGAGAAAAAGTCAAGACTTTAAGAGAATAAAAATAGAGTAATTCGGATTTTTCTTCCAGAAAAGCATACTTGTGTTCTTTCTCTGAGCATGCCATTTTTTGTAGGCCCAACTGCATAATTTGCAGGACCCAATAGAAAATGAAAGTGTAGGGCTTTATGTTAAATGACTAACATTTACAAGACAACCACAACAGAGCATGAAACCAAGTGTGAGGTTCTTCTCTGTGTGTCTGCCTAAGTTACACACCCATGAAAACTACTACTTAGGTATTTTCTTTATAATTGCTTCTGATTGCAAAATGGCTTGTCAATTCTTTCCTTTCTTCCAATTTTTTAAAGATTTTATTTATTTATTTGACAGAGAGAGAGGAGGAAGCAGGCTCCCGGCCAAGCAGAGAGCCCAATGCTGGATTCGATCCCAGGACCCTGAGATCATGACCTGAGCTGAAGGCAGAGGCTTAACCCACTGAACCACCTAGGTGCCCCCTTCTTCCATTTTAAAACCATACTAATACTTATTAGAAAATAGATGAATATTGATTAAAAACACTAAACATGTTCATAGTTTTTTTTTTAAGATTTTATTTATTTATTTGACAGATAGAGATCACAAGTAGGCAGAGAGGCAGGCAGAGAGAGAGAGAGAGGAAGGGAAGCAGGCTCCCTGCTGAGCAGAGAGCTTGATGCGGGGCTCGATCCCAGGACCCTGGAATCATGACCTGAGCTGAAGGCAGAGGCTTTAACCCACTGAGCCACCCAGGCATCCCTGTTCATAGGTTTTGATGTGAAAGAAGAATAATGTTATAATACATATGGTGAATTTATAGGTTAGCAGATATATTTAAGAAAATTATCCTTGGTTAATTCATTATAAATACTGGCTGAAGTAAAGCCAAAGATGAACTTCCTAGTTGAATTTTCACTTTTATTTCCTCTGCCTTTGGAGACATGTCTTGAAAGAGATTGCTGTGGCCAATGTCAAAGAGATGATTCCTGATTCATATTGAGGTCTTTTATCCATTTTGAGCTAATCTTTGTGTATGGTATAAGAGAATGGTCAAGCTTCATCTTATATACATAGCTGTCCAATTTTCCCAACATCATTTATTGAAGAGACTGTCTTTTTCCACTGTATATTTTTTCCTGCTTTGTCGAAGATTTGTTGACCATAGAGCTGTGGGTCTGCATCTGGGCTCTCTACTCTGTGCCACTGGTCTATATGTCTGTTTTTGTGCTAGTACCATGCTGTCTTGGTGATCACAGCTTTGTAGTAAAGCTTGAAATCAGGCAACATGATGCCCCCAGCTTTTTTTCTTTTTTTCAACATTTCCTTAGCAATTCGGGTCTCTTCTGGTTTCATACAAATTTTAGTATTGTTTGTTAGAGCATTTAGAAAAATGTCGGTGGAATTTTGATCAGGATGGCATTGAAAGTATAGATTGCTCTGGGCAATATGGACATTTTAACAATGTTCATTCTTCTGATCCATGCGCATGGAATGATTTTCCATCTTTTTGCTTCTTCTTCAATTTCTTTCATGAGTATTCTGTAGTTCCTTGAGTACAGATCCTTTACCTCTTTGGTTAGGTTTATTCCCAGCTATCTTATGGTTCAAGGTGCTATAGTAAATGGAATTGATTCTCTAATTTCCCTTTCTTATACACTAATAATAAACTAACAATTTTTATTGTTAGTGTATAAGAAAGCAACTGATTTCTGTGCATTGATTTTGTAACCTGCCACATTCCTGAATTACTGTATGAGTTCTAGTAGTTTGGGGGTGGAGTCTTTTGGGTTTTCCATATGATATAAAGTATCATGGCATCTGTGAAGAGAGAGAGTTTGACTTCTTCTTTGCCAATTTGAATACCTTTTATTTCTTTTTGTTGTCTGCTTGTTATTGCTAGGACTTCTGGTACTATTTTGAACAACAGTGGAGAGAGTGGGCATCCTTGTTGTGTTCCTGGTTTCAAAGTGAAGGCTGTCAGCTCTTCCCCATTGAGAATGATATTCACTGTGGGTTTTTCATAGATAGATTTTATGAAGTTGAGGAATGTTCCCTCTATCCCTATAATTTGAAGAGTTTTAATCAGGAACGGATGCTGTATCTTGTCAAATGCTTTTTCCGCATTGATTGAGAGTACCATGTGATTCTTTTCTCTTTTCTTACCGATTTGTTCTATCCCGTTGATTGATTTGCAAATGTTGAACCACCCTTGCATTCGAGGGATAAATCCCACCTGGTCATGGTGGATAAGCTTTTTAATGTTCTATTGGATCCTATTAGCTAGGATCTTGTTGACAATCTTGGCTCCATACTCATCAGGGATATTGGTCTGAAATTCTACTTTTTGATGGGCTCTTTGCCTGGTTTGGGGATCAGGGTAAAGCTGGTTTCATAGAAAGAGTCTGAAAGTTTTCCTTCTGTTTCTTTTCTTTTCTTTCTGAAACAGCTTCAGGAGAATAGGTACTATTTCTTCTTTGAATGTTTGGTATAATTCCCCAGGGAATCCATCAGGTTCTGGACTCTTGTTTTTTAGGAGGTTTTTAATCACTGCTTCAATCTTGTTACTAGGTACTGGTCTTTTCAGTTTGTCAATTTCTTCCTGTTTCAGTCTTGAAAGTTTATAGGTTCCCAGGAATGCATCCATTTCTTCTAGGTTGCTTAACTTATTGGCATTGATAATAATTTCTCATGATTGCTTCTATTTCTTTGGTTTTAGTCATGATCTCTTCCCTTTCATTTAAAATTTTGTTAATTTGCCCCCCTCTCTTTTCTTTTTGATTAGTTTGGTCAGTGGTTTATTGATTTCATTGATTCTTTCAAAGAACCAGCTTCTAATTTCATTGATGGGTTCTACTGTATCTCTAGTTCCTAACTCATTAGTCTCTGCTCTAATCTTGATTATTTCCCTTCTTGTGCATCAGGTTGGCTTAATTTGTTGTTGATTTTCCAGTTCTTTAAGGTACAAAGAGAGCTGGTGTATTCAGGATTTTTCAGATTTTTTTTTTTTTTTTTTTTTTTGTGAGGCTTGGATGGTTATGTATTTCCCTCTTAGGACCAACTTTGCCATGTCCCATAGGATTGGACCAATGTGTCTTCATTCTCCTTGGTTTACATGAATTGTATAAGTCCTTCTTTGATTCCCTGGTTGATTCAAACATTCTTGAGCAGGTTGGTCTTTAGTTTCCAAGTGTTTGAATTCCTTCTAAACTTTTTCTTGTGGTTGAGTTCCAGTTTCAAAGCATTGTGGTCTGAGAATACACAGGGAATAAATAATCTCAACCTTTTGGTATCAGTTGAGCCCTGGTTTGTGACCTACTATGTGATCTTGCAGTGTCACTGAAATTCCTTCCTTGGTCTTAAAATTCCTTCCTTGCAGTGTCATTGTCCCCCACATATTTTGTTGGAATTCCTAGTCCTTGGGAAGCTGATCTGATAGGATCACTTCATCAAGATTTATGAGGACCAGTTTCCAAAGCCCTCTCTGTGAGTTGAGTGGGAGAGCCATTCAGAGGACTGAGAGTCTGAGTCTGGGGATGAGCCAAAGACAGGAAGAGCAGAGGTCCAGGATGAGGGACACACACAGCAAATGGCCAACCACTAGGCTGGAAGGAGACTGGAGCTGGCTGGCTGTTGGACTCTTCTGTCAGCTGGGGCAGCAGATAGGGGTTTGAGAACCAGCTGTGCCGCTTCCTAGTCACATGGCTTTAAGCAAATCCTGAAACCTTTTATTTAAACATCAGATTTTTTCTCCTCTGTCCGAGATGCTGAGGAAATAATAGTAGCTCCATCTGTCTCAAATGATTATTGTGGGCATTGCACTGAGACGTACTGGTAAGTTCAATATATACTGCATGAGTGTCTTTTTAAAAAAATTTTTAAAAAAGATTTTATTTATTCATTTGAGAGAGAGAACAAAAAAATACAAGCAGCAGAGGAGGGACAGAGGAGAAGGAGAGGGAGAAGCTGACTCCCCTCTGAGCTATGGGACCTCAGGGACCGTGAGATCATGACCTGAGCCAAAGATGCCACACACCACACACACACCCATGCGTGTCTTTGAATTGGTCAATTCCACCCTAAATTCTCTTCCATTGAACCTTCTTTTGACTTTTGCTCTATAACTACCACTTCAATGGTTCCCTCTCTCAGATCCATTTAATCTCTTTTCCTGCCCCTTTAGAACATCCTGTGTGCTTTAGAGTAGCAGTCTGTGATACTTTCATAAATTTCCTTCCTACCACAGTCCATCTCAGGCCCAGAGAACACAGTTGTAAGGTTTTAGACATGACTGAGATGTGCCTTCAGTTTCAGGTTGTGTGACATGTCAAAGACCACTCAAATTACATTGCAATGAACTTCAATTACATTGTGATAAACATCTTATCAATCTGAGATGCTAGGAACCTTCTTAATATCTGAGGGGGTGTAGAGATCCTTCTGTGACTCTTTCACTGTCTCTAATACAAGCATCTTTTCACAGAAGTTCAGACATAGTCATTTATAAAACGCCTACATTTTCCTGGAAAACTTCCTATATTCTTTCTATTTATAACTGCATTTGTTTTGCCTTTTTTGTGTGCCAGCATAATGTTTCTTTATAAAAAAAGATGTCATGTAATCCTTGCAATGCCCTCCATGATAGGAAAGATGAAATGAAGTTTTGGTGGAGTAAATGACTCACTAGGGAAAACACATGTCTGTGCCATGATGTCATCACTGATGATTCCATGGACCCTTTGTTCTCGGGGGACCTGCTGTTTCCATAGGCCGTCTAGCTCACAGGATGGTTTTGCTTTCAAGTAAAGCCAACCTCAAAATTATGCTAAGTGTGAGGGCCAGAAGTTAATAGGAGTTAAGGAATTTCTGAAGACAATAGTGCAAAGAAGATTCCACTGTTCTTGGCAGCTAGTTCTCCAGACCGAGTGGAATGAGTCAAAATTCTTATTAAGGTCTTATTAAATCTGATGTCAGTAACAAGGATTATTTGGCACCTTGAATAGGGACTGGCTGAGTTTACTTTTTAGCTACCAAATGCCTAGGCCAGCCCAGCCCATATGTCCCCACAGGCTGGACAGTTAACATTGCATTGGTATTTATGAGTGATAGATTCTGCTGCTCATTCCCCATTTTCTCTTCTCCCTTTCTTCCATAATACTGGAACCAGAGTTTTACATGGGCACCTGGGGGGTCAGAATAAACTATGTTGTCCAGCCTCCTTCACAGCTAGATGTGGCCACATGACTGAGTTCTGACCAAAACAACATAATCCCAATCAGCCAAGAGCAGCTTTTGGGAATTTTCCTCTGAGAACAATAAAGATTACTGTGTGACCCCTGCTCCCCACTTTTCTTTTTGTCTTTGCTTTTTTCCTTTTGGCTAAAATTGTTGTGGCACACCTTAGGTCAGAACAGCCATCTTGGACCATGTGGTACCTCGAGATAGATGTCTCCTCTGTGGAGTACTAAGACGACAGAAGCCTGCATGTCTGAGGACTTCATGGACTAGCCATAGTCTCAGCTATGGACTGTCCACCTCTTGACTTTGGGGAGTGTTTTTGTCCCCGTTATTTCCATCCCCTGTTGCTAGCAGCAGAACCCTTCTGATGTAACAGAGCGCCAGATGTGGACGCTTTGAGGAGGGGAGAGATTAGAGGGGGTGGCGATGTTCTCAGGGATTCCCGAAGGTGGCCTCAGGAAGGAAGCAGACACTGCCTGGGGTAGGACACGAGTCCAGTGTGACAGGTGCCTCCTTTCACGTGCACACAGCACACACGACAACTGCCCTGGTGTTGCTTTGGCATCTGTAGCCAGTAGTCCCCGAGACTGCCCCCCTTCTCGCCTGCTCTGGAACAGGAACTCATGGCTCCGAGGAAACTGGTCTTCTTATTAGCTGCTCTGTCCGAGGTGCTGGTAAGTGGTGGGTGGGCCAGCCACATCTTAGATGCTTCAATCGCTGCCTGTTGGTGGCAATTTTGTTCTGCTTTAACTTTCAGAGATTTCAGATGTAGATATCCTGCGACAGGTGGCAGGCTTCCACCGCTCCAGTCCCATCCTGTTCTTGAGGGAGTGCGGCAATGAGTTCCAACATGTTTTGCAAAATTAATGACATGCTCAAGAATCAGGTACCCAGAATAATGGAAAGAAGACCAACCAGGCAGCTGGCACCTGGATTCTTAGTACTGGCACCAATTATAGAACAGGGCATCGAGCAAGTGCCTGAGCTGCTCTGGTTCTCAGGTTTTGGAAACACGGGAAATGGTGCAGCTGGTTACATGATTTCTAAGACCCCTTTTGGTTTTACAGTCTGCTGGGTGTCCCTCATTATCCCTTCTCTTTCTTCCATAAGAATAGAACATCAGAGTTCTGTTATCATTCCGACTATTTCTGTCACCATTAAATAGATGGGGCTTACCCTACAATTTTACTTCTATCTCTGCAAGTATTCAACTCACCTGTGTAATATACATACAGTAAAACATTTTACAGTCCTTTCATTGGAAATGGGAGAAATAAAAAATTTGTCCTCACCTTTGATCGTACATTAGTAAGGACAAGAAAGAAAAGAACATTTTGAGTGTCCTTGGGTAAATGAAACTGAACCATGTTTTTGTATGATTTCATCTTTAAAGCCAATGACAACCATGAAGCCATGCTTTCCAGGGGTCATACGGAGCGGGGAGTTGTGGAAGCTTGGGAAGAAGGTGGGGATGGGTTTGATTCTGGCTGCCGCACTATTAGGCTCTATGATCCTGGCCAATCAACTTTCCTGTAGTTTGCTGGTTTCCTCAAAATAATTTCCTAACTGCTGCTGACAACACTGAACCCACATTTAAACACTCCCCTGGAACCTTGACTTAGGGACCAGCCTTACAGGTGATTGGCCTTCCTGACCTGCCAGTACTAGATGACTCCCCTTAGTCTTCAGGTAGTAGTTGAGTTCTCATCCTGCCTTAGCACAGACTCCATGAATAACCAAGGGGGCTTGGCTTTGATCAGCATGTGACAAACCTCACAGGCCATCAGAATTATCCAGGAAGTTTCAAAAACATACAGATGCCCAAGCCCAGCCACGGAGAACACTTTGATTGGCCTGAGGGTGGTGCTTAGGTATTGGTACAGTGTTTCAATTTTTTTCAGACCCCTTGAGTGATTATTTTGTGCAGGCATGCTTGGGACCCATTGGCTTAGATCTCCTACCCCATGGTAGGGCAGAAGGGCAGAAGTGGGAGGAATATCCCAAGCCATAGAAAAGCAGAGGAGAGATTGAGGGCTGAGGACTATCCCAAGCCAGTTGCAGAGCCCACATAATAGTTATATTGTGAAGCCCATTATTTAATTGCGGAAATTCTTACCTTAGCTCCAGTGTAGACATGGGAATGAGCATCACACATTGCTAGAAAATGCAAGACCAGCCCTCTCAACTCTATCCTCGCAGGTAGCAAGAGAAATAATAAAGGCACAAGACTTCATTCCAAAAGAGAGCTAATAAAAACATAATCTCAACACTTGGTTCCCTACATCGGTATTGTAAGCAAGGTCTTAACTGTTCCTCAGATCAAAGGCCAGAATCTTTTATTTTGGGGGCAGTTAGTGGTTCTGTTCAAAGCTATTGCTACCAAGAAAAAACCAAAAATATCAGAGATGAAGCTATTCAATAAAGAAAATTACACTTGGAAAAAACAAACGAAAAAAAAGCTTAGACCATGTGTGAAAGTTTGAAATGATTTTCTCCATTTAAACAATGAGTGGGGACTTTATGTGCTTTCAGCCTGACAAGTCCAGCACTTGGGCAGCATAGACAGAGGGAGGATGGAGAAAATTGTTTAAGCATTTCCCAGATGCTTTTTGTATCACATGCAGTGTTATGTATTCAGACACCCATGAGCAAACTTGCAGGAGCGCCAAGGAACAACAATGCTGTTGTTCACCCTTTGAATAACTAACCACCCGTCACAGAGTGCAAATGTGATTCTTTTTTTTTTTTTTTTTTTTTTTTTTTTTTTGGAGTTGTGGGATTATATATATATATATATATATATATTTTTTTTTTATTTTTTATAAACATATATTTTTTATATACATATATTTTTATCCCCAGGTCTGTGAATCACCAGGTTTACACACTTCACAGCACTCACCAAATCACATACCCTCCCCAATGTCCATAATCCCACCCCCTTCTCCCCAACCCCCTCCCCCCGGCAACCCTCAGTTTGTTTTGTGAGATTAAGAGTCACTTATGGTTTGTCTCCCTCCCAATCCCATCTTGTTTCATTTATTCTTCTACCCACTTAAGCCTCCATGTTGCATCACCACTTCCTCATATCAGGGAGATCATATGATAAAGGCAAATGTGATTCTTAAGTAGTTTTTCACACTTTGCAAAATTCTGGCAAAAAAAGGGAAGGAGCATTTCTCTCTCTTAAAAAATCTGTATTGAAATCTGAGATATTATTTATATTTTTTATAAACATATTAATAAAATGTAATAGAAAGTTCCTCCAAACTTTTTTCGTTAGAAAAAAAAAAACAAAACCTGCCAGGGATTTTGGTCATTTATAAGGCCATTTTGTCATGTTCTCTCTCTCTCTCTCTCTCTCTCTCTCTCTCTTTTTAAGATTTAATTTATTTCTGTGAGAGAGCAAGAACACAAGCAGGGAGAGTCGTAGAGGGAGAGGGAGAAGCAGACAACCCCTCCCCCCAAGAGGGGAGCCTGATGATGTGGGGGGCAGGGCTTAAGGCTCCATCCCAGGAGGGGCTCCATCCCAGGACCCTGAGATCATGACCTGAGCCAAAGGCAGACCTTTAACTGACTGAGCCACCCCGATGCCCCTTGTCATGTTCTTTTAAAAGTGGCTTGCCTGTCCCAATTCCCTTATTTTCCCCATGGCACATCATTCTTTCAGTCATCTGACTTTGCTCAGTCATTTAAAAATATTTCCCCATTCTGACTTCCTAACACCAGTCTTCTTCCTCTTTGCTTGCCACTATTGTGAGCGCCACAAGGTAGACTCTCTGAGTCTCTCACCTGGACTCTGGGCACCTCTCGCTGCCTCCTGGCTTGCAGGCTTTCTTCTCAGAAAGTTTCTGTGAGCTCCATTGCCAGATTAGATTTTTTACAACACATTTTTAAAGTTATTCTTTTGTGTAATAAGCATTCATTTTAATACAGTGGAAAGACCATGAACTCAGATGTCAGAGAGCAGAGTTCAGGTCTGAGTTCCAAAATTAACTAGTAAATCACTTGACTCCCTCGAGCCTCAGTTCCTTATCTATAAGCATAGAGATAATAATTAAATCTTGTGAACTGACATATGTAAAATGCTTCATGCAGTGTCTGGAACACACCCTGTCAATTATTTGCTCAGTGGAGTGGATTCTAGAATCTCAGCCACTTCCAAGCTCTAATACTATTCCATTGTATTCACAAACTTTCGCCTCAAACAACTCTGCTTTATTTATTGCCCAAGACATTTCCTGTCCCTTTGCTATTTTCTCAACTTCTCATTTTGAATTTTGGACTTGGAATGTTAACTGTTAGTGCTTTAAAGTCTTCCTCCTCCAGAAATTCTTTAGGGACCACCTCAGCATTTGCTGCCTTCTGCCTTCCATGAACTCGCAGCAATTCCTAGCGTGGGGAGCCATGCCTCCATGGGTCTCTCACGCTTCTCGGGTCTTGCTGCCTTTGTTTCAAAGGATGTTTCTAGGGTGTTTGTATATTTGCAGCTTGAGGATACAGAGGTAATTTCTCTCTCTGGTGCAAAGGGCAAGTTTGTTTACTGTCCAGTGTAACAAAGAGAATGCCTCCTTTCAGAGCAAAAGTCAGGCAGGCTCACTGCCCTCAGAAGAGACATGGGTTCCCCAAGCCCGGTTCTGTTCCGATAATGCAACCCGTGGTCTATGTAAGGGTCATTGAGCCTTCTTTGCATTAGCCTATGGGACCCAGGGCCTGGAGGACCAGTGCAAATGATGATCCTCTGGCTGCTGTTCATCCTGTCAGTCACTCCTTGGGGTCTGGTTCCTTGTGCGTTCTGCCAGCATCCCCGAATCTGTAATATGTTAACTTGTTAGCTTGCAAGTAAGATACCATTTCAGATCCTAGAATAGCTCTTGACAACTATTATTGTTATTGTTATTATTTGGTTGCTATGGTTTCTAAATATTTTTTCGTAACAATCTCCTCTTTCCCCTCTTTTTTCTTGTCATGGGTCTGTGGAGAGACTGATTTATAGAGCAACCGGTTTGTGGGGAAATCGCCTTTTATTTTTTTTTCCTTCCTGCAAGAACGTTCTGAATCATGGGTTGTGCTGATTGCGCCTTGCGTTGTTATTTGTTTTGGTTCTGTATACCATGATCCCTCCCCCCCAAATTATTTTTCATGCTGGTCTGTCTGCTTGCAACTACACACTGTCTCTAGACCTCTTTTGAGCCATTTGGATTTGTTTATGTTTATTTCTGGCTTTTGTTACTCCACTTATGTTTTCTTATGGAGAGGGTCTCTTTTGATTTGCCTTTTAAAAAAAAAAAATCCCCCACGGTTTCTAGTGAACATCATGATTAGAGCAACAGCGTTTGCTGAACGAACGCTCAAGATACAAGCGTTTGAAGGAGTCTAGTCAGGTAATGGCCATCCTTTCCCTCTTTTCCACCAGAGGGCGCATTCCGTTCCACCTTAGATTTAGGAACATTGCACAATCTGGGATTCCCTCTGCTTTGAATACCTGGGTGTCTGTGCTTCCTAAAGGTAGCTGAATGAAGTGGTAAGTATATAAAAATGCTTTCTTAAATGAAGCCTTGGTATGGTTACACTTTATCCTACACTGGAGCTCCAACTGGGGCCAATGAAACCTTCTAGGATTTCATCACTATTGCGTTTCAATTTATTAGGTAGTGAGTTTGAAGGCCAAGACCACATCCTGAAAAATGGGTTCCTGTGATTTTTCACATTTTCCTGCAACCTGAAAGTTTGTGTCAGTGCACACATACTGACAGTCCACACACAGAGCAGCGGTCTGACTAGAAATTCTGGACCTTGTGCTACTTTGAGGGTTATAAAATAAATAGATTCCAAGTCCCTCGGTGGTAAGGATGACTTAGCCAGTATTGAATCTGACGGAAATGAAGTGGCAAAGTGTTGCTTTCTTAACCTGAAACTGAATTTACTCCCTTGTATCTTTCACAGTTTGTTCAAGGAGGTCAGAGCTCACTGAATAATCAACTCCCACCAGCATTGGACTTTTATTAAATTTGAATGGTTCTTCCTAAGAAGATACTGTATTAGTATTAGGATGCAGGGTTTTTGTTTGTTTGTTTTTTTGTTTTGTTTTGTTTTAAGCTTCGTAACTTTCCACGCAACCACAGCTTTTTGAAGTCTCTTGAAATTTGAGCTAGCCACCTTGGGGAGGAGGATGAATATGAAGCACTTACTGTTTTCTGCTCCATGGTTGCTCCCATTCTGACAGAGAGAAATTTTCTCAGGACAAGTGAGGGGTGCGCAAAGCTGTAGACTCCACAGAAGTAGCTCTTTGTGAAGAATCAGGGCCTGTCAAGAAGGCAGGAGTGCGGTATTCCTTCTTCCTTCCTGTAGGGACGGCTTTGGCCTCTGGATTGCTCAGCTTTGCTAGTCCAGAAAGGGCAGCTCTCTACCCTTTCTCATTTGTAACATTAAACGTTTTGAAGCCATAAACTCTTCAGAGATGTGAGGGGGCCAGTGACGTTTGCTTCAGGTGCCTCAGTTCTTCCTTAACAGAGTTTTGAGGGCAAGTCCTCATCTTATCATCATATCCAGTGCTCTGAGCTTGTCACCGTACAGGCACACAGAAGGTGGTCATTAAGTGCACAGGGTTCTAAATGAAAGGACTCAGATATGTGACCTCTTGACTCTTCAGGCACACTGCCTCGCTGCCCCCGAAAATTAGTGTAGAGTGCCACTTCCTCTCTTAACATTTAAAAAAAAAAAAAGATTTTATTTATTTATTTGACAGAGAGCGACATCGAGCGAGGGAACACAAGCAAGAGGAGTGGGAGAGGGAGGAGCTTATAAGGGCTTTCTTGGCCCAAGACCCTTAAAGTCTGCTCTGGCTACAACCCACACAGAGCTCCCAGAATGGGACAAGCAGTGCACATTCAGCCTGGGTTCCTCTTCCCAGGTTCCCCACCAGGTACTTCAGCAAGCACCTTCACCTGTACCAGGAACCCTGGCTAGGTTAACCCCCAGGAAACCAATGAAGAGGGTGCTTTTGCCTTTTTGTAAATTAGGGATGAGATTCCCCCCACCCCCCACCCTGTAATCTGAACTCCTTCCTGAAAGTAGCACCTCTTCCATTGTTTACCCTTGACCAGAACTTTGCCATGGCCTTGGGGCAAGAACTTCCATAGGCTGTTAGCTGAGGGACACAGAGAAAGTCTATGCTACCTCCTCACTTGTTCTGCCGTCTTGCTGGCTGTCAGCCATTTCTGGGAACCAGGCAGATGAATGACAGGTTCTTTTCTTTTCTTTTCCTTCCTTCCTTCCTTCCTTCCTTCCTTCCTTCCTTCCTTCCTTCCTTCCTTCCTTCCTTCCTTCCTTTTTCTTTCTTTCTTTCTTTCTTTCTTTCTTTCTTTCTTTCTTTCTTTCTTTCTTTCTTTCTTTCTTTCTTTCTTTCTTTCTTTCTTTCTTTCTTTCTTTCTTTCTTTCTTTCTTTCTTTCTTTCTTTCTTTCTTTTTCTTCTTCTTTTTTTTTCTTTTCCCAAAACTCCCTTAAATAAAATCTCAACTTCTGGGTCTACACTGTGTAGTTTGACCTCGGGCGCCAGCGCTCGCGCTGACCAGTAGATCGCGCTGTCGGACAAGGAATCCGAAGCTCCCGAACCGCCGGGAACCCCAGAGCCGGAGGGAGAAGAGGTGCGAGCGGAAGGCAGGGAGAATGAGGAGAGGGAGATCCCCGGGTTTAACCTGAGGACAGAAAGCAATCAAATTTCAATCAGCTCTGCTTTAGTCGGTAAATATCAATTCGTTGCAAACACTGATGAATTCCAAGGGGTAAGGACTGGACGCACTACAAAAGGGGACAGATGGGAGGAGGGTTTACAAGGTTTTGGTGTTTTGTTTTGTTTTTAAACCCACATATTCACTTAGGGTGCTAGAAGTCTAGCGTGCCTAAGAGCCCCGGAGGTCAAACCGTGCAGATGTCCTGGTGGAAAGTCCCTGAAGATCTCTTTTGGATACCCTTGAGTTGCACGCATGTCTCCTGGGAATGGGAGTGCTTGGATTAGCTTGTGAATATATATGTGTGTATTTCCCGAACCAGTGTCCCTTCTTTCCTCTTATTCTACTTTGGAAGCACTGCGTAGAGATTTTTTTTTTTTTTTTTTTTTTTTTTTTTTTTTTTTTTTTTTTGAGGGACAGAGGGTGTTTTGAGGCCGGTGACTTTGTTACAGACCTTTGTAGCAATTATTTCAAATGCATTAAATCTGTCTGTGAGCGACAATGCCTTAAGAGAGGATGGCCACGGGGGTCCCCAGGACGCCAGTCTGGGTCCGAGAGCTGCACCAAGTGAGCGCTCTTGGGGTCTTGAGCTCAACATGTGCAGCTCTGAGTCAACGCAACAGGAGAGAGAACTCTTTTAAAAGCAGTAATATCAACACACAGAGTTACACTGCTCCCCAGTCAACAACTTTGGCATCACAAATTAAAAACAAAAAGTACATAAAGAAAAACGCGCGCGCACACGCGCGCGCGCGCGCGCACACACACACACACACACACACAAACCTGGGTGAAATGCAAACCCCAGCCAGCCTGGGCTGGCGTGCAAGGCGACGGTTTTCCTTTTCTAGACAGTGGGAGTCGGTTTCCCAAGGGGTATCCCAGGCGGTTCCAGGCCGCTGTGGGGGCCAGGGCGTCTGCAGGGTGCAGCGCAGCGCTACCCTCTGTCCCGCCGGCGGCTGCCGGGACTTAGCTGCCTCTGGGCTCTGTCATCGAGCCCGCTACCAGCCCACGTGCGTCTGTAAGCAGGAATTTGAGTGAGGGTGCGGGTGGAGGTTTGTGCTGGACACTCGGGGTTGTGAGAGTTTGAAGGGGGAAGACTATGCGCGTGTGTGGGCTCTTTGTGAGAGCTGCCCAGCTGGACTTCGAGTGGGCCCTGTGTACTCAGGGAATGTGCAGAGGTGGAGATTCCCATTTTTTCCCGTTCCTTCCGTCCAGTCTTCTCTCTGGCTTCCTCTGGCTTTCGCTGGAGGCAGCTGTGAGTGGGACAGAGTTGGGGGGGGGGAGGAGGGCGCTCAGCAAGTTCTTGTCGTTCTAAAGGCAAGTTCAGAGGATATCGCGCCTGTTGGAGGGAAGGCCCAATTTGCAGACGTCAGATCAAACAGGGAAGAGAAGTTTACATTAGAGACAAAAACCTCCGCTTTTACTATTGGGGGCGGTCAGGTCCAGGAGAATAGCTCCCGCGTTCGCCTCCGAGCCCCCTCCTCTGTTTGGGTGGCTCAGTCTCCAGGGTTAGCCTCTGGACGTCAGGAGGCCAAAGGTACAGGGCTTGTGCTGAGGGCACAGACGTGAGTAATCTGAACTTCTTCTGGAGCCTTTTCTAATGCCACAGTGTAGGAGCCCCGCACTTCCTCCCGTGCGCCTAGCACGTTTGGCAATCCTGAGTGCCAGGCTCGCTGCTCAGGCCAAGGAGGGTGGAGCCAAGGGGGGGGGGGTTGGTAGAAAGGAGAAGATGCTCTCAGAATGTAAGCCCCCATTTGTCCTCCATCTCTTTGGCAGCTGGGGGAAACTTAATTTCATTCTTCTCCTTGACCCCCAGGGGTTTTAAGGGCAAATTAAAACCCTCCGCCGGGGTCAGCTTATGCTCAAGGTCTCTGCCGTGATTACAAGTTGTTCTCTAGCGGCTTCCTGTTCTGAGGATCCCTAGGTTTCATTGCGTCCCTTGACCTCAATCTTGGCTCAAATTAAGCCTCTCAGTTCCGTCGCAAAGCATCAGGGAAGCAAGACAGGACTGGGAAAGCCATCCATCCCGTCTCCGAGCCCTGCGGGCTGCTGTACGGGTTCCCAATCGCAGCTCGAAGATTGGAAAAGACAGAAGGCGCGCCGCGTGCACAGACAGTTAGTTAATGGAAACCCCGTAAATCGGTTTTAAGTGCACCCAGGACAGAGGGGGAGGAAAGTGTAGGTGGTGATGATGGGGGATGCGGCTAGCGTGGTTTGGGGTCGGTCACACGTTCTTGCAGTTCTGAATGTAAAAGAGTCGCTTCCCTCCCTCCTATTGTTCTTAATTTAGAAAAAAATAAATTCATTAAAGAAAATCGCAAGGATAGGGAAACCCGAGCTCTCCAGCCCGCCCCAAGCGGAGGAGTGAGCGGCTTCCCTTGGCAGTGAACCCGACTGCGGCTGTCCCCCTCCTGGCTTCCTCTTCCCCCTCCCTTCATCCTCCCCCCTCCCCGGCGGGGTATTGCTACTACGGGGATCGCCACCTCACGCTGAAGGAATGCTGGAAGTATGCACACGTTCCCAAAAGTAGACCTCCTTCACCGCCGGAGGAGCATACATCACCCCGTGGCAGCCGTCCACCTTCTCAGGCGTTTCGTAACCGAGTAAACTGAGAGCTGGGAACAGCCCTCTATTAAGTAGCCCGTGGCGCGGAGCCTCTTCCCACTCGACTAAGGCGAACCGTCGCAGACGCGTCCGCGCGCGGGCAGCTGCGGTCCCGGGCAGTCTCCACCGGTTCCTCAGCGTCTGCCGCACCTCTTGGGATCCTCAGCCTCTTTGCCTCCTCGGTGGCCTTGCAGCTGCCCACCTCCCGGCAGCCGCCAGGTTCTCCTCCAGCGCAGCGCCAGTTGCCTGGGCGTGCGGGGGTCACACAGGACCCCGGCTTCCACGACGCCGGGAAGCCGCTGTCGCCGCCGCTACCTCGGTCACCACCGCCTCAGGTTGGTCCGGCTTCTAGCCATTTACCCTTACCCCACACCTCGCAAAGATAATTAGGGGAACTTGTTTCTAGCCTGTTGCCCAAGCCCTTAAGGGTCGCAGGCAAGAACGGTTTGCACTCGTAAGAGTGGAGCTCTGCCCGAGATTTGCCGGGTATCTTGGGGTTCTGCGATTCCTTTTATCTTTGTGGGAGAAAGAACTGTAGTTTTTCTTAAGGGCTGTACAGGGCGGCTGTGTGCGTAAAGCACCCTGCTCATTGTTTCTATTTGCAGAGGAATTTCATGTATAGATGCTGTCGATTTCAATGAAGCGTGCCCCAGATTCTGTGGCCACCGCGTTATCTCTTGGCAATAGCTTTCCCCGGGGGTGCGGTGGTGCAGCCCCGGCGCTGGGAAGGTATTTTAGTGACGCATGGTGCGGAATTCTTTGGAGGGCTGGCTGAGTGCTCTGCAGCTCGTCGAAGCTGCGCGGGTGTGTGTGGCATCTTGAGACAGATTCCTAGTCGAGTGTTCTGGCTCTTTTGCTTTTCAAAGCATCTGAGATGGTGGGTTAATCCAGCTCTAGGGAACTCAGCCTTGGCCTTCTCAACTTCTGGAGAAAGCTCCCCTTCCTGACCTCTTCCCGAGTGCATTGGTTGAGGCCATACTAGGGCTCCGTGGAACCTCTGAAGTAGTTTCCATCCCAAATTCTACACAGTGTAAAGATCAGAGAGCTTGGAGGCGCCGGGTTCATTTATGGAGCGGAGATTCGAAGTGAGGGAGGAAAAGAGGTACCCTGACTCGAGTGTCCTTAGGGAAAGGGGACCCATAGGGGCGTTCCAAAACCCCTATCCCTCACCCCCACCCCCAAGCCTGGACTATGTGATCTAAAGTATGCTGGAGCACTGGGGGAGGATGGAGCAAGGAAGGGAATGGGCACTAAACCCGCCCTTGGCTAATGTCAAGGTCGCCGTGGGTAAGAGGAGGTAGGTGACTCGGAAGGGATCTGGAGAAACCCCACGGGGTAACGTATTAAGTTTCTTTTTTAACTGGAATCAGGAGTTAAAGAATGGGTCTTTTCTGGCGGGGTGGGAGAGGGGGCAAGTTGGTGGAAGGAGACCAGTCCCTTAAGACCTCCCTCCGCACGCGCTCCTCCGCAAATGATTCATTTTCATTCAGGAGGGGGCGGCCTCTTTCAGACATTTATGTCTGAGAATGTTCAGTGAAGCATTGAGCTAAGCATTCACATAAAGGTTTTGGCTAAAAGGAGAGTGGTTTTTTGTTTGTTTGCTTGTTTGTTTGTTTTTGTTTTTCCTTCTTCTTTTTTTAATGTATGGAAGGGATGACTGGCCGGCGGGTAGGTTCGGATACCCCAGCGCAACATGATTCATTCTTGCCGCTGAGTCAGGCAGCCAATAGGTGGCGCTCTAGACCCAGACAAAAGAGCTTCCTTCCACTATTAAGGTTTTTGTGAAGAGTTCAAGATTTAATAAAAAAAAGGTTGCATAGAGCTTTTTGATGGGTCGATTGTCAGCCTTTAAGTTTTCGCGAGCACGCTGCCAACTGAGTTGGAAATTACTGTAGCAAAGTTAAGGCCAGCTGATGGGAACAATGGGCCAGTCTCACCTCCTGCTTTTCACTGATGGAAGAAGAGGGTTAGAAATGTCAAACAGCTGTTAATTAGGAAGAAAGAAATCGCTGGAGCCCTTGAATCTTCAGAGCAGCGCCAACATTTTAATCTTGGCTTCATAAAAAGGACCTCTGGGCAATTTGGCACGCCTGCTCATCAGACGTTTAAAATGCAATTTACACTCAGGCAGAGGAGAGATGCTCTAATACATTGTGCCAATAATTTGGAAGGGCATGGTTGGAGCTTGTCAGTTTCTTTTCTCAAAGAGAGTTCGACCTTTGGCTCCTTTTTGGATTCCCAAACAGAACTTCGTTTTTCAAGGGGACTCATCTGTTGCTTTATAATAATTTATGTACTTCACAGTCAACTCTCTTTTTATGTTTTGCCTCTGGCAGTTTCCCAGTTCAGTTCATTGCTAGTAGCTTTTGTCTCTGAGTTGGACCTTAGACTAAACACCTACTGTGTGCTAGGAGTTACCAAAGATGAATTAGACTCTTTGTCTTTAAGGAATTAATAATCTAGGTACAGAATCTGGAAAAATCAGAATAGAACATAGTCTCATGTGGACCATATATACCTGCAATCTTCTGGAATTTGGAATCTTCTGGAATAAGTGAAGTGAAAATAAGTTAAAGGAATAAAAATATCTTGGGAAAACAGACAAGAGTGTTTTGTTTTTTTTTTTTTGTCTGTTCTATGGCTTGTCCTTTTTTAAAAAATTATGTATCTTAGAGTTGTTTTCCCCTCATCTTGGGTAAAAGATTTATCAGATGTGAAGACAAAGCAGCTAGCTGTCCGGTCAGGTTTCGGCTGGGACTTACATATTTCTGTATAATCCATTTCAGACCTTAAAGAGCTGCATATTTGTAGGCAGAACAAAATGAAGAAAAAAAAAAAAGGAGAATAAAAGAGGTTTATTATACTTTTCCAAACTACCCTGAGACCACTAAAGTACAGTTACCTAAAGAGTTCAACAGCTAGGAAAAAGCTGCCGGCCAAATAAAATCCCCAGCTGGAAGAGACATTTAGTTGAGTCAGGGATAAAGTGACCTCTGAATTAGCCATCACCAAGGCAGGATGAAGTCATGTGGGGCCTGGTAAGGCCATCACCCAGGGATGCTAAGCAGGACCAACCTCCAGGAAAACAGAACCCTCTTTAAACTTGAAATCCCTCTTAGTGCTATGATTAAACTGCAGCAGATGAACTTGACTTCCACCGCTCCACAATAGGCCTATTATACGCCAGGCTGGGCCCTGAGGTTATTAAGGCAGATCTGGTCGGGTCCTGGCCTGGCTCCAGGCTCCAGTTCTAACCTGGTGCCAGGCCTGCCCGGACCCGGTTCTGATACGGTCACTGCTTCTTCCCGCAGATCCCTTCATGTGGCTGTGAGCTTGGACGCTGAGCATGCGACCCAGGCTTCCCCCAGTGCTCGCCGCCCTGGGCGCGGCCCTGCTCCTGTCTTCCATTGAGGCAGAAGGTAAAATGCTCTTCCTTTCCCCTCCCTCAGTGACAATGCAGAACTCTAGAAAGGAAAAGACAAAGGATCTTGCCACTATTGCTTGCTCCGTTTTCCCTGTACTTCGTGTTTTCTCCGGATGTTTCTCTCCTCTCAGAGAAACACCCCCTTCTCCTGAGGTCTGTCTATTTTCCAGCTCTCAGGTCAAGCTCTTTCGTATTCTGCTTAAACCATTCCGTACAGTGCTGTGTTGTCTCCCTGCGCTTGTCCCTGCGGTGTGCTGTCCACACTGCCACCTACACTGCCGCCTTCCGAGAGGATCAGCCAGCCGGGAGGGGGCGACAGCTGCACCCAGCTCTACGAACTGGACGCCTCCTGGTGCTACCCGGGAGCCCCAGAGCGCGGGCAGGCTCGCTCGCATGGCTGTTCACCACCTGGTTCCGGGCTGTGACCTCGGGGACAGCATGAAATAAAGGACTCCAACAGTGCCGGCTCTGCGCCTCTGTGTGTTTTGTGGGGAGCTCAGCCGTTTAGGCGGACGGTGGAGGCGAACCAGGTGGCAACTAAACCGCCTCGGGGATGGGTGGCAAGCGGAGATCCGGACCCAGAATGGGTTCTCCTGACCCAGGGTCACTGCTTCCCTGTTTGGTTTGTGGAGCTCAGAGGAACGTGGCTCAGGCCCAGTACGGCGAGGACAGTTCGGGTCTGCGCCAAGGTTTCCAATCCAGAAAGCAAGCGGGCGCCAGGAAGGCCAGGCTCTCCATCCTTTCCTCTTCCCTCTCACATCAGACCTGAGTGGGTTCCGTCAGGGGCTGGGACCTGGGTGTCCTGGTCCCGAGGTCTGCAAAACGACTAAGTCCTGAAAATGAAGGACGTTTGCTAGATTTTTAACCTCACTTTATTCTTTTTATTATGTGCACTTGATGTCCTAATTTCTCAGTATTTATTTAAAAAGTTATTTCTGTGTATTAATCTAGTGAGAGCTTCTGTGTTCCTTCAAGAATCATCCGAGACCCCACAAACTAGAGTTATTGTTTGTTCTGCAAGGTAAATCAGATAATACCATAACAGACACCTTAATTTGTTTTTTTTCCCAATAAAAATGCCCCAGATGGAGTTAAGGGAGGAAAGAAATGCTTGGGGCAGCTAGCTGTGGGAATTCTAGGGTGGGTGGTACTTTTTTAGAGGTTGTGGGAAAGGAGAGCCCTTTCATAGCAACACTGAGATTTTTTAAAAAAACTTTCTATTGTGTTTGATTTTCCACTTCAGGATGGTAGGTGCAAAAAAAAAAAAAAAAAAAAATGAAGATTAGGAAAAACAGAGAGGCTCCAGAATTTGTTACCTGCTTAGAAAAGTGACAGAAACTTGCTCCTCTTATCTGACCCCTCCTGTGTGACTGTAGAGGCTTTGCAAAGTGGTCTTTGTGAAGTAATACTCAGATGAGGTTGCCTTTAATGTTCCTCTCTATGTCGTTTTTAGGAAGGAATTTTATTTGAGGAGCTTCTGGAAGCCCTTCTAAAGATATTTTTAGATAATTCACTGAAGTGGCCTATTTATTGCCCCTTAAGAGAATAGTTATTTGAAAATCAGAAAGATTTGAGAATTATTAGGAAAAGAATTAGGTTGGAAATGATGTAAGTGGAAAAAATCAATTCTCAATTGGACAATGGCTACTTAGCAAAGTGCAGTTAAAGAGAACATTTTGCTATTGTGTGTCAACTATACAGCAGTAATGAAAAGAAGAGAACATTTTACTATCTATGTTACTGATCATTTCCATATTTCTCGCATTTTAACTTTCCAATCTGGTGCAGCTCACTTTTGCTTCAGCTGTGTCTTTTTGTCTCCCACCTCCTTAGGGTCAGCATTTAATAATTACGTTTTATTGGAATTCATTTTTTTTTGCCTTGTTTTCTAGTTTACTACTGTCAAAAATATATATATTGTAAGCCACAAAAGCACGCCACATGTGTGACTTAAAATTTTCTGGCTGTCACATTAAAAAAGGAAGAAGAAACAGGAGACATTACTCTTTATATTACATCTAACTTACCCCACTATATCCACCATGTTATCACTTCAACATGTAATCAATATAAATTTTTTTAGTGTGATATTTTACAACTTTGTACTAAGTATTTGCAATCAGACATATCTTTTCCACTTGGAGTGTGTTTTATTTTGAACTGTCTGCATTTCAAGTGCTTAATCGCCCCATGTGGCTGGTGGCTCCTGTATTGGACAGCACAGCTTGCGTGTTCACTACCAGCTAAGTGGTCCCACGAGCTTGTGAAGGGCTACCACAATTTGTGGCCAAGGTCTTTCTGGGGATAATGACTGGAAAGAAAATTTCTTGGAAACATTGGGGGACATTTCAAAATTTCAACTGGCACCCCTGCTATGTCATTTTGAACTGAGCTGTAATGTAAAATGGCCATAGTTACTTTTCTTTCCCTTGTACAATGCCATGCTTGAACTCTTGAATTCATACTATTTTCCAACCAATTTCTATTTCCTTAACTTTGTATATGTTAAAAACAATACCTTTTTTGAAATTAATTAAAAGGTTTTAGCATACACTTTTTGTATCTCCTTTTTTTATAGTGGTACCACTCTTGTCCTGTTGTTTTCCTTCTATCTGCTTATACAAGGAACTTTATTTTTCATAATACAGTATTTTGTCTTATGGAAATGAGGGCGAAATGATTTTTTTTTTTTTTTTTTTTTGCTTTAGTAGACTTTATTGGCCTTGTAACTTGGCCAGTGTTCTGTATGACCTAGAATGTATGAATCATTTTTGTTTCATGTATCATATAGTATGTTAATTGCCTTTTAGGATACTTAATACTTAGCATTTAAAAGATTAATGGCCAGCATTCCCTGAGAATTAGACATCTTTCTAATTAACCTGGAATTTAAGTTGAACATGTCTTGTGAAAAACAGGGTTTTAAGTTTAGTAAGTTTGACTTGTATTTATAATTAATGAGGTTATTATCAATTGACCAGTGAGTTGAGGCCGTTACAGACAAGTTGTAATTGTCTTGTGTCTAGGTTAGAGGCTAATTAATATGTATTTTTATAATGTGTCTATGTTTGTCTTTTTTTTTTTTTTTAGATTTTATTTATTTGAAAGAGAGAGATAGTGAGAGAGAGCACAAGTCAGGGGTGGGGGAGTCGGGCATGGGAGAAGGAGACTCCCCGCTGAACTGGGAGCCCAATCTGAGGCTCAATCCTAGGACTCTGGGATCATGACCTGAGCTGAAGGCAGATGCTTAACTAACTGAGCCACCCAAATGCCCCTGTGTTTATGTTTATCTGATAATACTGTGCCATAACAGAAATTTTGGACTATAGGGGAACTTACAGATCATCTGTTCTGATTTTCTCATTTGCAAATGGGAAAATGAGGAAGAGAGGCTGAATAACTCAGTCAACTAATGTGGTTACTTCAGGTTTTCTTGTCCTGCTTTAGTACTAGGTTGCTTCTTGCTTGAAAACTGCTCAGCCCTGAAAAAGAACATGTCTTGTAATGTGTACAGAATAATCCCTCACTTGTTTAAAATGTCAACTGTTCATTTTTTATCTTACAAACACAAATAAAATGATTATATCATGGCAAAGATCATTAAACTTAGACTAGCTTTGGATGGAAGATATAAATTAATGCCAAATGCATAAAGTGAAAGCACTTTTGCATACTACTAAAGGTTTCTGAAGGTAGAGTAATATCCTTTTCAGGGTTACCACAGAGATCAGACTAAAAGATCTTGCTAGTTCATCAAGATGATATTTGGGTAGTATGTTTTGCTTTATCTTTAACATATATGTTACCAAAACTTACTAGACCATTCTCCTCTCTGTCCATCTTTCCATCCATCCATTCATCTCTGTTGGTAAACTTCCTTTTGCTTACCATAATGAAAAAAATTGTTTTATAAAATACATATCAGGATAGATACTTTAGTTTTAAAGAAAATGGGCAAAGTTAATTTCTCAAATTCTATCCATATCTGAACTGGAAATATCTGAATACCACATATTTCTTACTGAACAGACATCAAAGAATGTTTTTTAATAGAATAAAAAAATGCAAGGGTATGTATTAATAGGCACATATGTACAAATATTGCTTTGTAAAGTTAGCCATTCACTCAAATATTTCTTCTTTTTTACATTGTATGCTCTGGAGTCCGACTATGGGATCAAAGTTTTGTTGCTTATTAGCTGTATTAATCTCTCTGAATTTCACTGACTCATCTGTGAAAAGGATAACAGGGCACATTATGCTGGCTCATTATGAGAAGAAAAAGAGACAATAAAGGTGACTTGTACTCTGCCTGTTGTGTAGTAGACACTCGGAAAATGGCTGGCTCTAATTATCATTCCTAAAAAGCCCCACATCCTGTCAATTTATGTAACAAAAATATCACCAGAATGCAGTTTTCATAGCATAGCTTGTTGATAAGGGAAAGCATTATTCCTAAATGGGAGTTAAAACTACTAAAGTTAGGAGTACTTAAAATTTTAGTCTTTCTGTTATCGGTCTTCAGGTATGTTATTTATTTATAATTTGAGTTCTAGTTCTCTTGGTTCAGATTCTCATTCTATGCAACTGTGGCTCTCTGCAATCATAATCCATCATAGATAGCTCAGCTCATATTTGAAATATTCTGGCATCTGCATTGTCTCAGGGTAGACATTGCTTGTGACAATGCGTTGGCAGTTGTGATTTATTTTTATGCAAAAAAAGGTTTTCAAAATTAATAAAGAAATGTTTCTCATTGATCAAGTTGACACGGGACCCTACTCACACCTGCCTTGTTATCTTTTCTTGTGAAATGAACAAGCAAAAAGCATACAAATGGTGTGGCAAGCCTGGAAGGTTTTACATGTGATACAAAGTAGAAAAGTGGAGTGGGCTCTCAGTTGTACACATGCTACTTGGCCATTCTTTCCTGCTTTTGATTCCCAAGTACCACATCTGACTTTCTATGAACACCTTAAAATCCTCTGAAGTGTTAAAGACTTTTCCCAACAGTCAATTTTTCAGTTTTTCTGGAATCCTGGTCATTTGGACACCAACAAGGTGGGCCGCTGCTGCCCTTCAGCAGTTTTAACCTAATGTCCGCTGCTTCAGGTCAATTTCCTTGCAAGGTTGGTGGTACTGTTTTTCCATGTACTGATTTTTTTTAAAAGCATGCTCAGGCCAGTTGTGTCTGCCTTTGCATTAAATTTGTCCTGAGCCATTGCTACTGGAACAATATTTTATAATGATATTCTTAATACCTCTTGTTCTATTAACATTTGTTGCATGCTTGTTATACTAAGTGATGACTCCAGCTAAACCTTGCAATATGATTACAGACAACAGAATGTTGAATAATTAAGCTATGCATGTAGATTAATAGTCTAATCTCACTGCCTGTGTATGGATAGTAAGAAAATAACATTCATTCCGTGGCTAGTATATCCAACGAAAATAAGAAGCCATCTCCTACAGTCGGAAGCATCAGTTCTTCAAAGCAAATGTTTGCTTACTTAATTTGTTTTATTTCCATTTAAATGTGCTATTAATATTACAGAGATCCCTAACCCCAGTTAAATTCTGTGACTCGCGTCTCAACGCTACCACTGTATTTCAATTGAGATCTATGAAAACCTAAAAGGAGATCGTAATCCCTCAAAAGAGATGCAAAGAATCTGACTCACAAGGAACACTTTCAGACTTAAATACTTTAAGAAGAGGATGGCTGCTAGTCATCTTACTTTGTTGACCTACTTCAAGGGTAATCATTTATAACACATTGACCATGCACTGACAGTGAGTCAGTACAATGCTGCATGAAGAGGCATGAACATTGCAGAGAGAATATCATTATAAAATATCTCTGAAACGTCTTTGTGTAATGACTATTGTACATGGAGGCTTTCGTTCATTGTGGGAAACTAAAAACAAGTCAACATTTCATTGACACATGCATGAAGCTGTATAGTTTTGTATGTAAACTATTTCTTTCTGTACTTTTCAAGTATTCCTGTCATTGACTTCTCCAAGTTTTTATGCACAGTCATGTCTTTAGATCACTGATCCTTCTTCACTGTCTTTAAGTTCTGTAAATAAATGTCCATAAACATATGGTTTGATGTTGTCTTTTCATAATTAACCATTGTTTTGTAAAGGACCATACTGGCATTTTAATCTAAAATGCCATTTCTAGTATGGAGTATACCTGCTGCAAAGGAAAATAACAGTGTGGGTTTACACCTGGCAAACATACAGCAAGCATATTGGTGTAAACAGGCAGAATATTAGTTTTATAAACAACTGTTTACATATAATTTTTATATATTTATAAATTAACAGCCCTTATTACTATTTTTGAATATTTGTCCATGTGAACATTTGTCCATGTAATATACATTTAAATGTATATTTTCTTGTGCAACATAACAGTGCTAAATTTCCCATGACTTCTCTCTTTCATTAAATTTCATCTCTGCACAGACTGAGATCTATCAAACAAAAATTATGCACAACAATGATGCAGAGAATCAAAAACATCAGTGATTCTTTTCCATATTTTGGGAAAAATACTACTATGTCAATGTTCTAAATTAACTTCTATGGTTATAAGCAGGTTGTGATTTGGCATGCTTGTTCAAAATGCTCTCCGCATGTATTGAGATCCCTTTAATTGTTATGTGAATTGTTTGCATATGTGGTTATTATCTGTGATTTCATTGTACTTGTATGTACTTGTATCCAAATATGTTTCTATTATGCTTGATTTTGCTGGCCATCCTTGGATGACCTAGCAACTCAAGAATCAAAAGTGTTTTGTGCTGTCTTCTATAATATGTATACTCTCTGATGTTTTGTCATATCTTGTCAGCTTTTAATTTTATTCTTATCCAACAAGATATCTTTTATATTTGTTGGAAACAAATTTATGCAAAGACAATTTTAGTAAGCTTTGCTCAACACAATTCTTTATTGATTAAATTGAAAATTTGTGAATTGGAAAATATATTTGATCTCAACTCTCTCTTTTGCAGTTGACCCACCTTCAGACTTGAATTTTAAAATAATAGATGAAAATACTGTTCATATGTCATGGGCAAGACCAGCTGATCCAATTGTGGGTTACAGAATAACAGTGGACCCTACAACAGGTAAGTTTTGAGATGTTGGGGTTTTAAAACAGAGACATCAAAGATGATATAAACCAGTCTTCTCTCCTCCTTCCATTTCATTATGAGAAAGCTGATATTTAGAAAACCTTAGGAATTCAACCAATGTCACCAGATATTTGGTAAACTCAGGTCTTCAGATTTCCAGCCTAGTACTCATTATTATATTTTTGTAGTATTGAGTTTTATTAAAATGGTTCATTGTGCTAAGCTGCTGTTATTAAAAGTGGACTTTTTTTTTTTTTTTTTGCCTGGTCAGAATATTGCTTGTAATATTTGATTTTATAAAATAGGATTCTCACTTCTTGATATTCTTCTTGAATTAGTCTTTTCAATATTAAAGTGATGAAGTGAGTTGTAATTCCTTACCCAGTCTCCTGCACATTTCAGTATTCAGGAAACATTCTGGAATATGGAATGATGGTTAGCTGCCATGATGGAAGACAGGAATTTACTTTGGCAAGGTGGATTCCACAGATCCTGGGCTAAGAGTCTTTGAAAAACAACAACAACAAAACACCTTGTTTTGATTATTCTCAGGAGTTATCTTTAAGTGTTTATGATGTTGCCCAAGTGTGGAAAACTAATCTCTGTTGATTAACTTTCAGTTTTAACATGGAAAGGGAAAATAACCATTTCCACTAACACTGGTCAGGTGGTAGGAAAAAGTCTTATCTGGCCGATAATAGAGAGGGATGAGGTCAGTATAATTTATCACTATGGCCTCTAAAAATACTAATGATTTAAAATGCTAATTTCTCACAGAACTGGGAAAAAATTTTTAATAGGATCTGGGAACTTAAGGGGTCAACAATTTGCTTTTTCTTCTTTGAATCTTTTCTCCCCAAATGTACTTGCAGTTAACTCATTCGTTTATTCCAAAGCAATAAAGCTGTTGAAAAACAGTTCTATCGGTTTCCACGTAATGGGAATTCCTGACTTCTGTGCTCTGCAAACTGGCACCGAGACCACCCAGCCCAGCAGAGCCCTGGTATCTTGTCCTTTGGGGGCCCTGGTTGGTTCTGCATGCTCCACACTTAAACCAGGACTGTTTCTTGGGGTTCTATTATACTACCTGTTACTTCTTTTGATTATTTCTGTTTTGATGAAAATATAATAAAATTAAAAATCCTAGAAGGTTCTTAGTCCCTAGGAAATACTGTTTCCTGATTGAATTAAGAATGAACATACTCTGGTCAGGTGGTAGGAAGTAGAGGGGAGTACATAACTGTCAGTATATAAGTACATACCCAGTACATGGTATTTTGAAATGTTTGATATCTAGTTAAGTCAACTGAGAGAACTGTGGCTACCTATTAATATAAACAACCTTTTGAGGATGGAGAATGCATTGTCCAGACTGCTTCCCACTACAGCTTAATTTCAGCTTATGGTGTTTGTTGTTCTTGAGTTGATTTTCATCCCCTAATAACCTTTCTTCGCTCTTCTCCATGACATAATTTAAAATTAAGTTATTTTCTGGGGGTTTTTGGGTCTCATTTATGAGATAATTTTGTTATCTACCATTTACCTTCAGAAACAATGGGAAATTTTGGTTTGATATTCTGACGTATCTTTATCCCAGAGGAAACCTTGAGTCCTCAAACAAATATTGAATATGATTATCATTAAGTAAAGTCCATTTATGGACATTTATGCCAGTCCATTTATAGAATTTCAAAGTTTTGGTTTCAGAAGAGAGAAGAAGATAATGGAGATAGTGTTTGGAGGTTCTGAAAAAATGTATATATATTTATTTTTTTAGATTTTGAGTATATCTGGGAATGATATTATATTGTGTCATGTTATATGTGAAAGATAGTTTATTCCATTCATATTTTCCTTTCTGTATTTCCAGATGGGCCCACTAAAGAATTTACCCTTGCAGCTAGTACCACTGAAACTTTATTATCAGACCTTATACCTGAAATAGAGTATGTGGTGACAATTACTTCATATGATGAAGTAGAGGAAAGTGTACCTGTTATAGGACAACTAACAAGTAAGCACACATATAAAGTACCTTTATGCTTTTAATTTTGCTGGAGACATCTCCAGCTTTCAGATTTAATCTATTATGCAGAGTTGCTTTGTATCAGTATTAAATATTCTTCCTATGAACCTAGGTATTTGTGGATGTAAATAATTCATTCTTGATTTACAACCCTAGTCTTTGGAAGCAGCAGGAACATTATGAGCGAAAACTATTAAAAACATTAAACTTTGCCAGCCTACAATATCACTGTCTTTTTGAAATACAGCTAAAACCTCACCAAAAGTAATTTGTAAGGCATGGCTTATTTGGCAGTATTCTCTAAGCAGCTGGGCATGGATCATACGTTTGAAAGACAGTAGTGGGAAAACAACATATTTATATTTTTAGGAAGTATTTGTACAGGTTCATTTCTTTTTGTAATAATCAAGTTTTGACTCAGTTCAAACAGGTGGTCCGACAAAGCCAGGTGAGAAGAAACCTGGAAAACCAGAGATACAAAGTAAGTATTTCCCTTAATATTTTTGCTTGGATTTATAGAAGTAACAAATGTAACGTAAAGGAGATGTTCCAAGTATATGCATACTTTGATTTTATTCCTATATTAACTTCTATAGGTGTTATCTAGAAGTAATATGGGCAATATAATAGTAATATCTGACAAAACAGGTTGTACTACCTACATTTTGAGTTTCTAGTCAGTTTTTCATTCCATTTAGTAAGTATTCATTATACTGGGAATAAACTGTATATTGGTGTGTATCCACCTTTTTTTGTGTGTGTTTGTTTGTTTTGGTAGGATTTTGGCAGTAGGTGAAAAACAAAGCTCACCACTAGACTTAACTCATTTCTCAAAGACAAACGAATAGAAATAGGGCTATATGGGGAATATAAAGCTAGAATACCAGAGAGATGCCCTCCTTATGTTTGAAGAATTTCTTGCCATGGAAATATATTCCCAAATCTCTGGCTGTGTTATGCTCACCTCTAGAGTATTTGCATGCCTTTCATTGATGTCAGTGTCACCATTTCCAGTGTCTGTGTAAGACAGCTCTAGTAACATGTGGGTCTTCACATATCTAAAGGATATATACATTTTTCAGAGAGGATTTTGGGGAGCTGGTGTCTGGGACTCAGTGGGGTGAGAGATGGAGGTGGAGCCTTATCCAGTTTAAAACAACTCCCCCGGTCATTCTGATACATTCTTGCACCACCTCTATTGTTATTTCACCCCCACAAAGAATCATGGAGACAAATTAGAAAAGAAAAAGTCACGAAAAACAACAAATTAGAAAAGAAAAAGTCACGAAAAACAACGCTGTTCACAGTGTTCTTTGTAATATACAGTTGGGAGCCCAACCCCAAACAAAATAAGATACCCAATGATCCTTGGTGCACTCATAACCAAACAAAAGGAATTTTATTCAGTCTAGTTTTGGCAATTTCTAGCCTCCTTTGTGTTCTATTGTTTTGTCTGACTTACTTGGAAACCCTTAAGGGGTTTCTTGGACTTCTAATTTGCTACTTATAAAAGTTGGATTTATGACCAGGAGGACAGCAAAAGGATTTGAATACAAAGTCCCCTTTACCTAGAATTTTTCCTTACAAATGCCTGTTCATCATTCTTTCTGATGTCTAATAATCTACAATGAACTTTGTAGTAGTTATAATGCTAATATTTTTCCTCAACCATCAATATTTATTCTAAATCAAAGCATCATAGCAAATATTGACCAATCAATAGACTTAAATGGGCCCCTTAAATGGTATGCAAAAATTATTTAAGCACACAACTTGTATTTAGCTCCAAAATTTTCCAAGACCCTTTCCTTCTCTTTGTAGCCAAGTATTTCTTTTGTTATTCACCAGCTGACTTACAAGGATGAAAACATTTTCAGAAAATTCACTTTGTGTTGCCTTTCAAATACAGATTTTCATGAAAATCAGCCTGTTTTCATTCTGACTGCAGAGAAAAGGAAAGACACAGGTGTTCATTTATAAAAGCCAGTCATTGCATTTAAGTAATTTAAAGATATAATGTGCCTTTTTTACTTTTGAACTGAAATGTTTTTCTATTCTTTGTTTTGTAAAAGTAGGTTTTAGGTGTCAAATTTAAATACACTGGTAATTAGGACAATAAGATATTTTGACTATCTTGTATCATATTTATACTTCTTTTTACATCTTTTTTTTAAAGATTTTATTTATTTATTTGAGAGAGAGAGTGAGAGAGCAGGATCTGGTGGGAGGGGTTGGGGGGAGCAGAGAGAGAGGGAGAAGCAGACTCCTTATTGAGCAGGGAGCCCAATGCTCCATTCTGGGTCCCAGGACTCTGGGATCATGACCAGAGCTGAAGGTAGAAGGTTAAATGACTGAGCTGCCCACGTGCCCCTATGCTTCTTTTTACTTCTGTTAGATTCTATTAACCCTCTAGACTAAGTCACTGCAAACTTTAGACAATTGTGTTCTAAAATGCAGAATTTTAAAAGATTTTCCCTTTCCTTCTGCTTAACTACATCTGCTTGGATAAGACAGCAATTGTTTTGTATTTATTGCTAAGTACCAAGGAATGAAGACACTGCTTATTTTGTATGTATCCCAGATGTTTTGTGTAATTTGTACTTGGAGAGAAAAGGAAAAGGATGTCGTTTATAAAAATAGGTTGATAGGATGAATACTTCAGTCACATGTTCTTGGAGAGTAGGTCATGTATCTATTTATCTCTTCTTGCACAAAGTCTTATATACTAATTATGAGCCATATTGTTCCATAAATCCATCTTAGTGAAGGCACTGAAAATGCTTCTGTGTTTGTTAATAAAATGATATATTCTTTTGTGCATATCAGTTGTGGGTGAAGAACAATGTGAATATGTTCTAATGAACAAAATGATTTAAGGAGACCATAGTTTTTCAATGTTAGTTTGTATTTGTTAAGGATGGATAGAGTTAAGAATACATCATTTAAAAATATATCAAATGTATTTCAGAATGCTCTGTCAGTGCCTGGACTGATCTAGTGTTCCTCGTGGATGGCTCATGGAGTGTGGGAAGAAATAATTTTAAATACATTCTAGACTTTATTGGTGCTCTTGTGTCTGCTTTTGACATTGGGGAAGAGAAGACAAGGGTTGGAGTTGTTCAGTACAGCTCTGATACCAGGACTGAATTTAACTTAAATCAGTACTACCAAAGGGATGAGCTTCTGGCTGCAATTAAAAGAATTCCATACAAAGGTGGCAACACAATGACAGGTATGATTTTACAAATTTTTTTATTGTTGAAAATAAATGAAATAGCTGTATGGGAAAGAAATTGTGCACTGCACAATTTTAACATGCTAAATAATCTTGAGAATAATCACATGGTTTTTGACTTTGGCAAAATATTATAGTAAGGAGTGAACGAACATGTTTCTTTTTCACTTCAGGGGATGCCATTGATTACTTAATTAAAAATACTTTCACGGAATCTGCTGGAGCAAGAGTTGGCTTTCCTAAAGTGGCAATTATTATTACGGATGGCAAATCCCAGGATGAAGTGGAAATCCCAGCAAGAGAGCTTCGAAATATTGGGGTTGAAGTTTTCTCTTTGGGTAGGTCACATTTGGTTAAGTATTTTTGCTCTCGACATACTCAATAATTAATGCTTATGAAGAAGAAAGGTACATTCCTTAAAGAAAGATGCTATTAGAAGTGTTTAGTGCATTTCATAGTGTAGTGTTAAACCATGTCATCTTTTGAATAAAAATTCTGCTTATGTATTTCTCTTAATACATAACTCCCTTAGCCTATGCATTGTGAGGTGGTATTCATATTTTTGCCAGCCCTCTCCTTTTCAAAGAATGCTGGACCAATGATTCTAATAAAGATCCTCCTTGTATTATCATTAAGTGCTTTTTTAGATGTGTTTCCTGTATTATGTAATACTTGAAGAATTTGGAGGGTTCCAGGTCATTCAGGACTCTGGAAGAAAAAATAGTATTATCTTTACAGATGGCAGAGGCAAATGATGGCAGGGTTGAGATGAGAGCCTGCTCTGTTTTATTAACCATTCATTTTCCTTTCTGGCCAGCCACTTTCTATTAAATTATAAAATGACTTTGTCATTTGAACAATCGCACGTTCGTTATGAAGCCAAGCAATTCTGATTTATGACTACATAAGGATTTACAAATGGCTTTACTTTTGAAGGACTGAGAAGGCAAAGAACTTCCCTAATTCAGCACATTTTTCTTTCCAATATATATCCTTGTCCTTTTGTTTTTGAAGGCATTAAAGCTGCAGATGCAAAAGAACTCAAACAAATCGCTTCCACGCCTTCATTAAACCATGTTTTCAACGTGGCCAACTTTGATGCAATTGTGGATATTCAGAATGAGATCATCTCCCAGGTGTGCTCTGGTGTTGACGAACAACTTGGTGAATTGGTTAGTGGAGAAGAAGGTGAGTGAATGGTTCAGTGTTCCCCTGTGTTCGCCTTTTCCATTATTTGGTAGCATTTATAGCTTTACAGGTATTCTAAAAATAGGCACATTTACTCAAACACATCTGGTGATTCTCCAGGTGTATACTCCATCATATGGCTTTTTAGTAACTCAACTTATCATTTGCATTGTTCCCCCTCCCTCGGTAGAACATGAAGTAAAACATTTATATCATTATAAAGTTCTTAAAAATCATTTTTGGACACGTTTGACTTGTTCTCTTTCTCTGCGACGATTTTGTGCATGTTGAATGTCCATAATTATGCTCTCCATATACTTGCTTTAATGGCCTTACACTCTGAAGTAAGCAATGACGGGCTGGGCAGACATGTATCATTCAGCAACATCAACTAGTGAGAAACAGTGTTCTCTCACTGGTGAAACAAAAGGGTTTTCTATCATCATTCTCTGCATGTTTTCAAAGTTTTTAAAAAATACTTCAAGGATCAGTCAGTTTAATCCTTCCACATCTGGAAAATCTTCCCATTTTTATCAGTTATTTCTTCTAAATACATGGGAGAAAGAAAAGACATTTCAGAGGACATTTCATAAACATCCTTTTGGCCATTAAAAAGTCACAATTTCCATGATTGTTCTTCTCTTAGCCTGAGAATTGACAAGGGATTAAAGATAAGTTCTAAATAGCTACTTCTTCAGTCTTATAAACTCTTTAATCTCCAAACCCCAAGTATTTTGGCAACATTCGAGGGCTGTAGTTCTGTTTCAGAACCCCTTCTCATTACTTCATGGGCTCCAAGCCTCTTTCTTTTGTTTTACTGCCTAATGTCTGATTCTCTTGCTCTATGTGATTACAAAATTGATCCCCTCACCCCACTTTCTCCCGATTAACCTCTCTTTACTTAGTTTTTTAAACATTCTAACGCTGCCCTGTCTTCCCTGGGGTGCATGTGTGGGATAGACCAAATGTCCATCCTGCCACTGTTTGAACTTGGCTTGCATAGGGCATGGGGCTGCTTTGCAGGTGTTCACTGTGCTCCTTGGGGCCTCTCTTCCTTCCTGGTTTGGTCCGCGGCTTTATCTCTGTGTCACTCAAAAGTTTTGGCCAAACATCCAGTTGGCACATCTGTTGTTTCTCCCTGCTCCCACCACTTGTCACTTTTTAGAAATCATTTTTATGCACTCCATATGATTACCTTTTTGAAGAGGCCATGAGGAAATTTGTGCCTGTTTGATCATCCACTTCTTGCAGGATGAAATGTAATTTCAATTTTAGAAAAAGGAACTGTATATTCTGGGAAGTTGATTCCATTGACAAATGTAAAAGTGTGAAAATTTGATCTGAAGTATCTTAAAATACTTCATATTACCTGTTCAGTACCTCACTGTCATATTATCTGTTAAGTACCTCACTAGATTCTACATTGCATAAGGATAGAAATGTTTTAGATGATCAATATTTCCTTGTTAGTGTACATGTTATAAAACATTGAGTCACTCTTGGTGGCATTATGAACATTTTTTCCTTGGCTTGAAATAAGTGAGAATAAAATTTTCTAAAATTAGAAGAACTTGTTTAAGAGCTGCTGAATCCTTTATCTTTCTTACTGTACTATGAAGTGTCTTTTAAAGATTATATTTTAGCCTTTATAGTATCATTAAAAGAGAAAAAGAATTGAGTAAGTAATTGATTAAACAGATATTTATCAAGTGCCTACTTTGATACCTAAGAATAAAGACAATGAATAAAATATCAAAACCAAAATGGAAATCTTGGTTCCACAGAATTTACATCAGACATCTTATTATTAATGTCTTCCAACAACTTTCTTTTCCCCTAATTTTCTCAGTGCCCGGACTAAAAATCAGGCACTGAGTTTCTTTTGGTTGTGGATAGGTATAGGTGGAAGTAGAGAGTTGGAACTAGGCAGCTCTTCTAGACTAATTCATGATTAATTTGGATAAGGAGAATTGATTGTCCAAACCTAAGGGTTGCATCTCACTGTAGTTATTATTTATTTATTTATTTATTCTCTATAAACAACGTGGGCTTGAACCTATGACCCCTAGATCAAGAGACATATGCTCCTCCAGTTCTGTAGGCCAGGTGCCCCTGCATCTCACTGTTTTTAGTCACTGTTCGGCTTGTTACTTTGCAGTTATTGAACCTCCTTCAAATTTGGTTGCCACAGAAGTCTCATCAAAATACATTAAGCTAAGTTGGAGTCCATCTCCTAGTCCAGTGACTGGCTATAAAGTCCTTCTTATACCAATGACGGCTGGAAGCCGACAGCACGCTCTCAGTGTGGGTCCTCAGACCACCACACTCAGTGTTCGTGACCTTTCAGCAGACACAGAATACCAGATCAGTGTTTCTGCCATGAAGGGACTGACATCCAGTGAACCCATTTCAATAATGGAGAAGACTCAGCCAATGAAAGTTCAAGTGGGTAAGTGAATAGGTCTATCATTGGGTTTAGTATATGTGATTGTCCATTGGACAGTATGTCTTACTGGTTCAGGTTTAGTTTTAAAATATTTTTAATAGTTTTCTTTTAAATAAGTGTGCTTATTAAGAAAACCAGGTATCTATATTTAATGATTAATTTATATTTGTTGAACTTTAATGGACTTTTTTCTTTTCACAGAATGCTCACGTGGTGTGGATATAAAAGCCGATATTGTGTTTTTGGTTGATGGCTCCTATAGCATTGGGATTGCAAACTTTGTTAAAGTTAGAGCCTTTCTGGAAGTTCTCGTAAAAAGTTTTGAGATTTCACCAAATAGGGTACAGATAAGTCTTGTCCAGTACAGCCGGGATCCTCATACTGAGTTCACTTTGAAAAAATTCACCAAAGTTGAAGATATAATTGAAGCAATAAACACCTTCCCCTACAGAGGAGGATCTACAAACACTGGGAAAGCAATGACTTATGTCAGAGAGAAAATATTTGTGCCTAGCAAGGGTTCAAGAGGCAACGTACCAAAGGTCATGATTCTTATCACTGATGGGAAATCTTCAGATGCTTTCAGAGATCCTGCTATAAAACTAAGGAATTCAGATGTGGAAATCTTTGCAGTTGGTGTCAAGGATGCTGTTCGCTCAGAGTTGGAAGCTATTGCTTCTCCTCCTGCTGAGACACATGTGTTCACAGTGGAAGATTTCGATGCTTTTCAGAGAATATCTTTTGAACTCACACAGTCTATCTGCCTTAGAATTGAGCAAGAATTGGCAGCTATAAAGAAAAAAGGTTAGTAGACTTTGTAGAGCCAAAATGATCTCTTCATGAACAAAGCATTTTTGGTTCTAAAATTGTTGGATAATATGCTTCTCCGTTTCCTTTCAGATACAGGAAGAAGTAACTTTCCTATATTTATAAATCTATTGAGCTTAGTTTATTTAGCTCTGAAATATGACTTTTTCCTGGGTATGGCTCATGTATTAGTGAAAAAGTTATTTACCAGGAGTCATTAGATGTTTTTGATCCTAGACCCTTAAGTAGGGCTGGGCACCAGCTTGATAACACCTATTTGTCATATTCAATACAACAACCCCTAGCTAAGTGTCCTCTATGTAGTGGATGGTGACCCAAGTCCTTTGTAATAAAGGTGATGAGAACATAGTCCTAGAAGTTTGAATTCATCTTATGCATTCCCTTTCCTGGACCAATTGTGGGCATCGTTCCTCACCGCTGGAATTCCTTAATCTCATTTCTTCATTTGTTCAAGTTCTATTTGTCAAACTTCAGTGAACAGTCCCATCTCTTTCATTAAGTCTTCCTTAACTGTTCTAGTGCTGTAACACTTACTATCACTTCCAGTCACCCAGGGTTCATAGGTACTGCTCTGATTTGTTGATAATGTCACACTCTCCACACTCTCCTGTCTTTCCAATTCAACAGAGCAGTGTGCCTTAAACATCGGCTCTTCTATGATTTTGTCTCATGACTATTCTTTTGTTAGGAAGAATTCCTTAATCATTAATTTGCAATACTGTCTACCACTAAAAGTTAATATCTGATTGCCAAAGATTAATGGGAAAGTATTGCTGGTTCATTTTAGGTCTGTTACTATTTAAATATTCTAGTTGCAGGCAGGACCATTCCATTACTGCTTTGTGTTTAGAAACCCAATTCAAATTAAATTTTAATTAATCATTTAAACAGTGTAACTTAGTATTGTTAATGGTCAAGACAAATGATGAAGACCTCCCGGTAGGGTTGTAAATGAGAGGCCTTCTTTCAGTGGTCTTATGTGGAATATTTACTCAGTACATTTTTCTCCATGACTATTCCCCCAATGAACATAAGCCATTTCAGAAACATAGTCATCAGGTCCATTTTTGCTTTATAGATTTAAACATTTTTAACTGTGTCCGTTTTTTTTTTTTTTTTTTTAATAGCTTATGTGCCTCCAAAGGATCTTAGTTTTTCTGAGACAACTTCTCACAGTTTCAAAACTAACTGGTCTCCTGCTGGAGAAAATGTGTTTTCGTACCACATCACGTACAAGGAAGCTACTGGGGATGATGAGATTACAGTGGTGGAGCCGGCGTCCAGCACCAGTGTCATTCTCAGCAACCTGAAGCCAGAGACCCTCTACTTAGTCAATGTGACTGCAGAGTATGAGGATGGCTTTAGTATTCCCTTAAGTGGTGAGGAGACCACCGTGGAAGGTGAGATGGGGTTTTAGACCTGGTTTTCCAAAAACTAGCAATTTATTATAGAACCAAGTTACAATTTGAAATAACTATCTCCTTTATAGAGATGGTGAATGCCTTTGTAGGATTCAGAATCTATAAAGTACAGCTATTCGTAAGTCTCTTTAAAAAGTGAAAAAATTTTTATATAAAAAACTCGTAGGTTTATTTTGATGAATTTGAGGTTAAGATGTGTAGAGAACTGTTAATAACTATGACACTAACTCTTGAAATACTGCTCAAGGCCAGATTTTTCTGCCCCATATTTCCAGAGTGTTATGTTCAAATACTTCTGAATTTTGTTTACTTTATCGATGGATGTGATGGCAAATACATTACCACATGTTTTTTCTTTTTAAAAATTGTGGTAAAATATACATAACATAAAGTTATCATTTTAACCATTTTAAGTATACATTTCAGTGGCATTTAGTACATTCATATTCTTATGCTACCATTATCATCATCCATCTCCACAACTTTTCTCATCTTGCAAAACTGAATCTCTGTACTCATTAAAAAAATAACTCTTCGTTCCCTAACCCTCCCTCCCTTCACCCCATTGCCCCTGTCAACAACCATTATAGTTTCTGTTTCTATGAATTTGACTATTCTATGTACCTCATAAGAGTGGAATTTCCCAGCCTTTTGTATCTGGCTTATTTCACTTAGCATAATGACCTCAAGGTTCATCCATATAACTTGAGTCAGAATTTCCTTTCTTCTTATGGCCAAAAGAGAATGCCATTATATGTATATATCACATTTTGATTATCCACTCATCCACGGACACTTAAGTTGCTTCCACCTTTTAGCTATTGTAAATAATGCTGCTGAGAACATGAGTGTACAAATTTTACCAAATGTTTTAAGCATTATTTGTTTAGATATGTCCTCTTTACTGATAGAATTGAATACTTTCTGATACGTTTCATTACATTTGACATTTAAAGGATACCAAGGAATGTGGTTACAAGAAGACTAAGACTAGGTAATTACTCTTCAAGATAAATATCACAAATAAAAAAAGGCATGTCAATTTTTCTCTGTTTTTACTGGAGATAGGTGAAGAAGCTGAAACAGATGCATGAGGAAATTAAGATAGTCACAAAGAAGAGTTTGCTAACAGGAAAGTCATATATTGGCGTATCTTGCTGGTGAAAGCTAGAGAATCTTTTTTCTCTGAAAGATTTTTAAAATAAGATTGATCTATTCTTTTTGTGCATGGTTTAAGTATATTTCTATCTGAAGGCCCGCCAATAAAATAATGACTTAGGTTGACTTTTTTCCTTATGATATTTGTGTTGAATAATGTGGAAGTCCATATTTAGATATTTTATTTTCCTGGTTTTTTTTGTTTGTTTGTTTTTAAAGATTTATTTATTTGAGAAAGAGAAAATGCATGCATGACTGGAGGGTAGGGCAGAGGTAGAGAATCTTCAAGCAGACACCCCATTGAGTGCAGAGCCCAATGTGGGACTTGATCTCAAGACCCATGAGATCATGACCTGAGCCGAAATCAAGAGCTGGACGTTTAACTGACTGAGACACCAAGGCACCCTCATATTTCTGATTTCCTGATGATTTCTCTGTAATGTGCATATTGTTACTTGATGAAGTTTACCCTTTTCATTCATCACTTTGGGAGGGGGATGGGAATGTATCTCAAGAAAAAAATGTAAGTCCAGGAGGTTTTTGAGTAAAGCCAACTACATTCATATATGCTCTAGTTTTTGTTCATTGGGCTTCAACAATAGCATTTGGTAATGCGTTTCCAGTTCTACTGTCTGAGTGAAATATGAGATTTACACTTTCTTTAATAAATAAGGAAGCTTCTGATTTCTGTACCTTTCTTAAGCTAACAATTACTGAGCTCTGGCTTATGTGTCAGTTATTAGGATAATTTAGGATAATTGCTTTCCATGGATTATTTCATTTAACCAATTCAATAATCCTATACACAGTCTTTTTTTTTTTTTAAACTATTGGGTAATCTAAGGCTCAAAATTACACATTCAGCTTCAAAACTAGTAAAGTAGTTCCTCTTGATCCTCAGCTTCACTTTCTGTGATTACAGTTGCCTATAGTCAACAACAGTCCAGAAGTAGATGATTGTCCTTCTGACTATTGTTAGAGGGTCAATAGTAGCCTAACATTATGTCATGATGTCAACATCATTCACCTCACTTTTTCTCATCGTGTAGGCATTTTCACAAGAAGGGGTATAGTAATATATTTTGAGAGAGAGACCATCTTCACATAACTTTTGTTACAGTATGTTGTAATTATTCTATTTTATTATTAGGTATTGTTGTTAATCTCTTACTGTGCCTCATTTATAAATTAAACTTCATCATAGTTATGTATAAGAAAAACATATTATAAATAAGGTTCAGTACTATTCGTGAATGCAGGCATCCTCTGGAAATCTTAGAATATAACCCCTGCAGATAAGCAGGGGTGGGGAATTACTATATTCAAATTCAACAGTTTATTTGCCTCATTTGTTCTGGCTAATTTAGTCTTTTTCCTTGCCATCTAAAATGAGTCATGGGTGTAAGTCTGCCAACTGCCATTGGTTTTCTTAAGGGATTCACTTTCTTTCTCCCTGAAGTGGTCTACTGATGTGTTGGCTATTTAGATAAATTTCTAATTATATGTGAGGTAAATGCCGATGTATTGCACTGTGCTTTCACTCCAGTGGATTGAGAAGACAATAACCTTTATTTCATCTTTTCTGAATGTGTGGTCCAAACGGACAGTTTTTTCCCTTAAATAAATAAATAATTTAAGCATGTTTACTGTCTATAAAGCCAAATGATGTTCTCCTTTAGGCTCATTTAAGATTGTGAGTCAGTGTACATTACCCCCATTGCAGTTTAACTTAAAGATTTAGATTCTGCTGGCATTCACTAAATACAGTGTGTTTGGCCCAATTATTGGGTCTGGTCTAACTATTCTTCAAGTCAAATGACTATATAATTAAAAAGTTAGCTGTGGAACTGACTGGACAGATTCAAGTGGGTAAATATGGTAGAACTGGGTGTTAGGTATTATTTTCCCACTTTTCTGGGAAAAAATCGAGTTAGAAGGAAAGCTTTGCCTACCTATATTTCAAGAAATGAAGTATTTTTATTCCTGAATTCTATGTCAATATGTATTTACTACTTAATAGAGTACTTATGATTTTAAAAGTTTACTATTAGGTACCTCTTTATCTGATTAAAAAAATCAACAATACTTAGTTTCTTTCCGTATATTATAGAGTATTTGTTGTTTCAGCATCTAGTTAATATCTGGCTAAATGAATGCTATAACTAGGATGTTTAACAAAAAAACTGCCTTTGGATTTGTTTAGAGAAATGTTATAATTTAGTGATCAAAGGCTTAGTTTTGTATTTTTTATGTAAAATAAACTTTTTTTTAAAACCAATTTCAGTAAAAGGAGCGCCTCGAAACCTAAAGGTGACAGATGAAACTACAGACAGTTTTAAGATCACCTGGACTCAAGCTCCAGGGAGAGTTTTAAGGTACCGAATTATGTATAAACCAGTTGCTGGTGGAGAAAGCAAAGAAGTTACCACCCCTGCCAATCAGAGGAGGATAACACTTGAGAACCTGACTCCAGACACAAAATATGAAGTATCTGTAATTCCTGAATATTTCTCGGGACCTGGTTCTCCGTTGACTGGAAATGCAGCCACGGAAGAAGGTAGATGAAATATGCTGACTGTATGGTAACAACCCAGATCTTGGACCTTAAGGGGTCCTGTAGGCAGCTATCCAGACACTACAGGCCATGAGATACTGTCTCAATTATCTGAGTATCTTGGATGGCTAGTCCTTTTAGAAGTGGGTTACTCAAATTTTTGACTTACCTATGACAGCAATTTTTTGTGTCAATAGGACTCAAATGCTATCATATGGCCTAAATATTATTTTAAAAATAATATTATTAAATATTCTAATATAAATTGAAGGATTATTAGGGGTTAAAAATCAAACTGCTATGTACTGTTGAAACAGATTAGATATTACTTCTTTAGGAAGATTTAAAAATAGTAGCCTGTTTTTATTTAAATGGTATAGTCAGACTCCCAGGATAAATTCTGATATATGTTACAAATTATTAATGTTTAATATTTATTTCATTGAGAAAAATTAAGGCATTTCTAATTTTCATTTTATTCCCTATCTTTAAAGTTAAAAACAACAACAACAACAACAACAACAACAACAACATATTAGCAATAGTGAACAGTTATTGAGTACTTACTTGTGTCAGGTTCTGTGCAAAGAGCTTTTCATATATTATCTCATCTGATCCATGCACAGAGTCAATGGAATTGTTAATATTATCCTTTTTTTATAAGGAAATCAAGGCTAAAGATACTAAATAGTAACTGAGTCATGCTGCTGATAAGCAGTGCATCTGAGGCAGACACTCATAAGGAATATCCATTCCCCACTTGTCCTCCATCACTGCTCCCTGCTTCCCTCCCGGGGGAACCTAGCTAAATAGCTTTTCCTGCAGAGACCCTTTCTCTTTTTATCTGCTTTTTTCCTCCTCTCTGTCCTGCAGGAAATCACTACATTTCTTTTTTCTCTTTCTAGTTGGGGATATAGAGCCCATTGTGTGGGGACCATAAAAAGACCCAGTGACTCTTCATCTTTCTGTTTTCTAGAGTAAAAGTGGCTAGCTGTTCCATGCCCAGTGGAGAGTGTCACAGGGTTGGGTGACTTCAGACCCTTCAGAGATGACATGACCACTCTACCAGAAAAGTCATGAAATGCCAAACATCATAGTTGCAAAGGGATAGGTAGCCCCTGAGTTTTACTCAAGGCAAGACGTCACTCGGGCTGTTTCCTTTCTTAAGTTTTTTTTTTTTTTTTTTCTAGGGTTAGCATTTGATCATTAACTATTTTTATCACATCGGTGTATGTCTAGGCTTTCTTAGAGGTGGTAAAAAACCTACATTGTGATACTAATCAATGTATTTATAATCTGTAGCTCTTCGTTTCACTTTCAGGGAAAGGACTGTAGTTTTTAATGACAAAGATATGCAAAAGATACTAACCTGCATAAATACAGAAGAGCAATTGGATGCCTTTTGCTTTGTTTCTCCCAACACTCAAGGCCCAGTTTAGAAATGCTGAAGCTCTGTTGCTTGTCAACAGTTGAAATTGCTGTCATACTCAGGATATAAATTTGATGCAGCGCGCGCACCCATGCCCATGCCCATGCGCGTACACCCACGCACACATGCGCGCACACCCATGCACACATGCGCGCGTGCACACACACTTAAAGCAACCAAGTATTTTTTAAGTCATTTTATTAAATAATGAATTTTGATGTTGTTGTTTCTTTAATGAAGTTAGAGGGAACCCAAGAGACTTAAGAGTGTCTGACCCTACAACATCAACTATGAAATTATCTTGGACTGGGGCACCAGGGAAAGTGAAACAGTATCTCATCACATACGTCCCAGCGGCAGGGGGTGAGACTCAAGAGGTCACTGTGAGAGGACATACGACCAGTACTGTGCTGAGAGGATTAAACGAAGGGACGCAATACTCCTTATCTGTGACGGCCTTATACGCATCCGGGGCTGGAGATACCCTTCATGGCGAAGGAACAACCCTGGAAGGTAATAACTGTCATGTTTTATGGAAATCCCTGAGTTTGTGATGGCATTTAGGAAGCTGAAAACGTTTGCGGAGAATCAAATCTAGAAATGTGCTATCCTTTCTCTTAAAAGGAATTTGTATTGAAAAATAAGTAACTACAAAACTGCCTCTTATTCAGAGATGTAGAATGTAAGCCGTTGTAAAAAATTAAATTTGATCAGGGAGAGGTGTACTGAGGAGCTGAGTGCATTAGAAGGCCATAGAAATATGTTCTCAATGCCATGACTGGTTAAGTGGAGAATAGGTGTGTGACATTCAGAGTGAGAAGCCACCTTGGGAAACATCTGTGGATGAAAAGGATTTGGGTTGCCCACAGTAACACAGCAGCTTCCATCACTAGGAACACACAGGAACCCTTTCTGACTCTGAGTCTCTCATTCACCATGCATAAAAGCATTTAGTTTGAAAAATAAGAGGATCCCGATTTCTGTTCTGTTTGTCTTCTAAATGACCTCTGAAATTCAGTTCTGTGTTAGAAGTTTGAAGTTAATGCAGTATTTAGTGAGAACCACCACCAAGACTGGAGCTGTGTCCTTGGTTTTCCAGACTTAATTGTCAGAGGGCTTTGTAGTTCTTAGAATCTTTTGAAATACAGTGGTGGCTTGCATTTAACTCACCGCAACTACAAAATAAGTTGTGTAAAAGGGAGAAAATGTAAATTTAACCTAGCCACAATAAGAATGTTATGATGTTAAAAAGAAGTATCAGTGGATGGTTGAGATAATGAGTCAGTACCATAGTTGGGGATCTAAATGGGAAATTAGGCATTGATTCCTTGTTATCACCATCTTTTATATGACCTATTTAACATAAATATAGGAAGAAAATGCATCTGAAGTATCTTTTGTGATGCGAAGTCACAGTGACTTTAGGTAAAATATCTGTCAAATTTGGAGGATCCAGGCGTTTGGAGCTTGTAGATATTGCAATTAATAGGGACAAGGCCCACATTAGGCAGTTTCCATTAAAAGTACAAGATTTAGTCAAGAATTAAAAACAAATAGCCAAAACATATTCTAATCAATTCAATCTCTAATAATAATCAAGAGTTTACTTTTAATAATCAATGAAATTTATTTTGAAAAGATGATTTAAATCAAAGATTAAATGCCAGTGTGTAAAATACTGATTACTAGAAGAGTCTTGGTTTTATTATTTAGCTATGTGACCTGAAATTTTTCCTTAGGGGTGGCTGGGTGGCTCAGTGGATTAAGCTGCTGCCTTCGGCTCATCATGATCTCAGGGTCCTGGGATGGAGCTCCACATCGGGCTCTCTGCTCAGCAGGGGGCCTGCTTCCCCCTCTCTCTCTGCTTGGCTCTCTGCCTACTTGTGATCTCTCTCTCTCTCTCTCTGTCAAATAAATAAATAAAATCTTAAAAAAAAAAAAAAGAAATGGTTCCTTAACCCCTCTGAGCCTCAGTCTACCCATCTATAAAGAGAGGATGATCATGGCTTCTGCATCCCAGATTTACTATGGAGATCAAATGGGAGACTGTAAGCAAAACTTTTCGGAAACTGTAAAATGCTATAGGTATATAAAGTTCATCAGGAGGAAATGACATTCTCTTTAGAATTGATATCTAAAAATATGGCTTTTGTAAGTAAGTATTTAAGAAATATTGATCAGCTACAGTAGTGTTTTGGAAATAATAAGAAGTAATGGTGGAAACTGCCTTAATTACAGACACCTAATCCAGCAGTAAAGCATGTGATCCTTGTATCCAGAGCAACATCCAGAATTTCTGACAAGTTTGTTCTTCTGTTCTGACCTTTTGAAGTTCTCGTTCTCTTGTGCTTCCCAAAGGCTTTCAACATAGATTGTTTACAGGATTTTGTTTTAGGGATAAACTTTTGAGCTTTTGTTTTTTCCAGAATAATTGTAGGTAATTCTTGTTTGTGAAAATTTCTCTCTTGTAAGGAATATCTTGGAAATGCTTTTAATAGTTTTCCTTCTTCTTGAACCTTTCAACCTTCTGATATTCTTCTGCATTTTCTTACTTAAAAAAAAATATATTCATACTTGGGCTTAAAAATTAGGCATTTTTCTTCAGAATGATATATTAATCTTTAGAAAACAGAATACACATTTTAATTTAACAGCAAACATATTCTACAGGCTTTGATTTTTCTGGTGTATAGCTAAACTGTTTATAATTGAACTGAACTGTTTATTGCTTTGCAAGTAGTATAGAAAATCTACCAATGTGTATGCATGTGTGACTATGTACCCATGTGCACACACACACTTATTTGATCAGAAATTACCTCTAAGTGAGATACATAGGTAGTAAAAGAAATCTTAAAAAATTACCATTTTCCCATTTCCTAAAAGGAGGGATGCAAGATGATTAACTATAGTTAATTGATAAATAAGTTGTCATAATACATTTTTTCCACTTGTACCAAGTCTCTTTACTACAGTGAAGGATTACATAAAATGCTGCCAGCCTAATTTTATGAACATATTTATCCCATTGCATTATGTGTGGTAAACTTGACAAATATGTAAAAGCGTAGTTGTGACTAAATTAAAATAGTAGAAGATTTTAGCCCCTGGTTATTCCATTTCATTTTATTGTATTAACTTAGCCAAATCCACATACCATATACAGGAATAGGATATGATGGTAAATGCAGGGAATGGAAAGCCAGAAACCGAGCCAGGCAACTGCTTTTGAGGGCCGCTGTTTTTCTAATCTGTTTTTCTCTTGGGAGAGAAGGTGGTAAGAGCAGACCTTGAAGGAATGTTTCTTCCATCCAGAGGCATGGCTCAGCCGGCAGGAGCGTTCTGTAGGTTAAAAATTTTATAGATGGCCTCAAGTGCATTCTATTCAAATCAACAAACAGGAAAAAAACAACATATTTCTTGTGCTCTATAACTGTCCCTAACTTGAATCTATTTCCTAGTTTGTTGAAATGTAGCCAATGATCAGAAAATTCCCCTGTCCCTGGAAGAGAGATTTATTAGAACTGGCATTGGGGAAGTTCATGGTTTGCTCTAGTATTGTATGAAATAGAATCACAAAGGCAGTGTTTATTACTATTTCAGATCCAAACTTTAGAGGAATCTGAGCACAAACTATTACGTTTGATTTATGTTGCTCTCTCCTGCCCCCCCCGTGTTGTTTTTAAAATAGATTTAATGTGATTACTAAAGGACTGTTGTACATGTAAGTGTAGTTGAGGTCGTGATAGAGCTTTTAGTTGTCATTGTTAGTGTGTAGAGACAGGAAAACCTGCTCTTATAAACCTTGAAATGAATAATGCTCATTTTAATTCTGAGATTTTACCACAAATGAATGAAAATTTCAGTTTGGGAATAATATGGTTCTTTTTGTTTTTGACTGTTGGTTCTTGGCTATGGAAAGGATGACTTTTTAAAATTTCCTTTGTTTTAGTTGCTATAGCAACCTGCCAATGTCCTAGACAGGGACAGCTTCCTGTACATCAAACCAAGCTCACTCTGCTGACATTTTGTTACAATGAGGTTTTTAGCACATCATAGGAATTCCTCTGCAGGATGTTGAGTAACATGGGGCCTCTCCAAGATGGACTAAATAAGGTCTCTGTTTCCCTTGATTTACTGCTATCTCATAATTTGGAAAGATAATACATTCTGGGTTTAACAAGGCTGAGATTTCCGGGGAGCTTTAGCACAATTGCCAAACAGCAACTCATATTTCCTTTCCTGTGCATTAATGGCTCATCGGAGAAATATGTAAATCACATTGGGGACATAACAATTACGGAAGAAATCTCATACAGACTTTGAGGTTGAAGGGTGATTTAATTGGTAAGAGGTTTTCAAGAACTATGTATTGCTTCATGTAGTTGTTCCTTATTGATAGTGAACTTTGTACTTTGGAATGGTGATTCTAATTCATTGGGGTTGTAAATCAAGTGTGTTTCCACATAAACGTGGAAGCAGGTTTTCTCTATTCTTCTGTGGAAAGTTGGATGACTTTTGAGCTGAGCTCTAACGGAAAAGACAAATTGATTCAGAAGAGGATTTACATTACATTTTCAATTTAACTTCTATTTTTGAAAGTGGTATGTGAAACTCAATGAAAGCCGACTGGAACAATTTACACAGTTTCATTTCATTATGATTAATTTTTCAGTTATCATCATTGGCTAATTTGTGTTTTAATTATATTTGAATTGGATGATGATTTGCTTTTCAGAAAGCAAATGGAAAAGGGCTAAGGAAACATAGGAAAGTTACTTAAATGAGGCATTAGTTCTTTGGCCTTGTATGTGGAAAAAAGTAGAAATCAACCCCTTGTGGATGTTCAGATCATGAGAAATACACCTGTCTAAATTACCTCTCACAGTAGTAGCTCAGAGATACATGTGAGCAGGCATGAGAAAAATGACTTTTGAATATATCTAAATATGGTTCATAATCAGGGCAGAAAGGCTGAGTATCAAAATTTTAAAAAACTGATAGATTTTGTGTTTTAATATATGACAGAAAAGAATGTTATTCCTTATAACTATACTGGTACTATACCAGGGAGAATAAGATAGCTAAGGAAACTATTGAGAAGGGTAAAGTTGAAGGCATACCATCATTATAGAAGAGAACTTATTTGAAATGACTGCCAGAAATTCTATTACCGGAAATTAAAATACTATACAAAGCATAGGCGTATACCCCAGGACAGCAGAAAACAGGTTCTAATTTATTTTATCTTATTATTTTATTTTATTTTATTTATTATTATTTATTTTATTTTATTTTATTCATTTTATTTATTGAAAACAATGCCACTTATGTGAAGTCCTGAACAAACTGAAACATCATAAAACAAACATTTATAAGTCTTGGGGGAGAGCAAAAAGAGGAACTTGAGCAAGTTGGGCGCCTTTGCTAGAGCAGAAGTGGATGCAGGTTCTGGGAAGCACAGTGACAAAGGGGCAAAAACACTACTGGATTTGGTTCCTATTCATTGGACCCGTCAATGGTTTCCCCTGTTGAGACACAGTAATGCCTCTGCAGAAGCTATAGGCTTGTCTTTAGACATCTTTCCTTTCTTCTTCTTCTCTTTTTCTTTTCCTTCCCAGGTTCTCTAAAAAGAGATTCCCAAACTCAGTCTAACCAAACTCAGCCAAATAATCTCTTCCTTTGTTATGGATGTCCAGAGTTCCTTAGATTGAGGGCAGAGCCTCCAATTCAGTATTTTAAACCAAAACAAATGCTTGGCTAGATACCACTTGAGTTGAACCTCATTCACAGGAAAATGTGGTCAACTCTAGAACAAGAAGCATGTGTTGAGAGCTATTTCCTTCTGAAACAGGATGAAGGGGAGAAGAGAGCGGTGAACATCCCACATGTGTTATGGGATGGAAAGGATGTCATGAGAAGATCTGATCAACTTCTCAGGTCCCTGAAGGTCAGCCTTGAGACATTCGACTAAAGGGCAATTAGTCGTGTGTGGTCATACATCCACACAACGTATAAACCTACAAACAGTTCCATGCAGCAACCCTGGGCCTAACGATGTTGATCAGGTTTGCCTCACCGCACCTGTCCTGATTTTGAAGGAGCCTCATGTCAGAGTGAAAGCAAGCATGAGGGTTTCTTCCTGCACTGACCAATCAGATCTTCCAAGTAAATGCCTCCCTAGGCCTCAGAGAGGAATAGCAGAAAGAAGGGAAAGGAAAGAAATGAGAAAAGAATAAAGAATTGTAGGGGAATGAGAATAATAGAGATTAAAAAAAAAAGATATTTATTTATTTATTTATCTGTCAGAGATAGAGAGAAAGAGAGAGAGAGATAGGTAGATAGATAAAGAGAGAGCCTACAAACAGGGGAAGTGGCAGGCAGAGGGAGAAGCAGGCTCCTTGCAGGGACCCTGACATGTGACTCGATGCCAGGATCCTGGGATCATGACCTGATCCAAAGACACATGTTTAACAGACTGAGCCCTAGGTGTCCCAAGCATAACAGAGATTGAAAGATGTTTTAGGAAGTATCAGTGCTTAGGTGTATGTCCAGATATTTCAGTTTAGTTGATTTGGGCAGGGCCCACTCTTTGGGCATCCCAGGTGATTACTCTGTGTATCCTTTCAAATCTAGTCCATTTATTTTGTCCCAAGGCCTTAGGAGGTGACATAGCCTCCTGCCGGTAGCCTATTCAGCTAGTTATACACCAGGTCTTAATACCAGCTTGGCCACTCACTGCCTGCCAATTGTATTACAGGGTACAATTCAACTGCTTCATTTTTTTGTAATCCAATATTTGCCCAAGCCAAGATTCCATTTAAAAAATATTTTTTAAAGGTTTATAGGTCTGATAAAATTTATTTGTCATGAGTACATCATATTTTCAAAATTCGTGGGTGTAATGCAGCAGGTAGAATACCCAACCCTCTAGCTTTTTTGAGAAAAAATGTTTATCAATGTGTTTGATGATGGTATAAACTTAATATTTAGTCATGTTCTTATAAAACTGACTGACTGACACATAAGAAGCTTGTTGAAACAGTTTGTCTTTTCAATCTTGGCTTCTGGATAGAGATGCCTCTCTTCTTTCATTGGATTCCATATTTCTTTGTTACTAACATGGAATGTTGCAATGCCAGTGTCTGTATATAATGCCTTTGGATGTCACAGGCAGATTCTATAATTTTTTGAGGATTGTTTTCTGTAATTTAAAATTTACTCAGTGCTCACTGGAATTATAATTGTCACGCCATTAATTAGAACTCCAGAATGTTTTTTAGTTAATACTTCATTTTTTTTTTTAAAGTGCTTTTAACCCATTCTATTTGGGATACTCATAAACCTTGCAAACATCTTTATTGAAATTTCACTAGTATTTTGTTCCAGCTTTACAGGTTCTGAGAGTGTTAAAACAGTTTATTAAAATCCATGGGAATGCATGTGTAGTGAACTAGGCTCCTTTTGTTTGTAGCCCAGAAATATCTTTGTGAATATATTTTTGCTTCAACCACAATTCTTTTCCTATTATTTTCTCACAGTGGAATCATTAGCCTGTGTTTGTGAGATTGATGTCTGTTGTCATGGAAATAAATAATGTCACAAATTCAGCGCTATAGAAAGTAGGGAGGAAAATGGGCTGAGAAACACAATCTTGAAGCAGAGGAGAAGTGGAAATGATTGTAAACTCCTCCATTGTTAATATGGAACATAATCCCCACAGTCTCGATAACTTTTTCATCTTAGACTTTCTTGGAATGTCATCAATGCCATTTTTAGCTCATTTAAGTTCAGTCACTTTCAAGTACAATGATTTTACAATGGCTGCAATTTCTAACTGCAACTGAGGCTCTTTAGAAGGGGCACATTGAAAAAAAAGGTGTACACCAAACAAAGAAAACATGTGCTGCCCATTTTAAAACTTAGAGACCAGTTGCTGGGATATCAGTGATCAAAACAAAATAAGACATAAAAGACGACAACCAAACTGAATCAAAGGAATAGTTTGTTTATGTTCCCATATATAGAGAAAAAATAAATATATGTGACCATTTAAATAGCCCATACAGTGAAAGAAGGCCTTCAAGTGAAAATTAGCCTCACATACTGAGGGAGCAAAGTCAGTATTCTCTTGAAAATAAGTATTCTCGGTTTCAGTGAAATATGTAACTAATTTCCCTCCAGAGATGAGATGTCCTGTCAGCAGTTACAGTTATTTATAATGGAGTTAGAATTTTCCATTTGTGCTTGGGGTCTGGTAGGATGCCCAGCTCCTGTTTTATTTATCTTTCCCCTCTAAATCCTACAATATGATAGGTTTCTGTCTACCCAGATTTCTTTTTTCTTTTTCTTTCTTTCTTTCTTTTTTTTACTTATCATTATCTTTACTCTTCATGTTGAAATTTAGTGGCTTAATTATGAGTATTTTTAAGGTATTCATGTATTCTTTAATTCATGTAAAATAATAGTCTTCAGAAATCTTGTAACAGCTTTATATATCATTTGCTTCAATTTACAACAATTACTGGTGAAACATATGCTGTAGAAGCAGATAGTTTTATGTTTATGTCATGCTGTGGCATGAACCCTAGTAAAGGTAGCCAATATAAAGTGAACTGTTTATTTACCTTATATTTAAATGATGGAAAGTGAGGGTTTTATTGGAAGACATCTGTGCCTCCTATTAAGTTGAGGTTTCCATATTTTTCCATTTGGGTTGTAGTTTTTCTTTTTTCTTTCTTTCTTTTTTTTGAATTGAAAGAGCCAAAATTTAGAAGCAGACATTTTCGATCAGCTAGAACAAGTGGTATGTTTTGTTTTGATGACTAATCGCTTTAAAGTTTTCCAGAAGAATCGGTGGTTTTCATTTCATCAGAGTTTAGCTGTATTGGAGGTTTGTACTTCTCCTTTTAAATTGCATGAGCAAATAGAGTTTTCGCCAAAAAATAATGATGGAATTAATTTTAGCAAGTGATATGATATTGTTGCAATTGTCATAGGTCATACATTGACACTGAGCTTATTTAAATTATATCAGAGAGTAAAAGATGACGGTAAAGAAGTAAAGATCTTTGTGAACAATGGGGTATGTTATAAAGTAGACTGACATAGGATGAAATTTTGGGATTAGATGCCTTTTTTCCCTTTGGAGAACAAATTTTTTCGTCATGTAATCTTTCATGTTTGGATGGCATTCTTGTCCTGAAGGGCCTTCCCATCTGAATGAACATGTGGAGATAAGGGTGATAGGTGGGAATCAGAAAGGATTCTAGAGTTTGATTCATTCAATCTGGTCCACTGACAGAACAGGATGGATAGTTCCGAAAGAAGAAATGGGCAACTTTAGACAAACTGAGTTTGAGTTCAGCAAGTTAGGATGACCACTAGGATGAAGGAATATTTACATATCTAGTAGACATTGAAAAATGATTACCCTTTAATTTCTATTCTAGAACGTGGTTCACCTACGGATTTCGTTACTAAGGATATCACCGACACATCAATTGGGGCATATTGGACATCCGCTCCAGGAATGGTTCGAGGTTACAGAGTCTCATGGAAGTCGCTTTATGATGACATTGAGACTGGAGAGAAAAGTCTTCCTGGAGATGCAATTCATACTGTGATAGAAAATCTGCAGCCAGAGACCAAATACAAGGTTTCAGTCTTCGCAGTTTACAGCAGTGGAGAAGGAGAACCTTTAAATGGAGAAGCCACAACTGAATGTAGGTAACATCACAAGTGTGTTTAGGCGTGTGTTGGTGCTACCTAATGTCTATCAGCTCAAGTGACAATGTAATCACTTGTCTTTAGTTTTTGTTCTATGATAAATGGGGATGAAAAATTAAGACCTTTAAAGACTGTGGTTTAAATTCAGGTTCATTTAGTTCACTTAGTATAAAAATTATATCATATTTTGAAATATTGAATCCTATTCAACTACCTATATTTGTCTCTCTCTCTCTGCCTTTTTTTCCCGATAGGATGGTCAACTAGATAAGAAACTCAACTAGTGAAAAGATCAGGAGTCATGGAGACAAAGAGACTATAGGCCCATTTATAGCTGTATGACTTTGGACAAAATTCAGTTTCCTTATCTGTGGCTTACAGTCTCAGAGTTGTCTTGAGGATTAAATGAAATGAGAATGATCAAAGCACCAAGCGTAGTGCCTAGCCACTTAGAGTTGATTGATACATGAGAGTGGCTACTGAGACTGTGATTATTATATACCCAAGACCAGTCCTAGAGACTTGACTTCATCCCTCTTGTATTTGGTAAGGTTAAATCAAAAGTCCACTCAATATTCTGGTGGCTCAGATTTACCTTTATGTCATTAATATTCTTTCTCATGAATAATTTTGAATGACTTATAATCATTTAGTATCAGCTGGTTGGTGAAAGCTGTGCCAACATTCCTTAATTCTCTTCCCTAAGAAGCTGTTTGTTGAGCATATAAGCATTTCTAAGAATTTATAGGAGGAAAGTTGATTCCTTTTGTTCTGGGAGGGTTTTAGGAAAAGGGAACAAGATGGAACATTCTTGCATTTCCTTTTATTAAAAAGAAATAGAGGGGCGCCTGGGTGGCTCAGTGGGTTAAAGCCTCTGCCTTCTGCTCAGGTCATGATCCCAGGGTCCTGGGATCGAGCCCCGTATCGGGCTCTCTGCTCAGCAGGGAGCATGCTTCCTCCTCTCTCTCTCTGCCTGCCTCTCTGCCTACTTGTGATCTCTGTCTGTCAAATAAATAAATAAAATCTTAAAAAAAAAAAAAAAGAAACAGAAGGATTGAGGTATTCTTCTGGTAAGGGAGGGGAGAGGGAAGTGCCGTGAGCAATTTCAGATAAGCCCCACATCCTGATTTTCAGTTGTCCTTAAGTTGAAGTCTTTTGGTCTGAGTTGTCTGAAGAACTCTTCTCTCTCTCTCTCTCTCTTTTTTTTTTGTTTTTTGTTTTTTAAGATTTTATTTATTTATTTGACAGATCACAAGTAGGTAGAGAGGCAGGCAGAGAGAGAGAAAGAGAGAGAGAGAGAGGAGGAAGGAGGCTTCCCACTGAGCAGAGAGCCTGATATGGGGCTTGATCCCGGAACCCTTGATCGCAGAACCCTGGGATCATGACCTGAGCCGAAGGCAGAGGCTTTAACCCACTGAGCCACCCAGGCGCGCTCCTTTTTTTTTTTTTTTTAAATCACTGGCAAACTCAGTGGGATGTGTCTAAGTTAAAATCTGTGTCAAAATTGGGGCGCCTGGGTTGCTCAGTGGGTTGGGGCCTCTGCCTTCGGCTCAGGTCATGGTCCCGGGGTCCTGGGATCGAGCCCCACATCGAGCTCTCTGCTCAGGAGGGAGCCTGCTTCCTCCTCTCTCTCTCTCTGCCTGCCTCCCTGCCTACTTGTAATCTCTGCCTGTCAAATACGTAAATAAAAAATCTTTAAAAAAAAAATCTGTGTCAAAATTAACTGGATTAAAAAAAATCAAACTCCTCATTTGAAATTTAATATGTGAAAAGGCCTATTTCTCAGATAGTCATATGATTGGTTCCCTTGGTAGTAAACGAAATCTCGTGTCTGAATATATTGGCTGCTGTAGTTTAAGAATCTGGCAGAAATTTATTTGTTGTAAAGAGAAATTATAGGCCAGATATGACACATCTAGCTAAATTTATCTGTAGGAGTAAAGATACAATTCATGTGGTTGAGCAGTTATGAAAGTATATATATTTAGAAGGAAGCTTTTCCAAAGATTCTCCTCTATTGTGTCTTCTTCCAAAAAAACCAAGTCTTCAGATATATATTTGGGATTGAAAATCTCCACAAAGGATTTCTTTTAGCCAAATGCAAATATATTAGTATAAATCCTAATAAATAAATAAATTTTCATCTCTAAGAAGCTGAACCTCTAAGAAATTGTATTTCTTGGCTAATTGATTGATTTACCTTTAAAAGTAAGTGAAGAAAAAGGCATTTTTTAAAATTTGGAGTGGATTAGGCAGGAATGAAACTTCTTTTTTTTTTTTTTTTTTTTTGAGTTTTGTTTCTATGCGAAATGCTCAAACATCTAAGCAGATAAGAGAGAAGGTAAGAAACTTTCTTTGTGCTGCTACCATTTTGTTGTGCCTTATTTTGCTCTCTTCTTGGGAAAGATAGCAGTTTAGAAAGTGCTTGAGAAATCTGAGTCAGATGTGGTATTTCAGTGGCAGATGAATCCTAATAAGTGGGCAGAGTCACTAGGTCACACTCTTAGAGTTTCTTATAGACTTCCAGAGGGTCATTTTGGGAATATTTTCAGGATTGCTTTTACCTAAAACTCAACAATATGGTACACAGACTGTTGATACAATGAAAACCATGGATTGTTGCTAGAAAGCCAGCAGATGAGAGCCTATCTATTGGACGTCCAGTTTATGGCCGCTGGTTTAGCTGAGGTGCAGTGGGTGTTGGAAAGCATCTCGTGAAAGTTTCTAAAACATGAAAAGAACTTACAGTGTGAATGCTGCACCATTTTATAGTATGTGGCATATGTCAAGGAGGTGAAAAATCTTGGTTTTTACTCATGGGATGCCAATGAGGCTTTCTGTCCCCCCTAAAATCCAAAGTTTTCCATTAAAACTAGGGTAAGATATTTTGTACCTTATGCTTGCATAGCTGCTAAGATTTTCTTTTGAACACTGATTGGAAGCAGTTTGCTTCTGAGGTGCTTGATGTAGGTTTTTTTGTGTGTGTGTGTGCTTCTTGTGCTTAGGGAGTTCATTGAGTTTCTTGGATCTGTGAGTTTATAGTTTTATACAATTTGAAACTATTTAGACTATTATTTTTCTCAAATACTTTATTTATTACACCCCTACTCTCTTTAGGTACTCCAATTATGCATGTGTTATTCTGTTTGAAATTACCAAACAGTAAACCACAGTTTGGTTTGTCAATCTTTTTTTTTTCTTGCATTTCATTTCAGATAGTTTCCATTACCATGCTAATAGTTTCAGTAATGTTTCTTTCTGCAGTTTTGAGTCTGCTGTCAATACCGTCCTATGTATCTTTCATTTCAGATATTGTACTTTCCATCTCTAGAAGTTTGGTTTGAGTTTTCTTTATATGCTCTATGGCTTTACTTAACATGTCTTCTGTTTCTTCTGCCATCATCAATGTCTGGAATATAGGTGTCACAGCTGTTTTCCTGTCCCTTGTGAATAATTATGTCCTATATGCCATTTCTGGTCCTGCTTCTATATATTTGATTTTTCTTCTTCTTATGTGTCGTCTTAGCTCCAACTGCCATAACAAAATAACAGAAACTGATGACTTAAAAAACAGAAATCTGTTTTCTCACATTTCTAGAGGCTGGAAGTCCAAGATGCAAGTTCTGGGAGAATTTGACTTCTGGTGAGAACTCCTCACTTGCCAATGGCCATCTTGTTATATCCTCGCATGGCCTTTCCTCCTCTCTGCATATGCGTGAGGGGTGGTGGTGGTAATAGCATGCTCTGGTGTCTCCTCCTCATTTTATAAGGATTTCAATTCCATCAGATTAGTATTATACTCTTACGACCTTATTTAATCCTCATTACCTCCTCGAGGTCCCATCACCAAAGACTATCACGTTAGAGGTTAAGACTTTAACAAATGAATTTTGAGAAGACACAATCATTCAGCCTATAACATAAGTCATATTTTTTCCTTCTTTGCGTGCCTGGTAATTTTTATTAGACGCCAGACTTTGTGAATTTTACTGTGCTGGGTGCCAGATATTTTTACACTCTTATAAATGTCCTTAAGTTTTGCTCTGGGATTTAGTCAGTTACTTGGAAGTAGTTTAATTTTTCTCAGACTTCCATTTAAGTTGTGTTAGAACTGAACCAGAGGATCTTTTAGTTTAGGGATAACTCTGCCTCATTACTGGGTCATTACTGGGGACCTGCATGAACTCTAGGAATTAATTGTTCCTTCTGCTCCTTTTGGGTGGTTCTTTCCCTAGTTTTGTATAGTTTCCTCATGCATATGCACTGATTAGTATTGGGCTGAAGACTACAGGAAGACCTCTTGCAGATTTTTGGAGCTCTTCCCTCTGTTACACCATCTCCTCTCCAATATCTGCTCTGCAATTCTAGATGCCTTGGACTCCCCTGACTCACAAAACTATCTCCTCAATTGAGTGAGATCATCAGGCTCCATCTGGTTTCTCTCTTTCTAAACTGGGGCTGGAAATTCCCTTTAAGCAATAAGCCAGAACAATTATAAATCTCACTGTCATATTTTTCTATCTCTCAGGAATCACTGTCCTATATTGTCCAATGTCCAATGTTTTAAAAATGTTGATATATATGTGCATATGTATACACATCTACACAAATACATACGTATGTTTATATTTAGTTTATTCAGATTTTTTAGTTTTCAAGTGGTCCTTCCCTTTTTTTTTTTTTTTTAGATTATTTATTTATTTATTTGACAGAGAGAAATCACAAGTAGATGGAGAGGCAGGCAGAGAGAGAGAGAGGGAAGCAGGCTCTCTGCTGAGCAGAGAGCCCGATGCGGGACTCGATCCCAGGACTCTGAGATCATGACCTGAGCCGAAGGCAGCGGCTTAACCCACTGAGCCACCCAGGCGCCCCGGTCCTTCCCTTTTTGAACATGAAAATTTCTCATACGGTTAAGAAAGATTCTTTGCAGCATTTCCTTCAGTTTACTGTCTTTGTATAGAAAATGCTTATGACCTCTGAATGTTAAGATTAGATTACTGAACTGAGTGAAATGATCTTGTTTATAAACTCTAACTATGTAAAAAGAAAGAAATGTGTGTTGGCTATTTGTGGATATGGGATGATCTGTTTCTGATACAGTTATTGATAATTGTGAGATATTACTAAAAATTACTTAATAAATAATATATATTTATGAAACATTTTTTACATATAGCATTTCCTAAAACATTCAATGTGTACCAGTTTATCTTTAGAGCTCTTGAGATATTTTTATGTGTTAGAGTTTCCTACTCTTTTGTGTTCATAGTTTTATATGACAGTGGCTGTCAGAAAGAATAGTGTTAAAAATAGTCATTTATGGACTGTACCCTTTTCTGAAAAGACCCAAATGATATTTCTGACCCTAAATTCATGATTTTTAGTATTCCCCACAGTATGATAACCACAAGAATTATTTACAGCTGGAAATACAATAAAAATTTGAAGAGCTCATCTCCAGAAATGGATGTTTTCTTTACTAAAGTCCCTAGAATGCAAAAGGAAATCCGTGCAATAAGAACTTCCATTTTTTAGTTATTAACTAGGTAGGGAGAAAACATCTTACTGTGATCTCACTGAGATTAGGCTCACACGCCATCATGAATTTATGAGAGATCATACTGCTAAACAAGAACACAGTGTACATATTTGAGAAACCAGAGTTGTTTTTTTTTCCACATAAATGGGAAAGTAGACATATTTATCTTCTTTCATGGTATACATTGTCATCTTCCTTTTATTTCACAGTATCCCAAGATTCAAAAATCTTAAAAGTGGATGAAGAAACGGAAAACACAATGAGAGTTACCTGGAAACCAGCACCTGGGAAAGTCATCAACTACCGGGTTGTGTATCGCCCCCGTGGGGGTGGAAGACAAATGGTTGCCAAAGTGCCACCCACAGTTACCTCAACAGTGTTAAAACGACTTCAACCCCAGACTACATATGACATCACAGTTCTCCCAATGTATAAGACAGGAGAAGGAAAGCTTAGGCAAGGATCAGGCACAACAGGTATAAAATGATAATTTTTTGGGAGTGGGGAAGAGTGTTATATTTAAAGGAGGGTTTTCATACATCTATTCATTTGTAAATGTCTGAAATTAATTCTATAATAAATTAAATTATAATAATTAGATAGGATGCCTAAGTAGCATTCTATTTTTTTACCACCCACGTTCCTGGTAAAATGATTCTACATATTAATGTTCTAATGCTAATCTAATCTTCTCAGTTGTGAGAATTATTTATGTATTCACTTGGGTAGCACTTGGTTATCAGGATTTTTATTGAGTATTATATCCTGTGCTACTTGACTTAACCCATGTGATAAATATACAATTTGAAGTGTGGTGTATGTGATAATTCTCATGTATATCACTTAGATATTTCTAATTCAATTTCTTATTGCAGGGGGGGATAAAAAATCCAAAGCTTAGGCTTATGGATAATATTTTAAAATCCTTTTATCTTTGATTCACAGACCTGTACCCCTGGGGATAAAAATATATGTTTATAAAAAAATAAAATAAAATAAAAGTAAAATCCTTTTATCTTTACAGCTTCTCGATTTAAGTCACCCAGAAATCTCAAAACATCTGACCCAACCATGTCGAGCTTCCGAGTGACTTGGGAGCCTGCCCCTGGGGAAGTGAAGGGTTATAAGGTCACGTTTCACCCCACAGGGGATGACAGAAGACTGGGGGAGTTAGTGGTTGGACCATACGACAATACAGTTGTTCTGGAGGAACTTAGGTAGGAATGAACTATATTGTTTTTATAAAAAGATTTAATAATTTATGAAAATTAGTAGGCCTTCCACAGATAATCGCTTGGGTGTCTGTTTGCTAGTGGAGGGTTTAGAATCAACGGAAGTTGCTCTCTTGGACTTGCTGAAGTTGAGGTTAGGGTTCAGAGGCTAGCAGAAATTTTTGTAATGTTTTAATGATTTTTGTTATTAAGGGAGCAGGAATGGCATTTTTTCAATAACATCCTGCTTTTTAAAAATTAATGTCTATATTATACAATTTCACTTAAAGCAGCTTGTCCTTAGCCAGGTCCGTGGAAGTATGGGGGTTCTTGTGCCTTCTGGAAAGGTCCAGGTGACTCACGCTGTGATGCTGATTATGAGTCTCCTGCCAGGGTGGGCCATGGGAGAGAGAAGCAGGACTTTGTGCTTGGTGCCAGCTGGCCGGATTGGGGAAGGGTGGGCTGATTAAAGGTCTTGCTTCAGGCTGTGCAGTGGAAAACAAGGAAGTTTGAGTTTGAACAGCACCCTACATTCATTACAGTAGGAAGAATGGACTACTGTGCATTGCCTTTTGGAAAGTTTGTTTGTCTCAATCATTCACTCACCAATATTGAAATCTATATAAACCCTCACTATTTACTTTTGTCAGATTAGAGAAGATGAAATTTACGGAGTCCACTATGTGTCGAGGACTTGAGTTACCTTGCAACATGCAACATTTAAATTATTTTCTTAAAGCCCAGTGCTTAGAAGCAGTGTGTTAGAACCTGTTTTAAGTAAATGAATGTAAATCAAGATGAATGTCTTTAACAAAGCACATATGCTACCACTTGAGCCAGTATACATACAGACTATATATTTTAACATTTCAGGGCAGGTACCACCTATAAAGTAAATGTTTTTGGAATGTTTGATGGAGGAGAAAGTTCGCCACTTGTTGGACAAGAAATGACAACCCTTTCTGACACAACTGTAATGCCAATTTTATCTTCTGGTAAGAGATCGAATTATATTACCCTAGGAAATATTAATATTATGAAACTATTTCAAATGTGAACTATTAGGTTAATCACACGGTGAAAAGCAGCTATAAACATTTTATACTAAAATGCATTTAAATAATTTACATGCCTAAACACATATTTTCGAACATCCATCTAAGTATATCTTTGGGAATATTTTTTAAGGCCTGTCTTGTCAGCATTACCTTGGTTACACAGTACTGTATTATTTAAAGATGAGCTTTTGCAATGGATAGGTAATATAAATATACATTTTCTCTCTTTTGATGACTAAAACGCAGTTTTATTTTGTAAATGTAGTTGCAGAAATGATTTATTTGAGCTGAGCAAGCAGAGTTGTGTTCTTTGAGTAGGTGGATAACCATGACTTGGGAAGCAACATGGTAACATAAACCCTTCGGATTTTCCTGCTCCTACCACAATTATAGTTTTGATGTGCATGAACCTAGTTTTGAATGTTCTTAGAGGTGGAAGTAGTGGATAGGATTTACTTCCCAACATTTTCCAGCATTTAATAAAGAAAGAGTAGATCCAGGCAGGGTGGGGGAAGGCTTGCAAAGCTTTAGGTGTTTGGAGTAGTATCTGGGAGTCCTCAATCCTGGTGCAGTGTACTGTACGCAAAGGACACCTTTGTAGTGTGATGAGCACCATTTAATTTTTCTCAAAGAGTTTTTTTAAAAACAATATAAAGATGAGATGCTAAAATGGCAAGAAGTTGGAAAAGTCATAGCTGGGAATGTAAACTATCAGAAGAGAAGGTATTTAAAAAATATGATGTAGATAAAATATAAAAGTGTCAAATCCTGCTGTTTTGCATGAATGTTCTATTGTTTCTGTTATGATGATATTAACTGACTTATATTTTTATTTTGTAGCTTGTGCACTGAGGATATTGGGATTTTTCTCTCTTTCCAAAGCACCCTAGCTTTGTATCAGTGTTTGTGCTTTTGTCTCTACAGTTCTCAATTTGTATATTTGTTTGCATACTTCCTCTAATTTGTCTTCCTTCTTTCTTGTTTTTTTAAATGTGCGGACTTCACCACCTATATTTACTTGATTGTTATACATAGTCAATGATAAAGTTAAACAGCTAACAACTTAATAATATAATAGCTATCAGGTTTTAAAACAACATATCTTTATTTCAAAAAGGTCTAATTTTAAGAGTCAGGTGTCTAATCCTTCGTGATATATGAAATAATTACCCAGAAGCTTAATTATTTTAGAAGATGTTTTTAGCTCACTAAGACCCTTCTTAGCTCACACATTTTATCAGCTCATTTCATATTAGTCTGCTGATGACCAATACATCTTATGGAAAAATACAGCATGTAATCTTTAGATCACATTAAAATTTTATTTAAGTTATTGATGCCTTATAGTAAGATAGCCATACATTTTTATTCATTTATTTCAGCTCTTGGGTTTGTGAGCTCATTCATATTTACAATGATGGTTTAATTTAAGTCTCCAGGGTCTATGATAGTGGCCAGGAAATATGGTCAAAGATGAAGGAAAGATTTGCCATGGAAATTATCACTGGAGAATTGGGGGTTTTCTTGAATGTTATTTGAGGTTAATAAACCATATGGACGTATGTTGAAAGTCTTGACCTCCAAATCACAAAGCTAAGCTACAGAACTGAAGCAGCTAGGCAAGCATCCAGGGATGGCAGAGGCATGGTTAGGAAGTAACCCTGTGAAGAATTTGCTCCTGACCCTGTCCTGTATCATGATTACCACATTAGGGATGGAGTGTATTACCAGAGCAGAAGCAGACATTGTGTTGCTGGTGGATGGATCATGGAGCATTGGCCGGGCAAATTTTCGAACTGTGAGGAGTTTCATCTCTCGCATTGTGGAAGTCTTTGAGATTGGTCCCAAAAGAGTACAGATTGGTAGGTCTGGCAATACTGAAGACCTTTAGACATTTTCATCATGCTCTTTTATATACACTAATGCCAATGATGTTATTTTAGCCCTTGCTCAGTATAGTGGGGACCCCAGAACAGAGTGGCAGCTAAATGCTCACAGAGATAAGAAGAGCTTGTTGCAAGCTGTGGCAAACTTGCCATACAAAGGAGGCAATACTCTCACAGGTGAGTAAGGGTGATGTGGTATACTTTTAGCTCTTGCTTTTGGTCAGAACTTGTGGCTGAATAATGATGTGACTGGTGCTCTTTTAAAAATCCCACTAGGCATGGCTTTGAATTTCATTCGTCAACAGAGCTTCAGGACCCAAGCTGGCATGAGGCCTCGAGCTCGAAAAATTGGTGTTCTCATCACCGATGGAAAGTCACAGGATGATGTTGAGGCACCTTCAAAGAAACTCAAGGATGAAGGCGTAGAGCTGTTTGCTGTTGGTAAGCACTCAAAAGTCTAGCAGTGCCCCTGGGATTACAAAAGCTGAGGATATTTTTGTAGTTAAAAATTTTTTTGAAGCACAAAAAACAAACAAACATATTTTCCCTATCACAAAATTTATCAAAATGATATGCCAAGAAGTTAACTTATTTTCTTTTTTCCCCTTGAAATGGGACAGAACTACAATGGCTTCTTGGAAGACAGTAATGGATCAAGAGGACAAATGTACTAGTAATAGGATCCAGGAAAATTCCTGTTTGGTTTTCCGTGGCACCATGTTTATTTTTGATAGCCTTTATTTTACTTTCCAGAAAAAACACTCAAGAGACACTTTTTGGTGGGAAATTGGTGCTAGAAGCATTTAGAAGAATCTAATTCAGAATAGCTTTTAATTTATATTATTTTTTCCTTTGTTTCTATTTTGTAACTATAGATAATCATTATTGAGGAGAATCACATATATGTTCTACTTAACATTGAAAATTCAAATGCTTTTGAATTTGAATATGTCCTTTTTTCCCTAAGGTATTAAAAATGCTGATGAAGATGAATTAAAGATGATCGCGACAGATCCTGATGATACCCACGCATACAATGTGGCAGATTTTGAGTCACTCTCTAAGATTGTAGATGACCTCACTATTAACTTGTGTAACAGTGTCAAAGGTCCAGGTAAGATTATCCCAGGGTTTCTCACCCTTAGCACTGTTCATATTTGGGGTAGATAGTTATTTTTGGGATGGGGGAAGGGAGCCCTTTAGTGTATTGAGAGATGTTTAGCAGCATCCCTTGGCTCTGCCCACTGGATGTTGGTGGCATCCCCTGAGTTGTGACTAATAAAAATATCTTCAAATATTTCAAATGACTGCTGGGGAAAATAATGTCCTCAGTTAAGAATCATTAGTTTGTTTGTTTGTTTATTTATTCATTTATTTATTTATATTTTATTTATTTATTTGACAGACAGAGATCACAAGTAAACAGAGAGGCAGGCAGAGAGGGAGTGGGGGGAAGCAGTCTCCCTGCTGAACAGAGAGCTGGATGTGGGCCTCTATCCCAGGACCCTGAGATCATGACCTGAGCCGAAGGCAGAGGCTTAACCCACTGAGCCACCCAGGTGCCCTGAAAATCATTAGTTTAGTCCCTGATTTTTTCTCTGATTTGTTTCCGATGGCAGCAAACTAGAAATGGCTTGTAACTTATTTGAAGATAAATAATTTGGTAGAAATGGTTCGTATGCTTTGGGTATTGAGGATGCATTTATTTGCCTTTTTCTTTTTGAGTTTTTCTCTCCAAACATTTACAGATTTTCTTTTTGGATTTTGAACAACAGACTGACCTTTTCCCTGGAGAAATAAACCAGCCAAGAAGCCAGAATTTGTAGGCTTCTGGCTCTGGATTAGCTGAGAGAGCTGTAGTTTTATTTAGTTGGAGAGGACTTTGAGTGGAGATGAAAACATCTTTTATCTGTTTTCCTTTATTTTTTTTTTTATCAACTATGTAATAGTTGCATTCATTCTAGTTTCTCAGACAGTAAAATTGCTTGATAATTTTGTAGGCTTGATTATGACCCAACTATAATAAAGGTTAGAGTACTAAGAATGGAAATTCTTTCCCCAGCTTTACAAAGACAGTTAAAGAGTTTTTATGAGACTGATTGACATGCTAATGAAGTCATTGTGTTAAGTCTCTTTAAATTATTATTGGGGACATCTTTCTAATGGTCACAGTGAATTTAGTATTTCTATTTTCATTGATGTTAATTCTGGATATTGTTCTGTAGTCATTCTGTTGTTCATTGGTCATTTCACTTTACCCACAGAGAGCATAATCACAGGCAGTGGGATATTCCCAAACTTGAAAAGACTTGGTTGTTTTTCTTCTTTCTTGACTAAGAAAGTGGTTAACTTCTCTTACCACTGATCTAGGTCCTGTAGGGGAACTAAATAAACACAAATAAGAAACCAATTCCATTCTCACAGAGTATAACCTATAGTTAAGGAGGTAAGACATGATGAATTTAAATGTGGTGAACTTGGGTAGTACTAAAGGTGATAGAGACAAAAATATGTGTAAGATTAGAGGAAGGAGGACATATTCAAGGTTGATTCAGAGGTTTTTGAGTTAGGTGACTGGTAAACTGGTGGTTTCGTAAAGGAAGGGTGGGACCAGGTTTTAATGAAAGACAATGAGCCCAGCCTTGAATCTTCTGGGACTGAAGAATCCTTTGCTTACCCATTCAGAGAAGTCTTATGAGCAATGGGACTCTAGACTGATACACTGTATATGTGTGTACAAGTTTAAAATATGGGAAGTAGTGCTATTATAATCTAATTTCAAATTTCATCACCTTGCTATAATAATGAAATAAGCGTATGGATTTTGTTTCCACATGTAGGTGACTTGGAAGCACCTTCTAATCTGGTTATTTCTGAGCGAACCCATCGTTCTCTTAGAGTGAGCTGGACACCTCCTTCTGACAGTGTGGATAGGTATAAGGTGGAATACTACCCAGTTTCTGGAGGGAAACGTCAAGAAGTGAGTAGGCAACACCTACAACCCATTCCCTCCTGATAGCGAGATTGACTTCTTCACATGAGCGCTCAGAAAAATGTTGGGTGTGGAGCAAGAAAGATGTCAAGTGGGGCAGAACTGAGTCAGCAATGGTGCTTTCATTTGGGCTTAATTAAAGGGAAAGATCTTTGCTTAAATTCTTACAGTTTCTACGAATTGCAGAATACCAATATGGTTTTTAATAAAAGGATGCTTGATTAATTTTGAATTTATATTAGAGTTATGGAGTTGGAAGGAAACATTAAATATGATCTAGTTTACCCACTCATTTTACAAATAAGGAAACAAGAGCTGGGAGAATAAATTACATGAATTGTCTAAGATCTCATTGTAATCTGGTAATTTCCAAAAATGAAAAACAATGGCCTCATTGAAATATAATTTCTAAGTTCATTGCAGTTAACTACTTTTTAATTATAGTAGAAAAGAGGGAAGCAATTACAACACAGGTTATTATTATTTTATTTTTTTCCCCTAGTTTTATGTCAGCCGACTGGAAAGTAGCACAGTACTGAAAGATCTGAAGCCTGAAACTGAGTACGTTGTTAATGTGTATTCTGTAGTGGAAGATGAATATAGTGAACCGCTGAAGGGCACAGAAAAAACCTGTAAGTCTGATTGAAAAAAAAAAAATCTCCTCATTTTCTTTTTTAAGATAAACAGGAGGCATTCCATATGGGATTTTGGCAGCCCTCCAAATCATTCCTTTATTCAATATCCATCCAACAAATATTTACTGAGTGTGTTCTTGTCCAGGTACTCAATAAATACTCAATTGCTCTTACTGTTTGTTCTTGTCATCATGGGACCCCACTGGTGGAATGGGTAATCATAGCCATAGATAACTTGGAGGGATAACTTACCTTTCATAGAGTTATTCACGTCTTAAGAAAGATAACATGTGGGGAGTGGAACTCAGATTAGGAAGGGGAACTGTGCAGAGGTGACCTATTTCAGTTTTGCAGATGTTCAGTTTTTCCTCCTATCAATGAGATCACCCTTGTCTTCGGGACGTTGCCTCCTGGTCTTTGCTTGAGAGGCTCTAATGGCTTTGACTTTGAGTAGAGCTTTTGACAGAGATGTTCCTTGTTCCTGTACCTGGCAAGATTTCTGAGGCATGGTAGGGTTTTTGAAGCCACATAAAAATACTCTTTCCTTCTCCCATCTTCTTGGCTGGACTCCAGGGGAAGGGAGGCCTCTTATAAGACAAAGAATTGGGCATCACTCTCTCCAAGGCAAGGATTGGTTCTATTTAATCTTCAGTTCTGTTAAATCTTTATCTTCTCTCTCTCTCTCTTTACTATATAAGTTTTAGGTGTAGAACATTATAAGTCAACATCTGTATACACTATAAGGGATCCCCCCTCAAACGGTATTACCGTCCGTCACTCTACACTTGATCCTCTAGCCCTTTCACCCACCCTCTGACCCCAGTCCCCTCTGGCAACCACTGATTTGTTCTTTGTATCCATGAATTTGGTTTTGTTTCATTGTTTCTTTGGCTTTTATTTGTTTTTAGACTCTACATATGAGTGAATCAGATGCTATTTGTCTTTCTTCTGATTTCACTTAGCATCACCTCAAGGCCCACCACAAATAGCAAGATTTCGTTCTTTTTTATGGCTGAGAAGTACTCCATTATATACTCCATTACATACATTACAGCACTCCATTATAGATAGATATGGTCTCTTTATATGAGGTATATTTCCTCTATAGCCATTTTTTGAGTTTTATCACAAATGGATATTGAATTTTATTGAGTAATTTTTCTCCATCTATTGAGATGATCATGTGATTTTATCTTTAATTTTGTTAATATTATGTATCACATTGATTGATTTGTGAATTTGAGTCATTCTTGCACCCCTGGAATAAATCCCACTTGATCATAACATATGATGCTTTTAATGTACTGTTGAATTTTGTTTGCTTATATTTTGTTGAGGATTTTTACATCTATGTTTGTCAAGGATATTGACCTGTAATTTTCTTTTTTCTGTCATCCTTGTCTGGTTTTAGTATCAGGGTAATGTTGGCCTTGTAAAATGTGTTTGGAAGCATTCCCTTCCTCTTAATTTTTGGAAGAGTTTGAGAAGGATATGTATTAAATCTTATTGGCTGTTTGGAAGAGTTCACCAGTGAAGTTGTTTGGTTCTGAACTTTTGTTTATTTTGAGGTTTTTGATTACTGATTCAATCTTCTTCCTAGTAATCAGTCTACTTATGTTTTCTATTTCTTTCTAATTCAGTCATGGAAGACTATATTTCTAAGAATTTGCCCTTTTCTTCCAGGTTGTCTGGTTTGTTGACATATTATGGATTGTATTAGTGTCTTATAATCCTTTGTATTTCTGTGATATCATTAACTTTTCTTTCATTTCTGATTTTATTTATTTGAATCCTTTTACTTTTTTCTTTGTTAGTTACCTAAAGGTTTGTCAATTTTATCATTTCCAGCTCTTCATTTCACTAATCTTTCCTATTTTCATTTTACTCTCTATTTAATTTATTTCTGACTCTGATTTTACTATTTTCTTCATTCTACTAACTTGTAGGCTTCCTTCGTTTTTCTTTTTCTAGTTTCCTTAGCTGTAAAATTAGATTGTTTACTTGAGATTTTTTTTGTTTCTCAAGGTAGGCCTATTTCTGTCTAATAACTCTTTTTTGCATCTCATAAATTTTGGCATGTTATATTTCTTTCCAATTTCTTGAGGTATTTTTTGATTTCTCCTTTGATTTTTTTTTTTTTGATGACCTAATGGTTGTTCCATTGTATATTGTTTGATTTTAATGTTTTTGTATTTTTTCCAGTTTTGTTATTGTAATTGATTTCTAGTTTCCTACTTTTGTTGTCAGAGAAGATATTTGATGTGATTTTAGTCTTCTTGAATTTATTGAGACTTATCTTGTGGCCCAACATGTAATCTGTCTTGGAGAATGTTCCATGTGCACTTGAGAAGAAGGTGCATTCTGTGGCTTTTGGATGAAATATTCTGATTATATATCCATTATGTATATTTCTGTTATATCCATGTGATCTAATGTGTCAATTATGGTAAAAATGTCCTTATTGATGTTCTGTCTCATGATCTATTCATTGCTGTGAGATGTTAAAGTCCCCTATTATTGTTTTATTTTCAATTTCTCCCTCCCTTTAGTTTTTTTTTTATTTTTAAGATTTTTATTTATTGATTTGACAGGGAGAGAGATCATGAGAGAGGGAATACAAGCAGGGGGAGTGGGCAGAAGGAGAAACAGGCTTCCTGCTGAGCAGGGAGCCTGATGTGTGGCTTGATCCCAGAACCTTGGGATCATGACCTGAGCCGAAGGCAGCCACTTAAAGAATGAGTCACCCAGGAGCCCCCACCCCCTTTAGGTTTTCAAATATTTATTATATAGTTTTGTGCTCTTTTGTTGGGTGTTTATATATAAACACTTATTTATAAATGTTGTATCTTCTGGTTGGATTCATCCATTATCATAATGTGGTGCTCCTCTTTGTCTTTTAGGACAGTCTTTGTTTTTAAGTCTATTTTATCTGATTTGAGTATATGCCAGCTTTCTTTTCATTTCCATTTGCATAGAATAATTTATCTCCTTCCTTCACAGTCTGTATGTGTCCTTAGCTCTGAAGTCTTTTATAGGTACCACATAGACATTTCTTTTTTGTTTTTTAATCTAGTTAGCCACTCTTTGTCTTTTGATTGGTAAATTTAGTTCTTTTATATTTGAAGTAATTATCAATAGGTATATACTTATTTCCATTTGTTTTCGGGCTGTGTTTGAAGTTCTTCTTTGACCTTTTTTTCCCTCTCTTTCTCTCTTTCCTTGTGATTTGCTGGCTTTCTTTAATATTATGCTTAGATCCTTTCTTATTTTCTTTTATGTATTTAGTATAAGTTTTTCTTTGTGGTTACTGTGAGGTTCACTTATAGCATCTTATGTATATAACAGTCTCTTTTAAATTGATAACAACTTAAATTGGAAACCATTCCAAAGCTTTACATTTTTATTCCCCATATTTTATATTTTTGATGACACATTTTATGTCTTTTTATTTTATGATCCTTTAGATAACTATTGTAATTTTAATTGATTTTATTATGTTTTGATTTTCATACCTTTTGATCTTCATACTTGCCTTATTAGTGATTGATCTATTTTTACTATCTCTTTACCTTTTCCAGTGAGATTGTTACTTTCATGTATTTTCTTCTTATTAATGATTATCTTTTCTTTTCAGTGTAGAGAAATCCCTGTAACATTTCTTATAAGGTCAGTTTAGAGGTGATGAACTCCTTTAGCTTTTGCTTATCTGGAAAATTCTTCATCTCTCCTTAAATTCTGAATGATAATCTTGCTGGATAGAGAATTCTTGGTTGGAAAATTGTTCCTTTCAGCATTTTGAATATATCATGACCCTTACTTCCAGCCTGTAAAATTTCTGCTGAAAAAATCTCTGATAGTCTTATGGGGTTTCCCTTGTATGGAATAAATTGTTTTTCTTTTCTTTTTTTCTTTTTTTTTTTTTTAAGATTTTATTTATTTATTTGTCAGGCAGGCAGAGTGGCAAGCAGAAGCAGAGGGAGAAGCAGGTTCTCTGTGGAGCAAGGAGCCCAATGTGGAACCCGATCCCAGGATCCTGGGATCATGATCCAAGCCAAAGGCAGCCCTTAACTGACTGAGCCACCCAGACATCCCTAAATTGTTTTTCTTAGCTATTTTAAGATTCTCTCTTTATTCTCTTTATTCTTAACTTGTACCATTTTAATTATAATGTACTTTAGTGTGGTTCTCTTTGGATTTTTTTTTTTTTTTTTGGAGTTCTCTGGGCTTTCTGAACCCAAATGTCTGTTTTCTTCCCCAGATAAGGGAATTTTTCAGCTATTATTTCTTTGAATAATTTTTCTGGCCCTTTCTCTCTCTTCTCCTTCTAGGACCTCTATAATACAAATATTACACCATTTGATGTTGTCCTAAAGGTCCCTTTAGGTATCCTTACTTTTTAAAATTCTTTCTCAGTTTGTTGCTCTGTCCAGTTGAGATACATTGCTTTGTTTTCCAGCCCACTGATTTGGGCTTCTATTTCATCCATTCTGTTGTTGAATCCTCTAGTGTATTTTTCATTTCAATTACAAATTCTGTTTGGTATTTTCTTCTAGTTTCCATCTCTGTTGAAGTTCTTACTGTGTTCATCCATTCTTCTCCTGAGTTTGGTGAATATCTTTATGACTATTACTTTGAACTCTTTGTTGAGTAGGTTGTTATATTCATGTCATTAAAATTTTTTTCTGGGAATTTGTCCTGTTCTTTGGTTTGGAATATAGGCCTCTGTCTCCTCATTTAGCCTGACTCTCTGTGTATATTTATCAGGTAAAAATAATACCTCTCCTGGTCTGGAAGGAATGATCTCGTGTAGGAGATGATCCATGGGGTTCAGAGTACAGTCTCCCCTGGACTCCAGAGCCAGGCAACCATCTTGTGGGTGGGACATCTCTTGTGTGGACTATGTGGACCTGCTGGCTATGGTGGGGCCACAGCTTTGATGCAGGGTCGGTGGGGTATGGGGCACTCACCCAGCCTGGTTGTCGTGCAACTGCTACTGGGGCAGATGGAGCATGTAGCACGCATACTAGCAGACATGAGGGAGAACACCAAAAAGGGTGCTTCCAGCTCTATCACTAACAAGTTAGACTAGGATTGCAAAAATGACACCTGTGCTTCTGTTTGTAGAGAAGGCCAATGCAGGTTCCTGCCTCTCTGGCAACTGCTTTAAAATTAGTAAGTAGGTCTATCTCACTTATGATCTAGGCATTTTCCAAACTGTTGCTTTTATGCAGGCTCCCAGGGCAAGTGGGTCTGTGCTCGAGCTCTTTAAGAGCATGTTCTCTATTCCCTCTAGTTTCTTGGTTTTCCTGGACTTCATGTTCATTTTCAAAATGAGGCATTTTAGGGGCTTCTTTTTCAGGTGCTGGACTCAAAGATCAAGGTACTTGATGTGGGCACACTTCTTTTGCTTCTTGAGGGAGAGTTCCATATTTTGGGAATTCCTTCCCAACTGTGAGTCACCATGCTTGGGGTGGGGTCCTGGACAAGGCTGAGTTTCTACTTCTCCTACCTGCTTGATATGTCTCTTTTATCTTTGTTGTGGAGGCACTGTTTATCTAGTCTCAGGTCCTTTTCAGAGGATATGATTTCAAGTGTAGCTATAAATTTATTATATCATGGGAGGAAGTGATTTCAGAGTGTTCTTATGCTGCCATCTTGAACCCCTCCTCCATGTTTTCTGTCACTAGCCTTCATATTATACAATAGGAGGTGGGAAATAAAATATTTCATAATGGGCAGGATTAATCTGATAATTTCTGAAAACTTTAAACTCAGTCTTTGGACAATATATGTGAATCTATATTGGCATTAAATGAAGAGGAGACTGTAAATCTTTTACTGTGCCTCATGAACCTATCTTCAAAAAACTCATGAATCCCCTAAGTTCCAGTTATTAATTTATGACTCTCTCACTTAAATTAATTTTTTGTGAAAGCTGATGTAAAATACTGTGCTGGTTACTTATGTATGAAATTCCATGATTGAAGACTGAAAATAGTCAACTTAAAGATGTTCCAGAAAAAGAGACTGAAATCTCAGGAAATTGGTATCTATTTTGGCTTCTATATAGACTCATTGGAATGCCCGTTGAAATTTAAACTTTGTTCCTCCATGAAATAGTTGTAACTTGCAGTCCTGAGTATGAGATGGCAATGAACAATGAGATTGGGTTTTTCAGGAGAGAGGAAAGGATTCTATTCGCTCTCACTGACTTCTCATAGTAACTGATTCTCTATTTAGCATATATAAATATCACTTAGTAAGTAGGAAACAACAATTAATAATGAGTAGAATGACAGGCATTAGACTGATGTTTGCCTTTACATTCCAACAGTACCAGTCCCTGTGGTCAGCATGAATATTTATGATGTTGGCCCTACCACCATGCATGTGCAATGGCAGCCAGTGGGAGGGGCTACTGGCTACACCTTGTCATATGAACCCATCAACGCCACAGAACCAAGAAAACCCAAAGAGGTGGGAGACATTTGTTTCTTTTTCATTGAGTTGCTTATAAATCATTTATAACATTATGTGCAAAAAAAAAAATAGAAAAATAGATGGGTCCTGTGACACATTTTTAAAAATATTAGCATGAAGAAGGAAATTCATTTCAGAGAGATGAAAAAGAAAAGTTATGTTATCATTTAGTAGTTACAAGTAGGCTGTAATTGCATATCCCTGGTAAGTGGAAAGGTTTGATTTGAATGTCTTATTTCCCTTTGGCATGTCCATATGCAGATGCGTGTGGGGCCAACAGTGAATGATGTGCAACTCACTGATCTTTTTCCCAACACCGAGTATGCAGTCACAGTCCAGGCTGCCTTGCATGACCTCGCCAGTGAACCTGTCACTGCTCGGGAAGTCACGTGTAAGATATTGCCAGTGTTCTTCTTTCCTTTCTGTTGTAAACATAATGTTCATTAGGATTTTTCTTTTACCCAATAATGTTATCAATAATTTGATAATTTATGCATAAGTCACAAGGTTATTCCTTATGGCAATCAAATTTGAGAATTTAAATTAACTCTAGCCTTACGGCAGCATCTTAAATTGATTCTAGGATGTACTTTTTTTTCCACATTGAACATAGCTGATACTGAGATGTTTCTTACAATTGATGGTATACTTTTGGCCAAGTGTCAGGGCATGGAGCATAAAAAGTTGGTGTTGTATATCCATGAAGTAAGGTACATAGCCCTGGTGAGAAGGGAATGTTGGGTGAGTGTAATTTTGGAGGAAGATATTAGACTTAATATTAAGATGTTCCAAGTTCTTGGTGAAGTAGGTACTTTATGGCACTTATAGAAAAGTTTGTTTCAATTAAGTGAGTTAGTCAGCTTACTCAATCCAAAAACATTGGTCATATACTTCAGTCACTATGCTAGATATTGGGAATGTACCACGAGGTAATACCAGGCAACATAGAGCGCATGAACTCCTTTGGGGTTTGCACTTTTCTTGTGTGCGTTGATCAATTCCTTTTGCGTTTTTGGCTTGATTCACTGGCAGTTAGGTGTTTTCTTCTTGAAAAGTGGCAAGAATTGCACCTAGAACCCTTGCCTTTCCTGGCTGGAGGTTTTGTTTTATGCTTATTGAGGTCATGATGAGATAGATGACATGGCTTAAATTTTAGACTCAGGCCACATTTTTAAGACAATTAAGAAGACAGAAGAAATCTTCAAGGGAGAAAAGGGGACTGAGAATAATCATAAGGCAGAAAAGATAAAGAGCCCCTGAAGGGCGGGACAGTATAAATTCATTGACAACAAATAATCATTTTTTATTTATTAAACCCTGTCTGGAATTGGTGGCTTTGTAGAAATGAGGTAGTGGTAGATGGAAAGGTGGGAAGCCAGCTAGGGATGGAGACATGTGTTCTCAAAGTGCTGGGAGAGAAGACCCCAGAGTCATACTGGGATGAAAGGCAAGTGCGGTCATGGATTTGATACAAAGTTGACTGCACCAGTGGAGGAAGGGAGGCCACAGAGAGATGCCGAGAGACAAAAACATTAAAGGGATAAAGGTGCAGAATCATGTAGGTGGAGGGAGACATTTAGGAGAACAGATGCACAGAGTTGAAATGAGAAACAAAAGGAAATTGGTCAACGGGCAGCTAGAAAGTGAGATCTGTCTCATATAACAAAAGAAACTTTCTTTGTTAGTTATCCTCGTCTTTGTTCTTTTTAAGTAAGGCTTTGACTTGGCAAAAATTTATCATTTGAATTTTCTCGTAACCATTTAGACCCCTATGGATTTTCTTATAAGCTTACCAGGTGCTTAATTTTGGCCCATCTTCATCCCTCACTCTCATAACCATTTGTTTTTCTATCATTTTCTATTCTTAGGAGACCATAATTCTTTGGATTTTGTTCTCTATCCTAACTGATTTAAATATCTGAGAAAGAAACACAAGCTGTGCATTTGTGGTGAATTATGATGTACTATAGCTGAGCAGCAAGAGAGAGCCGGAAAATAGAGTGGAAGTTTACATATAAAAGATAAATTAGAATTGTAATAAAAATTTCAACTTATCATATTTTAAGAAATTTTCTTAAGAGGACGTGAGCTTTACCTGGTAGAATCATAGTACTTTTGTCATCAGAGCTATTTGTTTAAAGTTACTTTGCTGCACACTGTTAAATTTTCTTTAAACAACTCCTTGAAAGCTTGTGTGAATGCTTTAGAGTTTTGTGGTTGAGAGCCACATCTGGAGCTCATTATTCATGCATCTCCAGTGCCTTTACCCAAACCTCGAGATCTGAGACTCAGAGACGTGACTCACAGCACCATGAATGTCTTATGGGAACCCGCGCCGGGAAAAGTGCGTAAATACATCGTTCGCTACAAAACACCAGAAGACGATGTCAAAGAGGTAGGTTGAAGATTAGAATGGATTTGGAAGTATTTGTTTTCCTAGTAGGTTTAACAACAGAACTCAAAAAAGTGCAGAGGATAGAGTGTTTTGAATATTTGTCACTTTATTAATCTAGGGTTGAAAGCTTGTAATATTAGTAGAGCAATTTTTGAATATTGATAATATATTGGGTTTTGTTGCATTTATTTTAGAAATGTTTTCTTCCATGATCCTCATCTCAAAATCATCATCCCTTAGTGGACAAAGAGTTATAGAACGTAGATAGTACTTCCTTCTCATCCAGATGTCTTTTTTTGGTGCTCTACATTCTATGAATTACCAAAAAAAAAAAAAATAATAATAATGTGTCTAAAAATAAAAGCCAGTAAGGGTGCGGGAAGGAAAAGGAGAGTTTGTCAGATGATAGGAAGACAGGACAATGGAGAAGTTCTGAGAGAAAGCGTAAATAAATAGATTGTTAGAGGAAAGTCCTTTTGGCCATGAGCATTTTTGAGATGGGGCAGAGATTTGTTTCCATGACAACCTAATTCAAAGTGGGAGCAAATTGAGGGTTTTCTCTAGAGAATGGGTTTAAAACTTCTGTGTGCTTGGGAGCGTATCAATGTCAGAATCTCAGAGACATTTTTGGAAGATAGAAATGGTTTCTGTAAGCCCCTAGGTATTGACCATGCTGTTCAGTTGGATTATATCAAAGCTAATTTATACATATGCACACATTCATTTCATTCTAGGTTTCAATTTCGAAAGAGACACCATGACCAGAGGGTCTCACAGGGCTCTTGTGCACAGCAAATGAGATAATGCACAGGAGAACATTTCTGAGAGAAATAAAGCAGTGATGCAAAGGGAAACAGAGAAACTGTCAGTGAAAAATGATTAGGTTGTTTGAATCTGTTGGCAGTCTTGTTTACCAAACCTTGGCATTCAAATAGAGCTCTAGTACATACATTTTCCCACTTTATAAGCATTTAAACTGTTTCCAGTTCCTGGACTCATGCATATTGAAAAACATTGCTATTTTTTGTAGCACAATTCTTATGCTCTTGTGCTAAGAAGTACAATAAACAACAGAGATGTTAAAACTAGACCCTTTCTAAAAATAGTTCCACTGCTCTATTACAGGTAGAGGTAGACAGGTCACGGACCAGCACCCCTCTCAAAGACCTCTTCTCACAAACCCTGTACACAGTAGGCGTCTCTGCAGTGTATGATGAAGGGGAGTCTCCCCCCATGACTGCTCAAGAAACTACCCGTAAGTTATAATTGTGCTACACTGATACTTGAGAAATGACATGACATGATTGTGTAACTGAACTTACTGGGTCCTTTTGTTTCTTGGTTCCAGTTTTTTGAGTATTTAATGTTTGAATTCAGATTGCTTTTTACTTATTTTCTTCTTATCTTCTACCTTCATGTCCATTCTTCTTATTTATTTTTATTTTCAATTAAGTTTTTAATTTTAATTTAATTTAATTTTAATTCCCCTATAATATATGGAGTTACATTAGTTTTAGGTATATAATAGAGTGATTGAACATGTCCATTCCTTTTATGATAATTTTTATCCTCCTATTATTCTATCAACCACTGTCATTACTTCATCTTCCAGATATTTAACTGGTGTGTGTGTGTGTTTTGTGTGTGTGGGTGTGCACGTGCTTGTGGGTGAGGGGGGGTAATGGGGAGGAAGTAAGTTCTTGACGCACATTGGACATTTTCTCTGGGAAGGTTGTGTTAGTTATCACATATTTTGTGAGATCTTACTATATGTAAAGTGTTATCAGGGTAACAAAATATAAGTATCTTTGCCCTTACCAGTTCATGATTTCATTGTGGAGATAAGAAAAATTGATTAAGAACACATGGGATGGTGTAGGGATGGTGAGGTAAGTGGAGCTCAGATTGCATGCTGCTGGATGTCAGGTGAAGGGGAGGACTGCATAATGGAGAATCAGGGGAGATGTCGGGCAGCCTTCCTAGGCTTCTCCTCACCAGCTCCATTTTGGTGCTGCTTCCAGAGCTGTCTGTTTCGTTCCCTCACAGGGTACTTCCATAGTATTTAACCCAATTATGACTACCTGTTTGTTTTTTCCTATCTATTTTGTTTTCCCTTTCTTCCCCCCAAGTGAAACCAGAGACACACTTACTTTGTACAACTTTGCATCTCCAGTGCCTGGCACCATGCTCAACACATAATTTCCTGCTTGAATAGGGGCTAAGAACTTGAAGTCTAGAGCCCTCAGTGTTCTGAAGAAATATAATGAGAGCTACTTCTATAATTCAAAATTTTCTAGTAGCCACATTTGAAAAAGTAGAAAGAAGAGAAATTAATTTTGATAATGTATTATATTCAACCCAATATATCAAAAATATTGTCATTTCAACATGTATCAGTAGAATAAGTATTAAAATATTTCACATAGTTTTTCCATAATAATTCTTTAAAATCCAGTGTGTGTTAATTTTATACTTACATTAGATCTCAATTTGGACTAGCCACATTTCAAGTACTCAGTAGCTGTATATGGCTGGTGACTCTGAGAGTAGACAGCACAGGTCTAGAGAATTTAAATGACTTGCCCTGCCTCATCTAGTTAGCTACTGGTGGGATCAATACAAATCTGAACTTTTATTTGCTGTCCTGTCACTCCCTCACTAGAGGTTCAAAAACTTCTCCTTTCATACCCAGCTGTCTGTACCTGATCGAGCCTCTTGTCAAATGGCACAGCCTATGCCTTAACAACCGACAGTATCTACTTCTGCTACTTTCTTACCTGTGATCCCTTAGCAGTCTCACTTGCCTTCTTGGCATTGGTTCTTACTTGGTAAGTGTAGTGTCTGGAAGTGAAAATTGGTGCATATGAGTAAACTGACAGCTTTGCACATGCATAACAGGTGAAGTAGAGGAAAAAAGTCTAGTGAAAGCCGGTAAGTTAGTATACTAAATCCTTACTTTCAATATGTGGTTGGTTTTGGAAGGGATGGGGGTGGGGGTTGGGTGAGCCCTGTGGTGAGTATTAAGGAGGGCACATATTACATGGAACACTGGGTGTGGTGCATAAACAATGAATCTTGGAACACCGAAAAATAAAATAAAATTAAATTAAAAAAAAAATCCTTCAGATGTCCTAATAAAGCGTATTCTTTTTTTTTTAATTTATTTTTTATTTATTTTCAGCATAACAGTATTCATTATTTTTTCACCACACCCAGTGCTCCATGCAATCCGTGCCCTCTATAATACCCACCACCTGGTACCCCAACCTCCCACCCGCCCCCCCCACCACTTCAGACCCCTCAAATTGTTTTTCAGAGTCCATAGTCTCTCATGATTCACCTTCCTTCCAATTTCCCCGAACTCCCTTCTCCTCTCTAACTCCCCATGTCCTCCATGCTATTTGTTATGCTCCACAAATAAGTGTATTCTTAACAGTTGGTTTGTTTTGCAGTTGTGCTTCTGGACATGGTACCACTCATTTTCTCTCAATGAGCCTTTTCATTGTAATTATTAGAAATATATTTTTGATGGCCCTGGATTTTGTGAAGTCAGAACTGGTCAATAGTGGATAGAGAAGTAATTGACAATGACAGCTCAGAACCGGGGGCAGACATTCCAGATTCCATGTGCTGTGAACTAACTAGGGTGCCTGGTCAATGTAGGGGCTTTTAATTGGGGTTTCAGCAGTCATCAACCCTGTAGGGTTATTCCTATCTCTGGACATAGTCAGTATAGTCTTCCTCAGTTGTGTTTAACATTAGCATTCTACAGGAAAACCTCACACATGGCTTACTTAGATCATAATATTTCATAGACCATGATAGACTATGCACTCTTTGATAATCAATACCAAAGTTTGTGCTTATGTGTCCTGCTCTGCAAACAAGTTCATAGTTTTGACATATAAATGTTCAGCTTTCAAATATGACATTGAAAAAAAATGTGTGAGATGCAGAATGATTAACTGGGTTAGAAGAGTCTTACTAAGAGGTATTTATTTATTTATTTAAATTAAAAAAATTTTAAATAAACATATAATGTATTATTAGCCCCAGATTCACAGGTCTGTGAATCGTCAGGTTTACACACTTCACAGCACTCACCATAGCACATACCCTACCCAATGTCTATAACCCCACCAGCCTCTCCCTCCCCCCTCCCCCAAGCAACTCTCAGTTTGTGTTGTGAGATTAAGTCTCTTATGGTTTGTCTCCCTCCCGATGCCATCTTGTTTCATTTATTCTGTTCCCATCCCCCAAACTCCCCACATTACATCTCCACTTACTCATATCAGGGAGATCATATGATAGTTGTCTTTCTCCAATAGACTTATTTTGCTAAGCATAATACCCTCTAGGTCCATCCATGTCGTTGCAAATGGCAAGATTTCATATTTTTGATGGCTGCATAGTATTCCATTGTGTGTGTGTGTGTGTGTGTGTGTGTGTGTGTGTGTGTGTGTATACATACCACATCTACTAAGAGGTATTTAGAAAAAAATCACCATTTTTAAATTATTGTGTTATGTTACTCACTGTTCAATACATCATTAGTTTTTGATGTAGTGTTCCAAGATTCATTGTGCATAACACCCAGGGCTCCATGCACCATTTTAACTTAACACAAATAGTAGCCTATTATATCCATATGGTACTTGAAGTTTTTGAAGCTTTCTCTTATACTTCCCTTTCAGATGAACTGAATTGGTAATTTGCTTGGTTCTAAATGATGATTTCAGCCTGTTTCCTCATGTCCATGAAGATAAAACGAGGAGGCTTTATTATACCATTTGTGTATTATATTGTTTGTTCAGAAACTTTGTCCTGCTTTACCTCATGATAGGCACGGTGCCAGCCCCAACAAACCTAAGGATTACTGAAGTGACACCAGAGAGCTTCCGAGGGACTTGGGATCATGGGGCTTCAGATGTGTCCCTTTACAGGATAACCTGGGCGCCTTTTGGAAGCTCAGATAGGATGGAGGTAATGTTAATTCTCTTCCTTCTTCCCTACCCCTTCCTCCCTCCTCCCTTCCCCCCCTTCCCTCTCTTCCCTTATCTTCCCTTCCCTTCCTTCCTTCCCTCCTTTTTAAAAGTTTTTTTTTAAAACTTTTTAAATTTCATGACAAGGAATCGTGTTTGAAATAGGTATTACCTCTGTTGCCTGAAAAGCATCCTTTTCCATTTGAGCTCCTGGCATGTATCAAAGGCGGAAGAATGTCTGGCTAAATAATGTCAATAAACTGCCATCGAGAGTATGATAGACATGGTGACTTAATTTTTTGTGGGTGTGTGTGTTTTTCTTTTCTCTTTCACTAAGACCATCTTAAATGGAGATGAAAATACTTTGGTGTTTGAAAACCTGAACCCGAACACTCTCTATGAAGTTTCTGTTACTGCCATTTATCCTGATGAGTCAGAAAGTGATGACCTCACTGGCAGTGAGCGCACACGTAGGTGTTCAGCTTTTAAATAGGACATTATTATGTTAAAGTTAATTTAAAAAGTAGAGCTATAACTTTATTAGTAATATTTCCCCAAATTCTGTTTTTTTTTTTTAAATTTTAGCTCGTTTGATACCACTAACAACACAAGGTAAGAGTTTAATTTGCTGAACCATATAAATGACCAAATAATGAATGAATGAATGAATGAATGAACAAGTGAATGAATGGAGAAAATACCACAAAATCCATTGTAAACAGGTTTTTCTGCTTTTAAATTATAAGGCATATCTTGGAACTTTTTAAAAAGTTTTTTTTTTGAAAAACATTGCTTTACTGCCATTTGTTAAGGAGTCATGTAGGATTCCATGACCATCAGTTACCATGAGGTCAAATTTAGTCTTAACCTTAAAAGTATACTGATTTTAGTGAATGGTGCTTATTTTGGGAGGAGGCCTCATTCTATGAGCTTACTATGTTTCTCAACAACCTTTTTTCAGCTCCAAAAAGTGGCCCACGAAACCTTCAGGTGTACAACGCAACATCTAACAGCTTAACTGTTAAATGGGATCCCGCCAGTGGTCGTGTGCAGAAATACAGAATCACTTACCAGCCTTCAACAGGAGAAGGCAATGAGCAAACGGTAATAAAAAAAATATATGTAACTTGGAAAATTCTACCTCTTCTCCTCAAACTCCTCCCTACCCAATGTATAGTTAGTTGTACTAGTTTGAGAGATGCAGAATTTACTGTACTGAGTGGATTTATTTGACTTCATTCTTATGGGAACTTGGACACCCTCTTGGGAGATGAAAGTTGCTTTTCATGTTGGGTAGCCCCACAGCATCAGGGATGTGCCTCATGCATAGACATTTCCCTTAGAAACTCTTAGGGCTGGATTATCTATGAAGATTTCTAGGGTTTTTTTTTTGTTGTTGTTGTTGTTGTTGTTGTTGTTTTGTTTTTTTGGTCTTTAGATTTTTAATATGTATCTCTCAAACTTAATCAAATACTGAAAATTTGCCAAATTTCTGTTATTGTAATTTTCTGGTTTTTGCATGTCACAAGATATCTCTTGTATCTGGAATTTCCAGATCTAGGTGGCTGTTCCCCTAATTCTTACTGTTCATCATTTTTACATTTATCCAAACAGAGGTTTCTGGAAAGGTGGTATGACTGTCAATAGCCTTCATCTTTATCTTTCTGGTCTTCCCTGTTTACAGAATCCTAGTTCATTCACCTTGCTTATGTTAGGTGTCTGTTTTTGAACCTTCTCCAGCTTTGCTTTGTGAGATGTGTGACTAGAACTGCACATATAGGAAGCATCATGATTTTTTACACCAGGAAGGGATGCTTCCTGATTTATTTAAAATGCCTCTTTTGGTAAGGTTTAGTATTTTGTTGACAATCTTTGGGCTATACTATTTCCTCACAGTCATAGAGAGAGATAAGAGATATGAGTTACTATCAATTAGTCACATGACTTACTGAGCTCTAGCAAATGGGTTCTATGTCTTCCCAGTTTAGAGATGTTAGCAGGCATGGATGCTGGCAGTGGTTAAAGGTTTCTGATACTGCATATTAAGTGGGTTTAGCTGAACCAGACCCTCTTCAATCCTAGTGTGACTTTCGAGTTGATCTTTTGAGGTTTCCACACAATTAGTCTTAGGGAGTATCTTTGAATAGAAATGTTGTCTAATTAAATAGGTTACCAGTAGTACACTAAATACAAACTGTAATCAACTGGCTTTTGTAGGAAATAAGATAAGACACACGTGATGAACTGATATTTTCATGTCAGAAACAGAACTTCTTTTGTCTATGCCAGGCCAGATTTGGGTAAAACTATGAAGCAGGTGAGGCTTGTCTCCAGCATTTCTACTCTTGGTGATAGTGACCCTCCAGCTGCTGCCTTCAGTTTCTTTACTGACTAACAGAGGTTTGGTATAACTTGAAGAAGTCTCATGAACTCACCCTCTGATATGTATTAGCTGACAATCCCTCAAGGTTTGTTGTTCTTAGGGATATTTGCGTTTTACTGCTAGTCCATGAAATAAAGTTTTGAATTACTGATACCAGAATTTTGGAGAGCTGGATGGGAGAAGTAAGTAGACACCCCTCTGCTTACTCATAGGGCTAGTTTTACTAAGTGGATGCCTTTGGATTTGTTAAATATCAAAGGGCTTGTACAGATATGGATACTTCTTTCTCATAACATCTAATATTCAATTTAATAAAATTAGCCACTGTCGTTAAGTTTGCCTCATACGGAGGAAGAGTACAGTGTTTCACTGAGGTTTTCTCTGGCATTCAAAGAGTTGATGGGTGGTAAGTTGGAAACATCTGGACTGTTACTGACATGTCCAGCCATCCAGATGTGCACTCTTTGTGGGCAAGGGGCCATTTTCACATGATTTTAATTAGTATCACATAAATATTTGAATTCAGTAGACTGTTTACAAATCATACAAATTTTCTTTCAACAAGATAGATGGCCTTAAGCAGTGAATAAAAAATTTCAAAGTCTGTATTTGGAGGAAATTGAAAATCTTCATACCACAAGGCTGGTATCATAGAGATGGCTGGGAACCCCAGCCCCGAGTGTGGTCTGGCAAAGGGTCTAGTCACATAGTTTGCACAGCTAATGTTGTTAGAATGGCAGTTTTTGGGGGGAAACATCAAAGTTTTAGATCTTCTGCTGAATCATTTTAATGTGTTCTCTAAAGCAAATAAAAAACCTCTATAAAAAAGTAAAAATAATAGCAAATGGTGTGGAGCCTCTAATATTTGGCAATTCTTTGCTATCTTAAAAAACTCCTTTCTAGCTCACTTATGATTAATGCCTTTTGGGGGAAGAGATCCATGAAATGTGTTTTGGATGAAATTTTGCTGTGCTGGCGGCAAGCAAGTCGGAATATCTTTTTGAGGTCACCAGTTTAAGGCTTAGAATGCCTTTTGTGATTTAAGGTGCATACTTTACATTTAAAATTATACCATAAGTTATATTTTAAATCTTCAGTGTGGTATGTGTTTCCAGATTTTGGCCAGGATCTCAAACAGCTCCTGTGTAGAAAGAGCTTTAACAGATCAGTGCGACCAAGAGAACAAGGCTAACACTTACCCTTATCTTTCTCTAGACCACAATTGGGGGGCGGCAGAACAGTGTGGTCCTGCAGAAACTGAAGCCTGATACTCCTTACACCATCACTGTGTCCTCCCTCTATCCTGATGGCGAAGGAGGTCGAATGACAGGGAGAGGCAAGACCAGTAAGTACCAGGCCCCTGTAGCTTCTTTAATAGCTACCACAGAATCCCATCTTTACTTGGAAAAGGTGGGGTGACACGGTTTTGCTAATCCAATTTTAATGCATTTAAAAATGATATTAATTGCTTTTAATATCCTTGCTCAGGGTTACTGGTCTCTGTTTATGGAGAAAGACAGTTATTACTTTCTGGGACTTTAAAAACCAAAACCAAAACCACCCTGCGACCAAAATATCTCATGGAGAGGAGACGTGTACCAGATTACCAGATATTGTTTTATTTATTCACTACTTCAACAAATATTTGTAGGGGGCCCACTGTGGGGTGCTTGACATGTTTGAGGTGCCTTGGAAATATCAAGGAACTTGCATTTTGAGTGTGCTTAGGATCATAGTGTCATGTGATTTCTGTGCATTACAGAACCTCTGAATACCGTGAGGAACCTCAGAGTGTATGACCCTTCTACCAGCACCTTGAATGTTCGCTGGGACCATGCAGAGGGAAACCCTCGTCAGTACAAGCTTTTCTATGCACCAACAGCAGGTGGTCCAGAAGAACTGGTAATTATGTCCAGGAGTGAAAATTCCATGTTTATTTAAACTATAGCTGAATGATTTAAAAGGCGAGCTAAAAAGGTCAACCAATTTGCTTTAGGGCAGAAAGAGTTGGTATTCATTTACTAGAACCTGAGAGAGGCTCATAGATTGTTGCCTTAGTGCCTGGGTGATGGAGGGGAGAATTGAGCTGGGGGAAGTAATCATTTCCCAGAATTTTTTTTTTTAAGATTTTATTTATTTGTCAGAGAGAGAGAGAGAGAGAGAGAGAGCGAGCACAGGCAGACAGAGTGGAAGGCAGAGGCAGAGGGAGAAGCAGGCTCCCTGCGGAGCAAGAAGTCCGATGTGGGACTCGATCCCAGGACGCTGGGATCATGACCTGAGCCGAAAGCAGCTGCTTAACCAACTGAGCCACCCAGGCGTCCTAATTTTCCAGAATTTAAAAGGGGTACTGAGAGGGAGCGTAGGGTTCTAGAGAAGTCTTTATCACCTCTTGTAAAAGTTCATACAGGGCACATCTTTATATCCCACTATGACAGTACTTGCTTCTTGACTGGGTCTTGAGTTAGTATTTTGAGAATTATATTGGTTGAGGTATTAGTTCTTTTACAAGTTTTTCAAATCCAGTGCTTTATGTTTATTAAAATCTTTAGGTACCAATCCCTGGGAATACCAATTATGCCATTCTTAGGAATCTGCAGCCAGATACCCCATACACCGTTACGGTAGTTCCTGTTTATACTGAAGGTGATGGAGGACGCACATCGGATACTGGGAGGACATGTAAGTTGAGAAGGAAGAAAAAAATTAGCTTTTTCATTATAAAGGCCACATAGGTCTGTTAAGAAAATTTGGAAAATCACAAATGATAAAATAAATATATACCCATGGTTTATCTTCCAGACACCATCAACTGTTAACATTTTGATGTCTGAAATAACAGATTTATGATGGTATTTTTCTTCTGAAATGATACTATCAGGATTGATGAATGTGCATACAATCATCAGTCTGCTATTTCAATCATTCTTTCACCGAAGACAGTTCGTTTTGCTTTCTTTTGTGCTTTATACATTTGTGTGAAGCAGTGCTTTGCAATTGGCTTTCAGGGTGTGAATTGTTTATTGCATTACATGATTGTACATTTCTCTGGTTTGCTGATGAAGTGCTTTTGGTGATCAAAATTCTGTGTGCTTTTGTTTACTGTTAACATCTTGAGTAACCAGTTAATAGCGGTTTTCTCATTCTTTGTAGTACTGCTTACAGGCTCTTGTGCATATTAATAAAGAATTTCTTTGGCTTTGAAAATATGCTTGCTGGTGGCTAAAAGGAAGCAAGTATGGGTGGCTTCTTCAGGTAAAAGATCAGTACTCTAGAAAGATGATGTTTTTGGCTCAAGTAGACTTTGGGGTTAATACATGGAATTAATTTGTATGTTTTTCTAAGTCCCACGTGGGGCAGGTAATTGAAAACTGAGTGTGTGTTCTATTTCTCCCTCCTTTTGTCATTTTTTTTTTTTTGGTTTTGCTTTTCTCTCTTTTCTTCCCCTTTAAAAAAATTTTTTTTTATTTTTTATTGACATATAATGTATTATTAGCCCCAGGGGTACAGTTCTGTGAATCGCCAGGTTTACATACTTCACAGCATTCACCATAGCACATACCTTCCCCACTGTCCATAAGCCAACCACCTGCCTTTTTTTTTTTAATCACAGAACATATCAGTACCTATTTCTTGAATGAAGAATGAATGAATAAATGAATGAATGAGTGACTGAAGCCAGCTGACTGAGTTATATGCGCTTCATAGCTGTTGTCAGTTCATACTTCAAAGGCAGACACTGTAAAATCTCTTTTCTCTATCTCTGTATTATCTGTATTGGAAAACCGAAGCTTCTTTTCCACTTTCCTGTCCCTTATCCCTTGTCCTTTTATGGCCAACCCAGCACTACTACTTTTTTTTTTTTTTTTAAAGATTTTATTATTTATTTGACAGACAGATCACAAGTAGGCAGAGAGGCAGGCAGAGAGAGAGGAGGAAGCAGGCTCCCCACTGACCAGAGAGCCCGAAGTGGGGCTCGATCCCAGGACCCTGGGATCATGACGTGAGCCGAAGTCAGAGGCTTAACCCACTGAGCCACCCAGGTGCCCCCAGCACTACTACTTTTACTAGCTTGTTCTTATTGGTACCAACTTTGCCTCCAAATAGACAAAGGCCATAACTGGCTAACCTAGACTAAGTTTGGATCTGGAGAGTTTTAATTTGCTTTTGTTTGTAGATAATTAGAAGGGGAAGGAGGACAGTGTTTTATCCTGTTATAGAGTGTAAGTCCTAGTGAAGTGATCATGAAAACTTGACATATATAAACAGATTTCAGAAAATATGTGTGGGCTTCTCTTTTCCCAGTGGTGAGAGGGCTGGCAAGGAATGTCCACGTGTACAATCCGACGCCAAACAGCCTCGAAGTCCGCTGGGACCCCGCACCTGGGCCCGTGCAGCAGTATCGTGTCATATATTCTCCTGTGGCCGGCACGAGACCTTCAGAGTCTGTAAGTGATTTTGTCCTCTTAGAGTTCAGTCCAAGATCTGTGTAGATTCCCCTGTAACTCTGGCCCTGGCTACTGGGCCAGAACAGTAAGTCAGTTGTCAGTGTGGCCTGCGGTCTCCTGGAAGCATCCTTTCCGGATGAACTTAGTCTTGTGCTTGTGTCTTGTTCACTGCCTGTGAGAATGCCAGTCACAAACGTGACAATCAGTAATGCTTAGATGGTCGCTTCTGTGTATTTAAGGCAGGTGTACTAACTATAGGGGTAGTTGGAAAATATGAATTTTTGGAAAATACAAATTAGCTATATGAGTTAACAAGCCTAGGAATAAATGCAAATCACTGATTGACCTTGTCAATATGGACTTTTATTGTAACATAGAAATGTCTCCTTTATGAAAACGTCTTGACGTTTGCCTTCACTGGCCTTACAGATTGTCCAGTTTATTTTCCCTTCCCAGTACTATTCAGTTTTATAAGTAGATCAATAATGTGAGAATCAGGAATTACTAATTTGAATACGAGTAGACTTAATACACCTCAGGGAAAGTAAATTGATAGATTAATTTATGTATTTATAAATATGGACAATGGTGGCAAACAAAGATAAACAAATAATTTGCCCATCCCTGTATTTGGCAGGACTTATTCGGACAACATTGCCATTATCCATTTGTGGAGTGGTTCTCCATTTTAACACAAAATCTCTTCCCTCTTAGCCTGTGTGGGGAATCCTTTCTCTTTTGTGTGTCTAACATCTGGGATGCTCTGTAGGTAACTACCATGAGCCCTGGATGTTGTATTTGAGAATCTTCACAGTAAACATAAAAGAGAGATATTTGAAGCTACTAAGGGTAGCATAGTATGTTTATTAGCTTAGTGAGTATGAACTCACTTTTTTGGGGGGGAAATTTCTGAGGAGAAATTGTATCTCACGGTGTGGCTTTGTCAGATCTCAGGAGGGCGCATAGTAGTGAGCTTCTGACGTGCCTAGGCTCAGCTTTTTATTATAAATGTTACTATGTTGACTAATAGAAGACTCGATAAGCATTTGAGTTGCTGTTGAGCAGAATTTGGCATTTCCTCCCCTCCAGATTGTGGTGCCAGGAAACACGCGCACGGTGCACCTGGAGCGGCTGATTCCCGACACACCCTATTCCGTGAACATTGTAGCTCTCTACTCGGATGGAGAGGGGAATCCCAGCCCTGGCCAGGGCCGAACGCGTGAGGCAGAAATCCTTTCCCCACCCCATTCCCTTGTAACTCTGTTGGCAGGGCTTCTCTGAGTGAGTGAGAAGTGGGAAGTGGGTGGTGACTGAGAGGTGGTGAGAGCTTTCTCCACCTCTGTACAGGCAAGGGTAGGCCTGGGCATGTGGTTCTGCCTGGCACCTCCACATTCAAATTCCAGGCTGAGGCTCTGGGCCCGTGACTGCCATAGGTGCTGAGTGAACTGCAGTCGGCCGTTTTCTCATCTGGGACTTAAGCTGTAAGGAGGGGCTTTTCTCTTCTGCCCTGCAGTGAGTCTTGTCACGAAGCGGGAACTTTAGAAATGTGAGGGCTGGTCCTCTTTATGTTTCATTAAACAGGAGGTGGTTATAGTAGTTTAAAATATTCCCTTTCTCTCCCAGTCTATATATTTAGGCTCAAACCTAGCTCAGTGTTACTGAAAGTTCAGCACGTAGCCATAGGTCTGAAATGTAGCACTTTCTGTTTATGGTTTCCCACTGAAACCAGAGGAGGTATATATTTTATCAAAAGTGGGTAAACATCCTAATGAATGTGAAGCTCCCACAAGTAACTTCCTTAATCTGACCTGGGAAAATTCTTTTGTATCCCTCCCGTCACCTCCATGTCCACCGTGCTCACAGACAGGCAACTAACTTGATTGTATTTTTATTTATTTAGTACCACGAAGTGGACCAAGAAATATGAGAGTCTTTGGGGAGACAACCAACAGCCTCTCTGTAACCTGGGATCATGCCGACGGCCCAGTTCAACAATACAGGATCATTTATTCTCCCACTGTTGGAGATCCCATCGATGAATATGTGAGTCCACTTCTCATTTAGTTGAGCATTTTGTAAACTCTGACCTGGTTGGAAGGTGAAATTAAGGTTTTTAGTTTGGGAGTGTATTGTGATTACAGTTGAATAATTGTGGGACACTCACATTTTATATGACTTCCTCTGACACAATATTGGGAACACCCAAAGGCGTCTATTGTCGCCCACGTTACAGAGAATCAATGTCTTTGGGCCCATTTCTGTTCTAAAGACATATTGAAAAATTGTCTTATTGCATGAAATGCATATTTCTAGCCACCTAATTTTATTTATAGGAACTAGGTCTAGTGAGACATGATACCTAATATTTTGAGCTACTTAATGCTCAAAAGATGTGACAATCCACATCCTAGCTTTCCTTTAAATTTATTTTCACTACAAGATAATCCCTTAAGTATTCAAGCGCTAACTGATGTCTCTTTTCTTTAAATTTAACGTTTTTTGTTACACTTTGGTTTTGGAATATACATGCACTCATATTAGTTTCAAACTTTTTGTGTGTCACACTATTTCTTGAGAACTAGATTTAGGTTTCTTGTAGCTTCCTCATAGGCCTTACCAGGCATATCCATTTGTTATGGTTGGAAATACTCACCACTCTTTAGTAAGTGTAGTGATTAGCTGAAGTGTTATTAGGTCAGCCGAAGATTACACAAAATGTTGATAGTAAAGCAGTTAGGTCTGTGGTTTACAACCATTTTGCCACAGGCCCTCTTGGATCATCCCCCCTTTGTTATCGCTACATTATGTTTCATCTATTTGAACTTGATACATTAAGCTTTAATTCAAACCTGCATTTTTATTCATCAGAAACACATGTAATTGTCACTTAGAGTTTCTGATCAAAATCAGATAAACAGTTTCACCACACTTATTTTGCCAGAGCAAAGAAGCTGGTATTTTAATGTTTATTCAGCTTTGCCATGGGTGAATATTCGACTTCCCTCCACTTTCTGAAAACATTAAAAGTATAGTTTCTTCCCCCAATTCACCATTTGTAATCAGGCGACTCTATGCTGGGAATCACTGGTGTTAAGTGAGGCACGTTGTTTGTAGAAGTAGAGCATAAGGTTGGGAGAGAGATTGAGAGATTTATCTGGTTCACTTTCTCATCATGGAGGTAATTGAACATACTTTCACCTCCTGTTTTTCATCCTTTCCACTTGATTAGTATCAGCCAACCTGATCTTCCTGAGGGCAGGCTCAGAGTCCGTGTTTGCTCACCGGTGCATTCCCATAGCTCTGACCACACTTGGCCCGCTGTGGCTGCGTGGTGCATATTTATTGCAGAAATGCATGGAAATGTAACCCGCAGATAGGAGATATTTGTTGCAGGAATGCATGGAAATGTAACCCACCGATGGGAGATAGAGACAAACGAAGTGCTGCTGCATGCTGCAGTGGTCGGTAACGTGTGCCCAGCTGTCGTGCGCATTCTTACCTTTCATCCTCACCATTTCCTCCAGAGATGTTAGGTCCCAAGGCTGGCAAATGGCAGACCTGGGATTTGAACCCAGATGTCTCTGACTCTCAGACCATTCTCATGCACTGCACAGAGGCAGTGTAGACTTTGCTGGCATGAGCATTGTACAAAAGAAGCAAAGCATGAAGAAACCTTGCTGTTTATAGAAATACATAAAACTGTGTTGTCTTTTGTTCTGGAAGGCCTCTGGCTGATAATTAATTTGATATTTAACTTCCCTACAGACCACAGTCCCAGGCAGAAGGAATAATGTGATGCTGCAGCCGCTACAACCTGATACTCCGTATAAAATTACGGTTATTGCGGTATATGAAGATGGGGATGGTGGCCATCTAACAGGAAATGGAAGAACCAGTAAGTGTCTTATCCCTTTTATAATTTTTAAGTTTTGCCTTTACCAATGCATCCCCTATATGCCATTAATACTGCATTAACATTTACATTAAATCTTGAATTTTGGCAAAAATGACGTGGGAACAGAATTTGTATTTTAACTTTTTAAAAGTCCACTATAAGAAGAAAGAGGAGACAAAAATCTGCATATTCTTCTTTGCTTGAGATAGTTTTATTTCTCCTTTGGAAAACCATTGCCTAGTCTCTGAATAATGTTTTAATTTATGTAGTATCAGTGAAAGAGGTAGCTATTGACTCAGCCAATGTATTATCAACAGAAAAACACTATCCTGATAGAATCTTAAGCCATAAATAAAGAAGCAAGGTGATTAAAAATCATCTTCTGTCTTTACAATTTTTTCTATTTTTTCTATGGTACCAAGTAATTTACAGAAAATTATCAGCATTTAGACCCCTTTCTACCTTATACAGGAGTCGGTTGTTTAGAGCAAAGGCTGTCCAAGTTGGTTACTCATTGAAATCATCCAAAGAGCTTTATTTATTTATTTTTTTTAAAGATTTTGTTTATTCATTTGACAGACAAAGATCACAAGTAGGCAGAGAGGCAGACAGAGAGGAGGAAGCAGACTCCCCGCCGAGCAGAGAGCCCGATGTGGGGCTCTATTCCAGGACCCTGGGATCATGACCTGAGCTGAAGGCAGAGGCTTTAACCCACTGAGCCACCCAGGCACCCCTCACCTGAAGAGCTTTAAAACATACTTGTGCCTGGGTACCACCCCCAGAGATGCTGATGGAACTGGCCTGAGGTGTAGAGTGGATCCGCTTGCCTTCTAGTGTACAGCCAAGATTGAAAGTCACTGGTTCAGCATAAAGGCAGGCTGGACTATAGGTCTGAGTTCTGAGTTCTGTTACTGGTCAATATTGGCCTTCCTCTTTCCACTTCACTCCCCAAAAATCCACTTAAGTAAATGGTTTCAGGATTCTTGCTACACTTGGTTGTTCTAACTCTTTTGGTGCTTAAATAATCTTGATATTACAGAATTTGGGAGAGGTGACATTTGAAAGCTCCCAAGAGAAAAGCATGACTAGGATTATTTTAACTTAGTCTCTCAAGGCCAGGAAGTTACATATTTATTGATATTTATGGTCTACAGGACGGAGTCAACAGAGACTCAGTTTAGTAATTCAAAATTATTTAAATGGAAGAACATTTCATTTTTCACATTCCTTTAGATTTTAGAATATATTGTGGTACTTTCTGGGGGAAACACATGTTTTAGAATTTTGTGCTTATCAAAATATATAATTTTTTTTTAACCAGACTTGAATTTTCTAGGATGTGCCAAAGCCACTTCTAGTTTCTCTTGAAAAAAAAAAAAGAAAAAAGTTCTTAAGTTGAATTCTTTATTTGTGTGATGCTATAAATAATAACTCAGGGACAAGTCAGCATGCTGCCTAACATTGGTTTACAAGGGTATGGGGTTAGTGGCAGTACCTCTGGAGGCTTGAGGCTTTGCTCCAGGTTTATGCTGGGGGAGGACAAAAGGGTCCTGGGAATGAGCATCATTTTAGTCGCAGCTAGCTGTGTGGTCTTGGGCAAATCAAATCTTATTTATGTGATAAGGTCATAGGACTAGACAGTTTCTAAATTGCTTTTTGGCTCTAACAATCTATAATCTATAACATGCTAAAAATGGTGTGAGATCTCTTGTAGTTTCTGTAATTCTGCATTATATAACCTAACAGCTCTGGGACTCCTCAGTTCCTGAGTCCATTTGAGTTGCTGTTCGAATTTGGAAAACTAGTAAGATTTCTGTTAAACGTTTCAACACTTTTAGATTGTTTTCTGGATGAGGGTATTGTAAGATTTTATTAAGTTATGCTCATGGGACCACACTATCAGTACTCATAATCAGTGCTCATGAAGTTCTGTGTTCTCCTTGTGTGTCAGCGAAAGGTCAATAACGTGTGCCAATATTTGCTTGCAGTGGGACTGCTTCCACCTCAAAACATACACATCTCTGATGAATGGTACACGAGATTCAGGGTATCCTGGGATCCTTCACCTTCTCCGGTTCTTGGATATAAAATTGTGTATAAGCCAGTGGGTAAGGAGTCATCTTTATTATCATAAAAATGCATCGGAGAGCTATTTTTTTTATGAGGGAGCTAATTACAGTCTTTTGATCTGTTGTCACATTGAATCCCCTCCCACCAGAGGCAATATTTTTGGAAATAATGTTCTAAGCCAATAGTCTGAAGTGTCATTGTTACTATGGGTGTAGATGAGACTCCCTTCCAATTGCATGATTAAAAAGTTTGGCCTGGTTCATAAAATTATACTAATGGAATCTGAGTCCAGACATTCTGGATGTTATTATGATTGTGAAATTATGCACATTTAATCAATATAAACTTCTGTATTTTCCCATTGAGTCAAGTTGTTATTCCATTTTGGGCATATGCATTTTAGTTTATTCCTGCCGAGCTTGTTTTCCACTTCCCATTGACATTTACACCTAAATGGATACCACCTTGATTAATTGATTTATTATCTTTTTTTTTTGAGATTTTATTTATTTATTTGACAATCAGAAATCACAAGTAGGCAGAGAGGCAGGCAGAGAGAGAGGGGGGAGCAGGCTCCCCGCTGAGCAGAGAGCCTGATGTGGGGCTCGATCCCAGGACCCTGGGATCATGACCTGAGCCGAAGGCAGAGAGGCTTTAACCCACTGAGCCACCCAGGCGCCCCATCTTTGTTTTTATGTTCTGTCCATATGCTTAGCAAAATGGAGGAAAAATTCTCTTCATACCAAATTTGCCAGGGTCTCTTCCATGCACCCAGAAAGGGTGATAACGGAGAGATGACAAGAGAGGAAACGTGGGCCTTAAGAGAGATAACTAAAAGAAGGAGGAGGTGTTGGTAACTGGGGGGACCTTCAGTAACCAAACTTGAGGCATGAGGACCAGACTGAAGCTCTTAAATCACCACTACGACAGATTGGAAAAAAATGTTAACTGAGTATCTACTGTGTGCAAAGCACCATGCTGCCAAAACGGGGCTTAGAGAAGAGGCTTGAAGGTTTAGGGTAGTTAATTGTCTGATTGAGTTTATTCATTAAAGGAACATTGATGACATATCTACTACATTCTAGGTACTGTGCTACATACGTTTTGAGAATAAGAGGGGAAGAATTTGGTCTCTGTTTATAGTTTTGTTTTTCACCATGTAATGGAATGTGTGTTACAGTGAGCAAGTACATAATGGACTGTGGAATCAATGGTGTTCATACTATCATTTGAGTATAACTTATTTGATTTTAAAGAAAATTTGAGACTAGGTGTGGAATATTTTTGTCTTTTTGTGATTGTTATTCAAGGTTCCAATGAGCCCATGGAAGCTTTTGTTGGAGAAATGACATCGTACACGTTACACAATCTCAATCCTAGCACCACCTATGATGTGGATGTTTATGCTCAGTATGATTCTGGACTCAGTGTCCCCCTGACGGATCAAGGCACTACCTGTGAGTCATAAAACTTTTTCATGGTTGTAAGAAAAATGTAGTACAATTTGCAAGGCCAGCCTGTTTCAGTTTTATTTCTTCTTAACATATGCATGTTTCCTCAGCATTAAGTGAGTGGTTCTTTCTTGTCCAGCCAAACAAATATATAAGGAACATAATTAAGTACACAAAAAAGTATGTGATGAGGTATTTTTATATCTCATAAGATATTTCGAATGTTGAAAGACAAAAAGTATAGAAATTATGATTTATCCATGAATTATCATAAAATTAGATTTGGAATGCTATTTGGTTTTTTGACATATAATGTTAAAACTTGTATTATCTAAATACATTGATTCAGTTGAAAGTTTTCACAGAAATGCCACATTTACGGACTCAGCCCAAAGATAGGTTTTGTTGTCAACAAGAACTAATGACTATTTAAGGACTTAGAAAATAGCCCTTTAGAAACATATCATTATTTTACATAAGATATCTTTGTCATTTATAGTGTCCAGTGGAACTATGTGGAATGTCTTTCCCTTGAAAATTAGTGATAGAAAGAGAGGTCTGTTTTAGCTGTACCACATTTCCATGTATGTTTCATCTAAGTTTCTTACAAGGAGACATACTAAGAATTTAGGCATTTTTTTTTTTCAGCCACAGTAGAAATTTCAAAATTGTTATGATTAAGAGTATGCTTTTTTGTTTTTATTTGTGAAGTAAATTTATTTCTTTTTTTTTCTTTATGTTGTAGTGTATTTAAATGTGACAGATCTGAAAACTTACCAGGTTGGATGGGATACATTTTGTGTTAGATGGTCTCCTCACCGGGCAGCCACCTCCTACAGGCTAAAACTAAGCCCTGCTGATGGTACGTGTGCCAAAAAAATAAAAAATCAAATAATAATAATAATAATAGAACTAGAGCACATAGTAAAAACATTTTAAGCTTCAGGAAAAGAGATGAAATGATATATAAAAATGTCTTTAGATATAACTGATGGTGACACTGGTATTTCCTTTTGTCATAATCAGGAACCAGAGGACAAGAAATCACAGTGCGTGGATCAGAAACCAGTCACTGCTTCACTGGTCTTTCACCAGACGCTGATTATGGCGTCACTGTTTTTGTGCAGACACCAAATCTCGAGGGACCGGGAGTCTCTGTCAAAGAACATACCAGTAAGTTTTTAAGTAATCTGAAAGTCTCTGTAAGGCTTCCAAATAGAATGTTCTAGGTGAGGGAGACTTAAGTGACTCCTGCTTAGCCACCTTTCCCTATGGGCCACAGTAATGATTATAAAGATGGCAGATTTATGAAGAAGGAATCTGTGGCTGGTTCAGGACCTTTCTCTACAACAAATCCATGTTTTCCCTGTTACAAAGTTGGTGTTATTTTAAGGATAAGGCTACAGGAGGGCAATGTGGTTCTAGCTGGCAGTGAGAAGCAGAATATGCACCAATAGTAGTGACTTTTACTCATTGACCTTATTCGAAGGCCTTCCATGTGTCCTTTGATTTGTGGTTTTGTTTTCTGCAGCTGTAGTCAGTGTTGGAATGACTACCAATGATACTAAATTTGGATAAAATAGAATTTCCAGTCTATGAGACTTGGTCTGCTATCTAGGAGTTAAATTGCTCTTAAAATGTGATATGTGATATGGAATTTGTACAGGTTATGTTCTTCTAATTATCCTCCTATGTTCTTCTAGTTATCCTTCTAATTTTTTTTAAAATTCTAGCTGTAAAACCAACAGAAGCTCCTACGGAGCCACCCACGCCTCCTCCCCCTCCCACAATTCCACCTGCCCGGGATGGTAAGTGGCAGTACATTCGGCTGATAGGATTTATAGACTCCTTATTTATGGAGCCTATTCATGATTTCCAATTGATATAGGGTATTTCTGATTTACTATTCTTGCTGAAGAGTTTTTAGATTAAAAAAAAGTTTATCAGTAATTGTTCTCCTCCTCTCTCAGGCCCATTTTGTTATTTATGAAATCAGTCATAAACGATAGCTCTTCAGTTGGAACCATTTCCTTAGTTTTGCAGATTAATGTGTAGTGATACTTTGCGTCCGCAGTCACATGATGGGCATTTCTTTCTCCTGGCTGCTGGCATCAGTAGGCACTGTGAACTGTTTTGGTTGTATCTTCAACCTACCCCTGGGGGCCTTTGGCTTTGGAATTCCTGGCTTCTGCCCTGGATTGCACAAAGCTAAAAAATGCTCATTCACTGAAGTTTGCACCTCAGTCACTTGCAGTGAACTGGCAAAAAGACATGCTGAGCTAATAAGTCTGGTCTCACAGTAATTTGAGGGCAATTCTCAGTGTTTTATCAGATTAAGTTTAAGCTAATTAACTACTGGTTTATTCTTTGCTCACATTCTGTTTTCAGCATTTAGTTGAAGGAACTTCGTATTTTTAAAGTATTTTTCTTTTGTCTTTAAAGGTTCTAGAATGCTATAACTTTATTAAGCCTATTAAATAAATAAAACTAAAAAAAAAGTATTCTTATAGGATAAAATAATATACAGGGCAAATGTATCATTATTATAAGATAAAATAATAATGGGTTTCTTTAAATTAGACTATTGAAAGAAATTCAGTAAATAAACTTGGCATAAAAATGTTAGTTTTTATTTTTCTTAGTAGATTCTACTTCTTAAAGCAGTCTTAGAGTCATAGCACAGCTGAGTTGAAACTACATGGAGTCACATATGTATCCCCCCTCCCCAGCCCCGTCACTCAGCCTCTCCCAGTATCAACATCCAGCCCCAAAATGGTGCATTTGTTACAATCCATGAGCCTACACCAACACAGTCCACAGTTTACATTAGAGTTTACTGTTGGTGCTTGCTGTATAGTGTACATGTTAAGTTTTATATACTAAAATTTCAATTTTTTTAACCCTCCAAGTCTAAAAATTCAAATCAAAGACATTATTTTATCCCTTCCCTTTCTTCCCTCTGAATAATTTTAGTGATTTAATTTAAAATGAAAAGACACTATTTGTACCAAATTTTTGATAATTACATACAAAATCTCCAGACCCACTGATGGCTGTTCTTAAATTCTGGACATTGTTGCTTTTCATTTGATTTCCTCTTCATCCATTGTTTGAAGCCACTTGAATAGTTCCATGAGGGAAGAGCATATATTTGCATAATGGATCTAAACAGATGGAGTAATTCCAGAGCAGAGGTTGAGGGGTAGTTAGACTAGAGTTTCTCAAACTTTATTATGCATGTGATTTGTCTAGGCATCTTGTTGTTGCTAATCTGATCCAGGAGGTCTGGGGTAGTGCCCAGGACCTGCATTTCTAGGAAGCTCCCAGGAGATGCTGCTGCTATTGCACTTCACTTTGAGTTATGAGGTTTTAGGCTACATTTCTTGGTTTTGTAACTTCATTTGAATGAAATATTTCACAAGAATTGGGGTTTCTCGTTTTTTTTTTTTTTTTCCTCCCAGTATGCAAAGGGGCCAAGGCAGATATTGTATTCTTGACTGATGCTTCCTGGAGTATCGGGGATGATAATTTTAATAAAGTTGTAAAATTCATCTTCAATACTGTGGGAGCCTTTGATGAAATCAGTCCTGCTGGAATTCAGGTAGGTACTATTTCATAGGTGGTTATTCATTTGTAATGTCTTGCTGGGGTTTTTTTTTTTTTTTTTTTTTGAATATTGTTTTTTACGTAGAAAGGCTCGGGCACCTGGGTGGTTAGGTGGGTTAAGCCTCTGCCTTCAGGTCAGGTCATGTTCTCAGGGTCCTGGGATCGAACCATGCATTGGGCTTTCTGCTCAGTAGGGAGCCTGCTTCCCCCACTTCTCTGCCTGCCGCTCTACTTGTGATCTCTGTCAAATAAATAAATAATTCTTAAAAAAAAAAGGCTTTTCAGAATAAGCTATGTTTTGACTTCTGTTATTTAGTATTTTCTTGACGCATGCTATCTTGAATTTTTGGGAATGAGCTGGGTAGAAATGGCAAATAGAAAAATAAGCCCTCCTCTAGGTATTTTCTTGGCTAGATGATATTCCTTTTGGAGATTTTAGGGCATTCCTACTCTGACTTCCTTCTTAAGACTTTTGATGATGATACTTTTTCCATAAAAGGTCATCTAGTGTTCTGGAAACCAAATGCATTATGATTGTCATGCCCTGTTAAGTTAGAGGACTCAGCGATGAATAGTGACTGGAGTGGGTGTGTGGTATTTTGTACTTGGTCATTGTGGCATTCTAGATTAGGAAAATAAGAGATTTTGACAGAAGCCACAAATAATTTCATAAACAACTCACTCTTCTTTTATGGAATGTACAAATTTCAAATCTCCAAATAATCCTTTGAACATTTTTGCAACCCAAGAAGAGTAAAAATTCAAGCTAGTTAGTTATAGTCCTAATTTAATGTGTTAGCAACCAAGCCCCTCTTGGGGGGAGGGGGCTTCTTTTAGAAACTGAGATTTCTGATAAAAAGTAAAAATTTAAAATAAGTACTATATTTTATTAACTTCTATGGGCCAGCTACTTCCTATATATGATTATCAGTCCTTTAAACAACTCTAGAAATTAGGTATAATTATCTCCATTTTACTGATAGGAAAACAAAAGCCCCAAGATGCAGAGAACTTGCCTTAGGTCACATAGCTACCAATTGGCAGAGCCAGGATTTGAGCCCATTGAATTCTATGAAGCTTGTATTCTTTCCAGTTAATCATACTTCTACTAAGTTTGTGGTAAGAAGAAGCAGTTGGCTGAGAACCAGTTGCTTTGCTGACATTTGAATTCCAGATGGTGTGTTCCCATATCTAATCCTGGAAGGTCACTCTTCCCCAGCTTTACCCATCCCTTTCTATATCCTAGAGAAAGGATGTGGTTACCATGTGACTACAGCATATTTACAATGTTACTGTGATTGGCAATTTCATCGAAGAGTAGACATGAGAGAATTTAATGAGGAAATAGTAGTCAGTGTTATAGTATTAGCTATAAGAAGATTATAATATTCTGTTAGCTCTAAGGCACTTCCCCATTCAACAGCAGGAGGAGCCACTGTAAAGTTAAAATATAAAAAGAGGTGTCTTAACCTCACCTTGGACCACATTCCCTTTCAGGTCTCATTTGTGCAGTACAGTGATGAGGTCAAGTCTGAGTTCAAGCTGAACACGTACAATGACAAGGCCCAAGCCTTGGGAGCCCTCCAGAATATTAGGTACAGAGGAGGCAACACAAGAACAGGTACGGTTTATCAAAGTTTATGTAGACCTTCACCTTCCAAAGTTTTGGGAGTGGTAGAACTGGGTGTACTATCACATTTCATTATTCAGATTCTTATCAGTTGAGTGTGACTAATGGCACTGGGATAGTTTTTGCTGAACTGACACTAAAATGTTCCATGTTGCACTCTATAGGCAAGGCTCTCACATTTATTAAGGAGAAGGTCTTGACCTGGGAGAGCGGCATGAGGAAGAATGTCCCCAAGGTGTTGGTTGTGGTCACAGATGGTCGGTCACAGGATGAGGTGAAAAAGGCAGCTTTGGTCATCCAGCAGTCAGGTAAGCACAGGCATGAATTTGATGCCTAGTGATTGCACTCATTATCTTAATGTGTTTTACATGTTCAGGAATGATAGCAAAAGATGAAACCGCTGCTTTTACTTCACTTTACTTTTACTTTACTGTTTTGCTTTACTCTGGACTCTGTACCTTTGAAATGTTAGTTTATATTTAATCATGGATGGTTTAGCGATTGCTCAAAAGAGACAATGTGTATATCTTTGTTCAAGATGTGACTTGAGGTGTGTTAAAAAAAAAACCTAACTTCCCCACAGTGGCTGGAAGGCTATGGAATGCAATTAGAGGATGCTTCTAGAGCAGGCTTCCTGCAGATGTGAACTTTGATGCTGGGTCCCTGAGCAAGGAGAAACATAAGGAAGTCTTTATCTTTTAGCACATCCTTGCAGATGCAGACTGAAGGCAGATTGCTAAAAGGAGGTATAGTGAGGTCTCAGGAAGACATCTTTGGGGTAGACCTTGAAAATCAAATATCCTGAGAACCTCCTGCTAACAACTTCCCCTTGGATTTGTTTTTTAAAAGAATTAGTAGAGATGAAATGAGGTCTTACCAGCATTCACACTCTCCACAACCCTAAATTTCAAACCCCAGGTAGAGTCCAAGGTAAATATATCTTGGAGAGAATTCTATTTTGTGCATGATCTATTGTAGTAAATTGCAAAATAATTTGTTATATGGAATTTGTCATCTGCATATACATGATTCTTTGGCTAAAATATGAGTCATGATTAGTGCGAAATCATACTGTTTTCTTTCAACACATATTGTTCTTTGCACTGACTTTTTTAAAATAAATTTTTGCCTTTATGTTAAGGAGATATCTACAATTTAGGGGTTTTGGCTGATTTAAATTTGGGATTATGAATACTTGCTTAGGTTACCTTATTCGTATCTCATTAGAGAACTGACTTCTTATATAGTCTGCTTTTTCTACTTTCAAATTAAGCTTTTGGAGTGGACTCTTTGTTTATTTGTATTAGTCTAAATAAATGAAAGTTTATTGCCAGTGGGAATTGTCGATTCCATTTTGAAAGTAGCCAGAGTGTCTCCTTTGTGCTTGAGTTTAATTGAGAATATCAGTTTCAAGAATTCAAATTTTAAAATGAGCCCATTCTTGGTTTCCAAATTATATAAGCTTGAAGTGTTAATAGTGCCTAAGAGAGCTATGGAATGGGTGGGTATATTAGGACTGTGTTCTCTGTGAGGAAATGTGCACCACTTTCTGCTGTTAAAATGTGCTTCTCTTAACTGATAGGATTTTATTTTAGGAAACCCAATTAGTTGAGTTTTCTAAGCCAGAACATAGGAAGACCTGGGAGAAGTACATGTTTATTAAAGAGAGTTTATGTCAACCAAAAGGACTTGCTGCATCTACTGAGAAAATACAGCATCATTTCTGAAAAGATTTTATTTTGAATTGATGAAATAACAAAGGACAGAGAAAGGGATATATAATTCTCTCCATAACCACTGCTTTGCAGGGTTCAGTGTCTTTGTAGTTGGCGTGGCTGACGTTGACTACAACGAGCTTGCCAACATCGCCAGCAAACCCAGCGAACGGCACGTGTTCATTGTTGATGACTTTGAATCTTTTGAGAAGATTGAGGACAACCTCATTACATTTGTCTGTGAAACTGCCACTTCAAGTAAGTCATGGTCCAAAGGGATTCACAATCTCACCTGTTTTGGAAGATAACAGCTTAGTGGGAGATAACAGCGTAGTGGACAACTATCTGTCCTATATGGGATCAAGTCTGTGCATAAATAGATTCTGGGGAAATCACTTGGGAATATGATGAGTCATTGTTCCTACTGAGATTGTGCTGAATGTGTGTTTGTCACAGGTCCGCTTTTAGCCTTGACGATGTAATATTCCTTGTATGGAAATGAAATGTTTTAACATAACCCTTTTCCCACCATCCCAATGCTATGACGTTTGAGTAAATTAGTCTTCAGCTTAGAAATGCATTTATAGAAGCATTTCTGTGAGATGAAGGTTTTCCCTATTAGTAATCAATTGGTATTTGTTCTGTCAACATCCGTGATTCAAGGGAGCAATGAAAACACTGACCTTTGCGTGTGCACTCCATAGAAATGCACTTGGTTCTCATTTGTTTTTTTGGGTGTAGATTTTTTCCTTTTTGCCAAGACTTCAAGTTCAGCTTTTAAAATACAGTGAAGGACCAAAGATTAATTATTTCACTCAATTTATCCTCTTCCCCATCCATAAGTGCTAATTCTTGGGATATCATATTTTTAAGACAGTTTTGTGGCTAGTACAGACCACTGGTCCTAGGAAAAGCTGTGCTTTACAAGTATTATATTTCCCCCTATTTAGCATTACCGAAAACTTAGACTCCCCGTAGAGGTGGCAATAGTCAACAAACACCAGTGGTTTACTATGAAAGCTTACCCTGAAGCTCCACCTGGAGCTTCCCTGGGGGAAGTGGGTCTGGAAGTACTGTTGTCTCCCTTGAACAACAGGGGGTCCTGAAAGCCACCCCAGGTAGCCCTGGCTCTGGGGGCTCCACGGTGAAAACTACAGCACACTCCTCACTGTTAGGTGGTGTTTGGTAGCCAACATGAGGCTTAGTAGCATGGCAAAGATGGTTAAATAGGGACAAACTCCTCCTGCCTTTGCATACACACAAGAGGAGAAGTGAGTTGGGGGAAATCGGAGGGGGAGACAAACCATGAGAGACTGTGGATTCTCAGAAAGAAACTGAGGGCTTTGGAGGGGAGGAAGGTAGGGGGCTGGGTGAGCCTGGTGGTGGGTATTATGGAGGGCACGTATTGCATGGAGCACTGGGTGTGGTGCAGAAACAATGAATGCTGTGGAGGACAAGGGGAGTTAGAGAGGACAAGGGACTTGAGGGAAATTGGAAGGGGAGGTGAACCATGAGAGACTATGGACTCTGAAAAACAATCTGAGGGTTTTGAAGGGGCGGGGGCGCTGGTGGGAGGTTGGGGGAACCAGGTGGTGGGTATTAGAGAGGGCGCGGATTGCATGGAGCACTGGGTGTGGTGCAAAAACAATGAATACTGTTACGCTGAATAGAAATAAAAAATTAAAAAAAAAACAATAAATGATGGAACACTGAAAAGAAATAAAATAAAATGAAAAAAAAATCTCTTGGGAGGAAGCTTCTTTATTGAAGAACATCTGAAAATTTAATTCTTTTAATTATATTTTAGTTATTGGCTTCCCTTTTAAAATCCTTTAACTTTATTTAACTATTCATAAGAACACTGTAGAATTCCCACTTGGAGTGGAGAAATTTTCAAAAACATTGATTATACCAGTCAGTAGTAGAATTTCTACCGCATACACGAGGTGTACAAAAATAACTTAAAAAGGGGTAGATTGTTGCTATTTTTTATAAGCGAATCAGCAGTTACTTGATACAGGTACACAGCTGACTTCCGTGTGTGTATGTGTGTATATCGTGTTGATGAATCGTACTTATGGAGCACTGTGCATTGCAGGTTGCCCTCTCATTTATTTGGATGGCTACACGTCCCCAGGTAAGCCTTTATACCCTTGAACTAATTTATTTCAGGATTTAAGCAATAAAATCATTAAAATGACCTCATTTCAATATTTGCTTTTCTTTTTTTGATGTAAAGGTTTTAAGATGCTCGAAGCATACAACCTGACAGAGAAGAATTTTGCTTCTGTACCAGGAGTCTCTCTGGAGTCAGGGTCTTTCCCCAGCTATTCAGCTTACAAGCTTCAGAAGAACGCCTTTGTCAATCAGCCCACAGCGTAAGTGGGACTGCTAGGAGGTTCCTTTTCTTTTCATGGGCCTGACACTTCATGGAGTTTCTTAGAATTTGTGCTGATTTCTTAGAATCTAGAAACTTTAGAATCGTCAGAAGTCTCCTTATGGAAGATTCAATTTAGTTTCCTTAAATACAGCTGGGTCAGGTGTCCCAGGACTCCATCGGGTCCCCTAGGAGACTAGGATTCAAGCCTTTCTATTCTCAGACCCAAGAATCTCATCCTGGTTTTATAGTATTATGGATTATGGACCTTTGAGGGTTTAAGGTGAGGATTATAGATTTAAGCCTTCTTCTAAACAGGAAGGCAACTACTTATTTTTAAATAGGAAGGCAACTAATTATTTTGAACATTTCTCCCTGTGGTGCAGAGAGACTGAATGGAGTAAATGCAGAATGGGAGCCGGCATTCTTTCTAGTGTTTCAGGTCTTCAGAAGATGAAATGTTGTGGCAGTTTTGCTTGTCCAAGATCAGACAGACAGTGGTTAGTTTTTATTGGCCAGTACTCTGGCAATCTGTTGGGTATCTCTAGCTGTTGTTATTTCACTTCATGAACGTTTTCACCTGGGTATCATAACTAAAATATGTATTTTGTTATTCATTAGAATTAAAACACTTTAATGTTGAAAATATGTGCTTGGCAGCTTATGGAGAAAAAAGAACAAGGAGAAATATAGCCTTCAGAACCTTAGGACAGGGTCAGAAAATGATGTCTGAAATTTGAAATGCTCTAAGAAAGCTGATGGAAAATTCAGACTAAAACCAAAGCTAATTTCTTTTAAGAAAGCGCAGATCACATTGTTGTAGTTTGACCACATTGGAAGTTCCTAACTCTTTCATGGTTAACCATGTTGGTTCACAGCTTTAGCTTTGTCAGTGTTTAACTTTCAGTCACCGCAAGATATGATTCCTACATTTTAACTTATGACAGCCTACCGTGTTCTCAAGAGTCAGAACTTGTGGCTGAACGAAGCTGAAAGAAAGAAGCATAAATGCAATTAGAGGTTTTTTCATAAGCACTCACTAACAGAGGAAGGAGAAAAATAGATTGGGTGAGAGATGTATGGAGAAGGTAATATTTTTGACATGGAATATTATGAAGGTAGTGGGTTTTTGCATATACAAAAGGCAGCATGTCAGCTTGCCCAGAACATATGTTTCAAGAAGCAGGGCTGCATTGTATCCCAAAGATACCAGTGGTGTGGTACTGGGACATGAAACCTTAAGAGATACTCTGTGCCCTCTGTCAAAGTTTGTGGAGGAATAGCTTCTTTTCTGTCCAAGAGTTGATAAGTAAAGCCTTTTCCCTGCCTTCGGGAAGAAAGTATTAAATGGTCTCAAACAGAAACCCATCAATCCTACCTACTTCAAAGCTTCCCCCAGAACAATGACTGACTCAACTCTGGAAGAACACATGGAACCACATTTTTTGTCTAACAGACTTAGAGCCAAGAAACACTTCCTTTTAATTGAATCACATCCTTTATTATCACTAAACGTTTGCACATGTACATGGCCTTAACATTTATTACTGGTTTTATTTTTGGGAACATGTGAGCTTCTGGAGATTATGTGATTTATTTAATTTCAAGGGAGGAATTTGAAAGTGTAAAAATGATTAGAGTTAGGGATGGAGAAATTAAAACCTTAAGCCATATGACTTATGATCTCATACCTTTGACATTGGAAATTAAGTATATTTAATAAGATTCATTCTTTTTAAATTACATCCATAGATAGAATGTTTATTACTCTAAAATTATTATATAATTTATAATCATCTTTGTGTCTAGAAAAAATTAATAGGATATTAACAGTTTTTAATAGTAGACTAAAAGAACTAAGGGCTATTTCCCAGACTTTTGTGCCTTTAGCAGATTGTAAAGAATCTATAATTACATATACATGTATTTATATACATAAATATATATATTTATAAATGTATAAATATAAATAATCTATTAACTGCTTATGTCATGAATCTTTAGTATTCTTTTGATGTGTTTCCTAAATTTCCCTCTTCTAATATGTAGCCAGATTATTATGAATGGATTCTAATACTACTGATAATGAGATTATCATACAAAGATTTAAAATATCTTCTATTTCTTGTGAGAAATCCTTATTAAATACTAATTAATCAATTATGTTTTATCCAACAGAGATCTACACCCAAATGGACTCCCTTCTTCATACACGATTATATTATTGTTCAGACTTCTCCCAGAAACTCCCAGTGACCCTTTTGCAATTTGGCAAATCACAGATAGAGACTACAAACCACAAGTTGGAGTGATTGCAGATCGTAAGGATTTTTATCTTATACTAAGGCACAGGCATATGTATTTTTGATTATGTTTTCTCTTTCCATCTCTTTAAGAACCTTCTGAATATATATATATATTTATATATTTATATTTATATAAATATATATATTTACTTGATATATATTATTTTATATATATCATTTTTTATATATTATTTTATGTTTAATGTTTTAAAAATATGTCAGTAAATATATATATATTTTTTGCTGTTTAATTTTTTATTTTTTATAAACATATATTTTTATCCCCAGGGGTACAGGTCTGTGAATTACCAGGTTTACACACTTCACAGCACTCACCAAAGCACATACCCTCCCCAATGTCCATAATCCCACCCCCTTCTCCCAAACCCCCTCCCCCCAGCAACCCTCAGTTTGTTTTGTGAGATTAAGAGTCACTTATGGTTTGTCTCCCTCCCAATCCCATCTTGTTTCATTGATTCTTCTCCTACCCACTTAAGCCCCCATGTTGCAAGTCCTCATATCAGGGAGATCATATGATAGTTGTCTTTCTCTGCTTGACTTATTTCGCTAAGCATGATACGCTCTAGTTCCATCCATGTTGTCACAAATGGCAAGATTTCATTTCTTTTGAGGGCTGCATAGTATTCCATTGTGTATATATACCACATCTTCTTGATCCATTCATCTGTTGATGGACATCTAGGTTCTTTCCATAGTTTGGCTATTGTGGACATTGCTGCTATAAACATTCGGGTGCATGTGCCCCTTTGGATCACTACATTTGTATCTTTAGGGTAAATACCCAATAGTGCAATTGCTGGGTCATAGGGCAGTTCTATTTTCAACATTTTGAGGAACCTCCATGCTGTTTTCCAGAGTGGCTGCACCAGCTTGCATTCCCACCAACAGTGTAGGAAGGTTCCCCTTTCTCCGCATCCTCGCCAGCATCTGTCATTTCCTGACTTGTTGATTTTAGCCATTCTGACTGGTGTGAGGTGATATCTCATTGTGGTTTTGATTTGTATTTCCCTGATGCCGAGTGATATGGAGCACTTTTTCATGTGTCTGTTGGCCATCTGGATGTCTTCTTTGCAGAAATGTCTGTTCATGTCCTCTGCCCATTTCTTGATTGGATTATGTGTTCTTTGGGTGTTGAGTTTGCTAAGTTCTTTATAGATTCTGGACACTAGTCCTTTATCTGATATGTCGTTTGCAAATATCTTCTCCCATTCTGTCAGTTGTCTTTTGGTTTTGTTAACTGTTTCCTTTGCTGTGCAAAAGCTTTTGATCTTGATGAAATCCCCATAGTTCATTTTCGCCCTTGCTTCCCTTGCCTTTTGCGTTGTTCCTAGGAAGATGTTGCTGCGGCAGAGGTCGAAGAGGTTGCTGCCCGTGTTCTCCTCAAGGATTTTGATGGATTCCTTTCTCACATTGAGGTCCTTCATCCATTTTGAGTCTATTTTTGTGTGTGGTGTAAGGAAATGGTCCAATTTCATTTTTCTGCATGTGGCTGTCCAATTTTCCCAGCACCATTTATTGAAGAGGCTGTCTTTTTTCCATTGGACATTCTTTTCTGCTTTGTCGAAGATTAGTTGACCATAGATTTGAGGGTCTATTTCTGGGCTCTCTATTCTGTTCCATTGATCTATGTGTCTGTTTTTGTGCCAGTACCACGCTGTCTTGATGATGACAGCTTTGTAATAGAGCTTGAAGTCCGGAATTGTGATGCCACCAACGTTGGCTTTCTTTTTCAATATCCCTTTGGCTATTCGAGGTCTTTTCTGGTTCCATATAAATTTTAGCATTATTTGTTCCATTTCTTTGAAAAAGATGGATGGTACTTTGATAGGAATTGCATTAAATGTGTAGATTGCTTTAGGTAGCATAGACATTTTCACAATATTTATTCTTCCAATCCAGGAGCATGGAACATTTTTCCATTTCTTTGTGTCTTCCTCAATTTCTTTCATGAGTACTTTATAGTTTTCTGAGTATAGATTCTGTGTCTCTTTGGTTAGGTTTATTCCTAGGTATCTTATGGTTTTGGATGCAATTGTAAATGGGATTGACTCCTTAATATCTCTTTCTTCTGTCTTGCTGTTGGTGTAGAGAAATGCAACTGATTTCTGTGCATTGATTTTGTATCCTGACACTTTACTGAATTCCTGTATAAGTTCTAGCAGTTTTGGAGTGGAGTCTCTTGGGTTTTCCACATATAGTATCATATCATCTGCGAAGAGTGATAATTTGACTTCTTCTTTGCCGATTTGGATGCCTTTAATTTCCTTTTGTTGTCTGATTGCTGAGGCTAGGACCTCTAGTACTATGTTGAATAGCAGTGGTGATAATGGACATCCCTGCCGTGTTCCTGACCTTAGCGGAAAAGCTTTCAGTTTTTCTCCATTGAGAATGATATTTGCAGTGGGTTTTTCATAGATGGCTTTTATGATATTGAGGTATGTGCCCTCTATCCCTACACTTTGAAGAGTTTTGATCAGGAAGGGATGCTGTACTTTGTCAAATGCTTTTTCAGCATCTATTGAGAGTATCATATGGTTCTTGTTCTTTCTTTTATTGATGTGTTGTATCACATTGACTGATTTGCGGATGTTGAACCAACCTTGCAGCCCTGGAATAAATCCTACTTGGTCGTGGTGAATAATCTTTTTAATGTACTGTTGAATCCTAGAATATGTCAGTAAATATTCTAATTACATTTTATCTTTACTTAAATGATTGAATATTTTAAAAATCTCTCCAGCAAGAGCTATTTGTTAATACTTTCAACATAAAGCATGCCACGTGTGTGATTTAATAACAATTATGTGTTGGTTACAGCTGCTAGCAAGACATTATCATTCTTTAACAAGGATACAAGAGGTGAGGTGCAAACTGTTACATTTGACACAGATGAAGTGAAGACATTATTTTATGGAAGTTTTCACAAGGTAAAAACATAAAATTATCCTTTTTATAGAAAAAGAATATGACTTAAAAATTTAAACTAATTTATAATTTATTAAAATGTCAGGTTAACTTGGTAGAAACATAGCTATGTCTTTTAAGAACAAAATCTCATTTTCAAGGATTTGATTAATTCAAAAATATTTAAAATAAAACAATGATCTTCTAATAAAGAGATAACTAATACTAACATTTTGATATATTTTCAATGCTATTGTCTTTACAAAGTATGAGTCACATAGTGTACATAGTACTGGATGCCTAATTTTTCTACCTACCATTTTATTGTGAACCTTAATGTCATCTCATTTCAAAAGCTTAATTTTTGTGGATTGTATTTTAATTGATAAAATTGTTCTTTTTTAGAACATAGTAAGCTGCTCTGCGTGCTTATTTATTGAAAAGTTACAAACATACTAGTCCAAAAGTTATGATTATCTACCAAAATAATTAATATACATATTTGTGAGATTAACTTTTCAATTATAAGATTAACTTTTCAATACACTCGCTATGTTTTCTCTAAAAAATATTAAAATTTCTAAGATGGATTCTTGGGGGATGGTTTATTCTTATTGATCTTCATTAGTCTTTTGCATGTCAACATCAGAGGATAATGTAGACTTTTTATCAAATTTCTAAAGGGTGATTAATTGACACATTAATACTAAAGTTGGGATCATTGAAATGAGAACTGTCTAGGTTAGGAATGGACTTCTTAATGGTATTCCTCTGTCTCTTGGATTGAGATAACAGGAAGAATACTTCCTGTTGGGAAGTATACTGGGGCAACAGTATGGCACTCAGAAAATTAGTCCTCATGCGCAGAAGACAAATACTTCCAGTTCAGTCTGATTCTCAAGTGATAATTGAACTTTCCTGTACTTTAATAGTTTAGCAAGATTCCTTACAGATTCTACTCCTGAGAATCTTAGTTTCTTTCCAGAATCTTTTTTTTAATTGATGAATCACTCTTGCCAAAGATGGCAAGGGACTCTCCTCATGGAGCTCAAAGTGGCTTCAATGTGCACATTAGTGAGGAAAAAAAAAAACCAAAAAACAAAAAACAAAACCAAAAAACCAAAACAATGAAGGAAAAACAAAGATTTCTGAGTATTATGTCATATCTGCTTAACGGTTTTCAGATTTCCATGATGAAGTACAGTAAAATAAATGCCTCACCAGAAAAGCAAATTCTAGTTTGACAAATAATATTAGCTTTAACTGCTCCTTATCTGATAGTAGATGTTGAATTTGGCTAAGTTCTTATGAACTTTTTTGGCTCATTAATACACCTATTAAACTTACTTTTGAGTACTTGCTAAAAAGAACTATTTTATTTTTCCATGCATATGTCTGAACTTATTAGAAATTTAGTCTGCAACGAACAACTGATAACAACTTAAAATTATTATTTTTAAATTTCTTAGTTTCATCAAATACTTTATTTTACTTAAGATAAAAAAAGGCAGTATTTTGCGGAGGTCTATAGTGACAAGTCCTTAATTATAAATCAAGCTAATTTTTTTTTGACATTTCCTTCTTTGCCTTTATAGAGAGGCATTTGTGTTCTTAGGTTTTATGTAATGCCTCTTCTTTTTCCTTCTGACAAGCTCTCTTTTCTATTCAAATATCTACCTTCTTTTTTCATCAGATCTTTCTTTTTTTAGTTTCTTCTCTACTTTCACCATGTTATTTTTCTTCCTCCATTTCTCCACCCCATTTTTTTTAACCTATTCTTACTTATCTCAATTCAAGTGCCAAGTTCAGTCACTGTTAACATTCTTTACTGATCCAAAGGTTCACTTTTCTTTCATTTTCCATCTAATTTGGCAACTAAAGTTCTTCAGTCTTTTGGAATGAGTGGTACTCTGATAGCAGGAAATTAATGAAAATGACATGCAGAGGGCTCTTGGGAGAGATGATGAATAGCCTAAAAGAACTTAAATAAGGAATGGCAAATAACTATGGCTCCTTAAGGATTCTCTTGACAAGATTTTGGTCTCTGTTCCAAGTGAGAAGTTTATGGTAAGAAGAAAAAATGGAATAGATGAAAAATAAAGATTTAGGGAATGGCTGAGCTTGGGAAGGGAGATGAATTGATAAGAGTGTTCCTGCTATTTTCTACTTTTCTGTGACCAAAAAATGTTTCACGCTGGGAAATAGTCCCTGAATAGTCTACAGATAAAGAACCCACTGTGAGATGTTATTATGCATGTGTTTAAAATGTATTGAAACATATTGAAGAGATTGTAACAAAATATGTTTTTAAAATCAATTTCTTAATGGTTGGTATTGGCTGACAATTAGAATAATTTTGTTACAAATTTAAAATTTTGATTTTGTAATAATTTTGGGGGGTACTCTGATTTTTTTTTTTAATTTTATTTATTTATTTGTCAGAGAGAGAGCAAGCGAGAGCGAGCACAGGCAGACAGAGTGGAAGGCAGAGTCAGAGGAAGAAGCAGGCTCCCTGCAGAGCAGGGAGCCCGATGTGGGACTCGATCCCAGGACGCTGGGATCATGACCTGAGCCGAAGGCAGCTGCTTAACCAACTGAGCCACCCAGGCGTCCCTGATTTTTTTAATATGTTGTGAATTTCTGGCTCTGAGGTTATTCATACAAGAGCCAGCAAATAAATTTTTTTAAAGCTGTATGTGGAGCCCAGTGCAGGGTTTGAACTCAAGACCCTGAGATCAAGACCTGAGCTGAGATCAAGAGTTGAATGCTTAACTGACTAAACTACCCAGGAATCCCAAGTTTTAGTTCTTATTAGATAATAAATATCTTGGATATGCATATACAATGTTCTTCTTGAATTCAATATTAGATGAAATTTATTTTTAGCAGGCTATGTAATACTTTTATATAAAAGCAATCAATATGAAATTCAAACTTAAAACTAATTGATGCACTAAATTAGTGTTTTGCTGGTGATTCTATATGGGAAAAATATTCCCTGTTTAAAGACATCTCCAGAGATTATCCTAATGCTTATTAACTCAAAGCACTTAAGAGAATTTCTATTCCTTTTAACTTGGAGCCAAACTTTTCAAAGTAATCAAGTACTTACTTGAGTATTTGTGCTGTGGTAAGTGGAAACTAGGAGCATAACTATAAACTCAAAGATTACCTGCAACAATTTTTTACATTGTTAAAATACCAAAATTTTGTTAATTATCTGCACTAATAGATTTCAAATTCTGAGTGTCTTCAATATCAAATAAGAAATAAATCAACATAAGATTCTTTCCTTATAAGGAAATTGAATCTTATATGTGTTGATTTTCAGAATTGAATTTCTATAGAAGACGTGTGCTAATTCTTTACTATGTTTGGTATGTATATGGTGTACAAGTTCTTTTTGACTGAGATTAAGGGTTAACAGATTAAATAGTGAATTTAGCAAAATCAGTGGAAGACATTTGAGGCTCCTTTCTATTGAATATAATAATATGTTAATAATTTCTTAATTTGTATTTGAATAGTTCTTTATAGTTAATGGAATCATTTAATCTACTACTCACCTCTGGTCATCTCAGTAGTGGTACATATGGTAAACTAGGAAATGGGTATGCCGTATGTGTGGATGAGGGCTCCTTCAGTTTGATGTTGTTAATAAATGACATTGACATTGCAGCCTGGTTGTTGGATTTTTAGTCCAAGACTTGATTTGGATTAAGAGAAACTTAAAGAACATATTTTTTAACTTGTGATCTGAAAAATGCAGGAGTCAACCAAGTTTTTTTGGGTAGAAACTTTGTAATAGAAACAAATGATCTTTTTAGGTTCATATCGTAGTGACCTCAAAAAGTGTTAAGATTTACATCGACTGCTATGAAATCATAGAAAAAGATATCAAGGAAGCTGGAAATATCACAACCGATGGTTATGAAATTCTTGGAAAACTTCTTAAAGGGGAGAGGAAATCAGCCACAGTAAGTAATCATTTTTTTTTCTTGGTACCTTGTGCTAAGATTGAGATTACATTTTAAAAATAATCAGTGAATTTTTTTTTTCCCAGTGAGTTTTATTTATTTATTTATTTATAGGATTTTATTTATTATTTGAGAGAGAGACAGAGAGAGCATGAGCAGAGGGGAAGGGCAGAGGGAGAAGCAGATTCCCCCCACCCCCGATGTAGGGCTCAATCCTAGGACCCTGGGATCATAACCTGAGCCAAAGGCAGATGCTTAACCAACTGAGCCACCCAGGTGCTCCCTTCGGGAGTTTTTAATTATCTAATGTCTTAGATTGAAACATGAAAAAGTTACATTGAGGAATTAGGTACTGACAGAACACAGTAATGTGCTTGACTGCTAGAAACAAAGTAAGATGTAAGGCACCAGAGAACATCATGTAGTCATCTTGAAACTGGATCAAGTTGGAGAGTACAACACAAATAGTTGCCAGGATAATCAGTGAAATCTAAAATAACTCATTTTTTGTTCTTCAAAGATAGCAATTGTTAGTACAAATTTTTGCAATCAAGAAATTAAACATTTATAGCTTAATGACACAGACATAGACTGTCACTGTCATAGAGCCTACCGTCTCTCACAGAGGAGTCATCATCTGTCTCAGAAGGAAGAGCGGCGTTGGGGGCAACCAGCTGACCGACCGCATTACTCACAATTTAAACTGACTCTAGTTTGGGGCGGGAGCATGCCAGTCGTATTTACAGTGCTCTCTAGTAATACAGTTTTAAATTTAGAGTTTTCACTGTCTCAGGCTAATTAATTAAGTTCAAATTAAATGTCAGTCAATAATAATACTGTTCTGAAAGCAAGGTTAACATCTTTGACTTTTATTATTATTTTTTAATTGCATTTGCTTTCTTCCGTGGACAGGATTTCCTTCTCCTAGATTCACAAGTGAAGTTTATATTCCACAATGTAGACGTAATTAGTGCAAACTTAATGTGCTGTGATTAATATCTTGACTTATAATTTAATTAAATTTTAAAAAGTTTTAGAGATTAATAGAATAATTAATATGTTTAATCCTCTAAATTAATAGCAATGATAATGATGATTACTAAGATTTATCAAGCACTTAGAATATACCTTTTTATTTTTCTTTATTGAAGTATAGGTGACACATAATGTTACATTACTTTTAGGTGTACAGCAATAATTCAACAAGCTTACACATAGACTTTTTATTGAGTTTTGGATTTGTTTTTCATATAAAATAATTACAACAGGTTTATAAAAGGATGGCTATATCCAAGTAGTCTTCCTTTTCACCAAAAGAGCTTTATTTTTAAAATGTGTGAATATAGAAAGCATATACTATATTGAAATAGTTAAACTGAGGTTTATCATGAAAGTTCCTAGTCGGCCAGGTAAGAATTTATGAAAATAAAAGCATCAGTTTTAGAATAAATGAAGAATTCTTTTAATGTAATTTTTCTACAAGGGTGTACTCTCCAAAGTTGATTTAAATGTGTAGAGTCTTCAAATTATTAATTAAATAAGATTTTAATTCTCAAATGAAGAAATTAATGTTCTCTTAAAAAAAACAAAACAAAATCAAACATTTTATTTTACCTAAGGAAGTGAATCAGAAGTGGGAATTTCACATACGCATTTTGCCTTAATATTGCTTTCTCTTAGGCATAGGTTTCTATGTTCTTTCCTTAGGAAGTAAGGATCACGTTGCTCTCAAGAGTTTGCACCCTTGAGAGAGTCTCTGTGAGAAATTGACAAAGGTTACAATGTGGAAAAGTTAATATGAAATGTTTTTTCGTGCATCTTTAGCTGATGTTGCTGTTGGTTGTTTGCAGTTCCAAATCCAGAATTTTGATATTGTCTGCAGTCCGGTGTGGACCAGTAGAGACAGATGCTGTGATATTCCCTCCAGGGTAAGTAAAATGGAATGGAATTTGTCATGGCCTTAAGAGTCCTCCTGGAATAAAGGATGTGGATGCAGATGGTCCGGAAGAGGAAGTAGCACTCAGCAGCTGAGTCTCCAGCATGGAGCTAAGGGACAGACATTATGTGCATGCTCACCCACTACCACAGCTCAGGCCAACGACCCCTCCTTCCAAAGCCAGGAATACTACAAGAGGACATCTGGAAATTCTCCCTCCCAGCCAGTGTGGTTATGTATAGTTAGAAAAGTCCTGCTGAGTCAGCGTGTTTGATAAATCTACTTACTACAAAACCCTCCTATAGCTTGTAAAATATCAGCATTTTACAGAATGAACCATCATCTCTGGATATCTAAGGCTTATGGCCGACATAACTATATTACTTTGTGAGATGATGGTTTTCCTTCATTGTAACTGCGTAAACGGTGATAGTTATAAAGTTGAACGTAATGATGGATTGGACTCTTTGGGCAAGCAGTGAGCTGCATATATCCCCAGGATGAATGTGTTATTTATTCATCAAATAATTATTGAATGCCTATTTATTTTAAGCCAGGCAGAATTCTATGTGTTTGGGTTATAGCAGTGAAAAATGAATATTCAGGTGGAAAGAAGGGGGAGAGAAAGAATTAACAAGTAGATATACACTACATTACAAAGTAGAAAGTCCTATGATACAAAGCAAATCCAGGTGAAGGGATAGAGAGCCGGGTGAGTACCATCAGCCCCTAGTGATAAGGTGAGGTTTAATCAGAGACCTGATGAAGCGAGGGGTTGGACAATGTGGATAAGGGAGAAACTGCATTCCAGTTGGAGGAGACTGTATGTGCAAAGGTCCTATGGCCACAAAGTGCCCTGAATATCTGAGAAATATTAAGTAAGAACAGGGGGGGCTGGAGCTATGTGATTGGAGGGGCAGTGGTAGGCAGTGAGATGGGTAAGGTGGTACTGGTTTGCAGAACATGTAAGGCCTTATTGGCCTCGGAAAGGATTTTAAATATTACCCCAAATGAAATGGTATTACTCGCTGAGCTACTCAGCATTTCTCTAAAACTGGATTAGGGAAAAATTATATTAAATTACCAGAGGTCCCCATGGCGGTTTTGTAAACACTTGTCATATAAGGTTTCCTGAAGTAAAACAAAATAAAGAAGTAAAGGACCAAAGCAGGATTCAACATAAGACCGTTTGTCATGCCAAATACAAATGATTTCTTCAACTTGAGAAACAGATTTCCTTGTGTATATAAGTGGGAGGGGAAGGAATGGAAGTTGTTTGCTTAATTCATAGGCAAATATGCTTTTCAAAATTTCAGAGAGATGAAGCAAAATGCCCTGCTCTTCCAAATGCTTGCACATGTACACAGGACAGCGTTGGACCTCCAGGTCCACCCGGGCCTGCGGTAAGGGAATTGCAACAGTCCTAGCTTTTCCTCTAAATCTTTGGAGTGATCATCTTTTTGCCGATATAGAGTGGATAAAATGCTTCTAGCCATCTGTATTTTCTAGGACAGAGCAAGCTAAACTTCAGATGACTTTTTGTGGTATGTTTTGGGATCGGAAACGGAATAAATCAAGAAGAAAATTTGGACACATTTGCATACATTTCTCCAGTCATGCAGGAATGACTGATAGTGGCTAGTATTCAAGAGCTTTGCTCTTAAAGATGTGAATTTGGGTTTCCATCTATAATCATGATTTTGGAAAATTTCTTCTGTCTCCTAAAAGCTTCTTGTATGTATGTTATGGAGTCATGTTGAGAAACTGACCCAGAACAACTTATTTAGAACAATTAGGATACGTATACTTTATGTAGTAGGCATATAACGAGAATAACATGCAAGGAGGGTAATTTATGTATGTGATGGTATCATAAACTCTAAATAGAGGGGTTTAGAATAACTTGAGTAGGAAGTCTATAACCAGGTCTATTCATGGGTGAAGGGAGACCAAGAAAGTGCAAGGCACATCACTGAAGATTGCAGTGATAGTTTTCACTAATCAGTGTGGAACCTCTTGATCTAACCTGGCATGGTTTTGTGGAATGGAAGGGATACCTCTAAGGTCTATTGGCCTCTTTTAAGAAAATGGTTGATTAATGTAGGAAAAACTCTGAGATTCGCGGAACACCAAATTTTATCACACTTGGGTCATATTAAATAATGTAAATTGATTTTAGGTTAATTACAAACCAGCTTCTTACATATAGAATCAAATGTCACTGGAATTATCACTTTTTATTTATTTATTTTTTTTATTAACAGTAACTTACCTGATTTATATTTGTAATCACAAAATTATATCTGGGTGTGACTTAGATGTGTTTGAAAAATAAAGGTTTTTTTTGTCCTCTAATTATAAGATAACATTATTGGATATCACTATCATATTTATTTCCTCTTTGTTCAATGAATTCTGAATTTCAGTTACTAAAAGTACATGTTCTAAGATTCTGAGAGTTTCAAGATACTCTTCTTTTTGCATATTAGTTTCTCCAAAGAATGCATACATATAATTCCAAAACAGAATTTTCTCCTTACTGTATTTAAGTAATGCTTATTTTTTCCATTAAACTTGAAATTTTCAAATGAACTTCAAAACTTGCTAATGATTAAGGTAAGTTCAGAATGTAAAAGTGAGACACTTAAAATGTACAAGGTGTTGAAATTCTCTTTCCCCACATATTTATGACATGTATTATTCACTTCAGTATTTAGAAGGTAGCTGTTGATTGTATTGGCAATATTGGTTATTGGTAATATTGGTAGTATTGATTGCCTAGAGAACACCCTGCTCCTGGAAGTAATTTCTGTATATCAGCTTCTCCCTACTGTCCTTATTTTCACCCTAAAAGGTGTTCTCACTATGTATTTTAGGGAGGACCCGGTGCTAAAGGTCCCAGAGGTGAAAGAGGAATCAGCGGGGCAGTTGTAAGTATTTTCAGAGCACATTAACATTTTCACGTAGATGTTGAAGTCTGATTGTTCAAATTTCCACTAAGGGGATATGTGACCTTGAGCAAGTTAGGTCAAGTTTAGTGTGCTTTAGGCAATATAGATACTTGTGCCTTGTCTCTGGTTGTCAAGATGATGGATTAGACTACCAGAGAAAGAATTGTTAAAGGCATCTCACTGCTATAAGAATTTCACATGGGAAATCTGCCCACAAACCTAAGGGTTCTGCTACAACATGGACACACAGAGCTGGTCACCCAGTCATCAGTGGGAAGACACACAGGGAGCAGAGTCCCGCTGGGAAGCCAGAGAGGGTTGGGAGCAGTTGTGCTGCTCTTTATTTCACCTGTCTCAGAGAAGAGCTGAGGGGCCACATATGTGTTCACTGAGGGTCACTGAGCCCTTTCTACCAGGTCCAACACAAGCTTATTAGGGCAATCTATTATGAAGATAATGTCATAATATTTTTAATTTTTGTCATAATTTGTCAAAAATTGTCATAAGTTTTTGTCATAATATTACTAACTCAGTTAGGAAAGGGTGAGACTGGGATGCTAACCCAGGGTCCTGACTCCAAGTTCACATGTTTTCCACCTGCACATGTTGCAAAGAGGCTCCAGCATAAAGCATCTTCTTAGTGGATATCTGTGTTGCCTTGCTTAATTCATGTATACATTAGCCCCAGAAATAAGCCCAAGTCTAAGAGAAATCAGGACTAGCTAAAACTAAATCAAATCCACTGAAATTCAAGCTTCAATCTCATATGAATTCATGAAATACAAATGTATGAATATATTCAGTGTGACTTTTTAAAAAAAAAATCTACTTCTAATGGGACTTTTGGAAAATTAAGTGCTCTTGTGATGAAAAATGTTATTGCATTTTTCAGCTGGTCTTTAATGAGTAGTAAAGGGAAGAAAGGAATGGTATTAATAAATGCTTTTATAGGTGTGTAGATTTCTAAAATGTTCACCAGCATTATATGATTAATGTCTTAGAGTTATGACGATAGGCTTCTGATTGGATGTTAGCTCTGGAAGGTTATTACATGACTTTGTGGTTGTTTCTGTCTTATGTATTTTAGGGACCCCCTGGCCCTCGTGGAGACACAGGTCCTCCAGGCCCCCAGGGTCCTCCAGGTCCCCAGGGACCCAATGGACTCTCTATTCCGGGAGAACAAGTAAGCACAAGGGCTTTCTGTATTTCAGTGAGGATTGTGAATTAACATTAAGTTGAAGTGGAATATTTTTTACTGTATTTTGCCAACCTCAGGTGTTTTCTGATAATTCAATAAGGTTAGTCATTGAGATAACTTCTTATGACTATTATTTCAGATATGTAAATATTGTGTGTAATAATGGATAAATGTGTAGAAAAAATTATTGCCACTAATTTGACCTTTAAAAAGTAATAGGTTCTTCAGCATCCTGAAAGCTTTGAAATTACTTTCAGCCTTTGCAGCAGGTAGCTAATATTGATGACCTCAAGGCAAGCTTGCATTATTTACCTATGTCATTACTTCCTTAAAAAAAACAAAACAAAAACTTTTAAATAAAATGTTGACCTTTTGTTCCAAATGCAAATCTGAAGTTATAAAAGGTTCATACCCTTTAAGACTCATATTTTATTTAACTAATACAATTTTTTCTATGTCTTAAACAAAAAAATACAGTAGAAGAATTATGATAACTGTACAGTTTAAAAATAAAATAAAATAACATAAAATTTTATATTTATTTATAAATATTTTATATTTATTATAAAATAAAATAAAATTTATTATCTATTAAGATGCCTTACTAGATAATTTTTTTTGGCACTTAGAGGAAAAATAATCAATATCAGATATAGCTAGAAATGAGAATGTGGAGGGATAGGGCTTTTTCGCTCAAAATTGTTGACTATCTCTACTTTTAGCTTCTTCTGTTCAAAAGGGAGTTTGGGGGCTTTTTACCTGTCTTACTACTATCATTAAATTAACTAGTTTAAATTAATTCAACTTGGTCTTTTAGCAAATGTCTTCTATCATGTAGTTATAAAGATCCAAATTATGTTACAACATAATTTTCATTGACTATCTTCCTATTAAAATGAGCACCTAATTAAATATATTAAATTAAAAAGTAGTTTTTTCCCTTCAAATTTTATTTATGTGAAAATCCCTTATGTTAAAGTATATCCTTTTTTTTTTTTTTTAAAGTATATCCTTTTAAAGTAGTAAGTATATCATCCTATAATTGTGTAAAATTATCCTGTAACAAGTGGAAATCAGAACACAGAATTTGTGGTTTAAAAAAGTGAGCATCAATCCCCAAAATGATTTATTCACTCTACCTTCCGAAATGTGTTTATATTGGATTTATGAAGTGATAGAGATTTCGTAAGTGACTCATGTCTTCCCCTTCACTTAATCTCTGTAAAATGCCTGAGGACTGTTTTCTCATTGTTTCTCTAGGGGCGCCAGGGGATGAAAGGTGATGCTGGAGAGCCAGGACTTCCAGGCCGAACAGTGAGTTGTTCTTCAAGTTGCCTTTTCTTTCACTTGTCAGGTGCTGTTTGGAAAGTTGCCCTTGTAGTGCCCCAAAAGGTGAACTCAGGGGAAGCAGCAGAGTAGAAGCCAGACTGTGGGCTTCCCATGATTTTCATTTCAGCCCCTGGTCTTTGTTGTCAAGTTTGTGCTTTTCAATTCAAGTGTTGGCTTCTTCTTTTTTAAAAATTATTTTTATCAATATATAATGTATTATTAGCCCCAGGGGTACAGGTCTGTGAATCACCAGGTTTACACACTTCACAGCACTCACCATAGCACATACCCTCCCCAATGTCCATAACCCCACCACTCTCTCCCTACCCCCACTCCCTCAGTTTGTTTTGTGAGATTAAGAGTCCCTTATGGTTTGTCTCCCTCCCCATCCCATCTTGTTTCATTTTTTCCTTCCCTATTCCCCCACAAGTCCTTCACCCTACCTCTCAAATCAGGTGTTGGCTTCTTGACAATGATCTATTATATGGCTGGCACTGTGCTTAGTTCTGGTTTTCTGTTGCTTTTTGAAGCCCCCTGAAATTTTTTTTTTAAAGATTTTATCTATTTATTTGAGAGAGAGAACAGGAGGAGGGCCGAGGAAGAGGGAGCAGCAGACTCCCCACTGAGCAGGGAGCCTGATGCAGGGCTCTCCATCCCAGGACTCTGAGATCATGACCCGAGTTGAAGGTAGACACTTAACCAACTGAGTGACCCAGGCACCACCACCCCGTGGAATTTTTTTCAAGCATTTTGAAAAATAAAAGTGTCTTTTCCCACATAGGAACTAATTTACAGCATTTCACTTGTTTGTTTCCTTTTATGTAGGGAACCCCAGGATTACCTGGCCCACCAGGACCAATGGGACCTCCAGGAGATAGAGTAAGTTTTCTTGGGCTGGCTCTGATGATGTTGAATAGGACATCACATTGTTGCCTATTAATTAAAAATCCTCCACAATTCAGTTTGCATGGCTGGAGATGCAGGACCCACAGATCCTGTGGAAGATTGAAAAACTATTATCAGTGACCACCTGACACCAGATCAATCAATGAAACAAAATGGTCGGACTTTCGGCAGGTCCTTGAAATTTTCATTTTGGGAATTTTAGAAAAACTTATCCTATTCAGAAAAAAGTTCATAAGAGGAGTTTTAGCCTATTAGAAGGAGATTCAAGAATCCTAACAAATGCTTTTAAATCACAAGATTAAGTTCTTTTTATGAGGCAACTTTTATGTAACTCTGAGCGTGGTCTTAATTTTCATGGCATTTTCTATGAAGTCAGGACATCTTTTCTAACACATGTGGAACTCAAATTCCATCTTTACACCTTGAGGATGGGACAGACAACTGTCTTAATAGGAATTTTGCTTCTTTGTGGCAGCTTTCAAGTCTCTCTTGATTTGTGATGGAATCAGTGTAGGAAACCTCATCTTTTCTAGGACAAGTAATAAGAAGCACAGTGGACATATCTTCTGTGTTCTATTCAACATTACAGGATCATTTGGTTTCATAGGAAATGATGAATACTTTAATAAGAGATTTTAGTGTCACTCAGAACCAAGGAACTGTTGACTTTTCAGTATCTTAGGGTTTAGACAACAACCTGGAGTAGTCTATAATCTGACTAATCAAGTTAAAGCTTGTGATTAGCAGCAGGATCTGAGAGAGCTGACACTAAAATAGCTATCACTAACACACTGATTTTCTAACCTTAATACCTCTAAGACACCAGGCAGAAGAGGAAGGTAATTCAGTTGGTGCAAAGATTTGCCCAGATAATACTGAATGGTGGATGATATGCCAGTGAAATTTATTTGCCTACTTTTGAGTTTGAGAGAGAGAGAAGTCAGAGAGAAAACTGTGTTCTTTGGAAATCTGTGACCTGGAGAGGTACTTATATGATACATTCTTCTGACTCTTTTGAGACTGGTATTTCAGATTTTTTGAATTCTTACTTTATTATAAAAGTAAGATTGCAGAGGTGACAAGTTGGTCTATTCAATTAGAGGACAAAACCAAAAATACTGCAATTAAGTAATGATGGGCTGACTCACTTGGTGCTGTTATTGAGGAAGTCTTATTGTAGCCAACACGTCCAGCCTACAGATAAGGTGGGTCGCCAGTGATGTCCCATCAACAGGTTCTTCCTGAACTGGTGATCAGACAGCCATTGCCACCATCACTGCCTCTCTGAAAAAATGAGGGAATGGGAAGATTCTATGCTTTTTTGCTTTTTCACTCTCAGACTCTAATCTGTGAATCCAACTTTGTAGTAAGGCCCCCCAGATCTCCCAGGTTGAGATCATTTCAGGAAACCATTCCCCTTTTTCTCACCCAGCCTTGTTCACCTACCCACCACTTAGTTTCCTACCATGAATACTGAAAGTAGGGTGCACAGCTGATAGAACATAATCAACTTTGGAAAGTTAGATAGACTTTGATACAGGCATTGTGGCTGAAAAGAAAAGGAAGGAAAAGAGAAAAGAAAAAGAAAAGGAAAGAAAGAAAGAGAGCTAGAGAGAAAGAAAGAAAAGGGAAAGAAAAGAGAAGAGAAAAGAATAGAAAAACGAAGTCTGTGGTGGAAGAGAAGAGAAGAAAGCTCAGGAGAGCAAGCCCAAGGACCACAGTGAGGAAGGAAGAAGACTTGTTACCAAGAAGGAGTTGGTAGGAATTGAATATGTGGGTTGTCTCCAGCATAGATGATTTTCAAAATGAGGCAGAGCTTTGGCAACTGTTAGAAAGAAACAAAAGAAGAGAAGTGAGTTGGGGCAAATCAGAGGGGGAAAAAAACCATGAGAGACTGTGGACTCTGAGAAACAAACTGAGGGTTTTGGAGTGGGGGGAGGGTTGGGTGAGCCTGGTGGTGGGTATTAAGGAAGGCAATTATTGTATGGAGTGCTGGGTGTGGTGAGTAAACAATTTTGGGAAAAAAATGAAAAAAAAATTAAATTAAATAAAAAAGGAAGAAACAAAAGAACTTCATATATAGGTATCTAGTACATGTGTATCTATGAAAACAACCATGGATCTTCTTAGCCAGCCTCAAATAAGGGGAAGCAGCAAAAACTACTGCAGCTTTGAAAGTGGAGAATAAAATAAAATTATAGCACTAAGTCCTGCAGATGGCTCAGGGGGCAGACCTCTGAGGATGTCAGAATGAGATCCTTTTCACCCCCAACTTAGATATATGTTTCTTCTAAAAGAAAGTGGTTGATCAGACCTAAGTGTTCATGAATGGATAACATATATATGGTTCAGCCTTAAAAATAAGAAAATCCTGTCATGTGCAACAACATGGATTAAACTTGAATTTGGAGGACATTATGGTAAGTGAAATAAGCCAAGCACAGAAAGAGAAATACTACATGATCTCACTTATGTATGGGATCTAAAAAAAGTAGAACTCACGGAAACAAAAAGTAGAATGGTGGTGGCTGTGGGGGTGGGGTGAGGGGAAATGGAGAGATGTTGGCTAAAGCTACAGTGTTGCAGTTGTCAGGTAGGATGCATAAGCTTTGGAGAGCTAAGGCACTATAGAGCTATAGCTAAGGCTATAAGTCTATAGCATGGTGGCTATAGTGAATAACACTACATAGTATGCTTGAAATTTGCTAACAGAGTAGATCTTTAAATGTTCTTGTTGTACTCAAGAAATGATAACTGTGTGAGGCGGCTATATGTCAATCATCTTGGTTGTGGTAATCATTTCACAGTGCATGCATACACCAGAACATCATGCCGTGTACACCATAAACACATACAACTTTTATTTGTTAATTATACTTCAATAAAGCTGTGGGGGTAGGGGAGAAAATGGCTTATCAGGAAGTTCTTTAGCTGACTGAGGAGGATTATTTGGAAATATAATACTCAACTAAACAAACAAAAGAGTGTCCTATAGACGCTGGAGAAATTTAGATGGGAGAAATGCCATTGGAACTGCTAAGCAATACCACCGGAGCCTTTTTCTTCTTCAATGGCTCTCAGAAGAAATGGTGATGTTATATCAGATGAGCCTGGAGTCTGTTTTTTGTGAAGCAGCCCTGGATCTCCCTGAAAACAGTCTGAAATCTTTATCTGTTTAAGTTTCTGGGGAAAAAAAAACAAACATTGAGAGGGGGTGGTGGTGGTGGAATATTTCTAACACAGTTTTATAGAAATAATTGAAACGTCCTCTGGTGTAAAATCAATGGAAGCATGGATACTGAATGCAGGCAGTTATCCAAATGCTCTTGATTTTTGCTAGAATCTAAAAATATGGATGAAATTATCACTCTTATTCCCTGCAGAAAATGAGACAAAAATCTCCTTTGACAGAGGAATGCAAGAACTATAAAAAAGACCTGACTCCGAAGTCCTCTGCTGAATTTCAGAGCTCTCACTGTTGGAATGAATGCTAACTGGGTAGCAGAGTGACTCATTCTGGGCAGAGGTCATCTGGCACTTGGATGGAGGCAGGTTCTGAGAGCCTGCAGGACGGGTGGGGCGCTGCGGGGTCACATCTCTCCGCCCAGGCAACCTGACACCCATGGGGATATGGCCTTCTGTGCCAGATGAGGAGAGACAAACCACTAAAACATTAGCTGAAGATCTGAGGATTTTCTTTCCAATGGAAGATAGTTAAGACAACTTCACACATTTCCAAGGTCTAAGAGAGAAATGCCCTAGGGGTGGAGTCATCACTGGCCCTGCCCTTGGCTGTCTGGCCATTGTTTAGGAAGGAAGGAGTTTTTACTCAAGTGGTTGGCCTTTCCTTCGTCTTTTATGATACCATGAGTTTTGGGCAGCAACATTTCCTTTCCTCCCACTTTGATTCTTTCTGGGCTAGTTTGTGGACATTGATATTTCAGTAGAAAGGGTTAGTCGTGCTCTAGGCTTCGTCACACTCATACACAAGCAAAAGCTAACATCTTTATAAAAGGAGTCTACCTTCTTCAAAGAAGACTCTTAAAATTACTTTATTTATACTGTGTATTTGAATAAGTATGGAAAGTACTCAGTTAAAGGCATAGCATAAATTCGAGAGCATTTTTTGTTTTCATATTGGAAGTTTACTTGCTGTTGGGTACTTCACTCTTAGTCATCTTTTTAGTGTCTTTCCTTTTCACTCGGTGATTATTTCACTAATCCATCATTCATTTTATGTTTACAATAGGGCTTTACTGGAAAAGATGGTGCAATGGGACCCAGGGGCCCCCCCGGGCCGCCGGTAAGAACTGAATGGATTATATTTTTGTTTCCCCACCTCACAGCCCCTACCCCAGCTGGTAGGGAAAAACCCAGTAACCTGGCCTTTGAGGCACATTCTATCAGTGCTGTGGGTACACTGTCAAGGGAGCTGTTGGTTTTTTTTTTTTCCTAGATCAAAATGGGCTACTGAAAACGGATGTGTTAAAATATAGAGTCTTTCTTTTTAATCAAGTTGTATTTGGAAAAATAGAAAAATACCCCTAACTAACTTGGCCACTGGCTGGTTGGTACTCCTATTTCTTCCAATCCCATGTTGAGTGGTAGGGTTTTAAGACCTTACTGATGATTACTTTCTGTTCTAAGATTTTGAGGATCTATGCTGTCATATTTTGATTTTATTGATATTTATTGCTGAGCACTATTGGTCATTCTGAGAAAATAAGTTTCATCCAAGTAGGTCTTCTATTTAAGATCTTTTGGGAAAATACTGAAGCCAATGATTTGGAAAGTTATCATCTACATACTTGTGTATGGGTGAGATCATAATGAACTTCTGTGAAGTGCTGAATGTTCTTCGTTTCTGATGGGAAGAGATGATGATTTGAGTGTTATGTGTTAAAATAATGTTATTATTCATGTTTAATATATATGTTCTCAGGTAGAGGAGAGTGTAAATGTATAGTAAACTTGCATTTTAAATATTTACTATGGAGCTGACTTAATATTTGCATAATTGACAAAGGATTAACTGCCCTAAAAAGTTTGATGATTCCCTTTTAAGGAAATTTGGGGCTTTAGAACATAAAGTATTAGTTAGGAGATATTATAAATATTCTATGAAAAATATGGCCAAGACTTTCAAAGCTGTGTTAAAAGCAACAGGGAGAAATTCTTATGGTTTGGATGGGATGAGGGGTGCTGACATGATAGAAGAAAATGGAAGTGTAGAGAAGGCACCAAAAAAAAAAAGTGAATGTCTGGGCGGAGAGCAGGACTCCCAGGAACAAGGGTTTCTGGGATTTAGCACAAACCCAGCTACTTTCTTGATTTCTTCCCCAACCATAGTTTTCACTCCTCTCTTTTGATGGGTTTTCTGGTTTTGCAACAGAGATAAACTGAAAAACAGGGATTGCTTTCTGCAAATTCATATAGTAACCAATCTATTAGAAACACAGTCTGTGAACTGTGAAACTGTGTGTATTTATAGATTTTCTCCAAATGGTCCTAAAGTATGTTTGAGAACTATCCACTCCATAAGACTGAGAATTATTAAGATTTTCTTTTTCCTTCATGCTGTCTTGAAATTTGTTTTTACTCTTCCCTGTTAAATGCAGTTTCTGAGAAGGCTTTTAAAGCTGGCCACGTTGGCTAGTTTACTTGAGATGGGATTTTTCTTTCATTGTCTCCTTCCTTTTCTCTGCCTGGCCCATTTGTTGCAGGGAAACCCAGGCTCCCCAGGCGTCACAGGACCGAGCGGGAAACCAGGAAAACCCGGAGACCATGGCAGACCTGTAAGTGGACAGATTGCATGTTGTGATTCCTTTTCCCTGTGGCCATAAATAAAGAGGATGCTGCAAGGTTTTGACCTGTTTATGTTACCCGGGCTGTAATGGGTTGGAAGCATTTGTTGAAACTCTGCTAAACCCCTGGATTTCACTTGGTACCAGTTCTAAAGTCTTCTCTCTGAGTTACAATATTCGGGGATGAAAATTGTGGTCATAGGGTTTCTTTAAAAGGAGAATGGGATTTTGAGCCAAGGCACATATTTCTGCACTGTATAAACACTTGAAGCTGGCTCAGCAGAATGATGCTTTTATTTAGGAGTGGTGTGCTGCTTAAGATAGAAAATACGTGGTGGTGGTTCTTGGTGCCTCAGTCCCATCCGGAGTTTGCAGATGTTAACCCTTCCTGAAATTCATCCAGCCACGCCTTCCCTCATTTCCCTTTCACTGAGGATGCTTGAACAGTAGTCTCAGGTTTAAAAGGATTTCTCTAATCCACTCCTTTACTTTTTTATGGGGCCCTTTCTTTCAGCCAGATGGTTTGGTTAAAGTAATAGTTAAGATGGCATCATGTGGATCTGGTGTTTTCAAGTTAGTCCCTCCAAAACTGAATGTGAAGTGCCTGAAATTACAAATCCAGAAGTATTTGCAATCACTGTGGAGCATCATCTTCTTCTATATAGCCTTTTTCTTCTTTATAAGTATGAAGTGTGAAAATATTTTTTTAGCAGTTTGTCTGAATTGAATTCTAAGAGCTAGAAGTTCATGTTGAAGATAATGAAGTCCAACTATTAGCAATGACACAAATTCATTGGGGCTGTTCTCTGGACAGAACTCTTTTTTTTTTTTTTTTTTTTAAAGTATTGTCCAAGTCATATAAATCCCAAGCTTAAAAACTGTTTAATGTCAAAGAAACTTAGGGTAGAATCTTTATGTGACAGGACCTGCCTTCCCTGTTTACATAAAATTAAGCAAACAGCATAAAGATGAAAGGACTCCTGATACACTTTATAATCTGTGAGTACCCCAACAGATGCATTTATTACTCTCTTTTCCTCAATGAATCATAGAAAAAGCTTCACAAGAGCAGTTTAAAGCACATGAAACTTTTCTACCCATTCACAATTCTGTTTCATTAGAGTTTGACTGAAATGGAGTCTCACGTAAGAATCTACCTGATGTAATTGATGTCTGGAGCTAGAAACCTAAAAGAAACTACTGCTCCCTTTACTTGAAATGTGATCTCTAGATACTGGCAATAAAGATGATTTCTACAAATCATATATACTAGAACAATCTCAGAGTGGCAGTAAATCACGCACACACACACACACACACACACACACACACCAGGAACAATCTCAAAGTAGCAGTAAATGTAGGAGAAAAAAATTCCTTGCAATTTACAGAAGGCTCCAAACTGAGTCGTAATAGTGTTTCCATAAGAGTCTAATATTCTTGGCAAAGGGAGCACTAAACTCCATTTCTTATTATAATCTGGTAACATTTGTTTGGACCTTAACCACCCTCTTTTCTCCCTTTATTTTCCTCATCCTTCAAAGGGGGAAAATTGTTCTTTCTTTTCTTCTCTTTTCTGACATTCCCTTAATTTCTAAAACTAAAACTAGTAGATGGGTGTATAAAGGTCTTAGCAAAGAGCTCGGTTCAATCACTGTTAGCTCATGTCGTTAGCTATGGTCACCCGTTGGTATGTTTTTGCTAACCTGTAACACACGGTGCTGTGTAGAGGATGTTTTAAGGAACTGCTTGTGGAATTTCTGCAGTCATTTATTCATCACCTGTTCAGTGCCTAACTGTGTTAGTCCGTGTTCCAGGGTCTGGAGATAAAACAAAGTCTCTGTAAACAAGACAAAGTCCTGGTCTTCATGGAGATTCTTCTAGTGGGGGATATAGACCCAAAATGTGTAACTAAACACTATAGTTTCTGGTGGTATTGAATGATATGAAGAAAAAGGAAATGGAGTAAGGGGTCAGGGAGTTGTTGTGATAATGAGAAGGTAGTTATTTTAGCTATAGTAGTCAGGGAGCCTCTATGAGGAGGTGACACTATAGTGATGTGAGGAGGAAACTGTTTGAGGATCTGTGGGAAGAAGAGCCCAGGTATGAACAAAAGCCTGGAGGGAGGAACGAGCCTGGCAAGTGAAGGAACAGCAGAGATGCCTGCGTACCCTAAGTGAAGCGTATTGAAGGGGAGAGGGATGACAGGCGAGGTCAGAGAGCTGGGTGAGGTGATCATGAAGACAATCTAGTCGATGATACGGAATTCTTATTTCATGCTAAGTGTGATGGGGAGCCCTTAGAGGCAAAGAAGTGACATAATCTTATTTCCCTTTTAAAGATATCACTCTGGCTTCTGTGTGGAAAACAGACTCTACAGGGGCAAAATGGGAAAACAGGAAGACCAGGAAAATAATGGAGTTGTTGAGGCAAAATACTTGGAGGTTGTAAGAAGTGGTTTGGTGTGGGATGTTATCGGAGTATCGGTTTTGTCAGTGGTTTGGATGTTCCTTTCATGATCATGTTTGGCAGCCTAGAAACACATTACGGAAAGACAAAAACTTCTTGCCTTTAGAGAGCTTTTTTTAAGATCCTCTTCTGGGCCACTGAGAGGCTTGACCGAGGAGGGACAAATATTCTGTCCTGCATTTCGATTGAGTTATTTAGTAAGAGAGGTGCATGGTTCCTTTTATACTCAATGCACATGCACACACAATAATTGGAGGAAGTCAGAGATGTATATTTAGTTAGGAAATTGACCAAAAGCCCCCCACCCCCGGTTCTTACTGGAACTGAACTCGGATTAATCTCATGGATGAGCTACAATAAGAAGCTGAGCTACCCAGCCATAGTGATGTATAGGAAAGCATAATGGTACCAAAGGCAGTTTCTCATCTATATTTTAGTTCCAGGCTTATACTGTGAAGAGCATCATAAATGTATGTAGAGCACGTAACTTCTAAATATGTGATCATAAAATTCCCATTTCATGGGGCACCTGGGTGGTTCAGTGGGTTAAACCTCTGCCTTGGGCTTGGATAATGATCCCGGGGTCCTGGGATCGAGTCCTGCATTGAGCTCTCTGGTCAGGAGAGCCTGCTTCCGCCTGTCTCTCTGCCTACTTGTGATCTCTCTCTTTGTCAAATAAATAAGTACAATCTTTTAAAAAAATAAAAAGATAAAATAATAAATAAAATTCACATCTCAGCACTAATTTGGAGGCTATGTGCTTTGAGAGAGACAGAGAGACAGGGAAAGACAGAAAGTTTCCTTTTGACAGACAGGCAAATTGCAAGCAATATGGTTAGAAAGTTGCTGTGTCATTTTGCTAATCTGTTAGAAAGCAGACCTTGGTGTCTTTCATCATGTGCCTTCATGAATCATTTTAGATCATGCTTGTCAACTTCTAATCTATGAAATTACTATATTTCAGGGTCCATCTGGGTTGAAAGGAGAGAAAGGCGATAGAGTATGTATTTCTTAAAATCTGATTTACATTTATTTTGTGTGTTAAACATTGAAGTCTGAAACTATAGAAATAATATGCTAATGATTCTCATTGATTTAATTATCAAGGGAGACATTGCTTCCCAGAACATGATGCGAGCAGTTGCAAGACAAGTCTGTGAACAATTGATAAGTGGTAACATTTCTTTTCATTTTTAATGTATGAATGGTTTTTAAATTTATTGCTGGAGAATGCAGAGTTGAGTTATAAAGTTTCTAAGATATATGTTTCTATTTCATTTTGATGAACTTGTATTTTTATACATTCTCAGTTTTGGATCTAGTTAGATAAAACTAGATATTTTAATGATTGTCATGAAATAAAGTAAGAACCCAGAGTAAAATAATCACCTGTTATCCTATACTTGATCTGATGCAAAATCATATTTTGAAAGGGCTTTTCAGTTTCCTTATTAGGATTTTCAATGATCTTCATCTGGGTATATGTAGAAGCAACAGACATTGGATTTTCAAAGTTATAAACTGTAACTATAACTTTGAAACTATAAACTATAAGTTATTCTATGACTTTAAGGAAGGAGGCCCATCAAGATTAATTTGATCACAGAAAATACATTTTGGTGGGGACCTTTTTATTGCTTCCTTATTTTTCAGACTCTTTCTTCTTATTCTACAAAGCTTACCGAGTAGTAAAGTTCAGTGCCCACAAACCAAGTATGGCCTTAAACTCAAGGTTCCCTGTTTCAGGAGTCTTAACAGTGTTTCTTCAGGTCTCATCCCGAGGAACAACTGCTTTAGAATCACCTTGTTAAAAATGAGGGCTCCTGGGCCACCCTAAACATAGCAAATCACTGTCTTTGGACACGACGCCCAGAAATCTCTATTTTTCAAAGGATCCCATAATTGATTCCAGCTGAAACCACAGCCTATCATTCTTAGACACACACAAAAATGGTATACTTCCTTACTTTAAGAAAGGTTCTCTTTTGAGTGACACCATCTGGCAAACCCCAGGGCTTTATATCAGAGGTGTATTAAACTTTCACAACTCTTTTATGGTTTATAGTAATGCTGTGGCTTACTGCTCAGTATTTTGTGGAGACAGTTGTTTATTGGGGATCATTTTGTTTTGGATGGCTGGAGTGTTATTTTTAGGCTTCTAATTAGAATGTGTCTTGGAGGGGAAGGAATGGAGATGGATTGCACTAGACCCTAAGAGAAAAGAGTTTCACCATCTCAATCCCTTCCCTCCTGGGTTTCTTATTAACAAGTCTTCTTTCTGTTTGTAGGTCAGATGAGCAGATTCAATCAGATGCTGAATCAGATTCCAAATGATTATCACTCCAGTCGCAACCAACCAGGCCCACCGGGTCCCCCAGGCCCCCCAGGCAATGCGGGAGCCAGAGGTGAACCAGGACCTGGGGGGCGACCAGGCTTTCCTGGCACACCAGGGATGCAGGGACCCCCGGGTGAACGAGGTGTGTGTCTCCGGCTGCTACGCAGGGATAAAGGAAGGAGTTTGCAAGTGTGGGATCTGGATAGGTTGAAAAGCATGTGGAAGATGTGGTCCATATACAGTATGGAGTATTATGCCTCCATCAGAAAGGACGAATACCCAACTTTTGTAGCAACATGGACAGGACTGGAAGAAATTATGCTGAGTGAAATAAGTCAAGCAGAGAGAGTCAATTATCATATGGTTTCACTTGTGGAGCATAACAAATAGCATGGAGGACAAGGGGAGATGGAGAGGAGAAGGGAGATGAGGGAAATTGGAAGGGGAGGTGAACCATGAGAGACTATGGACTCTGAAAAACAATCTGAGGGTTTTGAAGGGGCAGGGGGTGGGAGGTCGGGGTACCAGGTGGTGGGTATTATAGAGGGCACGGATTGCATGGAGCACTGGGTGTGGTGTAAAAATAATGAATACTGTTATGCTGAAAATGAAAAAAAAAAAAGAAAAAAAAGAAAAGCATGAGGAAGACTGAACTTGGCAAACTGCTTTAACCATTCTTGTTTGGGCAGCCCAGGAAGAGCTGTGTGTCCATGAACCTGTCTTTTCATTAAGGCAGCCCCAGGCCATCGAGATCTGTATCAAAGAACACAGGAAGATTTTGTCAGGAGATCTCAGCAAAGATAATGCTATGTACTGATGGTTGTTGTCCTTGTTGGTGGAAGAAACCGTATTCTGGCAAACTCACTCAGACACTAAAATCTGATTAATTATTGTGACTACCAAGAGTTGGGCTCCAACTGAATGTACTTAAGCAGCCCTACAGTTTTAGATCCAAACTCTTCTGGTGCCTTTATTCAGGGCCTGGCACCAGTCTTACGTGTTTGTTTGTAGATAATTTCATTGAAAGAAAAAAAAGAAAAATAGGATTATTTGATTCCAGATGTTTCAGGACTTTGGTGTTCGCTTTTGTTAAAGCAGCAGTTAATATTCCGGAGAAGATTCAGAGACTTTGGTAATTCAGACGGTTTAGATGCTGTGTGGTAGGGCTACTGAAGATAAGATACCTTTAAGATGTTTCTCAATGAGTTGTAACTCTTCATTCAAGATTCCTGTTCTTAATTACTGTTTCTAAAAAAAAATATATATTAGACATGTTTGTTTTCTTCAAATAATTTTCCCCCTGACTTGTAGCCAGATTTGTTTCTTGGCCATGAATCTGGAATTACCCAAATGTCTAGAAAGAATTTGGCTTCAAGAGTGAACTTCTGTGAAAAATTGGGTCCTGCTTTCACTAAAAGAAGTGAATTACTTGAATTAAGCATTATCAGTTAAGATGAAAACTACATAATTCCCGATAATTTTCTCCCTGTGCTTTCTCTTTTTGTCCTCGCTTAGGGTTGCCAGGAGAGAAGGGCGAAAGGGGAATTGGGTCTCCAGGACCTCGAGGGTTGCCTGGCCCCCCAGGTACGTGTGCCCGGGCATCAAATAAGTAAACAGCAGAAACACTGGGAGAGTGTACAGCCCCAGGAGGTTGATTCACAATCTCCTCCTCTTCGCTTCAGTCAGGACTGCCACCATGAATGTATTTTAACAGGAAGTTCAGCTTGGATAACCTTCTCATTTTTATGTTCTCTTTGTTCAAAAAACTGTTTGAGTGGGTTTCATTAAGCCTTCACTGTAACTTTAACATACGAGGGTATGAGTTTTAGTGACACAGAGGGTTGCTGTTTTCGTTTTTATGGAATTCCTATTTGTTTTGTTTGACCCCATGGCTTTTCAGGATGGTGTTATTTCCTGTTTCTTCTGGTATTGTTCAAGAGGTTGCTAGCAGACAGAAAATACATTCTTATTAAAAAGCCTGACACATTGCAAGATTTCATTCTCAGTTTCTTTATTGATGTTCTGGAAAGAAATAGTAGCCATCCAGTGGTTTTATGCATTTTGTTTCCTAGACTGAAAATGAATTTTTGTTTTTCTTCATTGTAAGGCCCATGAGACCCTTGAAAGGTCCATAAGGTCAGCCCTAGTAGTTACATCTTTACGTTTACGTTAACTGTAAATAAGTACAAGATCCAGAAATAATATCCCTCTGCATAGTCTGGAGGTTTGGAGCAGGCACTCCCATGTTTTCCTGGCAGTCTGATGTGGCTAATATAGCCATTTTCTTCAGAGAGTTTTATCTCTGTAGGAGTGGGAGCCATCCGGGGAACTCATTGATAGCTTTAGTTTGGCTTAATTCAGTTTTCTTTGAATAAAATCGTTAAAGCAGTTACCTCTCTGTCATTAACTCTGGATGGATCATTGGTAAGAAAGTTCCACACGTTGGTTCATACCGGTGATCTCTTAAGGAAATATTTTCTTACCATACCCTGTGTGTCATATAGTTTTGAGAAGTGTTGATTGCCTCAGGAAATGTATTTAACAAAAGGGGAAATCTTTGTTTTAACCCCGTACTAGGTCCACAGGGAGAATCCAGAACAGGTCCACCAGGGTCCACAGGATCAAGAGGTCCCCCTGGCCCCCCGGGTCGTCCTGGAAACTCAGGTATCCGAGGCCCCCCAGGTCCTCCTGGATACTGTGACTCGTCGCAGTGTGCCAGCATTCCATACAACGGACAAGGCTATCCAGGTATGTTGTTGCCAGTGTAGGAAACCAAATTCACTCGAATTAAGAACCTTTATGGAAATCAAGTTCCCTAGGATTGAAGGAAGGTTGATTTGGGGATTTCTTGAAGATATCAACTCTTTCAGTTATGTATTTTGATCATGTAGTAACATTGTTCTCTCTCAAAGCATAAAACATTACTTCATTGTTAGGAGTTGAATAATTATTTGCATTTGCTCTTCCTTCCTATATTTCTACATTTGCCAAATCACATTGTAAACCTCTCCTTAATTTCTTTAGGGAGTTCAGAGAATGCTATCAAATGACTTTTTTTTTTTTTTTTTAAACCTAAAGATTGGGAACAGGGATTTGTTGAATATAATTTTAGAATATCAAGAGTACATACTAAAAAATTGTTTTAGGAATCCAATGTTTAGGCAAACCACTTGATATCATGGTGCAGACAACTGAAAATAATTCACTGTCTCATGCTATCCATAGTATTAACATGCATAAAATCTGGGACTTGAGTTTTTCAAAGAGTTGGTAGTGCAGATCTAGTGTTTGACCATTACAGAGGCCAGGTAGCTTGTGTCTACTTTTGGGATTGTGGGGACAGGAGAGATTATGTTGATCTGGGAATAAAAAAACTCATGTTTTGATCAGTGGAGACCTTTTCATCAGCGCACCCTCAAGCATCTTGCAAGTTTTAAAAATGATACCGCTGTTTGATATGGTTGGCTACTAGCAAATAGTGCATGAGTAGTTGAATATCTAAATATCTATATATCTATATATTTATGTGCATACTTACATATGACCAAAAATAATAATGAATTTTAATGCAAATTTCTCATGCAACTCATTCACAAAATTACAGTTTAAGATAATTTTTATAAGATAAATTTTAATTCCCTCTACCTTATGGTATGTATGAATAACTGGAAATATATGGATATATATATATATTTTAACCATTACATACTTAGATGGATGTGTATATATATTTTTTGCATAGTAATTCAACTTTTAAAAACTATCATCTTTGACCTGTTTCAGGTTCCGGCTAACAAATTTTCTAAGTCGCCAGTGCTGCTTACAGTTTGAATACATGAAAATCCTGTTTCTGAGATGTTTGCGCACGTGCTTATTAGGAAATGAGTCTGTATGGAAATCTCACCACAGATATGGTTAAAGAGCCGGGTGGACATCATAAAGGAGGGTGGAGACTCTTATACTAACTTGAATCAGATAAAAGCAGTGGTGTTAGTTTATAAGCCTGATGCATTTCAGTAATAATGTAGAAAAATATTATTAAAAAAAGAAAAAAGTTCAAAACCACAACCAAGAGGAGCCTCACTGTGAAAGAGGCGCATAATAAAACTACTAACCAGCGGAGGTTATGCTATTTTGAGAAAAACAATTAACCTGGTTCAAGAGAAATGTTTTATGTAAATAATAAACTAATTGTGGCTTGTAAATGATTTGTATGTGATCCTGTCCACTAAAATCACTTAACAATTCTACAATAAGCTTCTGCATCAAAGCCTGCTGCTTGCTCTGTGCCGAAATAACACCGAATGGAATCTCCTCATCTCTTGCCTGTTAGCCATGTGTCTGATTCAGGGCATGTATCCTATTACTCATTTTTTGTACATGTACTCTCGTTTGGTCTTGTAACTTGCAATTTTCAAACCAAAGTTTTACAGTCACTTTTTCTCTTCCTGTTTCGCTGTAGTCACTGGTGTTCCTTTCCCCCGCGCCCCCCGACTGTAACTCAGTCTGTGGGAGAGACGGCCCCAGAAAACGTCGTGTACTGTATATTACCTGGTCATAGTTGATTTTCGCCTCCACAGTTCGGTTTCTAGGAGCCAATAAAACTTCCCCTTGCCTCCTCATCTTTCCAAATTGTTCTTTGAGTGGAGGAGTTTGAACTCATGAACGGCTGCTTGGGGATTTGTGAAAATCCTACCTAGGTTTCCGGCGTTTACAGTTCTTTGGCGCAGCCTCGGGCCCTTTCCAGGTACTTGTGCAATGATTGTATTCACTGCTGGATCCTTGGAGGTTCAAAAAAAAGTGCCATTTCATTATTTGATCATCACCAAATTCTCTCTGCAAATGGACGTAATCAGAACATTGTAACTTATCTATTTATAGTGATGAGATTAAGACTGGAGTGCCATCACCTCGGGTGATGAATTAGCTTTTGCTGTGTGTGTGCCTTCCAAATCATGCCATAACTGTAATGTTGAATCGGACAGAGCCCTACGTGCCCGAGGGCGGGGCCTACCTGCCCGAGCGCGAGCCCTTCATCGTGCCGGTGGAGCCTGAGCGGACGGCAGACGAGTACGAGGACTACGGCGCCGACGAGCCTGGCGACGAGCAGCCTCCCCACGGGCGCTGGCGGCGCGCCCTGCCCCGCAGCGCCCGGCAGTGAACCTGAGACCGCGCACCGGGCGGCCACTCTGGGGGGAGGTGTTGGGATTTTCATTTACAGGTCAGACAGAGCAGTGTACGTCTTATCTGCGATGTTTCTTCCAGCGTTGCTTCATCCAAGAGTACGCTTTCTGACTGTAGAGAACCTTGTTTCTGCAGGAAACCTAGCTCGCTGCACGCAGTTTTGTAGACATTTTTGCCTTTGCCCTTGAAATGCTTGCAAAATATTTTGCTCGCGAAAGCTGCAAGGAGAGAACGTGCCTTGTGACTTCAATTAGCACAAAGGGCAGCCTCAGTGAAACTCTTAGGTTAAGCAGTAAGTCCTGGAACCCAGAACTACTGTATATTTCCAGAGGGCAGTTCATCTTTTCCAATACTTGTTTGCAATTCAGTTACACCACGATTAAAGTAATTCCCCTCCTCAAAGCAAAAAGGAAGAAAAAAACAACTCCATTGCAATTATTTATCTTCCTCTTCTATCTTCTGTTATGCATTAGGGCATACATCTCCTTTAACAAACACAAACCTTAAGCCATTTAGCTGAAATTACTGTATCAACTGGATACAGTTCCATATTGCCTTAAACCTCCTTGTTTTAGACACACTAACATTTATGCCAAATTGCAGATTATTCTGCAGAGATGGAATTGCATGTTTGTGTTGTATATTTAGTATGAACTATTTTTTTTTCAGAACATAATGTTTCTTAGTTATCAAAAGCAGTTGGAAAATGTTTGCAAGACTATGAACATAGAATTGCTGCTTTTATATTTTAACTGCAGATTGTGAATTTCACTGCCTTATATTATTTATTTCTGAAACAAAAGAGGCATTTTTCAATAAAACTACTGAAAATTTGACATGGTATGTTCTTTCTTTGAATGGCCTTTTGGAGTGTTCAGGCGGTTGTCACAACAAACAAGTTTATATCCTTGGATACGGTTACAAATCTTGCTAATACTATTAAATTATGCTAAATAACTTTAGATTTTTAATGATACGGTGAAGTCATAGAGAATGTTGAGAGCCTTAAAAAGCTCAGCAGATTCCAGAGGCTTTATTGGGAATGTAGAGGATGTGTGGGTTGGTGGAAAAACAACGAGGTATCCTAGGAGACCCCAAACAACTAAATAATCTTTAACAACCCACATGATTTTGATTTAATCACCTTCCTATACCATATTTTACCCAACAACATGTTTAATGCAAAAAGGAAAATTCCTTAATGGAAATTTTTACATTTAGTTTTAAAAATGTCCTAAATGTAAAAATTTCCTTCTGCACCTTAATGAATTCAGTAACTTCATTCTAAATAGCAAAGCAAACAACGTAAGTGTTGGTTTGAAAGAACCAACATCAACAGAAGAAGAGAGGTAGCAATAAAAAATTTGCTGCAGAGAAAACATTTGAGTTAAATACTTCCTGGAGACCAAGATCAAAAGGAAATGACATTAAAAGAATATATTGTGCTCAGGAAGTTTCTAGCACATAGTGATAAAATCATAGCATTCACAGGTAATTCCCCAGTACCTACATTTTATTTATTTATTTTTTAATTATTATGTTCATTTAGCCAGCATATAGTAAGTACATCATTAGTTTTTGATGTAGTGTTCAATGATTCATTAGTTGTGTGTAACAAACCAGTGGTCATCACCACACGTGCCCTCCTTAATACCCATCACCCAGTTACCCCATCCCCCACCCCGTCCCTTCTGTAACCTACATTTTTAAAGTTAGAAGAGACCACCGGGATCATTCCAGTTCAGTTCTTTGTTTTATGGAGAAGGAAACAGACTCAGCTAATTAGCATAAGAACAAGACCAAGACTCTAGGTCTTATGGTTCTTTTTTTTTTTAATTTTTAATTTTTTATAAACATATATTTTTATCCCCAGGGGTACAGGTCTGTGAATCGCCAGGTTTACACACTTCACAGCACTCACCAAAGCACATACCCTCCCCAATGTCCATAACCTCACCCTCCTTCTCCCAAACCCTCTCCCCCCAGCAACCCTCAGTTTGTTTTGTGAGATTAAGAGTCACTTATGGTTTGTCTCCCTCCCAATCCCATCTTGTTTCATTGATTCTTCTCCTACCCACTTAAGCCCCCATGTTGCATCACCACTTCCTCATACCAGGGAGATCATATGATAGTTGTCTTTCTCTGCTTGACTTATTTTGCTAAGCATGATACGCTCTAGTTCCATCCATGTTGTCACAAATGGCAAGATTTCATTTCTTTTGATGGCTGCATAGTATTCCATTGTGTATATAGACCACATCTTCTTGATCCATTCATCTGCTGATGGACATCTAGGTTCTTTCCATAGTTTGGCTATTGTGGACATTGCTGCTATAAACATTTGGGTGCACATGCCCCTTCGGATCACTACGTTTGTATCTTTAGGGTAAATACCCAGTAGTGCAATTGCTGGGTCATAGGGCAGTTCTATTTTCAACATTTTGAGGAACCTCCATGCTGTTTTCCAGAGTGGCAGAGGACATGAAAAGACATTTCTGCAAAGAAGACATCCAGATGGCCAACAGACACATGAAAAAGTGCTCCATATCACTCGGCATCAGGGAAATACAAATCAAAACCACAATGAGATACCACCTCACACCAGTCAGAATGGCTAAAATCAACAAGTCAGGAAATGACAGATGCTGGCGAGGATGTGGAGAAAGGGGAACCCTCCTACTCTGTTGGTGGGAATGCAAGCTAGGTCTTGTGGTTCTTAACCCAATTTTACTACAAGATGCACCCTCTCTGCCCTCCTGGGAACACTTACTTTCTGGGCAGGAGCTTTCAAACCTTAGAGTTCTATGAGTTTATTCTGATGGATTTTCTGATTCATTTGCATTTCTGATGCTCCTTAATGAAGAGCCCCTGTATCAGGAGATTGAAGACAGGTTCAGTTCCCTGTCACTGACAGCTGGGTCCCAAGGCCACATAAGTTTGGAGCACAAAGGAATTCCATCTTCTCTCACTGGCTCAGTGTGGGTTTGAGTCTTGACATTGATGATGCACTGAATTAATTACCTGCTAGTCTGTGCTGGGAGAGGAGATGAGGGGTCAAGGCAGTTCTAACCAGGGGATAAGCACAAAATTAATATTTAGCTGAGATTATATGTTGTGGTTTTTATTATCATAGTATATTTTTTCCTTAGGTTTGGTGAATCTTACGTTAAAATTATTTTTGTAATACCTCTGAGTGAATACAGATACGTGATAGGGAGAAGTGGCCAGGTAGCCTCAGTTTAGAAACTAATGGCAACATGTGAATGTTGGTTTATTTATTCAGACTTACTTTTGAGGGAACACTTATTCTAGCCCTTTACATTTGAAAGTATTATAAATTCATTTTCTATAATTTATATTAGAAGGTAGGGCTCTTATTTTTAAGAAACTAATTTGAAAAGTGGGAAGGGACTGTAGCTTCTAATGAGGTCTACTGTGGGAGATATTTCAAAATTTAATAACAGCACATACAGAGATAGTAAATTTCTGAATATTCTTATAAGAATATTTTGTACAGTGGGATTAACAAATTTTTAAAGTACATTTGACAGGTGGCTGCATGTATATTTTCTCAGATTTGTGAGCATCTGCTTTGAGTCTGTAAAGAATTATGCTGCCTATGGGACTGCTCAAGCTTGCATTTAATTTTTGTACAACTAAGTTGAATATAATTGTTCCTAAGTATTCATGATTTTTAATATATATTGTACTGTATTTGGCACATTAGGTTAAGTCCTCATTTGGTCTTAGTCATAATTTCTCTATAATAAAAGGGGTTTGATTATACTACCCTCATATGGTTTGTGTGCCTTATAAAGAGTAGCTGGTTATATAAAGAATAGCTGTGTTAAATCTTTTTTGTTTTCAAAGACGATCTTTTAAGTACAAATTAACATTGATCCCAAAGTCGCTCTATACTTGCGGTTAGAAAATGAATTTAAATGTGAATGTCTAAATGAATGCTTATTAACTTTTTCACTCTTCAGTCTGGTTGCTGAAGGCTATTGGAAAAATCACAAGGACTTGCTTTCAGGGGATGACCTATGTGTGGTCCCCATGCTGATGTCTTACTTGGTTCTATATCGGTACATTCAACAGTATATCCCTCCTTGAAGTTCTATAGACAACTCAAAATTAACACATTTGATATTTACTAGGATTAGAATTCAGTTGTGACCAACAGAAAGTCACAAAATAACAGTAGCCTAAACAAGTAGTGATGTCTTTATTTTTCATGTTTAAAAAGTCAAAGACCCAGACTCTTTCTCTCTTGCTGCTCTTCCTTTTGTGGTTTCCATGGCCCAGTTAAACTGAGGATCCAAGATTCTTAATAGAGTTCTGGCTCTGATGTCCGTATTCCCCTGTAGGAAGGAGAAAGGATAGGAAAAACCCCCACCCTTCCATTTAAGTACACTTCCTGGAAGTTGCAAATATAACTTATAACAACACATTTATATTCCATACCATTAGCCAGAACTTAATCATTTGGCTATATCCAGCTCAAAGTGTGAAATGTTACCTTTATTTTGGGTGGCCATGTGCCAAACAAAAGTCAGCTCTCTGTTACTATGTGAGAGGGGAAAGGAACACTGAGGGTCAACTGAAGGCTTCAGTCTTAGACAGTGTCCAAACCTCAGCATATCTCTCCATAAATCTGATTTCCTCCATTGTTCCCCGCACTCTCCTACCATTAACTTCCTCAGGCCAGAAATTTGAGAATGACCTTAAACCCTTCCTTCCTTCATTTCTCACATCTAATCAGTGAAGACTAGCTAAGTGAACTCCTACATATATCTGAATCACCCTTATGATGCAATTGTTACTACTAGACTTTTGGGATTTCTTGTCATGCCTATAATAAATGGTCTCTTAAAGGGTCTCTTCTCCTATAGCATTGGGGACCCTCAAATAAGTCTTCAGATTCCAGAATGAGTCAGCATGTTGGAGATGGAGACCCCAGATATCTACTTTAAATGTGTATTTAAATGTGTATTTTAAATATATTCTTCATGTGAGTCATAATGATCAGCCAGAATGGGAAACTTTTACACCTTCTGTCTTTGGCTTTGGATATATTTTTTATGCCAAAACTATATTTCTAGGCCAGTCCTTTCTTTTGATCCTTTAGTATATATCCAACTGCCTTGGTACATATCCAGTTGGACGTTTTACCAGGCATTTCAAATTCAGTACAGACAAAGTGAAATGTCTCACCCCTTTGCCCACACCAGATTTTTTCTACAAGACAAGTTTCTTGTCTTTGTGAGTGATACTCTCTCAAATGCTTAACTCAGAAACCTGATAAGTAACATGACTTTTCTTTCCTTCACCTCCTACATTCCATCAATCACTGAATGCTTTTGATTCTATCTCCCAAGCATCTTTCAACTGTTCACCTCTCTGTATCCCTGCTGCCATTCTCTCCCTCTAGGCCCCATTGACTGGTCTGGATTCCTCAGAAGTCATCTATCTTTCCAGCCACTCTTCCTTCACTTTAATCCATTTTCCTTACAGCTTAGCAACCAAGATGATTGTTAAGAATGCAAATCTGGGGGTGCCTGGGTGGCTCAGTGGGTTAAGCCACAGCCTTCAGCTCGGGTCATGGTCCCAGGGTCCTGGGATCAAGTCCTGCATCAGGCGCTCTGCTCAGTGGGGAGCCTGTTTCCTCCTCTCTCTCTGCCTGCCTCTCTGCCTACTTGTGATCTCTGTCAAGTAAATAAATTCTTTTAGAAAAATGCAAATCTGGTCACATCACTACATTTCTTAAAAATTTTTAGTGGTGTCTAGTTCAGAAGACTTATCAATACTCATTAGTCATTAAAGACTTGAGCTCTTCCTAGAGCGAATGATACTTCACTTGACATCAGAATACCTCACTTATCTCATTTGATTTTCTCTGACTATGCCGGACTTCCTGCCTGACCCCTCCATTGTTTTGAGCATTCAGATGTGTTATTTCCTTTCCCTAGAACATGCTATCTTCATTTGGTCAGGTCTTTAATCCTTTAATTTGATACTGAAATAATCACTTTCTTTGGGACACCTGTCTTATCACTTCCCAAGTTCAAGATTCCTGCAAAAATCATATTTATTTTTTTCACTCTTGTGTTCCTAGCAGTTACCAAAGTGTTGGCATTAAGGTGGTATTCAAAGGTATTTTTATTGAATGAATAACTTCAGGTGGAATAAACTATTTTCCTTGACTTGCCAGATTCTATTTGAGACATCAAAATACTGTATGAAGATTGAGTGATTCATGTGTAATTGAACTTCTTCATGCCCACTTTGTTGCAGAGCAGTGTTTTTCCCTCCTACCCTCTGCAGGAGCCACCAGTGATAGAGTCTTGATTATTCCTTACTTTGAGCTGTTCTATAATTATGCTTCTTTTCATGGTACTATCCTTCTGTTGGAGGAGGACATAAAGAGAACATAACCACCAGCTGACCTATGAGATGGACCTGGGCAATCAGAGGCTCTCTCTGTCTCTGCCCTTCCCATCCCCACACTAGGAGATGTTTCAAGGATACAGTCTTGAGAGAGTCAGGTGTTGTTGGGAACATCTGGACTATATACAAGACTGAAACCAGTTAAGAACTTTGTATATACTTTTTTAAGATTCTCGTGGCTGGATGGGGCTATCTACTTATCTTGTAGTTGCCCAACACAAGCCTTATAAATTCCCTTGCTTGTTAAAACTGCCAGCTACCAATATGGAGTGGTCTGCCTCTTTCTTTGTTTTCCCCTTGTCTTCTTTGTATAGGGACCAGTTTCATAGGTTTCTTTCAAGGAATCTCTCAAGGTTTTAAACCAACAGTTGGTAAGCCAGCTAGGACAGATGGGTGTTGGGAGAGAGAGACATCCATGAAGGAAATCCTATGTTGATCATTGACCTCTACTGGGGAAGGGTGGCCCATATGTTAAATACTTGTGGCCCACAGTGTGCAACTGCAGAGACACCCTGAAAATGCTGGCTGGTCTAATGCACTTGTTGGAGGAACTGTGCATAGTGGGGGTGGGGGGCACTGTAGCAAAGAGAAACACATGGCTGCCACAGGGGGATGGGCTCTACTTTGGATAGTTTGGCTGCACATCCGTGAGCAATTAAAGCTGAAGTTGAACTAGAAAGCTGGAGGTAGAGCTGAGATTAGAGAAGGATGTGAGGTTGTCCGCAACGCTGTTGGATTTGGGGCTGACAGATGAGGTGAGAGAGCAGGATAGTAAGTTGGAGACCTTAGCATGTCATTCTGGAAAAGTAGAGGTTGCAAGCCGCTATGAATGGAGGTGGAACACTAGTGACATAGACCCACGGACACAAAGAGGTGGAATCCCTGGGAAAGTGAGGAGAACAAAACGGAGGAGGCTGTGGTGATTGACAGTGGAATGGATGAACATCCCATGCCATCTGATTTCTAAGACAAAAGGAGAGCACAGCGACTGCAACCCCAGTCAGCAGGGAAGCCCTCAGTTCATGATGAGAGAATATACTCCCACTGAGGTTATTGTTATAGCTGCCAAGTTTCAGCAAAAGGCCAGGGGAAGTATCCAGCTGTAGTTAGTGAAGGTGGGAGTAGGGGTAGGGGTGGGTTGGGGGATGGGGTGGAGTGGTGGTGGGAGTGTGATGAGAGGCAGTGGTATTTTTCTGACTCATCAGGAAATAAGGAAAAAAAGAGAAACATTACTACACCATGCCCCCCAGTAGTATCTGTGCTTAGGGGCTTCAAGGCCCTCATTACTGTATAGATTGGATTATTTTAATCTGCAGGGAGACTTGGCCCAATGAAGGGGTTTCTCTTCTCCCTGGACATGTGTGAACCTGGAAATATCTGAAGGAGGTACAACAAATTCCTAGGGAGTAAGAAGTGAGACAGATCATCAATACCCTTGTCTTTGAAGGCCCAGATTGCATCACACTCACTGTAAGAAGGAAAGCCATACTCCAGTCTACCCTCGTTGCTGGTATGGATGCTGATGTCCATGCTGAGCCTAGTTGTGGGACAAGACATTTATGATATTGAGTCATCTGTTGCTGATCTGGGGGAAATGGACTAATCCTGGGAACTGGAATGCTTGTGGGAAAAACTCAAGATAGGGAAGGAGCTTGAAAAGTCAAAAGTTTATTTCAATCAATTATAAAGTAAAAAAGTAACCCAGAAGCAAATGTGGTTTTACTTTATTGATGCCAAGATCTCACTTGAAAAAGGCTGCACATGAAAAAGTGCTCCATATCACTCAGCATCAAGGAAATACAAATCAAAACTACAATGAGATATCACCTCACACCAGTCAGAATGGCTAAAATCAAGTCAGGAAATGACAGATGCTGGCGAGGATGTGGAGAAAGGGGAACCCTCCTACACTGTTGGTGGGAATGCAAGCTGGTGCAACCACTCTGGAAAACAGCATGGAGGTTCCTCAAAATGTTGAAAATAGAACTGCCCTTTGACCCAGAAATTGCACTACTGGGTATTTACCCTAAAGATACAAACGTAGTGATCCGAAGGGGCACGTGCACCCGAATGTTTGTAGCAGCAATGTCCACAATAGCCAAACTATGGAAAGAACCTAGATGTCCATCAACAGATGAATGGATCAAGAAGATGTGGTATATATACACAATTGAATACTATGCAGCCATCAAAAGAAATGAAATCTTGCCATTTGTGACAACATGGATGGAACTAGAGCGTATCATGCTTAGCAAAATAAGTCAAGCGGAGAAAGACAACTATCATATGATCTCGCTGATATGAGGAAGTGGTGATGCAACATGGGGGCTTAAGTGGGTAGGAGAAGAATCAATGAAACAAGATGGGATTGGGAGGGAGACAAACCATAAGTGACTCTTAATCTCACAAAACAAACTGAGGGTTGCTGGGGGGAGAGGGTTTGGGAGAAGGGGGGTGAGGTTATGGACATTGGGGAGGGTATGTGCTTTGGTGAGTGCTGTGAAGTGTGTAAACCTGGCGATTCACAGACCTGTACCCCTGGGGATAAAAATATATGTTATAAAAAATAAAAAATTAAAAAAAAAACTAAAATTTTCTTCCTTAAAGGATGCAATAAAACAACTTATTTTAAAGTGAAAAAAAAAATAATAAAGACAGGCTGAAACCTAATAATTCGTTGGCCAGCCTATGGAAAGCCTTGAAAACGGACAATGATTCAGACTTACCCCATCTGCCCCCATTATTCCTTATGTCCAGTCAGCTCCAGCAGAGGCCTCAGGGATTTAGTCCTGTCAGGGTTCGGGCCACTCACACCCTGGGTACAGGGTGTAGGCCAAGCTTTCCTGTAGGTGAGGGCTGTGGGAGGCAATCAGAGGCTTCATGTTGAGCTCACTATAAACATCCCAGATATAAACAAAAGACAACTGTTCTCATTGTTACTAGAGCTGAATGTACTCTAATACATGATCACTCTCAGAAGTTTTATGGTCCTCTTAGTAGTATGGATGGTTAGGATTATGGATAGGAAGTTCCCTTTGACAATGCGATATGGACATTTTCTTTCATAAGAGAATATCATATCTCTTCATTACCGGGAAAAACATTGGGAATGGACATTTCACAAGGTCAAATGCTAAACACCTGTACAGGTGAATTCTCTCTCTAGGTTATAGTCATGAAACCAGTGCTAAGGATAAATGCCAAGTGGGAACAGTAAGAATGGCAACCAGCAAATAATATAAATTGGAGGTAGGAGAACAGAACCAATTGGGTATTGCACTCCTTGACCATTGTGCTTTCAACAGCCTGGTATTGCTGGTAAAAAAGCCAGGTAGCTCATGGCAGAAGACTGAGGACTATTAAGAATTCAGCAAGTTTTACTCTCCATCCATGTATCTATGCCCAGTATTGATGCCATCTTAGATACCTCGACCAAGGTCCTAGGAGTGTGCCACATCGTACTGGACTTAGAAAATGCAAAAATGCAAAAATCTGTCTAGCTGCTGCGTGAGACGAGCCTTATAAACAAGTTTTCTTGCTTATTAAATCTGCCCCCTACCAGTGGGGAGTGATCTGCCTCTCTGTTCGCTATCTCGACCTCTGAGCGCAGGGGTCAGTTTCGGATTTTACCTGGGAATCTCCTGGTGTTTTGAACCAACACTTCTACTTGTGAGTTTGTGGCAACATAAACAATGAAGAGTAGATAACTGACTAGATTATAGGAAACAATTCATGTAGTCTTCTTCAAGGTCGATAACTGGAAAATGAGAAATAGAGGTTGTTCCAAAGTCTCACTGAGTTATTAAATCAAAAAACCTCAGGCATTCAAGCAATGCCACACAGAAGAAAGTATGTTTTTATCTTCTTTCATTGAAAAGAACTCTTTGGTCCAAACCACTCCCTCCAGAACAATACCTCACAGGATGGTTAGATAGTAATGTTTGCTATGAAATCGATGTTGTTGAGAGACTGTTGTCAGTCATTGGAGTTTTTTTTTTTTTTTAAAGATTTTATTTATTTATTTGACAGACAGAGATCGTAAGTAGGCAGAGAGGCAGGCAGAGAGAGATAGGAGGAAGCAGGCTCCTTGCTGAGCAGAGAGCCCGATGTGGGGCTCGATCCCAGGACCCTGGGATCATGACCCAAGCCGAAGGCAGTGGCTTAACCACTGAGCCACCCAGGCACCCCAGTCATTGGATTTTTTGACTGTAGCTAAAGTTACCCCAAATGGGATAACCAAGCATATAAAATGGGAAATACCTTTAATCAGAATGTTTCTCAGGGTTGCCAAATCAAAGCAGATGTGAGATATTTATCAATTTAAATTTCTGCTGTTTATATACCTCAAAGCAGAAGCTCCTGAACATGTTGTTTAAGGTCAATTTATTCGAGTGGAAGCCAACTAACAGAATTTACAGTTTCCTTCGAATATACCTTTAACTTTACGTTTTCTTATAATGTATATTTTGTTTTTCTCAACCTCTCATTTCTTAGTTTCTCATCTAGCAATATTAATCTTAGAACAGAACACGAAATGTAATTGATGCAAGGACATATTAAGTTAGATTTTAAGAGAACTTCTAATAAAGTTATAAAATATTTTCCATGGCTGTTTTAAAGATAGAAAATAAAACAGATATGTAAGCTCTTTCGTGCCTGGCATGATGCTAAATGCTTCCGCTCAGGGATTCTTGAAAGTATTATTATTATTTGTATTGTACAAATGAGAAAAAAAACTTTCAGAAAGTTGGACGGCTACTGAAGTTCATACAGTTAGAAAGAGAGGAGGCTTCCACTTGACACCTTTCTCCTATACTGTGCTGTCCTCACCTGTGCTGGTGTCCTCAGAGTTTTGTCTCCAAGTCATGCTGCAGTTAAGAATGGGAACTTTGCTCTCCACTAGACCTGGGTTTGAGCCTGAGTGTGGGTGATTTCTTAAGAAGTTAGTTTACCTCTCTGATTCCAAAGTTCTGAAAACTCAGCCCTGTTCAGCGGGGAGTCTGCTTCTCCCTCTGCCCCTCCCCTCATGTGTGTGCATGCATGCATGCTCTCTCTCTCGCTCACTCTCTCTTAAATAGATAAATATTTTTTAAAAAATTAAAAAAAAAATAAAGGCCAGATACAAATCCTGTTAGAAGGTATTTAGAGAGTTCCGCAGTAGCTATTCCAGTTCATGCAAGGGTGGTTCAGCTCACTTCCCAGACAAAGCTTTCTTACTTTCCCTTCAATTTCCATTCCATTATGTGAAGTTTTAACACCTGTTCTCCTTTTTCGTGTTGATAACTTATACTCCCTATTTTCAGTACTCTTCCCAATCGAGTGAGAGGAGTTAATTATGTGAACGTGTCTAGCACATTGGTCACTAAAAATAAATGCTGTCTCTCTCCCCACAATAGTTCCAGTAAATTGGTTTTAATGTGATTGGATTTCTCAGGGCTTCCTGGAGATCAAGGTGAAAGCTATTGTAAAAGGTTTTAGTAAAACTCTTACGTGGCAGGAATTGAACGTTCCCTGCCTTGACTTAACCCAATGGAAGAATGTGGGGGAGGAACACGGTAGGGCTGCATGAAACAGGGAAACTCTGGGAATAATTTTTTTTAACCACTATCAGAATTTGTTAATGAGGAGAGTTTCATAATTTTTAAAGGTATTGGAATTATGTCTTTCTTAAATAACACTGTGTTCTTAGGTTGTGAAGCCAAGAGTTACATTTTAAGAATAAAACAGGAAGGGAAAGCAACTCACCCATAGCTTGGCAGTGCAGTAATGGAAAAAGAAAGGTTTTGGAGCCAGGAAGCCCTCAATGCAAGTCTGGGCTTTGCCACTTATTAGCTGCTTTGTAAAAGTAATTCAACTTCTCTGAACTTTACTTTTCTAATCTATAAAGTGAATATATCTCCCCTTGTAATGTTGTATCAGAGGTAATCCATGCATAAACACTCAACATGTACTAATTTACCTTTAATCTAGTGGAAAATCATAAATAGGGAGAATTGGTTTTTCAACATTTGATACAGGGCTTATTTCCATGTGGATGTTCTGTCATTCATTATAATGAGTGGGATACCAGAAAGCTGTTACAAGGGAGGGAATGTACCAGGAAAAAATGTAGCTTTTTGCACAAACATTCTTTTATACTGTCTAAATTGGGACTGATTGGGAATTCCTCTTCTGTTCTCAAGTTAGTCAGCTATTTAGCAGAATTATCTTTATCATGGCATATTTCTTAGCAGAGATCTATCTTGAATTTAAAGGACTGTCAGTGTCTTCAGAATTGATATAAGGATTAGATACCACATGTTGGCAAAACACATGTTCAAGAAATTCTAGGTCTTGTTACTAGTGGAAATACCTTAAAAGACCTATCAATTCAGACAATGACACCAAGAGTTTAGTTACATTTACTATCTGAACTGGATGCAATCTAATTGTTTACTGTGACTTTATCTTGAGTATTTTAAGAGCTTCCTCAAATTGGGCTGGCCACTAAATGCGTTGTTGACTAAAGTATTCCTCTGACTTCCAGCATATCTGATGTGTAAATATTCTGATCTGCAGATGAATAAAGTGTATGTCCAGAAAATCACTCCAGCAAATTTAGAGCTTAATAATTTATTTGTGAACGGAATGCATGCCTCTTGGCCATCTCTTCAAACACTGACAACATTCCACTTTTTTAGAATTGAAGGAAAAGCAATAACATATGTCAACCAGGAGTCAAAACACCCTTTGATATATACTGTGGCATACAGCTGGGCGAGGGAGTCACTCAGATATCCTGGACACAGAAGCTTCATATGGGTTTTGTTTGGGGTTTTGAGTCTGGTGGGCAGGCAGCCCTCTCTTCCTGGAACTTATGGATAGGGAGAAACTTCCTAAAAAGTTGGCCCAACTTCTCATTAGATCTTTGGTCACTAGTGCACCGAAAATGACTAGGCACTTGTATACTACTTCAGTGAAATCTAATGAAGATATTAAAATTGAGTGTGATAAGATGATAACAGCTGAATCAGATTGGCAGGGTGGGTGAGGGGCAGTGGGGGATTAGTAGGAGGGAATCTTCTTGAAGAAGGTTATACTTATGCTAAGTCAAAAAACAACAGAAGATTTCCCCTTTATCACTCTCAAGCATGATGCTAATTCAAATATCTTTTGTAAAATGTGGCCTCATTGTTCCTACAACATAGTAGAAAACAAGTAGTATGTAGAAAGATTACATTCCATAAAGGCTAACGTATCTTTACAGTGATAGAAACTGATAGATCTTTTTAGTTCTGATTTTTAATGAGTAGTCAACATTTAAGTTAATTCACTAACATTATTAATAATACCAAACATTTATTGTTTTACCATATGTCACTATGGTACCAAACATACAATAGGCATTAAAAGAGCTAATACAGGGACGCCTGGGTGACTCAGTTGGTTAAGCAGCTGCTGTCGGCTCAGGTCATGATCCCAGCGTCCTGGGATAGAGTCCCACATCGGGCTCCTTGCCCAGCAGGGAGCCTGCTTCTCCCTCTACCTCTGCCTGCCATTCTGTCTGCCTGTGCTCGCTCTCCCCCCCCCCCCCGATAAATAAATAAAATCTTAAAAAAAAAAAGAGCTAATACATGGAAAGCACTTAAATCTGTTCATGCCACATGGTGAATGTTCAAGAACATTTTTAGCAATTATTGTTATCACAATCTACTATTATATACAACTTATTATATAATAGATATGTGGACAAAGTTTGAAGATATTAATATACTCAGGGTCATAGACCTAGTAAACAACAAATTTGGGACTGGAATTCAGGAATCTCTAATTCAGAGTACAAACTCTGGATCATTGTGATATACTCTCAGTTTGTTGAAATTATTTTCCAACAATCTGTGAACTAAATTCATATTAAGTAATGGTGGAGAACATGAGTGTATACATATTACTTTGACCTACACTATTGGCAGTCAGTTTTTAAAGCTCTGGTAACACGTTGTATATTGTAAAGAACAATTTATTCATTAGTGGTGTTAAAAAATCTCTGGAGATAAAGCAGATATGCATGAACAGGGGGTACAGATACACCAGGAATCTAATAATGCTGGTGAAAAAAAAGTTTCACTGATGTGGGACTCAATCCCTGTACCTTGAGATCATGACCTGAGCCAAAGGCAGACACCTAACAAAAGAGCCACCCAGGCACCCAAAGTTTTGACTCTTAATTTTGACTCAGGTCCTGAGCTCAGGATTGTGGAAATAAAACCCGTGCTGGGCTCTGTGCTCAATGTGGAGTCTGCTTGGGTTTTTCTCTCTCCCTCCCTCTCTGCCCCTCTCTCAGCTTGCACATACTCTCTCTCTCCCTCTCTAAAATAAATAAATAAAATCTATTTTTAAAAATAAAGAATAAAAAAAAGAATGAGAGAAAAATCAACAAAACCAAAACTCGATTCTTTGAGAAGATAAACAAAACTGACAAATCTTTAGCTTGACTGATCAAAAAAAATAAAAGACTCAAATTGGAGAAATCAGGAATGAAAGAGGGATATTACTTCTAGCTTTTAGAAATTAAAAGAATTATAGAGAAATATTATGGAAAACTGCATGCCAACAAATTAATTTAGATGAAATGGTTAAATTTCAAGAAGTATGCAAGCTATCCAAGCTGACTCAAGAAAGAATATGAATATCTATAGAAAGTGAAGAGATTGAGTTAATAATCAAAAGCTACCCTAAAAGAAGTCTCATGCACAGATGTCCTCACTGCTAAACACTACCAAACATTTAAAGAAAAATCAATAACAGGAGGAGTCAAGATGGCAGAGGAGTAGCAGGCTGAGATGACATCAGGTAGCAGGAGATCAGCTAGATTTTTATCAAACCATTCCAAACACCTATAAATCCAACATGAGATCTAAGAGAAGAAGAGCAGCAATTCTAGAAACAGAAAATTGACCACTTTCTGAAAGGTAGGACCTGCAGAGAAGTGAATCCAAAGCCATGGGAAGATAGACCGCGGCGGGGAGGGGTGGACTCTCAGCAAGTGGAGGAGTAATGGAACACAAAATCAAAACTTTTAAGTCTGCTTCACTGGGGGACATCGCTTCAGAGGCTAAGCCGGCTTGAAACCCATGTGGGGACAGCATGGTCTCAGGTCCTGCGGGGTCACAGAAGGATTGGGGGTGTCTGAGTGTTGCAGAGCTCGCAGGTATTAGAGCGGGGAAGCTGGTTACAGACACAGAGCTGAGGAGTGAGCTCTTAATTTGGCGTTACCTTAAACTGTAATCTGTGGCACACTCAGGCCAGCACTTTGTGAGTAGGGACCCCACAAGATCTGGGGAGACCCCCATGGAAGAGCACAGGGCTCTTCTGGGTTTGGAGACAGGCAGGACTGTGTGCCAGAGACAGAGACACTTGGTCACAGGTTGGGTGAGCTTGGAACGTGGCTGGAGGCCAGGGAGACGGGAGTGATTGAGTGCTTTTCTCCAAGGGTGCACTGAGGAGTGGGGCCCCGAGCTCTCAGCTCCTCCAGGCCAGAGATTGGGAGGCCGTCATTTTCATTCCTGTCCTCCAGAACTCTACAGAAAGAGTTCAGGGAACAAAAATTCCCAAAAGTGAACCCAAGCAGATTACTTAGCCTGGCCCCTGAAAAGGGTGGCACAATTCCGCCTTGGGCAAAGACACTTGAGAATCATTACAACAGGCCCCTCCCCTAGAAGATCAGCAAGAAATCCAGCCAAGACCAAGTTCACTTACCAAGGAGAACACAGCAGAATTCCAGAGGAGGAGAAAGCAAAGCATGGAATTCATGGTATTCTCCTCATGATTCCTTAGTCTTGCAAAGTCAATTAATTTTTTTTTTTAATTTTATTTTTTTCTTATGCTAATTTTTTTAACTTTTACTCTTTCCTCTTTTACATTTTTAAGTAGTTTATCTTAACAATATCTTTCATAAAAAAATCTTTTTTTGAACCTTCATTATTATAGTCTTATTTTATCCTTCATTGTATATAACTTCATTTTTTGTATACACATAGGGTTTTTTCTTCTAAAATAATTTGGGATACAACATTTTCTAATATATAAAAATATACCCTAAATCTAGCACAGGGTTTTGTTCTACTCTCCAGACTGAGAAAATTCTGTCCACTTCCTTTTTGTTTATTCTCCCAACCAATTTATCTTATCAACTCCTTTTTCAGAAATTAAAAAAAAATTATTCATCTTTATAGTCGTATTCCATCCCTTCATTGTGTTTACAATTATTTTGTGTGTGTGCGTGTGTGTGTGTGTATGTGTATTTTTTTCATTCTTTAAAATTTGGGGAGGTAGTTTCTTCTAAGAGACCAAAATACTCCCAAAATTAAGTGGGTAACTCTGTTCTATTCACCAGTCTAATCTATATATATTCTTTTTTATATTTTTTCCTTTTTTTTTCTTTAAAATTTTTTTTTGAACTTCTTTTTACTCCTTTTCATCCCACCACAATTTGGGATCTCTTCCGATTTGATTAAGCACATTTTCCTGGGTTCTTTGCCACCCTTTTAGCATTTTATTCTTTCCTTCATATATTCTTATCCAGATAAAATGACAAGGCAGAAAAACTCACCACAGGAAAAAGAACAAGAGGTGGTACTGAAGGCTAGGGACCTAATCAATTATAGACATGTCAGATCTAGAGTTCAGAATGACTATTCTCAAGGTGCTAGCGGGGCTCAAAAAAGGCATGGAAGACATTAGAGAAACCCTGTTTGGAGAAATAAAAGCCCATTCTGGAGAAATGAAAGAACTAAAACCTAACCAAGTTGAAATAAAAAAAGCTATTAATGAGGTGCAATAAAAATGGAGGCTTTTACTGCTAGGATAAAGGAGGCAGAAGAGAGAATTAGTGATATAGAAGACCAAATGACAGAGAATAAAGCAGCTGAGCAAAAGAGAGACAAACAAATACTGGACCATGAGGGGGGAATTCGAGAGATAAGTGACACCATAAGATAAAACAACATTAGAATACTTGAATTCCAGAAGAAGAAGAAAGAGAGAGGGGAGCAGAAGGTGTATTGGAGAGAATTATTGTAGAGAATTTTCCCAATATGGCAAAGGAAACAAGCATCAAACTCCAGGAGGTGCAGAGAAACCCCCTAAAAATCAATAAGAATAGGTCCACAGCCCGTCATCTAATAGTAAAATTTACAAGTCTGAGCTACAAAGAGAAAATCCTGAAAGCTTCCTGGAACAGGAAGTCTGTAACATACAATGGTAAAAATATTAGACTGGCAGCAGACTTATCCACAGACACCTGGCAGGGCAGAAAAAACCTGGCATGATATATTCAGAGCACTAAATGAGAAAAACATGCAACCAAGAATACTATATCCAGCTAGGCTATCATTGAAAATAGAAGGAGAGATAAAAAGCTTCCAGGACAAACAAAAACTGAAAGAATTTGCAAATACCAAACCAGCTCTACAGGAAATATTGAAAGGGGTCTTCTAAGCAAGGAAAGACCTTAAAAGTAGTAGATCAGAAAGGAACAGAGTAAATATACAGTAACAGTCACTTACAGGCAATTCAATGACACTAAATTCATCTCTCAATAGTTACTCTGAATGTAAATGGGCTAAATGCCCCAATCAAAAGACACAGCCTAAATGCCCCAATCAAATGTCCCATTATCAGAATGGATAAAAAAACAAAATCCATCAATATGCTGTCTACAAGAAACTCACTTTAGACCCAAAGACACCTCCAGATTTAAAGTGAGGGGGTGGAAAGTGATTTACCATGCTAATGAACATCAAAAGAAAGTTGGGTTGGCAATTGTTATGTCAGATAAATTAGGTTTTATTTAGATTATTTAGATTATTATATTATTAGATCAAACTAATTAGATTATTAGATTAAATTATTTAGATTATTAGATATTTTTATTTATATAGCCAAAGACTATAATAGGAGATGAAGAAGGACACCATATCATACTCAAAGTGTCTGTCCAACAAGAAGATCTAACAATTTTAAATATCTATGTCCCTTGATCCATTCATCTGTTGATGGACATCTAGGTTCTTTCCATAGTTTGGCTATTGTGGACATTGCTGCTATAAACATTCGAGTACACGTGCCCCTTTGGATCACTACGTTTGTATCTTTAGGGTAAATACCCAATAGTGCAGTTGCTGGGTCATAGGGCAGTTCTATTTTCAACATTTTGAGGAACCTCCATGCTGTTTTCCAGAGAGGTTGCACCAGCTTGCATTCCCACCAACAGTGTAGGAGGGTTCCCTTTTCTCCGCATCCTCGCCAGCATCTGTCATTTCCTGACTTGGTGATTTTAGCCATTCTGACTGGTGTGAGGTGATATCTCATTGTGGTTTTGATTTGTATTTCCCTGATGCCGAGTGATATGGAGCACTTTTTCATGTGTCTGTTCGCCATCTGGATGTCTTCTTTGCAGAAATGTCTGTTCATGTCCTCTGCCCATTTCTTGATTGGATTATTTGTTCTTTGGGTGTTGAGTTTGCTAAGTTCTTTATAGATTCTGGACACTAGTCCTTTATCTGATATGTCGTTTGCAAATATCTTCTCCCATTCTGTCAGTTGTCTTTTGGTTTTGTTAACTGTTTCCTTTGCTGTGCAAAAGCTTTTGATCTTGATGAAATCCCAATAGTTCCTTTTTGCACTTGCTTCCCTTGCCTTTGGCGTTGTTCCTAGGAAGATGTTGCTGCGGCTGAGGTCGAAGAGGTTGCTGCCTGTGTTCTCCTCAAGGATTTTGATGGATTCCTTTCGCACATTGAGGTCCTTCATCCATTTTGAGTCTATTTTTGTGTGTGGTGTAAGGAAATGGTCCAATTTCATTTTTCTGCATGTGGCTGTCCAATTTTCCCAGCACCATTTATTGAAGAGGCTGTCTTTTTTCCATTGGACATTCTTTCCTGCTTTGTCAAAGATTAGTTGACCATAGAGTTGAGAGTCTATTTCTGGGCTCTCTATTCTGTTCCATTGATCTATGGGTCTGTTTTTGTGCCAGTACCACGCTGTCTTGATGATGACAGCTTTGTAATAGAGCTTGAAGTCCGGGATTGTGATGCCACCAACGTTGGCTTTCTTTTTCAATATCCCTTTAGCTATTCGAGGTCTTTTCTGGTTCCATATAAATTTTAGAATTATTTGTTCCATTGCTTTGAAAAAGATGGATGGTACTTTGATAGGAATTGCATTAAATGTGTAGATTGCTTTAGGTAGCATAGACATTTTCACAATATTTATTCTTCCAATCCAGGAACATGGAACATTTTTCCATTTCTTTGTGTCTTCCTCAATTTCTTTCATGAGTACTTTATAGTTTTCTGAGTATAGATTCTGTGTCTCTTTGGTTAGGTTTATTCCTAGGTATCTTATAGTTTTGGGTGCAATTGTAAATGGGATTGACTCCTTAATTTCCCTTTCTTCTGTCTTGCTGTTGGTGTAGAGAAATGCAACTGATTTCTGTGCATTGATTTTATATCCTGAAACTTTACTGAATTCCTGTATAAGTTCTGGCAGTTTTGGAATGGAGTCTTTTGGGTTTTCCACATATAGTATCATATCATCTGCGAAGAGTGATAATTTGACTTCTTCTTTGCCGATTTGGATGCCTTTAATTTCCTTTTGTTGTCTGATTGCTGAGGCTAGGACCTCTAGTACTATGTTGAATAGCAGTGGTGATAATGGACATCCCTGCCGTGTTCCTGACCTTAGCGGAAAAGCTTTCCGTTTTTCTCCATTGAGAGTGATATTTGCGGTGGGTTTTTCATAGATGGCTTTGATGATATTGAGGTATGTGCCCTCTATCCCTACACTTTGAAGAGTTTTGATCAGGAAGGGATGCTGTACTTTGTCAAATGCTTTTTCAGCATCTATTGAGAGTATCATATGGTTCTTGTTCTTTCTTTTATTGATGTGTTGTATCGCATTGACTGATTTGCGGATGTTGAACCAACCTTGCAGCCCTGGAATAAATCCCACTTGGTCGTGGTGAATAATCTTTTTAATGTACTGTTGAATCCTATTGGCTAGTATTTTGTTGAGTATTTTCGCATCTGTGTTCATCAAGGATATTGGTCTATAGCTCTCTTTTTTGGTGGGATCCTTGTCTGGTTTTGGGATCAAGGTGATGCTGGCCTCATAAAATGAGTTTGGAAGTTTTCCTTCCATTTCTATTTTTTGGAACAGTTTTAGGAGAATAGGAGAACATGGGAGCAGCCAACTATATAAACCAATTAATAACAAAATCAAAGAAACATATAGACAATAATATAATAATAGTAGAGGACTTTAACACTTCCCTCACTGAAATGGACAGATCATCCAAGCAAAAGATCAACAAGGAAATAAAGGCCTTAAGTGACACACTGGACCAGATGGACATCACAAATATATTCAGAACATTTCATCCCAAAGCAAGAGAATACACATTCTTCTCTAGTTCACATGGAACATTCTCCAGAATAGATCACATCCTCGGTCCTAAATCAGGACTCAACTGGTATCAAAAGATTGGTATCATTCCCTGCATATTATCAGACCACAATGCTCTGAAGCTAGAACTCAATCACAAGAGAAAATTTGGAAGAACCCAAATACATGGAGACTAAAGAGCATCCTTGTAAACAATGAGTGGGCCAACCAGGAAATTAAAGAAGAATTGAAAAAATTCATGGAAACAAGTGATAATGAAAATACAGTGGTTCAAAAATCTGTGGGACACAGCAAAGGCAGTCTTGAGAGGATAATATATAGTGATACAAGCCTTTCTCAAGAAACAAGAAAGGTCTCAAATACATAACCTAACCCTGAACCTAAAGAAGCTGGAGAAAGACCAACAAACAAAGCCTAAATCCAGCAGAAGAAAATAAATAATAAAGATCAGAGCAGAAATCAATGAAATAGAGACAGACAAACAAAACAATAGAACAAATCAATGAAACTAGGAGCTGGTTTGTTGAAAGAATTAATAAGATTGATAAACCCCTGGCCAGGCTTATCTAAAAGGAGAGAAAGGACCTAAATAAGTAAAATCATGAATGAAAGAGGAATGATTACAACCAACACCAAAGAAATACAAAAAATTATAAGAACTTATTATGAGCAACTATACACCAGCAAATTTGACAATCTGGAAGAAATGGGTGCATTCCTAGAGACATATAAATTACCACAACTGAACCAGGAAGAAATAGAAAACCTGAACAGACCCATAACCAGTAAGGAGATTGAAGCAGTCATTAAAAATCTCCCAACAAACAAGAGCCTAGGGCCAGATGGCTTCCCAGGGGAATTCTACCAAACATTTAAAGGAGAATTCATTCCTATTCTCCTGAAACTGTTCCAAAAAATAGAAATGGAAGGAAAACTTCCAAACTCATTTTATGAGGCCATTATCACCTTGATCCCCAAACCAGACAAAGATCTCATCAAAAAGGGGAATTACAGACCAATATCCTTGCTGAACACAGATGTGAAAATTCTCACCAAAATACTAGCCAATAGGAGCCAACAGTACATTAAAAAGATTATTCACCACGATCAAGTGGGATTTATTCCAGGGCTGCAAGTTTGGTTCAACATCTGCAAATCAATGTGATACAATACATTAATAAAAGAAAGAACAAGAACCACATGATACTCTCAATAGATGCTTAAAAAGCATTTGACAAAGTACAGCATCCCTTCCTGATCAAAACTCTTCAAAGTATAGGCATAAAGGGTACATACCTCAATATCATCAAAGCCATCTTTGAAAAACCCACCGCAAGTATCATTCTCAATGGAGAAAAACTGAGAGCTTTACTGTGAAGGTCAGGAACATGGCAGGGATGCCCACTATCACCACTGCTATTCAACATAATACTAGAAGTCCGAGTCTCAGCAATCAGACAACAAAAAGAAATTAAAGGTATCCAAATTGGCAAAGAAGAAGTCAAACTATTGCTCTTTGCAGATGATATGATACTATATGTGGAAAACCCAAAAGACTTCACTCTAAATCTGCTAGAATTTGTGAGGAATTCAGTAAAGTGTCAGGATATAAAGTCAATGCACAGAAATCAGTTGCATTTCTTTACACCAACAACAGGACAGAAGAAAGCGAAATTAAGGAGTCAATCCCACTTACAATTGCCCCCCAAAACCATCAGATAACTAGGAATAAACCTAGCCAAAGAGGCAAAGAATCTCAGAAAACTATAAAGTACTCATGAAAGAAATTGAGGAAGACACAAAGAAATGGAAAAATGTTCCATGATTCTGGACTGGAAGAACAAATATTGTGAAAATGTCTACTCTATCTAAAGCAACCTACACATTTAATACAATCCCTATCAAAATCCCAGCCATTATTTTTTCAAAGAAATGGAACAAATAACCCTAAAATTTATATGGAACCAGAAAAGACCTCAAATAGCCAGAGGAATATTGAAAAAGAAAGCCAAAGGTGGTGGCATCACAATTCCAGACTTCAAACTCTATTACAAAGCTGTCAACATCAAGATAGTATGGTACTAGTACAAAAACGGACACATAGATCAGTGGAACAGAATAGAGAGCCCAGAAATAGACCCTGAACTCTATGGTCAGCTAATCTTTGACAAAGCAGGAAAAAATGTCCAATGGAAAAAAGACAGCCTCTTCAACAAATGCTGTTGGGAAAATTGGACAGCCACATGCAGAAAAATGAAACTGGACCATTTCTTTATACCACGCATGAAAATAGACTCAAAATGGATGACGGACCTCAATGTGAGAAAGGAATCCATGAAAATCCTTGAGGTGAACACAGGCAGCAACCTCTTCAACTTCAGCTGCAGCAACATCGCCAAAGGCAAGGGAAGCAAGTGCAAAAAGGAACTATTGGGACTTCATCAAGATAAAAGCTTTTGCACAACAAAGGAAACAGTTAACAAAATCAAAGATACTGACAGAATGGGAGCAGATTTTTGCAAACGACATATCAGATAAAGGGCTAGTGTCCAAAATCTATAAAGAACTTATCAAACTCAAAGCCCAAAGAATAAATAATCCAATCAAGAAATAGGCAGAGGACATGAACAGACATTTCTGCAAAGAAGACATCCAGATGGCCAACAGACACATGAGAAAGTGCTCCACATCACTCGGCATCAGGGAAATACAAATCAATATCACAATGAGATACCACCTCACACTAGTTAGAATGGCTAAAATAAACAAGTCAGGAAATGACAGATGCTGGTGAGGATGTGGAGAAAGGGGAGCCCTCCTACACTTTTGGTGGGAATCCAAACTGGTGCAACTACTCTAGAAAGGAGCATGGAGGTTCCTCAAAAAGTTGAAAATAGAACTACCCTATGACCCAGCAATTACAGTACTGGGCATTTACCCTAAAGATACAAATGTAGTGATCCAAAGGGGCACCTCCACCTGAATGTTTATAGCAGCAATGTCCACAATAGCCAAACTATGAACAGAACCTAGATGTCCATCAACAGATGAATGAATAAAGAAGATGTGATACACACACATGCACACACACACATACACACACACACAATGGAATACTATGCAGCCATCAAAAGAAATGAATCTTGCCATTTGTGACATTGTGGATGCACTAGAGGGTATTATGCTGAGTGAAATAAGTAAATCAGAGAAAGACAACTATCATATGATCTCCTTGATATGAGGATGTGGAGAGTGAACGTGAGGGGTTTGGGGGGTAGGAAAAGAATAAATGAAACAAGATGGGATCAGGAGGGAGACAAACCATAAGAGACTCTTCTTACTCTCACAAAACAAACTGAGGGTTGCCAGGGGATGGGGTTATGGAGAAGATGGTGGGGTTATGGACATTGGGGAGGGTATGTGCTATGGTGAGTGCTGTGAAGTATGTAAACCTGGTGATTCACAGACCTGTATCCCTGGGCTAATAATACATTATATGTTAAGAAAAAATTTAAAAAATTATATTTAAAAAAAAGGGGAAAAAAGTCAATAACAACTTTAACAAATTCTTCCAGAAAATAAAAGAGAACATTCCTGACTCACTATATGATTCTGGTATCATGCTGATAACAAAACCAGACAAAGATATCAATGGAAAACAAAACACTGTCTTTTATGGTTTTATACAAAACCAATATCTTTTATGAATATAAAAGCCAAAATCTCCAACAAAATAATAGCAAAATACCAGCAAACCAAATTCAGTAGCATACAAAAAGAATTATATGCCATGACCAAGTATGATTTATCCCAGGAATGCAGTTTATGGTTTAACAGTTGAAAATCAATTGATGTAATACACCACATCAACAGAATAAAGAACCCAAAACCACACAATCACTTCCATAGACCCAGAAAAGGCATCTGACAAAACCCAATACTACTTCAGGATAAAAACATTCAATAAACTTGGAATAGAAGGAAACTTCCTCAATTTGGCAAAGGAATTTACAAAAAAATCTCACTGCTAAAATCAAACTTAATTTTGGTAGACTGAATCTATCTGTACCCTAAGATCAGGAACAAAACAAAGATGATCACTCTTGCCACTTTCATTCACATTATTTTAGAGATTCTAGGCAAGGAATTTAGGAATGAAAAAGAAATAAAAGATTTCTAAATTAGAAAGGAAGAAGTGAAATTTTACCCATTTTCAGATTATGATGATATTATGTATAAAGAATCTTAAGAAATCTACTAATAACTATGAGTAAGTATGCAAGATACAGGATCAATATGCAATAATCAGCTGAGTTTCTGTATATTAATAATGAACAATCTGAAATTTAAGATGAAAAATATCCATTTATAACATCATGCAAAAAGAATGAAATGGGAATAAGTTTGACAAAAGAAATACAAAACATACTCTGAAAACAAAAGAAAATGTTGAGAGAAATTAAACAGGTCCTAATTAAGTACAGAGACATCCCATATTCATGGATTTGATAACTTAATATTGTTAAGATGGGAATTCTTTTCAAATTGATTTACAAATTCAACACAACCTTTACCAAAATTTCATGTGGCTTCTTTGCAGAAATTGGCAAGATGATCCTAAAATTAATATGAAAATTCAAGGAATCTAGAACAGCTAAAACAATCTTGAAAAAGAATCATAATGTTGGAGAACCAAAACTTCCTGATTTCAAAACTTATTACAAAGCTATAATATTCAAGACAGGCTGTCAGGCATAAAAGTAGACAAATAGAAAAATAGAATGATAATAAGAGTCTATAAATTAACCCTTATATTTATGTTGAATTGATTTTCAACAAGGGTACCTGGACAATTCAATGCAAAAGGGCAGTCTTTTCAATAAATTGTGTCGAGCCTCCTGGATGCCCACTGCAAATAATTTTCCTTACTTACACCATACATAAGAATTAACTCAAAATAGATCATGGGACTAAATGTAAGTGGTAAAATTATAAACATTTTTGAAGTTAAATATAGGACTATACCACTTTGTTGCTGCTTTAGATAAAATCTTCTTAGAAGTGGATAAAAGCAACAAAATAAATAGATATGTTGGGGTTCATCAAAATTAAATATTTTTGTGATTTAAAGGATATATCAAGAAAGCAAGAAGACAATCCACAGTACTGGAGAAAATATTTGCAGATCATATATTTGATAAGTGACTTATAGATGTATATAGAAAGAACTTTTACATCTAAGTAATGAAAAGACGTATAAACCCATAAAAATGGGCATAAAATCTCAATGGACATTTTACAGAAGAAGGTATAAAAATCGACATTTAGTAAATGAAATGGTGCTCAACATTATTACTCATCAGGGAAATGCAAATCAAAACCACAGTGGGACACCATTTCATCCTCATTAAGATATTTCTATTTAAAAAGAGATAGTAACACATGTTAGGAGGCATGTGGAGAAATTAGAACCGTCACACACTGGATGATAAGAATGTAACATGATGCAACTTTTTAAAGCATATACTAAAAATCATACCATACCATACACAAAGATAGTATTATTAACTATATTAAAAACCACAGAACTGAACACATTAATGGGTTAATGGTATCTCAATAAAGCTGTTCTATTTGAAAAAAAAAGAAAAAAGGAGGTGGCATCTGGATCTGATAGAGGTACAGAAGGATCTCAGAATTTTAGGATGGTAACCAAAATTTGGGTCAGGGCTGAGTCGTGTTCAGAAACTTAGGGAATCTGATGTCAAACATTTTTTTTCTTTTGGAGATCCATCTCAGTCTCCATAGAAGCTTGGCTTGCATCTATGTGTGTGTATGTGGGGCGGGTGCTGTGGGGAACACTTGAAATTGTTATTAGTGATTTATATGCTAGGGCAAATCGATTTTGTATAAAAGGTTTAGTGAGGGAAATGGGAAAGAACCTCTGGTGGCATCAGATATCACGGAAAGAAGGTGAATGAAATTGCAAAATGCTAAGAAAAAGGACATTGGAAGAACCAGAAGTCTGCCTTATTAAGATCGCAGCTCAGCCAAGAGCTATACTTCAGTTGTCACATTTTGGTAGCCATGAATTCCATAGGGAAGGGTCCCATTGGTATGGGTGGGACTGGCCAAGAAAGACTATGAAGACTTTTGGGGCCAATTGCTCTACCAGGCTCAGCCTAGATCAGTTCATAGAAAGCTAGCGGGGAGGAAATTCCTCCGGGCTGTTGGAAATACTTGAGAAAATCAGGTAATCAAAATATAATCTAGATATCTTCAGTCTGAATGCTTTCCCCTGCTTGGCCCAAGAACTCTAGTTTCATGATTTTCAGTTACTGGAGGGAACATTTTTCCTGGGAATGATTGAAGATCGTATCAGAATCTGAGAGTTCATGGGTATTTGGACGTGAACCTTTGATATCCTTATTCTGCTAGTAACACAAATTACAGACAATGAAGCACCTTAGTCCTTTTGGTTAGGGGAAATATGCAAGAGAGAAATGAGAAAGCACTGTTAGAGACATGGGATAGCATGGAATAGAGAGTATTGATAAATAGTGCTCTAGACCAGCAGGATGCAAAGAAGTCAGGAACGAAGGATATGCCTTTTTGATGGGATGTGAGGATGATTTTAGTACTTGGAACAGTGCAGCGAGGGCTGCATTTGACTCTGAGTGCTGAGGGAAAGTGTCAGTTCACCAACGGGATGTGTCGTGTGGATCACACGTTCAGATCTCCCTCCAGGTTTTCCTACAGAGCGTCTTGTGGGAAAAAGCAATAGAATTTTTTGTGTGGTCCACATAGACTCTCCTAGGGAGGCTTGTACTTCAGAAAGCACATGGCTTATCAACTTGAATTACCGATGCTAGGCGATTGGCCAGAAAACAAGAGTCTTAAAGTTTTTAGGAGTGTTTGAGATCATATGCTCTTTTTATAAGTGAGATTTTGCAAGGATGAAATTTCAAGTTAAGTATTAAGCTGACTTTTTTAATGGGAATGATTCATATCTCTAGTGGTATGAATCAATTATCCTTTCCAAAATAGAGTCATTAATTCACAAATATGCTTACATAAAGTGTGCTGGTTATTCTCCTTTTTCTCACCCTTCAGCCCTAACCCCTAGATTTCTCTGTGCTCATGGCCTCTGGAAGCTAATGTCTTAGGAAGAAATCACTTGGGCTCTCTTCCTGGCTGAGCACCACTGGGAGATACAGGAAGGGGGATACCACTTACTTTGATGTCCCATGTCTGGCAGTAGCTATATCCTACCCCACTGTACCTCCTGCTGGGAGCCTTCCTCTCCTCATCTCCAAGTCTCCTTGGGCTCTGACAATAACACTGATGTCTTCTCCCCAGGTCTTTTCACTGCTGGGGGTGGCAATGCCTTCCCATTAGCAAATTCCACTGCTAGTTTCTGGGTGCTTCACCATTCTTAGTGTATTTTCTTAACTTTCTCACACCTTCGTAAACCTTCTCTTTATTAAAGCCTTGTCCTTTGCACCCTTCTGGAGAAATTTCTTTTTCTGAGACTCTGAGTGATACACAAGGTGTCAAAATTTAAGAAAAGAACACTGATTGGAATTAGAAGTAGGTTGGTTGTGAACTGACTCAGTGTTCCTTGGGGACAAGGCTTTACTTTTCTGAGCTTCTATTTCGTGTCGTGTAAAAAGAGCAGGAAAGTATCCTCTGACTCGAAACCAAACACAACATAAATGGCTGAAAGGGAAAGTAGCAGAATGGATTAGCTGACAGGTCTCGTTGTTTTTAGGTAGTGGAAACAGACACCAGAACGAACAGGCCGAAGTCAGGCGCTGTGGGGAAATTTTATCTTTGTAAAGGAGGAATACTAACAGAAAATTCAGTCTCAAACCACGCATAACGTAAGACTGGATTTCCTTTAGATAAGGAAAACTGATACATTGGCACAGCAAGCTGGGGAGACCTGGAATTTTAAGGAGTTCATGTAGAAAAGGCAGCCTTTTCCTTGATTCCCAAATGCTGTAATTCAGGCGAATTAACTCGTTGGCAAGATATCAGCAGGTTGCTGTCATTGCTTAGCACAACATGCTGAGGATTCCAGCCTGAAGGTCCCTGAGTCCTTGTGGACTCTGGTTTTAGAAGGCTCCAGGAGCACCCTGGGTCCAGAGTCTTCCTTCAGTTCTCAGACTTTGTCACATTGGACTTGCATGCTCTTAAGGAACTCTTTTTTTAGTCTTACTTTTCCATTCCTGGTCCCCAGAAAGCACAAAAATGGAAGGTTTAAAAATAATGATTACTTTCAGTTTTATTAAAATGCAGACAAATTTTCAATACAACCAGATTTATTCATTAGCCTTACAGTGTTCTGCTTTCCTGGAGGCCTTGAGAGTGCTATTCGTACTTTTCCAGAAGGGTAGCTGCCAAATGTCAAATGTGGGGATGAATGAGAGAGTATGGGTGGGGGGGAGTAAGCAGAGAAAAACAAATGAAGACATTGTGGAGAGAAAGAATGTATTTGGAAAGAGACACAAAGAGAGAGGTGGAGAGCTAAATTTTGATCAACAATGGAAAGAGGAATGATGGCTGTAATATATTAGCTTGTTGACTAATTGCAAAAGAAAGGAAAACCATCCCCATTATACTTGAAGAACTTTTCATTGAATATTTAATTTGGAAGTAAAATCTCCAAAAGATGCTGAAAATGATGAATCATAAAAATATGATATTCTGGGGTTCCTGGGTGGCTCAGTGTGTTAAGCCTCTGCCTTCAGCTCAGGTCATGATCTCAGGGTCCTGGGATGGAGCCCTGCATCAGGCTCTCTGCTCAGCGGGGAGTCTGCCTCTTTGCCTACTTGTAATTTCTCTCTCTCTGTCAAATAAATAAATTCTTTAAAAAATATGATATTCATATAAACACTGGATGAACACATTTACAAGAAGGCTCAAGGGTTGTTTTCTGCTATAATTTGGTAAATTTTGAAAATATGAACAAATGGAATAAGATCCACCATTTGATTTTGTTCATTGTTGTCCATTCACCATGAGATAGGAAAAGGGTCACCTGAGATGAGCGCAGGCATTCTCAAAAAAGTGAGAACAGTTATTTAACTGATGTCTGTAGCTGGAATAGCTTCTCTAGAAATGAGTCTCTTCAGCTTCCAAAGGTAAGGAATGCTCCCTATTACAATGCTATATGGATTTCTTTCTGAAGATCTTCCAGCTTTCATCAGTTAGGTTTGATTTTATTTGGGATTTTTTTTTTTTCCTAGCCAGCATTTTCTGCACATTAGGTTCCAAGGAAATCTTATTTCAAGCACAGCTTGAATCAATTCAGCTTTGGCATATCAGAGCAAGACCTAAATATCTCATTCTATTATATGTCATCTTCTGGCATGTATACTATTATTATTCTCAGCATTTAATTCTGTGGTCTTCTTATTTTTCCTTCTTCCTTTATCCATAGCTCTTGTTCCCTCTCCCTCCAAACACCAAGGAATTATCTTGGGAAAAGCAATAGAAAGCTTGATTGTTAGTGTAGAAGCCCCCAAAACCTGGAGATGTAAGGAAGAAACGTATATGGATAAAACATAAAGGAAGAAATTGGTGGGCCAAATAAAAAATTTTAAAAAATTAGTGGGCGAATTCTCTAACTTCCTGTGGGTGTGGTTAAAATGTTATTCTCTCTTGATAATTATCATGGGTTATACGAAACTTTCTGTGATTATTTCCATAAAACAGTAGAATAAATAGCTTTATAAAACTGTAGACTAAAAATAATTTCTGGTTATTCCTATGCTGAATGAAATGAACTTCTTTAATACCCAAGTGCCTCAAAAGCTCAATTTATAGTTTCCAATGATCTTTTAAATGATGAGCCTTATGATTGTCAAAGGGCTTTTCACTTAAAAATTTTGATGACACCCATTGACATTGATAAGTCCTTCAGCATTTCAGCTGTGAGCAACAGTAGCTTCAAATATAATAATATAAAATATAGACAAATGCAGTTAGGCTGAAAGTCACATTGTGCCCATCATATGTATATATTCAACATATATGATGTTGAATATTTCATCATATATCATGATATATAAATATATCAACATATATATATATATATATATATATATATATATATATATGATGTTGAGTATTTCTTTTGGTGTTTCATTGGTGTTATTGATGTTTTCACCTGAATTCTAATCATTTATCAGTTCAAAATAGTTACTGATGGTAGAGTTTAGACTTCCCTAAAGAAGACCAAGAGTAAAACTTTTACACTTAGGCTCATTTTCTTGGTGGCAAGATATACCGATGAATTAGTACCTTTGGGATTTTACTATTTTTTTTTTCCTATAAGAACACTGCAACATAACTAAGCTATTTGAGTTTCCTAGAGGAAAGGCATTCCCGGCAGGTGGAGTCCCTTGTAAAAATCTGTGAAGGACCTTGAAGGAGGGAAGAGAAGGCTGGGAAGGCACAGGGCTGGGTTCAGAGAGGGAAACAGGAACAAGATGGTGGAGATAGGGTTTTGCAGTCAGTCTGAGAAACTTAACATTTGTCTTAAGGATGAGCATGAAGGTGCTGTCCAGGGATGATGAGGGAGATATTTACTCCAAGTGTGACAGGATCATAAGTGCTCATTTATCCAACCCTGGCTTTCTCCCAAGCATAGCTGAGTCCTAGTATCACTGTGGAATTCTTTCCTCCAGTCTTTGCCTGGGAAACAGAGGCAGACATGAGCCAGAGGGGAGAGAATGAGACTGGTTTTTTAGAGTTCCGTTCTTGTCTAGGGGATGGCTACTTTGCTGATTTTAAAGGGGCACCTAAATTTGCTTATAAAGTTTCTGTTAGGTGACTTGTCAATGTATTTGTTTGTGTAGAGTCAGTTGACCACACGAGCAACATCTCCTCTTCAGGCTTCTGTTTTTGTGCCCTTTTCTGACTGAGAACACATTTAAATTTCCTAGCCAATTCTGACTAAATGGAAACTCAAAACCTACAGATCCCAACAGAGGTATCACATTGTTATTAAGGGACTTTTCTTCACTCGTTCCTCATTCTTGTTTTTCTATAAGATTATGTAGGTGGAGATTGTGAGAACACTTTTGAGCATACAGTTATGTTCACCGTTCACATGGGTAATCATCCTTCTAAACCAATCTTATCGTCAAGGAAGGAACAGGGAGAGAATAGGAGACAAGAAGATCCAGTTTCTGCCTCAGGCACAGTGTGTTCTCATTTGAGAATGTATTAAGATTTCCAAACTGCATTACTGTCCCAGTGGTTGATATTTTTAGACTATACTCATAATCAGAGAAGCTATCTGAAAAGTAATTAAACAAAAGAGCTTCTTAATCCACACTAATGGAAACCCATATTACACACATGTGTTACTATTAGTAGGCACTTAAATATGTTTTGAATAAATGATTGAGCAAGTATCCTCCTGGGAATTGAAGGACTATCTTATAAACATATGGTGTTCCAGTATAAAGACTAAACTATTTGGACATGTCCCTCTGTGGGATTTTCACAGCTTTGGCAGATTTTGTTTTGTTTTTCCTGCTTCTGTTTGCTTGATAGTGAAGATTTGAAATCTGAGGCTCTCCAAGTGCAATCCGTCAATCTTGAGTCCTCTATTTCAACAGAGCACATTTAAAATGTGTTTTTTATTATTAATTTATTTATTCAGAGACACTGTGTCAGCCTCTTTTGATAAACCTACGAAGTAAGACACCCTCTTCCCTTTACAAATTCTTAGTTTATAGCATAGGATAATCTCTTAGAAAATACCAAAGTAACCTTATTAGGAAGACAGGTCAGCTGGTAGCCAATTAGCTATCTAAGTGCTTTATCCGAATAAATTTCGAGAATTCGAGTTCTCAAGTGCAGCACAATTTATGAGTTCCTTCCTATCTACCTATAAATATATTCAGTTTCCCCTCTTAAGAAAATCACGCCTTAGACACTTTATCTCATTCCTTCCATTCACTGCCAAACTTCTTGAGAAACATCTTTGCCTGTTGCTTTCATCTTCTTGCCATCAACTTCAGCCATAATTCCATGGAACATGGATGGCATGCCCATGACTCATCTCAAGTGGCTCTCCCAAGGCCACTGAAGATCACTGTATACAAAGGGTTTTTTCTTTTTATACTATTCTCTTTGATGTTTGCTATATAAGACACTTTTGACATCCCCCTCTTTCTTGAAACTCTCTTCCCTTGTTTCCCATGATATGAGCATGTTCTATTTCTGTTATCTGGATGGCTGCTCTCTCTTGCCTGATGGGTCCTCTCCCCTATGTTTCCTGAATATGTGGGTACTTGTAGCATTTTCTGACTTGCTTTGTTTCCATTTTTCCTTCTGCGGGTTCTAGCACCTTGGTTTTCCTTCAGAGAATCAACTTTGATGTCATCTCCAGTCCATGTAGTGACAAAGGAGCTGACGCAGCAACTTGGTACCAGGACGCAGCAACTTGGTACCAGGGCTCACCACCTGGCCCTGGCCTCTACAGTCTGCACGTTCCATCCCATTCCTCGCCTCTTTGCTACTGCGGTGATTGGTTACCGGCTGGCTGTATGACCCAAACTGAGCCAATCAGAGTCAGCCCCAGAACATTTGCTGGAACTCTTGGGAAGGAAAGCTTGTGTGTGTGTGTGTGTGTGTGTGTGTGACAATGTTAACTTTTTAAAAATACAAGTTTAGTTATAACTGCAGGTGACAATTTTACCTCTAAAAAAGAAAATGAGGTCAGCATCCTCATAGGAATAGGGGAGTGGGCTGGGGTGAGCAAGGAGAAGGGGGTATCGGTGCAGGGAGGGGAATTGGGCAGTAGTCATGCATTCCAGGGTGTCAGGGCCAGTGCAGATACATGTGTGCTCAGTACTGCAGCAGCTAGGGAAGAGGCTTTTGAGCCCAAGTGGTGAGGTTTGAATACTTCTTACCTCTGAATAAATGTAATTTATTTAATTGCACATTCATATAACTTCAATTTTAATGATTTTAACTGATTCACAGAATTCCTGAAGATTTAATGATTAACTCCAGCATATAGATGCCTCTAGTCTGAATATCCATTGATGTGTCTTGGATGAATTAATTATTACTACGATGACTGCCAAATGGTAATTTTTTATAATTCAGTTGTTCCTGCTACACTTATTAGTTGGTCTTTTAACTCTAAAGAACAGTTTATTTATGTATTTGTGTATAAATGTGTATGTATGTATGGACTCACTGATACTTATTTTTATTCAATAGGTTATAATTTAATATCACGATTTATGCTGATGCTTCCATCATCCACAATTTGGCCAGTGAGGAGCTCTTCAAGTTGGTACCTATTACCGTTTGACATAGCCTCATAATTTTTTTAGGACTTTATTTTAGGATTTTTAGTTACCTTCTGGTACCAGAAGATAATTCACCATGTGTTTACATATTGTTTCCATCCCCTGTGTAGGTTACTGTTCTCTCATTGCCATTGTTGCTTACAACAAGGATGCTCTCCTCATTGTCCTTCGGTCTCCGCAGCCCACTGCAGGGTCCCGCAGCTCTGAACAGTCACTGTCTTTGTCTGCTTGGGCTGCAGCCCCTGTCTCCATGTATAGATGCCTCCTCACCTGGCTTTGGCTCTAGCATCCACCCCTACCCCATCTCCCCCTGTGTGGACTTGATCACTATGTGGTTTATGCTTTTACGTATTAGTTGACTCAACTTTGTGGTTGCTTTGTTAAGGAATTTTTCATCTATGTCAGGTTCTGGCAAACTTTGTAAAGGACTATAGCATCAGTGTTGTTGATTGTGGACCGCGTATGTTCCATTGCATCTTCAACTGTTGGGCTCTGCCATAGCAAATGGATAAATGCGGCTATGTTTCAGTACAATTGTATTTACTGACAGCTGGCTCACAGACTGCAGTTTGTTGACCCTTGATCTATGTTCACAAGGTTCATAGTTTTGGTCGTTGGTTTTCTTTACTATTTCTATCAGTTTTGGTATCAGGGCAATGCTGGCATATTAACAAAATGAGTTAAGTTTTCTCTGTTATTTTCTGGAAGAGATTGTGCAGAACTGGTATTATTTCTTCCTTAAATTTTTGATAGAATTCTCCAGTGAAAATATCTGGGTTTCAAGTTCTCCACCACCCTACTTTCTTTTACACACTGGCTATGGAAGCCAGGAGATCCTATCTTAATAAGCAGGAGTGGTGCTTGGGGAAATCTCAGCAATAAATCATTCTCTGAATGCCCCTCCCCGACCTTTTTTAAAATGAAGTAACTGATTACCAAAATACTTTTTTGGTGAGTGTACAGTGCCCACTTTACTCCGAAATTCTTAGATGAAAGCTTGATCTACTTAGAATATAAAATAAACCAAGTTTTATTTTTCTAAATTGAAGAAAATGTAGGAATGGAGTTAAGAATCTATCTACATATCAATTTATTTATTTTCATCTGTCACCTCTCTGAAGATGTAGACCCTAACAAGTAGACGATATAAAAGACATTCTGGCATACTTATCATTATAGAGGTAGTGATGCGTGGACAGTCTTAGGTTAGCACCTGAACTTACCATCTGTTGAAATCTCATAGTGACGCATCATCTCACAGCCACAAGTCCTGTTGTCAGGTGATACTACTCCTGAAATACTCTGATGAGAGGCCAGGAAGTCTAGGCCCTTCTTGCAGTGCTGACCATTGGCCGATTGTGTGTTTAGGCACATGGAGTGATTACTGGCATGAGTAAAGACCAGCACAACACTCTTGCTCACCTGCAGTCAGCAACACAACCTTGACCTGCTGGAAACAAATCATGATCACAATCTGTTCACCTAGCCTATTATAATTTAAGAACTTTCATTTTCCTTATTATGTGTCCCTTCCCACTTAATTGTCTCTTTTATCAAGTGTTGTAATGAAAGCAGCTAAGAAAATGGGATTACAGGTCTACATTGACCCCAAGGATACACATGTTTGTAGTATATTTGGGTCCTCCAAACAGATTAGGAGAAGCCAAGTCTAAACTTACTGATTTTTTTTTTTTTTTTAGTGTTGTGTGTGTTATTTTTTTAATTTTATTTTTTTAAATTTCTTATAAACATATAATATATTTTTATCCCCAAGGGTATAGGTCTGTGAATCTCTAGGTTTACACACTTCACAGCACTCACCAGAGCAGATACCCTTCCCAATGTCCATAACCCCACCTTCCTTCTCCCAACCCCCCTCCCCCAGCAACCCTCAGTTTGTTTTATGAGATTAAGAGTCACTTATAGTTTCTCTCCCTCCCAATCCCATCTTGTTTCATTTATTCTTCTCCTACCCCCTTAACCCCCCATGTTGCATATCCACTTCCTCATATCAGGGAGATCATATGATAGTTGTCTTTCTCTGATTAATTTATTTCGCTAAGTATGATACCCTCTAGTTCCATCTATGTCGTCGCAAATGGCAAGATTTCATTTCTTTTGATGACTGCATAGTATTCCATTGTGTATATATACCACATCTTCTTTATTCATTCATCTGTTGATGGACATCTAGGTTCTTTCCATGGTTTGGCTATTGTAGACATTGCTGCTATAAACATTTGGGTGTCCGTGCCCTTTCGGATCACTACGTTTGTGTCTTTAGGGTAAATACCCAGTACTGCAATTGCTGGGTCATAGGGTAGTTCTATTTTCAACATTTTGAGGAACCTCCATGCTGTCTTCCAGAGTGGTTGTACCAGCTTGCATTCCCACCAACAGTGTAGGAGGGTTCCCCTTTCTCCGCATCCTCGTCAGCATCTGTCATTTCCTGGCTTGTTAATTTTAGCCATTCTGAATGGTGTGAGGTGATATCTCATTGTGGTTTTGATTTGTATTTCCCTGATGCCGAGTGATGTAGAGCACTTTCTCATGTGTCTCTTGGCCATCTGGATGTCTTCTTTGCAGAAATGTCTGTTCATGTCTTCTGCCCATTTCTTGATTGGATTATTTGTTCTTTGGGTGTTGAGTTTGATAAGTTCTTTATAGATTTTGGATACTAGCGCTTTATCTGCTATGTCATTTGCAAATATCTTCTACTATTCTGTCAGTTAGTCTTTTGGTTTTGTTAACTGTTTCCTTTGCTGTGCAAAAGCTTTTGATCTTGATAAAAATCCCAATAGTTCATTTTTGCCCCTGCTTCCCTTGCCTTTGGCAATGTTCCTAGGAAGATGTGTTCTCCTCAAGGATTTTGATGGATTCCTTTCCCACATTGAGGTCCATCATCCATTTTGGGTCTGTTGTCATGTGTGGTGTAAGGAAATGGTCCAATTTCATTTTTCTGCATGTGGCTGTCCAATTTTCCCAACACCATTTATTGAAGAGGCTGTCTTTTTTCCATTGGACATTCTTTCCTGCTTTGTCAAAGATTAGTTGACCATAGAGTTGAGGGTCTGTTTCTGGGCTTTCTATTTTGTTCCATTGATCCATGTGTCTGTTTTTGTGCCAGTACCATGTTGTCTTAATGATGACAGCTTTGTAATAGAGCTTGAAGTCTGGAATTGTGATGCCACCAACTTTGGCTTTCTTTTTCAATATTCCTTTGGCTATTCAAGGTCTTTTCTGGTTCCATATAAATTTTAGGATTATTTGTTCCATTTCTTTGAAGAAAATGGATGGTATTTTGATAGGAATTGCATTAAATGTTTAGATTGCTTTAGGTAGCATAGACGTTTTCACAATATTTATTCTTCCAATCCAGGAGCATGGAATATTTTTCCATTTCTTTGTGTCTTCCTCAATTTCTTTCATGAGTACTTTATAGTTTTCTGAGTATAGATTCTTAGCTTCTTTGGATAGGTTTATTCCTAGGTATCTTATAGTTTTGGGTGCAATTGTAAATGGGATTGACTCCTTAATTTCTCTTTCTTCTGTCTTGTTGTTGGTGTAGAGAAATGGAACTGATTTCTGTGCTTTGATTTTATATCCTGATACTTAACTGAATTCCTGTACAAGTTCTACCAGTTTTGGAGTGGAGTCTTTGCGTTTTCTACATATAGTATCATACCATCTGCGAAGAATGATAGTTTGTCTTCTTCTTTGCTGATTTGTATGCCTTTAATTTCTTTTGTTGTCTGATTGCTGAGGCTAGGACTTCTAGTACTATGTTGAATAGCAGTGGTGATAATGGACATCCCTGCCGTATTCCTGACCTTAGCGGAAAAGCTTTCAGTTTTTCTCCATTGAGAATGATATTTGCAGTGGGTTTTTCATAGATGGCTTTGATAATATTGAGGTATGTACCCTCTATCTCTACACTTTGAAGATTTTTGATCAGGAAGGGATGCTGTACTTTGTCAAATTATTTTTCAGCGTCTATTGAGAGTATCATATGGTTCTTGTTCTTTCTTTTATTAATGTGTTGTATCACATTGATTGATTTGCAGATGTTGAGCCAACCTTGCAGCCCTGGAATAAATCCCACTTGGTTGTGGTGAATAATCCTTCTAATGTACTGTTGAATCCTATTGGCTAGTATTTTGGTGAGAATTTTCACATCTGTCTTATCAAGGATATTGGTTTGTAGTTCTCTTTTTTGATGGGATGCTTGTCTGGTCTTGGGATCAAGGTGATGCTGGCCTCATAAAATGAGTTTGGAAGTTTTCCTTCCATTTCTATTTTTTGGAACAGTTTCAGGAGAATAGGAATTAGTTCTTCTTTAAATGTTTGGTAGAATTCCCCCAGGAAGCTGTCTGGTTCTGGGCTTTTGTTTGTTTGGAGATTTTTGATGACTGTTTCAATCTCCTTACTGGTTATGGGTCTGTTCAGGTTTTCTATTTCTTCCTGGTTTAGTTGTGGTAGTTTATATGTCTCTAGGAATGCATCCATTTCTTCCAGATTGTCAAATTTGTTGGCGTAGAGTTGCTCATAGTATGTTCTTATAATTGTCTGTATTTCTTTGGTGTTAGTTGTGATCTCTCCTCTTTCATTCATGATTTTACTTATTTGGGTCCTTTCTCTTTTCTTTTTGATAAGTCTGGCCAGGGGTTTATCAATCTTATTAATTTTTTCCAAGAACCAGCTCCTAATTTCATTGATTTGTTTTATTGTTTTTTTGGTTTCTATTTCATTGATTTTTTGCTCTGACCTTTATGATTTCTCTCCTCCTGCTGGGTTTAGGGTTTCTTTCTTGTTCTTTCTCCAGCTCCTTTAGGTGTAGGGTTAGGTTGTGTACCTGAGACCTTTCTTGTTTCTTGAGAAAGGCTTGTACTGCTATATATTTTCCTCTCAGGACTGCCTTTTCTGTGTCCCACAGATTTTGAACCATTGTGTTTTCATTGTCATTTGTTTCCATGGATTTTTTCAATTCTTCTTTAATTTCCCAGTTGACCCATTCATTCTTTAGAAGGATGCTGTTTAGTCTCCATGTATTTGGGTTCTTTCCAAATTTACTCTTGTAATTGAGTTCTAGCTTCAGAGCATTGTGGTCTGAAAATATGCAGGGAATGATCCCAATCTTTTGATACCGGTTGAGACCTGATTTAGGACCGAGGATGTGATCTATTCTGGAGAATGTTCCATGTGCACTAGAGAAGAATGTGTATTCTGTTGCTTTGGGATGAAATATTCTGAATATATCTGTGATGTCCATCTGGTCCAGTGTGTCATTTAAGGCCTTTATTTCCTTGTTGATCTTTTGCTTGGATGATCTGTCCATTTCAGTGAGGGAAATGTTAAAGTCCTCTACTATTATTATATTATTGTCGATATGTTTCTTTGTTTTTGTTATTAATTGATTTATATAATTGGCTGCTCCCATGTTAGGGACACAGATATTTAAAATTGTTAGATCTTGTTGGACAGACCCTTTGAGTATGATATAGTGTCCTTCCTCATCTCTTATTATAGTCTTTGGCTTAAAATCTAATTTATCTGACATAACAATTGCCAACCCAACTTTCTTTTGATGTCTATTAGCATGGTATATCATTTTCCACCCCCTCACTTTAAATCTGGAGGTGTTTTTGGGTCTAAAATGAGTTTCTTTTAGGCAGCATATTAATGGGTTTTGTTTTTTCATCCATTCTGATACCCTGTGTCTTTTGATTGGGACATTTAGCCCATTAACATTCAGGGTAACTATTGAGAGATATGAATTTAGTGTCATTGAATTCCCTATAAGGTGACTGTTACTGCATATTATCTCTGTTTCTTTCTGATCTACTACTTTTAGGCTCTCTCTTTGTTTAGAGGACCCCTTACAATATTTCCTGTAGAGCTGTTTGGTATTTGCAAATTCCTTCAGTTTTTGTTTGTCCTGGAAGCTTTTTATCTCTCCTTCTATTGTCAATAATAGCCTAGCTGGATATAGTATTCCTTGTTGCATGCTTTTCTCCTTTAGTGCTCTGAATATATCATGCTACCTCTTTCTGGCCTGCCAGGTCTCTGTGGATAAGTCTGTTGCCAATCTAATATTTTTACCATTGTATGTTACAGACTTCTTTTCCCAGGCTGCTTTCAGGATTTTCTCTTTGTCACTAAGACTTGTAAATTTTACTATTAGGTGATGGGGTGTGGACCTATTCTTATTGATTTTGAGGGGGGTTCTCTGCACCTCCTGGAGTTGATGCTTGTTACCTTTGCAATATTGGGGGAAATTCTCTCCAATAATTCTCTCCAATATACCTTCTGCTCCCCCCTCTCTTTCTTCTTCTGGAATCCCAATTATTCTAATGTTGTTTAGTCTTATGTTGTCACTTATCTCTCGAATTCTGCCCTCTTGGTCCAGTAGCTGTTTGTTCCTCTTTTGCTCAGCTTCTTTATTCTCTGTCATTTGGTCTTCTATATTGCTAATTCTTTCTTCTGCCTCATTTATCCTAGCAATCAGAGCCTCCATTTTTTATTGCACCTCATTAATAGCTTCTTTGATTTCAACTTGGTTAGATTTTAGTTCTTTTATTTCTCCAGAAAGGGCTTTTATATCTCCTGAGAGTGTTTCTCTAATATCTTCCATGCCTTTTTCAAGCCCAGCTAGAATCTTGAGAGTCGTCATTTTGAACTCTAGATCTGACATATTACCAATATCTGTATTGATTAGGTCCCTAGCCTTCAGTACTGCCTCTTGTTCCTTTTTTTGTGGTGAATTTTTCTGTCTTGTCATTTTGTCCAGATAAGAGTATATGAAGGAGCAAGTAAAATACTAAAAGGGTGGCAAAGACCCCAGGAAAATATGCTTTAACCAAATCAGAAGAGATCCCAAATTGTGAGGGGGGAGAAAGTGGATAAAAAGAGGTTCAGAAAGAAAACAAAAATTAAAAATAGAAAACGAATAGAGAAAAAATATGAAAAAGAGAAAAATATATATATATTAGATAAACTCGTTAAAATAGTTAAAAAAAGAAAAGGGTGAAAGTGAAAAAAATTAGCAGAAGAAGAGAGAAAAAAATTGAAAAAGAAAAAAATCAAATTAACTGCAAGACTAAAGAATTATGGGGAAAAATGTATGAGTTCTGTGCTTTGCTTTCTCCTCCTCTGGAATTCTGCTGCTCTCCTTGGTAGGTGAATTTGGTCTTGGCTGCATTTCTTGTTGATCTTCTGGGGGAGGGGCCTGTTGTAGTGATTCTCAAGTGTCTTTACCCCAGGCAGAATTGCACTGCCCTTACCAGGGGCTGGGCTGAGTAATCCACTTGGTTTTGCTTTCGGGAGCTTTTGTTCCCTGAACGCTTTCTGTAGAGTTCTGGAGGACGGGAGTGAAAATGGTGGCCTCCCAGTCTCCAGCTGGAGGAGCCGAGAACTTGGGCCCCACTCCTCAGTGCACCCTTAGAGAACAGCGCCCATTTACTCCCATCTGCCTGACCTCCGGCCGCACTGTGAGCTCACTGAGCCTGTGGCCGGTTCAAGGTACCCCCGAGCTGTGAGCTTACTGTCGGCTCTGTCTCTGTAGCCGGCTTCCCCATTCTAATACCTGTAACCTCTGCAACACTCAGACACCCCAGATCCTTCTGTGACCCTGTGGGACCTGAGGCCACGCTGACCCCGCGTAAGCTTCTCCCCGGTTTAGCCTCTGAAGCAATGTCCCTCAGCAGAACAGACTTTTAAAAGTCCTGATTTTGTGCTCCATTGCTCCGCCACTTGCCGGGAGCCGGCCCCTACCCCCGCGGTCTATCTTCCCGTCGCTTTGGATTCACTTCTCCGACAGTCCTACCTTTCAGAAAGTGGTTGTTTTTCTGTTTCTAGAATTGCTGTTCTTCTTCTCTTCGATCTGCCGATGGATTGGCAGGTGTTTGCAATCTTTAGATAAGCTATCTAGCTGATCTCCTGCTAGCTGAAGTAGTCTCAGTCCGCTACTTCTTGGCCATCTTGACTCCTCCCCTAAACTTACTGATCTTTTTGTTTTTGGGAAAGATACATTCCTTAACTGCCAATGAATCCCTGTCCTTGACCTCACTGTCAGAAACATGTTTGTGCTATTTAGTTTGCCATCCGAATGAGATGTTTCTGTTCCACAGACTGTGCCAAAAGATACCATGTGCTTCCTTAAAGCATTATCGGCCTGACAACAACTAGTAAGGCGGATGCTGTTCTGGGTTATCTTCCTTTGTCTCTTCAGGGCCACTGATCCCCCATTCTCCACTCTGCTCTATGGACAATAGGCTGACCTCAGGGGGTTACATTTATAGTCTCTCTTGTCCTCTGGATTTGAGTTGGATTTGGCTAATGGGGAGGGACCCCTCTTTATAGGTTCTCAACTCTCTGATTATGTCCTTCCCTGAGAGTCACAGCTCCTGGAGACTGGTCTTCCCCTTGTAACTCTCTCTTGGTAACCACTGCCTCCTCTCCTTCTTCATGCACAGGAGGGTTAACTGGAATGACTAGCCCTGAGGATTTTGTGGTTTCCTTATACCCTGTGCATATCTCTGCAAGGTGTCCTTCCTTAAAATTTTCTTATTTTCTTTATTAGAGCATACCATCTTTTTCCAGCTGGTATCTAGACTGATACAGAAGGATCATTACAACAAATCTTAAATCTTTTTTATTTCCCTGATGTCATGCCATCAAGCTTAGCTTGGCTCCCATAGATTGAAATCAACTCATCAGAAAATTCCTGTGGGCAATAAAAAAACTGGAAAGTCAGCCTTGTATTTCCAGCAGGCAAATTAGTTTTGTGTATCTGCAAGGTTCATTGAATACAAGCAGGTAACACTTGTTGCTTCAAGATTCTGTTTTGTAAGTTTGGGGAGGGCTGTTTAACTCTGACTATATGTACTGGCTTGAGAAACCTTCCTCCTAGGCCCCCAGTTTTTGCAATGAATATAAAACTCAGATCATGGATTTTTTTTTTTTTTTTTCTGAGAGCTAGGATACAAGAGGTCTGTATCACGTTTTTTCCCCTCTCTTTGTTAAATACTGGGAAAATTAGGTTGAAATTTCCTCTTTATTACTAATTACTGAGAGCTTCTGTCAGGCCACACTTGGGCAATGTTTTAGTAGGTAAAATGCTTTGAATCACACGAAGTCTTAGTCTGTTTTTTTCGTGAGTGACTTGGTTTGAGAGGCCAGATGACAATGGTAGGGACATATGTAGGCAAGGGTACAGGAGAAGTTTTAGATTAAAAATAAATATTATCAACAAACAATGGCACTTATATTGCTTTTGAAATATATTTGTATTTTTAAATTCCTAACGTAATAATGTAGCAAGTCAAATATTAGTCATCTCCTTTCCCTTTCTGATCTACGGTTCCTCTCTCCCTTCTTTTTGAAATTAATGAAATTTGGTCTGTTCCGTGTTTTCTTCTGCTTAGGTACAAATATACTCAGACATGAAGAATTTTTTTCATTTTTATATTGTACTACACCCATCACTTGGTTCTCTTTTCTTTCTTTCTTTTTTTTTTTTTTTTTAAGATTTTATTTATTTATTTGACAGGCAGAGATCATAAGTACGCAGAGAGGCAGGCAGAGAGAGAGGGGAAAGCAGGCTCCCGCTGAGCAGAGAGCCCGATGTGGGACTCAATCTCAGAACCCAGAGATCATGACCTGAGCCAAAAGCAGAGGCTTAACCCACTGAGCCACCCAGGTGCCCCTTGGTTCTCTTTTTTATGTGAAAAGAATATAATGAATATTTTTTCGGTTCACTATCTATTGATTAAATGTTTTCTTCCTGATAGTTGTAGAGTATCCCATAGATTGTCTAGTTTGATGTGATGAGTTTATCCGGCTCTTCTACTGATAGGGAGGCAGGTTAACAGCTTTACTGGTACAAACAATGCTGCTGAAAGCATTAAGGAACATTCACCTTTACATATTGGTCATTTTACTTCTGTGGAGAAAAGTTCAGATATGGAACTTCTGGAAAAAATGTTACACACATGTGTAGTTTTTCTAGATTGGTCAAATCACTCTCCATTAATACAGCAACTCATATTCCCATCACCACTATGTGAGAACCCCACCTAGTACTGGGGATTATCAACTCCTAATTTTTGCTACTTAGGTGAATATAAAATGGCCTCTTGTCATCATTTCTTTTTTTCTTAACAATTTCAATACTACCAGTGAACTTAAGCACTTTTTATGTGCTCATGAGCTACTCTCATGTACTCTCATGTTCTCTTCTGTGTTCAGTTACTTACTCTTTCACCTTTTTAATTGACAATTTGAGGGGCTCTTTGTTTATAAATATTTATGGGTGGATAGTCATGAGGGTTACAAATATTTTCTTCCAGTGAGAAGGTGCAATCTTTTTCACAGAAACGTTTTACATTTTAATGAAGTAAAATTTGTCAAAACTTCTCTTTTGGGAATTCAGGGTTTTCTGACTTTCTATTGAAGATCTACACATATCTTCTGTGTTTATATATATTTATAAATTTATATGTAAAATTAGATTCTGCAATATGTGGGGTTATGTTATAGCTCTCTTTCTTGGGCTGGAGGGGGAGGGCCCACTCCATGTTACTCTTAATTTCCCCATTTCTTTGGTTGGAAGGAGTTGGGTGCTCTCTTCAACTTTGGCTAGGAATGAATCCCCCTCTCTGTGTGTAGCATGGAAATACTCCATGCCTCGCACTGGCTTTGCCCTGGGGGCCACCAACTCTGTTCACTTACCTCTTGGTTTGAGCATTGCTTAATCACAGAGCTTCTGGGAATTGTTGCCAACTCCTCTGGTCAGATGGGGCCAGAAGACACTCTTCACAGTGGATGGGGCTGATTCAGCTCTTTGCCTGAGCATAGGGCAACAGGGGTATAGGGCCAGCAAAGTTCCTCATCTAAGGATCTGAATCAGGCAGATTGGCAGCAGATTGGTCAAGGTCCATGGTCAGAGTAAACGCCTGCTCTGGTTCTGCGACGAATAAAGCTGAGGTTGGGATTAGTACTTGGGCACTGCAAGAGTGAGCTCAGTCTGCCAAAATCCTTGTGCTGGTTGTGAGAATTCCCTTCTGCTCCTCTGTCAATCAGTTTCCCAGTGGCCGAGCCCTGCAGATTCCTATGCAATCCCTGTGGTGTGAGATCACAGTAGGAGCTCCAGCAAAGTAACTCATAATGCTGTGGGGGCTGGATGTCCTCCCCAGGTTCTCTTTTTACACTGGAGGAATCAGAGACTCAGAAGAGACCTCTTTGTGTGGTGTTGAGCTATTTTGTGGGTGAACAATGTGGTCAACCTATAGCCATTTCTTTTATCCTTCTTATACAGTCTGCTGTAATCTCCGTGGTGTAGGGGTACTTTAGACTCACCCCACATTCTAGGATTCTCTCAGTGGCATTTTGTTCTTGAATAGTTGTTAGTTCTTATGAAGGAGAGTGAAATCAGAAACAACTTATATCACCATTTTGGTGACATCATTCTATTCCTTTTGTTGCCGTTTGCAGTCACATATTTTCAGGGCATGTGTGTGGAACAAACCACACATATAGAGCTTTATGGATTAATTTAAACAACATGAGGGAAGTGTCCAGACCTTCCCAGCTATTATATTAGCAACAGTAACCACCACTTTCGTTGAAAATCAATTTCTGCTCTCCATGGTCGTGAGTTTGTCAGCATCTTTATTAAGACCATTTTTTAAAAAAAATTTTTGTTTATTTATTTGGCAGACAGAGATCACAAGTAGGCAGAGAGGCAGGCAGAGAGAGAGAGGAAGAAGCAGGCTCCCCGCTAAGCAGAGAGCCCAATGTGGGGCTCGATCCTAGGACCCTGGGATCATGACCTGAGCTGAAGGCAGAGGCTTTAACCCACTGAGCCACTATTAAGACCATTTTAATGCCTTTAAAAAAGGGTCTAAATAATTAAGGATTGAAGTTCATGGAGAATCTCTGTATTTAATTAAAATAGTTGTTTTATGAGGCTGAGAACTTAAACTGTTGTCTGGAGTCCTTAAGTGATTCTTTATAGATTTGTTCAAGGCAAAAGCCATCTCAAGACAATCGTTCCCATTTTCTTGGGAGAGAGCATTTATTGTTTGAAAATTACTGGTGTCTGGGGTGCCTGGGTGGCTCAGTGGGTAAGGCCTCTGCCTTTGGCTCAGGTCATGATTCCAGGGGTCCTGGGATCGAGCCTGCATTGGGCTCTCTGCTCGGCAGGGAGCCTGCTTCCCCCTCTCTCTCTGCCTGCCTCTCTGCCTACTTGTGATCTCTGTCTACTAAATAAACAAAACCCTTAAAAAAAAAAAAAGAAAATTACTGGTGTCCATGAATTGGAGCACCAAGGCTGTTTTTTGTAGACAAGTATTTAATGAAAAGTATGTCTTATATTTATATTCTTTTATCAAATCCTATTTAAGGAAAGTATTTGGATCTGATTATGGTTAGGAAACTCGGAGATTTCATAGGCTCACATCATCAGCAATGAACAAAATTTAGATTAAAAGATTTTTTTACAAAGTCACTAAAATAAGTTAAAAACATGGCACCATGGACAAATGCAAAAGATAATCTTTATCTTTTTATAAATATTTATTTTTATTTATTTGAGAGAAGGCGAGAGCACAGGGGAAGGGACAGGGGGAGAAGGAGAGAGAGAGAATCCCAAGTAGATTCCCTGCTGAATATGGGGCCTGTGGGAATTGGCGGGGGGTTGGGGGGTTAGGGGCTCAATATCACTATCCATGAGATCATAACCTAAACCAAAACCAAGAGTTAGACATTTAATTGGCTGTATTACCCAGGTGTCCCCCAAAGCTAATCTTTAAAGAAGATTTGGTCTCTATATCTAAAAGGGAAAAAAGTGTCAAGTAAAAGTTGTTCCAAACATATCTCAATATTCCTATTATATTCATTTTTCCTCTGTAACTCAACTCATCACTCATCAAGCAGGGAAAGATCTAATTCAGATGTAGTCATTGATTGAATCAAAAATCAAACATTTGACCCATGTGTTCCTAGAGCAAAGAATTGTGCCCACAACTCTACCTTATCTTATCTAATTTCATTTTGTAAAACTTAGAAAAAAGAAACACAGAAGGAAGCAGACAGTTGGAACTGAGGAGATCTCAGGGGAAGCACTGGAGTGGATACATTGTGTTTAACCAGAGTATGAGCAAGTGAGGGAAGGAGATGTAGAGATGTATTAGAGAGGCTTAGAGTTGGAGGGACTATTGGCCCCTAAGGCAGCATGAGACTTTTAGGTCCTTATTCCCAAGTTCTCTTGGTGCCTGGAAGTGTCTTTGATCCCCTGTGTTTGTGAGAGCCCCTTATCCTTTCAACCTGACTTAGTAGGAGCAATTTTTGTTTCTTGCAGCTAAAAAAGTCTTCACTGAAACAAAGATAAAGACATTATTTTACACAATCCCAAAGATTTGAAGTTGGACTGATAACAGCAGCACGCTTTAGAAAGAACACTGGTCCCTTCTACTCAAGCCCTGGCCCTCTTGGCAAGAACAGAGGGGCCCTTAGAATGAACTTTAAATTTCTGGGTCACAGATTGTTTACCTGCAAAATGGGAGAGGAGAAAGAGGATTGAATTGCACTATCTGTGAGTTTCCCTTAGGTTTTAACATTATTGGAATCTACTAATTTTGTTTAATTTCAAGTGGGCATAGCTATTTGGTTTCTGTAAGTTCTAGAGAGTAGAGAGAGAAATGTCAAGGTTAGCAATCATGGAGGCCCAGGAGTAGAGGTTTCTTAGACTGTAGATCTAGGGACTCTCAGTCAATTTTGGCATCAAAATACACGGTCATTTGACAGAGATAAAAAGTGTCCCTTTACTTTTTATATTGGTACCATCTCAGAGGAGGATCCACTGGAATAAGAAATGGAAATTCCTGTATGCTTCAGTTACCCACTGTGGGAGCCCCTTCTCTGGGATCTAGAAACTTCTACTCAGAGTATCTTCTGTTCTCTAACAGTAATAGACAGTAAATGCTTTTCCTTTCAGTAAAATAACTGGAAGGGGATTGGAGAACTTAAATGATCATCTCTGGCTAAAATAGCCTTATGGGTATAGAGTGGGATCTAAGGATACTTACAGACCTGCTGGAGGGTTTTCTTGTCGCTCTTCTTGTCCCCCTCATCCTCCTCCCTGCATCCTGTCCTCCCTTTCTCCTACGCAGCTCAGATTTTATACCTTAAATTCCGTAAGTGATGGTAAGCACTGGGTTCTAGATGCTAGAGTCTCACTGAAGACTTCTAATTTAGAATTAAAATTCTCTCTGGAGATGGATTAATAACAAGTTTTTTTCCTCTTTCCAAGGGAAATAATCCTGGACTATCCAGATGGGTCCAATTTAATTACACAAATCCTTAGAAGCAGAGAATCTTTCCATGCTATGGTCAGAACAAGGGTAAGATGTCACCTTGGAAGAATGGTCAGAGAGAAGCAATGTCACAGGCACTAGAAGTGGAGAAGTGGACCACAAACCAAGAAATGGACATAGTCTTTCCAGATGGAAAAGTCAAGGAACTAGATCTCTCCTAGAGCTTCCTGAAAGTAATGCAGTCTGTTTACATCTTGATTTTAGCCCAGTAAGACCTGTGTTGGACTTCTAACCTACAGAACTATATATAATAGATTACGTTCAGCTACTACGTTTGTGGCAATTTCTTACAGCAGGAATAGAAAAACCAGTATGGTCTCCATGACTATGAGCACTGTGGTGTTTACCTTTTCTCTAGAATTACAGTCTAGATTTCAGATGATCAAAGTACAGTTAGCAACTTTTGTGATTTGTAGTCGAGAGCTCTTTCTGCTGAACCAGAACTCAGAAGGTCAGAATGGAAAGAAGACTGGGCCAGGGCTTAAGTTCAGGTTCTGTGCTTGGTAATTATGTAAGCTACAGCGAGTCACTTAAACACTGGGCTCCAGTTTCCTCAACTCTACAGTAAGGGCTTTGGGGTAAGAGCCTCTATTTCATTTTAGTGCTGGCCCTTGATGATTTCTCTGAGTGCTTGCCTTACGCTGGGGGTGGGTGTTTTGGGTCACTCTGTCTAAATGGCCCCCATCCACCAGGAAGTGGTTTGATGGAAAGTTCCATGGCCAACAGAACTATGTCTCATACTTAATTTTTATTTTTTTATTTTTTATTTTTTATTTTTATTTTTTTTTCATTAATTAATTTTTTATTTTTTATAAACATATATTTTTATCCCCAGGGGTACAGGTGTGTGAATCACCAGGTTTACACACTTCATAGCACTCACCAAAGCACATACCCTGGTGGCATCACAATTCTGGACTTCAAGCTCTATCATACTTAATTTTTAAATGTAGTTTTGCTTGTTTGGTGAAGCATGGGTGTTTAAAAGTATTTGTCAAGGGGAAATGTTTTATCCTAATTTTTATGATTACTCCATAAGGAGTGATATTTGAGGACCATTTAAGATGTGAGAGAGAGTTGGGGTGCCTGGGTGGCTCAGTGGGTTAAAGCCTTTGCCTTCGGCTCAGATCATGGTCCCGAGGTCTTGGGATCAAGCCCCACATTGGGCTCTCTGCTCAGCAGGGAGCCTGCTTCCTCCTCTCTCTCTGCCTGCCTCTCTGACTACTTGTGATCTCTGTCTGTCAAATAAATAAATAAAATCTTAAAAAAAAATAAAGATGTGAGAGAGAGTAGACCAAATCAAGGACCCAAAACTTGCAGTTTAATTTTTAGCAGAATATTAATTATTTATTTTAAAGTGATTGTAGAGCAGAATTAATTGATCTAACAACTTAACTTCTCTTCATTATGAAATGTAGATTCTTTGATAATATATCTTTTTCTTATTTTTATCTGATCAAGAATTTGCCTTTGTAGTTTGCACAGCAATTATTCTTTTCTCTTAGGATAGTCTGTTCTGTGTTTCTGACATGCTATTTACATTAATCTGCCTCAATATATTTATTTACATTTTTGACTCATTTGATTACTTTCATTAACTTTTTTACTGAAGGAATTTAAAAAACCTATCAACAAAACCTAAACCTTTCTTAAGTTCTTTTTAGTTATTTTGCCAATAATAATATCTGTTAATGGCTGCTTGTTTATTGTATGTTGAATGGCTTTGGTTACTAAAGTAGAGGAAATATGTTTTAGTTTTGGAGTTATTTTGATGTCAATTACAAAATCTTTACTTTTGAAATTTATATTTCCTTTGTTGTCAGGCAAATGGACATCAGGAGACTGAATACATCAGAGAAGAACCTCACTTTAATTATTTTTTTAACTGAATATCAGAACTTTGTATGAAATGTACAAAATCTAACCTTAGAGTCATGCTGAGATCCATGTAAACTGATCTATAATATTCGGGACCATATAATTATAGAATGTCATAATTGGCAAGGACTCTAAACTACAGTTATTATTATTTTTATTATAAACATTTATTTCAAGCCTTGTGAGTCAAACATTTACTAAATATACTGAAACAATTAGATGAGAAAATTAAATCCTACATGTAAAATAAGTTAGAATAAATAACCCATTTTATCTGCATAATGAAAACAACTCTAAAGGGAATTTATGCTTAATTTATAGCCCCTTTTGAATTTATATTTTGGATTGCTTGTACTTCATAATGTCCCCGAGTCCAAAAACCAGTCATTAAGGTGATGATTTCAGAGCTGACCCAGCAGTGGGAAGAACAGTTGGCACTGGGCCCAAAGGCTGGGATATCTGCCCCAGAGCTAGCTCTTTTTACATATGCAATCTGGTAATAGTTCTTTCATTTCTCAGGTCTTTAGTTATTTCATAGTCCAAATGAGGCTCTTGATCAATAGCTGAGAGCCTCATCAGTGATATATTATTTAGAGAAAATGCCTAGAATATGCCCAGAATATGGCAGGGATTCAACAAATCATTGTGCTCTTGCATATATTCCATTTGGTTCCTAAAGCACTCTTTCAGGAAAAACCCGAAGGTTGTTCATGACATACTTTATATTCTGTGGGGCTTAATGCTTTAAGTTCCATGATGTCTTGCATGTTAGAATATTCCTTTGAGTAGTGGGTTACTTCACCTGCATTGTAAGTATGGTGCTAATAGTGAGATCATCTACATAGAAGTACTGTAGATATGAGGCTACTGTATTGTCTACTGGAAACTGTTGATGGCTTTTGCTTATCCATTTGTACTAGTGACATAAATTTTTGCATTTGCTTCATTTGTGAGTCTATTTTTTTTCTTTCTCATTTATTTCCGATTTTTGCTCTATTTCTTCATTCTATAAAACTATGTATAATGTCACTTCTGTTTTAGAACAAGGTGGGATACTAACAAACATATATGTGTGTGTATGTGTATGCACACACACACTAATATCATATTTACTGATTTTAAAATTATACACTACAAAGAAGTGAGTGGGCTTTAGAATTCTGTTTAATTTGTACATTAAAGACAGGCTATCTTTAGCTGTTGTATATAACAGCTTTGTGATAAATAAGAATTCATTTTGGACATCAGTCTGGGAAATTTTCCCCTTAGAAACATTCATGCCTAACTTATGAAGCGAGTTAGTCTATATTATCAAAGTTTGTTTATGCATGTTTGTAACAAAGGGTTTGCTACACGTACTTTAGATTAAACTGATTAGCATTTAATTGTTTCAATGATGATTTTCAAATTTTTAACTATCTGAATGAGGGACATTCACTCAACAGACCACCTGCCTGGTGTCTTCCCTGCTTTCCCCCACAAAGCAGAATTCTGGAGCTTGTTGTCCATTTGCATCTGGAATATATTACTGCAAGAGAGCATGGGGATCTTTCAGAGGCTTGGGTTTCTTCAGAGGTACTGTTTTGGGAGATGTGATAATCCAGCAAATAATATTTTAGTTTAATATTGGACCCATTTACAAATTTAGCTTCAATAATACTTTTTTTGAGGATTCACCATCCCTACTCCTTCCTTCGTTCCTTTCTTCCTTCCTGCCTGCCTTCTTTCCTTCCTTCCAGATTTATTTGAGAGAGAGAGAGAGAGAGAAAGTGCAGGGGGAGGGTAGAGGGAGAAGGGGAGAATCTCAAGCAGACTTCCCATCGACACAGAGCCCTATTTGGGGCTTGGTGCCACAGCCCTGAGATCATGACCTGAGCCTAAATCAAGGGTCAGAAGCTGAAAAGAATGAGACACCCAGGAGCTCCTCCCTGACTCTTTCTAATTCACTTCCACTTGCTGTCTAAATTATTTCTATCCTGGATCCACATTTATCTTTCTCCAGCTGGCACATCCATTTCTGGACCCACACACATTGTGTATCAATAAGCATATACAATACACATTATTTTTATTTCTTCTAAACTTTAAAAAAGATTTTTATAAAAATAAAACAACTGAGTGGTATTTTGTTTTGTCTAGTTTTCCTAAAACATAAACCATTTAACAAAGGAACAGAACATACCTGGTCTGATGTTTTGTAACAATACAATTTACTTACTTTAATCTTATAAGAGAAATAAAAACAAATGTAAGCACATTTTTTTGGTTGGCACAAAATCCTTTAAAAACTAGCTCTTCCTTTTTCTCTCTTCTGTTTTTCCCAGATTTCATGTCACCTATTGCGTTGTCTCATTCTCTGCATACTAATTAACCTGGAGACTGCATTAATATAGTGTGCTGAATGGTTATGGGATGCTGAGAGCTTTATGAACAGGTTCATTCTATGGATTGCAAAAACAGCATGAAGTCTATAAATGGTTAGTCATTCAGTCAATTCTAAGGAAGCCAGCACACACAGAGAGAGGCAAAATCTTCTGTGGACTTGAACTTGATATGGCAAATTTCAAGTATTAATTTCTTCAATTCTCCCCTCCCCAAAGCAATGAGATCCCCTTCACTGGATGTATTCAAACAGATAATAGATAGTGATGTCAGAAATATAACAATCTCCTGAAATATGTGTGTGAAAACATTTTGAATGTGTCAAACACTAAGCAAAAAGGATGATCTGAGAACATGAGCGTAACTTCACTGCCATAGTCTTCCTCGAGTCTAAGATTCAACACTTAAGAATTTAGCTTTTTTTCCCCTTAATATGGATAACCAAAAGTGCTTTCTACTGATAATGTCAGCCAACTCTGCTTCCTAACTAGTTCTTATGCCTCAAGTATTAAAATATCAAAATATGTGTGTGAAGGTCCAATAAAAACACTTGAAATTTTAGGAAAGAGATATTGGAAGTCCTTTGGGATGTATAAGTGAACAAAATGACTAAGTTTATTTGTAACTTCCAGTTTGGTTGGATGCCCAGGCAAATTAAATTCCTATTATGTATGAAGTAAAATTTTGGGACATGAAAATGTCCTTTTACTCGATTCTATTATTTATGAAATTTCTTAGTTCTTTTTTTTTGCTATAAGAAATAATAACCAGTGGAACAGAGTAAAGAGCCCAGATATGGACCCTCAACTTTATGGTCACATAATCTTTGACAAAGCAGGAAAAAATATACAGTGGAAAAAAGACAGTCTCTTCAATAAATGGTGTTGGGAAAATTGGACAGCTATATGTAGAAGAATGAAACTCCACCATTCTCTTACACCATACACAAAGATAAACTCAAAATTGATAAAATACCTCAACGTGAAGCAGGAATCCATCAGAATCCTAGAGGAGAACATAGGCAGTAACCTCTACGACATCAGCCACAGCAACTTCTTTCAAGATATGTCTCCAAAGGCAAAGGAAACAAAAGAAAAAATGAACTTTTGGGACTTCATGAAGATCAAAAGCTTCTGCACAGCAAAGGAAACAGTCAACAAAACAGATAAGCAACCCACGGAATGGGAGAAGATATTTGCAAATGACAATACAGAAAAAGGGCTGATATACAAGATCTATAAAGAACTCCTCAAACTCAACACACAAAAAACAGATAATCATGTCAAAAAATGGGCAGAAGACATGAACAGACCCATCTCCAAAGAAGACATACAGATGGCTAACAGACACATAAAGAAATGTTCATCATCACTAGCTTAAGGGAGTTTCAAATTAAAACCATATTGAGATACCACCTTCCACCAGCTAGAATGGCCAAAATTAACAAGACAATAAACAACAAGCGTTGGAGAGAATGTAGAGAAAGGGGAATCCTCTTACACTGTTGGTGGGAATGCAAGTTGGTGCAGCCACTTTGGAAAACTGTGGAGATTCCTTAAGAAATTAAATATAGAACTACCCTATGACCCTATGAAATTGCAATACTGGGTATTTACCCCAAAGATACAGATATAATGAAAAGAAGGGCCAGCTGTATCCATCTGTATCCACCTGCCGTTCACAGCAGCAATGGCCAAAGTTGCCTAATTGTGGGAAGAGCCAAGGCATCCTTCAACAGACAAATGGTTAAAGAAGATATAGTACATATATACAATGGAGTATTATGCCTCCATCAGAAAGGATGAATACCCAACTTTTGTATCAACATGGATGGGACTAGAAGAGATTATGCTGAGTGAAATAAGTCAAGCAGAGAGAGTCAATTATTACATGGTTTCACTTATTTGTGGAGCATAAGGAATAACATGGAGGGCATGAGGAGATGGAGAGGAGAAATAAGTTGGGGGCAATTGGAGGGGGTAATGAACCATGAGAGACTGTGAACTCTGAGAAACAAACTGAGGGTTTTGGAAGGGAGGGGGCTAAGGGTTTGGGTGAGCTGATGGTGGATATTAAGGAGCGTGTGTATTGCATGGAACACTGGGTGTGGTGCATAAACAATGGGTTCTGGAACACTTGAAAAGAAATTTGGAAAAATAAAAATTAAAAAATAAATATTAAGAAAAATATTTTCACAGAGGTTAAGATATCACAATAATAAATAAATATATAAATACACACACACACACACACACACATATATATATATAAAATAAAAGCTTACTATTTGCAAAGCACTGTTCTTAAGGACTTTGCGGGTCTTCATTAATTTCCATAATGTTCTTCTGAGATTATTAATTTGATCATCTCCCTTTAATTGATGAGAAAACTAAAGCTCAGAGTACAGAAACCACTCACCTAAGGTCATTTGGAAGGGATGCATATGATCAGGATTCAAACACAGGTAGTCTTATCCTAGAATCTGTGCTTTTCACCACATACCATGCTATGTCCCAGATAATTCAAACTCAACAAGACTTGGGTTCAAATCCTGACTAGAGCTTGTATCAACTGAGTAACCCTGGAAACTGGGTCTTAGTTTTCTTTTCTGTAAAATAAGCACAGTAGTACCAGTCCTACTGGGTTGTTATTAAGAATAAATGAGATAATCTACATAAACAAACAGCATAATACCTGGCACAAGGTAGATATTGCAATCAAAGGCCAGATGCTTCTCTTTTCCCTATGCAATGGAGTTAAAAATATTTTATGAAAAAAAACAAAATCCTCCCCCTCCCACATGATCTTTACAAAACCTGGTTAAAACATTTAATAACAAATGGCTTACTCATTCTCCATATTCTTTAAGATTATTGTTAGCAAGCAGAAAATAGTTACCTGCAAGCATAGAAACTTGATTTTTTTTTTCTCTCCTTTCCTTTCCTTTCCTTTCCTTTTGCTACTCCTCAGTGGTGATGTAAGATGAGGTGGGATTGGGGCTGAGGGAGAAACAGTTGAATCTTTGCTTCTTTCTGGAATTTTCATTATAAGCTCAATAACACTCCTTTAGGCTTTTGTTATACATTTTCTTGAAAAGATCATTGTTTACCATCTCTTAAATGAGGAATTACACAATATAGATTGCATGTCTTGTAAATAGCAAAACCCCTAGTGAATATTACTCTAAAACGAGGATCATCTATCCATGATTTTGTGGCGAAACCGGCATATGGAGGAGAGATCTATGTGTTAGACATCATCTGAATATGCTTCTCTAGAAGTAACTGGGTCTGTTGATGTAGACGAGGGGTTCAGGCATCTCTGATATCTAAATCTGAGGACTGTGAGAAGGGAAAAGTACAACGAACTCAGCTTTCTTCCATCAGTCGAGTCCCTCCATGTCAGGCTCGGAAGGAGCCAAGCCTGTGGTGAGAGGGGCAAACAACAGATTTTGAAAAAATGGGCCCTTGTCCTTCCACTGCTGTTCTTTAGAACAGTTTAGCTTGAACATCTTTAACATATCATACACTTATCTGGTATTGGATACATGGAAAAAGGTCAGCATTGTGCTCTGTGGGTCATAGGCTGTGGTTTGGCAGGCCATGTGCGTGGATTCCCAGGCCGCTTAAACCCACGTGAGTAATGGTAACCAAAGCCCTTTTCCATTTCCCACCCATACACATGTCTGCAGAAGAAAAAGACTAAACAAAATGTTCTTTTTTTATCCTAAATGAAAACAAGTAGAAAAATGAGTGGCAGAAAAAGCTGGTCCAGTTTACTGTAAATGCCTCTGGAAAAGAGGCCCTATCACAGTAAGTGAGAAATCCTTTGTTCTCAGGTTTGAAATACCAGTACACTTTCCATGAATATTTAACCTGTGAGCTCCTCTCAATATAAAAGAAAACTTACTGAGTAACTCCCTTGCTGCAAAAGATGTTGTGGGTCGCAGAGAATTTGGAATTTTCCTTTTAATCATTTTATTTAAAATTTTATATTTGTCTTCTGGATAAAGAGAGCAGAAGTAACACAAGTGTTTGTATCGGCTCTCCTTCTAAATTCTACTAAAGAAACGGTAAGGGAATAAAACAGAGAGAAGACCGAGAGGATGAAGAGAGAGAGAGAGGGAGGGAATAACAACGTGAGAAATGACAAGTCTTTGGAAGCTGGAAATTAGAGGCTCTGTAACAGATTTGAAGGCAAATTGCAGCTGAAAATGTCTATGGGAAGGATAATGAGAAAAGCAAGCTGAGTTTCTCCTGCAGAATTTAGCAGTGGGTCAGAAGATGAAGGTACCAAGTGCTACAAAGTCATGGGGCCGAAACCAGGAGGGCTCTATGCAAGTTTGTATAGGAAGCAAACTCCAAGATCTTTGTTCCATCCTGGAACACTGCTGAACCCTTCTCTACCAATACCAAAGCCTGAAGATTTGCTTATTTGATTATGCCAGTTTGGCCTTGATCTAGGGAGATAAGGGCCAGGAGTAAGCTGTTGGACTGAAAAAGGGAATCAAGTGAAGGCTATACTAGATGGTGAGCCACACTGGCCCCAGCTGACTCTCTCCCAGAATGCTGGTTCCCAGATGTTTACTTCCCAGGCTGCCACTGGAAGAATCTTTCTCTGAAGAAACTGAAAGGACCCTGGCATTCTGAAATTTAGAGAAACTTCGAAGAAATCCATCCTGTTGCCTACTTACCCTACGAGGAAGCCCACCCCTTGAAAACTCCCTCCCTCTATCCCTCATAGTCCCTTCCCTTCACCTCCCCCAGTATTGAGAACGTCTGGTTATCCTTGGTTAACCTCGCTCTTAAACATGAATTGATATCAAGGATCATCAAGAAATATTCAATAAAAGTCTCTTTCATTGAAAAGAAATCGTAATAAATGAACAGAAAAAGGAAGTAAATGCAAATAAAAGAATAGGAAAGACAAAACAAAACAAAACAAACACCAACAACCTGGAGTTTAAAATCCTCAAAGAGATAAAAATCACTGCATCCCTAGTATTAGAATAGGATGCTGTGAAAAGTAATATTGAGAAGCAGAAAAACCAAAAAACCAAAACCTTATGAGTAAACAGAAAGCAATATTGAAGAAATGTCTAACAAAGCAGAATGACACATAGACAAGATAAAAGGTATGAAAAAATTGAAGTTTAATCTATGTTCTAAGAGGTCCTTAGAGGACAACATTCACTTAAGAGAAATTATGAATGGAGGACCAGAAAATTGGAAGAAATTTAAATAGTCCATGTAAGGACACAAATTTTCAGATTAGAGGGCCTGTCAAATGTCCAGAATAAAATTAAAAAATAAAAAGACCCACAACAGGATTTATTATGAAGTAGAGAGAAGATTCTAAAAAAATCTAAGTGATAAAAATGCCATCTTTTCCATTGAGGGCTAAGAATGGCATAAACTGCTCAAAGAAACTCTGAGCTAGAAAATAATGAAGCAATACTTCCAAAATTATGAGTGTAAGTTATATCCTCTCTGGAAATTATAGTACTGGATTGTTCAAGTTTTCAAAAAATCATCTGATCTGAATTCTTTCTTAAAGAAGTACTGAAGGTTGTAATAAATAGATGTAGGGGAACCAGAAACCATGAGACAAAGGATTTTCAGGATAGTGACCAAAGGAATTCTGAGTTATTCCTGTTAACAGTTATCCACATAGTTCTATTAATGTAAATACTGATTATTATTTTAGGGAAAAATTTGATATAATCATACCAGGAAAATAGGGAGAGGTGCAGTTAGTTTATTATTGTTGGTGGTGTTGGGAGTAGGGGTTGCAGTGTAAGAGAGCAGAATCCTGACTTATCAAAATAGGAAATGTTTAAAATCAGTAAGTCAATAAGTCAAGGAACAGCAGCAGAAGCACATTACTTAGTGTTATAGAGTTGAAGACTGTAAGATTGTTGCAAGCATGAAATTAGTTGCTTCTAGGAGAATGAACCTGGTTTTGATAAGGATTAGCCAAGTTTTCTTTTTTAATGGCTTTTTAGTACTACTAGAATTTTTAAAACTATGTGCCTGAAAGACATAAAAATAAATATAAAAAAGCATGTAATATTCTCTTATTTTACCAATAAGGATAGATTAAGGTTATGCTGTAGTAACAAATAACTACAAAATTTCAGTAGCTTAGTGCAGGGAAACTTATGTGTATGCCTCATATCCAACATGAGTTAGGGGGAGTCTTAGATTTCTACTTCTGCAGTCAGTCAGGAAGCCAGGGATGGACGCTTTGTGTCAACTGAGTTTTCATAATCATTGTAGAAATGACCAGGAAACTCTTGAGGTTTCTATTTGGCATTTGAGTGCTCTGGCCCAGAAATACAACACATTATTATTTCTGCTCATAAATTACTGGTCAAAGTTAGTCACCTGGTCACACCCAGGCTCAAGAATATTATGAAATTCACACCTGAAAACCAAAAAAATCCAGTCAAGAAATGGGCAAAAGATGTAAAGAGACATTCCTTCAAAGAAGATATCCAAATGGCCGACAGACACGTGAGAAATGCTCAGCATCATTCAGCATTAGAGAAACACAAATCAAAACCACAGTGAGATTTCACCTCGCACAAGTCAGAATGGCTAAATTAGCAACTCAGGAAACAACAGATGTTGGTGAGATTAGGGAGAATGGGGAACCCTCTTACACTGTTGGCGGGAATGCAAACTGGTACAACCACTCTGCAAAACAGTATGGAGGTTCCTCAAAAAGGTAAAAATAGAACTACCTTAGGACCCAGGAATTGCACTACTAGGTATTTATCCAAAGGATACAAACATAGTGATTTGAAGAGGCACCTGCACCCCAGTGTTTATAGCAGCAATGTCCACAATGGCCAAACTATGGAAAGAACCTAGATGTCCATCAATCGATGAATGGATGAAGAGGATGTCACTCATGCACAGACACACACAGGAATATTATTTAGCCATCAAAAAGAATGAAATATTGCCATTTGCAATGATGTGGATAGACCTAGAGAGTACTATGCTTAGTGAACTAAGTCAGTCAGAGAAAGGCAAACACCATATGATCTCACTCATATGTGGAATTTCAGAAACAAAACAAAACAAAACAAATTTAAGAAATAAAACACAGGAGAAGGGAGAGAAAAATAAAATAAGACAAAACAGGAAGGGAGGCAAACTGTAAGAGACTTTTAACTATAGGGAACACCCTGAGGGTTGCTGGAGGGGAGGTTGGTGGAGGTTGGGGGTAACTGGGTAATGAGAATTAAGGAGGGCACACGATGTAATGAGCACTAGGTGTTTTATGCAACTGATGAATCACTGAGTTGTACTTCTGGGGGGAAAAGAAAGCATACTAGGAAGTTCAGAGCTCCATGTGTACGAAGGGTGAGGAGAACCGATTATCAGTAAGCAGAATGAGTGACCATCACATGCATTTTTCCATTTCATTTAGTCTTTTTTCCCTCTTTCCTTTCAATCTTCTACCTTCGAAACCAAGTAACCAGTGTTAACTAAGTGAATGTTTTCTACTTTTTATATTTTTAAAAAATGCAGCCGTTGTCTATATACGTTGCTCTCTAACTTGTTTTTCTTACTTAGTAACATACTGTATTTTCTTTTTTTTTTCATTTAGTTGATTTTATTTTTATTTTTTCAGTGTTCCAAGATTCATTGTTTATGCACCACACCCAGTGCTCCATGCAATACGTGCCCTCCTTAATACCCACCACCAGGCTCACCCAAACCCACTCTCCCCTACAAAACCCTCATTTTGTTTCTCAGAGTCCATGGTCTCCCATGGTTTGTCTCTCCCTCCGATTTCCCCCAACTCATTTCTCCTCCCCATCTCCAAGTGTCCTCTGTGTTATTCCTTATGCTCCACGAATAAGTGAAACCATATGATAACTGACTCTCTTTGCTTGACTTATTTCACTCAGCATAATCTCTTCCACTCCTGTCCAAGTAGGTACAAAAGTTGGGTATTCATCCTTTCTGATGGAGGCATAATACTCAATTGTATATATGGACCACATCTTCTTTATCTATTCATCCGTTGAAGGGCATCTTGGTTCTTTACACAGTTTGGCGACTGTGGCCATTGCTGCTATGAACATTGGGATACAGATAGCCCTTCTTTTCATTACATCTGTATCTTTGGGGTAAGTCGCCAGTATTGCAATTTCAGGGTCATGGGACAGCTCTATTTTTTTGAGGGAGAAGCAGGCTCCCTGCCGAGCAAGGAGCCCAATGCAGGACTCCAACTGAGCCACCCAGGTGTCCCAGGACAGCTCTATTTTTAATTCCTTAGGAATCTCCACAGTTTTCCAAAGTGGCTGTACTATATTTTCTTTTTGTTTTTTAGACTGTATTTTTTAAGGTCAAAATATTTTAATGTAATTGACTGTACATACTATAGTATGAATATACTATAGTTTATTTGATCAATCTCTTACTGTAGTTATTGAGGATGTTTACAGCTTTTGTCACAGAAAGCAGAGCAACAGTGAATATTCTTGTACATGCATCTTTCTAGGTTGGAACTTTATTCTTTTCAGGTGACACCCAGAAGTGGGGTTGTTGAAGGGTGGTTTTACATTTTGAATAGTCATCATTGAATTACTTTCCTTTGAGACTGTTGTGATTTATATTTCCATCAGCAAAAATCAAATTGTATGAGCACCATGCAATCTTTCTTTTTCCTATTTCTAAATTCCTTTCACTAAATTGATGGGTTAAAGTTTAATTAAGGAGATATGGCAATGTACTTGAAATGACTGATGATGAAGAGAATATGTAAACAAGGAAAAAATGAAGTGTTAAGGCAGTACAAAAGATTCTCAAGGGGAGGACAGTTCTTGAACTATAAGGAAGTCAAAGAACATTCCAGAGCAGGAGAACAACATAATGTCCCAGAGGCAAGAGCACTGCTGCCAAATTTGCTGAACTGCAAGACAGGCTCACCTGAAGTGGAAAACCCACAGTGGACAATGGGGTAAACAGAGTGCTGGGCTTGTGGTGGGGGTGGGGGAAAGGACTGTTCTAGGTGTTATGATATGACAGAGAAATTCAGACTTGAAGTGGAAGCGAAGAGTCAGCGAGCATTGGTTTCTCCACAGCAAAGGGACGTAATAGGCAAGTGCTCCAGAGAAACTTTTGGTTAGGAGGCTGCAGGTAGATTGAATGGACGTGAGCAAGATGGGTTGTGCTGATAGAAGCACCAACAGGGTTCAAATGTCCCAATCCACATCTCCTTGCATGGAGTAGACATGCTTTACTTAAAGAAAGAGCTCGGTGACATAGAGTTAAACTGCAGTTGTTGTTTGTTTTATAAACCTTGAAATCTTGCCAGAATGGCAAAAAACAAAAGAGCAGAAATGGGAGGAAATCAGACTACACGGAGAAGCAAAGGAATGAATAAGACTAATTCAGAACATGCTATGTAAGAAGAAAGCAACATTAAACAGCAAAAGGCAACAAATGATTTGGCAAAGGCATCCTCTGTATAAACACAGCTGTCAGAGAACAGGGGAACTCAAAGCAAAACCACCTCCTAGAATGAGTAATATAATGTAAAACTCTATAAGAAGGAAAACTATTATGTAGGTTAAATATATATTTATTTTTCTTGGCCGGTGAATACAATGTAACTGTAAGTCCTTCATAATTTAAATTGTTTAGATAGTATTTTTAAATTGGATATCTATTGTGACCTTTGTTTTAGACTGGGAGGAAAACAATGCTATTTTTAGAATGTGGTATGAAACCTCAGAGTAACATATAATCATCAAATAAACTAATAGGAAAAGTAGAGACATAAATGATACACAGGATTCTGTGTAAAAATGTATATTACGTGTACAGGCACACACACACACACACACACACACACACACACACACGCATGGCAATGAAGTAGCCATGTTGCTTGCAGGTTAATAAAAATTGTCCATGAGAGACTATGGACTCTGAAAAACAATCTGAGGGTTTTGAAGGGGCGGGGGGGTGGGAGGTCAGGGTACCAGGTGGTGGGTATTATAGAGGGCACGGATCGCATGGAGCACTGGGTGTGGTGCAAAAATAATGAATACTGTTATGCTGAAAAAAAAATTAAAAAAAATTGAGCAGATTTTAAAATCAAACAACAAAAAACAGGTTCCATTTTTAAATACTAAAATGCAACCAATGATCTCCTTGCAATTCTTTCAGTTTTCTGATCTCTTTCTACAACAATAAAGGAGAAGCCATTTTGACTCACAATCTTTTCGTTCTTGAGGGGCATTGACTTCTCAATCGAAATAGAATAATGAACAATCACTTTAAATAGGTAACTCTGCAGGAATTTCTCTGGACACCTTATTGCATTTTTTCCCCCCAGGATAGGTGATGTAATGTTCTTGATGACCACTTCTTGCTCTACTTTCTCTAGACTGGTTTCATCTGCTGGCTTTGGCTCAAGGTTCCTGTTATGCATGTTGTTGGATGGTAGCTGTGGGTAACATGATGAGTCATTACTCTTCTCGCAGAGCCCTCTTTCACCACCTGCCATTGACCTTCTTCTTCTGTCCCTTCCTTCTGCATCAGTGTAAGATATGAAGGATAATAAGTGTCACACTGCTTCTGTCATTCTGGCAGTTCTACCATTCAATCAACTCTCCATATTATTATTGACAGCAGCATTAAAGGCCATTTTCTAGAAAGTCATGCATCCCTTCGTGACATCAACATTTTAAGGTGAGAAGTTCAACGTCAAAAACAAACTTTTCTAAGCTGTCTTGGTGTGTAATGTTACTCGCTATAATTATAATATACATAGCTTTGTAGAAATTATGTAGGTAAGCTACTGGAAGTGCAAAGAGGAAAAGGGACAACATAGAAAAAAATTTACTTTCTTTTTACATCCCATTTTCAGTTCAGAATTTGAGAGTTAACATGGATATTTTTGTAGTTAATTTCAGATAGAAGATCTGAAACTGGCATTCTAGGGAATAATATTGGGGTGAGATGTCTGGCAGGGCAAGAGTTTGCTTTCTAAAGTCATTTCCCACCTCCTACTTTGGTGGTTCTCAAACTATTTGTGGCAGAAGACTAGCTTTTCCCTCATCTCTGCAGACTGGTATCTTTGTAAAAGTCAATAAAACAACTAAAAAAAAAAAGCATAATCCCCCAAATTTAATATTAAATTTAAACACAAGACTACTCTGTTAAGTTGCTCTAAAGGTTTATAAATGGCCATCTCTAGGTGTGCACTAATCCTAATACAGATGGGAAGGGGGGATCTCAGGGACACATGGGACCATGGTGGACCATGCTTTGAGAACTGTCCGTGACATTCTTGCCCAGCAGTATTTACAGTTTCCCAGAAAAGAGATTCTTCATGGTGTGGTGCAGAACATTATCAATAAAATAAAAATAATGAAAAAGAAATGGAAAGAATATAATATGCTTGGCTCTGAAATATACACACTTCTTAAGTTCCAAGATAGACTGAGTAACTAAGGGCTCATGGGATCTGTGAAGGCTGACCTAAAGCCAACTGTGAACTCACCAAAAAACTACAGAATATGCACTGGAATGTGATTTCTTAAGTGCCTTATTCCTGTAAGGAGATGGATAAAATTGTAGTCAACCAAACCGCTTTTTGTGGTTTTTGGAAGAAAGTTCTTGATAAGCCAGCTGGGAGTTGAAGGTGAGACTCCAAGATCAGTGATTGTGGTCAATCAATGTGAATGTGATCAAGCCCGTAGAACGTGACATGAATCTGAGCTCCTCTACTTATGAGGTCTGTGAACCTGAATATGTCACTTTCCTGAGACTCTGTTTCCTTGAGTGGAAAAAGGAGTCATAATAATAGTGTGCTTTATACTATTCTGGTACCAGGATAATTAAAAATATGGTGCTCAGTATGTATTAGTCGTTGTTAATAATAATCACAAATTGTTTCCTCTGTTGGTAATGCTACTGCAGACTCTAAGGGTGGAAGGTAGGTCTACACTTAAGGACATTCACCTTATGTTAGATAGGACACTATTCCCAAAAATCTTACACAAAAGGTTAATTATGTTCCATGTCAGAAGAGTTTATAGCTCAATAAATTTTGAAAACCCTGAGTTTTTTGAGACTCACAGTGATTTGTATATACCATGTTGTTCACACATGTATTCCTTCCCTTAAACACTGTGCCACTCATTCGCTTTTTCCTTCTTAAATTTTACAACTTACCTAAGACCCTGGTCAAATCACCTGTTCTTTTCCCCATAGTCTTCCTTATAGCTTCAGCCATGGTGGTCTCCCTTCTGAAATCCCAGACACTTAGCATCTGTTTCATTGAGTTCATGGACAGATGTCCTACTGAACTCTGGATATGTTGTTTATGCAAATGTTGTTTTCTTAATGAGCATGTCGATCTTTGAAAATGATACCGTTTTATGCATTCTAACAGCATAACAAATGTATGTTGGTTCGCATTTTTTATTTAACATCTGGAGTGGTTTCAAGTTTATTTGGTATGAGTCCCAAGTTGCTAATGTGAAGAAATGAGTTCCATTTGCAGCCCTAAAAATTACCAAACAAATTGGAAATGATCACCTTTGCTTATTCATGTAAGTGAATAATACACGAGTTCAACTAAAAATAAAATTTTATAATTATAAATTATAGCAAACAAGCATATGATCTTTAAACTGACATTAAACAGCACAAAATATATTCATAAGGAATAGAATAACAATATATACTTATTAAAGTCATACTTCATTTCTTCCTAGTTTGATTATTGGGGTGACCTCTTTCCTAGGTGGTTAGGAGAAGATCAAATGACAAAATTATTTTAAAAATCAAGTCACAGGGTTTGAAAAGTGCTTGAAGACTCATCTAGTTCTCTTCTGTAAGTTCCCACTTAGATATATGTCACTGTGAACTTCAGCAAGGTTAGAATCCACGTTTTTGTAGAAAGGGAAATGGCCCAAACAGTTACAAACTTTTGTAGAATAGAAAATACTCAAACCATTGTCCACCTCGTAATTCCATCTCAATATATTTATTTGCTGTTATTTGAAGATTGTTTGAGAAATGTGAGTGGTAGTGAACTTATAAAAAATAATCTAATATATGTTATTGAATTAAAAGAAAATTACTACAAATTCAAATGTTTAAAGCAACGAAGACTATTCTAAAAGAGAGAGCAGGAAGTTTTTGCTAAAAACTGTTCTGTGAGCCCGTGGAACTGAGACAGAGAAAAAAAATTAGTGAGTCGTCCTGAATTCTTGAAAACAGGGTTTATCATTAAAACCCATTCTTGGGTATGTTTGCCATGATCTGAGTCTTCAATATGGTCCTACGGCAAAGCCCTCATTGGTTTTGAGAAGGTACTGCCTGTCCTTGGAGCGGAAGGCCACACGTGCCCCTTGCCTTCTACTCCAGCAAGGTGTCCTCTTCAGTTCCCAGTCATGTTATGACCTGCTCAGCTTCAACTTGCGTCTGGAAGACATAGGGATCACAGTATTTAATGCAGAGGCAGCCCAAACCGATTTTTCACATTATGCCAAGTTTGAGTGTGATTGGGTGCAGGTTTGCATTTTTGCTCCCAGTGCCAGAGGCTGGTGGTGTTGAGATACACGGTGGTTGCTGCCTGAAAGCATTGTCAGCAGAGAAATGCAAAACATGTGAAGACAGCAGATGGTACCATGACGCGTGCCGGTGCTAGAGGAGCTGTAGGGGAAGGGCCAGTAAAGACTGTGGTAGGGAGCTAGCTTTTGAGGTGAAGAGCAAATGGAGATGGGTAAGACATCTTGGGAAGCGGAAACAGAACTTGCTAAGGCACCAGAACGTGGAAAGTGTGAGCTGGAGGAAAGAGCATGATTTAGATGGGCAGGTAGATAGCTGGGAGTATCAATCAGAAGATGAAATTGCAAATGTAGATTAGGTCTTATTTTTATGTTTTACCTTTTGTCTCTTTTTGGTGTTGTTTTCAGTAGTATTTACTTTGAGTCTCCCATAAATTAATGCAACTCCTAAAAAGGAGAGAGAGATTTCTATTTTCTCTATAATTCCTATTGGTCACCAGATAAATATTTGTTGGTTTCTAAACAGATTACATGCTAGGTTATAGTGTTAGTCTTAGATCATTAAACAGTAACAGAATCTATCTTAATATGCAATATTATAAAAAATGGTAGTAGTTATACAGAGGCTTATTTAACAGCACTGCATGGAACTTTGGTCAAAACAGTTTCTTATATAAGTAATTAAAAATACTTTGTTGATAACATAATACTATGTAAATGTTTTTTTATTTAGTCTTGTCATTTTTTTTTAACTTTTTTTTAATTAATTTTTTATTTTTTATAAACATATATTTTTATCCCCAGGGGTACAGGTCTGTGAATCACCAGGTTTACACACTTCACAGCACTCACCAAAGCACATACCCTCCCCAATGTCCATAATCCCACCCCCTTCTCCCAACCCCCCTCCCCCCAGCAACCCTCAGTTTGTTTTCTGAGATTAAGAGTCACTTATGGTTTGTCTCCCTCCCAATTCCCTCTTGTTTCATTGATTCTTCTTCTACCCACTTAAGCCCCCGTATTGCATCACCACTTCCTCATATCATGGAGATCATATGATAGTTGTCTTTCTCTGCTTGACTTATTTCGCTAAGCATGATATGCTCTAGTTCCATCCATGTTGTCGCAAATGGCAAGATTTCATTTCTTTTGATGTCTGCATAGTATTCCATTGTGTATATATACCACATCTTCTTGATCCATTCATCTGTTGATGGACATCTAGGTTCTTTCCATACCTCACACCAGTCAGAATGGCTAAAATCAACAAGTCAGGAAATGACAGATGCTGGCGAGGATGTGGAGAAAGGGGAACCCTCCTACACTGTTGGTGGGAATGCAAGCTGGTGCAGCCACTCTGGAAAACAGCATGGAAATTCCTCAAAATGTTGAAAATAGAACTGCCCTATGACCCAACAATTGCACTACTGGGTATTTACCCTAAAGATACAAACGTAGTGATCCAAAGGGGCACGTGCATCCGAATGTTTATAGCAGCAATGTCAAGCAAGATATTTTTAACCCACTGAGTCACCCAGGTGCCCCAAGCAAGATATTTTTTAAAGCATAAAGGGAACACGATAACAACTCCCTAATTTGATTACTTTTGTGATATTGATGCCAGTTTCCATTTGGCTTTTTTGTGACATCAGAGGGATGGTGCCTATCTCTCTTAAAGAGAATTCCAGAGACTTCTCATGATAATATATCATCCTACAACTTTTAGAAAAAACAAAAATCAAAGTAATTTTTAAGTGAGGCTGTCAATGAAATGTTAATCAACTTCACATTATCTAAAATAAATATAATGGAAGTTATTGCTCTGTTGCAGTTTTATTGATATGCAATTCACAAAAGACCTAAGTCCGCAACCCTAATGGAAAGATTTTTTAAAGAAGTGTGGTTATAGAAATGTAACAAACAGTATTTTAGCCAAAAAGAATGTGTAAATACACAAAATCTCAAGAATTTAAGAACAGGGGCATGTGGGGATGCCTGGGTGGCTCAGTCCGTTAAGCCTGGTCATAATCTCCGGTTCTGCATTTGAGTTCCCCATTGGGCTCCCTGCTCAGTGGGGAGTCCACTTCTCCCTCTCATGCTACTGCCTGGGCTTGTGTTCTCTCTCCCTCTGACAAATCAATAAATAAAGTCTTAAAACAAAACAAAACAGGAGAACCTAATTTCCCAGACACTAACGGCATGTCAGAGTGAGTGGCTTCTATTTAATCCAAAGTTCTTTACTAAAAGTAAGGTTTGCAGTGCTTCCAGAGGGAGCATGTGACTGCCAATGTAAAATGCACGCTCGCTGTTGAGAATGGAGCCTGGCAGGATGGAAAATATTGAGAAACTGTGACTTCCTTCAATTCAGTCAGAGACGTAATTAACCATATTAGGTATTTACCATAAAGGTATTTACCATACCTTTTCACAAAATGGTAGCTGGAGGTCTGTAGGACCAATTTACACAAATGGACCTACTTTTTGCAAATCCATCTGGAGATTGTTGAATATAACTTATTGACTTTCATATGAACATTTCTCCTTGTTCTCATGCTTCCTTAGAAACATAAACATTTGTGCACGGCCCCTGGTCCTCTCACTGCCATCAGTTTCTCTGCTGTATCTGATGTGCTATTGTAATATTTTTAAAAACCTTACACTTGAAAAGGTTAAAAAAAAATTCTGCCAGCATGGTAGTTTTGATAGCTACAAGCCTGATCTCAAAAAAGAAAAAAAAAAAAAAAAAAAAGGATGGGGGGGGAGGGGGTCATTTGTACAGTAGATGAGAAGTAGAAAAGATTTTAAAAGTACTTTTTTTCTGTATTCAATCTAAGGAAAAATGTTTTCTCAAATGCAATGATACAAGGACATATTCAGAAAGCACTTTTATTTTTGACTATGTTTTTCTGTTTACCTCCAAGTTATTTTATGTGATTGCTATCAGATTCATTTTCTGTGCTTTTCTAAGCTCCTTGGAGAGTCACTGCTTGAGGGATCCACTTGATTCCTGGCTGTCACCAAGTGTTTTGTGGGAGCAGGGAATTTTCTTTGTGGGAAATCTTTTAATTACAGATTTTTTTCATAGATACATGAATGCTCATCTCTTCTATTTCTTTTTTTTTTTTTAAGATTTTATTCATTTATTTGAGAGAGAGAGAAAGAGCACAAGCAGGGGAATTGGCAGGCAAAGGGAGAGGGAGAAGCAGGCTCCCTGCTGAGCAAGGAGCCAGATGTGGGACTTAATCACAGGACCCTGAGATCATGACCTGAGCCAAAGCAGTCGCTTAACTGACTGGCATCCCTCAATTTTTTTTCCTTTTTGTATAAATTTTGGGTAGCAGTTTTTCCACTTATTTCTCTACTTCAGCTAAATGCTCAAATTTATTGGCACAAAGTCATTCATAATATCTATTATTCAATAGTCAATGGAAGAATCAATCTCTGGGAGATTTTTCTTTATTATATTTTATTATCCATTTCATTAATTTCTCCTCTTACTTTTTTATTTCCTTCCTTCTACCTTTTCTCAGGTTTATTTTCCTTCTTTTAACTCTAACCCAATTAACTGTGAGGTAAGTCATATTTGCATTTCTTCCTTTGCTAATCTATGCATTAGAAATTACGAAGTTTTCTCTAAGCAAGGCTTTAGCTGTATCTCACCAAGTTTTACTCTGGTGTCTATCATTTAGTTGTGTTTTGTAATTTCTATTATAATTTCTTCTTTTACTGATGAAGTGTATTGTTTATTAAATCAGGTTGATTTTAAATTTCCTATTTCCTTTTAAGTGGCTTTGCAGTTAAATATTCTTTCAGTTGTTAGCCTAGAGTTAAAACATGTTTCCTTTAATTATTGAAGTCTCATATGAATGAGTACTGTTACAGTGTTTAGATCTTAGAACTTCACTGGCCACTTGCCACCTTTAATTATTCTTATCTGCTATTGTCGTTTTCATTCTACATAGAGTTTAAATCCCACACAACATTACCATTATCATTTTATATTGTCATATTGATTTAGATTTCTTTCTTTCTCAATTGCCATACATCTGGTGTAAATTGTTTTCCCTTTACCTGCAAGGGTTTCTTTCCTTTTCTAGCTTAGTTTAGTTAGTATTCAATAGGGCAGCTTCCAAAACGTGTTGGATTTAAAGCTGGCAGCTAATTTCATTGAGCTCTTGAAAGTCACGATTCCATTATTATCTGGCTTCCATCATTGCTGTCTAGGGGTCTAAGTTTTACTGCTGCTTTGAAGGTGATGATTTTGTTTGTTTTTAAAGATTCTATCATCCATCCATCTATCTATCTATCTATCTGTCTATCTATCTGGAGAGAGAGCATTCTGAGCAGGGAGAGGGGAGGGAGAGGGAGAATGAGAAAGTCTCCAGCAGACTCTGCACTGAGGTCTGAGCACATGTGGGCCAAAATCTCACAACCCAGAGATCATGACCTGAGCTGAAACCAAGATTCAAATGCTCAACCCACTGAGCCACGCAGGTGTCCCTGTTTATTTCTGATAGAGTCTATGGCTGTATTTTTTTTTTTTTTTTAGCTTATGTATGTATGCAATGTATGTATGCATGTATGTAATCTCCACACCCAATGTGGGGCTCGAGCTCACAACTGTGATATCAAGAGTCTCTGCTCCTCTAACTGAGCTGACTGCTTTTAAGATGATCCTTTTCTAGCAGTTTTACTATAATGTTCCTCAACATTGTTTACTTTGTTTTCTGCTTTGAATTTATGGGATTTTTTATGCTGCTGCTTAGCGACTTTCATCAACTTTGGAAAACTAGCTATTATCTCTTCAAATATTGCTTTTGCCCTACTCACTCTTTCCCCCCTTATGTATATAGGGGAGAGTGTGTACATGCTAGGCTTTTTCACCATGTCACACAGCACACACGTATATATGTATGTATTTTCTCTCCTCTTTTCCTCTTTATGAGCTGGTTTGCGTAGTTCCTCCTGAATTGCTCTATCTCCCGTTTCTCCTCAGCTCAAAACCATCTGCTCTAAAACCAACTGATTGAATTAAGTGTGTTAGCAATTTGCCATTGGGTTAGAGAATTTTCATTAGATCATTTTTTATAGTTCTAATTTAAAGGCAAAGTTTTCTATTTTGTCATTTACCCTGCAACAAATTAATTACAGTTATTTTAAAGTCAGTGTCTGATAATCTAACACATACTTAATTTTTGGCTGGATTTCTACTTATCTTCTTTCTTGGTCCCCTTTTCAGGTATTCCTGGTAGGTTTTAATTTAATACCTGATGTGTTTATGTGAGCAACAGAGGAAAAATTATGAAGACTATTATCTTATTCCTGAGAGGATTATTTACAACTTCTGCCAGATAGACTCAGGGAAGATCATCTTTGTACAAAGACAGAGCCAATTCAAGTTGGGTTTGAGTCTTTATAAGATCTCACCTATTTACAATTTTCTTTTTGTCTTAGAATGTAATAGCTTACATCAGAAATGCTGATGAGTTTACCAGGATCTTATACACCATTTAGGTCTTGGTTTATGTTGCTGGGGAAAAAGAAGTGCAGAATGTCAGCCACTGGTATTCACTTCTCTTTGGAATTTTTAACTTAAAATTTTCCTGCCTTGGTTTTTGCTGTTTGTTTTTGATCATTTGACTTAATGGAAAATACTTTGTGGGATGAAGAAAAGTTAGTCCCTAAATATAGCATAATTTCTTAATTATTGAACTTTGTCTACTTTAAATAAGTCCTGCTATTGATGCTTTAATGATCTATGTAATCATAGAAATTGTTCAATGGAGTTTTCTGGGTAACTTCAAATATAATACATTTTACTCAGCAAAAATGTAAACATTTCAATGAGAAGTTGATGAAAGATTAGAATCTATACTTGTGCAAAAACTGGGACAAACCAGAGAGGGAGGTAAATCATAAGAGACTTTTAATGTCAGGAAACAAACTGAGGGCTGCTATGTGTGGGGGTGGGGGACCAGGGATAGGGGAGCTGGAAGACGGACATTGGGGAAGGTATGTGCTATGGTGAGTGCTATGAAATGTGTAAGCCTGATGGTTCACAGATCTGTACCCCTGAAACAAATCATACATTATATGTTAATTTAAAAACTGGAAAAAAAAGTAGTTAAGGAAAATTTTGAATTTATAAGCTAGACTTCTGTGGCCACTGAGAAAACTAGACTTCAGAGTTTATTGGGCAAAAATTTAAAAAGAAATTAAGAAATTATGTATTAATCTATATAGTTATGCAATATGAAGGGAAAATTACTACCATTTACAGAAGTAGATTTCAGAAACAAAGGCTTCACTTTTTCTTATACTCAAAGGTAACCATTTAAACAGTGTAGAAAGCTTATATTTAAAAAAAGGAGACCCTTAGTGATTTTTTTAGCCCATTATATTTCCAAAAGATGGCTACTTTTAATTCTTTTAATTGCTTCTTCAAGAAATTACTGTCATAATTCTACATACTATATATGTGTAATACTTTCTCTTGATTAGGCATTTTTAGACATTGTCTATTGACTTCTTACTGTGGTATTTATAAAGATTTTTTTTTTAAATTTTTTTATTTTTTATAAACATATATTTTTATCCCCAGGGGTATTTATAAAGATTTTAACTCTGTTGCATCTCATTTTTTCCAGTATAGTAATATCACAATTTTTATTAAGTATTTTCATTGATTATGATAGTAAATGTTGTTTACTGCACAGCCAATTAACGTGTATGACTATGTTCTCTTTCTTTTTCTGTCATTTGCATTTCCTGGGGTTAATAACTGTCTTTCTTTTTGTTTTTTCATTTGCTGTTTTTTTGAACCTAAGACTGAGTCTTTCCACATTTTCTAACTGCCCTGTAGATGACCTTTCTTCACGTTTTCCTACATGGTCAAATTGGTCAGGTAGTCTGCAATTTCTATTTTTTCCCCCTGGAGACTACCAGTGCCTTCTATACTCCTGCTCTAAAATAGATTTAGGATACAGGATGTTAGCTGTCATCCTCGGATGCCCTTTTGCAGAAGCTTCAGGAATTCTCTGTACTTTCTTTCTACATTGGTCTCTCATTTTCTGCACATATCTTTTTCTTGACTCTCCCACTTTTGGTGATGCACATTGTCCAATAGCTTCCTGAGACGGGATACACAGGAAATAGAGACCATGAATGTCTGAAATTGTTTCCATTTTATCCTTACTCTATATTGATAGCTTGCTGAGACATAAACGTCTAAGTAAAAAATAATTTTCACAAGAATTTTAAAGATATTGTTCCATTATTTTCTTATTTTTATCATTGTTGTTGAGAACTCCAGTAATATACCTATTCTTAGTTCTTTGCTTGTGATCTTTTTCTTTTTACTGGAAATTTTAGGATCTTCTCTTTCCCCATAAACATCCATGGTGAGGTGTCATAGAATAGTTACATACCTATAATCTTTGTCCTGAATGTGTTCATTTGGGAGCCTTATGCTTTTCAGTTCTGAAAATTTCTTATTTTTTTTCCATCTGTTTTGGAAATCCTAATAGAGTTTGCTATTCTAGATTCTTGTCAGTATCTTCTCTCCCATTTTGTCCACCTCTTTATTTTAGGAAGATATCTTTATTTTTTTTTAAAAAAGATTTTATTTATTTCTTTGAGAGAGAGAAAGCAGGAGCAGAGGGTAAAGGGAGAAGCAGGCTCCCCACTGAAAAGGGGATGATGCGGGGCTTGATCCCAGGGCTCTGGGATCATGACCTGAGCCAAAGGCACCCACTTAAATGACTGAGCCATCCAGACACCGCAGAAGATTTATCTTATCTTATCTTTTATTTGCACTCATAATTCTTACTTTTGCTACCATATTTTTAATTTCTAAGATTTTTTTTTTTTAGTTTCTAAAAGCTCCTTAAAAATAATATCTTATTTTAGTTTCATGCATAGAATATGCCCCTATCCCCGAGGGTGTATAATGTAATTATTTTCTTTTCTCTCTATTTTATTTTCTTCTACTACTTCCACAGACTTGCTTTCTTCTGATTTCCTCACATGATTTCTCTTGTAAGAGGCTTTACTCAAATATCTCTTGGTAATCCCTGGCTATTCATTCACACTTAAAATTGAGTTAAGGATCACTTTTAAACCCCTTGTACATAGTTCATTTCATTGGCAGGAAGGACTCCTTGTAAAGCAAATGGGCAACCTTCCAGGTTTGGGGTTTCAACCTACATATCCGGCTTCCCCCCACCTTCCCACTACATTAACTTTCTCTAGCGAAGAGTAGATCTCCAATCTGGTAGTTCAGAGACAGTATAAGATTGAAAGGTGGCATTCTGTGAAGGTAAAGGCAGGTTTCATTTCACCATTTAGTGTGTAACATTTTCATTTAGTACACTTGTGTTCAGTCAAGCACCTCATTTCAATCCTTCTTTCTGCCTATGTTCCTGAGTCCAGATCATCTCAGATCTTAGGTTCAATTCCTTTAAAAACTACCAATTATCATATGGTTTCACTTACTTGTGGAGCATAACAAATATCATGGAGGACATGGGGAGTTGGAGAGGAGAAGGGAGTTGGGGGAAATTGGAAGGGGAGGTGAACCATGAGAGACTATGGACTCTGAAAAACAATCTGAGGGGAATGAAGTGGTGGAGGGGTGGGAGGTTGGGGTACCAGGTGGGGGGTATTATAGAGGGCACAGATTGCATGGAGCACTGGGTGTGGTGCAAAAATAATGAATACTGTTATGCTGAAAATAAATAAATTTAATTAATTAAAAAAAAAACTACACTTCTTTTTTTTTTTTTAATTTTTTATTTTTTATAAACATATATTTTTATCCCCAGGGGTACAGGTCTGTGAATCACCAGGTTTACACACTTCACAGCACTCACCAAATCACATACCCTCCCCAATGTCCATAATCCCACCCCCTTCTCCCAAACCCCCTCCCCCCGGCAACCCTCAGTTTGTTTCGTGAGATTAAGAGTCACTTATGGTTTGTCTCCCTCCCAATCCCATCTTGTTTCATTTATTCTTCTTCTACCCACTTAAGCCTCCATGTTGCATCACCACTTCCTCATATCAGGGAGATCATATGATAGTTGTCTTTCTCTGCTTGACTTATTTCGCTAAGCATGATACGCTCTAGTTCCATCCATGTTGTTGCAAATGGCAAGATTTCATTTCTTTTGATGGCTGCATAGTATTCCATTGTGTATATATACCACATCTTCTTGATCCATTCATCTGTTGATGGACATCTAGGTTCTTTCCATAGTTTGGCTATTGTGGACATTGCTCCTATAAACATTCGGGTGCATGTGTCCCTTTGGATCACTACATTTGTATCTTTAGGGTAAATACCCAATAGTGCAATTGCTGGGTCATAGGGCAGTTCTATTTTCAACATTTTGAGGAACCTCCATGCTGTTTTCCAGAGTGGCTGCACCAGCTTGCATTCCCACCAACAGTGTAGGAGGGTTCCCCTTTCTCCGCATCCTCGCCAGCATCTGTCATTTCCTGATTTGTTGATTTTAGCCATTCTGACTGGTGTGAGGTGATATCTCATTGTGGTTTTGATTTGTATTTCCCTGATGCCGAGTGATATGGAGCACTTTTTCATGTGTCTGTTCGCCATCTGGATGTCTTCTTTGCAGAAATGTCTGTTCATGTCTTCTGCCCATTTCTTGATTGGATTATTTGTTCTTTGGGTGTTGAGTTTGCTAAGTTCTTTATAGATTCTGGACACTAGTCCTTTATCTGATATGTCGTGTGCAAATATCTAAAAACTACACTTCTTTATCCTAGAGTAAAGGGTAGCAGTTGTTGTGAGATGGGGGTTAGGGTGAAGATGGGAACTGGGGATCCACTGATAAAGGTTTGCCACCGATTAAGGTTAACTGTCTCTAACTAATGTGTTTGATCCATTATTAAGGACTCAGAGCTGAAACTAGGACCTTGCTATACTGTGTATGTAACTCCTTATTGTGTGTTACTATGTTCCAGAGTGAATTTTTTGAGAGAGTTGAGCGTTCACATAATTAATTCCAAGACTGTTGGTAGTTTCATTTATTAAGCTATATGGACTTTGAATTAGTCTTTTTTTCTCCCAGAATTTTCGGGGTAATACATCAGTGCAGTGGTCTCTCTCACTGTAGTTTTTCCCAAACATAGTATTCATTCTTGTCTTGTCTTCCAAATTAGTCACAAAATTTGGAGCACTATAGTTACATTAAAAAATCGATGACATCTGTTGATTTGGATGTGATTCCTTCTGGCAGGATATAAGATCTCTTTGCTCAGAAAGTACTCTAGTCCTTTTAATCTACCAGTGAGGCTAAACTTCTCAATAGACACTTCATGCATATTTGACAGCTATGATTTTAGAAAGAGGAATGGATAGAAAAGAATGAGAATCCAGAGTAACAAAGCTCTTGGGTGATCTTAAAAAATGCATGTACAGAACATTTTATATGAAACAATGGTTTGGGAGTAAATTGTCTTTCTGAGAAATTAGAAACAGCATTTTCTTCAGTTCTACCTGTGAATTCCTATTTAAGCTATGCTAAGGTAAACCATGCTGGTGCGCATCTAAATCACCACTAAACGAGTGCAAGTATTATGAATATAAACCAATTAATACTACCTGTTCTCCAATCAACTCCTTAGGATAATTTCTGTCAATAGAACCTCCATTTTGGTTTCTGGTTTAACTTTCATTTCATTAATGAAGGTATTATGATAGTTAATGAAATAATCTTTTGGAATCTTCTATATATCTTGTTGAAATGCCACTGGCCAGAATTAGAAAATTTAGCTTCATCAAGTGTAACTCTGATCATATAATCTTTTGGGAAAAAAAAAAAAGCAAAAAGCAAGAAACAAAACCCTTTGTAGATTCTTCTTCTTCTTCTTTAGGGAAATAATGAGTGCAAGTGAGGGAAAAGGGGCGAGACAGTCTTAAGCAGGCTCTGTGTTCAGCGAACCTGAGATCTCATAACCCGGAGATCATGACCTGGGCTGAAATCAAGAGTCAAATGTTTAACCTAAGCCACCCAGGCACCCTATAGGCTACTCATTTTTACCCAATTATACAATTTAAGGATCTCCCTTTTTCTTTCCCACTTGTCCTTTGCCATTTTTCTTAATATATTTTGTGTTCCGTTAAATAAAATTATATACCTTTCTCTTGTGAAGTCACATGACTATAGGACCCAAGGAGGGAAGGACTTTTTAGTGAAGTATGTATAAGGGATGGCACATGTTGTCATAATCACTGGGTGTTAGACACAATTGATGAATTGTTAATACTACATCAAAACCTAATGGGTACTACATGTTGGCTAATTGAAAATAATTTTAAAAAGCATTATTGAGTTATAATTGATATAAAATAAACTTTAGATATGTAAATGTACAATTTAAAAGGTTTGACATATGTCTATACCTGAGAAACAATCACTACAATAATAATAATGAAAATATTCATCATCCCAAAGGTTTCTTGGTGCCACCTTAGAATATTTCCCTTTTGCTCTTTCCTACCTGCCTCTCCCACACCCTCTGTGCTTCCAAGCAACCACTGATCTGATCTGTCACTATGGATGAGTTTTCTCATTCTTGAGTTTTATATATATGGAATCATACAGCATGTGCTTTTCTGGAGGGGCTGGGGTCTGGCTTTTCTTTTTGTTCAGAATATTTTGAAATTTTACCTTCCTGGGTATTGGACATTTTTATATGCCTGTAAATGTTATTAACTTTGTTCTGGGATGCAGTTAAAATACTTGGAAACAGTTTGATTCTTTTAATCTTGCTCTTAGGATTTGTTAGGTGGGGCAGTCTAGAGCTAATTATTCACCACCACTAAGGCAAGACCCTTCTGATCACTCTACCCCAGGCCCAGTGAACTGTGTAGTTTTTCTGTCTGCCTGGTGGGACTAGGCACTACTCTCAGTGCTGCGTGAACACAGGCCATGTTTCCGTGTAACTCTTAGTGGCTCTTTCTGTGGCCTGGGGTGGTTTCTTCACAAGCATGTGCAGGTCAGTACTCTGTGAAATACTCAAGGGAGACCTCTCTCTAGATTTTTGGGGTTTTTTATTTGTGCAGCTCTCTCATGGTCTGCACCCTGTCCTGCAAATTCTAGTCACCTTGGTCTAATGGATTTTCAATCCCATCTGTTCAGCTCAGGAATCCAGTGGGCTCTATTTGGGTCCCCTCTGCCTGCATGGCTGCCTGGAATCTCTCAAGGAAGGCAGCTCAGCAGGTGGCTTGCCTTGCGTGTTTTCAGTCTCTCAGGAATTATCTTCCTTTGTTGCCTGATAGGGTCTATGAGAACACTTGTTGCAAATACTGTTTGGATTTTTGTTAATTTTAGGCAGGAGACTAAGTCCAGTCCCTTTCAGCTTTTCTAAATATCGCAGCCAGGGAAGATCTCTTTAATTTTGGAATCCTCAAAGCACTTCATCTCTTTCAGTGACACCAATGTGTGATGCTCCATTTCACATTTACACATGCCATTATTTTACTCTCCCTGGAGATTTGAGACTCCTTGAAAACAGACACTACCGTAATGCTTATCTTTGTTTTCTTTCTCTTCTATATGTGGTTGTCCTTTATGAAGTACTCAATAAATATGTGTGAATTGAATTAATGTAAAAGACGTTTTGAATTTATAGATGAGGCCTCGCCTGTTGTTACTTCAAAAAACGACTTTTTGCTTGGATTCAATAATCTCAGGTCAATGCCTAGATGATCAGTCCTGGAATTTTTCCTTTTGTAAAATGGTGGCATAATGAAAGCTATTATTTATTATATGTATAAAAATACCCCCCCCATTTAAATGATCTATAGCAGCTAAATTCTGGGCATTTTCCAGAACTCATGGTTGCTAGAAATTAACCTGCTTTTAAAAAAATATATTACAAGGTGTCTGGGTGGCTCAGAGGGTTAAGTATCTGCCTTTGGCTCAGGTCATCCCAGAGTCCTGGGATCAAGTCCCACGTCAGCGAGGAGTCTGCTTCTCTGCCCCTCCCTGGTTCAGGTGCATTCCTTCTCTCTCTCACTCATTCTCTTTTTTAAATAAATAAAATCTTTAAAAATATAAAAAATATATTACAGATATCAGATTTACCATAAGGGACCTTATGTGTCTGACAGATATATTGACATTATCTTTTACTGGTGTATGACATGAAAGGTGACTGGAGTTATGTCATATAGTTTTATCATAGGCTCAGTTTATTGAGACCCCTCATGATGTAGTTTTTTGTAAGTGCCTGTCTGTCCTTTACCAAACTCTATGTGATTTCTTTTATAATTTTGTTAAAAGTATGTATCTGTGGTCATTTATTCATGATGTTTATTATTATAGGAGAAACTAAGGATGATAAAAATATCAATCAAGAGCTGATGGGGCGCCTGGGTGGCTCAGTGGGCTAAAGCCTCTAACTTCAGCTCAGGTCATGATCTCAGGGTTCTGGGATCGAGTCCCGCCCGTATCGGGCTCTCTGCTCGGCAGGGAGCCTGCTTACCTTTCTCTCTACCTGCCTCTCCGCCTACTTGTGGTCTCTGTCTGTCAAATAAATAAATAAAATCTTAAAAAAAAAAAAAAAAGAACTGATGAAGACCCATTTTCATGTCCTGACTGTTACTTAGTCACAAGGAGACTGGAAAAAAATTAGAAGACGTGATTTTTATTTCTTCATCTAAAATATATGGATAATAAAATCGTCTTCAAAGGGTTCCTCCTGTGAGGATCTCATGAGAAGATGTTTGTGAAAGTGTTTTGCAAATTATAAGGCATCAAACAAACACTAGTACCTACCATTTTCTCAAAATTTCTGTGCCTTGTCTGGGGCTTGGGTCCAGAAGCCTGCAAAGCTAAGTCTACTTGCCATAGAGTCCATGTGAGTCAATCCACAGAGTGAGGACAATGTTTTTGACATCTGGGTTCTATTACGCTAGCAACTGTCAAGTTTCTGAGTTCAGAGGAAATTCTCATATTTGTTATTAATTGATTCAGAAATATTTATTGCACAGCTACTATGGTCTAGGCCCTGCTCTGGTGCTTAGGATAAAGTATTCAATAAAAGAACAGTCCCTGCTCTCACAGGGTTCACATTTTGAGAGGGAGGGAACAACCACAAACAATGGACATAAATAAACAAATTATTTTATTGAGGTAACAAGTGTTATAAGAAAAGATAAAAGCATACAGGATAAGGGAAAATCAGGAGTATAGGATAGTGTGGGAGTGGAAACTTTGAAAAAGGCCTTATAGAGGGTGAAAAGCAAGGGCATGGAGAGACCATTATGCCTGTGTGGGCATCTGGGAAGAGTGTGTCGGGCAGAGAGGATGTCTGGTGCAAATATGCTAAGGTGGGAGTAGCCAGAATAAGGGGCTATAATTAGCAGATCAATGGCTTATTAAATGAAAATCACGTTTAATGTCCAATTTTTGGCATGGCAGTTTGGTTAAATAATACCGAATGTTTGATTCCCAGAGTTTTTCAAACTGAAAGTTTTCATCTGTGTTTAGCCATGTAACAGTGACGTCTTATGAAACACTCCTGTGGCTGGTCTTGTTATTTTACCCAGATTTCAGGAGAGAAGGGAGGCTTAGAGGACCCGTGGAGGTTGGCCTAAAAGACCCATGGACACTCAAAGCGTGGTGTCCCCTCTGTGGCAGTCTGATAAGACTGATAAGCTTCGGATTCTACTTACACAGCTTGGGCTGGAAGATGGAGCCTCAGCCAGAAAATGTCAAGTAAATGGAGCCAAGCGTTTGGCTCTCTCCTGACATTGGAAAAGGAAATTTTTTTTTCTTTCACTTACTTACTCTCTCGCTAGAGTGTGAACTTGTTTTCTGCAGCCAAAACAAACAAGCTTGAAGATGATGAGACATATCACACCCAACCACAAAAGGAGGGGGATTATCTGAGGCAGAACCAATGGCTTCAACATGGCCCCTGGTTCCTGCATGTACAACACATCTGAACTCCGAAGATCGTCCGACAAACCATGGACGTCTCGTTTTCTGCCCTCCCAGCCCCACTTGTATTCCTTCCCACTGCAAACTTGGGTGTGGGCAAAGTAATTCTGAAAGGAAGACCAAAATAATGGGTTTGTACAATGAGATCTTAGGGCCTGCGCTTACACGCAGAGCCCTGGGGTGCAGGGGAACCACCCTGTCTATTACAGATGGAACACAAATACTGCAGAGTGAGCAATAATTTATTTTGGCTTGAATAGCTGCCACAACCATGTGCAGTGAATCTTAGTGATAGCCATTGACATCCTACTTCTTTCTTTCTTTCTTTTAAAAAGATTTTATTTATTTGACAGAGAGATAGAGAGCACAAGTAGGTAGAAAAGCAGCAAAAGGAGAGAGAGAGAGAAGCAGGCTCTCTGCTGAGCAGGGAGCCCAATGTGGGACTTGATCCCAGGACCCCGGGATCATGACCTGAGCGGAAGGCAGCAGCTTAACCGACTGAGCCACCCAGGCACCCATGACATCCTACTTCTTTCTAAAGACAAACTACATAAGTACATAGCTGGATTTCACAATTTTAATCAGAAAGATGGTATTTCTTGTCTTGTGCAAAGAGGGTATAATCAAGAGTAATTGAAGAATCAATTACTGGATTAAACCTTTAAGGAAAATCACACTTCAGGTCATTTTGAAATATGAATACCTTGAGGAGGGCCAAAACTGATCACAGCAGAAGAAGAGTTTACTGGGCCTTTTATCTTTTTATTTACTGGGCCTTTTAATGCCAAATAGGCATGCGGAATAGAGGTCAAGATCTAATAATAGTTTTAGGCTAGCCGAAGGCCACATGCAAGCTTGATTCCAAGGAGTTAACAGGAAAAACACTTAAAGCGTTTTTAAGGACCATTGGCAAGCTTCTATTGGTAAAATTCTGAAGTGAGTAATCGATTATGGTAAAAAAGTGCCATCCTGGTGTTTTTTAAAATAAACTTTTGGTTGACACAAAACATGCGTAAATAAAAGTGCACAAGTTTCCAGAGTATAGCTGGAAGAATTTTCATAAAGTACACATACCCTTATAACCACTACCTGTAGCAAGACGTTGACTATTACAACCCCATTTTGCTCACTTCCAATGAGCTAACTTATTCTGCTACGTGGTAGCATTGATTGGCTTGATTTGTTTTGGAGGTTTATGCAAATGGAGACATATAGTTATGTACTTTTTATGTTTTCAAGATTTATCCATGTTATTGTGTGTGGAATGGTATTCCATCATATGGATATCCCACAATTTCTTTATCTGTTCTCCCATTGATGGACACTTGAATTTTTTTTCCCAGTATATGCTTGTTTTTGATAGTGCTACTGTTCACATTTTATACATTTTTGGTGCACATCAGTGTACATTTCTTAGGGGCATTCCACTTAGGAATGGAATTGCTAGTTCATAGGTTATGTATATGTTTGGCTTTAGTAAATATGACCAATGAGTACAAATATACTTTACGTCCCATACCTCCCCATTCCTTACTGAATATCTATGTTTTTCTTTGGGGTCATTTTCCTTTTGTCTAAAGAACTCTACAATTATTTTTTCTTAGACTTGTAACAAATAATTTTTTTTCTATTTTTGCCTATCTGGAAGCATTCTCTTTTCACCTTCATTTTAAAAAAGTTGTTTTTACTGAGTATATAATTCTAGCCAGTTTTTTCTTTTGGCATTCTGAAGCTATGATTGCATCTTCTCATGGTTTGTATTCTTTCTGTTCAGAGGGATGATATCAGTCTTAATGTTCTCCTTGATTTAAAATGTCTCTTTTGTATAGTTATTATGAATTTTTTGTTTTTGTTTTATGTTATGCTGAAAATTGCTTTGGTGTAGTTTTCTCTGTATATATTTTGCTAGGGATTTCATGCACTTCTTGAATCTATGGCTTATATTTGTAATAACTTTTGGAAAAATTTCACTCATTATCTCTTAGTGACATATTTGAAGTGTTCTTACATAATGTCATGTAGTGTATTTTTCTCCATTTCAATTTGAGTGACTTTCTTTTTCTTGTCTCATTACCCTGGATAGAACCTCTAGTACAATGTTGAATAGGAGTGGTGACATCTAATACCTTGATTTGTTTTTTATCTTATGGGAAAATTATTCAGTCTTTCACTATTAAGTACTATGAGTACTTAATTTCACTATTAAGTACTATGAGTACTTTCACTATTAAGTACTAGTTGCTGGTTTTTATAGAAGCCTTTTTCAGATTGAGGAATTTTTCTTCTATTTCTAGTGTGTTGAGTGTTGTTGTCATGAAAGGTGTTGGATTTTGTCAAATGCTTTTTCTGGGCCTATTGAAATGGTCATATTGGTTTTATATTTTATTCTACAGATATGATGCATTACTGTAATTGGATTTTGAGTATTAAACCAACCTTGAATTCCTGGATTAATTTCCACTTGATTATAGTGTATAATCCTTTTCATAATTTTCTGGATTCAGTTTGTGAGAATTTTTCCATATATATCCATAAGAACTATTTGGTCTGTAGTTATTATTATTTTTTTATTAATTTCTTATTAATTCATTAATAAGAACAGAATTCATTGTTTATACACCACACCCAGTGCTCCATGCAATACGTGCCCTCCATAATACTCACCACCAGGCTCCCCCAACCTCCCAACCCCTGCCCCTTCAAAACCCTCAGATTGTTTTTCAGAGTCCATAGTCTCTCATGGTTCATCTCCCCCTTCAATACCCTGAACTCCCTTCTCCTCTACATCTCCCCATGTCTGTAGTTATTTTTTTTCTGTTATATCTTTGTCTGGTTTTGGCATCAGGGTAATACACTGTCCTCATATGAGTTGGGAATTGTTCCTTTACCTCCTGTTTTATGAGTGTTTATGAAGGATTGGTATTAATTCTTCTTTTAATGTTTGGTAGCATTTACCAAAAATGCTATTAAGATTGGGGATTTTCTTTCTGGAGAGTTTTAAAACTAATATTTGAATTTCTTATTAATTATAGGTCGATTTAGGTTTTCTATTTATTCTGTCAGTTTTGGTGCTTATTTCTAGAAAGTCTTCCATTTCATCCAAGTTATCTAATTTGTTGGTGCACAGTCGTTCATACGATTCCATTATAATTTTTTTCTGAATGTATATAGTAATGTCACTTTTTCCTTTATGTTTTTAAGAATTTCAATTTTCTATCTTTCTTTCCTAGTCAGTCTGTATAAAAATCATTACTATTTAAAGGTTATTCCTGTCCCTTCTCTCACTCTTACCACTCAGGAGCTCAGATGATACATATGTAGACATATTCACTAAGATCTTTACATTTCATATTAAATTCTATATTTCTACTGTTTTTGTGTTTAATTTGGTAAATAATCTACTGATCTATCTTCTAGTTCAAGTATTCTCTCTTCATTTCTTTCTCTTCACTGTATCTTTCACTATTTCTTTACTCATTTACTTTAAACTCATTTACTGTGTTCCTAACTTAGTTATTTTTAAGTTCTAGAGTTTCTATTTTAGTTTTTCCTTATAGATTCATTTTTGTGATTAAAGTCTCCATTGTTATCTATTTTCTTAGAGATAATAGTCACAATTTTAAAGTCTATGCCTGACAACAAAAAATCTGGATCACTTGTAACTTTTCTTAGTTTATTCTCTTGATTCCATTTCTTGGTAACAGTGGTAATTTTTGGCTGAATGTAACATTATAAATACTATAGAAGTTTGGGTGATAGTATCTTATACCTCAGGAGAAGAGTTACTCTATCTTCTGGCAGGCAGTCAGAATAAATGCAAACCTACTCAATGTAGTTCAAGAGTGTGCTCTCTTGATTTTGGGTCATTAATTATGAAAGTGAATTTAGGAGATAGAACTTCTTTAAATACATTAGGTTTTGAATTTGAAGATACAACCTAGGAAGTGAATTTTTAACAATTTATTTCAATATCTATGGCTGTGCAAAAGTCAGCACAATGCTCAAGTAAGAAGGATCAATAGAAAAAAATGTTGTATTGATTTTAAGCCATGGCCTGCTAAATACTGGAGTACTATCAACTGTTTTGTTACTTGCCTCTCATGGAGTTGGTATGTAGCAGATAACTTCTCAGAGAATAGATGCTAAATAATATTTTCTCATTAAACTGAAGATTAGAAGGACTTGCTTTGAGGTCAGTAGTATCTAACAGAATTGTTGAAAAGACTAATTATGGGATCAAACAAGCACTGAATGCCCTATGAAAACATTCACCTTTATTGTAGACTTATGAAAATTTTTAGTTTTAAAAAATATTGGTTAGCATACTCTTCTTTTTCCTCACTTTCCTCCCAGCTCCAACATACCTATATACATACATCTGTTGTTTCCTGTACCTATGTTGCTCCTTTATTACTTTAGGCTTTGGGCACCAGATACCCATTAATATTTCTATCTTACCGGTGGTTTTCAAATTTTAGGATTTGATTAATCAGCACTGTAGCTGTCCTATCCTATACAATACTGACATTTTCCCAGGTCATTATAAATCTCTTATGAGTTTTTCTGTAAGCCTTCAGCCTGAATGCTATTTGAGAAAAAATTATTGGAGAGTTTATTATTAAGCCAAAGTGAGTCCAAACAAATTTCAAATCATTATTGATTTCTCAGAAGTTTTGGATTGGTGAACTTAGTTTTGAAATTGTGGACTGGTTTACTTAAGGCATGAATCTTGGACACAATGAAATATTAAATAAGGCTTCCAGGTCTCTCATGATATAAGAAGAATTGCAAATGAGTTCATGAGAAAGAATTTTATCTTCTGCAATTGTTTTTTGTTTTGTTTTGTTTTCTATAACAGAAATAATTTTTCCCAATTCTTTTCAAATAAAATTAAGGGAAGCTTAAGAAATTCAATTAAATACAATCACATTTTTATTTTATACTATGTAAGTCTCAGGATTGCTTATTAGAGTACCTTTAAAAGAAATGCTGCAGGTAGGGAGGAGTCAAGATGGCAGAGAAGTAGCAGGCTGAGACTACATCAGCTACCAGGAGATCAGCTAGATAGCTTATCTAAAGATTGCAAACACCTGCAAATCCATTGGCAGATCGAAGAGAAGAAGAACAGCAATTCTGGAAACAGAAGGACAACCACTTTCTGAAAGGTAGGACTGGCAGAGAAGAGAATCCAAAGCCCCGGGAGGATAGACCCAGGGGGGAGGGGCCGGCTCCCGGCAAGCAGCGGAGCAACGGAGCACAAAATCAGGACTTTTAAAAGTCTGTTCCGCGGAGGGACATGACTCCAGAGGCTAAACCGGGGTGAAGCCCATGCAGGGTCAACATGGCCTCAGGTCCCGCAGGGTCACAAAAGAATCGGGGGTGTCTGAGTGTCGCAGAGTTTGTGGGTATTTGAACGGGAAAACTGGCTACAGAGACAGAGCCGACAGTAAGATCGCAGCTCGGGGTTACCTTGAACTGGTCGCAGGCTTGCTGAGCTCGGAGCGCGGCCAGAGGTCAGGCAGACGGGAGTAACTGGGCACTGTTCTCTGAGGGCGCACTGAGTAGTGGGGCCCCGGGCTCTCGGCTCCTCCGGGCCGGAGACCAGGAGGCCGCCATTTGTATCCCATCCTCCAGAACTCTACAGAAAGCGCTCAGGGAACAAAAGCTTCTGAAAGCAAACCTGAGCGGATTACTCAGCCTGGCCCCTGGTAAGGGCGGTGCAATTATGCCTGGGGCAAAGACACTTGAGAATCAATACACCAGGCCCCTCCCACCGAAGATCAACAAGAAATCCAGCCAAGACCAAGTTCACCTACCAAGGAGTGCGGTTTCAATACCAAGGAGAGCAGCAGAATTCCAGAGGAGGAGAAAGCAAAGCATGGAACTCATAGCTTTCTCCCTGTGATTTTTTTAGTCTTTCAGTTAATATAATTTTTTTCTTTTTCATTTTTTTCCTCCTCTTTTGCTAAAATTTTTTTTAACTTTTACCCTTTTCTTTTTTAAAGTTTTTTAACTAGTTTATCTAATATATAAATTTTTTCCTTTTTATACTTTTCTTTATTCGTTTTCTTTTTTTAAAATTCTTTTCTTTTCTGTTTCTTTTTATTTTTTTTCTTTCTTTCTTTTGAACCTCTTTTTATCCCCTTTCTCCCCCCTCATGATTTGAGATCTCTTCTGATTTGGTTAAAGCATATTTTCCTGGGGTTTTGCCACCCTTTTAGTATTTTACTTGCTCCTTTATATACTCTTATCTGGACAGAATGACAAGGCGGAAAAATTCACCACAAAAAAAAAAGAACAAGAGGCACTACCAAAGGCTAGAGATGTAATCAATACAGACATTGGTAATATGTCAGATCTAGAGTTCAGAATGACAATTCTCAAGGTTCTAGCCGGGCTCGAAAAAGGCATGGAAAATATTAGAGAAACCCTCTCGGGAGATATAAAAGCCCTTTCTGGAGAAATAAAAGAACTAAAATCTAACAAAGTTGAAATCAAAAAAGCTATTAATGAGGTGCAATAAAAAATGGAGGCTCTGATTGCTAGGATAAATGAGGCAGAAGAAAGAATTAGCAATATAGAAGACCAAATGACAGAGAATAAAGAAGCTGAGCAAAAGAGGAACAAACAGCTACTGGACCACGAGGGCAGAATTCAAGAGATAAGTGACACCATAAGACGAAACAACATTAGAATAATTGGGATTCCAAAAGAAGAAGAAAGAGAGAGGGGCGCAGAAGGTATACTGGAGAGAATTATTGGGGAGAATTTCCCAAATATGGAAAGGGAACAAGCATCAAAATTCAGGAGGTTCAGAGAACGCCCCTCAAAATCAATAAGAATAGGCCTACACCCCATCACCTAATAGTAAAATTTACAAGTCTTAGTGACAAAGAGAAAATCCTGAAAGCAGCCCGGGAAAAGAAGTCTGTAACATACAATGGTAAAAATATTAGATTGGCAACAGACTTATCCACAGACACCTGGCAGGCCAGAAAGAGCTGGCATGATATTTTCAGAGCACTAAACGAGAAAAACATGCAGCCAAGAATACTATATCCAGCTAGGCTATCATTGAAAATAGAAGGAGAGATTAAAAGCTTCCAGGACAAACAAAAACTGAAAGAATTTGCAAACACCAAACCAGCTCTACAGGAAATATTGAAAGGGGTCTTCTAAGCAAAGAGAGAGCCTGCAAGTGGTAGATCAGTAAGGAACAGAGACCATATACAGTAACAGTCACATTACAGGCAATACAATGACATTAAATTCATATCTCTCAATAGTTAACCTGAATGTTAATGGGCTAAATGCCCCAATCAAAAGACACAGGGTATCAGAATGGATAAAAAAACAAAACCCATTTATGTATTGCCTCCAAGAAACTCATTTTAAGCCCGAAGACACCTCCAGATTTAAAGTGAGGGAGTGGAAAAGAATTTACCATGCTAATGGAATCAGAAGAAAGGAGGAGTGGCAATCCTTATATCAGATAAATTAGATTTTAAGCCAAAGACAATAATAAGAGATGAGGAAGGACACTATATCATACTCAAAGGGTCTGTCCAACAAGAAGATCTAACAATTTTAAATATCCATGTCGCCAACGTGGGAGCAGCCAACTATATAAACCAATTAATAATAAAATCAAAGAAACACACCAACAATAATACAATAATAGTAGGGGACTTTAACACTCCCCTCACTGAAATGGACAGATCATCCAAGCAAAAGATCAACAAGGAAATAAAGGCCTTAAATGACACACTGGACCAGATGGACATCACAGATATATTCAGAACATTTCATCCCAAAGCAACAGAATACACATTCTTCTCTAGTGCACATGGAACATTCTCCAGAATAGATCACATCCTCGGTCCTAAATCAGGACTCAACCGGTATCAAAAGATTGGGATCATTCCCTGCATATTTTTAGACCACAATGCTCTGAGGCTAGAACTCAACCACAAGAGGAAGTTTGGAAAGAACCCAAATACCTGGAGACTAAACAGCATCCTTCTAAAGAATGGATGGGTCAACCGGGAAATTAAAGAAGAATTGAAAAAAATCATGGAAACAAATGATAATGAAAATATAAGGGTTCAAATTCTGTGGGACACAACAAAGGCAGTCCTGAGAGGAAAATATATAGCGGTATGAGCCTTTCTCAAGAAACAAGAAAGGTCTCAGGTACACAACCTAACCCTACACCTAAAGGAGCTGGAGAAAGAACAAGAAAGAAACTCTAAGCCCAGCAGGAGAAGAGAAATCTTAAAGATCAGAGCAGAAATCAATGAAATAGAAACCAAAAAAAACAATAGAGCAAATCAACGAAACTAGGAGCTGGTTCTTTGAAAGAATTAATAAAATTGATAAACCCCTGGCCAGACTTATCAAAGAAAAGATAAGGGACCCAAATAAATAAAATCATGAATGAAAGAGGAGAGATCACAACTAACACCAAAGAAATACAAACTATTATAAGAACATACTATGAGCAACTCTACGCCAACAAATTTGACAATCTGGAAGAAATGGATGCATTCCTAGAAGCATATAAACTACCAGAACTGAACCTGGAAGAAATAGAAAGCCTGAACAGACCCATAACCAGTAAAGAGATTGAAACAGTCATCAAAAATCTCCAAACAAACAAAAGCCCAGGGCCAGACGGCTTCCCAGGGGAATTCTACCAAACATTTAAAGAAGAACTAATTCCTATTCTCCTGAAACTGTTCCAAAAATAGAAATGGAAGGAAAACTTCCAAACTCATTTTATGAGGACAGCATCACCTTGATCCGAAAACCAGACAAGGATCCCATCAAAAAAGAGAGCTATAGACCAATATCCTTGATGAACACAGATGGGAAAATTTTCACCAAAATACTAGCTAATAGGATTCAACAGTACATTAGAAGGCTTATTCACCACGACCAAGTGGGATTTATTCCAGGGCTGCAAGGTTGGTTCAACATCCACAAATCAGACAATGTGATACAACACATCAATAAAAGAAAGAACAAGAACCATATGATACTCTCAATAGATGCTGAAAAAGCATTTGACAAAGTACAGCATCCCTTCCTGATCAAAACTCTTCAAAGTGTAGGGATAGAGGGCACATACCTCAATATCATCAAAGCCATCTATGAAAATCCCACCGCAAATATCATTCTCAATGGAGAAAAACTGAAAGCTTTTCTGCTAAGGTCAGGAACACGGCAGGGATGTCCATTATCACCACTGCTATTCAACATAGTACTAGAAGTCCTAGCCTCAGCAATCAGACAACAAAAGGAAATTAAAGGTATCCAAATCGGCAAAGAAGAAGTCAAATTATCACTCTTCACAGATGATATGATACTATATGTGGAAAACCCAAAAGACTCCACTCTAAAACTGCTAGAACTTGTACAGGAATTCAGTCAAGTGTCAGGATATAAAATCAATGCACAGAAATCAGTTGCATTTCTCTACACCAACAACAAGACAGAAGAAAGATAAATTAAGAGTCAATCCCATTTACAATTGAACCCCAAACCATAAAATACCTAGGAATAAACCTAACCAAAGAGGCACAGAATCTATACTCAGAAAACTATAAAGTACTCATGAAAGAAATTGAGGATGACACAAAGAAATGGAAAAATGTTCCATGCTCCTGGATTGGAAGAGTAAATATTGTGAAAATGTCTATGCTACCTAAAGCAATCTACACATTTAATGCAATTCCTATCAAAGTACCATCCATCTTTTTCAAAGAAATGGAACAAATAATTCTAAAATTTATATGGAACCAGAAAATACCTCGAATAGCCAAAGAAACATTGAAAAAGAAAGTCAAAGTTGGTGGCATCACAATTCCGGACTTCAAGCTCTATTACAAAGCTGTAATCATCAAGACAGCATGGTACTGGCACAAAAAAAGACACATATGTCAATGGAACAGAATAGAGAGCCCAGAAATAGACCCTCAACTTTATGGTCAACTAATCTTCGACAAAGCAGGAACGAATGTCCAATCTAAAAAAGACAGCCTCTTCAATAAATGGTGCTGGGAAAATTGGACAGCCACATGCAGAAAAATGAAATTGGACCCTTTCCTTACACCACAAACAAAAACAGACTCAAAATGGATGAAGCACCTCAATGTGCGAAAGGAATCCATCAAAATCCTTGAGGAGAACACAGGCAGCAACCTCTTTGACCTCAACCACAGCAACATATTCCTAGGAACATCGCCAAAGGCAAGGGAAGCAAGGGCAAAAATGAACTATTGGGATTTCATCAAGATCAAAAGCTTTTGCACAACAAAGGAAACCGTTAACAAAATCAAAAGACAACTGACAGAATGGGAGAAGATATTTGCAAACGACCTATCAGATAAAGGACTAGTGTCCAGAATCTATAAAGAACTTAGCAAACTCAACACACAAAGAACAAATAATCCAATCAAGAAATGGGCAGAGGACATGAACAGACATTTCTGCAAAGAAGACATCCAGATGGCCAACAGACACATGAAAAAGTGCTCCATATCACTCGGCATCAGGGAAATACAAATCAAAACCACAATGAGATATCACCTCACACCAGTCAGAATGGCTAAAATCAACAAGTCAGGAAATGACAGATGCTGGCGAGGATGCGGAGAAAGGGGAACCCTCCTATAGCTGGGAATGCAAGCTGGTGCAACCACTCTGGAAAACAGCATGGAGGTTCCTCAAAATGTTGAAAATAGAACTGCCCTATGACCCAGCAATTGCATTACTGGGTATTTACCCTAAAGATACCAACGTAGTGATCCAAAGGGGCACGTGTACCCGAATGTTTATAGCAGCAATGTCCACAACAGCCAAACTATGGAAAGAACCTAGATGTCCATCAACAGATGAATGGATCAAGAAGATGTGGTCTATATACACAATGGAATACTGTGCCGCCATCAAAATAAATGAAATCTTGCCATTTGCGACAACATGGATAGAACTAGAGCATATCATGCTTAGCGAAATAAGTAAAGCAGAGAAAGACAACTATCATATGATCTCCCTGATATGAGGAAGTGGTGATGCAACATGGGGGCTTAAGTTGGTAGGAGAAGAATCAATGAAACAAGATGGGATTGGGAGGGAGACAAACCATAAGTGACTCTTAATCTCAGAAAACAAACTGAGGGATGCTGGGGGCAGGGGCATTGGGAGAAGGGGGGTGGGGTTATGGTTATTGGGGAGGGTATGTGCTTTGGTGAGTGCTGTGAAGTGTGTAAACCTGGCGATTCACAGACCTGTACCCCTGGGGTTAAAAAAATATATGTTTATAAAAAATAATAAATTAAAAAAAAAAAAAGTAATGCTGCAAACCTCTCAAAGGAGCCAAAATCTTTTTTTCCTCCTATTAAACACAGGGTTATTTTCATAATTAAGTAATGTTAATGTTTTTCAATGGAAACAATCTCTTTGGAATATGAATTCCTGGTTTCCTTACAAGAAAGCATTTTAACAAGTTGGTGGAGAATGCTGACATTTAGATTGCACATGCAAGGTTATGTTTAGACTGGATTAATTTAAGGAAAAAGAAATTTTAAAGACTCTGCACTAGCCAATGATACTGAGGAAGTGACCTGGCAAGGTCTAAACATGGAGGTTTCTGATATTTAGAAGAACATTTGTTAGTACTATGTTGTGATTCAGGAAATGCATCCTTGACAAAATGGCTGTGGGTGTAATTTTTCTTTCTTTTTAAGAAAGCACTTGAGGCCTCTTCTTTGGATCATCACCAACCTAAGAGAGCTGTACATTTTCAGTGAATCACCACTGTGTTCTTACTTCTTTCCAGGAAGGAACTGACTCTTAAATACAACTTTCCCTGCCAAACAAAGATTTCATTTGTGAGTATTGACTTGCAAAATGAGTTGGAATCACTGTTTTCTGTTCTTTATGCTAAAGAAGGAAGCTTGATTAATCAAGTTCAAAATAATAGTATGAACACAATTCAGCTTATTATTTTAACAGGTCCAATTAATAAACAAAATATATTTATTAGCTCTTTGATGAAGAGAAAGAAATAGTTTTCTTATTCAGTTAAGTTTTATGATGGAAGGACTGAAAAACTAAGGAGAAAAATGTTTGGTTTAATTTTATTGAAAATTTAGAAGTCCTCCTTTTGAAAATTAGTTATTGACATTGTTTCAATATATAGGCTGGGAAGCAGTATTCTGAACATGATATTTTTCTAGTTCAGGGGGATTTGTTTTTTAACCACCCCTATTAGGGCCCATCACAACTCTGTCACCAGAGAAAGAATGTTTACCAGGAATCAAGAGGTCGCTTTTTAAAGTTCAGTGGCACCTGGAATCAAAGACTTGCATTTCCTACATATGTTTTGAAAGTTCAGTATGGGGATAGATTCTGCCCCTGGGAAAGTAAAAGCATAGGAAGCTCTATATTTAAAATAATAAAATGCCATTAATGTCCTATGAGGTACCAAACATACTCTAAATCTAGTTAGCAACATGTTACTTTACTAGTACCAAAATCAATAAACACGTCAATGATCAGAATAAAAAATTTGAAAGTAGAATTTAGTTAACAGAAGAATTTATGTATTACCCAGAAAAGTGGTCTCACAAATCAGTACTGCCAAGTACTGTTGGGCTATAAATTAATAAAATTCTGCTATGATGATTGGATAATATTTGGAAAATATAATGGTAAAACTTTATTTCATTGTATATACCAAAGTAAACTCAGATGGATTAAAGAGTTAATATAAAATATAAAACTATGTTTTAAAAGAAAAATACAAATAAAATTCATCTGATTTAGATTAGGGGAAATCTTTCTAAGAATAAAAACCATGAGGAATTGTCAAATATCGAAACTACTTTAACATTCAGATGAACAAATTTTAACCATAGAAACTTTTGACTATGTAGGTATATAAAATACTGTCAAAATCAAAAGACATATTAATGTGAAAAAAGGGTTAATATCCTTCTTACAAGGATATTTATTAAAATGATTAAGAAAAACAACAAGGCTACATGGTCAAACCATATAGAAACAAGATTTTAACATTGTAATCATTCTAGGAATTTGTTCCTAAGAAATCATCAGACTTTGAGTCAAATGCTGATAAACAGGGATATTTTTTGTAGCATTATTTGTAGTGGCAAATAACTTGAATAAAGCTTCCCATAAACGTCCCATAAAAATAAGATTATCATATAAAATAGATGGAATATTATGTAAGTACTATAAATTGTGTTTTCAAGGAATTTTCAAGGATATGGAAAAATATACATGGTATGATTAAGATATGGCAAGATAGAAAATTTATATAGATTATGTTATAAATCTATAAATCTATAAATTATAAATCTATAATCTATAAATTTCTGGTGTGTATGCATACATATGTGTAGGAAAAATATTGGCCAGAAATATGTTAAAATGTCAATAGTACTTTTTTTTAGGTGATAGAACTAGAATAAATTTTTAATTTTTGATTTTTGTACTTTATAATTTTTACAATTTCTTTTTTTAAAATATTTTTATTTATTTATTTATTTATTTGACAGAGAGAGAGAGATCCAAGCAGTCAGAGAGAGGGGGAAGCAGGCTCCCCGCTGAGCAGAGAGCCTGATGTGGGGCTCCATCCCAGGTCTCTGAGATCATGGCCTGAGCCGAAGCCAGAGGCTTACCCACTGAGCCACCCAGGTGCCCCAATTTTTATAATTTCTATCTGAAGTTTAATTTAATTTTTTAATTAGGAGAAAAATATCATTTTTTAAAAAAGATTTACTTTTTTAGAGAGAGAGTGCAAGTGTGAATGGGGGTAGGGGCAGCAGGAGAGAATCTTCAAGCAGATTCCCCACTGAGCATGGAGCACGATGTGGGGCTCAATCTCATACCCATGAGATCATGACCTGAGCTGAAACTAAGAGTTGGACACTTAACTGACTGAGCCATTCAGGTATCCCCAGAAAAATATTATTTTTAAGTTAAAAATTCAATATTTACTTTAATAATGAGATAAGTTTACTTGGAATTTTTTTTTTTTTTTTAATTTTTTATTTTTTATAAACATATATTTTTTATATACATATATTTTTATCCCCAGGTCTGTGAATCACCAGGTTTACACACTTCACAGCACTCACCAAATCACATACCCTCCCCAATGTCCATAATCCCACCCCCTTCTCCCCAACCCCCTCCCCCCGGCAACCCTCAGTTTGTTTTGTGAGATTAAGAGTCACTTATGGTTTGTCTCCCTCCCAATCCCATCTTGTTTCATTTATTCTTCTACCCACTTAAGCCTCCATGTTGCATCACCACTTCCTCATATCAGGGAGATCATATGATAGAATTTTTGAACTTACAATGTCTTATGATGAGCTATGTAAAATTGACTAATGTCTTGATTAATATCTCTGACTCAAACATTTAATACATTCCTTACAAGTTTTAGCAAGTGGGTGACATCCTTGCTTTTCTGTCTCCCCAACTATCTCTTCACTTTTAAAATGTGGCAAGAATAGTGGAACAATGGGTTTCTTCAAGTAAATGGAGCAATGCAAAAAAAAAAAAAAAAAATCAGACATTCCCCATGGGATTTGTCACCTTTTTTTATTCTTGGCAAGACACTGGTGATTAGCAAATAGAGAAGTTGGCCACAAGGTGACAAGCAATTCTTTCCTCTCGTAAGGGCAACATTTATCCCCTCAAAAGGGAAAACTAGTGAACTGGTATGGTTAGGAAACTCAACCCATAAGACTTCTCTTTCTCTTCTCAACCTTCTTCAACCCTTCCATGCAGTGTCAGATCTCCTGAGCTGTTCTGTTACCTATGTCCTGATTTCCTCACCACTCACTTAACAGCTTCACTTCCAGAAGTGTGACTTTTTCAGTAAAAGCCCACTCTCAAATATACCAGTGCCAACGTCCAAATTGCCTTTCTTCAGTTTTCTGTTTCCTTGACATCTCCAAAATATGCCAAACTTAATCTTCTTTACTTTGAAGTAGCTCTTCCTTTACCCTTGTGACCCTATATCACCCCCACTAATCATGGGTACCCTTCAAGATTTCATTGGCTCTAGGCACTTCTGTCTTTGTAGTCTCTGGGATGGGAGAGAATGAAATTATATTGTCTTATTTTAGCTATTCCTTCTAGAAAGATTGTTAGTTTATTAATTTCTTCCATGAATAACATATCCCATATGCTCTGTGCTTAGCTGGGAACTAGGTATATACAGATGATGATGATAGAAGAAGAAAGGAAGAAGAAGGAGGAGGAGGAGGAGGGGGAGAGGGAGAGGGAGAAGAAGAGGAGGAAGAGGAAGATTGGGTGGGAGAAGAAGAAAAGGAAGACCAACTTTCACACTGTTTTAGATGGATTAACTAATTTCATTTCCCTGATAGTCCTGTGGGGTAGACACTATTATTTCTCCCATTGTGCTGATGAGGAAATTGAGGCACAGAGGGTTCAAAACACTCCCCCAGATCATGGAGTTAGGAAGAGGCACACTCAACATTCAAATCCAAGCAGTCTGTACTTCTGCTGTAATACCAATAATGCCTTAAACAAATTCAAACTTGAGTGGGAAAGTCACAAAATTAAGAGAAACTACAACACAGCATGGAGATTGTCATTGCAAGATATAGGAAAAAGCCCTGGAATCACAAGGCAAGGACAGGTAAGCAGTTCTGGGGATACAGAGGAAGCTTCCTAGAGTTGAGTTTGCAATGTAAAGATGGGGTAAAGGCAGAGATAAGTATACCAAGAAGAGACAACTTCATGTGCAAAGATGTGTACATGATGTGAGAAGCAAGTGTAATATTTCTGAGGAATTGCACATCATTTAGTCTTTCACTCTCTGTGGTGGGTTCTCCAGAGTGATAGGAAATTGAAACAGAGCTAGGCAGTGACCAGATAGGAACAAATTATTACATGTATGTTTTAACAGGCATGGACCTCGAAAAATTATGTTAAGAGGAAGAAACCAGACATAAAGACTATGTACTGTATAATTCTACTTATATGATATTTCTAGAAAAGGCAAAACCAAAGCAGTTGTTGTGTGGGGCCAGTGGTAGGGATTTACTGAAAATGGCCTAAGGGAAAATTATAGGTTGATGAAATGTTACAAACTCTATAAATCCACTAAAAATAAAAATCAATGACCTCTGTAGCTATAATGGGTAGATTTTGTAGTATGCAAGTTTTACTTCAATAAAGCCTTATGTACCATAAGAACCATAGAATCAATTTTTTAATGGCTGAAAAGAGATAATGTATCCAACTCTTATTTTGTTTAAGATTCTTCCAATTTTTTAAAAATTATTTCTAGTTTTCCATCTTACCTCACTGACAAGCTTATACATGGTGACTTTTTCTGAAACTGTCTAGGAGACAGACTGAATCATAGACACTTATAGACAATATGAAACATCATAGTATGTAGTCACCTTCCTAAATTACTAAATAGATGTGTTTGAATTGGGAACAGAACTTATGTGGGATTGAGAAGGTTTATGCTTCCTGTTGATTTTCTCACTTACATTCCCTGCATAAATCCATGTTGGTGACTCACTAAGAAAACTAAGAATTCTTAAAGCTTGATTATGTTTCTCTCTGATTTTTCTCTGAAGAAAATTAAATCTCTTTCATTTTTGAAATGCAAACTTTTTGATAAATCTTACAAGTATAAATTGTCAAACAGAAGGTCCTTGAAAAATAATATGTGTTGTGTATATATATATATATATATATATATATATATATATATATGCTCTTATTTTATCTATGAGTCACACAATGAATTAATGACAGAGATAGAAACAGAGTCTAGGTTTTGGTTTAAAATTCCTAAGTGGCTTATGATAGTATTCAAAGATATCATTCTAGTTATCTAATACCTCTTTGAGCTCTTCTCTGAGAAACAGATCTGCTTATCCAAATTCCAACTAGAAATGTTGGATGATCCATGGGCAGTTCTCTCTCTCTTCAGGGGCTCTTTTCCTCAAAATGGCTAAGTACTTAAGATCATGTGCTTTACTGGCTTTCAAATGACAGCTTTATTCCATGTTAAATTTTTGACCTTTCACATGTAATTTAGTTTCTTGAAGTCCTCAATTTGCTTATCTCTAAAATTATAGTACTTACGGAATTGTAATAGCATCCCTTTGTGGTAAATATCAAGTGAGATAATGCACAAGATTTCAACAACTATAAGGTAGTGGGTCTCTGTTGCTTGTAATTAAAAATACTAATTAATAGAACTGTAGAACCTTTTCATCAAATGAAAGCATGCCTAGAATATGGAATGTATAAAACCAATAAACATTTTTTTTTTTTTTTCAATGAGGCTACCCAAGCCTGGGAAAACTGATTAACTAACTTATGGACTTGCTGCCAGTTGATTTGAACTTCATGGTGATTTTAGAGTAAGGAGGGGCAATTGTCTGGAATAATGGAAGCTGCTCAGGTCCATGGGGCCATATCACTTTGGCCCCTAAGAGACTGCAGCAGCTGTTACCTCATGGAAGTAGTAAAAAGAGATTAATTCTGTCTCCTTTTTGAGTTTTCCCTGGGAAGTCTAGTAGCTGTTTTGGTAGGCTTCATCAGGGCACTCTGTAGATCTCATGCATGGACCATCCCTTTGTGGAAAGCACAGTGCGGTTGGAGGTAATGAGGCATGTTGGGAGCTGATGCTGCACAGTTCATTGAGGTTAGCCTTCCCCAAGAGGGATTTCCTATTTCATATAAATAGGAAACACATTCACACGCTTTTAAAGATAGAGAAAGGCTGTGGCCTACAGAATTTAATAGTATGCTTTAGGTGCCAGGCCAGCCTCAGTTTTTGGAAAAAGGGTACATACAGACCAAGACTTCTACACAATGGATTACTCAGTAGTTACCACGTGTACCTTGTTGCACTCTCCACCACAGAGCAAGGGGATCTCTTTTGGCCAAACTGTCCAGAAGGGTTTACCCACAGTCATGACAGGTGTTTTTATTTCACTTTCAGGCTTCTTTGAAAAGCCTTGGCATGGGTAAATTCTTGGCATGCAAGCTTAACTCAAAGGGAGTTCCGAGTTGTAGAAAGCCTTTTCTATGGTTAATAAAATTCCTCTACCTCTTTCATTACCAACCTCCTCCCTCTGCTTCCAGGAATTTCTTATTTTGAGAGGTTTCAAACTGGCTTAAACCAACAGCTGCATACTGAAAGCCTGATTCTGTATGTTGAAAGATTTTAGAGACCAATATCTTATATTCTCTCTTCCTGCTTCTGCATTAAATCTGTGCCTTCTTCTCAGATTCTGGTTCCTTCCTGCCCTTTGTCATCCTATAGCCACATTTCTGTTAAATACAGAAATTAATAGGATTTGCATATCACATCAGCCTTTGGACATTCGTTTTGTAGCATTTATTTACCAGTTCCTTGCTCATTATTCAGTTCCTCTTTCTTTCCTGGTCAGTTACTTCCTTTTTTTTCCTGCTTCCTTCCTTTCTTTGTCCTCTGAATCATTTATCACTCTTCAGGGTAGTGGGAGGTGTATTAGCTTTCTTCTCCTTTGTCCATTAAAGTGTTTACAGTTACATTAGATAAAAGCACAAACACAAAATTCTTTTCTTTTTCATAAGAGCTGAAGTTTTTATTTTTTAAGATTTTATTTATTTATTTGGCAGAAAGAGATCACAAGTAGGCAGAGAGGCAGGCAGAGAGACAGGTGGAAGCAGGCTCCCAGCTGAGCAGAGAGCCCGACCCTGGGCTCTATCCCAGGACCCTGAGATCATGACCTGAGCTGAAGACAGAGGCTTAAACCACTGAGCCACCCAGATATCTCCAAACACAAGATTCTTAATGGAAGTGTTTACAACCCTGAGCAGCACAATCATCTGCTGCAAAGAAACTGCACTGCTAGGTCATGAAATGTCTTGACTTGGAGAGGACAATTTGAAAGCCATTTGTTACCTCCAGACAGACTCTCACCTACTTCATCTCACACAGAGCCTTTGTCAATGGAAATTTTGTAACCTCCCCTCTAGTTTATTAATGATGCCTCTTAAGAAATTCTGCCTTCTCAGGGGCGCCTGGGTGGCTCAGTCCATTAAGGGCCGACTCTTGGTTTTGGCTAAGGTCGTGGTCTTGCAGTCATGCAACTGAGCCCCCTATTTGGGCTCTGCCCTCAGTGTGGAGTCTGGTTCAAATTCTCTTTCCCACTCACTCTCTCTCATTCTCTCTTAAATCAATCAATCAATCAATCAAATCAATAAATAAAATCTTAAAAAAAAAGAAATTCTGTCTTCTGTTGACACACACATAGAGATGACACAAACAGATGAGTTATTAAAATCCTCTGTTTCTGTATTTCAGAGAATAGTTTTACACTGAAATGGACTGGGAATTCCAGATTCAGTTCAAGGTCAAATTTCAGAGGTTTGTTGTTAAGAACTCCTCAGGCTTAATCTGAATAAATTCTGTTCTGAACCTTAATACAAAGATGATATTAAAACTGGCTAGGCTACAGAGGTTTTGATGCTGGGTGCAAAGACTGGGGATTTCACTTGTACAATTTGGGCTCAGTAAACATCCCTAAAACTGGAGTAGAATTTGACAAATTTCCGGGGAAAGAAAAATACCTTCTCTTCATCAAAATCATTTGGTATTGGATTACCATGAAAATCCTTATTTCTCCTCTGTATCCAGGGAAAGGAGAACAACTAGACAATATTCTTCTTCTTCTTTTTATTGCATTACTGGGTATTTACCCCAAAGATACAAATGTAGTGAAAAGAAGGGCCATCTGTATCCCAATGTTTATAGCAGCAATGGCCACTGTCGCCACACTGTGGAAAGTCCCTTCAACGGATGAATGGATAAGAAAGATATGTTCCATATATACTATGGAGTATTATGCCTCTATCAGAAAGGATGAATACCCAACTTTTGTATCAACATGGACGGGACTGGAAGAGATTATGCTGAGTGAAATAAGTCAAGCAGAGAGAGTCAATTATCACATGGTTTCGTTTATTTGTGGAGCATAAGGAATAATATGAAGGACATGGGGAGATGGAGCGGAGAAGTGACTTGGAGGAAATTGGAGGGGGAGATGAACCATGAGAGACTGTGGACTCTGAGAAACAAACTGAGGGTTTTGGAGGGGCGGGGAGTGGGAGGTTGGGTGAGCCTGGTGGTGAGTATTATGGAGGGCACGTATTGCATGGAGCACTGGGTGTGGTGCATAAACAATGAATTCTGAAACACTGAAAGGAAATATAAAAAATAAATAAAAGACTTTATTTATTTGAGAGACAGAGTGATAGAACATGAGTGGGGTGGAGGGGCGGAGGGAGAGGAAGAAGCAGACCCCCCCATCCCCCACTGAGCAGGGAGCCCAACACAGGGATCAGTCCAGGACTCCAGGATCATGACCTGAGTTGAAAACAGACACTTAGCTGACTGAGCCACCCAGGTACCCCAATAATATCCTTCTTTTAATAACTACTTATATATATAGTGGGAAGAACTATGAGAGAGAGTTCAAACTGAGACTATAACAGACATGTAACTTTTATTGTTCATGAGCAGAAAAGCCATTGCATGTGGGGTCACATCTAGGCAGATTCTGAGGAGACAAAATGTGTTTTTATATTTTAATCTCCGTATCTGTGCCTTATCCCATTTTCACTAGTATTTTTTAATGCTAATTTCCATACTCTATTTGTACCCAACACTCTTATATGTTCTTCCTACTTTCTCTTTTAAAAACTTGCACTCAGGGATGACTGGGTGGCTCAGTCAGTTAAACATCTTCTTTTGGCTCAGATCATGATCCCAGGGTCCTGGGATCGTGTCCCACATCAGGCTCCTTGCTTCACAGGGAGCCTGCTTTGCCCTCTGTCTGCCTCTGTCTCTCTGTGTCTGACAAATAAAATCTTAAAACACACACACACACACGCACACTCAGGAAAAGATGAAAAATACATTCACACTGTGTTAACAATACCAGGATTATACATACCAAAACAAATCACTGAATAAAATTAATTGTAAAACTTTTTGTGGAATTTCAGTCAATCAGTAGTATGGGAGATAGAATTCTGTGTGGTGGGTCTTACTCCATAGAAATTAGGTAATATAGGAACTTGGGCTATTATTTCTGACCTGAAATTAACTATTTGGAATTGTTCTCATGTGATGACAGGCAAAATATTTGAAAGAGGGGTTGTCTAGAAAAATCAACACAAAGGATTGTCAAACACTGGAGAGATAATCCACTGTATCTTCATAAATTTTGCTTTTTTAGTATTAATCTGAGTCAAAAACCTGCCCAATATGGCGTTCCCTTATTAAGTGGCTGTTAGTTAATAGTGGATTTAAACTACTAATACCAACTCTGAAAATTGGACAAACATAAATTACATCAATGGGAAAGCTAACACATAAGTCACTCTAACTTCAGTAGTACTCATAATATAGGCCTTGTGCAAGTGGATTTCAGGATATGATTACTGAATTAATTTGAAAATAATTTCCAACAAATAAATTTAAAAAACACCAGTTCTCTGTATTTTTTTAATGGGCTGCCTTCCTACATGGAGGTGCATGGGGAGGAAGAGGAGTGAAGTCAGTATCCATTTCTAGCCTGGAACAAATTGCAACTTTTCTCAAGTATTTATATAAGTGACCATTTATAAGACTATTCTAGAGGAAACATGATAAAATAAATCTGTTGGAAATGTGGCCTTTTCAAAATTTTGAGTCAAGAGCCCTTTTATTAGTTTAAATAGTTGGGAATTTTTTTTTATACCTTCTGTTTCTTTCTAACATTCAACCCCACTTTTCATTATGCAATACTTTTTCTCAAGGAGAAAATGTATGTTCACATAAATAATAGGTATATAAAAGCTACCTTTTATAGGACTATCCTAATAGATTATTCTTGAGAGTAGGGAAGACATCTTCAATGCCTTTCATAATGGTTGGCCCAGGTAGACACTCCATAAATACTAGTTTAGTGAAAAGAAGAAAAAAAAAATGAATGGCTAATTTAAATGATAAACAGATATTTTGCTTTGAAAAGGAGCACAAATTTATGCCTTAAAATGACATCTGTCTAATTGTCCTTCATGGAATATCTTCCAACTTCCTCTAAAATAATTTTAAAAATAAAATAAAAGGAGTAAAAATGAAAACAGAGACCAAATGTAACCCTTAGAGACAGCCTGCTGCAGATACTTGGAGAAATCCCATGACATTAAGGTTGCCAATGTCTGGATTGATAACAATTCAACTACAGATTTATCCTAGCTGCATTTTATCTAATGTAGCAAAACTACCATCACATACCTCAAATAATGGAAGACATCTCCCTTTTTCACTAGGCTCAGAGTTAGGGCCAGGTGATAAATCAGCTAGAAAAATGGGCAAGCAATTCCACTACTCATGCTTTTGGAGGAGAATGATACTGTTCTACTCCCATTTTTTCTCCCTACTAAAAAATATGCAAACTCATTAAGAGGACAAATAACCTCAGAAGACGGCCCCTCTACAGAAGACTGCCAGAAGATTTGCTGATCAATCAAAACTATACTCACCAAACCTATTGTAATGAGGGGGAACACTACCATTATTGTCTTAGAAATGTCTCAGAAGATGGGGCACTTAGGTGGCTCAGTGGTTAAGCAAGTCCAGATCTTGGTTTCAGCTCAGGTCATGATCTCAGGGTCATGAGAAGGAGTCCCATGTTGGGATCAATGGTCAGCATGGAGTCTGCTTGAGATTCTCTCTCTCTCTGCCCCTTACTCCACTCTCTCTCTTTCTATCTCAAATAAAACAAATAGATAAAATCTTTAAAAAAAGAGAGCGAGAAACGTCTTAGAAGAGAGAGATCAATGCAGAATATTTCTATGTGTTAGTGTCCAGATTCAAGTTGCTTAAAGCTGGTCTTTTTGGTGAGGAACATATTAAAATTGGGTAAAGTTTATGGCATAATAGTTTAGGATTGGTGAATGCAATGAAGTGGGGGTCTTGAGTAAATCTTAATATGCAAGATATTTTCCTAGATTTTTTTTTCTTTTTAAAATAAAGTGGCTTTAAGGAATTTACCGCAGCAATCAGTAAAATTATTTAGTGATTTATATTCCTATTTTCCTTAATAATGTCCTGAAAAAAATATTTAAGTCATGTTGACCAAGATGGCTTAATTTCTCCATTCTGATAGTTAAGCTGTGTGGATACGAGTGGAATCAGCTCTCTTGGGTTTGGAAGCAGGGGGAGAATGTTCATCATTGTTTCCTGAGACGTTCCAAACCAAGATGGTTGGGGTAGAAACAGGAAGATTCCTAGTTTTAGTGGATGCTATGGATTACAAACATACAGAATTTGTTAGGAATATCAGGCATCCAAGGAAGAGGATTTGAAGATCTCCCCTAAGTTTAGTTGTACTACATGAAATCTTCCAAGGCACTGGGAGCCTGGATTAGAAACTGCGCAGTGTTAACCTGTTCATCCTCAGTAAGTCTTAGTTGGCATTTTGACCAGCACACAACTAGGGAATAAGCAGGGTCAAGGACCTAGTCTTTATTCTTACCTGCGGATAAGTACATAGAAAGAAACTTACAGAGGACCAGTAGAAATACAATAGGAGAACGGAAAAAAGCATTGTGCTCAAAATTATTTACCTTGGAAGTAAAAAATGTTTTATATGCTATTTGGCATCCTTGGTAGGGTACAGAGTGACCTGACCACTCCAAAAAAGAAGCAGAAAATTATAGGTATTAAAGGGAAAGAGCATAAATAAAGAGACAAGAAGATAAGATAAAAGGGAGGGGAGAAGAAAATAATTAATAGATAAGAAGATAAGAAAGGGAAAGGGAGGAGAAAATAATTAAAATTAATAGTTTAATAGCCCATTTTTTCCTAAAAGTTAACCTTGTTGAAGAATAAACAAAACTTTGAGTTGTGTTACAGAATTTGTGGCTTTAAAAACATTTTTTGTTTTAAATATGTCAGAGCAGAGATAGACTGCTGCTGTTCAAATGTGGGAACTAACATCATAGTGTTTATGGTACTTGTGGAAACGATATAGATTTGGGGGAGAAAACTAAAATTTAAAAGTTATACTTTTGTTATTAGTTTGGAAATGACCACAATCACATAAATGTATTTTGTGATTCTTAGCATTCATAAAAGCATATAGAATTTTTCAGAGCAGATGTCTAAAAACAGGTCTTTAAAGACACAGCAGAACAAAATTTCAAATACATTAGAGCATAGTTAGAATATTGCTATTTGTTTAGCTCCCTGGGTCCAAAGTGTTCTGTATCATATAGCTTCTCCCACCAGCAAAGAGAATATATGGATGATATAGTGCTGGCATGAAAAAGAGAATTTCCTCAGAAGTAGGCTTCCCCATTTTCCTTCGATTAGGGCTGACTTCTTTTAAAAAGGAAAGTCACATTTCTGGTTTCACGTGTTTTCTCTCTCAAAATGGGAGCTCTCAGCCTCTAATTCAGAGCTGTGAAAAAGTTTTGCAAGTAGGTTTGAGGAAAGCTACTGAATTAGGAAGAACTAGCTAACATAAAGTTAAGTAATACATACAAATAATTTTATTTATAAATAACATAAATGATTTTGTAAGCAACAATTAAGAGGAATTTTCTGGATCAGACAGTGAAATGAAGCTCCCCTGTAGAATCTCCCCATTCCAATTATACTGAAATAATGAATAAGGAAAAACAAGGCCAAAGAAGTCCACAGCAGCAATCAAAACCAGAAAGTGATAAAACCCAGTGCTTCAAAGAGCTACAGCTCAAGAAAGAAATATGATTCTGGAATGGCAAGACTCCAAGACCCACAGCATTCTCCACGAGCCACACTGATGAGTTCACGAAATCCCAAGAATTCTCCTTAGTCTTCCTCAATCTGGAGAGGAACACCCCGAGTAGGTCACCTTATATGTCTAAGGAATCATCTTTTAAATGAGAAACAGAAACACAATTTTACTATATTTTACTGCAGAGTTCTTTCCTTTGTGGTGTGTCTTATCTGGTAAATAGCTATTCTTTTGGAATGCCTTCAAATACAACCTGCTGTAATATACAGATTATTAGTTGGGTAGAACTTCCAATCTATAAAGGCAAGAATATGGTTTTGCTAATGTTTCCCATGAATCAGGGGTGGGACCCTGGTTCATGCTGAGTTTTACCAGACTCTTGTCTTCCTCTAAAGTTTCCAACTCAGGGTGATTGTCAGTTCCAGTGATTTGAAAAATACAGATATCCTTCAATTCCTTCTTTTATCCCTTCACCAACTGGAGTTGGGAACCATACACATGTATTTTTAGAAAAAATTTCCATAAACAATTCTGATATGTGTACCCTGCTAAAAACTTTTTAAAAATTATATATGTTTTGTGGAAAAGTACAGTAAAATAAAAATAAAATAGTTGTTCTATGGATAAAGAAATTTGGACTAAACAAGGTAAAACAAGCTTTTTTTAAAAAAATGTAGAATTATACAGAGATTTTAATGTACTAATATGATTGTGAAATTCCAAACAGAGCTATTTTATAAGCAAAGTCTGGAAACAATGAACAGAAGGGCCATGATGAATTATTTATAAAGAGTATTTCAGTGCAGTCCAAACTTTTTATCCTCAGGTTCAACAGGAAGATTGTAATCTATTAAATCTGGCTACAATATGCCAGAGCATATTACATCAGTAACAACCAATGGCTAGTCACTTTGTGACTGTTAAAGAAAGGCTGAGAGAATATGCATTCAAAGTTTTAGTGGTGGCCAGACCTCCCTCTTGGGGGTGGGCCAAGACATCTCGCTTGGTGGTTGACACTGTCCAAGATAAAGCCCCTTGGCTCTGACTCCAACCTGGGATTCTCCTCTACTCCAAATCTAGGCACATTCAATGAAAAGATTGTTTTTCCAAACTAAAAAAAAAGCATATTTGTTTGTTCTTTGGTTTCCCAGTGTTTCTTTTTGTGATAGAACCCAGAATTCCTTGTGGGGCATTACTATCATAAATGGCCTCAATGTGAAATGCTTCCCAGTTTTCCCCTCTTCCTATAATACCAAAAATGCTTTTACTTGCCCTGGGTACATTCAGTGAGCAGGCATGTAATCCACACTTTGCCAGCTGGGCACTTACCTCCATGTCTTTAGAGTATAGGAGACACGGAACACCATTTTACTCATCAAAGCTTCTAGAAAACTCATTGATTAACAAATAATATGTTGAAAATTTGGAAAAGAGTATTATCTGTAGTGTTATCCACAGGTTTTTTTTTTTTAAGTTTAATTTTATTTTTTCAGTGTTCCAAGATTCATTGTTTATGCACCATACCCAGTGCTCCAGGCAATATGTGCCCTCCTTAATACCCACCACCAGGCTCACCTAAAACCCCTCCAAAACCCTCAGTTTGTTTCTCAGAGTCCATAGTCTCTCATGGTTCATCTCCCATTCTGATTTCTCCCAACTCAATTTTCCTTTCCTTCTCCTAATGTCCTCCATGTTATTCCTTATGCTCCACAAGTAAATGAAACCATATCATAATTAACTCTCTGCTTGACTTATTTCACTCAGCATAATCTCTTCCAGTCCCGTCCATGTTGATACAAAAGTTGGGTATTCATCCTTTCTGATAGTGGTATAATATTCCATTGTATATATGGACCATATCTTTTTAAAAATATTTTATTTTTCTAAGATAAGTGGTAGTTATTTAGTGATCTTGTTGATGCAATTGGGAAAGTTGAGTGGTTTCCACCAGGCCTTTCCATCCTTCTCTTATGCCTGCAGGGAGATGTCCCAGCTTGAAAACCAATCCAACATAATTCATGATTAAAGGAGGATAAATTTAAGAATGTGTAAAAAATATATACTTAGACTCTGTGCTAGGTCCTCTGTCTCACAAGTTTATTTAAAACTAAAGCATTTTTCATTTTCTGTACAGCCATCTACCTGACTCATTTATTTTCCAAGTGAGGACTAATGCCACCAGATATTAAATATTCTCTGTAAATTCACAAAGCTTAGTGAAGAGCCAGGACTGAAACTGAGGTCCAATTCAGGGCTGCTTCCTCTGTTCCCATTTGGCTCTTCATGAAGTACTCTTCTGAAGAGGGTGACTGTCCTCAGTGTTCAGCTAAAGCAATGGAGAAGCCATGAGTCGATGGGAGGAAAAGAAGAATTTGTCAGTAGGGCTATCATATATTCGTGTGAGTTGCTCAATCTCTCCTTCAGGAGGCTTCTAAATGAATACCACAGCCCATCTCCGTGAGTCTATTTGCAAGTAGCTGGCTAGCGTGAACCCACATTTAGAAAATCAGAACATCAACTAGGGCTTGGGTGTGCAGACCCTGCTCTTGCTGTGGAAGGAGTGTCAGCCCTACTGAGTCTATTTCTAAAAGGAGTAGTTGAGCCAAAATACAGGAGGATGATCTGGGGTGCAGCCTGTGTGACCAGACACACTAAACCCAAATCCCGACTCTCCCACTGACTCATCACATGACTATACGCATATTACTTAACTCTTTGTGCCTTGGTTCCTTTGTTGTCAAATGAGAATAATCGGAGTACCAGCTTGTCTGATTTTTGTGAGGATTAAATGAGTAATAAATACTAAACCACTGGGACAAGGTAAATTTTGGCTCTTACTGATACTTGGTATCTGGTAAGGTCTCTTCAGGCTTAAAAAAAGCTATCTAAAATTCAGTGCTGTGCAAATGTATTAGATGTATTGGCTACAGGGTTAAAAAAAAAAAAGCAGAATGTGGAATTTAAGAAACAAAACAGACAAAAGAAAAAACAGAGAGAGACAAACCAATAACTCTTTACATAGAGAACAAAGGAATGATTGCCAAAGGGGAGGTGGGGGAGGGAGGGGGGGAAAGAGGGGCTGGGGATTAAGGAGTGCACTTACCGTGATGAAAAAAAAGAATAAAAAAACCCCTAAAAGCAGAACAAATATGGCTGCCAATGAGGAGAGTCAATCTAGTTGTATTTAAGACATCTTTCCTGAGTGTCCACTAGGAACCTCACAAAGCTCTGAATGGATTAGGGGACTCTGCCTCAAGTTGGGAAGAACATCTTAAGTAACATCATCCTCTGATTTATGATGCTCATTGTTTCCTTTTATTTTCATTGTAAAACAAATGGATATAGAAGGATAAAGATATGAAAAATTAGATCTGTGTCCTCAAAACAAAACAAATATCGGAAAAGTGTTAGAATCAAGAAAGGAATCAATAACCTTCAAGGGGGTGTGTGAGTGTTTTTGTGGGAGGTTTGAAGTGTCTTTCTTATCATGAATACCCGTCATTCCCACAGAAACAATCGGACAGACCAAGCGCTGGGTTTTTAAGAACATATAAATTGTTTCGGATAACATAACACGAACTTGAATTCTTCCTGAATTCCATTCCGTGATCTGAATTAGAAGTCAGCAAACGTTGGATGACACAAGTTTCTCAGCTCTGTGCTGGTGAGTCTCCATTGGCCAAGCCGGCAAAATTCAGCCATCTCGATGAAAATTAATTATTGTACCCACTGAAAACTCCTGTGAGTGTGCCAGGGATGTGGAGTGATTTACTGGGATTACTGCTGACAGTTCTGTCCTGGAGTAATGGGCCCCTGATTTACTGGACTTTCCTTAAGTGGAAGCTTATTATTGTTTTCATTCTTAGCTCTAATATTTTCTTTGTCCAGTACCAATTGTTCTTCCCAGATGAAACTTAGATTCTTTTCTTTTGAAGTAACCTTGAAAGACTCCGACATAACACTTTGACTAAGCTTGAGTCACGAGACTGGTGCCACCCTGTGCTGTTTTTCTTGCCCCTAAGGCCTTTGGCAGAACCCCTTCTGATATGAATACCATTTGCAGTTTGCCTACAGTTTTAATAAAACCTTTTTTGCTGGAATCAGCACTGCTCCTTCCAAGTCGCTGCTTGCCTCAGAAGGCAATGCCCCTAAGTGCCACCATATGAGCAAATCCTGCAAAACTTGCGATTTTGGTTTTGTTCACAGATGCTGATGAAGAAACGTTCTCCCGAGGAACTCAGGTTATTCAGGTTCAGCTGCATTTTCACATGCGTTGAAGCTTGTTTTAGAAATGTTTTTGAGGGACACCTGGGTGGCTCAGTTGGTTAAGTGGCTCCCTTTGGGTCAGGTGGTGATCCCAGAGACCTGGGATCAAGTCTCGCATCCGCTTCCTTGCTCAGTGGGGAGCCTGCTTCACCCTCTGTCTCTGCCTGCCACTCTGCCTGTTTGTGCTCTCTCTCTCTCTGACAAATAGATAAATAAAATGGTTTTTTTTTTTTAATGTTTTTGAAAGGACTCTCAGCAAATGTGTGAAGAAATTACATAAATAAAAATAGTGAGACACTTTCATTTTAAGAAGAGAGTCAGAAACGTTTTCCTGGAATAACATACCTACTGAGCTCCTGTATTGAAACATTATTACCATGATGAGCTTACCCAAACACAATCCTTAAGGGAGCTGGCAAATGCTGAAGGAACAGGGTAGCAAGGCTGGTCTACAATAATCCTAACCTGCCCAGGTGGTTGTCAGTCCATGCCTTCCTCATCTCTGTATCTCCCTCTAGCTCCTCACTTAGGGGAAGAGCGGCTTCTGCTGGGGAACCTCTAGTTGAGTATCACTATGTCAGTGCATACTGTCTAGCGGTCTGAGAATTGAATAGGACAGAATCCACCCAAATCCACCACATGACTGGAAATACAATTCCCAATGATACTGATAACATCTGTTTACAAAACAAATGGGTTAAAATTCTCAAGGGAAGTCACTGAAGCTGGTGATTTATTTTTAAGATTCCTGAATTTGTTTTTTTTTTTTTAAAACTTTTCCTCTTACCATCAGAATATAAAAGGTTGTATTCTTTATTCTAACCATAAAAATTATTTTACATGCAAGTAATTTGCGTTTTTTAAAAAAATCTCTACATTAGAGAAAAAGATATTAATTAAAACAAAGTAGGGATGCCTGGGTGGCTCAGTGGGGCAAGCATCTGCCTCCAGCTCAGGTCATGATCACAGGCTCCTGGGATAGAGTCCTGCATTGGGCTCCTTGCTCAGCAGGGAACCTGCTTCTCTCTCTGCCTGGCACTCCTCTTGCAGAGCTCACTCTCTCTGTTGAATAAATAAATAAAATCTTAAAAAAAAATCAGAATAAAACAAAGTAGAAGTTACCTAAATTCCAGCATCCAGAGATAACTGCTCCTACCATTTTGGTGACTGTCCTTGTAAATGCTTTTCCATGCTAGAGTTCTCCAATAGTGCTACATAGAGCTCTGGTTCAGATTATATATTATTTTTTAATGAGAAGAGTTTGGTGATATATTAAGTCTGAGACATGCTATGTTAAACAATAGTCAGTATGTTTCTCTGTTGTAGACCTTTTCAGCAACTTTAATATCTGCTTTTGCTATGAGAACCACTAGGAATAGGTAGTGGTTAGTTATCAAGCTTATAATACTAGAATTCCTTTTTGGAACACAAAACCCCCAAATCTGGAAAATGCTGTCCTTTGAGCACTTACTTATATATTAATATCCTTTACACAAATGGGATAACAGAAATTCAAACCAATTTTCATGTTGTTTCCATCTAACTTCAACAATAGAATGTGTAATGAATGTGTGTATTCATGAATAGAGATCCACGTCATCATTTTTAATGGTTGGGTAATAGTCCGCTGTACATTTATCTTTTTTTTTTTTAAAGATTTTATTTATTTGAAAGACAGAGATCACAAGTAGGCAGAGAGGCAGGCAGAGGGTGGGGTGGGGGGAAGCCGGCTCCCTGCTGAGCAGAGAGCCCAATGCAGGCCTCTATCCCAGGACCCTGGGATCATGACCTGAGCCGAAGGCAGAGGCTTTAACCCACTGAGCCAACCAGGCTCCCCTATTATCTTCCAGTTAACCAAAAATTCTCCATTGCTGGCCACTGGGACACAAGACCAAAATAAAGACATACACACTAAATTTACAAAAATACTTGTAAAATTATAATGAACTCAGTAAGCACAAAGGTAAACATATCATTAAGAACAAATAGAAGAACATAGACAATTCACAGAAAGATAAAAGTAAACTAAGAGACATAAAATTATGATCAAGCACACATCTATGCCGTCCAAATAAGGACATCAAATTACAATGTCTTATTGATTAGACTGGTAAAGAATAGAAAGAATAATGAAACACAGCATTGGGGAGGGTTTGAAAAAATTTACACTATTTTCCCTGTTAGTGAAAAATGTAAATTGGTACCAGATTTCTTGAGGGGTAGCATCTATATTTATTAAAATTTTCACTGAGCATATCCTTGGAAGCAACAGGCCACTTTAGATAACTTTTTGGTGGAAAAGCCACAATCATCTTTTATAAGGTATCTGTTATTGTGGGGTAACAGTCAGCAGTGTATTGTGGTTAATTGGTGGGCGAGGCAAACCTCTCTTCTCAACTTTTCCTCAGGAAGCTCATAATGTGCATACTTGGAGTGAACAAAGCTCACACTCACCAAAAACAAAACAAAACAAAACAAAAAAAAAAAAACAAAACCAAACCCCACAGGACTTTCTACTAAAAACTTTTGGATACCCAGTAATAATAATGCATTTGACTAAAATCATGATTAGAACATTAAAATTAATCAAGCTCTTTCTAAACAGAATTTTTCCACTTTTAGTAGTGATTAAAAGAAAGTTTATATTCCCAGAAGTTCCTGGCAGGGTGAGGCATTTGGTGCAACTGGAAATCCTTCTAGTGAGTATAGGTTAATGAAGAGCAGGTTTTAAAAATCAGGATTTTATATTTGGAGACACACTGGCTCGCACATGGTTGCACTTCTGTTTCCATCATGTATACCTCCTTTAGCCAATAAACAGTAGCTTTTTTTTATTCAGAAAAATAAATTCTGGTGTTGAGAGAGAAGTCAGCTAGATGAGATAAACCCATTCAGTTGGAAGCTCCTTGAGAAAATGAATTGTATTATAGTCACTGCAGTATTGCCAATTCCAATGCTTATTGCCCTGCCCACAGGGTGGACTCAGTAAAGACTTCTTGACTCTCCTTATCATCAAACTTCATGTTAATAAACCCAGGCTTTTGAAGGTGAGCTTTTGATGGAAAGCCTAGCCATGATACTCACTCCACAACCATGTACTCATTAAGCATAATTTCCTAGATATAAATATAAAGTCACTGAATAGAGAGAGTAGGAGAGTCAAGGCCAAATGGAAATTTAGCTGGATGAGAATTACAAAAAGCAAATATTTGGAAATGCTCCAGTGTCAAAATCAGACAAGATCATTAAGATGGAGTATAAAGAAATAGGTGGATAAGTCACAGGAATAAAAGGTACAGCATAGGGAATATAGCCACTGGTGTGAGAGTGTTGTATGGGAAGACATAGTAGCTACACTTGGGGTGAGCATAGCATTACTTAGAGTTGTCAAATCGCTATGCTGTTCACCTGAGACTAATGAAACATTGGGTATCAGCTATACTTCAATTAAAAGAAATAGGCTATCCCACAGGGATATGAGAGCAAAATGGAAGAAGGAAAGGGGATGAGAGCAAATACTTGTTAAGTTCCTTAAGTGTAGCTGGAGGTTTTAGTATATACTGTGCTTAATCCGATGCTGCGGGATTCTTGTTATTGTGCTTGTTTTACAGCTGAGAATAGAGTGGGTCTAACAGTTTAAATAATTTCATAAAGACCACTGGGCTCAACAATGGAATAAATTGCTCATATATTGGAAGTAAAACTGCTCTTCCTCATGACAAGGAAAGAGCTGCCAAACATAGCAAGAATAGCAAATCAAAGGAACAGCATCAGAATAATCAATTTGATAAGCCAGGATGGTAACTCTCAACCGTTAGTGTGTATTAGAATCATTGGAGAGCTTGTTAAAACCAGCAATCTGGGCCCCACCTCTAAAGCTTCTGAGTCAGTAGGTGGGCATAAGGCCAGAAAATCTGCATTTCCAAGTAGTTCCCAGGTACTACTCCTGCAGTTGCCAGACCAGGAACCAAACTTTGAGAACTATTTGAACTTGAATTTCATCTATACTGATTTTAGAAAAGCAACTGAAAGACATTTTCAGAGTATCTTTTTGGTCAAGATCTTTTCTGTGTTAATCCATAATTAGTTTCATTCAACAAACAATTCTTTCAGCAGTGCTGGGAAAAAAGATGGAACTATAGATTGAAACCTCTTCCCAACCAATAAGATCTAACTGAGTAGGAATTCAAGACAAATTTTGATCATAAAGTAGATATATGGTTAACAAGAAAAAGAGGCTCTAAAATGCCAGTTACCTCAGGCAATATTAATACAAGTCTGTATTACAATTATGGGAAGGAACTGACAGTTCGGTTGCAGACAATATCCGGATTAAGAAGTTTAATTCTGGGTGCCACTCAGGAGGATGGAACAGCATCCTGGTGTGAAGAATTTAGCTCAAACACTCAAAGATATCGCTGCCTTGGCATCCATTTTGTTTGGCCAAGTGTCTGGCAGCAAGCTTAACTGACACTAGCCCTTCATGCAAAAATACACTCTGTATAACAGCCACAAAGTCACAAGTAAATGCAACTTCTCCAATGTCCCTTGTGATTAATATTCTCTCCTGCCTCTCAAGGCCTTCCCCTTGTCCCCTCTTAGGTAAAACCTTCCAGGAGCTTACCTAAACTCTGATATTTTTGGTTTGAATTGTCTAATACAGCCCTATCCTTGGAACCCAAAGTATTCTATCCACAGACCTAACAAGGGGAAGAGCCCAGGTACTGTGCTCTCTGCATGCCCCTTGCCTTGACTTTCCCAAGTGGACCCTTGAGATGTGCCATGTACCTCCTTGAGAACCTGTGAGTAATAGACTACTCTATTTCAATTTCCTTTGTGGTCTTTTGTTGAGCAGGCTCACTATCTGACACCCCAGGGTTCTACTTAATAGACGGTAATTTAACAAAGTCAAAACACTGGGATACGGAGAGGTCCAGAACTGCCGAGTAAACATGCATTGTGACATGCATGGGGTCTTCTCTCCAACTGAACAATCCAGTGGATGGGATGTGTGGACATAAAAACTAAATCAATGAAATGAGAGACTGTGTGAATCAGTAATAATGTAGGTGAACAGATAGGCCTGTCTAGTGAAGTTTGGGCCTAACTGTTGGCTTTATATAAATGCTTTATATAAGGATGCTGGAGAATAGGGATGCCATGATCCAGTCTGTGATCTGGGAGGGTAGCTGGAGGCCTAATTTAGGATAGATTTGGGGAGCCAGAGGTTGGATGTAAGGAAAGTAGCTGAGAGATTAGATCTTACTGCTAGAGATCATGAGAAAGATGAGTGCTTTTTTTTCATCCTTACTAGGAAGTTCAGAGATGAATCCAGGTTAAATGATTTGTAAGGAAAAATATACATGGCGTCATGCTTAAAAAAATTAAAAAAAAAAAAAAGACATTTCCTTTCTTTCTTCTTTCCTTTCTCCCTTTTGTGTCTATTTTTTTCTTCGTTGTCTATGCACCCCCACCTGCATCACCTCCCCACTCTTTTCCATTTGGGAGTATGTTTCTAAGACCATGAGAATACTCTTCTGTTAAAATCAGTAGGAGGGCGCCTGGGTGGCTCAGTGGGTTAAAGCCTCTGCCTTAGTATTAGGTCGTGATCCCAGGGTCCTGGAATCGAGCCCCGCATCGGGCTCTCTGCTCAGCAGGGAGCCTGCTTCCTCCTCTCTCTCTCTGCCTGCCTCTCTGCCTACTTGTGATCTCCTTCTGTCAAATAAATAAAATCTTTTGAAAAAAAAAATAAATGAAATTGGTAGGGAACATGGAATCGTAAGTTAGCATGTTGGCATGTTATAAAGTCTTTTCTGTGGCTCCCTGATTCTGGTAATGCAGAGTACAAGGATCGCTGGTCTGGACTGGTTTGGTCTCTTTCCAGTTGTTCAGGGTATCTGCATTATACAACCTAGGGCACGATTCCCATAGAGTCTGTGTGCACGGCATCCCCTGGAGTTGGGTGGCATAGATGCAAATGGCCATCTCCTTCGGGGTGGCAGTGCAGAATATACCAGAAAACATGGTGAGCTGTAGAGTTAATCTTGAATCTTACCACTCCCTCATCCCCCTACTGCTCCCAACATGTGACTCTTGCTTTTTTCCCTATGTTTGTTTTTCTTTTCTCTCTGTTTCCCCTCGCCCCCCACCATGTTTGCTTTTCTTGTTATCTGACTCCATTCTTCTCATATTCTGGTTTTGACTTTCCCTTTAAAGCAGCATTATTATTTAAAAAAGATATAAAAAATATTATTTAAAAAATTATTTTAAAAAGATGGATTAGTCTTTTGGACAACATGTGACAACACATAGAAGCAATGCATTCTAAAATAGCTTCTTTGATAGGTGTTTCCCAAAGTAGGTATGGTGGCTGCTTCCTTAAGGCAGAAAGGCTTGCTTCATAGATTTTTTTAGAGTTTCACTGTCTAATAGCATATTTTCTAATATGAATGTTATGCCAAGGTTGTGTCCCAGACTAAAATCCCAAACAAAAGACAGAGATTTATGACATTCCTGATGTTATTTCATAATAATTTGTTTACTGGTTACTTTTTAAATAAATAAAGTGAAATACTATCTCAAATCAAAGCATAGATGTCAGATTCCAAACAAATGAAATGGAATGACAAAAATTGAGTCAGTGACCCAGAAGTATTTATTAGGGGCCTGTGACATGCCTAACACTGTGTTAAGTATCCAGGGATGCGTGAAAGACATAGAAGAACCATCTCTGCCCATAAAGATCTTTAAATCTAGATGGAGAAACTATGCACAGAAAATAATGCAAGAACAACGTAGGAAAATACAAATTGCTTTTGATAGGTAAAAACATTAAGCAAAATACTAAATGCTATGCAGTCTCAGCATAGATTAAATTAGGAAAGTAAAGCCCCAGTGGAACAAATAGACAGAAAAATCAAAGGATAAGTTTTCCCCTTTACAGATACATTTGACATCTTGCTGGTAGTTGGAAAAAGACACTTTATTAAGCTAAAAATACCAATGGTCATGCTGAGAGATAATAACTCCCAACTCAGGTCAAATGCACAGTAGGGGAAACATTCTGTCTTGGCAGGAAAATGAGATGACACAAACAATTAGGCAATTTTTTAGGTTCAGAAAAGGCTACATAAACTGAAATTAGGGGAGAATAAGGCAGAATTATGAAAAGATCAAATGGAACATAAATAGTGAACCATCTTGTCTCCATGACTGACATGGGAGTAAAACTGCTATCACATGAGCCATTTTCTGAAGTCTTCTAATGCCTCAGGCCCACCCTTGAACCCCAGTCTGTCTACCTCCAAAGCTTGTGTCCTGACAGCTTTCATATTCCCATGAAAGGTCCCAGGAGGTGTTGTTGGGAGGGCATTAAAATGAGTTGCTTGAGGCTCTTAGGAGACTGAAGATATTAGGGAAACTAAGGTAGAACAGGGAGATTCAAATTCCAGTGCCTCAGAAACATTGCACGTCTAGGAGACCATCAGTGCTGGCTGTGAGTAGAGGCTGGTAGACAGTACCCACAGGTCTCGAAAGACCCTATTAATCAGCTTTTGCCAACTGTTAAGGAGATGTGGGCATACCTGCTCTTCCAGTATTTCAAGAGGAGCCAGAAATCCAGTTGTTCATGGAGAAACATCTCTCATATTTAAAATACTGCTATTTAATTCAAACTTGCTTGAAAAAATAAAATGCTGTGTAGGTCAAATAAAACATTTTTCTAGTTGATAATTGGCCTGTGAATCAACAGGTTGCAAAATTTAAGATGATGTGCCATTTGAGCAGCTTTTTTTACTTGATGGTTTCTTTCCTTCTTTACCAGAGAAAGCCTTTAGTGTGAAAAGGGTTATCATCCTCTGTGCCTTTGATTTCTAGAAGGAGCGTGAAGCTACTGGGGAGAAAGGGAATGGTGATGCATTGCAGGCTCAGAAACTGTATGGGTCTCTGGGAGGAGGAGTCAAGATGGTGGAGAAGTAGCAGGCTGAGACTACTTCAGCTAGCAGGAGATCAGCTAGATAGCTTATCTAAAGATTGCAAACACCTACCAATCCATCGGCAGATCGAAGAGAGAAGAACAGCAATTCTAGAAACAGAAAAACAACCACTTTCTGAAAGGTAGGACTGGCAGAGAAGTGAATCAAAGCGATGAAGATAGACCCCTTTCTCCCCCTCCCGATTTGGGATCTCTTCTGATTTGGTTAAAGCATATTTTCCTGGGATTGTTGCCACCCTTTTAGTATTTTACTTGCTCCTTCATATACTCTTAACTGGACAAAGAGACAACGCGGAAAAATTCACCACAAAAAAAAGAAAAAGAGGGGCGCCTGGGTGGCTCAGTGGGTTAAAGCCTCTGCTTTCGGCTCAGGTCATGATCCCAGGGTCCTGGGATCGAGCCCCGCGTCGGGCTCTCTGCTCAGCAGGAAGCCTGTTTCCTCCTCTCTCTCTGCCTGCCTCTCTGCCTACTTGTGATCTCTGTCTGTCAAATAAATAAATAAAATATTTTAAAAAAATTTAAAAAAAAAAAAAAAAGAAAGAAAAAGAGGCAGTACCGAAGGCTAGGTTTGGCAAACACCAAACAAGCTCTACAGACATTGGTAATATGTCAGATCTAGAGTTCAGAATGACAATTCTCAAGGTTCTAGCCAGGCTCAAAAAAGGCATGGAAGATATTAGAGAAACCATTTCGGGAGATAATAAAGCCCTTTCTGGAGAAATAAAAGAACTAAAATGTAACCAAGTTGAAATAAAAAAAGCTATTAATGAGGTGCAATCAAAAATGGAGGCTCTCACTGCTAGGATAAATGAGGCAGAAGAAAGAATTAGTGATATAGAAGACCAAATGACAGAGAATAAAGAAGCTGAGCAAAAGAGGGACAAATAGCTACTGGACCATGAGGGGAGAATTCGAGAGATGACACCATAAGATGAAACAACATTAGAATAATTGGGATTCCAGAAGAAGAAGAAAGAGAGATGGGAGCAGAAGGTATACTGGAGAGAATTAATGGGGAAAATTTCCCCAATATGGCAAAGGGAACAAGCATCAAAATTCAGGAGGTTCAGAGAACGCCCCTCAAAATCAATAAGAATAGGCCCACACCCTGTCACCTAATAGTAAAATTTACAATTCTTAGTGACAAAGAGAAAATCCGAAAGCAGCCTGGGAAAAGAAGTATGTAACATACAATGGTAAAAATATTAGATTGGCAACAGACTTATCCACAGAGACCTGGCAGGACAGAAAGAACTGGCATGATATATTCAGAGCACTAAACGAGAAAAACATGCAGCCAAGAATACTATATCCAGCTAGGCTATCATTGAAAATAGAAGGAGAGATTAAAAGCTTCCAGGACAAACAAAAACTGAAAGAATTTGCAAACACCAAACCAGCTCTACAGGAAATATTCAAAGGGGTCCTCTAAGCAAAGAGAGAGCCTACAAGTGGTAGATCAGAAAGGAACAGAGACAATATACAGTAACAGTCACCTTACAGGCAATACAATGGCACTAAATTCATATCTCTCAATAGTTAACCTGAATGTTAATGGGCTAAATGCCCCAGTCAAAAGACACAAGGTATCAGAATGGATAAAAAAACAAAACCCATCTATATGTTGCCTCCAAGAAACACATTTTAAGCCTGAAGACACCTCCAGATTTAAAGTGAGGGGGTGGGAAAGAATTTACCATGCTAATGGAATCAGAAGAAAGGAGGAGTGGCAATCCTTATATCAGATCAATTAGATTTTAAGCCAAAGACTATAATAAGAGATGAGGAAGAACATTATATCATACTCAAAGGGTCTGTCCAACAAGAAGATCTAACAATTTTAAATATCTATGCCCCCAATGTGGGAGCAGCCAACTATATAAACCAATTAATAACAAAATCAAAGAAACACATCAACAATAATACAATAATACTAGGGGACTTTAACACTCCCCTCACTGAAATGGACAGATCATCCAAGCAAAAGATCAACAAGGAAATAAAGGCCTTAAATGACACACTGGACCAGATGGACATCACAGATATATTCAGAACATTTCATCCCAATGCAACAGAATACACATTCTTCTCTAGTGCACATGGAACATTCTCCAGAATAGATTACATCCTTGGTCCTAAATCAGGACTCAACCGGTATCAAAAGATTGGGATCATTCCCTGCATGTTTTCAGACGACAATGCTCTGAAGCTAGAACTCAACCACAAGAAGAAGTTTGGAAAGAACCCAAATACCTGGAGACTAAACAGCATTCTTCTAAAGAATGAATGGGTCAACCAGGAAAAAGCATAGACAAAGTACAGCATCCCTTCCTGATCAAAACTCTTCAAAGTATAGGGATAGAAGCCACATACCTCAATATTATCAAAACCATCGATGAAAAACCTACCGTAAATATCATTCTCAATGGAGAAAAACTGAATGCTTTTCCACTAATGTCAGGAACACGGCAGGGCTATCCATTATCACCACTGTTATTCAACATAGTACTAGAAGTCCTAGCCTCAGCAATCAGACAACAAAAGGAAATTAAAGGTATCCAAATCAGCAAAGAAGAAGTCAAATTATCACTCTTCACAGATGATATGATACTATATGTGGAAAACCCAAAAGATTCCACTCCAAAACTGCTAGAACTTGTACAAGAATTCAGTCAAGTGTCAGGATATAAAATCAATGCACAGAAATCAGTTGCATTTCTCTACACCAACAACAAGACAGAAGAAAGAGAAATTAAGGAGTCCATCCCATTTACATTGCACCCCAAACCATAAGATACCTAGGAAAAAACCTAACCAAAGAGGCTAAGAATCTATACTCAGAAAACTATAAAGTACTCATGAAAGAAATTGAGGAAGACACAAAGAAATGGAAAAATGTTCCATGCTCCTGGATTGGAAGAATAAATATTGTGAAAATGTCTATGCTACCTAAAACAATTTACACATTTAATGCAATTCCTATCAAAGTACCATCCATTTTCATCAAAGAAATGGAACAAATAATGCTAAAATTTATATGGAACCAGAAAAGACCTCGAATAGCCAAAGGGATATTGAAAAAGAAAGCCAAAGTTGGTGGCATCACAATTTCAGACTTCAAGCTCTATTACAAAGCTGTCATCATCAAGACAGTATGGTACTGGCACAAAAACAGACACATAGATCAATGGAACAGAATAGAAAGCTTAGAAATAGACCCTCAACTCTATGGTCAACTAATCTTCGACAAAGCAGGAAAGAATGTCCAATGGAAAAAAGACAGCCTCTTCAATAAATGGTGTTGGGAAAATTGGACAGCCACATGCAGAAAAATGAAAAATCACAATTTCCTTACACCACACACGAAAATAGACTCAAAATGGATGAAGGACCTCAATGTGAGAAAGGACTCCATCAAAATCCTTGAGGAGAACACGGGCAGCAACCTCTTCGACCTCTGCCGCAGCAACATCTTCCTAGGAACAACGCAAAAGGCAAGGGAAGCAAGGGAAAAAATGAACTATTGGGATTTCATCAAGATCAAAACTTTTGCACAGCAAAGGAAACAGTTAACAAAATCAAAAGACAACTGAAAGAATGGGAGAAGATATTTGCAAACGACATATCAGATAAAGGACTAGTGTCCAGAATCTATAAAGAACTTAGCAAACTCAACACCCAAAGAACAAATAATCCAATCAAGAAATGGGCCAAGGACATGAACAGACATTTCTGCAAAGAAGACATCCAGATGGCCAACAGACACATGAAAAAGTGCTCCATCTCACTCGGCATCAGGGAAATACAAATCAAAACCACAATGAGATATCACCTCACACCAGTCAGAATGGCTAAAATCAACAAGTCAGGAAATGACAGATGCTGGCGAGGATGCGGAGAAAGGGGAACCCTCCTACATTGTTGGTGGGAATGCAAGCTGGTGCAGCCACTCTGGAAAACAGCATGGAGGTTCCTCAAAATGTTGAAAATGTACTGCCCTATGACCCAGCAATTGCACTACTGGGTATTTACCCTAAAGATACAAACGTAGTGATCCAAAGGGGCACGTGTACCCGAATGTTTATAGCAGCAATGTCCACAATAGCCAAACTATGGAAAGAACCTAGATGTCCATCAACAGATGAATGGATCAAGAAGATGTGGTATATATACACAATGGAATATTATGCAGCCATCAAAAGAAATGAAATCTTGCCATTTGCGACAACATGGATTGAACTAGAGCGTATCATGCTTAGTGAAATAAGTCAAGCAGAGAAAGACAGCTATCATATGATCTCCCTGATATGAGGAAGTGGTGAGGCAACATGGGGGCTTAAGTGGGTAGGAGAAGAATCAATGAAACAAGATTGGATTGGGAGGGAGACAAACCATAAGTGACTCTTAATCTCACAAAACAAACTGAGGGTTGCTTGGAAAAGGGGGGTGGGATTATGGACATTGGGGAGGATATGTGCTTTGGTGAGTGCTGTGAAGTGTGTGAACTGGGCGATTCACAGACCTGCACCCCTGGGGATAAAAATATATTATATGTTTATAAAACAAATTTTAAAAAATCAGAAGTACCAAATAACCATTTGACTCTGTGCTAATTTCTGTGCATTCTATATGCACCTACACTGTCAACCTTTGTAAGCAGAGGTAGGCTTTATGTACCTTAGAATGACATTGGTTAATCAGTCCAGGATGGTTTTTTTTTTTTTTTTTTGGTATTTTGAGTTATATTTTTTATATTTTTATTATTTATTTTTTAAATTTAATTTTATTTTTTCAGTGTTTCAAAATTCATTGTTTATGCACCATACCCAGTGCTACATGCAATAAGTACCTTCCATCATACCCACCACCAGGCTCACCATCCCCCCCACTCCCCTCCCCTCCAAAACCTTCAGTTTGTTTCACAGAATTCACAGTGTCTCATGGCTCATCTCCATTAATTGGTCCAGGATTAGGCAGAAGTGAGTGCTCAAGCAAAACCCAAATGTTGAACAAAACATCTAGTGCAGACTGAGGCATAGAGAATGGTCAAACTTTGCCTTTTTTGAACTAAAAAAGTAAGTTTTATAGTATTGTGACTGGCTCGAATTCATCTCTCTTCTCAGATACTAACAAACCTATGGTTGTTATGTGGGCATGACTGGCCTTCAACAGATTTATAAAGTTATCAGAATTTGTTTTAGGGAGAATATGAGTGTGGATTATGAAGCTGGATTGCCTAGGCTTGAAAACCAGCTCTGCTCTTTTTTAGCTGGGTTTGCTTCAGTTTTCTCATCTGTATAATGGGGTCAAAAGCAGAACTTGCCTTCTAAAAGTAGAACCTACATTGTATCTAGAAAGGTCCTGGGCACATAGTAAGCTTTTAGTAAATACTATTGTTTTCTTTTTCTCTTTCTCTACTTCTCATTACTGGTTGCCTAGAATTGCTCCTGCTATACCTTCTGTGGCCCAGCTTTCTTTTAACAGTCTATTTGTCCAAACATTTTCCCCATCGACTCTAGCCTTAGTTGGCACAATAAAGGCAGTTGGATAAATTATGACTGACCCCAGTTTACTAGGTGACTTCTGCAAGTGACATTTACATTTAAAATAAAGCACTCAAAGAAGCTATCTTTTCTTCCCTGAACATTACTGATGGCAAGAAATACCCAATGCTGTTGAACCTCCATATTGCTTCTTTGGAAATTCAGTTTAGTTAGGTCAGGATGGGCCCTAGATCTATATTTATAAAAAACTACCTCGGGAATTGTGGTTTTTTTTTTTAATTTTTTTTTAAGATTTTATTTATTTATTTGACAGAGAGGGATGACAAGCAGGCAGAGAGGCAGGCAGAGAGAGAGGAGGAAGCAGGCTCCCTGCTGAGCAGAGAGCCCGATGCGGGGCTCAATCCCAGGACCCTGAGATCATGACCTGAGCCGAAGGCAGCAGCTTAACCCACTGAACCACCCAGGCGCCCCTACCTCAGGAATTATTATTTGGTAAGTCTGGAAAAAGTATCTTAAGCCAAATTACTCCATTTCTGATTATTACATCCTCTATGATTGGCCTGCTTTCTTCGTTTTTCTTGGGAGTGATTTGTATGAGCCCCTACATCACAAACATAGGCCACTCTTATCCATCCACACAGATAACCTGAGATCTTAATTTCAAAATTAACAGTGAAATTCTAATTTTTAAAAAATTGCTGTCGTAAAGAAGCAATTAAAATCTATAAGAAAAAGAGTTTGCTTGTAATCATTGCTTATAAAAGTACTCTTCAGACTAGTGTTAACTCAAAGAGAGGAGGAACAGTAGCACTTGCTTTACCTGGAAACTTGTTCGAAGTGCACTATCTTGGGTCATTACCGGGACCTCATGAATAAGAATCTGCATTTTATTTATTTATTTTTTAATGTGACTTTATTTACAATATTTATTTATTTATTTGTTTGTTTATTAAGAGAGAGAGACACACACACACACAGAGTGAGCAGAAGGGAGAGGGAGAGAGAATCTGAAGCAGACTTTCCATCGAGCACAGAACTCAACACATGGCTAGGTCCCAGAACTGTGAAATCATGACCTCTGCTGAAACCGAGAGTTAGAGGCTGGAGGTTTAACTTACTGAGCCACCGAGGTGTCCCAAGAATCTGCATTTTAATAGATTCTTTGGGCAATTCACATGCATAGTAGAGTTTGAGAAGCACAGCTTCAGAGCAATAGAAGACCCAGGTGACATACATTTAATTTACTCAGTGCAATTTGGCTGGCAATAATTTTTTTTTGATGTTCTCTTTTTAAATAAGATAATTTGGTGTTTTGTATTTTGACAATATCATTTTTGCTGAAAAGAAAAACCCTCTATCATAGATTTCTATCTGTAAAGAGTCTTTCCTGCATCTTAAAACTTCGACCACATATGTAATACTTTAAACAGTAAATTTTAGTAAAAAAAAAGTAACTACTACAAACATTAGCTCAGTGAAAGTTCAAAGTGTGCTTTCTTTGTGTGCCCTTAAAGAGAAAACCACATTAGCATGATCTATTTTGATAGATCTGTGGTTTCTTTGCAGTCTATGTCTTGGCCACCTCTCTAACTTTTTAAGTTAGAGACAAAAACTAAATCCAATTCAGATCAGTGACATCAATTTGCTACATAGCATCCATTTTTCTCATGTTTAGTAGGGAAAGCAGTTCATGTTTTTCAAAATCAAGTTGACTTAGATTTGTGTGATAAAAATGAACATCGACTTTTTGTCTTAAATTTTACCTCTTATTCTCCCACATGCAGCCTCCAAACCTCTTAGGTAACAAGTCCCCTCCATAGTAGCTGCTCACTTAATATTTGTTGAATTGAAATAGAACTGGGTTTCACTCATGGACCTTATTTATGCTCCTGGTCCCATATCAGTCTTTTCAGTCATGCCTAAATACACATAGGATGCTTGTGGTCCACACCATTCCCTAGCCTTTCCTCCCCTCCTTCCTTCTCTTCCCTTCCCTTCCTGTCCTTTCCCCTCCCCTCCCTCCCCTCCTCTCCCCTCCCTTCTCCTCTCCTCTCCTCTCCCTCCTCCTCCTCTCTTCTCTTTTTCCTCTTTCCCTTCCTTTTTTTCTTTTCTTATTTTATTTTGAGAGAGAGAGAGAGAGAAAGGGAGCCCATGAGCAGGGGGGAGGAGCGGGGGAGAAAACAGAATCTCCAGCAGCTTCCACAATGAGTTCAGAGACTGATATGAGCCTCGATCCCACAACTCTGAGATCTTTCCCTGAGCCGAAATTAAGAGTCAGTTACTTACTGACTGAGCCACCCAGGTGTCCCAGTTCACACCATTTTCAATGGGAAAGAGTGATTAAGCTCTCTGTGGACTCATTAAACTCGCTTGAGTATTATGTTACTTTTACAGAGTGGTTTTTTTTTTTTTTTTTTTTTTTTTGAGGAGAAACATGAACAAGAAAACATGTTTATATGAATTTTTCATCTATTTTTAGTCTGTTTGGATGCTCATCAACCACTAAGTGACTCAGACAAAATATGTTATTTCACGTAAGAAGAGGAAACTACTGACTAATTGTCTAGAGAACATATGTTTTTTACCGGAAAGGTAATCAGTTTCTTTGAGTCATCAACACTCTCCAATGGACTGTATCCTGGAAGAGGGGGCATCTGGGTACAGTTTTATGTATCAAGCATCTTAGTTGAAATTAACCAATTCTCCACATACATCTGACTTACAAATGTATGTAGAAAGAGAGGTCATGGTTATCAAAAGTCGAACAAACCCTGAGATAATTTAATACAACCAGTGCTTTGTAATTGCTGTCCTACTTTTGATAACTATGACCTCTCTTTCTACTTGCATTTGTAAGTCAGATATATGTAGAGAATTGGTTTATTTCAACTAAGATTTTAGCTAATACAACCAACAACCTAGAACTAGAATTGTTACTGCTTCCTGGAATTAAAACTGACTTGAAATATCTCCATCATCAGAATATTGTTAGTATGACTCTATTTTAGGTTAAAAATATGGTGAGGTCCAAAGAAAAGCATTCAATCAATGCTCATTGGGATGGTACATCAATGGCATCAAGTATATAAATATAAATGTGTTATTTTATGATAGCCATAAAAATTTTTATAGCTCTTCTCTGCCACATGTATCTACATTAAAAAAAAAACAAAAACCTCTTTTAAGTTCAAACAGTTCTGAAATTATAAACATCTGGGGAAAGGTTTTTCTTAAAAGTTTACTAATTTCATGGCACATTTTTATATTTTCAGAATAGCTGACATTCAAAAAATAAATTACCTATATATTCCAACACAAAGAGAGCATGCTCAAGTTCATTATGCAGTAAAATGACTATAGCTGTTTTTACAATGATCTTGGATATTGAGTTTCTAAGGGCATAGAAAAGTAGTAAGAAAATCATAAATTTCTTGTGAGTTCTATTGCTTCTTCTGGATGAAGCCTGTTACCAGTGCTCTCCAATCCAGTTGCGTCCAGACAAAGGGGATATAGGGCACTCAAATGTGGCTATCAAGACTCAAAAGATGAATTTTATTTATTTATTTATTTAAAAGATTTTATTTATTTATTTGACAGACAGAAATCACAGGTAGGCAGAGAGGCAGCCAGAGAGAGAGGAAGGGAAGCAAGCTCCCTGCGGAGCAGAGAGCCCAATGTGGGGCTCGATCCCAGGACCCTGAGACCATGACCTGAGTTGAAGGCAGAGGCTTTAACCCAATGAACCACCCAGGCGCCCCTCAAAAGTTGAATTTTAAATTTTATTTAATGTTAGTTAAAAATTAAAGTCTAAATAGTCACATGTGTTGTTGTCTGTGATCTTGGTAAGTGTAACTCTATACGTTAAAAAAGGAAGAGTTGAAAAAGTAGTTCCTATGGAACCACTGCTGGCTTTTTCTGTGGCTGGAATTTTATCAGTAGATTGCCATATCCCAGAAATTGGGTTTGGACTCTCAGATATTTTTAGACTAAATAGCTAATTTAGATAAATATTAAGCACAGGTTGTGAGAAGGAATGGTATGTCTGCTCACTCAAGTAGTTTACTACCAGAATTACTAATGTTACTACAAGTTCTCTGGCTTTTCAAGAAGTCCATCTAAAATTATGCATCTGGGAGCAACTTTGGTGTGAGCTTCTCACTCCCCTTGGCCTAAATATTCCTACCTCTTCTCCCAGGTAACCTCACCCCTGAGTTACTTATTTGGGCAAAAGAAGGAATACCCACCATTATTACCACATTCCAAATCCTTTTCTTCATGATCTAAAGATTGAAAGGCTATACTGATGTGATATCCATTCATGTGACAGTGACTGGAAAATAAATCCACAAGCACACATTTGCAAAGGCAGAAGGCAAAAGTTAAAGCCCTCTTCTGATAAAAGTCAAGGTAAGTGACTCCAGACTTCAGACTTCAGACATCTGAAGAGCTAAGCAAGCTCTTGAATAAAATGTATGTACCAACATCAGAGGAAAACAACAACAACAACAAAAACAAAGCACATTTAATTCTCTAGTTTAGGACAAATGAAGGTAAAGAATTTGATCAAGCAGTGTGCCTGGGGGCTCAGTTGGTTGAACAACCGACTCTTTATTTCCACTCAGGTCATGATTCCAGGATCCCGAGATGGAACCTCATGTCAGGCTCCGTGCTCTACACAGTCTGCTTGTCCCTCTGCCTCTGTTCTGCTTCTTCTTCTTTCTTCTCCTCCACTTCCTCCTCCTCTTCCTCATTCTCTCTCCCAAATAAATAAATAAATAAATAAATAAATAAATAAATAAAATCTTTAAAAAAATAATTTGATCTAGCAATGTGTGGCCAATCAGATTTTACTGGTGCAAGCGAACTTATGAAGAGCCATTTCAACATCTTACATAACAAATTTATCCAGATAGGATAAATGACTTGACTCAGATCACATGTATATAGGAAGAGAACCCTTCTCTACCTTCTCAGCTAAAGACTAGGCCAATGGTTTTAACCTAAGAAAATGTTTCCTGCTTCTCTAATACTCTGTAGAAAAAGCCATTTACTGTTGTTTCTGAGGCAGGCTTAAAAGACAGCAGTTCAGAGCCAACCTAAAGCAGGAATGTCTCTTGTCTCCTTTCCCCAGTGCTAGCCCCAGAAGAGAAATCCCCCAGACAACTCTTCAAATATGAGCTTTTTAGCTACCCATGATAACCTATAATTTCAAGCCTTTTAAGGTCATTCTGGGAGAGAGGTTTAAGATGAGAGAGCTCTTTTTCCTTTTGAAAAAAGAAACCTCTGGTTTTCCAAACATTTCACAAACCTCTGGAACTCTTTGGAGTGAGCCAGAAGTGGAAAAAGTAACTGGAACTTCTTGGGAAAAATTAGTAGTAGCTGTTGAAAAGAGGATTTATCAGTAATCCAGACAGTGAAGAAGTTTGGACATTGCTGAATAGGCAGAGTGTGGCCAGAAATGACCAGACTTAGGGTATTGCTCGTCAGATAACCTGGTCTAGAAGTGGGTTGTATTAGCTTCCTAGGGTTATTGTAAGAAAGTACCACAAAGTGACTTAAAACAATGGAAAAGTATTCTCTCATAGTTCTGGAGGCTAGAAATCTAAAATCAAGGTGTCAGGGGGGCCATGTTTTCCCTGAAAACCTCAGGGGAGTTCATTTTATGCCTTTTTTTTATGCCTTTCTCTTAGCTTTTATTGTTGCTGGCAACCCCAGAGTCCCACGTGTAGACACACATGCCGATCTCTATCTCTGTTGTCAGAGTGTTTTCTCTCCTTATCAGGGCACTTCAGTCTAACTCAGGGGTACTCCCACACATGGTGACATCTAGTGAGTCTGGTCATAGGTATTCGAATCTCCATGAAGGCTGAAATTCCATGATGGTTTGACTATCCTTTACTCTGAAGACTGCAAGCCCATGTGTTTGCAAGGAATTTTGCTGACACTGTAGAGCTATCAACATGGAAGGAGACTGAAGTCTATTAACAGCTCTGCAAACCTGAAAGATATGTTTGACCATTTTTTTGAGAGCCAATGTAATTCCACATAAGCCAAGATGAACACGAAACATAAGTCATTGTCTCCATCTTTAATGCCTTTAAGCCATAAGGGGGGCACAGTCCCATTTGAAACAGGTTTCCCATCTTTGTAAATGATGGTTTGCTTCATTGAATATGGCTCTTTACATGGAAAGACAAAGATATGTCTTACCTAGTTCCTTCTCAACCTTGCCTTGGTTCCCCTGCCCCTCTTTCTTTGTCAGCTTTGTTTTCAGCCCTTGAGAGAGGCCTTTTTCTTATCCACAGTTGAGTTGATGGATCACCTTTTTCTAGAACTACTGTATACATACTGTATACATCACAATCCTATGAAAAAGCTTCATAAAATGTTCAAGTGTTGTTTGTTTTAAATATTTATAATGAGGCATACAGACAACTGATATGAGGAGCCACACGTTAAATTTTAAACGTTAGGTGAATAATGTCTAGGAAGAGGAAATGCTTGCTTCTTTTGAATGTAATCATTGGGTCAAATTTAAGTGATAATATAGGATCAGGTTACTGTATGGTGTTCTCAGAGTGGGGAGGAAATAAAGTAGCTGTTTGTCCCAAGATGAAGGCATCTGCAAAATATATGCTACCATTTGTATTTTTTTCTTAAAACTTAGCAACATTAAAGTAGCATCAGCCAACTATTTTTTAATTTTTACCACTATGACAACATTTCTTAGTACATGAACCATAAAATATCTATCATTTAAAAAAAAATATTCAACTCATTTCCCCGCCTCTTCCTGACTTCTCAAGGTGGAACTATTGTTGGATCTACATTCAGGCCCAAAACTAGTCCAGTCCCTAAGCCAAGAGTGACCTGGCATGGCAGATCTTCTTTTTGGCAAGAATTGTTGGGAATGACACTAGTTGGGCCAGGCTTCCTTGACTGGGGCCCTGGGCCTTAAATAATGTTTATCATCCTTTTCCCAGGGCATGTGATCCTATTCTCTGAGCCTCCAGTCCTGGTTGCCCCGCCAGGAGCACATTTACCTCTGAGGGCCAAGATGCCACTCACTTTCCCATTGTTGCTGGCCTGTGGCAACTGACTAGTGCTGGGTTCCACCAGCCAGTTTGGCATTCTTGTTACCGTTACTTCTGAGAACCACATTTAAGCCTGCTTGACACTGCCATGAACTAATAGGTTGCCTTCTCCTCTTTGCGTTTCCCTAACTTTCCCTAGTCAACATCTCAGATAGCGAATGCCATTCTCCTATTGTCTAGCATTTCTATTTGTGGAGATTCCTTTGGCTGATGTTCTCTAGGTTTCCTCCACAGAGAAGGTTGTGTCAGGAAATTAGCATGGTAGTTTGATTGAAAGGGAAGGTCTGTGAAGTTGCATTTGTGAATGGACACAACATTTTCTTCAGATTAAACACATATTTGAAGTAGTTTGGGGAGAGGCTGATGGAGGTTATAGGTAATATGGGTTAAGTCTTCCTAGGGTCTCCCCTTTGTTCTGCTACTGAGTTTAAATATTTCTTTGTTTTCTACAAAATCTTTCTTTTATCTCAAGTCCTTGATAAATGGTAGGGGAAAAAATCCTAAATACTGTTGGTTTGTTTTTTTCTTTTTTTAAAAACAAACAATATAATCATATTAACACTTGACCAGTGGCCCTAAATATCTTAATCCAAAAGGCTAATTTTAGTTTCTTTAGGGAGTAGATACATTAAATGTGAGGCAGTACTCTTGGTAACTTGGATCCAGATATGACTGGCTTCTCTAACTTTCTGCACAAGGCCATCAAACAACAGGAATAAAGGTCTTGCTTCTATTTCGCTTTTCCCTTTAAAGTCCCAGGTATGGTCTCTTGTTAAACTTCCTTTAGGACAGTAAACTTCCTCTTGAGAATAGATATCTGCTTTGGGTTTTAATTTCTCCAACAGAACAAGATCCTTATCACTGAAGTCCTCATAACATACCCAGTCAAGCCATTTATTCTTCTTATTCATTTCTTGGCTGTTTTTCTATTTGGTCTTTCTTTCTCTTTATAAAAAAACTCACTCTTTCTTGTGGCTACTTGCTAAGAAAATGAAGTGTGGAGAAGAGATAGAACCAGGAGACAGTTTTTAGGGGGAATATAAAGCCTAAATTTGAAATTCAGACAATCTTAGACAAGATGATCAGTAAAAGCCAGAACATCAGGTTAATAACAGGAAATTTTACTGAAATAGCATGCTTAATTAAGTGTTTGTATGTTTTTTTTTTTTTAATTTTTTATTTTTTATAAACATATATTTTTTATAAACATATATTTTTATCCCCAGGTCTGTGAATCACCAGGTTTACACACTTCACAGCACTCACCAAATCACATACCCTCCCCAATGTCCATAATCCCACCCCCTTCTCCCCAACCCCCTCCCCCCGGCAACCCTCAGTTTGTTTTGTGAGATTAAGAGTCACTTATGGTTTGTCTCCCTCCCAATCCCATCTTGTTTCATTTGTTTGTATGTTTTAAGAAGGATTCCTGACTATGGCCAGAACCTTTCAGGCAGAAATGCTTTCCTTAGCAGGTATGAGGCCAAAGTAGATTTGTAACTGATTTGGGAGTCAAATGTGGACAATAGAGTCAGGAAAAAAGATGGTAGCTTATAAATTTTCTAAGTTATAACCTGATATTGACTTGAATAATCAACTTTACCTTGGTCTTGAATGATGGGACAAAGGATTTCAAATTTGCCTTCTTATTTCAAAGTGGACAGCATGTCTTCCTAGACCATCTCTTTAAGAAAGTAAAAAAACAAAAATTTTCAAACTAAAAGACAGAAATACATTTTTTTCATATGCTATAAATTTTGGGAGAAAGCCTTTTATTACTAAGTTTTCCAGTTTTTTTTTTTTTTACATAAAAATTATCTATTTGCTTCTTATACCAGGTACATGCTATGAAAATTAAACACATTCTTCTTCTATTTCACACTATCTCTAGATACTCCTAGAAGAAAGCCATTCATAGCTGTTCTGAAGCCTAAATCCCAGTATAAAGATGACATGGAGTACACTTGTGATGGACAGGTAGTATGAGTAAAAATTAGCTTTGCTATGGCACACCATTGGGGTTATTTATTGTCACAGTATAATTAGTGGCTCCTACAAAATTACAACTAGGTAAGCAACAGCAACAACAGAAATCCGCAGTGGCTGACAAGAGATATAAGAATATTGTGTGTCTGTGTGTATATGTGTACACGCATGGACCTGTACACACACATATGTTTATGTACGGATGAGGAAACCTTTCCCTTTCCTCCTACCATGCATTTGTATATTTCCCTGTAATGAATTCTCCTTAGAGTAGTGAATGGGAAAGGAGACACAGTCGCATTTAGAGCTGGTTTCATCCATTTCCTGCTAGATGAGGACAAGGAGAACAATGCTTTGTTTTAATTGAGTAATTAGAAAGGAATTGAATCTGATTGCCTTCACAGATCTGGATAGCTTATAAATTTATGTTATGTCTTTTTGTTATATGTTCATGCTGAATGATAGGCATAGCTAAATCTTCATGAATAAAAGAGACATTAAATCTTTTGTCCAGCTTAAGTGTGAGATAGGGCAGAGGGAATAAGTCTATCAAATACTAACCATTATTCACAAAGATGTCTATGAGTACATAGATTCAACACAGAGCTAAGAATGACCAGTTTACCAGACTGCCCATAGCTCCATCAGGTAGATTGTATTATTTTATTTTTTTAAAGATTTTATTTATTTATTTGACAAAGAGAGATCACAAGCAGGCAGAGAGGCAGGCAGAGAGAGAGAGAGAGAGAGAGGAGGAAGCAGGCTCCCTGCTCAGCAGAGAGCCTGATGCGGGGCTCAATCCCAGGACCCTGGGATCATGACCTGAGCTGAAGGCAGAGGCTTTAACCCACTGAGCCACCCACGCGCCTAGGTAGATTGTATTATTATTCAACCTGCTCCCATATGTTTCCAGTAGCTGAATCCCCTACCCACCCCTTGGGTGACATATGACGCACTGTAGTAATTTTTTTTTGTGTTGCCTTTTGTGGGTATCTTCATTAAAATATGCTCTGATTGTAGAATGGGGGAATTTTGTATTATCAAAGGGATTTCAAGAATCAGCGGTGAGAAAGGAATGTTGGAAGGTGAGAAAAATTAAAGCAAGGGTAGTTTTCCCCTGAAATCACAGAAAAGGGACAGATTGTTCTGTATATGATTGAGTTGTTCTGAATCTACAATTGAATCTACATCTTCTTGAAGATGCCGAGTTAGATTTGCTAAAGACAGCATGGGATTCGGAATTCAAGGTTGCTTTAGCATGGGTTCCCCAGGAAACAGAGTCTGAGATGAAGATTAATGTGTAGGAGGTTTATTAGGGGGTACTGTTGAGATAAATGCCTATGGAAGGGAGAGAATGAAAGAGGGAGGAAGAACGTGAGCTCTGATGCAGCCTCACTGGAGACCTTAGGTGACACAGAGGGACGTTCTCATGATGGGATGGTCTCTCTGAGCTGTCTCAAGATAGAGGAGAAGACCAAGCCTTTATACCTCCATCAGTTATTCATGGGGTGAGGAGCATCTTGGTAAAGGTGTGACTTTGAGTCAAGAACTGACACTGATTTCTATTTTTTTTTTTAATTTGTTGTGCAGGCTGGGAAAGCTTAAATTCCCATGAATTATACAGAAATGCTGTATCAAATGAGACACTAGAAGAGAGAGAAACCTATGAACATAGCATTTTCCTTTAATGCTATTTCTCTTAGGCTACACAGACCAGAAGGCAGAGCTGCTGCACTGCACAGTTCCAAGGGATTCATGGTCTATTATACAGCTCAGATGAATATTGTCCATATGAATGGCACTCTCTAGATTTGTGCAGTAAATAACCCGTGCAGCAATACACTTGCTGTGCCTTAGTATGAGGTGGAAATATAAATAAATGTGATTTTTTTGAATTCCCAGAATTCCTTCTCTCATTTGTCAATATCTGATTGAGTAATAACCCAAACTATAGAGATGGCATGTTCCTTTGTAAGCTTACCTGGCATCACTAACTTTATCTCATTGTCTTTGTCTTCCTTTGAATCTGTTCCTATTTCAGATAATCCTAATATATCCAAGATCTGAGGATCACATTTTAAAGAATAAAGACCAAAGAACCTGTTTTCTTTAGGGGGATGACATTCTCTCTTTCTCTTGTAATACTCTGTAAAATCTGAATTTGTTGAAAGATCTGAATACATAAACAGGATGCTGCCTTTAGCAGTGTATGTGAACCCAGCCCCTATACATGTACATACCACCAGAGGAGAGTAGGCAGTCCTGAGAGTCACTTAGGGATATATCAGGTTTACTCACATCCTCGCTTCTCAATTATCTTACTTGCCCTCTCACTTGCCCTTTCTCAGAGTTGAGGAAGGGCAGCTGCTCCCAGCAAACGTCCTGGTGTAGTGAGAGCACAGCTTTCCTAGTCCTAAAAATCCTGGACTTTCCTTCCTGTTATGTCATTTTATGAATTTCTATCTTAGCATAATCTTTTTTTTTTCTTTTTTTGATAGGAGGATCTGGGTTTGATGGTGCCCAGCTCTAAAATGTAGAATGGCATTTTTGTAGTTTCGTTTTCTCCCTGAGAGATACAGAATTCTAACCTACCAGAAAACTGGGTTTATAGACAACTGAGAGCCATTTTGAGGAATTCAATAGACTGGTTACTGAAAATACAGGTTGTCATAATAAGAAAACAAAATTAAGATTTTAATCAACCAAAACCGGTATTTGGAGTTTGGCTAAAAATGCCTTGGACAAAACTGAAGAGTAACCAACAAGATAGAGCTCACAGCTTGAGTGAAAGATACTGTCACGGAGGACCTGCAACATCATAAATGTTTTGTATGCCTTTGGAGCCCGGCAACGTGCCCTGGGGCTGCCAGTCAGAGTGCTAATCCTGCTGGTCTGCATCCTGCTGAAGGCCCTGAGCCCTCACTCCAGGCTCAGAAGCGGGGTTACATTCCATCAGACTTGGGATTTCAACCGAACAGTGTCCATTTACAGCCTGGCCAGTATCTAATGAGGTGGCTTGGCGTGAAGCACCATCCAGTGGAAAAAGCAGCTAATTAGTTAAGTCAGAGACTGGAGAAGGACTGAAGAAAGAAGGATTGGGGACCTCTGGGGCACCATGGTTCAAGCTGACCACAAATACCCTCAGTCAAAATGCACCAGGGGAACCTCTGTTTGTCACAGGCAGCCAGGCCTTAGCCCTTGACCCTGCGTCAGCCACATGCTGGCCTGGTTCTAAGGATGAAGGAATCTGATCACTGAGGCTGTTTTCATCACCTTAAGTAAAAAAGACTGCAGTGTCTGCCTTACGGAAAAGTGTGAACCAGCCAAAGCCAATGGGGAGTAAAGAATGACTGTGGAAAAAGAGAAGGTCAAGTTGTACAAATCTTAGGGGTCAGGGATTCCCCTTCCTACCCACCTTTTCTTCTTTCTAGCAGATTTCTGCCTTCATCCAAACCAAAACGAGGCCCCAGTTTGAATAAACGCCAACCAGTTAGTGCACCAATGAATGAACTGAGTTTGCTCATGAACCATCTCCCAGATTTTAGGCACACAGACACTTTAAATTCTGAATGATTACATGAGCAAGCTTGTTTTAAAGTTGAATAGCCAGGCTGACAGCAGAAAATCTGGAGACATTAAGCAAGAGAACTCCTGAAATTTGTAAGTACATCCATTTTAAGAATATGAGGGTGTGTCTGCATGCATTTTTGGCGGCTGTGGCTCTGTGGCTAGGTGAAAGTATTCAGACTAACCACGAATGGGAAAGAGTTGATAATTGAGGACAGCACCCAGCGTGTTCAATTCAGCACGCGGAGGAAAAGATAATATGAATTAATGCCAGCTGTGTCCATGTGCTCTTATGGATCTAGTATATTAGTGAACTGGAAGAGTTATCTTCTCTGTTTGTATAAGCATGCCACTGATATTCCTCACCCCAAGATACATTCCAACCACTTACGTTTCATGCTTCCTGGAAAACAATATTTCAGACGGCCTGGAAGGTTTTGCTACTTTATAACATTATTGCCAGCGTTTCATTAGAACCATATTTAGCTGAATACCTTCAGAAGAATTTTGTACACAAAAAAGATGGACCCTGAACTAAACTCTAATATGTTGATATATTTTGACAAATAATAAGTATCTTGAAAGAGAACTAAACCTCCTTAAAGGTAACATTGTTGACTTAATATTTAGCTAACAAACTAAAAATAGCGGGGTTGCCCAAAAATGATTGAAAGTTTGGCTTATATGGTGCCACACAGACATGATTTAAAGGCTCAAGAGGAATACTCTGAAAGACAGCATGAAATTCGATTCCTTAGGCTGTCACAGAGCCAAACACTGGTGGTCAGAGGTTTGGCCTCAGCGAGACCATTGTATATTTATCACAGTGGTATTGTTCAACAATACCAGTAATTTGTGTTCCTAAATTGGTTTTGTGGCTGTTAGCTAGTTCCTGGGAACCCTAAAAAATGAAATGTTAGAGAACGGAAAAGGGAAAAAATTATTTAGAGTCGATCAAGTTGGTGAAAAGAAATGCATCAAACCACTTGGCTGAGAGTACTATCCAGTCTTATCCATAAACTGATAGAGGGGTACTGTTTCAATAATGTAGCAGTAGCAATGCTCTGAGTGTAGCTTTTCATGAAAGAAGAAAGGAAAACTAAATTTGAAGTTATTTAATTGAATATATTTTAAATATATTTAAGAATAAGAACATTCAAAGTTCCCTAATCTTGACTAATAGTAGGGAGGATTAGTATAGCAGTTGGGTCTATTTTGTCAAGTGGGCCTAGTCAGTAAAGTGAGGGAAAAAAATGCCAAAGATCTTGATCAGCTGTTGCCGACATCAACTAAGGTTTGACTGAATTTGGGATCTTCAATTTATATAGACTATTAGAAGTTCTTTAATGAAAAAGTATTTAGTTTATAAAAATTAAACGTTTCATGCAGTTTTATTTATAATGAACTTGTCCAGGAGTTTCTTTTACAGGGGCAATTTTATTGTAAATATTGCTTTGTTTCAGCTTCAACTGTTCTGTAGTTCAAAGATGTGAAGTCTAAATTAGTGATATTTAAAACTATTAAAATATCCCCAAATAAAGTCCAAGTTTATTGTAATAAAGTGGATATTTTTATAAGAGAAATGGATGTCATAAAACTCATACCACTAGCATATGCATAAATAGGCCCTATAATTTGGAGACATCCATAATTATCTAGGTTTTGAGATTCTTTTCTTCTCTTTTCTTTTCTTTTCTTTTTAGAAAGAGAGAGAGAGAGAGAGAGAGAGAGAGCAAGTGCATATGTGTGGGGTGGGGGCAGTGGAGGCAGAGGCCGTGGGAGAGGGAGAAGAAGAGGGAGAGAGAGAGAAAGAAAGAGAGGGCGAGGGAGAGGGAGAAAGAATCTTAAGCAAGCTCCATGCCCAGCATGGAGTCTGGTACTGGGCTCCATCTTATGACCCTGAGATCATGACCTGAGCTAAAGTCAAGAATCTGATGCTTAACCAACTGAGCCACCCAGGCACTCTTGGGATTCTTTTTGAAAATTGAATCCAATCCTGTCTTTCTGAACCCTTTCATGCCGTATTTTGATGTGTGGAAAGTTAAACATAAATGGTTAGGCTACATTTTCCTCCTGTGGTATTTTGTGGTTATTTGCAAGACTTCCACAATCTGCATCTATAGCTATGCTGTGTTCCAGACACCCTATAATGATTGTGTAGCATGGCTGTCTGTTGTCCTTGAATATCCACTTCCTTCTATGAAGATCCTTAAGTTTCCTTTCAGTATTGACCTTCCTGCTCTTCTTCTTCCCTTTCCTCTCTTCCTCCCTCCCCCATCATCAACCCTCTCCCTCTCCTATGGCTTCTCATCTTCCTCTCTCCTTCCCCTTCTTTTCTTCCTCCTCCTGTCTCTAATAATATATATAATAATACATATAATATATATAAAAATATATATAACATATATGTTTCATGTAAGGTGATTCAAATACTATATACATACATTTTATGGTAGCAATATTTTGTACTGTTGAAAATTAGAAAATAAAAAAAAAATCATATCGGCACCAACTCTTTATCACCATTTTAAACTCTAATGCATACCTTTCCAATCCTAGATCTCTATATAACAGATATAATACTAATATGTAGTTTTTCATATATACATAGTTTTACATATATGTATATGTATATGTTTTACATATATGTATATCTATTTTGTATGTTGTGTGTGTGTGTGTATAAATACATGGATATGTATTTATGTGATTTGTTGTTTTATCACATGCTTTTTCCAGTTCGTCATCCCTATTTTACAATTTTAATAAATTTTCTTCTTATATAATACTTGAATCTTATTTGAATTTCTCCAGTTGATTCCAGAATGATTATTGCTGCTGCTTTGCCCCAAACACTATCCTATTAACAACCTGCTGTTTATATCCCTATAAAGTCTTCTTTCAACAAGCATAGTCCCTTTTATTATGATGCTGACTTGTTGCAAAAACAGGGCCAATTGTCCTGCTGAATGAGTTTCTTTCTCTTGATTGTGTCTAACAATCATGGGAGGGACGAGTTTATGGAATATTCTAGAATGGGACACATTTTCATTTTCTATTCACAGTTTGAGAGTGAAATATCCATTGATAAGTAATCTTTTATGATACTCTTCTTATTCATCAGGATATACCTAGTCATGTTTCTTTTATATGGAAACTGACTGTATCTCAATGTGCATATTCAGCTCTTTTCTCAGCCCAAGAATATTATTTTTCATGCAGCTCATTTTTTTCTTTCCAAACACCCATTCTTTGCTTGCTAGGTCTTTGACCACTCTTTTACCTTTCCCCACATGACTTCTACTTCTTTCATTTTTATGCTTTCAGATATTTCTGGCTATTGATCTGGTCATTCATTAGTCAGACTCCTTTATTTATTACCTACTGATTTGCCTTAGTTTGTGAATAATGATTTGAATCTCTAGAAAATCTTTTTTTTTTTTTTTTTTGGTACTGTATTGAATTTTCTTAAGTGTTCATGATTAATTTTTATTCAGGAGATCACCTGTCTCCTGCAACAATTCTATCTCACAATGTGTGTTTACACTGTTAGTCTGATCTATTTCTTTTAGGCTCTGGGGGCTCTATGGATGGGAAGTTATTTCCCCTGCCAGCATACTGGAGCTCAGGCCAGCTGGTGGGAATCCTGTTGTGATGGTCTGGTCCATAAATTTATGGGCTTCAGGCAGAATGTCAGCATACTTATAGCACACTTATGGTGTTCCTGGAAGAAGCTTATTCTCTGTCTTCCTATGGTTTCTTAGCTGAGTGAAGGTAAGGAAAACTTTCCATTTGCAGTCTTTGAAGACAGTAGATAGATTATATAGAGAAAAGACTCATAACCCAAGAATCCTAAACATGCATTCCCATGTCAGGGTGAAAGACATGATCTCAGGGATAAGCAAGAACTCAGATTGAATGCCACCCAAATTCCTTATATTTAAAAAATTTATGAGAGAAGACTAGAATAAAACAATAAATTAACCAAAGCAGAAACCTCAACCTGGACCAAAATTAAGAGACACAACCTGGACTAAAGTGTTGTTGAGGCAATGTGGCCCAAGAATTGTACGTGCAAGCTTGAGTAGCTCAGCTGAATTTAGTTCTTGGCTATGTCACTCATTTACTCTATGACATTGGGCAAATATTTAACATCTCTCTGTCTCATTTTTTTCACTTATAGAATAACAAGTAGGAATAATGGTAGGACTTATCCCACAGCATGGTTATAAAGAACAATTGAGCTCATTAATGTAAAACATTAAGAAGAGAACCTGGCACATAATATATGATCAGTAAAAGTTATTACATTAGTATTCTACATATCAATTTAAGAAAACACTGTCTAACAGTGTAAGTAAATACTCTTGAAAAAGAAGAAGTTTTCATTAGGGAAATTTTGATATGGTAATCACTAAGTTATCTTAGCAAACCATTGGTATGTGGGGAAAGAAAGGCAAGATAAAAGTAATCCAAAGGATGGGGGATTATGTAAGGAAGGAAGAATGTGGGGAACGTAAAAGTATGTCAGAGTTTCATATATATTTGAGAGGTGGGTAAGCAGGTAAGATTAGAACATTATGGTGGGGAAACAAGAATGTAGCTTGTTTCTTGTTTTTAAAGCAATCATAGTGACATATGTGTCTGATTAAGAGAGCAGGGAAAGAGATGGTAACCATTAAGGGAATGGAAAAATACACCAGAAACTTTAAATTAACATGGAGGAAATAGGAATGAGCAGCAATTCAATCAAACTCACAAAACCAAGGGGAAGAAAAATAAGGAAACAAAAATAAGAAAAATAGTAAACAATGGAGTAAAGTGAAAGGAAAAATATCAACAACAGTAGGCTTTCTGCTAAATGTATATAGACTGGATTCACCTATTAAAAGTCAGAAATTGCTACTTCAGTTTAAAAAACAAAATTCGGATCTGCGAATTTACAAGTGCATTTTAAAAAGTAAAAAATTTCTTCCTTCCTTCCTTTCCTCTTTCTCTCCTTCTAATAAAGGGGCTGGGCACACAAGGAATTGCAAAACAAAAGAAAATTGGAATGACAATATTAATATTATATAAGATGAAATTCAAAGTTAAAAACACTTAGAATAAACAGACATATTGTGTGATGATAGGAATCTAAGTTGAAGATTTGCCATAAAAGACAACACAGTGAAAAATATACAAAGCAAAAATTATGAAAAATGCAAGGAAAGCCTTATATAAGTATGATGATAGTGAAAGATTTTTTTCATATCTTTCTCGGAAATAGATCAATTTACAGCCAGAAAAGTAAGTATTTCTTTAGCAGACTTGATGCATTTGATGTATAGATCTTACATTCTTCAAGCAGAGAATGTGATTTTTTTCAAGTATCTCAGTAATTAATTGCTTAATTAATCAGATACTTAGCCACAAAGAAATCTATAATAAATTTTTAAAAAGGCGGGGGGAAGAGGGGCACCTGTGTGGCTTGGTCATTAAGCATCTAACTTTTGTTCAAGTCATGATCCCAGAGTCCTGGGACATAGCCCCACATCTGGCTCCCTGCTCAGCCGGTTCCCTGCTCAGCGGGCAGTCTGCTTCTCCCTATGCCTCTGCCTGTGGCTCTGCCTACTTGTGCTCTCTATCTGTCAGATAAATAAATGAAATCTTTAAAAAAAAAAAGGAAGACTTTTTAGGACATATCCCTGTTAAAATTAGAAGTAAATAATAAAATAGAGACACTTGCAAAAACTTAAAATGCTTAAAAAATAAGAAATAGTACCAGATAATGTTTGGATCAAAAAAGGAAATTAAAAGAAAAAAAATTTCTAGACATTGGTGGGAAGAATACTTTTTTTCTAATTTCATGAACCCTAACAACTAAAAGTTCTCAGGAAAAAAAATTATATATATATATAATTTAAATACTACTACTATTAAAAAGTAAAGATAAAGTAACTAGCTACTTACCTTAATGACTTTGAAGAAGAACAAAAAGTTGGGAAATGAAAATTAACTGATATAAGACCTGAACTTGGGGCACCTGGGTGGCTCAGTGGGTTAAGCCTCTGCCTTCGGCTCGGGTCATGATCCCAGGGTCCTGGGATCGAGCCCCGCATCTGGCTCTCTGCTCAGCAGGGAGCCTGCTTCCTCCTCTCTCTCTGCCTGCCTCTCTGCCTACTTGTGGTCTCTGTCTGTCAAATAAATAAATAAAATCTTTAAAAAAAAAAAAAAGACCTGAACTTAATGAAATAGAAAAAAACTATTAAAAAAATAAATTCGGGGTGGGGTTATGGACATTGGGGAGGGTATGTGCTATGGTGAGTGCTGTGAAGTGTGTAAACCTGGCGATTCACAGACCTGTACCCCTGTGGATGAAAATACATTATATGTTTATAAAAAATAAAATAAAAAAAAAGATAAATTTGTCCCAAAGCAAGTCCTTTGAAAGAGAACTATATTTTTTTATTAAGCTTTACTTAAGGATCTGATAAGATCAGACTCCAGCAAAACAACAACAATAACAGAAAAAATCAAATAGTTCACTCAAATTTGGATAATTCCAGGATGGCTTGAAAAGATTATTGCTCACTAAGATAAGGATATGGGATAGGAAGGAGAGATAGAGTAACCCAGTATTTTCAGGGAGCAGAGTTGTCAACACCACTTGCTCATGAGGGGACAAAGAGGGGATCCTATAATCAAAACTTGGAGAGAACTGCATAGAAAAGCCACCTTCTACGGCTTTCAGTGGAGTCAAAACCGGCCTGATATGACCCTGGAGGGAGTAAGACAGGGGTATATACTACACATGAGCCTCACTCTACTCTGTCCTTCCTATCTCCTGCTGGAAATCCCCATCGATAAATCTAACTGAAGCCAGAGTGTCCTGGAATTCACTGATTCGGTCTATACAAGCTCACCTCCTGTGGCATACAGCAGGGTGAAGAAGAGCGGGGTTCATCTGGAGGAATAAACAGGTATCCAGCACATTATCAGATTCAGAGCATGGGTTCTCAATCTCAAGCAGTACTTTTCACAGATTATATGCTGGGAAATTGTAGATTGTCACTTAATAAACTGAGACACACAGTATAGATAGTAACCAATAAATTTTTGATCTAAATTATAATATTGGCGGGTTTTCTTTGTGGAAAAGAAGAAACAATTGAATAATAGTTTTATTTTTTAAATGTTTTAAATTTTTATTGTGTCATGTTAGTATTAAGGAACAATTGTTTTAGTGATGATTTTATTCCAACATCAAGTTGAGAAGCCTTTTATAATAAAATTATAATTTGTTATTGTCAGGAGTGTAACTTACTTAAAGTTCTGAAATAATATTGAGATTTCAATTAAAAAATTCCAAGAGCTTATTTAACAAATTTAAAGAGCATTAATAACCCAAATTGCATCAATAGGTAAGTGACACATATGCTACTCAAGGGAATTGAAGTTGGAATCTCACTTTGATTAAAGACAGATTGTCCCCATCTGGTGAAGAGAGGAATACAGCAGCTTTTATGGTGACTTCTGTTTTACTAGTCACCTCATAGTATTGCCTTTCGCTACCCTGTAGTTTTACGGTCATGTTTATGTGGCACTGAAGAAACTCAAGTGTGAAGCACCAATTAGTAATCTAACCAATATTAATTAGAACTGTGACTTGACATGCCAGGCTGCTATGGGCATTTCAAAATGGTGTCTTCACTTTTGCCAAAGAAATTCAATTTCTATCAGCTTCTGCAGGATAAGGGGGTCTTTGTGTAGAATTAAAGAACACATATGATAGGATATAGGTTTACTTTCTTAGCTTCTAATTATGACTGCATTCCATGTATTCCTCTTCTTTGATTCCATCATGTCATACAGTACTACATGAATGATTAACCACCAAAAAGCTGTAATTTCTAAGATAATTTGACTGGGACACTGCAGTAGTGTTTAAACCTTTATGTAGCAATAATAACACTTAAAACACTAAGATATGGAAGAGACTGAGGTCTGTCCTATTTCTTTGATTTCCTGGCCTCTTTCCATTGTATAACTTTTTGAAATCTTTAAGTTTTACACCAGTACCTTTCATAGTAACTTCATGTATGAGGCCAAGAAATAGAATAATAGAAAATAAGGGAGGACAGACATCTCAGGGATAATCTGTTATAAACTGTAATTTTAAGGATGAGGAAGATGAGGTCTAGAGACATAAATTTCACAGAGGACACTGCCATTTGTGGCCAGAATGTCAGGGGTCAGCTCAAAATCCTAGAACATTGGGACTAAAACAGAACTAGAAACCTATCCCTTGGTGTCTAATTAATAGCTTTCTTCATTATTCCCCGATGACTCATAAATGAAATGTACGATTTACAGGAAATTTTTATACCTATAAAATATATCTAAGAAAGCACTTAGGTAAAAATTAAGAGATAAACTGGGCAAGATGGTGCTATTAAAGTTGTTTGTATTCTTACTCTAGTGCCTAATGTGGACAGGCATAATTATATGTCAGAAAAACTTTCATCAATTATAATTTTTGTTATAACTTCAAGCAAGGGTACTTATTTACTGCCACAATCTTCTAGTGTTTGAAAGATGGTAGATAATGTATTTCTTTCAAGATTGTCTTATAGCTCTTCAGAGTAAGAGGAAAACCTTATTTCAAATACATTCTCATTTGGGAGAGAATAGTTAAATATTTTTCTTTTAATAAAAAAAAAAGTGGTTAGACTCATGAAATCCCAGAATTGGAAGGGCATGTAGAGATTTCAGTCTCACTTCCTACCCAAAATAGGAGTCCCTTCTGCAGTGTCTCTGAGAAGCAGTCCTGTGGTCGCTGTTTGCATATTTCCAGTAATAAGAAACACACTATTTGTGAAGCAGCACTTTTCACCAAGATGTCATAAAATTCTTCCATATTGAGCAAAGTCAGCCACCCTGTCCTTACGACTTCAGCTCAGTATAAGTTCTTCCCTCTAAAACAAAGCAAAGTTTACTCTTTTCCTGGTAGTCATTGCACAAGCATTTAGATTGTCATTCTATCTATTCTAAGTGTTCTCTTCTGTTGCATCAGCCCTTAAAGTTTCTGTAGTTGTTCCATAATTTATTATGGACATTCGAACAGTTCCTGTGAATATTTGCCAATGACCCCTAGAAATTAATGTTCAGATAATGATTGCAGGTTCCCAATACTTTCTTGTGTATTCCAGGTACTGCTTAATAGCTCAACTTGGGTTGGTCTACCATGTTCTTGGATCAGGGCATTAAGGTTCCAGAGCAGTTCTGGCTTATGTTTAGCTTGGGGGTCAATAAAATATCCCAGATCTTTTAAACATGAACCTTGGCGAAATTATCTCCCTGATCCACTCCTGGTGAAATTTAGGCAATAAAATTTAAATGCAGAGCTCTCTATTTTTTTCCCTGCTAAATTTTTTCGTGGTTTCCACTATTCTAGCATTTTGAGCTGACATAGACAAATGGCAAAGTTTGGTGTCAATCTGGGGCTTAGCCAAATAAGGATTATATGGTATCTCTCAAGATGGAACTACCATAAAGGTAGCTATCTAGTAAAAACTCTGGGCCCTAGGGGAATGGGTTTGGGTAGGAAGATATCTTAGCCTTGAAGGGACCAGCTAAAAGACATAGAGACATATCAAAAAGGGAGTCAGGCAGAAAAGGAACAATGGAAGTTAATTCTTAAGACAAAATCCCCTTTTTACAATTTTATCTAGAGTTGGCTAGGAATAGGATTTTTTTTTTGATATGTTAGTATTTTATTATTTAGAATCCATCATTTATGCAAAAAATACCATAGGGGTAAATTAAGGGTGAATTAGTAGTCAAAGAATTTCTGTTATTACTTAAATTTCTTTAGAGCAGGGCTTTTCAATGTTAGCAATATTGACATTTTTGAGTAGAATAATTCTTTGTTTAGGAAAGCTATCTGTTGAATTAAATGATGCCTAATAGGCTCCCTGGCTTCTACCTGCTAGATGTCAGTAGCATCTCCTACGCCAGTTATGGCAACCACAAACATGTTGCTAAGTGTCCTCTGGCACGTTAAGATTGACCTTGGTTTAGAACAACTGGTCTAATTCAGTAGGTGATTAGTAAGTTATACCAATCATGGTAAAAACACATTCTATTAAAGTAGGGGTTGAATATTCAACAGCAAATATTATTGTAAGGAGCATGACCATCAATAACATGTTCCATGCTCTTTTTATGTATGGTCTATGTAAGGGATTGTGTATGTTTTATGCTTTGCCTTTATGCTATTAGAAAGACTTCGTGGAGATTTCTTGCAAGATCTTCAAAAATTTTAATAACTCATCAAGTAAATATTTGCTGAGCTGAGAAGATGTTCCAGGTAGAATTATACACATAGGAGTTGTGACAATATATAAGACAGATAAAAATCCCTGCCTTCATGAAGCATACATTAATGTGTGCATACATGTGTGTCTATTCACACGTTTGTGTGTATATGTGCACATATGAATACAAGTGTGTGCATGTGCGCTGGAAGTGAAGATGAAAAACGATGAAAAATTTTAAATGAATGCAATGCTATGAAGTCATTGAAGTGCTCTGAAGAATACTAAAGAAGAATAAGGCAGAGAATGAAGTGTATTTGTTTGCCACTGTACAGAAGACAGCCTGCTTGAGGAGAGGACATCTGAGCAGAGCCCAAAATGATACGAAAGAAAAAATGGTAAAAGTTCTTGGGAAAGAATATTTTAGCCAGAGGAAAGATCATTGCTCTGGGCTGTATTGCATCTTTTCCAAACTCCTATGCTGAGTTCCTAACTCCTAGTACCTCAGAATGGTTTGTAGATAATATCTTTAAAGAGCTATTTTTATAGATCTTGGATATCAGCTCTTTGTCTGTAGTGTCATTTGCAAATATATTCTCCCATTCTGTGGGTTGCCTCTTTGTTTTGGTGACTGTTTCCTTTGCTGTGCAGAAGCTTTTGATCTTGATGAAGTCCCAAAAGTTCATTTTCACTTTTGTTTCCTTTGCCTTTGGAGACATGTCTTGAAAGAAGTTGCTGTGGCCAATGATGTTGAAGAGGTTACCGCCTGAGTTCCCCTTTAGGATTCTGATAGATTCCTGCCTCACGTTGAGATCTTTTATCCATTTCGAGTTTATCTTTGTGTATGGCGTAAGAGAATGATCAAGTTTCATTCTTCTACACATAGCTGTCCAATTTCCCAGCACCATTTATTGAAGGGACTGTCTTTATTTCCACTGTATATTTTTCCTCCTTTGTTGAAGATTATTTGACCATAAAGTTGAGGGTACATATCTGGGATTTCTACTCTGTCCCACTGGTTCACATGTCTATTTTTGTACCAGTACCATGCTGTCTTGGTGATCACAGCTTTGTAGTAAAGCTTGAAATCAGGCAACGTGATGCCTCCAGTTTTGTTTTTCTTTTTCAACGTTCAGAGTCTCTTCTGGTTCCATATAAATTTTAGGATTGTTTGTTCCAGCTCTTTGAAAAATACTGGTGGAATTTTGATTGGGGTGACATTGAAAGTATAGATTGCTCTAGGAAGTAAGGACATTTTAACAATGTTTATTCTTCTGATTCATGAGCACGGAATGCTCTGATCCATGAGCACGGAATGATCTTCCATCTTTTTGTGTCTTCACTTTCTTTCATGAGTGTTTTATAGTTCCTTGAGTACAGATCCTTTACCTCTTTGGTTAGGTATATTCCCAGGTATCATGGTTCTTGGTGCTATAGTAAATGGAATCCATTCTCTGATTTCCCTTTCTGTATTTTCATTGTTAGTGTATAAGAAAGCACTTGATTTCTGTACATTGATTTTGTATCCTGCCACATTCCTGAATTGTTGTATGAGTTCTAGTAGTTTGGGGATGGAGTCTTTTGGGTTTTCCATATAAAGTATCATGTCATCTGCTAAGAGAGAGAGTTTGACTTCTTCATTGCCAATTTGAATACCTTTTTTAAAAAATTATTTTTTATTTATTTTCAGCATAACAGTATTCATTATTTTTTCACCACACCCAGTGCTCCATGCAATCCGTGCCCTCTAAAATACCCACCACCTGGTACCCCAACCTCCCTCCCCCCCACCACTTCAACCCCTCAGATTGTTTTTTAGAGTCCATAGTCTCTCCTGGTTCAAATCCCCTTCCAATTTCCCCCAACTCCCTTCTCCTCTCTAACTACCCATGTCCTCCATGCTATTTTTTATGCTCCACAAATAAGTGAAATCAACACAACTCAAAATCAACACACACAGAACAGATAATCATGTCAAAAAATGGGCAGAGGATATGAACAGACGCTTCTCCAAAGAAGACATACAAATGGCTAACAGACACATGAAAAAATATTCATCATCACTAGCCATCAGGGAGAGTCAAATCAAAATCACATTGAGATACCACCTTACATGAGTTAGAATGGCCAAAATTAGCAAGACAGTAAACAAAATGTGTTGGAGAGGATGTGGGGAAAAGCAACCCTTTTACACTGTTGGTGGGAATGCATGTTGGTATAGCCACTTTGGAAAACAGTGTGGAGATTCCTTAAGAAATTAAAAATAAGCTTTCTTATGACCCTGTAACTTGAACTGTTGGGTATTTACCCCAAAGATACAGATGTAATGAAAAGAAGGGCCATCTGTACCACAATGTTCATAGCACCAATGACCACAGTTGCCAAACTGTGGAAAGAACCAAGATGTCTTTTGACAGATGACTGGAAAAGGAAAATGTGGTCCATATACACTATGGAGTAATATGTCTCCATCAGAAAGGATGAATACCCAACTTTTGTATCAACATAGACAGGACTGGGTAAGATTATGCTAAGTGAAATAAGTCAAGCAGAGAGAGTCCATTATCATATGGTTTCATTTACTTTTGTAGCATAAGGAATAACACAGAGGACATTGAGAGATGGAGAGGGGAAGTGAGTCACGGGAAGTAGAAGGGGGAGACAGATAATGAGAGACTGTGGACTCTGAGAGAGAAACTGAGGGTTTGGGAAGGGAGGATGCTGGGGGGCTAGGTGAGCATGGTGGTGGATATTAAGGAGGGCACAGATTTCATGGAACACTGGGTGATATGCTTAAACAATGAATTTTGGAACACATACACTAAATAAGTAAGTAAGTAAGTAAATAAATAAATAAATAAATAAATGGATAAAAAATAAAGTGCTATTTTAAGTAAAATGAGATCATATGGATTTTAATACAATATGACTGGTTTCTTTTTTTTTTTTTCAAAAAATTTTTTTAAGATTTTATTCATTTGAGAGAGAGGGAGAGCACATGAGAGAGAGCAAGCGAGTGAGCGAGAGAGAGAAAGAGTATGAGCAAGGGGAAGACGAGAGGGAGAGAGAGAAGCAGACTCCCCATTGAGAAGGGAGCCAGATATGGGGCTCCATCCTGGGGCCCTGAGATCATGACCTAAGCCAGAAGCAAGCATTTAATTGACTGAGGCACTGGGGCACCCCGTAACGGGTTTCTTTATAAAAAGGGATTTGGGATACCTGGATGGCTCAGTTGGTTAAGCGTTTGCCTTTGGCTCAGGTCATGATCCCAGGGTCCTGGGATGGAGTCCCACATTGGGGTCCTTGCTTGGCGGGGAACCTGCTCTCTCCCTCTCTCTGATAAATAAATAAATAAATAAATAAATAAATAAATAAATAAAATCAATCTTTGGAAAAAAAAATTAAAAAAAGAAGGGATTTGGACCCAGATGCAGACTGGATGGCCAGCCATATGAGAATATAGCAAAAGGTAGCATCTACGAGCCAGGGAGAGAGGCCTCAGGAGAAACCAAACTTGCCCATACCTTGATCCTGTCTTTCTAGCCATCAGAACTATATGGAAATAAATTTCTTTTGTTTAAGCCACCCAGGCTGTGGTCTTCTGTTATGGCAGCCTTAGCAAAGGGATGGTAGCATGTCAGCTGGGAAGAAGCTGACAGGTTTGATCAACAGCAGGTAGGTCTGAGTGAAAGAAGGGTAGGGTGGTAGGAGGTAGGATTGGAAAGGAATGCAGAACATGGTAAGGAGGCTTGATTTTGTTGATAGTAAATGTGAACAGGCTTTTGAGCAGAAGACTGACATGAGTAATTTACATTTAAAGAAGGGCAATTGCGCAACTTGCACAACTGACTTTGGAGAGCTAGCACGGAAGCGGGAAATTGGTTAGCAGGCACGTGCCCTGGCCCACACCAGATGAGGAGTGCTGTCGGTGGCGTAGGTGAGAACTGATTGGAGTCAGAGTGTGTTCGGAGGGTAGAGCCAACAGATTTTGCCAATGGGCTGGAAGAACTGTGTAAAGGAAAGAGAAGCTAACCCGAACCTGTACTTTGCACGTGGGTAAAGGACTAATGGTTCTATTTTCTAAGATGGGAAAACCTGGAGGAAAAATTATCTTAACCTTTGAATGTAGGCTTCTGTGTTTTGTTAAGTGCACCATGAAATATGTTTCCTTTATTTAGGAAATTCCAAGTGTAACACTGTGGGAAAATGCAAAAAATATAAGAATATGTGAAAAAAAAAAAAAAACAACCCTCCTTTTGTAATGTACTCTTCAGAGTTGAGCACTTTTAATAGCTAATGGTGCATCTTTCTAAACTTTTTTTCCCAGGTATATTTAGTTTTTCTACAATCTCTCTTTTTCCCTCACTCTCTTTCCCTCTTCTGTCACACACTCATACACACACACACACACAGAGACACACACTTAGAAACTGATTTCTATCATGATTTAAAAAAGTGCCACAATTCTTAAAAAAAAAAAAAAAAAGAATTCAATGCCACATGCATTTATTTCCCTTTCCTTTTTTTTTTTTTTTTTCAGATTTTAAAGGAACTTGTTGGAGTTGTGTATGGAAGGTCAGACAGTGGGTGGTAAAACCACCACTTTGCGGAAAAAAGAGTGGCATTCTTAAATGGCAGTGATTGCTGTTATTCTGGGCTCCAGATTCTGGATCTTTGTTTTCAACTGGATTTGGTTTTTATTAAGGTGAATTTTGTTCAATATATTCAAATTTTATTTGTCTGTAATTTTACAAGTGGATCATTTTTGGGGCCTGATGAGAAATTATAAATACCAACCAAAGAAATGATTTCTTAACTTCTTATTTGGTTAATTATTACTATTTTAAGCAGTCAAAGTCTTTTAATGCAGCAATCTATTTTTTCTGACATTTTTATATGATTAAACCAAATGTGAACAAGGTGATTCAAGAAATCAAATTTACTTGCTGAATTCACCAAGTCTCCAGATGGGAAAAACATAAACGAACAGATTCCATATAAAACATGCAAAGGAAAGGACAAAATAAAGTTAAATTTTTCATCTGAAATACTTTAACAGATCAAAGTTTTTAACCCATAGAGGCACTATGAAATAAGGTAATGTAAAAAGTTATGTGTGTGGTTCTTACATTATTATGCATTATAGAAAAACATTGTAATATGTTGTTTGTGATTCTGGAATAGAGATTCTCAATCATAAACCAACTGAATCTCCATAGCCCACCCTCTTCTGTTGTTTTTTGTCTTTCTTCTCAATCCCCATATAACAAGAAACATACTCTAGAACAAATGAGTTACACAGTGCTTTCAAAGAGAATGAGCAAATTCAGAGGACCAAATACAGCTCTGGGGGAAGGAAACGGATGACATAACCTGCATGAGGTCATTGGAAATAGAAATGATATCTCTATGCCAGTGATAAGACTTTAATGTTGGCATCTAATTTAGCCCTTGCATCAAGCCTAATGAATGTTACTATTCCATTCTGTAGACAAGCAAACAGACCCAGAGATGTTAAGTGACTTGCCCAAATTCTTCTATCCAGTAACTTGCAGAACAGGATGGAAAATTGACCTGTTGACTTCAAGGCAAGGAGCAAGACCTGTTGACTTCTCTCTTCCATGATCCAGTGCCCTCTGCTCTGCATTGGAACATTGCACCAGTATTTACTATAGCATTCATCAGTGGAAGTTTTCATGTGTATGTCATTTGGGTTTAGCTCTTTTATAGTAAAAATATTTTATAATCGAATTTCCTATTTTCATAAATACATAGTCATACTCATCATGTTTTAATTATCTTTATATCTCCAGCTTGTAACCCTATACTTTCAACAGAATAGATGTGAAATAGGCCTTATATGAAGGGATAATAAGGGTGGATTTTTTGGCATCTCAAAAAGAGAAATTTTCTATGACAACAAAAGTGTTATTTTTATTTAAAACCATATTATATATACATTATACATTTAGTACAATATACACAATGAAAATAAAGCAGAAAGAGAAACACAAAAATTTTATTTAGAACTATAAAGGTGGAATCAATAGTTCCCAGGCTCTATAGACAAAAGATATAATCAGATCTTGAGAGTTAAATGATTTAAATTAAATAATTTCCTTTATTGGGTTAATCTCATTGAAAGAAGTTAAGAATTTTGATATTTTAAATGACTTCTCAGTAGTAGTACAACTCTATTTTGAGCTGCTAAGGTTTTATTTTATAAATAGTTACAAAATGGCTGTGCATATATTTCTCTGTCCAAATGTTAAATTGGCATGTGTAATAATGCAGATTATAAACTTTTCTTCATTTTTTAATGTTTAGCTAATAGAGCTTATCTAGGGTATAGCTGATGATATTTATGCAGGCTAATTGGAATAAAAGATGGCCAAATTCCTAATTTTGTGGTGTCATATTAAGCAACTGAGTAGTTTTTTAACTGTGCATTACTTCTGAATCTTAAGGTTTTATGGTTACTTGTAAATAATTTATATGTCTACTATATTTCTCACAAATAATTTTGTTCTGGCTATAGGAAGATTTCTTTTACAATCAGGTTAGGTGCCAAATATGAGTGTGATTTGTTTCTTGACTTTCAAAACTGGAAAAAGTAAGGATAAAATTTTTAAGATAATGAGGTAATAAATTTTTGTCTTTTATAATTCCCAGTTCCAAGTAACTTAACGGTTTCTTCATGAAGATCTTTAGTTCAGATCACAAATTTTTCCCATTGTAAAGAAAGGATAACTTTTTGCCATTAAAGCTGAGATAAGCAGTCTTTTTTTCTGGAAAAGGAAGGGTCAGATGCAGAAAAAGTTCCACTCAGAAAGGGACAGAAAGTAGAAAGACAACTGCTTCTCCCAGGGGGTTGTGGGAGGGAAAAGATGGAGATCAAATATGCAGTGCAGTAAGTCTTCAGACTATGGGCCCAAAGCTTAGGGAACAAATTGTGTTATTTAGTTTAAAAGAAAAACCTAAAGCAGAGGAATATTCTGTCCCCACCTTTTTGGAACCCTCAAAAAGGATTGCCTTGGTGCATGTTCTCAAACAACATGTCAGGGTGGGGGATAGTAGCAGTGCACATTAGAATTGCTGAAGCAAAAGAAGATGTTTGCACAGACAAGCATGACTGGGAGTTCTCAAGCTGAATTTGGACTCTGGTATCACAGAAGAGACCCCAAAACTTTGAAAAGCTCTTTGGGGGAAATGGGAGTATACCTAGGAGTTTGACTGGTGAACCTGTCAAAGGAGCTTATTATAATAGAGGCAAAGGATATTTCACAAAGACTAGGGATAAGCAGACTAGAGAAAAGGCAAGGACTTTTCCCAAGACTAGGGAAAAGCAGACTAGAGAAAAGGCAAGGACTTTTCCCAAGAAGTTACAAGAGACCTCTTAAGAGACCCACAGTTCAAGAGAAATCTAAAGTAGGATTGAGTTATCAAGATATGCAAACTGGAGAACATCAACTATCTGGAGACCAGCAGGGTGTCCAAAGACCAGTGTGACTAGAGAGAGCAAAATGGAGAGCAGAGATCCTGAAAGACAGAGGCCAAGACAAGGACTGTTGTGTTTGGACTGCTGTCCCTCCTTCATAGTGAAGTCATGTAAAACTATCTGTCTTGCTTTAATACAGATCCATCCTGAAGGTGAGCATGAAGAGGGAGAAATTTGAATGACTAAGCAGTGATTCAAAAGAGAAGAGTAACAGAAAACAGTCTCTTGTATTAGTAGATACTGAGATGCCACTAATCACAATGTTAAGCTCTCACTCTCTTCCACTGTGAGTGGAGGACTTGTGAGGAAGGATAGATAAATTTTCTTTTCTTTTTTTTTTAATTTTTAAAAATTAAAAAAAAATTTTATAAACATATAATGTATTTTTATCTCCATGGGTACACGACTGTGAATCACCAGGTTTATACATTTCACAGCACTCACCATAGCATATACCCTCCCCAATGTCCATAACCCCAACCCCCTCTCCCGGCCCCCCTCCCCGCAGCAACCCTGTTTGTTTTGTGAGATTAAGAGTCACTTATGGTTTGTCTCCCTCCCAATCCCATCTTGTTTCACTTATTCTTTTCCTACCTCCCAAACCCCCCATGTTGCATCTCCACTTCCTCATATCACAGAGATCATATGATAGTTGCCTTTCTCTGATTGACTTATTTTGCTAAGCATAATACCGTCTAGTTCCATCCACATCGTTGCAAATGGCAAGATTTCATTTCTTTTGGTGGCTGCATAGTATCCCATTTTATATATATACAACATCTTCTTTATCCATTCATCTATTGATGGGCATCTACATTCTTTCCATAGTTTGGCTATTGTAGACATTGTTGCTATAAACATTCGGGTGCACGTGCTCCTTCAGATCACTACGCTTGTGTCATTAGGTAAATACCCAGTAGTGCAATTGCTGGGTCATAGGGTAACTCTATTTTCAACTTTTTGAGGAAACCCCATGCTGTTTTCCAGAGTGGTTGCACCAGCTTGCATTCCCATCAACAGTGTAGGTGGGCTCCCCTTTTTCCACATCCTCACCAGCATCTGTCATTTCCTGACTTGTTTATTTTAGCCATTCTGACTGGTGTGAGTGAGGTGATATCTCATTGTGGTTTTGATTTGTATTTCCCTGATGCCGAGAGATGAGGAGCATTTTTTCATGTGTCTGTTGGCCATCTCGATGTCTTCTTTGCAGAAATGTCTGTTCATGTTCTCTGCCCATTTCTTGATTGGATTATTTGTTCTTTGGGTGTTGAGTTTGCTAAGTTCTTTATAGATTTTGGACACTAGCCCCTTATCTGATATGTCATTTGCAAATATCTTCTCCCATTTTGTCAGTTGTCTTTTGGTTTTGTTAACTGTTTCCTTTACTGTGCAAAAGCTTTTGATATTGATGAAATCCCAATAGTTCTTTTTTGCTCTTGCTTCCCTTGCCTTTGGCGATATTCCTAGGAAGAGTTGCTGCTGCTGAGGTCAAAGAGGTTGCTGCCTGTGTTCTCCTCAATGATTTTGATGGATTACTTTTGCACATTGAGGCCCTTCATCCATTTTGAGTCTATTTTCATGTGTGGTGTAAGAAAATGGTCCAATTTAATTTTTCTGCATGTGGCTGTCCAATATTCCCAACACCATTTATTAAAGAGGCTGTTTTTTTTTTTCCATTGGACATTCCTTCCTGCTTTGTCAAGATTAGTTGACCACAGAGTTGAGGGTCTATTTCTGGGCTCTCTATTCTGTTCCATTGATCTATGTGTCTGTTTTTGTGCCAGTACCATGCTGTCTTGATGATGACAGCTTTGTAATAGAGCTTGAAGTCCAGAATTGTGATGCCACCAACTTTGGCCTTCTTTTCCAATATTCCTTTGGCTATTCGAGGTCTTTTCTGGTTCCATATAAATTTTAGGATTATTTGTTCCATTTCTTTGAAAAAATGGGTAGGATTTTGATAGGGATTGCATTAAATGTATAGATTGCTTTAGATAGCATAGACATTTTTGTAGTATTTGTTCTTCCAATCCAGGAGCATGAGACATTTTTCCATTTCTTTGTGTCATCCTCAATTTCTTTCATGAGTACTTTATAGTTTTCTGAGTATAGATTCTGTGCCTCTTTGGATAGGTTTATTCCTAGGTATCTTATGGTTTTGGGTGCAACTATAAATGGGATGAACTTCTTAATTTCTCTTTCTTCTCTCTTGTTGTTGGTGTAGAGAAATGCAACTGATTTCTGTGCATTGATTTTGTATCCTGACACTTTACTGAATTCCTGTACAAGTTCTAGCAGTTTTGGAGTGGAGTCTTTTGGGATTTCCATATATAGTATCATATCATCTGCAAAGAGTGATAGTTTGACTTCTTTGCTGATTTGGATGTATTTAATTTCCTTTTGTTTTCTGATTGCTGAGGCTAGGAATTATAGTACTATGTTGAATAACAATGGTGATAATGGACATCCCTGCCATGTTCCTGACCTTAGTGGAAAAGCTTTCAGTTTTTCTCCATTGAGAATGATATTTGCGGTGGGTTTTTCATACATGGCTTTGATGATATTAAGATATGTGTCCTCTATCCCTACACTTTGAAGAGTTTTGATCAGGAAGGCATGCTACACTTTGTCAAATGCTTTTTCAGCATCTATTGAGAGTGTCATATGGTTCTTGTTCTTTCTTTTATTGATGTGTTCTATCACATTGACTGATTTGCGGATGTTGAACCAACCTTGCAGCCCTGGAATAAATCGCACTTGGTCGTGGTGAATAATCCTTTTAATGTACTGTTGAATCCTATTGGCTAGTATTTTGTTGAGTATTTTTGCATCTGTGTTCATCAAGGATATTGGTCTATAGCTCTCTTTTTTGGTGGGATCCTTGTCTGGTTTTGGGATCAAGGTGATGCTGGCCTCATAAAATGAGTTTGGAAGTTTTTCTTCCATTTATGTTTTTTGGAACAGTTTCAGGAGAATAGAAATTAATTCTCCTTTAAATGTTTGGTAGAATTCCCCTGGGAAGCCATCTGGCCATGGGCTTTTGTTTGTTTGGAGATTTTTGATGACTGTTTCAATCTCCTTACTGGTTATGGGTCTGTTCAGGCTTTCTATTTCTTCCTGGTTCAGTTGTGGTAGTTTATATGTCTCTATAAATGCATCCATTTCTTCCAGATTGTCAAATTTTTTGACATAAAGTTGCTCATAGTATGTTCTTATAATTGTTTGTATATCTTTGGTTTTGCTTGTGATCTGTCCTCTTTTGTTTGTGATTTTATTTATTTGGGTCCTTTCTCTTTTCTTTTTGATATGTATGGCCAGGGGCTTATCAATCTTATTAATTCTTCCAAAGAACCAGCTCCTAGTTTTGTTGATTTGTTCTATTGGTTTTTGTTTGTTTGTTTGTTTTTATTTCATTGATTTCTGCTCTGATCTTTATGATTTATCTTCTCCTGCTGGGTTTAGGCTTTCTTTGTTGTTCTTTGTCCAGCTCCTTTAAGTGTAGGGTTAGGTTGTGTATTTAAGACCTTTCTTGTTTCTTGAGAAAGGCTTGTACCGCTATATATTTTCCTCTCAGGACTGCCTTTGTTGTGTCCCACAGATTTGAACTGCTGTGTTTTCATTATCACTTGTTTCCATGAATTTTTTCAATTCTTCTTTAATTTCCTGGTTGATCCATTCATTCTTTAGAAGGATGCTGTTTAGTCTCCATATATTTGTGTTCTTTCCAAATTTTCTCTTGAGATTGAGTTATAGCTTCAGAGCATTGTGGTCTGAAAATATGCAGGGAATGATCCCAATCTTTTGGTACCAATTGAGACCTGATTTGTGACCCAGGATGTGATTTATTCTGGAGAATGTTTCATGTGCACTAGAGAAGAATGTGTATTCTGTTGATTTGGGATGAAATGTTCTGAATATATCTGTGATGTCCATCTGGTCCAGTGTGTCATTTAAGGCCTTTATTTCCTTGTTGATCTTTTGCTTGGATGATCTGTCTGTCCATTTCAGGGAGAGGAGTGTTAAAGTTCCCTAGTATTATTGTATTATTGTCAATGTATTTCTTTGATTTTTTTTATTAATTGGTTTATATAGTTGGCTGCTCCCACATTAGGGGCATAGATATATAAAATTTTTAGGTCTACTTGTTGGACAGACCCTTTGAGTATGATATAGTTTCCTTCCTCATCTCTTATTATAGTTTTTGGCTTAAAATCTAATTGATCTAAGGATTGCCTCTCCTGCTTTCTTCTGATGTCCATTAGCATGGTAAATTGTTTTCCACCTCCTCAATTTAATCTGGAGGTGTCTTTGGGTCTAAAATGAGTTTCTTGTAGGCAGCATATTGATGGTTTTTTTTTTTTTAATCCATTCTGATACCCTGTGTCTTTTGATTGGGGCATTTAGCCCATTAACATTCAGGGTAACTATTGAGAGATATGAATTTAATGCCATTGTATTGCCTGTAAGGTGACTGTTACTGTATATTGTCTCTGTTCCTTTCTGATCTACTACTTTTAGGCTCTCTCTTTGTTTAGAGGGCCCCTTTCAATATTTCCTGTAGAGCTGGTTTGGTGTTTGCAAATTTTTTCAGTTTTTGTTTGTCCTGGAAGCTTTTTATCTTTCCTTCTCTTTTCAATGATAACCTAGCTGGATATAGTATTCTTGGCTGCATGATTTTCTCGTTTAGTGCTCTGAATGTATCATGCCAGTTCTTTCTGGCCTGCCAGTCTCTGTGGATAAGTCCGCTGCCAATCTAATGTTTTTACCCTTGTATATTACAGACTTCTTTTCCCGGGCTGCTTTCAGGATCTTCTCTTTGTCTCTAAGACTTGTAAATTTTACTATTAGGTGACGGGGTGTGGACCTATTCTTTTTTATTTAGAGGGGGTTCTCTGTACCTCCTGGATTTTGATGCTTGTTCCCATTGCTGTATTAGGGATATTCTCTACAATAATTCTCTCCAATATCACTTCTGCTCCCCTCTCTCTTCTTCTTCTGGAATCCCAATTATTCTAATGTTGTTTCGTCTTATGGTGTCACTTATCTCTGAAATTCTCCCCTTCTGGTCCAGTAGCTGTTTGTCTCTCTTTTGCTTAGCTTCTTTATTCTCTGTCATTTGGTCTTCTATTTTGCTAATTCTTTCTTCTGCCTCATTTATCCTTGCAGTAAGAGTCTCCATTTTTGATTGCACCTCATTAATAGCTTTTTTAAATTTCAACTTGGTTAGATTTTAGTTCTTTTATTTCTCCAGAAAGAGTTTTTATATATCCAGAGAGGGTTTCTCTAATATCTTCTATGCCTTTTTCAAGCCTGGCTAGAACCTTGAGAATCATCATTTTGAGCTCTAGATCTGACATATTACCAATGTCTGTATTGATTAGGTCCCTAGTCTTCAGTACTGCCTCTTGTTTTTGTTTGTTTGTTTTTTTGTTTTTACACCTTGTTATTTGTCCAGATAAGAATATATGAAGGAACAAATAAAATACTAAAGGGGTGGAAAAGACCCCAGGAAAATGCACTTTAACCAAGTTAGAAGAGACCTCAAATTGTGGGGGGAGAAAGGGGATCAAAAAGAAGTTCAGAAAAAAAATTAAAAAAGAAATTGAATAAACAAAAAAATATAAAAAAGAAAAATATATCTATATATTAGACTGGTGACTAGAACAGGGTCACCTACTTAATTTTGGGAGTATTTTGGTCTCTTAGAAGAAACTACCTCCCAAAATTTTAAAGAATGAAAAAGATATATAAGGGTAAACACAATGAAGCAATGGAACATTCCTATAAAGATGAAAAAAAAATTTTTTTAATTTCCAAAAAAGGAATTGATAAAGTAAGTTGGTTGGGAGAATAAAGAAAAAGAAAGTGGAGAGAAATTTGCTCAGGCTGGAGATTAGAACAAGCCTGGAGCTAGATTTAGGGTATATTTTGTTCTATTAGAAGTTGTGCCTCAAATTTTTTAGAAGAAAGAACCCTATCTAAATAAAGTTAGATACAATGAAGGATAAAATATGACTATAATAATTAAGGTTCAAAAAAGATTATTATTTTTTTTAATTAAAGGTATTATTAAGATAAACTAGTTTAAAAACAATAAAAAAGGAAAGGGTAAAAGTTAAAAAAATTAGCAGAAGAAAAAAATAAAATTAAAAAAATAAATTAACAGCAAGACTAAAGAATCATGGGGAGAAAGCCATGAATTCCATGCTTTGCTTTCTCCTCCTCTGGAATTCCGCTGTTCTCCTTGGTAAGTAAACTTGGTCTCGACTGGATTTCTTGTTGATCTTCTGGGGGAGGGGCCTGTCATAGTGATTCTCAAGTGTCTTTGCCTGTAGCAGAATTGCACCATCCTTACCAGGGGCCAGGCTAAGTAATCTGCTTGGGTTCACTTTTGGGAGCTTTTGAGTTCTAGAGGACGGGAATGAAAATGGCGGCCTCCCAATCTCCAGCCCGGAGGAGCCGAGAGCTTGGTGCACTTCTCAGTGCACCCTCAGAGAAAAGCGCTTAATCACTCCCCTCTCCCTGGCCTCCAGCTGCTCTCTGAGCTCATCCAGTCTGTGACCGGTTCAAGGTAACACCGAGCTGAGAGCTCACTCCTCAGCTCTGTCTCTGTAGCTGGCTTCCCTGCTCTAATACCTGCGAGCTCTGCGATACTCAGACACCCTGATCCTTCTGTGACCCTGCGGGATCTGGGGCCATGCTGCCCCTGCGTGGGCTTCACCTGGTTTAGCCTCTGGAGTGATGTCCCTCAGTGGAGCAGACTTTAAAAAGTTGCCGGGAGCCTGCCCCTCCCCCCACGATCTATCTTCCTGTCACTTTGGATTCACTTCTCCGCTGGTCCTACCTTTCAGAAAGTGGTCAGTTTTGTTTCTAGAATTGCTGTTCTTCTCTTTGATCTCCTGTTGGATTTGTAGGTGTTCGCAATGGTTTGATAAGCTATCTAGCTGATCTCCTGCCACCTGATGTAGTTTCAGCCTGCTACTTCTCTGCCATCTTGACCCCCTTGGGTAGATACATTTTCTTTGCTCCTTTGTAAGTCAGTGCAGTCCTGTGATTCTTCTTGACAACAATTTTTTAGTCACCTTTAAAGAAACCTCATCATTTCCCTAGTTTGAAACACTGTTGAAACCTGAAGCTCCAGTGCCGTAATGTTGTAGGAAGCTTCTTAGTAGCCACCACTTTGGTATACTTTAATGCCACTCGCTCTCTTCTTCTGAAGACTTCAAAGGGTCTTGAGCCCACTGAATTATTTCTGGCTTGTAATGATTTGTGAGTAGTAGCACTTCCATTAGCCTCAGGTTTTAAGTTTTCCCTTTCAATCTTTAAGAAACATTGATGCTGATTCTCTATGTATACTAAATCTTGGACTATTTGGCCAATTACAATTCTTTTCTTTGGTTACTTGGTTGATTCATTAACTTCTTCAACAAATATTTATAGCACAGGTGCCAGGCACAGTGGACAAAACTGAAATGTCATCATGGTCTCTGTCCTTATAGAACTCACATTTTCATTATTTGGATTAATGTCACTAGACAGGAGAAGCTCAATTCCTGCATGAGTAGTTTGTTATTTATTCTTTACAGGTATTCCCATTGTCAAACAACTCAACTTTTATATATATAATTTTGTCATTTTTTTCTCCACCTTCCATTTTTATTTTTATTTACTTTTATTCCCCTTCTAATTGTATACATTTTAATAACACTTTCAATATTTTCACTATGTTTGCACTTAGAGGACCTTAAAAAGTTCATGTTTGGAAAACTGTTATAAATTAATCATGTTTACAGAAAGCAAATTAACTAATAAAACCCACAATGCCCAGGTTTTAAACAACCCACTATAACCACTAATACTATGTGCTGGTGATGAGCTTTTGATTTGAGGCATAGCTTTGTTCACATCTCTTATTCACATCTCTTTGTTCACATCTCAAAAGCATAGCTTTGTTCAATCTCTGAGTTGAAAGTTTGTAAGCTAAAAAAAAAAAAAAAACCCTACATTAAAAAAAAGTCAAATTATTTAACTGAAGTAAACATGAACAATAAAGTAGTATCTAGAAAGATAAAACTTAATAATGAAAAATTCCTGCCTTTATTGCCTGAATGAAGAGAGAATTATCCAAAAATAATATTGAAAAATCTAAAAACAAAAAAACAAAAAAACCCCTTCTTAGTAGAGTTATGTATAAAAGTGTTAAGGGACTCTAAGTGAAGGTATATTTAATTCCCTACAGAGACAAGGTTACATTTCATGTGGGCCTTGAATACTAGGTAAGAAATGGCTGAATAGATGGGAACGAATGACACAGGCAGATAAAGGCAGATGGGTGTGAACTCTGCCATGAGGTACAACAAGGGGGAGAGAGAGGTGGCTGGAAAGTAAATTGGGGTCTGATGGTGGGAGATGGTGTACATCATGCTAAGGAGGCTGTAGTTAACTCTGTAAGGGGTGGAAAGCCCTCAGATGTTTTAAAATTGACCTGTTCATGCTTGGGTTTTGGAGTTGCCAGGCACCTGAATGAACGCATGTTTGTGACCGGGGACAGGTAGAGAGTAGTGGTATTCACTGGAGTGTATTCTTCATTTCCTTCATGATACCATTTCTTGTAGCATGATTCTATTAGTTTGTGAGTTAAAATGTCAGTTTGGAATATTCTACAAGTCAAACACATGCTCCCTGTGTTATATACACAGTATAACTGTTGCCTTGATTTTTTTCCAATAGTGCTAACTTTTCACTGTTCAAGAAAACCCAGTTCTCAGAAACAAAACTTTATCTGACTTACATTACCAGCTGACCACTTACAATGTCAAATACTTTTAACTTTTTTTGGCAGACACAGTTATTGCAATGTCCTATTGTAGAAAGTGTGTTTGGCTCATACTTACATTTATGATATGCCTTTATATTTTAATTATTTTTAAATGGTAATATGCTAGATTCCTGCCTCACATTGAAATCTTTTATCTATCAAAATCATAGAGAACATACGTTATAACCTCTTCAACATCGATCTCAGCAACTTCTTTCAAGACATGTCACCAAAGGCAAATAAAACAAAAGTGAAAATGAAATTTTGGGACTTCATCAAGATCAAAAGTTTCTTCACAGTAAGGGAAACAGTCAAGAAAACAAAGAGGCAACCCACGGAATGGGAGAAGATATTTGCAAATGACACTAGAACAGGGGGCTGATATCTAAGATCTATAAAGAACTCCTCAAATTCAACACACAAAAAACAGATAATCATGTCCAAAAATGGGCAGAAGATATGAATAGACACTTCTCCAAAGAAGATATAAAAATGGCTAACAGACACACGAAAAAATGTTCATCGCTATTAGCCATCAGGGAGTTTCAAATCAAAGTCACATTGAGAAACGTCTTCTAAGCTTCCACCAGTTAGAATGACCAAAATTATTAGGACAGTAAACAACAAGTGTTGGAGAGAATATGGAGAAAGGTAAACCCTCTTACACTGTTGGTGGGAATGCAAGTTGGTGCAGCCACTTTGGAAAACAGTGTGGAGACTCCTTAAGAAATTAAAAATAGAGATACCCTATGACCCTGCAATTGCACTACTGGGTATTTACCCCAAAGAAGAAGATATAGTGAAAAGAAGGGCCATCTGTGCCACAATGTTCATAGCAGCAATGGCCACAGTCACCAAACTGTCAAAAGAACCAAGATGCCCTTCGACAGATGAATGGATAAAGAAGATGTGGTCCATATATACTATGGAGTATTATGCCTCCATCAGAAAGGATGAATACCCAACTTTTGTATCAACATGGATGGGACTGGAAGAGATTATGCTGAGTGAAATAAGTCAAGCAGAGAGAATCAATTATCATATGATTCACTTGTGGAACATAAGGAATAACACAGAGGACATTGGGAGATGGAGAGGAGAAGTGAGTTGGGGGAAATCAGAGGGGGAGACAAACCAGGAGAGACTGTGGACTTTGAGAAACAAACTGAGGGTTTTGGAGGGAAGGGGGATGGGGGGTTGGGTAAGCCTGCTGGTGGGTATTAAGGAGGGCAATTATTGCATGGAGCACAGGGTGAGGTGCATAAACAATGAATTTGGAACACACACACAAAAATTAACTTAAATTTAAAAATAAATAGTAATACACTGAAGAGAATAATTAGGTTAATTGAGCTTCAGATGAAAGTAAACTTAAAATTATTTCTCCACACAAATGCCTACAAAAGATTAACAAATTTACAAATTCTAAAGATGGGCCAAAACCTTCGCTAAAGTCCTTTTAAAGGATTTGTTTTAATTTAGAGTCATTTTTAAGAAAATAAAATTTATAGTTTCTCTAAATGTAAAATACAAACTTTTATGAAATAGTATGAAAGCAATTTTCAGGATTCCCTCTGATTCTGAAGTGAGGGTCTCAGGAAGAATTTGGGTAGGAGATGTCAGAAATAAAACTAAAGCTGCACTTTTCATGGTGAAACCTACTATAGATTCAATGAAAAAGTTCACTGTTGAATGTAAAATTTCTGACATTATGAGTGCAGATTTTCATGAAGCATCTTGTCATGGTATACCGAGTGTCTTTCCAAAATTTAGAATCTTATAGAGCAGAACCACATTTCAAATTACTCGTCTAAGTTTTTAGTTGTATACATTCATATTTAGAATCACTGAACTATATAATTATTCTGTGGAAAAGCTGATATCACAAAAAATTCTTAAAGGATGATATATATTTTCTCTATTCTGCTTACAAACAATCAGACTTTAGAAATGTTTGAGCTTAAACCAATCTAAGTGATTTATGATCCTATTACATTTTTTGTAAATGTGTCTTCGAAATGTTGGCTGCATTTTTTTCAAATTGGCTGGAAATCTTTGATCAAAGTATTTAATGAGTGGTCGAGTCCCAAAACTTCAGCTTTCTAAGTATTTTAAGAAACTGCAATTATTGAAAACAAGCTTGTAACAGGAAAATTATGGGGCTTATATGAACAAATTAAAGGAGAAACTGAAAAAATTAAATAACACGAGCTCTAGTGGATTCAAGTTTTAATTTAGACTCCCTTAATTTGATCTACATCCCAGACTGTATTGTATTTGGAGGATATTTTTCCAGCTGAGAAACTGGAGATGAGAAGCAGTTGTACTTTCCAACCCGGCAAGTCCTGGCTTCTCTACTCTTTCTAAGTTTTGCTTCTAAAGTGATCAGGTTTTGTTTTTTCTCTCTTTCTTTTTAAATATTGCCATAAATCTATAATTACAAACACTGTACAATACATAAAATGCTTATGATGCATTAAGAGAAAAAGCAGAGTACAAAATTGTATTTTAGAGATGATTTCAATTAGGTTAAAATATATGCATTTGAAAAATATTTTGTAAGATAATTAGAAAATAGTTATCTTGGTAATATAAATTAATTCTGCTTTTATATCCCATTTTTTATTATGTTTAGTTAGTCACTGAATGGTACATAACTAGTTTTTGATGAATCATTGAGCAGTACAGCTTATCTCTTTTTTGTCACATTACTTTACACACAGGTAAGAACAACTAGCTGACTCTCAATATTATGCCTAGAGAAGAGTAGAAAATTCAAACTGCCTTGATGATTCCACTGAAAATCAAACTTTGAGGTTCTGGTCCAAGATGGTGACATAGGAAGATACATCATGATCAAGTGGGATTCATTCCAGCGATGGAACGATGGTTCAACACCCACAAATCAATCAGTGTGATATACCACCTTAAGAAAATGAAGGACAAAAATCATATGATCATCTCAATAGAGGCAGAAAAAAACATTCGAAAAAATTCAACATCCATTCATGATAATAATTCTCAGAAAGTGTGAAGAGAGAATGTACTTCATTATAATAAAGGCTATATATTCCAGAGGCATAGCTAACTCATACTCAGTGGTGAAACACTGAAAGGTTTCCCTCTAATATCAGGAAAAAGATAAGGGTACCTACTGTCACTACTTTTTATTTTTTTTTTTAAACAAAGTACTAGAAGTTCTAGTCAGAGCAATTAGGCAAGAAGAAGAGAAATAGAAGTTATCCAAACAGAAAAATAGAAGTAAAACTGTCACTATTTGCAGATGACATGATTTTATATATAGAAATCCCTAAAGGATCCACCATAAAACTGTTACAATGAATGAACAAATTTGGTAAAGTTGCAGGATACAAAAATCAATTGTGTTTTTATATACTGATATTGGACTATCAGAAAGAAAAATTAAGAAAACAGTCACATTTACAACTGCTTCAACAGACTAAAATATATAAGAATAAATTTAACCAAGGAAGGGAAATAGGTATTCAATGAAAACTAAAAGAAATTGACTAAAGAAACTAAAGACACAAATACAAGCAAAGATATTACACACCTACTGATTAGGAGAATTCATATTCTTAAAATATCCATACTTACCCAAAGTAATCAATATATTCATTGCAGTACCTGTCAAAATTCCAATGGTATTTTTCACAGAAATAGATAAACAATCCTAAAGTTTGTATGGAACCACAGAAAATTCTGAATAGACAAAGCCATCTCGAGAAAGAAAAATAAAACTAAAGGTATCACAAAGCAGTAGTAACCTAAACCAGTGTGCTATTGTCATAAAAACAGACATATACATAGCTCAATGGCACAGAATATAGAGCCCAGAATTAAACCCATGCATATATGGTCAATTAATTTACCAAAAAGTATGAATGAAATTAGACCCTTGTCTTGTACTATCCACAAAATTAACTCAAAATGGATTAATTAGTAGTACTGAATATAAGATGTGAAGCTGTAAAACCCTTAAAAAAATAAGTGGTAAGTTCCTTTATATCTGTTTTGGAAGTTGTTGTTTTTTTTTTTTTTTTTTTTTTTTTTTTTTGTCACCAGCAATGGCAAAGATAAACACATAAGACTATATCAAACTAAAAATTTTCTATACAACAAAGGCAAGCATCAAAAAAATGAAAAGCAATATATGGAATGTGGAGAAATATTTGCAAATATCTGATAAAGATATTTATCTAAAATATATAAACAATCCATACAACTTAATAGCAAACAAACAAACAAACAAAAACCTGATTAAAAACTTGGCAGAAGAATTGTCCTTTGGACATCTTTCCAGAGGTATCCAGATGGTCAGTAGGTACATGAAAAGGTGTTCTACATCACTAATCATCAGTGAGTGCCAATCAAAACCACAAGGAAATACCATGGCCACCTTTTAGAATGGCTATCATCAAGAAGACAAGAGGTAATGAGTGTTGGGAGGATTTAGAGAAAAGGGAGCCTTTGTGGACTGTTGGGAATGTAAATTACTTCAGCCACTATGGAAAAGGTATGGAAGTTCTTCAAAAAATTAAAAACTACACTACCATATGATCCAGCAATCCTACTTCTGGGTATCTCTCCAAAGGAAATGAAAGCAGGATAACTGAGAGATCCCTGCACTTCTATGTTCATTGCAGCATTATTCACAGTAGCCAGGCTATGGAAACAACCTAAGTGTTGATAGATGAGTGGACAAAAAAGACATGGTTCACAAATACAATGGAACATTACTCAGCAGTGAGAAAGAAGGAAACTCTGCCTTTTGCAACAACTTGGATGGAATTATGGAATTATGGTATTATGCTAAGTGAAATAAACCAAACAGTGAAAGACAGATATAGCATGCTATCACTTATATATGGAATCTAAAAAAAAAAAAAAAAAAAAAAAAGGAAGAAGAAGATGAAGAAGAAAAAGTATGAAAAAGTATAACTCAGAAACAATAAAAATTGGTTGCCAAAGTTAGGGAAGTGAGGGAAATAGGGAGAAAATAGTAAAAAGATACAAACTTTCAGCTTCTAGATAAATAAGTTCTGAAGATCTTGTATAAAACATGGTAATCATATTTGACAACAGTATACTGTATACTTAAAATTTTCTAACAGAGTAGAATACACTGTTCACAGCAAAAACAAAACATGTAAATATGTGATGTGATGGATGGGAGGGAATCCTTTCTCAATGTCTGCAGATAGCAAAATTTACCATAGATATGCTTTAGAAAGCTTACAATTCTTTATCAGATATACCCTAAAAAAGCTGGAAAAAGATTTAATTTGTGCATTCTGAAGTTTCATGTTGGAATATCTTGACTCATGAGAAGATTCTTTTGATAGAACTCCTATTTTATTTGGACACATTTTTATTATACATTGGAATAGAAATGGAATTGATAACACCTACTTACATTTTTGCAGCATCTGTTTGGAAAAGGATTCAAAGGATAATAAACTTTTATTTTAAGAACCTCCCTTAAAAAGGATAAACAAGTGAATAGACAACTCTGAATGAAATTACTTGGCCTGCAAAATTTATCTGTTCCAACACACACACAAAAAGAAAGAAAAATAGAAATGAATATAGACTTCTTTTAGTAGGCACTATTTTTTGGACATCAAATCTTTTAGAAAGTATTTTTCTTAATTAATAAAAAGTGTATTTCATAGAGAAAAGTAAATTGAAAATGTTCTAACTTCGAATCTACTTATCATAAAATGCAATTATGAAGAAGACTTAAGAAAAATCTATGAAAAACTTAAAAACAAAAAGACCATAATGAAAATAAAATTTCTGGGGCATCTGGGTGGCTCAGTGGGTTAACCTTCTGCCTTTGGCTCAGGTCATGATCTCGGGGTCCTGGGATCGAGTCCTGCATCGGTCTCTCTGCTCGGTGGGGAGCCTGCTTCCTCCTCTCTCTCTCTCTCTGCCTGCCTCTCTCTGTGGCACTATCTCTCTTTGTCAAATAAATAAAATCTTAAAAAAAAGAAAGAAAATAAATTTTCTGAAAAAATACTATAAAGCAACTTCAGAGATTGAAATATTTATCAGGACTAATTATTAACTTCTTTTGTTTTTGTTTTATGTATTTTTTATATTTTAAATATTACAACTTTTAAAATACTTTTTGCATAAAACTATTTTATAGATTTACCAATATAATAAAACCAACTGCCAGTTAATAAGTAAATGGCTCAAAAAGTCAAGTAACTTTAATGATTTTTACTGTTTTTGCTCATGTTCAGATGTGTTCTTTTTTTTTTTTTAAGATTTTTATTTATTCATTTGATAGACAGAGAGAGATCACAAGTAGGCAGAGAGGCAGGCAGAGAGAGAGGGGGGAAGCAGGCTCCCCGCTGAGCAGAGATGTGGGGCTCGATCACAGGACCCTGAGATCATGACCTGAGCTGAAGACAGAGGCCTAAACCACTGAGCCACCCAGGTGCCCCGTTCAGATGTGTTCTGATTGACAATAAATGATGTAGCTATCTCATTTTAGTACCTACATAACTTTGAGATAATCATCTAGGTTTATTAACTTTTGGTTTTCTCATTTTTCTCATGTACAAATGGAGATAATGTTACCTATCTTAAAGTCAAGTATGAGGGAGAAATAAAATAATATATATAAAGTGCTAATCACAGTCTAGGAATATTGTTAACATTATCATGGGTCTTTGAAAAAAAAAAAAAAAAGACAACAGTGCACCTGGGTGGCTCAGTAGGTTAAGCATCTGACTTCAGCACAGGTTATGATCTTGAGGTTCTGGAATTGAGCCCTGAGTCAGGCTCCCTGATAGGCAGGGATCCTGCTTCTCTGTCTGCTCCTCCCCATCTCATTCTCTCTCAGTATCTCTCTCTTTCCTCCCACCCTTCATTCTCTGTCTCAAATAAATAAATAAAATCTTGGAAAAAAAAAAAAAAACAATCACATAGACAATCAACAAGTGTTTAGAGAATACTTTCTACTTTCCTAACCCTATGTGAGGTATTATGACAAATACAGGAATAAGTTACTTATGACCTACAGGAAAAGATACTTTGTACACCCATGAAAAATATAGGAAAAAAGGATTATGTGTGACAGATTATAGTTTTAAATCCTCATCTGTATGATTATAGAATTAGAAAAATTAGAGAAAGAATACTGTGAGCTGGTATTTTCATTTAGTCTTTTTAACTTGCCTAGTTTTATGTAAGGAACTGAAAATGAAAGACAGAATTTCATTCTCAGGAAGCTCAGAATCTCCTGAATCAAGAAAGCTTCGTGCGTCAGAAGAGAAGCACTGTTTTGGGTGGAAGAGGGCAAGTATTTCAGGAGGAGTGAGCGTTCTTTTTGTGGGAGATTGGCTTGGCTGGTGCAGAGCAAGTATAGAAGACTGGTGGGGGGGGTGGGTAAGCAAAGAGAAGTTACACAATAAAAACATAGGATTACTTTCTGAGTATGGCGTCAGTGTGTTGCCTGGCATAAGAGTATTTTTCCTGAGTCCTGTTAGATTACTACAATTAGCTTTATAATTCTTACATTCTTCATGTATTATGCTGAGAACAAACAATGTGGGCTTCAATCTTTTTAACACTCATTCCTCTATCAGCCTGTTCTCAAACATGTGGAAGGATGGAATTAAGAGGAACGCTGTGATGTTGAGTAATTGTGTGGGTAGATTTTTCCAGACATTTGACACAGAAAGACATTCCATACCACCATAGCATATTAGACACCATTTCCTAATTTTATAGGAGGGAACCTAGGTTCTTAACAGTTGCCTAAGATCACAATGAGTATGCAGAAGTCTGGGACCCAATATTCTGTCTCCTGATGCCTGGCGGTGGCTTTTCCCACTAGATCAGAGTCCCCAGAATGTCCTCCGAGGTACAGTCTTTCCGGGAGGTGTTATCTGGACCTCCTGGAACAAACAGTTCTGGGGAAGAGAACAATCTCAGAAATACCACATTCTTCTCTTGAATATCTAGCACATCAAAAACTTAGAGGAGTTCCAACAGTAAAAAAAGAAACTTATTTAAAATCCTGAATAGTCAAAATGCCATATTTGCAGGGGAAGACTCTACTTTGTCCATCTAATAGGGAATTATTCTCTTTTAATGCCAGTTTGGGATGACCTCACTACTCTTTATATCCTCATTTCTCCAAGTATCGTAGTCCCACGGCTTTTGCTGGGTGCAGTTGCGGTGAGGGGGACCAAGATTCTTACTGAGAAGGAAAGTCAGAGGGCTTCCCAGCAGGACTTTACCCTCACTGGTGATTGATGGGAGAATTAGAGCCTCCATTTTATTGAGTGTCCCCAGACTGAGGAGGCATAGACTGGGCTGAAATATGAGCTACGTGTATCTTATTTCTCACCTATTGAAAGCAGTGTGGTTAGTAGTTAGAGCGTGTATTTGGTTTCAGCGAGCCTTATTCGTGTCTCGCTATGCCATTCAGCAGTTCTGAGATTGAGGGAAGTTATTTAAGCTCTTTCAACCTTTACTTCTCTGTCAGTAGAATGAGGATAATAATTCCTAAAGGCCCAGATTGTTGTGTGGATGAAATGTTGTAATATGTCACATAAAAATCATAATATATGTTTAAGATTCTTATTAGAATTCTTGGCACATAGTATGTGCTTGTGCTCAATGAATGTAGCTATGTGAGAACTACGTGACAACCCCCACTTCCTGAGTGTGCATCCCAGGCATGTGAGAAGTGCCTTCACACACATAACCATATATGTATATAGACAAGTATAAATATGACTTCTATTTTGCAAAATCACAACAGTAGTTGTCGTTTAGTGAAATGTCTTGTGTACCAAACACTCTGCTGAGGCTTTTTATGAATTATCTATCATTATTTTTGTCTATTATTTTTATGAATTAATCTAATTAATTTAATCTTTAATTAATTTAATCTTAACAATAATCATAAGGCATTGGGTTCAGTTAGTTTTCCATTTTATGAAGGAGTGAACTGAGGCACAGACAGGTTAACTTGCCCAAGTTTGTGCAACTAATACAGTTAACTCAGCCAAATATTATGTTCTTCTACCTCTTTAATGAAGATAAAAAGATTGCTTAATTTTGAATTCAAGATTTTTGTGTGTGTGTTAAACAAAAAAAACAGATTATAATACACTTGTGTTCAGGAATTGTTTTGAAATTTATTAAACAATATTAAATTGATCTAAGACATTTAAAAATTCATCATACAATTGTCCACCATAACCTTCACATAATATATAGGCCTTTCTCAAGTTATAAGGGACTCACATCCTAATAAATCCATGATAGTTTGAAAATATCATAAGTTGAAAATACACTTAATTCATGTAATCTACCAAACATCACAGCTTAGCCTTGCCTACTTTAAATGTGCTCAGAACATTAAAACATTAGCCCACAGTTGGGCAAAATTACCTAACACAAAGCCTCTAGGATAATAGAGTGTTGAATCTCTCATGCAACTTCCTGAATACTGTGCTGAAAGAGAGAAGTAAAGTGGTTGTATGGGCAGAGTGCTTGTTAATGTGTTGGTTGTTCATCCTCGGGATCGTGGGGCTGACTGAGAGCTGTGGCTCACTGCCCCTGCCCAGCGTCCCAAGAGAGTATCCTACCACATACTACTAGCTCAGGAAAAGCTCACAATTCAAAATTTGCAGCACGGTTTCTACTGAATGTGTTATCACTTTTGCACCATAATATAGTAAAAAAATTGTAACTGAACCATCATAAATAGGGGACCATCTGTACCCCGTCCTAGTCTTTGTGCAAAAGCATGTTTTTTTTCATAATTGTAATCAATGCTGGGTTCTTATCAATAGTTGTTAAATCATAATGGCTTTAGTGTTTCATTTTAGTTTCCTAACCATCATTTTTATTGTTTTTTTTAGCAAATGAAGAAAAATTTATTCAAGAAAACCTACAAAACTTAGTAAGAATGTTGAGTCTGTGACACTTGAACCACAACCTACTTCCCCTCTTCCCTTCCCAGCTCAGCATAATGATCATTTTTAATACCTGTATAATATATCAAGATAACAACACTTTGCTAGATCATATCTCTGCTTGTCAGACATTTTGATCTTTCCCAATCCTCTATTTCTTCTGTACACAAAATTTAGGAGTTTCTTTAAATGAAAAAACAAAACACAATAACAATGCTGAATTATCCCTTTTTTTGGGTCAATTTTGAAGTCAATATTTCTTTTTTTAATTAACATATAATGTATTATTTGTTTCGGGGGTATAGGTCTTGTGATTCATTAGAATTACACAATTCACAGCATTCACCAAAGGACATACCTTCTTCAATGTCCGTCATGCAGCCACCCCATCCCTCCTACCCACTTCCCCTGCAGCAACCCTCAGTTTATTTCCTGAGATTAAGAGTCTCTTATGGTTTGTTTCCCTCTCTGGTTTCATCTTGTTTCATTTTTATCTCCCTTCTACTATGATCCTCTGTCTTATTTCTCAAATTACTCAAATCAGTGAGATCATATGATAATTGTCTTTCTATGATTGAGTTATTTCACTTAGCATAATACCCTCTGGTTCCATCCATGTCATTGCAAATGGAAAGATTTCATTTTTTTAAATGGCTACATAACATTTCATTGTACACATATATCACATCTTCCTTATCCATTCATCTGTTGATGGACATCTGAGCTCTTTCCATAGTTTGGCTATTGTGGACATTGCTGCTATAAACATTCGGGTGCACATGCCCCTTCAGATCCGTATATTTGTATCTTCAGGGTAAATACCCAGTAGTGCAATTGCTGGGCCATAGGGTCACTCTATTTGCAACTTTTTGAGGAACTTCCATGCTGTTTTCCAGAGTGGCTGCACCAGCTTGTATTCCCACCAACAGTGTAGGAGGTGAACTCAGTATTTCTTTAATGAGCTACTTTTGGGATTCCAGGTACAGACTATCACTATCTTTTGAAAAGGCTACTTAGTATTTTCTGGAGTTTTGAAAGCCTGGCTGGGATTGCACATATGTGATTCTTTCTTAGGGAACATGGTATCTCCTGTTCACACAAGCATTCCAGATGGACATTTATCATCATGCATCCTTTACATTCAGAAATTGAAGAGGGAGAGACTAGGCAATGCCAAACTCTTAAAGAAGAGAAACATATTTCCTATAATCACTCACCCTTTGAAATAAGTTATATAATGTCAACCACTCTGTTGAAATGAACTTCCATGGCTGGTTACATATTTTATGTTGTCTTTTTCTTCTGCTTATCCTTTCAGTTATACTCAATGTTGTTATTAATAAAAGAATATCCCTCTTCTATTTCACTCAAAAGATACCTATTATGCCCTGCAATTTTCTGGATCCAAAAAACATTTTTTTCCCTAATTGAATCCACCTGCTCTAAAATTACAAGTTTCATTCTCCTCACTGCCTCATTATTATAGGTTTTGACAGAATGTGAGATATTCATACTGGACTTTTTTGCCTACTGGACTGTTTTCTGAGATTATGGAATATACAGAGAAATCGCCTGGTTATAGCATGTTTTGCATTAGCTACCAAAAAATGCCACATTATCTACTTTTGGATCATATTCACATTAAAAATAAAAGTTTATGGAGGTTTAAAACATTTTTTTTCAGAGTGAGGCATATACTACACTCTCAGTATTACAGTTAATCCTAAATATGCAGAGCCTGCTTAGGAAATGCTTCATTTTTCCAGAGTATACCAAAAGGTTAAGCTTTGTGTACCTTTCTTGGAGAACCAAGTACAGCTTGCCTACATTTGCAACCCTGGGGGATATGATCACTGCACAGATTTTGTATTTTAAAATAGAACAGAGGAAAAAAAAAAAAGCAACAGCTCTCAAAAGACTCCTTTAAAGCAAAATTCCAGAAGTTGAATATTTTCTGAAATGTTTGGCCCCATGACATATTGACATTAGGAACCCACTGTTTTCCTTGAGCCCTCCAACTTTTATTTTAGGATCTATATCCTTCTAAAGCTATAAGTTAACAGCTGAACGATGGAGTTTTACAGGATGTGCTGTGGACAGAGTGCAGGCAGAGGAAAGCATATGTTTTCACACTTTAAGTTGGTAGGAAAAAAGATATTTGAGGATAAATTGGCATTGAGAGGCAGGAAAGTCTTGGTTGGTTGGAAAAAAAAAATGTCTGCTCCGTTGAACCGCAGTGTTTAAGTTCTTCAAAATCATGAACAAATCTTTTCATGTTTCACATTTTTTTTAAAGCAAACTTGGAGAAAAAATTGGGAAGGAAGGGACTTTGTGAGGCTAGATTTGAGTCTGGATTTCCATGGGCATTCTTGTCTTCCATTGTGGGGCTGGTGCTGTAAGATGCAACCCAGGGAAGAAAGTACAATGAGAGCCTATCCTCAAAATTTCCAGCCAACAGACATTTCCACATAAACATCCTGCTTCCATCTGACACGTGTTTAATGATTTACTCATCTTTTTGCTGCCTCCTAAGACTCTTCCCTTTCCTATCTTCTATATATTAATCTCACCATCATTTTCTTATCCTTCACACAAGAAAGCTTCTAGTGCAATGGCAGGGTCATAGGGAAGTTCTATTTTAAATTTCTTGAGGAATCTCCACACTGTTCTCCAAAGAGGCTGCACCAACTTGCATTCCCACCAACAGTGTAAGAGGGTTCCCCTTTCTCCACATGCCCTCCAACACATGTTGTTTCCTCCTGCCATTGCACTACTGGGTATTTACCCCAAAGATACAGATGTAGTGAAAAGAAGGGCCATCTGTACCCCAGTGTTTATAGCAGCAATGTCCACGGTCGCAAAACTGTGGAAAGAGCCAAAATGCCCTTCAGTGGACGAATGGATACAGAAGATGTGGTCCATATCCATTATGGAGTATTATTCCTCCATCAGAAAGGATGAATACCCAACTTTTGTAACAACATGGACGGGACTGGAAGAGATTATGCTGAGTGAAATCAGTCAAGCAGAGAGAGTCAATTATCATATGGTTTCACTTATTTGTGGAGCATAACAAATAGCATGGAGGACATGGGGAGTTAGAGAGGAGAAGGGAGTGGGGGAAGTCGGAAGGGGAGGTGAACCATGAGAGACTATGGACTCTAAAAGACAATCTGAGGGGTTTGAATTGATGGGTGGGTGGGAGGTTGGGGGAACCAGGTGGTGGGTATTATAGAGGGCATGGATTGCATGGAGCACTGGGTGTGGTGAAAAAATAATCAATACTGTTATGCCAAAAATAAATAAATAATAAATAAAAAATAACAAAATAAAATCCAGGAGAAAGCACAAAATCACAAAATTAGGATTTGTAATGAAAATGAACCATAATAAAGAGGAAATTAAGATTAAAAAAAAGAAAGCTTCTAATTTGTTTTGACTTCCCTTCCATCTCATCAATGAGTACCAAGTCTTTCCCATGTATCTGAACACAAGTGGCCACCCAACAGCCCCTTAACTACACCACGCCTTGGAAGCAGCACACGTCCTACTCAGAATAGGTTTTGAAGCTAGACATCCCAGGATAAAATCCTAACAGTGTCACATACCAGCGAGGGTAAATGAAATAGTGTTAATGCACTCACCTTGTTGGATTGGGATAACTATAAAAAATAGTTATAATGTTTGACACAAAGCAGGGTCTATAAATGAAAGTTAGGATGATTAACATCTTTCTTCTCTTCCCGTCCCTTCCAAGTTCACCACCACCAAGTCAGTCCAACTAAAACATTTTTAGCATGCTACCCCACCTCCTGGATTCCCCAGTATTCACTGGCACCCCAAATCCTGGATCTAAGATACCTGGTTAGCATTCTCTCCCTCCGTATACTTGAACACTGCACTTTCACTGATCAGGTATTTTTTTTTTTTTTTTTTGCAGTCCCTGGAAGCTGTTTTTTTTTTTTTTTTTTTTTTTTTTTTTTTTTTTTTTTTTTTTTTTCCCTCTCCCATCTTTCATACTCTTATGCTTCGGGGGTATAGGTCTTGTGATTCATTAGAATGGATTCATGCCCTGTTTACCTGGAGTGCCTTGTCTGGGGAAGTCCCCTCTCCCTATCCAAAACGCATACACTTTTCAGGGTACGGTCAAATCAAATCAGCTCTGTGACATCACCCCTCATGTGGGTGGGTGGGTATAAGTTTGTCATTTTCTGAACTTCGAAAAGTCAGTAACTAACTTGCTGGGAACTTAATCACCTCATGCCTTGTAAAATGGTTTCCAGTGTTATCCTGAACTTTTACTGAGAAGTACTTTTGCTACCTAATGTTTCACATATTTATTTCTTAGCTCTTCACTTGTTTTCTCAGTTCCTGGGTTGTGGGGAGCAGAGAGCCTGCATTTTACTTTGCAGTATCTCTCACAGTATCTGGCACTTAGTGAATTTGATGAAATAGTGGGTGATTGAAGAGGATAGAGTGATTTATGTTTGACATTAAGATACCTTGTGTTAATATCTAGGACATAATTTTTTAGAGAAATGAAGTTGTGGTGTACTCGCTTTGTGGCAAGTACTGACCTGATTAATGGGAACGGAGGGCGGGAGACAACGATTTCTCAAGGAAGCCAGTCTGGGAGAGATGGACATATGAGGGGACTGTGTGACAGTTAGTAGGAAGAACACCTGTTGTTCTTCCTACTCTCTACAAGAGAGGCAGTATTCCATTCTACATGAGGAGACAAGGAAGGTGACACAGAGGAGCAGAGGAAGTACCTGAGAGAAGTAACTGTTACTTATTTATTAATAACAGGAAGTAACAGTACCTGTTACTTATTAATAACAGGCAGTACCTCTTATTTATTTATTTAACACAGAAACAGAGAGAGAGAGCACAAGCATAAGCAGGGGGAGTAGCAGGCAGAGGGAGAGGGAGAAGCAGGTTCCCCAAAGAGCAGAGAGCCCAAAGACAACAGATCTCAGGACCCTGAGCTGAAGGCAGACGCTTAACCGACCGAGCCACGCAGGCGCCCCAGCCCTTTGCTTTAGGAATGATCTGTGTGTTTGTGAGTGGTCAGGAAGAAGACACAGTATTCTTTGATATACATGGGAATTCATAGTAAAGCAACATTCACTAAGAACACATAAGTAGTAAGAAGTAGAGATCACTTTTAAAATTAGTGAATAACTAAAATTTCATTTCCAAAAGTGTGTTCATACCAAATTCTTTCTGTTTTCCTTCTTCTCTCCCTCCCTTTCTTCTTTCCCATTTGGGAGAACGATGGAAGCCTAGAGTCATCCTAAAATCTTCTGGGATTTACCAATACTTCCTACGTGCCAGTTCTGTGCCGACCCCATCCTACGTGAGTCCATTCAACCTTCATACACCCGTATGATGGAAGCATGTTTTTAAAGGAAGAATCTGAGGCTCATCAGGGAAAAGAACTTGCCCAATGTCAGATGGCTTGCAAATTGCTGAACCCAGGCTCTAACCTTCTGTCTCTAAAGCCCTTGCTTTCAGTCACTAGTAAAATTGCCTCACTCTCTCTCCTCATTCCATTCCATAAATTCTGCCATTTTAAACTCCTGATTATTTTCCATGGTTTCCATCCATATTACCACAACCCCAACTCAAACTCAAAATGATGCTTACCCAGAAAATTACCACAGCTTCCGGTGGGTCTCATGGTATCTAGTCCTTCTCTAGTGACACTGGTCTCATGATCAGTGGTCAAAGTGCTATGCTCAGAAGGCTTCAGACGCTTCCTACTGTCTACTAGACCCTTCAGTGAGGAAGGCTGGTACTGAAGATCTAGAATGCACCTTGAGAATCCCTGCCTTATAGGATCCTGGTTGGATCCAGAAGAGGATATGAAACCATGCCAGGTAGGAACATCTTTAGGGGAGTGACTGAAGGGGGGTTGGAGTTACACTTCATCCCTTTCTGCATGCTTTGGTTTGTTTGGATTGAAGTTAGAAAAAGGCATTGCTTTTAGAAACCAAACCTTCTGTGCCTGGGGCTCAGCTGAACTCCAGCCTGATGTAGCTGTGCTCCTGAAGGGGTTTGCATTCTCACTCTGGGATTGGGTCTCTCGAGCGACTTTCAATAGAAAACTAAATAAAGATAGAAAGCTTTAAGAATTGTTATCTCCAAGATGCCCTTCAACGGACAAATGGATAAGGAAGATGTGGTCCATATACACTATGGAGTATTATGCCTCCATCAGAAAGGATGAATACCCAACTTTTGTAGCAACATGGATGGGACTGGAGGAGATTATGCTGAGTGAAATAAGTCAGGCAGAGAGAATCAAGTGTTATATGGTTTCACTTATTTGTGGAGAGGAGATGGGAGTTGAGGGAAATTGGAGGGGGAGGTGAACCATGAGAGACTATGGACTCTGAAAAACAATCTGAGGGTTTTGAAGGGGCGGGGGGTGGGAAGTTAGGGGAGCCAGATGGTGGGTATTATGGAGGGCACATATTGCATGGAGCATTGGGTATGGTGCAAAAACAATGAATTCTGCTATGCTGAAAAGAAATAAAAAAAAAAAAAAGAATTGTTATCTCCCCCACTTTCTCTTTTCCGTAGATACTGATACTATTGTGTGATATGCAGATCTTTCTTCTATTAGAAAGCAGAATGAGTTAAGGATTATCACTTTGCTTGGTTAATTGTTCTTTTTTGATGTAAAATTGAAGAAGTTAAAATCCGAATAGAATTATGAAAGCTACACGATGTATTTAATCACATGCCTTTCCATGAATAGTGATGCAAGGCTGGTTCAGACTGTTCCTAAATGAATTGTTTTGTGCATTTGCTGAAGCTGTAGGGTGAACTTTTACCCTCGGTTTTGATAGACAATTATCATAAATGTCTACAAATGGATCCCTTTTCTCTGATTTTATTTTTTATAAGCCTGAATCAGACCATGCTTTTTAAATTATGTGTTTGTCATGCTTGGCAGTTCATTCCATGTTTGGCCATTCCTAAGCTTCTGTAATTCTTCTGAGGGCTCCAAAAGGTCATTGTGTGCCCTGACCTCCTGCTAGGTGAACCGCTTTTTTCTCTCTCCAGATGTTTTCCAGTTCAAACTTTTATAGCTGCAGTCTGTATAGAAGTCATATATGAAAAATGTCAAATATCATTGTCCGGCAGTGAAATTAGGACCCTTTCAAATTGGAGGGAAATGTTAACAAAGTGCGACTGTGTCCTGCCAGTGTTTCTCCTGGCAAGCTGGCTCTGGGAAGACTGTTTTCTCTTCAGCCATCTGTGCTTCTATAAACAATTTTCAGTGGTTTCTTCTTCTAATTCAAATTCTAGCAGCTGGATTCCTGTCTTGGTTCCTTTTGATGTTGTGACACCAGTAGCAGTACACTCATGAATCTTGGTGCTTCTTTCTACTTTTAGGGATTATATCACTAAAGATGTTAAATAAGCAATTCACATGAGTCTCCCACATGGGGATTCTGCAATCCTGTGCTAAACTAGGCCATTTAGGGCCTGACAAGAAAATGAAATAGTCTTTTATGCTCCCACCCAACTTTAAATATTCTTGTTTCTTTTCTATTTAAAAACAAGTAAACCCTCCTATTTACTGAACATTTATCATGAGTGGAGAAGTCCCCGTGTTTCCACCCTACCCTCATCCATGTCCCCTCCCCCGCCATCAATGCTGCCAATTTCTGGCATCTTGTACTTCAGCTCTCTGGATTCAGTTCAAAGAAACTGCTTTCAGGCATAAACATCTTACTTTATTAGGTATTTGTAGATCTAACCCTTCCTAGGAAAAGTCTTTAGATGTAAAATTTGTCAATATGTATATATACATAAAGTAGTGTGTATATATATGTGTATATATATTATATAATAATACAAAATCTTCACAGAACATAATGCACAGTTTGTTTCTATTTAAATATCTAATGTACAAATATCTGCTTTTTAACTAAATCAGCAGTCGTTAAATTTTGAAATTAAAAAATATTTTTTACAGGAATTAAAAACATATCTACAATTGCGATTTCCTTACTAATATTTCCTTGCAAAAAGAGTCATATTGCAAAGTCTAAAAAATTTTTCTTTAAAGAAAAGGTAAATGTTGGGAAATGAGATCATATAAACAAGAAGGATATTTTAAAATATCTTCCAGAGAGATTTGTGAGCAGTTCAGTTGGCAACCTGATAGTTGATAGCTAAGAAGAAGACCAAAAGAGAACATGATGATCTTACCAAAAGAAATAGGAAAGGAAGAAAGAAAGAAAGTCTAAATAATATTAAAAATGTACAGATGAACATTAAATAGTTTTTATTGTGATGTTAAAGACCTGAATTGAACAAAATATTCAAGTGATTGATCAATATTTCCCTTTTTTATTGACAAGTTTTATGGACTTTGTAAAATAAAGACATTAGAAATGAGTTGGCCATCAGTTTTAAGCTCTTTAATGTTCATATGCTCTTGCTTTCATGTATTACTAAACTCAGGAAAAAATATTTTTCTGAATCCTATCAGAATAAAATAAGCTGTTTCCCTTGGGGAAATAAACTATTCTTAAATTCCTATGAACTATCAGTGAATTACAAATAATGTTGAGTCTCTAACATTTCATTCCAGGAGCCCATTTACATTAACTAAAAGCTCTATGGTGGGGTCAGTGTCCATCTTCTTCTTCCTTGTGGCCCAGTGCTAACATTCTAGGCACTCAATAAATGAATGGAAATAAATGAATAAGTCTTGGTTAATATTTGAAATGCATTACACTTAAGTGAATTATTGTAGGAAAACAAGGGCTAAGGATCACAAACTCTGGTTCTGCCAGTTGACTTGTTGCATGGCCTTGAGCGAGGCATCAGATGCGTGCCTCTGATTTCCTCAATCAAAAAATTAAGGGTTGGAGTTGATGGCCTTTAAATCCCCTTGCAGCATTACTCCAGTGTGATCTTAGAAGGAGAAGCAGCATCTCATTCATGCAATATCTACTTACTGAACACTTTTTTAACACCATGCAGAAATGAATTAAACAGCAGGTAAGATTTAATGGGAAAAATAACATGAATAAGCAAATAAATTTTGATAATTGCTATGGAGGGAAAGTACCAGGCTTTATCAGTAAGAGTGACAAGGAGGGAATCTAGTCTAGATCAGGAGTCTGATCCGGCATCTCTGGGCATGTGATGCTTCTGGAGTTTACAATTACAGGTTAGAGGAAAAGAAGTGAGAAGAGAGTTATGGGAGGTAGTAAAGAGGGTGAAAACAGCACACTGGAGGGTGGAGAAATAAAGCAGAGAGAGGCAGGACTGGGAGAGGAGAGACAAATCATGTTTTTGTGGTGATCCAGAGGAGGGATGTTGGGGGCTAGGGGCAGGACAAGGCAGAATAACTGGTGAAATGTGAGGAGTTTGAAATCTCTTTTGTCTGTAGAGCTGATAGGAGTTGAGATGGATTATGTTGATGATGATGATGATGATGACGAGGATTATTTTAAAAGAAGAATGAATGATCAGACACTCTTAAGAGCATTCTTAGAATTGTTGCTTTAGCAACTGGGTGATGGAGGTGGCATTGGCTAAGGTGGGGAGCACAAGTGAAGGAGAGTTTTGTGCATATCAAGTCTGATTTGTGAACATCAGGTGGAGGCATCAAGTAGGCAGTTGGATATGTAGAGCTTGGAAGCCAGTCTGGGTTGGAAATATAAAGTTTGAAGTCATCAGAATATATAAGTGGTATTTCTATTTTGGGATTGGGTGTAGTAAGAGTAACCATACCAAACCCTTGAGCACTCTACTATTGTTTCAAAAGGTACGTAATGACATCTGTCTAACCCATTAGAATGACTCTTCATTGAAGTCATATACCAACTAGTCAGTAATGGTCAGAAGTTCTAGTGGTAAAATCATGCAGACATTTTGTCTTTCTTTTATCTCTCTTCTCCAGATATTATAAATTTTTTTTTTTAATCCAGGAGAAGACTTTGATTAGAGACATATTTACCCAATACATGTATTTAGGTATGAATTTGCTCTGTGCAACTCGGAGGGGAGAAAAATCACCGGCTTATTATTCTGTATTACACAGGTATAAGCTGGCTTCTAGACTTCATGCTTTATTGGTGGGAAATTAAACCTTAGCTCCACTTTTCTTAGATGGTTCTATTCTTTCAGGGAACTTGACAGAAGTCTCAAGCGATTAACTGGTCAAACAACACAGGGAAGAACCTTCTGAACTCTTCATTTTCCCATAGTTGACTGATGACATTTATAGCTTCCTCAAGCAGTGAGAGGCTCTCTTTGCCTTGAAGGAAGCCACACAGAATTTAATTTGGAACAAAAGTCCAGGCTGGTCTTCCAACCAGAATCTCTATCACATTGTTTACTTCATCTCGGCTTCAGAATCTCAAAAATCTGGCTCAGGAAGTCCTACTTTCATGTTTTACTCCTCTTTCTATTTCTACTGAAGTCGCTGGGAGAGGAGTCCAGACTGTGAGCTCTGAAGTCTTTTCCCATACCCACGGGAGGCCTGGGCCTCCAAGTCACTGCTAATTCCTTGTCCACTATGGATCTGTCACCAGGGGTAATTTCAGGTGTTTTCCCTTCCTAACCGGATCAAGGGCTAGTTTCTTCTGGGACCGTGGCCATCTCTTTTCCTAACTGGTTTGTGGTTTTCAAGATCCATCAGGCCTGATTTTCCTTCTATGTGATTCCCATGCCTTAGACATCACAATCATGAGAGTGGCCTCCTGCAAAATATTCACCTTGCCCACAGGAAAGCTAAGAGATGGGCAGTCGCACTTCTATACCTTCTGGTGGGTATCTCCGAATCTTCCTGTTGTGGTCATACAGTGTTATCTTTAGTCCGACTGTGGGCTCAGACCTCCTTCTGAAAATCCTTCTACTTTTGCCTATCCTTCTACCTGATACCTACCTTCTAAATGTTGCCCAATCATTTACAATGCAGGTAGATTGGTGGGACTGAATATTTGTAGGTATGAGCTCACTTTTTGAATTTTGGGGGTGGGGAACATAATCGGCGTTAAACTCCCAGAAGAAAACAGGGCAGTAAGCTCTTGGACATTGATTTTAGCAATATTTTTTGGAATTGGTATCCTCAGGCAAGGCCAACAAAAGTTAAACAAAATTACTTCAAACTAACAAAGGTAGAGCACTCTCATCTTGCCAGTATGTTTTGGAAAAGTCCTCAGGGAAGGGGTTTACATCAGGCTTTCCAAAAGCTGACAAAGCAACTGAGTGAGCTTCCAGCTGCTCTGATAATGTCTTGTCTACTCTAGCTGGTAAGGGATGAGGCCAATTCCCCTAAAATCATCCATTTGACACCTGATTTTCAAATCTTGGTTATGAGCCATCGCTACTCTTTTATTAGCATCAGTAGTTAAAAGAAGATGAGAAAAGTGTTAGAGTTCAGTCAGATTGATCTCAGAGGAAAACGACTTGTGGAAAATTGCCCTGTTTAAGTTGTTTTAGAGACCCAGAGTAAGGTACTCTGGCCAAAATGCTTCCAATTAGTCCATTGTTACAGTCTCTGAATCTAATAGAGGCCTTTTCATCCAATCTCCTGATGTTTATCCAGAAAGCTGACATGCTCTGATCTCTGGTATTCAACACATCTAGAAGTCTGTTTTGTTTAGTCAAGACATTCATTCACAGCCACTAAACCACTAATGGGTGGGTATGCCATTTTCAAAAAATAAACTCTGTTATTGATATCTTACTTTTTGCATCAGAAGGAATACTGCTTTCCCCACTGCCTGCTCCAATACATTAGTAGATCTTTTGGGTGTTGTGTTTAGGCATGGGGACATATGAATGTTTGCATACCCCAGGACACTGGCATCTAGGTCACTGTGTACGTTTCTAATTTAGGCAGGTTTCCTGTTTGGAAATTCAGGGTCTGAGGTAGAGACTTCAAAAATCAATGTCTATGCATGTTTATTTTTGGTATTTCTCTGGTAATGACAGAGAAGTCCATCTCTTGGTCAAACTCTTAAGACTGTACTCATCTTTATTTTTCCTTTATAAAATTTTTGTGTTTCACTCTACGCTTTCTTAGATTTGAAGCATCTCTGTACCAGTTTGATCATATCCAATAGTATTTTCTATGTTCATCTTTTTCAGAGTCCATATTCATCTTGAAATGGCAGCTCTTAAATGGGGTCACAGTTGTAACGGGTTTCTTGAATAGTCTGTACTCAGTGGGGAATGAATAGGACACCATTCCATTTCTCTTCTGTCATTGCCTGGGACCATGCTCAGATGGATTTCTCTTTATAGTGTCTTAGACAGCACCTTGGACAGATTAAAATTGGGGTCACTTTTGATGACTTTAAAGTGAGTTTATTTTAAAACTCTGTTCTCCTTTCTGGTTAAAACCTTGGATCCCCTGTTCTCCCAGTAGATTTGGAATGGGGAGTGAGCATGCTCTGCTCTTTTATATCTCTTTCACCTGTCGGGTGAGGGGCTAAAACTAGAATTCAGGAATAATTATTCTCCTCCCCGTAGAAAAGAGACTATGATAGTCATTAAAGCTTCTCACAAGTGTTTCCATTCTCCTCCCCAGCATATGGAGGTGCCATGCTTCCTCACTCCCTCATATACTTTCATGACAACAAACTGAAGAACAAGGGAATGTGGGAGATTCCACATTCATTCCATTTTTATTATTCAAGTGGAACAAACATGCAGTGTTATATCAGTTTCAAGTGTTCAATGTAATAATTTAAGAATTCTATGCATTACTCAGTTCTCATCACAGTAAGTGTACTCTTAATCCCATTCTCCTATTTCACCCATATCCCCACCCACCTGCCCTCTGGCAACTACCAGTTTGTTCTCTGTATTTATAAATCTGGGGTGGTTTTTTTTTTTTTTTTGTCTCTTTTTTTTCTTTGTAGGTTGTTTTGCTTCTTAAATTCCACAAAGGAGTGAAATCACATGATATTTGTCTTTTTCTGACTGACTTATTTCACTTAGCATTATACTCTCTGATCCATCCATGTTGTTGCAAATGACAAGATCCCCTTCCTTATGACTGAGTGATATTCCATTACACACACATACACGCACACACACATATCTTCTTTATCCATTCATCCAAGGATGGACATTTGGGTTATTTCCACCTCTTGGCTATTGTAAATGATGCTGCAATAAACATAGGGTGCATCTATCTTTTCAAGTTAGTGTTTTCATTTTCTTTGGGTAAATAGTAGTGGAATTATTGGGTCATACTGTAATTATTCTTTGAATTTTTTGAAGAACCTCCATAATATTTTCCATTCTGGCTGAGCCAATTTGTATGTTGATCAACAGTGCGTGAGGGTTCCTTTTTCCCCACATCCTCACCAATACTTGTTGTTTCTTGTATTTTTGGCTCTAGCTAATATAAGGTGAGACCTCTTTATCATTTTGATGTGCATTCTCCTGATGGTTACCAATGAGTATCTTTTCATGTGGTTGTTGGCCATCTGTATGTCTTCTTAGGAAAAATGTCTATTCATGTCCTCTGCCCATTTTTTTAAATTGGATTACTTGTTGCTTTGGTGTGGAGTTGCATAAATTCTTTATATATTTTACATATTAACCCCTTATTGGATATGTCATTTGCAAATATTTTCTCCCATTCAGTAGGCTGCCTTTTTGTTTTATTGATGGTTTTCCTTCACTATGCAAAAACTTGGAAAGGAGGGTGTAGTTCCAATAGTTTAATTTTACTTTTGTTTCCTTTGCCAGAGGAGACATATCTAGACAAATGTTTCTACAGCTGATGCCAAAAAGATTACTTCCTTTTCTTTTAGGAAATTTATGGTTTAGGTTTCATATTTAAGTGTTTAATCCATTTTCAGTTTATTTTTGTGTATGGTGTTAGGAAGTGATTCAGTTTCATTCTTTTGTATGTGCCTGACAGTTTTCCCAGCAACATTTGTTGAAGAGATTGTTTTTTTCTGGTTGCATGTTCTTACCTCTCTTGTTGTAGATTGATTGACCATATAATCATGGGTATATTTCTGGGCTCTCTATTTTATTCCATTTATCAGCATGTCTATTTTATGTCAATACAATACCATTTTGATTATTACAGCTTTGTAGTCTATCCTGAAATTTGATATTGTGATACCTCCAGTTTTGTTCTTCATTTTCAAGATTGCTTTGGATATTCAGGGTTGTTTGTGGTTCCAAACAAAATTTAAGATTATTTGTTCTACTTCTGTGAAAAATGCAGTAGGTATTTTGATAGGGATTGCATTAAATGTATAGATTGCTTTGGGCAGTATGGACATTTTAACAATATTGGTTGTTTTAATCCATAAACATGGAATATTTTTCTATTTGTTTGCATCATTTTCAATTTCTTTCATAGTGATTTATAGTTTTCAGAATATATGTCTTTCATCTCTTTGGATAAGTTTGTTTCCAGGTATTTTATTATTCTGAATGCATTTATAAATGGGATTCCTTTCTTAAATTGTTTTTTTTTTTGTGATTTTTGTATATTAATTTTGTATTTTGCACCTTTACAGAATTCATTTTCATCAGTTCCAGCAGGGTCTCTTGGGGTCCGTTAGGGTTTTCTGTATATAGTATCATGCCATTTGCAAATAGTAAGTTTTACTACTTTTTTACTAATTTGGATGTCTTTATTTCTTTTCTGTCTGATTGCTCTGGCTAGGACTTCCAGTACTATGCTGAATAAAGGTGGTGAGAGTGAACTAATTTGTCTTGTTTCTGATCTAAGGGGAAAAACGTTCAGCTTTTCACCATTGATTATGTCAGCTGTAGATATTTCATACATGACCTTTATTATTTTGAAGTATGTTCCCTCTTTATCTAGTTTGTTGAGGGTTTTTATCATGAATGGATGTTGTACTTTGCCAAATGCTCTTTCTGCACCTATTGAGATGATCATATGGTTTTATCTTTTCTCTTGTTAATGTGATGTATCATGTTGATTGATTTGCAAATATTGAACTAACCTTGCATTCCTAGAGTAAATCCTATTGACCATAGGTGAATGGGTTTTTTGTTTGTTTTTTGTTTTTGTTTTTAAGATTTTATTTGACAGAGGGAGACAGAGTGAAAGAGGGAACATAAGCAGGGGGACTGGGAGAGGGAGAAGCAGGCTTCCAGCTAAGCAGGGAGCCCTATGTGGGGCTTGAACCCAGGACCCTGGGATCATGCCCTGACCGGATGTCAGATGCTTAACGACTGAGCCGCCCTGGTGTACCCGAATGGTTTTTTAATGTATCATTGGATTTGGTTTACTAATATTTTGTTGATGATCTTTGCATCAATGTGGAATCCCATACTCTTAGAGATTTTACTTGCAAGTGACTTCTTTGACTTCCAGTAAGTTTTTATTAGATAAAGTGAGAAACCCTAAAACTGTCATCACCTACTTTTTTTGTCCCCAAATGTTTGGCTACCTTTTACCCAAAAGGTCCATCCAGAAATTGCATTTATCCCCATTTCCAGAATCTCTGAATGATGTATTTTATTCTTTTTACTGGTTCTGGATATCGTTCCTCTTAGTCTGAAGACGTATGAATGTAACAAACAAATTATCAGTCACTCACACACCCATTATACAATGGTGGGAGAGGTAGGACTACCAAAATAAATATTTCTTTTCTTTCCTTCCCACAAAATAAACATTTCCATTTAGAAAGAGGGAAGAGTAGGAGACACAAAGCAGGTATAGGTTCATAGCAATTCTGAAATCTAGCTAGGCCTACCTTGAACAGTAATAAATGCTCTTTGATTAGTCCCTGATTCTGCTCACTGGGAGAGTCTCTGGTCCTCTGTTCCCTCTGGGTGTTAAATCTGTTGCTCTAGAATACTTTTCCTTTTCCATTACTCTTTGATCTAAACTGCAACAATCATGGAAAATTTACCTGCCATTGATGCTGAACCGTTATATCAATCTGCTTTATAAGTATGGATAGTCAGAGGCCCAAGATCATTTTAAGTCTTGAGCAGTCACTGACCTTTTTCAGTTCAAATACATGGATTCTTTGGTAGTATAATGGTTGAAATATGGCAAACACCATATCTATTTGATTCGATCCAGTTTTATGTGCCAATAACCACACATCGTTCATTTTTAGATGTACCAGATTTCATTTTGCTCAAGTTCTCTTGCATCCACTGTCAGTTAATCAAGAACCTCTTATCTTTGGCTTTGGTCTTTTCTTCTTCCTCCTAAACCCCTTTTCCAGTTGGAAGGAATAAATAAGCCTTAAACTTTTAGTTGTTCTTTACTCTTCTTGTTCCTTTAATCTAATCAAGGCTTTAACAATGAGTTTGAAGGTCATATCCCTAAGTTTATCCTTAATGAGTTCTTTTTTTTTTTTTTTAAAGATTTATTTATTTATTTATTTGACAGACAGAAATCACAAGTAGGCGTAGAGGCAGGCAGAGAGAGAGGAGGAAGCAGGCTCCCCACTGAGCAGAGAGCCCGATGCAGGGCTCAATCCCATAACCCTGGGATCATGACTTGAGCCGAAGGCAGAGGCTTTAACCCACTGAGCCACCCAGGCACCCCTCCTTAATGAGTTCTAATTACCTCATTTGCCTCATCGCCTTTATCATTCTGGGGCATCCTTAAGTTTTTTCTTTTATAAGTTGAGAAAGGAGAATTCAAAGCCTCTTGTAGCCTTTTTTATTTGTGATTTAGCTATTCATTTTATTTGCTTTTACTTCTGCCTCATGTTAGCAAACTTTTTTATGAACTCATTTCTTTCTCATAACACCTTATCAAATGAAGCCAAAAGCAACTAGCACACCATAGTGACATTATTTTCTGATCTCCTTCACTTAAGCTACAGGGTCTTAATATATATAGTCTTACTTCCAAGTTATTGTAGGAAACAGTTTTTACCAAAGTATCATTAGTAGATAGTATTGATCTTCATCCTTCCAGCTGCCAGTAACAGGTATTTTGCTACCCATCACCTGACTACTAAGCAATGCTATGTATCTATGGTTTATGTTATAAATCATGACTGCATCTCATATTGAGTTCTAATACCTATATCAGTAAGAATATGCTGGGTAGCACTTGCTAAAATATGCTATGGTTCACAAGTATCCGTATAATTTTGGTGGTTTAACCCAACAGTTTATTTCTTGCTCCAGTTATATATCCAACATAGGATAGTAGAAGAGCATTGTTCCTTGTGGCTGTTAAGGAGTTTAGATTGATGGAGAATCCAACTGATGGAGGTTCTGCGTAACTAGTTTATTGGCTACTGCTAGTTACTTGGCTACAGCTAATTTTAAATTGTATGGGGAAGTGTAATACTACCAGACACTTGGATAGAAAAGTGGAATGTTTGTGAACAGCCCTAATGCATATTATAATCATTGTAACAAAATAGTAATTGGTTCTAGCTTTTAATATTTTAATTTGTCCATCTGTGGTGCAGATGTGGAATGTGCAAGAATTTGTGGCAATTCTGATACTTCCCAAAGTTCGTTTCTTCCATATTCTTCCCAATCTAATAATAGAAATTCCATTTGCTCAGTTTTGGGATCAAAAATCTTATCTTTCAGGTTTCTCTTTATTTCACATCCAACATCCAATTAAAGAGCCAATTCTATTGATTTTACCTTCAAACTATATCCATAATGTTGTCACTTCTCTCCATCTTCACGTCTACAATTTAGTTCTAAGCTACTATTGTTGTTCACTATTAACTGGTTGCCCCATTTCTATACCTTAAACCTATGCAATTACTCTCAATACATTTGTCATCATAATGTTTTAAAGATTTTATTTGTTTATTTGACAGACAGAGATCACAAGTAGGCAGAGAGGCAGGCAGAGAGAGAGAGAGGAGGAAGCAGGCTCCCCGCAGAGCAGAGAACCCGATGCGGGGATCGATCTTAGAACCCTGAGATCATGACCCGAGCCGAAGGCAGAAGCTTTTAACCCACTGAGCCACCCAGGCACCCCGTCATCATGTTTTAATGCATAAAGCATATCATAAAATTCCTATGCTCAAAATCCTCTGAAGCCCATTTCATTACACAATCCAGTCCCCAACATTCTTCTATCCGCTTGTATCTTTTCTTTCTACTCCCCTGCTTGCTTACTCTGCTCCAGCCACATTATTTACTTAGAGTGACTCAAACATGCAATCATATGCTGTTGATTTTTTTTCTCTCATAGATCAGAGGATTCACTCCCTTATCTCTTTTAAGTGTTTGTTCAGCCCCTTTGTCAGTGAGAACTTTGCAAATCAATATATTAAAATTGCCACACCTCCAATTCCTTCTCCCCCTTTTCTGCTTTGCTTTTCTTTCATAGCACTTATCACCGTCTAAGGTTATTTTTTTAACTCATTTTTCAAATTGTCTCCATTCCTCAGAATGTCAAACCCAAATGAGAAAGGGGACTTATTTCCCTTCCTTCCTTTCTTTTTCCTTATTTTGTCCTTTTTCTCCTCTTTCTTTCCTTTTTCATCTTCTTGTTCCTCTTGTTCTTCTTTATCTTAATTATTATCATCATTCTCATGGTTGTTATTTTTTAAATCTTTTTACACTCCTCTTTCTCTAGTGCCTAAAGCAGAACAGTGTGTGGTACATAGTAAATACTCAGAAAAGTTAAATAAATGAATAAGATAATATTGATTTCTTCTGAAAAGACAGACAGACCCATGGAACTGGACTCAGTACTCACATGGATACTTATATCAAGTGAAAGTGGCATTTCATGTTAGTGAAGAAAATGTGGTTTTGCCATAACTGGGTGGCCATCTGGAAAAATATAAAGTTGAATCCCTTATAAAATTGTAGCTCACTCTGAAATAGATTACCAGTATATACAAAATTTAAATGTTTGGAAAATGATAAAAACAACTGGAACATGAGGAAGTATTTCTGCGTATGATGCAAAATTCAGAAACTATTTTAGAAGGGAATAACAAATTCAATTTATCACTTGAATTTATGCAATTTAATTATATAAAATTAAAAAAAATTGTATAGGACAGCTTCTGCACAGCAAAGGAAACCATCAATAAAATGAAAAGGCAATCTGTGGATGGGAGGAGATATTTGTAAGTCATGTATTTGATAAAGGGTTAATATTTGAATATATAAACAACTCATACAACTCAATAGAAAACAAACATACAAACAATCCTATTAAAAAATGGACAGAGAAACTGAGCAGACAAATTTCTAAAGAACACATACAAACTGCAAATAGATACTTGGAAAAAGTGCTTGACATCATCAGGAAAATGCAAATCAAAACCACAAGGAGATATCACCTCATATCTGTTACAATGGCTATTATCAAAAAAATAAGAGATAAGAAGCATTGGCAAGGATGTGGAGAAAACAGAACCTTTGTGCCCTGTTGGTGGGAATGTAAACTGCTTCAGTCACTAGGGAAAAGGGTAGAGAAGTTCTTCAAAAAATTAAAAATAGAACTATTACATGATCCAGCAAGCCCACATCTGGATATATATCCAAAGGAAATGAAAACAGAGTATCAAAAAGATATCTGCACTCCCATGTTTATTGCAACATTATTCATAATAGTCAAGATATGGAAGCAACCTAAGTGTCCATAGATGGATGAATGGGTAAAGAAGATGGGAACACATATATAATGAATATGAATATTATTTGGCTATAAGAAAACTATCCTGTCATTTGCTACAACATAGATGGACCTTGAAGGTATTATGGTAAGTGAAATGAGACAAACAAATGCTGTACAGTATTACTTATACATGGAATCTTTAAAAAAAAGTCAAACTTTTAAAAAAAGAGAGTAAAAAGTGGTTGCTAGGGTGGGGTAGGGAGGTAGGGAGAGGTTGGTAAAAGGCTACAAACATATAGCTATAATATAAATAAGGTCTAAGGATCTAATGTAAAACATGGTGACTATAGTTGATAACACTGCATTTTATAATATTAAAAGAATGCACAAGTTAATGTTTTTCCTGGAAAGCTATTTTGAGTTACTCATTTACTTATTTGTTCAGCAAATATATTTTGAGGACTAGAGCCAAGTTCTGGTTAGGTGCTGGGTATACATTAGTGAACAAAATGGACAAAATCTCTGTTGTGAGATAACTGAAATATTTACTGAGCATCCAATATGTACCAGCTGTGTTGAGGTTGTAAAGGTGAGTTTAGTTCCTGCCTTCAGATTCATTTTAAAGAAACAGATATGAACATACAATCACAATCCAGAAATATTCCATGCTGTTATAGCTCTAGAAAGAGGAGTGGTTTGGGGGAAAAAAAAAGATTGTGTATGAAAAATATGCCATAAAAAGTCAAAACAGATGAAATGACAGAAGAATAGTATTTTAAATTCTTAAGATAGTCAACTAGTTAATTTCCTTGCTATATGAGCCATCCTTACAAATCAGTTAAAAAACAACAGGAAAGCAACAACAACAACAACAAGAAAATGCACAAAGAATGTGACCAGAAAGGAAAAGAAATAGAAATGGCTCTTACATATGAGTCATCTTACATATGAAAAGAAATATCAAGCTCTCAGTTAATACAAGAGAGAAAGAGAGAGAAGGAAAGAAAAATACAATTTTTAAAAGTATAATATTGGCCAGAATAATTCTTTCAAACATCTAATGTTTGACTAATAAGGTGAATTTATAATTCTAGGATGAAGAATAAACACTAGATTAAAAAGAAAAATCTGAGGCGCCTGGGTGGCTCAGTGGGTTAAAGCCTCTGCCTTCGGCTCAGGTCATGATCCCAGGGTCTTGGGATCGAGTCCTGCATCAGGATCTCTGCTCAGCGGAGCCTGCTTCCCCCTCTCTCTCTGCCTGCCTCTCTGCCTGCTTGTGGTCTCTGTCTGTCAAATAAATAAATAAAATCTTTAAAAAAAGAAATAAAATAAAAAGAAAAATCTATCAGAAGATATAAAAGCAAATAATATCCCATCATGAGTTTAACTATTTTTGTTGTTGTTGTTAATCCTTTATTTTCCCAAGAAATACTGGATACCTTTTATAATATTCTGCCATTCTCTACATTTGGAGAACAAATGATGGTGTCTTTTCTGTTGCCTGAGCCTCTTATTGGATTGGCTACTTAGTGCATGGGCAGTTGTCCCTGGACTCTTGATATTTTTGTAGAAGGTTCACTGAGAAGACTTTGTTTGATTCCTTACTGGGGAGCACATTTACAGAGGGGAAAACATTGTCTAGTTCTTCTTGACAGATAAAACTGTTACTAGGATCATGCCGTTGTGGCAATCATGGATATAAGCGTCCTAGAGTTGCCTCATTCAAGGCTGGAGTCCCAGGGGTGAAGGCAGCTTCTCTGCAGCTGACATGGCTGTTGTCCTCAACTATTGTTCCTGACATCCTCGGCAGCAGGGCCTTCCCTGCTGGAAGGGAATTGGCAGGATTCTAGACTTTGATTTATTTTACTGTCTGTGGCAGCTGAGCTCGAGAGCATTTGCTCAAAAGGAAAGGTGACAAATGAACACAATACCTCCACTTGTGGGTCTAGAAGGAGGAAGAGGGCCCTTAAAGCAACTGAACAGGATGCTTAGCTGCTTGGCACAGTGCTTGTGGATTCTTTTACATCCTCTTCTCACCCCCTGTTCTTCTTGTCTGCTTTAATTTATCTAGGGTATCCCACAGAGTCTGGCCATGGTTTTCCCAGGCCCTGGGATTGGAAGGACTTTTTTTTTTTTTTTTTTTTTTTTTTTTTTTTTTTTTTAAATCTCTGTACCTTCCGCTACATTTTGCTGTGACCCTATAACTGCACTAAAAATATATTCCTAATTTAAGAAATTAAGAAAGTAAAAAAAAAAAAAATAACAATAAGTGAAAAGGTTTTACTAGAGATGAATAAGGATGTTTATTTATTTTTAATTTTTTTATTTAGTTATTTATTTTTTCTATTCCATTATGTTTCTGTTAGGTGAGATGCATTGTAAGGAAGGCCAGGATGAGGATAGGTAGGGGGAACAGGCTGTGGGTGTCATGAAGTTGTCCCAGAAATCTTGCCTCGAGGCCCAGAACATAAACCTGAACTACTGGGAGGAAGCTATAAATTCTTCATTTCAGTGAAAGGATTGTAGCACACTTTCTCCAGATCACAAGGAGGTTAACAGAAAAATATTTATCTTGTCTAACTTCATAAAGTTGGTCAAGAAGCATACTAGTAGAAGGGAGCAGAAAAGATGGAAAAGCACAATTAGGAAGCCTGTGTTCTTCCAGGCAGGCCTCTGCAGGATGGAGCTATGCATCCACACAAAAATGCTTTCATGGTCTGGCTTCATTTCTTTGGCTTGGATGGGAGACCGACCGACTCAAGGCCTTCCTTCAGGGAGATCTGCTTGCCATTTCGTTACCCTGGGCCCCACTTCGTTACAGATACTTTTTTTTTTTTTTTTTTTTTTTTTGTCTCTGATAATGATGATCTGTAAACAGTCTCAGCCTCCCTTTTGCAACCCAGATGTGAGTTATACACTGTGATGCAAAGGGAATTAAAAAAAAAAAAAAAAGAATTGGTCCAGTATGTTCTTTGCAACATTCAGAATTCCTTTGAGAGGAATTTTCCAACTTAAAGGTCTTTTTTTTCCTCTCATAAGTATTTTATAAGTCTTGCAGAATGATTAATCATTTTTCTAAATAAAACACTTACTACTCAATGCCTAAATAAGGTATTTGAAATGCAAATAGGTTTTCCTTTCACTCTTCTTGAAATATAGCATTTCTAAAAATTCTTTGGATGAAAGGATATTGACATTTTTAGGCTTAAATGTGTCAAAAAGTATGAGAAGGTAGTGATGGAAGTTACTTACCTGGTGACCTGGCTGCATGACTGCTCTGCATTTATATTTTGTTAAATGATTTGTAGGGTGTTGAGCCTGGGAGTCCTTAGCCCTGGTCCAGTGCATTCCATTATGTTTTCATTGTTAATATAATTATGGATATTTATGGAATATCAAGGATATAGGAACTGAATCGTTCTATTTCTGAAGGCTTCTCAAAAGAAAGAAAGACAGTGAGAAATATTGCCTATTGAGAAGACCCCTTTCCCTCCCTCCCTCCCCTCTTGGTTTCACAGTAATTTCCTTAGCTGTTCTATTTCCTTTCTTTATTTCTTTCTCATTTCCAAGCTTTGTCAACAACGAACTCCCAGACTCCCTCCCTTCACAACCACTGAACATGTCTAATTTTTTCTCTTTGTGAAAAAATTCTGAAACTAGAAGGCACTGTGGTAATGCTAAGCAACATTGGTTATAGAAACAAAAAGGAAAAATAATACAAATGAAAGGCAGAAAAGAAGGCATGGGCATTGTCAAATTTAATCAGTGATAATCAGAGGGGAGGGGACGTATAAGTTGAATCTCATTTAGAGGTTAGAAAATTATCATTGCAATGATCCCTGGTTCAAATATTAGTATAATTTTGATGAATGGGCAAAAAACAACACAACACAAAACAAAAACAAAAACAAACTCAGTATAAGACTAGGGCTAAAACATAGAATAGGTACATGGACCTTTAATTTTTTTTTTTTTTTTTTTTTGACTGGGAATCTCTCCTGTCTCCTAATGACATCATCAGTGATTCCATAGCTCCTCATTGCCTGTACATACAATCCGCATCCTGTGGACGGGCGATATAAAACCCTTCATGATATGATTCCATGACATTTTCCTCCTGGCTTTATCTCATCTCATACCTTCTTATATGATCTCAGAACACCACACAATTTGTGGTTTCTTTAAGTACTATGCTTTGTTGAAAGCCTTCATCCGTGTTGTTCCCTTGCCTAAAGGCACCTCCTCTTAGCCCTCTCTGCCTTTTGTCATCCACCCATTGCCATCCACCAGGTATTTCTCTCCTGGAAGTATTTACTTCCATCTTCAGGCTGGGCTGGTGTCCCTTTCCTGGGCTCCCAGATCTTTCTGGCTATATTTCTAGTGCAACCCTTTTCTCATAGCAGTGTCTGTCTTCCCTATTAAACAGTGGGCCCTTCAAGGAAGGAGAATGCACGGCATCTCTTTCTATCTTCCTATTGCCTATCACAGAGCCTTGCAGAGGACAGTTAAGAAACACAGAGCCTTTTGTTTGGGAAGTATTCAGGAAACATATAGTCACTTAAACTGACTCTCTGATGAAGAGCCCTTTGGGAATACATCTGGAAGTGGAGTGGTTATAACATATTCAGCTGACCAATTCATGTATCAGTGTCATTTAGCGGAACAACAACTCGAATTGTCTCCCTGAGTGTGAAGCTCCAGTCTCTCAGTTTGTCTGCCCTATGGGGTGTTGCTAGTCCTCAGTCCCATGTATGTTATTTAATGACTCAAACTCACAAAGATACCATTCAGTTACTTTACAGAACAAAATTGAATATGGCCTTCAGAAAGCTACCCTAAGACTTTCCAGCCACTAGGTTATCATTTAATCGGAGTGTTGTGGTAGAGAGCGGTTGGAGAATGGATGTGGAGGTCATGGTGGCCTATGACGATATTGCAGGAAACACATAAATGACAGGAACCATCTCCAAGTATACAACATGAGGGAAAGGGTAACTGGGTGTTAGGTGAGGTCCAACAATGAGATAATTCAAGTTTAGTTTCCAGGTTTCAGCTACTACAAGAATTTCAAAGTTTTAAAAATAGATATAATACATTCCCTGTCACATTCCCAGACATGAAAGGGCTCCTCTGTCACATTCTCAGACTGTGGGTCCTATAAGACATATAAAATAGAAAGGGGTGTTTAAGTCTGGATAAAATTGAGGCATGAACAAATGTTCCACATTCCGAAAGGAAAAAAGAAAACCTCAAAACAAAATCACATCAGTATATATTCTTGCAGACATAGCTGAGGTTAATATTAAAAGTGTCACATCAGTTTTATTTTACTTTATTTTATTTGCTCTTTCTGAGAAATGAAGTAGTGGGGAAAAGGAGGAAATGAAGTTTAGGGAAGTGCAAACATGACTTATAGTCCATATTTTGTAGGAAAATAGTGCAGAAGACTTTTAGGAGCAAGTGCTGGGAACTAAATGGATTATTATAAATTTTGCATGCAGGTACATTAGCTAATTTGTCAAAATGAAAATCAAGTAGAGTTCACCACAAAAACATTAATTAAGGGTGTTAAATGCGATGATGATTAAGAGTTTTCTCAATTACATTTAAAAAAAAGTAAAAGCTATAATTCAGTTTATTATTCATACTTTGATGAATTATATATCAGATCCAAATTGCACAAACCCTTTAGACTCATTTTGGAAAAAAAAAATCCTAAAAACTTTGTATGTGCTATTTTGTTGATACAGTTCAAATTCAAATACTGAATATTTTATCTAGCTGCTTTTTTTTCAGTTGCTTTTTTCTCAATTTAATGTTGTTCCTAAACAGAGTGAATAGTATCACCTGAGAAATCACTTGTCAGTGATATGCATATTATTTGATTAAAAAAGATGTTAAGAAAGGTTTCGTTGAAGAAAAAAATTAAAAGGAATTCCTTTCTTTTTGATTTGTGAAAATGTGTGGAAGTCAAACACAAAGCTTCTGCTACCTTTATAGTGAAAAGGCTCATTTAGTTTATTTTAAATGAGTTTATTGAGAGAAAAAAAGAAAATTTCTATAATAATAATAGAAACTTGCTTGGGCAAATCAGCTGGCTGTTTTCTGCTTTGGTTGTCTCATGAATAAAGTGAGGCTGAATTAACTTTGTCAAATGATTTCAGGCTTTTAAATTAAAGCCTTAAGATGATCATCTTTTTAATTATCTAAAGGAAAGTTGATTTAAAAAACATACAATAGTGTAAAGTAGGTACTATAACACTGTGTTTCCTCTAAAATGAAAATTATTAAAGATCAAGTAACATTTAACTCATTCTTTTCTTCCTTTTGTCGTCAAGAAAATTCTTCTAAACAAAGGAATACAGTTTTACATTCAAACTGCTTAAAAATGTGAGAAAATACACACTTTGGCCAGATGCTAGAAGTTTGGGTATTAAAGTCAATGTTTAGTTTAAGCTTTATGGATGAAGATTCCAATAAGCCTCTAGAGCTTTAGAAGAAATCTGAAATTTTATCTGAATATTTAACTATTATTAAATTCTCAATAAATGTTTGTAGTAAACATTTAAAGATGTTAAAAAAACAATCTGAGGGGAATGAAGTGGTGGGGGGGTGGGAGGTTGGGGTACCAGGTGGTGGGTATTATAGAGGGCACAGATTGCATGGAGCACTGGGTGTGGTGCAAAAATACTGAATACTGTTATGCTGAAAATAAATTTAATTTAAAAATATATATATAGGAACCCTGATCTCTCGGGCCTGCCAAAAACAAATGGTTCTTGAGATTCCTCTAAAATATGTGTTGACAAAAAGACATAATGAATTGATGCTGGTGGAAAAGCCTCACTTTTCTCTAATACCACTGTTTTTTCTTCCTCCTCTTTATTATTTCTGGATAGAGGAGACTTTTCATAGATATTGTCACCATAATTTTGGAAAAAATTTTCCCTACAAGTCTTGGTAATCTTGAGATGTTAATTACTGTTCTGCTTTCAGCTCATGACAAGATATAAAAACTAAAAACTGGTGCTACTCCTTGAAAAATGGGTGACCTAAAAATAATTTAAAAAGTGAATACAGTTTTAAAAGATAAATATCCATGAGAACTTCTCAAGACACGAATCTTTTCTTAAACATTGTAATTTATTATGTAATAGCTTATTGACAAATTTGAAACCCAAAGAGCTTTGAAAAAATATATATATTTTTAAATTTGTCGCAAACTCATTTGGAGTAAAAACATGATCTACAGAGACATAAATCTCTTTGTAATGTTTATTTACTTAGAACGGCTGGTTATGCACTGGAAAAATACTATTATTTTTTGTTGTTGTTGCTTACTCAGATCTAGGGAGGGATTTTATATAAAAGGTGAAAAATTCTGGCCTTTGAAAAATATCAAGCCTAGATAATTCCAGATAAGATTTACCATACTCTTAGGGATATACTATGGAGGATTGCATTTTCCAAAGACATCCTCAACAAAATTCTCCATTCCATATGTTCTTTTAGAATCTTATGCCACTCTCTCATCAAGAGGCAGAACCAAATTCCTTTCTCTAAATTTTGGTATGTTTGTGTCTTGCTTATTCACTGTTGCATTGATGATGCTCTGTGATTTCTGAAGCGAGATTTTAAAATCTATTGTCTCAGTATTTGTCAGATTGTCATAAAATTTCCTTGTTTGGGACACTCTTGGAATCCAGACACCACATTGTGAGGAAGCCCAAGAGACCAATGAGAAGGCCCACAGGGTTCCCCTGTTCCATAGTTATAGGACTTGTTTGTCTATAGCCAGGGCCAACCTGTCAAGCCATCTAAAAAGTGAATTCTCCAGTCCACAGCTGGGTGACTTGAGCTGGTGCTGTGCTTAGTCCTGCTCAAATTTCAGATTTGAAATCATTAAGAAAATGAATGATTTTGTTTGTTTGTTTGTTTTCAATCACCAAATTTGGGGGTAGTTTGTTAAGCAGCAAGAACACTGGGGCCCCAAACTGTCCTGTAAGCAATTCCTGTAAGTGATGGAGAAACCACGCATCAGGGGAGCCTAAACTGCCCCACATGGAGAAGCTCTGATACTATGTTTAAAAAGTAGATACTGGTCAGTCACCTGCTCCAGCCACAGCAAACCTTTGACTACAAGCACATGAAAAACTCTGAGTCAGAACCTCTTCCAGAATTCCTGGTCCACAAAAACCAGAAAGGAAGAATTTTGCACTTTAAGAAATGGAAAAGGCAACAGTGTGAAATGCATTTGTAGAGAAGATCTGACTGGCTCTGAGAGATCTCTGTAATCACAGGTCCTGAGGTTTTCACTCTGATCACTCTCAGAGAGAACAGACCTGCACACAGCTTGTACTAGTATGTGTCTATGTAAGTATCTATGGGAATGCAGATCCTGTAGTATGGAGCGGAATAGAGAAAAGTGATTCATTCTACTCTGGGGCATTTGTGAACACTTTATAAAACAAATAATGTATAAACTGGTTCTTCGTGGTGGCTAAGAGATCTCTCAGGCTCTGAGTGTGTTTGTATATATTGTGTCTATATGACTAGAGAGGAAGAGGGAAAGTAAGAGAAATGCTTTGAAGAATAACTACGTAGGGGTGCCTGAGTGGTGCGGTTGGGTGATTGGCAGACTTCTGTTTTTGGCTCAGGTCGGGATCTCAGGGTTGAGAGATGGAGGCTCATGTGGAGCCCAGCGTGGAGCCCCGCTTCAGCTCTGTGCTCAGTGCCCAGTCTGCTTAAGACTCTCTTTTCTGCGCCTATGCCCTGCTCTCTCTCTCTACCTAAAATAAGTCTTTTCAAAAAAGATTTATTTTTATTTATTTGACAGAGAGAAAGAGGGAGAGTACAAGCAGGGGGAACAACAGGCAGCGGCAGAGGGAGTAGCAGGCTCCCGGCTGAGCTCCCAGGGAGCCCAATGTGGGGCTCATCCCAGGACCCCAGAATCAGGACCTGAGCTGAAAACAGTTGCTTAATGGACTGAGCCATGCAGGCACTCCTAAAATTATATCTTAAAAAAAAAATAGCTGCTTAGATTTCCAGTGGCTTAATTCTTTGTTTCTTTCCTTTTTGCTTCCCTAATGAACTTGTGTTTTTAATTTCCTTTGAAATTTCCTTTTTTAATTTCCTTGAGATATCACTTAATATAGTGAGGTTTTTTGAAACTTACCATCAAAAAGAGCCTTCATTAAGATAATTATTTTGTTTAGTAAGTACTCTGTTTTAGGTAATGTGATATTCATATTACGTGTTCCAATTTAATTCTTAAAGCTACTTTTTGAAATAGATGTCACTTACCCCATTTTGAAAATAAGGCACTTGAGACTAAATAACCTGTTAAAAGCACAAAGTAGGAACATGATATAGCCTGGATTCAAAATCTAGACTTTAACCCTTCACTGTTTAATGGCTCTAGTGTTTGATCCTAATATCTTTATAGCTCAGTTGATATTCATATATTCGTGGTGTCCATATTTTTTGTATGTGGATCTTCTCTATCCCCAGAAATTCAAAGTAAAGCAGAACTTGTATTTTTTCTTCTCTTTTCTTTTGGAGTTGGCACTGTACTCTTTCTAGAATAGATGCTCTGTTAGTATTTCATTGACTCAATTAGTAAAAATAATAAGAAAACTAATACTAGATAAAACATTTGGAATGAGTGGCGCCTGGGTGGCTCAATCCATTAAGTATCCCACTCTTGGTTTCCACTCAGGTCATGATCTCGGGTTGAGATCCCTGCTCAGTGGGGAGTCAGCTTCCCCTCTCCTTCTCCTTCTGTCCCTCCTTTTGCTCGTGCACACACACACACACACACTATTCTCTCTCTCAAATAAATAAATAAATAAATCTTTTTTTTTTTTTAAAGCCTGCCTGATTAAGACTTGGATGAAAATGAAAAAGAGACATGTTTCTTCTGTTTCTTTCCTTGGGAGGGAGGAAAGAAGGCTGTGACCTCTGGGTGTGTTTAACTTTGCAGAGTATCTATACTAGGCTGGAGGTCTGGAAGGCCCTGCTGGAAGAGCCGTTTATCTTTGTTTTATAGCTGTTTTCTAAGACAAAATAGATGTTTGAAAACAATTCTTAAATTCTTTGCAGATGACTTGATTTAATATTATTTCCTTTAAAAGATTCTTGCCTTAGTGAGATTTTCCTCAAATGCTACAAAGATTTTATTTCTACACTAGTATTTCATATATTTTTTTTTCTTTGCATGAGATACTTTTGTTTCCTTCTTGCTACTATAATAATAGGTGATGACAACATCAATCTTGATATTTAACTGATAAATATCCTTTGGAATATGGATGAATTAGATAGTGCATATACACATTCTATTTTACAATTTCAATTTGGTTTTTTTACTCTTTTGCCCCCATAATATATCTCAGATTAGCTAGCATATTATATAACTATTCAAGTTGAATCATATAATGATAAATCTAAAATTTTTTTTAAAAGATTTTATTTATTTGACACACAGAGAGAGAAATCACAAGTAGGCAGAGAGAAGGGGGGAGCAGGCTCTCCACTTGCGGAGAGAGCCCAATGTGGGACCTGATCCCAGGACCCTGAGATCATGACCTGAGCTGAAGGCAGAGGCTTAACCCACTGAGCCACTCAGGCGCTTTTTTAAAAATTTAAATTCAATTTAATTAACATATACTGCATTGCTCTTTTCAGAGGTAGAATTAAGTGATTCATCAGTTGCATATAACACCCAGTACTCATTCCATCAATGCCCTCCTTAATGAGCATCACCCATCACCCATTACTCCATCCCCCCACTCTTCTCCCCTCCAGCAACCCTTAGTTTGTTTCCTAGAGTTAAGAGTATCTTATGATTTGCCTCCCTCTCTGTTTTTGTCTTATTTTATCTTTCCTACACTTCCCCTATGTTCATCTGTATTGTTTCTTAAATTCCACATATGAGTGAAATCATATGATATTTGTATTTCTCTAACTTCTTTCACTTAGTGTAATAGCCTCCAGTTTCATCCATGTTGTTGCAAGTGACAAAATTTCATTCCTTTTGATGGCTGAGTAATATTCCACTATGTGTATATATCCATTCATCTGTTGATGGACACGTGGATTCTTTCCATAGTTTGGTTATTGCGGACATGGCTGCTATAAACTTTGGGGGTGTGTGTGTGTCTTATTGGATCACTATGTTTGTCTCCCTTGGATAAATGCAATTGCTAGATCACATGTTAGCTCTATTTTTAACTTTTTGAGGAACCTCCATACTGTTTTCCATAGTGGCTGCACCAGCTTGCATTCTCACCAACAGTGCGGGAGGGTTCCTGCTCACCATTTTCTACTTCTTGCCAACATCTGTTGTTTCCTGACTTGCTAATTTTAGCCATTGTGATTGATGTGAGTTGTATCTCACTGTGGCTTTATTTTATTCATTTATTTTTTTATTTCCCTGGTGCTGAGTGATGATGGGCATTATGTCATGGGTCTGTTGGCCATTTGTATGTCTTCTTTGGAGAAATGTTTGTCCATGTCTTCTGCCCATTTCTTGACTAGATTTTTTTGTTTTTTGGGTTGAGTTTGATAAGTTCTTTACAGATTTTGGATACTAACCCTTTATCTGATAAGACATTTGCAAATATCTTCTCCCAGTCTTTAGGTTGCCTTTTAGTTTTCTTTTGCTATGCAGAAGATTTTATTTTGATGAAGTCTCAATAGTTCATTTTTGCTTTTGTTTTCCTTGCCTCTGGAGACAAGTCTAGGAAGAAGTTGTTGTGGCCGAGGTCACAAGAGTTGTTGCCTATGGTCTCCTCTGGGATTTTGATACATTCTTGTCACATTTAGGTCTTTCATCCATTTTGATGAAAGTCATTTCCTGACTTGTTAATTTTAGCCATTCTGACTGGTGTGAGGTGATGTCTAATTGTGGTTTTGATTTGTATTTCCCTGATGCCGAGTGAGATGGAGCACTTTTTCATGTGTCTGTTGGCCATCTGGATGTCTTCTTTGCAGAAATGTCTGTTCATTTCCTCTGCTCAATTCTTGATTGGATTATTTGTTCTTTGGGTGTTGAGTTTGCTAAGTTCTTTATAGATTTGGGGCACTAGTCCTTTATCTGATATGTCGTTTGCAATTATCTTCTCCCATTCTGTCAGTTGTCTTTTGATTCTGTTAACTGTTTCCTTTGCTGTGCAAATGCTTTTGATCTTGATGAAATCCCAAAGTTCATTTTTGCCCTTGCTTCCCTTGCCTTTGGTGATGTTCCTAAGAAGATGTTGCTGTGGTTGAGGTCAAAGAGGTTGCTGCCTGTGTTCTCCTCAAGCATTTTGATGGAGTCCTTTCTCACATTGAGGTCCTGCATCCATTTGGAGTCTATTTTTGTGTGTGGTGCAAGGAAATGGTCCAATTTCATTTTTCTGCATGTGGCTGTCCAATTTTCTCAACACCATTTATTGAAGAGACTGTCCTTTTTCCATTGAACATTCTTTCCTGCTTTGTTGAAGATTAGTTGACCATAGAGTGGAGGGTTTATTTCTGGGCTTTCTATTCTGTTCCACTGATCTATGTATCTGTTTTTGTGCCAGTACCATGCTGTCTTGATGATGACAGCTTTGTAATAGAGCTTGAAGTCCGGAATTGTGATGCCACCAATGTTGGCTTTCTTTTTCAATATTCCTTTGGCTATTCGAGGTCTTTTCTGGTTCCTTATAAATTTTAGGATTATTTGTTCCATTTCTTTGAAAAAAATGGATGGTACTTTGATATGAATTGCATAAATGTGTAGATTGCTTTAAGTAGCATAGACATTTTCACAATATTTATTCTTCCAATCCAGGAGCATGGAATTTTTTCCATTTCTTTGTGTCTTCCTCAATTTCTTTCATGGGTACTTTATAGTTTTCTGAGAATAGATTCTTAGCCTCTTTGGTTAGGTTTATTCCTAGGTATCCTATGATTTTGGGTGCAATTGTAAATGGGATTGACTCCTTAATTTCTCTTTCTTCTGTCTTGTTGTTGGTGTAGAGAAATGCAACTGATTTCTGTGCATTGGTTTTATATCCTGACACTTTACTGAATTCCTGTACAAGTTCTAGCAGTTTTGGAGTGGAGTCTTTTGGGTTTTCTACATATAGTATCATATCATCTGCAAAGAGTGATAGTTTGACTTCTTTTTTGCCGATTTGGATGCCTTTAATTTCCTTTTGTTGTCTGATTGCTGAGGCTAGGACTTCTAGTACTATGTTGAATAGCAGTGGTGATAATGGATATCCCTGACGTGTTCCTGACCTTAGCGGAAAAGCTTTCAGTTTTTCTCCATTGAGAATGAGATTTGCGGTGGGTTTTTCATAGATGGCTTTGATAATATTTAGGTATGTGCCCTCTATCCCTACACTTTGAAGAGTTTTGATCAGGAAGGGATGCTGTATTTTGTCAAATGCTTTTTCAGCATCTATTGAGAATATCATATGGTTCTTGTTTTTTCTTTTATTGATGTGTTGTATCACATTGATTGATTTGTGAATGTTGAACCAACCTTGCAGCCCTGGAATAAATCGCACTTGGTCGTGGCGAATAATCCTTCTAATGTACTGTTGAATCCTATTGGCTAGTATTTTGTGAGAATTTTCACATCTGTGTTCATCAAGGATATTGGTCTATAGCTCTCTTTTTTGATGGGATCCTTGCCTGGTTTGGGATCAAGGTGATGCTGGCCTCATAAAATGAGTTTGTAAGTTTTCCTTCCATTTCTATTTTTGGAACAGTTTCAGGAGAATAGGAATTAGTTCTTCTTTAAATATTTGGTAGAATTTCCCCGGGAAGCTGTCTGGCCCTGGGCTTTTGTTTGTTTGGAGATTTTTGATGATTGTTTCAATCTCCTTACTGGTTATGGGTCAGTTCAGGCTTCCTATTTCTTCCTGGTTCAGTTGTGGTAGTTTATATGTTTCTCGGAATGTATCCATTTCTTCCAGATTGTCGAATTTGTTGGTGTAGAGTTGCTCATAGTATGTTCTTATAAGTGTTTGTATTTCTTTGGTGTTATTTGTGATCTCTCCTCATTCATTCATGATTTTATTTATTTCAGTCCTTTCTCTTTTATTTTTGATAAGACTGGCCAGGGGTTTATTAATTTTATTAATTCTTTCAAAGAACCAGCTCCTAGTTTCGTTGATTTGTCCTGTTGTTTTTTGTTTTCTATTTCATTGATTTCTGCTCTGATCTTTATGATTTCTCTTCTCCTGCTGGGTTTAGGGTTTCTTTCTTGTTCTTTCTCCAGCTCCTTTAGGTGTAGGGTTAGGTTGTGTACCTGAGACCTTTCTTGTTTCTTGAGAAAGGCTTGTACCACTATATATTTTCCTCTCAGGACTGCCTTTGCTGTGTCCCACAAATTTTGAACTGTTGCGTTTTCATCATCATTTGTTTCCATAAATTTTTTCAATTCTTCTTTAATTTCCTGGTTGACCCATTCATTCTTTAGAAGGATGCTGTTTAGTCTCCAGGTATTTGGGTTCTTTCCAAACTTCCTCTTGTGGTTGAGTTCTAGCTTCAGAGCATTGTGGTCTGAAAACATGCAGGGAATGATCCAAATCTTTTGATACTGGTTGAGTCCTCATTTAGGACCGAGGATGTGATCTATTCTGGAGAATGTTCCAAGTGCACTAGAGAAGAATGTGTATTCTGTTGCTTTGGGATGAAATGTTCTGAATATATCTGTGATGTCCATCTGGTCCAGTGTTTCATTTAAGGCCTTTATTTCCTTGTTGATCTTTTGCTTGGATGATCTGTCCATTTCAGTGAGGGGAGTGTTAAAGTCCCCTCGTATTATTGTATTATTGTTGATGTGTTTCTTTGATTTTGTTTTTAATTGCTTTATATAGTTGGCTGCTCCCACGTTGGGGGCATAGATATTTAAAATTGTTAGATCTTCTTGTTGGAAAGACCCTTTGAGTATGATATAGTGTCCTTCCTCATCTCTTATTATAGTCTTTGGCTTAAAATCTAATTGATCTGATATAAGGATTGCCACTCCTGCGTTCTTCTGATGTCCATTAGCATGGTAAATTGTTTTCCACCCCCTCACTTTAAATCTCGAGGTGTCTTCGTGCTTAAAATGAGTTTCTTAGAGGCAAAATATAGATGGCTTTTGTTTTTTTATCCATTCTGATACCTTGTGTCTTTTGACTGCGGCATTTAGCCCATTAACATTCAGGGTAACTATTGAGAGATATGAATTTAATGCCATTGTATTGCCTGTAAGGTGACTGTTACTGTTATTTTCTCTGTTCCTTTCTGGTCTACCATTTATAGGCTCTCTCTTTGCTTACAGGACCCCTTTCAATATTTCCTGTAGAGCTGGTTTGGTGTTTGCAAATTCTTTCAGTTTTTGTTTGTCCTGGAAGCTTTTAATCTCTCCTTCTATTTTCAATGATAGCCTAGCTGGATATAGTATTCTTGGCTGCATGTTTTTCTCATTTAGTGCTCTGAATATATCATGCCAGCTCTTTCTGGCCTGCCAGGTCTCTGTGGATAAGTCAGCTGCCAATGTAATAATTTACCATTGTATGTTACAGACTTCTTTTCCCGGGCTGCTTTCAGCATTTTCTCTTTGTCACTGAGATTTTTAAATTTTACTATTAGGTGACGGGGTGTGGACCTATTCTTATTGATTTTGTGGGACATTCTCTGCACCTCCTGAATTTTGATGCTCGTTCCCTTTGCCATATTGGGGAAATTCTCCCCAATAATTCTCTCCAGTATACCTTCTGCTCCCATCTCTCTCTCTTCTTCTTCTGGAATCCCAATTATTCTAATGTTTCATCTTATGGTGTCACTTATCTCTCGAATTCTCCCCTTGTGGTCCAGTAGCTGTTTGTCCCTCTTTTGCTCAGCTTCTTTATTCTCTGTCATTTGGTCTTCTATATAACTGATTCTTTCTTTTGCCTCATTTATCCTAGCAGTGAGAGCCTCCATTTTTTATTGCACTTCATTAATAGCTTTTTTGATTTCAACTTGGTTACATTTTAGTTCTTTTATTTCTCCAGAAAGGGCTTTTATATCTCCCGAGAAGGTTTCTCTAATATCTTCCATGCCTTTTTTGAGCCTGGCTAGAACCTTGAGAATTGTCATTCTCAACTCTAGATCTGACATATTACCAATGTCTGTATTGATTAGGTCCCTAGCCTTTGGTACTGCCTCTTGTTCTTTTTTTTGTGTGTGTGTTGAATTTTTCCATCTTGTCACTTTGTCCAGATAAGAGTATATGAAGGAGCAAGTAAAATACTAAAAGGGTGGCAACAACCCCAGGAAAATATGCTTTAACCAAAGTAGAAGAGATCCCAAATCGGGAGGGGGAGAAAGGGGATAAAAAGAGGTTCAGAAAGAAAGAAAGAAAAAAAAAAAAAAAAGCAAAGAATTAAAAAAGACAACGAATAAAGAAAAGTATAAAAAGAAAAAATATATATTAGATAAACTAGTTAAAAAACGTTAAAAAAGAAAAGGGTAAAAGTCAAAAAAATTTTAGTAGAAGAAGAGAAAAAAATGAAAAAGAAAAAAAAAATTAAATTAACTGCAAGACTTAAAAATCACAGGGAGAGGGCGCCTGGGTGGCTCAGTGGGTTAAGCCGCTGCCTTCGGCTCAGGTCATGATCTCAGGGTCCTGGGATCGAGTCCCACATCGGGCTCTCTGCTCAGCGGGGGGCCTGCTTCCCTTCCTCTCTCTCTGCCTGCCTCTCTCCCTACTTGTGATCTCTCTCTGTCAAATAAATAAATAAAATCTTTAAAAAAAAAAAAAAATCACAGGGAGAAAGCTATGAGTTCCATGCTTTGCTTTCTCCTCCTCTGGAATTCTGCTGCTCTCCTTGGTATTGAAACTGTACTCCTTGGTATGTGAACTTGGTCTTGGCTGAATTTCTTGTTGATCTTCTGGGGGAGGGGCCTGTTGTAGTGATTTTCAAGTGTCTTTGTCCCAGGCAGAATTGCACTGCCCTACCAGGGGCTGGGCTGAGTAATCCGCTCAGGTTTGCTTTCAGGAGCTTTTTTTCCCTGAGTGCTTTCCGTAGAGTTCTGGAGGATGGGAATACAAATGGAGGCCTCCTGGTCTCCGGCCAGCAGGAGCCGAGAGCCCAGGGCCCCACTCCTCAGTGCGCCCTCAGAGAACAGCGCCCTGTAACTCCCATCTGCCTGACCTCCGGCTGCACCCCGAGCTCACCGAGCCTGCGACTGGTTCAAGGTAACCCCGAGCTGTGAGCTTACTGTCAGCTCTGTCTCTGTAGCTTGCTTCCTGTTCCAATACCCGCAAGCTCTGTGACACTCAGACACCCCGATACTTCTGTGACCCTGTGGGACCTGAGGCCACGCTGAACCCGCGTGGGCTTTGCCCTGGTTTAGCCTCTGGAGTGATGTCCCTCAGTGAAACAGACTTTTAAAAGTCCTGATTTTGTGCTCCGTTGCTCCGGGGGAGCCAGCCCCTCCCCCCGGGGTCTATCTTCCTGTCGCTTTGGATTCACTTCTCTGCCAGTCCTACCTTTCAGAAAGTTGTTTTTCTGTTTCTAGAATTGCTGTCCTTCTTCTCTTTGATCTGCTGATGGACTTTTACGTGTTTGCAATCTTTAGATAAGCTATATAGCAGATCTCCTGCTAGCTGAAGTAGTCTCAGCCTGCTACTTCTCCACCATCTTGACTCCTCTCCCTATTCTGAATTTTTTAAATGTACATCAATATTATCATCTAGTCCTGAAGACTTTTAAGTAAAGTAAATCTCTCAGACTGATATGATATGAACTTCCTAGCTTTAATGGAAACTTTGGACAAGTTAACTGAAAATAAAATGACCCCAAAGATGAGCTGCTGCATCATCACATACAGCGACTTAGAAAAAGTACTTGTTTTGCATTGACAAACTAAAAAAATAAAGATTCTTCCTTTGGGCTGATAGAACCCAAGCTGAAGAATAATGCTTAGTGAATGGAACAAGATTGGCTGTGCATAAATAACAAGAACGTCACAAGCCACTCTGCATAAAGATATGCCAGATATCTAGTAAATTTAGTAGTGGGTAATTTCTTTGCAAAAGAAATCAACTGGAGCCAATAGCTAAAATCATAATCAATGATGAAAAACTAAAAGCTTTTCCTCTAAGATCACAAACAACAAAGGATGTCCACCCTCACCAATTTTATTCAACATAGTATTACAAGTCCTAGTCAGAGAATTAGGCAAGAAAAATAAATCAAGGCATCTAAATCAGAAAAGAGGAAGTAAATCTGTGACTATTTGCAGATGACCTGGTGTATATATATAGAAAACCCTAAGGATTTCACGAAAAAAAAAAAAAAGTTAGAACTAATAAACAAATACAGTAAAGTTTCAGAATACAAAGTCACTATGTAAAAATATGTTGCATTTTTATATATTAATAGCAAATTATCATAAACAGAAATTTTAAAAATCCCATTAATAATTGCATCAGAAAGAATAAAATTTCTAAGAATAAATTTATCCAAGGAGGTGAATGATCTGTTCACTGAAACCTATGCAAGACATTGGTGGAAGAGATTGAAGAAGATACAAATAAATGGAAAGAAATTTATGCTCATAGATTGGAAGAATTAATATTGTGAAAATGTCCATACTACACAAAACAATCTGCAGTTTCTATGCAATCCCTATCAAATTTCCAGTGTCAGTGTCACAGAACTAGAACAAACAATCCTAAAATTTGTATGAAATCACAAAGGACCCCAATTAGCCAAAGCAACCTTGAGAAACAAAAACAAAAACAACAAAAACAAAAACAAAAACAAAAACTAAACAGTCATATAGATCAATGGAACAAAATAGGGAGCCCAGAAATAAACCCATGCATCTATGGTCAATTCATCTGTGATACAGAAGCCAAACATATATAGTAAGTGGTGTTGGGAAAACTGGACACCTACATGTAAAAGAATGAAACTGGACCTGTATCTTACACCACACACAGCAGTTAACTCAAACTGGCTTAAAGACTTGAACATGAGACCTACAACCACAAGACTACAAAAGAAAACATAGATGGTAAGCTCCTTTACATCGGTCTTGGTGATAATTTTTCTGGATTTGACACCAAAAGCAAAAGCAACAAAAGCAAAAATAAACAAGTGGGATGATGTTAAACTAAAAAGTCTCTGCACATCAAAGGAAACCACCAACAAATTGAAAAGGTAACATACTAAATGGAGATAATATTTACAAATCATATACCTGATAGTGATTAGTATAAAAATACATAAAGAACTCATAGAACTCAACAGAAAGAAACAAAACAAAACCCCAAACCAAAAACAATACAATTAACAATGGCAAAAGATCTAAATTGATATTTTTCCAAAGAAGACAACAGAAATGGCCCACAAGTACATGAGTAAGTACCCCACATCACTAGACATCAGGAAGATGCAAATCAGAACCACAAGGAGCTATCATACCTCAGACATGTTAGACTGACCATTGTAAAAAAGACACAAAGTAACAACAAATAACCTTTGTGCACTGTTTGTGGGAATGTAAATTGGTGCAGCCACATGAAAAACAGTATGGAATCTCCTCAAAGAATTAAAAATAGAACTACCATATGATCCAGCAATTCCATTTCTGATTTTTTTCTGAAGAAAACAAAAACATTAACTCCAGAAGAAATATGTGCCTCCATATTTTTTGCAATATCATTCACAATAGCCAAGATGTAGGCGGGGGTTACCTGGGTTGCTCAGTTGGTCAATCAAGTGCCCAACTCTTGATTTTGGCTCAGATTGTGATCTCAGGATTGTGGGATCAAGCCCTGTGTCAGGCTCCATGCTCAGTGGGGAGTCAGTTTAGGATTCTTTTTCTCCCTCTGCCCCTCCCCTGAATGTACTCTTTATCTCTCTCTAAAATAAATAAATAAATCTTAAAAAATAAAAACAATTGTCAAGACATGGAAACAAACCAAATGTCTATTGATGGATGAGTGGATAAAGAAAATATATAAATATTATAAATATATAAAATTAAATAAATTTTAATTTTAATATACATATTAATATACAAGTCTTATTAAGCCATAAAAGAAGGAGATCTTGCCATTTACAGCAACATGGGTGGACCATTAGAACATTATGTTCAGTGAAATTAGGCAGAGAGACAAATATTGTATGACTTCACTTATGTGTGGAATCGAAAACAACAAAACCTAACTGATAAATACAGAGAACAGACTGGAGCTTTCTAGAGGCAGGGAATGGGGGATAGGTGAAATGGGGGACAGTGGTCAAAGGGAACAAACTTGGGGCACTTGGGTGGCTCAGTGGGTTAAGCCTCTGCCTTCAGCCCAGGTCATGATCCCAGGGTCCTGGGATGGAGCCCTGCATCTGGCTTTCTACTTAGCAGGGAGCCTGCTTCCCCCTCTCTCTGTGCCTACCTCTCTGCCTACTTGTGGTCTCTTTCTGTCTCTGTCAAATAAATAAAATCTTAAAAAAAAAAAAAAACAGGAACAAACTTCCAATTATAAAATAAATAAGTCCCGGTGATATATTTTTTTGTATATGTGAAACTCATATGATGTTATATGTTAATTATATCTCAGTAAAAAAATAAATCATGAAAAAGAAATAATTTCTGGGTTTTTTTTGCCATAATAATTTCTTAGTTTTAGTTATCTGTATATTTAAGTGTAGTTCATTAATGTCTCATTGCCATTTTAATAACCTACAGCCCGAAGGGGAAGATCCATTTCAATGATCATCTTATTTCATTTTCCTTCTACAAAAGGTAGAACTTGTTAAATAAGGAGCCATGATGACATTTTACTATAATTTCATACAGATGATAAATTTAAAACCTCATAAAATTAGGCTGACAAATGAAAACTTAACCACAAGTTATTTTAGCATATTATTACCCAGAAAAGTTAAGTTACTTGAAGAATTTAAACCTGTATTTTAATAATAGTATTTATGAGGTAAGTTAACAAGAGAATGTTTTCTATACATCCTTCTACTATGGATTTGGTTATCTGGAAACTATTCAACATCCGCTTATGATTGTTTTTAGCACCTTTTAATGCAAACAATACATAAAGGAAGTGCTAAAATTCTTTGGACAGCAGAATTGACATACTGGGGGATAAAGTAAGATTAAAGGACTTAAAGAAAAATGAAATCTGTCATGTAAAGATGTTTCTTATTAGCACCAGGAGTTGCAGATGGTCTCATCACCAAATATATTACAGTATATGTTATGGGATTATGAAGCTGAATTTCTAAAGCTCTGACAATGTTCTCTGGTTGCTACCACTTACAATGTTTTAAGATTGTTACTTGATTTTCTGAACACATTAGTTCCAGGTTTCTCCTAAATGCAGAGAGGAGAAGTGACAGGTTTTCATAACTACTATAGATATAGAAAAGATAAACAATTTAGTTCAAAAACTTTAGTTGAAAAATGATATTGAATCATTATCCAGCTATGTCTTTGACTCCTCTAGTATTAAGCCCCACAGATACTGAAATATACTTTAAAAATAAACACAGATATGGACATTGGGGAGGGTATGTGATTTGGTGAGTGCTGTGAAGTGTGTAAACCTGGTGATTCACAGACCTGTACCCCTGGGGATAAAAATATATGTTTATAAAAAATAAAAAAAATTAAAAAAAAAAAAATTCTTATTAAATTATTGTGTTTTTACCAAAGTATACTCTGAAATTCTGAACCAAGATTAAGTAGCGTAAAATGCCTATTTTTTTTTTCTCCCATTTTTGGCTCAGCAAATCTACTGTTATTTGATAGTTATGCTTCTGCATTAGGGTAGGATGCAGAAACTGCTTTCATATTGTAGGCAAACAGTGTGTCTTTTTATTTAGTTTTTGTGTTTAGCAATAATCATAGACTTTCATGAACGTAAGAGATATTCTATAGATATTTCTTTTTTTTTTTTTTTTTTTTTTTTTTTTTTATTTTTTATAAACATATATTTTTTATATACATATATTTTTATCCCCAGGTCTGTGAATTTCTTTACATGGAAGAGGAAAAGCATATGTTTTCTTTGGAGACATCTGCTCCCATGCTTGATGCCTGTCCTCTGGCTTTGGTAATGTTGATTATTAACATCTCCTTTTTAAAATTTAAGACTTGAGGGGCACCTGGGTGTCTCAGTGGGATAAGTCTCTGACTTTGGCTCAGGTCATGATCTCAGGGTCCTGGGATGAAGTCCCGCATTAGGCTCTCTGCTTAGCAGGGAACCTGCTTCCCCCCCACCTGCCTGCCTATTTGTGATCTCTCTCTCTCTGTCAAATAAATAAATAGAATCTTTAAAATTAAATTAAATTAAATTAAATTTAGATCTTGGGCTAATGGGACATAAGTCATAAACTTTACTTTCCTAGTCCTTATTTAAATTATTTTTATACTTAGAATTCTTGTTTCCCAAAGAGGGAGAGACACATAAAAAAATGAGTATATTTATATATATCCTACTTTGACTTAACCCTCCAAGATCACTTGCAGGTTTTTAGTGTACATATAAACTCTTCCACTTAACATTTAAATGAAAACTGAGTGATTTTACCAAATGACGTTTTTAGGTCTATGCGGTTTTGATGATATGGTTATTAGTGGTAATAGTAACTGAAACCAAATATTCAAAAGCCAGCATACCATTTTAAACTGTCTGAATTTCACCCCCTAATTTCTATACATTTTCTACGTAGCACAAGGAAACTCTTTAAATAGAGAAAAATAATTGGATATTTGAGATTGTTGGCTATCATGAGAATTTTCAGCAATCTAGGACAAGACCTGGCCAAGACCAAAGACTGAGTAATTTCAATTTCATTTGGTTTAAAAATATATTTCCTCTTTGAAAATCATTCCTAATGCAACACTCCCTAAATTGATAATCTTACTTTGATTAGCAATGTAATCAAAGATTACACAAAGATTACATTATAATGTGATACAAAGATTACAATCCGGGCTCTACTGTTTCACCCATTTCAAATGAAATCTCAAATGATAACTTAAGACTTACTATAAAAATCACTCAAGGAAATAATATTATCTAGGATTGCATAAAGGACTCAATTTGAAAATTGTACACAAAACTTTAAAGCAAACTTTTTGATCCAGAGTTTGAGTTGCGGCAGAGATGACTGGTCACTCATCAAACAAGGGCTTTTTCTGTCTCAGCACAGAATTGTCTCTGGGAAGCAGCTGGCCTAGCAGAGACCAAATTTCTCAGTGTGCATCCTGCCAACATGGCTGGTTTCATCTGTGGAATGTGGACAGAAATGAGATATGTCCCTAATATGCCAACCTTCTTCATACTCTCTTTCTTTCCATTTTCTCTTCCTGTCTTTACTGGTATTACCTAAACTAATTCACCAGCCCAGATCTATAATGATTTTCTGAAATGATGTTTATGAGAGGACAGCCTTACTCTGGATATAGAGGCCACTTTGAATTTCTGAAGCCATTAGTGACTTCCATTATTTTCAATGTGACCTACTGCTTCCTCTTGGAAATCATTAAATAAAGATAATGGGTTGCCCTGAATAATTTTGTGTCCCTTGGTTGTCTAGCAAACTCCACAGCTACTAAGCCTGTAGTCGGGCACTCTGGGGCCAACTGATCGGCAAGTGCTGGAAGGAATTCTTCCCCTTCCTTGGCCACCATCACTGACTCTTCACGCTAGAGAAGCCATGGATAAATCTTTTTATCATGATCAGTATGCCTTTTGAATCTTTATAAAGTTGGCCAACTGTTCATAAATTTCGAAAGTTACAAAGTTATAATAACTTAGCCTAAAGGTAGGAAAAGAAGTTGCTTCCCACACTGAAGTCTGTCTTTTTCTCCATGACTTCTTGTCCCATACTCAGCCATGGCACATATTTCCAGATATTTAACGATCAGAGGGTTTCCAAACTGTGGTGTATACAGATGGCAAACTTCTTATAAGACGCCCTTTTCAATTCAGTGTAAAAATGAATCTATGACATAGGGGCTATAATAAAATTCACTTTCTGTTTACCTCCAAAGTGTACCATTTGTGACAATTAAAACGACAACAACAACCTTTATTTGCTTTGTTGTATGAGGTAAAAATGCAATATCACATACTGGGGAAAGCCTAGTTGGAAAAAATGAGGAAAAACTGGAGACAGTGACGATACTAGGTTTCTTCCATGTAGACTGTGGTCCAAAAAGGTCAGTTTAATGGGAGAAAAATGAGGAAATAGTAAGTCATCAGGCCCATGTTCTTAATAATTCTGCAGTAGGTACTTCCTCTTCAGTGCAAATAGAGAATCGAGGCCATCTGAGGAGGAATGATATAAACATCATTGTTCTAAAAGTAAGAAAGTATCATGGATTTGCTTTTTAAAAGTCAATGGAAATAAAAATTAGGTGTTAAATTTATGTTCCATATATATATATATATATTCAAATATATAAAAATATAAATCTATCAATAAATAATATATATATTTTTTATTTATTTGACAGACAGAGATCACAAGGAGGCAGAGAGGCAGGCAGAGAGAGAGGAGGAAGCAGGCTCCCTGCCTAGCAGAGAGCCCAATGCGGGGCTGGATCCCAGGACCCTGGGATCATGACCTGAGCCAAAGGCAGAGGCTTTAACCTACTGAGCAACTCAGGCACCCCTTATGTTCCCTTCTTGCCTGCTTTTTTCCTATAGCCTTTTGGTTAAGACAGCTTCATATTGTTTGGTTATATTTTAGAGGTGAGGAAACTTTCACTTAGAGAGGTGATGATTTGTGCTGGTTCTTAGAACTGTGACTGGGGTCAAACCTCTCCTTTGTTATTGTAGCCTCTGCTTTGAATACAGTGATGATGTTCAAATTAGTCAGGTCTGTTAAGTAGCATGAAGAGATGGCACTCTTTGTAGAGCATAACCTCTAAGAATACGGTCAGGTGACTTCATATTGCTTATTATGCCTTTTTTGGAATTTTAAAAATCTGTCAAATGTTACTTGGAATTTTTATGTTATTTTTTAATTTAATTTTTTTATTGTGTTATGTTAGTCACCATACAATACATCACTAGTTTTTGATGCAATGTTCCAAGATTCATTCCTTATGTATAACGCCCAGTGCTCCATGTAATACGCATCCTCCTTAATGCCCAGCACCAGGCTCACCCATTCCCCCCACTCCCCTCCCCTCTAAAACCCTCAGTTTGTTTCTCAGAGTCCACAGTCTCTCATGGTTTGCCTCCCCCTCCGATTTCCCCCCTTCATTTTTCTTTTCCTTCTCCTAATGTCCTCCATGCTATTCCTTATGTTCCACAAATAAGTGAAACCATATGATAATTGACTTTCTCTGCTTGACTTATTTCACAACTTTTGCATCAGTGTGGATGGGACTGGAGGAGATTATGCTGAGTGGAATTTTTATGTTATTATAAACTAAACCAAGTGTATATACAAACACACACATCAGTGAAATAATATAATTTGAAAATTTAAGCTGAATCCTTGCTATCATATTATAGTCAAGGAGATATTTGTGATATTTAGGTACCTTTGAAAGCACAGCTATTAGACAATCAAAACAAAGACAATCAGGATGGAAGCTGGTTATGAAAAGCCAGCATGTCCCCATCAGCCATCAGCTCTAACACTGAAGTACTCACAGACAGGGATTACTTAGGGCAAAGATGATGTCTACTTGTTTCCGCTCCATCCTGGCTTAAGCACAAGGTTAGACATTAAGTATGCTTTCCACACAGACTTGTGTGAGTGAATCCATAAGCAGTGGATTTTTTAAATTTTCTGAAATTATGGGAGAACTTATTTCCATGATGGACAATCTAAGGCATTTATGAAAAGAGGGAAAAAGTGGCTAGCAGTGATTGAAAGGAAAATCTGATATATAATTTATAAACTGTGCTATTTAGTCTCTTATTTTTCAAAGTTAATAATTCAAAGTTCACAAAATATTCTATTCATCAAAACATTATTACATAGTTAAAAATCACATGCTGATGTTCGGGCTCTGTTGTGCAATTGTGAATAGACAGCGTCTTTCTTTTTGCATTTTGAATAATTTGAGTCTGTTACTAGGAGATAATCCTTTCCCTGTTTAGAAAACCAGCAGCAGGCACCAGTGGCCCCCATTCCTGCCATACACACTTCAGATCCCTCAGCCATCCTCTGGACTCCTGCTCTTTGCTTATGAATAATTCCATGTAATGCCCATATTTCATAGTTAGCTGATATAATTATTTTATAAGCCATTTTCATAACTTTGAAAGAAGCATTTTTTCATAATGTTTCTAGACTGAATTCTGTTTATAAGTGTCTTGGGAAATTTGATGACAAATCTGGTTCCTTGCATGCAACAAAACTTCCATCATTAAAAATAAGTACAGAGAACAATACAATAGCTTTTCTTTTTATAAATCAGTATGACAACACACACAAATAGGATAGTACAGTTGTTAATTGATGCAGACTTGCAGAGAAATTAACAGCCACGTAAGTAGTTGAGATAATTCCATGAAGTTTGTCAACACACACTTTCTCTAAAAAATGTGGAAGACATATGGAAACTCAGTTTTAAAATTTTCTGGAAAAAATTCAGGGAAAATATTTGCATAATTTCCAATAATGCAACATATTCCTAAGGAAAGTCTGCTTACTGTTAACATTTTATTCAACTTTTGCTCATTCAGAGACACAATCTGTGGTGAGAGACTATTGAGAGTATATGTTCTCCAGGTGCAAATGATTTTCTGACTTTTTTAAATGAATTTTTATAAAATAGATTGCAACAGATAAGGATATTTCCTCTTAGAAGTGACATTTGCTAAGTATGATGTAATTTCCAGATTTCCAAAGCCAGCTCTCCATCTTTCAATGACATGTCTCCCTTTTAAAAAAGCAAGATCTTATTTTCAAGTAAAATTGAGTGAAACCTGAATCTTTGTGTCTTTAACTCCTGCTTTCAAATTTCCCAGGCTTTCCCCCATATATTTTTCAATATGCTGAAAACATGTGTGACCACTGGATATTTAATTAGATAATTTCTATCTGTTGTGGACTGAATTGTGTCTCCTCTGCACCAATCCATATGTTAAAGACTTAACCCCCAATTTGACTGTATTTGAAGATAGGACCTCTAAAGAAGTAATTAAGGTTAAATGAGGTCATATGTGTGAAGACTTAATCCCACAGGATTTCTGTCTTTACGGGAAGAGGAAGAGACACCAGAAATCATTCTCTCCGTGAGCATATGGGAGGAAAAAAAAAAAAAAGTGACCTGTTACCCAGTACAGCAGAGAGAGATAGCATTAAAAATCAGCAGTGGCCTCCCGTTATATTATATGTGCTGTGATTTTCTTGTGGATCTCCAAATAATTTTGCAAACTGCTTATTCACACATGGTTTGAAGAGCTGAAAGAACACTGATGTGCAGCAGATCCAGACCACAGGTATTTGGTCATTGTTAAGAACAGATTTACCAATGGGACTTTCCCAATTCCTCTTTTTTCTTTTTTCTTTTTTCCCCTTTTCTTTCTTTCTTCTTTTTTTTTTTTTCTTTCTTCAGAGCAGATGTTCACTTCTATGTGGTCAGTAACATGCAGTTTTGTTTGCACATTTGTCCTTTTGGATAGAGCACTTGCTAGACACTGTGAAGAGTTAGAAAAAAAAAATGAAACATCTAGACTTCATATTGAAGACATACAACTTTAACTGAAAACCTTCCACAACCCCCACCTGAATGAGAGTAGCACAGAAAAAGTATCAAGTTGTGGTTAGAATGGGCACAAATGGCAAAGAAGACGCATCAGTTAAATTTGGGAGAGTGGGTTACTGGTAGAGAACCATGAGGCAGGAATTGCTACATTTTTTATGTTTAATAGGGGTTTAGGACTACTTGAATTTTGTTTTTAGGATTTAAATAAAATAGATTTATTATTCTGATAAGATATCAATTAAGCTTTTTAAAAATAATTATGAACGTAATTCTTGCCTTCCAGTTAGAGAGGAAATATTTATTTTCTTAGTTGGGCATTTCCTAAGTTAGAAGTCTGAATTACATGTTCCTAAAGAGATAGTCCCTCTATCACTGAATCTTCTACTGACACTAGGTTCAAGAAGCCACTGGAGTCCAAATCCTGTCACCCATCCCACATTTTGTCTAAAACAACTTAATGCCTATGGAAACCCTTCTGGTTCTGAGACCCCTCAGCCTGCCTTGCAAACTACCATAAAGGACTTAATTTTGGGTATTCCTGGTTCTTCTGGGGAAGAAGATGAAGAGTGTTCAGGAATCTGTAGTGGCCACTGTCACAGAAGCAGAGGCACTGTTCCATAGGGTGTCCCCACCCCTGTTCTCTTGCTACATGCAGTTCCAGTAACACATCTCAGAGGCCACTGTCACAGGTTAATACTTACAGTCACAGTTCATATCTGTTGAAATGTAACTAAGAACATTTATTTCTGCTCAGTGGAAAACACTCAATATTGCCACTTCTGGATAAGACTTGTTTGAAATAGTTGCTTTCACCATATTTTGCATGATACCATACTGGTGGAGAAGGATCGCTATACATTGCTCAAAACCCATAGAATTTGCAATACCAAGAACGAACTGTAGTGCAAACTGTGGTGTCTGGATAAAAATGATGCTTAGCGAAATAAGTCAATCGGAGAAAGACAACTGTCATATGATCTCCCTGATATGAGGAAGTGGAAATGCAGCAGGGGTGTGGGGAGTAGGAGAGGAATGGGTGAGGCAGGATGGGATCAGAAGGGAGACAAACCATGGGAGAATCTTAATGTCACAGAACAAACTGAGGGTTGCTGGGGGAAAGGGGGGTAGAGAGAGGGTCGTGGGGTTATGGACATTGGGGAGGGTATGTGTTATGGTGAGTTGCTGTGAAGTGTGTAAACCTGGTGATTCACAGACTTGTACCCCTGGGGCTAATAATACATTATATGTGTATTGAAAAATTAAAAAATAAAAAAAAAATCAGTACCAGAAAAAAAAAATGATGTGTCATGTAGGCTCATTAATTGCAACAATGTACTACTGTAGTGGGTGATTTTGATACTGGAGATGGTTTACATGTTGTGGTAGTAGGGTTTCTAAGGCAACTGTCTGTACTTTATGTCTAGTTTTTCGGTGAACCTATAACTACTCTAAAAAATGAACTATATTTAGAAGGTGGGGGAGTCTGTGAAAATATATGAGGTCACATTTATATTTAATATACAAAATTGCTGTACCTCCACATTAATTCAAAGTCTCCCTGGGTATATCTGGAGTCTCCAAGACTGTCTCATAGTGCTCAGGAAATAATGTATTTATGTTCTTTGACTCAGGCTACCTATGTGCTAACAACTTGGGAAACATGCCCACTGCCATCAGTACTTCTACTAGAGCCTCTGAAGGGAATGCTGTCACATGAGGATAGGAGACCTGTGGATCTTTGTGTTTCCTTCCAGCGAAGCAGAGCATAGTGTCTTTCTGTAGTGGTTTCCCAGTGTGGTTAGGTGGTGAGCTGACCATCGATGACCAAGTATAGAGAACTGGCTCTCTGTAGCTTTGCATAACACTTCGTTATATAGGTGTTTTAGTAGCCCTGAATGGGCGAGATGATAAGGTAGGTCTTTTTTTTTTTTTTTTTTTTTTTTCATGGCTTTAATCGCTCTCTCTCCTTAGGGTTTCCTGATGAAGTGAGGCCATTGTGGAGAGGGGACAGGATGAGGAACCATCTACTTCATTTTCTTCTTCCTTTCCCTTTCTCACTGAGTTGAAAAGTCCAATAGCTGAAATGAAAAACTGAAATCACTAGAGAAATTCAACAGCAGATTTGAGCAGGTAGCATGCAAAAGGTGAGGAACAGAGACATATAAAACTGAAGTTTTTGTATGCAATTGAAATTAAGTTAGCGTTAACCTGAAGTAGATTGCTATAAATTAAGATGCTGATGATAATTCCCAGTGTAACGACTAAGAAAACAACTAGAAAATACATAGTTGAAGAACAAGAAGGGAAATAAAATGATAACTAAGAAAATAGCTCTTTTAACACAAAAGAAGACAATAGGAGAGGATAAGGAGAAACAAAAAGACAAAAAAATACAGAAAATAAATAAGAAAATAACACATAAATCCTTCCTTGTCAGTAATTTACTTAAAGAAAATGTATTAGACATTTTAATTAAAAAACAGAGATTTAGTTAAAAAACAGAATTGATAAAAAAAAACAAAAAACAATCCACATAATCCAAGGATATGCTTTTTTTAAAAATTAAATTTGTTAATTTTTAAAAATAAACATATAACGTTTTTTTATCCCCAGGGGTACAGGTCTGTGAATCGCCAGGTTTACACATTTTGCAGCACTCATCATAACACATACCCTCCCCAATGTCCATATCCCCACCACCCTCTCTGATCCCCCTCCCCCCAGCAACCCTCAGTCTGTTTTTTGAGATTGAGTCTTTTATGGTTTGTCTCCCTCCCAATCCCACCTTCTTTCATTTTTTCTTTTCCTACCTCCTAACCGCCCCCCCCCACACACACATCGCATCTCCACTTCTTCATATCAGGGAGATCATATGATAGTTGTCTTTCTCCAATTGACTTATTTCGCTAAGCATAATACCCTCTAGTTCCATCCATGTCATCGCAAATGGCAAAATTTCATTTCTTTTGATGGCTGCATAGTATTCCATTGTGTGTATATACCACATCGTCTTTATTCATTCATCTGTTGAAGGACAGCTACGTTCTTTCCATAATTTGGCTATTGTGGACATTGCTGCTATAAACATTCGGGTGCATGTGCCCCTTCGGAGCTCTGCGTTTGTATCTTTAAGATATATACCCAGTAGTGCAATCGCTGGGTCATAGGGTAGCTCTATTTTCAGTTTTTTGAGGAACTTCCACACGGTTTCCAGAGTGGTTGCACCAACTTGCATTCCCACCAACAATGTAGGAGGGACACCCTCTCTCCATATCCTCACCAGCATCTGTCATTTCTTGACTTGTTAATTTTAGCCATTCTGACTGGTGTGAGGTGGTATCTCATTGTGGTTTTGATTTGTATTTCCCTGATGCCGAGTGATATGGAGCAGTTTTTCATGTGTCTGTTGGCCATCTGGATGTCTTCTTTGCAGAAATATCTGTTCATGTCCTCTGCCCATTTCTTAATTGGATTATTTGTTCTTTGGGTGTTGAGTTTGCTAAGTTCTTTATAGATTTTGGACACTAGCCCTTTATTTGATATGTTGTTGCAAATATCTTCTCCCATTCTGTCAGTTGTCTTTTGGTTTTGTTAACTGTTTCCTTTGCTGTGCAAAAGCTTTTGATCTTGATGAAATCCCAATAGTTCATTTTTGCCCTTGCTTCTGTTGTCTCTGGCGATGTTCCTAGGAAGAAGTTGCTGCGGTTGAGGTCGAAGAGGTTGCTGCCTGTGTTCTCCTCAAGGATTTTGATGGATTCCTTTTTCACATTGAGGTACTTCATCCATTTTGAGTCTATTTTCATGTATGGTGTAAGGAAATAGTCCAATTTCATTTTTCTGCGTGTGGCTGTCCAATTTTCCCAGCACCATTTATTGAAGAGGCTGTCTTTTTTCCATTGGAAATTCCTTCCTGCTTTGTCAAAAATTAGTTGACCACAAGTTGAGGGTCTATTTCTGGGCTCTCTATTCTGTTCCATTGATCTATATGTCTGTTTTTGTGCCAGTACCAGGCTGTCTTGATGATGACAACTTTGTAATAGAGCTTGAAGTCTGGAATTGTGATGCCACCAACTTTGATTTTCTTTTTCAATATTCCTTTGGCTATTCGAGGTCTTTTCTGGTTCCAGATAAATTTTAGGATTGTTTGCTCTATTTCTTTGAAAAAAATGGATGGGATTTTGATAGGGATTGCATTAAATGTGTAGATTGCTTTAGGTAGAATAGACATTTTTATAATATTTGTTCTTCCAATCCATGAGCATAGAACATTTTTCCATTTCTTTGTGTCTTCCTCAATTTCTTTCATGAGTACTTTATAGTTTTCTGAGTATAGATTCTTAACATCTTTGGTTAGGTTTATTCCTAGGTATATTATGGTTTTGGGGTGCAATTGTAAATGGGACTGACTCTTTAATTTCTCTTTCTTATGTCTTGTTAGTGTAAAGAAATGCAACTGATTTCTGTGCATTGACTTTATATCCTGACACTTTACTGAATTTCTGTACAAGTTCTAGCAGTTTTGGAGTGGAGCCTTTTGGGTTTTCCACATATAGTATCATATCATCTGCAAAGAGTGATAGTTTAACTTCTTCTTTGCTGATTTGGATGCCTTTATTTTCTTTTTGTTGTCTGATTGCTGAGGCTAGGACTTCTAGTACTATGTTGAATAGCAGTGGTGATAACGGACATCCCTGCCATATTCCTGACCTTAGCAGAAAAGCTTTTAGTTTTTCTCCATTGAGAATGATATTTGCGGTGGGTTTTTCATAGATGGCTTTGATAATATTGAGATATGTGCCCTCTATTCCTACGCTTTGAAGAGTTTTAATCAGGAATGGATGCTGAACTTGTCAAATGCTTTCTCAGCATCTACTGAAAGTATCATATGGTTCTTATTCTTTTTTTTGTTAATGTATTGTATCACATTGAATGATTTGTGGATGTTGAACCAACCTTGCAGGCATGGAATAAATCCCACTTGATCGTGGTGAATAATCCTTTTAATGTACTGTTGAATCCTATTGGCCAGTATTTTGGTGAGAATTTTCGCATCTGTGTTCATCAAGGATATTGGTCTATAGCTCTCTTTTTTGGTGGGATCCTTGTCTGGTTTTGGGATCAAGGTGATGCTGACCTCATAAAATGATTTGGAAGTTTTCCTTCCATTTCTATTTTTTGTAACAGTTTCAAGAGAATAGGAACTAATTCTTCTTTAAATGTTTGGTAGGAATCCCCTGGGAAGCCATCTGGCCCTGGACTTTTGTTTGTTTGGAGCTATTTGATGACTGTTTCAATCTACTTACTGGTTATGGGTTATGTTTTATAAACATAAAACATTATGTTTTATGTTTATGTTTTATATAAACATAAAAACATGTTTATATATGTTTATATAAAAACATATATGTCTATATGTTTATAGAAAACATAAAAAATAAGTTTTCTATTTTTACCTGGTTCAGTTGTGGTAGTTTATATGTCTCTAGAAATGTATCTATTTCTTCCAGATTGTCGAATTTGTTGGTGTAGAGTTGCTCATAGTATGTTCTTATAATTGTTTGCATTTCTTTGGTGTTGGTTGTGATCTCTCCTCTTTCATTCATGATTTTATTTATTTGGGTCCTTTCTCTTTTCTTTTTGATAAGTCTGGCCAGGGGTTTGTCAATCTTATTAATTCTTTCAAAGAACCAGCTCCTAGTTTTGTTGATTTGTTCTATTTTTTGTTTGTTTCTATTTCATTGATTTCTGCTCTGATCTTTATGATTTCTCTCCTCCTGCTGGGTTTAGGGTTTCTTTCTTGTTCTTTCTCCAGCTCTTTTAAGTGTAAGGTTAGGTTGTGTATTTGAGACCTTTCTTGTTTCTTGAGAAATGCTTGTACCACTATATATTTTCCTCTCAGGACTGCCTTTGCTGTGTCCCACATTATTTTGAATCATTGTGTTTTCATTATCATTTGTTTCTATAAATTTTTTCAATTCTTCTTTAATTTCCTGGTTGACCCATTCATTTTTTAGAAGGATGCTGTTTAGTCTCCATGCATTTGGATTCTTTCCAAATTTCTTTTTGTGATTGAGTTCTAGCTTCAGAGCATTGTGGTCTGAAAATATGCAGGGAATGATCCCAATCTTTTGGTACTGGTCAAAACCTAATTTATATCCCAGGATGTGATCAATTCTGGGGAATGTTCTATGTGCACTAGAGAAGAATGTATATTCTGTCGCTTTGGGATGGAATGTTCTGAATATATCTGTGATGTTCATCTGGTCCAGTGTGTCATTTAAGGCCTTTATTTCCTTGTTGATCTTTTGCTTAGATGATTTGTCCATTTCATTGAGGGGAGTATTAAAGTCCCCTACTATAATTGTATTATTGTCAATGTATTTCTTTGATTTTGTTATTAATTGGTTTATATAGTTGTCTACTCCCAAGTTAGGGGAATAGATATTTAAAATTTTTAGGTCTTCTTGTTGGACAGACCCTTTGGGTATGACATAGTGTCCTTCCTCATCTCTTATTATAGTCTTTGGCTTAAAATCTAATTGATCTGATATAAGAATTGCCACCCCAGCTTTCTTTTGATGTCCATTAGCATGGTACATTGTTTTCCACCCCCTCATTTTAAATCTGGAGGTGTCTTTGGGTCTAAAATGAGTTTCTTGTAGGCAGCATATTGATGGGTTTCTTTTTTATCCATTCTGATACCCTGTGTCTTTTGATTGGGGCATTTAGCCCATTTACATTCAAGGTGACTTTTGAGAGATATGAATTTAATGCCATTGTATTGCCTGTAAGGTGACTGTTACTGTATATTGTCTCTGTTCCTTTCTGATCTACCACTTTTAGGCTCTCTCTTTGCTTAGAGGACCCCTTTCAATATTTCCTGTATAGCTGGTTTGGTGTTTGCAAATTCTTCCAGTTTTTGTTTGTCCTGGAAACTTTTTATCTCTCCTTCTATTTTTGAATGATAGCCTAGCTGGATATAGTATTCTTGGCTGCATGTTTTTCTTGTTTAGTGCTCTGAATATATAATGCCAGTTCTTTCTGGCCTGCCATGTCTCTGTGGATAGGTCCGCTGCCAATCTAATGTTTTTACCCTGTCTGTTACAGACTTCTTTTCCTGGGATGCTTTCAGGATTTTCTCTTTGTAGCTAAGACTTGTAAATTTTACTATCAGGTGACGAGGTGTGGACCTATTCTTATTGATTTTGAGGGGCGTTTTTAGCATCTCATGGATTTTGATGTTTGTTCCCTTTGCCATATTAGAGAAATTCTCTACAATAATTCTCTCCAATATACCTTCTGCTCCCCTCTCTCTTTCTTATTCTTCTGGGATCCCAATTATTCTAATGTTGTGTCATCTTATGGTGTCACTTATCTCTCGAATTCTCTCCTCGTGGTCCAGTGTTTGTTTGTCTCTCTTTTGCTCAGATTCTTTATTCTCTGACATTTTGTCTTCTATATCATTAATTCTTTCTTCTGTCTCATTTATCCTAGCAGTTAAGGCCTCCACTTTTTATTGCATCTCATTAATAGCTTTTTTGATTTCAATTTGGTTAGATTTTAGTTCTTTAATTTCTCCAGAAAGGGCTTTTATCTCTCTGGAGAGGGTTTCTCTAATCTCTTCATTGCCTTTTTCAAGTCCTGCTAGAACCTTGAGATTTGTCATTCTGAACTCTAGAGCTGTCATATTAGCAATGTCTGTATTGATTAGGTCCCCAGCCTTCGGTACTGGCTCTTGTTCTTTTTTCTGTGGTGAGTTTTTCCGCCTTGTCATTTTGTCCAGATAAGATTTGCTTTCTTCTCCTCTTGAATTCTGCTGTTCTCCTTGGTGAGTGAAGTTGGTCTTAGCTGGGTTTCTCATTGATCTTCTGGGGCAGGGGCCTGTTGTAGTGATTCTCAAGTGTCTTTGCCCCAGGGGGAATTGCACCGCCCTTACCAGGGGCTGGGCTAAGTAATCCTCTCGGATTTGCTTTCAGGAGCTTTTGTTCCCTGAGCACTTTCCGTAGAGTTCCAGAGGACAGGAATGAAGATGGCGGCCTTCCAATATCCAGCCCGGAGGAGCCGAGAGCTCAGGGTCCTGCTCCTCAGTGTGCCCTCAGAGAAAAGTGCCCAACCATCCCCGTCTCCCTGGCCTCTGGTCACGCTTGTAGGAAAGCGCTCAATCAGTCACACTTGGAGAAAAGCGCTCGGTCACTTCCGTCTCCGTGGCCTCCGACCGCGCTCCGAGCTCACCCAGCCTGAGACTGGTTCAAGGTAATCCCCCAGATGAGATCTCACTCCTCGGCTTTGTCACTGTAGCCGGCTTCCCCACTCTAATACCAGCAAGCTCTGTGACACTCAGACACCCCCGGTCCTTCTGTGATCCCACGGGACGTGGGGTTATGCTGACCCCGTGTGGACTTCCCCCAGGTTTAGCCTCTGGAGAAATGTCCCTCTGTGGAGCAGACTTTTAAAAGTCCTGATTTTGTGCTCCATTGTTCCGCCACTGGCCGTGAGCCGGCCCCTCCCCCCGCAGTCTATCTTCCCGTCACTTTGGATTCACTTCTCCGGAGGTCCTGCCTTTCAGAAAGTGATCGATTTTCTGTTTCTAGAATTGTTGCTCTTCTTCTCTTCTATTTTCCATTGGATTTGTAGGTGTTCGCAATGGTTAGATAAGCTATCTAGCTAATCTCCTGCTTCCTGATGTCTCAGCCTGCTAAATCTCCACCATCGTGACTCCTCCTCTCCAAGCATATGCTTTATACAAAAGTTTTGAAACATTTTACCTTCAAAGACACAAATAAATTGGAAGAAAGAGAATGGGAACAGATACAGCATGCAGTTGGTAACCAAAAGAGAGAGCTCAGCGGTCTATCTTCATATCAAACAAAATAGATTTTAGAACAAAAATTGTTACCAAAAACAAAGAAAAACATTTTGTATTGAAAGATTGTTCCACCAGGAAGGCATAACTATTATAAACATCCATGCATCTAACAGTAGAACTCCAAAATATGTGAAAGAAAAACTGACAGAATTAAACAGAAATAGAGTTACATCAACAATAGTGGATTATTATTAGTATACCCCATTAAAAATGGATATAACCATAAGAAAGGTAATCAGCAGGGAAATAGAAGACTTGAATAATATTATAAACCAACTAGACCTAATGGATATCTATAGGACCCTCTATTGAAGAACAACTGACTATATATTCTTCTCAAGTGCATATGGAACATTCTGCAGTATAGCCCATATCAAGGTCGCAAAAAAGCCTCAAAAACAAACAAACAAACAAACTCATAGTATAGGGATCTTATAATGTATGTTCTTCAACTTCAGTGGACTCAAGTTAAAAATAGATAACAGAAGGATATTTTGAAAATTCACAAATATCTAGAAATTAAACAATGCATTCCTGTATAACCAATGGATTAAATAAGAAATCACAAGGGGAATTAGAAATTTTTTTGAGCTAAATTAAAATGAAAAGAAAACATGCAAAAACTATTGGACTTAGCAATAGCAAAAAGGAATTTTTGGATACAAATATTTACAATAAAGAAAACTAGATATGAAATTCATTACCTGATCTTCCTTCTTAAGAAATTGGATGATCAAACTAAATCTTGAATAAGAAGAAATAAAAAAGAAAAGAAAGAAAGCCAATTTATTAAAATCAGGACTAAAAAAAATAAATAAGTGTAGATTGTAGGTATAATAAATATAGATTAACTATAAATAAGTATAGAGTTCAACATAGTATTAGAAGTCCTAGCAACAGCAATCAGACAACAAAGAGAAATAAAAGGTATCCAAGTTGGTAATGAAGAAGTTAAACTCTCTCTCTTTGCAGAAGACATGATTCTTTATATGGAAAACCCAAAAGACTCCACCCCCAAACTACTAGAACTCATACAACAATTCAGCGACGTGGCAGGATACAAATAAATTAGTGGCTTTCTTATACACTAATAATGAAAATACAGAAAGGGAAATTAGAGAATCAATTCCATTTACGATAGCACCAAGAACCATAAGATACCTGGGAATAAACCTAACCAAAGAGGTAAAGGATCCAAACTCAAGGAACTACAGAACACTCATAAAAGAAGTTGAAGAAGACACAAAAAGATGGAAGACCATTCCATGCTCTTGGATTGGAAGAATAAACATTGTTAAAATGTCTATACTGCCTAGAGCAACCTATACTTTTAATGCTATTCCGATCAAAATTCCACCAGTATTCTTCAAAGAGCTGGAGCAAATAATCTTAAAATTTGTATGGAATCAGAAGAGACCCCTAATCACTAAGGAAGTGTTGAAAAACAAAAATAAAACAGGGGGCATCATGTTACCTGATTTCAAGCTTTACTACAAAGCCGTGATCACCAAGACAGCATGGTACTGGCATAAAAACAGACACATAGACCAGTGGAACAGAGTAGAGAGCCCAGATATGGACCCTCAACTCTATGGTCAAATAATCTTCGACAAAACAGGAAAAAATATACAGTGGAAAAAAGACAGTCTCTTCAATAAATGGTGCTGGGAAAACTGGACAGCTATATGTAGAAGAATGAAACTCGACCATTCTCTTACACTGTACACAAAGTTAAACTCAAAGTGGTTAAAAGACCTCAATGTGAGACAAGAATCCATCAGAATCCTAGAGGAGAACATAGGCAGTAATCTCTTTGATATCAGCCACAGCAACTTCTTTCAAGATATGTCTCCAAAGGCAAAGGAGACAAAAGCGAAGATGAACTTTTGGGACTTCATCAAAATCAAAAGCTTCTGCACAGCAAAGGAAACAGTCAAGAAAACAAAGAGGCAACCCTCGGAATGGGAGAAGATATTTGAAAATGACAGTACAGACAAAAGGTTGATATCCAGGATCTATAATGAACTCCTCAAACTCAACACACACAAAACAGACAAGCATATCAAAAAATGGGCAGAAGATATGGACAGACACTTCTCCAATGAAGACATACAAATGGCTATCAGACACATGAAAAAATGTTCATCATCACTAGCCATCAGGGAGATTCAAATTAAAACTACATTGAGATATCACCTTATACCAGTTAGAATGGCCAAAATTAGGGCGCCTGGGTGGCTCAGTGGGTTAAGCCGCTGCCTTCGGCTCAGGTCATGATCTCAGGGTCCTGGGATCGAGTCCCGCATCGGGCTCTCTGCTCGGCAGGGAGCCTGCTTCCTCCTCTCTCTGCCTGCCTCTCTGACTACTTGTGATCTCTCTCTGTCAAATAAATAAATAAAATCTTTAAAAAAAAAAAAAACATTTTAGAATGGCCAAAATTAGCAAGACAGGAAACAACATGTGTTGGAGGGGATGTGGAGAAAGGGGAACCCTCTGACACTGTTGGTGGGAATGCAAGTTGGTGCAGCCTCTTTGGAGAACAGTGTGGAGATTCCTCAAGAAATTAAAAATAGAACTTCCCTATGACCCTGCCATGGCACTCCTGGGTATTTACCCCAAAGATACAGATGTAGTGAAAAGAAGGGCCATCTGTACCCCAATGTTCATAGCAGCAATGGCCACGGTCACCAAACTGTGGAAAGAACCAAGATGCCCTTCAATGGACGAATAGATAAGGAAGACGTAGTCCATATACACTATGGAGTATTATGCCTCCATCAGAAAGGATGAACACCCAACTTTTGTAGCAACATGGACGGGACTGGAGGAGATTATGCTGAGTGAAATAAGTCAAGCAGAGAGAGTCAATTATCATATGGTTTCACTTATCTGTGGATCATAACAAATAGCATGGAGGACATGGGGAGATAGAGAGGAGAAGGGAGTTGGGGGAAATTGGAAGGGGAGATGAATCATGAGAGACTATGGACTCTGAAAAACAATCTGAGGATTTTGAAGGACGGAGGGTGGGAGGTCGGGGTACCAGATGGTGGGTATTATATGGGCACGGATTGCATGGAGCACTGGGTGTGGTGAAAAAATAATGATACTGTTATGCTGCAAATAAAAAATAAGTAAATACATAAATACATAAATAAAATCAGCAGTGCAATAGAGGATATTATAACTGATCTGGGGTGCTTGGGTGGCTCAGTGGTTAAGGCCTCTGGCTTTAGCTCAGGTCGTGATCCCAGGGTCCTGGGATCAAGCCCGGCATAGGCCTCTCTGCTCAGCAGGGAGCCTGCCTCCCTTCCTCTCTCTGCCTGCCTCTCTGCCTACCTGTGATGTCTGTCTGTCAAATAAATAAATAAATAAATAAATAAATAAAATCTTAAAAAAAATCAAAAGATTATAAGAAAATATCATGAACAATTATATGCTAACAAATTAGGTAACATATTAAACAATGTCCCTGAAAACACAAACTATCAAAACTAAAAAAGAAATAGTATATCTTTTTTGAATTATAACATGTAAAGATACTGATTTAGTAATTAAAAATCTCAGTACTAAGTGGCTTCACTGATGAATTCTACATTTACAGAATCAACACCAGGGTGTCTGGGTAGCTCAGTCAGTTAAGCATCTGTCTTTGGCTCAGGCCACGATTTCATGGCCCTGGTATCTAACCCCACTTTGGACTCTGCATTCAGTGGGGAGTTGGCTAGTCTCTCTGCCCTCCCCCTCCCCACTACTGCTCTCTTGCTCTCTCTCAAATAAATAAATAAAATCTTAAAAGGGACTTGGGTCAATAAAAGAAAGAACAAGAACCATATGATACTCTCAATAGATGCTGAAAAAGCATTTGACAAAGTACAGCATCCCTTCCTGATCAAAACTCTTCAAAGTGTAGGGATAGAGGGCACATACCTCCATATCATCAAAGCCATCTATGAAAAACCCACCGCAAATATCATTCTCAATGGAGAAAAACTGAAAGCTTTTCCGCTAAGGTCAGGAACACGGCAGGGATGTCCATTATCACCACTGCTATTCAACATCGTACTAGAGGTCCTAGCCTCAGCAATCAGACAACAAAAGGAAATTAAAGGCATCCAAATCGGCAAAGAAGAAGTCAAATTATCACTCTTCGCAGATGATATGATACTATATGTGGAAAACCCAAAAGACTCCACTCCAAAACTGCTAGAACTTATACAGGAATTCAGTAAAGTGTCAGGATATAAAATCAATGCACAGAAATCAGTTGCATTTCTCTACACCAACAGCAAGACAGAAGAAAGAGATATTAAGGAGTCAATCCCATTTACAATTGCATCCAAAACCATAAGATACCTAGGAATAAACCTAACCAAAGAGACACAGAATCTATACTCAGAAAACTATAAAGTACTCATGAAAGAAATTGAGGAAGACACAAAGAAATGGAAAAATGTTCCATGCTCCTGGATTGGAAGAATAAATATTGTGAAAATGTCTATGCTACCTAGAGCAATCTACACATTTAATGCAATTCCTATCAAAGTACCATCCATCTTTTTCAAAGAAATGGAACAAATAATGCTAAAATTTATATGGAACCAGAAAAGACCTCGAATAGCCAAAGGGATATTGAAAAAGAGAGCCAACGTTGGTGGCATCACAATTCCAGACTTCAGGCTCTATTACAAAGCTGTCATCATCAAGACAGCATGGTACTGGCACAAAAACAGACACATAGATCAATGGAACAGAATAGAGAGCCCAGAAATAGACCCTCAACTCTATGGTCAACTAATCTTCGACAAAGCAGGAAAGAATGTCCAATGGAAAAAAGACAGCCTTTTCAATAAATGGTGCTGGGAAAATTGGACAGCCACATGCAGAAAAATGAAATTGGACCATTTCCTTACACCACACACAAAAATAGACTCAAAATGGATGAAGGACCTCAATGTGCGAAAGGAATCCATCAAAATCCTTGAGGAGAACACGGGCAGCAACCTCTTCGACCTCTGCCGCAGCAACATCTTCCTAGGAACAACGCAAAAGTCAAGGGAAGCAAGGGAAAAAATGAACTACTGGGATTTCATCAAGATCAAAAGCTTTTGCACAGCAAAGGAAACAGTTAACAAAATCAAAAGACAACTGACAGAATGGGAGAAGATATTTGCAAACGACATATCAGATAAAGGACTAGTGTCCAGAATCTATAAAGAACTTAGCAAACTCAACACCCAAAGAACAAATAATCCAATCAAGAAATGGGCAGAGGACATGAACAGACATCCAGATGACATCCAGATGGCGAACAGACACATGAAAAAGTGCTCCATATCACTCAGCATCAGGGAAATACAAATCAAAACCACAATGAGATATCACCTCACACCAGTCAGAATGGCTAAAATCAACAAATCAGGAAATGACAGATGCTGGCGAGGATGCGGAGAAAGGGGAACCCTCCTACACTGTTGGTGGGAATGCAAGCTGGTGCAGCCACTCTGGAAAACAGCATGGAGGTTCCTCAAAATGTTGAAAATAGAACTGCCCTATGACCCAGCAATTGCACTATTGGGTATTTACCCTAAAGATACAAATGTAGTGATCCAAAGGGGCACGTGCACCCGAATGTTTATAGCAGCAATGTCCACAATAGCCAAACTATGGAAAGAACCTAGATGTCCATCAACAGATGAATGGATCAAGAAGATGTGGTATATATACACAATGGAATACTATGCAGCCATCAAAAGAAATGAAATCTTGCCATTTGCAACAACATGGATGGAACTAGAGCGTATCATGCTTAGCGAAATAAGTCAAGCAGAGAAAGACAACTATCATATGATCTCCCTGATATGAGGAAGTGGTGATGCAACATGGAGGCTTAAGTGGGTAGAAGAAGAATAAATGAAACAAGATGGGATTAGGAGGGAGACAAACCATAAGTGACTCTTAATCTCACAAAACAAACTGAGGGTTGCCGGGGGGAGGGGGTTTGGGAGAAGGGGGTGGGATTATGGACATTGGGGAGGGTATGTGCTTTGGTGAGTGCTGTGAAGTGTGTAAACCTGGTGATTCACAGACCTGTACCCCTGGGGATAAAAATATATGTTTATAAAAAATAAAAAATTAAGATTAAAAAAAAAAAAAAAGGGACTTGGGTAGCTCAGTCAGTTACGTGTCTGTCTTTGGCTCAGGTCATGATCCCAGAATCTTGAGATTGAGCCCCACTTTAGGCTCCTGGCTTCTCCCTCTCCCTTTTGCTCCCTCTGCTTGTGCTCTCTCTTTGTGTGAGTCAAATAAATATATAAAAAATCTTTTTAAAAATCTTAAAAAAATAATTAACACCAATCCTGCACAAACAATTCAAAAAGATAAGAGAGAAGGGATCATTTCCTAAGATAAGTAGATCCTAAAATTCATATGGAATTGCAAGGGTCCAAAAATCGCCAAAAAATCTTGAAAAGGAAAAACGAAATTGGAGGATTCACACTCCTGATTTTAAAACTTCCTTCAAAGCTATATAGGTCAAGATTCTGTGGTACTCAGATAAGGACACGTATATAGAATAACAGAATGGATCTGAGAATCAGGTATCAACCATACATTTAAGGTCAATTTATTTTTGAGAAGTTGCCAGTTAAAGAAGAGTGCTATCTATCATTGACACATGGTGCTGAGAAAACTGGATATCAGCATGCAAGAAAAATAGTTTGTACCTCTATTTTTACCATATGATGTAATACACTCTTTGGATTAAAAAATAGATTTAAAATGACCTAATTAAAGAACTACAACCATAAAACTCATAAGAAATTATAGACATAAATTTTCATGATGTTGTGTTAGGTAATGGTTCCTTAGATGTAACATCAAAACACAAAGAACCAAAGAAAAAGTAGATAAATTGGACTTAAGAGAGATTTAAAATTCTGAGTTAAAAAAAATCATCAAAAGAGTGAAAAGACAACTTACAGACTGGGAGAAATATAAGCAAATCATTTATCTGATAAAGACCTAGTAACCCGAATATGTAAAGCACTCTTCTAACTTAATAATAAATATATAAATACCATATGATTTCACTTATATGAGTAATCTAAAAACTGAAACAAATGAACAAAGAAAAAAGCAAACAAACAAACAAAGAAAAACCCTCTTAAATACAGAGAACAAATTTGTGGTTGCCAGAAGGGAGGTGTGAAATAGATGAAGGGATTGAGAGCTACAAACTTCCAGTTAGAAAATAAATAATTCATAGAAATGAAAAGGGAATACAGATAGGGAATATAGTCAATAGTTTGTAGTAATGTTGTTGGATGACAGTAACTACATTTATTATGGTGAGCACTGAGTAATGTATGGAATTGCTAAATCAATATGTTGTGCACCTGAAACTAATATAACATTGTATGTTAATTATTCTTCAATAAAAATAAGTAAATAAGTGATTGAATTTGACTTAAAAGAACAAAAATAAAAAATAAAGAGCATGATAACAGGTGCTAGTAAGAATTTGGAGAAATTGGAATCCTCATACTTTGCTAGTGGGAATGTATATTGGTACAAGCTCTGTGGAGAAGTTTGGCACTTCCTCAAAAAGTGACTTATGGAACGATTATATTACACAGTAATTGTATCCCTAATTACTTATGCAAGAGAAATGAAAACATATCTTTACACAAAAACTTGTATACAAATGTAACAGCATTCTTTAAAATGAGCAAAAAGTAGAAACATGCCAAATGTCTCTCTGATGAATGGATAAAAAATAGTGTATATGGGGTGCCTGTGTGGCTCAGTCACTGTGTCTGCCTTTGGCTCAGGTCATGATCCCAGGACTCTGGGATGGAACCCCGCATTAGGTTCCCTGCTCAGCGGGAAGCCCGCTTCTCCCTCTCCCACTCCCCCTGCTTCTGTTCCCTCTCTTGCTATGTCTCTCTTTGTCAAATAAATAAATAAAATATTTTAAAAAATAGTATATACCCATACAATAGAATATTATTTCACCATCAAAAAGTTCTGATAAATATTACAACATAAATGAAACTTGGAAAAATGTTTTGTGAAAGAAGCCTAGTACAAAAGACCACAAGTTCTTTGATTCTGCTTATATGAAATGTCTGGAAAAGAAAAATCCAGAGACAGAAAGTAAATAGGTGTCAGTGAATGGATTTGGGAGGAGCTTGGAAATGACTGCAAACAGGTACAAGGGCTGTGTTTGTTTGTTTGTAGTTGTGTAAATATTCTGGAATTACATGGCAGCGATGGTTGCACAACCTTTTGAACATGCTAAAACTCACTGAGTGGTACATCTTAAAATGGGGAATTTCATAATATGTAATTATATCTCACTGAAAAGAAAAGAAAAAAATTGAAGGAGGACTTCAGTCACAAAAAAAAGCCTTTGTCAAGTAAATGCATGGGAGATTGAAGGATTTGCATACCAATTTATACTTAGTATGTAATTATACCTTTTTTATAAATTAATTTTGATAGATAGTACAAGATATATCACATTTCATTTATTTCTCCCTCCTTTCTCTTCAGGGGCAAAAGAAAGTTCTGTCTTATGCTACATGTTAACGTTCATGCTGACCTTGGTCTGGGCACATTCTCCCATGGCTTCCAAGGTTCACTTCTTAGTTTGGGGAGCCTGCCTACCTCAGCTTCCTCAGTAGAAGTTCTGTCACATTTTATGGTATTTCTGCAATATAAAATCTCCTAAAAGATAAGATTTGGCTAATTTCTTAGGCTTAAGGAAGACAAATACCTACAACCGAGAAAACAAAATACTCAACAACTTAGTTGTTAGAGTAGAGGAGAAGAGTAGAGAAGATAGAAGATAAAGGCGAGAAGAAAAAAATGCCTGGAATGATTTATAACAAAATGTACTGAAAAGGTTATCTTTGGATTGTGGGAATAATCATGATTTTAAATTTCTTCCATGTACTTTTGTGGAAAAAATATATTTTTTAGTAATTTTAAAACCCTAATTAGAAAATTCAGCTTACCCAGCAAAGTAGATGAATGACCAATTGCAGCCATATATAGCTAATACACACCAAGTAATTTGCAAAATAATAGGGAATGTGATCTAGTTGATAATGTGCATTGCAGAGTATGGACAGAAATGACCCTAAAGATGCTTATTTGATTACTTTCAAACAGGAACTTGCAAAGGAGAATAGCTTCTCATTTCTACATTCTATTTTGGCTCAGTTGCAAAAAGAAATTAGAACACATGGCAATGGCTTTTTCAAAACCATCATTAATATTCATTCATAAACATTTATTTCTCTCTCTTTTTTAAAGATATATTTATTTACTTGAGAGAGAGAGAGATCAGGGGGCAAGGAGGGGCAGAGGAAGAGGGAGAGAAAGACTCTTCTGCAGACTCCAGCTGAGCAGGGAACCCAACACAGAAGGGCTTGATCCCATGATCCTGAGATCATGACCTGAGCTGAAATCAAGAGTCAGATGCTTAACTGACTGAGCCACCCAGGTATCCCTACAAACGTTTATTTCTGTGTAGTTACAATCATGAGCTCTGGAGCCAGACCTCTTGGACTTCAATCTCAGATTTGCAATTTACTAGCCATGTTACAATGGAATGAGTTATTTAATCTCTCTATGCCTTAGGTTATTCTTACATAATAATAGCCCTTCCCCTATAGGAATGTTTGTATGGTGATCACATAGAGAGCACTCAGTACAATGCCAGGAATTTAGTAAACCTAAAATAAATGTTACCATGACCGTTTAGCTTAAGTAACCTCCATAGAGAAAGTTTATTAATATAAATGTTTGGTCTTTCCATATATATTCTACAAGCTTTTACAAATCCAAAAGCAAAGGGTTTATTATATATAAGTGGATTTTAGAAGACAGTTCTAAAATCCCTTTTGCTCCAAACTCACATGCTCAGACACTACATACAAACATTTTGAAATATATTTTCAGAAAATCCTTTGTATACTTACTTAAAAAAAATAAAACTCTAAAATAAAAAGAAATAGAAAATACTTCTAATACCATGACTCTCAATTTAGATATTTCTAGTCTGAGACATCAGTGATTATTAAAGAAGTGATTATTGAAGTGATTGTTGAAGAAGAGAGCTGCTTTTGTAAACTCCAATCAGAGTCAAGGCTTTTGAAGTCTAATGATCAAATTTAGATCTAATTATTCTAATGATCACATTTACATGTTGTACCAAAGCAGACCCCAGTGTAGGCTTGAAGCAAAGTATTAGCAATTGTGTTAGTGGTTGTAGGTGCACCTCCAATATGTTAAATTTTTTGAATAAGTCTATTGTCTGAAAAAGTATAATTTCTGGCACCTGGGTAGCTCAGTTGGTTGATGCTTAATTTCAGCTCAGGTCAGGTCAGGTCAGGCTCCATGCTCAGCAGGAAGTCTGCTTGGGGATTCTCTCTCTCCCTTCCCCTGTTCTCTCTCTCTCTCAAAATAAGTAAATAAGATCTTTAAAAAATTACTATTTTATTCAGCTTGATGACTGTTGGGTTGAGGCTATGGGTTATGGAGTTCTTTTCTTTTCTAACTGCTCAATGCCATTTGGTTGGGATGCATGAATCCCTGTTTTCTCCTGGAATCATAAGACATTGAGAAAGTTTGCCAAGTTCCATCTCTGCATGTGTAGCTTGGGGTCAAATCTGTTTTCCCTTAATGTTCAATTTCCTTATAAAGACAACCCTTGTGTCCAGAAATTCCCAATTTTCTTTGTGAAAGATAAAATTTAAAACAATTATCTAGTCCTCCCTGCAGTTCACCTGGAGTTCATCTCCATTGTTACATTTTAGAGCTGCTCTCATCAAACAAGGAACATGTTTATATCCTTTCAAATGAACACTGAATATCTTTAAGAGATTGATAGTGACTTTAAGAACTGATATCAGATTCAAGGGATATGAAAATTAATGCTAATTTATTTTTATTTCTCAACTGGCAAGATTTGTTATCAGAAATACACATTGTGGAAAATTTAAATGGAAAGTGGAAACAGTATCTCAGCATACCTAAGGCTAATTGAAAACATTATGGATATAATAAGGAATGAGTTATTCTCTAATTAATCTAAAAGGTGGTTTCACTTTGAAAATTAATGTCAGTTCCAGTGAAACAATGCAGCAAACAGAGCAAAATGTTTTTTCACTTTGTTACAAATAAAATGGACTGTTATTTTCTTCAGTTGAACAGTATGATGTTTCCCAGGGAATAAGATTTTTATTAAAACTCAGGGATGGGCACCTGCATGACTCAGCTGGTTAAGTGATTGCCTTCGGCACAGGTCATGATCCTGGAGTCCCAGGATGGAGTCCCGAGTCAGGCTCTGAGCTCCATGGGGAGTCTGCGTCTCCCTCTGACCTTCTCCCTTCTCATGTTCTCTCTCACTCTGTCTCTCTCAAATAAATAAATAAAATCTTTTTAAAAATTTTTTTAAAAACCTCAGGGACAACATGATATGCTAAATTTTGGTTTGGACACACAATATTAGCAATTGTTTTAGTGGTTCCTGATATATGTGGCTAATATTCTGGTCAAGTCCATAGTCTGCAAGTTTATTACTTCCTTTAGTTGATATTTTATGTAAAACCCCAGACATTATCAATGTTCAAAATCTTTCTCTGTAATAAACCAGAGCTTTTAACACATACCTAGATAGTCAACATGCTTATTACAATCTGCCACTTTCTATTTATCTTTCTTTTAACACCAACATCAAATTAATCATCCAGATGGTGTCTCTCTATTCCATAAAAATTACTAATGGCTCCCCATTGCTTTAAGGTAGGGGCATAAACCTTAATTTGAAATGCTAAGTCTTTCACAAGCTGGTTCAGTCTGTTTTTCCAGCCTATTCTCCCAAAATTTTCCTTTATGGATCTTCACTTTGTTTCAGTCAAACTGGCCTCGTTGACCTATTGCAAATTTTTTATGCTTTCTTCCCTATAAACTAGCATAAGAAAGCATAACTTTCTTTTCTATAAGCTTCTTTCCCTATAAGCCTGTTAACAAAAATACAATGTTGAGGGGAGCCTGGGTAGCTTAGGGGGTTAAGCCTCTGCCTTAGCCTCAGGTCATGGTCTCAGGGTCCTGGAATGGAGCCCTGCATCAGGCTCTCTAATCAGCAGGGAGTCTGCTTCCCCCACTCTCTCTGCCTACTTGTGATCTCTCTTTCTCCGCACCAAATAAGTAAATAGAATATTTTTAAAAGATACATTGTTGAGGAATTTTTAAATTTTTTTAAAGAATTCAGCTTACCCAGCAATGTAGACCAATGACCAATGGCAGCCATATTTGGTGTTTGAACCCCATGAACCAGACTCTTAGAGGGACAGGTGCATGTTAAAAATGCAGATTTCTTGAACACACTGCAGATCTATCGAGTCAGAATATCATTGCAAGGTCTCCAGATCTACATTTTGACCAACATTTAGATCATTCTGATTCATGTCAAGCATTTGTCTTCATCTTTTATACCCTCCTACAATATGATTTCCTAGCATGTCTGCCTCGTAGAATTCTCCTATGTACTATGACTTTTTCAGAACTCTGGTCAAATCACTCGTTATTCATAAAGCCTTTCCAACTTCCTAAAAAAAGATGTTTTTTATTTGTTTTGCTTCTGTGTTGCTTATTGTTAAGACTTCTTATGCTGTCTCTGGTCCTGCGAGGACATTAAACTATCCCTTAGAGCAGGAAATTTGAACTTTATTTTCTTGATTCATGTATGAAAAATATATTTTACACCAGGATATAGCACACACACACACACACACAGACATACCCCTAAATTAAAACAAATTTTGAAAAATAATATTTATCCTTGTGCCACTAAGTGACTTTTGGTTATTTTGGTGTTATCATATTGCATTGTATTGTAGCCCATGTCATTAAAAATGTTTATAGAGACATACTTAAAAACTATCCATGACTTACTCATCAGTCAGTATAAATGGTTTGAAAAATACGGATTTAAAGGACTAGTTTGCAGGAGCAAAATATATCGTAATGTGTGCCTACATGTTTAAACCCTGAAGAAATCATTAGGCTTGGTGGAAGAAAACAGATTATTTTGAAATGATCAGGTTGTGAATTGGTAAACATTGCATAATCAAATGTAATGAGTTAAACTAGTTATGTGGTAATTTTTATTAGAACTGGCTTCTGTTAGTGATACTTGACTTGGGCAAAGAATTTAAAAGACTAAAGTAGTTTGAATTGATTAATAAAAATATACTAAAATACATAAAAATAATTGGATCTCTTTGTAGATCTAGCTAGGTATCACATCTGTCTCTTAAAGCTAGTTTAGTCCTTACACTTTCATAAAATAATTCCCTGTTCCTAATGAAACTTGGGCAGTCTCTTTGATAAACTTTGAGCAGATCTATTTTTCTATCATTTTTTTGTGGGGGGGGTGACTGAATTTCCTTAAAAATGCCTGTATTGAGTTGTTACCAAACTACAATGAATATGTTTTATTGGTTTTTATGCCTCAGAGACTAATAAAATAAAATCACATTGAACTCGAAAAAAAAAAAAAAGTGATTAAGTCCCTTGAGGATTGCTGTAGGTAGGCTTTGTCACTTTCTAATCAATAACCTAGCATGGTATTATTGACATACTAAGTTCTCAATAAATAATCATAAATAGTGCTCAGTTTGGCAACACATATACTAAAATAATCATAAATTTAAAAATCACTTAAGGAAGAAAGTATGGCTTAATATCTGAATATGTATTGGCTAATTTAACAAAATTATAATTTGACCCTTCATTAATTTCATCTTAAATCATTGTAATTCATTCTAGATTTATTTGAAAGTAATTTTAGATAATAGGAAACTTAAAAGAGAGAGGTCCCATAGACTCGTTACTTAGTTTTTCCTGATGTTAACATCTGCAATAGACTGAATGTGTCCCCTCAACATTCATTATGTTGAGGTCATAACTTTAATGTGATGCTACTAGGAATTGGAACCTTTTGGGAGCTGATGATTGCATAAGGGTGGAGCCCCCTCATGAATGAGATTAGTGGCCTTATAAAAGGGGTGAGGACACAGTAAGGAGACTACAGTGTACCAACCAGGACATCCCAGTTATAGAGTCTGCCGACACCTTCATCTTGGGCTTCCTAGCCTCCACAACGGTCGAAATAAATGTTTATTGTTTGTAGGTCACCCATGTATGGTATCTTATTATAACAGCCTGAACAGACTAAGACACCTTATTTAAAAGGGTAATTTTGTCCAAACTAAGAGATTAACATTGGTACATTATTATTAAGCAATTCCTTCATCAGTTTTCCACTAATGTCCATAATTCAGTCCCCAATAACCCATTTCATTTAGTTGTGGTATCTTAGTCTCTGCCAATCTGTGACAATTTCTCACTCTTCCTTTGTTTTCTATATCTTGACACTTTTTAAGAGTACTAGTCAGGCAGTGTATAGAATGCATTTCATTTGGGGTTTGTCTAATTTTTCTTGTTATTTGAGTAGGTAATATATATACATATAAAATCAGGGAGAACATGACATCAACAGGATATTGGTAATACTAGCCTTCCTTACTTGGTTAAGGTAGTGTTTGCCAGATTTCTTGAGCCCTCTCTACTGCAAAGTTACTATTTTTTCCCTTTCTGTGTTCTTTGGAAGTGAGTCACTAAGTCCATTTACACTCAATGGGATGGGTATTAAGCAGGGTATAATATCTAAATATAGTATTGGAATTCTTCTGAAATGTAGCCTTGCTCACCTCTCATTTATTTATTAAGATAATTTATATCAGCATGGACCCATGTATATTTATTTTATACTTTGGATTATAATACCATACTTTTGTTATTTTATTGCTTTAATTATTCCAGCTTTGGCCATTAGGAACTTTTTTTTTTTTAGAATTTTTTATTTATTTTAAAGAGTGAGCATGTGCTTGACAGGGGGGAGGGACAGGGGCTCAATCCCAGGCCCCTAGATCAAGGCCTGAGCTGAAACCAAGAGTCAGACATGTACCAAATGATCCATCCAGGTGCTCCTAAGAACTTGTTTAGATTAACTCAACTATTCTCTTACACTATATACAAAGATAAACTCAAAATGGATAAAAGACCTCAACGTGAGGCAGGAATCCATCAGAAACCTAGAAAAGAACATAAGCAGGAACCTCTTCAACATCGGCCACAGCAATTTCTTTCAAGATATGTCTCCAAAGGCAAAGGAAACAAAAGCGAAAATGAACTTTGGGGACTTCACCAAGCTCAAAAGATTCTGCACAGCAAAGGAAACAGTCAACAAAACAAAGAGGCAACCTATGAAATGGGAGAAAATATTTGCAAATGACAGTGCAGACAAAGGGCTGATATCCAAGATCTATAAAGAACTCCTCAAATTCAGCACACACAAAACAGATAACCATGTCAAAAAAATGGGTAGCAGACATGAACAGACACTTCACCAAAGAAGACATAAAAATGGCTAACAGATAAGTTTAAAAATGTTCATCATCACTAGCCATCAGGGAGATTCAAATCAAAAGCACGTTGAAATACCACCTTACACCAGTTAGAATGGCCAAAATTAATAAGACAGTAAACAACAAGTGTTGGAGAGGATATGGGAAAAGGGGAACCCTCTTATACTGTTGGTGGGAATATAAGTTGGTGCAGCCACTTTGGAAAACAGTGTGGAGATTCCTCAAGAAATTAAATATAGAGCTACCCTATGATCCTGCAATAGTACTACTAGGTATTTACCCCAGCGATACAGATGTAGTGAAAAGAAGGGCCATTGGTACCCCAATATTCACAGCAGCAATGGCCATAGTTGCCAAACTGTGGAAAGAACCAAGATGCCCTTCAGTGGACTAATGGATAAAGAAGATACGGTCCATATATACTATGGAGTATTATGCCTCCATCAGAAAGGATGAATACCCAACTTTTGTATCAACATGGACAGGACTGCAAGAGATTATGCTGAGTGAAATAAGTCAAGCAGAGAGAAAGAGTCAATTATCACATGGTTTTGTTTATTTGCGGATCATAAGGAATATCATGGAGGACATGAGGAGATGGAGAGGAGAAGGGAATTGGGGAAAATTGGAGGAGGAGATGAACCATGAGAGACTGTGGACTCTGAGGGACTAACTGAGGGTTTTGGAAGGGAAGGGGTGGGGAGGATGGGTTAGCCTGGTGGTAGATATTGTGAAGGGTATGTATTGCATAGCGCACTGGGTGTGGTGCAGAAACAATGAATTCTGGAACACTGAAAAAAAATTTAAAAAAATTTAAAAAAACCCCAAGTAAACATACTGTTAGCTAATCTATTAAGATAAAAGAAAGAAGATACAAATCACAAAATTAGAAATGACAAAAAGAATATAACCATCAAAAGAGAGGAAAAATTGTAAATCAATGAGACTAATTTGCACAACCTATGGAAAAATAAAATAAAATAAAAACCTAGATGCAATGGATAATTTCCCAGAAAAGTACAATTTATCAAAATTGATCTTGATAGAGGCAGAAAATTTAAACAGATCTGTTACAAGAGAAAAAATAGAGAAAGAAAAGATCTCTGCTCAATAAACATTCAACATAAACCAGATCCAGATGGTTTCATAAGGAAATTCTATTACCTTGTTAATGATCAGATATTTCCAATACTATTTAAATGATCTCAAATCATAGTAAAAGAAGGAAAACATCCAAATTCATGTTTAAAAAAACCTGAGATAGATACGTTATGCACATTTTGCTGCCACTTACGTTTTTGATTTAATGATATTTCTTGGATATCCCATGGATTAGGGTATATGAATTCTAAATTATTCTTCTAATGTCTAGTGTCATGCCTAATAAAGATATACAATAATTTATTTAACTGTTCTCATATTGATAGACATTTGGGTTATTTCCTGTTTTTTGCCCCTGCAATAATGTTATATTAAATATTCTTGTATACATATTCTTGAAGGCAAGAGCTTTTGTTTTTATAAAAGTAAGAGGCAGGTCAAGGTGATGAGAAATGGGAATTATTTTAGGAAATAAATAAAACACAAAACTGAATTTGAACACATATTCATGGTCAGTTCCTAGCAATCAGTTATACCTTAATACTACTGAAAATAGTTGATATAAGTGAATATAATCAGCACTTACCTAATTTCATGTGTGTGTAAAAACCTAAGTAGGTTCAAGAGTTTAATCAATTTTACCTCATAAATGCCATTTTCCATTGTAAAGTATTTTCTTTTTTAGAGAACACTAGTGATCAAATTACAGAGAAGCAGAATAGCAATAATGTATGTCTTCTTAAGTTACTTTAGTCAGGTAAAATGAAACAAAGTAAAGAAACACTCTGTGGGTATATAAACACTCTGAGGAAATGGAAGTTATTCTGAGATATTATAAACCTTTTATTTAATAATTAATTTGCTACCTGAAATAGTATTCCATCTCAAATGGAAATTGTCTTCTTTTATCATTTGGGCTAAGTAGTTAGCCCTTTGCAATTTCATCATATTAAGAAGTTGCCTCATTGAGGTATATTTATATTAATAATGAAAAACTATTTACTCCTAAATGAAAATTATAACTCTGACAAATTAAATATCCTGTTATACTTAATTCATAATAGTTGATGATTTATATCTATGCATACACATGTTTATTTCCTACAATTCAGACATGCAGAGGAAAATGTGCTACATTAATTGGTTTAGAACTAATCACTGCTTCATTAGTCCTCACACATTGTTTAGTCGGGGAAAAAAAAGAACTCATAGTTCATTCTAGTTTTAAAATAGTGTGAGCTGATTTCTTTTCTTCTTCTTCTTCTTCTTCTTTTTTTTTTTTTTTTTTTAAGATTTATTTATTTATTTTAGAGGGAGAGCATAAGCAGGAAGGGCAAAGGGACCAGGAATGAGAACCTCAAGCAGACTCTGCACTAAGTATGGAACCCCACACAGTGCATGGAACTTGCCAGGGTGCTCGATCTCACGTCCCTGAAATTGTGACTGGAGCTGAAACCAAGAGTTGGAGAAGTAAATGAGTGTGCCACCCAGGCATCCCTAATGAGCTGATATTTTCTATAGTCACACTGGAAATTTTTTGCATCTTAATATTCTCTGTCTTCCCTTGCTTCTTTCCTTAAGATAGTTTTGGGGATAAGTGAACAAGGGGTTATGGCTTACATGACTTAGTGGTAGACAAGGAAATGGTAGTTATCTTTTGTCTTTGAGCTAGACCTTGAATGTATGTTGCCTGTGGTTCTCTAGTATCTGGAATGATATCCCTTGTTTGTTAGCAGATGGTTCTTTTAGGCCCTCCTTAGTCTGCAGCTGGTGGAATTGAGGTTCCTTATTTTTAAGATAGAATAGATCATATGCCCTGCACTAATTCAGATTCCTCCCAGTTCTTGTTGGATTTACCACATATTCCAATCAGTGCCTTAGCCTATTCCTCTATTCCAGAACATCTGGCCTGGGGCAGCCCTGTAGGCTCCCTCACATCTCCAAACCATTCAGGAAGTGAGGCAGGTTCAGATGTGCTAGCCCACTCCTCTGTCTGACCATGCTGCTCTGTTCTCTGAATAAGGTTGGGCTGAGATGTATTAGCACTGAGGTCTCCATACAGGGGTCTCCTAATACCCAGATTAGCCAGTGGAGCATTAGCTCCTTGCTCTCTGTGCCTCCCTTCAATTTATTCAGCACACATCCAGAGATGGGAAATCAGAGTGCACATTGTATTACCTCTTTCATTTTCATCCTGCACCGTACTGTTTTAAATATCAGAAGCAGAATGTACCTTGTTGCCTTCCTTTGTAATCTTTCTAACCTTTATCCTCCTTCCTTTAGTTAATGGTGGCTGGCTGGCTGGCTTCACATGGCCGTAAAGGTCAGACACACTAAAAAGTAAAAGCAAAAGCAAAACCAAAAACATACAAAAAATATCTTTATGGTACATTGTTGCATATTTATGAAAAATATCAGTTGTTATTTCCTTCTAATTCCTTTTCATTTTCTCATCATCAGAAAAATAAATCTAGTATAAAATGGGTACACCAATTAAAGAGGATGTAAATCATATCATGGGGAAGTATTAGCACCAATTGCTATTTCATACATTCTTACACATTTCTGAAATTTGGTGACAATGACCAATGATTTATTTCTCTTCAAATAAATTTCTCTTTGAATACTGAAGTGAAAAAAAAAATTCTGCTTTAGTTATAATGTTCGGTGGGAACTTCATTGTTTATATTCTATTCACTATGAAAACTGGATGGTAATTACTTCTGTAGACTGAGAAAATGGAATGGAATCAGGGAAAGAAAAATTCAGTATTATTTCTAATATTTAATTGCTTGAAAAGTCTACAGCAAACTTGGTAAAATTCGGGGTGATAAAGTGAGTGTTGAATACATGGTTGTTATTTTTTCTCTAAACTTCTCTGTATATTTTTATCTGATTAAAAAAATTTAAAGTGACATGCGAGTATTCTTTTTTGTTTGTTTTTTAAGATTTGTTTATTTTAGACAGGGAGAGCACACAACAGGGAGAGGGACAGTGAGAGAGGAAGAGAATCTCAAGTAGACCCTCCACTGAGGACAGAGCCTGATGTGCAGGCTCAATCTCAGAATCCTGATATCATGACCTGAGCCAAAATCAAGAGTTGGCCACTGAACTGACTGAACCACCCAGGCCTCCCATGATGTGCAAGTATTTCGAAGTTAGTTTACAATTATTAATTGTTCCCTCTGATAATAAGTTAGGCTAAAATAGTTTGGCAAAGAAAATGTAAAACAAGAAAGTGAAATTAATAGCTAAAGCAAAATTCAGGGGTTTGTTCATACTTTGCCCGAACTATCTAAAATAATAAAATCATGAATTTTCACATTTTTTCCACTGAATGTCCTAACACTTAAACTAATGCTAATTCAGTCTCCTTTTGATTTATGCAACTAACCAGTGATGAAGACAGAGCCAACCAAACTTGTATCCACATAATACCAAACAATTTGAATGGAAAAATCATTTCATCAGCTAAGTATTTCAAAAGTTCTAAATTTTCGACACTGTGTAGACAAAAAGCCAGATGCCTAGCTTAATTTTGTAACTTATCTAAATACTTTTGCTTAATACACACTCAAAATTTTACCCAAGCCTCCCCCACCCCAGAATTTATGGTTTGTAGCTTCAAGGAAAATTTTATTCAAATTAATGGGGTACAAATAAATTAAAATATACCTTAAGGCCTTCACTCTCAAATCAACACATTTATTGACATCTTGTAACATTTAACATTCAACAAGTCAGATGCCTGACTGAAAGAACAGGTGCCAACTGAATGTTTGTCAAGAATTTGAGTTTCATCATTAAATTGTATCATTGCAATTTAATCCCATGAAAGCCAAACTAAGGTTCGTTTTGCTTTTTGATTAGTTTGGTAGTTTCAAGCCATGCTGTTATGAAATCTAGCAATAAAATGAAGGAAAACCATATTAACTACTCATAATGTAACAAAAGTGTCTGGAAAAAATTAAGTAAAAAAAATATATAAGTAAACCTTATGTTTTCTTTATTTTTTAGTTAGCGCTATAAAAACTTTATTATATATGTGTTCTGGTATAAGTAAAAGCATAAATGGAATTCATGTTTAAATGATTCAGCGAGGAGGCTGAATCATTTTTATTTATTTCATTAGAAAAATTTAATTTCTACACAATGCATGGAAAGCCCAGGAGAAAATATATTAAGGGGAAAATAAGGATATACACAGGAGCCAGGCAACTTTAAAGAAATGTTATAATACTTATTAACTTATAAAATCATGATTGTAACCACCTTGAGAACATATTGACATGTTCCAAAAGGAGTATTTTTAGATTTTTAAAAAATAAGGTATGAATCTCACAGCACATCATACTATGAAAAAAATGCATGTGACAATCAACGGTGCTTTTATACATTTTAAGTGCTTATAAAGTAGAACATAGTATATATATTCTATATAATTTTCTACATATTCTATAATCTACTACATATAATATATTCTGTAATATTTTATTCTATAAAATTCTATTATAGAATAGAAAGGATGCTTAAATGTAAGGGGACTTTTTTAGAATGGAAGAAAAATTATGTTAGAATTGGATGAAATTTATAAGGTCATGGATGACTTTTAGTATCACTTTATATAGTCAACAGACTAGAACAGATCTTTTTAAAATTAATTAATTTTTAAATTAAATTAATTTTTTTCAGTGTTCCAACTAGAGTAGATCTTAAGATTTCTTGTGCTTCATACTTATTCTTTTTCTTCATGCTCATTCATTGACTGTGTTTTAAAGTATTAATCCTAAGTAACAGTTTGTGGGCTATCTTCTGATTATTTGCACTCTTTAAAGAGGAGAACTGGATATTGTAGTTCTGGATAGTATAAGAGGATATTATACTATCATTAATAGTATAATAACCTCTCCCTTTTTTCCTTCAAAAATAGGGTCATTTTGATTCTCCAAGCTTCTTTTCCTCATCCAAAAATGAAGAGTTGGACTACATTATCCCAGACCGCTCACATAGTCAAGTTCCATGACTGTATCTGACAATAGGTGAACAGAAAGTTTCTAAATTTCAATGTCAGAGGAAGTGAGAGAGAGGAATGTACGAAAAGATCAAATACCTCCCTTCTAATAATTCACATACCATCCAGGTCATAAAGGAGCAAAGAGTAGAGACAACCATATTTTCAGCTGAAGGGAAGGAGATTGTTCCAGAAAACACCAAGAAAGGATTTTTCTGCTTTTAAAATAGTCAATTCATAGGTTGAGCCACAGGGTGCTTGATAAGCTTCTATGTGAACCGCTCAGCCTCCTGGCTTTGCCTCTGGAAGGGATATTACTTATTGACCCCTTCCAATGTCTCCTTCCTATATATGTAGAAATATATTGTCAAACATAAAAATCACATATCTACTCTTATTAAGCTCAAATAAAAATCCTATTACAGGTCTTTCAATTTTATTTCAGAAATACAGGGCTGGGAAGAGCATTGCTTCCATCTTACAACAACAAAAAACATAGACAAAGTACAAATTAGTGATTTTTCTTGCAAGCATCAGAGAATTTAAGAGACAGGGCAGAAAATGCCCCTGAAATTCTGAAAGACAGACACCTTTAGGAAGAAATAAAATCCATGCATTTGCCTACCCCATACAAAATGCCATATAATTTGGTTGGAAGATTAAAGTAGAAATTGTTAGTGAACTGCTGATGGTCAAGTTTAGGCCACTGTGAGAACATGCAAACACCAACAAAAAGAAAGTTTGAGTAGCTATATTAATTTCAGCTAAGCAGACTTCAGAACAAGAAAGGTTATCATGGGTAAAGAGGATATATAATGCTTCTCAAAGAAGACATTGTGTACGTATACCTAAGAGCAAAACTTCAAATTGAAGTGAAAATTGATCAGTCTTAAAGGAGAAATGCTGTTCCTTGGCCAATTTGTTTGCCTCCATGTGACACGCATTATCCTTTCTTCATGCTTGACTTCATCCTACCCTTTCTTAAGCCCAACTCAAAATTCACCTTTTTCATTTTACTGACACTTAACTAACTTAGCCTACAGTGATCAGAAGGATGAATTGGGCTAAATGCTACTGTTTTCCAAAATACTAGCAATGATTGCTTAGTTTCCAATTTTCTGATTTCATCACCTTAGTGAAGGGTTTGATCATGACTGCTTCTTTCTCCCTAAATAGCTGGGAACTCTAGTGTGGCCTGTCATCTGAATTTGCCTGATTCTGAAGGACTTGGAGACAATCCTGATCTAAAGATGTGTGTAGCAGCTACATGAAGCTCAAAAGCCAAGTGAACAAGCTCTCTCTCTAGGATGACAACCTGATGGCTCAGAGAGGCAAAATCCAGACAGAAGCAACTGATAGCAATTGGGGGTCCCAGAGAGTAAGTTCTCAGTACAAGGGAAAAGCCATGCCTGCATCATTTCTGCAGTGGCTTGCAAGCCTGGGTACGGGTGGAAGTAACCATTAGAAGCGCAGCAACAGAGAGAATTATAAATCAGAAATTAAACTTCTTTTTTCTCATTTTAAAAGGTAAGAAAATCAGAAAAACCCACTCTGAAGGGTCACAAGCTATTCTTCTTGTTTACTCTTACGGAGGCTATCTTAACCTGAGTTTTGATTCCCTGGTGTCTTCCTTCAGTCTAATCTTCTGAGTTCCTCAAGGAATTAGAGGATAGAGGGAAAAAATAAGGAACCATTTTATGCTCTGTTGGTGTCTACAATTAGGTAAAAATAAACATTTATGTATTCCCAAAAATCTAAATCACTGATAACATATAAAGTGTCAAATTATATTGTACTAATTCAACATTAAAAGATATTAATAATGATTCTTATAATTAATGTACAGAACGCGTTTATGGAATAGAAGCTGATTTGTTTTCTTTCTCCTATAAAATTGCTTTCTGGTGTCATTTAAAATTATCTAGACATTAGAAGATAAAACATTGTAAAACCCTGACTAACTATCAAAAGCATTTGTGTTTTTTTTTCTTAAATCACTTCATTCTATTTAATGATAATTTTCAGAGGTCAGTATATGTGTATATATGTGTATACATAAATATATGTTTATGTATTTCAAAGTATAAGCATAGTAAGACAAAGTAGGAATGTTACCATGTGTCAATTTTTGCTTGTACTCCATTTCAACCTTGCCTTTATCTAACTTACTTTCTTTCTTTCTTTCCTTCCTTCCTTCCTTCCTTCTTTATTATTTCAGAGAGAAGGAATGTATGAGTAGGAAAGAGCAGAGGGAGAAAGAAAATCTTAAGCCATCTCCATGCCAAGTTCAGAGCTGGGTGCCAGGCTCAATTTCATGACCTAGAGATCATGACCTGAGTCAAAATCAAGAGTCAGATGTTTAACTAACCAAGCCACTCAGACACCCCCAATCACCTTCTCTCTTAATCTCAAATCTACTTTGGGGCAGTGTTTATGTTTTCTTAATGTTATTACCATATTAAATAAATATAAATCATGGAATGTATAATAAATAGATAAATAGATAAATACATTCAATAAATAAGGAACATGTATATAGCGAATAAAGAATTTTTATGGTAATTAAACGGTATTAAATATATATAATGGAGGCTAGAAAAATATTATCTTAGCACAGGTTATGTTTAATATGTATTATGTTTAATACAGAACTGAAAGCCAGTACAAACACATACACACAACACTCAGGGTGGTAACTCTTCACTTTCAGACTATGTTTTAGGTTGAGATTGACAGAGAGGTTTTTTTATTTTCTGTTTCTTTTCATTCACTTATTTATTTGCTAAGAACGTTCTATGTGCTAGGAAACATTGTAAGCGAAGTCTCTATTGTCATAGAACTGTTTTTCTATTAGGGGAAGGTAGCACTGAAACAAGTAGACAATGTCAAGAATGATAACTTTTCAAATAGCTTTCAGGGTTATAAAGAACATAAAGGTAGGTAGTGGGAATATGTAGAGAAAATGACTGGAGTATGCAGTATTTTAAGAATACTTATAGGAAAGTTATCTTTGAGGGGGTGTATCGGCTCTAAAACCTGAAATACGCTAGTCAGTTAGGCATGTGAAAATAGGAGAGAGTGTGCTCGAAGCAATGGACCCCAAGTGGAAGGGACAGGAGCAAGACTGGGCATTTGAGAAGAAGAAGACTAAGTAGCTGGGTTCCAGCTCTGTAAGAGATGATGTAGGAACGTAGGCAGAAGCCAGGAGTCTAGAGCTCTGTGGGTTCTGGGAAGATCTAGCTGTTCTGTCACAAGAAGCAACAGGAAGGTTTGGACAGGAGAATAACAACATCCGATGATGAACCACATGGGCTACAGAGCAGGCAGAGGACCATCTGGTTTGGCTTTAATAGGTGTATCAGATCAGCCTTCCTACAATCTCTTCCTCTTTATCTTGTTTTTTAACTGCATCCAGAGCTAAGCAGGGGACTGTGGACAGGCTAACCTCTTTTGAAGAACATAATGGTTTAAAGGGATCTGTTTCTTTTGGAGAGTATTGAGGACCATAAAATGTTTGAATATTGGTTGATTGCCCATAAGAATGATTGCCAAAGGATTTTAAAATGCGTATCAGGAACAAAAAGTTCCCTTATCCGTGGAAAAAAAGAGTAGAAAAAGTGCAATCTCTCATTCATTGTAATTTTCTATGTTATGATTTATTTATTTATTTACTTATTTACTTATTTATTCTTAAGTAGTTCCATACCCAATATTAGGCTTGAACTCATGACCTTAAGATCAAGAGTCACATGTTCTACCAACTTCAACCAGCCAGGTGTCCCTCCTTCCTTCCTTCCTTTCTTTTTTTCAGTCTTTCTTTCTTTCATCAGTATATTGTTTAATCAATAGAATTCATATCATGTTTGAGAATCACATTTGGTTTTACTCATCTATTTCATAATAAAAACCAAACTAATGAGAGAAACCTAAGGTAAGTTATATTTCTTTCACTTTCTTTTTTAATGATCTTTCAATAGATAACTTAGATCTCTTCTTTTGTTAGAGGTTCAAAAGCAAGTGGTAAGGCAGACAAACAATTTCACCTGATTTTGGAAGGAATAAAGTTTATATTAAAGTGTTATTTATTACTTTTATGTTACTATTCCCTAAAGCTAAAAATATCAATAATAAAGATGGCCATATAAGTACTTTTTCATAATTCCAAATAATTGAATGGTGTTTTTAGAATATTCTCAAATCAGTTAAATACTATTAGAAATAATAAAAATGTTTGTGGAATTCTTTAAGTATAAAGCACTTGACTTTAAAATATATATATCTGGAGTGTCTGGGTGGCTCAGTGGTTAAGCATCTGCCTTCAAAGCAGGTCATGATCCCAGGGTGCTAGGATCCAGTCCGGCAGGGGGCTCCTTGCTCAGCAGGTAGCCTGCTTCTCCCTCTCCTTCTACCTGCTGCTCCCCCTGCTTGTGCTCTCTCTCTGTCAAATAAATAAATAAAATCTTATATATATAATCTTATATATATAAAATTTTCTAGGCAATCAGATAAAATATCAGATAAAATATGTATATATTTTATATACATATGATATATGTTATATATAATATATATATATAAAATATATACATATTTTATCTGATTGCCTAGAAAATCTGAACAAACAGTATATCTATCTCCTGCATATTTTTGGACAAATTATACTCATAAATTTACTTTTTAGACTAATGATTTTATTATTTTATTAAAATTATATATGCTTGCAATATTTAAGAGATATGTAAAAATAAGAATTTTTAAAAACTCACTTCATATCTCATTAGCTCAAAATAAAAATGGAAGACATGTAATTTCATCCAGAATCTCCCTTTCTTCTCATCTGTCTCCCTCTCTTTATCTCTCTCTATATATAACATATATATTAAAGCATTACTTATATTACATATAAATAGTATATAAATCATATAAGAAATAATAGGCCATATGAAATCTAATGTATATTTTAATGAGAATGAAGCACAAGAAACATTCGGTTTTAACCAAAAAAATTGAGTTTTTGTTGAATTTGACCAAAGAAAATTTAATAAAGGAATTGCTAAATTTCAAATGATTTTTCCTTCCAAAAAACTTAATAAATCCTAGAGGATCCTTCTAAAGCTAATTAAAAAGATATGAACAACTTCAAAGTTGGTGACTTTTTAGCCTACCTATTTTAACAAGAGACAGAATCAGTTGACTATCCTGCTAAAAAAATAGGAAATGTCCCATTTAAGCTTCTCCCAATTTCCCCTCCCTACACCTTCAATTGTCTCTAATATATATATTAATTTTATATTCTCAGTGTAGCCATAATTTCCACATTGTTTAGTTTTGTACTAATCTAAAATGCAACATGAATGCTAGTCTTCTCCATTTCAGAGTTCCTTATTAGATTTATCCTTTATTTTGGTTTTAATTTATTTTATTTTACTTGTTTGTTTGTTTGTTTTCAGTTCCAAAGAAGTACTCATAGGAGGGGGTACCTGGGTGGCACAGTCAGTTAAGCATCCAACTCTTGGTTTTGGCTCAGGTCATGATCTCAGGGCTGTGAGATTGAGATCCACATGGGCTCCACCATATTCAACCTGGAGTCTGCTTGAGATTCTTTCTCTCCCTCCCTCTCTGCCCCTCCCCTGCTCACACTCTCTCTCTCTAAAATAAATTAAATCTTTTAAAAGGAAGTATTCATAGATGCTGTTTTTTCTCAGTTCTTGAATGCATCGAATGTTCTTCTGTTTCTAAGTTGAAGGAGACTTATCTGAATTTAAAAGTTGCTGGTATTTGCTTCCATGCATACACTTGCTTAACATGAATTGAGCTTCTAGTATGCATCAGGCAGTGAGGATACAAAATGAACAGCACAGCCAATGCTCCTGCCCTTGTGAATCTTATAATCCATTGTGGATAGAAAGATGGGCAAATACATGAGATTATATTGTGGTGTGTGTGTGGAGAAAAAAAAAAAAAAGTAGAGTAATGTGATCAGGTACCTATGGAACACTAAGTGTGATGAATAGATAGTGCCTCCTTGGAGATGCCCTTTAGGTTGAGGTAGTAACGACAATGGGGCCTGTCATGTGGAATCTGTTGGAAGGCAGATGTATAGACCCTATGGCAGGAACAAATAAACAAGGAAACAAACAAACAAAAAAAACATCTTTCTGAAGATTTGGAAAGGCAGAGAAAAGTCTTCGTTATTTATTTATTTATTTATTTACTCACTTACTGAAAAGTGAATGGGGGTGGAGGCAGTTGTAGGGGATGATGATTCAGAAAGGTAGGGACGGAAAACTGTGTAAAGCCGGACAGGACCACATAAAAGATTTAGGAATTTTCTAATTGCAATGGCAAGTCCACATTCTACTCTACATACTCTCCCTTTTGTCTGTGCTTCATCCTGGCAAACTTCTTGAAAGAGTTCTCCCATTTCTCACCTGGTGGTATTTCTTTCTGTTGTTCCTTTCTGGCTTCTGACATGACTGCTCTAAGACCTCACCCACCAAGTTATCACTTATGTATGCAACTTACAAAAGAAACAGAGAGTAGAGGTTCCCAGGGCATGGGAAAGGGGAGATGGGGAAATGTTGGTGAGTGGGTATAAACTTGCAGATAGAAAGCTGAAAATTTCTCAGGGTCTCAGCATCATGACTATAGCTAACAATAGTACATTATATACTTCAAAGTTCTAAGAGACTAGACCTCAAATGTTCTTACAACAAAAAGGAGAGGATTGCTATGTGGCAAAATGGGGAAATTAGCTAATTCTCTGATGATAGTGATAATCGAATATATGTGTATCGCAACAGTATGAACACCTAAAATACACCTCTCTCTGCTCTCCCAGAGCAGAATAGAGGCAGTGCCTTGCTCTGGGTTAGGTTTTGGCTTAAGGAAATATTGTGGTTGTTTGAAACTTCCATCCAGACCACTAAACCTTTCTCCATATCTGTAGTCTGTTTCATCTTCTTATCATTCATGTGTTCACTGAAGTAGCACTTTTAATTTCCTTCAAAAAATTTTCCACTGTGGTCTTCCTTTCCTTTGCAACTTTGCAAACTGTTTGCACAGGAAGTCTAGTTCGGGGCCTAACTTAGGTTTCAATATCCCTTCCTCACTAAGCTTAATCATGTTTAGCTTTTGATTTAAAGTGAGAGACATGTGACTTTCTTTCACTTGAATGCTTAGAGGCCACTGATGGTTATTAATTGGCCCCATTTCAATATTGTTGTGTCTCAGGGAATAGGCAAATCTGAAGTAGAGAGACCTAGGGAGACAAACAGTTCATGGGGCAGAGCACACACACCCCATTTATTAAGTGTTCTCTTCCGTGGACATAGTTTGTGGCATTTCAAAACACTGACAATACTAACATTAAAGATCACCTATTAAAGATCACCATAACAAAGATAATAATGAAAAGGTTTGAGAAAGTTGCGAGAATTACCAAAATATGACACGGAGATGCATAGGGAGCAAATGCTGTTGGAAAAATGGCACTCATAGACTTAATAGATGCAGCATTGCCCCAAACCTTCAAGTCGCAACAAACACATCTGTGAAGTATGTAAAGTAAAGCATAATGAGACAAGTATGCCTGTGATTGGCTGTGTAAGCCTGGGTTTATTTCTGGGCTCTCTAATCTGGTTCGATAATCTATCTGTTGGTTTCCTGCCACAACCATCTGCTTTGATTACTACAGCTTTGTAGGATTCTTTGAAATCAGGGAACATGATGCCTCCGTCGTTGTTTTTCTTTCTTGTGATTGCTTTGCCTATTTGGGGACTATTGTGGTTCCATACAAGTTTGGGGATTATTGGTTGTAATTCTCTGAAAGATGCCATTGGTATCTTGATAGAAATTGCAATAGATCTGTAGATTGTTTTGGGTAACACATCCAACTTACTTATATTATTTTATGAACACAGAAAAGCCTTTTAATTCTCCCATCCCTTCTTTTATAATGCTCTAAATGGATAACGCACCTGGGCTAGATGCATTATTTATAACAGAAAACCTCTGCTAGAGCTTGGGGTTGTTTGTTTTCTGAAGCTAATACAGAGAATGACAGGCCCCTCTACCTGCTTTTTAATTTGGTGTACGACATTTGTTTACTTGTCAACAGAAGCGCTAGTGTTCTTGGCAAGTCTGAAAAACATGTTTCTCCGAAATCATCAAAGGAGTGACAAATAGCCCCGTCATGCTCTGAACAATGTGCTTAGAAAAACACAAAGGTAGGGAATGGCAAGTAGGAAGTACGTGGATTCAGAACAGGAGGATAAAGAGTAGAAGATGAACTATAGAAAGGCACAGATAATCATCCATCTATTACTTAACAGGGCTAGAATTATGGTGGACCCTCAGCATATGTCTGTTGAATGAAAAAGAATTTGAAAAGTCAGGGACAGAACTTGGGTATGGGTGGTAGAAGAGGTCAATGCCAGAACCTAGGAGAAAGCAATTTTACTTGCTACACTACAAATTCACAGAGGTCAGAGACAATATAATTTGTTTTTACAACTATCATACCTTCTACAAAGACCGTATCATTAATGTGTGGAAGGAAGGAATAAATGATCTGCAGCTTCAGTGTAAGGAGATACAGGGAAATAGTACTGTCCAAAATCAGACTGAAATGGTTTTATAATAAAGTGAAAACATGGATATAATCTCAACACAGGAGGACATAAGAAGACATGGAGAGTGGTGCTACCGAAGCAGACAGAAGGAGAGATGAAGACATGCAAATGAAGAGGGGTTCCTATGTGTGTAAGTCTGGGTGTTTATATGTGTTCATGGAAAGAGTCAAGATCCAGGGATTTATGAAAACATAATTGGGAGGGAATAACTGAAAGGGTAAGGACAATAAAGTTCACAAAATTGTACCTTTTCTGTTTTCTTTTCAAATTATAACAAACAGAATGAGAATAAAAAACAAGCTTGAAATTATATTAGCCAATAGCATATGCACATATGATTAAATTGCATAGTTTCCAATTTAGTTGGCTATTATTTAAACAGATAATTTTGTAATAAGAGAAAAGAGTGAGATGTTATATCTAGTGGATCTTATTTACAATAAAGTAAATTAACCAATAACTACGTTCTTCTGAGTTTTCCAATAAAGTCCTTGAAATCATGGACAACTATTTGCAATCAGATTATTAGAATACATTTTATATAGCCTTGCCTCTCTAAGTGTCATTAAACTCAATTATATTCAGTTGAGTTTTCTAACTTTTTATCTTTATTAAAGGGCAAAAGCTAGAGTGGCTAGATCAGGCATTTTTTTTTTTTTCTGATGGATTTTTTTTTTTAAAGGAGGGAGGTATGTATATTTTAAAATTTAAATTATAGATTTAATGTAAATTATAAAATGAAAAATAAATATGGAGTTCTCAGTGTCATAGAGGCTGGTTCAGCATTTAAGCATTCCTCATTTTGTCTTACCTGAAGTATTCTTTGAATACTCATTTCTGCTCAATGGAAGCCTATTGTGTCCCTTTATTCACCTACCTGAAGGCTGTCAAAATGCCATCAATGCGGGTATGAATTCTAGCAGATCAAATTTACCAATGCTTAGGACTCATGGCTGATGTCCACAATTTAAGATAACTCCAGGTATAAGTCCCACTTAAAATGTGCTGTACATTCTGCTCAGCTGACACTTTTCTAACCAATCACTCTCGTTTTCATAAACCAATTATTTTTCCACATTTCCTTCTCTAATCCCTCACAAATCCAGTATATATTCAATCTCTTTTTGCCAAGACATGAACCCACAATAACTGCAGAGATTTCTAATTCCCCTCTTTTTAGGGAGAACTAAGAGACATCTACTGTATCCTAACACAAGAAAATAGCCAACCACATTTTATCTCCTCTTCAACCCATACTGATACAATACTGGAAGTAGCAATACTACTCTTGCTATTACTACAATCTACTACTACAACCACCACTGCTACCTACTATTATTCTACCTCCCACTACTGCTGTCACCCTCTCACTACTGACAATACTGATTTATTAAATCTCTATTGTGAGCCACACACAGTGCTCAACACTTTGCTTATGACAATGCCATGAGACAGACGTTGTATTCATTACAATTTATAGATGATGTTGTCAACACTAAAATGAGGTTACATAATACTCTAGTAAATGTCAAGAGTCTGGATTTAAACTGGGCCTCCTCAACTCCAAAGCCCAAGTTGTTTCTATTCCACCAAGAACACACTGACTAGATTTACCTAGGAGATTGCCAAGAAAGCAAGACCTCTTAACTCAGACTCTAGAAAAACATAAGTGCACATGCTGGCATTGACTCAGCTAGTTGGAAGACAAGAAGAAGTGACTTCCTTGGTATAGGGCATTCTGTCTTTCCTAACACTCTAGTTTACCTGTGGGTTACTTAGAATGAGAATTTCCATATGGGGACTAGTTAGGTTCATACTTCTCTTTAAGTAGATGGAAAGATGGAAAAGAGATGGAAAAGTTTACTGAGGCTCACTAAGACTTACCACAATCTGTGGAGAATTATGTCCATTTCACAAAGATAAAGGTTCTATTGAAGCTCCAAAGGACATTATTTCATGAAGACATTGCCCACTTTATGTCTGCTTTATTGAATTACATCAAAATTGTAAGTATTTGAAGTTCACTGTGTTTGTATATTTTATCTGAATCTGTGAAACCCTGAATTATAAAAGATAGCTTAATTTATGATCTGAGAATCATAGATATGGGAAAGAAAAAGATAGGTTAGAACCTTGTAATTTTAACAATAGCCAACATAGACCTCTCTGAAAAAGAAAAGGAAGGAAAGAGAAAAATTATAAAGTGCATTATGGAAGATCTGAAAAGATACTTCCTTTTGACTTAAAAATAAAGTGAAATCAAACACTTTAAACTTTAAGAGAACTTGAAGGTTCTAAGTGTTAGATGGAGATAAGCTTTGAAAGACTGCAACAATTTTAGGGAATCCGTACTGGCAATATCCAAGGCACAACCAGTGGGCATGCATGGTGCCAGCTTGTCATTTCATACATGTGCTTTTCCCTAAAACCTCAATATATTCCCTTAATACTATTGCTTCAAATTCCAAATTTGAGTTATAAAAACAAATGCTTTGGGGCATGTAGGCTGCATTAGAGAAATTAACAGAATCAGATTAGTTTTTTTCTAGAAACTGAAATCAGACTGCACTCAGGAAATGGAAGTTTATATAGAAAGCAATCTGGAGCACAAGTGGAGTATCACTTCAGCTTGGATCCATACAATATCAGAATGGGCTGCTTTATGGCTGCGTGAAAGGGCAGGAGTTTTGAAAGGGCTTTGAATAGGTTTTAATCCTGGGAAAGGAATGGCAGAACCAGAAATCCCACGGTCCCAAAAGTTTATTTTCACTTTTGTTTCCTTTGCCTTTGGAGACATATCTTGAAAGAAGTTGCTGTGGCTGATATTGAAGAAATTACTGCCTATCTTCTCCTCTAGGATTCTGATGGATTCCTGTCTCACGCTGAGGTCTTTTATTCATTTTGAGTTTATCTTTGTGTATGATGTAAGAGAATGGTCGAGTTTCATTCTTCTACATATAGCTGTCCAGTTTTCCCAGCACCATTTATTGAAGAGACTGTCTTTTTTCCACTGTATATTTTTTCCTGTTTTGTCGAAGATTATTTGACCATAGAGTTGAGGGTCCATATCTGGGCTCTCTACTCTGTTCCACTGGGTCTATGTATCTGTTTTTATGCCAGTACCATGCTGTCTTGGTGATCACGGCTTTGTAGTAAAGCTTGAAATCAGGTAACGTGATGCCCCCTGTTTTATTTTTGTTTTTCAACATTTCCTTAGCGATTCAGGGTCTCTTCTGATTCCATACAAATTTTTGGATTATTTGCTCCAGCTCTTTGAAGAATACCGGTGGAATTTTGATCGGAATGGCATTAAAAGTATAGATTGCTCTAGGAATTATAGACATTTTAACAATGTTTATTCTTCCGATCCAAGAGCATGGAATGGTCTTCCATCTTTTTGTGTCTTCTTCAATTTCTTTCAAGAGTGTTCTGTAGTTCCTTGAGTACAGATTCTTTACCTCTTTGGTTAGGTTTATTCCCAGGTATATTATGATTCTTGGTGCTGTAGTAAATGGAATCGATTCTCTAATTTCCCTTTCTGTATTTTCATTGTGAGTGTATAAGAAAGCCATTGATTTCTTTTTTTTTTTTAATTTTTTATTTTTTATAAACATATATTTTTATCCCCAGGGGTACAGGTCTGTGAATCACCAGGTTTACACACTTCACAGCACTCACCAAAGCACATACCCTCCCCAATGTCCATAATCCCACCCCGTTCTCCCAAACCCCCTGCCCCCAGCAACCCTCAGTTTGTTTTGTGAGATTAAGAGTCACTTATGGTTTGTCTCTCTCCCAATCCCATCTTGTTTCATTGATTCTTCTCCTACCCACTTAAGCCCCCATGTTGCATCACCACTTCCTCATATCAGGGAGATCATATGATAGTTGTCTTTCTCTGCTTGACTTATTTCGCTAAGCATGATACGCTCTAGTTCCATCCATGTTGTCGCAAATGGCAAGATTTCATTACTTTTGAGGGCTGCATAGTATTCCATTGTGCATATATACCACATCTTCTTGATCCATTCATCTGTTGATGGACATCTAGGTTCTTTCCATAGTTTGGCTATTGTGGACATTGCTGCTATAAACATTCGGGTGCATGTGTCCCTTTGGATCACTACTTTTGTATCTTTAGGGTAAATACCCAATAGTGCAATTGCTGGGTCATAGGGCAGTTCTATTTTCAACATTTTGAGGAACCTCCATGCTGTTTTCCAGAGTGGCTGCACCAGCTTGCATTCCCACCAACAGTGTAGGAGGGTTCCCCTTTCTCCGCATCCTCGCCAGCATCTGTCATTTCCTGACTTGTTGATTTTAGCCATTCTGACTGGTGTGAGGTGATATCTCATTGTGGTTTTGATTTGTATTTCCCTGATGCCGAGTGATATGGAGCACTTTTTCATGTGTCTGTTGGCCATCTGGATGTCTTCTTTGCAGAAATGTCTGTTCATGTCCTCTGCCCATTTCTTGATTGGATTATTTGTTCTTTGGGTGTTGAGTTTGCTAAGTTCTTTATAGATTCTGGACACTAGTCCTTTATCTGATATGTCGTTTGCAAATATCTTCTCCCATTCAGTCAGTTGTCTTTTGATTTTGTTAACTGTTTCCTTTGCTGTGCAAAAGCTTTTGATCTTGATGAAATCCCAATAGTTCATTTTTTCCCTTGCTTCCCTTGCCTTTTGCGTTGTTCCTAGGAAGATGTTGCTGCGGCAGAGGTCGAAGAGGTTGCTGCCCGTGTTCTCCTCAAGGATTTTGATGGATTCCTTTCACACATTGAGGTCCTTCATCCATTTTGAGTCTATTTTTGTGTGTGGTGTAAGGAAATGGTCCAATTTCATTTTTCTGCATGTGGCTGTCCAATTTTCCCAGCACCATTTATTGAAGAGGCTGTCTTTTTTCCATTGGACATTCTTTCCTGCTTTGTCGAAGATTAGTTGACCATAGAGTTGAGGGTCTATTTCTGGGCTCTCTATTCTGTTCCATTGATCTATGTGTCTGTTTTTGTGCCAGTACCATGCTGTCTTGATGATGACAGCTTTGTAATAGAGCTTGAAGTCCGGAATTGTGATGCCACCAACGTTGGCTCTCTTTTTCAATATCCCTTTGGCTATTCGAGGTCTTTTCTGGTTCCATATAAATTTTAGCATTATTTGTTACATTTCTTTGAAAAAGATGGATGGTACTTTGATAGGAATTGCATTAAATGTGTAGATTGCTTTAGGTAGCATAGACATTTTCACAATATTTATTCTTCCAATCCAGGAGCATGGAACATTTTTCCATTTCTTTGTGTCTTCCTCAATTTCTTTCATGAGTACTTTATAGTTTTCTGAGTATAGATTCTGTGCCTCTTTGGTTAGGTTTATTCCTAGGTATCTTATGGTTTTGGGTGCAATTGTAAATGGGATTGACTCCTTAATTTCCCTTTCTTCTGTCTTGCTGTTGGTGTAGAGAAATGCAACTGATTTCTGTGCATTGATTTTATATCCTGACACTTTACTGAATTCCTGTATAAGTTCTAGCAGTTTTGGAGTGGAGTCTTTTGGGTTTTCCACATATAGTATCATATCATCTGCGAAGAGTGATAATTTGACTTCTTCTTTGCCGATTTGGATGCCTTTAATTTCCTTTTGTTGTCTGATTGCTGAGGCTAGGACCTCTAGTACGATGTTGAATAGCAGTGGTGATTATGGACATCCCTGCCGTGTTCCTGACCTTAGCGGAAAAGCTTTCAGTTTTTCTCTATTGAGAATGATATTTGCGGTGGGTTTTTCATAGATGGCTTTGATGATATTGAGGTATGTGCCCTCTATCCCTACACTTTGAAGAGTTTTGATCAGGAAGGGATGCTGAACTTGTCAAATGCTTTTTCAGCATCTATTGAGAGTATCATATGGTTCTTGTTCTTTCTTTTATTGATGTGTTGTATCACATTGACTGATTTGCGGATGTTGAACCAACCTTGCAGCCCTGGAATAAATCCCACTTGGTCGTGGTGAATAATCTTTTTAATGTACTGTTGAATCCTATTGGCTAGTATTTTGTTGAGTATTTTCGCATCTGTGTTCATCAAGGATATCGGTCTATAGCTCTCTTTTTTGGTGGGATCCTTGTCTGGTTTTGGGATCAAGGTGATGCTGGCCTCATAAAATGAGTTTGGAAGTTTTCCTTCCATTTCTATTTTTTGGAACAGTTTCAGGAGAATAGGAATTAGTTCTTCTTTAAATGTTTGGTAGAATTCCCCCGGAAAGCCGTCTGGCCCTGGGCTTTTGTTTGTTTGGAGATTTTTAATGACTGTTTCAATCTCATTACTGGTTATGGGTCTGTTCAGGCTTTCTATTTCTTCCTGGTTCAGTTGTGGTAGTTTATATGTTTCTAGGAATGCATCCATTTCTTCCAGATTGTCAAATTTATTGTCGTAGAGTTGCTCATAGTATGTTCTTATAATAGTTTGTATTTCTTTGGTGTTAGTTGTGATCTCTCCTCTTTCATTCATGATTTTATTCATTTGGGTCCTTTCTTTTTTCTTTTTGATAAGTCGGGCCAGGGGTTTATCAATTTTATTAACTCTTTCAAAGAACCAGCTCCTACTTTCGTTGATTTGTTCTATTGTTTTTTTGGTTTCTATTTCATTGATTTCTGCTCTGATCTTTATGATTTCTCTTCTCCTGCTGGGCTTAGGGTTTCTTTCTTGTTCTTTCTCCAGCTCCTTTAGGTGTAGGGTTAGGTTGTGTACCTGAGACCAGAAAGCCATTGATAATCTGTACATTGACTTTGTATCCTGCCACGTTACTAAATTGCTGTATGAGTTCTAGTAGTTTGGGGGTGGAGTCTTTTGGGTTTTCCATATAAAGAATCAGGTCATCTGCAAAGAGAGAGAGTTTGACTTCTTCATTGCCAATTTGGATACATTTTATTTCTCTTTGTTTTCTGATTGCTGTTGCTAGGACTTCTAATACTATATTGAAGAAGAGTGGTGAGAGTGGGCATCCTTGTCGTGTTCCTGATCTCAACGGGAAGGCTGCCAGCTTTGTCCCATTGAGGAGATATTTGCTGTGGGTCTTTTATAGACAGGTTTTATGAAGTTCAGGAATGTTCCCTCTATCCCTATACTTTAAAGCATTTTAATCAGGCACGGATGCTGGATTTTGTCAACCCTCTTACACTGTTGGTGGGAATGCAAGTTGGTGCAGCCTCTTTGGAGAACAGTGTGGAGATTCCTTAAAAAATTAAAAATAGAGCTATCCTATGACCCTGCCATTGCACTACTGGGTATTTACCCCAAAGATACAGATGTAGTGAAAGAAGGGCCATCTGTACCCCAATGTTTATAGCAGCAATGGCCATAGTTGCCAAACTGTGGAAAGAATCAAGATGCCCTTCAATGGATGAATGGATAAGGAAGATGTGGTCCATATACACTATGGAGTATTATGCCTCCATCAGAAAGGATGAATACCCAACTTTTTTAGCAACATGGACAGGACTGGAGGAGATTATGCTGAGTGAAATAAGTCAAGCAGAGAGAGTCAATTATCATATGGTTTCACTTATTTGTGGAGCATAACAAATAGCATGGAGGACAAGGGGAGTTAGAGAGGAGAAGGGAGTTGGGGGAAATTGGAAGGGGAGGTGAACCATGAGAGACTATGGACTCTGAAAAACAATCTGAGGGTTTTGAAGGGGAGGGGGGTGGGAGGTTGGGGGAACCAGGTGGTGGGTATAAGAGGGAACACGGATTGCATGGAGCACTGGGTGTGGTGCAAAAATAATGAATACTTTTATGCTGAAAATAAATTAAAAAAAAAGACAAAAAAAAAAAAAAAAAAGGAATGGTGCTCCCCCCACCCGGAAAAAAAAAAAAAAAAAAAGAAAGAAATCCCACCGTCATGGTTTAGGAAGGAATAGGGATAGAAGAAGTTTAGGGCTCCAGTGATGCCCAGGAATTTGCAAAGAAAGAAAATGAATCACAAGGTAGTTGAAAAGAATAGTAAAGTTCAACTTTTCCCTCCTTACTCATCCCTGCTCTCAGGACCTACACATGATATAATGTTCTCACTATAGTTCAGCTGTTGTAATGATTTTAAAAATTAGCTCTTTGTCGAGGAGACTGGGAACCTAACCATTGTTTTGTGTTCTTATAAAATCCAAACAAGAAACCCTTTAGAATTCCCAACAGAAAATGCTTTAGAGAGACAGATAAGATACTTCATCATCTACCCTTATTTTAGGATAAATCTGCATTCTCTCATTATCATTAATCATATAAAATATTCCTAGTTCTGGGAACATGTAAGGAAGTATGCTTTTGGGCAGCTGCTCAAATCCCCCACTCCCCACTCTCACTCCCACCCATACCGTCAACCTAGTTTGGGATGTATTTCCTAGATTAGGTGATAGGGGAACTTTGACTCATTTTTTTTAAGACAACAGCTCATCTTTCAGCTTTTTATGACTACCACAAGAACTGGCTATTCTCTTTATCACACCCCTAGATATCCTGTTTCTTCTTTTATAGTATCTAAAATATTTTGTTGCTCCTCTTCATTTTCATATCTTTCTTCTCCTATTACAGGGTAAATTCCTTAGAACTAAAAACTATTGTATTTTTGTCTTTACATCCACAGGGTCTACCACAAAGTAAGTTCTTCCCCCAAATGAATGAATGAATCCATGAATCCATGAATGAATGAATCCATAAATGAATGAATGAATCAGTAGGCCTGCAATTCTCCTTTGGGATGTATTATATTCACGAATTAGAGCTGCTTACCTGGCAGGAATTATTCAGAACTATGACTTTGGCTCCCTGTGCTGGTTTCTTTTTCGCATAGAACAAAATAATTTTAAATAATCAGATGTGAAGATTGTAGGTAATCTAAGGGGGAAATTAAATCTTTTCATTTTTTAATTCTTGTGATGATTCAAGAAATTCCAGCTACCTTATAAACATGCATAACCTGATTTCTGGACTAGCAAATAATAAAATAAGACCCTGTCCATTTGGCTACATGACTACACGTATAACAGAGAAACAAAAAAAGGGAAGGGATCCCAAGCCATGGAATAATGGTTAGAGATAAATAAAGATGTTTTACTTCCAATAAAACAATTTAGAAACCTGCTAGAAATTTTGAAACAAAATAAAAATTAGAGCTTGCTTCTGGATTGCTATAAGCCACATCAGATTCTCCAGATCATTTGAAAACTTCCAATGAAAAGTAACTCAGAATTTATGCAGTGTATTCTTTCTCCTCAGAACTGTTGTTTTTGCAGAATTAAAGGAGAAATTTGACCTTGACTGCATTCCTGAAGGCCATGCCTAATCTAATTTATTCCCAGTGGAGCTGCATAAGGAAGAGTTGGTGGAGTCTGCTAGCCAGGTCTGCCACCACAGTACTTTCTTCAGAAAGATCTGCCATCTGGAAAATTCATGATTCAGCTTCACTGGCACAAGCACATCATATGTAGGAAATAGAATAACAATGATATTAACTGAACAAGCTTCAAAATAAATACAAAATATTTGTACAGGAATGCTAACCAGCTGCTTAAAAGTGAATAGGTCTACATGGCTTTCATCTTGATGATCTGGGCACTCCATTTCAGCCTGCTTTTATTTTTAGGGTAGAATTTACATATTTTTCAATGTAGGGAATATAAAGAAAAAGAATAGGTAAATGTACAGTATAAAAAAATATATCCAGAGGAAGGGAACCCTGAAATGCTACAACTCCAAATTTAGAAAATTTATTTTTTTGCATGAAAAATTTTAACTAAGAATTTTGCCACAAGCAACTGGAAAACTGTGCTAATTAGTTCCTGCTCTCAATGTTAGTGCTAAAAGTGAAATGTTTACCTTGTATAACGTCAGAACAGCAAGCTTCAGTGGCACAGTTAATATCTTGAAAGGTTGTTCACTTGCAGGTGTGAAATGAACACTTTTATCAGGAGACATCTCAGACCACTGGTTTTCATTTATTTTGCATAGGTCTTTAAGCATCTCCAAAAATGCACTAACTATCAGACACACATTTCCAGATACATAAACACACTATTAAGCACAAGGACACATCTTCCCAACTAATATTCTTCATCTTTATCATCATTACCATCATCATTAATTCAATGATAGTATGTTTATTGAGCAATGTAAAAATTGCATCAATTCTAAGATGCACATTTTTATCACATTTTAACATCTCTGATGTCAGAATGTATCTTTCAACCAATGTTGTCTTGTAATTATCATCAGCTAGTAAAGATGGCATACTTGTTTTATCTGACATTTTTGGAAATATTATGAAAGAATCAGCATGAAACTATGTACAGTGAGTGCCATTAACTTGAACTAACTATACTGGACAATAGTAAAGTCTTCTAAAAAGTGCTGAATGACATTGAGAAGAATATTTTGTGGAAAAATACCAAAATCAATGAATTTGGTTCTGAAAGAAATTCGGAATGTTCTGAATACCTTAGCCAAATTATTTTGTTTATATTTTCCTTTTTATTCATGCAAAAAACGATACATGATAGAAATAAGGAATTGGCTCACATGATTATGGAAGCCAAGAGATCCCCAGATCCACAATCAGTAAGTTGAACATCCAGGAGAGTAGATGTATATAGTTCTAGTCTGAATTCAAAGACCTGAGAATAAGGAAGGCTCCTTATATAGTCTGAAAGCCCAGAGTTCTCAATACCCAAGGAGAGCTGATGTTTTAGTCTGAGTCCAAAAACTGGAAAAGACCAATGTTTTAGCTCAAAACATTAGGGAAGAGGAGTCCCCTCTTACTGGGATGTTCATTCAGGTTTTTTTCTGTAATCAGGCAATCAACTGGTTAGATGAAGGATATCCATATTAAGGAAAGCAACCTATATTACTCAGTCTACTAGTTACAATGTTCATCTCATCCAAAAGCATCCTCATATTTAGGGTAGATACCCAGTAGTGTAATTGCTGGGTCATAGGGTAGCTCTATTTTCAACATTTTGAGGAACCTCCATGCTGTTTTCCAGAGTGGCTGCACCAGCTTGCATTCCCACCAACAGTGTAGGAGGGTTCCCCTTTCTCCGCATCCTCACCAACATCTGTCATTACCTGACTTGTTAATTTTAGCCATTCTGACTGGTGTGAGGTGATAGCTCATTGTGGTTTTGATTTGTATTTCCCTGATGCCGAGTGATATGGAGCACTTTTTCATGTGTCTGTTGGCCAACTGGATGTCTTCTTTGCAGAAATGTCTGTTCATGTTCTCTGCCCATTTCTTGATTGGACTATTTGTTCTTTGGGTGTTGAGTTTGCTAAGTTCTTTATAGATTTTGGACACTAGCCCTTTATCTGATATGTCATTTGCAAATATCTTCTCCCATTCTGTCAGTTGTCTTTTGGTTTTGTTAACTCTTTCCTTTGCTGGGCTAAAGCTTTTGATCTTGATGAAATCCCAATAGATTATTTTTGCCCTTGCTTCCCTTGCCTTTGGTGATGTTCCTAGGAAGATGTTGCTGTGGTTGAGGTCGAAGAGGTTGCTGCCTGTGTTCTTCTCAAGGATTTTGATGGATTCCTTTCGCACATTGAGGTCCTTCATTCATTTTGAGTCTATTTTCGTGTGTGGTGTAAGGAAATGGTCCAATTTCATTTTTCTGCATGTGGCTGTCCAATTTTCCCAACACCGTTTGTTGAAGAGACTGTCTTTTTTCCATTGGACATTCTTTCCTGCTTTGTCGAAGATTAGTTGACCATAGAGTTGAGGGTCTATTTCTGGGCTCTCTATTCTGTTCCATTGATCTATATGTTTGTTTTTGTGCCAGTACCATGCTGTCTTGATGATGACAGCTTTGTAATAGAGCTTGAAGTCTGGAATTGTGATGCCACCAACTTTGACTTTCTTTTTCAATATCCCTTTGGCTATTCGAGGTCTTTTCTGGTTCCATATAAATTTTAGGATTATTTGTTACATTTCTTTGAAAAAGATGGATGGTACTTTGAAAGGAATTGCATTAAATGTGTAGATTGCTTTAGGTAGCATAGACATTTTCATAATATTTATTCTTCCAATCCAGGAGCATGAGACATTTTTCCATTTCTTTGTGTCTTCCTCAATTTCTTTCATGAGTACTTTATAGTTTTCTGAGAATAGATTCTTAGCCTCTTTGGTTAGGTTTATTCCTAGGTATCTTATGGTTTTGGGTGCAATTGTAAATGGGATTGACTCCTTAATTTCTCTCTCTTCTGTGATCTGAAGGGGCACATGCACCCGAATGTTTATAGCAGCAATGTCCACAATAGCCAAACAATGGAAAGAACCTAGATATCCATCAAAAGATGAATGGATAAAGAATATGTGGTATATATGCACAATGGAATACTATGCAGCCATCAAAAGAAATGAAATCTTGCCATTTGCCATGACGTGGATGGAACTAGAGGGTATCATGCTTAGCGAAATAAGTCAAGCGGAGAAAGAAAACTATCATATGATCTCCCTGATATGAGGAAGTGGAGATGCAACATGGGGGCTTAAGGGGGTAGGAGAAGAATAAATGAAACAAGATGGGATTGGGAGGGAGACAAACCATAAGTGACTCTTAATCTAACAAAACAAACAGGGTTGCTGGGGGGAAAGAGGTTGGGAGAAGGGGGGGGGTGGGATTATGGACATTGGGGAGGGTATGTGCTATGGTGAGTGCTGTGAAGTGTGTAAACCTGGCGATTCACAGACCTGTACCCCTGGGGATAAAAATATATTATATGTTTATTAAAAAAAAAAGCATCCTCATAAGACATAATCAGAATAATGTTTGACTAAATACCTAGGCAACCCATGGCCCAGTCAAGTTGACACATAAAACTCATCATCACAAGTCTACCTTTTGTCAACTTGGTACCAACATGCTTCTTAAACCATGCTTAATGTTATGCTTAGCAGGACACAATGTTCATATGTACAACCAAAAATTTATTATCTCCTTCCTAGAAGAGGAAGTAAAGTCCTTTTGTAATGTTTACTCTACTCCTTAATATCCTGTAACTTAAATATTATGATGCAAAGTTAACAATACTTAAATATTATATTATATATATATATTTATATATATATGAGTGATTATATGTATAACATACTCATAAGAAAATAAGGAGGGAATTGTCATAAAAATTATAGTTAAAATTTCTGTTACTGGCCACATGGTCATAGCTGGTATTTATAATCTTCCTCCAAAACCCATTTTATGTTCTGTTTCCATTCAATAAGCAAGATGCAACATGGGGGCTTAAGGTGGTTGTCGACCTTTACCTGGAGTAGCAATCCAAACTTTCAGTCCTGAAGGGTCTGGGCCATTAGTAGCCCTGCCTGTACTAGGTTGTTGTAGTTTACATTGGTGTTAGAGGATGAAAATAATAAGCAACACCCTAAGGCATCTCCTGGAACACTACTGTATGTGTAGATATGGAAAGAAAAGAAAAAAAGATATACTTTTTCTTACTTCTATTATAGAGGAGTAGTCTGATTTCCCCTTAGTTATCAGGATCAATCACCTTTCTTTGAGTTTTGATGCAGAAGCATGAAGAGCCCAAAGTGGTTGGTTGGAAGTCATAACTTCTAGTTCAATGGAATCATTGCTGTCCTCTAGTGGAGGCATTCTTCCCTTTAGAACTATGATCTCCAGGTCAGTAGAGCATAGGTTTTGGGGAACAGGAATCAAATATTTTGCTAGTGTGTCACCAAAGATAATAGCAAGTGGTGACACTTCTGTTTGTACTCCTTGATTCCTAGAACTGTGAATTCTGGCAATGGGAGAAAAGATATTACATATTGGACACTGATTCAGAGCATATATAAGGTTCTGGAGAACCTTGCCCAGCCCTGCAAGGTATTGTCAGCTAGGTAATGCTGTAAGTGTCTTTATTTATTTATTTTTTTTTATAATTTTTTATTTTTTATAAATATATATTTTTATCCCCAGGGGTACAGGTCTGTGAATCACCAGGTTTACACACTTCACAGCACTCACCAAAGCACATACCCTCCCCAATGTCCATAATCCCACCCCCTTCTCCCAAACACCCTCCCCCCAGCAACCCTCAGTTTGTTTTGTGAGATTAAGAGTCACTTATGGTTTGTCTCCCTCCCAATCCCATCTTCTTTCCTTTATTCTTCTCGTACCCACTTAAGCCCCCATGTTGCATCACCACTTCCTCATATCAGGGAGATCATATGATAGTTGTCTTTCTCCGCTGGACTTATTTCGCTAAGCATGATACGCTCTAGTTCCATCCATGTTGTCGCAAATGGCAAGATTTCATTTCTTTTGAGGGCTGCATAGTATTCCATTGTGTATATATACCACATCTTCTTGATCCATTCATCTGTTGATGGACATCTAGGTTCTTTCCATAGTTTGGCTATTGTGGACATTGCTGCTATAAACATTCGAGTACACGTGCCCCTTTGGATCACTACGTTTGTATCTTTAGGGTAAATACCCAATAGTGCAATTGCTGGGTCATAGGGCAGTTCTATTTTCAACATTTTGAGGAACCTCCATGCTGTTTTCCAGAGAGGTTGCACCAGCTTGCATTCCCACCAACAGTGTAGGAGGGTTCCCCTTTCTCCGCGTCCTCTCCAGCATCTGTCATTTCCTGACTTGTTGATTTTAGCCATTCTGACTGGTGTGAGGTGATATCTCATTGTGGTTTTGATTTCTATTTCCCTGATGCCGAGTGATATGGAGCACTTTTTCATGTGTCTGTTGGCCAACTGGATGTCTTCTTTGCAGAAATGTCTGTTCATGTCCTCTGCCCATTTCTTGATTGGATTATTTGTTCTTTGGGTGTTGAGTTTGCTAAGTTCTTTATAGATTCTGGACACTAGTCCTTTATCTGATATGTCGTTTGCAAATATCTTCTCCCATTCAGTCAGTTGTCTTTTGATTTTGTTAACTGTTCCCTTTGCTGTGCAAAAGCTTTTGATCTTGATGAAATCCCAATAGATTATTTTTGCCCTTGCTTCCCTTGCCTTTGGCGTTGTTCCTAGGAAGAGGTTGCTGCGGCTGAGGTCGAAGAGGTTGCTGCCTGTGTTCTCCTCAAGGATTTTGATGGATTCCTTTCGCACATTGAGGTCCTTCATCCATTTTGAGTCTATTTTTGTGTGTGGTGTAAGGAAATGGTCCAATTTCATTTTTCTGCATGTGGCTGTCCAATTTTCCCAGGACCATTTATTGAAGAGGCTGTCTTTTTTCCATTGGACATTCTTTCCTGCTTTGTCGAAGATTAGTTGACCATAGAGTTGAGGGTCTATTTCTGGGCTCTCTATTCTGTTCCATTGATCTATGGGTCTGTTTTTGTGCTAGTACCATGCTGTCTCGATGATGACAGCTTTGTAATAGAGCTTGAAGTCCGGAATTGTGATGCCACCAATGTTGGCTTTCTTTTTCAATATCCCTTTGGCTATTCGAGGTCTTTTCTGGTTCCATATAAATTTTAGCATTATTTGTTCCATTTCTTTGAAAAAGATGGATGGTACTTTGATAGGAATTGCATTAAATGTGTAGATTGCTCTAGGTAGCATAGACATTTTCACAATATTTATTCTTCCAATCCAGGAGCATGGAACATTTTTCCATTTCTTTGTGTCTTCCTCAATTTCTTTCATGAGTACTTTATAGTTTTCTGAGTATAGATTCTGTGCCTCTTTGGTTAGGTTTATTCCTAGGTATCTTATGGTTTTGGGTGCAATTGTAAATGGGATTGACTCCTTAATTTCCCTTTCTTCTGTCTTGCTGTTGGTGTAGAGAAATGCAACTGATTTCTGTGCATTGATTTTATATCCTGACACTTTACTGAATTCCTGTATAAGTTCTAGCAGTTTTGGAGTGGAGTCTTTTGGGTTTTCCACATATAGTATCATATCATCTGCGAAGAGTGATAATTTGACTTCTTCTTTGCCGATTTGGATGCCTTTAATTTCCTTTTGTTGTCTGATTGCTGAGGCTAGGACCTCTAGTACTATGTTGAATAGCAGTGGTGATTATGGACATCCCTGCCGTGTTCCTGACCTTAGCGGAAAAGCTTTCAGTTTTTCTCTATTGAGAATGATATTTGCGGTGGGTTTTTCATAGATGGCTTTGATGATATTGAGGTATGTGCCCTCTATCCCTACACTTTGAAGAGTTTTGATCAGGAAGGGATGCTGTACTTTGTCAAATGCTTTTTCATCATCTATTGAGAGTATCATATGGTTCTTGTTCTTTCTTTTATTGATGTGTTGTATCACATTGACTGATTTGCGGATGTTGAACCAACCTTGCAGCCCTGGAATAAATCCCACTTGGTCGTGGTGAATAATCTTTTTAATGTACTGTTGAATCCTATTGGCTAGTATTTTGTTGAGTATTTTCGCATCTGTGTTCATCAAGGATATCGGTCTATAGCTCTCTTTTTTGGTGGGATCCTTGTCTGGTTTTGGGATCAAGGTGATGCTGGCCTCATAAAATGAGTTTGGAAGTTTTCCTTCCATTTCTATTTTTTGGAACAGTTTCAGGAGAATAGGAATTAGTTCTTCTTTAAATGTTTGGTAGAATTCCCCCGGAAAGCCGTCTGGCCCTGGGCTTTTGTTTGTTTGGAGATTTTTAATGACTGTTTCAATCTCATTACTGGTTATGGGTCTGTTCAGGCTTTCTATTTCTTCCTGGTTCAGTTGTGGTAGTTTATATGTTTCTAGGAATGCATCCATTTCTTCCAGATTGTCAAATTTATTGTCGTAGAGTTGCTCATAGTATGTTCTTATAATAGTTTGTATTTCTTTGGTGTTAGTTGTGATCTCTCCTCTTTCATTCATGATTTTATTTATTTGGGTCCTTTCTCTTTTCTTTTTGATAAGTCGGGCCAGGGGTTTATCAATTTTATTAACTCTTTCAAAGAACCAGCTCCTACTTTCGTTGATTTGTTCTATTGTTTTTTTGGTTTCTATTTCATTGATTTCTGCTCTGATCTTTATGATTTCTCTTCTCCTGCTGGGCTTAGGGTTTCTTTCTTGTTCTTTCTCCAGCTCCTTTAGGTGTAGGGTTAGGTTGTGTACCTGAGACCTTTCTTGTTTCTTGAGAAAGTCTTGTACTGCTATATATTTTCCTCTCAGGACTGCCTTTGTTGTGTCCCACAGATTTTGAACCATTGTATTTTCATTATCATTTGTTTCCATGATTTTTTTCAATTCTTGTTTAATTTCCCGGTTGACCCTTTCATTCTAGAAGGATGCTGTTTAGTCTCCATGTATTTTGGTTCTTTTCAAACTTCCTTTTGTGGTTGAGTTCTAGCTTTACAGCATTGTGGTCTGAAAAACTGCAGGGAATGATCCCAATCTTTTGATACCGGTTGAGTCCTGATTTAGGACCGAGGATGTGATCTATTCTGGAGAATGTTCCATGTGCACTAGAGAAGAATGTGTATTCTGTTGCTTTGGGATGAAATGTTGAATATATCTGTGATGTCCATCTGGTCCAGTGTGTCGTTTAAGGCCTTTATTTCCTTGCTGATCTTTTGCTTGGATGATCTGTCCATTTCATTGAGGGGAGTGTTAAAGTCCCCTCGTATTATTGTATTATTGTTGATGTGTTTCTTTGATATTGTTATTAATTGTTTAAAATAGTTGGCTGCTCCCATGTTGGGGGCATAGATATTTAAAATTGTTAAATCTTCTTGTTGGACACACCCTTTGAGTATGATATAGTGTCCTTCCTCATCTCTTATTATAGTCTTTGGCTTAAAATCTAATTGATCTGATATAAGGATTGCCACTCCTCCTTTCTTCTGATGTCCATTAGCATGGTAAATTATTTTCCACCCCCTCACTTTAAATCTGGAGGTGTCTTCGGGCTTAAAATGAGTTTCTTGGAGGCAACATATAGATGGGTTTTCTTTTTTTATCCATTCTGAAACCCTGTGTCTTTTGACAGGGGCATTTAGCCCATTAACATTCAGGGTAACTATTGAGAGATATGAATTTAGTGCCATTGTACTGCCTGTAAGGTGACTGTTACTCTTTATGGTCTCTGTTCCTTTCTGATCTACCACTTGTAGGCTCTCTCTTTGCTTAAAGGACCCCTTTCAAGATTTCCTATAGAGCTGGTTTGGTGTTTGCAAATTCTTTCAGTTGTTGTTTGTCCTGGAAGCTTTTAATCTTTCCTTCTATTTTCAATGATAGCCTAGCTGGATATAGTATTCTGGGCTGCATGTTTTTCTCATTTAGTGCTCTGAAAATATCATGCCAGCTCTTTCTGGCCTGCCAGGTCTCTGTGGATAAGTCAGCTGCCAATCTAATATTTTTACCATTGTATGTTACAGACTTCTTTTCCCGGGCTGCTTTCAGGATTTTCTCTTTGTCACTGAGACTTGTAAATTTTACTATTAGGTGACGGGGTGTGGGCCTATTCTTATTGATTTTGTGGGGCGTTCTCTGAACCTCCTGAATTTTGATGCTCGTTCCCTTTGCCATATTGGGGAAATTCTCCCCAATAATTCTCTCTCGTATACCTTCTGCTCCCCTCTCTCTTTCTTCTTCTTCTGGAATCCCAATTATTCTAATGTTGTTTCGTCTTATGGTGTCACTTATCTCTTGAATTCTCCCCTCGTGGTCTAGTAGCTGTTTGTCCCTCTTTTGCTCAGCTTCTTTATTCTCTGTCATTTGGTCTTCTATATCACTAATTCTTTCTTCTGCCTCATTTATCCTAGCAGTGAGAACCTCCATTTTTTATTGCACCTCATTAATAGCTTTTTTGATTTCAACTTGGTTAGATTTTAGTTCTTTTATTTCTCCAGAAAGGGCTTTTATATCTCTCGAGAGGGTTTCTCTAATATCTTCCATGCCTTTTTCGATCCCGGCTAGAACCTTGAGAATTGTCATTCTGAACTCTAGATCTGACATATTACCAATGTCTGTATTGATTAGGTCCCTAGCCTTCGGTACTGCCTCTTGTTCTTTTTTTTTGTGTTGAATTTTTCCGTCTTGTCATTTTTGTCCAGATAAGAGTATATGAAGGGGCAAGTAAAATACTAAAAGGGTGGCAACAACCCCAGGAAAATATGCTTTAACCAAATTAGAAGAGATCCAAAATCGTGAGGGGGGAGAAAGGGGATAAAAAGAGGTTCAAAAAGGAAGAAGGAAAAAAAAAAGAAAAAAGAAAAAAAAAGAAAAGAATTTTAAAAAAAAGAAAACACCTAAGAAAAATATAAAAAAGAAAAAATATATATATTAGATAAACTAGTAAAAAATCGTTAAAAAAGAAAAAGGTAACAGTTAAGAAAATTTTTTTTTTCCTGAAGGCGAGAAAAAAAAACAAAAAATGAAAAAGAAAAAAAGTAAATTAACTGCAAGACTAAAAAAAAATCACAGGGAAAAAGCCATGAGTTCCGTGCTTTGCTTTCTCCTCCTCTAGAATTCTGCTGCTCTCCTTGGTATTGAAACCGCACTCTTTGGTAGGTGAACTTGGTCTCCGCTGGATTTCTTGTTTATCTTCTGGGGGAGGGGCCTGTTGTAGTGATTCTCAAATGTCTTTGCCCCAGGCGGAATTAAGTGTCTTTAAAGGGTCAGTCCACCATTGTAGTGAACTAGCTGTTGCAGGAAGGTAGGGAGCATGGTAAGACTAGAAATTTCATGAGCATGGAACACGCTTTTACTATGAGGTGAGTTCTTTGATCAGAAGCAATGCTGTTCATAATACTATCGTGGCATTCTATAAGTCCACAGATGGTAGTTTTGGCAGAAGAATTGTATTACAAGGAAGGTAATAAAATCCATATCTAGACTCTAGTCCATAAGAACAAAGCATTGCCCTTTCTATGCTGGAAGCAGTCCAATGTAATCAGCTTACCACCATGTAATTGACAGATCACCCTGGGAGTGGTTCATACTGGGGACTCAGTGTTGGTTGGTTGACCTTGGTAAGTGGAAGCCTATGTTGCTAAGCCTATGCATAAATTCTCTCACTATCACCATAAGCCATTTTGTTGATGAGCACATTGGGTGTTGACAAGGGTGGCTGAAGAAAGAGGTTTATGGACATCAATAGAATGGGTCATCCTATCCACTTGATTATTGAAACTCTCCTTTGCTTATGTCACTCTTTGGTGAATATTTACAAGGGATACAAATATCTTCATTTTCTTTTACATTTGGATGGGTCTATTCACATAGCTCTTCCCCAAATTTCTTTGTAACCAATTTTCCAATTGTGTTCCTTCCCATTCCTAACCATCCAGGCAAACCATTGGCCACAGCCTATGAATTGCTATATAGTTGCACATATGGCCATTTTTTCTTTCAAAGAAAGTGAAAAATAAGTGCATTACTTGAAATTTTACCCTCTGGGAGAATTTCTCTTCACCACTGTCCTTTAGGGATATCTCAATAGGGAAATATAGTGCTGTAGTTTCCACTTTGGGGTTGTGGCTGCATATGATGCAGAACTATTTGTACACCAGGCCGGAGTCTTCTTTTTATCTTTCTCTGTCAAGTAACCATAGGTTACTCATAAGGCCAAAAGAGGTCTAAGAAAGAAGAGGCAATTTAGCAAGAACCTGTACATGAGCATCTAGGACACCTCCTCATATAACTGACTTGTGCCTTCAGGGCCTTCGTAGGCCCAATCGTGTATACACCAAGTCTATTTGATAGTGGACTGCTAGTGTGCACACCCAAATTCATTGCTTCCTAGGTCAAATTACACCCAGTTCATGATGGGCAGTGAACTTGTGACCCATGGTCAAATGGTCAGTCTTTACTAAGGTAAAGGGCTGTTTCTCAAGAGTAATGGTTATTTGGCTGAGTTCTGTTCAGAAATCCTAAGGATCTGAACTGAGATTTATCTATAGGGGCCTGCTAAAAAAAAATCCAAAGAGCATCACTCTCTGCCACTGATATTTCCAGCCCCAGTTGGTCTGCCGGATCACATGGCCCACATGGCAGAACAGCTTACACAGCAGCCTGGACCTCCTTGCAAGAGTCTTTTCTTGTTCTGGAACTCACCTAAATAATAAGTCTGGAACAGTGTGAATTCTTGATTACTAATTCCAATCAGCATAATGTCATCAATGTAATGGGCTGGTCTGTTATCTCATGGAAGGGAAAGTTGGTCAAGATCCCTGCAAACAAAATTACCACATAGGGCTTGAGAGTAGGTATACTCCTGAAGTACACCTTCCCAACTAAAGCTGACTATTCTTGGTGTCTTACAAGCAAGGACAGGGACATGGGAATTTGCTAAATCAATAGCTGTATACCATGTACCAGTGGATGTATTTGCTCAAGCAATAAAACCACTTTTAATTCAGAAGCTGCAGTTGGAATCATCACATGGTGAAGCTGATAATAATCTACCATCATTTTCTAAAATTCATTTGTCTTCTGTGCAGGCCAAATAAGACAAGTTGAGTGGGAATGTGATGGTAATCAGCACCCCTGCATCTTTCAGTTCCTTGATTGTAGCACTAATCTCGGCCATCCCTCCATGGATGCAGTATTGCTTTTGTTTTACTATTTTCCCAGGTCAAGGCGGTTCTATTGGCTACCACTTGGCCTTTCCTACTGTGACAGTCACAGGTAAGGAAACTGACATGGGGATTCTTCTAGCTGCTGAGTGTAACTGTTCTAATTTTGCATTCTGGAACTGGGGGAATAGCCACAAGATGGGTTTAAGGACCCACTACACCCACTGTGAAATAGACTTGAGCTGAAACTCCCCGACCACCAAAATTCCATTAGCCCCAACACTAGTGAGCCACAATGACATTTTGGGTCTCCTAGAATTATGTCATTTCATAACTAGTACCCAGTAGTCTCTAAAAAGCTTGGTTATTTCCCTTTTTTCAAAGCACAGTTACCCTGGTAAAAGGTCGAATATTCTTTGGCAGAAAGCTGGAAAAAAGATTAATATAAATTTTCAGTAGTATATTGGTGTCCTTCTCAAGAAGACCCCACCACCACCCCCTTCATTCAAAGGATTCTGAGTTTGCAAACCCACTCAAGTCTGGCAATTGATTGAGGGGCCAGGTATTCACGTTACCTGGAACTTTTTCTGCTTATACAGATTAAATAGGAATTTAGTAGTCTTCCTGACTGTTTCCCTTCCAAGAACACCATGATTAACTAGCTATCTTCATAGGTCTGTGCAAGTCACAGTACTCCGACTCTGCTGTCTATAATAGTAGTGATGCCAACCTTGCTTTTGGCTGTTGAGTGCATCTTCTTGATCTCTGTCACCCTGGCATCCAATTGCTACCATTGCAGTTGGGTTTCCCAATTTAGTGACTACAGTCCCTATTATAGGTCTGGCCTACAGAGAAGAATAATCATAGGGTTCTTCAAAGATGCAAGGTGTTAGGGTCCATGATCAAAGGAACAAGACTGACACAAAGAGAAAGTCAAGCAAAGCTTTATTTCGCACCAAGCATCTAAAATCAAACAGAACAGTAGGGACCGTCTTTTACAAAGAGGCGACAATGACCAGGACACCGACCCCAACGACTTCCCCTTGCACAAGGATTCCCCTTACCCGATGATTCCCCTTACCCAGCGAGGCTGCTCCCTCGGTGGCAATACGGGTGACCAATTGAATTTCAATACACCACAGTAAATATATGTGTGCCCCACTGATTGGATGTCTCCATCTGGCCTGGCCTGCCCCTATATCTGGGGTTTGCAAGTAAGTTCCTCTGGGAGGGGCAGGGTCAATCTAAGCCCACAATGAAATGGCTCCCTCTGGCCAACCAGGCCCTTACACAAGGGATCCTGTCTTAAATTTATTTCTTACAGTTCTAATAAAAGTATGTCTCCTGGACCTTCCAGGGTTTGTGAGTAAGACAAGTAAAAAAGCCACACTAACATAACAATCACCTTAAAATTTTGAATACCTTTCTCTACATTAAATCTAGGTGATCTGGCATTTCTTGTTTGCTCACTGTGGGACTCCTTCTGGTCCATGTTTCAGTCAACCTAACAAACCATTAGAGTCTGTTTTAACTCTCTGAGCTATAATATTAAATGCAGAATCTCTGCTTAGTGAGTCCATAGCAATAAATTTGGCCTCATCCAACTTCATATTCCTTTATTGTTTCACCTGGAGCTGACTTAGGGTCAAAATCCTATAGGGGTAGCTTTTCCCTATTGGCTCTTTGGCCAAACATATAAGCCAAATAACTGGGCAACCTATGCCCAGTCAATTTGACACATAAAATAAACCATCACCATGTTTAAAAATAAAAATTCTAAGTGACTGAAAACACATTGGGTTATAGTTTAGTTTGCAACCTTTAATTCATGGTATCTCAGTTTCAGTGACATGTGACAATCATTTGTCAGACATCGTCCTAGGTGTTGGACTTATATCTTCTTATGTTGCCTTATGGATAGTATGGACTATTCATAAAATCTATTTTAAAGATGAGGGAATTGAGGATCAGACTGTTTAATTATAATTTCCAAGGTCTCATAGCTTAGCAGTAGTAAAGTTATGACTCAAACCCAGGTCCACATGATATCACAGAAAGTTCTTCATCAGAAGTGTAGAGATGTCTACAATTTAGGTATCTGCTAGATGGTCAAAATTTATAAAATGTTAGATCTGGACAAGACCATCTCTTCTGCATTCATTCTTCTAAGTAGCTTGGCTACTTGGGTGAAGAAAACTAATTCTGCTCTTATGGAGAAAATGTCTTTAGGCAGATAAGATATAATACAGTAAGTGCTCTTATGACAAGGCAAATAATCTTGAATTTCATTATGAGATCCAGGGCAGATTTCCACATTTTACAGTAGAGAAATCAAAAACAGTAAAGAATGAAAATATTTGACCTCAGCCACTGACATGTTTTAGTAGAATCAGATGAAGAAAACATATATCTATTTCTTAGCCAGAATGAGAACACATTAAAACAGGAATACAAAAAAATTCATTTCAGTGACTTCTACTTTCTCCATAAAGTAAGAGGAAAGGTTTCCTGTAGGTGTGATGGGAGGCAAGAAGAAAAAAGAGGGAGGGGACTCAGTGAAAAGAAGGTCACCATAAGAGACATAAAGATAAAATTATAAGCATCAATGAGGACCTAAGATGGAATTGAGATGAGAAATCTTTTTACCTGAAAAGGGCTCATCGCTTTGGCCTCTATAATACTTTTCCACCAATGTTTCTCACATATATTCGGAGAGCTCTGAAAATATAGATATCAGGATCTCCTTCCTAGAGATTCAGACTTGGCATATTTGTGTTGGGGCCAGAAGTCCCAATTTTGAGCAAGTATTCCAGGTGGTGCTGATGCTAAACTTGATAAGTACTAGTTAAACATTAGCTAACTATAATTTCATGATTCAACACAAAAACAGCTCATTGGAATGAGGTTGATAGTATTGAGAACCAATGAATTAGGCTTTTCCAGAATACAGAAAGCATTCTTAATCTACCCTAACTTATAAAACTCTAAATATTAAAATAGCCAATATGAATATTTACTAAATATTTTGATACAAACCATTGTGATGCACAAACTAGAATAATAATTCAAGAAATGAGATGCACAGTGGATGCCGTTAACTGCTGTCAAACTGTTCAATGTAAGTTACCCATCAGCTTCCCTTTCTCCCTTATCTCCAACCCCATAAAATCTTCTAATCTAACTTCCAACTATACCCCTCACACTTATGACTGTCCTAAAACTCATGTTTTGGCACTTGTTTCTGATTCTTCAAACTTTATTCTGAAAAGCTGGATGAAATTACCTCCTTAGGAAGAATCATGTTCATGGTCAAATAACTTAGAAATAGTTGAGCTAAATTGGAACCCACATCCATCAAGTATGTGAATGAATTGTGTCAGTTCAACTGGATCTGGTTTAACACATTTATAAATTAACACTTTTATTTTGGGGCTATGGTAGGCAGAGAGCTTAATTTAGCTCTGTCTCTAGAGTTTATCTGAAGGCCTAGGACTAGAACCAATACAAATTTTGGATACAGAGGAATTTTGGGAGAGGCATTCTCAACCTTCTGCAACACTTTAACTATTCCCTCCTTAAAAAGATTCATTATTGTTTATGGCCACTACACTATGGCCAAAGGCAAAGACAAGGTTCCTAGACTCAAAATGTCTCATACAACTAAAGATAATGCACAGTACAAATTCATCTGAGTATTTCAGTTACCTACTGCTGTGAAATAAACTACCCCAGCACTTCATGCCTTAAAACAAACTCAGCGTACTATCTTTCACAGTGTCTGGGTCAAGGATTTGGACAGAGCGTGGCTGGGTGGTTTTAGATAGAGATCTGTAAACAAAGATAAACAGATGAGATGGTGAATGGAATTTGAGCAAGGCCTGGTGTCAGTCAGGAGATAACCACACATTTCTCTGTTCTTCACATGATCTTTCAAATATACTACTTTGGCCTTCCTCACAGCCTGGTCACTTCAGGACAGTTTGCATATGGGAGCTGGCTTTCCCATAAGTGGATGTCCCAAGAGAGCTAGGCAGAAGCTGCATCTCCTTTTATGATTAGACCTCTGCAGCCACATAGCTTTACTTCTGCCATATTATTGAACCAATTACAAAAGCACACTACTCTCTGCTGGGAAAACTGTCAAAACTTCTATGGACATGTGTTAAAATCACCACTTTCAGCCACTGATGATGTCTCCTGGTTTTGAGTTTCTCTGAATGCCTATGGCTGAAAGTTGGAAAAGGGTAAAAAAACATGGATATGTGATACACAAGTAAGCTTATATGTATACTGTTCGGGTGTGTATGTGTGTATATATATATGTATATACATACATATGTGTATACATATGTATGTATACTGTTTATATGTATACAGCTTATATGTATACTGTTTGTGTGTGTGTATATATATATACACACAGATATATGTGTGTGTATATATGTGTGTGTGTATGTGTATATATATGTATACATATACATATAGTTTATATATGTATACATAAGTAACTTGCATATATATGTATATACTATATGTTTGCAAGTTACTTATGTATCTATGGGCCAAAGATGTATGTCAGCAATTATAAGGAGATACTTAAATTTAAAAATTTATATGGGGTTTTTCCATTATATTTGAAGGTCTCTTAGGGTCAGGATACATGTATTATGACTGTATGGGAGTCTTGCTTGAGTGCTAAAACCACATTTCTATTTAAAGTCATTTTCCATACTATTTTATTTAAATGGCTTGAAAATATTTAAAGAGGAAGGCATGGTCCCTTTAAAAATTGAAAGCAGATCCTTGGTAGATGTTACATTTTTAAATGGCAAAGTAAATAAAGAAACCCACTTGATGATTAGGCATTGCCTATGAAGGAGGGTGGGGTTGAGTGAGTGAATTAAATCCATTGCCAGGAAAATTCCTTCCTGATTAGAAATAAAATTTCACAGGTTTTCATACAGATTCCATCCTGCTTGTGCTTAGCATCAGAGGAGACAAATGTATTTCTTCCAGATTAAATTAAGCTTTATGTAATTGGAAGTTTTGAGGTAGACCTGATAGGTCCAAGGAAAGTTGTGGAAGAAGTAGAAGTGTGAAGAAGGTACCTGAGGACTTTCTCTAGTTGGTTATGAGTACATTAAAGTCTTCAGCAAATGTTCCCACCAATGCTTTCATTCCTAAACATCTCAGAGGAAGAGCAGCAAGATCAAAGTAGAGCTTATGCTCAGTGGTCCCTAGGTGGGGCTCAGTATACATGGGTTTTCCTCTATTCCATACGGTTCCCAGAGTTGCTGAAAAGTTAAAATCATCAAACATCTTCCTAGAAGGGCCCTCCCAGTCTGGGGTAGAACAACTGACATCCCAAAGAGCAGCCATGGCTTGGTTTCATGGCACCTTTTCGTCAAAACAATCTAGCCAACTAGACCCAAATTTTTACTTATTCCCTATTGGAGAATAAGTAAATCATGAAATCTGGGATGCCCTTCTCTATGTCTTCAAGTAGAAATAAAAAAGAGGACTTAACCTTTCTTTTCATTGCCCCTCAAAGGGAGTGTCTTGATGACTATCACTACTTGGATTTATTTCTTTATTATCTCAGTAAGATTAATAAAGAAAATGGTATCACATTGGCTGGGAATGTATGCCATAACTTGGCAAGATTACACATTTGGAGGTACATTCTACTGAGGTCTTTTCCCTCTCACTCTTCTGCCTTGTTACTAACACTTGGACTCTTTTGAAAGCCTTCTCATACAGGAATTTTAAATGCATATAACTCTGTCACAATTTTGCCCAGTCCTTTTTTTGCTCTTGAGTCATTTCTTCATAATTTTAACTGGTCTAGTAGTAAGATATTCCATACCCAGTTTTAAATCTTGTCCTCAAAAATTTCAGCCCAAGAATTAGAATTTGCATTTTCTTAATTCTTTTTGTCATTTTTTGTTCTTCTCAGGGTTACCTTAATTCCAATTCAGACTAAGAGATCTGTCTCTTGTCCCTGAAAACTTTCTCCTCTACTAAGATGCCACAGAACTTTGAATTCTATCTTTAGCCATTCCTTAGGGAAGTTTCCCAAATTTACTTAATTTCTTCTTTATAAGAGTTATTTGGGAATCTCATTGAGCCAAGAAATCTTGCATTACTTTCAAATCTCTTTAATTATAATCTAAATAAGGAGGAATGAGAATCTCTCTATATAATAAGATATTATATCTTTAACAAGTATTAAGACCCACATAATTTGGGAAGTACAAGTTGCTAAACTACTTCTGTAAAGAACCAGATAGTAAACATGATTAACTCTTAAAGCCATCTGATCTCTGTTGCAACTACTCAGCTCTACTGTTAAAGACAATGGACACAGACAATATATAACAAATAATCATGGCTGTATTCCACTAAAATGTTATTTATCAAAATAGATCAACCTGATCTTATCCAAAGACTTTCATTTTTTGACCTCTGGGTTTTGGAAAGTACAACTCATATCTATTTAGTTCTTATTGTTACTGATATCCTATATAAATGGTCTCCACCATTCTTTAAACCTGGTGATGAAGATATCAATATTCCTATTTTTTAGAAGAGGAAATGGGAACTGGGCATATAATTCTGGAACACAGTGTCTGGAAGGAGGAACTAAATAAATGTTTGCTGTATATCTGGAGAATTGATTCGGTGGATAGAATTTGAAATATATAATAAGACATAAATGTTTGAAATCTCATTAATTTGTCCTACATTTATGAAATAGTTATTTTGTTATTATATGCATAATCTTCTGAAGACATTATTGGTAAAAACATAAGGGTGAATGAGGTTATCTTGGAAATAGAACAGCAAAAGTTAGACAACAAAACCAAGAGGGAGGTGTTATATAATGACATTTTACCAAAGCAAAAAGTCTAAACTGACATCATTTTGGGTTGAGATTTTTCAAGTCAGCCTCATGAAACATTTATTCAATGTTACCTTAGAGTGGAGAATTTGGTTAATTAAAATTTCAGGGGCAACTGGGTAGATCAGTGGGTTAAAGCCTCTGCCTTCGGCTCAGTTCATGATCCCGGGGATTGAGCCCCGCATCAGGCTCTCTGCTCAGGCGGGAGCCTGCTTCCTTCCCTCTCTCTCTCTGCCTGCCTTTCTGCCTACTTGTGATCTCTGTCTGTCAAATGAATAAAATCTTTTAAAAAAATTTCATACCATTATTTCCTTAATAGTATTATTTCTTGAGAATTTCATGGACTCAACTCTGACTTAATTTACTGATAGAACTATATTCAAACTTAAAAATATAGCCAAGAAGATAAAATATATCTTTTGAAAATAAGTATTATTAAGGAAGTCATCCTTAGAATTAGAAATAAAGTGCTTTCAGAAAGGCAAAAAGACAGCTATAGAGAGAAAAAGAGAGTGATTATCATGGATATTTTAATGAGATATTTATTTGGGCATTGAAAAAAATATTTTAAAATTATGACATATAATATATATTTGAACATAAACCACAGGTAGATGTGGGATGTGTTCTATATCCTCCTCCCTGGAATGTCCCAGCAAGACAGAAGACCTATTCACACATTGTGGGGATCAGCTCGTAAGACCTTCTTGTGTTGATGCCTTCCTTATTTTTTTCACCTTATCAAGTCATTCACTAATGTTAATGGGATGACTTCACAAATCACCTGCCAGCATGCAGGCTTTTATCTCAGGATCTGATTTCTGGGGAACCTACACTAAAACAAGGACTGATATATGATGAGAACATATATAATACATGCTGTATTCACTATCCAAAATACAATATAGACAATAAATCTTACACTCTTTATCTTTTGAACTCAGTACACTAGCTTTAAGGAATCATGTATGATACAAAGCTCACCTTCTATATGGGTGGAGGGAGAATAAAGATAATTTTTCTACACTTAAACACACAGAGTTTCTTATTCCAGGGTTCATGTGAGTTTGAATCATAAATGAAATTATAGCTACCATTCTTACTTTTATTCAGTAAGATCCACAGTGATAATGACCTTTGGTAAACAGGATATAAACTGAATAACCAAAGACAATTGCATAGATAGCAAGAATTATGGTCACTAATTGTTGATAACAGAACTGTTGTGTCTATGTGGTCTAAAATATTCTCATTTTCTTTTTAAACCCATTGCATCATTTGGGAGATATGTTTGTTGAGACATGATAGCACTTGTTATTTTGGTTTGTCAAATAATTTTCAAAACTTGTTTTATTTATTCATTCATTTATTTATTTAGTTCAGTTAGCCAACATATAGTACATCATTAGTTTTTGATGTCGTGTTCAATGATTCATTAGTTGTGAATAACAGAATAGAGAAGAAATCTACATCTTACAAGAAAAATAAATAAAATTCAATAATTCAACAAATAAAATTTCTTACCATCAGAAAAATAATGAGAAATAAATGAAATTCAATAAATGAAATTCTTTGCCATCAGGAAAGGGGAGAAAATTAGTCAAAAATAATACACTTTCCAAAATGAGGCAGGCTTCAACTTTAATCCACAATTATATTTGACCATTTTATTAAAGATTGGATAAATGAAGGTCTTTTGCTTTTAACACTGACCTTAAAACAGATCAAATTTAAATATTGTCCTCATTAATCAAATGGGAAAGTCAACATCGCATGGCTTGGACTAGCGTTGTGTTTGGCACTACCATTGGAGACAGGCTTCAGACTGACTTGAGTTGGTATGGCACATGTAGATCATTGGGTGATTCATTTCCAGATGGAAACATGTGCTAAAAGAACTACAGTTCTCAGATGAAGCAATCATGTAGAAAATTTTATTGAAATTGGGAAGGTCATGGTGTCTGGCTTAAAATGAAATCATCACAGACCAAGATCATATAGCAGAAATAAAGTCAAAGCCATCTTAGTAGTCATTATCCTCTATAAACATTTCACCTTCTACTTTCAATTACTAAAAACAGAAGAGTCTGATTTTAGGAAACTTAGAAGTAACGGCAATAGCTTGTAAGCCATTTCAAGTTCATTCTTTTTCAGTAGAGAAATTTCAACACTTCAAATGTCAAACTTTTGGAAGTATAAACAAACAATTTTCCTTTGAAGAAATAACAACCTAGATTGCTTTCAGCATACATAAGTGTTAAAGGTCTCAGCATATACTAAAAGCACATAAGCAAAAAGCACTTAGGGAAAGTTAAAGTTGTCATATGAAGAAGGGAAACCAATGCACATTCCACTTTATATTGTAATTATTTGTATAAATATCTTATTCCTGAATATAGTAAGAGGGCCAAGTGAATGTTTTATTTTTATGTACATGGCTTCCTCATGCCAACATGGAACACTCTCAAAATTTTTGGTTACAATCAGTTTAAATTTATAAATTCAAAACCGTGTGAAGAACTCACACAAAAAAATAACATGACCCTAGATGCATGGGGAAAATGTGTTCTGATGTGCTCTCATATCTATTTGGGATTGTCAAGGTTATAAATCTATCCCTCAAGTAATAATAATAGAAGAAGCAGAGAACAAAGATGAGGAACTGATCTTTCCTCTATCATCAAATTCAGCACTACATTTTGTGGTATATGCACTGGTATATACTGTGTGATGTAACACACCAGAAGGGAGCCTTCACTTGGAATATGTATATTCTCAAGAAAAGGTTAAATATTGCCAAATTTTTAGTGTTTTATATTCCAGCCTTAGCCAAAATATTTGGGTTCTACCCCTCAAGAGGAGAAAAGTCATAGATGTCTCCTTTCCAGTCAGTTGTCTACTCTTGCTTGACTACCTATATGGTATGTAATCTGGGAGAAAATAAAATTCATCAAGAACTTCATCACATAGTAGACTCATGTTTTTAAAAAGTTGGTGTAAGAATGTCTTTCATTATAGTAACCTTAAGAAAACTTTTAGAAGAGAAAGGAGAAAAGCTCCCCCAAATAAATAGCTATATTTAGCCAAGGAGACTTCAAATGAGGACTCTGAACCAAGTATAGGCATATGGCATTAAGTCTCTACTGGTGTAGGGTGAGCCTGGTGGTGGATATTGTGGAGGGCACATATTGCATGGAGCACTGGGTGTGGTACACAAACAATGAATTTTGGAACACTGGAAAGAAATAAAATTAAATTAAATTTTAAAAAATCTCTACTGGTATGAAATAATGGATCCTGCAGTACAGAGTACTTGTGAAAATCAGCAAAGTCAAACTTCAGGGTACTTCAGGGCGTAACAGTACATTTTGAATCTACTATTTTTGGCAAGATTAGTGTTTGTCCTAGGGTAGTTTTAAATATTGAACTCGGTTTTGTCAAAATGAATGCAAGCATATTAATTATGAAAACATTTTCCTGTCTTAAAATAAAAGAAGGATCTGAATATAACCAAAAATTGATTGTAATCTTTAAAAGAAAAGACTCATAGATCCCTTTGGTAACTCATTCTTTCCCCCTTTTCCCCTTCTATTAGTATTTTACTGAAAAGCTTATGACTTGCTAGAATGGAACAGAGAACATTCTGGCAGGCTTTTAGAAAATTAAAGGAAAAATTTCCAGGGAATCCTATCCCACTTAAACTCATCTGACTCTGTGAACAGAAATATCACTGCTATGCTAAGTAACAAATTACAGTTGGAATTATTCTGCCTAAAAAAAGAAAATGAATTTAAAAGCACACAAAACAGTCTACCACCAATGTCTTAAGATTATAATAATATATCTACAATGAGGATTATTTTTTTTGTTCCATGAATCTTTAATGTCTTCATTAGACAACACATTCTTCTATACTATCTTGTTAGGTATTGATGTGCAATAAAGAAAAAAAAAGGCAAAGTAAGGCACATTCTTTCCCAAACATTAATTTTAATATAAATGAAATCTAGACAATTTTTGTGTGATTAACCAAATATACACCATCATTAAAAAGCTTATGGCTTCTTTGATGATCTTTGGGTCTTAGCGCTATTCCACATCCCACAGAGTGTTTCTTCCAGTTTAATTATATAACAATAGACAAAATGTTCCAGTAATAGCATCCAACTATAAACACAAAACACATGTGTTCACAGGGTAACTCAGGAAAGAGCACATTGGTTAAGGATCAGGTGGGGTCTGAGTCCACACCAAACAGACAAGACCAGGGTTCATGTGAAAGCAGTGTAAGGGGCTAGCATTCCAAACACATGCTGCCTCCCAGAAGATTCCATCATGGGGCAGTCACTTAGCTTCTCTATGTGTCAGTTTTCTCACCTACAATGTGAGGAAGAATTTATTTGCCTGATATGTTTAGGGAATCTCCAAACTTCACAAAAGAACTCAAACTTTGAATGAATGGATCTGGGCCAACATGGTTGTCTTTTTACCTTAAAAACCAGGTTTAATTTGGGGAGGATTCTAAATGTGAATTGTTTGAAAACCAGTTTAAAATGTGGTATCATTAAATTACATTTATCAAGCATAAAATCTGTCATGTTACCAGCTCTGCTTCCCTTGATTCTTGTTATTTACCATCGTAATACTGTGAACACAGTTATATATGCCACTGGGTACTTAGAACATTTTAAAGTGTACCCATTAACTTCATACAAAGTGAAAATGATACACTCAACATGCTCATAATTATAATCTTTATATATAACTATTATGCACTAACATCTTTATATAAATGATTTCATTTTGTTTTTGCAATAATGTGTTCCAGTAGGAAAGCTAAGTGTAATACTACATTCATTTTAATGATAAGTAAAATGTGGCTGTGTGAAGTTGGCTTGTCCGAGGCAGCAGGGCTAGTAAATGGGAGAGCCCAAGTTCAAGCATTTCTTTTTTTGTGACTATAATTTTCCAATAGTTTAAGTTAGCCCTGGTTTAAGATCTTAGAAAAATCATAATAAACATAAAAAGAATCATATTGTAGAAAACAGACAATAAAATTTTTATTGACTCTGATTGGCTGCTGTAGTTTTTCAAATTTTTATTATTTTTAATTTTTTATAAACATATATATATATATATATATATATATATATATTAGGTTGCTGGTCATTTTTTAAAGTGCATTTTTTTAAATTTTTTTTAATTTTTTATTTTTTATAAACATATATTTTTATCCCCAGGGGTACAGGTCTGTGAATCGCCAGGTTTACACACTTCACAACACTCACCAAAGCACATACCCTCTCCAATGTCCATAACCCCATCCCCCTTCTCCTAACCCCCATTCTCCCAGCAACCCTCAGTTTGTTATGAGAGATTAAGAGTCACTTATGGTTTGTCTCCCTCCCAATCCCATCTTGTTTAATTTATTCTTCTCCTACCCCTTAAACCCCCATGTTGCATCTCCACTTTCTCATACCAAGGAGATCATATGATAGTTGTCTTTCTCTGCTTGACTTATTTTGCTAAGCATGATACGCTCTAGTTCCATCCATGTTGTAGCAAATGGCAAGATTTCATTTCTTTTGATGGCTGCATAGTATTCCATTGTGTATATATACCACATCTTCTTGATCCATTCATCTGTTGATGGACATCTAGGTTCTTTCCATAGTTTGGCTATTGTAGACATTGCTGCTATGAACATTCGGGTGCACATACCCCTTCGGATCACTATGTTTGTATCTTTAGGGGAAATACCTAGTAGTGCAATTGCTGGGTCATAGGGCAGTTCTATTTTCAACATTTTGAGGAACCTCCATGCTGTTTTCCAGAGTGGTTGCACCAGCTTGCATTCCCACCAACAGTGTAGGAGGGTTCCCCTTTCTCCACATCCTCACCAGCATCTGTCATTTCCTGACTTGTCAATTTTAGCCATTCTGACTGGTGTGAGGTGATAACTCATTGTGGTTTTGATTTGTATTTCCCTGATGCCAAGTGACATGGAGCAGTTTTTCATGTGTCTGTTGGCCATCTGGATGTCTTCTTTGCAGAAATGTTTGTTCATGTCCTCTGCCCATTTCTTGATTGGATTATTTGTTCTTCGGATGTTGAGTTTGCTAAGTTCATTATAGATTTTGGACACTAGCCCTTTATCTGATAAGTCGTTTGCAAATATCTTCTCCCATTCTGTCAATTGTCTTTTGGTTTTGTTAACTGTTTCCTTTGCTGGGCAAAAGCTTTTGATCTTGATGAAATCCCAATGTCATTTTTGCCCTTGCTTCCCTTGCCTTTGGCAATGTTCTTAGGAAGATGTTGCTGTGGCTGAGGTCGAAGAGGTTCCTGCCTGTGTTCTCCTCAAGGATTTTGATGGAGTCCTTTCTCACATTGAGGTCCTTCATCCATTTTGAGTCTATTTTCGTGTGTGGTGTAAGGAAATGGTCCAATTTCATTTTTCTGCATGTGGCTGTCCAATTTTCCCAACACCACTTGTTGAAGAGACTGTCTTTTTTCCATTGGACATTCTTTCCTGCTTTGTCAAAGATTAGTTGACCATAGAGTTGAGGGTCTATTACTGGGCTTTCTATTCTGTTCCATTGATCTATGTGTCTGTTTTTGTTCCAATACCATGCTGTCTTGATGATGACAGCTTTGTAATAGAGCTTGAAGTCTGGAATTGTGATGCCACCAACTTTGGCTTTCTTTTTTAATATCCCTTTGGCTATTCGAGGTCTTTTCTGGTTCCTTATAAATTTTAGGATTATTTGTTCCATTTCTTTGAAAAATATGGATGGTTCTTTGAAAGGGATTGCATTAAATGTGTAGATTGCTTTAGGTAGCATGAACATTTTCACAATATTTGTTCTTCCAATCCAGGAGCATGGAACGTTTTTCCATTTCTTTGTGTCTTCTTCCATTTCTTTCATGAGTACTTTATAGTTTTCTGAGTATAGATTCTGTGCCTCTTTGGTTAGGTTTATTCCTAGGTATCTTATGGTTTTGGGTGCAATTGTAAATGGGATTGACTCCTTAATTTCTCTTTCTTCTGTCTTGTTGTTGATGTAGAGAAATGCAACTGATTTCTGTGCATTGATTTTATGTCCTAGTTTTTCAAATTTTTTATTGTGTGTAATTTAATCCTATTATTGATAACAGTGAGAAAGACTTACAAAATGATGGACTAAATTCTATAAAATGAATGTGTCACAGAGTTCACAGCATACTTAGCACTTATCTGGAGAGTTTCTATAAAGCAAATTCCTGATTATCTGGCATAAAATTTAGTCCTGTCACCATGCATGGCACAGATGCTGGGAAGTTCTTAAGAAGGAATTCAGATTCTTCTTCTACCCACTTAAGCTCCCATGTTGCATCACCACTTCCTCATATCAGGGAGATCATATGATAGTTGTCTTTCTCTGCTTGAAAAGTAACAAGTGGCAAAGGAATGGTTCTATTCCTCTCTGAGGTCATGGCATCTGGGGAATCAAGTCCCATCTTCAGGTCACGGAATCTGGGGAAGCAAGTCCCATCTTCAAGGGAGGTGCTGAACAATTAACAGCAAGTGGCAAAGTGAGGAGAGTGAGTCTAAAAAGGAATCAAAGAAAGAAAAGTTATTGAGACCTCGTTTTTATATGTGGTGTACATAGGGACACACATTTATGAAACTTAGGAAATATTACTTTTTGTCAGGCACATTAGACTCAGAAACCCTGGCCAGAAAGTATATTCTAACTGGTTATGTTCTTTGCTATATGCACTCTTCCTCACAGACTTAGAGGCTGTATCAAAGTAGGGCCTTAGGTTTTTTGGTCAAATGTTTATTCCACTTATTTGCATTCTACATTGATTTTTCATATTCTAATCACTCACAGATGCAGGAAGTTATTTCAACAGGAGATATTTTTTACAAATTCTTCTAAAGTTTCCAAGGAGCTTGTGTTTGAGAATGCCATTCAGGTAAATTTTGTTTGAATGGGATAATGTTCTAAGTCTTGCATATAACCCATTAGTTGCTCATTATCTTCATTAATCTTTGAATGCTTAAACATTTTTGATGAAATGTTTTATTGTCATCCAATATTATTGTTGGATAAATAATGTTGGAAACATTCATTCTTTTTGTGATGTAGAATAATATCTTTTCAGAACAGCTGTGATCCAATCTTTTAAACCATTAAGGATAATTTTTATAATAAAAATAGTGTGATTATTAACAGTATGTTCTAATATTTGGAAATATTCTCACATTATGAAAATTAAAACAATTAAAATCAGGAAGAAAATCCATAATAGTATAATTCAGTTGCTTTAATCTGCAAGTGAGTTTCCTAATTTTCTTTGTTCTGCCTTAAAATTTTGACATAGACATTAAAGGTAGAAAGTTGAACAATAGTTCAGAAGTTAGCCAACATTTTAGATGGAGACCTCCTTTTGGAAAGAGTCTTCTAAAAATCTTTGAGTTTTCTTACTTTTTTTTCCATCAAAGAAATAAAGATGCTTTTAAACTTCTCTTATGGGCGCCTGGGTGGCTCAGTGGGGTAAGCCGCTGCCTTCGGCTCAGGTCATGATCTCAGAGTCCTGGGATCGAGTCCCGCATCGGGCTCTCTGCTCAGCGGAGAGCCTGCTTCCCTCTCTCTCTCTCTTCCTGCCTCTCCATCTACTTGTGATTTCTCTGTGTCAAATAAATAAATAAAATCTTTAAAAAAAATTTAAAAATAAAATAAACTTCTCTTATACATCATATCCATGTTTTCCAACATCTCCTTCATTGCAGCCCAGGTAACATCGGACCTTTATAATTAAGCTTTCCCCAAATGAGTTCTTTCTTGACATTAGCTCTGACTACCCTATAAACCACTTTTATTATTTACTTAAATTTTTTTTTATTTGAGTATAATTGACACCCAGTATTAATTTCCCGTATTTAATATAAATGCCTTTTAAAAACACTAATAACCCATGGGGCACCTGGGTGGCTCAGTCCATTGGGTGTCAAACTCTTGATTTTGGCTTGGGTCATGGTCTCAGGTCATGAGGTTGAGTCCATTTGGGCTCTGTGCTCAGTGAGAGGTCTGCTTAGGATTCTCCCTCTCCCTCTGCCCCACACCCGAAAATAAATAAATAAAAATAAATTTTTATAAAAATGCCTAGATCCCAACCCCCACTAATGTTTAGAATCCATGGGTGGGGCCAAGGCATCATTTTGTTTAGGAATCTTCCCAGGTAATTGTAATATACGATCATGCTTGAAAATCCACAGCACAACATTTGCCTCACAGTTTAGCAGTGAAAAGTTGTTCCCCACCACCCCACCTTTGTTGAGAGCCCATTACACTTCTGTGTACACACAGGTTTTGACTAAAAATACATCTTTTACCTTTGACCGTTCTACGGACCTTAACAGAGAACACTACTCAACTCTCAGTTACTAACTTAATGACTGAGTGTCTTTAGCCTAGAGAATAGCAAATGCTTTTTCTTTTTTAATATCTAAAGATAAATTCTTATAGGAGGGTCTAATCATAGCACTGTTGTCTCTTTCCCATCTCTTTATTTTTTTTCCCCAGGAAATAGACTAAAAGAAAGTCAGCTTTTGGAGTGAGCAGAATTAGACTGAAATCTCAGTCATGCTGCTCAAAGCAGCCTGCCCAGGTAAATGGCTACATCCTGTTGATTTTCAGCTTCCCTGGTGCAAGAAGAGGATAAATATCCCATCTACAACATTGATTTGGGGATTAAATAAGGATGCAAATGTAAAATACCCAACACATGAGAAGTTTTCTAGGGGTATTGTTCTGTTTCCTGAAAATATCTTATACTTTAAAACAGTAGTTTCACCTTGAAGTTCTAGGAGCTGCTCAGTGGCATCTCCTCAGGGAGCCTGGTTAGGGTAAGTGAGAGTTTTCAGTAGAAAGAGATCTAGTACCCAAATTCAGGTTCCACCACAGAGGCTCCACCTGATCTATCTTCTTTAATTGTTTTGGCATGAGATGTCATATAATGAAAAGAATTCTACTGAAGAGAAAAAAATGCATAAAGCTGCTGGCTGACGTTATTATTGTGGCCACTGCTTGGGTTTCTCTTTCACCATGCATATTCACTACAAAAGCCCATGTTGATTCATTTATGTCATTACTTATGATATTGGCTTTAACATTTGTTTTCACATGTTAAAAAAAATCATTTGGGGGCGCCTGGGTGGCTCAGTGGGTTAAGCCGCTGCCTTCGGCTCAGGTCATGATCTCAGGGTCCTGGGATCGAGTCCCGCATCGGGCTCTCTGCTCAGCAGGGAGCCTGTTTCCTCCTCTTTCTCTCTCTGCCTGCTTCTCTGCCTACTTGTGATCTCTCTCTGTCAAATAAATAAATAAAATCTTAAAAAAAAAATCATTTGGTACTCTGTACTTGGACCACAATAATAGATCACTTTAAAGACGTAACTCTTAGAAAGGTTTATCATATAGTGAAGAAACCAGATGATAAATGACTCCAATGATCTATCTTTGATGAAGCCAACCTACCGAACACTGAAGTGACAAGTAGAAAATTTATATGTAGATGTGTATAAAATGTATAATAAATGTAGCATTTTTGAGAATTTTTAAGGACGCAATAGAACATAGCCAAATAAACTAAGGTAGCTCAACAAGATGATTTCACAGAACATGGAATCTTTCCTTTAGTTCAAGTATAAGAAGAACTAGTGGGGTTAACAGTAGTCTGGAATTTCTATAGATACCAGCCTTTTGGTTGTTCATTGTTTCCCAAAATCGCAGAGACTACATGACCTCCTTGCTGTTTCTAATTTAACAAATGTAATCACATTACTATAAACATAGTTGCTTATCATATTCATCCAAATTTCTGGAAAATATTAAGATTTATTGTCAAAGTAATGAGAACAAAAGAAGTCGTGCCCTGAAATATTTTCTGTTGGGTATTTCCTGTTGCTTTCTGCATATTTTTTATTGGAGTCAGGGCTTCAGCTGAACCTCATTAATACTCTTTCCCAGTCTCTTATCTTTCTCTCTCTCAGAATTGGGTGACTAAAATTACCAGGAGAATTTCATCCTTCAATTCTTAATGGATCACCATAATGTTTTCTTACTTGCTGCAGAGATCGCTGGAGTCTTTTGAAATCCATCTTGGTATGCAGTGCAAGACGGTCTGCAGCAGCAAAGGCCATACAAGGGACAGTTCAGCCAGAGGCAAGAAACAGCTCACCAAAATGTCAAATGGAAGCCTGGGTCATTGAAATTTATTTGCATTTTGATGACTACACAACTTGGGTTCCTGCGATGTGACGTCCATCATCAGTATTCATAGTGTCAAAGCATGTATTCTGTGGTCATCATTTTCAAAAGTGACTTTTCAATAAAAGAAGGGAGCACATTGCCTCTCTAATTCAACTTGCTTCTTAGAAGTGAAAAAGATGACATGCAACTTCTAATATTCTTGTTCCGTATAATATTAGTCTACCACACAAATTTAAACCATTTTGTTTGTAGAACAGCGAGTGCCACACAAGAACCAGGTAAATACATTTAGATATTGTCAGATCAAGATAGCAAGTGATGTAGAAACATCTATTAACTTCAAGTTGACCAGACATCTATTCTCTTGGAAAACCACCAAGTCAAGTCCTTTTGTTAAATTTCTTTCATGAAATAAACAAAGGAAGTTAAACTTCAGTTATCTAAAAGCCATTTGGAGGTTAGTTTAATAGAATTTGCTTAACATGTTTATTGGGCATACAGGATGTCAGGTATGGGACTAGGCTGGGAGGTAAAGGAGATCTCCTCAAGGATATCGGCAACACATAAGGAGGGTGAGAACAGTGTGATCTTTGCTCAGATATAGTCACAGTGATGGAGGAGGGCATAGTAAAAGAATTAATTCATTCTGGAACAACACATGTGGTCACACAAAGAATAGAGACAGAGCTGGGTGTTGAGAGATAAGAAAAGAGATGTGAGAAACAAAAAGGTAAGGGAAAAAGGGATAGACCAAGTACTCCAGTCAGAGGGAAGAGAGACACAAAGCGCCGAGGAAAGCATAGTATAATGAAATGTTTGAAGAAGTGTAAATATGTCACAATTACAGGGGAGTGAAATCTGAGACTGTAAATGGCAAGAATTAAGTTCACATATGGAGAAAAGTTCTTGCATGCCATGGAAGTCATTCCTTTGAATACCAGTGGTATAAAAACTTTTCCAATGACACGAAATTTGTTAAATGAAAAAACAGGCAGTCCTCCAATATATGTAATTTTCATTTATATATGTAACTGTGTGTGAATTCCATAGGGTGGTTTTAAAAACATGAGTTTTATTTATAGCTGTCTCTCAAGTGTCCATAAGTGTATCTGGCACAGAAAGAACTAATAAATAGCTATTGAGTCTACATTACTAAACACAAATAAAAATAAAAATTTTAAGGGCATGTGCTAAAGATGAAATAAAATGTAGCTTTAAGGGGTTTGGTAATCAGGATGGCTTTACATCACCATTAGCTTATATCTCAAAGCACAGTATTGCTGGGAGCCTCATCTATAATTATGGCAGATGGAAATAAGTACTTTAAATTATCTTGATAATTTGAGCTTTTTTGCCTACTATCTTTCCAAATCATAGTAGCCCATCCTTCTGTTTTCCTTGTGATATGGCTGGGAGAAAACTTGTGTTAAGGGAAGAAGAAGGTATTTCAGCTCTATAATTTTTAATTGCTCTTTTGTGCTTCAATCAATGATTTCCTGGAGAAATTTTTTTAAGCACCTTGCCAATTATTTTTGAGATTTAGTAAAGATTAAGTAATAAAAATGACATGTTCATTTGCTAATAGGTATAAACTATACTTCATTGCAATACACTGAAAGTAAATGAAAGAAGGAGGGTGTCATCATCAATCAGCACTGTAGCAACCCAGCACTTGCCTCTGAACTCTTTCTGTGACCATATATGACCAGTGGAACTGAAGGAGGACACCAGGGCCTAGCTACATATCATGTATCAATACAATGTAACTGATTTCTTTTTAAATATAAAAAATAAAGCATAATGAATATAATTTTTTTCATATTTTCTTCTTACACTCCAAAAGATTATTTTTCCCTCTGAGGTGCATGCACCCCCATTTAGAGACCATGGTTATGGAAATAGAAACTATGGAAATAAACTAAACATGCAAGTGACATGTTTAAGCTTTAATGAGAAGAACAGCCCCATTACCAAATTTCCTAGATATCTTTAAGTATGCATTTTAATTTTATTATTTTGGATGGCTAGAAAACTTTCTAATATATACTTTAGATGTTTTTGATTTATTAGTTATTTTAAAGGTTTTGTTATTTTATTTATTTGAGAGAGAGAGAGAAAAAGAGAGTGTGTGAGCTGGGAGAGGGGTAGAGGGAGAGAGAAATTTCAAGCAGACTCTATGCTGAGCACGAGCCCAGCACAGGGTTCAATCCCATGACCCCGAGATTATGAGCTGAGCCAAAATCAAGAGTTGGATGCTTAAACACCCAGGCATCCCAGTGGTATCTCTTTATAAAGAAAGACTTGTTCACATTTCTTTTTCATTTACTAGGGCATTTGCACACTTCGAAATGTGCTGATTGGAGTTCTTTGAAATTTAAGTGTATAAAAACAGGGAAAACGTTGACTCTGACATGAAAATTGAGGCCTATTGAAAGTAAGATAAAAAGGAAGGAAAGAAATAGGGGGTAAGAAGTGCCAATGTATATGAAATTTAGAACTGACCCTCATGACTGGAAGTGAGTCCTGCATGAAGTCATGGTTCAGATGTATGAGAGGTACCTGGGTTGATGGGCAAATACAGAACAGATTATGTCTCAGTTACAAGGTCAGAGAGACAGGACATGGCCACTGTCCTTGGCAAAGTGATGATACGTTGGCAATACCCCCAGCTAGGCAATTACTACTCAGGGAGCTCCTTAGAGGAATTCAGGCTGAACTGATTCCCATATAAATCATTTTAATATAAATAAAATTATCTCTTTCACATGTTACTGGGTGCCCGGTGAATCAAGATTGTATTGATTCTCCTGAATATAAGGTTAGTCATCTATCTTTCATGAAGATTTTCATAGATACAAGAAATGTACCAAAAGTAATACAAATACATATATGCATCTGCTCAGAATTAGTGCATATTACTATTTTATCCTACTTGGTTCAGACATTTATTAAAGAAATAAAATGTTATAGCTCAACTTCTCTTTGAAACCCTTCCCAGCTTCAAAATTGAGACACTGGACTTCCTGCTAATAAGGGTAATTTGGAGTTTGAGAAATTAGCCAGAAAAATAAGTATATATAACTATATTTCCATCCCAAATTCTAGGTTATGCTGCACAAAGGACAAAAGGAAGTATTACCGATTTCTTTTTATTATAGACTTCTTTTTTCATCTTGTAATAGTGCTTTTAAATGTCTCAGTAGATACCCATTAGCTCTGCTTGAGGGATAAGAGTACATTTTCTTTGGGACACACATTATGGGTAAGGAGTTTCTATAGTTGTGTTTAATGAATTCACATAGTTTTAATACGTGACAAGGAAGGGCCCAAACTGAGCAACCACAGGAGAAATAAAAGATTGAATCATTCTAGCTGCTATTCTTTTTCACTTACAGAAACACATAATGTCATATACAGATATTTTGGAGGTATAGTTTGCTTGTGGACACATTGTTTTTCTTTCCTATATTTCTTTTCTCTTGGATCATAAAACAGGACTGGCACACTTTGAGTCTTGGGCATCAGACATGGAGACAGAGGTCTGTGTGCAGAGTGTCATTCAACAGTGCCTTGGGAACCTCCTGGAAGGAAGTGAGGGAGGCAGGCATGGGCAGAGAGAGAACTGAACCATGATGCTAGTACAAGAGGGGCCTTTCCTGAGCCCACTGAGCTCATGGGAGCAGGCATGGCCCTTCACAACAGTCCTCATTTGGGGAAGGAGGTAAGTGGCTGTTGAAGGGGAGAGAGAACAGCCTTCAGCTAGGCAGTTGTTCATGGTCTAGGGTTACTTATGGAGACCACCTCAGGTGTGTACTTTCAGCTGGCAATGCTTCCAGCATCTGGGGAATGAGGACCTCAGGCCTGGAGAGGGACTGTGAGTGCCTCACCATTCCTGTGCCCACAGAGCAGACATGATGGCACGTGTTCTTTTTTTTTTTTTTTTTTTTTTAAGATTGTATTTATTTATGACACAGAGAAAGAGAGTGAGTACATGCAGGGGTAGCAGGAGGCAGAGGGAGAACCAGGCCCTTGCTGAGCAGAGAGCCCAATGTGGGGCTCATTCCAGGACCCTGGCATAATAACCTGAGCCCAAGAAACACATAACTGACTGAGCTGCCCAGGTGCCCTGGCACAAGTGTTCTCAAGAGATACCTATTCTACTTCATCAGGAACAACTATTCAAATTTAGGCCACTTGGTTTCTTTGCAAAGAAATACGTTATTCTGGGGCACCTGGGTGGCTCAGTGGGTTAAGCTGCTGCCTTCGGCTCAGGTCATGATCCCAGGGTTCTGGGATTGAGCCCCACATCAGGCTCTGTGCTCAGCAGGGAGCCTGCTTCCTCCTCTCTCTGCCTGCTTCTCTGACTACTTGTGATCTCTCTCTGTCAAATAAATAAATAATCTTAAAAAAAAAAGAACTACATTATTCTTAGTAGTAAAATTTTCTTTTAAAAAATTATTTATTTATTTGACACAGAGAGAGACAGCAGGAGAGTGAGCATAAGAAGGAGGAGTGGGAGAGGGAGAAGCAGGCTTCCAGCTAAGCAGGAAGCCTGATTCAGGGCTCCCTCCCAGGGCTGGTCCTGGGATCATGACCCCAGCAGAAGACAGACGCTTAACGGCTGAGCCACCCAGGTGCCCCAGTAGTAAAATTTTCTAAACGATATGAATATTTTCCTATCTTTAACATTAAGCAATTAAACTATTCAAGGATGTATTTAAGATCCATTTCAGAGGGGACATGCAAAACTTGGAAGTCATGCTCGCTCCCTAGAAACAACAATCTAATTTGACAGATTACATACACAGACATAGAACATTTAGGAAACAACCATGCATAAAGGAATGTGTAATAATGTTCTAAGAATGAAAATGTGGACAAAATAGGTTGGCAGAAGTTTCCAGAGTGGATTGGTGACTGCCCTAGTGGAGAAACATCATTGGTAAAAGCACGAGGTGAATATTTTCCTCATATTTCTCTAAAGACACTGTTCTTAGGTAAAAGGCAGTTGCTACCACATTATATACTAAGTTCTTTTCGTAATTGCCTGGAGTATCAAAAGCTACAAAAAGGAACAAATAGATAAATTACAGATTTCCAAATTATTTAGTTGGCTGAAACTTCATTTAAAGGACCTTGCAATACTAAGACTTAGGTGACAATCTAGATTAATTTCTCTGTGTAGTTCTTTATGTATAATGTAGCATTTATACACCACACCTATCATTTTTGTGTTTATAAGAATACAGTATAGTCCTGTTCCAGCAGAACTGACCATTCTGGTGAAAAACACCTGGGCCATATTATTTCCCATCTCTCTCAGATGTACAGATATTATCTGTATATGATGGCTTATGAGCCAACCATTTCACAAGTTTATAAAGGAAAGAACTCAATTTAAAAATGCTAATGTAGTAGTTCTTTCGGATTTTGTAAGCATAAGTAGGAAGTTGATTTATTTATTAATTGACTACTATTATATGATGTTTGAGTAAAACGTTTGAATACATGCATTATATGGTATCGCAAGGCACAGGCAAGAACAGATTTTGTTTTTAAAGTTCCTTTGAAAGTTAAAGTCTGAAGTTCATAGGAAAATTTACCCACCAAGTAGAATTTTCTGTAAAATAAAGTTACAAATGAGAAGTAGATCTAGGCTGGTCCATACCTGTTGAACTAACAGAACTCTGTTTCATTAGCCTTAACTTTGCACCAGAGATTTTGCCAAACTCCCTGTCCCTTAGGGAGTTGTGGCCCTAGAGGTGTTGCAGAAGTCTGGTGGCAAGAGAGGGAAAAGGATCTCATGGTGGAGAGACAAAGTTCTTTTTTTTAATTATTATTATTATTTTTTTAATTAATTTTTTATTTTTTATAAACATATATTTTTATCCCCAGGGGGTACAGGTCTGTGAATCATCAGGTTTTTTTTTTTAATTTTTTATTTTTTATAAACATATATTTTTATCCCCAGGGGTACAGGTCTGTGAATCACCAGGTTTACACACTTCACAGCACTCACCAAATCACATACCCTCCCCAATGTCCATAATCCCAGCCACTTCTCCCAAACCCCCTCCCCCCGGCAACCCTCAGTTTGTTTTGTGAGATTAAGAGTCACTTATGGTTTGTCTCCCTCCCAATCCCATCTTGTTTCATTTATTCTTCTTCTACCCACTTAAGCCTCCATGTTGTATCACCACTTCCTCATATCAGGGAGATCATATGATAGTTGTCTTTCTCTGCTTGACTTATTTCGCTAAGCATGATACGCTCTAGTTCCATCCATGTTGTTGCAAATGGCAAGATTTCATTTCTTTTGATGGCTGCATAGTATTCCATTGTGTATATATACCACATCTTCTTGATCCATTCATCTGTTGATGGACATCTAGGTTCTTTCCATAGTTTGGCTATTGTGGACATTGCTGCTATAAACATTCGGGTGCACGTGCCCCTTTGGATCACTACTTTTGTATCTTTAGGGTAAATACCCAATAGTGCAATTGCTGGGTCATAGGGCAGTTCTATTTTCAACATTTTGAGGAACCTCCATGCTGTTTTCCAGAGTGGCTGCACCAGCTTGCATTCCCACCAACAGTGTAGGAGGGTTCCCCTTTCTCCGCATCCTCGCCAGCATCTGTCATTTCCTGACTTGTTGATTTTAGCCATTCTGACTGGTGTGAGGTGATATCTCATTGTGGTTTTGATTTGTATTTCCCTGATGCCGAGTGATATGGAGCACTTTTTCATGTGTCTGTTGGCCATCTGGATGTCTTCTTTGCAGAAATGTCTGTTCATGTCCTCTGCCCATTTCTTGATTGGATTATTTGTTCTTTGGGTGTTGAGTTTGCTAAGTTCTTTATAGATTCTGGACACTAGTCCTTTATCTAATATGTCGTTTGCAAATATCTTCTCCCATTCTGTCAGTTGTCTTTTGATTTTGATAACTGTTTCCTTTGCTGTGCAAAAGCTTTTGATCTTGATGAAATCCCAGTAGTTCATTTTTGCCCTTGCTTCCCTTGCCTTTTGCGTTGTTCCTAGGAAGATGTTGCTGCGGCAGAGCTCGAAGAGGTTGCTGCCCGTGTTCTCCTCAAGGATTTTGATGGATTCCTTTCGTACATTGAGGTCCTTCATCCATTTTGAGTCTATTTTTGTGTGTGGTGTAAGGAAATGGTCTAATTTCATTTTTCTGCATGTGGTTGTCCAATTTTCCCAGCACCATTTATTGAAAAGGCTGTCTTTTTTCCATTGGATATTCTTTCCTGCTTTGTCGAAGATTAGTTGACCATAGAGTTGAGGGTCTATTTCTGGGCTCTCTATTCTGTTCCATTGATCTATGTGTCTGTTTTTGTGCCAGTATCATGCTGTCTTGATGATGACAGCTTTGTAATAGAGCCTGAAGTCCGGAATTGTGATGCCACCAACGTTGGCTTTCTTTTTCAATATCCCTTTGGCTATTCAAGGTCTTTTCTGGTTCCATATAAATTTTAGCATTATTTGTTCCATTTCTTTGAAAAAGATGGATGGTACTTTGATAGGAATTGCATTAAATGTGTAGATTGCTTTAGGTAGCATAGACATTTTCACAATATTTATTCTTCCAATCCAGGAGCATGGAACATTTTTCCATTTCTTTGTGTCTTCCTCAATTTCTTTCATGAGTACTTTATAGTTTTCTGAGTATAGATTCTGTGCCTCTTTGGTTAGGTTTATTCCTAGGTATCTTATGGTTTTGGATGCAATTGTAAATGGGATTGACTCCTTAATATCTCTTTCTTCTGTCTTGCTGTTGGTGTAGAGAAATGCAATGGGTCAACCGGGAAATTAAAGAAGAATTGAAAAAAATCATGGAAACAAATGATAATGAAAATACAACGGTTCAAAATCTGTGGGACACAACAAAGGCAGTCCTGAGAGGAAAATATATAGTGGTACAAGCCTTTCTCAAGAAACAAGAAAGGTCTCAGGTACACAACCTAACCCTACACCTAAAGGAGCTGGAGAAAGAACAAGAAAGAAACCCTAAGCCCAGCAGGAGAAGAGAAATCATAAAGATCAGAGCAGAAATCAATGAAATAGAAACCAAAAAAACAATAGAACAAATCAACGAAAGTAGGAGCTGGTTCTTTGAAAGAGTTAATAAAATTGATAAACCCCTGGCCCGACTTATCAAAAAGAAAAGAGAAAGGACCCAAATAAATAAAATCATGAATGAAAGAGGAGAGATCACAACTAACACCAAAGAAATACAAACTATTATAAGAACATACTATGAGCAACTCTACGGCAATAAATTTGACAATCTGGAAGAAATGGATGCATTCCTAGAAACATATAAACTACCACAACTGAGCCAGGAAGAAATAGAAAGCCTGAACAGACCCATAACCAGTAATGAGATTGAAACAGTCATTAAAAATCTCCAAACAAACAAAAGCCCAGGGCCAGACGGCTTCCCGGGGGAATTCTACCAAACATTTAAAGAAGAACTAATTCCTATTCTCCTGAAACTGTTCCAAAAAATAGAAATGGAAGGAAAACTTCCAAACTCATTTTATGAGGCCAGCATCACCTTGATCCCAAAACCAGACAAGGATCCCACCAAAAAAGAGAGCTATAGACCGATATCCTTGATGAACACAGATGCGAAAATACTCAACAAAATACTAGCCAATAGGATTCAACAGTACATTAAAAGGATTATTCACCACGACCAAGTGGGATTTATTCCAGGGCTGCAAGGTTGGTTCAACATCCGCAAATCAGTCAATGTGATACAACACATCAATAAAAGAAAGAACAAGAACCATATGATACTCTCAATAGATGCTGAAAAAGCATTTGACAAAGTACAACATCTCTTCCTGATCAAAACTCTTCAAAGTGTAGGGATAGAGGGCACATACCTCAATATCATCAAAGCCATCTATGAAAAACCCACCGCAAATATCATTCTCAATGGAGAAAAACTGAAAGCTTTTCCGCTAAGGTCAGGAACACGGCAGGGATGTCCATTATCACCACTGCTATTCAACATCGTACTAGAGGTCCTAGCCTCAGCAATCAGACAACAAAAGGAAATTAAAGGCATCCAAATCGGCAAAGAAGAAGTCAAATTATCACTCTTTGCAGATGATATGATACTATATGTGGAAAACCCAAAAGACTCCACTCCAAAACTGCTAGAACTTATACAGGAATTCAGTAAAGTGTCAGGATATAAAATCAATGCACAGAAATCAGTTGCATTTCTCTACACCGAGAGACAAAGTTCTACAGTGAGGGAACAGAGGTGAGTAGTGAAGACAGAATGTTTAATTTATTAATGGTGTTTTGACCTACAGATTGAGTTTCCACGTTAATGGTATTTCAGGATAATGTTCTAAATAAACTACTTTTTATTTCAATTCAATATTTTCTCACTTGCCCATGGCAGTTTCACAATCTTTCTTTACTTCTTTGTCTTTATTCGTGCTTTCTCTTGACCTGTACTTATTGCCAAAGCAACTTTACTGCAACAATACAAGATATCAAGTAGGAGGAAAATTTATTCACAATGTGCTTATGCTGACATATCAACTACTTTCATTTTACCACACCTTTTCCAGTTTGTCCATATGTAAGCATTGTTGTAACCAACGAAGAGATACTCCTGTGCTCTGGTCTTTTTCACTTGACATTGTATCATGTCTTATGAGTCTTAATCTTTTCCCCTTTAACAGTAAAACAAAAACAAACACAAAAACAATACAAAACAACAACAAAAAAAAGAAAATAAAGAAAAAAAGAAAAAAGAAGAGAAGAGAAGACAAGACAAGACAAGACAAGACTTGGCCTTCTGGATTCTATATTGGATGGCCAGGCTTATAAACCTCTGTCCTGGGCATCAAAATTCCATGTAGCTTCCTTTAGAGATGAGGCTCTTTGCATCACCTCTGAGAGTGACCCTCTGTCATTGTCTCTCCAGTTATAAGGGAATGACTTTCAATTCTCTTAAAAGTGCAAAGAAACTGTACTTTCTCACATATTACTTTTGGGCTGATTTTTTTTTCAGTGTTCTAAAATTCATTATTTATGCATCGCATCCAGTGCTCCATGCAATAGGAGCCCTCCATAATACCCACGACCAGGCTTACCGAACCCTTTAACCCCCTCCCCTCCAAAACCCTTAGTTTGTTTCTCAGAATCCACAGTCTCTCATGGATTGTCTTCCCCTCTGATTTCCCCCTACTCTTCTCCTCTCCATCCCCCAATGTCCTCCATGTTATTCCTTATGCTCCACAAGCAAGTGAAATCATATGATAATTGACTCTCTCTGCTTGACTTATTTCACTCAGCATAATCTCCTCCAGTTTCACCCATGTTGATACAAAAGTTGGGTATTCATCCTTCTTGATGGAGGCATAAGACTCCATTGTATATATGGACCATATCTTCTTTATCCACTCATCTGTTGAAGGACATCTTGGCTCTTTCTACATTTGGCAAATGTGGCTATTGCTGCTATTAACATTGGGGTGCCAATGCCCCTTCTTTTCACTACATCTGTATCTTTGGGGTAAATACTTAGTAGTGAAATTGCAGGGTCATAGGGTATCTCTGTATTTAATTTCTTAAGGAATCTCCATGCTGTTTTCCAAAGTGGCTGCACCAACTTGCATTCCCACCAACAGTGTAAGAGGGTTCCCCTTTCTCCACATCCTCTCCAACACTTATTGCTTATTGCCTTGTTAATTTTGGCCATTTTAACTGGTGGCAGGTGGTATCTCAATGTGGTTTTGATTTCAGTCTCCCTGAAGCAGTGATCAAAAACCTCCTAAAAAACAAGAGCCCAGGACATGACAGATTCCCTGGAGAATTCTACCAAACATTCAAAGAAGAAATAATACCTATTCTTCTGAAGCTGTTTCAAAAAATAGAAACAGAAGGAAAACTTCCAGACCATTTTTATGAAGACAACATCATCCTGATGCCCAAACCAGGCAAAGACCTCACCAAAAAGAAGAATTTCAGGCCAATATCCCTGATGAATATGGATGCTAAGATTGTCAACAAGATCCTAGCTAATTGGATCCAACAGTACATAAAAAAGATTATCTGCCATGACCAGGTGGGTTTTATCCATGGGATACAAGAGTGGTTCAATGTTCGCAAATCAATCAATGTGATAGAACAAATCAATAAGAGAAGAGAGAAAAAAAAAAAAAAAGAAGAGAGAAGAACCACAAGATCCTCTCAATTGATGTAGAAAGAGCATTTGACAAGATACAGCATCCTTTCCTGATTAAAACCCTTCAAATTATAGGGGCAGTGGGTACATTCCTCAACCTCATAAAAGATATCTATGAAAAATCCACAGTGAATATCATCCTCAATGGGGAAAAGCTGACAGTCTTCCCTTTGAGATATGGAACATGATAAGGATATCCACTCTCACCACTCTTGTTCAACACAGTACTAGAAACCCTAGCAACAGCAATCAGACAACAAAAAGAAATAAAAGGTATTAAAACAGGCAATGAGAAGTCAAATTCTCTCTCTTTGCAGATGATATGATCCTTTATATGGAAAAAAGACTCCACCCCCAACTACTAGAACTCATACAGCAATTCAGTAATGTGGAAGGATACAAAAATCAGTGTACAGAAATCAGTTTCTCTCTTATACACTAACAATTAAAATACAGAAAAGAAAATTAGAGAATTTATTCCATTTACTATAGTACCTTGAACCATAAGATACCTGGGAATAAACCTAACCAAAGAGGTAAAGGATCTATACTCAAGGAACTACAGAACACTCACAGAAGAAATTGAAGAAGAAACAAAAAGATGGAAAATCATTCCATGCTCATGGATCAGAAGAATAAACATTGTTAAAATGTCCATATTGCTCAAAGAAATTTATACTTTCAATGCCATCCTAATCAAAATTCCGCCAGCATTTTTCAAAATTCTCTAGCAAACAATCCCAAAATTTGTATGGAACCAGAAGAGACCCTGAATTGCTAAGGAAATGTTGCGGGGAGGGAAAGCTGGGGGCATCATGTTGCCTGATTTCAAGATTTACTACAAAGCTGTGATCACCAAGACAGCATGGTACTGGCATAAAAACAGACACATAGACCAGTGGAACAGAGTAGAGAGCCCAGATATAGACTCTCAACTCTATGGTCAAATAATTTTCGACAAAGGAGGAAAAAATACACAGTGTGAAAAAAGACAGTCTTTTCAATAGATGGTGCTGGGAAAATTGGACAGCTATATGTAGAAGAATAAAACTTGACCATTCTTTTACACTATACAAAAAGATAAACTCGAAACAGATAAAAGATCTCAACGTGAGGCAGGAATGTATCAAAATCCTAGAGGAGAACGTAGGCAATAGCCTCTTCAACATGAGCCACAGCAACTTCTTTCAAGATATGTCTCCAAAGGCAAAGGAAACAAAAATGAAAATGAACTTTTGGGACTTCAAGATCAAAAGCTTCTGCAGAGCAAAGGAAACAGTCAAGAAAACAAAGAGGCAACCCAAGGAATGGGAGAAGATATTTACAAATGACACTACAGACAAAGGACTGATATCCAAGATCTGTAAAGAACTCCTCGAACTCAACACCCAAAAAACAAATAATCATGTCCAAAAATGGGCAGAAGATATGAACAGATACGTCTCCAAAGAAGACATACAAATGAGTAACAGACATATGAAAAAATTTCATCATCATTAGCCATCAGGGCTGATTGTTCTTTTAACTGTCATTGGAATTTCAAGGTAATTTCAAGTTTTAAAGTTGAAACACAGATCAACTGTTTCCCTTAGTGTGGTGCCTGGCATATGTAGTAGGCACTTAATAAATACTTATTGAATAAACAGTATCACTCACACAGGATCACATTGTATGTATCTGTATATCTATAGAGCTAGATATATAATATCTATATCCATATATCTAATCTATTATATATATTTACTTTAGGAAAAGAATTTTTTCATAATGTATTTCCAAATGAAAAGTGTATGTTTAGTGTGCCTTGGTGGTTCAGCCCTTAAGCATCTGCCTTTGTCCCAGGTCATGATCCCAGAGTCCTGCGAACAAGCCCTACATCTGCCTCCTTGCTGAGTGGGAAGCCTGCTTTCCCTCTCTTAGTCCCCTTGCTTGTGTTCCCTTTCTTGTTGTGTCTCTCTCTGTCAAATAAATAAATAAAATCTCAAGAAAACAAAGTGTGTGCCTATCTAGAAAAACTCCTAAAAAGTAGAAATAATAGGGTTTTAAAAATATAATTTAAAGAATGTTGCTCTTTATTATCTCATTTGGTTTTTTTAAATTTATTTTTTATTTTTTAATTTATTTTTTAATTTTTTTATTTTTTATAAACATATATTTTTATCCCCAGGGGTACAGGTCTGTGAATTGCCAGGTTTACACACTTCACAGCACTCACCAAAGCACATATCCTCCCCAATGTCCATAATCCCACCCCCTTCTCCCAATCCCCCTCCCCCCAGCAACCCTCAGTTTGTTTTGTGAGATTAAGAGTCACTTATGGTTTGTCTCCCTCCCAATCCCATCTTGTTTCATTGATTCTTCTTCTACCCACTTAAGCCCCCGTGTTGCATCACCACTTCCTCATATCAGGGAGATCATATGATAGTTGTCTTTCTCTGCTTGACTTATTTCGCTAAGCATGATATGCTCTAGTTCCATCCATGTTGTCGCAAATGGCAAGATTTCATTTCTTTTGATGGCTGCATAGTATTCCATTGTGTATATATACCACATATTCTTGATCCATTCATCTGTTGATGGACATCTAGGTTCTTTCCATAGTTTGGCTATTGTGGACATTGCTGCTATAAACATTCGGGTGCACGTGCCCCTTTGGATCACTACGTTTGTATCGTTAGGGTAAATACCCAATAGTGCAATTGCTGGGTCATAGGGCAGTTCTATTTTCAACATTTTGAGGAACCTCCATGCTGTTTTCCAGAGTGGCTGCACCAGCTTGCATTCCCACCAACAGTGTAGGAGGGTTCCCCTTTCTCCGCATCCTCGCCAGCATCTGTCATTTCCTGACTTGTTGATTTTAGCCATTCTGACTGGTGTGAGGTGATATCTCATTGTGGTTTTGATTTGTATTTCCCTGATGCCGAGTGATATGGAGCACTTTTTCATGTGTCTGTTGGCCATCTGGATGTCTTCTTTGCAGAAATGTCTGTTCATGTCCTCTGCCCATTTCTTGATTGGATTATTTGTTCTTTGGGTGTTGAGTTATCTCATTTGTTTTATAGATGCTTTAGGTCTTTTAAGCTTCATAACAACCTGTGCTTCTGGTATCAATAACTATTATATAGATGAATAAGGCTCCGAGAAATAAAAAAACTTTTCTAAGATCACCCAATTAATAAGTAATTATTCAATTACTTATTGTTCAATTTATAAGTAAATTCTGGACACTGCCTTTATGTGTTCATGTAATATATTTCCAGTATCCACAGTCTGGTTTTCAGTTTTAGATACATAAAGATCAGAATGCTATTAAAAAGACTGCTTCTAGGTGTCCCTTTAAGTGTTATTTATAGGGTGCCTGGGTGGCTTAGTCAGTTAAGTGTCTGCCTTCGGCTCAGGTCATGATCCCAAGGTTCTGGGATGCCCGCTCAGTGGGAATCTGCTTTTCTTCTGCTGCCCCTGCCCCTTGATTATGCGCTCTCTCTGTTTTTCAAATAAATGAAATCTTTTAAAAATTTATTATTTGTGTTTGCTATGAAGTAGGGAGTGTCAGCCGTAGTGGTTCACTCTTGGGGATGTCTTGATTTCATCTTAGTGGTTGATACCAGTTAAACCTGGGATTTTCTCATTTGGCTTGTAGTGTGGATTTGAATTCTTTGGGTTATCTAGTCACTATAAAGTATTCGTGCCTGGTTAGGTTACCTATCTTCCCAGAAAACTACAGAGAAAAATGATAGTTCTATAATCATGGTATATGATGTAAAGGAGGGGTATCATGGGTACTGCCTTAAGAAACCTTAAAAGCTACAAGGTTGGAATACAATATAATCAGGCAAAAGGAAATATAATAAAGTGAAACTGCTCTGCTACACTCTTTAACAAGAAAGGAAAAAAAAATTTATCTTACACTAACTCAGTGGCTTGTAATTTCTAGAATGAATTCTGATGTCTTATGGCATTCTATGGATGTATTTTACTCCCATCCATTTTGAGAAAATTGTAATATTGATATACTTACACATCAAACAAAACATATAACATTAAAATAAACATGAATATTCTTTAGAATTTCAGCTTTTAGAAAACATTGGCCATTGATAGTTATAATTTAATCTGCGTAACATTAACACTAGTAATAATAATGGAATTTTTTCCAGCCACATTTGGATCTAAAACATCTACTAGGTAACTGTCACTCTCTTCAAATCACTGGAGTATTTTAAAAACATTAGCTAAGCATTACTAAAAATATTTCTGAGAAATTTTATTCCACTTCATAGGCATAGTGTGTCTGTCAAAAACATTAAATATCTGGACACTATAGCAGCATTCCATCTTAGAATCAGAAATCAATCTTAGAAAATATGATCTTATACTCATGATGTGATACAATAATTTCAGAGCATAGAAATATTCTGGGAATATGGAGCCATAAGTACTAAAATGAGACAATTTAAAATGAAACTGAATGTTTCTTTTAATGATAACATCAGTTTATTTTATGGCATTCAAAATTTTTACATATTAGAATGAGGCAAGATTGATACAAACCAGTAAGGTGGAATTAAAATGTTTATCTATATTTGTATATCTCATGAACAGTGATTCTCATCTGCCAATATCTTACGATTTTCACTATCAAAGTTAAAAAATTTGGAACACAAATCTGTAGATTTAAAGATACAAATGCACTGAAAATATGTTAGATTTGCAAAAAAAAAAAAAAAACGCACACACATATATCTGTGATAGTAGTTGTGTAAGAGCTAATCATTAAATGGAAGACAGAGTTGCAAAGTAACAAATTCATATTCTATGATTCTTTTACACATCTGTCGGAGAGTCCAAACTTGAGTATTTACATGACCGTCCTTAGAGTTGTTAGGGCTTCTTGCTATTTCTGCCCAAGTGATAATGTGTTTGAGTCTTGTATAACTCTACAAGAATTTAGATGTCTCATTCCCATCCACAAAAAAGTTAGCTTGGTCAATTTTATCACAAGCTTATTTGTGTAAATGACCTCTTGTGGGAGTTTACATCTCTTGCAATATTATCACCCCCACTTTACAGATAAAAAATGGAGGGTTGAAAATGGAATTGATAAAATTTCCGTAGAAATTTTCAAATATACTAATTTTCAAATATAGTAAGGTTTATAACTTAATTTTCAAATTTACTAATATTTCAGTTTTGCTATCTCTAAGGCATAAAGTGTCCATGACTTAGTGTAGACTGAAATAGTATAACTTGATAAGATTAAAGATACCTGTTTTTTATTTTTTTTCAGATTTTCAAGTGGTCTATTTTTTAAAATTCTTTTTAAATTTTTTTTTATTTTTTATTAACATACAATGCATTATTAGCCCCAGGGGTACAGGTCTATGAATTGCCAGGTTTACACACTTCATAGCACTCACCATAGCACATACCTTCCATAGTGTCCATAACCCAGCTTTACTAACTTCCTTAGAGGATTTCTTTTGTATCAACAACTTTGATAAATGTATGCATGAGTTAGTAGAAAATGGACAAACTCCATTTTCAGGGTTAAGGTTAGATATTAATTGAAACAAATATATCAAAATATTTACACTATGTGTAAATTAGTGAGTAGGAATTAACCATGTCATAATTGGGGTAGGGGACTTATTGCAATGTAAAAAAAATGTTCAGCTAATATTATAAACTATACAGCAACTTAACATGATAGGTATACAACTAAAGGTAAACTGATAAGAATGGATAGGTGTGAGTCAGACTAAATAGTGATCAGAAGAACAAATAAATCAGAGTGAATAACCTCAGAAGAAAAGGCACATACTTTCATTTCTCTTGGGTAAATACATAGGAATACACAGGCTGAGTCATATTTTATATATATATATATATATATATATATTTCATTTTTTAAAAGAAACTGTCAAATTGTTTTCCAAAGTAGTTGTATCATTTTAAATATTTTAAATGCCCATGAGCAGCATATGAGGGTTCCAGTTTCTCTGTATCTTTGATAAGACTTGGAATGTCAGCCATTCTAAAAGGTGTGCAGTAGTACCTAATTAGTAGTACCTAATGAGAAGGTTTTAGTCTTCTCATGATTAATAATGTTAATTATTATTATCTTTTCCTAAGTTTGTTTGCTATCTTTATAGTATCTTTCATCAAGTTCTTGTTAAAAACCTTGAACAGATATGTGATTTGCAAATATTTTATCCCAATCTGTTTCTTGTCTTTTCATTCTCTTAACTTGGTATTTTAAAGTTGTGGACATAAATGCTCATAGAAGCTTTATTTGTAATAACAAATATCAAGTTATTGTTATTGTAATAACAAAAATCAAGTAACAATTCAACTATACATCAGCAAGTGAGGGGATAAAAATTATGGTATCCAAACACCAGGATACTTTGCAGCAATAAGAAAAAATTAACTGTTGATATAAGTAACAACATGGGTAATCCTCAAAATAATTATGCTGAGTGAAAAAAGACAGAAAAAAAATAGTATATGCATTGTGATTTCATTTATACAAAATAACAGTAATGTAAAGTAATCCATGGTGACAGAAATCAGAAAATTGGTTTCCTCAAAATAAGGAGATAACAGGTGACAAGGATTACATTCAGACACAAAGAAATTTCTGAGAGAAATGGATACATTCATTATTTTGCTTATAATGATAGTGTCATGGGTTTATACTTACACCTAAACTCAATGAATTATACACGTTAAATATGTATGTCAGTTATACCTCAATAAAGCTGTTTTAAACATGCAGCAGAAAATTTGCATTATACCTTTGTGTTCTTAATTGAATTATTTTTAAAAATTAATGAACAAAACAAAGAAAATCATAGAGTACATAACATTCCATGAAAAGTTACATTACATCTCATTTATGCTTTTATGATACCATTTGGCTCATTCTTTTTTTTTTTTTTTTTTAAGATTTTATTTATTTATTTGACACAAAGAGACACAGCAAGAAAAGGGAATAATACAAGCTGGGGGAGTGGGAGAAGGAGAAGCAGGCCTCCTGCCAAGCAGGGAGCCCAATGCAGAGCTTGATCCTAGGACGCCAGGATCACGATCTGAGCAGAAGGCAGATGCTTAAGGACTGATCTACTCAGGCACCCCCCATTTGGCTCATTCTAAGGCAAAACATGACCAATGTAATGTTTTACCCTTCCCTTTTAAACTCTAAGATGACTAAAATTCCATTCTGGAAGTTTCAGTTTAGACAACAATGTATCATGAAATTCTCAATATTTATACTGACTGTAAGAAGAACATATTATGAAGACATTAGTTTTCATTGAAAACATAATAAATTCTGCCCTTGGCAAGGCATGTAACTAAAAGTATAAAAAAATTTCCCACAACCAGGCATTAATTTCATGTGTCAGATCATGCAAAAGGAAATAGTTAATTTGTTTTTTCAGTTGGCTGTTTAGAATCAAAGGATATTAATTAAGGACAAGGCAAGGTAAAAGAGGTCAGTGGGATCATTTTGGGAAAGGTTTTAATTTTCACTTGATGTTATTGGCACATCTTCTGTTTTCATGGCCCTTGAAATATACAGCATAATTCTCAACATTGAGCTAAACAAAATCAGATTCTGACAGAGGGCAGCAGGTGGATTCCAATGGATCTGCTGGGAGTAGCAAAAATTTACATCTCACCACTAAAACCACTCCTGGAGAGACCAGGATGATTCTCTAAATCTCTATTCCCATTAGTTCTTTCTGTTAGATATACCCCTGTAAAAGTAAAATGGTTTACTGTCCTGGCTTCATTAGCTGTTTGTTCTTACATTCCCCCCTCACCCAAATGGATCATCTTTTCATTTGTTTTCCAGCTATATTATACATGTTAATGGAAATAAATAATTTTCTTCCTGCATTGCTGTGCAGTCTTACATGATATTTCTTGTCATCCCCTCGATCTGTATCTTCCATTCATTTGCTGCTTCAAAACAGTCTGGAATATTTGAAATAATGATTAAAATTTCTGCCACTGCAGAGGATAAAGAAAAAGAAATTCTGTAGGGGCTGTTTGCTCTATTCAAATGTTGCTAATTTAGATTTTTACTTTGCAACACACCTCCTTGAGTTGCTCTGTAGATAATTGTGGGTATATAACTATTAAATAATTATAACTTGGTAAATTTCCTTTAGTATTTTAGTATTCCTCAAAAGAGAGTTTTTAAGAGTTTATATGTGCTCTGAAGATACAGTTAACATTTAATGACTGTGTAAGTTACTTCCTAATAATTAAGATATGCTTCAATATGAATAAAGGAAACATCTTCATTTGGGTTAAGGACACAAAGATCAAAAATGTCTTCTGCTATAATAAACTTCTTTTAGAAAGAGTTCTAGGGTAATAGAAAGTCTGTGAAGACAGTACAAAGTCCCCATATACTCTACATCCAGTTTCCCATATTGTTTATATTTCACATTATTGTGAAACATTTGTCACAACTAATAAGCCAATATTGACACATTATTAACTAAACTTCTTGAAAAGGAAAATATCAAGTGTAGCCCCCATTTATACAGTTACACATACACTTACATAAAATCCAGCAATCCCTTGCCAAATTCTTTTAGGTATTTACCCAAGAAAAATGAAAACACGTGTCCACAATATATTTGTATATGAATGTCCATAATAGCTGAATCAATCATGTCCATCAACATGTGAATAGGTTACCAAAATGTGAAATATCCTATAATGGAATACTACTCTAATAAAAAGAAACAAACTACTGATTTATACAACATGGGTAGATTTCAGGCATTATGCTAAATTAAAGAAGGTAAATATAGACTTGCATAAGATGTTACTAGAAAAGGCAAAGTCTTAGTGACTGAAAGCAAATCTGGATTTGCCAGGACTGGGGTTGGTGGGAGGAAACGAACTATAATGTGGTAGAAGGGAAGATGTACACATGGATATATTTTTCCCAAATTCATCAAATTATACAATTAAAATGAGTGACTTTTACTGTATATAAATTTTACCTCAATAAACTGAATGAAAATAAGTGGAATGGATTTGATGGTAAAGCGAGTTTCTAAGACTTAAACAGCTTGAATTTTAAGTTCACTATTTTTTAAACAGAAATAATGTTTAGTAGAAATCAGTAACAAGTAACTGCTTGTGATAAATTAATGTCAAAATAGAGAAGTCTGTTCGTATTCAAAGAAAGCCTTGAAATAGCACCAAGTAAACTGACAAGTAGTAACATTGGCAAAAAGAAGTAAACACTATACCAGTGTATTAGGAAAGCTAAGGTTTTTCACAAGATTAAATCAGGTTTTAAAATTAAATGTATGGTTTTGAGCCCATTAATGTAATGTTTAGGTTTTTGCCTTCTTTTGATTTATATAATATTGGACATCTATAATGAAAATAAAATTTCAAGAACAAGAATTGCATAAAATCAATGACACAACTCATAGGTCTTCTCAGAGTTGGCACGTTCCTTGTGGAAAAAGATAGTCATTTTCATTTTAAAATACTCGCGTAAGCAGCTCCTCCCCATTCTGGATAACCAAACCATTTGCTCAGAGGATTGTCTTAAGAACTGTTTATTGAAAAAAAAAAAAAAAGAATTGTTTATTGCTATTACTCAGAAATTGATGTAGTTAGGAAAATATGTTACTTTCAACATCATCATTCTTTATGTTGATTGCATCCTTGTTAACATAGCAAATTTGTATCATTGAGTTCATCTACAATAAAATGATTGGTTTTGTACTTGAGATATATTCAAGTACTCTGTCCTTTTTATTTAATTAATTCACTCAAGATGTACTGGACATTTCCTTTGTATCAGATACTCTGCTATGTTCCTGGGATATGACAATGAAGAAATTATATACAATTCTTGATGTCAGAGTACTCAGTCTAGTGGAAGAAATAAACCTGCAATTAAAAGATCACCTAGGGGCACCTGGATAGCTCAGTGGGTTGAGCCTCTGCCTTCGGCTCAGGTCATGATCTCGGTGTCCTGGGATCAAGCCCTGAATCTGGCTCTCTGCTCAGCAGGGAGCCTGCTTCCACCTCTCTCTCTGCCTGGCTCTCTGCCTACTTGTGATCTCTGCCTCTCCGTCAAATAAATAAGTAAAATATTAAAAAAATTAAAAAATAAAAGATCACCTAAAAGTGCTATGATTACTGCTTTTTTTTTCAAAGAGCTCTTTCTTTCTTGTAAAGAGCTCTTTGAAATAATATAAAAGGGTTAGGAAAGACCATGAGAACATGAACAAGAGAATATGAACATGAACTTGGAGTAGAAAATATATCATAAATCTGAATAAAAATTTGGAAAATTACAAAAATCAGTGATAAATTAATAAATTAAGATACAACAGAAAGTTGGAGATTTGTAGGTGAGTCTTGATAAAAATTGTTTTTTAAGAAAAGTAAAAGTGGTGAAAGACTTTCATCAGTAAGGAGAGGCTATATATAGGTAAATTAGTATACATAACCAGGGAATATAAGTGTGTAGTGGTAGTGGAGATGGAAAATTGAAATAATGTATTAAAACAATTCAAATATATTGTTGAATGGGTTAATATTAATACTAAATATTACTTACCCACTCACTACTTTTTTAATCTGATCTATTAATATAATTTTTAATTCAGGAACCAATTTCAAGGTTTTCTATATTTATTTTGCCTAACTCTTAATTTCATAAGAAACAGTATGATTTGCCTAAAAAGTAACTAACCTCCTCCTTTCTTCATTTACTTTCAATCATTTGCCCATTATTCTGTGTAAGAATTTCTTTCTCTTTAAGCATAAGCAGTAATTTCTCTGACACTGTTGTAGCAACATCTTGCTAGATACATCTCCTGAGTCAAGGGAAACTAATGCAAAAATAAACTATTAAGACTACATCAAAATAAAGAGCTTCTGCACAGCAAAGGAAACAACAAAACTAAAAGACAACCTACTGAGTGGGAGAGGATATTTGCAAATGACATATTGTTTTTGTCATATCCTTGTCATTTTCAAATGACATAAAAGACCAGTATCAAAAATATATAAAGAACTTGTAAAACTCAACACCAAAAAACAAATAATCCAGTTAAGAAATGTGCAGAAGACATGAACAGATATTTCTCCAAAGACGATAGCCAGATGGCTAATAGACACATGAAAAGATGTTCAGCATCACTCATCATCAAGGAAATGCAAGTCAAAACCACAAGGAGATTATCACCTACACCTGTCAGAATGGCTAAAATCAAAAACTCAAGAAACAACATATGTTGGCAAAGATGCCAAGAAAAAGGAACCATCATACATTGCTGGTGGAAATGCAAACTCATCCAGCCACTGTGGAAGACAGCATGGAGGTTCCTCAAAAATTTAAAAATAGAACTACCTTATGGTCCAGTAATCACACTACTGGGTATTTACCCAAAGAATATGAAAACACTAATTCAAAATGATACATGCAATCCTATGTTTATAGCAGCATTACTCATGCTAGCCAAACTATGGAAGCAGCCCAGGTGTCCCATCAATAGAAGAATGGATAAAGAAAATAGTGGTGTATACATAATGGACTATTACTCAGTGATAAAAAGAATGAAATCTTGCCATTTACAACAATGTGAATGGAGCTAGAGAGTATAATGCTAGATGAAATAAGCCAATCAAAGAAAAACAAATACCATAGAATTTCACTCATATGTAGAATTTAATAAACAAAAACAATGGGGAAAAAAGAGGCAAACTGAGAAACAGACTCTTAACTATAGAAAACAAATAGATGGTTACCAGTTGGGCAGATGGGATGGGTGAAATAGGTGAAGGGGATTAAGAGCCCACTTACCCTGATGAGCACTGAGTCATATATGGGATTGGTGAGTCACTACATTGTACACCTGAAATGAATATAACACTGAATATTAACTACATTGGAATTAAATAAAAAATAAAAACAAAGAATTTATTTCCCTTAAACTATAGTATTGACAGTTTTCTTCACAGAGTGGAGAGAATCACATGTATTTGAAGGAACAAAGAGTAACTTAAACATATTTTACCATGAGATATGTTTTGTCTAAATCTTTTGAATAATGGAATCCATTACCATACAGTTTTCCAATGAAAATCTTTTTCCCCTTTCTCCTCTCTGGCTACTCTCTTGCTTTCCTTCCTTCTATTTCAGATGCATGTATGGAACCCTTACTTTGTGCTATGCAGTGTTTAAAGATACTGTGTTGGGTGGACAGGTTATGCATTGCACCTGCCGAAGGAGCCCCCTTCCCATTATGGTACACAGACACAGTGTGCATGGTATATGAAATAATCCCCAGCAGTATATGCTCAACCTTCTTCTTGTCTCATGTTCAATTCTTAATGTATGGTATCTTCGAGTTTGTTTTAAAGACACATTTCTTGTGGTATCTAAATCTCTTAGTAAGCTATTTACTACAATATCTTCCTTTGGCCATCTTACACCTTAAACTGTCAGTATGTTCCCAACTAGATTCATCTTATCTTCTTTATGGCTCTTTACTTGTCCTTTCAAGACAATTCAGGAAACATCTCTTCAACACCTATAAAAAGCAGTCTTCGAGGTACTGTGAGATATGAGAATAGCTAAGATAAGACATTCCTAGACTGAGGGAGCTTCTCAGCAAATACACTCATGGATCGTGTTCTATAATCTTTTTTAGCTATTTGCTGCAATGCTGGACCCCAGCACTAGATTCAGATCTGAAGCAGATATATACAATGGATGCAGAGGACACACAGAAAAATCATCCCAAGGATAGTTATAGTCACAGAAATTATTTGATAGTTACAAAGTGAGTGAACAATTCTGAAAGATTACTTTTAGTATGGGCTTATTTACTTATTTGATATAAATCATGGTTTCATTTTCTTATATAGAACCATGAAAACTAGCATGTTTGGAACAGATGCAATTTCTCTTTTACTTCTTATTGAATGTTATGCTCTGTATTAACCATCTTTTTATTTTCTGTATTTCTTTTTTTATTATTATGTTTTTTCTTTTTTTAAATTTTTATTTATTTTTTAAAATTTCTTTTCACTATTCCAAAATTCATTGTTTATGCACCCACACCCAGTGCTCCATGCAAAACGTGCCCTCCATAATACCTACCACCAGACTCACCCAAACTCCCAACCTCCTCCCCTCCAAAACCCTCTCTTTGTTTCTCAGAGTCTACAGTCTCTCATGGTTCATCTCCCCCTCCAACTTCCTCCAACTCACTTCTCCTCTCCATCTCCCCATGTCCTCCGTGTTATTCCTTATGCTCAACAAAAAAGTGAAACCATATGATAATATGATAATTAACTCTCTCTGTTCGACTTATTTCACTCAGCACAATCCCTTCCAGTCCTGTCTATGTTGATACAAAAGTTGGGTATTCATCCTTCTTGATGGAGGCATAATACTCCATTGTATATATGGACCATATCTTCTTTGTCCATTTGTCAATTAAAGAGCATCTTGGTTCTTTCCATATTTGGCAACTGTGGCCATTGCTGCTATTTACATTGGGGGTACAGATGGCCCTTCTGTTTACTACATCTGTATCTTTGGGGTGGATACCCAGTAGTGCAATTGCAGGGCCATAAGGAAGCTCTATGCTTAATTTCTTAAGGAATCTAATCTCCACACTGTTTTCCAAAGTGGCTGCACGAATTTGCATTCCCACCAACAGTGTAAGAGGGTTCCCCTTTCTCCACATCCTCTCCAACACTTGTTGTTTACAGTCTTGTTGATTTTGGCCATTCTGACTGGTGGGAGATGGTATCTCAATGTGGTTTTGATTTGAATCTCCCTGATGGCTAGTGATGATAAACATTTTTTCATGTGTCTTTTAGCCATTTGTATGTCTTCATTGGAGAAGTGTCTGTCCATAGACCCTGGGACCATGACCTGAGCCGAAGGCAGAGGCTTTAACACACTGAGCCACCCAAGGGCCCCTGAAGAGTTCTTTATAGATCTTGATATCAGCCCTTTGCCTATGCTGTCATTTGTAAATATCTTCTCTTATTCCGTGGGTTGCCTCTAAACCATGCAAAGACCCCACCAAAAAGGAGTATTTCAGACCAATATTTTCTGTATTTCTGACACTTTGCCATCAGGGGCCTTGCCCAGGAGCCCAGAAAGACTGGTCTTCTCAGGGATGGATAATTCCTGGAGATAGTGAAAGGTTGGCTTGCTGAGTACTCCTTTCATATGCAAAGGAATCAATTCAGAGCCTACATCCCACCATCTGTTGGGCTCCAACACTGAGTAGCATTATTTCCCTACTTTACTCACCCCAATGCCAAGTACAGAATACTAGGGACAGCCCCGGTGCCCCTGAGAACACTGAAGTTATTCAAATTAGCCAATCCTAAACCTTCCCATCCTTGCCTTGCCAGTTTCTGATGACCACAACAAAGGGCTCTTGCCAATGTTTTCCCCTCACTTCCTCTGCCTCCTGACCAGCTCTGGTGCTTTCCTGCATGGCCCAGTATGATGTGCAAAGCCCCTTTCTCTTGGGAATTGTGAGTAACAGACTATCTTTTCAATGCCAATCAACTCCTGATATGTTGCCTTCACCATAGCTGAAAAGTAATACAACCTTCATTTTAAGGAAGAGCTAGATTTTATGGCCTGTGAGAATTAATGTTGCTTACACATCTTGCAGAAATAACTTGACCAATTATGCCTTTTCCTCCTTCCAAAGCATAGACTATTATCATGCAAATTTAAGAATTCCATTGCTTCCAATAACTTCTTTGCCACTCAGATAAATAGATAATGTCTTCATTCTTTGGTTTCTGATAAAATGTCCTGTATTCAATGGATCTTACAATAAAAATATATTCTGTTGGTAAGTTACTTTATGGTTAATAGATGTTTCTACATTTATTTATTAATTAAGAGCTTCTCACACATGAACACACGATAAAGACAGGTCATGAATCATTCCTATATTGGAGATAAAGAAATTGTGCCTCCAAGAGCTCATATGGTTTTCTCAGGCAGGATTGTGGTAGTGGTGGTAGCTGCTTCTTAGTCTACTACCCAAGATTTCTAATTCTTGTGAAATTCAATTTCACAAGTAGAAATCTTGTGAATTGTTAAAATGAAAATCTTCATAGAAAACTTGATTTTAGAAGACATAGTAAATTGAAATTAAACTTCTATCAGTAAAAAATAATCACATCCACAGTTGGAAAGAGAAAGATTGAACCCATTTCTCCCTTTGGCTTTGCATGAAGTTGCAGAACATCTTCTGGGGATGTATTGGGAAAGAATACTTTCTCTAACTACTTAGCATAACATATATATCATAGAATCAGGCTGATCCGGTGCTAAGTTTTGTACAGTTTTGCATTCATTTGTCCTTATATTAAAATACTAAGTACTATTATTGAAAAGAATTCCAATTGAACATTTCAAGTAGAGATACACCAAGGCTACAATATAACTTTTACTATTAAGCAGAGATAAAAATTTAGAGCTGGAATTAGAGAGGTTGTGTAATAGAAACATTTATGAAAGAAGTTCATCGATATTAGGAAGTTTCCCCAAGATATAATGCTCTTTCTTAGCAATTTATCATTTTGCTACTAAAAAATGTTCTAGCTTACATTCCATATACCCTTAAAGATGTTTCAGCTCAGAACTCTGTATTGCAATGCATATTGGAGAATTCAAATCCCTAGTATATTGATGAAAATAACCTTATGTCATTTCTCTAAGAAAGTAATCATGTTCTCTCCTGCAGGAGTTAAACTATTTGAGGTTGGAGGGAGAGAGGTGTTGTCCCAAGTTTCAATGAAGTCTGAAGGTAAAAAGTTTAATGAGAATTTCAGGGGCCAGTTCATACTGTACAGTCTTAGGGAATCTGGGTGGATTTCAAGTACTAGTCTACCCAAGAGGAGGAAACCATCTCAATCTTGCACTGCATATCCTTTTAACATAGTGTCTATGAAAAGAAGGTCTCCCAGTAAATTTTCCTTGTTCCCAGAGTATTAGCCCCAAGAAGCCAAAACCTTCTCCAAACCTATGAAAATAATTTAAGAACCCTACAGAACTTTGGGGCCTTTTAAAACAAAAACTTTAAAAGAATTCTGATGTTTGTGAAAGATTCCTTTTATTTATCATTGAAGGCTGGAATTACTTAAAGCAAAACTGCTTCATTTTTCTTTAATGGAAGGCTCCCAAAGGTCACAGAAATTCTGAGAAATCATGTTCTGAAATTTTCTTGGGCTTCTGGGTTATTGAAGCTGGACTGAGTTATGTTTATTAAATCCATGTCTATATTTTTGGCAATTAGTGTCTTACACCTTGACTTTAGAAATCTGGGAATCATTGACATGTTAAAATTTCAAACTATATGGGGCTAATTTTTCATAAACCAATGTGCCTAATTATGGGTATTACTTTTTGAAATGTTTCCATTGCTGATCCTCCTGGGATTCATACATGGCAAATGCATTTAAAATGCCATCTATCATCTGGACCCCTACTTTCAAGCCCTCATGCTAATGTTTTTGTAAACAATTGGCCCTTGAAGGTATCCTTGGAGCCAGGAAGCTCATATTTCATTGGATCAAGAGAAGAAATACATTCCAGAGTTGAGGATCCTCTGAGGACAAAACTGTGAGTCAAGGTTCCCCACATTGTATCATTAATCAGTTTGATTTGAATGATGTCATAAATCCAAGGTCAAAAAGAGAAGTCAAATTCCATCTCCAAAGACCCACTCTTGTAGTTTCAAGGGTGTCCTGTGAAGTTTTCCAATTTCTAAAATTGAGGCAATGCTTATGAACTACAAAATTTGAAGGCCAGCTATAAATCCAGAATTTGGTGATGTGATCAACAAAGGATGGAATGAAATGCATCTAACATATGCTTAACAACCTACATAATTATGATTTTAAGAATAGCAAGCTATCATAAACAGTAACTAACAATGAGAATAGTGACAATTACATGGCTGATTTGAGTATTTTTAAGTGTCCCTTGTGAAGGTGGCTAGCAGGCTTTGATAAGGAAACTGCTCAGAATCTCTGCTCAAGACATGGTAATGGAAACCAACTGTTAAAAACAAGATTTCTGAAAAACCATCCCTATATAGATGCCAGATAAAATACAGAATGTCAATTAAATTTGAATTTCATATAAATAATAAATGTTTGTGTTCTTTTATTTCAGATAAACAATGAATTATTGTATTTCTATGTTTTTACTTACTAATCCTGGCCATATCCAGAGAACAATTGGAATTTTTAATTAGTGTCCCAGAGGATTCTTATTAATCAAAAAAGTTGAAGAAACATTGCTAGAGATAAATGATTTTTTTCTTCCCAAGTGAGGGATGTTCAAGGCACAAGGTACCAGAGGTTTTCACAGACAGGTATGCTCGAACCTCCAGGCTTTGGAGGTACCAAATAATTTAAAAGTGGACTTACAAGAAATATCTCTCCTTGTTTTGGTTAGACTTAACTTATGTTGCTTTACTGAGGAATAAGATCAGATGAGATACCCTGGCTTTTAGAATCTAGGCAGGAAGGAAGAAGCAAAAGAAGACAAACAAAAGCTGTAGGAGTTCATAACCTTTAGGTCAGCCTTACAAGAAATGTTAAATGGAGTTCTTCAAGTTGAAACTAAAGGAGATTAATTAGTAACAGGAAAACATATGAAAGTATAAAACTCCCTAGTAAAGGTAAATATACAGTTTGATTCAGAATACCCCAATGTTATCATGCTGGTGGATAAATCACTTAAAATTATCATATGAAGGGTAAAAGACAAAAGTACTAAAAATAACCATAACCAGAGTAATTTACACAATGTAAAAAGTTGCAAATTATGACACCAAACACATAACATGAGGTGGAGAGTGTGTAAAATGTAGAACTTTTCAATATACTTGAAGTTAACTTTTTATCAGCTTAAAATACAATGTTATATACATAAAGTATTTTATGTAAGTCTCATGGTAATCACAAAGCAAAGCTTATAGTAGCCACAGAAGAAAAAGAGAAAGAAATTAAAGCATACAACTACAGAAATTTGTCAAATCACGAAGGGAGCAAGAGAAGAAGAAAGAAACAGAGGAACAACAAAACAGCCAGAAAAGAATGAACAGAATGGTGATACTAATTTCATACCCATCCAAAATTACTTTAAATATAAATGAACTAAATCCTCCAATCAAAAGACATAAAGTGGACTAATGGATTAAAAAACAAGACCCAGCCATGTTCTGCCTACAAGAGATTCCCTTCAGCTTTAGGGAACACATAGACTGAAAGAGAAGTTATGGAGAAATATATTCCATTCCAAGGGAAACCAAAACAAAGTTGGGGCAGACAAAACAGAATTTAAGCCCAAGACTGTATCAACAATTGAAGACCATTATGCTAAGTGAATTTAGTCAGATGGAGGAAGGCAAGTACTCTATGGAATCATTTATATATAGAATCAAAAAAAAAAAAAAAGAAAAAAAGAAAGAAAGAAAAGAAAAAAAAAGCCCAAATTCTTAAAAAAAGAGAGTACAAAAATGGCTGCCAGGATCTGTGGGGTGGAAGAAATAGGAAGGGACAGGTAAAGTGTACAAATTTTCAGGTGTAAGATGAATAGCATCTGAAGTGTTAATGTATAATGTGGTGACTATAACTGATAACACTGTATTGTATAATTGAAATTTGCTTAGAGAATAGAACTTAAAAATTCTCACCAAAATTAAAAAAGAGGAAAGCTATGTGAGGTGATAGATGTGTTAATTAACTTGATGTAGGGAACCCTTCCACAATCCATGTGTGTATCAAGTCATCAATCTCAATACTTTAAATATTTAACAACTCGTCAATTACACCTCAATAAACCTGATAATAATAGTTTTCTTAAAAAAAAAAAAAGAAAAGAAACCATATGATAATTGACTCTCTCTGCTTGACTTATTTCACTCAGCATAATCTCTTCCAGTGCCATCCATGTTGCTACAAAAGTTGGGTATTCGTCCTTTCTGATGGAGGCATAATACTCCATGGCACAGATTGCATGGAGCACTGGGTGTGATGTAAAAATAATGAATACTGTTATGCTGAAAATAAATTTAAAAAAATTTAAAAAGAAGAAGAAGAAGCATTGTAGGAGGAAAAGAGAAAGGAGGGCAAAGCAGGAAAGGTTAATGTGAGTATGGAAAAAGCAAGTAAAGATAAAATTTAAAAAGCAATGTGGAGAGGAATTGCAGAAATACAAATGAGAAAGGAGAATATGAGTCCAAGAGGATCCATAAATTCCATTCACTTATATTTCTGTAAATGGGAGATCTAGGCAAGGATATTCTTTTTTTTTTTTTTTTAAGATTTATTTATTTATTTGAGAGAGAGCGAGCATGCTCACTGGTAGGGGTGTGCAATAGGAAGGCGAGGGAGAGAATCCCCAAGCAGATTCCCTGTTGAGCATAGAGCCTGAAGTGGAGTTGACCTCACACTTATGAGATCACAACTTGAGCCAAAACCAAGAGTCAGAGGCTCAACCAGTTGAATCGATATGTGCCAGGAACTGTTTTAGACACTAAAGGAAGATACAGTAACAAAGAAAACAAAAACTTCTGCTTTCATGGAGTTGCTGTTTGTGTGGAGGGGATAATCTGTCAATAAAGATGATTCAAAAAGTATATAAATAGTATATTAGATATGTCAATCTTAAAAACAGAAGAGCCAGTACTAGCAAAACAACTTTATTTGAGAATAGCAGAGAAATTGCAATTCAGGACAAGGAAACTATGGTGAACCATAGAAAAGTTTAGAGAGAAAAGGAGCGAAGCCATTCTTGTATAGAGGAAAGGAGGAAGTTGAGAGCAGCTGTTTGGAAGAAAGTAAATTGGAGGAAAGCAAGAGCTTGGGGTTGTGGCAACTTCTCATTAGCTGGGTTTTTTTTTTTTTTTTTTTTTTTTTTGCTGGGCAAGGAGAAAATCTTCCTTTCTGCTGCTGGGGGAGTAAAGTAAGTTGGATGGATGGTACATTCATGAGACCTCCACCTACAGGTTTTCCCAACTCCATTTTAAATGAGATTTTTTCCTTTATTATAGGGTCAAAAAATTCTCACCTAATTACTGAAGATAGAGGTACCATTAAAATCTCTATACGACTAAATCTCTTGGCTTGGACTTTTTACAATTAGCAATATTTAATGCAAGAAAATTGCAGTAAGTGTGTTTATTTAATTTAAGATAATTTGATTCATTTCTCACTTATAATTTTGCATTATTGCAGTCTTCTTTTATAAATGTCTAACACTTTATACATAGAACTTTGTAGAGTAACATTCACTCATCTTCATGTATTAACTTCAGTATTACATTACTGAATGTGACATTTATTTTTTAATTCTGTTTAATGATAAGGGCACTGGACCTGGAATATGAAATCCTCATTTCAAATTTGTTTTCTGATTATGTGCACTTAGAAAGGCACTAGTAGTGCGGTATAGAACCTTTACATCTGACTTTTCCAATCCTGGTCTTATCACTTGAACACAGTGAAACAATGTAACATTGGTGACTTACTTAACTTTTCTCAAGCCTGTTACCCTCTGGGTGAATTGGTGTTGATGGTTTGATGATTAGATTAATTAGCATATAACAGATGGCCCGGAGAATGTCTGCAGCCTACTAGGTAGGCAGTCAAGGAATGGGGCTTTGTATTGCTTTTCTAGGTAGGCCATAACAAGTTACGGCAAATTGGTGGCTTAAAACAACCAGAAATTTATTGTCTCAGTTCTGGAGTCTAGAAGTCCAAAGGTGTCCAAAAGACCATGTTCCCCATGAAGACTTTAGAGAAGAATACTTGTTTCTATCTTCTAGCTGTTCCCCACAGTCCTTGGCATTCCTTAACCATAAGTTGCATCACTCCATCTTCACATAACTGTCTTTCATTTGTGTGTGTCTGAGTGTCTCCAAATCTTCCAGTTTTTTTTCTTCTTATAAGCACACCAGTCCCTGGATTTAAGGGCCACCTTAATCCAGTATGGCCTCACCTAAATTTGATTGCATCTGCAAAGACCCTATTTCCAAATGAAGTCACATTTAGAGGTACCAAAGATATATTGAAGTCCTAGAGTTAGGACTTCAATATCCTAACTCTAGGACTTCAATATATCTTTTTTGGGGGAAGGGCACAATTCAACCAATAATATAAGTCTTATTATAATTTGAATAACTTAACTGTTTATTCTCAGAAATGAAGCTACTAATGTCTATTTCACAGTGGTTCTGAGATTTAAATGAGATATTTCCTGTAGCGCAGGAAATATCTGTGCCCTACCATGGGCGCACACATCCAACAAGAAAGAGTCACTCTGAATTTTCCTTTTTCTCTTTAATCACAACCAGCCATTCCATTTTTATTCTTATACATAATTTGTAAGATTTTTTAAAGTAGTATCCACACCCCAGCATGCAGCCCAACACAGGACTTCAACTCAAAACCCTGAGATCAAAACCTGAGCTGAAGTCAAGAAGAGTCAGATGCTTGACTAATTAAGCAACCCAGGTGCCCAGATTATACATTATTTTAAAATACAAGAGCCAGCTCTCCCAACTTAAAAAATTTGTAGAATTTTATCCAGTTTAGAAGTTGAAGTGTACATTGAGCATCTGGGTAGACACAGTTCCTGTCACTTCTCCCTCTTCCACTCCCCTTGCTTGTGCGTTCTTCTCTCTCCCTGTCTCTCTCTCTCTCTTTATAAATAAATAAATAAATCTTAAAAAAAGAAGAAGAAGAAAGAGTAAGAAGAATACTTGATGGGGCACCTGAGTGGCTCAGTCTTAAGCATCTGCCTTCAGCTCAGGTCATGATCCCAGAGTCCTGGGATCCTGCATCAAGCTTCCTGCTCAGCAGGAAGCCTGCTTCTCCCTTCCTCACTCCTGCTGTTTATGTTCCCTTTCTTTTTGTGTCTCTCTCTGCCAAATAAATAAATAAAATCTTAAAAAAAAAGAATAATTATGATCATCCTCCTACTTCCACGGTAATTACATGAGGGTTTCTTAAACAGGAAGCCCTAAAAATAGGTGATTTTTTAAAAAATTAATTATACCTAGAGAACTATTCTGGTAAAAGATTAAATATTTAAGTATTCATATATTTATTTATTCATTCTTTCTTTCATTTATTTTTAAATATTTTTTGTTTATTTATTAGAGAGAGAGAGTGAGTATGGGGAGTATCAGAAGAAGGAGAGAAAGAAGCAGACTCCCTGCTGAGCATGGAGCCCAACATGGACCTCTATCTCAGGACCCTAAGCTCATGACCTGAGACAAAATCAAACGTTTAAGAGTTAATCAATTAAGCCACTCTATATAGTATAGGCACCCCTATATAGTAACTCTTAATGTTCTTTTTGTGTAGCCTGTCACACATTCTAGAAACAGAGAATAAATAAGAAACAAAAAACAACTATTCCCACAGAATGGTAATTATGATTTAAAGAAAAAGATGGGCGTTAGCAATATACTTAAAAGAGGTGGAGATAATCAAAGCAAGAATAACTGAAATTCATAATGCCTGATGTTATATGCCAATAGGAAAAAAAAAACCCAGCCACTAGGAAACAGAAGATTTATGCCATAGTTGACTAATAGAGGAATGGTTGGATGCTCACCTCTTCAAAAGAAAGAAAATAGAGTAATATGTGGAAGCTCTCATAATGGTAACTTTTTGTTTGTTTATTTATTTTTATGTTGGGTTAGTCACCATACAGTACATCTTTAGTTTCTGATGTAGGGCTCCATGATTCATGGTCGGCATATAACACTGGCGCTCCATCCAATACGTGCTCTCCTTAATACTCATCACTAGGCTCACCCAACCCCCACCTCCCTCCTCTCTAAAACCCTCAGTTTGTTTCCTAGAGTCCATAGTTTCTCATGGTTCATCTCCCCCTCCAATTTCCACACCCTTCATTTTTCCCTAGCGTCCTCCATGCTATTCTTTATGTTCCACAAATAAGTGAAACCATATGATAATTGACTTTTTAAATGTTGCATGCTTTCCCATTTTTCCTTCAAATAGTCAAATGAAGTAATGTAGTGATAATCACATGAATATCTTGTTCTAATTTAAGACAATTTATTGTCAGAGACAACACTATACGGTTGTGAAATCCTACTTGATTGTCCTCTTTCTGGACACACAGGATGGCTGTGTTTTCAAGCTTCCTTTGGTCAATTCTGGCTGATAAGATGTGGCTACCAGTGAAATGATATATACCCATTCCTTCTAGGCCTAGCTATAAACCTTTTTCACATGTTCTTTTCTCCTTCTGTGGCAAACTTAGGGGCCACAAATTTAAGATAACAATGTCTCAGTATAGAAGGAAATTGAATCCCTGAATTAATACCTAGGAAAATCCCCAGGGAGAGCAGTTTTACCTATATATACTATGATGGTGAGTGAAAAATAACCCATATAATGCTAAGCCAAATAATAAGATATAGAAGCCTGCTTATTACTAGAGTATAGCTTAGCCTCTCTTGGTAAATATACTACCTTTTATAAGATAGTATTATCTTATACTATCTTATAGTATTGTAAGATATAATAAATATAATAATATATGGGATACTATAATAGTATACCATCTTAATTCATGGAAGTTGAATTTCTTATTCAGATATGAACTTTTAATAATGATTGAAAAATAACTCTGAATTTCTTCCCATTTTCCACTGAAGGTGAAACAAAGGCACGTTTCCCAATACTTTGTACAGTTCATGAGGCAAAGTAAGCGTGCAATAAAGATTTGTCAAAAAATAAAAATATTACTTCATGAAAAGTTCATGAGAATAATTTTGCTTTTAAAAATAAAGAAAAAAATCAATCAAGTAGAAAAAAATCAGAGAATTGGAAAGAGAAAAAACAGATGTTTTGTAAAAATAGAAATACATGAGAGACTATGGACTCTGAAAAACAATTTGAGGGTTTTGAAGGGGCAGGGGGTGGGAGGTCGGGGTACCAGGTGGTGGGTATTAGAGAGGGCACAGATTGCATGGAGCACTGGGTGTGGTGCAAAAATAATGAATACTGTTATGCTGAAAATAAATAAAAAATAAATTAAAAAAAATAGAAATATGCATCTCTTAATCATTTGGAAAAGTAGGAAAACTGCACTGAAATACTATTACTCACCAATAGGAAAAATGAAAAATATGAAGTTTCACAACACACTCTGTGGAAGAAGCTGAGGGTAAATAGCACTGCTGTACATTGTTGATGACAATGCAAATGATTCAATTCCCATGATGGGAACTTTCAAACTATCTAGAAAAATTACATATCTGTTTACCACTTGACGTATAGTCCTATTTCTAGGAATCTGTCTCAGAAATATGCTATCAAAAACAAGCACTATATCTATATAAGGTTATTCAAAGCAAAGTTATTTGTAATATCAGAAATTGAACACAACATAGATGTCCATCTATAGGAAACTGTTGGAAAGATGCTAATACATCCATGCAAAAGGGAACAGACCAGGCTGGAAAAAAGAGTGTATAGTTTGTCATTATTTATTTTTTAAAAAGAGGCATATACTGGCTTGTATTAAAAATAAAAATAGACAATGGAAGTTTAAAAGTCATATTTTATAGGGATTTCATGTAATTTCAAAGCCATGATGTCTTCGTTATTTTTATTTTCATATAAGAGGGTAGTAATTAACAGTATTTAATATTGTTCTGGATGTTTGAGACCTTAGTCTTTTCGGAAATCCTTTAGTAATTGAGAAAGTACCATTTATCAGCTCCTCAAGTTTTGCTTCATGGATTTTGAGTCAACTTATAAGAATGAACACTGTTTTAGTTTATGCATAGCCTACTAAATTTTAAATAGATGCATGATTGATCTAAAAAATCAATCCTTAAAAAATGCATGATAGGAAAGATAAGCTCTCATAACAAATCATTCTATAATATCTATTTATTAATTAGTTTATATTTTGTATTTTAAAAATATATATTAAAATAGCAAAAACTTAGGGATTTAAAGTAAATAAAATATTCATTGTTTTTAAATAAAATTTTCAACAATGTTATTTATAAGATATGAAATAGAATAGGCTGAAAGGGGAAAAGTTAGAAATCAGGTTTTTAAAAAATATAGTTTTTTTAATTTGGGGGACCTTGGGATACTTTATGTAATTATAAAATTAAATAAAAGAACAATCTTAGGGATGGGTGAGCCAGGTGGTGGGTATTAAGGAAAGCACATATTGTATGGAGCACTGGGTGTTGTACATAAAAAATGAATCTTGGAACACTGCATCAAAAACTAATGATGTGTTTTATGGTGACTAACATAACAGAATTAAAAATATATGAAAAAGAATAAAAATTTTAAAATGAACCTAATATGTATTTAGTCAGTAGTATAAACACATGACAAGATAATGTCTCAAGAACTTTAAAGTATTGTAACTGGACTATACACTTTGACTGGATATGCCCGAAGGATAAAAGAACTTTAAAAATTATTTTAATTATGAACCGTAAGTTCCATCTCTTGAGAAAATGACTAAAGTCCCTGGCTTTAAAATCAGTTTCCACCTCCTAATTAGTCATGTCAGGTCAAGCACATTATTTGGCTTTCCTGTGCTAAGAAAATTGGGGCTAACATGAAACCTATTTCATAGGGTAATTCTCAGGATTAAATTAGTTATCACTTAACATGTTTGTGGAAATAATGTCTGACCCTAGGCAGGCACTCAACCAGTAAATGTACAAGTTACTTCAAATTACACATACTTGACTCTTCAGCCAGAGCAAGGCTAGATGAAGCACCCCACCCTTTAAAGATGGTGAGAAGAGCCCTTTGAGTAGACATACAGAGATTAGTATCGAACACTTATTTCATGCTTAATCTTCAGTGTTTCATTTGATTATCAAAATAATCATGTAAGATATTACTATACCTTTATTACAAGTAAGGTCACTAAGGCTCAGAAAAAGACTAAAAATGCCTTTTTCTTATTCAGGGCTAGTAAGTGACAGAGCCAGGACCTAAGTTAACCCTATCCTAATCCTGAACTCTTTCCATGCCATCACTACCCTTCAGAGGAAAGTTCCCCCATATCTTACTGAGTGATGTTGGGAGTTCCACTATTACAGAGTTATTCCTATGACTTACCTCTTTTCCTCTGTTAAATGAAGATATCTTTGCTGTATCTAGTCATTGCTCTCTTGAACACAGAGAAAAAGATATATTTATACTAGGAAAAAAGCTACACTTTCATTTTATATCATAATTTGTGTTCTCTGGATTACTCTGAGAATCAATAAGCCATCTTTTTTTTCTGAGAGAGCTTTGAACAAGAAAAAGCATTTTTAAAATGTGTGGTGGTAGAAACAGCACAGAACTCCTCCAATGAAAATTGTATCTTGCCCAATAGTTATGGAAGAAAGGTCTTCCAGAAAACAAAGATCTACTGTGTCATGTTGTTTAATTTTATAGAGCTTTAATCTTGTGTCTTCTTCTGTCCCTTCTAAGTGTAATTTTAGATGTAAGATTGTCCAAGACACTTTTTTCAGACTGGTGTGTTTCTGGTATACTTCGAAATGAGGAGTAGTGGAAAAAATTGGGAATCATGATGTTAGTTGTAAAACTAAATCCAATTTTAGAATAATTAGTTAAAAAATTGGCAAGACACACAAAACAAACTGAGGGTTGCCGGGGGGAGGGGGTTGGGGAGAAGGGGGTGGGATTATGGACATTGGGGAGGGTATGTGATTTGGTGAGTGCTGTGAAGTGTGTAAACCTGGTGATTCACAGACCTGGGGATAAAAATATATGTATATAAAAAATATATGTTTATAAAAAATAAAAAATAAAAAAATAAAAAAAAAAAATTGGCAAGACAATTCAAAGCATTTTAAGATGCAGACCAATTTTATTATTTTCTATTCCTAATATTAAACTCAATAAAATTAGATATGATGAGTTGATTTGTATTTCCTTAGTTATGTAACCATACTTTTTCTAATACAAGAGCTGTGCATATGATAAAATGTAAAATGGATGGAAGGAGAGGGAGGAAAAATGAATTAAATAGAAGAAAAAGGAAATGCCGTGACTGGTGGTTAGTACATGGTACATATTCTAGAGATTGTTTTTGCATGCTTGGAAATAGCTATCTCTTATACAAAACATTTATTATTCTAAAAACTTCAGGCAAAGTTGGAAAGAAATAAGTGAAATTTGAGTCATATACATTTACAAAGTAAAACTAACAGGGATATTTATGAAAACATATCAGTTAAATTTAGAACATCCTGATAATGTCAACACAGGATCATAGTTATTTTTTTCCCATTATTAATGTTTTACTCCAACATTTTTTGAGTTTTATAAGAGAAAAGTTAACAAATAAATTTAGTGGTCATAGGAATATTTAAAATTAACATATATATATATATATATATATATATATATATATATATATGCAAATTTGAACAATTTGTCAGTGAAGGTTTTTATTTCCAAAGTCTTAATGTTGAAAATGGACAGACAATGACACAAAAGGCTTAACACAAAAGTATTGGGTTTGGAACAACTCTCTACAGGAGACATAAAATCTTTCAAAACTAAGGACTCTGTAATTGATTTTATTATAAGCATAATTTGATTACTAAAAACAGGGGAAGGAAGAAGGAAATTATAGACCATTCATATCCCTTTATTTCATTTTAGGAAAGTTAGCACAAAGCCACCACCCTCCCACATGCAAAGGAATTGCTTAGTGTTATGTTGAAAAATGCCTTTCAGCTGAAAATCTTTGAAGTAGGCAAAATCATGCCTGCTTGCTGGGGCTTGAAGACTCCAGGACTTTCACATTTCCTTCTGGAACACTTTCATGACCTCTGGGTCAGTTTTCAATATAAGAATTTGGGACATTCTTGATTCTACTTACAGATTAAATTATTTTTTGTGGAACTCAATTAGGAAATAAATTTATTTTAGCAGAATGATATTTTTTAGGGTCCTTTCTCTAACCATATTCTTCAATAATTAGATTATACCCAACACAGAAATAGAATTTGGTAAAAAGTCTGTAATAAGATACAGTCTTTTTTTTTAATTTTTCTTTACTGCAGATGAAAATACCCACTAATGAGAAAAGTATGGTTTGAGCCTATAATTTAATTGAGGTAAGAGTACAGTGAGATGTACATGACATCAGCCTTTCAGGATCTTGAATTCTCATCTTAATTGAGTTGTTTCTCTAGTCACAAGGTTCTCCCTGGGAAACTAGATTTGCCTGTATTTACAACCACTGGCCCATCATGACTCTGTTCCTCATCCCTTCGAATATGCTCCCCTCTCTATCCCAGCCTATAGGAATATAGTGACTCTTACTGCCTTCTGCAGAATTGCCCATGAGTCTCAGCTGAGTGTGTTCCCTTAGGGGAACATGAGTCTAACAAAATCTAGTCTATGTTTTATATTACATGAAGTTTCATCTTAATAGCTATGGACTCAATTTATGCACCAGGGTAATTAAATTTCCTGTATACTTTCCAGCATTTTCTTAATTTTTATTTTCCTCTCCCCTAGGATAAATAACTCCATTATTTTCAGGTTCAGTTTAGGTCCTGAAAGAATTATTAAACTTGAGGAAAATTTGCTATAATATGTCTATTCCTGTTAAACTGGAGTTAAGACTATTAAACTATTAAGACAGATGGGCTGGGCCAAAGTGCCCCTTTACATGATGACAGGGACAGGTCACTTTAGAGATAGAAGAGCAGTGGCCAAAGCTGAGTAGTTGAACAGCTGCCCTTGCAGCTTACTCAAGGGCATTAGGGAGTCCTGTTTGCTGTGAGAGCAGAGGCTCCATCCACATTCAGGATCAGCTCCTGCCTGTGGTCTTCCACACTGTCTATCTCCATTCTCTCAGATATGCCCATCTCCTGTCTTACATTCTCTGTACCTCCACTCTAGACTAGTAAGATCTACATGTCATTCTTCACTTCTCCATGTTGTCACCCTGTGTCACCATGGTATCTACTCCATTCATCTTACTTAGATCTTCATCTTTGCCTGCTTCTGTCTCATACATTCTCTCTGCCTCCTCCTTTTTGACAAGGCAGAATGTCTTCAATCAGGCTCCAGAGGGCTTACTTCGAGATATGCATAGAGAAGCTTTCCTAAGGAGGCCTGCCTGGAAGAACATGTATAGAAGGAAGGAGGGAAGCAGGACTGAGCAGAGGGAGAAGTTGGACTTTGATGCAGTTACAAGAGCATTTCCAGCAAATACGACAGAAAAATTTGGAGCTGTCATAACCTTCCATGTTGTTGCACTTGAGGTAAAAGAGTGGGATTCTGTCTTCCAGCCTATCCCTTGCATAGCCTGCTGTTGGTTGGGGCTGAGGGGAGGGATGGTCATAATCCATAACCTTGACACAGCAGCCTGCTTCTGCAGAGGGCAATTCAGAGGAGGGACTCCATTTCCAGCACACTACTCTTTGGATGAGACTCATTAACTCCAGCCCATGCTGGAGGTTACGTTCCACCTCCTGGAAGGGTAAGTGTCTGCTTTATTGTTTTTGAGTTCTTCCATATGGAAGATTTGTCCTTTAGTTCTCATTTGTATATTTACTCATTTATTTATATCAGGATGGATTCATGGGTATTTCTTTTGTACTTTGGAAAACTCAATTTATTCCAGCTTTGGGCACTGGAAGTTCTTTCCAATTCTTTGCTGCATCTCATTTTCAGGATCCCATCATTTTGTTTTTTGAGTAACCCCTTACTTTCAGTCACTACTAGAGGATCCAAGCTTATTATGTATATTTCCTGCCCAGCTTTGGAATCAGCCATTTCATGAAGAAGCCCTATTTAAAATCAAGGTCTGAGTCCAAGTGCCTTATTGCTATAGTTGTATCACTGCTTTAGGCTTTCCAGTGGGAAGAGCAAGGAAATATATGCATGCAAATGAACCCTTGTGGACACATATATAAAATTATTTGGGACCTATCTTTCTGATATAAATTAAGCCATACAGAATTCTTATTAATGTAGCCACTCCAAGTCAGTTCTATAGGTGTCCATCTAGCCTACCTCCACCTGGCTTATCTGTTACTTCCCTCCAGAACAGTGAGAGACCTGGCTCCCATCACCCACCATCCATGAATTTGTTCAGCCCCAGTATACACCTAATGCAGGCTCAGAGCTGTTAACACAAACTCTCATGGGAACCAAACCTGTCAATTAGAGTGTAGTATTTATACACATTTTTGTCTTCTTCCTTTTAGTTCCTAGTCAAAATGCTTCTATCTGAAGTTACAGATTGGCTCCTTCCTTATTCCCCACCCCTTTCAAAGAGGTAGTATCATATGTTGATGACACAGTTAGACTCATTTGTCACACTTTGCAATTCATCTTGAAATCTGCAACATTCTGACTGATTTTTTAAGTTGCATACATTAAAATTCATTTTGTTATGTACATTTCTAGGGGGCTTGACAAATATATCTGGGCATGTCCCAGCATCTCAGTACCATGCAAACAAGTTTCTTCTTAAGCTCTCCAGAAGCCAGATGTTAATAAAGGCACCAAGTCATGGACTAGCTAGTGGATGAACACATGGACTAGCTAGTGTATTTGTCTGAATCCTCTGAGAAGCAACATTGAGACATGGTTAAATGTACAAAGATTTTATTAGAGGAAATGCTTATATAAAAAGAAACAGAAGCTGGACAAGGCTGGGAGAGATATGAGTCCAAGATAGAAAGTGACCCCAAGTGAAGGAGAAAAAAGAGATGGTAAGGTGGAAACCTTTTAGATTTCTATGCGATGTGAAAGGGATTCATCAAAAACAATGGGAGTTCTAGGGCCCAGGTTGACCTATGAAGGAATCCACAGTTCCATGTCTCCCAGGAATAGGTCTTCTTTCATCCCCAAAGCTTGCAATCACTGGTAGTAGGAGATACACAACCTCTGACCACTTCTCTCTGCATTTCTGCCTGCCCTTCCTTCCTTCCGGAGCTTAGCTTTCTCTGTCTGGGGAGGATACATGTAATTGATAAGAGAGAATGTCACAAACAATAACATACCCCAGGGAACAGCACATTACTAACATTTCTATATGTATATGTGTTACATGTATATATACATATGTTAACTTTACAGAGTCACTCAAAGCTCAGTTCAAAATAATAACATAACTGCCTGCTAAAAATAACAGGCAGCAGGAGGAATTTTATTAATAATGATATAAACCTGGGGGCTCCTGTGTGGCACAGTGGGTTAAACCTCTGCCTTCGGCTCAGGTCATAGTCTCAGGGTCTTGGGATTGAGCCCCTCATCAGGCTCTCTGCTCAGTGGGGAGCCTGCTTCCCCCCCAACCCCTGTCTCTCTCTCTGCATGCCTCTCTGCCTATTTGTGATCTCTTTCTCTCTGTCAAATAAATAAATAAAGTCTTTTAAAAATAATGATATAAACTTCTATTCAGTTTGATAGGAATATTTTGGATTTCTTTAAAATCTTATGTCAAATATTCATTGAAGAAATAATGTGCCAGTTTTCAGTGCATTTCTGTCTACTGGTTCAAAAATACTATGTACTTATCTACATCTATATAAATTAACTTGTGTGAATCTATTAGTATTTCCTACAGAAATAACATATACGTGCTTCAGGGATTTTAGTCTAGTATCATTTGTTTACATATAAAATGTACACACTTGTGTACATATAAAATGTGAAAATAGGGGCACCTGGGTGGCTCAGTCATTTAAGCATCAGACTCTTGATTTTGGCTCAGGTCATGATCTCAGTGTTGTGAGATCAAGCCCCACATTGGGCTCCAGGCTTGGTGTGGAGCCTGCTTAGGATTCTCCCTCTCCCACTGCTCCTTCCTGCCACTAGCACTCTCTCTCTCTCTCTTTATCTCTCTCTCAAACAAATAAATAAAATATCTTCTTAAAAAAATAAAAATAAAGAATAATTTCTTTTTTCTTGAAAACCTCTGGGTAGCAGTGAACATAGTACTGTGTCCTTGAGTCTCTTGATTCTAATTGTAGGCAGCCATACTTGTTACTATCTCAGAAAACCCAGGCAGCCATCTGAGACACAAAGAAAATAGTTTCTGAAATTTTTTCAGGAAAATGACTTAAATTCATTTGCCTCCACACATAGGAAGCAGTAAAAGTTTGGAAAAATGTGAGAAAAAAATAATTAAATAATAACTATTATAGATGTCTGGTTGATTTTTTTTCCCCTCAGAGGAAGAGAACAGAATGTTATGATAGAAATCGTGCCGCAAATAAACATGTTAGGAGAAAAGTGGCAGGAAAATAAAGGGGGAAAGAAGAGAAAACCGGGGCCAGTTTTTTCCTGAAACATTATTTTTAATGTCAGTTGGCTTGTCGGGGGAGTAGAGAATTTTCTGGAAATTTAGTGAAGAAGAGCACCTAGCTGTGAGATTTCATCTCTGTAGTGAAAATAAAGATGAAGACTATAACAACATAAATGCATAGTTCTAACTTAAGTTTTCTGATTTTGCTATCGAAGAACTGAGGGTTTTATACATTTAACATGAAGCATTTTGAAATAAACCACCCCATTAGTAGCTTCCTTTTTATTGTTCCACTTCCACCTGGACACAATGGCATTTTTTGGCCTTGAATTCACATTCCTTCACTCCCATATTTCTGGAATGAATGAGCCACATTAATTCAAGCCTCATCAACTGTAAATCTTTCACCTTTAAAAATAAAATATGGGCATGACGCTTGATGCCTCATCATAAATCCAAAACTTCATTATTTCTGGCAGTCGCAAACATCAATTTTAATTGCTATGCCAGAAGCAATAGTTTCCAGTACTATGGACAAACCCAGCTAAATTTTACTACTCCTCTCAGTCCTTTTAATTTTTTTTAATATCTCAAAAAGATCAGACATGACTGAAGATGTATGTGTTATTGAAACTTCTATAGTTCATCATTTTACCTGCAATAAAAATAGCTAATCGATGGATTATATAATAGACATAGTATTATAAATACAAAGTTTATTATGTTACACTGTAAATATAAATTAAGTGATGCTAAACTTTATGAATAGAATCTCTAAATTTTTAGAGTTTATATGAATTTTGGGAGAAAGGACATTACATTTTAAATGCAACAATGACAAATATAAATGAGCTTACTGAGAATATATTTGAATCAATTTCCTTTTAAATTTCTTTAAACTTCAAGTCATGTTATGTTGCTATCCATTAACCACAATTCTTTTCTAACTTAAATATTTTAGTAGCTGGAAAAACTGGTATTAATTCAATATGATTAAGAAACTCTGTAAACATTTAAAAATATTATCTAGCTAATCTGATGAGGGTTTTACATTCAGGAATAATGTGAAATATTTTAAGTGATGTTTAGGTTTGCATCTTCCACTGATACTTTCTCTTAAAGAGAAGTTTAATTTTTTAGGGTTATAGGATTGTTTCACTGCCACATGACAGAGTTTGTATGTAAATACAAATTATTCTAAGATTTCTGTTGTTTCAGTCAAAAGCTGGCCAAATGGAAGGACAGAAATGTAAACTGAATAAATTCATGAAGTGAGGGGGGAAGGACTATGACATGTCACCACACTGGTGAGGGAGGTTGGTTCGACCCACAAAACTTACAAGGCGACTTATCCTTTCTCCTTCACATGTACACATGTGTTCTTCCAAAATCTGAGCAAAGGGTATAATTCTTTCAATGATAAAGGAGTCAGACTTTGGTCAGAGGAGTAAAAGCAATCGGTACACTGTACTCTAACCTATGCAAATTTCAACCTTTCAACTGCAATTTGTTGCAAACATAATTTGATTATATTATTGGATCTTAACATACTTTAGAAAGTATGGGGTTGATTAACTCTAAGTTGAAGCTTTATCCTGAATTTAAAAATTGAAATTGTATTTGGTTCAGAGGTTTTCATTTTCAAACAATTATCCTATTTAAAATAATTTTCTCTGCACTTACTAGCCCCCATTTAATTTACTTCAAGACAAGAAGGCTTGTGTTTAGGTGTAAATCAAACATATAAATAGATGATATGATAATCTTATCTGAAATATGATTATATAACATGATATGATATGATAATTTCATCTGAAATTAGTTGTTATTAATTGTTTGAAATTAGTTGCTAGTTATTTGGAACTTGTGGTAGAGGCATCTAGTTGCCAACCACTTTATACTTTATTCCTCTATTTTGTAACAGGGAACTGATTTTTAGCAGGTCACACTTGTTTCTGGAATTAAAAAATATATTTGCCAGCATCTTATGTGGGTTTGTGTGCCTTAAAATTAGGTTATGGACAATGAGATGTAAAGAAATAATCAGAAAAAGAAAGGCCTCACTGAAATGACAACTAAGAAAAAGTCCAATGGCATTGGAAGATCTCTTTCCTAGAAAGAGAAAAGATAAGATGAAAAGAGAGAAAACAGAAAAGCTAAGGACTTTGAGGATCAATCCTTAAGTTTCCATATCTATTTAGAAGACGTTCCAATTAGGAGACAAAATGGCAGAGAAGGAATTATCAAGAAATTATAAAAAGACATTTCCCAGAATCAAAGAACATGATTCTCAAGTTCTAAGAGAGTCACTGCATTTCCAGCCCAACGAATAAGACAATACACAAAGGGATAGCAACACTGCAGGTTAGACCAAAGCTTCTCAAAAGTGAACGTGCATACACATCCCCTGGAGACCTTGTTGAAATGTAGATTCTAATTTAGTAGGTCTTAGGTGGAACCAGATGTCTTCTTTTCTTTTTTTTCTTTCTTAATTTAGATTCAATGAGCCAACATATATACGTCATTAGTTTCAGATGTAGTGTTCAATAATTCATCAGTTGCATATTACATCAGAGCACAATAAGCAAAAATTATAGATACATACATATATCATCTATATTTTCACATACATGTGTGTATATAATTGTTTTCCATACTGAGAAACAACTACAGAAGAAAATCTGTAAGAATTAAAAGTCATTGTGTCTGGAGAGCAAGTAGAGAGTAGGATAAAGTAGAAATTAGAGAAAGCTTAAATTAGTTGTGAAACTTTCAGAACTATTTTATTTTCATACAATAATCAGATATTACATTAACAATAATAAAGTATAAAGCAATCTATATAGATTTTATATTAAAATGATCAAATGTTAAATACCACTATGAACCAAAAAATCTATATTCTTATTATTGTAGACATGTTAATGTGAGACATTACCTTTGATAAACATCTGACCTGGAATGTACAAAATTATGTTTATTAATTTGTCATAAGATGAAAGACTTTAACATACACATTTTTTAAGACTGGGGGGGCCAGGGGCCTAGAGAGCATGAGGAAGGCAAAGGGCAGAGGGAGAAGCAGACTCCCTGCTGAGCAGGACACCTGATGTGGGGCTAGATCCTGGGACTTCAGGATCATGACCTTAGCTGAAGGCAGATGCTTAAGGGACTGAGCCAACCAGGAGCCCCTAAATGCATGTTGTTAATGTTGCTAATAATGGTAACAACTTAAGTGTTAGACAATGAAATTCATATATATTTAATATATTTGCATTTTAATTGTAATTAATGCTGCAGCCTGTGAGTTAAATAAGTTAATTATTTAACTTATACTAAGTTAAATAATGTTTAATGAACTATTTAGAAATTTCTACATCTCAAAACAAGATGAAATCAGAGAGGGAGACAAACCTTAAGAGACTCTTGTTCTCAGGAAACAAACTGAGAGTACTGGTGGGAAGGGTGGTGGGAGAGATAGGGTGCCTGGGTGATGGACTTTGGGGAGGATATGTGCTATGGTGAGTGCTGTGAATTGTGTAAGACTGATGATTCAGAGACCTGTACCCCTGAAACAAATAATACATTACATGTTAATAAAAAAGAAATTCCTACATTTCATTTTCTATTTAACAGGAGGATCTACAAAGAAAAAAGCTAAAACACGCATGTGAAATGAATCAGTTTATCCACATAGGCATGGAAAGTACCAACTGAAATTGATGTTACAAATACAGAAACTTAAATTTTGGCACAATTTTTCCTGATTTTGCAAAATAAGGTTTTATATACAATTTAACAATTTGAGGAATTATGAAAAAATATATTTTATTTACTCAGTGATAATGAGACATTCTTAAAGTGTCTAAAAAATTTTTAGAAGGAAACAATAGTGCTTTCTATTTATTTATAGTTTATAAAAACTCTGTTAATACTAACACATTAATAATACATTATTAATATTATATTATGTTATAATGTATTTAATTAATAATTAATAATATCTTAATCCTTTATCAGACATGTGGGCTTTTAGCTTGATTTTTTTTTAATTTAGAGTTTGGCAGATTTTAGAAAGATAATTAGTGGCAGATATCATATTTGACCTATTATCTCTAGTGAGGTATGGAGCAGCATTGTATAATTAAGCTTATTATGTCTGCCAATATTTATAAATATTTATATTACATGGGGCAAATTGAAAGTTATTTCCTGTTAGTTTTGGCACTGATCGAATTTGGGTCATGTCAGGTTTTGCCAGCATATCGTTTAGGAACCAATTTTTCTGTTATTAGAACCCTTTGGGTTTTGGGATTGTGGATAGGGAACTTTGGACCTAGAGTATCAAGAATTGAAAACAATACTTTTCACTAGAAAATTGCAGAAAATAATTCTTGAAGTTCTTTGTTCTTCATTAACCATGTAATTTGTCTAGTTCCCCAGCAATTTTACTTGCTTTAGAACTTAATCTTTGAACCAACATGTCCTTGACAAAATTATTTCTGAAACTTTTCATATATGTGTAAATACATAAGCTGTCTCTTTTTGGAAAGGGAACTCCTAACATATGTATGTGTCAGAAAGGAGATTTAGTAAGATTATTACTTGAGATACTTCCAATACTCTTATTTATTTATTTATTTTCCCCTATTTTTTAAATTTAAGTTTTGTAAGTTCACATACAGTGCAATATTTGTTCCTGGAGTAGAATTCAGTGATTCATCATTTACATATAATATACAGTGCTCATCACAAAAAGTGCCCTCCTTAATCCCCATCACCCATCTTGCCCATCCTTCTACCTCCCTCTGTTAACCCTGTTTGTTCTCTATTGTTGGGTCACTTATGGCTTGTTTCCCTCTTTCCTTCTTTTCTTTTCTCCCTTCCCATATGTTCATCTTTTTTCTTTCTTAAATCCCAATGTTCATAGCAACTATGTCCACAATAGCCAAAATGTGGAAAGAGCCAAGATGTCCTTTAATAGATAAATAGATAAAGAAGATGTGGTCCATATGCACAACAGAATATTACTCAGCTATCGGAAAGGATGAATACACAAGTTTTGCATCAACTTGGATGGAACTGGAGGATATTATACTAAGTTAAATAAGTCATACAGAGAAAGTCAATTATCATATGGTTTCACTTATTTGTGGAACATAAAGAATGGCATAGAGGACGTTATGAGAAGGGAAAAATGAAGGGGCAGAAATTGGAATAGGACACGAGCCATGAGAGACTATGGACTCCTGGAAATAAATGGAGAGTTTTAGATGGGAGGGGAATTGGATGGGTGAGACTAGTGCTGAGCACAGATTGCATGGAGCACTAGGTGTTATATGCAAACAATGAATCATGGAACACTACATCAAAAACTAATGATGTACTGTGTGGTGACTAACTTACACACACACACACACACACACACACACACACACACACACACAAAGCTTCTGCACAGCAAAGGATATAATCAAAAAACTAAAAGGTGCCTATGGAATGGGAGAAGATATTTGCAAATGACATAGCTGATAAAGGGTTAGTATCCAAAATATATAAAGAACTAACCAAACTCAACACCAAAAAACAAATAATCCAGGTAAGAAATGGGCAGAAGACATGAATAGACACTTTTCCAAAGAAGATATCCAGATAGCTAACAGATACATGAAAAGATGGTCAACATCACTCATTATCAGTAAAACATAAATCAAAACTGCAATGAGATATCACCTCACACAAGTCAGAATGGCTAACAACACAAGAAACAATAGGTTTTGGCAAGGATGTGAAGGAAGGGGGATCCTCTTATGCTCTTGGTGGGAATTCAAACTGGTGCAGACACTCTGGAGTATACCTTGGAGGTTCCTCAAAATGTTAAAAATGAAACTACTCTATAATCCAGCAATTGCACTACTAGGTATTTACCCAAAGGACAAAAAAATACTGGTTCAAAGGGGTACATGCACCATTATGCTTATAGCAGCATTATCAACAATAGCCAGATTATGGAGAGAGCCCAAAGTCCATCAACTGATGAATGCATAAAGAATGTGGTATATAATGTATACCATATGTGTGTATATTTACATACATACATACACACACACACATCACTCCACACCACACCACACATCTAGCATATCTAAATACATATATGTATACATATATTTATACATGCATACATGTATACATACACTGAATATCATTCAGCCATCAAAAAGAATGGTATCTTGCTATTTGCAATGATGTGGATAGAACTAGTGTATCATTCTAGGTGAAATAAGTGAGTCAGAGAAAGACAAATACCATATGATCTCACTCATATTTGGAATCCAATATACCATTTGATTTTTAAAATTTAAATTAAATAACTCCACTACAAAAAGTCAAATGTATTTAAATTTTTGAAATAATCAAGAGATATTTGTTAAATATTGAGGGAAATGTATATATACATTTGATCATCAATTAAGATAAACAGAAAATTATTGTTATTTTAATAACAAATCAGTAAAAAATAGCTTATATTTAGAATTTAAAAATTTTTATTTTTTCCCAAATGGGATCATACTATTCAAATGAGTCATGGTATCGAGAGGGAGACAAATCATAAGAGACTCTTAATGTACAAAACAAACTAAGAGTGGCCAAGCAGAGGGGGTAGGGAAAGGGTGGTGGGGTTATGGACATTGGGGAGGGTATGTGCTATGATGAGTGCTGTGAAGTGTGTAAACCTGGTAATTCACAGACCTGCACCGCTGGGGCTAATAGTACATTATATGTTTATAAAAAATAAATTTAAATAAATAAATAAATAAATAAAAATTTTAGAATAGCTTATATTTAAAGGACACTTACTCTGATCCAGATATTGTAATAGACATTTTGTATATTTTTGTCTCATTTAATAGATTAAATACAGAAGCATTAAAAAAAATTATACAGGGATACCTGGATGGCTCAATGGGTTAAGCATCTGCCTTCTGCTCAGGTCCTGGCATCCAGCCCTGTATCAAGCTCTCTGCTTAATGGGGAGTCTGCTTCTCTCTCTCCCTCTGTCCCGCCTCAATTTGTGCACCCTCTCTCTCTCTCAAAAAATAAATAAAATCTTTTTAAAAAATCAAATAAATAAATACACGCATATACATATATACATCCAGAAGCATTAATAATTTACTCCATTAATAATTTACTCTGGTTAACATATATTAACCAGAATATGGAATCTAAATCTCTTTATTGAACATAATATATTCAAGATAAAAATAATCCATGCTGGCAATTTAATTACTTAAATTAGTTTTATTCAGTAGCCAAAACCAATGTATCATACTCGATAAACATTAAAAATAAGGAGGTACCTTTGGCTGGAGATGTCACAACAGCCTAACTTTTCCCTCACTCCACGGAGTGATTGTCACATAGCAAATACTCACTAATTATCTGTTGAATTAAAACATTGGGCTGTTGAAGGAAATGTTTAGGACCTAGGCCATCCTCAAGTAAACAACTTGCCACTCCACCATATGACAAAAAGTTTACCATCACTTGGAACCAAGTCCGCTAGGAGCCCAGATCTCAGATTTCTATTACTGAGAAATAGACCATGAGGCTCATCTATAGAATTGGTTTCAACAACTTTGCCAAGTAAGTGGCTCTTTCTTTTTGACAACAGCTGCATTGAACACCTCCTTTTTTACACTTGAACTGGGAAGTAATATAAAATAATATTTTCATATTGATAAAGTATAATTCACAACCTACTGGAACTCTGCTCAAGAAAATTAGAAAACATTTAAAAAGAAATAATTCAGAATGAAATTATGCCCCAGTATTATCAAAACTTATACTGGTGATAAGCACAAGAGTATCTTCACAGTAGTCTTTACTTCGTTGTATTTATGTTTATCTATAATGATCATGTAAGCATGTTAGAGTAGAAAACCTAAAACAAACTGTGTTTAAATGTGACAATTTCAAAATAGGTAAAAATAATCCATTAATACAGAAATTCAAGAAAAACTAAAATTTTACTTAAATTAAGTCAAGGGTTTTAGGAAGTAAAAGCGCAGGATAGAAATAAAATGTAATTTCCTAAAATATTTCAATTATTCTTTAAAATACTTATTTTAATAGCTAAAACATATGACTTACAAAATTCTTAACTGTGAGGTAGTAAAGGCTAAAAACATTAAAACAGAACAAATGAAAAACTATTTTTGCGGCCATGGACTGGAAATATATTACATTTAGAATATGCTTTTCCCTTTTCAACAGAATTGGCTGTCGTTTCATTGTCTGGATATAAAAAACCGAAGATGACTATTTTCCTATAATGTTTGGAAATATGCACCACATATTTAATCAGAGGAATGGAATAAAGGTATATTCTTTATTTATATCATCATAGAATAATTTATTGATCCAAGATATATTTCTTGAATCCATTTGGTTAAACTTCTGGTACTTGGCTGTAAATTATTTCTTGTGTCAAACATTTAATCATATTTAAATTTATTATAATCCAATAACTTAAAATAATTCAATTTAATAACAGAATGGACTCCTAAAACACAAACTATGTTATAAACAATTCTATTTGGGAGATTGTTTAAAGTCTGGAAAACAGACTGAATTGCCTATTTAGACATTTTTTGAATTTTAAAGACCATATGAAATAAGTCTGGAAATGAGAATGAGAACCTTATCCTTTGCTTCTTTGTCTCACTGGTGATAAACATTAGAAGAGATGACATATCATAAATTTGAAAAGAATTATGCATTCCAATATCCTAAAAAATTATTGGCATGACCTCAAATGACAAGTTTTGTAAAGGCCCACCATTATAGAATCACAATAGAGATTGCATCAGCCTGGCTGGGGAAACCAAAGAAGAGAGTATCCCAGTCCTCAACAAGGAGATTCTCCTAAAAATGTGTGAAAACATCTCTCAAGAGTCAGCTTTAATGGTCTTCAATCAACATCCAGAGAGCCCACAGTCATCTGACCAGCTAAGAACTCTCCTATCCCCTCCATCTTCTTTGGGATTCTTACCATTTATCCCTATTTTATCTTACAAACTGTTTGTTTATGCCTATTTGTATTTGTCTTTGTCTACATTATGTTGTTTTTTTTTTTTAATTTAAGCATGTGTTCTTTGCATCTAATTTATGCATATACAGAATGTCTATTTTTTTTGTCCATTCCTGTTCTCCTTTCACTTCTCCTAAAACCTCCTATATTTGAATCCTATGTCATCAGATTAATACCTTGCTACTGCCATTCACCCTCACATAATTGCCTCTCATGTCTTCATGATCTTAGTGACCTTACTCTTTCTTTATGACACCATTCTTGTTCTTATTATGTAAGTAGATGATTGGACTTATTATGTAAGTAGCACTCTTCCTCTCCAGCAGCACTCCTGTTTTCCACACTTCCTTAGTTACTCATTCCCATGGTACTTCCATGGACCTTACCATGATCAATAACTATGCATTTCAATTACTAACCAAAACATCTCATCTTTTGAACTCATTTGCTCCAAAATCCCAATGCCAGTAACCCAGCAGCCATCAATCCTCTAACCGTTCACTGTTCTTTACCTCATGGATATCCTTTTACCTTCATTGCCCAGATTAAACCTTAAATTCAGTCCTCATATGGCCACTACCTAGCTGTAATCTAAAACCAACTTTTTCTTCTTCCTTATACCTACTGATCATTAAATAAATTCTTAGCAAATAAGAAAATATACTTTGCAAGAACAGGTGCATACTATACAAAATACTAAAGTACTATTTGGGGTATGGAGGGGTACATAAAGAAGCATCTTTTAAGGTCTGGGCTAAAGTTTGAGTATCCAAATGCTACTATCAGTACATTAATTTATTCCACTGAGTACTGGGTACTGAGGATGCAGTGATATTTTTCATAAAGTCCCTAACCTTGAGGGATATTTTTAAAGGGTATGATGGGCTGCTAACAACAATAAACTGGTTAATGATAAAGCTTTATAGAACTATAAAGATGTTGATTTGTTTTCTAAACTGGATGAGCTTGTCAGAAGCTTTTTAAGATGGACATTGAAGTGGGGGAGCATTTGAGATATGTAGCAATTTTCTAAGGTAATACAGGTAGGGAAGAATAGTTCATTCTCTAGAACTGCATGAGGAATGAATACAGATTGGGCAGCTGTTACAAAGAAAACAAGATTACTATAACTTAAAGTAGATAGGAATTTCTTTATCCTTAGTTAAGTTCTGTCTAGGTGGACCAAAGCTTTGTTGGTGATTTACTGGTGTCAAAGAATATCTCTTCTATCTTGGTGCTGTCTCATTGAAAATTAGATTTCCATCTTGTGGCACAAGATGGCTCCTCTTTCTCCCATTGTGCCCTCTTTTCAGAGGAAATGTACAATAAAGCACAAATCCCATCCATCTAAAGAAAAATTTTGAAAATTTCACACATTTCTTCTACTCCCTTGACCAAATATTAGCCAGATGGCTATATTTAGATATAAAAGAGGATAAGAAATGTAATCTTCTGGGTCCATGTGCCCAACTAAAATTTCAGAGGTTCCATTATTAAAGATGTGGAAGAAGGTGGTCTGGGAGGAAGAAGCAATATTGCTATGAATGAAAGTGAATTTTACCAAAATGTCTTCTCCATTACATAGATTGCCTTTTTTTTTTCACTTAATAGAGAATGTCCCCTGCTCTGTATCAAATGAAAGACAAATTTTGGACAAAATTGTGGGGAAAATATTCTAATATTTTTGGGCTCCTTGCTCGGCAGGGAGTCTGCCTTTCTCTCCACCTCTGCCTGCCTCTCTTCCTCTTTGTGTGCTTTCTCTCTCTCTCTTTCTGACAAATAAATAAATAAATAAAATTTAAAAGAAAGAAAGAAAGAAAATATCCCAATATTTTCACCTGTGTTCCAAGTTATTGATTGAAATTTAGAGAGCTGGCAAATGGACTAGCAGGACTGAGAGACAAACTTATAAGTGTGTACATTCTGGTTAGCTGTTAACACACACAACCTCTCCCTATCTTCCTGCTGTTTCTTTAGCACTCCTTCTCAGACTCCTTTGGTAGTTCAGCCTTCTATGTACCTTCTCTAATATTAAGTTATTAAGGCTCAATCTTGGGCTCACTTTTTTTTTTCAATCAACAATCTCTAAGAGACAATGTGTATTCACATGTCTCACATGTGCTGAGAATTTCCAAACTTCCACTCCATCTTAGACCCTGCATTCTAAGTTCATACATGTATCTCTAGCTGCCTACTTGAACCTCTACTTGGAAGTCTCTCAAACTTCATATGCACCATGCTGGATTTCTGATTTCTCCCTTACTCTGAATCTGTCACACAGATCCATTTATTCCACGGCTGAAAAGCATTTAATTCTGATTTCCTTTAGAATAAAATCCAGAATTCTTTTTTTTAAAGATTGATTGATTGATTGATGAGAGAGAGTGCACCTGTGTTGGTGAGTGACTTAGGGTAGGGGCACAGGGAGAGAATCTTCAAGCAGACTTCCCACTGAGCACAGAGCAGGACACTGGACTTAATCTCAAGACCCATGAGATCATGACCTGAGCCAAAACCAAGAGTGGGATACTTAACAAACTGAGCCACCCGGGCACCCCTAATATCCAAAATTCTTATCTAGCCTACAAGGTTCTTCCTGATCAAAATCTCCCTCCCTCTCTAATCTCATGTCTTACCTCCAGAGCAAGAAACCCACTCACTTTTATCCAGCACTTGACTTCTCTATGTCATGATCTCCTATTCTCAAATATTTGCTTGTGTCTTTTTATATGTCCCTGGCATCCTCTTCTTGCTTTTAGCCCAGCTATAATCTACTTATTCTTTAAGCTGCAGCATTATTATCATTTCCTGAGTCATTCCTTAAAGAATCCCCCAAATCTAAATCATGCTCCTCTCTTTTATTCTTCAAATATTGTGATCTTTAGTTTCCAAACATATAATTTTGTAATTATATGTTTATGTCTGGTTTTTCTCTATAGAATGTGGCCTTTCTGAGGGCATGGTATCATCAACACAAATTCTGGGTGAGTGCAGGGAAATTTTAAAACTGGGGGATCATCTTTTCCCCACCATATCCCTTTTAATAACTCTTTGGAAGTCTGAATCAATTCATTTGCCAGATCTGTCTTTGTGGTTGCTTTTCTACATCAATGTTGTCCATCAGCTTAGAAAGTAAACACATCTTCCGGTGCAGTTCTGGAGTATATATCTAAGAATTGCTGGCTATGTAGATCTCCAAAATTCAGTAAATGTTGATTTGTTTTCTTAAAGTGTTTGTGCTTTCACTAGGAGTTTATAAAAATTCCACTGCTCTAAACTCTCCTGATACATTATACAGACTTCAATTTTTGCCAGTCCACAGAGTGTAAAATAATGTCATATTTTATTTTATTTTTTTAATGATGTCATATTTTAAATTTGCATTTCCCTGATTACTCATGAGGCTGAATATATGTTAAAATGTTTATGGTTTCTCTGAATTTCCTCTTCATTGAAATAAAATTTTGTTACTTTTATCTGTTTTCCCATTTTGGGTTATTTTCTCCGTATTTTTATAAAAATTTTAATACAAATTGGGAGTTAATATTTTGTTGGTTATACAGTGGGTAAGTACCTTCTTCCATTTGGCAGTTTGTCTTAACTTTTTATTGTGTTTTGAATATAATTCTTAATTTTAGTATACATTTTTTAGAGTTACATGAACAGGGATGCCTGGGTGGTGTAGTCAGTTAAGCATGTGACTCTTGGTTTCAGTTCAAGTTGTGATCTCAGAGTCATGAGCCCTGGGTAGAGTTCCATGCTCAGTGCAGAGTGGGCTTAAAACTGTCTCCATCTGCCCCTTCCCCCTACTCTCTCTCTAAAATTAAAAAACAATAATAATTTTTTTAAAAAAGTTATATTAACAAAGTATGATTCATGAACCTCCTTTGAAACCTCTATTATTGGGTGAAACACTTAGAAGCATTCTGTTTTATTGGTCAATGAACCTCTTATTATTATTGGAGTCTCTTTTACCTACAACAATGCTTTCTACTTAAAAATCTTTGATAATTATTATCTAGTGCAGTTAACTTTAGGGTTAGTGTTCTACTGATTATCGTTTTTCTATTTTTTTAACTTAATTTTATTTTTTCAGTGTTCCAAGTTCATTGTTTTTGCATCACACCCAGTGCTCCATGCAATATGTACCCTTCTTAATACCCACCACTAGGCTCATGAAACCCCCCACCATCCAAAACCCTCCAAAACCGTCACTCAGTTTGTTTATCAGAGTCCACAGTCTCTCATGGTTTGTCTTCCCCTCTGATTTCCTCCAACTCACTTCTCTCCATCTCCCAGTATCTTCTGTGTTATTCCTTACGTTCCACAAGTAAGTGAAACCATATGATAATTGACTCTTTCTGCTTGGCTTATTTCACTCAGCATAATCTCCTCCAGTTTCATCCATGTTGATACAAAAGTTGGGTATTCATCCTTGCTGATGGAGACATAATACTCCATTTTATATATGGACCATATCTTCTTTATCCATTCATCTGTTGAAGGGCATCTTGGCCCTTTCCACATTTGGCAAATGTGGCTATTTCTGCTATTAACATTGGGGTACCAATGGCCCTTCTTTTCACTACATCTGTTTCTTTGGGGTAAATACCCAGTAGTGAAATTGCAGTGTCATAGGATATCTCTATATTTAATTTCTTAAGGAATCTCCACACTGTTTTCCAAAGTGGCTGCACCAACTTGCATTCCCACCAACAGTGTAAAAGTGTTCCCCTTTCTCCACATCCTCTCTAATACTTTTTTACAGTCTTGTTGATTTTGGCCATTCTAACTGGTATAAGGTGGAATCTCAATGTGATTTTTGATTTGACTCTCCCTGATGGCTAATGATGATTAACATTTTTTCATGTGTCTGTTAACCATTTATATGTCTTCTTTGAGAAGTGTCTGTTCATGTCTTCTGCCCATTTTTTGACATGGTTATATGTTTTTTGAGTGTTGAGTTTGAGGAATTTTTTATAGATCTTGGATATCAGCCCTTTGTCGATAGTGTCATTTGCAAAAATCACCAGTAGAGAGCCCAGATATGGACCCACAACTCTATAGTCAAATAATCTTCGACAAAGCAGGAAAAAATATACAGTGGAAAAAAGACAGTCTCTTCAATAAGTAGTGCTGGGAAAATTGGACAGCTATGCATAGAAGAATGAAACTTGACCATTCTCTTACACCATACACAAAGATAAACTCAAAATAGATAAAAGACCCCACGATGAGTCAGGAATCTATCAAAATCCTAGAGAAGAACATAGACAGTAACCTCTTCAACATCAGCCACAGCAACTTTTTCAAGACATGTCTCCAAAGGCAAAGGAAACAAAAGCGAAAATGAACTTTCAGGACTTCATCAAGATCAAAAACTTCTGTACAGCAAAGGAAATAGTCAACAAAACAAAGAAGCACCCCATGGAATGGGATAAGATATTGTTTCTGTTTTTTTTTTCAATGTTTGTCTTTGTCTCTTCTAAAAGAAGTAAGTAGTGAAAAGTATCTGACTTTTTCTTTTTAATCTAGTCTGACTACTTTTACCTTTTACATGATGAATTTTATCCATTCAGGATTATTATGACCATCAATATATTAGAATTTATTTTTGTTATACTATGTTTGCTTTTTCTTTTTGCCAGATTTCTCTTTTTTTTTCCTCTCTGTATCCCTTCTTTTCCATTCAGATGTTTTTCTTTATTATGCTATCATTTCCTTCTGTTGCTCTGTTAGTTCAGAATTTTCATAAATTCTTTTTCAATTATTTTTTATTTTAGTGGTTTCTTTGAAATATTCACTTGCATACTTGTCTAAATTTGATATTTTTATTCTTCTCCTGAATAACAGAAGACCTTATATCTTTACCTCCTGATGATATTCAACCCTCCTATGCCAGCTGGCATGCTAATTATTAAAAAGTATTTTAATTCTAAATTTAACCCTTTAATTAGTCATTGTTATTAATGTTTCATATGGTCAAGCTTATTTAGAATTATCGATATGTTTGTTTTTTTCATCCTTCATTTATTTCTTGCATTTCTGACCTTCAATTTGAATTGATGGATACATTTAAAATTTTTTTCATTTAAATGATTTTTTTCCGTGATTCATAATTCATTGTTTACACACCACACCCAGTGTTCCATACAATATGTGCTCTCCTTAATATCCACGACTGGGCTTACCCATTCCCCACACCCCCCTTTACTTCACACTGCAATTTCACTACTCTCACGGTTTATCTCCCCCTCTGACTTCCCCCAACTCACTTCTCCTCTCCATCTCCCAATGTCCTCCATGTTATTCCTTATGTTTTAGTGGAAAACTTTTGGTGGTAAGCCTCGTTTTTGATTGTCTGAAGGTATCTTTTATTTTTCATTTTAATTTGCAATATAATATACAATTATGTGCCAACATATTTTTTAAAAATCTTTTTTTTTAATTTTTTATTTTTTATAAACATATATTTTTATCCCCAGGGGTACAGGTCTGTGAATCACCAGGTTTACACACTTCACAGCACTCACCAAAGCATAATCCCACCCCCTTCTCCCAAACCCCCTCCCCCCAGCAACCCTCAGTTTGTTTTGTGAGATTAAGAGTCACTTATGGTCTGTCTCCCTCCCAATCCCATCTTGTTTAAGTGGGTAGGAGAAGAATCAATGAAAAAAAAAATCTTTTAAAATGTGTAAATTTATTCTCTTCTAGCTTCCTTTTTATTTATTTATTTATTTTTTTTTTAGTTTTGAGGATTTGGCTCTCTATTGTTACTTTGTAGCTAATCTGACTTTCACTTCCTGATGCTTTTAACATTTATTTGTCTTTGGTTCTCCAATTTCACCATAAAATGTTGATTAGGTGTGAATTTCTTTTATTTATATTGTTTAAGACATTGTATTTTTAAACCTGAAAGTATGTGTCTTTTATTAATTTTGGAAAATTCACTGCCATTTCAGTTTTTAAATCTTTCCATAATTTTTTCTGTTATCTCCTTTAGGAATTTTAATTAAAATCAATGTTAGAGTTTTTTCTCTGTGCTTATAATTTCTTCCAAATTTTGTTTCTTATTAATGCATTCTGAATAACTTTTTTGGAACTATCTTCTAATTTATTAAATATCTTAAGAAGTTTCCAAATCTACTGTTTATCTCTTCCAGTGAGTTCTTTTACATTTAGTTATTATATTTTACATTTATAGAAGTTCCTTATATTTTGCTTTTTATCAATGTATAAATAAATATTTATGAAAGCCTTTTATTTCTTAGTCATGTTTTAATCCCCTCCTTTATTTCTATAAGCATGCCAAGTATAATAATTTTATTTATTTATTTATTTTTATTATTATTTTTTTATTTTCAGCATAACAGTATTCATTATTTTTGCACCACACCCAGTGCTCCATGCAATCCATGCCCTCTATAATACCCACCACTGGTCCCCCAACCTCCCACCCCCCACCCACCCCTTCAAAACCCTCAGATTGTTTTTCAGAATCCATAGTCTCTCATGGTTCACCTCCCCTTCCAATTTCCCCCAACTCCCTTCTCCTCTCTAACCTCCCATGTCCTCCATGCTATTTGTTATGCTCCACAAATAAGTGAAATCATATGATGATTGACTCTCTCTGCTTGACTTATTTCCCTCAGCATAATCTATTCCAGTCCCGTCCATGTTGCTACAAAAGTTGGGTATTCATCCTTTCTGATGGAGGTATAATACTCCATAGTGTATATGAACTACATCTTCCTTATCCATTCGTCCGTTGAAGGGCATCTTGGGTCTTTCCACAGTTTGGCGACCGTGGCCATTGCTGCCATAAAGATGGCCCTTTTTTTCACTACATCTGTATCTTTGAGTTAAATACCCAGTAGTGCAATTGCAGGGTCATAGGGAAGTTCTATTTTTAATTTCTTGAGGAATCTTTACACTGTTCTCCAAAGAGGCTGCACCAACTTGCATTCCCACCAACAGTCTAAGAGGTTTCCCCTTTCTCTGCATTCTCTCCAACACACGTTGTTTCCTGTCTTGCTAATTTTGGCCATTCTAACTGGTGTAAGGTGGTATCTCAATGTGGTTTTAATTTGAATCTCCCTGAGGGCTAGTGATGATGAACATTTTTTCATGTGTCTGATAGCCATTTGTATGTCTTTATTGGAGAAGTGTCTGTTCATATCTTCTGCCCATTTTTTGATATGATTGTCTGTTTTGTGTGTGTTGAGTTTGATGAGTTCATTATAGATCCTGGATATCAACCTTTTGTCTGTACTATCATTTGCAAATATCTTCTCCCATTCTGTGGGTTGCCTCTTTGTTTTTTTGACTGTTTCCTTTGCTGTGCAGAAGCTTTTGAATAATTTTACATTTAAAGAATAATTCCAATATTTTAAACTGAAAACTTTTTTTTTTCCTTCACTGTTTCTGCTTACTCTTAACCTTGGTACCTTGCTTCATTTTGTGTATTTTTTTTTTACCGGAAATCTATCCGTAAGAAATCAGTGACACCTGAGTTGAAGATCAGTGCTCCTTCCTTTTTTTTTCTGTTTTCCAAGAGAGAGAATATTTATTTTTTGCTGTTTTGTTAGGTACCTAGAAGAATATAAATTAACTTATCAGTTAAAGGCTGTGTACATTCTTTTGTACCTTAAAGTTACTATACATTTTGAAGGCTGGCTTCTGCCTAGAGCTTTTTACTTGATAACCTGCTAACTCACAAAGAAACACCACAGTCATTAATTCCATTTTTTTTTTATTTATTTTTTTATTTTTTATAAACATATATTTTTATCCCCAGGGGTACAGGTCTGTGAATCACCAGGTTTACACACTTCACAGCACTCACCAAATCACATGCCCTCCCCAATGTCCATAATCCCAACCCCTTCTCCCTGATATGAGGAAGTGGTGATGCAACATTAATTCCATTTTAATCTACTGATAATATGGCCGCACTATGATTGAGATCACCCTTGTTACCCTCTGATCCTTGGTTGCTACATATCATTTTGTTCAGATAAAGCTTTGGTACGCATGAACTACCATAAGCACATGAAAGAAAACGATCATGGTATCACATTGTGCTTTGTAAATGAACATAGAATGAGCCTGAGAAAAACATTCAGTGTGTATGACTTAAGGAGATACCAATGTGTCTGCATATATCCTTGCTTTTGAGATTATTACATGCCAAAATGCTTTAACTTGATCGTTGTAGGTCATGGTTTATTAGATGTCTATCATCACTTCTTTCTCATATAAAAGTTCTTAATTGAAATAAACAAATTTCAGAGATGTAGAACTTCAATTAAGATAATTTGTATCTTATAGTAAGTAACTCATGGTTTTAGAAAATTGGCATTAAGTATAAAATAATAGCTTTTAAAACAATTGACATAACTATACAAATATGCTTCTATGTGTTTATATGGTAACAGAACAATAAACACTTTAAACATTTTCTGGAGAATAAGTTGGGTGTGTTTGTGTGTGTGTGCACGTGCGTGCAAAGCCATTTGTATGTACGTGTCTATCCATATTTTAACCAACTTTCCACATTGTGTTCTAGCCTGTTAGCATGTCATGACTCCATGTTTTGGAATCCATTATGAAGTGATTTGTTTTCTGAGAAAACTTTCCATTGAAGAAAGATTGTTTAATCCAGATCTCTCACAATCAAGTATAAAGTTTTGGCCTAGATTGGTCATTATCTATATGACTTTCAGTCTGTAATTTTCTTGGGTAAAAATTATCTTAAGTGGATAGAAGTTTAGTAAATGTGATTTGGGCAAGTATGGTTTCCTCTTGGTTTTGATAAAGTCTTTTTCTTCCAAATACACACAATTTAGGAAAAATAACAAGATGCACAAGGCAGCATGATAATATTTACTTTTCACAGAGAAGTTGAAAAGACAGGACAAGGAAAACACTGATGAAAAGTGCTGTTCTCCATTGCTTATCCTTGTCTTGAGAAATCTTATCAAGCAATAGAAACCTAGGATAATTTTGCTTCTCTACTTCTTTTCTGCCTTGTTTATACTCTGTCTTCCTTTACATTTTCCCAGATCCCTTGTTTCTCTCCTTTTCTTCTACTGTCAGACTTCTTACCTGCCAAATGGTGCTCCCAGTTCCACCACTTTCCAAGGGTGTGATGTAGACTGACTTCCTAATCCCCTTTCAGCTTTGGCTTCTTCCTCGACAAAATGAGGATGACAGTAAACAGGGACAGAGGATTAAAGCAGATCATGTTAAGGCACTGCTTAGTGCCTATAGTCAATGTTTACAATAACATTATAAATAAATAATAAAAGTGTAAACACTACTAATAAATTAAAGTATAGAAATAAGTAATAAAGAGATAAGTCACACTAATCAGAAATCTTTGGACTGGACATGTTGAAAGTCAGATCATGAGAAAACATAGTCCAGGGTTGAAAATAACTAGTACACAAGATCTAACAGAATATAATGGAATGACTAAAAATAGATTGTGGTTGTTACTTTTAATTATTTTTATTTATTTATTTATTTTTTACTTTGCTCCTAGCATCTAGTAAGTGATAAACCAATTTGACACCAAAATTTATGAAGGAAAATGTTTCCAAGCCTGTGATGAAGGATTACTATGTTGAAAGTGAGGACAGTCAGAGTTGCGCCTTCCATTTTATGAAATGCTATGGCACCAACTGACTAAATAGAATTGAATGGTCTTTTGAAGAAAGTCCTGTTGAAGCTTGTTTGTTCCTTTTCCTTCTCAGTGACCTGAGTCCAAGTCAGGTTTCTACTAAACAAGAGTTTAATTCTATAGCCAACACTGGTGCCTACTGCAGTGTCTGAAAATAGAGGTGACCAAAACATCAGATTTTTTCTTTCATTTAAATTTAAGTTTAAAAATTTTTATCACTTCTATAATGAATGAGAATAGAGGAAGGGAGGAAGGGAGGCTGGAAGGACGGAAGGAAGGAAACAGAAGACTATATCTTATAAAGCCTGTATTTTCTGGCACTTTCCAAAAAAAAAAAAAAATTGCCAACCCCTACCAAGATAATCCTAGTTCATTTGCTCTAAAGTATTTAATAAGAGCTTACTCGGTGAGGAATGCATTTCTTGGACCTGATTAAAAGGGGACAGAGAGACCACTAGAGGTAAAAGCCAGTGTCTAGTATCATGAGGTTGCATTCTGTGGGGCACAGATCAAAATTAACTTGTAATCCTCCCTTGTGAACACAAAAATGCATCAGTGAGTTAACTTTAGTGATGCGCTATGAAGAAAAATAGGACAAGGACTTGTCTTCTCTAAGGTGACATTTGAACTAAGCCCTGACTAATCAACTTGGTCATAGTGTGAAGATATGGAAAAACCCTGCCAGGCAGAAGAAAGAGCAAAGCCCAGTCAGGAATGAGCTCAGGGCGTCCAGAAAGGCTGATGTGACTAAAGAATACAGAGGAGGGGGAGAACTAGAGGAAGTGTGGTCAGGAGGAAATTTGCAAGACTGGGCAGCTTATCAGAAATTTCATATTTTATTCTAAATGCAAATTGTTCTCATGATAGCCTGTAAAGTCCATTTTTAGACACATGCCTTTGACATGAATGAGTTGTATGTCACTACTCTAAGACAGACTAAGTCAAATTAAAATGATTACATTTTTTTTTAATTTTTTATTTTTTATAAACATATATTTTTATCCCCAGGGGTACAGGTCTGTGAAACACCAGGTTTACACACTTCACAGCACTCACCAAAGCACATACCCTCCCCAATATCCATAAAAAAAGAAAGAGAAATACCTAGAAAACAATAGCAGTATTTGCCACATAGATCAAATTTTATATTTTTCCTCACTTTGTGTTCATGCGTAATCTTAGGGGAATTAATCATAAACGAATGCACTAAAATAAATATATTTAATTCAAATTCAGTATTTAAAGAAAATAGAAGCTTTAAAAGGATTTTCCTTTTTAGGGAACTCTATGAGCCCAAGTCTGAGTTCATTAAAGATAATGCTTTATTTAAAGTTATGATGTCCAAATTTATTATTTAAGTTACAATCCTTAGTCCCTGATAATGGGTCTTAGAACACATATATTTATATGAAATATAAAAGGTACTTAAAAAGAGTAATTTTTGGTTTTAGAAAGTTAACATTCTTCATGGTAACTATGACATATTATGATGACTTAACCATAAAGGCAAGTGTGAGAATTCAATGAATAATTCATGCCATCTGACCCTGACTTCATACATTAACTTCATTAGACATCAGCTTAAGCTTTCAATGGAAAATCTACTTAAAAATAAATTAAACGGCACTGGACACAAATAGAAACAAGGGCTTTAAAAGACCATCTGGTAACCTGCAACACTGATTATTTTTATAACTTAATTTTGTTTTGCCAAAGAAGAATATAAATAATGCTTAATAAAAAACTTATTCACAGGTTCCCAACACATTTCTAAATAGAAACAGTCAAAGTACATTAAAAAAAAAAATCATGTCTAGCTGGCATTGAACTTAATGTATTTGAAGGGATAACTCTGGGACTAAGAATATGGTAGCTTAAGTTGAGAAAAGCAGTGATTTCTCAGTTGCCTGACAAATTATTAAAGATGCTCATGGCCTGTCCATATTTCTTTCTGATAAGACCATAAGCTTATGAAAATAATATTCACTATATAACACCTCAAATTTATAAGCACTCTGTAGATGTTTGCTAAAAGAATGAATTAATTTGCTCTGGGTGCAAAATAACAAATAAAATATTGACAAAGCTAAATTACATGCAAAAAAAAAGACATGTCATCAGATATACATGATAAATAGCATGAAGCTTGTATTAGGGCCCTGATCCAACATTTCTCTGGGTGCCAGAGAGGAAATCTAGACTTTATTCTCTTGAGGATGAGAGTATGGAAGTGAGTAGAGGAGGACTCCTTGCTGAGTTGTATTTTTTGCTTTGCTTTGTTTTGTTTTTGTTTTTTATTCCTCAGCCAACATTAATAATGGCTAGTACTAGAAGCTAGGTCAGGAATGAAGTGGTAACAGGAACTTTTTTGCTTACATTTTACTCAATTCTGAATACCCAACTTTTGTAGCAACATGGACGGGACTCGAAGAGATTATGCTGAGTGAAATAAGTCAAGCAGAGAGAGTCATTTATCATATGGTTTCACTTATTTGTGGAGCATAACAAATAGCATGGAGGACATGGGGAGTTAGAGAGGAGAAGGGAGTTGGGGTAAATTGGAAGGGGAGTGAACCATGAGAGACTATAGACTCTGAAAAACAATCTGAGGAGTTTGAAGTGGCGGGGGGTGTGGGAGGTTGGGGTACCAGGTGGTGAGTATTATAGACGGCATGGATTGCATGGAGCACTGGGTGTGGTGAAAAAAATAATGAATACTGTTATGCTGAATAAATTAGTTTAAAAAAAATCCACGCACATTTTTAAAGTTTAGGTATGTAAAGCAGAAATCTTCAGTTATATGGAACATCACTGTATAAACCACTGTATTCCTACCTATAGAAAGTGTCCTTATTCCATTGATGAAATGTTATTTCAAGTATAAAATCTCAGGAAATACATAAGTTAGATATCCATGAGATAGGCAGACATGGGATGGACAAGAAGGCATTAAAAAAATGTAGAAGGTGGGGTCCCTGGGTGGCTCAGTTGTTAAACCTCTGCCTTCGACTCAGGTCACCTCTGCCTTTAACTCAGCTCACCTCTGCCTTCGACTCAGGTCATGATCACAGGATTCTGGGATGAAGGCCTGACTCAGGCTTCAGGCTCAGCAGGAAGCCTGCTTCTCCCTCTCTCACTCCCCCTGCTTGTGTTCCCTCTCTCACTGTGTCTCTCTGTGTCAAATAAGTAAATAAAATCTTAAAAAAAAAAAAAAAAACCAACTAGGAGTTGCCTCATAGCTGCATTTATTAGCTTTATTCGTTTCTCTTGCTAAAATATTATATGAGTAAAAGCAGCAGTGTATGTCCTGATAGGAGACTCATGAACCTGACCCTCACACCCTATTCCTAAAGGCTCTATTGGATGCCAGTAGGATTATAATGAACCTTCAAAACGGGAGGAGCCTCTAGCCCCCAAACAGAATCCAGAAATCTACCTTTCTTAAATAAAATCCGAAACAAAGACCCAGAAACTGTATCATATATATAGTGGTGGGCAAAGGCTAAGAGAGGCAGAATGTGTGCATAGGCCATGTTACTTCCACCCCTTCCCTCCCAGGTTAATCTGCACAGGATGCTGAAAGAGCAAAGCTTACCACCATTTACTTTCGTATCTCTTCAGTACTGGAGACCTCCTGGCCTCTTCCTCAGTGACCTGCCTTGCCCTTCCTGAGGTTTTAAGCTTATGGCAGCATCTGAGGTGGTTTAGTAGTCTGATGAGTGAAGCCTAAGCAAATGAAATTTCAGAACTGAGGGCATCAGTTTAATGCCGTCACTGACCTCCCTTGATTCTTTCTCTTCACTTGTTTCTTTAAATTTTTCTTTTAAAATAATGTTACTATTATTATAAACACGATGCATGTTTATTACAAAAACTTCAGTGGCGGGGTGGGGGGGCACCTGGGTGGCTGAGTAGTTAAAAGTCTGCCTTGGGCTCAGGTTGTGATCCTAGGATCCTGGGATCAAGCCCCACATAGGGCTCCCTGCTCAGGGAGCTTGCTTCTCTCTCTCCCTTTCTGCCTGCTGCTCCCCCTGCTGTGCTCTCTCTCTCTCTGCAAATAAATAAGTAAAATCTTAAAAAAAAAAATCAGTGAATATAAAAAGGAAAAAAGACAAAAAAGGTACATATTGCCTGCAAAGAGACATTCTTAACATTAGACTAACATAAAAAAATTAGATTAAAATAATTCCAGAAATCCTTATATATGTATACATATGTATAGACAGAATAAATATGTTTCTAAAACTATATCACAGTCTGCATGTTATTTTTTTAAATTGTGACTATCACATTTAAGTTTATATTTAAGATAAATATTCAGTACAAGATATTTAATCTGCAAAAGACCCTCTGAGTTTAAAAATTTATGAAAAATTCAAAAATTAGTTATATTTTTAACTACATGTTTTACTTTTTCATAGTATCAATTGGCTCCCATTGGTGAAAATGGGGAAATTCGTGCATTTCCACTCTGACTCACCCTGTATCCTACACCTAAATTTTGTTATTTAGATATTTTTAAGTTGATAAAAGGCATAGTAACATGTACTCTCTGTTATGTCTTCATGGTATTCCATTGTATTTCATCTTTCTGTGGCTTTTCTCTTTCTGACCACAATTTAAATAATCTTTTGATTGAATTTTGCCATCATTTGTTCAAGAAACACTCTGAACTTTGACTTTCCCTGAGTCTTACAGGCTTGAGAACATCTGCCTCTTGCCTTCACAGTCCAGAATTTGGTTACATTGCTTTCTCTTGGAATTTTAGAGACATTGCTCTATGATTTCATGATTTTTAGTGTCTTTCACTGACTTCCTTCATGACCTTATTGGCTTGATTTAATTGAATGGTACTTTTCTTTTTTTTTCCCCAAGAAGGGCTCAAAAGTGCTTTGGCTCCTGATTGGTTGATTGATTGATTTCTTTTTTTCTTTGCCTGAGGAATTATCTTGGTGGTAACATGACTCATCCAGGTGTGCCTGAAGCTTGATGGCTCCATATTCATTTTTTCTTGGAAGAGGGTATTTTTTTCACTCTGCAGATGCAACTCTTCCTTCATTACACAGAACTTTTATTCATATACATTATTTTTTTGTCTGCATTTTCACTGTGGTTAGCTTGATCTTCCCTCTATTAAAGCAATTCCATTTCAGCTCTATTATGGCCCTTGTTATTTCTAATTTATTTAGAAGTTTATCATCAGTTTTGAGTGAAGTCTTAGTCTTGGAAATTTTTCCTCTGAGATCCCAGATCATCTCATTCTGTGGCTTTATGATGTCTTCCGACATTATTATATTCATATGATTATTGTATTTTCCTTTAGTAAAACTACATGGAGAACTTCCTTCCAATGTTTAGCTTATGTTCCTTGGTTAGGTTACTGGTGGTTTCTGTACTGCTATAGTTCCTTTTTGTCTTAAACCCTTCAGTCATAAAAGGTCTTCTGCTGGCCAAATCAAAAAACATCATTAGCTGTTATTGCTTTTATTATTTTGTCTATTGCAACTGATGATGTCTTTCATTAATATGAGAGTGTTGGGTGTGGAAAGTAGATGCAAGTGGCAAATATCCAGCAGAAAAACTCTTTCACTCTGTTAAGGTAGACAAAAATAATTGATTTTGCATTGTCATCATTTCCACTGCCCACAGGTGAAACATTTTTGCTCTTCCTCTGAAAAGTTTGCAATACATTTTTGAGGTTTTAGTCATTGTTGTCAAAAATATTTTCCTATCCCTTCTTTGTTTGAATTGATTTATAACTTAACAAAATGTAACTAACCTGGAGAATACTTAGATCACAAATCTGTCTCCATTCCAGGGTTTAGATTTTATCACTTCTTTAAAGGTCAGTAGCCACTTCCATACTCTTCAAGTGTTATTTGCAGTCATATAATGAACGTACACTGTTCTCCTGCTCTCCATTCATTTATTCTCCTGCTGAATATATCCCAAATACCTCATCCCCATTCCCAATGATGTGGTTTTAAACAGGCTCTGGTGGGGGTTCCTAGGTGATTCAGTTGGTTAAGCTGGTGGACTCTTGACTTTGCCTCAGGTCATGATCTCAGGGTCATGATCTCAGTGTTGTGAGACTGAGACCCACATCGGGCTCTGCCCATGGAGTGGAGCCTGCTTAAGATTCTTTCTCTTCTTCTCCCCCTGACACTCCCCTACTCTCTTTCTCTTTCTCTTTCAAAAAAAAAAAAAATTTTAAAGGGAGGCTCTGGCAATGGACATGTAACCTAGACCCCTCCTTACCTGATTAGTACATTCCACCTTCCTGGCATTATTGATTTTTGAGGAATAGGAATACATCCAATTCTGACCAGGAATGTCAACCCCAAGATTTTAGTTTCAAATAGTTTGGAGAAAGTTCTCATTTCCTCTGCACTTGAATTTGAGAGGATGCTAAAGCTAGACCTGCTATAGCCATCTTGCTATAGCAGAAGCCTGAGAATGGAGAGAGAAGCCTGAGAATGGAATCGATGTAGGGGAAGTATTGGTGGAACATGGAGAGAAAAGCTCGTTCCTATTGTTATTTTCATGGCAGCTTCGGTTTCACGAACCAACAATACCTCCCTTAAACTCCAGCCACCCTGAATTAGACAGTTCCGCACTTGCAGTGAAACGAATTTTTCTCAGCTGCTGTTAAGGGGGCTGAACAGACCCTAGGCTAGTCAAGAGACCTCTGTTCCCATCCTACCTCTGCCTTTCATTCTCTTTGAGCTAATCACTTTATTCTCTTGGCCTGGCTGCAGAAAGTGGGAGTGAAATGAGACATTGTGTCCGGTGTCCTCTGGTTCTATCACTCTGTGAAGCAGCTCAGATGTGTGCATGTTGCTCGGAAGACGGTAACATGTCCTGAAGTTCTCCCACACTAGAACACACCACGTCTGCCTTCTGTCAACTGTTCAGAGAGGTGCCACGACTCATCCGCATCAGCTCCTCACTTCCCTCCCCTCGAGTGTCAGTGCCTTCTGCTAAAACAATCATTGAGTGTCCCTGGGACATGTGCTAGAGCCTGCCCAGCTCTGATGCGTGGTCCAGCCCTGGGCCAAAACATGGCGTTTCCAGGGGCAACCTGGCCATATGGATTGCTTAATTTCCACTCCTGAAAATGTCTCTTTTTTTCTTTCCATTTGGCACAATTGCTGTGAAAGGACTTTTAATAAGAATTATCAATAATGAATTAATTTAAACACAACTTTTAAGAAATATAGACCATAGGTTTTTTTGAAAGTAAGTAAGTGAACTTAGGAAATACATATTCCACTTATTTGCCAGGCTTATCGGGCATTAGTGTCTGGGGATATTGTTTTTTAAACAATAGTTTTAAACATTTGTTTTTGTTTTTTAAACATTCTGGCTCTGCCCCTTACTAGCTGAGAATTGGGGCAAGTCACTTAAATTTTCTGACCTGCAGTTGTCTCTTCCATAAAATAGTGATAGCAATACTGCCTATCTTATAAGATTCTTATGAAAATGAAATGAGAAAATAAACATAAAATTTTGAGTACAGTCCTTGACATGAGGGAGTATTCATTAGCATACGTAAGGAAGACACCTATTGATAATATACACATATAAATTATATATATGCACACATGCACACATATCACATCTGTCATGCATGCACATATTTTTATATGTATTTACATGTCATCTCTAGCAATGAACATTAAATGTGTTATTCTTATAGTTCTCGTTATTTCATATATATAATTCCAAATAAATTAACATTTCAGAGGTCACTTATTTTATACAGACAGTCCCCTCTTTACAATAGTTCAACTCATAATTTTTCAACTTTATGACGGTGCAAAAACGATACACATTCAGGAGAAACTGTGCAGCAAATTTTGAATGTTGGTATTTTCCGGGATGGTGATAGGTGGTATGATCCTTTCTCACAATCCTGGGCATGGCAGCCAGCAAGGGGCAGCTCCCAGTCAGCCCCGAGGTCCCAGTGGTGAACAACCCACATGCTTACAGCCCTTCTGTACCCACACAACCATTCCGTTTTTTACCTTCAGCACAGGTTTCAATAAAATACGTGTGGTATTCAATATTTTATTATAAAAGAGACTTCGTGCTAGATGACTTTGCCCAACTGTAGACTACTGTTGAACCTTCTGAGCACATTTAAGTAGGCTAGGCTAAGCTATGTTTGGTAGGTTATGTGTATTAAATGTATTTTCAACTTACCATATTTTCAACTTAGATAGGTTTATCAGGACATAACTTCCTTGTAAGTCAAGGAAGATCTGTAGTTTGTAACGTAAATGATCTGAATTCCTCATCTAAATGGATTATAATATCTGGATAAGTTCCAAATTAAACACTTCATAGTCTACTCTGAGGAAAAAGAATATAAATCAGCATAAAACATTGCCTTTCCATATAACACCTGACTGGAAGTCTCAAAGATCATGGCAAATATAAAAGCAAAAGATAATCTAGGATGAATTAACTCTGTCAACACCTACAGTGGATTTTTTCTCATTGTGTCTTTAAAAGGCAGAAAGCTAAGATTTTTTTTTTCATTAAAATATCATTCTGTTATTATTAGAGAAGGAAAAAGCCTGTCTTCTGAGACAATGTTACTTATTGAAAAACAAGAGGTTTACATAACCATTTAACCCACTTAGCCTATGGAAACCCCATATTTTTATTTATTGTATTTAGCTAATTTTCCATTAGTAACTTTCTGTTGCAGTTATTATAAGCTACATGAGTACATGTTCATTTCCAAGTCTTAAATTCACACCTATTAGTGGTTGGTTTATAACTGTCCTTTTTTTAAAATTGAAGAATAGTTGACTTACTATGTTATATTAGTTTCAGGTGTTACAGTGATTCAGTAATTCTGTGTATTACACAATGCTCACCATGATAAGTGTAATTACCATCTGTCACCATACATAATTATTGCATATTATTGTGTATATTCCCTAGGGTGTAGTTTTCATCCCCATGGCTTACTTATTTTATAACTGGAGATATATATGACATAATTGTCCTTTTAATAACAACTCAATAGTAAGAACTCTCATAAATTTCCACAGTGATCGTCTAAAGAATTCAAGATCTACGTCTTATGTTGACTAAAGTTTCATACTGGCAGCTTAACAGCTCTGCTAAGCTTTGTTTTTAATGTTTACATTTTTAAGAATATATATTAAAAGTGATATAAAGCTTTAGAATAATTCCAAATTCAAGTAATTTACTACTGAAGGTATTTGCTAAACTTTGCTTTGTAATTTTTTTAATCCTGAAAATTTGTTTCCTTTTTTAAACATTGTATTTTTTAATTTGTGTCTAATTTAAATTCATATCATAGAAGAGGAGTAGATTTCCTTCTGAGTCAACCACATAGATGTTACTTATTTTCCTTCTCTCCAGGTGTTGGGTTTGCCTCTGTAAATGAAAAGGGGAGTAAGCTGAATCTATGGAGAATTAGAGAGGAAATTTTTAAAAATGGGATTGGATTTGGGGACAAAACAGGAAAAACTTTAAAAATTGGGAAAGAATAGGAAATATTTTTAATAATAAAAGAGTGGAAATTCTAAGTTTAGCAAATTTCATTTGTTTATATTAGAGAATAATCTTTATATTAAATATTTGACAGTATATTTTGCCATGATCAAATAACTTTTTTTGCTTTAAGGCAGAATGCAAGTTAAACATTGGATATGCCCTAAAGTCTTGATTCATAAAATTTATTAGCATTAAAAAAATGATACATTTACTAAGCTCATATACACAAATTGATATTTCCCAAAAGGAACTGTGGTAACTCTAGGCTTCCACATCAGTGGGTTGGGTCAGGGCACCAGAATAACATATAACATAGTCATCTTCAAAAACTCTCCATATTTGTGTGTGAATGAAAAAGATGAAATATAAGTTTGGGCTATTTCTACCTGGAAGGTTCTCTAAGTTGTCATGGCACTACAGAGCCCTCCTTGGGAAAAAATGGTGAGCTTTTTTCTTTTCCTACCTTTCATGTTTAAAATCCTTTTCCATTTTTTTTTTTTTAGGATTTTATTTATTCATTGGAGGGGGCAGAGGGAGAGAGAGAGTATCTCAGTCTCCTCACCAAGCACAGAGCCTGACACAGGGCTCAGTCCAGTGGCCCTGAGATCATCACCTCAGCCAAAATCAAAAGTCAGACGCTCAACTGACTGAGCCAACAAAACACCTCAATTTAACCACTTTTTTAATACAGTCCTGATTTTTCACAATTTCACATTTCTGGAGTACCTTTTGAGTAGAAAACATTGGTTTCTAGATGCTGGATTTACAAAAAGAAATCATCTTTTCCCCATCCTCTATGTCCTACCTGAAGAACTAAATATCCTTCAAGTTTTAGCTGGAGGATTCCCTCCCTCAAGAAGCATTTTCCAGGATCCCTGAGTAGCGCCGATAGTGATGTAACTATCTTGAATTCTTAATAAATTCTGTGAAGATAGTTAGTACATAATTCATAAAACTATAGGATCTTACTTTGCTTTTATGTGCTTATGTTTAGGGTCTGCAGGGGGTGAGGACCAATTTTATTTGACCCCTCCCACTCAGCAACCTGTTTATCAAAAAACAGGCAGATTATTTCTTTGAAAGCAATTTCAAAGATTAGACTAAGTTCCATGTGGGAATACCCTTTCCTGGAATGACTCCATCCTTCTGAGCTTTAAGACTTCCTGAAGTCCAGAAGGGAAAAAAATATATTTAATCTCTTCAGTCTGAACCTATTCCCAAAAGTTAGTTTATTACCATGCTGACAGATGATGCAAGTTTTGTTTAAATTGTGTTATACTGAACTGATTAGAGATTCACAGAAGTTATGAAGGTATTAGAGAGAGATCCTTTTTTTCCAGTTCACCAAGTTTCCCCCAATGATTACCTCTTATGGAACACTAGTACAGTATCAAAACGACGAAATTAACATTGATACAATGGATGAGTAATTCTGTATCGTTTTAGCAAGTGTAGATTTAATAATGTAACTACTACTGCAATCAAGATAGAGTTATCATATTACCACAAAAATTTCCCTCTTGATATCCCTCCCCTTTCTATCTCTAATGCCTATCAACCACCAATTTGTTTTCCATTTCTACAATTTTGTCATTTTAAGAATATTATACAAATGTAATCATACATAACATTATTACATCATTTCATTGTTCATATAACTTATCACAATCAATTATTAACACTTTGTCAGTTGAAGTGAAATGTAGAAACCTTATCTCATTTTACAACACTTTATCCTCCATTTATAGTTCTTTGTGGTTTTTTTTTTTTTTTTGAGATTTTATTTGTTTACTTGACAGAGAAAGAACACAAGCAGGGGGAGTGGCAGGCAGAGGGAGAGGGAGAAGCAGATACCTTGATAAGCAAAGAGACCAATGAAGGGCTCAGTCCCAGGTCTCTGAGATCATGACCTGAGCGAAGGCAGACGCTTAACCAACTGAGCCACCCAGGCACATCTTCATTCATATCTTTATTTCCTCTTTTATATGCATCAAAGCTTTAGAGAAATATAGTAACATTTCCCATAATTACTTATTTTCTCTCACTTGAGTCTCATACATTTCTAAATTTTTGCTTTAGTTATTTTGCTAAGTAAAATATATAAAATTTAGAAGTATAAAATATTTCTACTTTATTGTCAGGTATAAATTTATTTGTGAAAATTGAGCAACTTTTCACCAATTTATCCTAATATCATATCCTTGACTTTATGACATTAATTTCTCTACCCCATGTTTATAAATCTTTTTTTTAAGATTATATTTATGTATTTGACAGAGAGATAGAGAGCACAAATAGGCAGAGCAGCAGACAGAGGGAGAGGGAGAAGCAGGCTCTTGGCAGAGCAGGGAGCCGATGCAGAGGTTGATCCCAGGACCCTGGGATCATGACCTGAGCTGAAGGTAGTGCTTAATCAACTGAACTACCCAGGAGCCCTATAAATCTACTTTTTAAAAAAAAAAGGTTTTATTTATTTATTTGACAGAGATCACAAGCAGGCAGAGAGGCAGGCAGAGAGAGAGAGGGAGAAGGAAGCAGGCCCCCTGCTGAGCTGAGAGCCTGATGTGGGACTCGATCCCAGGACCCTGAGATCATGACCTGAGCCGAAGGCAGAGGCTTAACCCACTGAGCCACCCAGGTGCCCCTATAAATCTACTTTTAAACAGAAACATGAACATGTATCTTTATAATCTTTTAATCTGTAACTCAAATGAATATTAAAACTTGACATATAAAAAATTAATACCTTTTTTCCACTTTCTCATTCCTCTTTCACTTCCTTATTTTATTTTGCTGTCAATAATAGAAGATCCATCTTCTTTTTTACAAACCAATATTATCATTTACAATTTTATTGTCCTTTAATAAATATTTATATTTTACTCTAAGAACTTATCTGCTGAACCTATTAATACTTAATTTTATTATATCGTTTGAGTCCATGCCTCTCAAATAACCTGTCATTTACTTTTTTTTTTGCTTTTTTTTATTGTTATGTTAGTCACCATACAGTACATCATTAGTTTTTGATGTAGTGTTGCATGATTCATTGTTTGCATATAACACCCAGTGCTCCAATGTGATCTGTGCCCTTCTTAATACCCATCATTGGGCTCACCCAGTCCCCCACCTCCCTCCCCTCTAAGATCCTCAGTTTGTTTCCCAGAGTCTAGTCTCTCATGGTTCCTCTCCCACTCCAATTCCTCCCCAACTTCGATTTTCCTTTCCTTATCCTAATGTCCTCTATGCTATTCCTTATGTTCCACAAATAAGTGAGACCAAATGATAATTGACTTTATCTGTTTGACTTATGTCACGTAGCATAATTTCCTCCAGTTCCATCCAAGTTGATGCAAAAGTTGGGTATTCATCCTTTCTGATGGCTGAGTAATATTCCATTATGTATATGGACCACATCTTCTTTATCCATTCATCTGTTCAGGGGCATCTCGGCTCTTTCCACATTTTGCTATTGTGGACATTGCTGCTATGAATGTTGGGATACATATGGCCCCTCTTTTCACTACATCTGTACCTTTGGGGTAAATACCCAGTAATGCAATTGTTTTGTAATAGGGTAGCTCTATTTTTAATTTTTAAAAGATTCTATTTATTTATTTGACAAAGATCACAAGTAGGCAGAGAGGCAGGCAGAGAGAGTGGGGGAAGCAGGGTCCCCACCAAGCAGAGAGCCTGACGCAGGGTTTGATCCCAGGACCCTGGGATCATGACCTGAGCTGAAGACAGAGGTTTTAACCCACTGAGCCACCCAGGAGCCCCTATTTTTAATTTTTAAGGAACATCCACACTGCTTTCCAAAGTGGCTGCACCAGTTTGCGTTCCCACTAACGGTTTAAAAGGGTTCCCCTTTCTCTACATTCTCTCTAACGTTTGTTGTTTACTGTATTGTTGATTGTGGTCATTCTAACTGGTGTAAAGTGGTATTTCAATCTGGTTTTTATTTGAATTTCCCTGATATCTAATGATAATGAACATTTTTTCATGTGTCTGTTAGCCATTTTTATGTCTTCTTTGGAGAAGTGTCTACTCATGTCTTCTGCCCATGTTTTGACAAGATTATCTGTTTTTGGGGTGTTGAATTGAGAAGTTTTTCATAGATCTTGGATATCAGGCCTTTGTCTGTAATGTCATTTGCAAATATCTTCTCCCATTCGGTGGGTTGCCTCTTTGTTTTGTTGACCGTTTCCTTTGCTGTGATGTGTAGAAACTTTTTATCTTGAAGAAGTCCAAAAAGTTCATTTTCACTTTTGTTTCCCTTGCCTTTGGAGACATGTCTTAAAAGAAGCTGCTGTGGTCGATGTCAAAGAGTTTACTGCCTATGTTCTCTTCTAGTATTTTGATGGATTCCTGTCTCACATTGAGGTCTTTCATCCATTTTCAGTTTATCTTTGTGTATGGTCCAGTTTCATTCTTTTGTGTATAGCTGTCCAATTTTCCCAGCACCATTTATTGAAGAGGCTGTTTTTCTTTTATCGGATATTTTTTTCCTCCTTTGTCGAAGATTAGTTGACCATAGAGTAGAGAGTCCATATCTGGGCTCTCTACTCTGTTCCACTGGTCTATGTGTCTGTTTTTGTGCCAGTACCATGCTGTCTTGGTGATCACAGCTTTGTAATAAAGCTTGAAATCAGACAACGTGATGTCCCCAGCTTTGTTTGTCTTTTTCAACATTGCCTTGGTGATTTGCCATCTTTTTTGGTTCCAGGCAAGTTTAAGGATTGTTTGTTCCAGCATTTTGAAAAATGCCATTGGTATTTTGACTGGAACAGCATTGAAAGTATAGATTGCTCTGGGAAGCATAGTAATTTTAGTGATGTTTATTCTTCTGGTACATGAACATGGAATGTTCTTCCACCTTTTTGTGTCTTCCTCAATTTTTCATGAGTGTTCTGTAGTTCCTAGAGTATAGATCCTTTACCTCTTTGGTTAGGTTTATTCCAAGGTATCTTTTTTTTTTAATTTTTTATTTTTTATAAACATATATTTTTATCCCCAGGGGTACAGGTCTGTGAATCACCAGGTTTACACACTTCACAGCACTCACCAAAGCACACACCCTTCCCAATGTCCATAATCTCACCCCCTTCTCCCAAACCCCCCTCCCCCCAGCAACCCTCAGTTTGTTTTGTGAGATTAAGAGTCACTTATGGTTTGTCTCCCTCCCAATTCCATCTTGTTTCATTGATTCTTCTTCTACCCACTTAAGCCCCCATGTTGCAACACCACTTCCTCATATCAGGTATCTTACAGTTTTTGGTGCTTTCAAAAATGGAATCAATTCTCTAATTTCTCTTTCTACAGTTTCATTGTTAGTGTATAAGAAAGAAACTGATTTCTGTGCATTGATTTTGTAGCTTACCACATTACTGTATTGCTGTATGTGTTCTAATAATTTGGGGTTGGAGACTTTTGGGTTTTCCAAAAAGAGTATCATGTCATGTCATCTGCAAAGAGAGAGAGTTTGACTTCTTCTTTGCCAATTTGAATACCTTTTATTTCTTTTTGTTGTCTGATTGCTATTACTAAGACTTCTAGTACTATGTTGATACATTACATTCATGATCTGGGAAAGACTGAAGTAAGATAGAGTCAAATACTGGTGAGAAAATGAGGGGTAGGGAATGAAAGCTGAATGTATCACTGTGGGAGTGTAAATTAATACATCCTGTCCTGAGATCATTCTGAAAGTACTAATTAAAATGTTGTGTATGTTGGGATCGGAACTCTAGACAACAGATTACTCCTGGCTCTGCCAGTAACTCAATCTATAAACCTACACTGTTTTTCTAATTCTGTTTCCATTTCTTCCTCCATCATTACATAGAGGTTATCTGACCTGCTTTTTCAGAAAGAATATTTTTTAATGTGAAGGAATTTTATTTTTTTGATATATCAACTTGCTTTTTTTTTTTTTTTAAAGATTGTACTTATTTATTTAGGAGAGAGAGGGAGCACACAGGTTGGCATAGGGACAGAGGGAAAGAGAGAAACAAACTCTCCGCTAAGCAGGGAGCTCAACGTGGGGCTCCATCCCAGGACCCTGGGATCATGAACTGAACTGAAAGCAGACACTTAACAATCTGAGCCACCCAGGTACCCCTACTGTGAAACAATTTTAAAAACACATCAGTGAAATGATTATTCGATCTAAGTAAATTCTATGGATCAACTAAGGAATCCTCCAGGAACTCAGTTCTATTTTATCCAATTTCTAAAATGAAACAAAATGGAAGCAAATTCTGCAGATTTTGGAAGATGGGGATATTTAATTAGGAAAAATGCCAACTATGTACTTATTTTTAGTACAGAGAACAAGCATAGCACAGACAAAAAGGTAGTGTAACTTTCTTCCAGTAGATGTGGGGACATGTGTCTTATAGGTGGAAACTATATGGCAAGCCCATACATTAGAAACTCTGGGACCTGGGCCTCCAAGGTTTTGGTTTCACTTTATAGCTTTAAGATATTAGTTAATCCGAATAAATGACCTCTCTTAAATGAGTTTTTGGGAAGACAAAGATTGTATCCCATCTTTCTCAATCTGAGTAGGAAAATGGCATTATTTGTCCCACTCTATTTCCCACCCCAATCATGTACTCACTTTGTAGAAAAGAAAAACAAAATGCAACACAAATGGGTAATACCATCCTGAAATCAGACACAAGTTGACAGTGGATCTCCCAGCAAGGGTGTTTTTGTCCCTCTCCCAGGGACAGGTGATAATGTCTGGAGGCACTTTTGGTTGTCTGAGTTGGGAAGGGAAGCGACATCTACTGGGCAGAGGCCAGCAGTGCTGCTTAAACATCTTTCAATTCATAGAACAACCTCCACAACAAAGAATTCTCCTGCCCCAAATGTCCACACTGCCGCAGTTCAGAAACCCTGCTGTAGAGTATTGTGTCATATTCTATTTACATCATCCTAATCTTAGAGAGCTCTTCTAGGAAAAACTTGGTAAATCTTTCTGCATTTGTTTTATAGACAAGAGTCTAGTATTAAATATATGCATGTGACTGTCCCTCCATTTATTCTTTTGTCTGTTTTTTTAAAATTCATTCAGCTAATGTGCATTTCAATATTTATTCTGTGCCAAGGATCAAAGTATTCTGACACCAAGGAAGAATAAGACCCAGCCATTGCTTTGGAGATAATCTTGTACTCAGTGAGATATGACAGAGTGTTAAGATAAATGCTATAAAAGAATCATAAGAAACTGACATAGAGAAAGAGTGATTTTGTATAAATTAATAAAATATGACAAATCATCACAGCATTTACTCATATTAAACTATATATAATATATATACATATACATATATGTATATACATATATGTATATGTATATGTGAATGCATACCAATGAAGTCTTATGGAAATCTAAAAACACAAATTTTTTATCATTTTAATTTTACACTTTTGTAAGAACTCTTGCTCTTTTCTGAAACTCTTTAAATAGACTGTAAAATTGTGTGTGGTGACCCACATATTAACACACTGCAGGGGATGATTAACACAATGACGTATGTCATATATAAGGTAAGATTAAAGAGTGTTGCTCTAAAAAAGCAACACAAGGAGGACCACTTTCGTGCACATGTGCATCAAAGAATGAACCATTAGTACATTAAATCAGAGAATCAAAAGAAGGAGAAGTATTATCTTACACTTCAGAAGAGAGGAAAAGAGTGAGACTACGGCCTATAATACATTCAATATGTGCTTCTGTGGTTTTGGAAAGTCACTGTAGAAAGAGGACAGACTCTTTCCTACTTACTTTAAGAGCTACTCATCAGAGTTTTCCTACTGGAAATCTCCTCCATCCCATTTCCTTTCTTTTCCAAGTTTCTAGAAATTGAGAATAAAAGCTGCTACTCAAATGTATGAGTAATGCTATTCATTCGTTTTGTTCATTTGTTTTGTTGCCTTTTTTTGTCAATAACTTAATGATAAATTTGCCACATGGGAAGAGGGACTCCAACCAACAATGTGATAACAGGTTTGCCCTCTTCAAGTGGCACACATTTCAATAAGCAATCCCTGGGGAGGAAGTGGTACAGGAAGCCAATACTCTATTGGAGCTGGCCAGGAGCCCAGGGAGATACTCTGTGCTTCCAGGATCTCTGGAGAAATGATGATGAAAACTTCTTTACCCAGAAATCCAACAGTGGCTCTGCCACAAGTCAGGAAAATGCTGTCTTCAAAGACTTCTGTGAGTTGAGAATATATGAGGCTTTCGTCTAAGCCTGTGTGGTGAGGTGTCATGCATACTTACTGGCAGTATCCTCGTGTTCTTTAGCATCAGGCTAATTGAAACTGATGGTCTTACCTCACAGAGAAAAGGCCAATTCAAAGTAGTTTAAGAAAGTGGATTCAAGGTTTGGACCCATGTGTCATAAGCTGATGTGTTTCCTAAGACTTCTGACCAGACAGAGTCAATAAAATGTTCAAGACTTTGACATAACACAGGCATATGGAACATCTGATGCATGATTTCTTTTTTTTCTCATTGAGAAATGTCATAACTATTCTGTCACAGTTTCTTCAAATGGATAGACATGAATTTAGAAATCTTTCATAGAAGAAAAATGTGCCCACATACCAGAGAAATTGCTACTTTAAGTTGATTTATCAATATACATTTGTAGATTTGATTTGATTTGATTTGATTTTACTTTCAGAAAATGTTTTTAGTATTCACTTTCATTCATTGTGCAAGTTGATGGACCAGTATACTGAAATATACTTCCATATGAATGTGAGAAATTGGTCTGACATGGTGAAGGCTTCCATAGAAGATGAACTAAAAGCTAAAACATGTAGCCTTCTAGAATGTCATATGTAGAGAAGGAAAAAGTAAATGTGTGAAGAAACTTCTGGGGCTAAAAGGCAGATAAAGAGCAAATAATGTTCATATTTTCAACTAAACTTACAAACTGTACAAATCCCAGGAAGAAATATATATGTTATGTATCAATGTACCTCACAAAGGGTTTTTTTTTTCCTGACAGGAAAGCTGTCAGAAATGTCATGATGAAAGATAAGAACAATACAATACATAACACAAATATCTAAACCATCTTTCTCCACACAACTAAGATCCGTAGAAATTATGACAGAAGATGCAGAAAGGGGACAAATGATTCCTGCTCTGAATAATGCTATCAAGTTCCTTCTTTATTTTCCTTATTTTTTTTTTATTTCTGATTATTAAAGTGATACATGTTAATTGCAAAAAAATCAGAAAAATACACATAATGATGATAATAAAAACATTGCTATCAACTAGAGCTTAAAGTATAGTCTTCTGAAAATAGATTTGTCTTAATGTTAAACTAAAGAATAATCAGCAGATGGTAGTGCTGACTTTGCAGAACTTCTCAGTCAACCTGAACCCTGGGCAGCTCATGCCAACTTCCTGCCAACTGCAGGAACTTTGGGAAGTGCAACAAGAAATCCCAGATAGGGGAAGAGAATGGGTGAGGAGGAGAGAAAGGAGAAGAAAGAGAAGAAGGAAAGAGATGAAAGAAAGAAAAAGAGAGGGAGAAAGAAAAAAGGGAGAAAGGGAGGGAAGGAAGGAAGGAAGGAAGGGGATGGGAGAGAGAGAAAAAGAGAAGGGGCAGGAAGGAGAGGGAGGGCGGAAGTGAGGGAAGGAGAGGGAGGGAAGAAGGGAGGGAGAGAGAGGGTGGGAGAGAGAGAGAAAGAAAGAGAGGAAGAGAGGGAGGGAGAGAGAGAGAGGAAGGAATGAAGGAAGGAAAGGAGAAAGAAAGAAAGAAGAGGGAAGGAAGGAAGGAGGAAAGAAGGGAGTTTAAACAAGTTTAGACATACATTCAATGAGACAGAATAAGAGGATAATAAGTGGAAAATCAGCTCCCGGTATGTGAAGAGGGGTATTCCAAGAACCCGGAAATCCCATTCCGTAAAGGGTCCCTTACTTCACTTGCTTAGTATTTTCTAAATTGTACCTAAGAACAAAAATGTTACAGGTCCTTCTGCTAAATAAGTGCATGAAAACCTTAGTACCAGAAGATGAGTAAAAGAATGTGTGTGTGTGTGTGTGTGTGTGTGTGTATATACATTCTGACTTGCTTATTTTTAAGATAATAATCAGTATCTCTTGTTAACTCTTATATACTGTGCATTGTGCTAAGAGCTTAAAATGCATTATTTCATTAATCTTTTTTCTTCCCATTTTATAGATTAAAAAAAAAAAAACTGAGGAGTGGGAGGGGAGAAAAAGGTATAGTCATCAGTTACAAAATGGAAGAGCTCAGATCCAAACCCGTGTAACATGATGCCAAGACCATTACACTCAAGGATATTCTGCACTCCTTTCCACTCTCCCCCAACAACTGTATGGACCCATTTATTTATTTATTTTTAATTTCTTTTCAGTGTAGCAGTATTCATTGTTTTTTGCACCATACCCAGTACTCCATGCAATCTGTGCCCTTTCTAATACCCACCACCTGGTTCCCCCAACTTCCCACCCCTCGCTGCTTCAAAACCCTCAGATTGTTTTTCAGAGTCCATAGTCTCTCATGGTTCACCTCCCCTTCCAATTTCCCTCAACTCCCTTCTCCTCTCCATCTCCCCTTGTCCTCCATGCTATTTGTTATGATCCACACATAAGTGAAACCATATGATAATTGACTCTCTCTGCTTGACTGATTTCACTCAGCATAATCTCTTCCAGTCCTGTCCATGTCTCTACAAAAGTTGGGTATTCGTCCTTTCTGATGGAGGCATAATACTCCATAGTGTATATGGACCATGTCTTCCTTATCCATTCGTCCGTTGAAGGGCATCTTGGTTCTTTCCACAGTTTGGCGGAATATTATCCAAGGCATATAATTTCCTCCCTCACAAATTCTGAACATTAATGAACTGTTAACAAGTTATGAGATATTGTTGAAAAATTGAAAAAATTGCATTCTACAGAGAGGCAAGGGGTGCTGGGTGGCTCAGAGGGTTAAGCCTCTGCCTTTGGCTCTGGTCATGGTCTCAGGGTACTGGGATTGGGCCCCACATCGGGCTCCCTGCCCAGCAAGGAGACTGCTTCCCCTTCTCTCTCTGCCTGCCTCTCTGCCTCCTTGTGATCTTTGTCTGTCAAATGAATAAATGAAATCTTAAAAAAAAAAAAAAGGAAAAAAAGGCAAATGAAGACTCTAAAGAACAAACTGGCATTGATTAATATTTTCCTTTTAAGGTAGGACAGCTTTCAACCATCAGTGGTGATGGAGAATGGCCTATCTGCTTCACAAGTTTATTGTACTTTAATACTTCTTTTCTATATCACATTTTAAATAGCCATAATATCATAGAATCTAAATAGTGATCATTCCTGCCCCACCGATCTTTCAAATGTAGCCATGTGATCCTAAAGACATTAATAATTCAGAAAAAACAAAACAAAAAAAAAACAAAAAGCCTGTCAACCTCGTCAGATTTCTCTCCCCTGGCCTTCTTTTCTGCCCCACTCTGGGGCTTCTTTTCACTGCATAAACTCAGCTGTGGGAGAAAGAGCAAATTTCCATCATAATTGTTTGTACTTCTAAGAAACGTCAGTGGCCCACCTGCTTATTATCAAGTAGGGAGAATTTTCATGGTTACTATGAATAGGGCAGAATTATTTACTTTCAAGCTGAAGTATAAAATTGGATCTCCTCTCACTCTGGTTTCCCTCTTCTTACGAGGAGTTTACCAGCCTTTCTCTGGGAATTCTCATGGCCCATGTCAGGTTTGATCATAACTCTCACTGAGAATTATCCCCATTATCTTTTAACAGAGTTACCAAAGAGGGGCAGACTTCAAATTTAGTGCCTACTGCTTGGCATGTTACAAAGAAGTGACTTGAACAGATTCCCTTTGCTTCATTAGGAACTGAGCCTTAGACCAGTGGTTTCTTGGGGGACACTTGGCCTGTTTCTCCCTAAGTGGCAGTTCTCTGGCTAAGCATACCCTGTGCCTACTGGTCAGAAGCCAGTGTTGGCAGGTCAAAGAAGGAGTCACTTGACAAACCAATCTTGAGGCAGTTGGCCACATGAGGACATGAGGCAGTTTAGTCCCAAGAGCCCAGGCTACCTCTTTCTAGGGGAGATTAAGACTCATGTAGAATTCCAAGCATATCAGTGCTGCTTGAAAATGTACACTTTCCAAATTAATCAAAAACCCAGGCTTATTATGGTTCCTCCTACTGGGCGATATTTCTTTTGGCTTTCACCTAAGATACGGTTGCCCAGCCTAGAATCTCCATTCTGCTAGAGTCAAACTCAATTGTGCTGTTGATCTTAGAGTCTGACCAGTCTCAGAGAGCGAGCACCAGAAATAAGGGATCAAGGGAAACTAACAGCTTTTTCAAGATACAGACTGGAACACACGGGATTCAGCAGCAGCTTTGCTGACCCAGCTTCTCCTTCGAGAATTTGGCTTGACTTTGAGGGGTCCGTTTTCAGTGAGGTGAATGAAGACTTGGCAGTCTGGTTCTGACTTACTGTAATTGAGTCAGACAATTAAATTGCCTCCCAGTTACTGAAAATGTAAACCACATACACCATATGTAGGTCACAGCATTCCAGTGGTGCGTGTCCGGTATAGTGACTTAATGCCTGGATATGGAGAACCCCTTTGAGTCAAACCAGCATAGTGTGCTGGCTCAGCAGATGCACACGCATGTAACAGGGGCAACACTAAAGGTCTGTAGGTTTGGCAGATATCCTAGAATCAGCACTCCAACACATGGGTTTGTTTAGAAAAAACAATGTGTCAGCTTATTGTGCTATAATTTTTGGATCACTTTTCCTAAAAGTTTTAAATGAATTGTGTTTATTAATGAGCCCCTTCCTTCACACACAACCTATAAAAATCTCTACACGTTCTTCCAAACCAAAGTTGTACTCAGAGATGTAAAAATAAAAAATTTACACCAACAGAGTGCCTAAAGTCAACTGACAAAAGTCTCAACCTCAGCGTACGATGTTAGTTAGGCTTTGGAGAAAGTGGCCTTTGTGACATGGTGAGAACCAGGGGAAGGGTTTGGATTGTGTGTATGTTTAATATGACAACATGAATGCTGACACAGTTGGTTGACGATTGTAGGTCACCACCTATACCAATAATCGTCAACCGACTGTGTCAGCATGATGAGGAAGAAGTGGGTTTTAGAATTAATCTTACTCTCAGATTGGTGACTGTTTTCAAAGCATACAAGATATCTTGTCTCCTAAAAGGACTACAAACAATAAACTGTTAAAAGTTTGACTTTAAAAAATTCCTTGATCTGTATTTGGATTTTCCATGGCAAATCTTCAATGTTAAGGCTGTATTCCTCTCCAGCTCCACATGCTTTTTGACATCTGGCTCCATCATCAAGTGTTGCATGTTTAAAGAATGCAATTTTCCTATGCAAAGAAAAGCAGAATTACCAAGATATGTGTGTATGTGTGTGTGTGTGTGTGTGTGTGTGCGCGCGCGCACGCACTCACAGGGATGTGCATGTGTGTCAGGGATGTTATCTGTGAAAGCGTCCTAATAGGTCCTTATTTCAATCCCTTTCCTCATACTTAGAAAACCATGCTCTTAGAATTATATTAACTTTGTAATGAAGAAACAGTGTTTTTCGGGTTGACTTGCTCCTAGGTAGCCTTACTTGGGGTAATCTAATGGTGGAGTTATCTCTGACAGCACCAATCTTTCTCCTATAGTCTCGGATTAAGAGGAAAGGGATAAACCTATGAGGCTGGCTATTTTTATGCCATATTGTTCCCATTCTGAGTGTCACAAAGGTTATAAAATTTCCCACTTTCAGAGCAGTGAGTTCATGTTGTCCCACCTCTTCAGAGCTATCTCAAGGCAGCTTTCTTCTTGAGGCTTCCTTCACTCAGAGCGTAAGCCTACTATTCCATGGAAATTTGCATATTGGACTATTTCCAACTATATATCTTTTTTAAAAGATTTTATTTATTTATTTGACACAGAGAGAGAGATCATAAGTAGGCAGAGCGGCAGGCAGAGAGAGGGGGGAAGCAGGCCCCATGCTGAGCAGAGAGCCCAATGTGGGGCTCGATCCCAGGACCCTGAGATCATGACCTGGGCCGAAGGCAGAGGCTTAATGCACTGAGCCACCCAGGCGCCCCTCCAACTATACATCTTAATATGGTGATAGAACAAAATGCAACACCAAGTGGAAAAATAGTTATTATTCCCAGTCCTGTTGCCATTAAATCATTTAATTTTTCATTTACCAATTTTAAGTATGCATTGTTTATAGGGATAATGTGTAGTGTTTAAGGAAGGGATGGAGTAACATAGGTAATACATGAATGTACTAATTTATTTATTTATTTTTTAAAAGATTTTATATATTTATTTATTTATTTCACAGAGAGAGAGAGAGAGTGAGAGAGAGAGAGAGAGCTTTAGCAGGGGAGTGGCAGGCAGAAGGAGAGGTAGAAACAGGATCCCCACTTTATAGAGAGCTTGACTTGGGACTCCATCCCAGAACCCCAAAATCATGACCTGATCTGAAGGCAGATGCTTAACCAACTGGGCTACCCATGTACCCCATGTATGTACTAATTTAGACCAACTGACATATGCACACAAGACATAAAATTTAGAATCTATCTCATTAAAATCAAGGTTTGTGTTCCTATGAAATCTTAAAAGGATTCTATTCTATATTATTCCTATAACATAGAATCCTATATTATTCTATATATAATATAGAATATATATATAATATATAATATGATATATTATATTATTATATAATTATATAAATATAATTAATATAATATAGTAATAAATAATAATATAATATAATATAATCTATAATACAGAATTCTATATTCTATATTATACACTTATTTGTTATAAAAAAGTTCTTATATGGCATAAACATAAATAAGACATAGACAAAATGATTACATACATTATAAATCCAAAATTGATTTAAACTTATTTTATAATAAAATATTTTTAAAATGTCAAATAAATTTACCCTTGGGAAAAAATCCTCCCCATAAGAACATATTTTCTCATATATTACCCATAAATACAATAAAAAAGCTTTTATTTCAATGACAATGAATACACAAATACACAATTTTGTCCTTAATGAGAAATATTTTACCAAGTTAAAGAAAACTATATTTTAGTAGCACATTTACAGGAAAATTTGAATGATAAGAAATAAAATGTTCCAATTTGAAAAAATGTCAATAATACTCCTCAACTTGATACAACACTAACAAAATCCCAATGAAATGTTTTAAACAAAAATGATGAAACTATAGAAAAATCATCTAGAATGATCAGATTTGCTCTCATTCCTCAAAAAAATGTCCAGAGCTGGCACCATTGCTCACTAGAGCTGTGAGGCAGAGAGGGATGTGACATCTTCCTCTTCCTGTCCCTGGCCCCCGCCACACACACAGGGAAACAAATATCCCACCTCAGGCAGTGGCAGACTCCAAAGACGGATGATCAGGCAGAATCAGAGGCCATGATAAAACAAATTTCAATACTAGGAAGAGAGTCAAAATTGGTAGCAAAGTAAAAGGAAGAAAATTCAGGTTCCAAGTAACACGCCAGAAATCCCCAAATCCTAGAAGCTGAGAGAAAACCTAAGTTGGAAATAGTACATTAAAAAGTATTTGAGCAAGCTAAAATGAACATGCTTCTTGTCATTTGGTTAACCAGGAGGCAGTAAGTAAGTGATCTGGCACAGATATTTAAGAATAAGCAGGGGATTTGATTTGTATTTCCCCACCTCACACCAGTCAGAATGGCTAAAATCAACAAGTCAGGAAATGACAGATGCTGGCGAGGATGCGGAGAAAGGGGAACCCTCCTACACTGTTGGTGGGAATGCAAGCTGGTGCATCCACTCTGGAAAACAGCATGGAGGTTCCTCAAAATGTTGAAAATAGAACTGCCCTATTACCCAACAATTGCACTATTGGGTATTTACCCTAAAGATACAAACGTAGTGATCCAAAGGGGCACGTGCACCCGAATGTTTATAGCAGCAATGTCCACAATAGCCAAACTATGGAAAGAACCTAGATGTCCATCAACAGATGAATGGATCAAGAAGATGTGGTGTATATACACAATGGAATACTATGCAGCCATCAAAAGAAATGAGATCTTGCCATTTGCAACAACATGGATGGAACTAGAGCGTATCATGCTTAGTGAAATAAGTCAAGCAGAGAAAGACAACTATTATATGATCTCCCTGATATGAGGAAGTGGTGAGGCAACATAGGGGCTTAAGTGGGTAGGAGAAGAATCAATGAAACAAGATGGGATTGGGAGGGAGACAAACCATAAGTGACTCTTAATCTCACAAAACAAACTGAGGGTTGCTGGGGGGAGGGGGTTTGGGAGAAGGGGATGGGATTATGGACATTGGGGAGGGTATGTGCTTTGATGAGTGCTGTGAAGTGTGTAAACCTGGTGATTCACAGACCTGTACCCCTGGGGATAAAAATATATGTTTATAAAAAATAAAAAATAATAATTAAGAGTAAAATAAACAAAACCAACCAAAAAAAAAAAAAAAGAATAAGCAGGGGAGATAGAGAAATTTGGGAGTGAGACGAAAGGGGTGACTACCTCTACCCCTTGCTAAAACACATTAGCAAAGCCATATTAATCCAAGGATGAAAAAAAGGCAGGAAATGGACAGAATCTAGTAAGGATAAATACAGAACAAAGAGAGCATCACAATTTTGTTTCACCAAAGTTGTTTTTGAAAGAACCAGTTAGCTATTTCCATCTGACCTTCCAGCGTTAAATAAAATACATTTCAAAGAGCATAAAAAATTTACTATGTTTAAAAACAAACAAACAAACAAATGAAAATGTACTAATTCAACACTTATTTGTAGAATGCCTACCATGTAGCTGGTGTTAATGGTTCTGGGGTTACAACCACAAACAAAACTGTTGAAAGTCCCTACCTTCATGGAACTTATAATGTGATGGCAGAGATGTGGGATAAACAAATAGACAAGTATAATCAAAGTTTTGTCCAGAGTGGCAAAGGTAAAGCAGTATGACATACAGAGGGCACAGCAATTCAAAAGGCCCTGTGATGAGAGCATCCCTGGTGGGTTGGGGATAGAAAGGTCTTCAGGGTAGCTGGAGTGAATGAGTGAGGGGCAGGAGGGTGGGCTATGAGATCACAGAAGTACATGCTATCAGGCCAGAATGAAGGACACTAGAGGCCACTGTGAGTGAAACAGGAAGTCACTGAAGGGTTTTAAGTAGGAGAGTGAAATCATGCAACTTAAAAAAGATCCCTGTCTGCTGTCGTGAAAATTGACCATAAGGAAACAAGAGTAAATGCTATTTAGGGAAATCAAGGTGAGAGATGGTGGTGAAAAATGTTCAGATTATGAATGCATTTTAAAGGAATGTGAGGACATACTCAATGAGGATTTTGAGGAAAGAAAGGAAATCTCAATATGTCTCTAAGTATTTGGCCAGAACAGCTGGAAAAATAGAGTTGTCATTTACTGAGATGGGAAATCTGTGGGAGGACCATTTGGGGACACCATTAGCAGTTCAACTTTGGACATGTTAGTTTGAGACTCTGATGTGATATCCAAATGAAGATTTCAAGTGGGCCATCAGATATAGTCTGCAATCTGGGAAAGAGGTCCGGGGTTGGAGAATATAGTACTAGATATATGAATGTGTGTATATATTAGATATAATAGTACCGGAATTTTCAGAACTTAGCTAGTATTTGAAGTTGTGAGATGTGAGTAAATAAAGATGAGAAGAGAACTGAGGACTGAGCCTTGGGGCTTGAAGAAATGAGATAAAATCAACAAAGGAGACAGAAAGACACCAGTGAGGTGGGAAGAAAATCAGGAGAGTGTATTGTCTTTGAAGTCAAGAGGAGAAAAAAACTGTTTCAAGGGGAAGTGTGGATAGAGCTCAATGCTCTGGATGGTCAAAAGAACAGAGCACTGTCCATTGCATTTTTAATAAGGATTTATTTATTTACTTTAGAGAGAGTAAGAGAGTGTGCACACTCAAGCGCAAGGGGAAGTGGGGGTTGGAATGGGGAATCCCTAAGCCAACTCTTTACGGAGCACAGAGCCCCCAGTGGGCCTCCAACCCACCACCCATGAGATCACAATCAGAGCCAAAACCAAGAGCCAGCACTTAGGCCGAGCCACCCAGGCATCCCTGCACTTCGCATTTTGAAGGTGGAAGATATGGTTACAGAGTTAAGGTCTGTTGTGGTGGAGTCAATGGAACAAAACCTGAATGGCGTAGGTTGAAGAGAGAATGAGTTAAGAGGAATCAAAGACAGTGAATACATATAATCTTTTGGAGAGTATTGCCCTAAAGAGGAGCAGAAAAGAAAAATGTCTGGGAGGAGATAGCGGACTGAGGAGAGGAATTTTGGTTTCTTTGGTTGTTTATTAAGAGGAGAAAAACTGCTACAATACATTAGGTTGCCATTAGGAATTACATAATAAAAAAAAAAAAAACTGATGAGGCAGGGCAAGGAAGAAAAATTACAGAAACAATGACTTGAGCAGGTGAAGGTGCGTTCTCTTTATTTAAGATTTTATTTATTCATCTGAGAGAGAGAGAGAGAGAGAACACGAGCAGCAGGGAGAGACAGAGGATGAAGCAGGTTCCCCCTGAGCCAGGAGCCCAACATGGGGCTTGCTCCCAGGACCCAGAGATCATGACCTGACCCAAAGTCAGCTGCTTAACCATCTGAGCCACCCAGGTGCCCTGTGAAAGTAGATTCTAATGTAAAAGCAGAGGTTGACTTTCATTAGGTGAGGGACAGAACATCAATAGTTACATGAAAGAACATGGACATGCGATCACAGATTTAGGTAAAGTGGTTGATGTGGTCATCAGGTATGGTAAATAATATTTAATTAGTTGTTGTAATTTTCAATTATGTCTACCAACATTTCCTCCCAACCCTGTACTCACATGCACTTTCTCACATCAGGGGGTTGAATCTGTTTTCCATCTTTTTTTTTTTTTTTTAAGATTTTATTTATTTATTTGACAGAGATCACAAGTAGGCAGAGAGGCAGGCAGAGAGAGAGAGAGAGAGAGAGAGAGGAGGAAGCAGGTTCCCCCCGAGCCAGGAGCCCAACATGGGGCTTGCTCCCAGGACCCAGAGAGCTGAGCAGAGAGCCTGATGTGGGGCTCCGATCCCAGGACCCTGGGATCATGACCTGAGCCGAAGGCAGAGGCTTTCACCCAATGAGCCACCCAGGTGCCCCTGTTTTCCATCTTTTGAATACACCAGGTCATATGTCTTGCTTTGACCAATAGAATCAGTTTGGGGTGATGTTTGGGATTTCTAAGCACAAGGCTTAAGAAATTGGGATATCCTACTTCCTCTTTCTTAGAGCGCAGCTGTTTTGCTCTATGGAAATCCAGGCTACTGAATACTTAAGGGACTCATGTAGAGTTATGGAGGATGAGAGGCCATCTTGGAGATCTAGGCTAGCATGGCTCCTAGCTACATAACCCTAGCAGCTGCACATTGTGTATAAGAAGTTCCCAGTCACACCCTGACTAAATTCCTAGTTTGTCACACTATTAAGTTTGGGGAGCTTTATTAGACAGACCTAATTCATTGAAATATTGGTGCAATTAATTTTTTTTTCACTTGAAAGTTGAGTTGGAGAAAGTTTTAGAAGTTTGAGGGGAGAAAAAAGACATGAAAAAGTCAGAGAGTAGGAGATTTACAGAACAAATAGTACAATTGTTGGGAACATGAGGATGAATTTGAAGGGAAACCATCAGTGTGTCTGTCTCCAGTCACATTCAGCTACACTGGTGTAGGCTTGGACCTGGGTGGAGTGAGGGTTGGATTTCAGCAGACTGAGTTTGTGACAGGTGAGTATAGTGAAGGGAATGGAAGGATGTCGAAGGTAGACAAGAGATGTATTATAATGAATGGCCATGGGATTCTGTCTTATAGGCAAATAAATTTTATATTTTCAACTCCTTCTCTGCTGGTGTAAAAGAAATGACATGCTTTGTCAATCCACATTGAACTCTACTGGGAAAGAAAGAATTTAGCTCCCCTCATAACCACCCTTACCTTTTTTTGTAAGAAAGTGAGGAAGTAAAAAGTAAAAGTAAAAAAGTAAAAATAAAAGTAAAAAAAGTAAAAGTAAAAGTAAAAAAAAGTAAAAAGTAAAATAGTACCTGAGGAACACCTTGTGCAGTCATTTTTATGAGTTATTATGGATTATAAACTGTTAGAGTTTCTGTATGCCATTTTGAAAATCCTTAATAGAGCATAGCATAGTGCTTTGCAAAGTAATCTAGAAAAAAATTACTCAAGTAAATTAATAAGTGAATGTCTCTTTTAGTTTTTTTTTTAATTTTTTTTAAATTTTTTATTTCTCTTTTAGTTCTATTCTGGTTTTAAAAATAATTATTTAGTGAAAAGGGCAGACTTTATTAAATGTGAACTAGTCTAGTTGTGTGGTCAGGCTAATCAGGACACTTGGTCAACGGTAAACACGGTATTGGTCTGTTGGCTGGGTGAATGAATGATCTTTCTGGTAAAACTCACATTCTCATTAAGTGAAGAAAAAGCAAACTCTGCTAAATTTTTTTCCAAGTTTTTCACATACATTAATAAAATTTCTAATATAAGAGGGTTTTTTTCCTGAGAGAGATTAACAGTCTGACATTTCAACGTTTCTTCAAATCCTATCATCTTGATTTTCAAGAAAGTGAGTAATAACAGTTTCACTTTTAAATCTCCACTTCTTATATTTGTTGCAATATAATTGCACTGTATTCCTAAAAACATAGGTGCTTGGGTGAATCATTGACAACCTATGAGCTATCATAAATCATACAACTTCTTTTCAAATGTTTCATGCTGTGAAGTAGTAAAGTTTGGCCTATTTTGAAGTGTTAAGACATGTTGCTTTAAAGGGAATTTTTTTTTTTCTGATGTGAATGGATACAGACTTGTCCATTTCATTCCAGAAAATGAGTAAAAGTCTACTAATGTACCTCCACTTCGGGAAGATTCCAATTTCATGACCCAGCCAAGACTCAGCCAAGAAGGCAATTAAGATTCCAGAGGTAAGAAGTGTATAATCTGCCAAGGATAGACAACTGATGATACTGTGCTTCACCGTCCATTAATGCTTTCTTTCTTCAGAGAATTACCATTATCAAATTTTTCAGTTATTTTCCCAGAAAAGAGTATCACTTACATAGAATACTGTGGTGAGGGGAGAGTTCGTTGGTCAGCTACTAACATATGAAATATGATTTAGTCCAACTGTTTCAAAACCTGGTCATAGGAATTACCACAGATGCTATTGTAGAATTAAGATCCCTGGCCTCCCCCCCACCCCAAGGATTTTAATTCAGGTGGACTGGGGAGACACATATAACAAGCTCCTTGAATGATTCATCTCTAGCCAGTCTGGCACTGGTTTACTGACAGGTCTTTAAAAGTCACTGATTTACTCAACTGAAATACATGGCAGGTGCTTGCTGGTGTGACTCTATAAAAGGTGACATGGTAATAAATATGTTCTTGTCTCTGCACGAAAGCAGATGCATTTACGATTATTGCTGTCAAGTAGAGAACAACTGACACTTTTAGTCCAGCATTCAACTTTGCAAATATGTGCGGCCACCGTTGGCTGTCAGTGGATTTCTGTTCATTTCCTATGAGATGAACTTATCAATGATTCAAGAGAAATCAGCATCATACATAGCTCGGTGGCATTTCCCCTTTTGGTTGTCATTCTCTACAGGACATGTTGCTTCTTCAACACCCACCAAATCTATGATTCTGAATTAGAAAGCCACAGCCTCCAAGGAGTATAGTTGAATCTCAGAGTTGTAGAAAGAACACATGTATATGTTGATAATCATATCCAATGTTATACTCAGATTTTTAATTGGGACCAAAGATTGTTTTTAGAATAAAATCTACAGAAAATAGAGCTTAACAAAACCTTGAATAGTGGGAATACACAGAAGATAATGAAGTCCTCTGGGAACTCCCCCTCTGGCATGATATGTCAAAATTGGCAGGGATTGCAAAAGCATTCTTGTCCTATGGGTATCAAGGGAAATGTATTACAAAACATGGATCAACATGGCTTATGTGATCATTGATCATTCTCTTAAACCTTAAGGCACCATGGGTTGTAGCATCTTTCAGCAGCCCTCTGACTCACTTCTTTCCTTCCCACCATCATTTTCCAGCTCCAGGAGCCCCTTGCCTCTTCCACTGCTTCTACCCAGGTCCTAATGATACTCTGCCCTGTCCACAGTCAGGACAATTAAAAGGAAGACACTGTTGCCCAAGAGGAGCTGTCGCTTGGGTCTTGTGTACTGACTTCCAGATTAATGAGATAATTGTAAAGCTCTATTTCACCATCTCAGAATAGTCCCTGATTGAGTTTTGAAGCCATTTACCCTGAAGCTTAACCCATAAATTTGTAGTGACAATGAAATAAAGATCCAGTGAATTATGTGCAGTATCAAACACCTATTACATTTGGCATTTGGAAAATGTTAAATCACTGTAAAATAGCTGAATTTCACTTGCCAAGCATTTCCATTGCCATGATTTTTTGCTAGAAAATTTCTCAAAGCCCATTAGGTAAATTTAATGTTAACGAGGAAACATGCATCACGCACTTATTTCATGTCTTTGAGATTCAATCACCAAAATTTCCCTCCCTTTCTTTGCCATTTTAGTAGCAAAGATAGAAGATTCTGAATTTAGGTGAGAAAAGCATATAGTTCATTTCCAGGTCTAAATCTTCTCTTTCATGAATTGGCAAATTCAAATTTGTATTTTTTAATCAATGCAATATACTTTATTTTTTTATTTTATAATGGTTTTATCTGAGTATAGTTGACACCCAAGTTACATGAGTTTCACATGTACAAAATAGTAATTTGACTTCCCTGTACATTATGCTATGGTCAGACTTCTATTTTTCTAGCAGGAAAGTAAGATAGAGAAAGGTCACACAGCATATAAATAACACATCCAATGTTAGAAGCCAGACCCCATTTTATTCAGCAAATATAGTTGAGGTCTATTATGTGCCAGGCACAAAGGTCAATGGTACATACTTTCTTCTCCAGTTGCTCATTATCTGCTTGAGACAGTTGAATGACTGACAAGGCCACTGCATAACACAAGTATACACATAGATCCCTAGAAGGTTGAGTAAAAGGGGCAGCTTAGAGATGACTTCCTGGAGGAGATGGCATCTAATGTGACCTCTAGGATGTGTATAGGAAAAGAGAAGTAGAAAGATATTTCCAGCATAAGGAGTATTTCCTCAGGCTCAGAGACAAGAAAGGGCAAACTGTTCAGGGAATTCTAGCTCTCTTCTCCCTGGAGCATGGGGGGTGGTGAGTAGCAGGAGTCATGGAGAGATAGACTGGGCTGGTGAGGGGTCTTGAAAGTTGCCAATTTTAGAAACTAGGAAATTATTGTGAAGGCCTTTGAGGAATCACTGGAAGTCTTTTGACAGAGGAATAAAGACATGTAATTTGCATTTTAGGAGCAATTATCAGACTACAGTGTGAATATTGGATTGGAGAAAGGGAGAAAAAATGGGCAGGGCAATACTTCCTCAATCACAATAAAAAGGCTCTTTGTGAGAATTTTAAAAAGGCAACCCTTCCTGTTGGAACATTGTTATAACATTGAGAATTTATCAGAACAAGACTCTCTTTACTGCTGTTTGCCAGAAAATCATTGACCTAGATGTAGAAATCTACATGATACACTGTGACACCTTTGTGTAATGCGTTGCCTGTTCAACTGGCCTGAACCACACATTGCTTCTAGGAACCCTAAACTGGAAGACTGACTTTGTACAACTCTTGAAAATGTACAAGCCACTTTCATAAACATTATTTATTTATTCTTCCTGATGAGCCTGTGAGGTAGTTACAAAAGGTACTATTTTTATCCTCATACTTAGATGGTGTGTTAAAAATTGGGTTAGGGGAGGGGCGCCTGGGTGGCTCAGTGGGTTAAAGCCTCTGCCTTTGGCTCAGATCATGATCCTAGGGTCCTGGGATCGAGCCCCGCATCAGGCTCTCTGCTCAGCAGGGAGCCTGCTTCCTCCTCTCTCTCTCTGCCTGCCTCTCTGCCTACTTGTGATCTCTGTCTGTCAAAAAATAAATAAAATATTTTTTAAAAAAAATTGGGTTAGGGGAAATTGGGGAGATTATTTCAATTTCCTTTTTCAAATCTTCACTAAGAGGGGGAAAAAACTCTACGAAGTAACATTCCCTTTTTACTGCTAAGTGTTAGCACCTCTTTTATCTAACTATCTTTAAAAAGAAAGGATACAGAATAGTGTAGTTGAAATCCTCTGGTTGCTCAAAAAACAGACACAATTAAGACCATAAGTTATAATTGCATGGGAGGGAAAATCTAGGTTAGGAAGGCATCACTGTATTTACTCATATCTGGAAGTCTGAATATGTATAATACAGCATTTGCAAGCTGATTCTGAATGATGACCATACATGGTGTGAAGAAATCCCTCAAAATTCTCAAGCAGCCTTGTCATTGTTTACAGGTGAACATCATGTGAATGAATTCCAATAAACAATGTTTTAAAACATAAAGGTAAAGATCCAGGCAACATAAGCATTGATTTTCGTTCATTTAGTGGTTTATATGTTCATCTCCTCCACTCAAATAAGAGATTCTCAAAACAAGAGCTATTTAATTTTTTAAAAAATATTTTTACCTAGAAACAAAAAGTAAACTTCAATTACTTTTCAATAAAGTAATCACTCAGCAACATTCTTGCTATCTCAAAAGAGAAAAAAATTCAGGTTTGTCATGGCCCAGATAGCAGACCACTGCTCTGCATTCTGGTAACTAAAGAACATACAGCTGTGAACTTTATACCATAATTTAAAACAGACTGAAAGATACTATAACTTTCCATAGATAGTCATTTAATTATTTCCAAGGAAATACCATTCTTCTTAGATTTCAAATGTTTCAAATTTTGTAATACACCACAGTTTTGCAATAAAATGTTTAGAGAAAAGTAATTTCAAAATTTTTTGCTGTCTGGAAAAAAAGAACAGGACAGTTTTTAAAGAGCTGAGTTGTAATGGTTAGACTTCTTTTGATTACAAGCGCATGAAAATCCAAACCAAACTGGTTTTTTACCAAAATAGAATTTATTGCCTCACCTAACCCAAAAGTTCAAGAATAAATCTAGCTTTGGTCAGAATTTGACCAGACTCGGATGATATCATCAGGATATGGTTTTCTCTGTAACTCTTGGATCTGCTTTCTACTTATTGTAGAAAATTATTGTTCAAATCACAGACAAGGTTGACTTCATGCTTCTAAGTTGGCTACCACAGCTCCAGTACTTCACACTTCCAGGTTCCCACCACGGAGGGAAGAGAGGCTGCTTCTCGAGAGCTGTACTAAAACACCTGGAGAGTGAAGTCTCAGCAGCTGTGATTGGCGACCACGGCTCACTGTGGCGAGACAGAGAAGGCACCCTCCCCTCCTCCTATGGTTCTGGTCTTAGATCAAATACACCAGTTTGGGAAGCTGGGGAGAGTTAGTGTCTCCTAATGCACAAGACCTAATAATGGCAGAGAGGAGCTTGCCTCAGAGCAAAATGGTGATATCATTATTGCTTTTGGTTTAATGCTCTCTGGGTAAGTTTTCAGCTACATGAAAGTAAGGACCTTACCAATTTTGCTCACCATTTTTTCCATTATTTATCATTTTATAATTTATTGAGAACCCGTACTGTGTCCGATATAGCAGAAGCCAATAAGTTTTTACTAATTAGATGGAGATAATAACGATATGCTCTCTTTTCCACTAGGATGAATAAAGATGAGCCAGAGTAAGAATTCTTTTAGTCTGTAGCATTTGCGTTCTGCCACCCAAATACTAAACAGACCTGGCCTTGTTTAGCTTCTGAGACGAAACAAGATCGGGCACATTCAGGGTGGTATGGCCATTGACCATAGCATTTTACATTCTTGATGACCTCTGCTTCTTAGGAGTCATCCTTCCTTGGTTTTGATGATTCTATCCCATCCAGTGTCTGCTCCAAAGAGTTACACTTCCCCCAGGATTCCCATTGGTAGTTCCCAGCCATCCATTCCCATTGTCACTGTGATAGTCTTGATCTTTCTTATCTGTCACTTGTAAAAGTTATAGCCTCCTTATTAGTTCTTCTACTCTTTCTCCCTCTCTTCTCTTCAACTACATTGCTTTCAGAATACTTTGCTTAAAAGGCAGTTTGAATATTGTCATTAACAGCACTCATCTCTTATCATCTCAAGTGAAGTTCAAACTCCTTAGTACTCAAGTGACATCCTTAACGTATTACTGTATTTCTTTTTCTTTCCCATTTGTTCTCAAAAACACTCTCAATGACCTGAGAGGAAGGATTATGTCTAATTTATTGTCTTATTTTATTTGACTACTTCCCTTTCTAGAACCTATATTGATGGTTTTCTGCATAATATACCACCAATAACTAAAAGTTAATGAATAAACAAAAAAAAATACCCCACATTGAGTGTACAATGGTATTTCTGGAATTTCACCTTTTGGGGATAATAAAGAGCAAACATATATCCAGTGAGTAGAAGGTTCCTTTTTCTGCTGCTCATTGTAGCCGGTTCTGACATTCTACTTCTTGGTGGCTTTCAGAGACTTTTCCCTAAAATCAGATTTTTAACGCATAATATTTGTACAAAGGGAAAAAGAAAGTATGTCCATCTTGGTTTGAAAGATGCTTTTTCTCTCACTTACAGCATCATATCACACATGTAGCACAGACTGTGGTCTGATGTCTCTTAAAAAATCATTCCTGGGTAATTCACTTAAAAAGTAAGAACCCCATGTTTATGTAGCTACCTGTCAGGATATTTCTACTCACACATAAAAAAGCATGTTAATTCAATTGGCCATTTTCAGCATTGTGCCCCAGGCTTGTGACTTCCTGTTAGTTTGAATGAGTGGCACTTTGTTTTTCTTGAAACACAAAATAATTGAAAACAGGTTTCTGAGCATAGGTTAGCTCCATAATCAGCAGCCTGAGAAAGCAGAGCAGGGTTGCCCTCTGACTGGGACACCACCATTGACCCATCTGAATCAGACTGAGGTCTAAGAGTCAAACTCCACTCTTTTTGGCAGCATAAAGTCAACTATGCATCATAGGGTCTCATCACACATTCCATTAACTCATCAAGGGAACACTAGATAGTGTTGACATTTTTGATTCAACATAGATTTTACTAGGGTAGATCTGCCAGGTCTTTTAAAAAATAATTAACTGTTTCCTTTAATAAACATGTCTTCATGATGATGTTTTTATAATACTGACTGAAATAGGGATGTATGATTTATTTCTTAAAAGAACAAAACACATGAATTATGAATCAGAAACTGACTTGGTCAAGCAAGAAATTGAAATTCTCACAGTGTTCAGTGGGTTTTTGCTAGAATGGAGTGGCCAATGGCATTAAGTCCAGGCCATTGTCTAATGATGGCTTGGGTAAATATACATCCACAGTTGGAAGTACTGTGGCCTTCAATACAACCACATTAATAACAAGGGAAGCTTAAATAATAATGAAAATTTCAGGGTGCCAGGGTGGCTCAGTGGGTTAAGCTTCAGCCTTCAGCTCAGGTCATGATTTCAGGGTCCTGGGATCCAGCACAGCATCAGGCTCTCTGCTCAGCAGGGAGCCTGCTTCCCCTTCTTTCTCTGCCTGCCTCTCTGCCTACTTGTGATCTCTCTTCCTGCCAAATAAATAAATAAATAAAATTTTAAAATAATAATAATGAACATTTAATGTTTGTACTTTATATATTACTATCACTGGGAAATCAGAAAGCATCAGAGAACTGCTTCATCCCAATGGCTCAACCGAATGGTAACTTAACATAATTTTCCCCATTTCCTTACTTTAGGTGTGTCTGTAGCCCATAGAATTCTCTTCACACTAGTAGGGGTAGACAGTGTAGATGGTTAATATACAGTGTAGCAGTGTAGATGGTTAATAGACAGTGTAGATGGTTAATAGACAGTGTAGATGGTTAAATTGGTTCTCTGGTTTTCAGGACCATCCATGTCAGCAATACAGAATCTAATGAAAAGCAGCACAATTCCTGCAAACTGTATGTGTTGTGTTGTAGAATTTTGAATTTGTCTTTCCAGATTGTTGATTAACAGATACTAAAGCCTGTTACTCATTTCCAATGCCCCTTGCCATTTTGTAGTTAAGAAGGCAAGTGTTGGGTTTTGTTTTGTTTTGTTTTTTAAATCTATATGGATATACCCTGACCTGCAGAGTATTTTTATTCAAGGTACCTATGAGGGTATCATTTCAAATGCTTTCTCCTGCTCCTCCATAAATACATTTTAATTCTTGTTATGGCATGTTTTTTAATTTTGCACTAAATCAGAAGCATATTGGTCAAGAAAAAAGAAACTATTGAAAATCTTAGCTACTTTTCTTTCTCATAAAAGTCTATTGCTCGGGGCACCTGGGTGGCTCAGTAGGTTAAAGCCTCTGCCTTCGGCTCAGGTCATGATCTCAGGGTTCTGGGATCGAGGTCCACATCGGGCTCTCTGTTCAGTGGGGAGCCTGCTTCCTCCTCTCCCTCTGCCTGCCTGTCGGCCTACTTGTGATCTCTATCTGTCAAATAAATAAATAAAATCTTTTAAAAAAAGCTTATTGCTCACATAACCTCTTAAAATTCATTGAAATCTGTAGAAACACCAAGTATATTATGACATAGCTCTACTCCTATACCTTTGAGCAGCTAGATTTTTTTTCTGTCCCTTGTTTTTTACATAACATGTACCCAAAGTGTCTGTTTGTAACATCTAATTCAATCCCCCACCCCAATCCTAAAGGTCTAAGTTACTAAGTCCAATGTACAATGAACTAATATTTTGTATATAAACATTGTTCTTCATTTACACAGGGTTTTCATTGGTCAGTGACTATTCAGGACTTCTAAATACATCATCATATTCCTCTTGAACTACTAGAATTTCCACTTGCGGAAAATTGGACATATGCACGACACATATTTAAATAAAACTTTCACAGTGATGTGAAGAAAAATAATTGAAAATAAAGTTGTATTCATTGGTAGTTTGTTTCTTTGGTTGTGAAGCATGTTATTCTAAATAAAAGTGTCCAAAAATATGAAGGAATAAGATCACTGATGCCAACTATTACAGGATATATAAATACTTGAGTAAATCCTTATGAGAGGGAAAAACGCTTTCAAATTCTCAACTTTTCAGAACAGAAAGAGTGTTGATTCTGGCATTGACTATAAACCACCTACGTATCATTTTTCATGAGCTACCAAGAGATGAAGGCAAAGGGCAAAAATGTGCACTGAAATTCCCTGTTGAGAAGATGGGAAAAAAGAGAGAGAGAGAGAGAGAGGAACCCCCCAAATAATGGAAATATTGTCTGCATATTTAATAATCCCTGACTATGCCAACCGAGAAGTGAGAATTATAAATACTCAGTCATATTCGCATCTTATATTTCATTTGTTGTTGATTTTGAAAAACATGAGGCAGCCTGGCCTACATTTTACCCATGTGATTGACATTGTGGATTTGTCCAAGTTCAGCTTCAGGGAAATGAAATTTTTTTGTCTTGTTTTTGTTTTTGTTTTAATCTGCAGACTTTATTCCCCTGAAAAGGAAAAAGGTTAATGCCAAATCTGTTTCTGCTCTTGACTATATATCTCTATCCAAGGCCACGTTCTAACCAGAACACGATGTTTTTACTCTGTTAGCACAAATGACAAAGTCAGTTCTTTTAAATAAAACAAGAGGAAGACTATTTGATATTATTATCTTAATATGTATTTGATTGACTCCTGTGAACTGCCTACCTGTTTCTAAGAAATATTGATCTCCTTCCTTTTAGAACACTTTCAAAGAACCTCAGTCTAGCCAAATTGTTGGGTAGGATTTCTCCATTTGTGGTGTGTAGTTTATAGAGACCACTGTTGCAAGGAGTTCTCGTCAACCTCCAGGGACTGTTTGATCTCCTAGGTGCCCAGTGCGAAAAAAATTATGTTAAATCCATCATATGTGGTTATTAGTTATTCAGTAACTGTACTTATGCAGTTATTGAAAAGTGTGTTTAAAAATAATTTTAATATTATGAAATAATGCTTTCTGTAAGAAATGATGCTTTTCTCCAAAACAAAGCAAAATACATTATTTTAAATGTAGTAGGAACTTAATTACGCATACAATACATGAAGAATGAAGACAGGAAAGAAACATTTCAAAGTAGGAATATTGGCTGCAATGGATGTAGTTCTATGACAATTTCTTTTATCTTTTGTACCCACACATCCTCAAGCCTTCTCCTCTTCCTCTGTTACTATTTTGGGTCCACTGGCTAATGAGGCATCCCAAAGTATGCCCAGACCTCCTCTCTTCCTCAGATCTAATCACTGTACACAGTGTCAGATCTAATCACTGTACTCCAGGATCCCTTTCAAAGTATTTCTTCTAGCTTGTTCTTTTCCTCTCCATCCTTGCTATCACTGTCCTAAATCAGATTTTATCCACCTCTTGTCTGGGCTATGCAACAGCCTCCCACCTTGTCTCCCTACCTCTAGGCTTGCCCCCTTTGGAGCCTCTCTCTCTACAACATAGTTTAAGAAATCTAGTTCAGGTGGAGATATCACTACTGTAATTCTTCTCCTGATATCTCTAGAATCCAGTTTCTTAGTGAGGCAGAGAATAATCCTTCTGTGGCCGAGACCTAACCTCACTCTTCAGCCTCATCTTTCTCTCCCCATATTTTGCCGTATACTATAGAATGTATACATTATGTACTTCCATACTTCACAGGTTTTATCAAGCTATTATTCCCTGAATAAAGTTTATTCTTACTGGAACTTAGCTTTTCCTTCCTCGAGCATTTTTATCTGAACCAAGTTAACTAAATATCTCTCCCATAAAACCCATCCTTCTCAGTTGGCTTTTCCTGTATAATATTGAATTGATTTACTTGGAAACTTGTTTCCTTCACTAGATTATAAGCTTTTGGAAACAGAGATTGTGAGTAACTCATAATTCATAAGCACACTGGTGCTTACCATGGGTCTGAAATAGAGCGGTTGCTCAATGAACGTCTGAGGTATCAACTTACAGTCACCTGAAATTAATTGTAGATTTACTATGTTGCTCTACAAAAATAACACTCAAGCATATTAAGAAAAGTCAAACAGATGTTGAATACTGCAATTGGGCAGTGCTTTCACTTATTTGGTACAATTACTAATATCTCAAGAAATCAGTTAACCTTTTGATGTTTCTGCCTCTTATTCTATAATAGAGAACTCATATCTGGAAGTTCCTCAGAGATGTGAGGGCCAAAGGAGACATCTTCTTTAAAGCTGCATCATAAAAACATAGGCAACAACAATGTTTCACAAATTAGGTGGGCACAAGGTCAAACACTGTCTCAGTTCTACGTAGGTTTTGTGGCTTGGAAACTTCTTTTAGAGGCATCATATTTTTCCTAACACTTACCTAAAAGGACATACCTAAGGTTTGGAAATCAGTAGGGAGCATCCATTCCTGAGGACTTTCCAGTACTTTGTGGTTCTGGTCAAGATGTCAAAAGCACTGTGCCGTGTATCCTCTTGGTCTGATCCCAGGCTTCGCAAAAGAAGATTCCTGAGATCCAGGTTCAGATACTGATTAACCACAGGTTTTGGGGGAAGCACATTAAATGCTTGGGTTTCAATTTCCATCTCTGTGACGTGTCAACATCAATCTGCTCCATGGAGAAGAGGTTGTGTGTCCCACAGAGCAAGGCCGGACTGTTGCTTTCACTACACATTTTAGTCTCAGAAACTACCTGGCAGAAGCACAGAGCAAAAAAAAGCTCTGCCTTTTAGCATGGATTATCAGTTCTTTAAGATACTTGTCAGAAATTAGACCTATCATGTCAGTTTTTTCAGGAATGAGTCATATTTGCGGTAGGGCTTCTGTTTCAGTTTTGCAGGCCTCTGCTAAATGTCTATGCTCCAAAAGTTATCAAGACCTGTAACCTTCTTTCATCTTTCCAAGAAGAATTTTACAGCTTATTTTTTTCTTTTCCTCATAAGCCAGACATTAGATGTCTGTTGCTTGCACATATTATTTAAATAAATACACAAATTGCATTCAGTATTAACAATTGGAAAAGTGTCTTTGAAATGTAGTGAAAGCATTTGGATAGTCCTCAAAGAATTAGGCTAAATATAATAATTTTTTCTTAGCCCTGAACTGTATTACTTCACGATCAAACATTATTTGTGAGAAATAAGAAGTGAATACAAATGTTCTAAATGCATTTAAATTGCTGAAATATTATCTAGGATTAAGAGAATCAAATGAAATTTTCATTATATTTTAAAATAAGCATTTTAATGGCATGTGAGGTGATGATATAAGAAAAATATTACCATGATTACTTGTGTGAGGGAAATATTACAATGGACAATAGTAGATTGTTCTAATCAGTCATGCTTATTTTATGGAGATAAATATGAAAAATAAAGAAATTTATTCTAAATAATATAATCCACTCCCAAAGATCAGTTATGACTGTTATATCTTGGGCACTTTCATTACATTATAACTAGATAACTAAATAAGTGCTTATTAGAGCGAACTCTACTGGTCAGACTCTGTCATATGGAGAATATACCACCTCTTCAGAAATTCCCGATTACAGAAATTCTTAGACGTTTTAGAAGAGAATGATTATTAAAGAAACCAGGTAGCTGGACTGGATTAGTCAAGATGGCGGAAAAGTAGCAGGCTGAGACTACTTCAGCTAGCCGGAGATCAGCTAGATAGCTTATCTAAAGATTGTAAACACCTGAAAATCCATCGGCAGATCGAAGAGAAGAAGAACAGCAATTCTGGAAACAGAAAAACAACCACTTTCTGAAAGGTAGGACCGGCGGAGAAGTGAATCCAAAGCGACGGGAAGATAGACCCCGGGGGGAGGGGCCGGCTCATGGCAAGCGGCGGAGCAACTGCGCACAAAATCAGGACTTTTAAAAGTCTGTTCCGCTGAGGGACATCGCTCCAGAGGCTACACGGGGCAAAGCCCACACGGGGTCAGCGTGGCCTCAGGTCCTGCAGGGTCACAGAAGGATTGGGGGTGTCTGAGTGTCGCAGAGCTCGCGGGTATTGGAACAGGAAAGCCGGCTACAGAGACAGAGCCAACAGTAAGCTCGCAGCTCAGTGTTACCTTGAACCGGTCACAGCCTCGGTGAGCTCGGACTGCGGCCAGAGGTCAGGCAGACGGGAGTAACTGGCGCTGTTCTCTGAGGGCGCACTGAGGAGTGCGGCCCTGGGCTCTCGGCTCCTCCAGGCCGGAGACCAGGAGGCCGCCATTTGTATTCCCGTCCTCCGGAACTCTACAGAAAGCGCTCAGGGAACAAAAGCTCCTGAAAGCAAACCCGAGCGGATCACTCACCCCGACCCCGGGTAAGGGCGGTGTAATTCCGCCTGGGGCAAAGACACTTGAGAATCACTACAACAGGCCCCTCCCCCAGAAGATCAACAAGAAATCCAGCCGAGACCAAGTTCACCTACCAAGGAATGCGGTTTCAATACCAACGAGAGCAGCAGAATTCTAGAAGAGGAGAAAGCAAAGCAAGGAACTCATGGCTTTTTCCCTGTGATTTTTTTTAGTCTTGCAGTTAATTTACTTTTTTTCTTTTTCATTTTTTTTTTTTTCTCGCCTTCGGGTAAATTTTTTTTTTAACTGTTACCTTTTTCTTTTTTAATGATTTTTTACTAGTTTATCTAATATATATATTTTTTCTTTTTTATATTTTTCATAGGTGTTTTCTTTTTTTAAAATTCTTTTCTTTTTTTTTTCTCTTTTTTCTTTTTTTTTTTCTTTCTTCCTTTTTGAACCTCTTTTTATCCCCTTTCTCCCCCCTCACGATTTTGGATCTCTTCTAATTTGGTTAAAGCATATTTTCCTGGGGTTGTTGCCACCCTTTTAGTATTTTACTTGCCCCTTCATATACTCTTATCTGGACAAAATGACAAGACGGAAAAATTCAACACAAAAAAAAGAACAAGAGGCAGTACCGAAGGCTAGGAACCTAATCAATACAGACATTGTTAATATGTCAGATCTAGAGTTCAGAATGACAATTCTCAAGGTTCTAGCCGGGCTCGAAAAAGGCATGGAAGATATTAGAGAAACCCTCTTGAGAGATATAAAAGCCTTTTCTGGAGAAATAAAAGAACTAAAGTCTAACCAAGTTGAAATCAAAAAAGCTATTAATGAGGTGCAATCAAAAATGGAGGCTCTCACTGCTAGGATAAATGAGGCATAAGAAAGAATTAGTGATATAGAAGAAAAAAATGACAGAGAATAAAGAAGCTGAGCAAAAGAGGGACAAACAGCTACTAGACCACGAGGGGAGAATTCGAGAGATAAGTGACACCATAAGATGAAACAACATTAGAATAATTGGGATTCCAGAAGAAGAAGAAAGAGAGAGGGGAGCAGAAGGTATACGAGAGAGAATTATTGGGGAGAATTTCCCCAATATGGCAAAGGGAACGAGCATCAAAATTCAGGAGGTTCAGAGAATGCCCCTCAAAATCAATAAGAATAGGCCCACACCCTGTCACCTAATAGTAAAATTTACAAGTCTCAGTGACAAAGAGAAAATCCTGAAAGCAGCCCGGGAAAAGAAGTCTGTAACATACAATGGTAAACATATTAGATTGGCAGCTGACTTATCCACAGAGACCTGGCAGGCCAGAAAGAGCTGGCATGATATTTTCAGAGCACTAAATGAGAAAAACATGCAGCCCAGAATACTATATCCAGCTAGGCTATCATTGAAAATAGGAGAGATTAAAAGCTTCCAGGACAAACAACAACTGAAAGAATTTGCAAACACCAAACCAGCTCTACAGGAAATCTTGAAAGGGGTCCTCTAAGCAAAGAGAGAGCCTACAAGTGGTAGATCAGAAAGGAACAGAGACCATATACAGTAACAGCCACCTTACAGGCAATACAATGGCCCTAAATTCATATCTCGCAATAGTTACCCTGAACGTTAATGGGCTAAATGCCCCTGTCAAAAGACACAGGGTATCAGAATGGATAAAAAACAAAACCCATCTATATGTTGCCTCCAAGAAACACATTTTAAGCACGAAGACACCTCCAGATTTAAAGTGAGGGGGTGGAAAAGAATTTACCATGCTAATGGACATCAGAAGAAAGCAGGAGTGGCAATCCTAATATCAGATCAATTAGATTTTAAGCCAAAGACTATAATAAGAGATGAGGTAGGACACTATATCATACTCAAAGGGTCTGTCCAACAAGAACATCTAACAATTTTAAATATCTATGCCCCCAACGTGGGAGCAGCCAACTATATAAAGCAATTAATAACAAAATCAAAGAAACACATCAACAATAATACAAAAATACTAGGGGACTTTAACACTCCCCTCACTGAAATGGAGAGATCATCCAAGCAAAAGATCAGCAAGGAAATAAAGGCCTTAAACGACACACTGGACCAGATGGACATCACAGATATATTCAGAACATTTCATCCCAAAGCAACAGAATACACATTATTTTCTAGTGCACATGGAACATTCTCCAGAATGGATCACATCCTCGGTCCTATATCAGGACTCAACCGGTATCAAAAGATTGGGATCGTTCCCTGCATATTTTCAGACCACAATGCTCTAAAGCTAGAACTCAACCACAAAAGGAAGTTTGAAAAGAACCAAAATACATGGAGACTAAACAGCATCCTTCTAAAGAATGAATGGGTCAACCGGGAAATTAAAGAAGAATTGAAAAAAATCATGGAAACAAATGATAATGAAAATACAATGGTTCAAAATCTGTGGGACACAACAAAGGCAGTCCTGAGAGGAAAATATATAGTGGTACAAGCCTTTCTCAAGAAACAAGAAAGGTCTCAGGTACACAACCTAACCCTACACCTAAAGGAGCTGGAGAAACAACAAGAAAGAAACCCTAAGCCCAGCAGGAGAAGAGAAATCATAAAGATCAGAGCGGAAATCAATGAAATAGAAACCAAAAAAACAATAGAACAAATCAATGAAAGTAGGATCTGGTTCTTTGAAAGAATTAATAAAATTGATAAACCCCTGGCCCGACTTATCAAAAAGAAAAGAGAAAGGACCCAAATAAATAAAATCATGAATGAAAGAGGAGAGATCACAACTAACACCAAAGAAATACAAACTATTATAAGAACATACTATGAGCAACTTTACAGCAATAAATTTGACAATCTGGAAGAAATGGATGCATTCCTAGAAACATATAAACTACCACAACTGAACCAGGAAGAAATAGAAAGCCTGAACAGACCCATAACCAGTAATGAGATTGAAACAGTCATTAAAAATCTCCAAACAAATAAAAGCCCAGGGCCAGACGGCTTCCCGCGGGAATTCTACCAAACATTTAAAGAAGAACTATTTCCTATTCTCCTAAAACTGTTCCAAAAAATAGTAATGGAAGGAAAACTTCCAAACTCATTTTATGAGGCCAGCATCACCTGGATCCCAAAACCAGACAAGGATCCCACCAAAAAAGAGAGCTATAGACCAATATCCTTGATGAATACAGATGCGTAAATACTCAACAAAATACTAGCCAATAGGATTCAACAGTACATTAAAAAGATTATTCACCACGACCAAGTGGGATTTATTCCAGGGCTGCAAGTTTGGTTCAACATCCGCAAATCAGTCAATGTGATACAACACATCAATAAAAGAAAGAACAAGAACCATATGATACTCTCAATAGATGCTGAAAAAGCATTTGACAAAGTACAGCATCCCTTCCTGATCAAAACTCTTCAAAGTGTAGGGATAGAGGGCACATACCTCAATATCATCAAAGCCATCTATGAAAAACCCACCGCAAATATCATTCTCAATGGAGAAAAACTGAAAGCTTTTCTGCTAAGGTCAGGAACACGGCAGGGATGTCCATTATCACCACTGCTATTCAACATAGTACTAGAGGTCCTAGCCTCAGCAATCAGACAACAAAAGGAAATTAAAGGCATCCAAATCGGCAAAGAAGAAGTCAAATTATCACTCTTCGCAGATGATATGATACTATATGTGGAAAACCCAAAAGACTCCACTCCAAAACTGCTAGAACTTATACAGGAATTCAGTAAAGTGTCAGGATATAAAATCAATGCACAGAAATCAGTTGCATTTCTCTACACCAACAGCAAGACAGAAGAAAGGGAAATTAAGGAGTCAATCCCATTTACAATTGCACCCAAAACCATAAGATACCTAGGAATAAACCTAACCAAAGAGACACAGAATCTATACTCAGAAAACTATAAAGTTCTCATGAAAGAAATTGAGGAATACACAAAGAAATGGAAAAATGTTCCATGTTCCTGGATTGGAAGAATAAATATTGTGAAAATGTCTATGCTACCTAAAGCAATCTACACATTTAATGCAATTCCTATCAAAGTACCATCCATCTTTTTCAAAGAAATGGAACAAATAATCCTAAAATTTATATGGAACCAGAAAATACCTCGAATAGCCAAAGGGATATTAAAAAAGAAAGCCAACGTTGGTGGCATCACAATTCCGGACTTCAAGCTCTATTACAAAGCTGTCATCATCAAGACAGCATGGTTCTGGCACAAAAACAGACCCATAGATCAATGGAACAGAATAGAGAGCCCAGAAATAGACCCTCAACTCTATGGTCAACTCATCTTTGACAAAGCAGGAAAGAATGTCCAATGGAAAAAAGACAGTCTCTTCAATAAATGGTGCTGGGAAAATTGGACAGCCACATGCAGAAAAATGAAATTGGACCATTTCCTTACACCACACACAAAAATAGACTCAAAATGGATGAAGGACCTCAATGTGCGAAAGGAATCCATCAAAATCCTTGAGGAGAACACAGGCAGCAACCTCTTCGACCTCAGCCGCAGCAACATCTTCCTAGGAACATTGCCAAAGGCAAGGGAAGCAAGGGCAAAAATGAACTATTGGGATTTCATCAAGATCAAAAGCTTTTGCACAGCAAAGGAAACAGTTAACAAAATCAAAAGACAACTGACAGAATGGGAGAAGATATTTGCAAACGACATAACAGATAAAGGACTAGTGTCCAGAATCTATAAAGAACTTAGCAAACTCAACACCCAAAGAACAAATAATCCAATCAAGAAATGGGCAGAGGACATGAACAGACATTTCTGCAAAGAAGACATCCAGATGGCCAACAGACACATAAAAAAGTGCTCCATATCACTTGGCATCAGGGAAATACAAATCAAAACCACAATGCGATATCACCTCACACCAGTCAGAATGGCTAAAATCAACAAGTCAGGAAATGACAGATGCTGGCGAGGATGCGGAGAAAGGGGAACCCTCCTACACTGTTGGTGGGAATGCAAGCTGGTGCAACCTCTCTGGAAAACAGCATGGAGGTTCCTCAAAATGTTGAAAATAGAACTGCCCTATTACCCAGCAATTGCACTATTGGGTATTTACCCTAAAGATACAAACGTAGTGATCCAAAGGGGCACGTGCACCCGAATGTTTATAGCAGCAATGTCCACAATAGCCAAACTATGGAAAGAACCTAGATGTCCATCAACAGATGAATGGATCAAGAAGATGTGGTATATATACACAATGGAATACTATGCAGCCATCAAAAGAAATGAAATCTTGCCATTTGCGACAACATGGATGGAACTAGAGCGTATCATGCTTAGCGAAATAAGTCCAGCGGAGAAAGACAACTATCATATGATCTCCCTGATATGAGGAAGTGGTGATGCAACATGGGGGCTTAAGTGGGTACGAGAAGAATAAATGAAAGAAAATGGGATTGGGAGGGAGACAAACCATAAGTGACTCTTAATCTCACAAAACAAACTGAGGATTGCTGGGTGGAGGGGGTTTGGGAGAAGGGGGTGGGATTATGGACATTGGGGAGGGTATGTGCTTTGGTGAGTGCTGTGAAGTGTGTAAACCTGGTGATTCACAGACCTGTACCCCTGGGGATAAAAATATATGTTTATAAAAAGTAAAAAATTATAAAAAAAAAAAAAAAGAAAAGAAACCAGGTAGCCAAATGTATTTAAAATAATGTAACATAACCCCCGATGACTTCTGAAAATTAAAAGCCAAATGTCTTATTAAACTATACTATGGAGTCAGCCTATTCAAAAGAGTGGCATGGAAAACCTACTTAGAAGGATGCAGGTTTTTTCCTTAAAATTGAAACACCCTAAGTGCAGATGCACGGGGGTCAATCATCTCTCTTCCCTATTTAGAAAGATGAGTTAGGGAGTTTTTGTAAGGTGAGGTTGTCATGTAGTTGTTGGAGGAGAAATTCAGAACTAGAAGGATAGATAAGGGGCTGGCATATATCATGGTCTGCCTTATACACTGACTAGACAGGTGAGAAAAATCAGAAAAGACATAACATGGCCCCTTTGATCAGGGGTCAGCAACCTTCCCTGTATAGGGCCAGACAGAGAATATTTTTGGTGCTGTGGGTCATCACAGTTTCCCTTGTAACTACTCAACTCTGCCACATAGCAAGAAAGCAGACATAGACAATATGTAAATGAATAAACATGACTTTATTCTAATATAACTTCATTTATGGATATCGAAATTTAACCTTTATATCACTTTCTTGTGCATTAAATATTCTTCTTTTGACTTGTCTTTAACTACTTAAAATTGTAAAACCATTCTTAGTCTGTGGACCACGCAAAAACATAGAGAGGAGAAGGGAGTTTGGGGAAATTGGAAGGGAAGGTGAACCATGAGAGACTATGGACTCTGAAAAACACTCTGAGGGTTTTGAAGGGGCAGGGGGGTGGGAGGTTGGGGGAACCAGGTGGTGGGTATTAGAGAGGGCACGGACTGCATGGAGCACTGGGTGTGGTGCAAAAATAATGAATACTGTTATGCTGAAAATAAATAAAAAATAATTTTAAAAAAATCTTAAAAAAAAAACAAACAAACAGGCAGCAGGCCAGTTTGGGCCTATAGGCCGTGGTTGCCAACCATGGTTGCATTAAATGAATGGATGGTTTCTTGTCTGGATGGAAAAAGAAGGCTTTGAACAGACATGACCTGGGGAGCACCCACATGGCACATCTCAATGCCTGTGGCAGACACCACCTGGGCAGATCACAACCAGTTCTGTTTGGACCAGGACTCAGGGACACTGTGGGTACTGCATAGTGGCAAGCAGTGAAAACACAACTCTTCTAAAGTCTGAAGACTGGTTTGTTGTGTAGGTCTTCATAGTCAATGCCTGTCTTTCCCCAAAGCCTGGAAACTCAGGAAGCCCAGGGCTCTGTCAATCACATTCACTGCTCTCCGCCAATGCTTAGATCTGCTGGGCACATAGTAACTATCCTTACATATTAGATGAACTTAACTGAACAGGGACTTCAAAGGGACCCATGGAGGGCCCAAAATATTCCAAATGCATCAATTCAGCTGCTGTATGATAATGATTCTGATGTGGAAAGAAAAAAACAAAATAAGAGCTGTGGCAGACATGGCTGCTTATTTACTTAACTAGCTAAAAACACATAACAGCTCTGAGTGACTTTGACAGCTCACTAAGAGGTCAAAAGTACATTATGTAGAGGCAGGTCTCTGTCTTTTAACAGGACTTCATAAAGTTGCTGCGAATATATAAAGTTCCCTATAAACTTTAGCCGATACATAAAGAACACCACCAGAATGAGGCCTAATGAAATGTGTCTGCTTCAGCTTGAGTACAGAAGCTCGGCTCGTTCTCTGCCACTGAATCAAATTAGGAGCAGATGGTAATTGGGACCAGATGAAATTTCAAAGGGAAGAGACGCAGGACATTCCAAAGTGCACACTAAACTTTTTTCCACAAAAATAATGTCAATAATAAAGACATCGTATTCACCAAACTTACACACTGGATTACCTCAAAAGTGAAGCAATTCATTTTTACAGATTGACATCATTACATATTTGGGGAAAAATTAATAATAATCAGAAGACATGCAACTTATGAACAAGAGGTGAGTTCTAGACTGTGTACCAGCATACAGATGTTTGGGGGCTTACCATGGAACTCCATGGGATGTTTTTTTGGGGGGAGGGGGGCCATGACGGCACACATTCCCACACTTAAATTAGGCTCTAGAGGGAAGGCAACTCCACCTCAGATTGCGACTCAAAATGGGGTGAGTGTGCTAGAGAACACCTGAGGTAGTCTTCTGGACAGTCTCAGGACTGCTCAGTGCTAAAACAAAAAACCAGATGTCCATGACCTCTCTTGCTACCATACTTGTAGCTTCTGGTCCAGGTTATCATTGAACCTACATTATCTGATTGTTGGGGCCACAGAAAGAATGCAGACTTGATGCTGTGGAGGCCCTGAGGGGGACATTAGGTGGAAAGGAGACCCGGGCAAGAACCCTGAAGAGGTGAGGAGGGGGTACAGGAGACTCGAACATCTATGCGGACAGACCAGCCAGTAACCCAGCCTGACGGGTCCTACATCATCTCATTTTAGAGTCCATTATGGCAAATCCAGGGCACTACGTGCCACCCTGTAGAGCTTATTACGGGAAATACTTCTGCCATCAGAAATACGATAGTCTGACATTCTGTCCTTTTGCCTCATGCCCCGTCCTTCTAGCTTATATGTCCCTGTGCATTTTGCTACTCCACATCATCCACTTTCCACTTCTTGCCTCTCCAGCAAGGCCTTCTTCTTCCTTCCCTCACTCTCCAAGGAAGAACTGATGGCTTGTTGGGAAACCAACATATGAAAAGCACCAGTGCAGCTTAGGAAATAGAGTCCATGGCACTGGAACAGCGTTATCTCATGACATGTGGTAGCTGCAGTTGTGGTGAGCACAGCACCGCATAGAGCGCTACACCTGACACTAATGTGATCTTGCATCAGCCCCTCTTCAATTCAAAAAACAAAACAAAACAAAACAGGCTCCAGTACAGGTGGATGACCCCATCTAATCCCGTTCAGTCCTTCCTGCCTGGCAAAATCTTGTCTCTCTGCCTCTTTTAGAAATGCCTTTCTGTATGTAAAAGATTATTGTTGCATTAAATCTCCCATGTCAAAACTGAGTCTACTCACACCTGAGTCTACTGATGCCACATGAAATTCAGCCCCAGCACTACCTGGAAATCATTCATTCACTCCACCAATACTTATCCAAGACTTACTAGCTTGAACAAAATAAATGGAGTTAGGTCACTATTTCCTTAGTACATTCTCTCCTCAGTGTACTCAGATGTAATTTATCTTATATTAAACGTTATCTGACAGAGAGCAGGAGCACAATCAGAGGGAGTGGCAGAGGGAGAGGGAGAAGCAGGCTCCCTGCTTGGGGAGCCTCAATCCCAGGACACCAGGGTCATCACCTGAACTGAAGACAAATTCTTAACGGACTGAGACACCCAGGTGGCCCTCAGATCTATTTCAGATTTCCTTTACTTCCCTCAAACATAGACCATCTTCGCTTGCTCAGCAGATGTGCTGGACCAGAGCTCACAGAGGACCAAGAAAGCAGTGACCGAGGCTCTCACAAAACAAAACAAAACAAACCCAAATCCCGCCCCCAAAATCTCCCCATTGTTATTTTTCCTCTTCCTTCCTGTTATAGGGAAAGAGGTTTCCTTCCCAATCTCAAAGGAAGTATACTTTCTGAAATGTCTTTATTGAGACAGAGTTAACTTCTAGTCTTGATGGACTGATCCACCCTTGCCAGGTCTCCTTCTGACCCCTCCTCCCTGTCCTTAGGAGGCACCCAACCTCTTTTTTTTTATGGTTTGACTACATCTTTTTTTATTTAAAGTTTTTACTACAGAAACATGTCCAAGAGCACATATAACAACATAACGTCCCACATATCCGCCACCCAACTTGCACGATTATCATTGGGCGGGTGTGATACACTGGGATTAAAGTCCAAAAGCCCCTTTGACACATCTTGCCATCCATCTCTGAGACATATGCTCTGTGTCCACGTCAAAGCTCTCACATTTCTTTGATATTTATCATCTGTGCTGCACACTTATTCACAACAGGTGTATGCAGCATTGGTGTCGAAAAGGCATTGGGCTTTAGAGGCTGTTGGCCATCAATTCTGTTCTGCCTTCGTTTTTGGTTTTTTTTTTTTTTTTTTTTTTTTGGCTGTACTTTTTTTTTTAATTTTTTATTTTTTATAAACATATATTTTTATCCCCAGGGGTACAGGTCTGTGAATCACCAGGTTTACACACTTCAGAGCACTCACCAAAGCACATACCCTCCCCAATGCCTCTATTGAAAATCAAGGAATTATACACATTAAATGGGTAGATTGTATGGTATGTGACCTGTATTTCAATAAAGCTGTTAAAACAAGTAAAGGGTTTAAAAACAAGTGCTTAAGGATGACAAGAAGGGGAGCATAAAGAACAAAAGCTGTCAATACATTTTTGGAAGATGTGTTGGAGGAGTGGAAATCTGACTAGCAGAGCAAAGGAAGTGCCGGCAAGTCAATGGCACGGCAAAACCCAGGAGAAGAGCAACCTGGTGGCACCAGAGAAAAATGATATTAGGGGTTCTGTGTTCGTAAACATGTAGAATTTTTGTTCTTTGTTGTTTGCTTATATTGCATATAATTTCTAATTTCTTTTAATGGGGGCACTCTTTGCCCATTTTGTAAAACCTTGTTGAAATGTTACCATGTTTCCAGTGTGCAGAGAGGATCCCAGGTTTCCTGCATAGGACAGAACCTGAGACAGCTGTTTTAAAGTTGGCATTGCACACATCTGGGCTCGGAGTATGGTGGAGGCACTAGCTTCTGGAATCAAAGTCATTAATATCAAAGGTTGGGTTAAATTCATTTTTAAAATGTATTTGAAAATAAAGTTGTGGAAATGTTGGTATAGATGGTAAAGCCATATACCCTTTATCCAGATGTACCTGTTATGATTTTGACATGTTTACAATCTCTCTCGCCCTCCCTCCTTCCCCTTGTTTCTATATAGGAAGACATATATATGCCTACGAAAACTGTGCATACATTCTTGAGTATTTGAGAATATATTTCATTCATCCCGCACTTTCTCCATGAATATTTCATTGTGTATTTCTTAGGAAAAAGAACATTCTCTGACACCACAGTTATCTCCTTCGGTAACTGTCATATGGACATAAAATTTTTAACTAATTTCCCACTCACATTCCATTTTGATCAATTTATTAAGTAATGTCCTGCATGTGTGTGTGTGTGTGTAAATCTCTTTACAGGATTGAGTCTTGGATGAAATACTCCATCCTGTTGCTGTGTATCTTTAGTTTCCTTTAATCTGGATCAATTTCTCAGCCTCTTTTAGAACAAGGCCAGGTTTGAAAATAAATTCATTGTGCCATATTTATTACTCCTTCTCACCTGGAAATTTTGGGGGTGGAACTTACCTCGCTCAGACTTTAAAGGATGTTTTTATAGTTGTGAGTCCTAGGGGCATTAGGGACAGTTAAGACCACATTTTCTATTTAAAAACAATTCCAGAAACTCAAAGATATGTGGAAGCATTTTTCTTAACAGACATACATACATCATGCACTCAAGGGAGGGTATGTGAAGTGGGGTGGTCTCAAAGTGTACCTTCCTTAGGAAGAGATAGTGGTGAAGCTTTAGAAGCAGGATAAAGGAGGGAAAATAGGAACTGTCATTACAGGCAAACCCTCTTCAAATGGCAGGGAAAGGATTGGGTGTCTAGGGCCAAGACAGACTCATCAGCAAGGGAATGTAGGCGAGTCAAGTAAGGAAATGATACAGGGCTTGATTTCAACAGTTCATAATCTAGGGCACCTGGGTGGCTCAGTGGGTTAAGCCGCTGCCTTCGGCTCAGGTCATGATCTCAGGGTCCTGGGATCGAGTCCCGCATCGGACTCTCTGCTCAGCAGGGAGCCTGCTTCCCACTCTCTCTCTCTGCCTGCCTCTCTGTCTACTGTGATCTCTCTCTGTCAAATAAATAAATAAAATCTTTAAAAAAAAAAAACAGTTAATAATCTAAATAATGAAGCTGTAAGAGTGCCAACTATTAAATGACTACGTAGCATGGGGAGAAGAAATAAATACATATAGCCATCAAAAAATGACATTATCGTTTAAAATTGGTAGAGATGACAATAAGGTATTTTGGTGAAAAGGTAGAAGGCATGTGGGAAAAATACTTTTCTTGGAAGAAATAAACATAATTGTCATTCAAAAACAAACAAAAAAAAAACTTGCCACCATGGTATAGACAATGTGGATACTCTCAGCCATGCAGCTGCTCTAATTTTAAAACTAAGATGGCTTTTTAGGATATCACTTATTATTTAAAATAGAGGTGTTGAGAAACTTGGGGATTTCATCATCACTGCTCTACGGGTTACAGCTGAGTGAGGCACTTACCCTCTCCGAGCTTCAGTTTTGTTCTTTCATAATAGAGACCCAGGAATACCTGAGCTGCTTACATCACAGGGTGATTGTGAGGTGCCTCCCAGTAAACTTCTTGAAAAAGTAGCAAATCATTTACACTTACTATTAGTGTAGGAGGAGAAGTGCTGGGAAGCTCCCCTACTGAACTTCAGTAGAGGTAATATTTGCTGAAATTAAAGTTATACCTTTCAGGTCTTGTTTCCTTAAGTTTTGAAAGCACGTCTACTGGGTTCTGAGAAAAGTTCTAACTCAAGGCACATAAATGTACATAAGGATATCTGACCCACATATGCCCTTTTAAAAGAGAAAAGCCGTTCTTCGACTATCTTCTCAGAGAGTCAATAATTTCTACCAGATAATCACAGAGATTAGACACGCAGAGTGGCCTTTCTAAGGAGCACGGTGTGTGTGAGCATTTGTGACCCATTGTACCTGTTACTTTGTTCCTGTGTTCCAGAGATTACCTGCCAATTCACAAATGTGGCAGGATACCTGTCCTGTATCCTGTGTAACCCTCACCCTGCTGTTCCCTAGAACAGCTCCATGAGCTCCTTAAGAACAGAGACCAGGACTTAACAGGTGTTTGTGTCTCTGGCTTTCAATGTAACCATTTATAAAATGAAAATATGGCTGAAAATGCATGTCAGGTTGAGAAAGACGTGGTGCCTCTTGGCAGGTCTGATCTTCCAGGCAGGTGACCTGTTCGTGCAGAACTGAAAGGAGACTCTGCTGGGCCAGGCGGAAGGCTGTCCTACCCTTTCACAGATGACCAAGTTCATAATGCTAGGCCAGGGGTGTCTAATAAAGGGCATCCCAGTTTAAGAACGACATGAGAAGTTAGGAGGCAGTTCAGAGGAGAGCTGTCCTGAAGATAAAAGTGTTTAGAAAAGATGGAGCAAGTGTGGAGGGAAATACCAGGATTATTTGAATCTGACAAAAAGGAACCTTGAAAAACTCTCACAGGGAGTTGATTTTCAAGCATATATGTGGGGATGATAATATAGGGTGGAGCATCTCAACCACTTTTCCTGGAAAGGCAATCCTAGGAAAGGATATACATGGCCCACAAGGGCAATCAGGTAAGGCTCTTCCAGACTACATTCTGCAGGAAGGCTGTGACCCTCCTGGGACCCACCCTGCCACCAGAGGAGGGGATCAATGGCTTACTTAGCAGCCTGTCACCTATCCAGGCCTTTGGGGAGTTTAGGAACTGTATGTATGTGCTCCTCCCCCAAATTCACATGTTGAAACTCTAATCGCATTTTTTTTTTTTTTTAAACAATTCCCAAGTTTTATTAGAAACAGGCTGTGGCTCCCCCAGCAAAGGCTCAGGGTCGGCTGGTGCATGGCGTCCAGGCCCAGACTTCACGGCCCGCCGCGGCTCCGTGCGGCTGGGCACAGGCTTCGGTTGAGGCAGGCGTGGAAACGCGGGCAGACGGGCATACATGTCTGCTGGCCAAATCCCACCCACAGTCTGTTGATCTCACTCCAAAGCTCCCGGGGCAGCAAGGCCTCCAGCGCCCCCACGGGTCTTCTCCAGGGACTTGGTCACAGTCTTGGCCCACCCGAGTCTGTTGGCGATTCTGTGCACATGCGTGTCCACCGCAATGCCAGACATGGCGCCCCAGGCCACCGCCATGGCCAAGTGCGCCACCTTGGGCCCAACGCACGGCAGTGCCACCAGCTCTGCCACTGAAGATGGGATGTCCCTGCCATAACGCTGCTGCAAGATGGCACTGCTCTTGGGAGGTGATTAGGTCATGAGGGTGGGGCCCTCATGAATGAGTTAGTAGCCTTAGAAAAGAGACCCCAGAAACCTCTCACCCACTTTTTCTGCCACATCAGGTTGCAGGGAGAAGATGCGCCTGTGAACCAGGAGGAAGGTCTCAACAGGCACGGAATCTGCTATGCCTTGATCTTGGAAGTCCCATTCTCCAGAACTATGAAAAGTATATGCGTGTCATTTAAGCCACCCCGTCTATGGCATTTGTTACAGGGCTGCAACTCACTGAGAAGGGATTTGTACACCTATGAGGGTATTGAGGTACAGAACACAGTAATTTAGTTTGAGTAAGTACAACTGGGGTCAACATTTTATGAAAGGATGAAATAAAAGGAGAAAACACTTTATTCTTCAATATGAAGTATACTGGATTGTTTTGTCTAAGGGTGTGTGTGTGAGTGTGTGTGTGTTAGATAGTCCCCAAAAACTTTATGCAGTTTAACTTCACTAACGTTAGGAATACAAGTGCTACAGGGATACCCCCAAGACCATTTGAAGTTTTAATTCCTTACATTTATTTTCTATTGATTTTAGTTAGGGGATTATTGAATAACACATTGATTTTAATTGTGTCAGCCTCATTGACTGAAGATACTAAAGGCTGAATAAAACAAAAACTGAAATGTGCCGTGCAACATGTAAAAAACTAAATGTGAAAGAACTTTACGGTCTCTCTCTCGGTTCATACAAGGCAAACATTTTCTTTTAAAGGTTTTATTTATTTGACAGAAAGCACACAAGCAGAGAAGCTGCAGGCAGAGGGAGTGGGGGAAGCAGGCTCCCTGTGGAGCAAGGAGCCAGATGTGGAGCTTGATCCCAGCACCCTGAGATATTGTCCTGAGCTGAGGGCAGTTACTTAACTGACAGAGCCATCCAGGTGTCCCAGGCAAACACATTACATATGAAAGATGTGTCTGAGGACCTATGGGATCCTGAGTATAAATATCAGGGGACAAGCAAAAATTCCAGGTAGCCTTGCAGACATTCAAGGCATGGAACTAGTAAGACCCAAGTCAAGGTCTCAAACACTAAAGGGGGACCCAAGTAATATATGCATAATACATGGAACAAACAGAAAATTTCATAAATTTCATAAGCTAGTGAGTGGGGCAGGGGCTGGGGACACACCTTGTTCAATTGTCACCTACCTCACCCTCAGAAACTCTTTGTGACCCTGCTCTGTGATGTAAGCCTGGGGAGGATATATATTCAGCGTGTGCGCACAGTCTAGGCTGTCTTGTGATTCAGACAATGGACTTCAAACACTGGAGTGTTCTCCCATTTCTGAATGGCGATACTAAACCATGTCTGAGCTTTGGCTCAACATGCCTAGAGACTGATCCCAACATCACCTTCCTGTGTGGGTTGGGATTGCTCCTTCTGTTCCTGTGCTACCTGGTGGGGATTCCATTACCAACTCAGAAAACCAAAACCACCCAAAAGGTAAGAAATATTTGCGGGGGGTGGGAGGCCTCAACATAGATTATTACGGTTTCCATTTCTAATCCCAATTAATCTGTTTTTTAATATTTTGTTTAAGAGAAAGCAAGTGAGCAGAGGTGGGGGGGGGCACGGAGAGAGCTAAGCAGGGAATGCAATGTGGGGATAGATTCCAAGACCCTGGTATCCTGACCTGAGCCCAAAGCAGACACTTAAGCAACTGAACTATCCAGAAGCCCCCAATCCCAAATTTTAAAACGAGTCTGGTAGAATCAGAGAAACACCTAAAACGGGATGTTTTAAAAAACAGACATTCATTCCTCTAGGAAAAGAGGCCTGGTAGGGGACGGGTTAAGGAAGGACTAAGGTTTCTACTTGAAACTCACAATCTCCTGGGTTTGGTGGCAGGTTTTGGGTAAAATCCCAAACACAGGGAATCTATAGTCCTGGATTGGGTTACTTTGAGAGTATGGGGTCTGTGTAAAAAAACAGTTTCCCAGCACTTGATCATGAGGCCCTTCCCCAGGTCAAGCGTCACTCGATTAAGCTTTCCTTCATGCTGGGCTGAGGAGGAGAATAGTCCTGAGCCTCTGAGAAGAGAGTGGGGTCTGAGCTATGACTTAGGATACAGGGTCCCGCCTAAGGGAGCACAAACATGACTGTCAGCCTTCATTTTCTATGTCCTCCTTGAACAAAGGAATTCTGACTGAGAATACCAAGTGTGGACCTCCCAGACAAAGTCCTCAGACTTGTTCAAAGTAGCAAATACTGGAAATATTTTATCACCTCAAAAACTGAAAAAAGCAAGGAACACAACGTTCTGTTAATGAAAGTCACAGCCTCCTTGGATAAAGAATGTCTCCATTTCTGAGAGGAGAGTAAGACGTGGAGTCCAGCCTCCCTCATTCTTTTTATTTTTGTTCTAGCGCCAGGGCAGAGCCAAGAGGAGAAGGAAAGGTGGGACTCTGGAAGGTAAGGTTCTGCCTATTCCACCTGAGCTCTCCAAGACTGATCCTTGCTGTCCTCTCCGTGAGGGCCCAGTCCATGAGCTCTGGGGATGTGAGCCTCTAGGTACATTTCCCTCTCAGAAAGGAGAGGCTCATGGAAATGCAGCCAGAGTGCAATACCCTTCTCAGATTCCCTGCTCTGACCACTACTGAGCATGAGGCAGTGATGGATCTGGACAATGAGTGCTGCCCAATAGGTGGCCGTGTGACGTGTCAAGAGTCAGAACTTCTGTCTCCTGACTTTGTGAAAGCTCTGTGACATCACAGATACTCGAAGTCTTCCCTCAGGTAACCACAGGCCCCTGGTCTGATCATCATATGGGATAATTGCATGAAAATAGTTTATACGTGAAGCAAGATACTAACCAGCTTCACATCCCTGGCCATTTGCCCTCACCTATGGATTATCAGGGCCTCCAGAGTCCCAAGAGCCCAAGGCCGTCCCATAGGAGGACTCCTGTAGTATTGCCTATGTTTCTACTTTCACTACATAACCCATTCTCCTGGTTTCCCAGGTGACAGATGGCACCGAAGAGAAGCGGAAGACACCCGGAAGCTGATCTCTGTTTTAAGAAGGTGACCAGTCTCTCCCCTGCTATCCTGATGCCTCTTAGAGCACATTTTATGCAATTGCAGGATTCCCTGCAGTCTGTCATAGCCATGGGAGGGGGTTGCCATAGGAACAGAGAGTGGGGTGAAGGCTACTGAGTACTCTGGGAAGTCATAATGGTGGGGCACTGTGAAGGGACAGCAGGCTTCAGGTGGCCCCTCCCTCTTCAGGCCTGCATGTCCTCCTCCCTTGGTTCTGGTCCAGGCTGCATCTTTGTACCTCTGTCTCCTGCAGCCCCCTCGGCCGGCATCATGATACCATCCACTTTCGTCAACTGTTATGTCCAGACCCCTCTTGTGAGGTGTGTAATAGCGCAACGGCTGAGATCAATCAGCTGGTGTTCCTGCAGGCGCTGGAAGATTCGACTCCCTTGACTTCCACAGCTCCTGTGACTACTTCATCGTTCACTCGCTCCCCTGACTTCTCAGCAGTCCCTCCAGGAGACCTAATATCAGCTCCTCTTCCTAAGCCTTCCCCACCACCTGCTTCCATCTTCTCACCTAACCCAGTGATCCCTGTGGCAGACTTTTTTGCACCCTCGCCACCGGGTGATCCTTTGCCACCAAAGCCTTTTCCTCCCTTGGATTCCAAATTCCCAAGGGATCATTTCCCACCCCAGCCCCTTGCCTTTCCTTCTGTCCAACCACATCACGCCCATACAGTGGGCCGTAGTGTCCAGACAGAGACCGTGTCTCTAAGTACCACCTTCTCTCTGGACCCTACCCTTTCCCAAGATGTCAGCCCCTTACCGGAGTTGTCTCAGAGGGTGAATCCCACTGAGACCTTTGCTCGTCATCCCACACCACCAACCCGGTCTGCTTCACCAGCGCCAGACTGCAATTTAACTGTGCCTCAATCCAAACCGATTTCCATCTCAAGGAAGCCTGTTCCACAGAGCTCACCCCCAGATAGCTCTGGTGGGTTGTCTCCTTATGTCTCCAAAATCGTAGGCATTGACCCCTCCAACTTGTCAATTTTAGACCTCCCTTGGTGGCAAACTCATGCCAAAGGCTTCTTCCCTTCAACCCTGGCTCCACGTGATTTCCGTCAAGAAGTCCTGGCCCTCCATTCTTCAGAGGCTTCTTCCAGGGGAGACCCTGGAGCCAAACTTGTAGAGCCTGGTGACCTCTCACTTCTCAGTCCTGATGCCCTGGCACTTCTAGAGAAACAAAGGCAAAAGAGGAGTGACTTCCTCCTGTGGAAGCAATCAAAGGGATCTTTTGCAAAACAAACAATTGTTGATACCCATGATTTGGCATCGTCCCTTCCTTTCTGGAGCACCAGAAACACATCAAAGGAGCTGCATATGCATCAGCAGCGCCCATATCCTACAACCTGGCAAGAGGGCCATTTACAGCAAACCCCCATCCAGCTCTTCTGGGGTCTCCAAACTCCACCTAGCGAGTCCTTCTTCCCTGCTGCCGATGCCTCAGATCGCATCTGGAATGCCTCCCCAGAGCAGGAATCCCCAGTAGTTCCCCATCCACTTCCTCCATCCTTGCCTGAGAACCCGCCTCAACTCCTGCCTCAAACCCCGCCCTTACCTAGCCCTCCTGTCCAGCCCCAGGCCCACCTTCAATCCCCAATCCCAATCCTGCCATCTGGTCCTCTACCTGACATCAAGATCTGTGGAGTGTGTCTTCACAGACCTCGGAACGAACCGGAGAATCTCACTCCAACAGAAATGCAACATCTGGAGTGGAACGTGTTGCAGAAGGTACAGAAACGTGTGTGGGGTTTACCCACTCTCGTCCAACGATCCCAGGAGGACTACTGTCCTTCAGCTCCTAACCCTTCTCTCAGCCACAAGGCCACCAAGGCCCAAGTGGTCATCTCTATCCCCCCTGGACAGTTTCCTCTGAATGAAGAGCTTCGGAGAAAACTTGAGAGTCACCTTCGAAAGAGGCTCATCCAACACCGGTGGGGCATTCCCCGCAGGATTTATGAGTCTCTCGCGCTGATGAGCCGTCCCAGTACACTTTCTCAGCTACCTGAGTCGCAGCGCTTTCGTGGACGCTCATGGATCCCTAAGAGTCCGAGCAAATTGAATGACACTGAAAGCGTCAGTGACGAGGACTCAGAAAAGCTTCATCTAGAGGACGGTGAACTGGACAAGGACAATGACAACCTGAAGAGGGGTCAGGAACACAGCCCAGAGAATGGCCCAAAAGAGGATCTGTTGAGTGACCTAGAGAGCTCTTCAGATAAGGACATGGGCCATGATTCTGACAGTAAACTTACTAGTCCATCAGAGAACAGCTCCACGGTGTCTGTGGAGACTGTAGGTCAGACAAAACTGGAAAATGTCCTGAAAATACATTTGCACAAAAAATCTGAGGAAGTCAGTGAGGGTCATCTCCCTGAGACTGTGCATCATTCATGGAATACAATACAGCAGACATCACTTCCTTCTCAGAAATCCCAGGCTGAAATTACACAAAGACGTTTGCCACCATCAGAGTTTGAGGTGAATACCTGCCAGGAGCTTCCCTTTGTGGAACCTCGTGTACAACAGATGCTGGAATCCCATCTTAAAAGGTTTCGTTGGAGGATGCTATGGGGCCTTCCCTCCAGGGTCCTTGAATCCATAGAGATCTTTAAGTCAAGAAAGGCCACATCTCCCTGTAGCCCTTCCTGCTCCACCAAACTGATTCCTGCAGCAAATTCTAAACCTGGGGGCGTCAGCCCCCTTAGAGGAAGCTTGAGATCTCTCCATGCAGACAAAGCAGGAACGGCAAATTCAGCCTCCATTCTGGATCATCCTCGCCCTGCGGCCTCAACTGTGGGCAAGGAAGAGCGGAGAATTCCGAGGCAATTATCCTCCAATATCCATCTGCTTGTAGAGGATGTTCCAAAAATGAAGCATGAGAGACAGACTCTTAAACCTGTCAAACATGTCACCATAGCCAACAGGTGGCCCCCAAAGCCGCCGGCAAGACAATGAGCCAAAGTATAAGGATGCAAACACCAACAGTAGCAGAGGAGGGCAACAAGGCATGAAGATGAAGACTCCTGAACGATATTCAGGACCAAGGAATTTCATACACTTCAGTCACAACCTAGCATCTTGACAACCAACAAGCCAGTTAGCTCCCAAATTATAAAGGGGAATGAGCATCAGCTGACATCCCACCATGCATACCAGTTCCACAAGATCCTAAATCATTGAATCTCAAAGAACCGCTCTTGCATGAGTTAAAGCTTATGCTGGAGGACAGGGAGCATAGCCAGGCCCAAGCCCAATACACTGGCCTGCCCCCTGCCTCAGATCATTGGACTTATAAGGCCTCACTGACACATGCCCCGAGGGTCTCCCTCAGGGACAAGAGAGGTTCCCAGGTGTTGTGTGTCCCTCCAGAGGATACAGGAATTCCTATGGAACAACAGCAGGAGCCCTGGGTCTCTAAGCATGTCATAAGAAAGTTCCAGAATAAGAATCCCCCACCGGCCACAGAGAGCATGAGGCCTCCGGGATCCAAGGCCCAAGAGCATGGTGAAGGGGATGCAGGACTGGGAACATCCCAACCGAGAACAGACAGGTTCCCTACTAAAGCCGAGGCACTGAAGAAGAGGTTCCCTACTCAGGACTCGGTATTGAAGGTAAAGCTGGGAAGCAGCCTTCCCAGATCCTATCACAGAAGGGTCAACTGCCTCCTGAAAGCCTTTCACAGAAGGGTCAGCCTCCTCCTGAAATCACTATCGGTTAAAAAATTTTTTTTTTTTTTTTTTGCAATGGCTTACTCCTGGGGTAAAATGCAAAGGGCAAGAAAATTCCCAGGAGAAGCCCAGGCCCCTATCATCTGTGGAAAGCAGAGGCCTACTTCATGGTAGAGCTGCCTTTACCGGGATGCCCAAAGCTCAGGAAATCATGACAGCTTTTGGGAAGTTCCAAAAGGAGAGAATGGGGCATCTGGCATGCAATAGGCAGCACCTGCCCTCAGAAGCCCATTCCCTCTCCAACCCAAGTTTGGGAAAACCCAGAAGAAAGTACAAGTGCAGGTCCAGACACAGCCTGTCCCAGGGTTTCCTTTCAACTACAGGGTTCCTGCCTGTAAGGAGACAAATACCAGGTCCTGCCAGCAAGAAGCTGTCTCTGCTGGCCAAGGCCTTCCTGGAAGTAACAGACAGCTCAGAAACAAGGACAGACAGCCCCAGTACGTTGTGGCATTTAAGGACCAGATACCACATCAGAAGTATCCGCTCTTCCATGCCCGTCATGGATCCTGCGCCCCACCCAAAGGCCACCTACGGGCATCAGGCTGCCCAGTGACCTCCGGCCACTCTCACGACTCCTGAAGGCACTGTGTGCAGAGATGTGTCTCTACTAGTTAGACGTAAAACTTCTCCAGAATTTCCGATGAGAGGGTATTGGGGGGCATTTCTTACCCCCAAATAATCCCTTGTGAGGAATAAATATTTCTCTAATAAAGTAATGTCTGTTCTGTGTACTCTCTTGGGAGCATGGGTTTTGGGTAAATCAGCTCAGCTGTCACTGCTTGCTTCCTTCGGCTTCTAAAAGGTGACCAATCTCCAGGACCTCTTGGAAAATATGTAACATATGCCCCCCAAAGCCCATTCCCTCTCTGATGAAGTTTGAGGAGATGGGCTCTCTCTCCTGTCCCATGGCTTAGCCTTACTGAAAATGTATAGTAGCTCACACCTCTCTCATTGAATGTTTTACACCCTTTTCAGCAAGTCTTCTCTCTCTGAGGAGGATCAAAGACTGGTATAGTTTTCAGAAAATAATGAATAAGCCACTGTTTCTTCACTGTTATTGTGTTACAGTAGCTTAATCATCATTTAGAAGTCAGTGATCAGAGGATCCCTCAGGTGGATGAACTCTGAATAAGAGTGTTTTTTGGCGGTGGGGTTTGTTCGGCTTGATCTTGGTCTGGTTGGGGTAGCATCAAAGAATACCCTAGGTGATGCTGAAGAATCCATCCTGGTTCCAACCGAAGTGCTTCCCTCCCTGGGTGTTTCATCACGCTGCTGGACTGATGTTTTTTTGCAGAACAATAGCATCATTTAACTGTTAGTAGTAAAAATTTTGAGAAAGCAGGTACCACCTTCCAGAGTAAGACACCTTTGAAGAAATGAAAAGGTGAAAGAGGGAACTTGCTGGTAGAACAAAATTTTATGCCTAATCACCCCTTCTCAGAACCTGTCCCACTCCAGGCTCTAACATCAATGCGGACAGACCAGCCAGTAACCCAGCCTGCCGGGTCCTACATCATCTCATTTTAGATGATTTAGATTTATGGCCCATCCGGTGCACTTCGTGCCACCCTGTAGAGCTTATGACCAGGAGTGCTTCTGCAATCAGAAATACTATAGTCTGACATTCTGTCCTTTTGCCTCATGCCCCTGTCCTTCTAGCTTATATGTCCCTGTGCATTTTGCTACTCCACATCATCCACTTTCCACTTCTTGCCTCTCCAGCAAGGCCTTCTTCTTCCTTCCCTCACTCTCCAAGGAAGAACTGATGGCTTGTTGGGAAACCAACATATGAAAAGCACCAGTGCAGCTTAGGAAATAGAGTCCATGGCACTGGAACAGCGTTATCTCATGACATGTGGTAGCTGCAGTTGTGGTGAGCACAGCACCGCATAGAGCGCTACACCTGACACTAATGTGATCTTGCATCAGCCCCTCTTCAATTCAAAAAACAAAACAAAACAAAACAGGCTCCAGTACAGGTGGATGACCCCATCTAATCCCGTTCAGTCCTTCCTGCCTGGCAAAATCTTGTCTCTCTGCCTCTTTTAGAAATGCCTTTCTGTATGTAAAAGATTATTGTTGCATTAAATCTCCCATGTCAAAACTGAGTCTACTCACACCTGAGTCTACTGATGCCACATGAAATTCAGCCCCAGCACTACCTGGAAATCATTCATTCACTCCACCAATACTTATCCAAGACTTACTAGCTTGAACAAAATAAATGGAGTTAGGTCACTATTTCCTTAGTACATTCTCTCCTCAGTGTACTCAGATGTAATTTATCTTATATTAAACGTTATCTGACAGAGAGCAGGAGCACAATCAGAGGGAGTGGCAGAGGGAGAGGGAGAAGCAGGCTCCCTGCTTGGGGAGCCTCAATCCCAGGACACCAGGGTCATCACCTGAACTGAAGACAAATTCTTAACGGACTGAGACACCCAGGTGGCCCTCAGATCTATTTCAGATTTCCTTTACTTCCCTCAAACATAGACCATCTTCGCTTGCTCAGCAGATGTGCTGGACCAGAGCTCACAGAGGACCAAGAAAGCAGTGACCGAGGCTCTCACAAAACAAAACAAAACAAACCCAAATCCCGCCCCCAAAATCTCCCCATTGTTATTTTTCCTCTTCCTTCCTGTTATAGGGAAAGAGGTTTCCTTCCCAATCTCAAAGGAAGTATACTTTCTGAAATGTCTTTATTGAGACAGAGTTAACTTCTAGTCTTGATGGACTGATCCACCCTTGCCAGGTCTCCTTCTGACCCCTCCTCCCTGTCCTTAGGAGGCACCCAACCTCTTTTTTTTTATGGTTTGACTACATCTTTTTTTATTTAAAGTTTTTACTACAGAAACATGTCCAAGAGCACATATAACAACATAACGTCCCACATATCCGCCACCCAACTTGCACGATTATCATTGGGCGGGTGTGATACACTGGGATTAAAGTCCAAAAGCCCCTTTGACACATCTTGCCATCCATCTCTGAGACATATGCTCTGTGTCCACGTCAAAGCTCTCACATTTCTTTGATATTTATCATCTGTGCTGCACACTTATTCACAACAGGTGTATGCAGCATTGGTGTCGAAAAGGCATTGGGCTTTAGAGGCTGTTGGCCATCAATTCTGTTCTGCCTTCGTTTTTGGTTTTTTTTTTTTTTTTTTTTTTGGCTGTACTTTTTTTTTTAATTTTTAATTTTTTATAAACATATATTTTTATCCCCAGGGGTACAGGTCTGTGAATCACCAGGTTTACACACTTCAGAGCACTCACCAAAGCACATACCCTCCCCAATGCCTCTATTGAAAATCAAGGAATTATACACATTAAATGGGTAGATTGTATGGTATGTGACCTGTATTTCAATAAAGCTGTTAAAACAAGTAAAGGGTTTAAAAACAAGTGCTTAAGGATGACAAGAAGGGGAGCATAAAGAACAAAAGCTGTCAATACATTTTTGGAAGATGTGTTGGAGGAGTGGAAATCTGACTAGCAGAGCAAAGGAAGTGCCGGCAAGTCAATGGCACGGCAAAACCCAGGAGAAGAGCAACCTGGTGGCACCAGAGAAAAATGATATTAGGGGTTCTGTGTTCGTAAACATGTAGAATTTTTGTTCTTTGTTGTTTGCTTATATTGCATATAATTTCTAATTTCTTTTAATGGGGGCACTCTTTGCCCATTTTGTAAAACCTTGTTGAAATGTTACCATGTTTCCAGTGTGCAGAGAGGATCCCAGGTTTCCTGCATAGGACAGAACCTGAGACAGCTGTTTTAAAGTTGGCATTGCACACATCTGGGCTCGGAGTATGGTGGAGGCACTAGCTTCTGGAATCAAAGTCATTAATATCAAAGGTTGGGTTAAATTCATTTTTAAAATGTATTTGAAAATAAAGTTGTGGAAATGTTGGTATAGATGGTAAAGCCATATACCCTTTATCCAGATGTACCTGTTATGATTTTGACATGTTTACAATCTCTCTCGCCCTCCCTCCTTCCCCTTGTTTCTATATAGGAAGACATATATATGCCTACGAAAACTGTGCATACATTCTTGAGTATTTGAGAATATATTTCATTCATCCCGCACTTTCTCCATGAATATTTCATTGTGTATTTCTTAGGAAAAAGAACATTCTCTGACACCACAGTTATCTCCTTCGGTAACTGTCATATGGACATAAAATTTTTAACTAATTTCCCACTCACATTCCATTTTGATCAATTTATTAAGTAATGTCCTGCATGTGTGTGTGTGTGTGTGTAAATCTCTTTACAGGATTGAGTCTTGGATGAAATACTCCATCCTGTTGCTGTGTATCTTTAGTTTCCTTTAATCTGGATCAATTTCTCAGCCTCTTTTAGAACAAGGCCAGGTTTGAAAATAAATTCATTGTGCCATATTTATTACTCCTTCTCACCTGGAAATTTTGGGGGTGGAACTTACCTCGCTCAGACTTTAAAGGATGTTTTTATAGTTGTGAGTCCTAGGGGCATTAGGGACAGTTAAGACCACATTTTCTATTTAAAAACAATTCCAGAAACTCAAAGATATGTGGAAGCATTTTTCTTAACAGACATACATACATCATGCACTCAAGGGAGGGTATGTGAAGTGGGGTGGTCTCAAAGTGTACCTTCCTTAGGAAGAGATAGTGGTGAAGCTTTAGAAGCAGGATAAAGGAGGGAAAATAGGAACTGTCATTACAGGCAAACCCTCTTCAAATGGCAGGGAAAGGATTGGGTGTCTAGGGCCAAGACAGACTCATCAGCAAGGGAATGTAGGCGAGTCAAGTAAGGAAATGATACAGGGCTTGATTTCAACAGTTCATAATCTAGGGCACCTGGGTGGCTCAGTGGGTTAAGCCGCTGCCTTCGGCTCAGGTCATGATCTCAGGGTCCTGGGATCGAGTCCCGCATCGGACTCTCTGCTCAGCAGGGAGCCTGCTTCCCACTCTCTCTCTCTGCCTGCCTCTCTGTCTACTGTGATCTCTCTCTGTCAAATAAATAAATAAAATCTTTAAAAAAAAAAACAGTTAATAATCTAAATAATGAAGCTGTAAGAGTGCCAACTATTAAATGACTACGTAGCATGGGGAGAAGAAATAAATACATATAGCCATCAAAAAATGACATTATCGTTTAAAATTGGTAGAGATGACAATAAGGTATTTTGGTGAAAAGGTAGAAGGCATGTGGGAAAAATACTTTTCTTGGAAGAAATAAACATAATTGTCATTCAAAAACAAACAAAAAAAAAACTTGCCACCATGGTATAGACAATGTGGATACTCTCAGCCATGCAGCTGCTCTAATTTTAAAACTAAGATGGCTTTTTAGGATATCACTTATTATTTAAAATAGAGGTGTTGAGAAACTTGGGGATTTCATCATCACTGCTCTACGGGTTACAGCTGAGTGAGGCACTTACCCTCTCCGAGCTTCAGTTTTGTTCTTTCATAATAGAGACCCAGGAATACCTGAGCTGCTTACATCACAGGGTGATTGTGAGGTGCCTCCCAGTAAACTTCTTGAAAAAGTAGCAAATCATTTACACTTACTATTAGTGTAGGAGGAGAAGTGCTGGGAAGCTCCCCTACTGAACTTCAGTAGAGGTAATATTTGCTGAAATTAAAGTTATACCTTTCAGGTCTTGTTTCCTTAAGTTTTGAAAGCACGTCTACTGGGTTCTGAGAAAAGTTCTAACTCAAGGCACATAAATGTACATAAGGATATCTGACCCACATATGCCCTTTTAAAAGAGAAAAGCCGTTCTTCGACTATCTTCTCAGAGAGTCAATAATTTCTACCAGATAATCACAGAGATTAGACACGCAGAGTGGCCTTTCTAAGGAGCACGGTGTGTGTGAGCATTTGTGACCCATTGTACCTGTTACTTTGTTCCTGTGTTCCAGAGATTACCTGCCAATTCACAAATGTGGCAGGATACCTGTCCTGTATCCTGTGTAACCCTCACCCTGCTGTTCCCTAGAACAGCTCCATGAGCTCCTTAAGAACAGAGACCAGGACTTAACAGGTGTTTGTGTCTCTGGCTTTCAATGTAACCATTTATAAAATGAAAATATGGCTGAAAATGCATGTCAGGTTGAGAAAGACGTGGTGCCTCTTGGCAGGTCTGATCTTCCAGGCAGGTGACCTGTTCGTGCAGAACTGAAAGGAGACTCTGCTGGGCCAGGCGGAAGGCTGTCCTACCCTTTCACAGATGACCAAGTTCATAATGCTAGGCCAGGGGTGTCTAATAAAGGGCATCCCAGTTTAAGAACGACATGAGAAGTTAGGAGGCAGTTCAGAGGAGAGCTGTCCTGAAGATAAAAGTGTTTAGAAAAGATGGAGCAAGTGTGGAGGGAAATACCAGGATTATTTGAATCTGACAAAAAGGAACCTTGAAAAACTCTCACAGGGAGTTGATTTTCAAGCATATATGTGGGGATGATAATATAGGGTGGAGCATCTCAACCACTTTTCCTGGAAAGGCAATCCTAGGAAAGGATATACATGGCCCACAAGGGCAATCAGGTAAGGCTCTTCCAGACTACATTCTGCAGGAAGGCTGTGACCCTCCTGGGACCCACCCTGCCACCAGAGGAGGGGATCAATGGCTTACTTAGCAGCCTGTCACCTATCCAGGCCTTTGGGGAGTTTAGGAACTGTATGTATGTGCTCCTCCCCCAAATTCACATGTTGAAACTCTAATCGCATTTTTTTTTTTTTTAAACAATTCCCAAGTTTTATTAGAAACAGGCTGTGGCTCCCCCAGCAAAGGCTCAGGGTCGGCTGGTGCATGGCGTCCAGGCCCAGACTTCACGGCCCGCCGCGGCTCCGTGCGGCTGGGCACAGGCTTCGGTTGAGGCAGGCGTGGAAACGCGGGCAGACGGGCATACATGTCTGCTGGCCAAATCCCACCCACAGTCTGTTGATCTCACTCCAAAGCTCCCGGGGCAGCAAGGCCTCCAGCGCCCCCACGGGTCTTCTCCAGGGACTTGGTCACAGTCTTGGCCCACCCGAGTCTGTTGGCGATTCTGTGCACATGCGTGTCCACCGCAATGCCAGACATGGCGCCCCAGGCCACCGCCATGGCCAAGTGCGCCACCTTGGGCCCAACGCACGGCAGTGCCACCAGCTCTGCCACTGAAGATGGGATGTCCCTGCCATAACGCTGCTGCAAGATGGCACTGCTCTTGGGAGGTGATTAGGTCATGAGGGTGGGGCCCTCATGAATGAGTTAGTAGCCTTAGAAAAGAGACCCCAGAAACCTCTCACCCACTTTTTCTGCCACATCAGGTTGCAGGGAGAAGATGCGCCTGTGAACCAGGAGGAAGGTCTCAACAGGCACGGAATCTGCTATGCCTTGATCTTGGAAGTCCCATTCTCCAGAACTATGAAAAGTATATGCGTGTCATTTAAGCCACCCCGTCTATGGCATTTGTTACAGGGCTGCAACTCACTGAGAAGGGATTTGTACACCTATGAGGGTATTGAGGTACAGAACACAGTAATTTAGTTTGAGTAAGTACAACTGGGGTCAACATTTTATGAAAGGATGAAATAAAAGGAGAAAACACTTTATTCTTCAATATGAAGTATACTGGATTGTTTTGTCTAAGGGTGTGTGTGTGAGTGTGTGTGTGTTAGATAGTCCCCAAAAACTTTATGCAGTTTAACTTCACTAACGTTAGGAATACAAGTGCTACAGGGATACCCCCAAGACCATTTGAAGTTTTAATTCCTTACATTTATTTTCTATTGATTTTAGTTAGGGGATTATTGAATAACACATTGATTTTAATTGTGTCAGCCTCATTGACTGAAGATACTAAAGGCTGAATAAAACAAAAACTGAAATGTGCCGTGCAACATGTAAAAAACTAAATGTGAAAGAACTTTACGGTCTCTCTCTCGGTTCATACAAGGCAAACATTTTCTTTTAAAGGTTTTATTTATTTGACAGAAAGCACACAAGCAGAGAAGCTGCAGGCAGAGGGAGTGGGGGAAGCAGGCTCCCTGTGGAGCAAGGAGCCAGATGTGGAGCTTGATCCCAGCACCCTGAGATATTGTCCTGAGCTGAGGGCAGTTACTTAACTGACAGAGCCATCCAGGTGTCCCAGGCAAACACATTACATATGAAAGATGTGTCTGAGGACCTATGGGATCCTGAGTATAAATATCAGGGGACAAGCAAAAATTCCAGGTAGCCTTGCAGACATTCAAGGCATGGAACTAGTAAGACCCAAGTCAAGGTCTCAAACACTAAAGGGGGACCCAAGTAATATATGCATAATACATGGAACAAACAGAAAATTTCATAAATTTCATAAGCTAGTGAGTGGGGCAGGGGCTGGGGACACACCTTGTTCAATTGTCACCTACCTCACCCTCAGAAACTCTTTGTGACCCTGCTCTGTGATGTAAGCCTGGGGAGGATATATATTCAGCGTGTGCGCACAGTCTAGGCTGTCTTGTGATTCAGACAATGGACTTCAAACACTGGAGTGTTCTCCCATTTCTGAATGGCGATACTAAACCATGTCTGAGCTTTGGCTCAACATGCCTAGAGACTGATCCCAACATCACCTTCCTGTGTGGGTTGGGATTGCTCCTTCTGTTCCTGTGCTACCTGGTGGGGATTCCATTACCAACTCAGAAAACCAAAACCACCCAAAAGGTAAGAAATATTTGCGGGGGGTGGGAGGCCTCAACATAGATTATTACGGTTTCCATTTCTAATCCCAATTAATCTGTTTTTTAATATTTTGTTTAAGAGAAAGCAAGTGAGCAGAGGTGGGGGGGGGGCACGGAGAGAGCTAAGCAGGGAATGCAATGTGGGGATAGATTCCAAGACCCTGGTATCCTGACCTGAGCCCAAAGCAGACACTTAAGCAACTGAACTATCCAGAAGCCCCCAATCCCAAATTTTAAAACGAGTCTGGTAGAATCAGAGAAACACCTAAAACGGGATGTTTTAAAAAACAGACATTCATTCCTCTAGGAAAAGAGGCCTGGTAGGGGACGGGTTAAGGAAGGACTAAGGTTTCTACTTGAAACTCACAATCTCCTGGGTTTGGTGGCAGGTTTTGGGTAAAATCCCAAACACAGGGAATCTATAGTCCTGGATTGGGTTACTTTGAGAGTATGGGGTCTGTGTAAAAAAACAGTTTCCCAGCACTTGATCATGAGGCCCTTCCCCAGGTCAAGCGTCACTCGATTAAGCTTTCCTTCATGCTGGGCTGAGGAGGAGAATAGTCCTGAGCCTCTGAGAAGAGAGTGGGGTCTGAGCTATGACTTAGGATACAGGGTCCCGCCTAAGGGAGCACAAACATGACTGTCAGCCTTCATTTTCTATGTCCTCCTTGAACAAAGGAATTCTGACTGAGAATACCAAGTGTGGACCTCCCAGACAAAGTCCTCAGACTTGTTCAAAGTAGCAAATACTGGAAATATTTTATCACCTCAAAAACTGAAAAAAGCAAGGAACACAACGTTCTGTTAATGAAAGTCACAGCCTCCTTGGATAAAGAATGTCTCCATTTCTGAGAGGAGAGTAAGACGTGGAGTCCAGCCTCCCTCATTCTTTTTATTTTTGTTCTAGCGTCAGGGCAGAGCCAAGAGGAGAAGGAAAGGTGGGACTCTGGAAGGTAAGGTTCTGCCTATTCCACCTGAGCTCTCCAAGACTGATCCTTGCTGTCCTCTCCGTGAGGGCCCAGTCCATGAGCTCTGGGGATGTGAGCCTCTAGGTACATTTCCCTCTCAGAAAGGAGAGGCTCATGGAAATGCAGCCAGAGTGCAATACCCTTCTCAGATTCCCTGCTCTGACCACTACTGAGCATGAGGCAGTGATGGATCTGGACAATGAGTGCTGCCCAATAGGTGGCCGTGTGACGTGTCAAGAGTCAGAACTTCTGTCTCCTGACTTTGTGAAAGCTCTGTGACATCACAGATACTCGAAGTCTTCCCTCAGGTAACCACAGGCCCCTGGTCTGATCATCATATGGGATAATTGCATGAAAATAGTTTATACGTGAAGCAAGATACTAACCAGCTTCACATCCCTGGCCATTTGCCCTCACCTATGGATTATCAGGGCCTCCAGAGTCCCAAGAGCCCAAGGCCGTCCCATAGGAGGACTCCTGTAGTATTGCCTATGTTTCTACTTTCACTACATAACCCATTCTCCTGGTTTCCCAGGTGACAGATGGCACCGAAGAGAAGCGGAAGACACCCGGAAGCTGATCTCTGTTTTAAGAAGGTGACCAGTCTCTCCCCTGCTATCCTGATGCCTCTTAGAGCACATTTTATGCAATTGCAGGATTCCCTGCAGTCTGTCATAGCCATGGGAGGGGGTTGCCATAGGAACAGAGAGTGGGGTGAAGGCTACTGAGTACTCTGGGAAGTCATAATGGTGGGGCACTGTGAAGGGACAGCAGGCTTCAGGTGGCCCCTCCCTCTTCAGGCCTGCATGTCCTCCTCCCTTGGTTCTGGTCCAGGCTGCATCTTTGTACCTCTGTCTCCTGCAGCCCCCTCGGCCGGCATCATGATACCATCCACTTTCGTCAACTGTTATGTCCAGACCCCTCTTGTGAGGTGTGTAATAGCGCAACGGCTGAGATCAATCAGCTGGTGTTCCTGCAGGCGCTGGAAGATTCGACTCCCTTGACTTCCACAGCTCCTGTGACTACTTCATCGTTCACTCGCTCCCCTGACTTCTCAGCAGTCCCTCCAGGAGACCTAATATCAGCTCCTCTTCCTAAGCCTTCCCCACCACCTGCTTCCATCTTCTCACCTAACCCAGTGATCCCTGTGGCAGACTTTTTTGCACCCTCGCCACCGGGTGATCCTTTGCCACCAAAGCCTTTTCCTCCCTTGGATTCCAAATTCCCAAGGGATCATTTCCCACCCCAGCCCCTTGCCTTTCCTTCTGTCCAACCACATCACGCCCATACAGTGGGCCGTAGTGTCCAGACAGAGACCGTGTCTCTAAGTACCACCTTCTCTCTGGACCCTACCCTTTCCCAAGATGTCAGCCCCTTACCGGAGTTGTCTCAGAGGGTGAATCCCACTGAGACCTTTGCTCGTCATCCCACACCACCAACCCGGTCTGCTTCACCAGCGCCAGACTGCAATTTAACTGTGCCTCAATCCAAACCGATTTCCATCTCAAGGAAGCCTGTTCCACAGAGCTCACCCCCAGATAGCTCTGGTGGGTTGTCTCCTTATGTCTCCAAAATCGTAGGCATTGACCCCTCCAACTTGTCAATTTTAGACCTCCCTTGGTGGCAAACTCATGCCAAAGGCTTCTTCCCTTCAACCCTGGCTCCACGTGATTTCCGTCAAGAAGTCCTGGCCCTCCATTCTTCAGAGGCTTCTTCCAGGGGAGACCCTGGAGCCAAACTTGTAGAGCCTGGTGACCTCTCACTTCTCAGTCCTGATGCCCTGGCACTTCTAGAGAAACAAAGGCAAAAGAGGAGTGACTTCCTCCTGTGGAAGCAATCAAAGGGATCTTTTGCAAAACAAACAATTGTTGATACCCATGATTTGGCATCGTCCCTTCCTTTCTGGAGCACCAGAAACACATCAAAGGAGCTGCATATGCATCAGCAGCGCCCATATCCTACAACCTGGCAAGAGGGCCATTTACAGCAAACCCCCATCCAGCTCTTCTGGGGTCTCCAAACTCCACCTAGCGAGTCCTTCTTCCCTGCTGCCGATGCCTCAGATCGCATCTGGAATGCCTCCCCAGAGCAGGAATCCCCAGTAGTTCCCCATCCACTTCCTCCATCCTTGCCTGAGAACCCGCCTCAACTCCTGCCTCAAACCCCGCCCTTACCTAGCCCTCCTGTCCAGCCCCAGGCCCACCTTCAATCCCCAATCCCAATCCTGCCATCTGGTCCTCTACCTGACATCAAGATCTGTGGAGTGTGTCTTCACAGACCTCGGAACGAACCGGAGAATCTCACTCCAACAGAAATGCAACATCTGGAGTGGAACGTGTTGCAGAAGGTACAGAAACGTGTGTGGGGTTTACCCACTCTCGTCCAACGATCCCAGGAGGACTACTGTCCTTCAGCTCCTAACCCTTCTCTCAGCCACAAGGCCACCAAGGCCCAAGTGGTCATCTCTATCCCCCCTGGACAGTTTCCTCTGAATGAAGAGCTTCGGAGAAAACTTGAGAGTCACCTTCGAAAGAGGCTCATCCAACACCGGTGGGGCATTCCCCGCAGGATTTATGAGTCTCTCGCGCTGATGAGCCGTCCCAGTACACTTTCTCAGCTACCTGAGTCGCAGCGCTTTCGTGGACGCTCATGGATCCCTAAGAGTCCGAGCAAATTGAATGACACTGAAAGCGTCAGTGACGAGGACTCAGAAAAGCTTCATCTAGAGGACGGTGAACTGGACAAGGACAATGACAACCTGAAGAGGGGTCAGGAACACAGCCCAGAGAATGGCCCAAAAGAGGATCTGTTGAGTGACCTAGAGAGCTCTTCAGATAAGGACATGGGCCATGATTCTGACAGTAAACTTACTAGTCCATCAGAGAACAGCTCCACGGTGTCTGTGGAGACTGTAGGTCAGACAAAACTGGAAAATGTCCTGAAAATACATTTGCACAAAAAATCTGAGGAAGTCAGTGAGGGTCATCTCCCTGAGACTGTGCATCATTCATGGAATACAATACAGCAGACATCACTTCCTTCTCAGAAATCCCAGGCTGAAATTACACAAAGACGTTTGCCACCATCAGAGTTTGAGGTGAATACCTGCCAGGAGCTTCCCTTTGTGGAACCTCGTGTACAACAGATGCTGGAATCCCATCTTAAAAGGTTTCGTTGGAGGATGCTATGGGGCCTTCCCTCCAGGGTCCTTGAATCCATAGAGATCTTTAAGTCAAGAAAGGCCACATCTCCCTGTAGCCCTTCCTGCTCCACCAAACTGATTCCTGCAGCAAATTCTAAACCTGGGGGCGTCAGCCCCCTTAGAGGAAGCTTGAGATCTCTCCATGCAGACAAAGCAGGAACGGCAAATTCAGCCTCCATTCTGGATCATCCTCGCCCTGCGGCCTCAACTGTGGGCAAGGAAGAGCGGAGAATTCCGAGGCAATTATCCTCCAATATCCATCTGCTTGTAGAGGATGTTCCAAAAATGAAGCATGAGAGACAGACTCTTAAACCTGTCAAACATGTCACCATAGCCAACAGGTGGCCCCCAAAGCCGCCGGCAAGACAATGAGCCAAAGTATAAGGATGCAAACACCAACAGTAGCAGAGGAGGGCAACAAGGCATGAAGATGAAGACTCCTGAACGATATTCAGGACCAAGGAATTTCATACACTTCAGTCACAACCTAGCATCTTGACAACCAACAAGCCAGTTAGCTCCCAAATTATAAAGGGGAATGAGCATCAGCTGACATCCCACCATGCATACCAGTTCCACAAGATCCTAAATCATTGAATCTCAAAGAACCGCTCTTGCATGAGTTAAAGCTTATGCTGGAGGACAGGGAGCATAGCCAGGCCCAAGCCCAATACACTGGCCTGCCCCCTGCCTCAGATCATTGGACTTATAAGGCCTCACTGACACATGCCCCGAGGGTCTCCCTCAGGGACAAGAGAGGTTCCCAGGTGTTGTGTGTCCCTCCAGAGGATACAGGAATTCCTATGGAACAACAGCAGGAGCCCTGGGTCTCTAAGCATGTCATAAGAAAGTTCCAGAATAAGAATCCCCCACCGGCCACAGAGAGCATGAGGCCTCCGGGATCCAAGGCCCAAGAGCATGGTGAAGGGGATGCAGGACTGGGAACATCCCAACCGAGAACAGACAGGTTCCCTACTAAAGCCGAGGCACTGAAGAAGAGGTTCCCTACTCAGGACTCGGTATTGAAGGTAAAGCTGGGAAGCAGCCTTCCCAGATCCTATCACAGAAGGGTCAACTGCCTCCTGAAAGCCTTTCACAGAAGGGTCAGCCTCCTCCTGAAATCACTATCGGTTAAAAAATTTTTTTTTTTTTTTTTTTGCAATGGCTTACTCCTGGGGTAAAATGCAAAGGGCAAGAAAATTCCCAGGAGAAGCCCAGGCCCCTATCATCTGTGGAAAGCAGAGGCCTACTTCATGGTAGAGCTGCCTTTACCGGGATGCCCAAAGCTCAGGAAATCATGACAGCTTTTGGGAAGTTCCAAAAGGAGAGAATGGGGCATCTGGCATGCAATAGGCAGCACCTGCCCTCAGAAGCCCATTCCCTCTCCAACCCAAGTTTGGGAAAACCCAGAAGAAAGTACAAGTGCAGGTCCAGACACAGCCTGTCCCAGGGTTTCCTTTCAACTACAGGGTTCCTGCCTGTAAGGAGACAAATACCAGGTCCTGCCAGCAAGAAGCTGTCTCTGCTGGCCAAGGCCTTCCTGGAAGTAACAGACAGCTCAGAAACAAGGACAGACAGCCCCAGTACGTTGTGGCATTTAAGGACCAGATACCACATCAGAAGTATCCGCTCTTCCATGCCCGTCATGGATCCTGCGCCCCACCCAAAGGCCACCTACGGGCATCAGGCTGCCCAGTGACCTCCGGCCACTCTCACGACTCCTGAAGGCACTGTGTGCAGAGATGTGTCTCTACTAGTTAGACGTAAAACTTCTCCAGAATTTCCGATGAGAGGGTATTGGGGGGCATTTCTTACCCCCAAATAATCCCTTGTGAGGAATAAATATTTCTCTAATAAAGTAATGTCTGTTCTGTGTACTCTCTTGGGAGCATGGGTTTTGGGTAAATCAGCTCAGCTGTCACTGCTTGCTTCCTTCGGCTTCTAAAAGGTGACCAATCTCCAGGACCTCTTGGAAAATATGTAACATATGCCCCCCAAAGCCCATTCCCTCTCTGATGAAGTTTGAGGAGATGGGCTCTCTCTCCTGTCCCATGGCTTAGCCTTACTGAAAATGTATAGTAGCTCACACCTCTCTCATTGAATGTTTTACACCCTTTTCAGCAAGTCTTCTCTCTCTGAGGAGGATCAAAGACTGGTATAGTTTTCAGAAAATAATGAATAAGCCACTGTTTCTTCACTGTTATTGTGTTACAGTAGCTTAATCATCATTTAGAAGTCAGTGATCAGAGGATCCCTCAGGTGGATGAACTCTGAATAAGAGTGTTTTTTGGCGGTGGGGTTTGTTCGGCTTGATCTTGGTCTGGTTGGGGTAGCATCAAAGAATACCCTAGGTGATGCTGAAGAATCCATCCTGGTTCCAACCGAAGTGCTTCCCTCCCTGGGTGTTTCATCACGCTGCTGGACTGATGTTTTTTTGCAGAACAATAGCATCATTTAACTGTTAGTAGTAAAAATTTTGAGAAAGCAGGTACCACCTTCCAGAGTAAGACACCTTTGAAGAAATGAAAAGGTGAAAGAGGGAACTTGCTGGTAGAACAAAATTTTATGCCTAATCACCCCTTCTCAGAACCTGTCCCACTCCAGGCTCTAACATCAATGCGGACAGACCAGCCAGTAACCCAGCCTGCCGGGTCCTACATCATCTCATTTTAGATGATTTAGATTTATGGCCCATCCGGTGCACTTCGTGCCACCCTGTAGAGCTTATGACCAGGAGTGCTTCTGCAATCAGAAATACTATAGTCTGACATTCTGTCCTTTTGCCTCATGCCCCTGTCCTTCTAGCTTATATGTCCCTGTGCATTTTGCTACTCCACATCATCCACTTTCCACTTCTTGCCTCTCCAGCAAGGCCTTCTTCTTCCTTCCCTCACTCTCCAAGGAAGAACTGATGGCTTGTTGGGAAACCAACATATGAAAAGCACCAGTGCAGCTTAGGAAATAGAGTCCATGGCACTGGAACAGCGTTATCTCATGACATGTGGTAGCTGCAGTTGTGGTGAGCACAGCACCGCATAGAGCGCTACACCTGACACTAATGTGATCTTGCATCAGCCCCTCTTCAATTCAAAAAACAAAACAAAACAAAACAGGCTCCAGTACAGGTGGATGACCCCATCTAATCCCGTTCAGTCCTTCCTGCCTGGCAAAATCTTGTCTCTCTGCCTCTTTTAGAAATGCCTTTCTGTATGTAAAAGATTATTGTTGCATTAAATCTCCCATGTCAAAACTGAGTCTACTCACACCTGAGTCTACTGATGCCACATGAAATTCAGCCCCAGCACTACCTGGAAATCATTCATTCACTCCACCAATACTTATCCAAGACTTACTAGCTTGAACAAAATAAATGGAGTTAGGTCACTATTTCCTTAGTACATTCTCTCCTCAGTGTACTCAGATGTAATTTATCTTATATTAAACGTTATCTGACAGAGAGCAGGAGCACAATCAGAGGGAGTGGCAGAGGGAGAGGGAGAAGCAGGCTCCCTGCTTGGGGAGCCTCAATCCCAGGACACCAGGGTCATCACCTGAACTGAAGACAAATTCTTAACGGACTGAGACACCCAGGTGGCCCTCAGATCTATTTCAGATTTCCTTTACTTCCCTCAAACATAGACCATCTTCGCTTGCTCAGCAGATGTGCTGGACCAGAGCTCACAGAGGACCAAGAAAGCAGTGACCGAGGCTCTCACAAAACAAAACAAAACAAACCCAAATCCCGCCCCCAAAATCTCCCCATTGTTATTTTTCCTCTTCCTTCCTGTTATAGGGAAAGAGGTTTCCTTCCCAATCTCAAAGGAAGTATACTTTCTGAAATGTCTTTATTGAGACAGAGTTAACTTCTAGTCTTGATGGACTGATCCACCCTTGCCAGGTCTCCTTCTGACCCCTCCTCCCTGTCCTTAGGAGGCACCCAACCTCTTTTTTTTTATGGTTTGACTACATCTTTTTTTATTTAAAGTTTTTACTACAGAAACATGTCCAAGAGCACATATAACAACATAACGTCCCACATATCCGCCACCCAACTTGCACGATTATCATTGGGCGGGTGTGATACACTGGGATTAAAGTCCAAAAGCCCCTTTGACACATCTTGCCATCCATCTCTGAGACATATGCTCTGTGTCCACGTCAAAGCTCTCACATTTCTTTGATATTTATCATCTGTGCTGCACACTTATTCACAACAGGTGTATGCAGCATTGGTGTCGAAAAGGCATTGGGCTTTAGAGGCTGTTGGCCATCAATTCTGTTCTGCCTTCGTTTTTGGTTTTTTTTTTTTTTTTTTTTTGGCTGTACTTTTTTTTTTAATTTTTAATTTTTTATAAACATATATTTTTATCCCCAGGGGTACAGGTCTGTGAATCACCAGGTTTACACACTTCAGAGCACTCACCAAAGCACATACCCTCCCCAATGCCTCTATTGAAAATCAAGGAATTATACACATTAAATGGGTAGATTGTATGGTATGTGACCTGTATTTCAATAAAGCTGTTAAAACAAGTAAAGGGTTTAAAAACAAGTGCTTAAGGATGACAAGAAGGGGAGCATAAAGAACAAAAGCTGTCAATACATTTTTGGAAGATGTGTTGGAGGAGTGGAAATCTGACTAGCAGAGCAAAGGAAGTGCCGGCAAGTCAATGGCACGGCAAAACCCAGGAGAAGAGCAACCTGGTGGCACCAGAGAAAAATGATATTAGGGGTTCTGTGTTCGTAAACATGTAGAATTTTTGTTCTTTGTTGTTTGCTTATATTGCATATAATTTCTAATTTCTTTTAATGGGGGCACTCTTTGCCCATTTTGTAAAACCTTGTTGAAATGTTACCATGTTTCCAGTGTGCAGAGAGGATCCCAGGTTTCCTGCATAGGACAGAACCTGAGACAGCTGTTTTAAAGTTGGCATTGCACACATCTGGGCTCGGAGTATGGTGGAGGCACTAGCTTCTGGAATCAAAGTCATTAATATCAAAGGTTGGGTTAAATTCATTTTTAAAATGTATTTGAAAATAAAGTTGTGGAAATGTTGGTATAGATGGTAAAGCCATATACCCTTTATCCAGATGTACCTGTTATGATTTTGACATGTTTACAATCTCTCTCGCCCTCCCTCCTTCCCCTTGTTTCTATATAGGAAGACATATATATGCCTACGAAAACTGTGCATACATTCTTGAGTATTTGAGAATATATTTCATTCATCCCGCACTTTCTCCATGAATATTTCATTGTGTATTTCTTAGGAAAAAGAACATTCTCTGACACCACAGTTATCTCCTTCGGTAACTGTCATATGGACATAAAATTTTTAACTAATTTCCCACTCACATTCCATTTTGATCAATTTATTAAGTAATGTCCTGCATGTGTGTGTGTGTGTGTGTAAATCTCTTTACAGGATTGAGTCTTGGATGAAATACTCCATCCTGTTGCTGTGTATCTTTAGTTTCCTTTAATCTGGATCAATTTCTCAGCCTCTTTTAGAACAAGGCCAGGTTTGAAAATAAATTCATTGTGCCATATTTATTACTCCTTCTCACCTGGAAATTTTGGGGGTGGAACTTACCTCGCTCAGACTTTAAAGGATGTTTTTATAGTTGTGAGTCCTAGGGGCATTAGGGACAGTTAAGACCACATTTTCTATTTAAAAACAATTCCAGAAACTCAAAGATATGTGGAAGCATTTTTCTTAACAGACATACATACATCATGCACTCAAGGGAGGGTATGTGAAGTGGGGTGGTCTCAAAGTGTACCTTCCTTAGGAAGAGATAGTGGTGAAGCTTTAGAAGCAGGATAAAGGAGGGAAAATAGGAACTGTCATTACAGGCAAACCCTCTTCAAATGGCAGGGAAAGGATTGGGTGTCTAGGGCCAAGACAGACTCATCAGCAAGGGAATGTAGGCGAGTCAAGTAAGGAAATGATACAGGGCTTGATTTCAACAGTTCATAATCTAGGGCACCTGGGTGGCTCAGTGGGTTAAGCCGCTGCCTTCGGCTCAGGTCATGATCTCAGGGTCCTGGGATCGAGTCCCGCATCGGACTCTCTGCTCAGCAGGGAGCCTGCTTCCCACTCTCTCTCTCTGCCTGCCTCTCTGTCTACTGTGATCTCTCTCTGTCAAATAAATAAATAAAATCTTTAAAAAAAAAAACAGTTAATAATCTAAATAATGAAGCTGTAAGAGTGCCAACTATTAAATGACTACGTAGCATGGGGAGAAGAAATAAATACATATAGCCATCAAAAAATGACATTATCGTTTAAAATTGGTAGAGATGACAATAAGGTATTTTGGTGAAAAGGTAGAAGGCATGTGGGAAAAATACTTTTCTTGGAAGAAATAAACATAATTGTCATTCAAAAACAAACAAAAAAAAAACTTGCCACCATGGTATAGACAATGTGGATACTCTCAGCCATGCAGCTGCTCTAATTTTAAAACTAAGATGGCTTTTTAGGATATCACTTATTATTTAAAATAGAGGTGTTGAGAAACTTGGGGATTTCATCATCACTGCTCTACGGGTTACAGCTGAGTGAGGCACTTACCCTCTCCGAGCTTCAGTTTTGTTCTTTCATAATAGAGACCCAGGAATACCTGAGCTGCTTACATCACAGGGTGATTGTGAGGTGCCTCCCAGTAAACTTCTTGAAAAAGTAGCAAATCATTTACACTTACTATTAGTGTAGGAGGAGAAGTGCTGGGAAGCTCCCCTACTGAACTTCAGTAGAGGTAATATTTGCTGAAATTAAAGTTATACCTTTCAGGTCTTGTTTCCTTAAGTTTTGAAAGCACGTCTACTGGGTTCTGAGAAAAGTTCTAACTCAAGGCACATAAATGTACATAAGGATATCTGACCCACATATGCCCTTTTAAAAGAGAAAAGCCGTTCTTCGACTATCTTCTCAGAGAGTCAATAATTTCTACCAGATAATCACAGAGATTAGACACGCAGAGTGGCCTTTCTAAGGAGCACGGTGTGTGTGAGCATTTGTGACCCATTGTACCTGTTACTTTGTTCCTGTGTTCCAGAGATTACCTGCCAATTCACAAATGTGGCAGGATACCTGTCCTGTATCCTGTGTAACCCTCACCCTGCTGTTCCCTAGAACAGCTCCATGAGCTCCTTAAGAACAGAGACCAGGACTTAACAGGTGTTTGTGTCTCTGGCTTTCAATGTAACCATTTATAAAATGAAAATATGGCTGAAAATGCATGTCAGGTTGAGAAAGACGTGGTGCCTCTTGGCAGGTCTGATCTTCCAGGCAGGTGACCTGTTCGTGCAGAACTGAAAGGAGACTCTGCTGGGCCAGGCGGAAGGCTGTCCTACCCTTTCACAGATGACCAAGTTCATAATGCTAGGCCAGGGGTGTCTAATAAAGGGCATCCCAGTTTAAGAACGACATGAGAAGTTAGGAGGCAGTTCAGAGGAGAGCTGTCCTGAAGATAAAAGTGTTTAGAAAAGATGGAGCAAGTGTGGAGGGAAATACCAGGATTATTTGAATCTGACAAAAAGGAACCTTGAAAAACTCTCACAGGGAGTTGATTTTCAAGCATATATGTGGGGATGATAATATAGGGTGGAGCATCTCAACCACTTTTCCTGGAAAGGCAATCCTAGGAAAGGATATACATGGCCCACAAGGGCAATCAGGTAAGGCTCTTCCAGACTACATTCTGCAGGAAGGCTGTGACCCTCCTGGGACCCACCCTGCCACCAGAGGAGGGGATCAATGGCTTACTTAGCAGCCTGTCACCTATCCAGGCCTTTGGGGAGTTTAGGAACTGTATGTATGTGCTCCTCCCCCAAATTCACATGTTGAAACTCTAATCGCATTTTTTTTTTTTTTAAACAATTCCCAAGTTTTATTAGAAACAGGCTGTGGCTCCCCCAGCAAAGGCTCAGGGTCGGCTGGTGCATGGCGTCCAGGCCCAGACTTCACGGCCCGCCGCGGCTCCGTGCGGCTGGGCACAGGCTTCGGTTGAGGCAGGCGTGGAAACGCGGGCAGACGGGCATACATGTCTGCTGGCCAAATCCCACCCACAGTCTGTTGATCTCACTCCAAAGCTCCCGGGGCAGCAAGGCCTCCAGCGCCCCCACGGGTCTTCTCCAGGGACTTGGTCACAGTCTTGGCCCACCCGAGTCTGTTGGCGATTCTGTGCACATGCGTGTCCACCGCAATGCCAGACATGGCGCCCCAGGCCACCGCCATGGCCAAGTGCGCCACCTTGGGCCCAACGCACGGCAGTGCCACCAGCTCTGCCACTGAAGATGGGATGTCCCTGCCATAACGCTGCTGCAAGATGGCACTGCTCTTGGGAGGTGATTAGGTCATGAGGGTGGGGCCCTCATGAATGAGTTAGTAGCCTTAGAAAAGAGACCCCAGAAACCTCTCACCCACTTTTTCTGCCACATCAGGTTGCAGGGAGAAGATGCGCCTGTGAACCAGGAGGAAGGTCTCAACAGGCACGGAATCTGCTATGCCTTGATCTTGGAAGTCCCATTCTCCAGAACTATGAAAAGTATATGCGTGTCATTTAAGCCACCCCGTCTATGGCATTTGTTACAGGGCTGCAACTCACTGAGAAGGGATTTGTACACCTATGAGGGTATTGAGGTACAGAACACAGTAATTTAGTTTGAGTAAGTACAACTGGGGTCAACATTTTATGAAAGGATGAAATAAAAGGAGAAAACACTTTATTCTTCAATATGAAGTATACTGGATTGTTTTGTCTAAGGGTGTGTGTGTGAGTGTGTGTGTGTTAGATAGTCCCCAAAAACTTTATGCAGTTTAACTTCACTAACGTTAGGAATACAAGTGCTACAGGGATACCCCCAAGACCATTTGAAGTTTTAATTCCTTACATTTATTTTCTATTGATTTTAGTTAGGGGATTATTGAATAACACATTGATTTTAATTGTGTCAGCCTCATTGACTGAAGATACTAAAGGCTGAATAAAACAAAAACTGAAATGTGCCGTGCAACATGTAAAAAACTAAATGTGAAAGAACTTTACGGTCTCTCTCTCGGTTCATACAAGGCAAACATTTTCTTTTAAAGGTTTTATTTATTTGACAGAAAGCACACAAGCAGAGAAGCTGCAGGCAGAGGGAGTGGGGGAAGCAGGCTCCCTGTGGAGCAAGGAGCCAGATGTGGAGCTTGATCCCAGCACCCTGAGATATTGTCCTGAGCTGAGGGCAGTTACTTAACTGACAGAGCCATCCAGGTGTCCCAGGCAAACACATTACATATGAAAGATGTGTCTGAGGACCTATGGGATCCTGAGTATAAATATCAGGGGACAAGCAAAAATTCCAGGTAGCCTTGCAGACATTCAAGGCATGGAACTAGTAAGACCCAAGTCAAGGTCTCAAACACTAAAGGGGGACCCAAGTAATATATGCATAATACATGGAACAAACAGAAAATTTCATAAATTTCATAAGCTAGTGAGTGGGGCAGGGGCTGGGGACACACCTTGTTCAATTGTCACCTACCTCACCCTCAGAAACTCTTTGTGACCCTGCTCTGTGATGTAAGCCTGGGGAGGATATATATTCAGCGTGTGCGCACAGTCTAGGCTGTCTTGTGATTCAGACAATGGACTTCAAACACTGGAGTGTTCTCCCATTTCTGAATGGCGATACTAAACCATGTCTGAGCTTTGGCTCAACATGCCTAGAGACTGATCCCAACATCACCTTCCTGTGTGGGTTGGGATTGCTCCTTCTGTTCCTGTGCTACCTGGTGGGGATTCCATTACCAACTCAGAAAACCAAAACCACCCAAAAGGTAAGAAATATTTGCGGGGGGTGGGAGGCCTCAACATAGATTATTACGGTTTCCATTTCTAATCCCAATTAATCTGTTTTTTAATATTTTGTTTAAGAGAAAGCAAGTGAGCAGAGGTGGGGGGGGGGCACGGAGAGAGCTAAGCAGGGAATGCAATGTGGGGATAGATTCCAAGACCCTGGTATCCTGACCTGAGCCCAAAGCAGACACTTAAGCAACTGAACTATCCAGAAGCCCCCAATCCCAAATTTTAAAACGAGTCTGGTAGAATCAGAGAAACACCTAAAACGGGATGTTTTAAAAAACAGACATTCATTCCTCTAGGAAAAGAGGCCTGGTAGGGGACGGGTTAAGGAAGGACTAAGGTTTCTACTTGAAACTCACAATCTCCTGGGTTTGGTGGCAGGTTTTGGGTAAAATCCCAAACACAGGGAATCTATAGTCCTGGATTGGGTTACTTTGAGAGTATGGGGTCTGTGTAAAAAAACAGTTTCCCAGCACTTGATCATGAGGCCCTTCCCCAGGTCAAGCGTCACTCGATTAAGCTTTCCTTCATGCTGGGCTGAGGAGGAGAATAGTCCTGAGCCTCTGAGAAGAGAGTGGGGTCTGAGCTATGACTTAGGATACAGGGTCCCGCCTAAGGGAGCACAAACATGACTGTCAGCCTTCATTTTCTATGTCCTCCTTGAACAAAGGAATTCTGACTGAGAATACCAAGTGTGGACCTCCCAGACAAAGTCCTCAGACTTGTTCAAAGTAGCAAATACTGGAAATATTTTATCACCTCAAAAACTGAAAAAAGCAAGGAACACAACGTTCTGTTAATGAAAGTCACAGCCTCCTTGGATAAAGAATGTCTCCATTTCTGAGAGGAGAGTAAGACGTGGAGTCCAGCCTCCCTCATTCTTTTTATTTTTGTTCTAGCGTCAGGGCAGAGCCAAGAGGAGAAGGAAAGGTGGGACTCTGGAAGGTAAGGTTCTGCCTATTCCACCTGAGCTCTCCAAGACTGATCCTTGCTGTCCTCTCCGTGAGGGCCCAGTCCATGAGCTCTGGGGATGTGAGCCTCTAGGTACATTTCCCTCTCAGAAAGGAGAGGCTCATGGAAATGCAGCCAGAGTGCAATACCCTTCTCAGATTCCCTGCTCTGACCACTACTGAGCATGAGGCAGTGATGGATCTGGACAATGAGTGCTGCCCAATAGGTGGCCGTGTGACGTGTCAAGAGTCAGAACTTCTGTCTCCTGACTTTGTGAAAGCTCTGTGACATCACAGATACTCGAAGTCTTCCCTCAGGTAACCACAGGCCCCTGGTCTGATCATCATATGGGATAATTGCATGAAAATAGTTTATACGTGAAGCAAGATACTAACCAGCTTCACATCCCTGGCCATTTGCCCTCACCTATGGATTATCAGGGCCTCCAGAGTCCCAAGAGCCCAAGGCCGTCCCATAGGAGGACTCCTGTAGTATTGCCTATGTTTCTACTTTCACTACATAACCCATTCTCCTGGTTTCCCAGGTGACAGATGGCACCGAAGAGAAGCGGAAGACACCCGGAAGCTGATCTCTGTTTTAAGAAGGTGACCAGTCTCTCCCCTGCTATCCTGATGCCTCTTAGAGCACATTTTATGCAATTGCAGGATTCCCTGCAGTCTGTCATAGCCATGGGAGGGGGTTGCCATAGGAACAGAGAGTGGGGTGAAGGCTACTGAGTACTCTGGGAAGTCATAATGGTGGGGCACTGTGAAGGGACAGCAGGCTTCAGGTGGCCCCTCCCTCTTCAGGCCTGCATGTCCTCCTCCCTTGGTTCTGGTCCAGGCTGCATCTTTGTACCTCTGTCTCCTGCAGCCCCCTCGGCCGGCATCATGATACCATCCACTTTCGTCAACTGTTATGTCCAGACCCCTCTTGTGAGGTGTGTAATAGCGCAACGGCTGAGATCAATCAGCTGGTGTTCCTGCAGGCGCTGGAAGATTCGACTCCCTTGACTTCCACAGCTCCTGTGACTACTTCATCGTTCACTCGCTCCCCTGACTTCTCAGCAGTCCCTCCAGGAGACCTAATATCAGCTCCTCTTCCTAAGCCTTCCCCACCACCTGCTTCCATCTTCTCACCTAACCCAGTGATCCCTGTGGCAGACTTTTTTGCACCCTCGCCACCGGGTGATCCTTTGCCACCAAAGCCTTTTCCTCCCTTGGATTCCAAATTCCCAAGGGATCATTTCCCACCCCAGCCCCTTGCCTTTCCTTCTGTCCAACCACATCACGCCCATACAGTGGGCCGTAGTGTCCAGACAGAGACCGTGTCTCTAAGTACCACCTTCTCTCTGGACCCTACCCTTTCCCAAGATGTCAGCCCCTTACCGGAGTTGTCTCAGAGGGTGAATCCCACTGAGACCTTTGCTCGTCATCCCACACCACCAACCCGGTCTGCTTCACCAGCGCCAGACTGCAATTTAACTGTGCCTCAATCCAAACCGATTTCCATCTCAAGGAAGCCTGTTCCACAGAGCTCACCCCCAGATAGCTCTGGTGGGTTGTCTCCTTATGTCTCCAAAATCGTAGGCATTGACCCCTCCAACTTGTCAATTTTAGACCTCCCTTGGTGGCAAACTCATGCCAAAGGCTTCTTCCCTTCAACCCTGGCTCCACGTGATTTCCGTCAAGAAGTCCTGGCCCTCCATTCTTCAGAGGCTTCTTCCAGGGGAGACCCTGGAGCCAAACTTGTAGAGCCTGGTGACCTCTCACTTCTCAGTCCTGATGCCCTGGCACTTCTAGAGAAACAAAGGCAAAAGAGGAGTGACTTCCTCCTGTGGAAGCAATCAAAGGGATCTTTTGCAAAACAAACAATTGTTGATACCCATGATTTGGCATCGTCCCTTCCTTTCTGGAGCACCAGAAACACATCAAAGGAGCTGCATATGCATCAGCAGCGCCCATATCCTACAACCTGGCAAGAGGGCCATTTACAGCAAACCCCCATCCAGCTCTTCTGGGGTCTCCAAACTCCACCTAGCGAGTCCTTCTTCCCTGCTGCCGATGCCTCAGATCGCATCTGGAATGCCTCCCCAGAGCAGGAATCCCCAGTAGTTCCCCATCCACTTCCTCCATCCTTGCCTGAGAACCCGCCTCAACTCCTGCCTCAAACCCCGCCCTTACCTAGCCCTCCTGTCCAGCCCCAGGCCCACCTTCAATCCCCAATCCCAATCCTGCCATCTGGTCCTCTACCTGACATCAAGATCTGTGGAGTGTGTCTTCACAGACCTCGGAACGAACCGGAGAATCTCACTCCAACAGAAATGCAACATCTGGAGTGGAACGTGTTGCAGAAGGTACAGAAACGTGTGTGGGGTTTACCCACTCTCGTCCAACGATCCCAGGAGGACTACTGTCCTTCAGCTCCTAACCCTTCTCTCAGCCACAAGGCCACCAAGGCCCAAGTGGTCATCTCTATCCCCCCTGGACAGTTTCCTCTGAATGAAGAGCTTCGGAGAAAACTTGAGAGTCACCTTCGAAAGAGGCTCATCCAACACCGGTGGGGCATTCCCCGCAGGATTTATGAGTCTCTCGCGCTGATGAGCCGTCCCAGTACACTTTCTCAGCTACCTGAGTCGCAGCGCTTTCGTGGACGCTCATGGATCCCTAAGAGTCCGAGCAAATTGAATGACACTGAAAGCGTCAGTGACGAGGACTCAGAAAAGCTTCATCTAGAGGACGGTGAACTGGACAAGGACAATGACAACCTGAAGAGGGGTCAGGAACACAGCCCAGAGAATGGCCCAAAAGAGGATCTGTTGAGTGACCTAGAGAGCTCTTCAGATAAGGACATGGGCCATGATTCTGACAGTAAACTTACTAGTCCATCAGAGAACAGCTCCACGGTGTCTGTGGAGACTGTAGGTCAGACAAAACTGGAAAATGTCCTGAAAATACATTTGCACAAAAAATCTGAGGAAGTCAGTGAGGGTCATCTCCCTGAGACTGTGCATCATTCATGGAATACAATACAGCAGACATCACTTCCTTCTCAGAAATCCCAGGCTGAAATTACACAAAGACGTTTGCCACCATCAGAGTTTGAGGTGAATACCTGCCAGGAGCTTCCCTTTGTGGAACCTCGTGTACAACAGATGCTGGAATCCCATCTTAAAAGGTTTCGTTGGAGGATGCTATGGGGCCTTCCCTCCAGGGTCCTTGAATCCATAGAGATCTTTAAGTCAAGAAAGGCCACATCTCCCTGTAGCCCTTCCTGCTCCACCAAACTGATTCCTGCAGCAAATTCTAAACCTGGGGGCGTCAGCCCCCTTAGAGGAAGCTTGAGATCTCTCCATGCAGACAAAGCAGGAACGGCAAATTCAGCCTCCATTCTGGATCATCCTCGCCCTGCGGCCTCAACTGTGGGCAAGGAAGAGCAGAGAATTCCGAGGCAATTATCCTCCAATATCCATCTGCTTGTAGAGGATGTTCCAAAAATGAAGCATGAGAGACAGACTCTTAAACCTGTCAAACATGTCACCATAGCCAACAGGTGGCCCCCAAAGCCGCCGGCAAGACAATGAGCCAAAGTATAAGGATGCAAACACCAACAGTAGCAGAGGAGGGCAACAAGGCATGAAGATGAAGACTCCTGAACGATATTCAGGACCAAGGAATTTCATACACTTCAGTCACAACCTAGCATCTTGACAACCAACAAGCCAGTTAGCTCCCAAATTATAAAGGGGAATGAGCATCAGCTGACATCCCACCATGCATACCAGTTCCACAAGATCCTAAATCATTGAATCTCAAAGAACCGCTCTTGCATGAGTTAAAGCTTATGCTGGAGGACAGGGAGCATAGCCAGGCCCAAGCCCAATACACTGGCCTGCCCCCTGCCTCAGATCATTGGACTTATAAGGCCTCACTGACACATGCCCCGAGGGTCTCCCTCAGGGACAAGAGAGGTTCCCAGGTGTTGTGTGTCCCTCCAGAGGATACAGGAATTCCTATGGAACAACAGCAGGAGCCCTGGGTCTCTAAGCATGTCATAAGAAAGTTCCAGAATAAGAATCCCCCACCGGCCACAGAGAGCATGAGGCCTCCGGGATCCAAGGCCCAAGAGCATGGTGAAGGGGATGCAGGACTGGGAACATCCCAACCGAGAACAGACAGGTTCCCTACTAAAGCCGAGGCACTGAAGAAGAGGTTCCCTACTCAGGACTCGGTATTGAAGGTAAAGCTGGGAAGCAGCCTTCCCAGATCCTATCACAGAAGGGTCAACTGCCTCCTGAAAGCCTTTCACAGAAGGGTCAGCCTCCTCCTGAAATCACTATCGGTTAAAAAAATTTTTTTTTTTTTTTTTGCAATGGCTTACTCCTGGGGTAAAATGCAAAGGGCAAGAAAATTCCCAGGAGAAGCCCAGGCCCCTATCATCTGTGGAAAGCAGAGGCCTACTTCATGGTAGAGCTGCCTTTACCGGGATGCCCAAAGCTCAGGAAATCATGACAGCTTTTGGGAAGTTCCAAAAGGAGAGAATGGGGCATCTGGCATGCAATAGGCAGCACCTGCCCTCAGAAGCCCATTCCCTCTCCAACCCAAGTTTGGGAAAACCCAGAAGAAAGCACAAGTGCAGGCCCAGACACAGCCTGTCCCAGGGTTTCCTTTCAACTACAGGGTTCCTGCCTGTAAGGAGACAAATACCAGGTCCTGCCAGCAAGAAGCTGTCTCTGCTGGCCAAGGCCTTCCTGGAAGTAACAGACAGCTCAGAAACAAGGACAGACAGCCCCAGTACGTTGTGGCATTTAAGGACCAGATACCACATCAGAAGTATCCCCTCTTCCATGCCCCTTAGAACGCCTGCCCCTCACCCAAATGCCACCTGCGGGCATCAGGCTGCCAGTGGCCTCCGGCCACTCTCACGACTCCTGAAGGCACTGTGTGCAGAGATGTGTCTCTACTAGTTAGACATAAAACTTCTCCAGAATTTCTGATGAGAGGGTACTGTGGAGCATTTCATACCTCCAAATAATCCCTTGTGAGGAATAAATATTTCTCTAATAAAGTGATGTCTGTTCTGTGTACTGTCTTGGGAGCATGGGTTTTGGGTAAATCAGTTCCACTATCATTGCTTGCTTTCTTTGGCTTCTAAAAGGTGACCAATCTCCAGGACCTCTTGGGAAATATATATCATGTTTCCTCCAAATCCCCCTTTTGTGTTGTGTTCTTAAATGTTTCATTTTACAAGGACCACTCCTTGTAAAAGGAATAGTCCTTTGATATTGTGCTTTTTTTTACTCACTATAATCCTTCAATATTTGGAAAAATGATCTAAGCCAGCAAAATCAAAGAACAAACAAACATACAAAAAAAACTTTTCCATTAAGTATAAACTTAAAATTTTTTGCCATATATTATTTTTCCTGCTATGTGATCCCAAGGCATTCTTTAAACAAATAAAAACTCAGACATTTAAATTATAATGCTCTCAACTTTAGCATAATCCAGAAACAGACTTTTTGAACTTTAGAACCGCAGGGATTGACAGCTATTTATACGCTATGGGAATAGCCACATGAGAAGGTATTCTTATTTACTTATCCCCTATAGAGGCCCATACATATTACCTAGTAGTAGCTCTGACTGCCAGGCACCATTCATGCCAGGGAGATCATGCCCGCTGCAGGTCAGTCACCTCGAGTGGAAATCACTGAGCATTACTTTTGAGGTTAAGCAGACTAGCAGGAAAAGCATGTCCTGACTTGACAGATTGTAATGATTTCAGGGACAGGTTAGTTAGATGAAAGAGTATACTAGAGTCACTATCCTCCTCAAGGTCCTTTGGGTGCTACATTCAATAGAGTGACTTAGCCAATTGGATTTCTTAGGACACACACCTTCTGCTTTCTTATCTTTGGGCTTTATTCATTCATCTTATTGTCTATTCCCTGAAACCAATGATTCCTTGTCTTCTTTAGGACCTGAGAATCCAGGTCTGTGGTATCCCTCTCTTCCAAAAGTCCACAGCAGTGATTAGTTTAACTCAAAGTTTGAAAATTTAGCCGCATACAGAGGCCAGGATCACAATGAATGAGCTGGACTGGATGTAACAAGCTAGAGCCTTACAAGGAGTCTCAATGTTGCACAAATGTGTCTGAAATAGACCTGCCTCCTTTTGGACCCACTGAAGTTCCAGAAGGAATGTGGGCCTTATGTCACTATGAGTTCTGATTTTTAAAAGAATTTTGCAAAGTCAATGTGAAAATCTCTAATTTGTAAGTGCCGGCACTCATAAATTCAAATTATCAAATATGTGCATTGCACACCCTCAGCCCAAGGGCAATCAAACTGGAGCCTCTTTTTAACCATTTGATGAACTCCTTTGTATATGACACTTTCAGTATTTTACATTCACTATGTGAGTATCATAGATTTTTATTTAAATAGGTCATAGTTTTATAATACTGATTTTACTTCTTTGTCAAATAGATCAGGCGCCTTTATATATATTTTTTCAATTTATTTATTTTCAGAAAAACAATATTCATTATTTTTTCACCACACCCAGTGCTCCATGCAATCCGTGCCCTCTATAATACCCACCACCTGGTACCCCAACCTCCCACACCCCCGCCACTTCAAACCCCTCAGATTATGGGTGCCTGGGTGGCTCAGTGGGTTAAGCCGCTGCCTTCGGCTCAGGTCATGATCTCAGGGTCCTGGGATCGAGTCCCGCATCGGGCTCTCTGCTCAGCGGGGAGCCTGCTTCCTCCTCTCTCTCTCTCTGCCTGCCTCTCTGCCTACCTGTGATCTCTCTCTGTCAAATAAATAAAATCTTAAAAAAAAAAAAACCTTAGATTGTTTTTCAGAGTCCATAGTCTCTGGTGTTAGTCTCTCTAACACCCCTTGTCCTCCATGATATTTGTTATGCTCCACAAATAAGTGAACCCATATATTGAGACTGTATCATGTCCATTTTTACTTTAAAACCAATAAGGTGATTTACACATAAAAGCGTTAGTAGGTATTAATTTGGTTGATAGGCTAATTAAAATTTTTTAATGAAACAAATTATTATGGAAAATATATAGGAGTAAAATTGAAATGGAAGAGTAGAAATTTTTCAATAAAAATATATCTTAAGGAATATTATTCAGCCATAAAAAGAATGAAATCTTGCCATTTGCAACAACCTGGATGGAGCTAGAGAGTACTAAGATAAGCCAAATAAGTCAGAGAAAGGAACATACCATATGATTGTGCTCATATGTGGAATTTAAGAAACAAAACAAGTGAGCAAAGAAAAAAAAAAGAGACAAAGCAAGAAACAGCCTCTTAACTATAGAAGCACAAACTGAGAGTTTTCAGAAAAGAGATGGGTGGGGGGAATGGAAGAAATAGGGGATGAGCATTGAGAGTACACTGATGATGAAAATAATGACATAAAATGGAAAAAATCAAGAATGAATTAAGATGCACATACTTTTATAAGGACATGGGGCATGTTACCTGAAAATGTATAGTTGCTCATAACATTTTAGATTTTAATAAATAATACAGATTTGATTTATGTCTATATTAATGTAACTGCATTAGATTAACATGATTTAAAGATGAGACACAGTAGCCTCATCGAAGGCAAAGTTGAGAATGTGAATAATTTTCTTACCTAGTTAAGAATTTCTCAGGAACTTGGACAAAATGGGAAGAATAAAAGCATGGAAAACAGAGAAGACCTAACCCATCTGCTAGGCAATTATTTCAATGGAACAAATCTAGGAAGTTTTTAAAGTAACTGTTGCTTGATAAACACATGCTTAACACAAATTATTTAGCTTTAAATTTTTAACAATTACCATCTCACTAAAGATCATTTGCTTAACTTTTTAGCAGTTAATTACTCATAGAACTTGGCTTTCAGCAAAGTAATGCAAAAGACAGAAAGGCAAATACCCTACAAATGCATACAGACAATTAATCGGTTTCATATAACCAGAATCTAGGGATCTGATTATTTTTTAAGTAATTCAAGTTAAGAGGATTCTTACTGAAAGATTTAGCCATTGCTTGGTCATTGTTCCCAAAAGTTTTCTTATCCAATTGGACATTTCTCCAGAAACAAGCAAACAAAAAAGTAGTTCTGACTTTTTGAGTGGGCACAGGATACTGGGTAAAATAACTTTTGGGGACAATATTAAAGAGTCTGTCTTGCTTAAGCTTACTAATAAACAAGGTATTAATCAGAAAAAAAGATATGTCTTAAGAGAAACATTAGCCCAGAAGAAGAATTTGTTATAAGGGTCAGATGAGTTAGGGATCTGAGACTTTTCAGAGAGTTTTTTCCAAATTGCAGAGAACTACATAGATGTTAAATGTGTTATTGTGAAAAAAAAAAATACACAGAAACCTTTGTACTTCATTAATAACATAAACAGTGGCAATTTTATTTGTTCATCCACTAATGGTTGATAAATATGTCTATGTCTGGTCTATAGTTGGTAGTTTGACACACACAAAAAAGAAATATCTGAGTAAAGTCATTTTCATTTCTTTAGGATTTCTTCCCTGTGTATTAGTTTCCTTTCAAACAGTCCTGTGTTTTGGATTAGAGGAAGCCCCTACATTTGAGTAGGACAAAGAGAAATAATCTGAGAAGAGATAAACTAAGACATTTCAAGGCAGAGCTTTTTACGTTTCTTTGTTTACTCCTGTAGGATAGCTCCCTTGAGACAAAAGCTTTCAAGCAAAAGCCTGTTTCAAATGAATAACTTTTTAAGAGAAAGAAATAATTAAAGCTGTTTGAATGAAGTCAAAGTTTCATACTATCATAAAGATGGGGAAAATACAGAAAATTGCCTTTTTGTTTATATCTTCACTGGGAACTTTTATGTACGCACATTTGAAAAAGAGAAAAGTGGGGGGGAAATGTTATTACATTTATCTCAAGAAGCAAGAATGCTTCCTGACCTGCTTGAGATGTCAAACAGGGAGTTCTGTTTGCGGTAAGAGGTAGGTCATTTATAAGATTACTTTTCAGTACACATTACATTACATTTTAGAGGACACCATTATGCACTAATTTTTTCCCTTTCTCCCCAACAAGGGACTTTCTTATGTCTGAAAGGGGCACTCTATGTGTGAGTGAGATTAATTCAAGCCTCTCCTTTCACACCCTTACTTAGGTCCCAAATGATGGGCTTGCCTCTGCTGTTGGCACCCAGGCAGGGTGTTCCTACTGCCCGTCAGGGTGTTCCTACTGCCCTCTCCAGTGTGGGTGTGAGCCACCCAGTCCACTGAAGGCCTGACTAGAACAAAAAGGCAGAGTAAGAGGGAATCTCTCGCCATCAAATTGTTTTGAACCTGGAACAGCAATCTTCTTCAGACTCCCAACTCACAGCTTCTACCACCAACTTTCCCGGTTCTCAGATTTTCAGACTCAGTCTGAAACTTACACCATTCCTGGTTCCTAGGTTTTGGATTCAAAGAGGAGCTCTCCTATTGGCTCCTCTGCGTCTTCAGTTTGCCTCCTATAGCTAGAATATGTGTAGAACTTCTCACATTACAAAGTGTTTTCATAAATCCCACCTAATTCGGTTTCACAGCAACAATGTTGTAAAGTTTAACATAATCTTTTAAGATTTACAGATGTTATACTCAGAACTATACCCTAAATGTAGATCTTCATACCAAAGTCTATGTTCTGTGTACCAAACAAGACTGAACAGAATAATTCATCAGAGAGAGAAGAGAAATTCAGAGAAGGTCAATATTCAAAGTAAGCAAACAAATGAACAAACAAAACATGTTATAAGTTTATGGAAAAGATGAAAGCTGGTCGGACTTGCATGAGTATAGTTCAAGGCAAGGACACCCCAGATGACAGGGACAGAAGCACGAGGTGGGATATCAGGAACCACATCCAGGTAATGTTATTTCTTTCCATTTGGGAGGAACATAAGGTTTTACAGAACAGAGGAGATATATGTAGTAAAGTAATTAGGGACCAGATTATCCAGTGTCACAGAAATCATAATCCATGTCAGCATTGGGAACAGAGCTCTCCAAATAGCTGTAATAAAAGAAGGAATATGGAACAGAAAACCTGTAAAGTTTCTGTCAGTTCTAATATTTCAACATTTTATACTGTATTCCATGAATAGAAAAATCTTAGTAATGAATAGCCATGAAGATTTTAATAACCCCAGTAATATCTCTTTTTAAATCATCCTGAACATTAGTCTTTGTATAAAACATCTTTGACCATATTCTCCTACTGAAAAGTCATCAGTTGACAGCAGAACAGAGTCCAGATTGGGAAGATTTAGGCTCTCCTTTGGTACATTGCTTTTATGTTAAATAAATGTTCATTGTGTTGAGCAACTATTTATAAATTATATAAGCTCTTGGATCCTAAGTACTCAAGAGTAAAATAAGAAGAAAGAAAAGTTGGCATTTTTCCTATTAATGGTGTTTCCTAAATTTTTTGAGTCAAAATAGCGTGACTAAGCAGTTCAGGATACAATTAAACCAGCTCTAATATTTTCACACAAAATATACATTATAAGGTTCAAAAATTTCATGATCATGATGAAAAATAGAAGAAGCCCATTTTAAAAGAGCTCAGATGAAATGTTCAGTGCGTGATCCTTTGAGGTTCTAAGTTTTGAAGCACTAAACAACAAAGAATTCAACCTATGCTTTTTTTATTTAAATGAAACTCATGGGGTATTTATTGAGACCAACAGAGAAAAATTAATTTGCACCAAGCCCAGAGTCCAAAGGGCAGCAACTTCTCAGCACATCGAGTATATATCCATATCCCAGTGATACCAGCTCAGATATCTGCAGAACAGTGTCCTGTAATTATTCAGGAGCCATCTACCCTCTTTGAGTAATCCTGGGTCACAGTCAAAGTGACCCTTTAGAATGGCAGTTTTATTCCATGATCTCACTCTCATATACCTCTATCTTTATTTTATTGCTTAGTTTTGCTTTCTTTTTTTCTTTTATATTTCAAACATACGCTTTTAAATCAGTGTTTAATGTTGGAATGTTTTAATAAGGGTCATAAATTTTAAGACCTTCTTATGTACCATATTTACAGGGTTTCTCAAGGTCTTTTACTTTTCCATTTTCTTTGGTATCTGCTAGGATGTAGTTGGCCTTCCTATTTTGCAGATTTCATAGATCTAAAGTAAGGAATGCATGCTGGACTGCCCAGAGCTATGATTTTTTTCCATGCTGTCAACAGAAATAACTCAAAAACTGAATAATATTTTTTTCTCACATTGAAGTATAATTGACATACAGAGGGTACATTAGTATCAGGTATACAACAAAGTAATTGAACAAGTTTATAAACTGTGCTATGTTCACAAGTGTAACTATTGTCACCATTTGAAACCTACTAAAACACATATATTCCCTGTGCTGAAACTTTTATCCCATTGCTTACCTGTTCCACAACTGGAAGCATAGACCTCCCTGCATCCATTTTGCCCATCTCCCCACCCCCCACCCCTCAGACACCCACCAATTGTTCTCTGTATTTATGGATCCATTTCTACTTTTTTTTTTTTTTTCTGGTTGGTTGGTTGGTTGGTTTTCTTTTTAGATTCTACTCTCAGTAAGGTCATATGATACTTGTCTTTCTCTGTCTAACTTATTTCGTTTAGCATAATACTCTCTAGGTACACCCATGTTGTCATAAATGGCAAGATTTTGTTGTTTTCATGGCTGAATTATATTTTACAGTTTATATATACATATATACACCACATCTTCTTTATCCATTCACCTGTCAATGGACACTTGGGTTGCTTCCCATAGCTTGACTATTGAAAATAATGCTGTAATAAACATAGGTGAGCATAGATCTTTTCAAATTAGTGGTTTTGTTTTCTTTGGGTAAATACCCAGTAGTGAAATAACTGGATCATATAGTATTTCTATGTGTTAAGTTTTTCAGGAATCTCCATAGTGTTTTCCACAAGGGCTGCAAAAGAAACTAAAATAACCTTTTACAGTTTTTTGATGTTAGGGAGCAATTATGACAAATGAACTAAAAGCATATTTTCTCAAAATAGTCTTGATTCCCAAAATTTCTACTAGACAAACATTCTCAATTTGTCATTCAAGTTAGTAGGAAACCTCAGGCTGGGTTAAAACTGGTTTTGAAAACTGGTTAAAACCATGTTTGCAAGCTGGGATTCATAGACCTCTAGGGGATACACAGACATTCCATGGGAGAAATGAATACCCAGAATAGTAAAGGAATTAATTTCCAAGACCTCCCCTTAGGCAGTCTTCCTGAAAACTCACTATCCTCTGAAATATCTTGTGTTGAAAGCCTTCAGGCAGGGCGGGCTTCATGAGCATGTATGACCAGTGCAGGAGCACAGGGCCTGCCCTTGGTTTAATGCTCTGCTATGATGGCCTTAAAATTCTTAACCATTGCTGCCAAAAACATTGGAGTATATGTGCCCCTTCTTTTTCACTCCAAGGAATAGCACAGAGGAACATAGGTGAAGGGAGGGAAAACTGAATGGGAAGAAATCAGAGAGGGAGGCAAACCATAAGAGACTCTGGACTCCGGGAACCAAACTGAGGGTAACAGAGGAAAGAGAGTTGGAGGACAGGGTAACTGGGTAATGGGTATTAAGGAGGGCATATTTTGTGATGAGCACTGGGTGTTATACCCAAATAACGAATCATCGAACACTACATCAGATACTAATGATGAGCTATATGTTAGCTAATTGAACATAATAAAAAAATTAATTTAAAAAAATTCTTGATCCATTCGATCAAGATGTGGTATATATACACAATGGAATACTATGCAGCCATCAAAAGAAATGAAATCTTGCCATTTGCGACAACATGGATGGAACTAGAGCGTATCATGCTTAGCGAAATAAGTCAAGCAGAGAAAGACAACTATCATATGATCTCCCTGATATGAGGAAGTGGTGATGCAACATGGGGGCTTAAGTGGGTAGAAGAAGAATCAATGAAACAAGATGGAATTGGGAGGGAGACAAACCATAAGTGACTCTTAATCTCACAAAACAAACTGAGGGTTGCTGGGGGGAGAGGGGTTGGGAGAAGGGGGTGGGATTATGGACATTGGGGAGGGTATGTGCTTTGGTGAGTGCTGTGAAGTGTGTAAACCTGGTGATTCACAGACCTATACCCCTGGGGATAAAAATATATGTTTATAAAAAATAAAAAATTAAAAAAATAAAAAGAAACTGTAGACTTTTAAAAAAAAATTCTTAATCATTTTTTAAGAAGGGTCCTGAATTTCTATTTTGCTGTGGGCCCCACAAATTCTGTAGCTCAGGTGGCATTCTGGTTTCACCCTAACTCGGCTTCAATTCCACTCCTTTCCCCAAAAGCATTTCTTCCACTTTAGAAAAGAAAGCTGTACCTTACCCATCTTCCTAATACATTGTCCTGGTGAGGGGAGGAGTTAGAGGATGTAAAACCATCTGGCAGCAAATAAAGGACTAATTTCGAAATATTGATGAAAGTCTCAGCAGGACATGCTGGTTTTCTCTGCTTTATACATATCTCCTTAGGATTAAAATTTGATGCAGAAATTTAGCATCTTGTCCTTCATGTAAATATTTTGAATGCCTAGACTAATGAGAAGTCTTGGTCTCACTGATTTCATCCTTGGACTGCCTCCAGAGAATGCAGTGCTCTGGCGGCAGGGTCTCATATGGGCAAAGCTGAGCAAACAGTACTAAGTACTAAAGATGGCAGCAGCCAATTCCATCTAGGTCACCAGTCCTAGGCAAGCCTGTGAGCCATTTCCATCCTCACCCACCCCCCACCGACCCACCCACACCCAACCTTCTCAACCAGCTGTCTGAAATTCAAATTCAAAATTAAGACACTTGCCTTAAGGAGGAGGAGGACTAACACAATTATTTAAAAAGAAGGGTAAAAGTAGACCTTTTCAGACAGAAGTTAACTCAAATTTCGTTGATTGATTGATAATTGGGACTGGCTGGGAAAATTAGATTTTTTTTTAAAAACAAACGCATTTTTTAAGAATAGTTTTAGATTTACAGAAAAATTGAAGAGAGTTCCTATAGGATCATCATCAATTTCCTATTATAAACATTTCCTATTATTAACATCTTACATTAATATGGTACATTTGTTATAATTAAGAACAAATATTGATACATTATTATTAATTCCTACTTGATTTAGATTTCCTTAGTCTTTAGCTGGTGTTCTTTTTCTGTTCCAGGATCTCATCCAGGATATCACATTACATTTACTCATAATTTCTCCTTAGGCTCCTTTTGGTTGTAATAGTTTTTCAAACTTTTCTTACTTTTGGTTACCTGGGCAGTATCGTGGACCACTGGTCAGGTATTTGGTAGAATGCCCTACTATTTGGATTGTGTGACCGTTTTTTCCCAATAGACTTTATTTTATTTTATTATTTTGTTTTAAGATTATTTATTTATTTATTTGACAGAGATCACAAGTAAGCTGAGAGACAGGTAGAGAGAGAGGAGGAAGCAGGCTCCCTGCTGAGCAGAGAGCCTGATGCGGGACTTGATCCCAGGACCCTGGGATCATGACCTGAGCCAAAAGCAGAGGCTTTAACCCACTGAGCCACCCAGGCACCCCTAGATTTTATTTTTTAGAGCAGTTTTAGGTTCCCAGTAAAGTTGAGTGTGTTGTGTCCCCACACATGCATAACTGGCCTCATGGTCAGCATTCTCCACCAGAAGGGCACATGTATTACACTTGATAAACCCACACTGACACATGGCTGGTATTCAAAGTACATCATTTCTATTAGGGTAGACTTTTGAGATTTTACATTCTATAAGTGTGGATGGCAACAAGATATTAGAGGGACACTTTCCTTAACTGAATGAAGTATATCTGCAGTTCCAATGCTTTTTATTAAAAATCAATGATTGAGCAGAAATTAAATGCTAGACATTATTCTAAGAGTTTGAGATACATTAATAAATAATATAAATATTATTTTTAATTACCTGTGATGTTAGGTAGATAGATACACAAATGGGTTGATATGTAGGAAACTTTGTTCACATCAATACTTAGAAATACAAAGAGTTTGCTATGGCAATGCCACTCGATTCACTGAACCACTTCTGAGTTATATACCAAAAAATAACATCAGAATCTATTAATGCTTTATTTATTTTTTCAGTTTTAATTTAAATTCCAGTTAATTAACAGGATAATATTAGCTTCAAGTGTACATCTTAGTGATTCAACATTATATATTTCATCCAGTTGATGTTCAGTTAGATTTTCAAATTTGTTTGAAAATTGGGCGCCTGGGTGGCTCAGGGGGTTAAAGCCTCTGCTCTGGCTCAGGTCATGATCTCAGGGTCCTGGGATCCAGCCCCGCCATCAGGCTCTCTGCTCAGCAGGGAGCCTGCTTCCCCTTCTCTCTCTGCCTGCCTCTCTGCCTGCTTGTGAACTCTGTCTGTCAAATAAATAAATAAAATCTTTGAAAATTGGAAAATACCTCACAGGTCACAGGTAATTTAAAATAATATTTCAGGGTGCCTGGTGGCTCAGTTAAGTGACAGACTCTTTTCTATTCAGGTCATGATCTCAGGATGGTGAGATGAAGACCCAGCCCCTCCATGCTCAGTGTGCAATCTGCTTGAGGATTCTGTCTCTTCCTGTCCCTCCCCCTGCTCATATGTGTGCGCTCACTCTCTCTCAAAATAAAATTTAAAAATTATATTTCAGCTTATGTATATGTATATGTTTTTGTTATGAAAATGCAGGAAAGATCATCAGTAAAAGATTTTAAAGTTATAAAGGCATATTCATTAGGATTAAATTCTGTGAGAGAAAGTAGAATGGAAATGTAAACTCAGTTTAAAAAAAGATAAAATATCTAACTGCTAAGGAAGAGCTATTTCATATGTTTTTATAATAGACAACAATGGATATCAGCTTGCTCTTCTTTTTATATCCCACTGCATAGATCCAGAAGAGTCATTAAACACTTATTTTATGGCAATATTCATAATATGCTGTACATCGTATTATCTCTAATTTTTTATGGTTATGTTGAAAAGTTTTAGATGTTTAACACGTGAGAGGGCACAGAGTTTTTCAGTAGTGTTTGGGAGGAATCTCAGCAAATATGTGAAGCCCACTACCCTGCTGGCTTGGACCTCCTCTTTGTTCTCCTATAAATCTTTCCCTCCTCGGGCTCTTGACTCTTGCATCATTCATCTTCCGGTATCTCTGAACGTCATCTTCCTGTTTGTGTACTTCTCTTCTCCATAGGATTCCTAAATCATGGGTGCAAGAGTCTCTCCACAGCATCGCATATGTTAAGTTTGCCATCAAAAGAATCTATTTGCTTTCATCTTGAATTCTGACCTCATTGTAGATGGGTCTTGAACACAATCAGAGACAGCGCCAGCCTTCGTCTTGCGTGGCAACACTCACCCACAGTAGCTTGCTGAGATTGGGATCTCAACCTTGAGAGGCTATAGCTTTTCTCTCCCTTAAACAAAATCATTCCTTCTTCCTCCTTTATTGAGAAAATTTTACCATTCTCTTAAGACACTGCTTGAAACTTTGTTTCATTTCCTTCCTCTTCTACATCCCTCCCATCATTGATTTCTGTCTTTAAAAAGTTCTGAGTATAACACCCAGTGCTCACCACACTGCACAACTGGTCAGTTATTAAACTTGACATCTGAAACTAATGATGTGTTATATGTCAGCTAATTGAATTTAAGGAATAACAAAAAATTATTTTTTAAATTTTTCAAAAGGGAAGCACACTTTAAAAAAATTGAAGAAGCACATATGAAAAATAGAATAAATAAAAAGTTCTGAGTATTTACATTTGGCAAAAATTAATATGAACAGTGAGGGATGTGTCTTAGTAACTGAATATTACTCCTTTCTTTAGTCTATGAAAGATGGTAGGTGGCTTCATAATCAATGAGTAGTTTATACTTTTAGCAATGGTATAAAGCATGTGGATTTAGTGTTTTTGTGAATTGAAATCCCTTCTAATTATCTATCCTATAATAGAGTAAAATATTGATGGAAATGGAACCCATCTCCCAAGTATCTCAAGTCCACAGGATTATTTGTTGAAGTTCAAAGTTAAAAGAGAGTGATAAATAAAGATAAATCTTATTTAGAAAATAACAAAGATTTTTTTGAAGATTATTTATTTATTTATTTGTCAGAGAGAGAAAGAGAAAGAGTGAGTGAGCACAAGCAGGGAGAGCAGCAGACAGAAAGGGAGGGAGAAGCAGGCTCCCCACTGAGCAGGGAGCCCAATGTGGGGCTCCATCCCAGGACCCTGGGATCATGACCTGAGCTGAAGGCAGCCACTTACCCAACTGAGCCACCCAGGCATCCCATGAAGATTTCTTTTAAACCAATTTCCTATGCTTCCTTCACTATGAAGATGTACAAGGTGTTCAAAAACCAACTGTAAAAAATTTCCAATTGTTAATACATGATTCAAAATATCTTTAAGATACTTTGCTAAATATATTGTATATTTGTCACTGCTTTGAAATAAAAAATTTCCTTGATGAATCCTGTGTTTGCCAGAAAATAACATTACTTAGAACACATCTTCTCCCTAACTAGTAGAATTAACAATGCTTTTATAGTTTCTTTCCAAATGTGCAGAGAATTAACCACTACATTACTAAAGTAATACCACTTAGAATTACTCAAAGGATTTTTTTTCAAAAATATACAGCAAAAATTAAGGTTTTTGAAATTAAGAAAGGTATATTATAAGTCAAGAAAGAATGCTGAACAAAATGTCCTTCTAAATTAAAGCTAAAGCAATATATGTATTGCAAAATAATATGGTCAAAAATCATGGCTGAACTTGGCAAGGTTAAAAATAGCTCATATTTTTTATCAGACAGATACATTCAAATCCCTTGCTTTACGGCATCATTTACACTATATTTTTTATATCACATAAAGAAAATCTAGACTGCTTTTGTGGGAAATTTTTTCAATCACATGTAGTAACAAAAAATATGTCTAATAGAGAAATGGGCTGGCAATTGGATAATTTTTATATAACTGGAATATCTATAAATCTGATATTCAAACTGTATTATCACGGATATGAAATTATGCAAGGAGTTTTTCATTTTGAAAAACCTTCAAAGATATTAATTTATTGAATCAGAAAACCAAGTACTTTCACTCTTTCAATCTATAAATTGACTAAATTTATATTTGTGCCTATAGTTTCTTAGATTAGGACCAATTTATTTAGGGAACATAAAAATATATAACTTACTTTATTTAATCACATCCCTAGACTCTGTCACATAGACTTTTAGTAAAAATATTCTTCCTAGACTTTTTTACTAATAGTTCAATTGGAAACTATATCATTTAGCAAAAGGAAATAGTGTATTTTTCATAAAGCAAGATAAATTTTAGTTTACTTCTTTCCAAATTGAAATGCAACTTAACTAATAATGTTTTCAATTAACTTGATAAAAAATATCAGAAGATCAATGTTTTAGTCCATTTTTTTAAAACTTGGCTGTGCAGTTAGAGCTAGTATTACTCTTTCAAGTCCTACAATTTCTAAAATAACAAAAATTAACTGCTAACTATCCTTCACCAAATTACTGGGAGAATTCACTGAAAACCACCTATGACATGTTGATACATGACTTAACTGGAAAGGTAAATAAATTTCCCTAATGCCAGATCAATATTAAATTTTCCAGGAAGTTAGGTCAATTTATTTAAATTGTTAACTACAAAGCATCTCTGAGCTAAGTGCTATGTGACAGTTTCACTTTGTATTGGCTATTTGTTTATTTATTTGTTGTATTATCATATAATGTATTATTTGCCCCAGGGGTACAGGTCTGTGAATCTCCAGGTTTACACACTTCACAGCACTCACCATAGCACATACCCTCCCCAATGTCCATAATCCCACCCCTTTCTCCCAAACCCCCTCCCCCCAGCAACCCTCAGTTTGTTTCCTGAGATTGAGAGTCTCTTATATTTGTCTCCCTCCGGATCCCATCTTGTTTCATTTATTCCTTTCCCACCCCCCAAACCCCCCACATTGCCTCTCAACTTCCTCAAATCAGGGAGATCATACGATAATTGTCTTTCTCTGATTGACTTATTTCGATAAGCATAATACCCTCCGTATTGGCTCTTTTAATGAGTGCTGTGTTCCAGGATTGTGTGCAGGTTTGGCTTTTATTTATTGTACAATGCTTTAAAACAGATCATGGTAATGTTTGAATAAAATTATTTAATTATGTTAATTTCAATTACAAAGTTCATTTTTTATGATAGAATTTTTACAGAAATTAGAGTGAAAACCAAAAAAATAAATTTATTTGGAGGAGATAGGGGTACATCAGAAGTTCCACAAAATTGAGTCTAATGTTAGCATGCTAAAAATAGATATCTGTAAGAAAAGAATAGTAATGTGAAAACATTCGTATTGAAAAGCATAACATTTTACAAGCTAAATTGAGGCTTTTTTGAGCTATGTGGATCACATTTGGATAGTACTTGATAAATGACAGCAATAAAATATTTTATAATAGTTCTTAAAACAGGTTTCACAGCACAAAAGCAGGCAAGGGGAGAAACTATCATGTATCAGTTTTAAAAGAGCTGTCATAAAACTTTTTAGAGCTCTCTGACCATGAAAATTTTGTTAGCAGTGGTGTGTTTAATAGGTCAAAAAAAAAAAAAAAAATCCAAATACCTAAATAAGTCAAGTTTTATTTTATTATTTTTTTTCTGGTACATAGTGTATATTATATGCACTCTATCCGTTGTTAATCTTCAGTTAAAATCCTAAGAGAAATCCTTTAAAGACAATACACAATCTTTCTGTTTCAATAAGATCTCATGTGATGAAGACTTCCCATATCAAAGAAATGTATAAGCACCCTGTGTCTAACAACAATACAAGCAAAAAAACCCCATAATTTTGGCGCCTGGGTGGCTCAGTTGATTAAGGCCTCTGACTTTGGCTCAGGTCATGATCCCAGGATCCTGGGATTGAGCTCCACATCAGGCTCTCTGCTCAGCAGAGAGCCTGCTACCTCCTCTCTCTGCTTGCCTCTCTGCCTACTTGTTATCTCTGTCAAATAAATAAAATCTTTAAAAAAAAAAACCCATAATTTTAAATATTTAGGTTTTTTAAAGTAGTATGAATTAGTTCAAAGCAGGAACTACCTGTTGATTAAAGAATCACTAATCTAATTTACAAATCAGAGGAAACCTTATAAGATGCCTTGGGCTATCACAGATTACATTTCAAAAGATGAGGTATGTTAATTTTTCATTGTAACTTAAGGCCCACATGAATAGGAAAAAAGTCTGGTAAATGAGAATTCTGTAAAAGCAGGTTTTTAAGGCAGCCCCCTCTGAGCCACGGAAATTTCACTTAATGGTGGTTTGGGTCTTGCTAAGTTCAGACATCACCCTTCAGCAATACCTGAAAACAAGTGTATATGCTCAGTATAGGGAGATGATTTTTAACTTAGGAGTCAATGAAAAGATTACTAGAGAATAAATATACTACATTTAAGTCATTAAACACTAAGTGCACACACACACACACATCCTCAGATATATTATAATCACAAAGCTCAAATAATAAGGAGTATAATCCTAGTCCTAAATCCAAATTTTTGCAAGTAGAAAATTTGGTGAAATTCTTCATTTTGGATAGGGAAACAGGTTTTCATGCCTTGTCTGTCCAGAAGTTGATTCTCTGATCTGTCTCCATCTGGTTCGTATTGTACAAGAAAGTACATTAGAAGTACTTTCTTGTAACAGAGTTAAGAAACTCATTATACACATTTCTGTATTTGTTCACAATTATGCAATGGTCATAGGTCTAAGATGCTTCATCACTTTGTACTGGTAGTTCTCATTGCTATTCTTTCTATTGTGCTACTACACATATTCTTAAAATTCTGGCATTCAAGCAGGTTTGCTTCTTTCTGTACATCATTATTGGATGGGGCATGACTAGCATAGCTGTCCAACCCCGCCCAGCATCCATTCTCTGTCTCTGTCTCTCTCTTTCTTGGTCTAAGGCCATTTGTGACCCTTTCTGCAGGACCCAAAGTGTCCTTCTAAAAGATAAAGAAGCTGGTTCTAAAACTTTAAAGTGACAAATGAATATTATAACTTGATTTCATTTCTTAGAGCTTGGGTTCATCTCAGTAGAGCTGCTCTGGCCAAGAGTCCAGAGCACAGGACTGTGGGGGAATCTAGAGCTAAAGCCGGGATCAGGCTGAGTGGCCTTTTCTGTGGAGGCATGATGGGATGATGGAAAACAGAACAGGATAGGAACTGGGGACACTGGGACAGAACAAGGGGTGTAGGGTGGGGAAAAAAAGGCAGAGTCTAGAGACTGCCTCTAAGGAGCTGTAGCCATCAAACCTTTTCAAAGGACACCTGTAGGTCTACTCATGGTTTAGAAAGGAGACGTCGAGGTACCTGAACATGACTGGACACCAGCTTAATGAGAAGCATACTTGCAAAAATATGCTTCTTTTGAGCCAAAGTCACTGATCCTATTCCACATCCCTTGTTAAGCTATCAAATATTTTCCATTCTTGTACCAATATAGAAATTTCCCACTGTACCACAAACAAGTGGCTCTCCAGGGTTCTCTTTCTGGGTGCTATTTTGTGTTTGTGCCTAACCCATATCTTAGGGATTATGGTTTACAGCAGACCCATGAGGTTCAGCTATAGTTCAGCAGAAATGAGACTTTTTGAAGATCATTATCAAGGAACAGAAACCAGGGTGGAGAAAATCTTCAAAGCGTGTTTAAATTCCATGGTTTTGATAATGGGAACTTCACTACAATCCTTTGGGAATTTGTGGATTTTTATTTGGAAACTCTAACATACAAATTAGAACTTAACTACTTTGCTATTTTCAAGCATAGGTGAAACCACGACATGATTTAGCAATTCTTTGACTCATTTCTAGTCAGCAGTTCTTATCTGGGAAATGTGCTACTTTCATAAAATTCCTACCCTTCACCTTCACATTCTATTACCCAAGAGAATAAAAACCACTAAATATTTATTTTAGTCAACAAATATTAATTGATGAAAATATATGTCAAATCTGGGCTCAGCATTATGATACAATGTGGGGGGATACAGTTGAACAGCAGTTATAATAAATATGGCCCAGTCCCAGTTAATTAGACAAAGGAACTTCTAATGGGCTTTCTGGGAAAGATGATCTCCCTGGACAGAAGGCAAGGACATTGAAAAGAGAAAGCATTTTGAATCCCTTTTCTTTGTCCCTGCTTTGGCTTCTGAGACCTGTGAGGATAAGAGAGGGCCATCTTACAACAAGCAGGGACAAGATGGAAGATGAAAGCCAATATCCTGATTATGGTGAAGCCAAAGAATGGAAAGAACATGGGTCTTTGTGAATACACCTAAGTTGCTGAACTCATGATGGTACCATCTAGCTCTAAGCATCTCACAGACAAGCATTTACTATTCTTATGATGTTCTCCACTGATAATTTGGTTTTCTGTTTGTTGCCTGCAGAAGTATCTTGACCAAGAAAATGTCATGGGGAAGCTTGGAAAGGACACCTACTCCAACCTTCATGGAGAATTAATATCTATGATGGAACCTGAAGATCTAGTGGGAGATTGATGGAGAGGCAGTTATGAGTGTGAAGGAAGTTCTGGGCACAGGTAGTCATGCACAGAGAAAGTCAGAGGCAGAGTAAGAATGGGGAACTTCAAGTCATTAGTGTGCCAGGAAGAAAAGGAGATGAACGGACAAGTCCGGAGAGCTCATATCACTCCTCTGTTCAAATCCCTGCAAAGAGCTCCCCATTTTCCTCTTAATAAAAGCTAAAATCCTTAGAATGGCTTTGAAGATTTCATGGTCGGGCTCTAGACACTGCTATGACCCCTATTCCTACCTTTTACTATTTTCCTCTTGCTATTTCTGCTGTAGTTACAGGGTCCTAATCTCTGTTCTTCAAACATCCTTTGCCTAATCCTCCCTCAGGGCCTTTGTACTTGCTGTTCTCCGCACCAAATATGTCCTCCACACATACCTGCATGGCTTACTCTCGCACATGCTTTCTTCAGATCTCTGCTGAAATGTCACCTTTTCAGGGAAGCTATTCTTAGTCACCCTACCACATAAAATAGCAACTCCCAATAAGCTCTGCCAGCACTCCTTGTCCCCTTTAACTTTTTTTTTTTTTTTTTTGCTATGCCATGTGTCGCTATCTTAAATACTGTAGGTTTACATATTTACTGTCATTCTTACCCTGTTAGAGCAGTCTGCTTTGTTTCACAATATATCTCTGGCACCTAGATTAACTGCTACACTAATAGATCCCTAACATGCTTTATAAGGCGGCCAATAGAAAAAATATTTGTTGATGAAATGCATGAATGAATAAAGATAAGTCAAATCATCTAGGTTTTTGTGTCCCATGGTGAAGACATATTAATTACTTTAACTTGCCTCTTTCCCCTGCATTTCCAAATGTAACCAACTCTTCATTTAACCCTTCCTTCTGTCTGGACTACAGGGAGGGGTGGGTATCAGACTAGAGGAGTTAGTGGGCCCCAAAGTCGTATTTTATGCCTGAATAAAAGAGTTTGGGGTTTATGCTGAAGCACTTGTAGCAAGACAGTAATATTTATCAAATCACAGTTTTGAAAGATGATGTTGCCTTCGATGTAGAGAATAGATTCCGAGTAAATAATGGAGGAAGGAAGGTGGCCCACGAGGAGGTGAGTACAGGAATACAAGTGAGGAGTTATTAAGACCTTTGCTAAATAAGTGACACCTGGAATTGAGTAAAAGATGTTAGTTGAGACCTGGGCATGACAGTAACTACAAAGGATTTCATATAAGAGTAAATGAGGAGCATGAAAGAGAGGACATAAACTTGGGGTACAGCAGACCTAACTGGACTGTTCATCAAAAAGGGGCAAGTGGAAAGAGAAAGTGGAGTTCTGGAAACTGAACACAGTGGGCTCAGTTTGGGACATGCTGGGTCTGAGGTATCTGTGGAGATATGTATAGGCAGTTGGGTATGTTGATCTACATCTCCCAAAGAAGGAACCACTAATGGGCATGCAGAGAAAAACAAATTGCTGAGAGGCTAATAGAGGGGTTTCATGCTGTGAATCTGGGAATCTGGGCAAAGCACGACACAGACGCCAAGGAGGACAGATCCTGAAAAGATATTACTGCATTCAGTGACCCCAAGAACACGGGGGACATTTGACAGAAACATTTCTGTCTGACTGACAGACTCTAGATTCCACTTGGTTGAAGACTAGCAATAGTAATAGTAATAGTTAATACAGTTTGCATATTTATTGAGTGGCAAGGCTTTCCTCCATCTTCTTTGAGTACAAATGCCTTTAATCCTCACAACTGCTCTATGAGGTGAATGCAACTATCACAATCATTTTCATTTTCCTGATGAGGAAAAAGAAGCAGGGAGAAGACAGTAACTTTTGAACATCACACAGATTAGGAAAAGTAGCAGAATTAGGATTTGAACCAAGCCATTTGTGCTCAGAACCCATCTTAACTACAATGCTCTACTCTTCTCTGGTGAATGAGAAATAGACAATAGGAAGAGGTGCATCTTTCAAATATTTCAAGGGAGAGAAAAGTGAGACAGAATATGATGGCTGAAGAAGGAGGCAGGTTCAAAGGGTAAAAAATACAGTGCAGAGAGTATGAGCTTTGAAGTCAGAAAAAAGCAACTCTGCCATTTGCTTGCACTATTATTTCAAGAAATTAACCCATATTCATCTTCAGAGTTTAAAAAATAAAGATAATTCTCCCCAACATTAGAAATGTGACAGGGGTGGGGCACCGGGGTGGCTCAGTGGGTTAAACCTCTGCCTTCGGCCAGGTCATGGTCTCAGGGTCATGGGATCGAGCCCCGCATCAGGCTCTCTGCTCAGCAGGGAGTCTGCTTCCTTCTCTCTGTCTCTGCCTGCCTCTCTGCCTACTTGTGATCTCTCTCATTCTGTCAAGTAAATAAATAAAATCTAAAAAAAAAAAAAAATGTGACAGGGGTTAACTGAATGATAAAAGCTAACATTCTTACATGGCTCTAAACACACAGTAGGTAAAAAGAAAGAAAATGTTTCCTTCTCTCCCTAAATAGCAGCCACAATGCTGGTGCCCTCCCAGTCATAATAGTGGGTGATTTCACAGATCTCCAGGGCTTGCTTCTGCTTGGCCAAGAGTTCTTCTCATTCAACTGAAACCATTTCTTTAAGTCTTTACCAGGCACTGCTGTCTCATGCCAGCAGCCTACCCATCTGGCAAACCGAGGACCCACAAGCTGCCTCCAGGTGTCTGCTCAGACAAAATGGCAGCCATCCCGAGGGCTCCAATTTTAACCCACTTTGTATCTATGCCCTTTGCTATGGCTTGGCATTGTAATGGCTTCTGGCTAATGGGATGTTAGCAAACTTAATACTAGAAGAGGATTAAAAAGTGTATATTTGAGGGGCGCCTGGGTGGCTCAGTGGGTTAAAACCTCTGCCTTTGGCTCAGGTCATGATCCCAGGGTCCTGGGATTGAGCCCCGCATCAGGCTCTCTGCTCAGCAGGGAGCCTGCTTCCTCCTCCCTCTGTCTCTGTCTGCCTCTCTGCCTACTTGTGATCTCTGTCAAACAAAATAAATAAAATCTTTTTTTAAAAAGTGTATATCTGATACCACTTTTGTCCTCTTATGTCTCTGGCACCACCATAACAATATACACACAGGTTAGCCTGCTAAAGGATATATGGAGTCATATGATAACTAAAGTCTTTTTATTTTTTTTAAGGTTTTATTCATTTATTTGACACAGAGAGAGAGAGAGCGAGTAAGCACACAAGTAGGGGGAGTGGCAGGCAGAGGGAGAGGGAGAAGCAGTCTCCCCACTGAGCACAGGGAGCCCGCCCATATGGAACTTGATTCCAAGATCCCAGAATCATGACCTGAGCTGAAGACAGTCACTTAACCAACTGAGCCACCCAGGTACCCCAGTGCTTGTTATTTTAAACCACTGAGGTTTGATTTGGGGGAGTTGTTACCTTGCTTTCTTTTGGCTATAAATAATTTAAAAGCTCTATCAAAGTTGAGCATCTAATCACTTACCCCTCCTTCTTGCTGAATTACAACTTTCTTGTTAAAAACCCCTAACTCTGCTCTGCCACAGAGAGTAAGGAACTTTACTCAGAAATGACTCCCTAATGCTACAACATTCTCCTTCTCCTCTGCCCCCTTTCCCTTTTGAAGGTTGGGTGGGGGAATTAAATCAGCCTAATGGTCATTTGCAGACCATTTTTACTTTTTTTTTTTTTTTTTTACATTTTTACCTCTTCTTAATTCTATGCCATTTGGGTGTTCTGCTTAAAAATTCAATTCAAATGCTTTGAAAACTATTCGTTGGATGACAGAGCATGGCACTGTTAGGTCCGTTATTAAACGAAACAGAGACTGAGACTAAGTAAAAGTTCTTTAAATCTTTATTTTATGCCAAGTATTAGAAGTCAGACTGATTGGCCAGGGGAACGAGACTGAAACAAAGTTAAAGTTACACAAAGCTTTATTTTATGCCAAGCATTAGAAGCAGACTGACCAGCCAGGGCCGTCTCCAAAGAGAGCGACCCCTCCCCATCTTACATCCTCAAGAATTGATTGACTGACCTGTCAGGGCCGCCTCCGAAGACAGCGACCCCTCCCTTACAGGCTACTTTTTATAGGGCAAAAGCCTGGCCACACATATGTGGCCAATGAGATTGTAACATACAGAGAAAGTTGCATGTTATGTCATGTTATGTCACATGCAGGTGGCCAATTGAATTACAATTTACCCTGTAGTAGCTGTTTGAACTAACCTATTGGCGCTCAAGTTTGGCACCCAAAAGGTGGAGTTTACATTCTTTCGCAGTTAAGAAGACAGTACAGGTGCTTTACTGATTGGATGTCTCCACCTGGCCTGACTCGTCCTTGTATTCTGTTATCAGGAACTGGCCGACCTGACCTTGTATTTTGGGCTCTGTTATTAGAAACTGGCCGACCATATTTTACTGGTTTCCCAGACTTGTTTGTAAGTAAGTTTCTCGGGGTTGGGGTTGGGGGGGGGAGAGCAGGGTCAGTTTTAAGTTTTACTGCACAAACAACAACATGGCTTTTAACCAAGATGGAGTCTCTCTGGCTACATAGGTCCTTACAGCACAAATCCTGTTGAAATACCATTAGCCAGGCTTTCTTTAGCCCCACACTAAGCAGTATAAGCAAGAACATAAACTCTAGAAAGTTCGAGAACATTGTCTACATTTCTGCCCCCCTCCCCCATCCACGTGAGTGCATTTCAACTGTCACTGGGTCCTATTGCCCACAGGCTCCATATGTCTGGAAAATCATTAGAGGATAACTAACCTCTTTGACTCTGACTAGGGGCAGCCTAGCCATAGTCACCTGACGCTCCACTGTGGGAAGCCATGAAGCCAGTGGATAAAGTTACCTCCTCTTCCCTGACCCAGATCTACAGCCCAAGGCAATGCAACTATTTAAACGATTACCCTGGAACTTGTTCCAGGTTTTTGAATGCTTTGCTACAATGTAATGTTACTTTTATACAAAATGTATCTAATATAAAGTAGGTGAAATTCTAACAATGCTGTCTTTGTGAGACTCAAAATATAGAAATATAAGGTCAGAAAGATGTCAGAATAATAGTTTCAAAAACTTCTTGGACAGTATGTGCAATTCTTGGACATCTTTTGGGAGCGTGGAACTGCTTGAGAGTATGTTTTTGCTCCAGGCTCCTTCTACTGCCCTTTCTCTGTCCTGTCTCTGCTGCCATATACCCATCCACCACTAAAATAATCCAATAATTAGCTTAAATATGTTGAAAGATGGTGTACCTTTGCTTCTGTTATGATGGGCCTTCCGTTAGACTTTCTGCTACTAGGCAATGGTAGCTTCATGTGACAGGATAGGTGAGAAAAACAGTCATTCTTGATTTTCCTTTAAATACTAGGTTAATAGGGGCGCCTGGGTGGCTCAGTGGGTTAAAGCCTCTGCCTTCAGCTCAGGTCATGATTCCAGGGTTCTGGTATTGAGCCCCGCATCAGGCTCTCTGCTCAGCAGAGCACCTGCTTCCTCCTTTCTTTCTCTGCCTGCCTCTCTGCCTACTTGTGATCTGTCTGTCATATAAATAAATAAAAAAATCTTAAAAAAAAAAAAACACTAGGTTAATAGCTCCCAGTTTAATAGAAGAGTTGAGGCTGCCATCCTTACTTGGAGATTGCTTTGTAAAGGAAAATGGCATTTGTGCATAATGCCTTTTAAAAGAGTGGCGGTGGTGCCTGGGTGGTTCAGTCATTAAAACAGTAGGAAAATCCTTAGGCTGAATATTATGACAACGTCCAAGACTAAAGCTTAAACTGGGAATTTTATGCACATGTCCACATGCACACACACACACACACACACACACACCCATTAGGCCAAGTGTTTTTAATCCTCTTAGCCTGCCCCAAAGGAGAAACCCAATATAATGAGGTAGAACACAGACCAAGATCAAGGTCAAGCCTTCAGTTTTTATTTCTAATTTCTTTCCCTTGAATCTCTTTAACTTTTTTGTGTTTCACTCTTTGAGTGGTCAGAACAACCCTTCAAGGAGATGAATAGTGAGTAACCTATATTCCTTATTTTCTTAATTCCTGGCAGTGTTGATTCCCCCTCTCTCCACCTCCCCCCCCCATCTGTCTTTCTCTTCCCCTCCCTCAAACAAAGGCGTTTCCTCCCAAAGAATTGCCTCTGCTACTGTTGCGGTTACTCTCCCCGTCTTGCCTTCTGGAATGTACTGTGAAATGCCAGACAAGATGACTCAGGGAGAAGAGGGGAAAAAAGTTTGCAAGTCTCTCAGTCTCACATGGGGTATGTAATAGAATACTATTAAGGAGAATTCACTTTGCCAAAGTAACCAGAATAATGTGCTGATAATATTTTCCACTATCAAATGCAATACCACGAGGAGACATAAATGATGAATATGAACATGAAAATGTCCTTAATGGCTTAATTTGTGGAAGAAACATGGAAGTGGGGTGTCACAGTCTGGCTAGAAGCTCTGTGCACATTTAGACACTGAAAAAACAATGTGAACTTGGTCTAAGGAATGGAACCAAATGGACAAATATGTACTTAAGAGATCTGTGCTTTTCATTTAGTGAAAATATGCTCTTGATTTCTGTCAATGTACTTTTAAATGTATCATTTAGTATTTGAACTTTTGCCACTGTTGCAAAGAATCCTCAAGCATGGAAACTCAACAATTCCAGAAATCCCTTGATCCCAGTCTCCCCATTTTTATGCTCAAAAATATTTCCCTCTTGGGTGGAGACACAAAGGGGACCAGGAACAGGGAGGAACAGCAAGGGTTGGGGTGGGAGGGAGGGGTGAAGAAAGATGAAAAGATGAAGAAAATAAAAATTTCCATAAACAGACCTTATAAATTAGACTTTTCACTAAGAAGCAAAAAATTACTAGAAATTGATTTTTATTTCATTTTACTTTATTTTTGCTATGTATTAAAGTTAATTTCATGTCTGAAGAAAACGAAGTTAATGATTAGTTATGTCAAAATTCCACAACTTAATTTCCCTTTGTCATAATGACAAAGATGGTATTTTTGAGAGGATGATAGAATAGATTATTACTAATAATATCATCTCAGGTTATATAATGATTTTAACTTTTCAAAGTAATTTTACTACAGACTTTTTATCCTTGGTGAGCCAGAAATATTTGCTTAATCTTCAAAACCCTGAAGGGGTTCCTGGAATTACTAGTAGATCTCAGGATAACCTGATTCTTTGGGGGGGGGGGGCTATCTCTGTGCTCTATTCCATGTGAGTGAAGTTGGAGTCAGGGACAACCTGCCTTACATCCTTACCTTAGTATGTATCCTCCATTTATTCATTCACAAAATTAGGGAGTTGGACTAACTGTTTTCCAAGATTATTTTTCCTTTAAAATTCTATGGGTTTTATTTTTTTTCCCTGCTTTCAGTTAAAAAAAAAAAAAGAAAGAAAGAAAGAAAGAAAGAAAATTTTTTTCAGAACACATAGATGGGGGCCAAACTGGCTAGAGGCTGCAGTTAAATGAAATGTGCTATCACCAGAAAAACAGCCTGAACCTTTGTGTGTTGGCATTTATCTCAGCCACAAAGGGGAATCACAGCCTCCAAGCACTGTGGACATGATGTAACCCTTAGAGAGGCACTGGTTGGGAAGACAAGGTGGATAAGCGCTCATGCAGCTTTTCTGGTGATAATGTTGCAGAACCTGGACTGGATCCTGGTGGAAGAATCAAGCGGCATTCAGGGACTTTGGAGAATCGAAGGTTTATTTAACACCGGCGGGCTCAGACGAGGTTGTTCTCCAAAGGTCTGAGCCCCAAACACAAGCAGGGAGTGGGACTTATACCCTTCTACTTCCGCATACTTGGTACTTTTGGTGCGTGCAGGAAGCAGGATAGGAAAGAAAAACCCGGAAGGGCTTTGAGACAGAGACTGGAATTCCCTTGTTGGTTTGGTTAGCCATCTCAGAGTACAGTTTTTCCCTATCAATAACTCCACATCCCTGGAGTTCTATTCCTTCTTAAAAGATGAAGAGGCAGCAAGTTAGAGAAGTCACATCAATGGTTTGCCAAAAGATACTTGCTAATTCGTGACCAAATTGTGACTCCCAGACATAGGCTGCCTGGAAAGCATTGAAAAAGACCTTGCAGGACTAATCTGAATGTTTAAATTCAACTCTTTACACTTTGAGGAAACTTTTAAAGCTATTTTTTCCCCTTTAGAGCACTATATGAAACTTAACTTCAAGTCTAGTTGGTTAAGACGCTTATCACTGGCACTATTTCTCATAGGGTCAATCATGCATATTGCCTAAAGGAGGAAGACCATGGACTTAACAGAGTAGAGATGGATCAAAAAGGAATAGCATGGGTTTTGAGTCAGACTCGAAGTTGAATCTTACCTCCAGTGTTTACATGGGCAAAGTACCTAAACTTGTAAAGCTTCTCATTTCTCATATATTCAATGGAAATAACAATATTTCATAGAACTGTAGTGAGATAAAAGAAATATAGGAAGTATTTAGCACAGGGCATGGAAGATAATAAACAACAGGTAACTCTGTGAAAAATTCAAAATCTGTTTATGTCAAAACAGAGACAAAAACTTTAAACCATGCATTTTCTACCAGAACTGTTCAACTTTGTTGTAACAAAAAAGTTCACAGATAACCAAAAAAGGGGAAAAAAAAAAAAAAGAATGTGTAGCTTTGTGCCAATTAAACTTAATTTACAAAAATGGTAGCTACACCAGATTTGGTTCATATGTATAGTTTGCCCACCTGTGGCATAAAGTGGCCAATAGATTAATTTTAAGGAAATAAATACAATTCTTATAATTATGTGTCTAAGATTCTTTACATGAATTACATCCAGAATTAACGTGCATAGTAAATTGATCTCCACAGATAATTTTCAAACATCTGGTTTGGTAGGCAAACCTCATGAACTTTGAATCACTCTAACTCACAAGTCCTCCTTTGTGTAAGATGGCATTTACCATTTTATGTCTGTTAATTGCTTGTGTTGACTAAATTACAAATGGAATCACTCATTCAAATCACATGCTAGGGTGTATCAGGAAAATCTGGGATCAGAAGATCAGTTTACGTGGTATTTCACAGCAAACTGAAATCTACACAAATTTTCCAGTCAAAGGAGCCTTTGGGGATTTGAAGCTTTCTTACTAAATGTAAAATTTGGCAGAGCTCACCTTGGTTGAATACAGGAAAGCCTGAAATATTTGAATAATGTGGGACAATTAATAAGGTTATATTCCTGTCTCTGAGTTTTGTACAAAGCTTTTCACAGCTCAACTCTATTTTGGGTATTCACTTCATCTCCCATTCCTAGGGGAGGTTTTTGTGTTACCAATTATAATTTGATGTGATCACACAGGGTTCTTTCAACTCTTGGAGGAAAAAAGTTTAATTGGAATGAAATTCAAAGTCAATTTTATATGTACAGAAAGCCTTAAAAAAAAGAAAGAAAAAGAAAACTAATGACCAATGATTCTGATTCATCATTAACCAATGTAAATGAACACTTGCATTAAACTGATGCCTCATATTCAAATCTAAACTTCATAGGATGGGAACTGGGCTGTTGAGTCCTCAAGAACTTCAGTACTCCAGGAAAGCTACTTGGCTTCTCCACTCCAGAGTGGAATCCGATGCAGCCCTGTGTTAATGGAGTTTTTTTGCCAGAAAGCTATTCTCACGTCAAGAAAAAGAAAATATTCCTTGTGATTAGCCATAATCTGAGTTGCTTACTTTAAAACTTTAATTTGCTTATAAAATATCCTTTTTTTCTGCTTTATGTCATAATCCAAAAGTTTCATTTGTTTTCTTTGTAGTACTCTTATATTAGCTCAAGACTCCAGAGGCCTGGGATAACTTCCTTGCTTTCCTTTGGTTAAACGTGCTGTTCATAATAAACTAAAAGGAGAAGTCTTTTACTAATAGCTTCTAGAATATAATGATTTGAACAGTAACAGTGCACTATTGTTCTGCCTACCCTTTCCCCCTTAAACTCAAAAGTTAGCTTAAAAAGGGACTCTATAGGCAGCAATGTTTTTGTTTGTTCATTTGTTTTTAGCATGAAATTATGGATTTCTTTCTACATGATACCTGTATAGCAAATGAACTTGTTTCCTTTGATACATGTGTTTGAGGTGGCTTGGTGGGGCCAATGGATATCACAGGGTATCTATGGATCCTCAAGCTACTCCTCGTCTTCACCATTATCCCACCCAGCTTGCTCAGTTACCCGACGTCTGTATGCTATTTACAGTCTTCTAGCACGCAGGCCACGTTAGGCATGCTACACCACAGAGGAAGTGTTGACATTTTTCTGTATCCTCCTCATTTTCTGTACTTGGCAGAACTTCTTGTTTTACTTTAGGGTAAAGGGAGGGGGAGAGAGGAAATTCTATTCCACTCAGGAGTTTTTCTGGAAGCCTGTCTCTACTAAAGATGTGCATACCAGTTACCCAGTTTAGAGCTGACCATACATCATTCAAGAATATTTACTGAAAATGGAGGAGAGATATTCAGCCCAGAGACCAGTTAAATAGTGTGAATTTGATGTGTTTTTGTGATAACCTTCCTCTAGATTTTCCTGCAACTATAAAATAATATTCTGGAACTGAGATAGTTTAAAAGTAGTCTTCTCTATAGATCTCTTATTTCTCCTTTCCACCTGGAATGCACAGTAATTGAGATACTATTTCTTTCTATTACAAGACTCTACTCACAGAATTCCAGTCACCAACTCTGTGGTTTTCCCTTTTTTATCCTATACTAAATAACTCTGTGATGCCAGCTAAGTCTTACAATTCAAATCAGATCTAACACTATCTACCCAGAGGTACATCATAGCCCATAAGTTCAGAACCCAGCCTCACAAGATGGCCTCCTCCTTCACTTCAGATGCTGATGTCAAGTCCAGGTTATTAAGATCCCCTGGCTATAGATCAGAGATTCCCACTATACCCTCTCTGGGATCCATTCATTTGCTAGAGCAGCTCACAGAATTCAAGAAAACAGTTTACCTCCTAGATTACCAATTGATTATATAAAATTAGAACTCAGAAATAGCCAGGTGGAAGATATGCATGGGCATGGTAAGCAGGAAGGGGCCTCTAGAGCTTCCATGACTCCTCTCTTGGCGCCCCTTCCTGGCACCCCACGTGTTCACCAACCTGAAAGCTCTCTAAACCCCTTTATTTAGGCATGTTTGATTAAATCATTGGCCACTGGTGATAGATTCAACCTCCAGCCCCTCTCCGCTCCTCAAAGTTCAGAGGGTAGAGTTGAAAGTTCTGACCCTCTAATACACAGTTCCCCTGGCAACAAGTTCCCATCCTGTGGTTATCTAGCAGCTTTCCAGAAATCACCTCATTAATGTAAACTCTGATGTGGTTGAAAGAGGCTTATGGTGAATAACAAGACACACCCATTTCACTCCTATCACTCTGGTGCTATTTCAGGAAGCAGGAACAAAGATTAAATACTGTAACAAAAGATGCTTCTGTGCCTTTTATCATTTGGGAAATTTTAAAGAGCTGTGTGTCAGGAACCAAGGACGATGACCAAAATACATATTTCTTATTGTAAATCACAATACCCCAGGTATTTTTCCGTATTACAGTAAAAATACTATTCACTAAGTTTAAATAAGCCATCAACCCTTAAAAAGCAGTAGATTGAAGGGTGCCTGGGTGGCTCAGTCAGTTAAGAGACCAACTCTTGATTTCTGCTCAGGTCATGGTCTCAGGGTGATGAGAATGGACCCATGTGGGACCTCACTCTGAGCGTGGAGTTTGCTTGAGGTCATCTCTCTCCCTCTTCCTCTGCCCCCCTTCACTGATCTCTCTCTCTAAAATAAATAAAATCCTCAAAAAAAATCAATAGGTTTATTTATTGTTTTCTTAGAAAACTATGGTATCTAACCATGATATCTTCCCCTTTATGAATTTTAAGGGCACAAATTTGTTTCAGTGTGAGGTTGGAGAGGTTGAAGGAAGTAGTTGGTTCTGAGAATGGTCCAATTTTTGTGCTCAAGTTGTGCTGCAAAGAAAGGCAGATAAAAATTGGTGACATTTGAGTAAAATCTCTATGGGACTTTGAGCTTGTACTGTGAATTGCCTTGATGTCATCAATTTTCTTTTACACTTGGAGGTTGGGGTTCTCACTTTTGCTGCAGATATGAATTTCAATGACATGCATTGTTCCAGCATCAGCAGTGACAGGAGATTTCACCACAGTGAGCAACAATCAGCAAGTAGGGAAATGGGGGTGCTAAGCAGAGGCCAAGAACCCCACTGTAGAGCACATCTGTAGGATACACTTGTAGATGCCCCAAACTATTGGGGGTAAATGTGAGAGTGTTCTTGGTATCCAAAGAGAAGTTCACAAAATTCCATGGGAAACTAATTATAATTCTTTTTTTAAAATTTATTGGCTGGTGTAACTTAAGGAATATTGGTTACTTCTGTTAAATTTTATATTGTTATCAAATACATCTCTGATCAAAGGATTTCTTAGTTTCTAGGCAATTTATATAGTGAAAGAGTACCTCATACATGTATAAATATATTATCACCGTTACTATTTTAGCATTATTCTTGCATTTTAAAAATGTTTTATTCATTTATTAGAAAGAGAGAATGCGCATGCTCAAGCTGGAGGGAGGGGCAGATGGAGAGGGCAAAGCAGGCTCCCAGATGAGCAGGGAACCCCACATAGGACCCAATTCCAGGAACTGAGCAGACTGACTGAGCCACCTAGGCGCCCCATCTTCTTGCATTTCTAAGTGAAGAGAATATTTTAAACCTTCAATTTCTGGTGTAGTTCTTATATTCAGAATGTTAACCAAAAAATCCACTATAACATAGACTATAGAGGTTAGATATTAAATTATATAACAAAACTTTTAGTGCTTTTTGAATGAAGATGACTTCGAGTCCCTAATTCTTTTGAAGTAAATTCTTACAAAGCAATACTGAGTGCTTGAGATTATTTAATCAACACTTAGATTTTGAAATACTGAAGGGTAACACCATACTTACTAAGATACAGTTAGCAGCAAAAAAGAAAAAGAAGAAAGAGAGAGAGAGACGTAGTTAGCAGCATCAGAGGATGAAAGAATTCAGTAGCCTTTAAAACGTTGAGCTTGCCGGTGGTATTACTCACGCAGACATTTTCTGCCCTTCGCACTCTGACACAGTAAATGTGCTAGCAGCTCGCGGACACGGCCTGTCGAAGAGTTTCCTTTTCAAACTTCCATCTTAGTCAGCTAAATAATATGAAAGCTATTTGTCATGCCACATAGATTAAACATGAACTGCTTGCAAAATAAATTACCTGTGAGGTCAATCTCAGGCCAACTACAATCTTGGAAAAAATGTGTATACGGAAAGATAAACCAAGTCAGTGAAAGGACGAGCTGATACCCAAAGTGCAGGACAAGGATTAACGTTTTTTTTTTTTCCAAATTGGAAAAAATGGATAATTAAAAAGACCTTTGCTTTTTCATTCCCAGTGACTGTCTTTTGAAGGCAAGCGCTGTGTGGCAACACCTCCAAATGAGGTGGTTATTTCCGAGGCTAGCATCTGATTTTGAAGCTCAAATTTGACAAACAAGCCAAGAAGAGATTTTTTTCTGCTGAGGTCAGGTGTGTCTGTGGTTCCATCCAGGCTTAAGCTTACTCAAAAAAATAGGAAAATGAATATCAAGTATGCGTACAACCAAGCTTGGTGTGAAGTAAACTTGTGTGTATGATTGCATGTGGATGTTTAGATATTCATCCTATAAATGGAATCTTGAAAGTTACAATATAAGGTTTTTGCTGCACAGGTTGTACAAAAGTTTGTCAGAAATTATTGGACTATTTTTGTGCATATATCCTGGTGTAAAGCAGAGAGTTCCTTGGATATAAGAACAGTGCTTTGTCTTTGGATATTAAGCACCAGTAGAGTGGCCAGCTCATAGCAAATATTTAATGCATCTTCCTGTGACCAGAAACTGCCAATGGGAAACTACATAATAAATGATTGGGCTTCCTCTAAAAAAGATTATAATTGGAGGTGGCACCATAATTGAAAAAAAATACATATTTGAAATTTTAAAAATAATGAAAAGATCTGGACACAAGTCCTGGTCCCCATAAATTAGTGGTCTATGGCCTAGAAGTGAGTGTTGGGTCTTCAATGGTAAAAAGTTGGTGGGGCAAAGGAAGGATGAAAAAATACATAAGAAGAGTAGAAGAACATCACTGATTTTTAGGTAGTCTTTTTTCAGTCATTCCCAAAGCATTTTTTAGGTTCTTACCCTGTATCAGCCACTGTTTATAGGTGATACAACTACAGAAGGAAATTGTCTGTTCTGAAGGACCTTACGTTCTAATGGTTTATTATATTACATTGGGTTATATTATACATGAAGGATTTCACATCTCGGTAGGTATACAATATACTGGATAATACCATATTGACTGATACCTTAAAAATATGTTAACATATATACTATTAAATGTCATATATTATTATAATAAGTAGTATAAAGGAAGTTAAATTGCTGTAAGGTAATGGTGCTACCATTTTAGATGTGGTGGTCAGGGAGGTGACCTTGAACAAACCTTGAGTGAAATATGGCAGTAAGTCATAGAAGAAATAGGGCTAGAGTGTTCCACATAGAGCAAATTTCAAATGAGAGGTCCTGAGGAGAGACTGAGCTTTATTTCTTTAAGAAAAAATAAGTCCTACATGGAGAGTTAGGAGAAAAGTGGGAGATGATGATGGAGAGCCAGGCAGAGGCCAGTTTATAGAAGGGCTTTTCCTGTGATGCCAAGTGCTGGGAACTCTGAATTGGTCAGTCAGGAGAGAAGTGTTTTAGAGTCATCAATGCACAGATACCAGTGAACATAAATAGAGAAGAAAAATTTTTAACAACTGAAGCATGGGGATCTCCAGCATTTGGGATGTGGAGCAAGTACTTACAGCCAAGGACATTCAGGAGCGGCTGGTGAGGTAAGAGAAACGGGAGAATGTGCCTCTTACCTATGGCACGTATTTCAAGAGGGATGAATCACTATCTGTGTCAAATGCCATTGCAAAACTGAGGAAGATAATCACCTGAAGCTGAAAATCACCTCCGATATTTGGTGCCCTTTACAGGAAGAATTTAATAAAATGAGGAAGACAAAAGCTGCCAGCAGCTGATTCAAAAGAGAATATGAAGTAAGGACTTGGGGAAAGAGTGAAGCATGCTCATGAAAATGAGGAAAGAAAAAATGGATCTATTGAAGAATGGGCTTATGAAGTAAAGGAAGAGCTTTTCACCAAAGATGGGACCTACTATACAGTACTTGTGAGAAAGGCAGCTGGACTGGACAGATGGAGTCTGTGATGGGGAAAGCAAACACAGGTGAGTGATGACCCCAGGTATGGTGGATGCTGAAGGCAGTGTGGAGAATAAAGGTCATATTGTCTGTGATCTTATCACATTTATAGTCTCAAGTTTCCAATCCTAAATGCTATTGAAAGCATTTCTATCAAGGCCATCATTGAAATTGAAATAGAGATATAATGCAATCCTTTATTCTGTTCAAGTCACACTCCATTCAAACAGCTGATACAATACAATAGAGCCTAAAGCCAAGGAACAACCCAGTTCCTCTTCTAAGTCAGCTGTGAAGTGCTGGTAACTATTTATTTAACCACCAAGGCTCTGGGGGAGAAAGCACCCTGATTTGTAGTGATTGACAATTATTGTAATGTAAATACTCTTGCCAGGGCTGATTTCAAGCTCCTAACTGTACAACAACCAGCCCACAAAATTCTTGAATATTTAACAAGCTAGTCTGGCAAATCAGAGGATGCTGGCCCCAGCATACAATTGTCAGCCATAACTTCAAATTTACAATCCCTTCATTGATTCTGAACTTCCTGGAGATAAGAAATGTGTCTGGCCCATCTTTTTATCTCTTTAAACATCAAGCACATCGATTTATCTACTATATCTACATACTAAATATTTGGAGAAGGAAAGAAGGAAAGGCAGATACTTTGACCAGTCTTTAGGACAAAGGACATCTGGGAGTCACTCTGCTTAGAACACATCTCCCCGGAGTACCTTTCTGGCTCTGCCTCATGTGTTTTAGCCTAAATGGCACTTTAATAAAAGACCTTTCTAATAATTCTGTCCAAATAACTGTCTACAATGATGATATACTTCCATACTCTTATTCTTTCTCATAGTACTCCTCACAGTCCATTATTTTACACCATTTGTTTATTTACTTACACATCTATCCTAGCACACAATAATCTCAAAATAGGGCAATGACTGTGTTTATTTCATTCACAGTGCATAACTATCTCTCAGAATAGTGCCTAATTCATAATACACACTTGATAACTAAATACACTTTGTACAAGTTGTGATTTCACATGATTTATTAGTAAAAAGCATGCCATTTAACAAATTGCTAATCTTACTGGTAAGTTATTTTGCAATCTACAAAACCTTTATGGTACTTTATTTTGCTTTGTCTTAGTTATGTTATCAGAGTAGAAAGTTACTGTTACTGAAATGCTCATCAAATTTGTTTTCTACAAACAGATGTCATTGTCATTTTTAAATTATAATTTTACATGATTTTATATTCTAGAATGTTATCCTTGCTGTCCATGCTTATGGTCTAAATTCACATACATGTACTAACAAGCCCACACTCACATTAAAGATGGAGGTAAGTAAGAATAGACAAAGGCTTGCACTAGTAATCATGAGAGAGTGTGACTTTCTATATGAAAATAAAATACCAAAGACCCCCTCACTGTTTTATCTACAGAAACCTCAAGCCTGGCTCGTATCATACAAACTTGCTAAAAACCTGTTTCTATGTCCTTTGCTCATGCTGTTTGCTTTGCCTGGAACATTTTTCTCATTATAGTCTCCACCCATCAAAATTCTATCATCCAACAAATTTCACCTTTACTGCCCTCTCAAACTGTGATGCAGTTCTTGTTTTCATCTGTCACTCCTTACAGACACATTTACTGAAAGACTTCTACATCTCTGGCACTGAGTACTAGGAATTCAAAAGTAAGATATAGTCCTGCCACAGGGACTGTACAGATGGGGATCAGACCAGTAAGCTTCGTGAGCTTTACAAGAGTCAAATGAGAAAGTCTAACCAAGTCTGAGCTGTCAGAGCCTGCTGCCTAGAAAAGAAACCTCTCTTGAGTTTTAGCCACTCTAGATGGGTTTTCTTCCTTCAAATTTGACAAGACATTTCTTTACCTTATGATATTTGAGGAGTTTTATATTTTACTATAGATCTTATGAATGTATTTTTATATATTATGGATAGACTTATTTGTATGTGTTTGTAAGTTATATTCTAGAATGTGTGTTGATTTATTAACATGATCAAGTTTGTTTCTTATTTGTATCAATTAACTACTTGGCAGTTAGCCAACCAGATGATCCAGGGACCCTTGTAGTGGTTGCTCCAAATACCCTATTTGCTCCTCTGAGTCTGGCCAGAAGATGCAGGGAGAGAGATGGCCTGCAGAGAGTTTCAGGGCCAGTTTCAGAGGCTATCGACAATTTGAAATACATTCAACAGGCCAGAAGTAGGCACATGGCCCCAGTTAATCTGTACCTATTTTCAAACTGTGAATTTAACAAAGGTATTAATTTCTAGTATAACTGTAATATACTAAAAAATATTTAGTTATTATAACTTTAGCACTCTTTACTTTTCTGGGAAAAAAAAAGAGAAGTTCCAAAAGTTTCATTATATACTTTTAATAATGTTTCTGTGTAGTACTTAATCCACACATCTGGTAGATGATCCTCATTGACATTCCACGCTGGGGAGTCAGCATCCGAAGAGGCATTTCTTCCTTGGGCTAAATGTGCATCCCTGGTCCAGAGCTAGCCTTGGGTCACCAGGAGGTTTGGCTGTTGAACATAACACTTTCTGTCTTTTGGTTTATAAACATTATTCAGCATTTTGAAGTGAGAATTTTTTTCCAGCATTTTATGGAGATGTGGTATTTTTCAAAGCATTCATCCAAAAGAAACCTAGCTGAAAACTTTGTCTGAGACAGTACCACCATGTTTCCGAACTTTTGTCTTTAAAAAGCAAATGCATTTGTCATGCCCTTAGGTAAAAATTGTTTCCAGGTACACCCCTATGATAGCTAGTGATAGCTAGTGATAGCTAGAACACCAATATTTTTCTAAACAATTAAAAATTGGGTAACCATAATTTATCATCCTGGAAGACTGTATAAATTAACAGTCAGTTTATTAACACAGTCAACAAAACTACATATTGTGAAATTGATGTGCATGGCATAGAAATATGAGGTGGAGAAGAGTTGAGTCAGCACAGCAAATGTAAAATTAAAGAGAAAATACAAGTGAACATAAGGTCAAAGGGACTCAGTAAGGACAGAAAGAAAGAACGATATTCAAAATATTCAAAAACCTGGGGCGCCTGGATGGCTCAGTGGGTTAAAGTCTCTGCCTTCAGCTCAGGTCATGATCCCAGGGTCCTGGGATCGAGCCCCACATCGGGCTCTCTGCTCTGAGGGGAGCCTGCTTTCTCCTCTCTCTCTGCCTGCCTCTCTGCCTGCTTGTGATCTCTATCTGTAAAATAAATAAATAACATCTTAAAAAAAATTTAAAAATCTGAATGGCATGGGACACTCTATCTTTCAGAATCAACGTCAGCTATGAAGCTGCTGAAGGAAGTATCAACTCTCCGTTTTCTTGATTGGGCGGCTGTCCCAGCTGAGTTAGCTGGGACAATGAAGGACTCCTGGGGGCAATGGTTATTTACAAATGAATATAGAAGCAATTATATATTTTGACCATCAAAATGGCAGAACGGTGAACCCCAGTGGGATATCAGCCATGACATGAGCCAGGCAGCCTTGGTGAACCTCATTAGTAGAAACTACTCAAGAGTACTATCCAGGCACCTGCAGTGAAATGAATAAACTACAACTGTCTCCCTCTTCCTTTCTACCAATCTGCAAATATTCTAATTCAGGGAAAGACTCCACTAGTCTATCCAGGAGTTAAAGGAATATGGGTCACCTAATCTTATCATCATACCCAGTGGGGGAGAAATTTTTGGAAGTATAATTACCAAAACAAGGTGGAATGAAAATTGTTCTTTGTATGAAAATAATTGTAATTTCTTTAAATTTCCCCATTGTTGAACAATTGTTTCTAATTTCATTATTATGCACAACACTGTCTACCATTGTATATACATAATGCATGTTATATATAATCCTATAGAATCTTTGCTCCCATTTCTGATATTTAAAATTAATTTCCTAGAAATAATATTACTGTATAAACAGATTTGAAAACTATTAAGCTTTTGAAACATAATAGGAAATTGCTTTTCACAAAGATGATTCTGACTAGCAGTGATTGAAAGTTTTTCAAAGAGCCCTTAATTCTACATTTAACAAATATTATTTGTGATTACAGTGAGTCAGTAACCCTTTCAGTCTCCAGAGAGATGGCGATAAACAGATGTCTCTGCTACTGTAGAGCTTAAAACCTAAATAAACAAGAACATTTCAGAGCTATTGAGTGCTTTGAAGAAAATTAATCAGGAAAGGAAATGGAGAGTTATTATCATGTGAGTGTGGAGGACATTAGATAAGGTAATCAGGAAGGTCCCTCTGAGGAGGTAATATTTAAGCCAAGTTCTGAAATGATAAGAAAAATCTGTCCCATGAAGATCAATGGGAAGAGATTTTTAGATTGGGGGAACAGAAAGTGCCAATGACCTGATGTAGGAAGGATCTTAGTACATTTAATGAAGGGAAGAAAGCCAGTGTTGTCGGAGGTGAATGAATAAGGTAAAGAGTAGGAAGAGGTAAGAAGAACGAGAGAAGCCAGATAATGCAATAGTTTCTAGGCCAAGGGAAAGAGGTTTAGTATAGTATTTAGTTATTGAAGTGTTTTAAATAGGACAGGGATACTATATTAGTTGACTAAGGCTGCCATAACAAAGCACCAGAGGCTGGGTGCCTTATGTAATAGAAATGTATACATCTTCATATTCTGGAGGCTGGAAGTCCAAACCAAGGTGTTGGCAGGGTTGGTTTCTTCTGAGACGCTCCCTTCTTTTCTTATAATGGACCATCTTCTTCCGATGTTTTCATGTGACCTTCCCTCCATGCCTGCTTGTGACCTAATCTCCTCTTCTTACAAGGACATTGGTCCTATCAGAACCACCCCCAGAACCTTATTTTACTTCCTTAAAGGACCTGCCTCCAAATAGAGTGACATTCTGAAGTACTAGGAGTTAAGATTTCAACATTATTGAGTTTGCAGGGACACAGTTCAACCCATAACAGATACATTCTGATTCCCAATTTTCTTTTTTTTTTTTTAAATATTTTATTTATTTATTTGTCAGAGGGAGAGAGAGAGAGAGCACAAGCGGGCAGAGTGGCAGGCAAAGGCGGAGAGAGAAGCAGGCTCCCTGCTGAGCAAGGAGCCCAATGCAGGACTTGATCCCAGGAACTTTTGGGCAGGTTAGGGATATATGGAGACATAGTAGAGCCAACAGCTCTCCTGAACAGTAAATGTACTAGTTAGAGTAAGCTAAACTGCAGAACAAAATGCCACAGAGAAAGAGACACTAATACAATTAAGGTTTTGTTCCTCAGTGGTGTACCAAGGAGTATGGATCTAGTACAGTATATCCCAAAGCATATCTGCAGGATATAATTAATGGGATTCTAATAAGTGGTTAAGGCAAATGGGTCTTGTGGTCCATCAGTTTGATAAAATGCTTATTTAAACAAGATCGTCTCATGTATTTAGTGAGGGACTTCCTGAAGTCCTTAAACTATAGTAAGTTGTATATCACCAATAAAGGGTTGACTTTCCCAAACATATTGATCATGTAGCTTCCTTTGTTTAAGGAAACAATGTGCAAAATTGGTACACAGAAGGAAAGCAGTTTGGGAAACTTGTCTTACACCACTTTAAGTATGGATGTGGTTATTAGGTTAAGATGATTTTTATCATACTAAGTGTGGAGTGTTCCATTCCCACTTACCTATGAGTTTGTCAGTTTGTTTTTAATAATGAACCAGCATTAAAGTTACTCACAAAAGGGCATAAAAATCTATTGAGTTTCCTATGTATCTACTTTTTTTCTAACCTCCTGATGTCAATATATTATACTAATAATTTTTATACCATGATACCATCCTTTAACTCCTGGACTAAATTCTATTTTATTAAAATGAATAGTTCTTTCTATGAGCTATAGAAATATGCTAATTGTTTCCCTAGAGTTATTGTATCACATAGATAAATTACTCTATAATTTTCTCTTTTTTGTGCTATTGTCAGCTTTCAGTATCAGGATAATGCTATTTCAAGCAAATGAAGCGGGGGTGGTACATTGTTTTTAAACCTTTGGAAGAGTTTTTATTATTTTTAAATTGGAAAGAAAGACCTATGATGGACCTGAAAATATTTTTATCCATGATTCTTTCAGAATCTTTTTTTTTAATTATTTCATGTTTGTCTATATGGTATTTCCTCGTTATCTGATTTTGCTACATTTTCACTCATTTCTGGTAATTTTTTATAACATCCAGTTTACTCATCTCTTCAAATTAATGAGCAATGGTTTTCCTTACAGTTAATGAATGTCTTTAACTGCTGATGATCTCTACACTCTCCTTTCTCCTTTTATATTTTTATTTCATCTGTTTTCTATTTATCCTAATTTTATTATACCTTCTATTAGTTTTTCCATCTCATTGGTAGCTTTTTCTCAAATAACCACACCATATTTTGGATTTATGAATCTTTTTATTTTCTGTTTGCTTATTTGCCTTATATATTTTTATATATGAAATCTTTATTTGTCCTCATTTATTTAAACCATAATAAGGGCTTATGCTTATAACAAACAAATGTCAAGTACATTTTAGGATGCTCTAAATTTTACAACTCACTTGATATTTTCTTTGGCTTCTGATTTTTGCTTTAGTTACTTTAATCTTCTCCAATGATTATATATATATATACACATATATGTATATATATAATATTTTAAATTCTATAATAGTAATGTCAAAACTTGTGAGAAACAAGTTTTAATCTTTATTTTTCTAATTATCAAAATCAAGTTTTGACGACCACTTTAGAGCAATACTGGTCAACATTCTATTATTTTTTCCATCTCTCTACTTTCTAATTTAAAGCCGTGGGACCTGATTATCATCATTGGGTTGTAATTTCACTAAACATGTCTAAAATATATTTTTATGTTTTCAGTCATATTAGCAGTACTAGCATCCTACTATTTCAATAGTGCCTTTCCTCTCTTGGGTTTCTTCTTCATACTCCTCTTTTTGCCAGTTGGCATATATGTTCAAAAAAGCTTTTCCTGGAGACATGCAGAGGACAATGGGGTTTTTCTTCTGGTGGAAGGAATCTACCTCTCATCTCCTTCCTTATGGTCATTTTTTGCTATCCCAGAGACTTTTGCTATCCCACTAGCTAAAGATCATTTTTTTTTAAATCCAGCCTATTCATTCTATGGTTGGGATGATTTCTCATGGAAATTGATAAGCCATTAATCAATATCTTGCATTTAATAATTATTTTTGATATTTGTGAATTTTTAAGTGAGTTTTAAACATGGGATGTTGGAGGAATTAGCTTTGCTCATGATCTAAAATCCTTGAGGAGAACACGGGCAGCAACCTCTTCGAGCTCTGCCGCAGCAACATCTTCCTAGGAACAACGCAAAAGGCAAGGGAAGCAAGGGAAAAAATGAACTATTGGGATTTCATCAAGATCAAAAGCTTTTGCACAGCAAAGGAAACAGTTAACAAAATCAAAAGACAACTGACAGAATGGGAGAAGATATTTGCAAACGACATATCAGACAAAGCACTAGTGTCCAGAATCTATAAAGAACTTAGCAAACTCAACACCCAAAGAACAAATAATCCAATCAAGAAATGGGCAGAGGACATGAGCAGACATTTCTGCAAAGAAGACATCCAGATGGCGAACAGACATATGAAAAAGTGCTCCATATCACTCGGCATCAGGGAAATACAAATCAAAACCACAATTCGATATCACCTCACACCAGGCAGAATGGCTAAAATCAACAAGTCAGGAAATGACAGATGCTGGCGAGGATGTGGAGAAAGGGGAACCCTCCTACACTGTTGGTAGGAATGCAAGCTGGTGCAGCCACTCTGGAAAACAGCATGGAGGTTCCTCAAAATGTTGAAAATAGAACTGCCCTATGACCCAGCAATTGCACTACTGGGTATTTACCCTAAAGATACAAATGTAGTGATCCAAAGGGGCACATGCACCCGAATGTTTATAGCAGCAATGTCCACAATAGCCAAACTATGGAAAGAACCTAGATGTGCATCAACAGATGAATGGATCAAGAAGATGTGGTATATATACACAATGGAATACTATGCAGCCATCAAAAGAAATGAAATCTTGCCATTTGCGACAACATGGATGGAACTAGAGCGTATCATGCTTAGCGAAATAAGTCAAGCAGAGAAAGACAACTATCATATGATCTCCCTGATATGAGGAAGTGGTGATGCAACATGGAGGCTTAAGTGGGTAGGAGAAGAATAAATGAAACAAGATGGGATTGGGAGGGAGACAAACCATAAGTGACTCTTAATCTCACAAAACAAACTGAGGGTTGCTGGGGGAAGGGGGTTTGGGAGAAGGGGGTGGGATTATGGACATTGGGGAGGGTATGTGATTTGGTGAGTGCTGTGAAGTGTGTAAACCTGGTGATTCACAGACCTGTACTCCTGGGGATAAAAATATATGTTTATAAAAAATAAAAAATTAAAAAAAAAAAGAAGAACCCTAAAGACTTAACCCCCCCAAAAATGTTAAAACTAATAAATATATTAAGTAAAGTAAAATAAATAAATAAATAAATAAATTGTAAGTAAAATTTAAAGGTTAAAAATAAGATAATATCTGTGATATTGCTGTGTTTATACTGCAAGGGTCTGAAAACTTTTTCTGTTAAGGGCCATACTGTAAATATCTTCAGCTTTGCGGATTATACAGTGCATTTCAACTCTGCTATTGTATGAAGGCAGCTCTAGAGAATATATAAACGAATGTGTCTCTGTTCCAGTGAAACTTTATTTTCTTTTTTTTTTTTAATTTTAATGAAATTTATTTATTTTTTTAAAGATTTTTATTATTATTTATTTATTAGAAAGAGAGAGAGAGGAAGGGAAGGGGCAGAGGGACAAGCAAACTTTTTTTTTTTTTTTTCCTACTCTCCACCCTTGAATTTAATGCATTTCCTTTAGAGAACTGTGACAAGTTGTAGTCCTTTCTTTTTTTTTTTTTTTTTTTTTTTAGACTTTAATTTTTTATTTTTTATAAACATATATTTTTATCCCCAGGGGTACAGGTCTGTGAATCACCAGGTTTACACACTTCACAGCACTCACCAAATCACATACCCTCCCCAATGTCCATAATCCCACCCCCTTCTCCCAAACCCCCTCCCCCCAGCAACCCTCAGTTTGTTTTGTGAGATTAAGAGTCACTTATGGTTTGTCTCCCTCCCAATCCCATCTTGTTTCATTTATTCTTCTCCTACCCACTTAAGCCTCCATGTTGCATCACCACTTCCTCATATCAGGGAGATCATATGATAGTTGTCTTTCTCTGCTTGACTTATTTCGCTAAGCATGATACGCTCTAGTTCCATCCATGTTGTCGCAAATGGCAAGATTTCATTTCTTTTGATGGCTGCATAGTATTCCATTGTGTATATATACCACATCTTCTTGATCCATTCATCTGTTGATGCACATCTAGGTTCTTTCCATAGTTTGGCTATTGTGGACATTGCTGCTATAAACATTCGGGTGCATGTGCCCCTTTGGATCACTACATTTGTATCTTTAGGGTAAATACCCAGTAGTGCAATTGCTGGGTCATAGGGCAGTTCTATTTTCAACATTTTGAGGAACCTCCATGCTGTTTTCCAGAGTGGCTGCACCAGCTTGCATTCCCACCAACAGTGTAGGAGGGTTCCCCTTTCTCCGCATCCTCGCCAGCATCTGTCATTTCCTGACTTGTTGATTTTAGCCATTCTGCCTGGTGTGAGGTGATATCGAATTGTGGTTTTGATTTGTATTTCCCTGATGCCGAGTGATATGGAGCACTTTTTCATATGTCTGTTCGCCATCTGGATGTCTTCTTTGCAGAAATGTCTGTTCATGTCCTCTGCCCATTTCTTGATTGGATTATTTGTTCTTTGGGTGTTGAGTTTGCTAAGTTCTTTATAGATTCTGGACACTAGTGCTTTGTCTGATATGTCGTTTGCAAATATCTTCTCCCATTCTGTCAGTTGTCTTTTGATTTTGTTAACTGTTTCCTTTGCTGTGCAAAAGCTTTTGATCTTGATGAAATCCCAATAGTTCATTTTTTCCCTTGCTTCCCTTGCCTTTTGCGTTGTTCCTAGGAAGATGTTGCTGCGGCAGAGCTCGAAGAGGTTGCTGCCCGTGTTCTCCTCAAGGATTTTGATGGATTCCTTTCGTACATTGAGGTCCTTCATCCATTTTGAGTCTATTTTTGTGTGTGGTGTAAAGGAATGGTCCAATTTCATTTTTCTGCATGTGGCTGTCCAATTTTCCCAGCACCATTTATTGAAAAGGCTGTCTTTTTTCCATTGGACATTCTTTCCTGCTTTGTCGAAGATTATTTGACCATAGATTTGAGGGTCTATTTCTGGGCTCTCTATTCTGTTCCATTGATCTATGTGTCTGTTTTTGTGCCAGTACCATGCTGTCTTGATGATGACAGCTTTGTAATAGAGCCTGAAGTCCGGAATTCTGATGCCACCAACATTGGCTTTCTTTTTCAATATCCCTTTGGCTATTCGAGGTCTTTTCTGGTTCCATATAAATTTTAGGATTATTTGTTCCATTTCTTTGAAAAAGATGGATGGTACTTTGATAGGAATTGCATTAAATGTGTAGATTGCTTTAGGTAGCATAGACATTTTCACAATATTTATTCTTCCAATCCAGGAGCATGGAACATTTTTCCATTTCTTTGTGTCTTCCTCAATTTCTTTCATGAGTACTTTATAGTTTTCTGAGTATAGATTCTGTGTCTCTTTGGTTAGGTTTATTCCTAGGTATCTTATGGTTTTGGATGCAATTGTAAATGGGATTGACTCCTTAATATCTCTTTCTTCTGTCTTGCTGTTGGTGTAGAGAAATGCAACTGATTTCTGTGCATTGATTTTATATCCTGACACTTTACTGAATTCCTGTATAAGTTCTAGCAGTTTTGGAGTGGAGTCTTTTGGGTTTTCCACATATAGTATCATATCATCTGCGAAGAGTGATAATTTGACTTCTTCTTTGCCGATTTGGATGCCTTTAATTTCCTTTTGTTGTCTGATTGCTGAGGCTAGGACCTCTAGTACGATGTTGAATAGCAGTGGTGATAATGAACATCCCTGCCGTGTTCCTGACCTTAGCAGAAAAGCTTTCAGTTTTTCTCCATTGAGAATGATATTTGCGGTGAAACTTTATTTTCAACATCAGTTGGTAGGCCAGATATTTTGCTGACTTCTCTTCTGTACCTTTATAATGTTGTGATTTAAAGGCGATAATTCAAAAAAATTCCAAAATTTTTTTAAAAAATAGAAATAAAATAAAGGAGATAATCCTATTAAATAGTTTATTATGAAGTTTCTGTGGCTGGAATGAAGCATTGGGATATTTGTAATATTCATAATTTAATAAAATTTTCAGACTTCAATTGTGTGTATAGTCTTAAGACCATAAATTGAGTATAACTTTTGTTTTGGTATAAATAGCTCAGCTCTAATGAATCAATTCATAGTTTTTTAGTGGAATGAAATGGACAAAATGCATATAAGTTTCCTATGGAATAATATCATCAACATACATAGCTAATTTTTCCTAATTATTATATCCAATTAATCCTTATTCTCAGAGAAATGAATCTCTGCTTGAGGAGGTCTATTGATAAAGAGAGACCCTCTGTATATTGTTAATTAGTAAATGGACAAGATTAAGATTAAATTAAGCTTGGAGCACCTGTAGTTATGTAGTTTCAGTTGATTAAGCCTCTGACTCTTGATTTCAGCTCAGTCATGGTCTGGGGTCATGAGATGGAGCCCTGTATGGGGTCCATGCTCCAGATAGTCTGCTTGAAGTTCTCTCTCTCTCTCGTTCTCCTTTTGCCACTTCCTCCACCTCTCTTTATCTTTCAAAAAAAAAAAAAAAGATTAAATTAAGGTTGAATGAGGTCACAGGCAATCCAAACATGCACTTCCTATTGATTAAAAGGTCTGTTGAGGTACAGGAGATGCTATGAAGGCAAGACACACTAACACGGGAACTTGAATGGGCTTCTGAAAGAATTCCCTTGCCAACTGGATACATTCTTTTAGACAAATCCCATTAATGAAAATACCTCAAAGTTTTCTGTTTGTTTGCTTTTAAGATTTTGTTAGTTTTCAATTGCTAGTGTAACAAATTATTATAAACTTCGTGGCTTAAAACTTCGTGGCACAGATTTATTTTCCTCCAGTTCTGAAGGTCAGAAGTCTGAAATGGGTCTCACTGGGCTAAAATTAAGGAGTTGGCAGGGCTACATTCCTTCTGTTGGCTCCAGTGGAAATCCTGTGTCTTTGCCTTTTCTATCTTCCAGAGGCTGTCTGCATTCCGTGGCTTGTGGCCACCTTCCTCCATCTTCAAAGCCAGCAATAGAGGACAAGTCCTTCTCACATCGCATCAATCTGACCTTCTATTATGCCTCCCTCTTCTACTTTTAAAGAATCCTTGTGATTGCTTTGAACCCAGCTAGATAACCAAAATAATCTCTATGTCATAATGCCAGCTGATTAGCAAACTTAATTGCATTCACAGCCTTTATTCCCTTTTGCTATGTAGCCTAACATAATTATAGTTTCTCGGAATTAGAAGTTGGCCATCTTCGGGAGGCCAGTATTCTGCCAAACGTAAGTATCAAACTATGCACAAAGTTAAGTATGTTGAATTGAACTTTCCTATAGAGGAATTGATTGGCCCTGAGTCATCCTTAAATTTGGTGTACCTGAAGAACAAAGCCATAAATTTCTTAATTTGTTGGAGAGCTTGAATATGCACTAACTCTTTTTGTTTGCTTGTTTGTTTGTAACTAAAGCATTAATTAGAATATCCTATCATTTACTTAGTTGTTAGGAGCATGACGCTGAAATCAAAGAACCTGGGTCCAAACTCCAGCACCACCATTTATTGGCTGTGTGGACTTCAATAGATCACCTACTCCTAGACTTCAATTTCTTCATCTGTAAAATGGACTTGGTAAAAATCTACACATTTGGCCCATTACGATGATCAGATGAGAGCACACTTAGAGCTCTTACAAGGATGTGTGGAACACAGGGGTAAGTACACAATTTCTAAAGAGAAAAGGACATACCTGCCTGACTTAAAAGATTCTTTATTCTTCCCCAGCATTACTTGCCTGCAGAACACAGAAGAGGAGATGCAGAGTGTGCTGGAATGGGTTTTCTAATTTTGATCTGGTATTTGTATTGTTTTTCAGGGCAAAGGAATGACATTCTCCATGTATCATAGTTCAAATGCAGATCATTTTCCTGGACTCTGAGAAAGACGAATAGACTACTGGGCATGTTCCTCGGAGAAGAGCAGCATGGAAGTGACCTGTGAGACTGCTCTGCTTTGCATCTCTTCACTTGCTGTAGTTTGATGTATAAAGTGGAGAATTTGGAATATTGGACTCAACCATTTTCTTGGTACCTGAAGCCTCTCTGGCATTCTCTTAGCCAAATAATACTTAATATGTTTATCTAAAACCCTGCTTTGCCATTATCTTAGTTAACAGAGGTAACCATATTATTAATATCTTTATTGAGAGACATAAATATTTCTATTACAACTAATATAACTTCATACTAACTTTGACAAATACAAAAATTCATGCCTGAGGCAACATTTCCATAAAATTCCTAAAGAAAACATGATTTAAAATTTTGGAATAAAAAAGTAGGAAGAGCTCAAATAAAGGGTTCTTCCTTAAGTGTTTCTCTGCCAAGCTGGCCATGTTTAAGGTTTCAGACTCAGGACCTATTAAGGAACAAAGGTCATCTATGTGCTCACAAAGGAGTCTCTGCTTCTTTAAAACGACATTTTAAACAACTGCGTTGAATAATTCTAAGGTGATAGTATGCCTGTGTTATTTTTTTCTACCTCTTAATGAATATTTATTACTTTGCATGTATTGCTATTGTAGTTTGAACTCGATGTACTGATCTGAATGATAATGGAAAACTAATATTAACATTGTTTTAGGTGTGGTACTTCCAGCAGCCTCACTAAATCGTTTTTTGACTTGATGCTCTTCTGTTTCCTGCACCTAGATTGAAACAAAAGAAAATAAATTTGTGTCATTTTTTTATACTAGACAGTATAGAAAACTTGTAAGGTAATAATATTTATGAATAAATACCTTGAATGTCCTAGACAGCTAATTTTACCTAAGGCTCGCAACAGTAATTCAAGAAACACATTATCCCCATTATAATGGAGAAACTGAGACCGAGAAGTTATGCAACTATCCCAATTAAGACAGCTAGTATACAGCTGAATGTGGATTCCTGAGTAATCTCTGAGTTCTTTGGCTCCAAGCCCAGGTTCTAGTTGCTATACTACTCTGGCTTCTTCTGATCCCATTCATCAAACAGAATGTGCTAGCTAAAGAGATGCTCCCTGACAGGTATTACGTACTGCAGTAACTCTTAAATCAGAATTTCCTTGTGCATTTTAAGATCTGTAAATAGTACTCCACGTAACCTGGCAGTCCATGATTAGAAAGCCCTGTATATTGGCAACAAGGCCTTTCCATTACTCAGCTTTCTACTGATACAAAACGGTTCACAGATTTATATACTTATACTGGGAGTGACGGAATTATATGTGCATGTCACAGAGAATCCAAAGAATACAAGACACTATGCACTTACTTAGGGGAAAAAAAAAAAAAAAAGTTTTCCCTAAAGAGTTCAATATTAGGAGTTATTTAAAATAATATATATTTACCTGGCTTCGGGCATATTCTGCTTAAAATAAACTTTAAGTGAAACAAATCTACTCTTTTTATTTGGCCAGAATTCATCTAGTGACAATTTACACTCACCAAAAAGGTCTAAAATGGATATGAAAAGATTGCAGTTAGCCTATGTCTATTGGGATTTTATATACTGACCAAATAAATGTTTTCTCTTAAAGGATATTGTTGTCATTCTATTAAGACTTCAAAGTCTTTCTGCTTTTGATTATCTCATTTTATTGAGAAAGTGCTTATTCCTTTCCCTGAAAAAAGAATTCTATTTTTTCCATGTCAACAGGCCATCCACAATCTTCCATAGCAGCTTATATCCAACATCTGCCATTTCTATATAAAACAACAGAAAATCCCTGAATAATATTCTGAGGAACTAATTAAAATATCAAGTGGTATATAATAATCTACTGACAGAAGAGGGGGAAAAAGTCCAACTGCTCTTCAGAGATTACAAGCAGTGTCTAAGTTACTAATTCTGTGTGGAATAGATCCTTCATGGTATTAAAGGCCTGGCTATTCTTTCATTGATGCGCATGTGTAATTCCCTTTAGGGAAACTATAAGGAAGTCCTTAAAGGTTTACCTGCTCATATACTCCTCCACATGGATAGAGCAAACTGGGGCAGTGAGTTAAGACTCGAACCGCCAACCACTGTCAGATGGTTCTGATCAATGTCTAAAAGCCTGTTAAAATCTTACTCCTAGGGAGTTATGGAAAAATAACAGATTTCTGTAGGTTCTCCAGATCCTTTGCCTTTTTTTGGACAAAATGCTCAAGTGTTTTTAGTTCCCTCTCCAAACTCATGCCAGTAAAATTACACACTCTGATTCTATAAAATGTAGTCAAACTTGATACAGGAACTAGTCAGTAAAGATCCCCAGAATTCCTCCATTGGTACCTAACAATGGCATCCTCAATTCAAATAATACAGGAACTGTTTTATTCCTGGAATACATTGTCTTTACTAGTAAAGTGACGAGAGTCCTACAGAGCCCACATATGTCATCAGTCCACACATGTAATGACCACAGAGCCAACACTAAATTGTCTACCTTCTTGGGTCCTGCACCTACCGTGCTTGCCCCAAGCTCCCTCCAGGTCAGTCATTCATCTTGTCCTTAGAGGCTTGACCAGCTTTACTTTCAGCTGGCCACCAAACCCGCCTGTCTTCCTGTTTCTGATAGCAGCTTATTTATTATTCTTCCCTTCTTGGTCCATAGTCTCTCTGTGTGAATACATGGATTTGTCTGTGGGTGGTATTCCTGGTGTTGGACCTGTGGTCTCTCCAGCAGCAGAAAGTGGTATTGATGATTCCCCTGGAAACTTAAACCACAACCCAGGGTCTTGCTCCAATATGCAGGGTCCAGCTCAGACTAGCCTCTGGCTCTCTTCATTTAAAACCTATGCAGTGACTAAGCAAAGCCATTCTTGGACTTGTAGGATTTTTGTGGAACATTAATACTGTGTACCATTCTAATGGCACATGAAGTAAATTGTTCCCATTTTAAAGCACAGTAAAATTATTTTAATGAAAACTATGCCCATTGAACTTTGGAACAAAAAATCAATAAAAATTCTAATTATTAAGAATTTAGGTGTTGGTTTCCAGTCCCATACTTCAACACTTAATGAAAATGTTACATTTCCATCATGACTACTCTTTCTATAACCAGGAGGTCTATTTCTGCTCCTATTCGAGCCATGACAATCACTAAACCTCTCTTACTTCACCCCTTCTTTTATTTCTCTCTTCTCCCTGTTACAAAATGACCAAAGGCTGGGGACCATTATTGACACAGAGACATCTTGTCCCCAACCCTTCCCTAACTGCTTCATTCCCTCAGGGACTCTTTGCTCTTGCTTTCTGACTCACCCAAATTCCACATGTGTCCCAGCTGCTTGACACCCACTGTTCAGCTTAATCCTATGGATTGCTTATTTTCCTAGCCTGAAGAAAATGCCCATCTTCCTGTATTACTTTGACTGGAACCTGGGTGGTCTACAGAAATTCTTTGCTTGTTGCTAAACCAATCCTCAAGGGTGTTTGCTAGCAAAAGATTCAGACATGACTATTAGAGCATGGTTAGTTATAGAGTAAAAGGTAACCACAAGTAAGTCACTATGTGAGAAGTTGGCATTTGTATTTGGGGCTGCTGAAATCCAGTAAAGCTAGACTGCCAGCAATAATTTATTTATTCAACATAACGTGTGTTCTGGTTCTATAAATATAATGGTTTGTTTGTTTGTTTGTTTGAACATTTTCTTTAAAAATTAAGACCCCAGAAAAGGAATTTCTGACACCTAGGAAAATGGAACTCTGCTAATTGTTGCCGTATCTGAGAAGTCACAAAATTTTAATTTATTATGGTTATGATGAATTTTTAATGTATTATTTGATGGAATTTTTCATATATATTTTAATTTTTCTGCTAAGTGGTTTGTTTCAATAGGCTTTAAAATTAGAGGAAATAAAAAATATTTATGATAATATATATGGAAGCAACACAGAGACATAAGATAATTCCAATTTAGGTGTATTTATTCCTTGAAGAGGAGTTGAAAAATTCACACACATATATATATTTGTATATAATTAAACTTTTCCTTTATGAATAATTTTATAGCTTAACTAATGTTTCATACAATTAATTCATTTGATCATGATAACAAACTTGTGGGGTAGTTGGAGTAGATATTTTATTTTCTTTTTTGGGAAGGTAGATATATTAAATTTCATTTTGCGAGTGAGGAAACTAAAACTAGAGAGGTTACATGGCTTGGAGAAAGGTATTATAAACCATGCCCACTGGCACTATTCATTCATTCAACAAATACTCATTATGCTTCTGCTATATTCCTCCTCACTCTTCCACTGAATGGGGATAAGACAATGAAAAAGATAGAAAATGTTTCTAAACCTATGTCTCTTAACTCACTCCAGTGATTAATGAACCAGGCCATGTGGGCTCTTAACTTTGGCAAACTAATTTTTTTTTTAAGATTTTAATGTAAACTCTGTTTCCCAAATTTAATTCCAGGCCTTATAAAGAATAGATAAAAAAGAAAAAGAAAGATATGATTGGAATTTTACTCTAAATATCTAGATACAACCCAATAGCACATCAGAAGCTAAGATTCTAAGAAATGAAAACAAATAAGGAAGCAAATCTTAAAATGCTCAAAACCACTATAGTAGTGTCTAGAGGCGGGGAGATAATAAGTCACTTTCACACAACTGACCCAATTTACCATGCGTGAGATTCTCTCGGCTCATATGTGCTCCTTATTCATGCTGCTGAGGTGGTCACCTGGGCAAATTATGTGAAGACTCCTGAGTGCGGAGATAGGTCAAGAAGTCAGAAACACTTCTCAGAGGTTCATATTCACTTCCTCAGAATAAAGATTTTTTTTTTCAGTGTTCCAAAATTCACTGGGAAGCCAGTGGGGACTGCCACCCCAAGGACTCATGAATCTGGTGCCAGGAGCGAACTCCGAAAGAGAGGGCCTTGGGACACACGCAGTGCAACACATGCCCTTCACAATACCTACCACCAGGCTCACCCTCCACCCCCAGAAAAAACCTTCAGTTTGTCTCTCAGAGTCCACAGTCTCTCATGGTTCATGTCCCCCTCCGATTTCCACTCACTTCTCCTTTCCTTCTCCCAGTGTCCTCTGTGTTATTCCTTATGTTCCACAAGTAAGTGAAACCATCTGGGAATTGACTCTCTGCTTGATGTATTTCACTCAGCTTAATCTCCTCCAGTCCCATCCATGTTGATACAAAGGTTGGGTATTCATCCTTTCTGATAGAGTCATAATATTCCATTGTGTATATGGACCATATCTTCTTTTCCATTCATCCACTGAAAGACATCTTGGGGGACACCTGGGTGCCTCAGTGGGTTAAAGCCTCTGCCTTTGGCTCAGGTCATAATCCCAGGGTCCTGGGATCTCTGCTCAGCGGGGAGCCTGCTTCCCTTCCTCTATTTCTGCCTGCCTCTCTGCCTACTTGTGATTTCTGTCTATCAAATAAATAATTTTTAAAAAAGTATTTAGAAAGGCATCTTGGTTCTTTCCACAGGATAAAGATCTTTAAAAATCCTTTTAATCTGGACAGCCAGTGATGACCATTGTTATGTGTTCAGTAACTGGTACCAAAGCTAAACAACTACTTGAGACTTATATACATTTTTAGCACAGTCATCATATAATGTATTGTCCAAACCAGGACACTTGATTATGAAATGGGGAGCTATAAATGACGATGCTGTTTCAAGAGGCATAAACTTATTTTATGTTTGTAAGAGTCATTTCTTCTTATACTTTATAAGAAGCATAAATACTTCCTATTTTTAAATGTTTCAGTATAACAATCTTTTTTAAAATGTGACTTTCATTTTCAAAATCCTCAATAGATAACTCTGTTCTAGGGACTTGTGAGTATACTTCCTTCCTCTTCCAATTAAACAAATTATCATACTAAATCGTTAGGAAGTTTTGATTGTAAGAAACAGAAAACCCAATTCAAACTTGCTTTTTCAATAAACAGAATTTAATATCTTCCTTTCTTAAAAGTCCCAAAGGTAAAGTTGGCCACGGCACAGGCTTTATCTAGAGACCCCAAACGACATCAAAGATATGGTTTTGTTCTCTATCTTCTTCTTAGGGTAGGCTTCATCATAGGCAGTTATGCCTTAAACTCCTCAAATATCTTCCATCACCACTCATTTCTACATGCTTCTGCACTAACATCAAGTAGAAAAAGAGTGTCATTGTCTCAGCATTACAGAAAAGAAACCCATAGATATACAGTGTTTATATTAGTGACCATTATCTAACCATCTCTGAGCTGGTTTTCTGCACTCGGGAAGGTGGAAGGCAGTCATTCATTTAGCCTAGATCTTGCATTTTGTTTTTAAAAATCAACCTTGGGGCCAGATTCTCTGGAATCCAAGTGAGAATAGAGAGCTCCTAGGAAGGAATGGCCCAGGATTGGTTGGGTGGGTGGGTGGGTGGGTGCGGGTCCTGATTTAGGGTAGATGGGGTGTATGAAATCTAAGAAGGCAAGAAAAATGGAAACTGCCCAAATACCAAAAAATCTCTACAGGATACTGGACAATGGGAATTGTCAGTACAGACAGAAAGGAAAGATAATAAAGAAACTAAAACCACATTAAATGGATTAACACAGAGTTTATGTGAAGGATTGAAACCTGGGCTGTTGGTCCTACTTCTAGTTTGGGTGACTGACAGGATGGTGCTATTTGTGAAGGCAGAACCACAGGAAAAGGAGTGAGTACAGGAGAAGATGCCGGACTTGGGACATGTTGAGCTTGAATTGACCTTGGACTATACAAGTAGGCTCTCCTGTGAGTTCTTTCACTTATCAGTTTTTCTTCTACTGTCTGCTAGGGGCTTACTCAGTATCCACTCCACATTCTCCCCTATATTGCCAGGGTCACCAATGTATCTGGTTAGAGACATAAATTTCCCAATTTCTACTGCTTCTCAGTTGAAGTAACCAACGAGTTTTAAGAAACTGCTGGAGTTTGTAAAAGCTCTTCATGAGGCTAAACCTAGGGGATGACTGTACTTTAGGGTTTTGTTTTTTCCTCTTATCCTCTCAGATGATGAACTACATAATATATATCTGAATATTAATCTGGATCTTAGGGGGGACATCTGACATATAACTTCTTCATATTTTAGTAGAACTTGATGTATATCAACCTACCTAACAATATATGCAATATCCATCTGATGCAGTATGAAGAATACAAAAGTGACAAATACACAGTATTTGCCAACAAGAACTTAGCATAGAGAGACGAGAAAACACAAAACAATATTTACATTATTATGATGAAGATACATGTTAGGAGCTAAGAGGGAGTTTTCAAAGACAAAAAGATAATATCAGTTTGGGGATTGTGTGACTTGTGACATGGGTGGGAAGAGTGGGCCAATTTTTAGCTGAAAGTTGGGGAAAAGGAAGGATATTCCAACTGGAGGCAGCAGCTTAATTCATATATGATTCTAAGAGAATAGCCAATTATACACATTATCTGTAAGGTAAATTCTCACATTTAGGAATTCAGAACTGTTGCAAACACTAGGAAACCAAATCTATGAACATTTGGGTCTCAGAATATGCTCTTTTGATTGGAATACAGTCAAAATGATCAAACTTTTTTATTCACTGAATTGATTGGGTTTTTTGGCACATATGACCGAATCATCTGACTATTTTTAACATCATCTGGGTACATAAACTTTTTTTAAATTTTATTTTTATTGCTGATGATCTATTTAAACTCTGAGTCTGTAAAATCAGTAATATTAATCTCCTCTTTGCCTATTTTAATGCTTCTCTGTGCACAGGTTTCTCAGTCTGTAAAATATGGAGCACAGCATTCCTAAGTTACACGTGGTAAATGAAATGTTTGTGCCAGAGCCAGTTTTGAGATTCTAGAAGAAGATATTTTATATTCTACTTCTCATTACTGGTACATTGTGGAACAGTTTCTACAAAGAAAAACACGGTTAAAACAAACTGAAACAAAACTGTAAAACTAGTAGTAAGCCACTTGACACCTTTATGGAGAAACGGAAACAGAGATTTCCTCCCAGTTTTCATCGAATCCTCCAACCATTTAGAATCTGAACCAGCTGTGCCAGACCAGAACATAAAATAATTCCGTTCAAGTGGAATGCTGAATAAGACAGTGACATTAAGACTGGGTGTTTTGTGGCCACAGTGCAGGAACAAAGGCTGAAAAAAAATGTACTTTTCATACCAGTTGTTTAGATTTACTGCCATTTTTGGTAATGTAACTTTTGTACTTGAGTGTGGGTATAGATACACATACATGTATGGATAGAGATAGATATCGGTATATTTTATTATTTATTTTTAATTGAAGTATAGTTGACACACAATGTTAGTCAGACATTAGTGTGAGATGTACAATATAGTGATCTGACAACTCTGTATGTCATGCTGAGCTCACCCGTGTAACTACCGTATGACGCTATGATACCATCAGCTATATTCCCTATGCTGTATCTTTCACCCCTGTGACTTATTCATTCCAAAACTGGGAGCAGGCATTATTTCTAATTTTATTTTTTTCATATTAGAAAAATATCATAGACCATTTCAAACATTAATGGAATTTAAATCAATGGTTTGTTATCTCAAGAAAAGTAAAAACTGGGGCACCTGGGTGGCTCAGTGGGCTAAAGCCTCTTCTGCCTTCGGCTTAGGTCATGATCCCAGGGTCTTGAGATCAAGCCCCACATCGGGCTCTCTGCTCAGCGGGGAGCCTGCTTCCCTCTCTCTCTCTCTGCCTGCCTCTCTGCCTACTAATGATCTCTGTCAAATAAATAAATAAAATCTTAAAAAAAAAAAGAAAAGTAAAATACGAACATATGTTTTTAGAAGCCAGAAAGCTGAAATAAACTTTTTTATTAGAAGAGTAAGTGATGGATAAGATAATCCAAGAGAGACAATACTTCACATGTGAGCACACTCACACACAAACACACACACAAAACTAAAGTGTGTAAATACTTTTATATGAGTTCAGCCTCTGAAGAATTATGGGAAAAACACAATCTTTTGTAGTCACAACCAATTTTGTCAAAATGGTTATTGCATGAGGAAATACTTATAAAAGTCTCTGGGACCCATAGCATTGTATTTATCAGTAGATAATATTACCTTGCATTCGTATTTTGTGTTTCCTAGAACTATAAGATCCAGTCCTTCATTTTATTCTGTGAATTAAACATGATAGATAATGGATTTCCCTTTTGTACAGGAATGACTTGATTTGGACAAGATATGTAACTGCCCCAAGACTGCACAGGAAGCAAGCCAGTTTCTGCTGTCTCTTCTCTAACTCTCTCTATTGCCTTTTACTGCCTTCTACAGTTACGAATGCAGTTTTAATCCACAGCACCATTCGCTGGAAAATAAGGAATGAGACAAACGTTGAAAACCCTGTGGGCACAACTCAGTCAAAAAATTGATACTCCTCAGGGAAACATAATAGTTATCCTATTATTCTTGATTAAAATATGGATCTAAAATTTCTCCTAGACCCTCTTCTATGAGAACCAATAATATTGCTAAATGTCGATAATGCCACAATACCACGTTTATCCTTTAATGAAAGGTGGAGTACAAAAGCAGATGGGATGCCACGTACCTAAGATGATGTGATCCATATCCAGAATCAGAAGCTCTCAAAATGCCTCATTACCAACCTATTTGCAAGATTCCCCCAGACATGACAGGAACCTCCAGACATGACAGGAACTCAGGAAACCCCAAACCCCAACCAACTTGGATGAAATTCCTAGGTCAAACCCTGAATCCATTCCTTATTTTCTCTCTGCCATCACAAAGTACACAAAAAGAATGTCTGGGTCTCTCTATGATACAAGTATAGGGCCATTTCCAAGCTACCCAAAATGGCATTCCACATGGTAACTTGAGTGGGGCAAAAGAGATGGCAGAGAAATTATTCATGCCTCAAACAGCGAACTAAAGACCTTCTACCCTGCAATTTGGGCTTTACTTAAGGTCCCACAGAGAGAGCTGCATTCAGGAGCTTGGGTGGTACCATACTGGCAGGGCTTAGAGGAAAAGTGAAGCAATGTATGAGGCACCTAAGACAAGCCTACAGAACTAAATGCAACTATGACATTAACACATCAGCCCATATCCACCCCTCTTTGTTGTAATGCATGCTCTTTTCAAATTTAGTGCTTTGTTCTTGGCCAAAATGCTACATAGTATGTTCTTTCATTCTTGGAGTTTTCCATTCAGAACACTGTGTTCTCAAGGAGATTAGTGCCCATGATGAAAAAAAAAATTGGTATGACCACATGAATGGAAACAAAAATCATTTAAATCTCTTTTCTTCTACTCCTATACTAGCAGGGTTCAAGTATGGATAATAAAAAAGTAACAAGACAAGAACAGTCAGTACACAAAGGAAGAAATAACCAAAGAAATGCAAATCAAACTAAGAGTCAAATAGATTTTCATCTATGGAAAAAAAATTAAAAATATTTAAAATATTCAGTGCTCAGGATGTAAGGAAACTGATTCTGATTAACTGTTGATAAAAGTGCATATTGATAAAACACATCAGTAAATTTAGAAATTTGAAGATTTATCAAAACATTTAATACATGTATGCAGGAACTTCTGTGTTAATGAATATTATCTATTTTGACATATTATCCACCAAAAAGTTTATGAGAGTTTATGTTTAATTAGAACAGAGAGGTACTACCTGTCCAAATAAAAGGTTGTTTGTGGTCTTAGATATTGAAAGAATTCTAAAAATCTTTAGTATTGAATTTGGGTGTACACACTGTTTTGAAAGGAGAGGATGTCTCTTCTTAATTATTTTGTTCTTGGCTCAGATGAACCGCAGTCTGGAACTACTGCACACATGTCAGTTAACATGGGGAACAGAAGTCTGGCCCAGGACTGTGTAGGGAGAAATCATAACAGGAAGGCAAGACTCACCCCAATTAATTTCTAAAATTAAAAGGGTCCACGTGGAAGATAAAGAGCCATCTTTTCCTTCCACGACTTCAGTGTTTTATTCAAAGAGCAGGATGTGAATTCTCATGTGTCAAGATTCATACATCCCATAGCTCAAACTAGACAAATGATCAGATGACAGCTTCATAGCATAATAGCCACTGCCAGCTACTAATTACAAATCCACTAGTGGCAAATTCCTATCAGATATTTGGAAGAAAACCTTTAAGTCTTCTTTAAGGCATCCTTAAGAACAAGCTTCTGGCATGACAATGAAAAAGAAGTTGGAGAATGTTAATAAATGTTAGTAAAACTTGAAAAAGCATTAGAATATAGAAAAAATGCATGGGAAAATGTTTTGCTCTGGAAAACAGCTTGAAATCCTTGTCCCTAAAACTCCATAGATGATTTCCATATTCACATCTAAAGATGTCGTGCCAGAAAAGGATGAAAGACAGGAAGAAAAGGAACAGAAGTGGCTGGAGAGGAACAGGAAAGCCTGATGTGCTTTAGGGATTCAGTCTGACATCATACATAGTCAGGATGTGAAGTAACACCAAAGATAGCTCATCAAGTTTCCCCTTAATTACATATGTACACTATCGTGGAAAGACTTGCAGAATTAAACTCAGGGTTTATGTTCAGTGTTCCTTCAGTCTATTTGACAAATCCACAACCGAAGTAAAATTTTAGCTGAAAATGCTTCGAAAAGAAATGCATGTTTTTCCATCTATTCGCTGATGTTTAGCCACTTCGACTTGGGCCTTAATTTCTTAATAATAGTTCAAACAACAAAGACCATATTGCTTTACAGTGGAAATAATGATGGCAGAATGAAAAAATTGCTAAAAAGCAGAACTGACTTCATGTTTACTTAAGGACTTTCCACGGAACAATGATTTTTAAATTAACTACTTATCTCCTCTCTTATAAGATTTTTATGGAAGAATTGAAGTTGGGAAAATGACCTCTTTCTTATGATTAAATTCAGTCCCGCTGTGCAGCATGATGTAATTTTAAGGGCATATAAAATTCCTTTTTCAGATTTGTAAGAGGGGTAAATTACATCACCTTCAATGGAGTTAATGTGTATAAAAACAGAAGATAACGTTGCTGAATAAAACTACTGCAAGATTCAAATGGAATTGGGATACTGAATTTCTATCACTAGCAATACAATAGCACAAGTCCTCTATTTTCAATACTACCTTAAGAGCAAGGCTAGAAATAAACCCTCAGATAGTCTATGTAAGTAAAAATATTCTTTTAAAAAATTAATAAGAAATTGTTTTTTCTTATTATAATCCATATTTCAGATATAACCTACTTTGACAAAGTCTATGTCTATGAAAGAAAGTGAAATTATGTTTCTGTTTCTAAATATTACTCTAAATGTGGTTTTTACACTAATATATGGATTATTGGCCAAAACTTTCATTTTTGTTTGTTTGTTTGTTTGTTTTATAATTTTTTATTTTTTATAAACATATATTTTTATCCCCAGGGGTACAGGTCTGTGAATCACTAGGTTTACACACTTCACAGCACTCACCAAAGCACATACCCTCCCCAATGTCCATAATCCCACCCCCTTCTTCCAAACCCCCTCCCCCCAGCAACCCTCAGTTTGTTTTGTGAGATTAAGAATCACTTATGGTTTGTCTCCCTCCCAATCCCATTTTCTTTCATTTATTCTTCTCGTACCCACTTAAGCCCCCATGTTGCATCACCACTTCCTCATATCAGGGAGATCATATGATAGTTGTCTTTCTCCACTTGACTTATTTCGCTAAGCATGATACGCTCTAGTTCCATCCATGTTGTCGCAAATGGCAAGATTTCATTTCTTTTGATGGCTGCATAGTATTCCATTGTGTATATATACCACATCTTCTTGATCCATTCATCTGTTGATGGACATCTAGGTTCTTTCCATAGTTTGGCTATTGTGGACATTGCTGCTATAAACATTCAGGTACACGTGCCCCTTTGGATCACTACATTTGTATCTTTAGGGTAAATACCCAATAGTGCAATTGCTGGGTCATAGGGCAGTTCTATTTTCAACAAAAAACTTTCATTTTTAATTGAAATATTTTATCATGTTCTCACAGTAAAATCTTGATTATTAATTTTTAGTACATTGAAGAACAAAAAAAAGATTTTTAAAAATAAAAACAAATGAATATTTGCTATTGAAATGTTGCATAAATTATTTATTTAACTCCTTTAGAACTTATTGAATTTATTTATTTCCCATGCCTTTTTCCAAAAAAAGGATCACAAAGCAGACACATAGAATTTAAGATTACTAAATTGAGAAAGAATATTTGAACATAGATTAAGAAAAAAAGATATTATAAAATTATAACAACAGATAATAAAACATAAAACCTGCCTCTTAATCCCAAGAAACCAAGTGTAGTAGAAATCAATTCTATTTTCTTTACCTCCTGGACACATACCTAGAGTTTATTTCCCACTTATGCTTGCATCTGGAGTGGTCATTTGACTGAGTCCTGACCAGTGAAATGTGGGCCAAAGAGATGTGTATCACTTCCATGCGTGGCTTTTTCCCAACTGCCAGTTGAATGAATCCTCCTCTACGCCTTAAGGCAGGATGGACCTGCCAGCTAGAAGGAACCTGAGTTTCTAAATGACCTTATGAAGGTAATCCAAAGGCAGAAACCTCCACATTGGCTTTTGTGTGAATGAGAAATAACCCTTATTGTGTTATGCTACTGAGGTTTGGGGGATGGTTCATCACAAGAGTTAACATTACGTACCAGAAACAATTCAATAAGGCAAAAAGAAACTTCAAAAGTTAAGATTTTACATCAAATGACAGCATGCACAACTGTAGAAATCTGAATAAGTCCGTGGATTGCATCCATGTCAACTTCTTGGTATCCCTACCTTACTACTGCTACACAGATGTTAACTTAGGGGAAGTGTGCAAGGGCTTTCCTGTATATTTATTTGCAACTTCCTGTGCATCTATAATTATTTCAAAGTAATAAAATGTTTAAAGTTTTTTCTTGATTAGAGAAGAAAAGTTTTATCAAATATTCAGGGAAAACCAAATTTGATTATTCTTAATTATTCACTATATAGATGAAAATGAAGTATTCATACTGTGAAAAAATGTATACAACAGAGAAAATGCCAAAATGTAAATCATATTTCTAATTTGTATAGTGACTGTCTCCATAAAAACTGGAAGACAATGAAAGTTGAAGCATTATTTGGGAAAGAGGGTTGGAATGATTAATATGATATGGTCCAAAAGCATAAACTTCTATTTGGCCTTCATGAAAAAGTAAATTTTGGGGACACATGGGTGGCTCAGTCGGTTAAGTGTCTGCCTTCTGCTCAGGTGGTGATTCCACTTCCTGGGATAGAGTCCCACATTGGGCTCCCTGCTCAGCAGAGGACCTGCTTCTCCTTCTGCCTGCTGCTCCCCCTGCTTGTGTTCTCTCTCTCTCTCTCTCTGACAAATAAAGAAAGAAATAATCTTTAAAAAAAAAAAAAACTAAATTTTGAACAAATAAAGGAGGGGACAACAGGCTGGCAATTTTCAAACATTTTTCATTTTGATTCATACTAGGTAATGCTCACAAGCACAAAACACTCCCATATCAGATGGAAGTTTCCTCTACCACTCAAGAAAATTAATGGAATGCCAGGGCATAAGAAGAAAATAATGTTTAGCTTAACCTTGACTTTGTTCTGATTTAGTTTTTAGCATAAATTGTCAACTTAAGGACTTTGCTGTTGTTAAAAAATCAATAACACCCTTTGGAGGAACTCTCTGACTTTCTGTCATTAGAAAGAATTTGTCAAAATGAGTTTCCTGGTCTGTCAAAGAAAACCAAGACCTCAGCCTTTTTGACAAATAAGCAAATTCACGTTATGCTGCCTCTAAAGCTCGATCTCTGCTATCTCCTCACTAGTGGGTTCCACTTGGTATCTCCCTCACTGTCTGGAGACATAATGCCTCTGATCGCTACCACAAGTTTCTTACTCTTACCTCAAGAAGGCTCGAAACACATTTCAGTCTTGAACCCCAGCCGAGCAGGAACTCCCAAGGTAAGAAATTTCTTATTGTAAGAAAGGGGTTCAAAGAATGGGCAACCAAAAAGAGTGTCAAATATCTGCTACACAGAGCATATATAGATTTAATACAAAAAAAAAAAAAATACAATGTCTTCACTGCAGTATAGAATCCTGGCAAACAGCACCTCAGCTGGGTGGTGAAGGAAAACCTCACTCCAGTGGTAAAGTCATGCTGAGAATATAGACCACCCAGCACACACCAGTATGATATGATGAGAATGCAAGTTCATCTCTTTGGCACACTTCCAAAGGTGCATAGTCCCATTTTAACCATGAGAAAAGCATCAGAGAAGCCCAAACTGAGAGACAAAATACCTGAGCAGCACTTGGCAAAACAGTCAAAATCATCAAAAGTAAGTAAAGTTTGAAAATCTGTCATAAAACAAGAGAAGGCTAAGGAAATATAATGACCAATATAATTCCCTGGATTTGATCCCAGGACATAAAAGACATGAGGGAAAAATCTAATGAAATCTCAGTAACATGGAGTTCACTTCTTGACATTCTGGCGAAGATAGTATGAATAAAAGATAGAGTTTTCTTAATAGTAATATACCAATGTTGGCTTCTTAGTTGTGACAAATGTACCATAAAAACAGAACATGTTAATTATAGGGGAAAGTGGGTGAATGAGGAGTAGAGCAGAGACTGACTCTCTGCGCTATCTATCCAGCTTCTCTAGAAATACAAATCTCTTCTAAGATAAAAGTTTATTTTAAAAAAAAAAATCCTTTTGCTGGCTAATGTTCTTATGAACACTGGTGTGAAAATATTCCCCAATTTTTTCCTTTCCCCTTTGCCTAAAACAGTAATGACTGGTATAGTACTTCAAAACAGCAGTTTCACTCTTAGGTTTTTATACTACATACCTTTGTTGTTTGTAGCTTCTCTTCATTTTAACCAAGGTTGATTCAAAATATTTAAGGCTTATCATCTGTTAATTCTCGAGCATCTCACAAAACATCTCAGGCAACCACAAATAATGATTTTCTTAGATTATCAGATCTGGAAAACATTTCTTTTCTGAGGTTATATCTGCATAACAAAGTTACATATTCCCATAGGCACAGGGGGGTGGGAGGTAAGGGGTGGGAAGGTATTAAGATGGTTAAAGACAAGATTTAGCACGTGATTATGAAGGTTCTCATTGAATTATTCTCATTGGATAAATGCGAACCTCAGAAATTTAACAAACGGTTATTAAATTTGTTCTAAACATTTCAACAAAAATTTATTATTTATAAAACTGATGAGTGATCAAAATATATTAGGTCCAGCCTTCTAATAAAATTCAAATCATATACAAGAACATATTTGTGCGTTTGAATTCTTAGCCACTGAGAAGTAACCTTGTTAAAAAGTGTTGTTTAAATCTGATTACCTGCTGACTCCACCAGGATTTCAAGAGAAGGAACTGTAAACCTTTGGGCAGGATATGGGTTTCGAGGGAGGTTGTTAACAACCCTGTGTTCATAGGCATGCAGTAAAATCCTCTGTCTACCCAGAATGTTATAGTATCTGTCTGCCAAAATTCAAACTCTAGCTCTGATGTTTATAATAAATAAAAGGTATTTAGTTACACTTCTAGTGATCTAAGCAGTTCTTTAAAGTACTCTCACTGAAAACACCTCTTCATGAAAACAATTATTAAGCAGCAGAATGATGTTTTATAGAAATATACACTTACATGACATACTGGGAAAAGTATTTTTATATCTTAATGATGAAAATAATAGTCAAGGAATGTATTTCTTTAGACTGTATTGAAGACTGATTTAATTTATCCAAAATAAGTCTCTGCCAATGGCTTTTGCAAGGGAAACCTGCTAAATAGAGTCTCAGAAACTGGCAGAAAGATTTTTTGACCATGATGCTACCTTAAAAATGAACGCAGTCATTTTTCATGAGGGTATGGAGAACTCAAGAACAGAACCTGTTAAACAACATTTAGTAAAAAAAAAAAAAAAAAAAAAAAAATTTCTAATGCCAAGACAGCCAATTAATATATATCAACCTTCTCTACATACCAAAAAATATCCTTTATTCTTGTCCTTTCTCATAGAATTTATTTTGCAAACTGCTCAGCATAGTAGGGTACTCATCTCATTATTTCTAGGCTCTTTTTGTCCTTTGGGAACACTTTGCCCCATCACTTAAGTAAATGAGATTTCTTCCTTATGCTACTTCTGTTTCTTGTCCTACCCACGATTGGGCTATCAAAAGTCTTACATAATTACCCCAGAGAACTATTCCATACTATATAGAATTGAAAAATAAAGTGATTTTAAACATCTCCACCCTGTACAATGGTGTGCTTACCAGGCATGCAGAGTCATTTGTGTCCTGACTGGCATGGCTACAGAGTAAGCGTAGCCAAAACGGGTACTGCCTGTATGCTTGTAATTGGATAAAATCTTCCAATAAATGGGATTTGGTTCCAAAGTGCATTTGTGTCTCCAAAATCACTAAATGTAGTTCCTTGCACTATCAAATGTAAATCTGTTGAATAATAAATGATCAGGAAATTGTTACAGTTGCAGAATCTGAACTATCTCTTTTACATTACATTTGTTTAGTCCTGTTCTTATCTTCTTATGTGGGATTGATTCTGCACACAGGCAAATCATGGCCAACCATGCGGCATAATTTAGGATATAAATTATTTGGTAGAGAATAAAGGTTCAAGAATCTAGTCCTTTCCCATTAATTTAGTAGCATAAATTACATATTTATAGCCATGCCTGTTAAACTTTAGCCCCCTTAGAAAGAAAAAAGAGATTTTCTGAGTGAATTTGATGTATACCCAAATAGTTTTGATGAAGAAATAGTAATATGGGCAAGAAATGACTTGAGAGTGGTAGGTTTCAAGGTCAGAAGAGTCTTGATTTTTGGCAATGGCTGGAATGTCAGGCATCAATTTAGGAAGACAGGAGACTCTAAAGAGATAATAAGTTCTCTCAGAAGAAAAACTACAAAATTCACAATTTAAAGCTGATCGTATTTGTGATTTCATGGCAAATACAAACATAATCTTCAGTAAATCTTGTGTTTTTCTTTTTCTTAAACTCCATAGCCATACTTTGATTTAGAGGTCTCGATCTTCTATTTTTAGCTTCTACTTTTTGTTTAGGGGTCCTTTCATCTCAAAAACATGTTGTAAAATATGCTGATTAGATGACCTGTCAAAATTCTCATAGGTATAGATTTAGTGGTTTAGGCATCAATGGCCATAGATGGACAATTATTACTCTGCTTCACATGTTTTCCTATTCTAGGACTCAGGCTAATGACAACACACAGAAAGGAAAAAAAATTTATAAATCTTATATCTGATAAGAGACTCATATGTAGACTATATAAAGAACTCCCATAATTCAACAATAATAAAACAAATAACCCTATTAAAAAATGACAAAGGTTATGAATAAGCATCTGTCCAAAGATGATTGCAAGTGGCTAATGAACAAATGAAAGGAGGATAAACATCATTATTATGGAAATGCAAATCAAAAGCACAATGAGATATTACTTCACATCTGTCAGAATGGCTATAATCAAAAGGACAGATAATTGTTGGAGAGGGGCACTTGGGTGGCTCAGTTGGTTAAGCAGCTGCCTTGGGCTCAGGTCATGATTCCAGGGTCCCGGGATTGAGCCCTGCATCAGGCTCCCTGCTCAGTGGGAAGTCTGCTTCTCCCTCTCTCTGCCTGCTGCTCTGCCTACTTGTTCTCTTTATAAGTGGGTCAAATAATTTTTTTTCTTTTTTTAAATTTTTTTTTCATTCATTTATTTTTAGCATAACAGTATCATTATTTTTTCACCACACCCTGTGCTCCATGCAATCTGTGCCCTCTATAATACCCACCACCTGGTACCCCAACCTCCCACCCCCCTGCCACTTCAAACTCCTCAGATTGTTTTTCAGAGTCCATAGTCTCTCATAATTCAACTCCCCTTCCAATTTACCCCAATCCCCTTCTCTCTAACTCCCCATGTCCTCCATGCTTTTTGTTATGCTCCACAAATAAGTGAAACCATATGATAATTGACTCTCTCTGCTTGACTTATTTCACTCAGCATAATCTCTTCCAGTCCCGTCCATGCTGCTACAAAAGTTGGGTATTCGTCCTTTTGGATGGAGGCATAATACTCCATAGTGTATACGGACCACATCTTCCTTATCCATTCATCCGTTGAAGGGCATCTTGGTTCTTTCCACAGTTTGGCGACCATGGTCATTGCTGCTATAAACATTGGGGTACAGATGGCCCTTCTTTTCACGACATCTGTATCTTTGGGGTAAATACCCAGGAGTGCAATGGCAGGGTCCTAGGGAAGCTCTATTTTTAATTTCTTGAGAAATCTCCACACTGTTCTCCAAAGAGGCTGCACCAACTTGCATTCCCACCAACAGTGGAAGAGGGTTCCCCTTTCTCCACATCCTCTCCAACACATGTTGTTTCCTGTTTTGCTAATTTTGGCCATTCTAACTGTTGTAAGGTGATATCTCAATGTAGTTTTAATTTGAATCTCCCTGATGGCTAGTGATGATCATCAGAAGTTATTATCAACAGTTATATCCCAATAAGCTAAGCAAACTAGATGAAATGGATGCATTCCTGGAAAACTATAAACTCCCAAAACTGAATCAGAAAGAAATTGACAACCTGAATAGGCCAATATCTAGTAATGAGATTGAAGCGGTGATCAAAAACCTCCCAAAAAACAAGAGCCCAGGACCTGATGGATTCCCCAGAGAATTCTACCAAACTTTCAAAGAAGAAATAACACCTATTCTCCTGAAGCTGTTTCAAAAAATTGAAGCAGAAGGAAAACTTCCTGACTCTTTCTATGAAGCCAGCATTACCCTGATCCCCAAACCAGGCAAAGACCCTACCAAAAAGGAGAATTTCAGACCAATATCACTGATGAATATGGATGCTAAGATTCTCAACAAGATCCTAGCAAACAGGATCCAACAGCACATTAAAAAGATTATCCACCATGACCAGGTGGGATTCATCCCTGGGCTATAAGGATGGTTCAGCATTCGCAAATCAATCAATGTGATAGAACAAATTAATAAGAGAAGAGAGAAGAACCACATGGTCCTCTCAATTGATGCAGAAAAAGCATTTGACAAAATCCAGCATCCGTTCCTGATTAAGACACTTCAAAGTATAGGGATAGAGGGAACATTCCTGAACTTCATCAAATCTATCTATGAAAGACCCACAGCAAATATCATCCTCAATGGGAAAAAGCTTGCATCCTTCCCCTTGAGATCAGGAACACAACAAGGATGCCCACTCTCACCACTCTTGTTCAACATAGTATTAGAAGTCCTAGCAACAGCAATCAGACAACAAAGGGAAATAAAAGGTATCCAAATTGGTAATGAAGAAGTCAAACTCTCTCTCTTTGCAGATGACATGATTCTTTATATGGAAAACCCAAAAGACTCCACCCCCAAACTACTAGAACTCATACAGCAATTCAGCAACGTGGCAGGATACAAAGTCAATGTACAGAAATCAGTGGCTTTCTTATACACTAACAATGAAAATACAGAAAGGGAAATTAGAGAATTGATTCCATTTACTACAGCACCAAGAACCATAAGATACCTGGGAATAAACCTAACCAAAGAGGTAAAGGATCTGTACTCAAGGAACTACAGAACACTCATGAAAGAAATTGAAGAAGACACAAAAAGATGGAAGACCATTCCGTGCTCTTGGATTGGAAAAATAAACATTGTTAAAATGTCTATACTGCTTAGAGCAATCTATACTTTTAATGCTATTCTGATCAAAATTCCACCAGTATTCTTCAAAGAGCTGGAGCAAATAACCCTAAAATTGTATGGAATCAGAAGAGACGCCAAATTGCTAAGGAAATGTTGAAAAACAAAAATAAAATGGGGGGCATCACGTTACCTGATTTCAACATGGTACTGGCATAAAAACAGACACATAGACCAATGGAACAGAGTAGAGAGCCCAGATATGGACCCTCAACTCTATGGTCAAATAATCTTCAACAAAACAGGAAAAAATATACAGTGGATAAAAGACAGTCTCTTCAATAAATGGTGCTGGGAAAACTGGGCAGCTATATGTAGAAGAATGAAACTCGACTATTCTCTTACACGGTACACAAAGATAAACTCAAAATGGATAAAAGACCTCAATGTGAGACAGGAATCCATCAGAATCCTAGAGGAGAACATAGGCAGTAATCGCTTCGATATCAGCCACAGCAACTTCTTTCAAGATATGTCTCCAAAGGCAAAGGAAACAAAAGCGAAGATGAACTTTTGGGACTTCATCAAAGTGGTGAGTGCTGTGAAGTGTGTAAACCTGGTGATTCACAGACCTGTACCCCTGGAGATAAAAATATATGTTTATAAAAAATAAAAAATTAATTAAAAATTAAAAAAATCAAAAGCTTCTGCACAACAACGGAAACAGTCAAGAAAACAAAGAGGCAACCCACGGAATGAGAGAAGATATTTGCAAATGACAGTACAGACAAAAGGTTGATATCCAGGATCTATAATGAACTCCTCAAACTCAACACACACAAAACAGACAATCATATCAAAAAAATGGGCAGAAGATATGGACAGACACTTCGCCAATAAAGACATACAAATGGCTATTAACATGAAAAAATGTTCATGATTTTTTCATACAAATGGCTATTAACCTGAAAAAATGTTCATCATCAAATAAATTTTTAAAAAACTTTAAAAAATAATAATAATTGGAGAGGATGTAGAGAAATTGGAATCCTTATATATTGCTGATAAAAATGCAAAATGATGCAGTTTTGGAAAAATAGTCTGGCTGTTTTTCAAAATGTTAAGTATAGAGTTGCCATATGGCCCAACTATTCTACTCCTGGGTATATATCCAAGAAAAATAAAAACATATTCACACCAAAACTTGTACACAAATGTTGATAGCAATGTTATTCTTTTTTTTAAGATTTTATTAATTTATTTGACAGACAGAGATCACAAGTAGGCAGAAGGGCAGGCAGAGAGAGAGAGAGAGAGAGAGAGAGAGGGAGGAGGAAGCAGGCTCCCTGCCGAGCAGAGAGCCCACTGTGGGGCTCAATCCCAGGACCCTGGGATCATGATCTGAGCTAAAGGCAGAGGCTTTAAGCCATTGAGCCACCCAGGTGCCCCTATTCTTAATAACCAAAAACTAAAAGCAACCCAAATGCCCATCAATTCATGATTGGACAAAATATGTGGTATATCCATATAATGGAATACTATTCAGAAAAAAAAAAAAAAAAAACTACTTATACATGCCAAAACAAGGATGAACCTTGAAACTAAATGAAAGAAACCACTTACAAAAAACCATTTATTGTATGCTTCAATCTATATGAAATGTCCAGAATAGGCAAATACACAGAAACAGGAAATAGATTGGTGGCTGCCTAGGATCAGGGATGGAAAGAGTGGATCTAGAGAGCAATCATTTACCATATGTATCTTTAATTCCATAAACACAACGCAATATCAATCTGTACCAGCCTTAATTGGAATAATCTCCATATATCCATTGATCAAAAAGGCATGGACAGGCAGAGAGATGTGAACTTGTATGAAAGACCTTGAGAATAGACTTTGAAAGGGATAGGGACATACTATCTCTACTTCTACTCAAAGGTAAGCTGCTTCCTACCTTACCAAAATCAAAGATGTCCACTTTGCAAAATTTACTGTACCTATAAATCTTCAGCGTTGGTATGTATATGTGCCTGCTTGTGAATGAAATCTCATAGTTAACAAATCTATTGAAAATAATTATTTCTAATATTTTATTTCTAGATATTATTTCAAATCCTTGAGGATAACACGGGCAGCAACCTCTTCGACCTCTGCCGCAGCAACATCTTCCTAGGAACAACGCAAAAGGCAAGGGAAGCAAGGGAAAAAATGAACTACTGGGATTTCCTCAAGATCAAAAGCTTTTGCACAGCAAAGGAAACAGTTAACAAAATCAAAAGACAACTGACAGAATGGGAGAAGATATTTGCAAACGACATATCAGATAAAGGACTAGTGTCCAGAATCTATAAAGAACTTAGCAAACTCAACACCCAAAGAACAAATAATCCAATCAAGAAATGGGCAGAAGACATGAACAGACATTTCTGCAAAGAAGACATCCAGATGGCCAACAGACACATGAAAAAGTGCTCCATATCACTCGGCATCAGGGAAATACAAATCAAAACCACAATGAGATATCACCTCACACCAGTCAGAATGGCTAAAATCAACAAGTCAGGAAATGACAGATGCTGGCGAGGATGCGGAGAAAGGGGAACCCTCCTACACTGTTGGTGGGAATGCAAGCTGGTGCAGCCACTCTGGAAAACAGCATGGAGGTTCCTCAAAATGTTGAAAATAGAACTGCCCTATGACCCAGCAATTGCACTATTGGGTATTTACCCTAAAGATACAAATGTAGTGATCCAAAGGGACACATGCACCCGAATGTTTATAGCAGCAATGTCCACAATAGCCAAACTATGGAAAGAACCTAGATGTCCATCAACAGATGAAAGGATCAAGAAGATGTGGTATATATACACAATGGAATACTATGCAGCCATCAAAAGAAATGAAATCTTGCCATTTGCAACAACATGGATGGAACTAGAGCGTATCATGCTTAGCGAAATAAGTCAAGCAGAGAAAGACAACTATCATATGATCTCCCTGATATGAGGAAGTGGTGATGCAACATGGAGGCTTAAGTGGATAGAAGAATAAATGAAACAAGATGGGATTGGGAGGGAGACAAACCATAAGTGACTCTTAATCTCACAAAACAAACTGAGGGTTGCCGGGGGGAGGGGGTTTGGGAGAAGGGGGTGGGATTATGGACATTGGGGAGGGTATGTGATTTGGTGAGTGCTGTGAAGTGTGTAAACCTGGTGATTCACAGACCTGTACCCCTGGGGATAAAAATATATGTTTATAAAAAATAAAAAATTAAAAAAAAAATAGATATTATTTCATAAGCTTTCATCCCTCAAGTTCTCTTATTTGAAGAAATAACATTCCACTTGTCATTTAATAAATAGGCCTCTGATGTTTTAAAATATTAAATTACAAGTGTTATTTGAAAATCTTGGTAATACATATGGGAGAATAGCGAAGCTGTCTCATACATCTTGTCATAAGAACTTGGCAGTAGAACTTCATCATCAGTATAAGCTTATCTAGTTGGAAGATATAATCTGTTGAAATCTGAATCTCAGACACATCTATTTAAAATAAATTTTGGAATAAAATAATGGCTGGAACATGGTTTGCCTTGGAAAGTATCAAAGACAGTACTGACAATGAGCCTTTTTACTGAGGAAAAACTGAGTTCAGAGCTTATTCTTAAAATTGTGTTCAAATATCACCTTCATCCCCAAAAGGTAATTGAATATATAAGGGTACACCCATGATTAGTTGACCATAGGAGCAATTAAGTCATAATCTCTCACAGAAACTGTTTATGTAGTCTTTGGCAGCTGATACTTGTGATGAAACACTGCAATTTCAGAAGTCTGTGTTACATATTTTTCTTATGGAGTGATAAACATATCCTTATCACATTTCATCTCAGATTTGTAGCATATTATTGATGATTACAAGCCTTTTCTTGTGGTTTGAGAGTTGCTCTGGCACAGCCAAGTCTCTTCTGGGATCATTCTCCAAGTTTAGTTAAGTGACCCAATATGAATGGTTTACCTTATTAGGTAAAATGACTAAAAATGTATTCAACCTCAGCATTCCAAATGAATGAAGTTAGTCCATTAACTTGCATATAGAAATGTCTTCATTAAGAAAAAAAAAAAAGAGGGTCACCTGGGTGGCTCAGTGGGTTAAAGCCTCTGCCTTCGGCTCAGGTCATGATCCCAGGGTCCCGGGATCAAGCCCCACATGGGGCTCTCTGCGCTTCCATTCCTCTCTCTCTGTCTGCCTCTTTGCCTATTTGTGATCTCTGTCTGTCAAATAAATAAATAAAATCTTTAAAAAAAAGAGGAAGACTAAAAGACCCAGTTCTGTCTGAATATATAGTTCTAATCTTGAGTAGATTATCATCTAATGTTAATATTTAATTGATTCTGTGAGCCCTTTTTTAAAGACTTTTTAATTTTATTTATTTGACAGACAGAGATCTCAAGTAGGCAGAGAGGCAGGAAGAGAGAGAGAGAAAGGAGGAAGGAGGCTGCCCATGGAGCAGAGAGCCCAATGTGGGGCTCCATCCCAGGACCCTGGGATCATGACCTGAGCCGAAGGCAGAGGCCCACTGAGCCACCCAGGTGCCCCTATGAACCCATTTTAAAAGAGAAAGAACACATAAATTGAGTTATGTTTCTTAAGATTCTACAAGGCAGATTTCAATGAATAAGATCCTATGCTCTATAGTCTACAGCTCACTAAAGGCAAGGTACCAGGTACCTGGAAATCTGGGTGACAACAGTATCTTTCTCAAAGTTTTGAATGAAAATTTAGATGTGAATTTGTAGAACAGAATAGTAGAGCTAATTAAGCATTTTCAAATTATCCTAGAACCACATCCATTAAATCCATGCAATGTCAAGATTCAAGCAAAACCCATATCTAACACCATTCTAGAATTTTTATGTCTAATCTGAGATCAGAGATAATAGTGCCCATATCTGTTTTAGTCAATAGTGAAGTAAATATTTGGAATAAATAAGTATAACAGCTTGAGCTGTGCAATGTAAAATATAGCATAAGTAAATACAGAACTGAAAACCTAAAATCTTACTCTTTACAAATGTGGGGAAAAAATCAGCAATATGTACAAATATAATTTACATGTATCCAAGACAAAATTCTGGGGTTGTTAAGCTTATAGTATCTGCATTCCTGCTAACTGGAGTCTGAATGAAATTAGGAGCAAGCTAATACATTCTGCTATCTTCTTTGGGCTTACTTTTTGACTAGAGACTAAGAGATCACTGGAATGACAGTAAAATAATAATAATAATTTTTATGAATTTTTACTAATCACCAAACACTGTTCTAATTGTTACTTCTAATTGTTGTTCTAATTGTTACTTCTCATTGTTAATTGTTCTAATAATGACTCATTTAAGTAACATGAGTTTGGTATTATTATTAGTCTCAACTTATAGGCAAGATATTGAGACACAGAATGGTTAGAGAGAATGAAAAAGAGGGTGTCCTAATCTGGTTTGTGAATAAAGGAAGTTTCTTTCCTAAGAAGTTTAGTTCCTAATTTCCTATAACAGGGAAAATGCTTCAAGATTCTTATGTGCCTGTTTTTAAAGATTTTATTTCTTTATTTGAGAAGGAGAAAGAGCGCGCGCGAGTTGGGGGAGGAGCAGAGGAAGAGGGAGAAGAATTCCCAACCCCTGATAAGCAGGGAGCCCTACATGGGGCTCGATCTCGTAACCCTGAGATCATGACCTGAACCAAAACCAAAAGTCAGATGCCCAATCGACTGAACCACCAGGCACTCCATTATTTATATTTTTATATGTTAATACCTAGTTAAGATGAATCAATTATAATGGTTACTTGTCATGCTCAACCAGACAAAATTTCTATCTTTCTATAGTCATGTGATTGTTAAAAGTTCTTAGATATGAGAGATTCTGATTAAGAGATAGAGATTTACCCGCAATTACTTCTAGAGAATATAACCTCTGATGAGATAATACAAATGAGTTTATAACAATTTAAAATTCTACATCTAACCTTCACACCATGTAACACATCCCACTGGATTACTGGCTTAGCATCATTTAAAATACTTATCATGTAAGGTTAGGACAGTGTTTTTCAAGCCTGCTAGTGCATTAGAATCAGTCTGGCAGTATATAACACCCAAGATGAAATAAATCAAAATGTCTTAAGGAAAGGCCCCATAACTTCAAATTTTTAACTCCTTTGGTAATTCATATGAGTCTTTAAGTTATGAACCAATGATCATGTACTAGTCTTAGGCTGACCTGGGTTTATGACATTATATACATCAAACTTTGGAAGAAATCTTAAAGAGGCAGTAAAAAAAAAAAAATCTGGAAGGACTATTAATAAAGGAAGTAACTTATAAATCTTTCAATTCAGCTTAGGTTTGGAACAAAAGTCTGAATATTGTTAAATGATAATATGTCAGTGTCCAGATGTGCAAAATCACACATAGAGAAACACGTCAAGTTTATAGTCAAAGCAAACTTTCAAAGGAGACCAGAACTGGTTTTAAATCATTTACTAGACAGAAATTATTCAAATGTCAAAATCATAAATCTAACAGCTGGAATGAACTTTATGACATGATTGTGGGAGGTCATAAAGAAAGAATTTTTTTTAATTTTATTTATTTATTTGACAGACAGAGATCACAAGTAGGCAGAGAGGCAGGCAGAGAGAGAGGAGGGGAAGCAGGCTCCCTGCCGAGCAGAGAGCCCAAAGTGGGATTCAATCCCAGGACCCTGGGACCATGACCTGAGCCGAAGGCAGAGGCTTTAACCCACTGAGCCATCCAGGTGCCCCTAAAGAAAGAATTTTTATACAGGTACATAACTAGCTATTTTCAAAATACTGAAGATTGTTTACCTGAAAAATTCATTTCTAGTGAAAGATAGAAATAGATACCAATTTTCACTGATACCAAGAAGCCTATTAGACTGTGTATATTGCACAGATATATTTTTGTTGTAGATGGAAAAGATGATGTATTTTTAAGTAGTGAGATTTCCTAAGCACTGACAATTCTGTAGATCAAAACATTTTTATCATCTAAGCAGAATTTTTCACAGGGTATATTTCTCTCCCCAAAGAGGCCCATGGTGAAGTCTGGAAATTTCCACTTGCTATTTACTCTCTTCTCGATATTTATAGTGTACATTAGTGTATTCAGACTTCAGAGCAGACCTGCCATAATCTGCTCAGTTTCATTTAATTCAGCATTTTCCAAACATCTTTCAATATAGACTCCTTTTAAAAATTTTTAAACATTTATTCACATACAGAACATGCTCTGGAAAACACTGCCACAGACAGTGTTTGGATTTTCACCAAGAAAACAACTTCACAAACAGAATAGGATGGTCGTAAAGATTTTTAAAATATAATGGTTTAGACAAGTTAAGATAAAGACACTCAGTCAGCCGTGCCTTCTCAGAAGGTGCAAACATTTTAGCTATATCTTTTCATTTTAGTACCTATTTTTTCCGATGAAATAGGTCATTTTATGTAATCACAGTTTATTTGAATACTCCTTTTTGAAATGCCTTTGTATACGGCTTCATACATGTGACCTTAGTGCAACTAGTCAATGATCAAGTACCAAAATGTGTAACAAACTAGTTGGGAAATGTAGTCTAAACAAGTGGTTGTAATAGAATCTTCATTTTTAACTACTAATTTTCATCATGTCTGGGAAAAGACATAAACATAAAATCACAGGCAATATTCATAAATCATAAGTAAAATCACAGGCAATATTCATAAATCCTAAGTAAAATCTAACAACTAGTCAAAATTCAAGTCATGTTTATATTTATGTAAATAAACTCTATATATTTCAACAAAATTTTGCAATTTACCAATGCATAATAAAATAGAATTTAAAAATGAAAGGAATTTTAGAGACTGTTTGAACTCCTCATGTCACTTACAAGATAAAAAATGATCCAAAGTGGTAAAGAATTTTTTTTTTATTAAAAGTTTATTTCACAGATGAACATACTGTGACTTAAAGTTTATTCCCCCAAACAACCACGGGGTAAAAAATAAATTCATGCAATAGAGACATTAATACTGTTCATAAATATCAATCATAAAAAAGGAATTTAAATCAAGGTTTTAGGAAGGAAAAACACTTGTTACCAGTTGCATTTGAAACTAAGGTTTGCTAAGAGTTACAGCAACTTGTTAAGTCATTTACCAACTTAGCACTTTGTCAATTCTTTTCACATTTGTTTTATTTTTTAATTTTTTATATCATTTTATTTTAATTCTTTTCAGTGTTCCAGAATTCATTGTTTATGCACAACACCCAGTGCTCCATGCAATACGTGCCCTCCATAATACCCACCACGAGGCTCACCCAACCCACCACCGCTCTCCTTTGCAAAACCCTCAGTTTGTTTCTCAGAGTCCACAGTCTCTCATGGTTTGTCTCCCAAAGAAGTAAGGAATCTTAATCAAAATTATACGGGACAGGGCGCCTGGGTGGCTCAGTGGGTTGGGGCCTCTGCTCAGGTCATGATCCCAGGGTCCTGGGATTGAGCCCTGCATTGGGCTCTCTGCTCAGCAGGGAGCCTGCTTCTCCCTCTCCCTCTGCCTTTCTGCCTGCTTGTGATCTCTCTCTCTGTCAAATAAATAAACAAAATCTTTTAAAAAAAATTATACTGGACAAAAGTCTCCCTGGTAATATTTGCTTCTTTTTCCTAATGTAGTTCAGTTCAGCCAATACTTATTGAGCATTTCTGTGAAACAGGTGTATGCAATCCCAATTATAAGTAGCAGGCTCCTTTGACAGCAGGAGGTGGTAGTCACTTAGAAACTTTATCCCGGAGTGCCTCGGTGGCTCAGTAGTTTAAGCCTCTGCCTTCAGCTCGGATCATGATCTCAGGGTCCTGGAAATCGAGCCCTGCATCAGGCTCTCTGCTTGGTGGGGAGCCTGCTTCCCCCACTCTCTGCCTGCTGCTCTGCCTACTTGTGATCTCTCTGTCAAATAAATAAAATTAAAAAAAAAAAAAAAAAAACTTAAAAAAAAAAGAAACTTTATCCCAAAGGAAATGAAAACTTAGGACAGATTTCTATCCAAAAACGCTCAAATAACTCAGAAAATATGATAGTAAAGTGTATCTTGAAAAGTAGACCCTAATATGCAAAAAGTTTACAAACTAAAACTAAAACCAAGTTTCTTCTCAAAAACAATAAACTCTCCCCACTGAAGAATTCCAGCAGGAGTCCCCTGAAATGGCAGCGCGTGGCCTCATGGAGCCTCAGGGATTTCTGGATCACACTAATAACATGCTTTGAAACCGGAGAATGAAGTAGAAAGCTCTCTGCTTCTCTTTGCTTTCTTGGTGAAGAAATTTCAGGAAAAAGTTATGAAAGATTACAAAATTGGGGGCTTGAGTCTTTGAAAGCTAAAATTACAGAGTTTTGCTAAACACTGACCATCTGAGGCTACGAGGCCACAACTGCCACTCGGGCTGAGCCTCCTGTTGACATAGCCTGTATTTACATGGACTCTGAATTCCATGAAAATGTGCAAGGGTGTTCAGCCCCTAGGAGGCAGAAACTAAGCCAGCTGGGTGTATTGTTGGGCTACAAGGAAAACCCAAATGCATGGCTATTGCCTCTTGGTTTCACTGTGGTGGAAAACAAACTTTAAATCTTTGGGGATCAAAATATGAGATATACACACTTAAAACATTCACTCTTTCCCACAGTCCACAGCCTTTGTGCCACTTCTAGATATTTCATGTCCAAAATTTCCATTATTTAGAGTTTGTTAACGGATGTACATACACATACATATATGTATATAAACACATTTCTTTTTTGCTATGGGATGAGCAGAAATTTTATAAATTGCTCTCTGTTATACCTAAAGAGATCCCTCTTTTTTTCAAAATGACCATGTTACATCCCAGGCTGTGTTTCTAACTCTAGAGACATGTAGTACATTTATTTTGTATATACAAAAACATCTATTTTACTCTCTCAGAGCTTGCCACTGGTTGTGGTTCATTTTCCCTTGCCTTGTAAGTTGAGAGTTGTATTAAAAAGAACACAATTCTAGTCACAGATGAGGTCCACTGGGGCTTGGTCAGGGAAGACCCAGGCAGTAGACCTGCGCAGAGAGTATGCCAAGATGAATCCCAAGGCCCCCATGTCTAATCAGAGTGGGAAGTAGATCAAAACTTTCCAAAAGTCAGAAACATTAATAGTTGAACTGGGATAACTTCTGGAGACCACCAGAGCAGGGCTGCCACTTCCACTTTTGTATTGCTCTTATTTTCTTGTAGGCAGGACTGATTCTGCGCACAAGCAGATAGATGAGTGCCCATCTATGCAGCGTTAGCGTAAAAAATTATGATTAGTGAAGTTACATTTTTAAATCCAATGTCCAAAAGTAATGTTATTTCTATATACTATTAATGGGAATTTGGAAATTAGTGTTTTAAAATAATAATATCATTTGTGGGACGCCTGGGTGGCTCAGTTGATTAAACGGCTGCCTTCGGCTCAGGTCATGATCCCAGGGATGGAGTCCCATATCGGGCTCCTTGCTCGGCAAGGAGCCTGCTTTTCCCTCTGCCTCTGCCTCTGCCTGCCTCTCTACCTACTTGTGATCTCTCTTTCTCTCTCTCTGACAAATAAATAAATAAAATCTTTAAAAATAAAATAAAATAATAATATCATTTGTAATAGCATCAAAAATATGAGATAATTGTAGATAAATTTAATAAAATACATGGGAAATCTCTACCCTGAAAACAACAAAACATTGCTAAGAGGAATTAAAGAAGACCTAACTAAATCAAGATATATTCCATGCTCGCAGATTGGAAGACTCCAAGTTTTAAAGCGTCAGGTTTTCCCAGATTGATTTGTAGACTCATCAGAATCCAACTACAAATTCCAGGGTTGTTTTTGTTTTGTTTTGTTGAAATTTAGAAGCCGATTCTAAGGGTTTTATATGAAGACCCAGAAGACCTCTAATTTGCAGCAACAATTCTGACAATTTCGCCAAAGCAGAACAAGGTTGGAAAACATACATTACCTGACACAAAGTATTATTTTAGAGTCACAATAACCAAAACAATGTGGTATTGCCAAAGAATTAGATGTAGATCAATGGAAGGGAATTAAGAATTAATGCCAAACTGATGGGGAGAAAAGATAGTATTTTCAACAAATGGTGGTGGGACATTATCACTTCCAAAGAAAAAAGGAACTTAGCCCTTATATCACACCAGTATTTACTGACCTATCCTACTCAGTATTATAAACTCAGTGTTACTGCCTCATTCTACAGATTATATATATATATATATATATGGACATGTGGTTGTGAGGATTCAGTGTTTGACTTTTAGCAGGTCACCTCATACATCACCATCAGTCAAATAAGGGACAGGAGAATTTCTACCCTTCTGTTTTCACTATTGGTATAAAGAAAGAAAATGTGTTATAAAATATATATGAAGTTTCTTTATCTATTGTACACATATACGTCACATATGCTATCTTTATACATGTTTACATGTTATTAGAACTTGGAAAATTTGTAAGTTAGATATAAGACATTTTATAATAATCAAAGCTAATCAAAAGGGGGATTTAACTATATGCAATGTTTAATTCACCAGTTGTTTGACAAAGAAGCAATAAAAAGAAAAATAGTTGTTTAAAAACAGTGCTTTTGTGTGCATGCGTGTGTGTTCCTTTCCAGTTAGTAATTTGGGCTCCTTCATGGCATAAGGAACAAATAAGAATTGATTAGTTCTTATGACTTGGTCTTATGGGTCTGATGGTATCTTTCTGGAATTTAGACTTATTAACTTCTCCATATACACCTGGGAATTGGTTGTTTTCCAAAGATAAAAAGAATGTTGAAGAATTTTGAGTTTGATTGAAAGCTGGAAAATGAAGAAAATATATTGGATGGACCAGAGCCCTGAGAGCAGCTTAAAGAAAAAATAAATTCTTAAAGTGTTTTTAAAAAAACATTGTTTATAAGATGGAAAATGACTGTGAATTTTTACAGAATCTCCTTATTAAAATGCCACAACATTTTTTCTTAAGCGTTTCTTCCATTTAAAAATATATATATATAGTTAATACACTTATTGTGCTATAGGCAATCAGAGTTTAAGATATTCATTTAATGCGTGAAATATTCATCAAGGAGTATTTCCACTCCAATGAGTATTTAAATATATTCTAAGATATTTGGGGTATTAAGAAAATATTAAGGAAATATATGAGCATTTGTTTTTCTGGAAAGTTAGACAAGGAAAGCAGATGAGGCATAAAGCTTGAAAATACCAAATTTCCAAACACAAGATAGAATGTGTCTTCCATTGCTTCTTTTTCCTATTAGAAAGTGGATAAAATGAACATATCCTTCTTTTAGATTTAAAGTTCAAATGCCTGTGTGAGTCAGACTGTATGATGGTCTGTATGTCTTGTAATTCATAACTAAATACGAGCAAGCTACTATGGAAAAAACCTAACCACAGACTCGTTTTTCCTTTCTCCTCTATATAAATTAGATTCTTTTAAACCAAACCAAACTCACATTGGTTACAAACTTTATTTTGATTTGATTTTTAAATGACCGCTCAAAAAAATCTCTAAACCAAAATGCCACAAGGAACCTTCTGCCTCTTCCTCCCCAATTCACCCACAGTAGGATTCTGGAATTAAACTATGTTGGTTATAATTATATAGCCACTTTAAAAGTATATGGTAGTCCCTTTTATGTCATTGAGATATATGGACATTCTTGAGCACAGTACATTATTAATATTTAACTCTTTGGTTCCTAAAGGAAAATATTTTTCTTTAAAAAGTGATGTGCTCAATCACTATGGAGCAAATTTGGCAATATCTATCTAATCTATCTATCTATCATCTATCATGTATGACAAATGTACACATGTTTCTAGGGATAAATTCTATCTCCAGGTATTTACCCTGCAATAGTATTTCAACAATTTTTCAGATTTATATAAAAAGATATTTACTGCAGCATTGTTTTATGATAGCAAAAGACTGAAAACTACCCAAATGCCTATGAATATAGGACCACTTAAGGCACCTCGGTTGCTCAGTCTTTAAGCATCTGCCTTAGGCTCGGGTCATGAACCCAGGGTCCTAGGACCGAGCCCCACATCACACTCCCTGCTCAGGAGGAAGACTGCTTCTCCCTCTTCCAATCCCCCTCCTTGTGTTCCCTCTCTTTCTGTGTCTCTCTCTTTCAAATAAATAAATAAAAATAAAATCTTTTAAAAAATTGATTTCTGTTTAGAAAATAAGTATATAGGACCACTTAATAAATGAGGGTAGGTCAAAATGGTGAAAGCCCTACAAAAGTTATAAAGCACCTATGTTTGGACAGCTATGGAAATCCCAACCCAGAGAGCTTCACGGTCAGAAGAGAAAAGCTAGATTTTGTGGCAGTACGTAAGGTATACCATTGCTTAAAGTACAAATGCATATATATGTATATGCTTACATATAATATCTCTGAAAGGATACATAAGTAATTATCAATAGCGTTTGCCTGTAACAGCTCAGATGGTGCACAGAAGTGGGCAGGAGACTTATGTTTCATCAAATTCCATTTTGTTAGTTTTAAATATGAATTATGGGCATGTATTATCTATGAAGATGAATTAATCACATTAAAAAGCAATAAACATCTAAAAAGCAGTGTTTAATCTGAAAATAATGAAGAGAAATACTGCTGTTGTGGAAAAAGATAATATTCATGGTAGAGAAAATAAAACTAGCCCAAGAACTCAAATGATTATAAGCTGCTAGTATTTACTGCTAACATTTAAAAATACTACCAAGAAGATTGCAATGTGGTAAAGATCTTCACTATTTGCATAAATTGTGTTGTGGCAAAAGAATTGGAAGATACTTGTCAGCAGCAATTAGGAAAAATTAAAAATAAAATATTGTTGGCTGATTAAATGTTTGCAAACCACAGACATGATGAAATAGGCTTTATTCAGCATGGTTGGAGTCAAGAACAAAGTTCCTAGAAGGAGACTAGACTTGTCTTACATGATTCGGAAGCAGTGCCCAGTGTCTTTATTACCACCTACATGCCTAAGACCAGGAGCTAAGAAATACACCTCAGGACCAAGGGAAGAATACAACAAGATTTATCCAAGAATATTCCTGCAAAGCAGGGATTAGGTGAGGTGTTGACATCTTTTAACTAGTGAAAGAATGAACTGTAATCAAAAGTATTCCTTTAAAAACATATTTTGCTGGCTGGGAGAGGAGAGAGAGAGACTGCAGTTCATGCTTCTAGAATTAACAAATCCATGACATATCCAGTTAATCAATCTAGTTAGAATTACGTACTGTTTGTGACTGACTGGTTCTTGATTCCTCATATGCCCCATGCCTTCAACCCTTCTGGATCATTTTGATAAGATCAAATATTTATAAAATTTGAGTGCAGTAAGACCTTAGAGAAATGAGTTGTCTCCTCCCCAACACTCACACAATGGTTCCAACACCTTTAGTTGCTGACAGATAATGGCAGGGACCCTCCTCCAAGGAACCTTTCTTCCCTAAGCCTTATCCTCTATACCCACTATTATTGTCCAACTCTCAGGTTTTTGGGTTTTGTTTTGGTTTTTTTGCAAATATTTAATCATGTACAATAAAATCTTTTAAAATATGTTTTTGACAAGTATTTATCCTTGGAGAATACCTGCTAAACAATCTGTTTGAAAGCTTAAATTAAAAAAGTAATGCATGACTACATGTTCATTTCTCTAAAGTTTTCAAATCCACACTATACACTAAAATTTAAAACTCTCCTTTTACTCTATACCTTCCTGTTCTTTGAGAATCCATTGGAAAGATTTTTCTGGGTTATCCTTCCAAAATATTACATAGGGAGAATATGTCTTTTTAAACAAAATTGATTAAAAAATGAGTTTCCACAGACTTCCTCATTTCTCATACACTGTTATAAGTTGAATTGTTTCTTCCTAGAAAATTTGTATTTTGGGTGCCTGGATGGCTCAGTTGGTTAAGCAACTGCCTTCGGCTCAGGTCATGATTCTGGAGTCCCAGGATCAAGCCCCATATCAGGCTCCCTGCTCAGCAGAAAGTCTGCTTCTCCCTCTGACCCTTCCCCCTCTCATGCTCTCTGTCTCTCTCTCTCATTCTCTCCCTCTCAAATAAATAAATAAAATCTTAAAAAAAAAAAGAAAGAAAATTTGTATTTTGAGGTCCCAAATGCCAGCACCTCAGAAGTTGACCTAATTTGAACATAGAGTATTTGCAGATGTAATTTGTTAAGATGAAGTCATACTGCAATAAGTTTGGCCCCCAAGTCCATCATGCCTACTATCTTTATAAAAAGGAGACATCTGGGCATGCACGTGCACATGTGCCCCCCCCCCCCGCCACACACACAGGGAGAACATCAGGTAGAGATGAAGGAAGGGAATGGAGTGATGCTTCTACAAGTCAAGGAATGGCAAAGATTGCCAGCAAATCACTGGAAGCTAGGCAAGATTCCTGGAATTGACTCTCCCTCACCACCCTCAGAAGGAATTGTCCCTGCTGATACCATAACCTCAGACTTCCAGCCTCCAGCAGTTGTGAGACAATAGACTTCCGTTGTTGAAGGCACCGGTCTGTGGCATTTTGTTACTGCAGCCCTAGCAAAGGAAAACACCCACCAGAGAAGGATGACATCATCTTCTCCGTTTATCTTTTTTCCAGCCTCAGAAGAATTCCAGCTAAGTATGGAATTTTAAGATGCAGAACGGGAACATGGGGAAAATAGGAACAGAGATCATGAAGATAAAAAATAATTGAGATAGAAAGAAAGGGGAGAAAGGACTGAGGACTGCAACCCCTGTAGGATGGATGAAAGGAAAACTTCCTAGTTGAGTGTTAAGGGTATATGAGAAGGGGTGTTAAGAAAGAGCTGCTGTAGAGGACAGTGACAGGGAAAGAAGAATTTTAAGCTGTTTGACCATGTATTCAAAAAGTACTTCCCCAGACCTCCAGCACATACAAACACTGTTCCAGCTTTAAAGATCTGTCAGAAAATTAATTTATCAGTTTTACATATGTCTTGATTTCAACATATACACATTTAATTTTCTCACTATTTCTTTGAATTCACACTACATGAAGACTAAGTCAAAAATTGTATTAATTATATTCAGATTATATATACACAAAATATGTAAGTATATTGAATATATTTATTCAATTTTAAATTGTGGATTGTTTAAATATATTTAAGGTAAAGAGACTCATATACCCACCTCACAGATTTTATATTTCCATTTTATTTAATGAAATAAAACATTAATTATTATTTACTACGACCATAACAAATTTTCACAAACATAGTGGCTGAAACAGTGTAAATTTATTATTTATTATTCTTGGAGATCAGAAATCTGACATGGGTCTTACTGGGAAAAAAATCAAAGTGGCAAGACTGGCAAGACTGAATTCCTTTCAGAAATTCTTAGGAGGGAATTCATTTTCTTTCCCTTTCCAATTTCTACAGACTGCCTGCATCCTTAGTTCATAGTCTCACCCCATCTTCAGGCAGCAGTGTTGGGTCTAGTCCTTCTCACAACATCCTGACAACTTCTTCTACCTCCCTTTGTCTCCTTTAAGGACTCTCCTTCAAGGGTGCATCCAGGTAATCCAACATAATCTCCCTATCATAAAGTCAGTTGCTTAGCAGCCTTAATTCCATCTGCAATCTGAACTCCCATTTTCCATGTAATCCAGGAGGGTAGAAAGGCATTATTCTGCCTATCATACATAATAAACTCCAATTCCCTCATTCCTCTCTTCTTCTTCATTCCCAGAATATTATTCTGCTTTTTTGACATATGCATGAAATATTTGTTTCTAGAGTGCTGTTTTGTGCACTTAAGATTTTCCAATAGTATAATATTTAATGAGAATTTATATCCCAGTTTGCTCAAGAGAGTCTGGTTTGCACTCACTGTTCTAGCATAGTATTAATAGCCCTCTTTTATTCTCAAAAGTGTTTCAAATCATACTGTTCATATCATTTTGCAGCTAGCATTATTCAATCAATAATTTTAATATCCAGTTGTTGCCCATAAATCAACATTATAACGAATTAGCTGTAATTTTTTTCTTTTCAGCCTAACAGTATTCATTGTTTTTGCACCACACCCAGTGCTCCATGCAATACATGCCCTACCCAATACCCACCACCTGGATCCCCCAACCTCCCACCCCCAACCCCTTCAAATCCCTCAGGTTGTTTTTCAGAGTCCATAGTCTCTCATAGTTCACCTCCCCTTCCAATTTCCCACAGCTCCCTTCTCCTCTCCATCTCCCCATGTCCTCCATGTTATTTGTTATGCTCCACAAATAAGTGAAACCAGCTGTATTCTTAATGTTCTCCCTTATTTTTGGATATCTTGATTGATCAATCCATCCCCTCCTATTCCTCTTAAAAAAGGATGTGCAATTATAAATTTTTGGTTTTCCTTTTATTTCTGTCAATTTCTCCTTTAATGTATCTTGAAGTTATGTCACTAAATATATGAAGCTTCAAAATGTATTGCTTTATTTTCATGACAAATTATTCCTGTTATCATTCTTATCAACTTTTCTAAAAATTTATTTACTTATTTGAAGGGGAGAGAGAGAGAGAGAGAATGAGCAGGAGGAGCTGAGAGAATTGGAGCAAAAGTCTCAAGCAGACTGGCCACTGAGTGTGGAGCCGGATGAGGGGCTCAGTCTCACAACCCTGGGATCATGACCTGAGCAGAAACCAAGACTCATTTGCTTAACAGACTCTACCACAGAGGGGCCCCTCAACTTTTTTCTAATAATAAAATAACTAAATATTTTCTTTCTTTCTTTTTTTTTTTTTTTAGATTTTATTTATTTGACAGACAGAGATCACAAGTTTGCAGAGAGGCAGGCAGAGAGAGAGAGGAGGAAGCAGGCTACCCGCAGAGCAGAAAGCCCGATTTGGGGCTCGATCCCAGGACCCTAGGATCATGACCCGAGCCGAAAGCAGAGGCTTTAACCCACTGAGTCACCCAGGTGCCCCTAAATATTTTCTTTTGGTTAGTATTTATGTGGTATATCTTTTCCAACCTTTCCTTTATTTTTAATCTTTGTATATCACTAACATTCAACTAATGTCACTAATGAATCTTGTTTTGTAATTAAATTTTGCATTTTAGTTAGGGAATTCAATCCCCCTACATTCGCTATAAATGATAATATTTGCATTTTTCTATCATACAGTATTATGCTCTTTATGTTGTGCTTTTCCTTTGTTTCTTTAACATTTTTGATTCTGAGACAATCTATATCCCTTCTTTCCTATGAATGTTCTCTAATGAGAACATTGTAAATCTAATGAAAACATTTTTCCCCTAACATATTGCTGTCCAATATTCTGGTTCCACGTTGTTTTTACCCTCCCCCACTGTTTGCTATAATTATCATTGGTTGTTACATTCTGTGTTTTTTAGGTTTTCTCAAATGTTTACAATGTTCTTTGCTTATAATTGCTTCCTGCAGTTCACATCATATTGAATTCAATTTCCTCAAGTATATTTTATAGAAGACCCTAAAATGGGTCGGCTCATGGTCAGCTCTCAGGTTTTGTTTAAATAAGTCTTCATGGCTTCATGGTGGTTTTTAAGAATGGGTTCTTTTAAACTTTTCACATTGCAATTATTATGTTCTTATCCTCCAGAATTATTATTTATGGTAGACTATATCTTCCAAAGCTTGACACAAAAATGTCTCACATCTTTAAAGTTCTTCTACAGTAGACTTTGCCTCTCTCATGTTACAAAATGGGATCTGTGCTACCCTCCTCCCCATGCCAGATCTGGCAATTTTGTGGCTCACTTGTAACCAATAGACAGCGGTAAAAATGAGACTGCATAACTTCCAATACAAATTGAAAAAGCTCATGCAACTTCTACCTTTTTCAAAGATACACTACTTGTGAGTTCTGAGTGACCATTTAAGAAATGTAAGTCCGCTGAGGCCATCTGAGGAAATGTATGCCACAATGAGAGACCACAGACTTTGGCCATAGTCCCAGTTAATAGCCAGAATCAGCCAACATACACATGAGTGAAGACACCTCCAAATGGCTCCGTTTCTGAGCTGTGGAGTAACCCCAGCTGTCTTGTTGTCCCAGCTGAGGATCCAGACATCTTGGAACAGAAAGAAGCCATTGGCTCTATGCCCTGTCCAAATTCCTTGCCCACAGACTCTTTAAGCACAATAAATGTGTTGTTTTAAGACACTAAGTTTTATGGCAACTGGTAATGAAACCATAGTAACTGGAACACTAATTAACCAACTTTTGACCTATTTTTGTTGTTCCAAACTTCTTAGTCTCATTTTTTTTTTATGGAATCTGTATCATTACTCTGGTTGCTTTTAGATTTCTCTTTTTGTCTTTGAGAGAGAAAGAAATCTTCAAAGATAAAGGTAAATGGTACCATGGGAATAAATAAAGAAATATATATACACACAGTGTGTATTTAAATTAAAATGCCACCTCTGTTTCTGGGATGGTTAAAATTGCTTCTAGCAAACCACCTCCTTCTGAGAATGACTAGAAAACTAGATTAAATGTTTCAAAAGTATGTTTGAGGACACTGAAGAAGTATCAAGACAACAAGGACTTGAGACAGCAAGAGCCTGGAGAGAAGGGTAATACAAAAGTGAGCCCAATATTCAGGGATACTATTCTCCTCAAAGCCTTTCCTGATTCATAAATAGACACTTTGAGTTTGAGACGTTGACAAAAACTTGAGGTAGTTTAATTGGAATATAATAACCGAAATTAAAATTCATGGTTTTTTAAAAAGGAGATCCCTTTAGAGTTCTACTTGGGTGCTAACGAACAACAACTCGGGAGCAAGGAGAAAGGGCCAAGCATTTTTAAAACTAAGGTTCATCTTAAAATCAGCTCAATACCAAGATGGATTAAGATAATCTTTTTCTATGAAACTGCCTTTTGGCATTGAAATAAGTGATTCTGGAAGAATTAACTCATCTAGAGGTTTAAATAATTTATATAATTTTTCATCATATTATTTGGTATTCAATAAAAACTTGCTTGGAAGATCAAGTGGTATGACCATATTATAGCCCCCCCCAAAAAGCAACAAATTCACAAAATATGTAGATATTAAAACCACCAAACAACAACTATAAAACAAAGAATTAAAATATAATGCATATAAATTAATATATGTATATATAAATATATTTGCATATATATACAGAAATTCTGTTTTTATATATAATATATGCATATATTATATATATATATATAACTGCAAATCCTAGAGTAAAAAATAAAGTATTGAAATTAAGATTCAATATATGATTTTAATGGGAGATTAAATCTTGCTATAGAGAGTAACAAGCTGAATGGAATTAAGATCAATAAAAAAATATTCAGACTAGGAACACCTGGGGTGGCTCGGTTTGTTAAGCATCTGCCTTTGGCTCAGGTCATGATCTGAAGGTCCTGGGGATCAAGTCCCACATCCGGCTCCTTGCTCAGTAGGAAGTTCGCTTCTCCCTCTGCCGGCCACTACCCCTTCTGTGCTCTCTGTCTCTCTCTGACAAATAAATAAATAAAATCTTTAAAAAAAAAAGACTAAAGCACAGACAGATTAAAGATGAAAAACAAAGACAATATCATAATAATTGAGAGAGAAAATAAAGTTTTAGCATATGAGTAAATGGTACTCCAGAAGAAGGCATAAATGAAAATGAGGCAGAAACAATATTTGAAGAGATAAGGGCTAAGAATTTTCCAAAAGCTACAGATTTAAGATTTGTAACAAGGAAAACAATACCAAAAAAAAGTAAATTTGCTAAAATTTAAAATTTGAAGAGAAATAAAACATATTTTAGGCAGCCAGAGAATAAAAGATACATGACTTTTAAAGGAACAACGGTATGAATGTTTGTTTACTTTCAAAAAAAGATACGGTAGCCAAAAGACAATTAGATGCTATCTTAAAGTACAAAAAGGGAACTACTGACAATTTAAATTCTATATAGAGCAAAAATATCCTTTCAAAACAATAATCTCTAACTATGGAAGAGTTGTATAAGATTGATATAAGATTTTTCCCCTAAAAGTTTAGAAGAATATACTACTAAAGACTTCTGGCAATAGAGATTTCTTTGTGGGAGAATAATTAATTTCTTTGATATATGGGTATAATAATTTTCAACTTACTCTGTCAGTTTTCGTAGGTTGTGTTTTTCTCAGAACTTGTCCATTTCATAAAAATATTTTTAAAATATCTTTTAGTAGGATCTTAACATTGTGCATCTTTTCATTATTGAAGCTGGTAATTTACAGACAATTTACATGATCAATTTTAATGGGATTATTATTTTTATTGTTTTTCAATGAACCAATTTGTAGTTTTGTTTATCCTCTTTACTGATCAATTTTAATAGGGATCAATTTTACATATGTATCTTTCTATTAGTGTAGATAGCACAGAAAGTTTAATTGGAAGATGAACGCAAAATGGCAACATTGTTTCTTATTCAGCTGTTTGTTATATTCAGTATTATCTTTATATTTATAGAGTGCCATAATTTTTATTTAGTTGTTTTTATTAACATAAAATGTATTATTTGCCCCAGGGGTACAGGTCTCTGAATCATCAGGCTTACACATTTCACAGCACTCACCATAGCACATACCCTCCCCAATGTCCATAACCCAGCCACCTCCCCCAGCACCCCCTACAGCCCTCATTTTGTTTCCTGAGATTGAGTCTCTTATGGTTTGTCTCCCTCCCAGGTCCTATCTTGTTTCATTGTTTTCCTTCCCTACCCCCCACAATCCCCTACCCTGCCTCTCAAATTCCTCATACCAGAGAGATCATATAATAATTGTCTTTCTGTGATTGACTTATTTTGCACAGCATAATACCCTCTAGTTCCATCCACATCATTGCAAATTGAATGCCATAATTTTTTAACAAAATGGTAAAAGATTTACACTTGAGAGAAATAATTCAATCTCCTAAATAGCTTTTTAATCATAGCTTTTAAATATTTTAAATACATCATTTGTTAAGACCATATATGCTTGTATTTATATCTCATGATTTGTTAATTTCTTTATTCCTTCTAATCTTCACCATCCAAGATAATTACAAAATAAAATAACTTCAAAAAATGTGAAAATAACTTTATTTTCTTATTCAATTTTGCCTTTTATCTTTTTTCTTACTACTCAATACCACTCTTTTTTGAAATATCTTTTTTTCAAAGATTTTATTTATTTATTTGACAGGCAGAGATCACAATTAGGCAGAGAGGCAGGCAGAGAGAGAGAGAGGGAGAAGCAGCCTCCCCACCGAGCAGAGAGCCCAATGCAAAGTCCAATCCCAGGACCCTGAGATCATGACCTGAGCTGAAGGCAAAGGCTTAACCCACTGATCCACCCAAGCCTTTTTTTTTTTTCTTTTAAAAACTTTTGGCTATTTCCCTTCAAATTTGCACAGATGCATTTTTAGGGTCATTTGAAAGCGATTGGTTTTGGGACGCCTGGGTGGCTCAGTTGGTTAAGCAGCTACCTTCGGCTCGGGTCATGATCCCAGCGTCCTGGAATCGAGACCCACATTGGGCTCCTTGCTCAGCAGGGAGCCTGCTTCTCCCTCTGCCTCTGCCTGCCATTCTGTCTGCCTGTGCTCGCTCTCTCCCCCCTCCTCTGATAAATAAATAAAATCTTAAAAAAAAAAAAAAGAAAGAAAGAAAGCGATGGTTTTATGTATCATTCTCCGTGTGTTCTCAGGCAAGAAAACAAAATTATGATATACCCGTACCTCTATAATAACACTAAATAATCCTTTAAGTATTTGCATATGCCTTGTGCCTTCACATTGATGTCTGCCGCTTACCACCAATTTATCAGTTAAGGTTGGAGTAACACCATCTTCGAGCTCACTATGGGCAGTTCACCATCACAGCATTCTCTGCCTGCCACAGCCCTACAGGACTCCGTTGATTCTTTACTTAGTTGTATCTTACTGATTTCAAAGTTATATACAAACGTCCTGTTTTTAGCTATGGAGCCACATTCCCAACTGAGACCATAAATTCATAAAGACTACATCTTTGAGCTATCAGTGTACAACAACCCAAAATCACACACAGAAAGCACTCAGAATTTTTCTTTTTATCTCATCAGGAAAAGTCCCAGCACTAAGCATGTTTATAAACATGCGATGAAGAAAACTGTGGCTGGAAATTAAACTAATTTGTAGGAGAAAATTCGTGTTCATGTAATCAAAAGTAAGAATGCTGGTTTGTTGAGTGACCTACTTGTCTTTCAGGAATGTGGCAGTATAATGCTCTCAGAGCCCACCCACATAGTTATTTTCTGCTCTCAAGCACTTCTCATGTAGTTCTGGGGTTTTAAGGCTAGTTGTTTTTTCCTACAATGGTAAATGGATCGACAGTGGTAAATAACGATAAACAAGGTCACCACTGGGCTCAAGCGAAAAGGTTCCCCTAACAAAATAGGAAATCTTCTAATTACTCATTGAACACAAAATATATTTGTTCCATGGACATGTACAAATAAATTAGAGATTGGTCAATATGAACAATCTGATTTTCCTTATGACTGAAGTTAATGTGACATTTTTAGTGTTAAAGAAATAGAACTTCTTTTCCTAAACTTTTGTGTATCCCCAATATCATTCCCCTTACCCAAGGAATATTGGTACCACTATTTGAGGAATAACAAATAAGAGGGGTAAAATGGTCAAAGCAGTCTGCTCAGTTAGCTTTCACCTCATTGAGCTAAATCCATTTTTTTTTTAAGACTTAAGAATCATTCAGTTTATTTCACTGGGGATTTGAGCCCAGAACACTTGATAATTGTAAAGTGTATGAAGTGTCAGACATGATTATTTTAGAAATAAAAAGGTAACAAGACTGATACGCCCAGAGTCACTGAGCATGTCTACCTCGAACATGAAAATCAATAGTATTTGATGACAGGTTCCTATCCTAAATATTAGTGTTTCACTGTATCAAATAAGCAGATTGTAGGTAAATAAAAATATTTATAGTTTAGGCACACTTTGCCACGTTGTATGCATCCCTGCCCCCAACAGTAGTGGCTTGTACTCTAAACGCCAGTGCCACTCTCTTTCTTTGATTCCTTTCTATCCCAGGACATTTTCACAACTGTTTTTCTTTGTCAGGAATAACACACACACTCACACACATACACATTTTATGGCTAGTCAGTATCCGTCTGTCAGGTCTATTAGAATGCCACGTCTAAGGCTAGATTATATGTCCTTACAGGACTCTGAACATCTCCATAGTCACCTCACGTTCAATAGGACCCACAACTGTCATTGTCATGTTTTCTAACTTGTGTGGAATACTTCATCATTTTAAAAATACTTTCATATTCATTTTTCTTCTACTTAAAGTAACAGCATATCGCATCACAAGGGAGCCACATCAAGGGCTTTGTGCTCTGAAATCAGACAGCCTGGCTTGCCATTCCCTCTCAACCATGTCCAAGTTGCACAAAATGACAAGATATTTAACCTTTCCGTGCCTTGGTTTCTTGCTCAATCAGTGGGAGTAATGGCACTTCTATCGCAGGGACTGGGACAGGGTCTAGCACTTTGCAATTACTCAATAAATACTAGCATTCACCGTTTTCCTCCCTAACTTTTTGGATGAACCTATGTGGTTTGGTCAAGATCAGACAAATAGTCTTTTGACTTCTTTCACATGTCACTTTGGGCTTTTCTTCTTCAAAGTAGATGCACTGATTTTTTTTTTTTTTTGCAATTATCAAAAACTATTTTAATACTCGCATTTCATTTCAGGAGAGTATGTAGCAGATTTTAATAAAGTTAAGTCCTGCCTGAAGACCTTGATTTTAGTTTTCTAAATGGCTGGGTGTTTTCCGAGTTTATATTCAAGAAAAAACATTTTTCAGAATCCTATTTTTAGTCAAACACATTGATATTTCTTACAGATGACATGCTGTACCAATTGAAACCAGCACAAAAAAAAAAAAAAAAAAAAAAAGAGAAACAAAGGTTATGACATTTAACATTGAATGCCAAGATCTCTTGCTATTAGGAAACAGAGCCTCTTTTTGTTAATTTCTGTAATCAGAAATTGTGACCTTTATCTCTTTATTCAGCAATGACTTTAGGGTTATATTACTTGTGCAGTTTCTTCCTGAACACTTGTTCTTTTTAATTAGAGTTTTATTTTTTATTTACAAATTATTTTACTCTTATTTTGAAATAAAAACTGTCTTCATTAACTTTCTTTTTTTTAATTTACATCAACTGATAACACTTATCCTGTAGAAACTGAAAATAACTAAGAAATTCCTACTCTTACACTATTGTTCTTAAGAATATTTTTCCCCACACATGAGAGTGTAAATGGTATCCCTACCTTACTTGTGGATCTTTTGGATTTTCTTCTATTTAAAGTTACTAAGAAGTTGGAGACTTCTGGAGCTGAAGACTTTACAGGAATCTTCCAATTTTTTAATACCTGAAATTATTGTAAAATTTGTTAAGTAAGTATAATTATATAATTAAGTGTGACTGTCAAGTTATCTGCTCTTCTTAAGTTATTTGTGAGTGAGTCTGCATTTCTCAGGGATCCTCAGGACTTAGATTTAAAGCTCATACAGTCAGTCTTCATTATTCACGCCTGTTGTATTTGCCAATCAACCTACTTACTAAAATTTTTTTGTAGCCCCCAAGCAATGTCCACCATAGTTTCACAACATTCACAGACATGTGCACTACTGCAAAAATTTTAGTCACCCAATGCACATTTCATCAGGTGGGGTGCAATGGTCAGCTTTCCTGTTTTAGATCTCACACTCTAAGCAAGTGTGTTTTTTTTTTTTTTTCAGTCTCTTTAGTGCCAGATTTTCCATGTGTGCTGTTTGTTGGTGATTTTGCTGTATAAAATGGCCACTGGGCATATTGCTTAAGGGCTCTCTAGTGTTTCTGGGCACAAAAAGATTGTAATATGCCTTAAGGAGAAAAGATTGTAATATGCCTTAATATGCCTCCTAGTAAATATAATTATATATATAATTATATATATAATATATATAACTTCTCTCAAGAATGTTAAAAAAGTTTGGTTCAAGCATGAGTTTTAGTGCTGTGGGTCATGCATTCAATGTTAATGAGCCAACAATGTATACCAAATTAGGGATGTTTAAAGACACCTAAGGTTAGATGTTGATCAGCTGTCAATTTGTTTTGATGGCAGACTCACAAAATCTCACCCTGCATTTCCCCTAAGAGTAATAATTCAATATTCACTAATTTAGTGCTCCAGGTAACTTTATAATCTGTAACTACCATGCATAATGAGAATTGACCATATTTTGTTGTCAACTCTAAATCTTTGAAATCAGAATCTACCTGAATGTAATTAGTTTAGCTAAAATGTTTGTCAATGTATTAACATGGACAATATAATTAATTTAGCTAAAATGTCACATCAATGTATTAACGTGGACAATTTAATAAATTTTTAAAAACAAATTTGAATAGTCCCCCTAAATTGATGAATCAAGCTAGTTGTTCTTTAATCTACCGTTGTTGTTTTATGTCAATATATGTCAAAATTTCCAGTCAATTATGCTAATTCTGTATTTGTAAAAAATTCTCAGTGTTTCAGATGAGCTATTTGCCAACCAATACACTGAACTTAACATATTTGCATAGATTATGCATATAGCCAATAGGTTAAATAGCAATTGATCCTTAAAAAGACATGACTATTATTTATTCCACAAGTACATGTTGAGAACCTGCAGTTGGTAGGCACCCCATGGGAGTTACAGTTGTGAATAAGACAGGCAATGTTCCTATGCTTGTGAGTAATCTGGGTGGTAGAGATAGACAATAAAAAATTTCACAAATAAATACAGATAGTGATATGTGTAATAAAGATAATATTAGGGAGATGTGTAATAGAGATAACAATAGAGGAGGAAGCTACTTTAGAGAGTCTGAATGCCAGGAAGCCATGTGAAAGCTGGGGGACCAAAGCAATCCAGACAGAGAGAATAAGTGCAAAAGCCCTTAGTCTTGGAAAACTGTGGCACATGCAAGATGGAGACATACAGCTAATATAGCTGGAGCTGGGGTCTTAGCGAAGCAAGTATAAAAATGACATCTGCAGCTATGACCTTCTCGTGTGACAGAGAAGTCCTCTCTTGGTGTCTGTCCAGGTGTCCACTCTTCTTGTCTCCTCCCCTTTCCTGCTTTCTCAGATGGAACCACAGAATCATCTGAGGTGTTTTTATATACACTTCTTGGGCTGCAGAAAGTTCTGGGAGTGGTGCTTCACCCTTTCCTCTTTTTCCTAGTAAGCAATATCCCTATGTCTCCATTGCTATCAGGCCTTCTGCCCCCTCAGAAATCTCCATGCAAGAAGCAAGCCACAATCTCTATGTTTCATTTAGGTGGTTAAATCCAGAGACACAAGTTAACTTCTCTCAAGAATTTCCTCATCAAGCAACCCTTAGCCCCAGTGGCAGTGCTAGAGTGAATGCAGTATGAACAGAAGATAAACTCTGACCTAAACCTTATAGAAGTTGGTTAAAAAAAATAAGAAGCAATGGGCAATGCAAGGAAAACTAAGATAGGCAGGATCGTGAAGAAGTCAAAGCTTCAGGACCAGAAAGAAGTCAGCTCTGCAGAATAGAAATGTTACCCACGCTTACCTCTTCCACTCCCCACTAGTCATTATGGAGACTGTGGGCTGGAGCCCTGTGCACCATCTCCAGCTTGCCACTGTGTGAGCAGAGACAACTCTCGTTCCTGTGCAGGTGTTGAGAAGCGGGTAAGATGCAGGCTTGTTGACCGCACTCACCCTGGAGCACCGTGAGCTGACGCCTTGCCCTTCCTTCTGCCTGCTTAGCTCAATGGGAATTGTGAGGCTGAGCATCAGCTACCATTCTGGCTGGTGCTAAGTGGAAAACAGCAAATAGCTGGCACCTTAGTCCCTTAGAACTAGACAGTGAAGACAGAACCCGGAAGGAGGAGCCAGAGAAAGAGATCCTTTAAATTTAGGTGTATAAATCCTGGGAGGATTCTAAGCACCCTTGCTTGGAACTGCCTGGAATCCACACAGCAAATTATCTGAGAACTGAACTATGGTGTGTAAAATCACTCGTGTTTCAAATTGGCCTCCGGGAAGCACACAAACAGAGCAGTCCACCATAGCACAGAAAAGTTTCTGAAAATTAAGTTAACATTTGAACCACAGCCCACAGAATCAGCCAGAGGGTGCATTCTGAACCTAAACTTACTGACTGCCAATCTCAAAAGGCTATACGCTGTGTGAGTCCATGTATATGACAGTCTTGAAATGATGCAATTACAGTGTTGGAAGACAGATCAGTGGTTACCAGGGTTCAGACCTTACCTACGGACAATCCTTAAAAAATCTAACATTGTAAAAATCCCAAGAATCCACAAAAAAACTATTATATGTAATAAACAAATACATCCAACTTGTATGGTATAAGATCAACACACAAACATCGGCTGTGTGTCTCTGCTCCAGCACTGAATAATCTCAAAAGGAAATTAGGAACACAATTGCATTTATAATAGTACCTAAAAAAATCAAATTCTTAGGAATAAATCTAACCATGGAGGTGAAAGATTTTAACACTGTAAACTATAAAATATTGCAGAAAGAACTTAAAGGAGACCTAAATAAATGAAAAGATACCTCACATTCATGGATAAAAGCACCAGAATTATAGGAGCAAAAGAAAAACAGATAAATTGGACTTCATCACAATTACGAACTTTTATACAACTACAGGGTATGATCAAGAAAGCAAAAAAAAAAAAAAACAGTTTACTTAATGAGAGAAAGTATTTGCAGATCATATATCTGGAAAGGATTAAAATTTAGAGTCTGTAAAGAACTACAACTCGACAACAACAAAAAGCCAAACAAGCTGACTGAAAGGGGCAATGGGCATGAGTGGATGTTTCTTCAAAGATTTACAAATGATGGGGTGCCTAGATGGCTCAGTCTGTTAAGCTCATGCATTTGGCTTGGGTCATGATCCCAGTGTCCTGAAATCAAGCCCCACGTTGGGCTTCTTGCTCAGGGGAAGCCTGATTCCCCCTCTCCTTCTTTCCCCTCATTCTCTCTCTCTCTCTCTCTCTCTCCCACTCTCAAATAAATAAATAAAATCTTAGAAAAAAGGTATACGAATGGCTAAGAGTACATGCAAAGATGCTTAACATCAATATAAATGAGGTAAATTCAAATCAAACCACAGTGAGACATCAGTTCATACCCACTAGGATGGCTACCATTTTATAAATAGAAAAGAGAAGCGTTGATGAGGATATGGAGAATTTGAGACCATTAGACATCGCTGACAGGAATGTAACAGCGTGTGCCCACTGTGGATAATAGTGTGGTGGTTCCTCAGAAAAGAGGAGAAAAAGTCAACAATGTCATAGACCTGTCAAATTCATGGAGACAGAAAGCAAAATAGAGGTCTCAGAGACTGGTAGGGGAGAGGAGGAGATTGCTTGATGGATAGACATTTTGGTGGGGAGATGAAAGGCTTTAGGTGTAGATAGTGGTGATGGTTTTACAATGCTGTGAACACATTCAACGTCACTGAACAGTACACTCAGGAATGGTAAAAATGATAAATATTATGTATGTTTGACAACAAAAAAATACTATAAAATAACTCCTAACACAGCAGATTTTTTTAAATTTGCTTTTCAAAGTCATCTTTCTCCCCTAAGTTCATAGTATATAGAAAAGGTATACATATAGTCTGATGCTACTAAATTCTCTTTAATAAACCATTTCTAATTCAGGTTTATTGCTTTGTAGATTTTTTGAAGTGAAGTTTAAATTTAAAGGCATAAAGGATAAAAATGAAAAAACTGGCTGTTTTGAATGTCATCTAAATTTTTAAAATATATACTTACTAATTGTCATCTGCTATTATCCCACAGTCACTTTAGTTATGTTAACAATGTTGTCTGTGCATTGTTTCTCTTAATTTCTACATGCCTTTTGCAAGCAGTGTTGGCAAAGATAATTACTTTGGAGAATGGAAGCTGCATTTTGCCAAAGGGAGTGGGATAAAATAGCAGAAAATTTGCATTTTCTTCAAAATGCCAAACTTATGAATTCTGGGTAGACTCCGATTTTTGTTGCTAAAGTTTGCCAATCCTTTCTGGATGAGATGTATGATTGGAATTTATTTCAGTCCTTTTTTAAATTGAAGATGTGGAAACCAAAAATTTTCCAATTTAAAATTCCAAGTGTTTTTTTTTTTTCCTTTGAAAATAGTAACTATTTTTAATTTGGTAGCATCAGTGGTCCTATAGATGGTCATGACTTGTGCTAATGAAATTCAAATAAAGCCAGGCTTCACAGTAAACATGACACATCACAAGTACAAACAGTTTAGCATGCCAAATATCATTGAAATGGTGCAGTATCATTGAACCTTAATTTCCTCTCAAACCTCAGTATCTCCCAGGGTTTAAGTTCATAGATTCCAGAACCTCTCTGCATGGGTTCAACTCCTAGCTCTACTGTACATTGGCTATGGAAGCCTGAGTCAGATACATACCTGTTTGTACCTCAGTTTCCCTGTCTATAAAGTGACATAATAATAGTTTCTACCTCATAGAATTGTGATGAGTATTAAACATAAAGTATTTAAAACAGTTCTTGCACAGAGTAAATATATATAATAGGTAGTTAACTTTTTCACAAGACACACATCTGTCCACTCAACATCAACATTTTCAATTAACACCTCAATAATTTAATAAACTTTATCCTGTTTACTACAAGATTTCTTGCCTTTTTTAAAAAAACATTCTTTTGGGGGCACCTGGGTGGCTCAGTGGGTTAAAGCCTCTGCCTTCAGCTTGGGTCATGATCCTGGGGTCCTGGGATCGAGTCCTGCATCCGGCTCTCTGCTCAGCAGGGAGCCTGCTTCCCTTCCTCTCTCTCTGCCTGCCTCTCTTCCTACTTGTGATCTCTGTCTGTCAAATAAATAAATAAAATCTTTAAAAAAAAAATTCTTTTGTTTTCTTGCTCCAATTTGTTTGCCAGGGGGAAAATACTTTTTTGTAGTGACTGTGCTTTCCATGGTTAACTGTGTGCTGTAATTCTAAGCAAATCATGACTTTCTATGTTTTGTGCCCAGCACCCATCTTTGTTTATAATGGTGTTATTAACAGATGGTGGTGCCAGGCGAAAATTTTACCAGAAAAGATAGGAATATTTTCTTTGGTTCTGGTTTATCTAAAAAGTTAAGTTTTAAAAAGTATAGTAGTTATCATCATATCCAGTCTTACATGTCTTTTATTAACCTGAATATGCCAGAAATCATAGTTCCTGACATCCACTTGCCAGCACTAATTATAAAAAAAAAACCTCAAAGAGAACCTTTCAGGGAAAAATTACTTTTATTTATTTCTTTTCCTGTATTATGTAACTCCTGAAAGTAAAATAATGGCTGATTCTTTGATTCTTACTTACTAACAACAGAAGAAAAATGTACATCACAGATTAAAATCATCAGCAATCAATACGTTCATTTAATTTCAACAAACCATGGAAAATAATAACAACATTTATATATGTATCAATATTAAATAATTCTTTGAAATATTATTAACCACAACTTTGTTCTTTCTGAGAAAAATCTCTTGAAAATACATATCATCAAAATATAATTTTAATTCATGACTATGTTAATATTTAAAATATTTTTTAATTCTGAACACAAGTCATCTTCAGTGTTTCCTATTTGAAATGATTATTTCTATGCAAAATCAGATATATATGACTTATGCACATATATCACATGTTCTTTATCCACTGATCTATTGACTGACATTTAGATTATTTCCATATCTTGGCTGTTGTGAATAATGCTACAAAAAACACAGGAGTGCAGATATGTCTCTAAGATCCTGTTTTCATTTCCTTTGGGTATATATCCACGAGTGGGATTGCTGGATCGCATAGTAGTTTCATTTTAAATTTTTTGAGGAATTCCATACTGTTTGGCTTTACCAATTTACAATCCACAAATATTTCACAGGGTAGGTTTTTTTTTTTTTTTTCATATTTTTGCCAACACTTATCTACTATTTTCTTGATAATAGTCATTCTAACAAGTGTGAGGTGATATCTCATTGTGATTTTGATTTGGGTTTCCCTGAGTATCATTTCATCTACCTGTTGGCCATTTGTTTGTCCTCTGTGGAGAACTGTCTATTCAGTTTCTTTACCCATTTTTTAATAGGATTTTTTGTGGCTTTTTGTTATTGAGTTTGAATTCTTTATATATTTTGGATATTAACCCCTTCTCTAATATACAGTTTGTAAACACATTCTTCCATTCTGTACATTGTCTTTTCATTTTTTTTTTTTTTTACTGTTTCTCTTGTTGGCAGGGTTTTATTTATGGATTCTTTACTCTGTTTCATTGATCTAGGAATCTATTATTATGGCAGTACCTTACTGTTTTGCCTACTACAGCTTTGTAGTATGTTTGAAATTAGGAAGTATGATGTTTCTAGCTTTGTTTTTCTTTCTCAGAATTGCTTTGGCTATTCAGTATCTTTTTGGCTTCTACACAAGTTTTAGGGCTGTTTGTTATATTTCTGAGAAAAATGCCACTGGAATTTTGATAGGAATACAATTTCATCTATAGAGGGCTTCAAGTAGTATGGACATTTTAACAATACTAAATCTTCCAGTCCGTGAATACAGGGTAGCTTTCCGTTTGTTTGTGCCTTCTCCAATTCCCTTCATCCAAATCTTGTAGTTTTTACTATTCCCATCTTTTACTTCTTTGCTTAAGTTTATTCTTAGGATCATTGTTTTTGATGCTATTGTGAGTGAAGTTGTTTATTTCTTTTTAGATATTTTGTTGGTGGTGTATAAAAATGCAACTGATTTCTGAATGTTGACTTTATATCCCAAAGCCTTGCCCAATTCATTGATCAGTTCCAACTGCTTTTTGGTTGAGTCTTCAGGATTTTCCATATATAAGGCTATATTATCTATAAAGACAGTTTCACTTCTTTCTTTCTGACTTGAATGTTTTTCATTATTTTGTCTAGTTGTTCTAGGTAGGACTTCCATACTGAATAAGAGATAAGAGTGGACACTCTTACCTTCTTGCTGATCTTAGAGGAAAAGTTTTCAATATTTTGCCATTGAGTAAGATGTTACCTGTGGGTTTGTCATATAGGGCCTTTTTATATTGAGGTATATTCCTTCTATATCCAATTTATCAGGGTTTTTTTTTTTCATGAAAGAATGTTGTATTTTGTCAAATGCTTTCTCCATGTAATTAAATGTAAAGTGAACAACTCCATACCCAGGGATATTAGAAGTTCAAATTATTGGGGTGGCTGGGTGGCTCAGTGGCTTAAAGACTCTGCCTTCGGCTCAGGTCATGATCCCAGAGTCCTGGGATCGAGCCCCACATCGGGCTCTCTGCTCAGTGGGGAGCCTGCTTCCTCCTCTCTCTCTGCATGCCTCTCTGCCAACTTGAAATCTCTGTCTCAAATAAATAAATAAAATCTTTTTTAAGAAAAGAGGAAAAGTTCAAATTATTAGAAGACACAAATTTTTCCAGTTTGGTGAAAGAAACTTACTTAATAATATATATTGTTAATGGTTTTAAGTTAAAACCAGTTTTTTCCTTCAGCTTTTTTTCTAAACCAATGAGTAGGTTGTTTAATCCACGTGCTTCTGAATTCTTATAGTGTTTAAAAATGGGGCATTTTCAGAAAATTTCCCATATTTCATTAGCTCAATTATCTGCAAATGTCTTGCCCTGCTTTCATTCAGGGAAATAATTTAAAGCAATTTGTTAAACTTTAAGAAAGAGTTTTAATAATACAAATGTCAGTGCTTTTGGCTTGTCTAAGAAGACTAAACAAAACAAAGACCACATTATTAAATAGCCATAAGACTTTCAAACTTTGAGAATGTTTACTTAGATCATTATGAAAGATTAAAACATAGCAAACAGGTTCTTAGCTGAGTCAGATTTCTTTTATTCTTTCTAAATCAAGTCAGAGTTAATAGTACCAAAGAAGTCAAATAGTCATCCTCATCTTTTTTTTTTTTCCTATCCCCCAAACAGATGACCATAACAAAATCCTATTAATGATACAGGCTCATGAAAGTAGTATTGTATGGAAGAATGGAAGAAGAGACGATGGAGGTAGACATTTACATCAAATTCTTGGCTTCATTGGAAAAAGTCTATAATTTTAAAAAGTCTTGCAGGTGAATCTAAAACATTTTTATCCCCACCTCTTTAACCATCCCTACCTAGATCAGAATTACAATATTAAAATGAGGTTAAATAGTAAATGATTTTCTCTACATTTGAGTACTAACCATCTCTTCTTTTTGACATGGGAATTCTACATTGGATATAAGTCAAAAAATGAGTTAGATAGTGAGGTAGGCAGAATAATGACCTCGAAAGATCCATGTCCTAATCTCCATTAATATGAGTATGTTACTTCCCATGGCACAGGAAACGTCACAGATATTACCTAAGTTAAGGACATGGAGACAGGAAGATTATTCTGGATTATCCAGGAGGCCCAAACCAATTACACAAGTCTTTAAAAATAGAAGATCTTTCCTGGCTGTCGGAAAGAGATGTGACAATATAAGAAGGGTCAGATGCAAAGAGATGTAATTTTGCTGGCTATGAATCTAGAAGGAATTCATAAGCCAAGGAACATGGGCAGTCTCTAGAAGCTGGAAGAGATGAAGAATGGATTTTCCAAAACACAGGCCCACTGACATCTAGATTTTAGTCCAATCATGCCCTTGTCACACTTCTAACTCACGGAACCATTAAGGAAGAAATCTTTGTTATCTTAAACTATTAAATTTATGGTAATTTGGTTTTGCAACAATGACTAATGGTAGCAAGATTTTGACTTTGATGACTTTTGCTTAAGAAGTATCAGATAGCTACAGAACTCCTTTAATTGACTCAAATTATAGACACTAAAGAGTACTACAAAGATTATTTGTAAGCAAGTAAACTCATTCTTTCACAGTTATACAGTTTGATTAAATGTTTTCATAGTATTTCATTAGCAACTTCAAGTTTACTCAAACAGGTATGATCACATAGCTATCTATGCAAATAATGAAGTACAAATGAATAGATTGTTGCAACTTTTCATCATCTCCATACCTACATATATACTTAGTATTTTTTGTCAAGATATTCCCCAAATTATATGTAATAAAATATACCAAAACAATGGATAAAATGAAATGTTTTATGAAATCTCCTTACCAGTTTTACATACTCTGGCCTCACAATATTGATATAATAATCAAATAGTGTATGTTCAGATTAGGTAAATAATAATAATAATATAATAATAGTACTTCAAGATGTTATGCAACTTATGATTCCCAAAGATAACAAATTTATTTAGGAACCATGATTAAAAATAGAATATATATATTGGGGCACCTGGGTGGCTCAGAGGGTTAAAGCCTCTGCCTTCAGCTCAGGTCATGATCCCAGGGTCCTGGGATCGAGCCCCGTGTCAGGCTCTCTGCTCAGCGGGGAGCTTGCTTCCTCCTCTCTCTCTTCCTGCTTCTCTGCCTGCTTGTGATCTCTGCCTGTCGAGTGAATAAATAAAATCTTTAAAAAATATATATATTAAAATGTATAATATATTATTTGGAGGGAAAAAATCCATATTTTTGGCCCAGGGGAAATGTGCCCTCCCAAACAAATGTGCAATTTCTCTATTGAAGAGTCTCTATGGACAGATCTCCTCAACACTCAGGAGCCCATGAGCATGTGATGGGATTAGGGAAGATGAAGTAAACTCACTAATCTCCACCATTTGCCTTTTTGCCAATTGAGCACACAGACACCAACCCTCAAGTAGTACTTCAGTCAAAGGATATGGTGTTAAGTATCTGCATCTATCCCATAATTCTAAGTCAGCACCATGCCACTGACCTCCATAATCATCCAACAAAAAGTTCTTTCTTCCTTCTGAGAACATCCATACAATTTTGTTTGTGCCTCCTTTGTGACATTCATCACTTTCCACTGTATATTATGGCTGTTTATAAACTTCTTTAGAGGTCCTCCTACGCAAGGCCATGACTAATTCTTCTACTGAGCATAGTGTCTGGAGAGCAGTAGGTGTTGACAGAAGGATGGATTCTCCCATGACCAGAAGAAAGGATTCAGATTCCTGCAGATTTGCAGGAATTTGAAGTGAATCAGACTACTCTTTTTAACCCTCAACATCACCAGGCCTCCTGGTCTGGAGAGAAAAATATGGTACCCCTTCACTCTTTTCTCTCACACTGGATCTTAGAGCCTGAGTAGCAATGTTAGAACTTGTGGACTATTATTCTTTTAGAAGAAAATTAATGTGCTCCTAACACCTACCATACAACCAGTTTGTATCTGGTTTGGAGGGAGGGGCACTTGTAGGAGCCCCATTCTATTTGAAGTTCTACCTGGAGTCACTAAGTACCAACAGCACTCAGAACACTATTGTTGCTGGTGAGATTGCTTTATTATACAAAATCCAAAGGGAAGGGGTAAATAGAAAGCATTTTCCAAGCATGTGGAAAACAGAACAGACTATCAAATACTCAACAACATCAACAGGTGAAATGTGAGGAGAAGAAAATTTGACAATGGAAATATCATAATGTCACAGAGCGATTCACTGGAAAAATCAAGACTTCCAAGTTATAAATTACTGTCCCTTTTGCACTTATTTCTGGTCTTTCTAAAACTCCTTGTGTGCTTGTATTAAAAAATATTAATAGAGAACACCTGGACCTTTTTAATTCATTAATTCAATAACTATTTATTAAATGCCTACTGGTTGTCAGGACAACATTGGGGACTAGAAAGGAAGTTGTTAACAGAGCCCATACCTTAAAAAAGCTTTGATTCTGAAGTAATATTCAGGGTAATATAATACTCATTGTATAACTTTTGAAAATTAAAGCTAAAACCACTTTGTCAAATAAAGATATGCTTCCCTGAGGGTGTAACAAATCTTTGGAGGTAGGGACCAGAAGAGCAATCATCATATTTTATGTGTAAACAGGGTTACAAAAGGTTTTCATGTTTCTCACTTCATAGACTGAGATATAAAGTGAGACTACTTTTTAACACATATCTATCACTTGGGATTTTTACTAACTGTGACAATTCCAGATAGGTGTTAAAAATGAGAGTCAGTCTTCAGAGGTTTTGCCAACTCAGTTGAACCCAGTCATTAAAAACCTCAGGCAAAAATATACCATATTTCTTATGTTTTAAAAATGCATATCTTTCACATTTTAGCATATCTAAAATTGATATTTGCCTTAAAAGAGTTTGGCATACTTAACCTATTATTATTTCAGTGGTATATCTTATAACCGATTGTTTCCCACAGTAGAAAAAATTATAGCACATAAATGAGAACCAAGTAATCTTTATTTAAAAAAATAATTATTATAGAAACATATAGCTTTTATTTAAAATGGTGACATAAAAATAAATGATATATAAAGAGGCACCTGGATGGTTCAGTCCATTAAACATCTGCCTTCAGCTCAGGTCATGATGTCAGGATCCTGGGCTCAAGCCCAGCATCAGGCTCCCTGCTCACTGGGGAGCCTGTTTCTCCCTCTGCTGCAGCTTAGCTTGGTCTCTCTCTCTCTCTCAAATAAATAAATAAATAAAATCTTAAAAAAAAAAAAAAAGAATTGTTGTCATTGTAAAATGGAATAGTCTACAAGTAAAATTCAATATTGTGTTCTGAAGGTCTTTAGTAGATCATCATAAATAGAGTTTAGCAACCAAATTATCCTAATTTGTAGAAAATGGAGTCAAAATAGCTGATTTGACTTTGGGTAAATTTTCACCATCTAAGCTTAAAATACTACTTTAATGGAAACTCTGAATCTTTCTCTACATCTGGGGTCAATTCTAGGAAAAATAGCAGTTGGCTAATTCAGTTCTTTGTGTGGCCTCCATGCATACTGCCCATGCTTGCTTGTTTATCTAGGGAGAACGTGTATTACAAGGAACGTGATTTTCATAATGCAGAAAGGCTCTAAAAGTCCTGATTTTTGGAAGACTGATAGCGAACTAACTTTGGGTAAAGTTACTCTGTGAAACTGAGGTAACAGTTTAAGGTTCAGGCAAAGAGAAACTTCTAGATTTGTTTTAACAAATAAACGTTACAGAAATGTTATTGTGTGCATGTACATATACAGCAAATGTTAGCCTTTATCTGTCTGGGTGCCATTAAATTACTGACTGAATTTTTTATATTTCATGTAGCTATTTTGTTTTCAGATAAACAGAATAGGGATTGATTGAATCAGAACAGGAAAATAACATTTTTCTGATATATAAACTTTTTTCTTTGCTATATTTGCTAAATAAATATGTGTCACAATGTGTAAAAAGATAAATATATTTCATTATGTTACAGAGAAACAAATACTTAGAGTTTCTGTAGAGAACCTTTAGAACTAAAAGAATTTGTACAGATACTTGCTTTTCTTTTTCTTTTTCCTAGCTATTTCCTACAGACTTTAAACTAAAATTTAACCCTAGCTTAATCCAAGGTGTATCAAAATAATAGCAAGTGGGGCGCCTAGGTGGCTCAGTGGGTTAAAGTCTCTGCCTTCGGCTCAGGTCATGATCCCAAAATCCTGGGATCGAACCCCGCATCGGGCTCTCTGCTTGGCGGGAGCCTGCTTCCTCCTCTCTCTCTGCCTGCCTCTCTGCATACTTGTGATCTCTGTCTGTCAAATCAATCAATCAATAAAATCTCAAAAAAAAATAGCAAGTAAGAAGATTTAAAATTAGTATTATGTATAATTAAGTTTATTTCCATGTGGTCACTTCCAAAATAAATATTTCAGTCTTTTCCATCACACCTTTTGGATTCATCCTTTACAGTTAGTGAATTCTATACATAGGAGTCATGAAATGGATAATCAATGAATTTCCAGATGACAAGAGCCAGAGAACTATAAGGGATAAAGGTAAAGAAAGAAAGGAAAGGAAAGAAGGTAGGAGACAGGGGCGGGGAGGGGGGCGGTCAGAGAGAGGATGAGGAAGACAGAGAGACAGAGGTGGAGGATAAACAGAGAGAGTGAAGCTATTGTTTAGGAGTGAATACCGGATATGAAAGTTTTACGCAGTATCTTCCAGAATGCAACTATTTTTCTGTCTGATACTTGGTAAGGAATGTTTGAAACCTAAGGCAATTGCAGAAAGAAGATAAAAATTTCTGTAGTTTGCCTCCAACACCCAGACCTTTTATCTATCAGGTCTCTAGTCAAGAAGATCTCTTCAGGGACGCCTGGGTGGCTCAGTTGGTTAAGCCGCTGCCTTCAGCTCAGGTCATGATCCTGGGGTCCTGGGATCAAGCCCTGCATCGGGCTCCTTGCTCAGCAGGGAGCCTGCTTCTCTCGCTGCCTCTGCCTGCCTCTCTGCCTGCTTCTGTGTATTCTCTCTCTCTGGCAAATAAATAAAATATTAAAAAAAAAAAAAAGATGTCTTCAGAGACGCCTTTGAATAGCTAACTGAAAAATGGCAGCCTCATTGCTCTCTACCCAACTTCTCTATATAGCTCTGAGCACTACCTGAAGGAATTATGTGTGGACTTTGTTTTCCGTTTCCTGCTCTATAAAATCTATGGATGCAAGTTTTATCATTCACTTTTATGCTGTATTCCAATGCCGAGGATAATGCTTGTTAAATAACAGGGACTCAGTACAAACTTGGTGACTGAGTATAAGCAAGTGACTTTAGCACAGCCCAGGGAAGAGGAAAACTAGTGTGAGGCACACAGCACAGGATCATCCAGAGGAAGAGTCAAGAAGCAACAAAGTGGTAGTTGCTCCAGGAGTGAAACAAAACTCTCCATTAGATAACAACAGAGGCTTTACTAATTTCTAGAGAGGAAGAATAATAAATTTATGTTAGGAACCCCTCTTGCAGTTTTTTAAAATGTATTTTGCTATTAGTTTTTATGCTTAAGATGCTATGACAATGTATAGTTATTCATCTACAAAGTGGATCAGCCATTTTTAATAGTATGTATTTAATCACTCTCCCAGACATTGCTTTAAATTTTTGTTTGAACTCAACCATAACTTAGAACTGTAGACATGCCATTGGTGTCCAAGGAAGACAAAACTTTAGAACATGGAGCATTAGCAATACTTTGATAGTGCGAACCAACACAGAGATGGTTTTGCCAGTTGGTTGTGAACCTCGACTTGGTGGGACACAGAAAAGGAGTCATTACTATACTTTTTCCCTTCAGAAACCTCAATTTGTAACAGAAAATGATACCAGAACCTTCTTCCAAAGGCTCAGAAAACAAAACAAAGAAGAGAAACATGGCTTTATATGGCTGATCTTTCTTAAATTCTTACTATGTGCTGGGCATGATTTAAATCCTCAAAATAACCAGATACAATTCTCACTAACGATGAGGAGAGAGGCTTAGAAATTTAAATGCTCACCCAAGTTCACACAGATAGAATGATGAATCTGGGGTTTAAACACAAACACCATTAAAAGATCAGCAATGAAACCCACTCTTGAAAATGTTCCCATAAGGGTACCCACACTTCATTTCAAACATCCCACAATGAATTCTATAATAGTGATCACCTATATTGTGTAATTCTCTTTCTCATTTGAATTGAGTAAATGCCTTTTTTTCTTCAGAGATTAAATCTACTCCAACAGAACACTGGATGTATTTTTTTTTTTTAAAGATTTTATTTATTTGATAGAGAGAAATCACAAGTAGACGGAGAGGCAGACAGAGAGAGAGAGGGGAAGCAGGCTCCCTGCTGAGCAGAGAGCCCGATGCGGGACTCGACCCCAGGACCCTGAGATCATGACCTGAGCCGAAGGCAGCGGCTTAACCCACTGAGCCACCCAGGTGCCCCAACACTGGATGTATTTTTAAAAGTCAAAAAATAAATTCAAAATATGACTCAGTGTAAATAAGTTTGTTAGAGAATCTGGAACTAAAATCAGTTCTAGGTGAATTTCTCCTATGGTTTGTACAGAGACCCACATAATATTGTTTAACTGAATAAGAAGTTATATCAAAAGAGAATTTAAGGGGCACTGGGTGGATCAGTGGGTTAAGCCTCTGCCTTTGACTCAGGTCATGATCTCAGGGTCCTGGGATAAACCCCTGCATTGGGCTCTCTGCTCAGCAGGGAGCCTGCCTCCCCCTTTCTCTCTGCCTGCCTCTCTGCCTAATTATGATCTCTCTCTCTCTCTCTCTCTATCAAATAAACAAATAAAAATCTTTAAGAAAATAATTCAAAAAGCTGTTTGCCTACATGCACATTTTAAGGATATTTTATTTTACATTTTCTAGTGTGAGCACAATTTTAAACAACATGAAGTAAGTTGTGGCTTTCCAAGTGCAGGTTGTTTCCCAATGGAAGCTATTATTTTCCTCAAAATAATAACAGCATTGATCAATTGTTGACTCATTTTTAAATCAACTTATCTTAACAGGACCTATAAATATACCCCATAAAATGCCGTCTATTTCTCTGTATTCTCAAAAATACATTTTTTGTGATTTTTTAAATTTAATTTTTATTTTTTATAAACATATATTTTTCCCCAGGGGTACAGGTCTGTGAATCACCAGGTTTACATACTTCACACCACTTAGCATAGCAAATACCCCCCCAATGTCCATAACCCCAACCCCTTCTCCCAACTCTCCTCCCCCAAGTACCCTCAGTTTGTTTTGTGAGGTTAAGAGTCACTTTAAGAGTCACTTATGGTTTGTCTCCTTCCCAATCCCATCTTGTTTCATTTATTCTTCTCCTACCCCCAAAACCCCACATGTTGCATCACCACTTCCTCATATCAGGGAGATCATATGATAGTTGTCTTTCTCCGCTTGACTTATTTCGCTAAGCATGATACCCTCTAGTTCCATCCACGTTGTCGCAAATGGCAAGATTTCATTTCTTTGGATGGCTGCATAGTATTTCATTGTGTATATATACCACATCTTCTTGATCCAGTCATCTGTTGATGGATATCTAGGTTCTTTCCATAGTTTGGCTATCGTAGAAATTGCTGCTATAAACATTCGGGTGCACGTGCCCCTTCGGATCACTATGTTTGTACCTTTAGGATAAATATCCAGTAGTGCGATTGCTGGGTCATAGGGCAGTTCTATTTTCAACATTTTGAGGAACCGCCATGCTGTTTTCCAGAGTGGTTGCACCAGCCTGCCTTCCCACCAACACTGTAGGAAGGTTCCCCTTTCTCCGCATCCTCGCCAGCATCTGTCATTTCCTGACTTGTTAATTTCAGCCACTCTCACTGCTGTGAGGTGATATCTTATTGTGGTTTTGATTTCTATTTCCCTGATGCCGAGTGATATGGAGCACTTTTTCATGTGTCTCTTGGCCATCTGGATGTTTTCTTTGCAGAAATGTCTGTACATGTCCTCTGCCCATTTCTTGATTGGATTATTCTTTGGGTGCTGAGTTTGCTAAGTTCTTTGTAGATTTTGGACACTAGCCCTTTATCTGATATGTCGTTTGCAAATATTTTCTCCCATTCTGTCAGTTGTCTTTTGGTTTTGTTAACTGTTTCCGTTGCTATGCAAAAGCTTTTGATCTTGATAAAATCCCAATAGTTCATTTTTGCCTTTGCTTCTCTTGCCTTTGGCGATGTTCCTAGGAAGATGTTGCTGCGGCTGAGGTCCAAGAGGTTGCTGCCTGTGTTCTCCTCAAGGATTTTGATGGATTCCTTCCTCACATTGAGGTCCTTCATCCATTTTGAGTCTATTTCCGTGTGTGGTATAAGGAAATGGTCCAATTTCATTTTTCTGCATGTGGCTGTCCAATTTTCCCAACATCATTTATTGAAGAGGCTGTCTTTTTTCCATTGGACATTCCTTCCTGCTTTGTCAAAGATTAGTTGACCATAGAGTTGAGGGTCTATTTCTGGGCTCTCTATTCTGTTCCATTGATCTATGTGTCTGTTTTTGTGCCAGTACCATACTGTCTTGATGATGACAGCTTTCTAATAGAGCTTGAATTCTGGAATTGTGATGCCACCAACTTTGGCTTTCTTTTTCAATATTCCTTTGGCTATTCGAGGTCTTTTCGGTTCCATATAAATTTTAGGATTATTTGTTCCATTTCTTTGAAAAAAATGGATTGAATTTAGATAGGAATTGAATTAAATATGTAGATTGATTTAGGTAACATAGACATTTTCACAATATTTATTCTTCCAATCCATGAGCATGGAACATTTCTCCATTTCTTTGTGTCTTCCTCAATTTCTTTCATGAGTACTTTATAGTTTTCTGAGTATAGATTCTTAGCTTCTTTGGATAGGTTTATTCCTAGGAATCTTATAGTTTTGGTTGCAATTGTAAATGGGATTGACTCCTTAATTTCTCTTTCTTCTGTCTTGTTGTTGGTATAGAGAAATGCAACTGATTTCTGTGCATTGATTTTATATCCTGACACTTTACCGAATTCCTGTACAAGTTCTAGCAGTTTTGGAGTGGAGTCTTTTGGGTTTTCCATATATAGTATCATATCATCTGCGAAGAGTGATAGTTTGATTTCTTCTTTGCCGATTTGGATGCCTTTAATTTCCTTTTGTTGTCTGATTGCTGAGGCTAGGACTTCTAGTACTATGTTGAAAAGCAGTGGTGATAATGGACATCCCTGCGGTGTTCCTGACCTTAGTGGAAATTGTTCAGATTTTCTCCATGGAGAATGATATTTGTGGTGGGTTTTTCATAGATGGCTTTGATAATATTGATGTATGTGCCCTCTATTCCTACGTGTAGAAGAGTTTTAATCAGGAAGGGATTCTGTACTTTGTCAAATGCTTTTTCAGCATCTATTGAGAGTATCATATGGTTCTTGTTCTTTCTTCTATTAATACATATTAATCCAACATTTGTGGATATTGAACCAACCTTGCATCCCTGGAATAAATCCCACTTGGTCGTAGTGAATAATCCTTTTAATGTACTATTGAATCCTATTGGCTAGTATTTTGGTGAGAATTTTCGCATCTGTGTTCATCAAGGATATTGGTCTGTAGTTCTCTTTTGTGATGGGATCCTTGTCTGGTTTTGGGATCAAGGTGATTCTGGCCTTATAAAATGAGTTTGGAAGTTTTCCTTCCATTTCTATGTTCTGGAACAGTTTCAGGAGAATAGGAATTAGTTCTTCTTTAAACATTTGGTAGAATTCCCCTGGGAAGCCGTCTGGCCCTGAGCTTATGTTTGAAGATTTTTGATTACTGTTTCAATCTCCTTACTAGTTATGGGTCTGTTCAGGCTTTCTATTTCTTCCTGGTTCAGTTGTGGTAGTTTATATGTCTCTAGGAATGCATCCATTTCTTCTAGATTGTCAAATTTGTTGGTGTAGAGTTGCTCATAGTATGTTCTTATAATTGTATTTCTTTGGTGTTAGTTGTGATCTCTCTTCTTTCATTCATGATTTTATTTATTTGGGTCCTTTCTCTTTTGTTTTTGATAAGTCTGGCCAGGGGTGTGTCATCTTATTAATTCTTTAAAAGAACCAGCTCGTATTTTCGTTGATTTGTTCTATTATTTTTTTTAGTTTCTATTTCATTGATTTCTGCTCTGATCTTTATGATTTCTCTTCTCCTGCTGGGTTTAGGGTTTCTTTCTTGTTCCTTCTCCAGCTCCTTTAGGTGTAGGGTTAGGTTGTGTACCTGAGACCTTTCTTGTTTCTTGAGAAAGGCTTGTACCACTATATATTTTCCTCTCAGGACTGCCTTTGTTGTGTCCCACAGATTTTGAACAGCTGTGTTTTGATTATCATTTGTTTCCATGAATTTTTTCAATTCTTCTTTAATCCCTGGTTGACCCATTCATTCTTTAGAAGGATGCTGTTTAGTCTCCATGTATTTGGGTTCTTTCCAAATTTACTCTTGTGATTGAGTTCTAGTTTCAGAGCATTGTGGTCTGAAAATATGCAGGGAATGAACCCAATCTTTTGATACTGGTTGAGACCTGAATTAGGACCGAGGATGTGATCTATTCTGGAAAATGTTCCATGTGCACTAGAGAAGAATGTGTATTCTGTTGCTTTGGGATGGAATGTTCTGAATATATCTCTGATGTCCATCTGGTCCAGTGTGTCATTTAAGGCCTTTATTTCCTTGTTGATCTTTTGCTTGGATGATCTGTCCATTTCAGTGGGGGGAGTGTTAAAGTCCCCTACTATTATTGTATTAGTGTTGATGTGTTTCTTTGATTTTGTTATTAATAGGTTTATATAGTTGACTCTTCCCCCGTTAGAGACATAGATATTTAAAATTTGTTAGATCTTCTTGTTGGACAGACCCTTTGAGTATGATATAGTGTCCTTCCTCATCTCTTATTATAGTCTTTGGCTTAAAATCTAATTGATCTGATATAAGGATTGCCACTCCTGCTTTCTTCTGATGTTCATTAGCATGGTAAATTGTTTTCCACCCCCTCACTTTAAATCTGGAGGTGTCTTCGGGTTTAAAATGAGTTTCTTGTAGGCAACATATAGATGGGTTTTGTTTTTTTATCCATTCTTATACTCTGTGTCTTTTGATTGGGGCATTTAGCCCATTAACATTCAGAGTAACTATTGAGAGATATGAATTTAGTGCCATTGTATTGCCTGTAAGGTGACTGTTACTGTATATTGTCTCTGTTCCTTTCTGATCTACTACTTTTAGGCTCTCTCTTTGCTTAGAGGACCCCTTTCAATATTTCCTGTAGAGCTGGTTTGGTCTTTACAGATTCTTTCAGTTTTTGTTTGTCCTGGAAGCTTTTAATCTCTCCTTCTATTTTCAATGATAGCCTAGCTGGATATAGTATTCTTGGCTGCATGTTTTTCTCATCTAGTGCTCTGAATATATCATGCCAGCTCTTTCTGACCGGCCAGGTCTTTGTGGATAAGTCTGATGTCAATCTAATATTTTTACCCTTGTATGTTACAGACTTCTTTTCCCAGACTGCTTTCAGGATTTTCTCTTTGTAAATTTTACTATTAGATGATGGGGTGTGGACCTATTCTTATTGATTTGAGGGGATTCTCTGCACCTCCTGGATTTTGATGCTTGTTCCCTTTGCCATATTGGGGAAATTCTCTCCCAGAATTCCCTCCAATATACCTTCTGCTCCCCTCTCTCTTTCTTCTTCTTCTGGAATCCCAATTATTCTAATGTTGTCTCATCTTATGGTGTCACTTATCTCTTGAATTCTCCCCTCATGGTCCAGTAGCTGTTTGTCCCTCTTTTGCTCAGCTTCTTTATTCTCTGTCATTTGGTCTTCTATATCGCTAATTATTTCTTCTGCCTCATTTATCCTAGCAGTGAGAGCCTCCATTTTTTATTGCACCTCATTAATAGCTTTTTTTATTTCAACTTGGTTAGATTTTAGTTCTTTTATTTCTCCAGAGAGGAGAAATTTCTCCTGAGAGTGTTTCTCTTATATCTTCCCTGCCTTTTTCCAGGCCAGCTAGAACCTTGAGAATCATCATTCTGAACTCTAGATCTGACATATTACCAATATCTGTATTGATTAAGTCCCTAGCCTTCAGTACTGCCTCTTGTTCCTTTTTTTTGTGGTGAATTTTTTCGTCTTGTCATTTTGTCCAGATAAGAGTATATGAAGGAGCAAGTGAAATACTAAAAGGGTGGCAAAGACCCCAGGAAAATATGCTTTAACCAAATCAGAAGAGATCACAAATCATGAGGGGGGAGAAAGGGGTAAAAAGAGGTTCAGAAAGAAAAATATTAAAAATGGAAAACCAATAAAGAATAAGTATGAAAAAGAGAAATATATATATATATATATATACATATATATGTATATATATATATATATTAGATAAACTAGTTAAAAAATGTTAAAAAAGCAAAAAGGGTAAAAGTTAAAACAAATTAGCAAAAGAAAAAGAAACAAACCATTTCAAAATTACATCATATGTTGGCTAATTGAATTTAAACAAAAAATAAAAATAAATAAAATTACAGCCTATCACCATCCTTTTTGGATGGTGGACAGAGCAGTCCTGTCCAATTAGAGTCGTTTTTTATTTTGTTTTGTTTTCTTTTTTCTTTTATTTGTGTTTTAAGTGGTTGTGGGGAGGGGAGCAGGATCTGATGTTTACAAAGCTTCCCAGGTCCTGGAAACACACAGCCATGGCCTGGACTGAAAACCATTGTTGTATGAAACCAGAACCGATTCACTGACATGGGTCTGAATAAGGGATGAAGGGATGAGGTAGAGAAATGTACCTACCTGTGGTTTAACTTTGGGGCTGCTTAATTGGGCATAATGTTTATGAAAACAAAAAGGATAGTTTTAAATTTTAAACAATTGTTCCATAATTTGTATCCTTTGACCTATGCATTTAAGAGAATGGAATCCGTATATCAGTACTCCCACCTCCTGTGATGTGCGTTCATCCAGGTCATGCTCAGTTGAACTCTTCCTCATCAACACACACTTCAGTGAGACGTTTTTCTCTTTTCACTACCAATTCCAATAAATGTGTTCTTACAATCGGCCAATTTTTACAATAAAAATAAAGCAAAAAGTTCTTATTAAATAAACATTTTAAAATTGGGTTTGTTTGGGTTTGGGGTTTTGTTGTTGTTGTTGTTGTTTTGTGGTTTCATATGGCAAACAGGAGTACTCCCTTCCTCTGCCTTCTGTGCCTTTTGAAATCTGGGTCCGACTTCTTTCCAACAACAACAAAAAGAAAACATGCTTTCCCTTAATGGTGTCACCCAATCCTTCAAGCATGGTATTGAATGAATTAGCTCCATAGATGGCAACCTGCCTAGTTTCTTTCCCTGAAGCACTGGGCCTCCTCGGGAACATTTCTCTTGAGGAGATCACTGGAGGTGGAAACCTCAGGCAAAGTTGCAGGTTTCCCGCTAGTGCAGAACTGAAGGTGTTCTTTCCTTTTGGGTCTAATAATATTCTCAATAGGCTTTTATTATCACCCTGACAACTTGTTCTTTTTTCACACCTGTTTACAGGTGTTCTCCCCTCTTTTATGTTACCCACTTTTTGAGGAAACGAATCTATACCCGGCACCTGGCACTCAGCCTAGCACCTGCCATTCACTACCTGTTGGCCCCAAAGCGACAAGTATAGCAAGTAAGAAAATTCAGATTTTTTTTCTTCATGTCTTTCTTGGACTCATTTAATACCTTTTCAGGCTTGTAATAAAAAGCATATAGCTATACACAAATTTGTTTAATTACACATTCTCCTCCTTTCTGACTTGTCTTTATTTTCTTTAGTATAAGATTCCATAACTTGGATGAGAATACCTTGATTCCCAATATAGCGTTAGAGTTTATATTCTATTCAGTGTCCCATTCTCAATCTAATACTTTTTATTAGTATTTCAAGAAAAATAAGAAATATAAGTATTCACACCAGAAAAACACAAAATATTCGTTAGTTTAAAAAATCTAAGACCACTTCATATTTATTCTTACTATTTAAAAAATTGGTAGATGAATGACTGTAGTGTTGAGTTGAAAATGTTTGTTAGCATGTTTCTTTTTGTTGTTGAAAATGTTAAACCACTACTTATTTTTCACCTAGAAATCCTGTTTTTTTTTTAATTTCTGAAGAAAATGATAAGCATTATTAGATATATGAGAACAAAGAAAATATTATATGTGTGGACCCAGGCTGAAAATATTTCTCAAAAATATATAACTAACCATTTAAACCACTTAATTATGGAATCAAAAGTAAGTAGTTTCCGTAAATGTAACTCCAAAATTATTCAAATGTTTAAAAAATATTGTAAGAGAAGACGCAAATTGCAAAACCCAATAATTTAATTAAAAACCTTCTTTCAAATGTGAGATTAAAACTAAGAAGAATAGGAAAAAAATAGATGAGAAATACAAGGATGATAATATTTTCCAATAATAAATAAAATAAGAATCAGATAATAAGTGAAAGGTTAGTATGATATATTTTCCAAACAAAATGGTTAAAAAAAGAAACAAAACAGATTAGTTTCTTCTACATTGCTATTGGAAAAAAGAGAAAGAATGAAAAACTTAGCTCATAAAATAAAAGATAAAAAGCACAGAGAACAAAAAAAGATATAAAAATCGTAAATAAATTGATATAAGTAAAATTGATGAATCTATTAGACCATGCTATATATAAATGTTCTAATTCCTCTACAAAAAAACAAGGACTTTTAGATTTGGTTAAAAGAAAATCTCCTCATATGCTTTTTTTTTTTTTTTTAAACGATTTTCTTTATTCCTCTGACGGACAGAGATCATATGTAGGCAAATAGGCAGGCAGTAAGAGAGGAAGGGAAGCAGGCTCCCAGCTGAGTAGAGAGCCAATGCCAGAGGATCCCAGGGTTCTGGGATCATGATCTGAGCCGAAGGCAGAGGCTTTAACCCATTGGGCCACCCAGGCTTCCCTCCTTATATGCTTTTTAAAAGAGACATGTATTATTTGAAAAGTTTAAAAGTAAAATATTGTGAATATATGTTGAAAATCACAGTAAAATGAAATAGGAATCTCAAAGGGAGTAGCTGGTAAAGTGGGATAAAGAAATAAGCAAGGATGAGATTAAATATTATCTTATATAAAATCTATAAATATGTCTACAATAGTGATCAACCTTTATGAAAGATGTAGCATTAAAACTGAACAAAAATATTTATAAATATAAGAAGTAGCAGTAGAAAAAAAGTAATAGGACATAAATAAGTAGATAAAAATAAATTAGAATATAAAGGACTAACCACGTGGAAATTAAATTTTCAAAAATAATGAAATCATCTACAAAGAGTTTTTGGGGGAAAAAGGAAATGATGCTGCAATTATATAATGTTTAGAAAACAATTATTAAAAGAAACCCTTTATATAAAAAAATAGAATGTATAGTTAAAGATTTTTCTCAGAATCAAATTCATAACCTTAGATTTTTTTATTATTAAAAATGTTGAGAACTATATAATTAAAATATAAAACAGGAGATGTAAGAAATAGAAGTAGGAATGTATAAAGATAACCAAATAAGTAAATGAATTAAAAATAAAGTAGTTGACACATAAAACATTTGAGAACACAGACTTTGAACAAAAATAAGTTTACAATAATGTATAAATTTAAATTATTATAATTTTAAAAAGGAAATAAGATGATAGAACTTTAAAAAGGCATGAAATACAGATACAGACACAATTTTCACAAAATGCCATGTTTATTGTGTCATAAACATGCATTACTTTATACATATTCACAAAAATTAAAATTTAAAATGGAGTTTCTTCTACAGTAATTTTGGTACCCATGCTAACTCTTATTGTAACAATGTAGGTAATCACAATAATAAATCAGACAGAGAACTAGAGATTCTATTTCTATTAAGTAGAAATATTTACTATGCCCCTCAGTAAGTATTTTACTGGAGAAGGAAACAGGAAGACATAGAAGTACTTACATTTACATGGTTTTCCTTTCCCTAAGGTAAGACCCATAGTAATTTTGAATTCTCTTCTCAAATGTAAGTTCAAAGATGAAAAAAAATTTCAAATAACAAAACCTAAGCCCTGGAAATGGAAATAGAATATGCTTTTTACTTAAAATAATGAATATAAATTTTGAAATAATTTATAATATGATTTCCATTTCCATTGGAAATGGAGATGTCCATTTCATGGACATGATCAACTTCTTCAGGGCTTAATCCTCAGGTCCCCAAACCAGGCACTGAAATACAGTGAGTAGGATCTATCATTCACTGAAGTACAATTTCAACCATGAGTTAGATCTGGACTCCAGGAGCTTCATATCCAGTATTTTATCACTAGACAGCCAAGATAGCAATAATAAATTGAGGGAAACTCTCTGTTCTTTAAGAAAACAGACTCTACAATAAACCATAGCACAGGTTTCAAGATTGATTCTGATTCCATAATGAATTTACTAGCCATGTAAATGTATTGTGTTCCAAGCCTCTTTCATATGTCTGATTTCAGGTTTTAATTTCTCAATGTTAACTTCATGAATGGGGAGAGATTAAACATTTGAATATAGATAGCCAGGGATTCTCATCCATCCCATGTTTTCCATCAATGAGGCATTTTGGATCTCTCGAAGTTCCATAAGCAATATATAATATGAGGGAAGTATACAGATGCCAAACCTCTGTCTGCAGAGACAACTTTTTCAGGGGATGGAAACAGAAACAGAGCTTGCTAAAAGGTTTCCAGGTCTGGAAGTCCAAGAAGTTGGGCTGAAATTTGACCTCGGGAGCACTGAAACCGCTGGTAATATTTAAAAGCAAAATGTGGGCTTTAAATAACATTTCACATGCTGACTATAGAAAACGGAAACAACTTCTGGGTGTCCAGGCGGGACATCTGAAGTCTTTCACAAATGGTAAATCACAAATCAAGTCCAACACGGGACCAAGAGTGAAAATACAGTGACACTGCATTGATATGAGGGAAAGCGAGTTTTTCTGGAGTCTTTGATCTCCCTGAAGGTTGTTTATTTTCTTGAGTTTTAGAAGCATACACACCATAGGCATAGTGTATTATTCAGGCTTTTGTCCTCCAAAGTGAGGTCTTTTCATGCTTCAAATACATAAATCAGAGCGTTCTTAAAAAGGAAGTCTTCTGAGCCTCATGCTTCAACTAAGTGCAGTTTGCTGAGCACAGAAGTAAAGAGCTGTCAGACGTTAGTGTAGTGTCTTCAAGACTCCTCTCTTCTGCACAGTCTGACTTTCACTCACCTCCCTCACTACTCTGCCCCTCTCATATAGACAGAGTTTCACAGCTGGAGGAAATTTAATGATGCAGCCTAAAGCCTCCCTGTTTCCTTTTTGCTCCTCTTCTTTTCTATTGAATTCTCTCCATTTTTAAAAGAGAAAATTAAGATGGAAACAGCTTTAAAATCATCCCTATGATGTTTTATCACTGATTGTCCCTATATGCTACCAGAACAGATAAATAATTGCATGGGAGAAAAATTAAATAAGTAGATCAAAAAGTTAATCCCAAAGAAGTTCGACTTTCCTTTTGCTTTGCTCACTGATGTTACACACTTGGAGAGTTGAGCCTCTTTTTTGCAGAATCATGGGCTCAAAGTGAAGAAAGAGAATGGGAAGTCTCAGACAACAGTCGACCTCCACACTCCTACCTGGCCTGGTGACTGGCTGATCACTGTCTTAGAGAAACTCCACCAACATTACAAGGCACTAGGCCTGCTGGAGAATCTACCTGCCACAGTCAGCCTTACTGGTGTCCATGCAACAGATGCAGCCATTCCATGGTGGCTCTAGTCCTCAAAGGAGATTTCCTCAGTGACCCAATGACTTTGCTTGTCTTAATGACAGCCCCCTGGTCCCGGGAACTCAGACTCATCCCAAGGGAGTGATCATGGGATGTTATGGACTAAATGTTTGTGTGCCCCCAAAATCCACATGTTGAAGACCTACCCACCCCCCCAACCCCGAATGTGATAAGATTTGGAAATGGAGCATTTGGGAGGTTAGGAAGTTGAGATGAGGTCATACAGGTGGCACCCCTTGATGGGATTAATCCCCTATCAGAAGAGGAAGAGAGACCAATGCTCTCTTTCTCCCCACTATGTAAAGAAACAGCAAAAAGTGGCAGCCTACAAGACAGAAAGAGAGTCTTCCCCAGCATCCTGATATGCCAATACCTTGCTCATGGACTTCCTGACCTCCTGAACTTTGAGAAACAAATATCTGTTGTTTAAGCTGCCCAGTCTATTGTATTTCGTTATGGTGGCCTGAAACAAATAGAACAAAAACCAAGAGGCTGCCTGCAGTACCAGCCAGGAGCATTCTCCCTTGTCCAGCTTAGACACCTTGAATGTCTCCTTCAGTCAGTGCCTCAAAGTTGAGGGATGACCCTTATTCTCCTGAGGACTACTAGGTGGGGCCTGGTGGTCATTCTCGACACAAGCAGTCCATTACTCTTCCTCACCAAACCCTCTAATCAAGGATGCCTCGTGGACATGAGTGTATATATAATATGCAAATGAATGGGATAAATATGTGTGTGTGTGGGTATATACACCCACACATATACATTATGTAATATATACTATATATTATATTATATTATATTATATTATATTATATTATATATATGTACCTATCTTAAGTTGCTACTTATATTAATATGGAACATAATAGAATCAAAGAATTATAAGCTTAGCTGTACCTTGGAGGTCAGCTCTGCTGCAATACCTTTATTCCACAGCTGAAGAAACATAATCACAAAAAAGTGACTAGCTTACCCAAATTCATAGAGGCAGGGTAGAAATGAGCACAGGAATAACATTCTGTCAAGCTGTGCTACTCAGCTCATTCTCTACTTTAAACAACCAATTTTATTTTAAAGAATGTCAAGGAAAAGGCTAAAGTTTTAAGATCACACGCACACACACACATATGGCCCATTCTGTCCTTGAAGCTTTGGAAACATGAATATCACCATGCATGCTTAATATTTTGCCACATGCTGCGATTACAGCATGACAAACCAAAGCCATAATAGTAACCAGAGCTGCTTATTCTTCCAGCTTAAACTGTCATCTCCTGAGCCGAAAATCTTCCACAGCAGTTGAAGCAAAAATCGGGCAGACCTGCTTATTATGCTTCTGGGGAAGAAGAGGTAAACAAAGCCAGTCATGCTTTAAGCAAAATACAGCCCATTTTGAGAGATTGACAGCTCCACAAAGTCTGTCAGTTGGAAATGGGCTGCAATTATGTCTAAGGAGCTAATCAGAAACCAGTCTTACAATGGTACCAAGAAGGTAAGGTCATGTCTTTGGGGAAGAATCAAGGAAGATATCATGCAAGATGTTTCAAATGGTTATTAAGATTTACGCAGAAAGAGACAGAAGAAGAAATGGCAAATGAAGGAAATGCTTAGCAAGGGGGTGTCTCAAAGTGGACCAAAACAAAGCTCCTCCAGTGAGGGCTGACTAGGTCAGTGTTGCAGGAGGTAATGGAGAGTGGATGGGGTGGTAGGCAAAGAATTGGGAAGTCTGGTCAGAGCCAGATCTTAGAGGCCTTATCACAGCATGCTAAGAAGATCATTTTAATGCAGTAGACAGGGGATTCAAGAAGAGTGATTCTCAGCAGAGAAATGATCAGGTGTCTGTTAACTACACATTTACAACAACAAAAACAAATAATAACAATAAACAAATTTTAGATATTATCTTTCCTACTTTTCATTTAGACATTCGGAACCTGAGGATCTAGTTTATCATCAGTTATCATCAGTGAAACCTTATCTCCAGAGTTATCCTCTCATTGTGATTTGTGATTTGTTTAATCTTTTCAAAATCTGCTGATGTTTTCTCTTCTTGGCTGCCAAGATCCTGGCTCGGCTCTAGTCCTCTCTCAACAGCTCCTTGGCTGCCCTTCTCCATTCATCCATCACATGCTTAAAGCCCATCCAAAATACTGCAGTACATATCACTTTTTCCATTTCTTGTAATGCTCATGTTACATTAGCCTCATGTACACCTGAAAATTAGATTCAAGTAATTTCTGGTTCTGATGCTTCAAGCACTTCAGGCCTCCATGCTTACAGAGCGCCCTCCAAGGCCCTGCTTGCACCCTTGTTATTGATACTGGATTTAGGAAACTTTCATGGTCAAGGTCCAGCCTGATCAAGAATGAGAAGAACAAGGATTGTCCTGGACTTGTCTATGGAGCTGAGTTCAAGAATGCTGAAGTACTGATTAATCGGATGTATTATTCCTAAAACTGACCTCTAGAGCACCTGCCCCATGCCCCCCAAGTAGTTTTCATGAATTTTAATCCACCTTATCCAATTAGTTAGTATTCCAAGGGCAGCTTCTGAAAATAGCAAGATGCTGTAATTTCACAGAAAGATAACATTTAAGTGAAATGTGCAAATCCCTCTTCCAATAGACAGCTTTCTATTTCCACAGATGATTTCTCTTGAAGGTTACCTGTTTCCTCTCTCTTTTTTCCTCTCTCTCTCTTACTCTCTCTCTTTTTCTGTCTTTCTCTCCCTGCCCATACATTTTTCATCTCTTTTCCTTATTTTTCATCTCTGAGCACTTATCAGTGGCTAATGGCTCCCTCAGCAATTTTACATTCAGTTGTTTCAAAGATCAGGAAACATTCCTTAGAGAAATACGCTCATTTTAAGGATGAAAATAATGAGATACAGAGAAGACGTACTTTAGGTTTGTGTAAAGGTAGTTACAAACCTAGTATGGAAGCTCAAATCTCCCAACCCTTAGTCCACTGAGAAAGTTATAACCCTGATTTATAAATAGTTTGAAAGAGATCATGATTCTTTCTTCTGTCTTTGAAATAATCTTGGCTCCTGACTAAGAATCCAATTACATCATATCAATTAACTCAAGGACAAAAATGTCTAAGACAAAGACTTGACTGGCCCTGCCCTTAGAAGAAATCCAGATGTGGCTCAAGGAACTTCTTACAGAAATGCACCAGCTTGCCTCATCAACTACTGCAGAAACTATCATTTGCTTAAATCATCTTGTACTAAATTCTTGATTTAGCAAATGTCATAAGCATGATGTGTGTTAGTTTTCTCCACTAAGAGAGATATTTGCATTCAGTTTAGGAAGTAATTTGTTTCTAGAGTGCTATTACATAAAAATTGATGATTTTTTCCTCTGTGATTTATTACAATTTTTAGGCAGCTTTTTTCAATACCATTATAAATTTTGCTCAATTTCTGAATATTATAGAAATAACTCTCAAGAATATTATCATTTCTGCATTAAAATCATCTTAATGATTCATCTTTTATGGAAATTGAATTTTTGGCATCAATTTTACTGATAAATAATTGTTTAAATAATCACACACAGGAAGATAAAAGATTTATTTATAAAGTAAATTAGAGATAACTGGTTTTATGGAAAGAGGTTTGGCTTCAGAATTACAAAAAATGAACCTTAGGTCCCCTGGGTGGCTCAATTGGTTAAGGGGCTGCCTTTGGCTCAGGTCATGATCCCAGGGTCTTAGGATGGAGCCCCGCATCAGACTCCTGTTCAACTGGCAGCCTCCTTCTCTGTCTGCCCCCCGCCCCCGCTCATGCTTGCTCTCTCTCTCAAATAAATAAATAATTTTTTTTAAAGTAGAAATAAGATGATTTAACTCCCCTGCAAGTCTGAGATCTTTTTAAAGTTTGTTATATGCCTGTTAATGTCTCCCAACTCAAATTTTCTAGGATCACATTGGCTTTCTTTTACTCCCAATTTCCACCATTTCCTTATTATCAATTATCTGTATACTAAACAGATAAATCCATTGACTATGCCCTATGTTATCTATCATCTATAGACTACATCATCTATATACTAAACTTTACTTCTGCATTAGACTGCCAGCTCTTTGAGACAGAGGCCATTATACTTATTTTGCTTTTCCTAAAGGATAAGCTCGCTAGTCCATTGCTCAATAATTAATCAATAATTGATCAAATCAAAATTAACATGATGTGTCCATGAGGACTGCAGTGTCATTCTGCTTCTGGGGCCTTAAACTTCTGTAGTAGTTAGGACAAGCAGGCTCAAGAATCCTGACGTGAGTGCACCAAAGAGACATTTAAAGAATACTTACCTCAGTTTCTTCACTTGCAAAACAAGAAGCCATAAACATGAATATAAAAAAGAATAAATCTTTAGAGGGAGTTGAATAATCTAACATATATGTTTTACTATAGAGGTTGGTCACCCACCTTACTTTATTCCACTTAGCTTTAATTTTCCTCTTCCCTTATTCTAGATTTGTCCCCATAATTCCTACTTTTTAACCTTTTTACTTCCTCATCCCTCCCTGATCTAAAGCAATAAAGATGGGGGGAAATGAGGTAAGTAAAAAAGTAGACATGTTTTCACATTACATTGTCTAATATTTGTACAAGCATATATGTACAAGCATATAGACAAGTCCTGCTATAAACACATTAAAAACTTTACAGGGATTTTTATAATTATTCAATTAAATTAGTACATACTACATGTCAACTATGTACAAAATCAGAGTCCCATTTATAAGGCAGTATGTTATAAGCACTCATAATGGAGTAAGATTGAATTAAGGAAGGAAAAATCCACCAGAAGAACCACAAAAAGGAAAAAGAAAAGAAAAACCTTGAATCTATTTCTTTAGAGAAACTTTCAAAAAGTTAATATTTTGCCATGACTTTGGCTATATCACAAAGCAAAAAAATGATTTATCTCTGTCTACTAATGTTTGGTCTTGAACTTAAAAAAAAATTCTTATTTATAAATTTGCTCCCAAAATTATTACTTGGTTGTTTAGAATATCTTGAAAATGTTGGATGTACTAAAGGAAAGGTGAAATCAGATGCACATTAGGCTAAGGAACTTAAAATGTTTTCCAAACAGTTTTTGGTTCTATAAAATCTAAATTTATTTTCTCAGAAAGCATCAAATGTTTGTTTACATTGAAAAAACTTGAAGACATTTTCTAATTTCTTTCATGCAATTTGTACTGCTTTTTAAAAACTACTTTTTATACTAAAAGGCTCAATTTCCTTACTAAAACTAATAAGTTTTTCTTTAACAGAGCTAGAAAAAATTTAAAAACCTAATAAGTATGGGTGTTAATTTTAACTTGGTTTGAAATTTATGACATTATTTTTGGGAAGAGAGTAAAAATCTGTATAATTTCCCCCAAAGATCCTCATTCTCCTATGCGAATGTGAGTGTCATTCAGATCAATGTATTCCAAAAATGTAATAGATAAAAAATACCATTACATTACTGTAAAAATGTCATCTTCTCACATGACAGGTCAGTTTCACCTATAAGCAAAAGGGAATCCATTTCGTGGAAAAAATAAGTCTTTTACACACTAAGCTCCTTATTCTCAAAAACCTTAAGTGCAGATCATAATAACAAAACTGCTTATATGGTAATTATAAATTTTTCTTTATACATCTATAAACAACTTATATAATCATAATTAATTTACTCATTCATAAAATATTTGTTGGGAAAATTCTATGTGTCAAGCACCATTCTAGGCTTTTAAACCATAGTCTCTATAAGAAAGGCAAGGTTTCTTCTCTTAGGCAGTTGACATTCCAGTAGGAGACAGATCATAAATAAGGTAATTCCAAAAGAAAATAAAACCAGTGATGGAGTACATAATGATGGTGGGAGGAAGAATGTTAAGGCAGTAAGAAAGTTTTCTTGTAATGAGGAGGTGATGGCTGAGCTGAGAAGTGAGGAGTCAGCCATGAAAAGTATCAGAGGCAGAATTCCTGGAGGAAGGAACAAGTATGAAAGGCACTCAGGATGATCTAGAGTGTCCATGTGGTGGATTAAATTCCTAGACAATTTTCCATTGCAAGGTAGCATCAGTTTTCTCTTCCCTTGAATCTGGACAGTCTTGCAACTGCTTTGAACAAAAGAGTGTGTTAGCAGTGAGGCTGTGCCTGCTCCAGGAGAGTTTCTCAGACAGTAGGCAGCCACCTGGTCTCTTAGAGCCCTTTGCAGACATGTAACCTCTAATAAACTTCCTGGAGAGGGAGAAGGTAGAAGGACCTGTGACTGCAAGGACAGGTGGATGGAGAGAAGCCCTGATGAACATTCTGGGCTCCAGTCATGTAAGAAAGTCTATTTGTGATCTCCGCAGGCCAGTGGCCAACTGAATACACCACGGACAGCAGAAGAATCGCCCAGCCAAACTCTACTGGAATTCATGACTCATAAACTTGTGAGAAATGGTAAGATGGCTATTGTTTTAAGCCAGTAAACTTTGGAGAAGTTTGTTATGCAGTAAGGGGTAACTGGAACATTTCCTAGAGCAGAAAAAGACCAATATAGTAGATGCATGATGAAGCAAGGAGACTGTGAACTGGAATGGGGCCAGACATTTTATTCTTTGTGCAAGGAATGACAAGATGGGGGAGACAGTATGATTCTGACCTGATATATGTCTTTAAAAACACAGCCCTGCTACCTTTCAGGAAATAGATTTTAGAAAGGTAAGAGTATAAAAAAGGAAGAACAGTTTTCATAAAAGTATTATAGCCACAGGATTATCTCATTTAATTCTCAGACCACTTGAGCTGGCAAATTGTACTGTCTTTATTTTACAAATAAACATACTGAAAAATACAAAGGGTAAATCATGTGCCCAGGGTTGCACGGGTAATAAAATGTAGAAGTATGATTGAAAGCCAGGCCAATTCCAAAGTATTTGGCATTTTAATTGGTTCCCTAAACCAGGGGTTGTCAAAGAGTGGTCCCAGGACCAGCAGGATCAGCCATTATTGCTTGGAAATATATGCCAATCCCTGAACCCTATCTAGATCTACCAAATCAGAAACTCTGAGAGTGGGGCCCATGACTCTGTGTTTTAACAAACACTCTAGGTAATTCAGATGCAACGTCAGGAACTCCTTCTGTGATTAAAAAAAAAAAAAAAAAAAAAAAAAAGGAAGAGGGCTCAGAATTGAGCTAAAAGGTAATTTCTTCTTTTTATCTGGGCAAGAGCAAGGAACCAGTGCAGGGGAATGAAGGAATGAAGAAGAGTAGAGTCAGTGGAGTAGAAAGGAACCCAGGAGACTGTGGAGTTGGCCAAGACAAGAAAATGTTTCAAGAGGGAGAAGTTGTTCAATTATGTCAAACATTGCTAAGCAATCAAGAGGAGATTGGAGTATGATTAGTGGACTTGCCAGAATAGACAAAAGTCACTGGTTACTCTAAAAGGGAGTAATTTGTGGATGGGTGAGGGAAATCTCGTTGGGATAAAATAAAGAACAAATAGGAAGGCAAGGGAAACAAAGAAGCAGTCAATTTTTTTAGCAGTTTTTTTTTTTTTAATGAAGTGTAGAGATACATGGTATGATAGAAGAATTTGAAATAAGTGGCTTTTTTTAAATACAATAGATATGAGGGCATTTTTATATGTCTTTAGAAACCATACAGTATAGGAAACAATTGAAGTTGAAAAAGAGAGCAAGATATGATAATTGCATTAGCAAATTTTTTCAGAAGCCATAAGAAGAGTATTTGTCCTCAGGTAGGATCATGGATTTTTCTTATCCTAACAGGAGATGAAGAAAGTATCTCAGAGTCAATTCAGGCTAGTCTGAAGACATGGTAGTGAGATGATGTGGGTCTCATCAATGTTTTCAACTTAGCAGTGATCTAAGACATATGGTTAAGGTCATATGTCAGAGTTGGGAGCAGTGTGAAGAAGAGAAAGTGGAGAATAACTTTCTTAGAGTGTGGGAACAGAAATTTAGTAGAAGAATGGAGAACAGAGCAGCTAGCCAGTGTTGAAGACCATCTGGGATTTGCGGTTATTAATTTCACATGAGACCATTGAGAAGCGTTGTTTCCTCCAGTAAGTTGTATCCAGGGCTGGTGCTTTTTTGGGTGAATATAGTAAAGAAAGACAGAGAAAGACCATCTATGAGAAAATGACTACAGTGATGGACATGGAACCAAGGACTTCAATGTAAGTAAGGAAGAAACCAAACTATAAAAAAGAATGCTGTGCGGTGTAAAAGAGAGTCAAGGGGGTGGGTTCCTGAAGGGGTGAGAAATTGTGAGTGTAGGAGTTACTGGAATAAGTAAGCCAGATGGATAGGAGGTAGTGGTTGGAGACTCAAATTCCTGAAACTGAGAGTTTGGACTTCAGATAGTCATTATTGATTCGAGTTACAGGAAAGACTATAGGAGTGGGTAACTGGTGTGGTTGGTGGCTGGAGTGAAGGAAGTCAAGTTTGGACTGAACAAGATACCACGCAGACCATAAAGGACGTAACCAACAGCAAGAATGATGACATGAGTAGTGATAAAAAGAAAATAATGAGTCAGGTACTCTCATATGTGTGCTCATGATTAAATATAAAACATGTGTTTTGTGTCTCCTTCCTGAATGTAAAGTTCTTTGAAAGCAAGATCCATTTAGTTCATTTGGTCTTGCCTGTTGTGCTGAATATAAAGTGTTATATTAGAACATGATATTCTAATATGATTTGGATAAAGGAATCAATAGCTAACAACTTAAGAAAATGGGTCAATGGGGACGCCTGGGTGGCTCAGTTGGTTAAGCAGCTGCCTTCGGCTCAGGTCATGATCCCAGCATCCTGGGATCGAGTGCCACATCAGGCTCCTTGCTTGGCAGGGAGCCGGCTTCTCCCTCTGCCTCTGCCTGCCATTCTGTCTGCCTGTGCTCACTCTCGCTCCCTCTCTTGCTGACAAATAAATAAATAAAATCTTTAAAAAAAAAAAAAAAAAAAGAAAGAAAGAAAGAAAATGGGTCAGCACAGTAGAAAGGTTTGAAAATGACATTTATTTAAACCCTGATGGCTTCTGGGGGGCTCAGTCTGTTAAGCATCTGCCTTCGGCTCAGGTCATGATGCCGGGGTCCTAGAATGGAGTCCCTCATTGGATTCCTTGCTCAGTGGGAAGTCTGTTTCTCCTTCTCCCTCTGCTGCTGCTCTCTCTCTCTCCCCCTCAAAAAAATAAATAAAATCTTAAAGAAAACAAAAAAAAATTGCTATATTTTCCAAACTTCCAGTAAAATGAAATTCTAGTAGGCTTAGTTGTTTTTAGAATACCCATATAAGCACGGGAGGAACACTGAAGTGGGCATGCCAACCACATGTGCCGTGCCACAGTTCGTGCTTCAGCCTTCATGATGCATCAGTTCCTTAGGCCATTAATAGGTGAGCTCAGTGGAAAATATTTAGAATAATCAGAGCCTGGAGATACATAGGATATATGCAAGAAATCAAGGCTAAGACTGGCCATAGGACACAAACAGAATAATCTGAATGCATTTGTTGCCTCGTGGTCATTTACTGTATGATGCAATCTAAAATTATTTATTTGGCAAATGCTTTATTTATGACTTTTTAATAAACTTTTTCAATGACAATGAGGGCAGCAAAAGAAAGGTACATTTGAAATAAAAAATAGAGAGCTGCTGTTTCTCAAGAAAGTTTATAATAAATATGTACCATACTAAGATGTTTGTTGACAGTCACTACAATACCATAAATGTGCCAACAATATTACTTCTGCAAACCAAGATACAAATATGCTGAAGAAGCATGGTCAACTTTTTTTAATGTTAGTTCTTTTTTTTTTTTTTTTTAAATAACTGTGCCATAAGATAGTGTATGCAGTTGTAGATGATATGTTTATCCATTTCTCTATAAGCATGACATGTTCCTTCAGATCAAATGAACTATTCTAAATTAATTTTGTTCATTTGTTTTTAACATACAGAAAATATGGGCACTTGGGTGGCTCCATCAGTTAAGTGTCTGCCTTCGGCTTGATTCATGATCCCAGAGTCCTGGGATTGAGCCCCACATGGGGCTTCCTGCTCAGTGGGGAGTCAGTCTCTTCCTCTCCCTGTCGCTCCCCCTGCTTGTATTCTCTCCATATATATATCAAATAAATAAATAAAATTTAAAAAACAAAATTGAAACAACTGCTGTTAATGTCTCAGCTCCATTAGTGGAAGGAAAACATTTACAGATAGATAAATTGCAAATGTTTTAAAAATGATTAGTGTCATCATGGAGTAAAAACAATGTACTTAAAAATTTATTCTATTAAAGATAAACTTTCTGATATTATCATTATAAATGCTATTGTTAAGTTCATTTAAAAATATTAACACAGAAGATAAAATCATTTTGTTCTGTGGTAGTAATACAAAAATTAATTTTGTTGGAGCAGAGCATAATGACACAAAAAATATTTTCTTACTAAAAAGCAAAAGCAAGAGAAATATACCTAGAACTGATTGCAACAGAGTTCCAATTTACAATTGTCCTCAAACAAGAGTCTGTCAGCCTAAACACAAACTGTAGTTGTTAAAATCTGTGTCATTTTTATATATTTCACAGAGTAATTTTACCTCAAAATTTTTTTACAAAGCAGGTAATGAATATAGAACAAAAATTTTCTCTCCAGAATGGCAAAAAGTGCTTTTACTTTTTGTTACCTATCATCAGTTAGATTTTTAAAATGTTCAGAACTTTGAAGAATTATTCTAAAGATGAGTGTATCCTACAAATCAAATGAATGATTTAGCAAATGAGTCCTTTGTATTTCTATTAATTGTGTTCAAATTTAGTTAGAAATCTTTCATCAAATCATTCAACAGATGGAACAAAACAAATAGAATTTAAAGATTTTAATCAATTGCATTTATTGAAAAACAGTGTTGTAATTGGGAAGACATCAAAATTTCTCCCTATTAAAGCTCAGGAGGAACTGAATCAATTGAATGATGACAACTCAAAAATGCACAAAATGTTTATTTGAAATTTTGTAATTACTCTGTGGAATATCTTGACATGGGAGAAATCTTTCGATACAGTTCTTATATTTAGCTGGATATGTGTATATTCTTATGATTTTGCAGCATCTAAATTTGACAGAAAATCAAAGGATTACAAATAGAGACATGCATTTTGATTATTTTTCTTTAAAAATATTTATTATGGAAATTAAATAAAAGTTTAAAATAAAAACCAGTATCTATGAAAATATTTGGGTTGAAATATTTACACATTTCAATTAAAAAATAGAAATAAGAATATTCTGTATTTAGCAAGAATTTGCTATGAAGTTTCTGAGTGACTTAGCATCTATCTGTAGAGAAAATGTTTCTCAATTAAGAAGATTATGAAGAGCAAAGTCTAACGTAAAAAACCTTTTCAGGTTTATTGAGTATAAAATGTTAACTTTGAGCAAGATTTCATGCAATGTCATGAAAAAAGGTATTGCAATAACAAATACTTTCATGGGAAAATACCAGTGACATGGTATTAGAGATAGATACAGATTAAAATAAAACTGAGTAAAGTTCTTAAAGATGGAACAGGAATAACTATTCTACTTATGCTATTTTTAAAATTAAAATAAGAAGAATTATTTTACATTGCTTTTGTGTACTGTTATTTTTTAAAAGAATATTGATTCTTAACAGAGTTTTTGAAAAAGATCAATTAATATAATAACAATTTGTTAGTAGATGAATACATATATGTGTAGTTAGTTAACCTCAAAAACTAATATATTTTTAATTATTTTAGCATCCATCTCAAAAATGTTCTGTTTTTATGACAAATTATATAATTGCCACAGTCAAAGCTTTTTTTTTTTTACAATGACTCTATTATTTTATTTTATTCATAATGAATTATTGAACAATATTCTAGAATTCAAATAAACAAATGTTTACTATAGATATTTTGTACTAGAGTCTCAGAAAGTTTTAGAGCTGAGATATTAGAGATCCTGTTGTCCAGACTCCACATTTGACTGCTAGAAAGCCATAATCTGAAGAGCTAAATGTTAGGTCCAAGTACATACCATTAATTAGTAGCAGAGTTGCGCCTGGAATCCCCCTCTCTAACAGTCAATCAATGTTCCTTTCAGCACACCATGCTTTAGGTGCCAGCTTCCTATTCAAGTAGTCCTACAATGTGTTGGTCTTTTCCAAAAAATGAGTTATGTTTTGCTGTTAATGTTCTTTGTTGACTTTAATTTGCTAATTTATAAGTCAAAATTACATGTTTCCAACAACTTATTTCTTCCTAAGAATGTTTCCATATACTGCCCAAATAAAAACAATTGAATATGTAGTTTTCTAGATTTATTTGTATATTTTTGGTTTGGATCATCCCAAATATTTTTCATAACTTTACAATGATCTAAAAACAATAATTTAAAGTCTTGATATAACCATTTGTGGTTTAAATGCTGACAGTGGTTCTTATTTATCTGAAGACTGCTATTATGATGCAATTTCCTTTTTACGAAGCTTAAGAAAATAACCAACCCACACTTCTATTGATTTATAGAGGATGAAATCATATTTGTATTTCAAGAGAAAAAATAACCACCAAGTTAAAAAGCAAGTTGTCGTCAGTTGCATTATATCCTCAAGAGTTGTGGATGGGGACTCATAAATCAATGTGTTCCCATTTCTTGCTGGAAAAATCTATTTGAGCTATTTCTGAATTTCTCTTCCAGGTTATGAGAGAAAACATAATAGCATGCTTTGTGCATTTGCTGATGGGAACTAACACCTTCTAGGTATTCTTTCACTGGCTGACACTTTTCACTTTGAGCAGAAAAAAATAAAATGTCAATTTCCAGGTAAAGAGGAAAGACTACCCTGAGATGGTATTTATCACAATCATTATCAGTATCACTCTTGGAAAATGAGGTACAAAAAGTCAAACAAAAAGATTTTTCCCCCACATTATGCTAATGAAAACACAGATATAATAACAAAAATCATATATGTATATGTATATACAATCAATCCTCATTATTTAAGAATTCCGTATTTGTAGGAGCACCTGGGTCATTTAGTCAGTTAAGGGTGGTACTCTTGGTTTCAGCTCAGGTCATGATCTCAGGTCATGAAATCGAGCCCTGTACAGGACTCCCTGTTCAGCCCGGAGTCTCCTTGAGATTCTCTCTCTCTCCTTCTCTGTCCCTCCCCATTTACACACACATACTCACTCTTTCTCAAATAAATAAAACCTTTTTAAAAAAAGAGTTCTGTATTTGTGAATTCACCTTCTCTCTAAAACTTATTTGTAGTAGCAAAATGAATACTCCTCCTCACTCTGTACTTTTGCCCTCTTTTACAGACAGGAGCAGAGTGAGAACACATTTGAGTTGCCCAATGTACACATTCCCAAGTGAGATTGAGTATGAGTATCTTCCCTGCCTTCTTGTTTTAGTTCTCATACTATAAACAAGTGTCCTCTTCACAGTCTATTTAGTGCTATGTTTTTTTATAATTTTGTGCTATAACATAAGGATTTTGCTGTTTAAAACAGTCACCAAGGGGCATCTGGGTGGTTCAGTGGGTTACACGTCTGACTCTTTATTCCAACTTAGGTTATGATTTCAGATTTGTGAGACTAATCTCCATGCTATACCCAACCCCCACCTTTTCAAATAAATAAATAAAATCTTTTTTTAAAAAATGGACTCCAAGAATAGTGCAGAAGAGCTGTCTAGTGTTCTCAAATGCAAAAAGACTGGGAATGTACCTTACGGAGAAAATGTGGGTGTGCTGGGAAAACTTCATGCTGTTGGCTCTGAATTCAGTGTTAATTAATGGATAATATATATTGAATGAGGTATCTAGATAGAAAGACACATAAAACAAGATTATCTATTGATCAGCTGACAAAAAAAAAAATGTAGTCAGAAGCCCCTGGGATCTTAATCTTGAATTTTGCCTGGGAGCAATGGTTTAGTATTCACCAATTCAGTGTCCACAGCAATTTTATAGAACATAACTACTGAGAATGTAGAGCACTGAACACACAAACACACATACACTCACACACACACACACAAACACACACACACATATGGAACAAAACTTCAAACTTAGCAGATGAATCTCAGGAGACATTATGTATTATATCTTTCTTGTCTGATTGGTCTCACTATAATTTTCACCTTTAGGGTTCCATTCAAGCTGTTCTGAGAAAAGTGGTGTTTTTGTTGTTGGTTTTCCAAGGGAAAGATATTGTCAGATCATTTGCATAAACCATATTAGAGTTCATTTGAATGAAGTGAAATTAAATAAAAATACTGAAATGAAGTTTTCCCAACAATTCAGGAGTCAGCTTTAAAAAAAATATTTTAATTCACATTCAGGTTCGGATTAAGTTTAAAAACACCCATGGCTTTGGATGTTTGAGAGAGATTAGTCAACAATACATCATTTAATGAAAACATGTTTTAACCTTGACCTAGTTCTGTCTTTATGGTACTAGATGAACTGTCTGGTGAGATGAACTGTGTCCCACACAGTCTCACTGGGTCAACAAAATATTAGCAATTAAGTACAAGCCTATATTGTCTGTGAGGACACTGACTCAGTTACATTTCTTGCATACCTTTAATACACTAGAATATGTATATTTCTACCCTGATGTTGGAATGCTCTAACATAAAAACTCAAGAACACAGAAACTTTTTAACATTTTATTAAAATAAAAAGGTAGATGCCCACATACTGAAAAATAACAGTATTACAAAAAGAATGGTTAATTAGAATTGCTACATTTCACTCTTCTTCATAAATTCCCATTGCACTAGGAATAAAATCCATATCTCTGCCATGGCCCACGGGCATACTTTACTATCTCTGACTACCTCTCTAACCACACTTCTTGCCTCTCTTCTTCTCCACCCACCCCAGCCACATTGTCCTACTTTATGTTCCTTGAACCACCAACTTTGTCTCCACCTTGGAGTCTGCACTTACTCTTCACCACCCCCCTGGAATGCCAACCCCATGTCTTCACATTATTAATATATTCTTGTCTTTCAGCACCAAATGCAAAATCACCACCTTATTGACTACCCATTTTGAATTAAACCTGATATCCTTAAACTCTCTATTTCAATACCCCATTTTCTAGTCTTCATAACCTTAAATCTATCTAAAATCATCTTCCAGGGGTGTGTGGGTAGAGCAGTCAGCTAAGCAGCCAATTCTTAGCTTCATCTTAGGTCATGATCTCAAGGTCATGAGATTGAGCCATGGGTCCAGCTCCATGCTCAGTCCAGAGTCTGCTTGAGATTCTCTCTCCCTCTATCTCTGCCTCTCTCTCTCCTGCTTTCTCTCTCACAAATAAATAAATTTAAAAAATAAATAAATAAAATCACCTTTCATTTATTGGTTCAATATATTTTTGCCTCTCTATCCCCCTGGTATATAAATTAGTGTGTCATCCATTTTACTCTACACTATTTCCCTAGTTCCTAGAAACCTACTTATAATACAGTAGTGCTCATGAAATATCTGCTGGAAAGAATAAGCTATTCTTTTAAATGCAAAATGCCATTTAATGCAAACTATAGGCTCCCAGAGATTAAATATAATTACATCTGAGTGGTAACATAAACTACTCTTACAAAATCTTTAAAATTATTTTGTTTGAGCTACCCTATGACCCAGCAATCATACTACGGGGTACTAAAGATACAAATGTAGTGATCCGATGGGGTACGTTCATCTGAATGTTTATAGCAATAATGTACACAACAGCCAAACTATGGAAAGAACCTAGATGTCCATCAACAGATGAATGGATAAAGAAGATGTGGTATATAAACACAATGTAATACTATGCAGCCATCAAAAGAAATGAAATCTTCCCATTTGCAATGACGTGGATGGAACTAGAGGATATTATGCTAAGCGAAATAAGTCAATCAGAGAAAGACAATTATCCTATGATCTCTCTGATATGAGGAATCTGAGAGGCAGTTCATGGGAGAAAATGAGGGAAAAATGAAACAAGATGGAACCAGGGAGAGAGACAAACCATAAGAGACTCTTAATCTCAGGAAACAAACTGAGGGCTGCTGTGGGTGGTAGGGAGGGCAAGGATAGGGTGGCTGGGTGATGGACACTGGGGAGGGTATGTGCTATGGTGAGTGCTGTGAATTGCATAAGACTGATGATTCACACACCTGGACCCCTGAAACAAATAATACATTATATGTTAATTTATCTTGTTGCTGTGTCTATACAATGTATAAAAGAGATTTGTTTAGGTTTTTCTTGAATTTTATTCTCATCAGATTTCCAGTATGAGCCAGACCTACTGTGAAGCTTCATAAAACTTCTGAGGATAGAAAAAAACAACACAGCCTACCTGAAAGGGATGGAAACATGCTTCCTGAATCATCTGTGGACATATACATGGTCAGGTGTAGGAGGCCTCATTTCCAGAGAACATTGTTAATCATTGAAACACTGCAAGATATTAAACTAGAAGTAATGGCAAAAATTCCAACTCCCACTGTTGTCATAGGAACAAAGAGAATTTTCAGTATGTTAGTAAAAGAAAAGATAAGGATGAGCAAAGCTATTTCTCAACTACACTTAAATCTATGTCTCCAATTGTAATCTCTGACCAGCATTGCAATCCACATCTAAAGAAATCTAAGAACATTTTCTCTAAGATACCTTAGGACCAGTCAGTCTTCCCAATGTCCACAGTAGGATTCATCTCTCTTCTTCAAAAAAATAGTTCCTTTCAAAAACCCAAAAATGTGCAATCATCTTTTGTCTTTTCCTCTCACTGTGCCATGTGTTCTCCCATGTACCAAACCTACCCAGCCTTTCTATATGAAATGTCTTTTTGGCTCTAGTCCTTATCTCTGTCTCAAATCCTGAACTCTATAATTACTTTTGCCCTCAGAATTACTTCTCTGTGGAAATGGCTTAGGGCAATAACCTGGAAATAGGGGCTAAAGAGGCTATAGGACTCATTCTGAGGTTTCATGTTTAGAATATTCTGAACAAGTCAGGGCAAAATATCCATCATCCAAATCAAAGAGTATGTCGTGATCTGATGTCAATTATGTGGATGTCAGGGACCTAAAGCTTACCAAACCCATCTCTTGTCACTGATACTTAGGAGCCAATCTGTCCTATTTATATAGGTACTGGATATGTGCAGTGGAAAGTATGGCGTTTTGAGAACATAAAGGACTTTATGCCAGATCTCCTAACTCTGAATTCCCAGTTCTTGTCACTACACTACATAGTCTCATTCAAGTGTAGACACAAGGAGGCATGATGACATGTATCTCTTATTGTTTCTAAAAAAAAAAAATTAATCTGGTTACTAATCCACTTAGAGTATGACTGAATTATAATTTTAAAGCATCATTTTAGTAAAGATTTTATTTATTTGTCAGAGAGAGAGAGAACACACGTGCATGCACACAAGCAGGGCAAGTAGCAGGCAGAGCAGACAAAAGGAAAAGCAGGTTCCCTGCTGAGCAAGGAGCCTCACATGAGACTCAATCCCAGGACCCTGGGATCATGAGGCTAAACAGACTGAGTCACCCAGCGTCCCAAAAAGTCATCGTTTTTAATTCATAAACACTACTCAAGAAAATGAAACTTTTATTAAATTTCATAACAGATAGAAAAAGATATCTGCAAACTTACTCAGAAACTAGTTCTAGGACGCCTGGGTGGCTCAGTCAGTTAACCTTCTGCCTTTGGTTCAAGTTATGATCTTGGTCCTAGGATCAAGACCCGTATCAGGATCCCTGCTCAGAGGAGAGCCTGCTTCTCTCTCTCCCTCTGCTCCTTTCCACGCTCATGCTCTCTCTCTCTCCCAAATGAATAAATAAAATCTTTAAAAACAATACTAGTTCTTGTAACATTTGTTGGGGGAATCTTGATACCTTAAGAAAAATATTACTGCCAAATTCAAACTTATTTTTAATTTATTAGCAACACAAGTTTGAATTTCAATGAATGCATACATTTTAAAGAAATGTACAAGACTGGGACGCCTGGGTGGCTCAGTTGGTTGGACGATTGCCTTCGGCTCAGGTCATGATCCTGGAGTCCCGGGATCGAGTCCCGCATCAGGCTCCCAGCTCCATGGGGAGTCTGCTTCTCTCTCTGACCTTCTCCTCGTTCATGCTCTCTCTCACTGTCTCTCTCTCAAGTAAATAAATAAAATCTTAAAAAAAAAAAAAAAGAAAGAAATGTACAAGACTTGGGGCATCTGGTGACTCAGTGGGTTTAAGCCTCTGCCTTCAGCTCAGGTCATGATCCCAGGGTCTTGGGATCAACCCCCACATCGGGCTCTCTGCTCAGCAGGGAGCCTGCTTCCTTCTCTCTCTCTGCCTGCCTCTCTGCCTGCTTGTGATCTCAGTTTGTCAAATAAATAAATAAAATCTTAAAAAAAGAAAGAAAGAAAAGTATAAGACTTCATTAACAGTGGTAACAAATCATCTGTAACAATGGTCCCTGTGATATATACTAGTTCAGCTGGCAAAAGTCTAGCTGATTAGGCTGACATTCAAGCTCACTGCATGTGAGGTAATTAGTTCCAGTCAGCTTCATGGCCACAAATTACATACCTAATTCTGATCTACCAATTAAAGTGTATGACTTTGGTTGTGAGGATGGCCAAATCACAGGACGCAGCCATCTGTGGCAACACCACTACTGAGGGAAAAAAAATTACCTTAAACTCTATGCCCTACTGATGACAGATCAATCAATAATGTCACTGAAGCATAAACTAAGAAGTATTTTAATGCACTCTATGAATCTATCTTCAATGCACATTAATTTTATAAAGAGGAAAGATGAATAGGTTTTCTCAAGGCCCACATATATATGTGTGTTAAAACTCTTTATTTTAACACTATCTTAATACACTTCATTCTTCATTTCCAGGTGCACTTACTCAGTTACAGATCGGTTTATGTCAGTGAGGTTAATCAGAGTATAGGACAATATGCACATTTTCAAGGTGATGTCTGTGGCAGCCCTCCTTCAGAACTATTTTCTGGGAATATGCTCCCTCTGAAAAGCAGAAATGATGAAAGCAAAAATGAAGTTTGGTGAGCCCCACATGCACATTCCAACACACCACCTGATCTTCTCTTTGTGATTCTTTGTTTCATTTTTCCTTGGCTTGTCTACCAGTCAAAGATCTGTCACTACTATTGCTATGAAGGTGTCATACACTAGCTGCTGGTAACTAGAAGGCTTCACTGTCTACGGCACTTGGGTTAGGGTATTCTTTCCAGGAATTCTAAGCTTACCCAACTCTTCATGCCTTGACCTTGTCCCTATGTTAACAAATTCTAATGCCATGATTTGTGCTCCTATCAGATGTGTAAAGTAACTGACCACAAGCTCAACATATGTCTTCATGGGTGTGCAAATAAACTTCCACATAAATTTATATATGTGGAAGGACAAGTGTGAGAAGGAATGTGGTATACAGGAAACCGGGCCAGTGTTCTAGTAGGCCCCTACTCAGCTAGAACCTGGATGAGATGATACAGTGTGAACAGTCCTGTGCCTGGAATTCTGAGGCATGGAGTTTACAAGAGCATCATGGGCTTTGACTGCTCTCTACTGGATAGAAAATAAATCTGGGTATTCTCCAATGCATAAGTATTTCAGAAAAGAGGAAATACATTTTTTTATTTTTTCTTTCTCTTGTAATATTGGGGAGATAAAGACTCTATTTCCTTATTCTACTTCTCTCTTTATAAATTATTGCCCACAGCCTGAACTCCTAGTTTTTTCATGATGACAGGTATAGAATAATATCTTTATTTCTAGCTGTACTTAAAATTTTACTTTCTCCTTCATTTATCTAAGTCACTTTCAGCAAATAGTATTAGTATCATGATTTCTTTCCACATATACAGAACTCAGTGTTCAACCAACAGTGCAGTCATGTTGGTATTGTAAAAAGAAGTCCCCCCTCTGTCCATTACACACACACACACACACACACATTCATGGGTTACTAAACAATACTAGGTGATGCGTTTTAGGTTTTAAGATTTAAAAAAAAAAACAGATTTCAATTTTGAAACTAAGAATCTAGAAGTTAAAACTCTGAAAAGGAAACATGATGCCTCTGAGACACTACCAGCATAAAAACAGGGACGGTCATACTGCCTTCCTGATTAAGAAGCCTGTCCCTTCCAAGTGCTAATGTCATAGCTATACTCCTGCTAGGAGAGAGTTGATTAGGAAATAATGTTTATTCCTTCATCTGTCAGGCTTCTGTGTGCTATTATATGAGTGAAGAGTAAACACAACTCTGAAAGAAAGAAAGTTTGGTAACATAAAGCAAATACCAACTGGCAAAAAGAAAAATAACAGCACCTAAAAAATATATAATAGCAACGAAAATCAACATTTAGAGCTTTCCTGAAAATAATACCTAAAATAAGCTTTCCCTAGACATTTCCTAGATGCACTTTGTAACTTCTGGCATTCAGGGTAAAAAGGTATAAAGAAAATACTTGATTTAAAAGAAGCCTTCAGGGGTGCCTGGGTGACTCAGTGGGTTAAGCCTCTGCCTTCTGCTCAGGTCAAGATCTCAGGGTTCTGGGATCAAACCCCTCATTGAGCTCTCTGCTTGGCAGGCAGCCTGCTTCCCTTCTTCTTTCTCTGCCTGCCTCTCTGCCCACTTGTGATCTCTGTCAAATAAATAAATAAAATCTTTAAAAAAAAAAAAAAGAAAAGAAAAGAAAAGAAAACTTCAAACTAACTTAGATGTAGTCCTGAGGTATCCAAAGTTTTTCTAAGGAATATCTGTGCAAGGATGGTTCTAAGGGAGTCCATTCTGATGCTGCAACTTCTACATATCTGTTGCCTCCTCTTCCCAGCTGATTTGTCTGAAACTCAAGGAGCCTCCTTTCAAGATGGCTTTTCCACACACACTTTTTTGAAAGAAAAATATCCACTCCTCACTCATCTGGATTTTTTTTTATTAATTAATTAATTTAGTTAAATAAACATAAAACGTATTTTTATCCCCAGGGGTACAGGTCTGTGAATCGCCAGGTTTACACATTTCACAGCACTCATCATAGCACATACCCTCCCCAATGTCCATATTCCTACCACCCTCTCCCGTCCCCCACCCCCGCAACAACCCTCAGTCTGTTTTTTGAGATTGAGTCTTTTACGGCTTTTCTCCCTCCCGATCCCATCTTCCTTCATTTTTTCATTTCCTACCCCCCAAGCCCCCAACATTGCGTCTCCACTTCCTCATATCAGGAAGATCATATTATAATTGTCTTTCTCCGATTGGCTTATTTCGTTGAGCATAATACCCTCGAGTTCCATCCACATCATTGCAAATGGCAAGATTTCATTTCTTTTGATGGTTGCATAGTATTCCATTGTGTATATATGCCACATCGTCTTTATCTATTCATCTCTTGATGGACATCTAGGTTCTTTCCATAGTTTGGCTATTGTGGACATTGCTGCTGTAAGTATTTGGGTGCATGTGCCCCTTCGGAGCACCACATTTGTATCTTTAGGATATATACCCAGCAGTGCAATCACTGGGTCATAGGGTAGCTCTATTTTCAACTTTTTGGGGAACCTCCACACTGTTTTCCAGAGTGGTTGCACAAGCTTGTATTCCCACCAACAGTGTAGGAGGGTTCCTCTCTCTCTGCATCCTCACCAGCATCTGTCATTTCTTGACTTGTTAATTTTAGCCATTCTGACGGGTGTGAGGTGGTATCTCATTGTGGTTTGGATTTGTATTTCCCTGATGCCAAGTGATGTGGAGCATTTCTTCATGTGTCTGTTGGTCATCTGGGTGTCTTTTTTGCAGAAATGTCTGTTCATGTCCTATGCCCATTTCTTGATTGGATTATTTGTTCTTGGGTGTTGAGTTTGCTAAGCTCTTTATATATTTTGGATACTAGCCCTTTATCAGATATGTCATATGCAAATATCTTCTCTCATTCTGTCAGTTGTCTTTTGTTTTTGTTCACTGTTTGCTTTGCTGTGCAAGAGCTTTTGATCTTGATGAAATCCCAATAGTTCATTTTTGCCCTTGCTTCTGTTGTCTTTGGCGATGATCCTAGGAAGAAATTGCTGCAGTTGAGGTCAAAGAGGTTGTTGCCTGTGTTCTCCTGAAGGATTTTGATGGATTCCTTTCTCACATTGAGGTCCTTCATCCATTTTGAGTCTATTTTTGTTGTGTGGTGTAAAGAAATAGTCCAATTTCATTTTTCTGCATGTGACTGTCCAATTTTCCCAGCATCATTTATGAAGAGGCTGTCTTTTTTCCACTGGACATTCCTTCCTGCTTTGTCAAACATTAGTTAACCATAGAGTTGAGGGTCTATTTCTAGGCTTTCTATTCTGTTCCATTGATCTATGTGTCTGTTTTTGTGCCAGTACCATGCTGTCTTGATGATGACAGCTTTCTAATAGAGCTTGAAGTCTGGAATTGTGATGCCACCAACTTTGGCTTTCTTTTTCAATATTCCTTTGGCTATTCGAGGTCTTTTCTGACTCCATATAAATTTTAGGATTGTTTGGGATTTTGATAGGGATTGCATTAAATGTGTAGATTGCTTTACGTAGAATAGACATTTTCACAATATTTGTTCTTCCAATCCATGAGCATGGAACATTTTTCCATTTCTTTGTGTCTTCCTCAATTTCTTTCATGAGTACTTTATAGTTTTCTGAGTATAGATTCTTTGCCTCTTTGGTTAGGCTTATTCCTAGGTATCTTATGGTTTGGGGTGCAACTGTAAATGGGATTGACTCCTTCATTTCTCTTTCTTCTGTATTGGCGTTAGTGTAAAGAAATGCAACTGATTTCTGTGCATTGATTTTATATCCTGACACTTTACTGAATTCCTGTACAAGTTCTAGTAGTTTTGGAATGGAGTCTTTGGGTTTTCCACATATCATCTGCAAAGAGTGATAGTTTGACTTTTTCTTTGCCAATTTGGATGCCTTTAATTTCTTTTTGTTGTCTGATTGCTGAGGCTAGGACTTCTAGTATTATGTTGAACATGCCGTGTTGAACTGCCGTGTTCCTGACCTTAGCAGAAAAGCTTTCAGTTTTTATCCATTGAGAATGATATTTGCAGTGGGTTTTTCATAGATAGCTTTGATAATATTGAGGTATGTGCCTCTATTTGTACACTTTGAAGAGTTTTGATCAGGGTGGGATGCTGCACTTTGTCAAATGCTTTTTCAGCATCTATTGAGAGTATCATATGGTTCTTATTCTTTCTTTTATTAATGGATTGTATCACATTGATTGATTTGCAGATGTTGAACCAAACTTGCAGCCTTGGAATAAATCCCACTTGATCGTGGTGAATAATCCTTTTAATGTACTGTTGGATCCTATTGGCCAATATTTTGGTGAGAATTTTCACATCTATGTTCATCAGGGATATTGGTCTATAATTCTCTTTTTTGATGGGATCTTTTTCTGGTTTGGGGATCAAGGTGATGCTGGCTTCATAAAATGAGTTTGGAAGTTTTCCTTCCATTTCTATGTTTTGGAACAGTTTCAGGAGAATAGGAATTAATTCTTCTTTAAACTTTGGTAGAATTCCCCCGGGCCCTGTGCTTTTGTTTGTTTGGAGACTTTTGATGACTGTTTCAATCTCCTTACTGGTTTTGGGTCTGTTCAAGTTTTCTATCTCTTCCTGGTTCAGTTGTGGTAGTTTATATGTCTCTATAAATGTATCCATTTCTTCCAGATTGTCGAATTTGTTGGCTTAGAGTTGCTCATAGTATGTTCTTATTATTGTTTGTATTTCTTTGGTGTTGGTTGTGATCTCTCTGCTTTCATTCATGATTTTATTTATTTGGATCCTTTCTCTTTTCTTTTTGATAAGTCTGGCCAGGAGTTTGTCAATCTTATTAACTCTTTCAAAGAACCAGCTTCTCGTTTTGTTGATTTGTTCTATTGTTGTTTTTTTTTGTTTTTTGTTTTTTGTTTTTTTTTTTTAGTTTCTATTTCATTGATTTCTGCTCTGATCTTTATGATTTCTCTTCTCCTGCTGGGTTTAGGCTTTCTTTGTTGTTCTTTCTCCAGCTCCTTTAGATGTAGGGTTAGATTGTGTATTTGAGACCTTTCTGTTTCTTGAGAAATGCTTGTACTGCTATATATTTTTCTCTCAGGACTACTTTTGTTGTGTCCCACAGATTTTGAACCGTTGTGTTTTCATTATTATTTGTTTCCATGAAGTTTTTATATTCCTCTTTAATTTCATGGTTGACCCATTCATTTTTTAGAAGGATGCTGTTTAGTCTCCATGTATTTGGGTTCTTTCCAAATTTCCTCTTGTGATTGAGTTTTAGCTTCAGATAATTGTGGTCTGATATCGATACCAGTTGAGACCTGATTTATGACCCAGGATGTGGTCTATTCTGGAGAATATTCCATGTGCACTAGAGAAGAATGTATATTCTGTTGCTTTGGGATGGAATGTTATGAATATATCTGTGATGTCCATCTGGCCCAGTGTGTCATTTAAGGCCTTAATTTTCTTGTTGATGTTTTGCTTAGGTGATCTGTCCATTTCGGTGAGGGGAGTATTAAAGTCCCCTACTATTATTAGTATTATTGTTGATGTGCTTCTTTGATTTTGTTATTAATTGGTTTATATAGTTGGCTGCTCCCATGTTAGGGGCATAGATATTTTAAATTGTTAGGTTTTCTTGTTGGAAAGACCCTTTGAGTATGATATAGTGTCCTTCCTCATCTCTTATTATAGTCTTTGGCTTAAAATCTAATTGATCTGATATGAGGATTGCCACCCCAGCTTTCTTCTGATGTCTATTTACATGGTAAATTGTTTTCCATCCCTTCACTTTAAATCTGGAAGTGTCTTCGGGTTTAAAATGAGTTCTTGTAGGCAACATATAGATGTGTTTTGTTTTTTTATCCATTCTGATACCCTGTGTCATTTTATTGGGGCATTTAGCCCATTTACATTCAGGGTGACTTTTGAGAGATATGAATTTAGTGCCATTTATTGCCTGTAAGGTGACTGTTACTGTATATTGTCTCTGTTCCTTTCTGATCTACTACTTTTAGGCTCTCCCTTTGCTTAGAGGACCCCTTTCAATATTTCCTGTAGAGCTGGTTTGGTGTTTGCAAATTCTTTCAGTTTTTGTTTGTCCTGGAAGCTTTTTATCTCTCCTTGTATTTTTCAATGATAGCCTAGTGGGATATAGTATTCTTGGCTGCATGTTTTTCTCGTTTCGTGCTCTGAATATATCATGCCAGCTCTTTCTGGCCTGCCAGGTCTCTGTGGATAAGTCTGATGTCAATCTAATATTTTTACCATTGTATGTTACAGACTTCTTTTCCTGGGCTTCTTTCAGGATTTTCTCTTTGTCGCTAAGACTTGTAAATTTTACCATCAGGTGATGGGGTGTGGACCTATTCTTACTGATTTTGAGGGGAGTTCTCTGCACCTCCTGGATTTTGATGCTTGTTCCCTTTGTCATATTGGGGAAATTCTCTCCAATAATTCTCTCCAGTATACCTTGTGCTCCTCTCTCTATTTCTTCCTCTTCTGGAATCCCAATTATTCTAATGTTGTGTTGTCTTATGGTGTCACTTATCTCTTGAATTCTCTCCTCATGATCTAGTATTTGTTTGTCTCTCTTTGGCTTAGCTTCTTTATTCTCTGTCATTTGGTCTTCTTCTGCCTCATTTAACCTAGCAGTAAGAGCTTACATTTTTTATTGGACCTCATTAATTGCTTTTTTGATTTCAACTTGGTTAGATTTTAGTTCTTTTATTTCTCCAGAAAGGGCTTTTATCTCTCCGGAGAGTGTTTCTCTAATATCTTCTATGCCTTTTTCGAGCCCAGCTAGAACCTTGAGAATCGTCATTCTGAACTCTAGATCTGTCATATTACCAATGTCTGTATTGATCAGGTGCCCAGCCTTCAGTACTGCCTCTTGCTCTTTTACTTGTGGTGAGTTTTTCTGCCTTGTCATTTTGTCCAGATAAGATTTGCTTTCTCCTCTTCTGGAATTCTGCTGTTCTCCTTGGTGAGTGAAGTTGGTCTGGGCTGGGTTTCTTATTGATCTTCTGGGGGAGGGGTCTGTTGTAGTGATTCTCAAATGTCTTTGCCCCAGGTGGAGTTGCACTGCCCTTACCAGGAGCTGGGCTAAGTAATCTGTTCGGGTTTGCTTTTGTTCCCTTAGCGCTTTCCCTAGAATTCTGGAGGACAGGAATGAAGATGGCAGGAATGAAGATCTCTGGCCCAGAGGTGCTGAAAGCTCAGATTCCCACTCCTCAGTGAGCCCTCAGACAAAAGGACCCAACCGGCCCCATCTCCCTGGCCTCTGGTTGCGCTTGGAGGAAAGCGCTCAATCACTAGCACTTGGGGAAAGGTGCCCAGTCGCTTCCATCTCCATGGCCTCTGGCCACACTCCAAGCTCACCCAGCCTGTGACAGGTTCATCGTAAGCCCGAGTTGAGAACTCACTCCTGGGCTTTGTTGCTGTAGCTGGCTTCCCCACTCTAATACCTGGGAGCTCTGCGACACTCAGACACACTCGGTCCTTCTGTGACCCCGCAGGACCTGGGGTTACGCTGACCCCCCATGGCTTCCCCCCGCGCCCCCGGTTTAGTCTCTGGAGCAATGTCCCTCAATGGAGCCGACTTTTAAAAGTCCCGATTTTGTGCTCCGTTGCTCTGCCACTTGCCAGGAGCCGGCCCCTCCCCCCGCAGTCTATCTTCCCGTCACTTTGGATTCACTTCTCCGCAGGCCCTACCTTCCATAAAGTGATCAATTTTCTGTTTCTAGAATTGTTATTCTTCTTCTCTTCAATTTCCCGTTGGATCTGTAGGTGTTCGCAATGGTTAGATAAGCTATCTCGCTGATCTCCTGCTACCTGATGTTGTCTCAGCCTCCTACTTCTCCACCATCTTGACTCCTCCCCTCATCTGGATTTTTAGTATGGTGTTGATTGAGGTATAAAAATATCTCAAATTGTTAAAGGGACAATTTGTAACATTGATATAGGTGTTTCAAAAATAATTTTAATAAGTATGCAAATCAAGGGGTGAATATTCTGCCTTTGACACAACTGGAAGAGGAACTAACTGAGTCATACATAGTTCAGAATTCACTGGAAGAATTGAATGAAATTGCTGTAATAAAACTTCTATTCTCATACTCTATTTCCTTCTTTTAGCAACATTTATCATTGTTAAAACTGTGAGCAAGAAATATTGGAATCAAACTGATAATACATGCTGAGTCATTCCAACAATAAGTCATATTCATCTACATCCATATATACACATCTACATCCATGTACACACACACACACACACACACACACACAGCAACTATTTGGGAAAAAAGCTAAATCTAGCACATCAAGAGATTTCAAAAAAATTCCATTCCTTTTTCAATAATATTATCTCAAAATATATTTCTACTTGGGGGTGCACCTGGGAGGTTTAATTAAGCAGGAGACAGAGCCTCTAATGTCTTCAGAGACTGGATGGATTATGCAAATGGATAAAAGGAGAGTAAGGAGAATAAAGTGGTCTTGATAAGACCAGGGCTAGAGTAGGGTAAGGATAACTAATTGTTTCAGTCTTGAGGGCTGCTATGAGGTCACCAATCCCTGTAATTCCAGATTGTCTTTTATTTCCCAAGTGAATCCAAATTCATATTTCTATATAAAATTTCAGAATTTTTTAAATATTGATAACAAATTTAACATCACACATTTGCACACACACACACACACACACACACATTACTACACAGGCCAAAGAAAACAGTAACAGAATAGATCAGGCTGCCATTGATTCCCTCTGGTTTAAAAATATATTTACCCCAGCTCAGGAGGAAGTTGACTAGGAAGAGGCATTTGAATTGTTTAGGGTACATGAAGAAACAGATACAAAGTCCAGAACTATGGAGATCTTCTAGGCCGGCCTGTCTCCATAGCTGTCTATGTGCCCTGACTGTATGGTGTCTCTTCACAAAGATCTGTTCAGGACTTAGGGCATGAGGCTCCCATGATGAGGGTGATATTGAGGATTGCCTTTCCCCAAAGAACTAAGTACTCTCCAGTAGAGTCAAAGCCCAAGCAGGACCCACCATATAGCCCTCTTGCTCCACTCTCACCTCAAAAAAGTAATTGAGCCATTTCATGGACAATGAGTGGCACTTTGTCAATCTTCAATCAACCTCCCCTACACACTGGGGATTTTTCATGGAGCACAGCCCAGGAAGGAGAGAAATTACTTCAGAGGACACTACTTCCTCAGACTAGGGAAGTTTCAAGCATGGGGAACTTTTATTTATTGTCCCCAAAGTAGGATACCTGAAATATAAATCTGCCATGTTGGAGCCCTACAGGCTTCCCTATCACTATAGTGCATCATCTAGGCCCACCAGCATGTTGGATGAGGCCTGCCATAGTCCTCATTACTACTCAAGCCCACTATCCATCCTCCTTGCTTTGCATTTTATAACTCACCAACACAGAACTTCTCACAGTTACCCAAATACATTATTCTCTTTAATGCCTGTATGTGGCCCATACCCCCTACCTGACCCCTACCCCACTTCTTTTCTTCCTGTTAATTCTTTTAAGGTCCACTTCAGGTGTCAACTCTCCCAAGGGGTTTTTCTTGAGCACCAGCTCCTATCATCCCAAAGCTAGACTCAGACTTCAGTTCTCTAATCCCATAATAAACCTTGTCTGCTTTCATCATAATTTTATTTTGCTTTAAATTTATCTGTTAATATGCCTGTCTTGCATCAAGGGTGAGAACAGAGTTTTGGGGTTTTTTTCATCTTTATATGCCCAATCTCTAGTATTGCATCTGTCACAGAACAGGCACCCAACTGAACTGGCCTGGACTGTACTAAACCTCCTCTCTGGCCTCATCAGGAAATTGAAGCTTATGGCCTAAGCTTTAGAGATTTCTGGGGTCTCTTCCAATAGTAATGTGATTTAACATTCACTCCACAGATTTTCAAATGATTTATGCTATTGTTTTAGCTGATATGAGACTTTCCAACTCAATCAGACCACACCTTGCACCATTTAGAGCACATTTTTTATCAGCAAATTTATGGCAATTTCTATCCTTCAAAATGGCCAAGCTATTTCTCCTGGCCTCTTTGCATAAATCTTTTCTGGACTTCAAAATCCTGCAGTTAGCATTCAGTGTCTTCCTGCTGCACACTTCCTTTGAATATGCCTTCTCATGTCTCTCCCTATTTTTAATTATGCTAGTAGTGTCCATTTAAAAAAATCCCTCTAATTTTCTCCTTAATAATTGTCTCTCAGGCTAACATAGTCTAGTTTACAAGTCCTATACCCCGAAAGGAGTAATTTTCTTTTTCAGAAATTCCACCTTCAAATCCTCTTTCATTCAGTTTTCTTGATATGTCACAAAATAGTTTTAATACTATTATTGCTCTTTCCTTCAGACCCACTAATCCTAGTGTTCTACAAGTTATAGGTAAGCAAAGGAATTCAACAAGCTTTTATCAAGCACATTCTAGTCAAATAGTTGTAGTAGACCAATAGATATTTTTTGAGATGGGATTGCAAAAAGCTTGAATTTATACTAAAGTATAAAAGGGATATGAACAAATTATCCCAAAACAAGGTAATATGTGATAAATATCATAGGAGGTTAAGGTGAAATTCTATAGGAGTATAAGAAGAGAGTCCTTTTCTATTAAGGTGACCAAAGAATGCTTAGTAAATGACTCAGTAATGGGTCTGTCCCTGGAAAGTCAATAGGTTTGTGATAGCTTTTGATAGGAGGGAGAAGAAAGACATGGATGAAAAGATGACATGAATAAAGAAAGGTTTGGAGGCCAAAGAATGTAGTAAATTACTGAGCAGTTTGATTTATTGGAACATGGGGAATCATCTGAGCTTTAGGTGAACAAATTTATTTGCAGAAGGATCATACAGAGACTGATGGTTGAATCAAGAAAATTTAGTTTATTAGGGAAATTAAATGTAGAAGACTGATGAATTTTGTGAATTGCTGTAAAAAGAGACTAGAATTATTATGCTAAGCAAAATAAGTCAGTTAGAGAAAAGACAAATACCATATGATTTCACTCATATGTGGAATTTAAGAAACAAAGCAAATGAGCAAAGGGGAAAAGGAGAGGGAGAGAAAGAGAGAGAAAGACAAACCAAGAAACAAAAAACTGATGGTTACCAAAGGGGAGGGAGCAGTGGGGATAGGTGATGGGGGTTAAGAAGGACACTTGTGATGAGCACTGGGTGTTGTATGGAAGAGTTGAATCACTATATTGCACATGGATACTAATATTTATTTCACTGTGTGTTAACTAACTAAATCACTCTTCATGTCATTAGATTTAGAAACTACAGCAGAAAATGGAATTATCAAAGAAAAAATGTTTGAAAAATGTTGACGATTTGGCACATAATGCTATGGAGCTTTTAATAGCATTTGAATTCTTAAATAACTATTCAATTGTTTATTTGAAAATAAATATTTTCAAATACATTGGCTTTTTCTCATTTCCAATAAGTGAATTAGCTTTTTCCATCTTTCCAACAATAATTTCCATGCTTTTATCCAAGTGGTTAGTACTAAAAGCTAACTTGACACTGTCTCAACATACAACTATTTTTTCCATTGCATATATATTTATTTTAAATGAATATTTTGGTATTAGAATTTAAAAATCCATGGTTTAACTTTAACAGTCTGCTATTAATAGTTTATAGGTCTTTTATGCAATATGTCATTAGGATATTTGCAAAGGCATTCACTTTAGCAGTTTTCCAATAATCTGGTTTCCTTTCCTCCACCATTGTAACTGAAGAAATCATTTGATGCAGGGAAGAAGCAAAATTTCTATTAACCTGATTTGTTTGCATGCTTCAAGTATCCAGCTAGATATGAAATTCATTTTCTAAAAATTTTAGGATATCAACATGGTCCACTTAGGAAGAATTTCCTATGCCATTCATCCCAAGAGATCTATATGAATGCATCCAGGATGCACAACTGGTTATGGGTCAGGGTCTCAGCCAGGACCCATATCACCTGACACTCACTTGTATGTTCTTCCCTCCACACTGGTTTTCATACCCAGAAGACTTCCCAAATCCCAAGGAACCCTAATCTTTTTTATTCATACTACATTTCTTATTTCACCTCTACAATGTGAACAGGAATCTCTGAAAAAAAGTTTTACAAGAAGGAACAAGAAATGGTGTTGCTTTTGTCACTGTTTTGTTAATTTAACACACAAGCCACTTCCATCTACATTTTCATCATGGAGCCTTAGCTACTATGCTTCTGACATGAAATTTTAAGAGTTTATTGTTATGCTTTAAATAGATTGCAGAATGTTGCATATCCATTGGAATAAGAAATTACACTTGATTATAAATTCAGATGAGCAAGGGATTGAAATGTATTTTGTTTTAATGTTGGTCTTTCTTCAAGATGTGCCATCCAGAATATGATCCCAGAAAATAAGATGATTGTTTGTTTCTATCCATATGCCCTTGATCAAATTAGAGCTAACACTTTGTGGTTAAAATCATTATTAACTGAGAAGCAGAAGCATTACTTCTGGATCATAGATACTCAAACAAGTTGTGAAGAGAAGCTGAAGAATTTAACAGTCTGCTTTGGTCATTTGGCTTTTGCTTCATATTGAATCACTATGTTATATGACTTTTAACTTAAATTTTTGCAACTGACTCAGAAAACTATAATTACAATCCTTTTCAATATATTGCTGTGCTTATTAGTATACAATGGAAAAGTCCCTTCCCTCCCAAAAAAGCATTTATTATAGCTGGAGAGAAAACACTCAGAAATGTTTCCAAAATCTATAGAAACAGCACACAATCTTTAGCTACTTTGCAAATTCCTTATAGAGAGAAAAATAAATGAGGTATTATTCAATTCACTGAACAAACTTTGTACAAATGTTTATATTCATATGGACAAATATTGATAACATACTGCTAATTTGGTTAAGAATTTTTAAGAAATTCTCTAATTTATAAACAATTGGCATTAAATGAAATAATGAAGAGTGTTATAAGTGAATAGTAATACAATTAAGCTAAATATTTAAATAGCACCAGGATGGGAATTCCTAAATGCATATCCTAGTCTACATTAGGCATTACTATGAGATACATATTCTTTATTTACTATAACATTATATCAATATACAACCTTTCAAACTTTAGGAAACATTAATTTAGGAAGATAAATCTTTAAAATATTCCCTTATAGAATTATACTATTGATAAAACAAGTTATTCTTTGAATACATGCAGATGGCCAACATGAAAACATGAAACATGAAAAGATGTGTAACATCACTAGTCATCAGAGAAATGAAAATCAAAACCACAATGAGATACCATCTTATACCTGTCAGAATGACTAGAATCAAAAACCCACAAAATAAGAGCTGGCAAAGATGTGGAGAAAAGAGAATTCTTGTGCACTGTTGGTGGGAATATAAACTGGTGTAGCCACTATGGAAAATACTGTGGAGGTTTCCCAAAAAATTAAAAGTAGAGCTACCATATAATCCAGCAAGTACACTTCTGGGTATTTGAGGGTGGATGGGTGGGAAAAACGAAGAAAATGAAAACTCTAATTCAAAAAGATACATATACACTTATATTCATTGCAGCATTATTTACAATAACCAAGATATTCAAACAACCTAAGTGTCTGTTGATGGATAAATGGACAAAGATTTGGCATATATACACAATAGGATACTATTCAGCCACAAAAAGAAGAAAATCTTGCCATTTGCCACACATCAATGGACCTTGAGGGCATTATGCTAAGTGAAATAAATCAGAGAAACAAAGACAAATACTGTATGATCTCACTTATATGTAGAATTTTTTAAAAATACACAAAAAACCTCAAAGATACTGAAAACAGATTGGTGGTTGCCAGAGCTAGGGAATAGAAGGTGGGTAACATAGGTGAGGGGGGTCAAGGGATAGAAACTTTCAGTTATAAAATAAGTCGTGGGGATGCAATGTATAGCATGGTGACTATAGTTAATAAATTTGCATTGCGTATTTGAAAGTTGCTAAAAGTAAATCTTGAAACTCCTCATCACAAGAAAAGAAGTTCATAACTATGTATGGGGACATATGTTAACTAGATTTATAATTCTGATCATTTCACAATATCCACAAATATTATTATGTTGTACACCTGAAAATAATATTATATATCAAATATACCTCAATTAAAAATTATTTTAAAAGCATTTCAAAAAAGAAGCCAAGAAAAATTATTTCTTCCCACATTTACTTAGCTAGGACAATTCCTGCATTGAGACACTCTTGACACAGCTTAATTAGATTTATTCTGAAGAATCCTCAGGTATGAAACTTGTCAGTGAGTCCTGGCATACATTAAAGTCAGCATTCTTTGGGAGGCATTTTCAAAGAAAAAGAAAATTTCTCTGAAGAATGTCTCTTGGCAAAAAAACTCTCAACTGTTTTATTAATCACATTCAGAAGTCACACTTCCTTGCCATTCTGAGCAACATATTAAATGCTGCTCATGTCAACTATCACTGTGGTAAATCTAAATAAAACTGGAGAACGTGTCATGGTCAAAAATCCAGTAGTTGTAATTTTCTTAAAAACAACTGAAAAAGAAGTGGAAGGAAAGGGAAGGAAAGAACCTTCATAACATACATAATCTCTGCATTTTTTAAAGCTGAGGAAATGAAAATAATATCAAGTCTACCCAATACTTGAATGAATGAAAACAATAATGCAATACATGCCATCTGCAAATTGTATGATTTAAAGTGTATATGGTATGCTAACTATAAATTCCGCATGTTTATATAGTATATTTCTTAGAAGTAAAACAGGAAGAGGATAAAAAGCCTATGGTTTTTATTCAGCTGATAATTAAATATGAAGTGACAAACCAGTGGGCTGGACTTAGATGTTGAAGCAGAGACTGTGTTGGGCCTCTAAATCTTCCAGGCCAAAGGGAGCACAACCATGGCAGTATGCATTGCTCCAATGTGAGACTGAGAAAGGATGTCTATGATGGGCCTATGAGGACGTTGACTGCCTGTATCATGGACATCTCTTGTCAATGTTGTGGGGGTTGAGTTTTCCTAAAAGTCTGGTTTGGCACATCCACATCATTTTCAGGGTCCTAAATCCAATTTTATGAAGTACAGATTGGGACTGCCCAGGAAATGCATCTGCCTCTTGGTATCAGCAGGAAAATTATGAACAACCTGCTGGTTTCCTCTAAAGGGCAGATATTCTCCAGCCTCTTCCATTTCTTTGCTGGTACAGATTCAGTCCATCATCAAAGTCCTCTCTCCTCCTTGAAATTTTCCTAGGTTCCTCTTTTCATGCTCAGAAAACCTTTGGGAGATCTCTGGGTATGACCCAGTAATTTGTATTTAAACAAGTACCCCACCCAGATGATTCAGTGGCCCAAACATATTTGAGGAATTGCTCTCTAGTAAAAGTCAAAGCTTTTGCAGGCTTTTGTTGACAAAATCTAAGTTGTTTTAAAATAGTTAGTTCCAACTTCTTTAGTGAGAATAGGGGAACCAGAGTAGAATTAGAATCAGTAGAGATTTTTTTTTTTTTTTTCAGTAATCCAGGCAAGAAATGGTGATGGTTCTCACTTTGGTGGTTGCAGCAGAAGTAGTGAGATACAGGCAAATTCTGGTTATTTTTGGTGCTAAAGTCAACAGAAATTTCCTGACATAATGAATGTGGGGCAAGAATTAGACAACACTTAAATATAATGACAGAGTATTCCCCTGAACAACTAGAAGGATGGAATGGTATTAAATGAGGTGAAGGAAGCTTCCACTGAAGTCAGTTTGAAGGGTAAAAGGAGCAGTTTGGGTCAGGAAATTATGAGTTTGAGATGACTCGCAGATATTCAAATGAAGATATCAAGTAGGCAGTCAGATATACAAGTCTGATATATATGTGAGGGTTTTACCCTGGAGAGTTCAGATTATGACGGTTTTCAGTATCCAGAAGGCTTTTAAAGGGAAGCAGATGAGCCACCGCCACCTCCTGACTTTTGCATCTTTCTAATCCAAATTCCTTCTCTCCTAACCACAAGTGTTGACCCCAGGCTGCTCCTTAATAAGATTCTGCCTTCTGAGGTCCACCTCTGAGCCCACATGCCAATTTAGCTTTCCCTGATTTAGCTAAAACACATCTAAAATAAGATCAACCCATATCTTTTGCTTGCAGTTTTACCAGTAAAAGACTCAAAATCCCATAGTCTTTCAATTTAATTTACTCATTCTTTCTTTCTTTTATTCCCTTCATAAATATTCATCGAAAACCTACAATGTGCCTGTTACCTTTCTTCTCTTTTCTTTTGTTTGTTTTTTCTTATTTTATTTTATTTTATTTCTTTTGAGTGTTCCAGAATTCATTGTTTATGTACCACACCCAGTGCTCCATGCAATACATGCCCTCCTTAATACCCACCACCAGGCTCACCCAACCCTCACCCCCACCCCTCCAAAACTCTGTTTGTTTCTCGGAATCCATAGTGTTTCATGGTTTGTCTCCTTCTCCAATTTCCCCCATCTTACTTCTCCTCTCCATCTCCCCATGTCCTCCGTGATACTCCTTATGCTCCACAAATAAGTGAAACCATATGAAAATTGACTCTCTTACATTTCTAAGTATTAAAAGACTAAGAACTTCTTACTAGTAACTAACTAAGTGAGTTTAAAGTCTGCATAAAATCTAAAACTAGAGGGGAGACAAGATGGCGGGGAAGTAGGAGGAGGCGCCTTTTCAACCTGTACCCTAAAGTGAGCTGATTACCTTCCAAAGAACTCCGATCACCCACGAAATCAGCCTGAGATCAGAATTATACACGTCTGGATCTCTACTCCCAGAAGATGCCAGTGGGCAGGTAAAGCGGAGTGATATCAGAAGATAGACAAAAGGGGGAGGGAGCCACCAGAGGCGACCGAATGGAAAGTAATGCCCTTAATACAAGAGTGCCCTGCATCTGGGGACCAGCATTAACTTGGAGACTAGTTAAAAGCACTCAAAGAGAGCAAAGGATCATGGGGTGGGTGGGGGGGGAGGATTGTTGGAATCAGGCAGTTAGGGACAGGGGCTTAAGTCGCCGGACCCATGACAGCATTCCCTGGCACTGAGGCAGAGAGAGTGCAGTGGAGAAACCATGTCTCGGTCCCTGAGCCGCCAGCGCGCCCAAGAACGCTTGGGAGGTTCTTGCCGGAGAACCTCCTGTGAGGGGCTGGGAGCCTCGCCAGACGGCAGACCGTGGAGCTGCGGTAACAGAGCCTGAGAAGCACACGCCCCTCATCCTCCCCTGAGAGAGGTGCCAGCCCAGCGCTTTTAGACCCATGCCATTGTTTCAGAGCCTGAGACATGCACGTGACCCATAGCCTCCCCTGAGAGAGGTGCACCACGAAGGCCCAGCCTGGTGCTCTTAGACCCGCACCATTCCACCAGAGCCTGAGAGGAGTGCGTGCCCCTCACCCTCCCCGAGAGAGGTGCATGCAAGCCGGGCACTCTTAGACCCAGATAGACTAGGCATCCCCAGCCCAGGCCAGTAGGAAAATCTCAGTGTGCGATCGCTGCTTGGAACCTCTCTGGCAGTCTAGAGCTGCCCAGACAGCTGCTGCTGCTGTGGTTTTGGGTACAAGCAAAAGACCCTGCGTCCCCAGGGACCCTGACTCGGAACCTGCTCTGCCAGTGGCCAAGGGGGAATTTATTTGGGCTCTGCAGCCAGACTGAGGCTTCTCTCTGCGAGGGAGGTCAGGGTGCAGTTTGCTTTCCTCTAAGCCTACAAAAACCATCAAAAGTGGTCAAGGCGAGAGACAGAGGAAAAAAAAAAAAAAGAACAAACATAAAAACCTCCAGAGAACAAAAGCCTGAAAAAACCGGTTTCTGCAGAGCCCACCCCCTTGAGGGGGGTGGGATGACTTAACTCAAGGAACATCACTGACTGAAAACCCATGTGGCAGGCCCCTCCCCTAGAAAACCAACCAGGAAAGAAAAAAAAAAAGACAACAAGAGAACAACCACCATTACTTCATAGACACCTTTATTTTTAACTCATTCCCACTATTCTGGTTCTTTTATATATATAGAGAGAGAGAGATAATTTTTTAACCTATTTACCATCACAGTGAGATGTACAGTACATCAAATTCCATAATAACCTTCTAACCTGAACTTTTGGATACATACATCTGTGTTTTTCTTTTGCATTTCTATTTTTTTTTTTATTTTAGTTTAGTTTAGTCTAGTTTATTCCTTTTTTATTTTTATTTTCTAATATTCATATAGAGTTAAACTTCAAGGTAATCCCCTTTCCCCAATTCATGCTACCCCTATAGGTAAACCAATTTTTAATCCCCCTTTATCTTAGGAAAGTTGACCTTTAACAAAGATATCAAGATACATCCAGAAAGAATCAAAACAACCTTTCTCGCTCACACTGAGAATTTATCACCACACTCCCATCTTTTTCTTCTGCCAGTGTTTCTGTGATCTTGTGTTTGTCCTCATAGTATATAAATCTTATACTTGGGGTTCTTTTTGATGAGGTTCTTCCTTTATTTGCATATATATATATATATATATATATATATATATATATATTCTCTTGTCATATACTTTTATCAGTCTTTTTGTTTGTCTGTTCTTGTTTGTATACATTATAAATTTTACCTTGGGGCCCATTTGGGCTGAACCTTCTCTTTTATCTTCCCTTTTTTTTCCTGTTTCTCTCTCTTTCTTTTTTTCTTTTTTCTTTTCTTTTTACTCTCGTTTGGATGGGGAATCCTGATTGCTCAGAAGTGTTCCAGGGTGCACCTTGACTGCACCACGGTCAATACATCCAGCTACAACCGTTCAGTCATCTCTCACCTAAATGACTAGGAGGAGGAATGCCCAACAGAAGAAAAATACAGAGGAGGGGCCTTCTGCAACAGAGCTAACAGCTATCAACAGAGACAGTATGTTGGAAAAAGAATTCAGGCTAACAATTATCCAGGCAATAGCTAGGTTGGAAAAAGCCACAGATGACCAAACAGAATTGATCAGGACAGAACTGAAAGCTACCAGGGATTATGTTCACAATGTTAGGGCAGAGTTGAAAGCCACCAGAGATGAGGTTCACAATGCTCTCAATGAGTTCCAATCTAATCTAAATTCTCTCAAAGCTAGGGTAACTTAGGCAGACGATAGAATTAGTGATCTGGAGGACAAACAGATAGAGAGAAAGGATGAGGAGGAAGCCTGGAACAAACAGCCACAAAAACAGAATCAGGGAAATAAATGATGCCATGAAAAGTTTTGACGTCAGAATTATTGGAATCCCTGAAGGGGAGGAGAAAGAAAGAAGTCTAGAAGATATAGTGGAACAAGTTCTTCATGAAAATTTTCCCAATCTCACAAATGGAACCAGCGTTCATGTACTAGAGGCCAAACTGTCTCCACCCGAGATTATAGATTCCAAAAAATTCAAGGCACCTGATAGTCAAATTGAGGAATCATAATTGTATATATAATCTCTTGAAAGCCATTAAGACAAAGAGGCTCCTTATTTATGGAGGAAAGCCCATCAGAATAATGTCAGACCTGTCCACAGAGACCTGGCAAGCCAGAAAAGGCTGGCAAGATATATTCAGGGCACCAAATAAGAAGAACATGCAGCCAAGAATACTTTATCCATCAAGACTGACATTCAAAATGGATGGAGAGGTAAAGAGTTTCCAAGACCAGCAAGGCTTAAAAGACTATGCAACCACCAAGCCGACACTGCAGGAAATAATAAGGGGGGTTCTATAAAGGAGGAAAAATCCTAAGAATAGCATTGAACAGAAATATAGAGACAATCTACAGAAAGAAAGACTTCAAAGTTAACACAATGTCAATAAAAATGTATCTATCAATAATCACTCTCAATGTGAATGGCCTAAATGCACCCATAAAATGACACAGCATTGCAGATTGGATAAAACGACAGGACCCATCTATATGTTGTCTACAAGAGACCCATTTACTATAGCACCAAGATATATACCTGGGAATCAACCTAACCAAAGAGGTAAAGGAACTGTACTTGAGGAACTACAGAACATTCATGAAAGAAATTGAAGAAGACACAAAAATATGGAAGACCATTCCATGCTCTTGGATCGAAGAATAAACATTGTTAAAATGTCTATATTGCCTAGAGCAATCTATACTTTTAATGCCATTCTGATCAAAATTCCACCAGTATTTTTCAAAGAGCTAGAGCAAATAATCCAAAAATTTGTATGGAATCAGAAGAGACCCCAAATCGCTAAGGAAATGTTGAAAAACAAAAATAAAACTGGTGGCATCATGTTACCTGACTTCAAGCTTTACTACAAAGCTGTGATCACCAAGACAGCATGGTACTGGCATAAAAACAGACACATAGACCAGTAGAACAGAGTAGAGAGCCCAGATATGGACCCTCAACTCTATCGTCAAATAATCTTTGACAGGTGGAGGGAGGAGTCAAGATGGCGGAGAAGTAGCAGGCTGAGACTACTTCAGCTAGCAGGAGATCAGCTAGATAGCTTATCTAAAGATAGCAAACACCTACAAATCCACCAGCAGATCGAAGAGAAGAACAGCAATTCTAGAAACAGAAAATCAACCACTTTCTGAAAGGTAGGACTGGCAGAGAAGAGAATCCAAAGCGACGGGAAGATAGACCCCGGGGGGAAGGGCTGGCTCCCGGCAAGCGGTGGAGCAACGGAGCATAAAATCAAGACTTTTAAAAGTCTGTTCTGCTGATGGACATCGCTCCAGAGGCTAAACCGGGGTGAAGTCCACACGGGGTCACAGCGTGGCCTCAGGTCCCGTGGGGTCACAGAAGGATTAGGGGTGGCCTCAGGTCCCGTGGGGTCACAGAAGGATTAGGGGTGTCTGAGTGTCACAGAGCTTACAGGTATTAGAACGGGGAAACCGGCTACAGTGACAGAGCCAACACTGAGCTCACAGCTCAGGGTTACCTTGAACCCATCGCAGGCTCGGAGAGCTCGGAGCATGGCTGGAGGTCAAGCAGACGGGAGTTACTGCGCGCTGTTCTCTGAGGGCGCACTGAGGAGTGGGGTCCCGGGCTCTCCGCTCCTCTGGGCCAGAGACCAGGAGGCCGCCATTTTTATTCCTATCCTCTGGAACTCTATGGAAAGCGCTCAGGGAACAAAAACTCCTGAAAGCAAACCCTAGCGGATTACTCAGCCTGGCACCTGGTAAGGGTGGTACAATTCCGCCTGGGGCAAAGACACTTGAGAATCACTACAACAGGCCCCTCCCCCAGAATATCAACAAGAAATCCAGCCAAGACCAAGTTCACCTACCAAAGAGTGCAGTTTCAATACCAAGGAGAGCAGCAGAATTCCAGAAGAAAAGAAAGCAAAGCACGGAACTCATGGCTTTCTTCCCATGATTCTTTAGTCTTGCAGTTAATTTAATTTCTTTTCTTTTTCAATGTTTTTTCTCTTCCTCTGCTAAAATTATTTTAACTTTCACCCTTTTCTTTTTTAAAAATAATTAGTTTATATAATTTTTTTTCTTTTTTAAACGTTATTCGTTTTCTTTTTTAATTGTTTATTTTCTTTTTTTTTTTTTTCTTTCTGAAACTCTTTTTATCCCTTTCTCCCCCCTCACGATTTGGGATCTTTTCTGATTTGGTTAAAGCATATTTTCCTGGGGTTGTTGCCACCTACTAGTTGCCACCTAGTATTTTACTTGATCCTTCATATACTCTTACCTGGACAAAATGACAAGGTGGAAAAACTCACCACAAAAAAAAAGAACAAGAGGCAGTACTGAAGGCTAGGGACCTAATCAATACAGACATTGGTAATATGTCAGATCTAGAGTTCAGAATGACAATTCTCAAGGTTCTAGCCGGGCTCGAAAAAGGCATGGAAGATATTAGAGAAACACTCTCAGGAGATATAAAAGCCCATTCTGGATAATAAAAGAACTAAAATCTAACCAAGTTGAAATAAAAAAAAGCTATTAATGAGGTGCAATAAAAAATGGAGGCTCTCAATGGTAGGATAAATGAGACAGAAGAAAGAATTAGCGATATAGAAGACCAAATGACAGAGAATAAAGAAGCTGAGCAAAAGAGGGACAAACAGCTACTGGAGCACGAGGGGAGAATTCGAGAGATAAGTGACACCATAAGACAAAACAACATTAGAATAATTGGAATACAAGAAGAAGAAGAAAGAGAGAGGGGAGCAGAAGGTATACTGGAAAGAATTATTGGAGAGAATCTCCCCAATATGGCAAAGGGAACAAGCATCAAAATTCAGGAGGTGCAAGAATGCCTCTCAAAATCAATAAGAATAGGTCCACACCCCGTCACCTAATTAAAATTTACAAGTCTTAGTGACAAAGAGAAAATCCTGAAAGCAGCCCGGGAAAAGAAGTCTGTAACATACAATGGTAAAAATATTAGATTGGCATCAGACTTATCCACAGAGACCTGGCAGGCCAGAAAGAGCTGGCATGATATATTCAGAGCACTAAACGAGAAAAACATGCAGCCAAGAATACTATATCCCACTAGGCTGTCATTGAAAATAGAAGGAGAGATAAAAAGCTTCCAGGACAAACAAAAATTGAAAGAATTTGCAAACACCAAGCCAACTCTACAGGATATATTGAAAGGTGTCCTCTAAGCAAAGAGAGAGCCTACAAGTGGTAGATCATAAAGGAACGGAGACAATATACAGTAACAGTCACCTTACAGGCAATACAATGGCACTAAATTCATATCTCTCAATAGTTACCCTAAATGTTAATGGGCTAAATGCCCCAATCAAAAGACACAGGGTATCAGAATGGATAAAAAAACGAAACCCATCTATATGTTGCCTATAATAAACTCCTTTTAAGCCCGAAGACACCTCCAGATTTTAAGTGAGGGGGCGGAAAAGAATTTAACATGCTGTACCCCTGGGGATAAAAATATATGTTTATGAAAAATAAAAAATTTTAAAAAAAAAGAATTTACCATGCTAATGGACATCAGAAGAAAGGAGGAGTGGCAATCCTTATATCATATCAATTAGATTTTAAGCCAAAGACTATAATAAGAGATGAGGAAGGACACTGTAACATACTCAAAGTGTCTGTCCAACAAGAAGACCTAACAATTTTAAATATCTATGCCCCTAACGTGGGAGCAGCCAACTATATAAACCAATTAATAACAAAATTAAAGAAACACACAAACAATAATACAATAATAGTAGGGGACATAAATATTCCCCTCACTGAAATGGACAGATCATCCAAGCAAAAGATCAGCAAGGAAATAAAGGCCTTAAATGACACACTGGACTAGATGGACATCACAGATATATTCAGAACGTTTCTTCCCAAAGCAACAGAATACACATTTTTCTCTAGTGTACATGGAATATTCTCCAGAATGGATCAGATCCTGGGTCCTAAATCAGGTCTCAACTGGTATCAAAAGATTGGGATCATTCCCTGCATATTTTCAGACCACAATGCTCTGAAGCTAGAACTCAACCACAAGAGGAAATTTGGAAAGAACTCAAATACATGGAGACTAAACAGCATCCTTCTAAAGAATGAATGGGTCAACCAGGAAATTAAAGAAGAATTGAAAAAATTCATGGAAGCAAATGATAATGAAAACACAATGGTTCAAAATCTGTGGGACACAGCAAAGGTAGTCCTGAGAGGAAAATATATAGTGGTACAAGCCTTTCTCAAGAAACAAGAAAGGTCTCAGGTACACAACCTAACCCTACACCTAAAGGAGCTGGATAAAGAACAAGAAAGAAACCCTAAACCCAGAAGGAGAAGAGAAATCATAAAGATCACAGCAGAAAACAGTGAAATAGAAACTAAAAAAACAATAGAAGAAATCAACAAAACTAGGAGTTGGTTCTTTGAAAGAATTAATAAGATTGATAAACCCTTGGCCAGACTTATCAAAAGAAAAGAGAAAGGACCCAAATAAATAAAATCATGAATGAAAGAGGAGAGATCACAACTAACACCAAAAAAATACAAACAAATTATAAGAACATACTATAAGCAACTCTACGCCAACAAATTTGACAATCTGGAAGAAATGGATGCATTCCTAGAAACATATAAACTACCACAACTGAACCAGGAAGAAATAGAAAGCCTAAACAGACCCATAACCAGTAAGGAGATTGAAACAGTCATCAAAAATCTCCAAACAAACAAAGCCCAGGGCCAGACGGCTTCCCAGGGGAATTCTACCAAACATTTAAAGAAGAACTAATTCCTATTCTCCTGAAACTGTTCCAAAAAATAGAAATGGAAGGAAAACTTCCAAACTCATTTTATGAGGCCAGCATCACCTTGATCCCAAAACCAGACAAGGATCCCATCAAAAAAGAGAGCTATAGACCAATATCCTTGATGAACACAGATGGGAAAATTCTCACCAAAATACTAACCAATAGGATTGAACAGTACATTAAAAGGATTAATCACCACGACCAAGTGGGATTTATTCCAGGGCTGCAAGTTTGGTTCAACATCCGTAAATCAATCATTGTGATACAACACATCAATAAAAGAAAGAACAAGAACCATATGATACTCTCAATAGATGCTGAAAAAGCATTTGACAAAATACAGCATCCCTTCCTGATCAAAACTCTTCAACATGTAGGGATAGAGGGCACATACCTCTATATGACCAAAGCCATCTATGAAAAACCCACCCCAAATATCATTCTCAATGGAGAAAAACTGAAAGCTTTTCTGCTAAGGTCAGGAAAATGGCAGGAAGGTCCATTATCACCAATGCTATTCAACATAGTACCAGAAGTCCTAGCCTCAGCAGACAACAAAAGGAAATTAAAGGCATCCAAATCAGCAAAGAAGAAGTCAAACTATCATTTTTCGCAGATGATATAATACTATATATGGAAAACCCAAAAGACTCCACTCCAAAACTGCTAGAACTTGTACAGGAATTCAGTAAAGCGTCAGGATATAAAATCAGTGCACAGAAATCAGTTGCATTTCTCTATACCAACAACAAGACAGAAGAAAGAGAAATTAAGGAGTCAATCCCATTTACAATTGCAACCAAAACCATAAGATACCTAGGAATAAACCTAACCAAAGAGGCAAAGAATCTATACTCAGAAAACTATAAAGTACTCATGAAAGAAATTGAGGATGATACAAAGAAATGGAAAAATGTTCCATGCTCATGGATTGGAAGAACAAATATTGTGAAAATGTCTATGCTTCCTAAAGCAGTCTACACATTTAATGCAATTCCTATCAAAGTACCATCCATCTTTTTCAAAGAAATAGAACAAATAATCCTAAAATTTATATGGAACCAGAAAAGACCTCAAATAGCCAAAGGAATATTGAAAAAGAAAGCCAAAGTTGGTGGCATCACAATTCCGGACTTCAAGCTCTATTACAAAGCTGTCATCATCAAGACAGCATGGTACTGGCACAAAAACAGACACATATACCAATGGAACAGAATAGAAAACCCAGAAATAGACCCTCAACTCTATGGTCAACTAATCTTTGACAAAGCAGGAAGGAATGTCCAATGGAAAAAAAACAGCCTCTTCAATAAATGGTGTTGGGAAAATTGGACAGCCACATGCAGAAAAATGAAATCGGACCATTTCCTTACACCACACATGTAAATAGACTCAAAATGGATGAAGGACCTCAATGTGAAAAAGGAATCCATCAAAATCCTTGAGGAGAACACAGGCAGAAACCTCTTCGACCTCAGCCACAGCAACATCTTCCTAGGAACATCGCCAAAGGCAAGGGAAGCAAGGGCAAAAAGGAACTATTTGTATTTTATCAAGATCAAAAGCTTTTGCACACCAAAGGAAACAGTGAACAAAACCAAAAGACAACTGACAGAATGGGAGAAGATATTTGCAAATGACATATCAGATAAAGGACTAGTGTCCAAAATCTATAAAGAACTTAGCAAACTCAACACCCAAAGAACAAATAATCCAATCAAGAAATGGGCAGAGGACATGAACAGACATTTCTGCAAAGAAGACATCCAGATGGCCAACAGAAACATGAAAAAGTGATCCACATCACTCGGCATCAGGGAAATACAAATCAAAACCACAATGAGATATCACCTCACACCAGTCAGAATGGCTAAAATTAAGAAGTCAGGAAATGACAGATGCTGGCGAGGATGCAGAGAAAGGGAACCCTCCTACACTGTTGGTGGGAATGCAAGCTGGTGCAACCACTCTGGAAAACAGCATGGCGGTTCCTCAAAATGTTGAAAATAGAAATGCCCTATGACCCAGCAATTGCACTACTGGGTATTTACCCCAAAGATACAAATGTGGTGATCCGAAGGGGCACGTGCACCCGAATGTTTATAGCAGCAATGTCCACAATAGCCAAACTATGGAAAGAACCTAGATGTCCATCAACAGATGACTGGATCAAGAAGATGTGGTATATATACACAATGGAATACTGTGCAGCCATCAAAAGAAATGAAATCTTGCCTTTTGCGACAACGTGGATGGAATTAGAGGGTATCATGCTTAGTGAAATAAGTCAAGCAGAGAAAGACAACTATCATATGATCTCCCTGATATGAGGAAGTGGTGATGCAACATGTGGGGTTCAGGGAGTAGGAGAAGAATAAATGAAAGAAAATGGGATTGGGAGGGAGACAAACCATAAGTGACTCCTAATCTCACAAAACAAACTGAGGGTTGCTGGGGGAGGGCGGTTGGAAGAAGAGGGGTGGGGTTATGGACATTAGGGAGGGTATGTGCTATGGTGAATGCTGTGAAGTGTGTAAACCTGGCGATTCACAGACCTGTATCCCAAGGGATAAAAATATATTATATGATTATAAAAAATTAAAAATTAAAAAAATAATAATAATAATCTTTGACAAAACAGGAAAAAATATACAGTTGAAAAAAGACAGTATCTTCAATAAATGGTTCTGGGAGAACTGGACAGGTATATATAGTAGAATGAAACTCGACCATTCTCTTACACCATTCACAAAGATAAACTCAAAATGGATAAAAGACCTCAACATGAGACAGGAATCCATCAGAATCCTAGAGGAGAACATAGGCAGTAACCTTTCGATATCAGCCACAGCAACTTCTTTCAAGATATGTCTCCAAAGGCAAAGTAAATAAAAGCAAAAATGAACTTTTGGGACTTCATCAAGATCAAAAGCTTCTGCACAGCAAAGGAAACAGTCAAAAAAACAAAGAGGCAACCCACGGAATGGGAGAAGATATTTGAAAATGACATTACAGACAAAAGGTTGATATCCAGGATCTATAAAGAATTCCTCTAACTCAACACACACAAAACAGACAATCATATAAAAAAAAAAAAATGGGCAGAAGATATGAACAGACACTTCTCCAATGAAGACATACAAATGGCTATCAGACACATGAAAAAATATTCATCATCACTAGCCATCAGGGAGATTCAGATTAAAGCCACATTGAGATACCACCTTACACCAGTTAGAATGGCCAAAATTAGCAAGATAGGAAGCAACATGTGTTGGAGAGGATATGGAAAAAGGGGAGCCCTCTTCCACTGTTGGTGGGAATGCAAGCTGGTGCAGCCACTTTGGACAACAGTGTGGATTTTTCCTCAAGAAATTCAAAATAGAGCTTCCCTATGACCCTTCAATTGCACTACTGGGTATTTACCCCAAAGATGCAGATGTGTTGAAAAGAAGGGCCATCTGTACCCCAATGTTTATAGCAGTAATGGCCACGGTCGCCAAACTGTGGGAAGACCCAAGATGCCCTTCAGCGGGTGAATAGATGAGGAAGATGTGGTCCATATACACAATGGATTATTATGCCTCCATCAGAAAGGACAAATACCCAACTTTTGTATCAACATGGATGGGACTGGAAGAGATTATGCTGAGTGAAATAAGTCAAGCAGAGAGAGTAAATTATCATATGGTTTCACTTATTTGTGGAGCATAACAAATAGCATGGAGGACAAGGGGAGATGGAGAGGAGAAGGGAGTTGAGGGAAATTGGAAGGGGAGGGGAACCATGAGAGACTATGGACTCTGAAAAACAATCTGATGGTTTTGAAGGGTCAAGGGGTGGGAAGTTGGGGAAACCAGGTGGTGGGTATAGAGAGGGCAAGGATTGCATGGAGCACTGGGTGCAGTGAAAAAAAAAATGAATATTGTTACGCTGAAAAGAAATAAAAATGTTTTTAAACATCTAAAACTAAAACATGGGCTTAATTGAGATATCATACTGTGTAGTTCACGAAGGATTCTTAGTCCACTAAGGATCCACACACATCACTTAACAATACAGCTCATATTTGGCATCCACATTTTCAAAGAAGAGAATTTTCCACAATGTGGGGGATGAACCTTTTATGATCAGTGAATTTTCAGTGTTTTCCTCCATTGTCGGTGGCTACCAATTGCTGTTAGATATTTGTAGAATTACTGCTATATTTCTCTCTTTTTAAAAAAAATTTATTTATTTATTTGACAGCACAAGTAGGCAGAGAGGCGGGGAGTGGGGGATGGTGGGAAGTAGGCTCCCTTCTGAGCTGAGAGCCCCGATATGGGTTTCAATCCCAGGACACTGGGATCACGACCTGAGCTGAAGGCAGTGGCTTTAATCCATTGAGCCACCCAGGCGCCCATATATTTATCTTTTATTTATCATTTTGCCTTGTTTCATACTTACTGTCTCTAATTTTTTTATTCACTAGCAAATAAAACCATGCATGGTAGGCAGCTGATGAATTATTTGCCTTATAGTCAAAAAGTCTTGAGAGTCTTTGGTAAAGATACAATTACTGATGATCTAAGAGGCCACCTATCTAGTACAATTTCAGGGGAAATTTGTAACGCAGTATGTCTGCTGCAAATTAGACACAAAACTACATATTTAAAAATGCATTGCCTCAGGTTGAGCATGCCTAATAGATCTGTCTTTTACATAGAAAAAACTAAAAACATAAATAACTTTGTGCTGTTACTTAGAGAAAATTTCTTCATCATTTTGCATTCCAAAGTGATATCTATCTGTAAACAAGATGGCAGAAGAGGTAGACTTACAGTTTAAGGCTAGAGCTAAGTGATGGTTTATCATGTTTACTCTAAAGATGCTCCTTTGAATGCTAAGGGCAGGCTTGGGGAATCATGTTCAAAGGAGCTGCTCTGTGGGCCTATGGGATCAGAAAGTTCCATAGAGTCTTGCCTTCCTACTTCCCACACCCTTTCTCCATGGCTTCTAGCTCTTTAACATCACCCTGTCTTGATCTTCTGACTCCAGATTGCCTATATCATGAAATCCCAGAGAAGGTGTTAGGAATTCCAGGTTCACATCCCTAAATTTAAGATTGGCACCCAGTCTCCCAGAAAAGGTCTAGAGAAGGAAATCAGAGAGTCAATGTGAGTCAAGAGCAGGAACAGCTGGATGAGGAGCTTAACTAGAATAAATCACACAACCAAAATGGAAGAATGAACTATTGGTGCAACAAGATGGCAAGAAGTCAAGATAATGGTACAGCACAAGGATGAAAAGAACAAGAGAAGACAAGCAGGCATAAACATCTCTGAGACCACAGAGACAAGTCTGACTACAGAAATATATCAGGAACTGATTCATTTCTCACCTTTGAAATAAGGATGTTCTTGGGTGCTACTTGGAACTCACCAAGAAGAAAGGTGAACTTCTTACATTTGTGATTTTCTTTTTTTTTTCCAAATGCTAAGAGATGTTAAGTTCAATTTAAAAAAACAAAATATTATCTTTGAAATCTTTAATTAAAAACAGAAATCCCAAACATAGGGAATACCGGAAAGACTGCTGGTGAATTATGTTAAAGTCTGTGGGACTTAATTTATAAGTTCAAAGTTTGTCAACATCAATTCCAGTGAAGACCTGCTTGATGTTGCTCTTGAAAAGCAGTAGCCACTGAAAAGGGAGGGCCTCAGCAGCACACACAGCTGCTGCTGGCCCAACGTGGAACACTCTTTACATGGACCAAAGGCCTGACATCTTTCAGAAACCTGTTTCTTCATAGATAGGAAAATTTGGCCCCCTGAAAATTTGGCAGCAGTAAGTAAAACAAATAAATAAATAAAAACTGTCAGGTGGCTTGTCATCAGTTCTTTCCCTTCCCAGAATTTCTTTCAACTTGTGCCTGATCCAGGAGTTCCATTATCCTTCACATAGTTTGCCTATTATTGCCCTGCCTATTGATACAGAACTAACAGTATCTTATGTCCTCAGAGATCCAGTTACCAGTTCTATAGGTATTAGCCAGCAATCTATTAACATCTGTAGGCTGAGTTAAAGCTTTGCTATAGTACCTCTCAACTGAAATTACAAAATAAAAAAATTCCTTTATTCCATGTTCCCTCCACAGTTTATAGAGAAGCTTCTCAAGAAGTACTTTCTTTTCAGTTTTCTCTTGAATCCATTCCAATAAAGCTTCTGTCCCTACTGCTTCCCCAATTCACTCCAAACTGCCAAATCCAATGGGCAATTCTCTGTTCTCCTTTTATGTGGCATAACAACTTTCAAATGGTTGAGCAACTACCCCCTCCTAAAAAATGTATTTCATTTTCCATCTGGGACACCCCTGTTTTTAGTTTTTCCCACTAGCCTCTCCATCTCAATCTCTTTTGCTGGTTCCTCTTCATCTTCCTGACTCCTAAACAGTAAAGTGCTTTGAGGGTTCAGGCCTTGGTTCTCTTCTTGTGACAGTTATTTCTAGAGTGAGTTCATGCAGTCATGGTGATAAATACTGCCTACACTCTGATGACTTTCAATTTTATCACTCCTGCCTGAATGTGCCTCTGAAATCAAACCCTAATTATTCAACTGCAGTTTTCATATCTCCTCTTGGATTTCTAATAATCATCTTACCATATCTAAAATAAATGTCTCGTTTTTTCCCCCAAGATCTTCTCTTCCTTTTTTTAATTATTCTTTTTTATTTTTTTTCAGTGTTCCAAGATACATTGCTTATGCACCACACCCAGTGCTCCATGAAATACGTGCTCTCCTTAATACCCACCACCAGGCTCACCAGATCTTGTCTTCTGACAGACTTCTCCACTTTCGTTATGGAAATTACGTTTTTCCCATCAGCCAAGGGTTGTTTGTGACCCTTCCCTTCTCTCACATTCTACATCCAGTCTAACCTCAAGTCAGCTATACTTCCTAAATGTGTCCAGAATTCAACCACTTCTCACCACTTCACTACTCCAACTCTGGTTCAGATTACCAACATCTCTTACCTGCAATATTACAACAATCTCTTAAGTGATGTCTTTCTTCCTACTTCTGCCTCCTTACAGTCTACATACAGAGATTCCCTAGACACTCAAAATCAGAGCAGATCAAAACTCTTGTCAAATGCTACAGTGACTTCCCATTGCATCCAGAATAAGAGCCCAAATTCTTACGTGACTTATCACATCATGTTCCATAGCCCATCTGACCTTAATTTCCTCCCCACTCTATTTGTTCACTAATCTGTAGTCACACTGACACTGGTTTCCTTACTATTTCTCAAATACATTTCTGTCTCAGAGCCTTTGAACTTGATGCTCCTTCTTCCTGGAGAAGTCTTCCCACAAATACCAGCATGGTTCAATCTCACTTTCATCAGACTTTATTCAGTTCACATCCCTCATCTTATCAAGGAGGTCTTTCTTAGTATCACTTTATAATAGAGAAACCTCTTTTATTATTCACTTTCTATGTCCCTCACCCTGCTTCACTTTTCTTCAGAAGTTTTATCACTGTCTGACATATTACATAAGTAATTACTGATGATCTATCCTACCGTCAGTGGAATGAAAGCTCCAAGGCAAATATTTTGTCTCTATGCTTCACTGCTGTATCCACAGTACTTAGAACAGTGTCTGTGACTATACAGAATATACTTAACAAATATGAGCTTAACTATTCAATTAAATAAATAATAAGTGTATTTATAGAGTCTTTTTTTAATGCCAGTTGGAATCACTCCTTTCTTTCCTGACGCTGCCTCCTGAATCCATCTGAGAGTATCCCAATAACCCATTCTGGTTTCTCATGACCCAGGAATATTTCTTCATAGCGTGGATTAGAGGAGAAAAAAAATGGTATTTAACTGTTTAATCATCAAACTGATCCAATCATTACAGTAGGCACTCAGGATCCAGAGATGAAAGCTTTAGAAAACAAATTGTGAACAGTGTAATTAGGTGAGAGAGACAAGACAACAATTTCAGTACATTATTCAAAGTGCCATAACAATACATAAAGGGTTCTATGGGAGTACAGAACAGAACCCTAAACCTTAGTGAAGTACAGGGACAGAAGAAGTGAGAAAATTTCGAAAGTTATGAAGCTTGCCAGGTTGCAGGAGAGCAGGGACGGACACCCCAGGTATAGTACATAACTTGTAGATGGTCTTCAGGGCATGAAGAAGAGCTGCAGAGCAGGAAATAAGCTAAAGATGTAGACAAGAATCAGTTCAGCAAGAATGTGCATGCCATAATGAAAGAGTATATATTTTATCTTGAAGTTGACAGGGAGCCATTGAAGGGGTTTAAGCAAAGGAATGGAATGACTAAGATCTAGTCCTGGCCCCGCCCCTCACTGACTAGGATTTAGGCCAAATTATTTGATGCAAGCCTATCCAATTTTTTCAGCCAAAAAAAAAGCATTTTTTCAAACAAAGGGTATCCAGAACTAACACATAAATCAGATAAAAAAAGAACACTTTGGTTGAAGACTGGCCTGTTTGACTCTTTACTCTTTGCAGCAGTCTCTGAGGCCCCTCAATAAAATCCTCGGAGTTCCACGGATTACATGGCACAAAAACCACTGACTTCCTCTGACAAAAACCATATCTACTTCCTCGACTTCCATAATCTCTAGAAGGCTTAAAATATGATTTTTTTTCTATACAAACTTTCACAGTTGTACTTCCCCTAATAACATTCTAAAGCAATGTTTTTAAATCATTTGATTATGGCAAAAGGTGTCAAAATTGCACTTTCATTTTTCCTCAAGAAAGCTTGCCTCAGTTAAAAAATATCCTTCCAGGGGTGCCTGGGTGACTCAGTGGGTTAACGCCTCTGCCTTCGGGTCAGGTCATGATCCCGGGGTCTGGGATCAAGCCCCGCAATGGGCTCTCTGTTCAGCAGGGAGCCTGCTTTCCTTCCTCTCTCTCTCTCTGCCTGCCTCTGTGCCTACTTGTGATCTCTGTCTGTCAAATAAATAAATAAAATCTTTAAAAAAAAATTTTTTTTAAATCCTTCCAGAGAATGACTTACATGAAAAAGAAAAACGTCCAGGTATTATTGTTAGAAGAAGTATAAGAACCTCCTGGCTTCTTAACCAGCAGTACATGCTAAAGCCTAACTAAAAGTTAGGGCTATTGACTAGCAGTAGGAACACTAAATGCCAAAGTTATGCTTAAACACAAAGTTGTTTAAGCGTGTTATCAGAAAACACTCGACAATGAGATTTTGTTGCCTTCGTGTTTATTCTTCTCAAGTACTGCCCCCTAGATGTCATCCTTTAATGAAAAGATTCTTTCTCTTCATATTATTCCATAACTAATAGAAGTCTCTTGCTATATGATTCTATGAGTTTAGTTAGCACTATCTTGGATAAGTATTTTAACGTATCCCATAGAAAAGGAGAATAGACATTTTGGAGAGAAAATTATGAGACTACAGCATGAAAAAGTAATGAAAATATAGTGGGATATGTGGAGCATCAAAAGATGTGTCTGATATACATTTCCATTGTACTCTACAGCCCTTCCAGGATGTACAGCATTCTACCATTTCTGCCTAAAAGAAGGAGGGCCAAAGCAGACATACTAAGGAAACAAGACTATCTTGGATTTAGCATTTCAGAACATAAGCAATAGCTTAAATGGGGAAAAAAGAAGTGTTTTAAATTTAAAAACTCAGAATTCTGTAGGATTCAAGGCTTGAAATATATACTCTCAAATTAAGTGCATGTGTTAGGCAGAATAAAAGCCACCCAAAGATATCCACATTCTAATCCCAAAACCTGTGACTATGATACTTTACTCTTCAATTAAGCACCCTCAGATGGATAGATTATCCTGGATTATCCTGATAATCACAATAGCCCTTGTGATTAATAAAAAGGTAGCAGGATTAGAGTCAGAAAAGGTGTTGTTATAGAACAGAGGGTCAAAGCCAGAAAATACTGTTTCTGGTTTTCAAGATGGTGGAAGGAACCATAAGTCAAGGAATGCAGGTAGTCTCAGGAAGCTTTTGGAAAAGACAAGGAAATAGATGGCCCTGCTGACCCATTTTGGATTTCAAACTTATAGATAATCAATTTGTGTAGTTAAGCCACTAAGATTTTGGTAATTTGTTGAAAGAACAATAGAAAACAGAGACAGATTTTGGTACTGATAGTGGGGTACCTAACTATGTAGAAGTAGCTTTGGAATTAGGTAATGGGTAGAGGCTGGGAGAATTTTGAGGAGCATGCTTAAAAAAAAAAAAAAAAGAATAGAATTCACTAATACATCTTTGGGAGAAATATGGTTAAAGGCACTGCTGGTGAGGGCTCAAAATGAAGTAAAGAGCATGATGGAGAAAGTTTGTATCATCTTAGAGAGGTTCTTCAGGTAGAAATAAAATCATTCCAGACTGACACACAGAAATGTAAGGATTGAAGAGAAACGGAGGGCATAAATGTGAGTAAACGTAACAGATTAGACTAATAATATTTAATATAATGCCAAGTGTAGTTTAAAGTTTATGTAGAAATAAAATCTATGCCAGTCATGTTAAAACATAATTGGAGTAAAAGGGAGCAAAAGTGTTCCAGGGTTTTAGCACAATTATAGAAGTACAAATGTGATCATTTGTTACAAGACAAGGATGGATATTTTTATAATTTAGTAGCAACTGAAGGAAAATAAAGACCAGTTTTTAAGAAGTATCACTAATAAATTAATAGTAGGAACAATATAAATAGAAAAATTGACAGAATAAGAGGAAGGGTAGACACATCAAAATCATACAGGGAATTTATACTTTTCTTAATAATAGATGTTGAAGCAAGCAGACCAAAAATCAATAGAGATATAAACCTAAAAGCACAATTCATATATTTCATCTAATTATCATATACTAACATCATGTCTAACAATGATCAAATTAACTTCTTTGCAAATACACATGGATCATTAACCAAAATTTATGCTGTCAATGCTGATATAACAAAGTCTTGACAAATTTCACAGGTTGAAATCATGTATTATATGTTCTTTGAGAGCAATGGAATTAAATTAGAAATAGACATAAAGATAACTAGAAAACTGCCAAATGTTTAGAAATTTAAGAAATACTATTATTATGTATGCATAGCCCATACATAAATGAAGACATGAAATCAAAATTTTAAATTAAATCAGAGTCGAATTACAGTGAAGATAGAACATATTAAAAATGATGACTTTATCTAAAATAGTGCTTAGAAAAAAATTTAGTGAAATGCTGAACAAAATACTATCAAATTGAAAGCAGTGATATATAATAAGAATATACTTCAACCATGAGAGAATTAGCCCAGAAACACAAGATTGGATGAACACTCAAAAATAAGTCAATGCTAGTCTATAGACTCTGAAAAACAATCTGAAGGTTTTGAAGGGGCAAGGGATGGTGGTCGGGGTACCAGGTGGTGGGTATTATAGAGGGCATGGATTGCATAGACCACTGGGTGTAGTGCAAAAATAATGAATATTGTCATGCTGAAAATAAATAAAAAATAAATTAAAAAAATAAATAAATGCTAAAAAACAAAACAAACCCTCAATGTTAATTCATCACATAACTGTTAAAAAGGAAAAGCAGAGATGTATGATCATCTCAATATTTACAGAATAAAAATATTTGACCAAAGTTTGTACCCATTCTTTGTAAAAACTCTTAGCAATCTTGGAGTAGAACAAAACTTCTTAAAATGATAAAGACCTTCTTAAAACAGTCTGTAGCAAACATATTTGATGGTGAAATAGTGAAGCTTTCCTCCCTGAGATTAGAAAAGAGGGACAAGGATTATGCTAACACCATTTCTAACCAATATTTCAGTAGTGTTCACTGAGTCACAATCATGGTCACCAATGTGCAATAAAGCAAAGCTGTAGGCGATATTTTATCATTTCCTTCTTCCACTATCCAATGTGTCTTTTGTTCTCAAACAGGAAATCAGCTAGACTGAAGTTTTTACTCAGCAGAATAAGACAAACCCTCATTCCCAATGGGTCATTCACCTCTGTTGTTGTTGTTGTTGACTGCTAGAGTATGTGTTATTTTTTACTTTGGACATAATATTAAAAAGTATCTGAGAGAATCCTGTGGGTCTCAAATATAGAGAACATGGCATTGACCACCACCCAAATAAGTGATCTTTGTGGGGAAAAACTGTGGTAGAGAATAAGAAATAATAATAAGATACTTTCTTAAATTCAGCACAGACCCAATGCATGTAGCCCATGGTCTAGGTCTGTGCATCTCTGAAGAAAAAGAGTTACTTAAATGTCAGATGCAACACTGATTATACTCAGATGTTTTGACTTGTCCTGCTTTCCATGAAGCAAGCCTTTATTCAGAGTCCCCACTTCTGTCACCACTCTGGGTTTGTTTTGTCCAACCCTGTCATGTTTCTCTGGTACAATTGTAATATATGCATCTGGAGCTAATTGATGCTTACTGACTTTTTAATAATCATCAAATGGGAATAATAAGAACTGATCAGAAGTAAAAGCTTAAAAGTAAAGGAAATGAAGAAAAAAAAACAGAGTGCAAGTGCTGTAGATATTGTTTGTCCCTAAGTAGAAATGAACCACCTTTGACATTCCAAGCCCAGAGAAGGAACCTCAGAGAGTTTGGAAGGATCTAAGATGAAGGGCTCTTATCTCCAGTACAGCATAAAAACTGTACGGTAAAACAAACACACAAACAAGCAAACACCTTGAACTCAGTGGAGTAAAAAGTCAATAGGGAAGAAATTATCAAAGGTGATATACAAGCTGATATATCTGATATCTCATGCCAGATATCTTCCAACTGCCCCTCCAGATTCACTCCCCTCTCTATTTTGTTCTCTTCCTCTTGGTTCCAGTGGGATTTAGCTATTGGGGACTACAGAAGAAAATGAATACAAAGTGTGATACCAGTATATTTATTCCCCTGAAGCCCTTCCTGAAGAGTCATATTAAGTTGGCTGCATCCCTTGAATGATCACTGCTCCTTCCAAGTCAGCCTTCACTTCTTAATTGTCTCCCTTTCTAGGTTCTGGTAACCTCTCTCATCTCCCATTTAGGGTCGCTGCTAGCTCTGTCCACCTGCGCTCTCCTTTGTTGTCTCTTTACAGTCCCCACATCTTTGTAATCAGTTTCTATGTAAACAAACTCTCTGAAATACATTAATTTGAGTGTGCCTTTTTCTTGTAGGGACACTTGTGAATATGAGCCTTTTGTGCATCCTACCATGCTTTGTGGAGGCAGAAAAGTTCAGTTTCTTATGTTACCAAGAATAGTATGGACAGAGCAGTGAGTCCTAGTCAGTCTTCCACACAGAAAGAAAAAGGAATAACAGTGACCAGGCAAAGATAATATGGAAGCATAGGCATCTTTGCAGTTATAAGCACCAATACAAGATGACCAAGAACTAGACTCCTCTTCACCTAATACCCAATTCCAAACCCTTGGCATTGCAAAGCCCATCAGAGCATAATAAAGTCATGAAGTAGACATTCTTGTTATACAATTTACCATGAAATCTTGAGAATTTGAAGTCATTTTAAATTATTCCTTCTCCTTCATTTATTTAGTAATTAGAATAGAGAATTGTAATTTTCCTTGCAAAGTATCTCTCGATTATATTTTTTCCTTTCTTTTTTCATTAATTACACCTTTGCTTAGGTACTTATCTCTCTGAATTATTGCAGCAACTTCTTAACATGTCTTTTGTATTAACCTCCAAAAAGCTGGAATTCCCCTCAGTCTACTCATTTATAGCATCAAACACATGTATTGATATTGACATAGTATACATGGGAATAAGTTTTAACATGTATAAAGTGCTTAGCTTTATATAGTAAACATTATCCAACAATTTGTTAGGTAAATAAAAACCAATTGCTCTGAAATGACATTTTCTTATTTCTCATTTGTCATTCAAAAAATTCTGAGTATAGCTCATTCATTCTACAAAATCAACCAGCATAAACTACTATGAGATCCCAAATTTTTTGCCCTTTTATAGCTTAATAATACATTTGGATGTGAGGAATACATACCTGAAACAATTGAGCAACTCTGCAAGACATTCCAAGAAGTGTTACTAATCATTAACATTTGAAAAGGGGAGAGATTAGCGTGCCTAGATGGTGGGATCAGTTTAGCACTGGCCTCTTGGTTTTCACGAGGTGGGACTCCAACCTCTGTGTGGAGTCTGCTTTATTTTCTTTCTCCTTCTCCCTCTGCCTCTCCCACTCGTGCTTGCTCTCTCTGAAATAAATAAATAAATCTTAAAAAAAAAAAAAAAGGAAAGGAAAAAGGGAGAGATTGATGAGGATATGGCATATAAAAATGAAGAGTTGACACAGAGCTCTAGAGATCTTGTCACAAAAGGCAAAGCATTAAAAAGAAATGCATGTTCAAAAGTCAAAACTGGACAAAACAACCACAAATGACTTTTACAAACACAGATAAAGGCAGACCCCAAAGCAAAATTATGTAAATGGTAATTTTTTTACCAAATATTCTAAAAAGTAGAGTGAATGGTTACTTATGTATGGGGAAGAAAAGTGTTTAGAAAATAAAAAATTATTTAAAAAAGAAGAAAAATATTAGTTCCTTCATATGGAATAAAAAATACAGAATAGTCAAATAATTTAAGGAAACTGATTATTCAAGTCAATGTGGAAATAGTAAGTTCTTAGTCAAACTTCAAAAATAAAAATAGAAACTTTAAAGGACTATGCTCATGTGTTCTTTGGTATTATAGCTGTGTGGTTGAGATTTAATCATTATTTGAATAAATCGTTTGGCTTTGAATATAAAATTAGAGCATATCTATGTAAATTTTCTTGTTCAAATTTAGGACCTAAAAAAAAAAAATTGAAAGTATGTATGAACTCTGTTTAATGTTAAGGTTTTTACCTCAGCTTAATCTTAAAACCATTTTTTTAGTTCTTCTCTTAAAAGATATTTCAACTGATAATTGGCTAAAACAGAATGCATAAAAAATTTTTAAATGAATTCCACAGGGATAGATTAATTTTACAACTCCAAGTGCATTTTAAAATTTAGCTTCTAACAAAGACTTTATTTTGTCTTAATTATTATTTATAAAGATACTTATTATTAATCAAATTGTAACTCATCATCTTCCTGTGTCACATTTTTCAACCCTGTTTCTTAAATGTCAGCAGTCTTCTCTGATCAGTAAATGTGGAAACAACATGCAAAACTTAAAGAAGCCTAATCTACCTAAAGAGTAAGGCTGAACAAATGGCAGATTATAATATAAAATACAGAAGAGAAATTTATTTTATTAAGTTCAGAATCAATTGATTGAAAATGTTTTAAATCAGCCATGTCATGATCATTCTGAGACCAAGAAAACTAATTTTTAAGTAGTATGCAATTATGGAAATTTGTAGAATGAATGAATAAATAAGGAACCCAGATTACAACATACAATTTTATTATTTCCTCAATCATTTTAATATAAAGTACATTAAAATATAATAAAATATCAAACTTTCATCTTCATTATAATAATCAAAGAGAACCCTCATGCAATTATGAAGACTGGAATCAATATTATTCATATTTGATTTTTATTAATTTAGCACGTACTGAATTTATTCACTTAATTGCTAAAACATTTTAACTCAGAGTGAGACAAGAGAATAGAAGTTTGTTTACAATCGTCCCCCCATAGAACATTGATCTTGACAATGATCCATGGATAAGAATATCTTCATGGGAGTCCAGGAGTCCATCACAGAAGTTCCAACACACTGTTGGATGAAGAGGGAGAGAATAGATGCAATTGAAGAGGGTTGAAAGAAAAGAACAGTTTCACTTTACCTGAATCATCCATTGCCCCAGAGAATACTGCTCAGTGCCAAGAGAAACCTCATCAGACTGCAATTTCTCCCACAGGGAAAGTGAAAATATACTGTATGAGCACCTGGTGTCTCCAGCCAAGCAGGATATTGCCCAAGAATTTCACTGCTTTATTTCTCTACCTAGAATACTGAAGTGATAGGCATGGTTAAAGGTTTGGGAGAGCTGGGAGCACAGCAATAATGGCTCCAAATCATCAGAGGGCTGTGGATCTGACTAAATGTCTCACAAAATTCATAAAGGAGCCTACCCATGAGCCTCTGGCAACACCTTTCTTGCATATCCCGTCAAATAGCCCAAGAACAACTTCTATGTTGTGTGTACCTCACCCACCCCACTTTGGCCAGTTTCTCATGTCCAGTGTGAACCTTTACAGACAGCTTGCAAAAGAAGAACAGAAGCCCTGCCCTATTCTGAAGAATTAGAATAAAGCACACAAATTCGAGCATTTCAGGGTACCACCTGAGGCAAAACAGGGAACTCAACATGCAGTCTTCCTTTGCAAGAGTAAAAGAAGCATAGAAGTTTAGGAATTCTCCCCAAGGGGTAACGAGAAATATGAAATAGGTGCATCCATAGAAAGTGTTAGAAGCAACATAGGAAGGCCTAGCTAGGCTAACTGGTGAAGGTATTTCTCTCCTGAAGTCAGTCAGTAAGGACTGCAGCAGGTGATTGTTTCTTGAAATGCAAAGACAGCAATGCAAGAGTTTAAGGAACTCAAAAAAAAAAAAAAAATCAAGGGAACGTGACATAACCAAAGAAACACAATAATTTTCCAATAACAGACCTTCAAAAAATGGAGATCTATGAATTGCCTGAAAAGAATTCAAAATAATTACATAAGGAAAACTCAGTGTGCTACAAGAAAATACATATATATAACTCAAAGAAATCAGAAAAACAGTACATGAAGAAAATTGGAAGTTCAACAGAGACAGAAATCATAACAAAAGAACAAAGAGAAATTTGGAAATTGAAGAATACCGTGAGTGCAATGAAAAATATAATAAAAGTTGTCAACATTGACTTGATCAGAGAAGAATCTGTAAATGTAAAGACAAATCACTTGAAATTATCTAGTACGTGATAAAAGGAAAAAGAATGAAAAGGATTGAAGAAAGCCCATGGGACTTATGGGACATCATCAACAAAACTAAAATACACATAATGGGAGTTGCAGAAGGATGCAGAGAGAGAAAGGAACAGCTTATTTAAAGAAACAATGTCTGAAAACTTCCCGAATCTGGGGAGAGATATGGATACTCAAGTACCTGAAGCTTAATGGTCCCCCAAACCACTTGAATTCAAAGATTTGACTGAAATCTATTACAATCAAATCTTCAAAAATCAAGACAGAGAAAATTTTGAAAGTAGCAGTTGAAAAGTTTGTCACATTCGAGGGAAACCTCTACAGATTTCTCAGCAGAAAACTTGCAGTCTAGGAGAAAAGAGGATAATATATTCAAAGTGCTAGAAGATAAAAACTAACAGCCAAAAATACTTGAGCAGCAAAACTATTTTTCACAAATGAAGGAAAGAGGAAGTTTTTCCCATACAAATAAAAGGTGAGGGAGAACATCCCTACTAAATCTGTCCTATAAGAAAAGCTAAAATGAGAGGAAGCTGGCATGAGATGTGAAAACATGAAAGCATAAAACTCACTGATAAAGGTATGTACATAGACAAATTCAGAATATTCTAATAGTAGTATATAAATCACTTTTAACTCTAGTATAAACATTAAAATACAAAGGTATTAAAATAACTATAGCTATAATTTGTCATATATATATTTATATATATATATAGTATTCTATTATATATATATAAATTTTTATTTATATATATATATTTATTTATATATATATTTATATCTATTTTATATATATATATATAAAATAGAATACTATTTGGCCTTAAACAAGAAGGAAATCCTGCCATTTGCAACAACATTGAACCTAGAGGACATTATACGAAGAGAAATAAGCCAGACACAGAAAGGCAAATACTGCATGATCTCACTTACATGCGGAATCTTTAAAAAAAAAAAAAAAAGTCAAACTCATAGTAATAGAGAAGAAAATTATAGTTACCAGTAACTGAAGGGTAAGGGAAATGGGGAGATTCTGGTCAATGGGTACAAACTTTTAGTTATAAGATGAGTAAGTCCTGGAGACCTAATATAAAGCATGATAATTGTAGTTAATAATAATGCATTGTATATGTGAATTTTGCTACCAGTTGCTCACAAGTGTTCTCATCACACAACATACACAAACAAGTAACTATAAATATGTGAGGTGATGGATATATCAATTAGTTTGTGGTAATCATTCCACAGTATGTATACCATAACATCACAATGGATACCTTAAACACATACCATTTTTATAAACTGAAAAAAAATCCATCAAAACATATATTAACCTATTTATTTCATCTTTACAGCATCCTATGAGATATGCTATTATTATCCCCATTTTACAGATAGGAAAACTGAAGCATAGAGAATTAAAGAACTTGCCAAAGAAAAAGCAAGGCTTCAAACCCAAACAATCTGGACCCAGAGTGTTATGTGATGCTTGCCTACCCAGGCACTTTATACTGCCCATCTATTTTACCTTCTTTATCTTTATTGAGTAAATTTGTACCTCAGAATAAAAACTGTTTCTCATAGTCCACAACAAAGCATTCATTTATTTTTTTCCATAATGTCATCTTTCTCTCAAGTCCTACTTAAAGAAATAAGACCTCCTCATTCATTCTACATTAAACAGAAATCAGATGTTTATAGAATCAAAGAACACTTTGGTTCATCTCAGATTTCTTAATCAACATATACCACTGATCCAATTCTAAGTACAAAGAAAGAACTCATATGTAGCTCCTTCCAAAGCCCAGATGAAGTAATGGCTTTCAGTCTATTGGAAGACATCAATCCTTTGAAGGAGAATAATCATAGTAAAGATATTAAGCGATCAACAACATTGGTCTCTTTGGTTCAAGACATGAGTTTCTCCTAGATTAATGGTGTTCAAATTTTAGCATACATCAGCAACACCTGGAAGGCTTATTAAAACACAGATTGCTGGGCTCTGACCCAACAGTTTCTGATTCAGGAGGTCTAAGGTTATGCACAAGCATTTACGTTTCTAATAATTTCCTGACTGATACTGATGCCATTGATCACATGTCCAGCTTTTAAGAAACATCGACCTATACTAAGTTTTCCTAATTGAAGTTCCATAGAAACTGCTTTCTTAGAATAGTGATGTTTTCTTTGAAAATGGGTTTAGTGGTCAAAAAATCGTGGGAAATTATACAAACTTGAGGAATCACAAAATACCTTAGTATATTATGAGACGACTTGGAAAAATCTCCCATTTAACTTAGTTAAACCTAGCTTTTCCCAAACTTAAAAGACCACGGTTTTCGGCAGAACACCTATTAAATCACATGTAACTGGAGTTCTGAGGAACAATGAGAAATGCTTGGCTGCCATTCAACATTAGTAGATTTTGCTTACACATTAATTTAGCCAGATGTTTTTATTTTTCTCTTTGATTTACACAATACCCCATTACAAGCCCCAAAGTATACATTCATTCTTAGTCAAGATTTCACTTTTATGAGTGAGATCTAGTAGGAACATTGCCAACCCAAGTATCAGATATGAAATTATGATGTCAGCTGATGGTGCACAGAAGATACATTAAGTTCAAAGACTATCAAATTGAGACCAGATATTTAAAAAATGTGCATGCACCCTGGCAGCAAAAGCATAGCTGCCATGACACACTAGGTTCATTTTCAAGTTTGCTAAGTCAACATCAAAAGAAATAAATTCCTTTTACATGTGCCAGGTAATTAAAAAGCATAGTTCTAACATTAAATACAGTAAATAATTTTACCCATCCTTATCTATGCCAACATCAGCTTGCTGTATAGCAAGAGAAAAAAAGGGTTTCAAAGTTTCGAACATATGGGATTTTGTTTTCTAACATAACTGTTCTAACATTTAGCAACATTCAAGAGTATTGTCTTCACTTAAGATGGGCAGCTGTTTCCCTGAGCTATGACGAGCCAAAAGCTTCTAGCATGGTCCTAGTGTATAGGATGCAATCAGTAATTGAAATATTTTCTCCCAATTATTTTTTATTAATAGTAAACATTTTAAAGAACAGTTTTAGATTTATAGAAAATGTATACAGATATAAAAATAATATATTTTCTATTTTTAACATCCCACTATATGCTGTATTTGTTACCACTATTGTTACCAAATATATATGCTATATTTGAAACTACTATAAATATGTTATTCTAACTAAAGTCTATAGTTTATTCAGATCTTCTTGGCTTTTCTGAAATGTCTTCTTTCTGCTCCAGGATCCCACGAGGATACCACATTACTTTTAATCATCATTTCTTTTGGCTCTTCTTGGCTAAGACAGTTCTCAAACTTGTTTTTGATAACCTTGGCATCTTTAAGGAGTACAGATCAGGTATATTATAGGAAGTCCTTCTATAAAACTGTGTTTTTCTCACAATTATCGTGGGGTGATGGTTTTTGTGGAGGAATATCACAGAGGCAAAATGTCATTTTCAAACACATCATATCAACGTTACATACCACTAACATAATTTCTGATCATTGATGTTCACCTTGATCATCCAGCTAAAGTCATGTTTGTCAGGTTTCTCTGCCATTAAGTTATTCCTTTTTCCACTTTTCTATATCACAATATTTGTAATAAAGTCACTATGCACACCCCACACGTAAGAAGTAGAGACTTCTGCTTCCTCTCCTTTAGTGCAGAGGAGATCCATAATTTCTTTGGAATTCTGCACAGAAGATTTTTCTTTCTTTTATGTATTAATTTACTTTAATAATAAATAAATAGATAGATAAGCAAATAAATAAATAATTTGTCATTTATTTACATCAATATGGACTCACAGATATTCATTTTATAATTTGGGTTATAATCTAATGCTATTTGTGGTTGTTTTGTTGCTCAAGCTGTTCCTATTTGATTTACTGAAAACTCTTTCACGTGGCTTCTGGGTTCTTTTTATATACCTCCTTCATTCTCATCATTGTGGATTTCTTTTTCTTTTTTTTTTTTTTAAGTTAGTTGCTTCAGGTTCATCCTGACCTTGACCTAGAGTCAGTCATTTCTCCAAGAAGACCTGGTTCTTTTTAATGGAAAATGTCCTAAAAACTAAGATCTGGGCACTGTGTGACTGTGGCTACTGGAATGTCTTTTCTTTTATATCTTTCAGTTGTCAGAACAGAAAAATACGTGTGTGTAAATTAATATATATTATAGATTGTATATGTAAAATACTTTTAAATATATATTCTTTAATATAATATTAATTTTATCTAATAATACCTTTATTAATTAAACATGAATTCTTACAGCAATCTTAATTTTAATCTTCTGAATATGAACTATTTTGTAGTGAGAAATAGGCTTCCTAGATCAGACCACTATGTACCAATAGTATTGAATAGTCAGTTTTGAATACCTACATTCTATAAATGGAAAAAATTCTATCAAATGTGGAGCACTGAGTTAGAGAGGCAATATGAAGAGGATGAGAAATCACTGTAACCCATTAAAAGAAACAACTCAACAACCAAAAATTGGGCATGCGTCATACATGATTAGCATTTCCCAATATCCCACTCGGCTCTCCTTTGGGTACACTACACTTACTGGTTCCCTTCTATTCAGTAGAGCTATGTGTCCAGTTCTGCCTACTGATTAAAAGATAAAGCTCTGTATACCACAACAATCAGTGACAGTTGAGAACCTGATGTATTCGTTTACTAGGGCTGCTATAACAAAATACCACAGACTATGTGACTTAAAACAATGATATTTGTTTTTTCACAGTTCTGGAGGCTGGAAGTCCAATAAAGGTGTTGGCATGTTTGGTTTCTCCTAAAACTTCTGTCCTTGACTTGCAGATGGTCACCTTCTCACTGTGTCCTCACATGGCCTTTGCTTTATGTGTGTGCATGCATGCCTAGTGTCTTTCTCTTCTTACAAAGATATCAATGATTGTAGATTAGGACTTACCCTATGACTTTATTTAATTTTAATTACCTTCTTAAAGGGTCTATCTCCAAATGCAGTTTCATTGGGAGTTAAGGCTCCAACATATAGAGTTGGAGGGGTACATAATTCAGTCCATAATGCCCAGGGTTATTTAGAACAGAAAACAGGAGATCAGGGCTAGAACTAGAACTAGGGAGCCAGGAGAGCTATAAAAAGCCAACTGATGGCAGTAGGGTTGGAAGACTCCAAATATCAAACCACTGCTTTTTAGGGCATGGTAATTCCTAAGGTATTCCTCTCAGATGCCTGTCATAGCTCTACATGCTATGTTGGTTTTCTAGAACAACAATAAATAATAAAATATAAATTTTAAGCAAAATTAGAAAATTAGTTGAAAGAACATGGTAAAAATTAAAACACATGCAATTAGCTAAGACAAAATATACAAATTTTGAGAAAATTATTATAATAAATAATCATTATAATGAAGAAAATCAGCTATAAGGACATACTGAAAATAGTTAGTATAGATTCCGATGAAAACATGGAGAAGTACCAAGGCCAAGAAAAGGGCAAAAGAAGGAACCTATGAGTGGTTGTGACCTTTGTGAATTTTCTTTAGCAGAACACCTCTTAAATCACATGGCACTAGTGTTCTGGGAATAATTTCACTATAGGAGTCTCTTCTCTCTAAACATTTCAAAATATTCTGCAGAACATTTCCCCCTTGAATATGTTACCATTACCTGAATTTTAATTTATTTCAAGCTAAACTCATTTTTTTATTTCTTTCTGAATTTAGTACTTTTTCAGCTGCGGTACATTGTGCCTTTTTTATCCACTTTCTCAGAAGAAAAAAAAAAAAAAGATCGTTACCTTGGACTCTTTCTTCTTGCATCTTCTCCTCAAACTCATCAACCAACAAGTCCCACCTACTCATACCTTCAGAAAAGAAAACATTACTAAGACATCATCATAGGTCAGGCAGTGTTTAGGAAAGAGAGGATACACTAAAGGGCAATATGGAGGTCCAAAGCTTTTACATTCCATATTGGCCATGAAATCAGTAAATCAGAAGTGGAGTAATAGATGCTCTGTTGAGAGACAGGGAGGAAGGAGGTAAAATAATAGATCATTGCTTTGAAGTCATTAATCTGTTCCTTTTACCTCTGTGACTCTTCTAGTATATTTCCATGACACTTGGAATAAAATCCAAACTTCTTAACTTCATAGCCCACAAAACGCTGCATCATTTGGTCCCTACAGACTCAACGTTGTCTTCCCCATTCTTTTCTTCATTCTTTTCCCTCCAGCCATGCAGACTTTTTCATCCAGCAGGTGAGCTAAACTGTTCTCTTAGTCATGTTTATATATCTTCTATTCTTCTCACCTTAGAATTTTTATCCCATATTTTTGTCTAACCATCTAATTTCTGCTCAACCCAATTCCCTTACTCTCTGTTTTTTCCCTGCATTCAACTGTCTGAGATTGTATTATTTATTTACTTGTTTGTGTGCTTATCATCAAATTATCTTTAAGTAAGAGAAACAACTATTAAGTTTAAATACAGAGCTCTTTAATAACTAAACTACAAAAATAAAAATGAAATTGTTAAGGTGTAGGACTCACCTAGTTTTTCCCACTCTGGGCATCAGAACTTGATTCCAGCAATAGAAAAAACCAGTGGTGCAAACCATATATATATATATATATATATATATATATATATATATATATATATGCACACACACACACACACACACACACACATACAGATACATATGTATGTATGTATTCTTCAAACAATCCAAAAAATCCACCCATTTGGGAATAATTAAATTCACACATTATAATGTGAACAGTATTTCTGTACCATATGTTCCTACTCACAACTTACTAGAAAGTGTATACAGAAGTTTCTAATTAAAACAGTTTCAGTTCTTCCTCACTAAAGGAATGGTGATGACCATATGTCCCAGACAATCTTGACTGAGGTGTGCATTTCTTGTTTCTTATTAGCACTCACAGCAAAACTTTTGTTTTTCACTTAAGTGCTTACTCAAAATAATGTGTTAAGAATAGTTTTTGTAAGTTGATTTCTATACTAGTCTTTGCTCTCTCCAGAATGTTCTACAACCCTGTTGTGCAAAGTGTAGTTCAGAGACCAATAGCGTCACTTAGAACCTCATAATGAACTTAAGACTCCTTAGATCTGAATTGGAATGTGTATTTTAATTTGATCCCCCAGGTAGTATTTATCCATATTACAGCTTGAGAACCTCTGTTCTAAAAAATTCTAGCCACCTTGCTTTTCTTGCACAAGTAAATAGCTGTTGTGATGTTACAGCTGTTTCTCTCTGATGGTATTGCTCTCTTGGCAGCTGAAATCTGTGTGAACTCAACAAGCTCCACATGTTATGCCAATACATGGGGTACTTTGAACGCTGCTTTTTGGTATGAAAGAACTTTATTCCTGGAGCATAAACTAAAGACATGCTCTCTTTCTAGATAAAAACTAACTTCTAGTCAGGGTGATTTATTTATCTTGCTTATTACTATAAAAATATTTGTAAATGTTCTTTAGGTTCATTTCAGGCAAATAGAAACCTAATACAAACTTAGATTTAAAAACCATTTTCAGATTGTAGAAAATCTTTTTCTACAAGACTCATCATTTCACTTTCTTGCTATAGCTTATAGCTTTATCTAAAGAAATATGTGGCAATAGCTGATTAGTGAATGATTTATAATTATTCTACAAAACATAAACCTGAATTCTATATGTCAGCTAAAGGGAGTGAATCTACTAAACTTAGAGCCCTCATGGAATATTTATACTGCCTTCTAAAATCTTCTGTTGCATGAAGCAAGGCATACCTTAATGTGACGATCAGAATTACTACTCCCTCCCCCAAAGATGTTACCTTATATGGAAAAAGGGACTGTGAAGATCTGGGTGGGACCCAGTAATCACCAGAGTATTTATAAAGGAAAGAAAGAGGCAGCAGAGCCAAAGAAAGAGATGTAACTTTGCAAACAGAGGTCAAAATAAGGCCATTGTTGGCTTTAAGATGGAAGAGTGTCACAAGCCAAGGAATGAGGACAGCCTTTAAAAGCTGAAAAAGGCAGGGAAATAGATTCTCCCCTAGAGCTTCAGCGAGAATGCAGCCTTGCTGACACCTTGATTTTATCTCACTGAGAAATCTGATCTCAGAAATACTAAGATCATACATTTGTAACGCTGAAGCCACTAAATTTGTGGTAATTTGTTATAGCAGCAATAGGAAACTCATACAATAGGGGAAAAAATCAATTTATAGCAACAGTATTTGAAACAAAAGTATATAAACACCTAAATAGACTGCTTACAATAATGGACAGAACTGTGACTGCTGCTCAGTTCACTTGGAAGAAACAAAAATTGCCGATTTGTCTCCAGGGTTAATATCCTCATAGTGAACCAACCAAGGTCTTATAATCACCTAAATTTTTTTGGAAATAGTAAATCATCTCTAAGGTTTTATGTATTTACTAGTCTTCATTTTTATTTTAAAATACCAAGTGTTCTCTTTGCTACTTAGAGGAAATCATTTTTAAAAACAACTTTTTTTAATTTTTTATATTTTATAAACATATATTTTATCCCCAGGGGTACAGGTCTGTGAATCGCCAGGTTTACACACTTCACAGCACTCACCAGAGCACATACCCTCCCCAATGTCCATAACCCCACCCCCCTTCTCCCAACCCCCCTCCCCCTAGCAACCCTCAGTTTGTTTTGTGAGATTAAGAGTCACTTATAAAAACAACTTTATTAAGGTATCATTGATATTCAGAAAGCCATATATATTTAATGTATGTAAATTAATGTTTGGAGATAAGTATAGACCTGTGAAACCATCACTACAATCTATAACATAAACATATCCATCACTTCCAAAAGTTTCTTCCTGCCCTCTTTATTACTTATTTTGTGATAAAAACATAACATAAGATATATTCTGTTAACAAATTTTTAAGAATACAGTACAATATTGTTAACTATAGGCACTATGCTGTGTAGTAGACCTCCAGGACTTATTCAACCTATATATCTGAAGCTTTGTACCCTTTGACAAATACCTCCTCATTACACCCTTCCCTCCAGCCCCTGGCACCCACCCTTCTACTCTCTGCTTCTATGAGTTTGACTATTTGATTCCTCATGTAAGCAGTATCATATAACATTTCTTTTCTATGTCTGGCTTATTTCACTTAAGATAATGTCCTCCAGGTTCACCATGTTGTCACAAATGATAGCAATTATTTGATCGATGCCTAATAAGAATCTAATACTTTGACATGTAACAAGAATTATTTTTTATAGACACATATTCAAAGATTTTCTAAATGAGGACTTCCTTGTGTAAGTTGGCAATGTAAAAGAATGCAATTGTGGTGTAGCTATTAGCCAGAATTTTTATTGAAAACAGTGAGATACTTGTTTTCGATTTGAAATTTTCATGGGACAATATTTTCTTAGGTAGTTCAGACACTCTAGATTCTCCAATATTTACAAAGTGCAGATTTTCACTTATTCTTGGACTTCCCTAATTCCTCATGCTAACAAGTAGAGAAAACACCTGAATGCCAAATAATAAAAACAAACAAACAAAAAGATTAAAGAGATAAATGAGATATATTTGTAAAATGACTAACTCATTTACATGCAGCAGTTAAACTGTTTTAAAAGATTTGGTTTAAAATACATTAGAAAATCATCACATAGGACAGCTACATTCTGTATTTTTCCCAATTTAAGATAGGGTTTAAGTACTACAGGAGAATGTGGCATGAAATTACCAAAGTCACCTACATTACTCTCTGCCTTGTCATAGAATCATTGCCTGTTAGAATTAGAGTAGAGGGGTGCCTGGGTGGCTCAGTGGGTTAAGCCTCTGCCTTCAACTCAGGTCATGATCTCAGGGTCCTGGGATCGAGCCCCGCACCAGGCTCTCTGCTTAGCAGACAGCCTGCTTTCCGCTCCCCCTCCAACCCCACCGCCTGCTGCTCTGCTTACTTGTGATCTCTCTCTCTGTCAAATAAATAAAATCTTAAAAAAAAAAAAAAAAAGAATTAGACTAGAATTTGAGGCCATCTGTTCTGGCCTATTCATTTCTCAGATAAGAAAATTGAAGCCAAGAAAAAAAAATATTTCGAAATACCAAAAACCAAATTTCTATTCCAAAGTTTCCTCAGCTTTTTCAGTTCACAGAGCCATTAGGTTCTCAGCAAATTTTTCATGATACTCCTAATACAAAATAAACATGTACCAGTTTCATTTATTAAATAGTTACATCTAAACAACTTATCACATTATTTATGCTCTAACAACTCAGCAGCCATTTAAACAAAATCATACATGTTAACATGCATCTTTATTTCTCTTTCATTCTCACAGCATCTTTATTTCATTCTCAACCACAATTACTTATTAATGGGATATATTTTCCTGTGAGGCACAGCATGATTTCTCAAACCTTGGAATCAGGTGGATTTCCACATGCTACTTGCTTTTTATCACAGCGACTGTTGAAACTTCAGCTTCACGAAAATGTGATGTAATTGAACAGAATGTAGTGTGACATAATGTCAAAACCACAAACTACCTTGAGCTAGCACGCTGACCAGTGTCCAACATATGTCAAGCATCACTGTATCCCTTCAAAAATGTTTAAATACCTCACATTATCGTGAGTTCTGTGCTCATGTTCCATGGTGGTTTGGTGCATAGTCAGAAAATGAAGTGTCTTGACAAAGACAGAGATGGGTCTAGAGTCTATAGTTCCTGATTCTAAATTCAATGTGCTTGCTACTATCTTAAAACCTCACGCCAGATGTATATTATTTCTTTTTAATTTAAACACACTTTCCTACTTCAGCAAATGAAATTTCTCAGGTAGCAGGCAGAATACTAAAATAATTTGTTCAGCATTACAAAGCTGCAGAACTTTTGTACTTTTATCTCATAAGGTATTTCTGATCCCCAGCCTGAATCATAATGGTAAGAGTATAAATGTAAATTCTTCTCTCAATATAGTGTGGTGATTAAGATCAGAAATTCTAGAGTCTGTTACCTAGGTTCAAACACCAGTTCTGTCATTTACTTAACTATGGGTTAAATTACTTAAACTCTCTACTTCAAGTTCTTCACTTGTAAGGTACAGCTAATACTACCTACTTTAAAGTAGGGATGAGTATTAAATTAGTTGTGCCTAATAAACTATCTGAGTTTGATCAGAATAGAATTCTTCCATTATTTTTCAATCTTCATCACTACACACACAGCAGGTGTATTTCAGATGAACACAAAACAAAATTGTCTATTATAGTCACTTTATGAAATACCTTAGGCTCTATCTATCTTTATTTTTCAGTGTAAATGCCATACTAAATCTCATGTAAAGAAACAAAACTTTGAAATATGATGCCTGATATATATGTTATAAGTTTTCACATATGATGAAAAAGATACATACTAAAAATGGGACAAAATTCACACCTGATAGATCTTATAAACACTATACTTTGGAATAGCATCTTATATTCTATTATTTTTACATTAATCCCAAAGTATTAGTCCTTGTGTATCATGCATGCTTAAATTTCTTCTCATTGAAGAACCAGAGGGGTGGGGAGTAAACTCTCAATAGAACTAAGAAAAAAAATAATTATAAAAGATTTAAAGATGTCATCATACTGAAATGTCATCTTTTCCTTTGCTCTCCAAGGTCACATCTTTTGTCCATGAGAAAACACAATTTCTTAGTCACATCTACATTGACCTTGAGTAGTGAGCTAATGGAAAGCCTAATAATAAAATCCCAACCCAGCAAGATCTAATTAAATAGACAGCTATGGGATTTGCCTCTTTAGAACATCATGTCTCAAAAATAAAAATACTTTATTTATATTTTGAAATGATGCATTGATTATAGCCTATGAAGGCATACAAATAATTGAAACCTTATTTATTAAAAATGCTATGGTCAAAGAAAAACAAGGCATCAACAACTGCTCTAACCACATTATCCACCCACACAAAGCTCTATGACTAATGCGAGTGAGCATCAAAAGCGCAGAATTTAGAAATGCAGTAATATTTAGTAATGACTAATTCTTCAATATCCAATAGGGGTCAATTAGATATTTTTATTTTCTGAGGTTTTCTTTAACATTTATATAATCTGAGCAATTTGGTTCAATTTGATTGATGAGTTAGAATTCATCTTAGAGCTATATATAAATAATATTGATTTTAAAGTCATAAAATAATATTTATTTTTAAATTATGTACATTTAAAATCCTTGCTTTGATTTAATCCAAATGAGCACAGGGGATAGCATTTCTTGAAGGATATATGAGGATATGAAAGGATAAACAGATTGAGTTTCTTTATCCTCAAAATGTTTATGTAGGAAATTTTTCTCTGATTTTACCTATTAGGATCTCAGAGTAAGTGTGCACATTAAAATTATCTTCATGATATAAAGAAAATAAAATTGTACAAAGATCTTAGTGAAGCATTTAAGTTGCAGAGAAGGATTCCACTGGGCAATTACATCTTTAACTCATTCTGTTTTGACATTTGGTAGGCCATTTGTTCTGACTAGAATGGGCTATGAAAAACTACCCATTGGGGGTGCCTGGGTGACTCAGTGGGTTAAGCCGCTGCTTTTGGCTCAGGTCATGATCTCAGGGTCCTGGAATCGAGCCCCACATCAGGCTCTCTGCTCAGCAGGGCGTCTGCTTCCTCCTCTCTCTCTGCCTCTCTGCCTGCTTGTGATCTCTCTCTGACAAATAAATAAATAAAATCTTTAAAAAAAAAAAAAGAAGAAAGAAATACTACCCATTGGAAATCCCAAGGTGCCATCATCAGACATCTCAGATAGAAATCTCCAGAATCAAACCTCTCAAATGGAACCAGAGTTTCTATTTTGTTTTTGTTTTAGCTTAAGTGTAAGAGGTAACTGTAATGCTCAGATAGGGTTGACAAACACCAATGTGGGAAATTTTAAGGGCATTGATTTGACCCCATGGATCAGTAAAATTTTCTGTAGTTTGTAAATAAAGGAGGATGAATTCTAAAATTAAGTAGTATAATTAATAATGTGTGCAAAAGTTAGTATTACCAAATAGTATTAATAGTATTATATAATATTATTATATAATTATATAATAATATAATATAATATAATAATAAGTATTATTATATATAATATATAATATAATACATATTATATTATATATAGCAGAGCAAAAGCACAAGGTGCCTTTATATATATAATTATATTATATATATAATTATATATTAATATAATAATATATATAATATATAAATATATAAGTATATATCATTAAATATAAATATATATTATTAATTATAATATTATATCATATATTATTATATATTATATTATATTATATTTATACATTATATTTATACATTATATTATTTTATATTATATATTATATCATAATATATAATAATTATTATATAATATTATATATTATATAATATTATTACCAAATTTATTTATAATATTATTACCAAATAATAAGTATTATATAATATTATATATTATATATTATATATTATATAATAATATTACCAAATTTTATGCATCCTTCAAAGCCCAGATCAAATCAGAATACTATTCTGATTCCACATGCTTTGGTTCTAGCCCAATCGCTCTATGATCTATTCAGAAAAAGACCGCATCACAGGATTACCTTGTGCTTTTGCTCTGCTACCTCCTTCACCTGTCAGAGACTAATCAGGAAGAAAGACTAAAGGATGAGCACCCAAATCTAAACAAAATTTATATATAAATGCATAAACGCCTTTTCTATCACCCGTTCTGTGAACATTCCAAATATTCCAGCTGAATTAATCTCTCCCACTTCTACCTTCTGATAGCATTTTATTCATGCCATTTTTTATAAAGATTTTATTTATTTATTTGTCAGAGAGAGAGCTAGCGAGAGTGAGCACAGGCAGACAGTGGAAGGCAGAGTCAGAGGGAGAAGCAGGCTTCCTGTGGAGCAAGGAGCCGGATGTGGGACTCGATTCCAGAATGCTGGGATCACGACCTGAGCCGAAGGCAGCTGCTTAACCAACTGAGCCACCCAGGCGTCCCTATTCATGCCATTTTAATACACTAATTATGTTACATTGTAAAGTCAGTTGTGTTTTCGTAGTTGTATTATGACGTTTTTAGATAGAAAGCCAAGTTTTAATACTTTAGCATCTGTAGCAAGTTAGCACAGCATCCAGCAAATAGATCTATACAAATAGCTGTTTCATCATCTGATATTTTATACTTCTTCACTAGCACTTACTATAAGTCTGTCTTTTGTTATCATTGTGTGACTGTGTATATTTGTGCATGTTTGGGAAGGTGTTACCTGCTACTTGCCTGAAAGTTCCTTGAAAAAGGGCACTGTGTGTTATCTTGGACAGTAGGCTATAAGGAAGAGATTTTTGGACAACATTGAATACTATGATAAAAGTATTGATTTGTTAAAGAATGAATTCTCATTATGGTTTCTTGAGGGGAAAAAAATGAGGTACAGGGGGAAAATGCTCTGCCATTTGTTAACTGTAATTTTTATGAGTTCTCATAACTTTTCTACAACTCAATTTATCTTTGGGAAATGAGAGACCCATTAGACCTATGTTAGTGAACTCCAAACTCCATTGATAATTAGAATCAAATTGAGATATATATTTTAAAATGCAGATTCCTTGTTCCTGCCCAAATTCAACTAAATTTGAATCTCTAGGAGTGGATACCAGAAGTCCATAGTTTTAAAGATTCCCAGCTGATTCCGATAATCAGCCAAGTATGGTTCATGAACCAGTAGCATCACCATCACTTGGGAGCTTAAAAATGCAAATTCTCAGCCTCCACCTGAGAATCAGATACTCTGCCGTGGGGCCCAGAAATCTATGTTTTAATAATCTTTCCAAGTAATACTGGTACACAACAAAATTTAAGAGCCACAGAGATAGATGAGAGATAAGATACTTGTCAATTTTGAAATTAAGTAATTATATGATTAAAAGTAAATAGGAAGACTAACCAAGAGAAGAGTCTAGAGAAAGGTTGCCCAGATCTAAACAAAACACATGTATAAATGTGTAAATGACTCTACTACAATGGAAAGGATGAGTTTGGCCTTTAGCCATAATGGAAATTGCTATATTCAGCCTCCAAATACCTGATGTCACTTTTTCATAGTGTGTCCCTACCTCTATACCCAAGCTATACTACAGTAAATATCCTTGTTCTATCTCTCCTCTACTCCAACAGCATCCTGTGCAGATACTTATTAAGCATTTTTAATATGGTATTATTATAATTCATTCTCAACTGCTTAGGGGAAGAACTATCTCTGTAAGCCTACCTCCTCACATAATGTCTCACCCCTCAGGGACATCCCAAAATGTTCAATAAATGAGTATAGTGATAGGACCCTAGGCAAGGAGCGGTACAAAATGTGATCCTAATGGACTCTCTCCACTGCTTCTCATCACCTGAAGATTATTCTGTGATTCAAAATTTTCTATTTCAAATAAAAATACCATCTTTGCAGTTGATGATTTAATACTTCAGAATTACTTGTGAATAAAGTTATAATAAGTACCTGCCCAAAATACCTAGTAGTCAGCTTTGACTAAATGATCTGTAACCATTAAGCTACTTCGGATTTTGGCTGGACACAATATTATTATAAGCAGGAAGTTTAAACTGTGTCTTAAGAGACACCTGAAATGTTACAATAATATAAAAATAAAGCAGAGATTAAAAGTTTTTGTTAAACAGTGTTGGGAAAACATTTTTCCTAAGTTGCAGATATATAAATATTTGCACATGTTTTAAAGATTGAAGTGCAAGGTTCATTCCTTTAATGGCTAACAGCTGTGTGGTGGTAAAAAACGATGCTTTCTCATTATCCAATTTGAGCAAAAATTTACTAAGTACATTAGAGAAAAAATTTTCAACTTTCAAAACTATAAACAACAGTATGGGAGGCTGTATTCCATAGGAGGGAAAAAAATCAGCTTTATCATTTTCCTTTTTTCTTTAAAAATAATCTACTGATCCATCCAACTATTTGATTTGGGCTCAGGTGTGACCTCAGGGTCATGAGATGGAGCCCCAGGTGATCCTCCACACTCAGCAGGAGTCTGTTGGAGATTCTCTCCCTCACCTTCCCTGCTGCCCCCTCCTGCTCATGCTCTCTAAAATAAATAAATAAATCTTTAAAAAAAATAAAAATGTTAAAAATCTACTGATATTAAAGAAGGCACTTGTGATGAGCACTGGGCATTATTTATAAGCGATGAATCACTAAATTCTACTCCTGAAACCAACATTACACTACATGCTAACTAACTAGAATTTAAATAAAAACTTGAAACAAAAACAAAAAAATCTATTGATACAAAAATAAAAACCTAATTCATAATACCAGGTGTTTTAGCTTATCCCAAGGTCTAACATTTCTTTTCTTGTGATTTGTCTGATTTTTTTTTTAGGCTTTTAAGAAATGGACACTGATACATACATTTTTATCAGATTTAAGACACATCTATTCTGTATATGCTTGAACCAAGTAATTTTCAGCCACACTTTCTTTTGATTGCATTTCTTTATTTTGAACTATCCAAATGGTGTCATTAGTTTTTCTAAGCCTCTTCTTTCTAATCAATTGATGAAACACTGACAATTGCATTGCTCTTTGGCAGCTGGTATGTCCAATTATAATTCTCATAAACAGTTATATGACATGAAGCTAATAAGGCTGTCCTGCACAACATATTCTAAGCTTATGTAGACACAGACCTTCTTAAACTCAAAATTTCCTCTCCTTTGAGGGGTGTCTTCAGAGACAGGAAGGGGTGGGCTCTGGCATGGTTCACCAGGTTCCTCAAGGAAGCCTTTTCCAATAAAGGGAAAGTTTCTGGTTCTAGTCAAAAGCATTCCCTTCTTTCAACTATTTCCACCTTAGAAACTAGTGCTTCAAAGTGACAGCTAGCAGCTGGGCTTTGGGTACAGGAGCCTCAAGCTGCTGCTGACAGCTGGAATTCTCAGGGGTGTCCAGCAAACTCCAGGATGTCTTCTACTTTGCTATGGTGGATCCTAGCTATAAAAAAGGATACAGCTAAAGCCTGGATTACACTGAAATGTAGTTTCACCATATTATTGCAGTCTTATTGTAGTTTCTCCCTATTATTCAATAATTTTAGGTGTGTTCTTTCAAGATAAAGATGACACTACTGCTCCTCCTTAGGAAGATTGTTTTGCTAGTAATTTTCAAGAATGTACAGTGACTCATGCACCCTCGTTTTATTTCCCTTTGTGACCAAAAACAAGTATTTTGAGAGAGCTGGCTGCAATTAGAAGTTCAATCTGTGGTCACTGAAAAAACTGATGGTAACTGACCAAAGTGCTGGACTCAACAGCATGTTGCCCCTCCTCTAACCTTCTCTTCTACCTTCCCCAAGAGAAAACTGAGTAGATGTCTTGGGTCAATGATTCTTCATACTAATGGGATGGGGTGCGGGAGGAGCTGGATTTTTAAATAATGCAACTAAGTCTAAGATTCATGAGGATCTTAAAATACCCATGGAATAATCCTGAATAATGAATGTTTACACAGAATTTGGTCTGTTCCTATTTCATTCTCAATGTGAATTTGCTCCATCATTATCTTCCCGTTAAAAAGATAAATATTAGGCACACCTGGGTGGCTCAGTGGATTGAGCATCTGCCTTCGGCTCAGGTCATGGTCTCAGATCCTAGGATCAAGCCCCCAAAGGGCTCCCTGATAAACAGGGAACCTGCTTCTACTTCTCCCTCTGCTGTTTTTCCAACTTGTGCTCTCCGGTTTTCTTTCTCTATGTCAAATAAATAAATAAAGTCTTTTTTAAAAAGACAAATATCAGAGAATCCTATCTTCTTAGTTCTCATTTTATTATAAAGATTGGATTGAGATTCAAAATTCTATAGCTTAGGAAAGAGTATGCTTTAGAAAAATGTAGGTAATGATTCTTCTGTAGTCCACGTTTAAGAAAAATATATTTCCCCCTCTCTCTCTGTCTGCCTCTCTGCCTACTTGTGATCTCTCTCTCTGTGTCAAATAAATAAGTAAAATCTTTAAAAAAAAAAAAAAAAGAAAAATATATTAAGCATCACTCCCAAAGAAGCATTAATCCAAAGATAATGGTAAAAAACATGGCATGTGTTTTACTTTTCAAAGCAAAACAAATTACCCTAAGATAATTTTTCTTCTAGGATTTTAAAGGTATAAGTATTGAAATTATTAAAGAATTTTGTGGAAAAAATTTTTAAGGTCCAAAATTATTAACATTTATCTCTGTGAGATTTTGATTGAATAGTTTTTTTTTTCTGTTTTTTCTAAGTATATGTAATGAACATACATTTCTTTGAAAACCAGAGCACATAAATTCCATTATACATTCTCGGAAATTTTAATGACATTTGCTGTTTTGCAAAATACTGAGTGTTTTCAGTTTTTTTGGATGACAGTAGTGACTCATCTTTTGTTCCTTCTCTTACTCATATTCCCAAGGAACGGGAATCAAGACACATTCATTTGAGTTCCTCAGACATGACTCTACAAGATCCTTGGCATGATCTGTTTTTATTTTCAAAAAGGAATTTCTGGGAAAAAAAATCACAATAGATTTAGAGAGGGTAAAAAAACAATACCTGAAAAAAGTGAAGAAAAAGTTATCTTGTTCACATGGAACCAAGAGTTCATATTTTAAAATTTACGGCCTTGAAAATTATTCACCTATAAGACCTCTTCATCAGTCAAAAAGGCAAGCTAATAATAATAATAATAATAATAAGCTTTTACTAAGCCCATTCTCATCACAGACTCAGGAAAGAAGTTTGGGAGCAAGAATTCTGACCATAGATTACAGTTGGAAAAAACAAAAGAGAGAGACTGAGAGAGAGAAACAGAAAGAGAGAGAACATTTTTTGCCACTGTTCCAGAGCCCATTAACACAATACCTTACTACTGTAGACTATTTTCCACAGAATCCTACCAGAGAATTTATTACATCCAAGAATCAGATAACTCTGGAAAATGTCCTCATTAAATAAAACATTTTATTGTTAGCAAAGTCTTGGAAATTTCCATTCTATCCCTTCTCCCTATTCTTACCCCCAAATGTTTATTGCAGTGGTTCTACTAAATTAGGAAGAATGGACACCATCCCCAGAGTAAGATATGGAAGACCCCATGCTGGCACAGTTGCCTCACAAAAATATAGTCCCACATAGCTCAGCAGTACAAAGAGTTTGGATCAGAAATAATTAATCTTACTAGTCTTAAATTTAAGAATATGAATGTTAAGGGTCAGATTTGAGAGTCTATATGTCCTCAGGAAGTAAATTAATATTCTTCAGAGGGAAAAAAAAAACCACACATTTTTCACGAAAGAATTATTTTTCTTAAAAAAAAAATAGTAAGGGGGGGAAATGGGAGAAATCTTATTATAGGTAAAATCAGAAACCAAAATCAGTTAATCTTAACATTTTTGTCAGTAACCTATGTAGATCTGATAATTAACAATTAGGAATGCATCCCTTCACAGTTTAGTGACAATTTTTACCAGTGGAGAAGCATTTTAGATGTGATGATGGATTTTAATGCCTTAACTCCTATGTATTTAAAATTTCTGGTTATTACATTTTAAGAAAACTAGTTAATTTCACAGCTTTATTTTACCTAACAATTTATAATAAGAATTGTAAACATCTAATCAAATAAAATTCTGGAATATAAAGCAAGAAAGATAAGAAATTTTCAGGATTTTTCCACATATTAGGATGATTTGAGTGAATTTATCCATCATTATCAAGAAGCCTGGCATTATGAGGAAATTTTCTATATCTACGTTTTAGGCACTAATAAATCATTCAAGTTAAAAAAAAAAATTCCCTAAACTATCATTTGGTAGGATAAGAAGCTGTGTCTACACAACAGACTAGAATAAAGAATCAGCATTAATCAACACATCATTTTGTCAAAACACCCAACAGGATCATTGTATTGATTTGGAGGTTTTTCTCACTGAAATTACTAGTTGATTTGACATCTTATACACACACAGTCTGAAAGACAGGGGAACTGACTGCAAAAATCTTGGAATATAAACAAGAATATTAAGTCATTTTGGAAATTATTTAGACCTGAAAAATGGATTAGTAGCTTCTTCCTGTCAGGCCAGCAAAGTTAAAAATATAAAAGCTATCTTTCATATGATCTCCCTGATATGAGGAAGTGGTGATGCAACATGGGGGCTTAAGTGGGTACGAGAAGAATAAATGAAAGAAGATGGGATTGGGAGGGAGACAAACCATAAGTGACTCTTAATCTCACAAAACAAACTGAGGGTTGCTGGGGGGAGGGGGTTTGGGAGAAAGGGGTGGGATTATGGACATTGGGGAGGGTATGTGCTTTGGTGAGTGCTGTGAAGTGTGTAAACCTGGTGATTCACAGACCTGTACCCCTGGGGATAAAAATATATGTTTATAAAAAATAAAAAATTATTAAAAAAAATATATAAAAGCTAGGCAACAACAATGTTATCGATAGACTTTAGTTCAAAATTGTAGGGAATCCTGAGACATCTTTTTGTTCTTCCCTCCAACAAATTCCAAATTGAACTTGATGAACACCAAAACTTTGCAGAAAATACCAGTCTTCCCCATTTCTCATTTCACTAAATAGCCGCTTTTACTTTCAATTTTTTTTGTTCATCTTATTCATATCACTACTAATCCTTGCCAACTTATCTTTCATTGAGAAACAGAGACTATTTGCCATTATGATGACATCACGATTTGACTGTCAACAGAGACAGAAACTGGACGAGGTCTGAGGGCTCTAGAGGGGTATAAAATCTTTGATCTGATGCTCTTTCACTGCTGCTGAAAGACAACAACCCTGTCCTATCCATTATAACTTTCAGAAGGCTCCTGACTCCCATCAGAATTAGCACTGGGTACAGAAGCCTCTGGTGTTGAACTTTTGGAACAAGGATTCCCTTAATCATCATAGGAAATAAAAGCAGATATGTGTTATTGCTGCCCATCGGCTCTAGTTCCTAGATAGAAGTGTCCTGAATGTTCATAAAAGCTGTCATTTAGGGTGCCTGGGTGGCTCAGTGGGTTAAAGCCTCTGCCTTCGGCTCAGGTCATGATCCCAGGGTCCTGGGATCAAGTCCCGCATCGGGCTCTCTGCTCAGCCGGGAGCCTGCTTCCCTTCCTCACTCTCTGCCTGCTTCTCTGCCTGCCTCTCTGCCTACTTGTGATCTCTGTCTTTCAAATAAATAAAATCTTAAAAAAAAAAAAAAAGCTGTCATTTAAAGTACTTTCACAACTGAATGAAAATAAATATATGTCAAGTTATTTGTGAGTATGACAACATGCACATAAAAGCCATGTGGGTTTATAAACACATATTAAAAATGGTCAAATTATAATATAAGCATTAAACTAAAAAGCTGTCACTACTTATCAACATTATGGAATTATTAGTAACATGCTCAACTATTGATTGATGGTCATACATCCTCACATGTACAGATACATACAGAAAGCAACATGCAAACAAGAGCTTTCTTTAAAAACAAAAGGTTGCTTTTATTAAACTTCTTAAATTTGTAATATTTTAGATCTACAGAAGAGTTGCAGAGATAACACAGAGCTTTGCCATATATGCTGCTCCAGTTTCCCCTTATTTACCATCTTTCTTTACCATGGTATACTTACCAAAACCAAGAAACCAACATTGCTATATTATTAAATAAACTCCGACTTTGTGTAGATTTTACCAGTTTTTCCACTAATTATTTATCTCTTTTCCAGTATCCAATCCAGGTTCCCACAATACTTTCTTTTGTCCTGTCTCTAATTAGGCTCTTCCTGTCTGTGAGAATTTCTCAGTCTTTCTTCATTTTTCATGTTCTTGACCATTTTGAAGGGTTCTATTGGATATTTTATAGAATGCCATTCAATTCACATCTGTGTAATGTTTTTCTCATAATTAGACTGAGGTTATAGGTTTAGAGAAAGATGACATCAAAAATAGAGTCCTTTTCTTCAAACCATATGGAGGAGGTACATGATATGAACATGACTTAACATTGAGGTTAACCTTGATCACTTGCTTAAGATGGTGATTGCCAGGTTTCTTCACTATTAAGTTACTTTTTTCCCTTTTTATAAACTGTTCTTTGGAAGCAAGCCAGTGATTCTAGTCCACACTCATATTGGGGGTAGAGATGTGTGGTAAACTCTGTCCATTAGAGAGAGGATTATATACATATATTATTTGGAATTTATTTATAAGAAAATTTTGTCTCTTTGACCCAGTTTATTTATTTGACAATAGATTATTTAATACGAACTCATGAACATTTATTTATATTATACATTATAGTCTAATACTTCTTTTTTAAATTTTTATTTATTTTTTTAATTTCTTTTCAGTGTAATACTTCTTGTGTTGCTCAGATTATTCCAGATTTGGACATTGGGAGCTCTTTCAGATTGGCTCATGGTATCCTTTGAATAGGCCCCTATACTTTTGTTTTACTTTTTGAAGTTTTTTCATTTGTTTTGGTTGGTGTATTTTTTTCCCCACACTTGCCTAATTTCAACCACTCTAAAAAGGTCCACACTAATCTAGTATTTATTTCTGTCCCAGGTCTGTCATCAGCCATTTCTCCATGGCTCATGTTATTGTAGAAGAGTATTTAGAAATCAACAGCTGGACAATGAAATATATATAATAAATATATTTTTTGCATATTTGTTAATAAATATGTGCTGTCCTATTCATAAGTACAACACCATAACAGAACTTACCTTCTACTATTACACAAGAAAAAAATTAGTTACTAACTTTCGGTATAATTTTGAACCTCCATATGTTGTTCAGAAGCCATGCAAATTTTTATTAAAAAATTTATAGTTAATTTTCACAATTTCACTTCTTTCTAAAAGGACCCTTGTCTCATCATGATGACTCTGCTATTATCCACATGTTCTTGGGAAAATTACTTAACCTCTTCTTGTAAAGATTAGATAAGACTGCAGACATTGAATAAATTATAGACTACTAAAGACATATATACAATGTCTTGAGGTAATACAATTATCAATTTTGTTAACAAACACCATTTTTAAGGGTGAGATATTTGACATTTAAAACATACCTTTGGGGTGCCTGGGTGGCTCAGTGGGTTAAGCCTCTGCCTTCAGCTCAGAAAATGATCTCAGGGTCCTGGGATTGAGTCCTGCATCAGGCTCTCTGCTCCGCAAGGAGCCTGCTTCCTCCTCTCTCTCTCTCTGCCTGCCTCTCTGCCTACTTGTGATCTCTGTCTGTCAAATAAGTAAATAAAATCTTTAAAAAAAATAAGAATTAAGCATGATACGCTCTAGTTCCATCCATGAGGGTTGCTGGGGGGAGGGGGTTTGGGAGAAGGGGGTGGGATTATGGACATTGGGGAGGGTATGTGCTTTGGTGAGTGCTGTGAAGTGTGTAAACCTGGTGATTCACAGACCTGTACCCCTGGGGATAAAAATATATGTTTATAAAAAATAAAAAAATAAAAATAAAAAAAATAAAAATAAATAAGAATTAAACATACAATTGTTATCCTTCTTAGATCAAATATTTCCCATTATAAAGACAAATAAGTTCATACTTTTATATAGCATAGGCATCCCAAACCTTCTTAAAATTCGCAAGTACCACACTTAGCCAGTTACTCCCAAGACTCATAGATAGTCAGCTAGAAGTTCCTAACAATGATTCATGGTCGGGATTTCCATTCTAATCAGTAATCCATCTGCTCTGATTGTGGATAGCTCTACCGCACTGGTTGGTTGATAGTTTAGGTCACCTTGACCTAAATATCTGACCACCACTCAGACAGACAGATGATACACAAATGTTTAAATCTCTTTCCTGACATCCCTACATCAATCTTACTCCATTCTCTGTTTCCTTTTGGCCCGACAGTCTAATGGCCATTTGTACTTCAAGATTGTGTGTAAGTGTCTCAGCAGAAGACAATTAGGTAACCCTAACACCAGCCAAGAAGGGGGAAAAGATTTTTTTAAAAAAAAGTATATATACATCATTAAAATGGAAAGACAGCAAGTGTCTCTCTTGGGCTTTACAATGTATGGAGAAATTTGGCAGCATCAATTCTAAAAGATGTTAGATTTCTTAAGCAACTGCTTTAAAAGATAGCAGCATAATTGCTTGAATTTCTGTGAGTTTAAAGGAAGTTTACATATATTCTTCATGCTTAATAATAAATAACACAAGCACTAAAAATTTATCCAAAAAAGTATGATCTTAAGACTGTTGTAATCCAGAAATGTAATACAGTAGGAAGAATTTGTGGCCAAGGCAAAAACACTTATAATTTGTGAAAGATTGGTTGTGAGGATGAAATGAAATAACCTTGCTATAACCTGTTAATATAACGCTGGCACGAAGCAGTCGCAGAATAAATGTTTGTTCCTTCACTACTAAATTCATAATATAAATGCTATTTTATGATGAAACTGTGAATCACATTAAATTTGCTCTAATATGGCAATAAAGTTGCCAAGTAGCATGTGGCTTCATCTCAGGAATTAGCATTTCCACTAATAAAAAGAGGTAGTGATGAAGTACAAAATTACAATAAAAGCACTGACCTTGTTTGTATGGGGGAAATACGCCTGCCAAACGTTAGTGTTCTCTCAGATTCAAATATGAATTCCACCAGCAGAAACCCTTAAGAAAAATTTAACTTCTTGCACAAAAAAATGTTACACCAAAGTCCCATTAATACCTTGAATTAGATTTTTGTGAATATATGATTAATTTGTTTCATCAACCATGATTTTTGCAATACATAAAGCAAAAGTTTGATAACACACAGTTCTGCCCTGAAGCAGTTCACTGTCTGAACTAAGACTCACCTCCAAACTCATGTTTTCTGGTATCTCCTTCTCTCCCTGTATTACCCATTTCACAAATCTGGAAGTCATCTTTGGCATCTCACCCTCTCTCACCTCCCATAGCCAGTCAATAACCAAGTCCTGCTATTTCTGTTTGGCTCCTTTCCATATGCAGTTTGCTCTGCCTGCCATTTTTTCCAGCACTTCATCTTCCTTCGCCTATCTGGAATGTATCAATCTTTAATTTCAGTTTAAAAATCACTTCCTCAACCACAATGAGATATCACCTCACACCAGTCAGAATGGCTAAAATCAACAAGTCAGGAAATGACAGATGCTGGCGAGGATGCGGAGAAAGGGGAACCCTCCTACACTGTTGGTGGGAATGCAAGCTGGTGCAGCCACTCTGGAAAACAGCATGGAGGTTCCTCAAAATGTTGAAAATAGAACTGCCCTATGACCCAGCAATTGCACTATTGGGTATTTACCCTAAAGATACAAATGTAGTGATCCAAAGGGGCACATGCACCCGAATGTTTATAGCAGCAATGTCCACAATAGCCAAACTATGGAAAGAACCTAGATGTCCATCAACAGATGACTGGATCAAGAAGATGTGGTATATATACACAATGGAATACTATGCAGCCATCAAAAGAAATGAAATCTTGCCATTTGCGACAACATGGATGGAACTAGAGCGTATCATGCTTAGCGAAATAAGTCAAGCAGAGAAAGACAACTATCATATGATCTCCCTGATATGAGGAAGTGGTGATGCAACATGGAGGCTTAAGTGGGTAGAAGAATAAATGAAACAAGATGGGATTGGGAGGGAGACAAACCATAAGTGACTCTTAATCTCACAAAACAAACTGAGGGTTGCCGGGGGGAGGGGGTTGGGGAGAAGGGGGTGGGATTATGGACATTGGGGAGGGTATGTGATTTGGTGAGTGCTGTGAAGTGTGTAAACCTGGTGATTCACAGACCTGGGGATAAAAATATATGTATATAAAAAATATATGTTTATAAAAAATTAAAAATTTAAAAAAAAAAAAAAAAAAAAAAAAAAAAAAAGAACCTAGATGTCCATCAACAGATGAATGGATCAAGAAGATGTGGTATATATACACAATGGAATATTATGCAGCCATCAAAAGAAATGAAATCTTGCCATTTGCAACAACATGGATGGAACTAGAGCGTATCATGCTTAGCGAAATAAGTCAAGCAGAGAAAGACAACTATCATATGATCTCCCTGATATGAGGAAGTGGTGATGCAACATGGAGGCTTAAGTGGGTAGAAGAAGAATAAATGAAACAAGATGGGATTGGGAGGGAGACAAACCATAAGTGACTCTTAATCTCACAAAACAAACTGAGGGTTGCCGAGGGGAGGGGGTTTGGGAGAAGGGGTTGGGATTATGGACATTGGGGAGGGCATGTGATTTGGTGAGTGTTGTGAAGTGTGTAAACCTGGTGATTCACAGACCTGTACCCCTGGGGATAAAAATATATGTTTATAAAAAATAAAAAAAATTATAAAAGCAAAAAAAAAAAAAACAAAACAATAATGTTAGTGAGCACTTATATGTCAGCTAATATATGGTCTCATTTCATCTTCAAATAAATAGCACAAAGAGAAAAAAAAATCACTTCCTCAGGGAATCCCCAAGCATATTTATCTTTCTGCCTATTTGATTTTCTAATAGCTCTCTATAATTATTTTCATAGCACTTATCAGAATAATAAGTACATAAATAATGGACTAATTTTTTTAATGTCTTCTTTACTACTTCCAAATATAAATTTGAAAAAGTATAATGCTTTTGAGAGGCAGAAGGGTTGTTAAATTTCTTCTAAAATATTACATTTGAGTCATATTTGAATTATCTACTTCATACTAAGGCCATTGAGATTGTGATGATTAATTTTGTGTCAACTTGACTGGGCTAGGGAATGTCCAGATAGCTGGTAAAGCATTATTTCTGGGTGTGTCTGTAAGGGAGTTTCTGAGAGAGATCAACGTTTGAATGGTAGATTGAGTAAAGATAAATGCCCCCACCAATACAAATCAGTATCACCCAATTCACTGAGCACCTGAATAGAAAAAAAGGCATAGGAAAGGTAAATTCATTCTCTCTACTTGAGATGAGATGTATATCTTCTGCCCTCAGACATCAGAGCTCCTGGTTCTCAGGCTTCTAGACTCAGACTTGGGTCCCCTGCTGCCCACATATCTTATTGGTTCTGCTTCTCTGAAGAACCTTGACTAATGTAGATATTGACTTCAAAGACTTGAGACAAGCATGTGATATTAACATCAAAGACTTGAGACAAGCATGTGAATTAATCCAGTTTCAATCTCTACTCTTGATTTCATTGTGGAGACACAGCCCAGAGGACTCTGGAATTAAGACAACAGTAAAAATGAAGATTAACTTGAAAGCAATAATAAAAACAAGTTATAAGTACTACTGTAAAAGACAATCTGTTTTGGAACACAAAGGTCTTTAAGAATAATATTATTCCCATTCTGTTTTCTCTCAGGGTTCTGGAACTATTTTTTACAACACAGGAAAAGCTAGTCAGAACCAAGTTTCAAATCTGTAAGTTATTTACAGTATATTTCCTTTTTATATTGAAAGCATCAGAGACCTCACCATGCTGGATTTGATTTTCTCTCCAAAAAAAAAAAAAAAATTTAAGGGGCACCTGGGTGGCTCAGTGGGTTAAGCCTCTGCCTTCAGCTCAGGTCATAATCTCAGGATCCTGGGATCGAGCATCAGGCTTCTCATAGGGTTCTCTGCTCACAGGGAGCAGGGAGCCTGCTTCCCCCTCTCTCATCTCTGCCTGATTCTCCGCCTACTTGTGATCTCTGTCAAATAAATTAAACAAATAAATAAAATCTTCAAAAAATTTTTTTAACACAGAAACAACAAAAAATTATTTCCCACTTGCATACAACAAATGGATTTTACATTTTTAATGTCTTTAGGAATTGTTCTGGAATTGACTGCAGCAAGGATTTCCTTTAACACTTAATCATGTCACTTGAAAGATTATTTTTAATTATGTGGCAAAGGGAGACTACTCTTTCTGCTTCTAATTTATTTATCATCATGTAGACTTGCAGAATCTTCAAAAAAATAAAAAAATTAAAAAGCCACTCTCTGTATAAGGACCCCCCCCACTTTTGTCATATAGTGATAACAGAATACCAAAAAGCAGAATGAACACAATGTGCAGCTCCACCTGGACACATTCACGACGAAGAACAGAGGTCATGTAAGACATTCACTGAGTTTTCAATGTGCCTTTCCCGGGGATTGCATAGCAAAGTGAAGAGTAATTCTTTGGGAAGCAGAGAGCAGAGTATGCTTTACATGCATGCTATGCATGTCTCTGTGTACACTTGTGTGCGTTTTACATTTGCTAATTTACAGGCATTAAGAAAGATTTTGTTGGTTTTCAGGCTACCACCACACTATGTACACAACCACTTCACACCTACACTGTGCAAAATTCATCTTTTCTCTCTTTTCTTCAGTTTACAGATCACTTTCATCCTATCATGCCATGATTTGAAATCACCAATGGCCCTCCAAGCCCTAGAGGACCAAGTATAAATTCCTTGCCCTATTATAAAACTATGTCATTCTCCCTGTGCAAATTTATCTCCACATGAGTCTCAATAGGGATTTTCTCCTCTATCTAGACCTGGTCTTTATTGACCCTCAAAACCTCCTGTCCTTTCTCAGCCTTCTTTTTTTCTGCTTTCTATTCCCCTTCATTAATTCACATGGAGCCCATCAGTCAAGGTCCACTCAAGCCTCCATGGATTTTCCATTTCAGTGAACTGCTACACACTTGTTCTTTCTATGAACAACTTTGCACTTGTTAGTATACTTCTTTGTATCATTGTGTAATTGTCAGTCTCCCCTCTTGGATTTCACCTCAGGTGATATAAGAATTCTGATTTTTTTCTCTTTGTCTACATATTACACCCACTAACACTGAACATAAAGTTGTGCACATAATTATCAGATATTTTTTAAAGGATGTACTAAAGCAAAGTTTAATATTTATAAATGTGTTGTAAGGGGTGTTTCAATGCTATAATTTTCCTTTTTCCTCTTTCTCAAGAAAGATTTTGCAATATTTCTGAAAGAAGACTTATAGGTTACCTGAGATGAACAGATGTGCAAACCAGGATGTACCTTTGAACACATGCCCAAGGCCCATGCTATTTCCTCTGCTAATAAGGAAAAGAAACAATATGGGGTTGGTTTCATAACTCTTCCCAAACAAACTCTCTGTGACCCGCATGAAGAATTTTTACTCTCTGCCCCCATGCCCTATGGCGAAGCTTGGAGGGCAGAAGTAAAATCTGATGATCATCATTTTAAATAACTTCTTCCCAGGTCTGTTTCCTGCTAGGTAAGATCAAATTCAAGGTTAGTCTGAATACTCTTAAACCAGAGGTCCTCAGAGAGCTTATTTAATACAACCCTGTGACCTGAAGTTTGGAGAACTACTCGAGGCATAGTTCTTCTTCAAGAGAATCCAGAAAACACTGGCAGCTTTTTATCTTATTGGCTCTGCAACTCTAAATGAAGTTAGTGTAGAATTTTCCCCAAAACAGCAAAGTACAGTGGTTCATTTCTTAAGATTAGTAGTTCATATTTGGGGAGTAAGATGTTGGCAGAAAAGTTGAGAGGTCTTGAGGGGGCTTATCTATGTGGAAGGTTTTCCACAGTCTTTGTTGCAGCAGCTGCGGAGAAGGGTTGCACCTAGAAGAATCATCTACCAGGTAGAGGTGTGATACAAAATATAAGACACTGGTTAAATCTGAATTTCAGATAATCACAAATGGTTTTTATAATCCATAAGTGTATCTCAAATATTGAATGCGGTATACTTATATTAAAAACTTATGTATTATTTATCTGAAATTCACAACTAAACGGGGCAATTAACAAGTATTTTTACTTGTTAAATCTGGCAACCATGTGAACAGATTAAGATGATTTTATCAGGACAGATGCAAATAACATTTTCCATAGAAATTTTTAGTTATCCTATCAAAAAATACATCTTCTATGAGCCCATCAAATATAGTCATCAATACTTTCCTTCTAGAGATTAAGTCATGTGACACTTGTGTAAAGTTTGAACTACAATAGAAGGAATATACAGTTTGAACTACAATAGAAGGAAATAAATAACAGCAGTGAAAGAAAGAATACCACTACAAAAAATTTAAATTTCTTTCTCATTTTTTTTTCCATTTCATCTCATAGGGTGAGATACTAATTATCTTGATCTTGGGAAAATTAAGAAATGAGGAAAAATTATTATCAAACTGAGCATCCATATGTGGGAAATTGGGGGAAAACCTGAACATCTCATTTTTCAAACATTTTTTACTTAAATTCAATTAATTAACATATAATGTAATATTGGTTTCAGAGGTACAGGCCTATGATTCATCACTTTTATATAACACTCAGTGCTCATTATATCATATGCTCTCCTTAATGTCCATCACCCAATTACCCCATCTTTACACCCCATTCCCCTTCAGCAACCTTCAGTTTGTTTCCTATGATTAAGAGTCTCCTATGGTGTAAGAGACTTTCTGGTGTAAACTCTCTGGTTTCATCTTATTTTATTTTTTCTTCTCTTCCCCTATGATCCTCAGTCTTGTTTCTTAAATGCCACATATCAGTGAGATGATACAATAACTGTCTTTCTCTGACTGACTTATTTCGCTTAGCATAATACCTGCTAGTTCCATCCATGTCAGTGCAAATGGAAAGATGTCCTTCTTTTTGATGGCTACATAATGTTCCATTGTATATATACCACATCTTCTTTATCCATTCATCTGTCGATGGACTTCTGAGCTCTTTCCATAGTTTGGCTATTGTGGTCATTGTTGTTATAAACACTGGGGTGCAGGCACCCCTTCAGATCACTACATTTTTATCTTTAGGATAAATACCCAGTAATGCAATTGCTGTGTTGTAGGGTAGCTCTAGTTTCAACTTTTTGAGTTTCTATACTATTTTTCAGAGAGGCTGCACCAGCTTGAATTCACACCAACAGTGAACATCTCACTTTTTTTTTTTTTTAAGATTTTATTTATTTATTTGACAGACAGAGATCACAAGTAGGCGGAGAGCCAGGCAGAGAGAATGGAGGAAGCAGGCTCCCTGCTGAGCAGAGAGTCTGATGTGGGGCTCGATCCCAGGACCCTGGGATCATGACCTGAGCCGAAGGCAGAGGCTTTAACCCACTGAGCCACCCAGGTGCCCCTGAACATCTCCCTTTTAAGCAAATGTAAGGCAAGTATCATAGAAACCATTTATGAAAAATTGGTTCTAGTTCCAGCTAAGCCAGTCAGTCTTATACTGGCCCCACCCACTTCCCTGACAGTCTTCAATAACTTTATTGAATTTACCAACTCTAGGACATGGACTAGGTATCTCATATGAGCAGCAAAACATACAAGAATCCCTGTCAGTAGCAAATGCATATTTTTAGATGGATCTCTCTTACTTGCTCTTGCGTGTTTATCATTAATGGGTAACGTTCCAAGTTGTCTTCAATAACTGACAGTCTTCAATAACTTTATTGAATTTACCAACTCTAGGACATGGACTAGGTATCTCATATGAGCAGCAAAACATACAAGAATCCCTGTCAGTAGCAAATGCATATTTTTAGATGGATCTCTCTCACTTGCTCTTGCGTGTTTATCATTAATGGGTAACGTTCCAAGGGAAACAAAAGCAAAGTTCCAACTTAGACCCTACTCAGTAAAAATGGGAAATGAAAGTCTTTGGTGAACACAGGACAGTGAAACAGATTGTTTGTCCACCGACTGATTGTGTTGAGGTAACAAAGGTAAAATAGATGCTGGGAAAGGTCACCAAAGAAGAGTAGCAAGGATAGTGTGAGAGTTGAGCCAGAGATTCAGAAGGAGCCACGTGCCTGGACAAGAAGTGTGTGGCCAGCAGACTTGGCCCCAAATTGTTTAACTTGGAAGATCTACACTGCCAATCTCTTGGTTTGGGATAAAATGTTATAGTGTTTACCTAGGAATTTTTGACTGGCCAGTTGATGATTGATTTACAAATTAAATTAAATCTCCATTTAGGACACTCAGTTGCTAAATATAGTCTGGTGGCTGTCCTTTCTTAAAAGTTAAAGGAGGCACTTAAAATGAGAGCTGGTTAGAAAGATCATATCATATGAAAATTAAAAGTTAGTGGAACCTGAATTGTGTGGAGTTCAGGTTAAACTAGGATTGGCTTTATTTATATTGACTTAATTTTTCCCAAATTAAACACATTATTCAATTATGCATTTTACTTTGGAAGAATCTTAGAATAGTTTAAGTATTATTTTCTATTGAATCAAGTCCATTGGCTGAAAATTTTCTAGTACCAATCCCATCTCTAAAATAAAAACGCCTTTCCTAGGCCTTCAGAATTTTTCCAAAGTTCAAAAGGGGGGTGCCATCTGGTGGAAATGTAGTAGAATTTATTTTAATTACAGTTGGACCATTTAGAATCTATAAATCTTATCTCTTTAAAAACTGTACATATTTCCTATTCCTAAAAAGAATTTGTACCTATCACTTCAGGAAAAAAAAAAAAAAATTCTTTCCGTTAACCTTAAGTGAGTTCTGTTTTATGCCAGAATGATTAGGAAGCTCAAAAGACTAAATGGGGAGAGCAGTTGTGTCAGAGAAAAGGGCTCCTTAAGTCAGCCCAAATGCTAAGGTAAGCTGATGAGGGGAGCTTTTTAAAGTTCCATTTTATTAACCTAGGTCATTATCCATCATATTCAGTCTAGCTCCTGCCAGGATTTATCTAACAGTGCAAAATGAAATCCTGTCTCCTTCCAAAGAACTAGAAAGATAAAGGAAAGAAAAGAAAAGAGAAGTAACAAGCTTTTACTTAATTATTGCTTACACTTCATTTTTTAAATTACCAAACACAATTATAATCTAATTAAAGACAGGAGAAACTTAGTTTGAGTACCTTCCACATATTTCTACAATGCCTAAGTCATTCTCCAAGAGAATATTAAATAGTATAAGGTTAAAGGCTAGACTGCCAAGCAAAACATTGCAGAAAGAACTGTTTGTCGCTTGTTAATTCAAAGAACAAAAGAAAAGACAAAAAGAAAGCAAGAGAAAGAAAGACTAAAAGAAAGAGAGAGGCAGAAAGGGAAGAAGTGAGAGCAAGAGAGAATGAGGGGGACCGGTGGGGAGGAAAGAGGCATCCCTGTGGCTGTTTAAAGACTTCAGAAGTAGGATTCAGACTTTGGCAGCAATCAGAGGGAGGTAGCTTCTCTCCCAGGGCTTGTCACTTCTACATTTGTTACCTTTTAACAATCTTCAGCAAGCTAGAGCTTTTACATCATAAAGAGTGTCTAAATTCCTCAGTCCATAACTAATGTCAAAGCTTAAGCACTTTTAAAACATACACATTTAGAGGACGTTTTCTAAGACTTTGGACATTTTCTAAGGCTCTGCTAACTCCATTTTGACATATCCCCAGAACACTGGCTTGGAAGGTTGTTCATTTTAAACTAACAAAAGGTAATGAGGCCATTTCCAAATTTGTTATGAGGAAACTAAGGCCAAGAATAAAACCTTATTCCACTGGGCTAATGTCTTTTTATTTTTTTATTTACTTATATGGTTTAAGCGTGGAGCCCACCATGGAGCTTAAACTTACAACCCTGAGATCAAGATCTGAGCTGAGATCAGGAGTCAGAAACTTAATAGGCTGAGCCACCAAGGTACCCCAAAGCTAATAATGCCTTTTAAAAATTGTGATTTTAGCAAAATCAGTAATGTCATCTTCACTCTTTCCCATCACCTTTACAGAGTGGGCCTTGGTCCATAGTTAGCACCAAGCCAGCAGCTCAGAAGTTTCTCCAAGAACATGCTGACCTTGCTGACCAGCCCTCCCAAGATAGATCTGCACCACAGGAAAGCACTGAAGGTCAGTAAAGGAGTCCATGCCAGCCTGTATTACTGAAATCAATGCGTTTTCAACCACACTACTCAAAGTCTCCATCCTCAACCAAGCACCTCAATTCTGGCCACCATCGAAAGATGGCAAGTATGGTCATTTCAGTCCCAGCTGTAGCCCTGCATAGTAACCTGCTAAAGCATGTGTTCTATGGTTGTGCTTAGATTGCAGAAAGTTTAAGAGACGTGAAAAACCCAGGAGTGTATGGAGAAGGTGGTTGGGTTATGGACACTGGGGAGGGTATGTGCTATGGTGAGTGCTGTGAAGTGTGTAAGCCTGATGATTCACAGACCTGTATCCCTGGGGCAGATAATACATTAAATGTTAATAAAAATAAATTAATTAATTTAAAAAAAAAAAAAACAGGGATATGGTAGACCATGACCGACGTTCACATTGGTCTGTTTTGTATTTCTAAGTTCATAAAGGATTGTGCTTTCCACCTCCTGGAAGTTAAGAGTGGTAGTGTGCCCTGATTTAGCCAATGAAATGTGAAGGGATGTAACGCATACACTTTGGGAGGAAGCATTTAATCGCCAGTGTGCAACTCTTGCCCCCTTTTCCTCTGAAGCCAAAAATTCTGAAGCAGAGCCAACATAAGATAGTGAGGAATGCCGTAGTGGAGCAGACTTCCACCTCCACCACTGACCCACTGTGGACATACAAAATGAGCACTATAGTTAGGTTAAGCCACCGAGATTTGGGCATTTTTGTTACTGTAGCATAGATTAAATTATCCTGACTAATACACTGATTTTTCCAATAGAGTAAAAAAGAAATAAGAGGCTCTTTCATTATTATTATTAATTACTCACTTCCTGTGAATATTTGAGTAGATCTATTTACTCCCTTGGTTATGCTCTCATAGGTTGACAAGACACGATTCCTCTATGTTCTGGTGATGATGTTCTTTCTTAAGGTGTCTTAATACCATTTATTCACAGAAAGTAGTACATCATTATAGGTTAAAACTGTGCTGTTTTCTTTTAAATATCCTGCCATAATAATTCTTATACTTTATTGTTACAGAACTAAATTTTACATATTGATGAAATTTTCGTGAAACGTTTGGAGAGAGTGCGGGGTACTCTGTGCTAAAACTGAAAACTGAAAATTAAGAAAATAAAGATTTTGTTATTTTATCATATCTGATTTATAATTGTGACAGTATAATGACAATTTAATTTTTATTCAGCAAATATTTAAAGAGAAAAAAGGAAAGAAGAGGTTTTAAAATACCAGTAAATAGGGACATGAAAATAAAAATATATTTTTTAAATGAAAGAGATAAGAAGTTGGAAAATATTGTACAGACATACAAGATGAGTGTTTCAACTGTAAGAATATTTCTAAAGGATAAAGAGTGAATCATATCACTTGTAAAAAATTCTGTGTCCAGGCGATTGATAATTAACAAACAATGGCAATTCACAAAATGAAAATACCTACTTTAAATTCAAGAGAAATATAGGAAATTTAAGAAATTAAAGGCTAATCAGGTAAAACGTCACTGATAAAATTTTCATCAGAAGTATAACCTTTATTTGGTACCATGGATTCAAATAATATATGCGGATTACTATTAGCAACAAAATGTACAATACTGACCAATTCTATAGAAAGATCCCTCATGGAGAGAGATATCATGGGGATAGAATATGCAAAACTGCAAACCTTTGAAGAACTCATTTAGTAACCCATTTAATAAAAATATATTCCAGACTTGAGCTTAAAAACTAATAGGTCTAATAAGTAGTTTGTTGAAAGCCAATGTGTTCACAAACTAAGAAGCATCTATATATAGATACCCCATTTTAATTAAGAGGCTTAAAAGAAATTCTAAATTCTTAATTTAAAAAGAGAAGAGGAACGCCTGGTTGGCTCAGTCAGTAAAGCATCTGACTCTCGATTTCAGCTCAGATCATAACCTCACGTTCATGAGAGATTGAGCCCTTTGGTGGGCTCTGCTCAGTGCAAAGTCTGCTTCAGATTCTCCCTCTCCCTCAGCTTCTTCCTGCCCCCCCCACTCTCTCTCTCAAATACATACATACATACATACATACATACATAAAGAAAATCTTTAAGAAAATAAATAAGATAAAATAAAAAGAAATAAGCCTAATCCATTCTCTTCCTTTCATTTTTCATCATTTGGTCTTGCTTCTCTATCTTTTTTTCATGGTCTGAAGTGCATTATCCTTCCTCTTCCATGCTCAGACTCCCTTTGCCAATCTCATAGATTTTTGTAAAGGAAATTGAGAGCTAGATTCAGCCAAGATGAGCCAAAGGAGGATTTTGCATGGGACACCGCAGAGACAATTACTCTTGATGGCAAGGTTACAAACAGACATACCACATGAAATTTTTTTCAAAGTATCAGACTTCATAACAGGAAGAAAAAGAATTTTAAGAATAATTTAACTTTTCCCTGTAGTAAAAATGTTCATTACAACATTTCCAGTGAGTCTTCATTACATCTCCAAGAGAACATCAACCAAGGGGACACAATCATTTCTAAAGCACTCCATTCTACTTTTGTATAGATCTCATCATTAGGAAGTCTTTTTTATATTTAGCCTACACTTGCCTTGCTTTGACTTCCACTGGTCAGTGTTTCTTGTCTTGGTCAGAGGCACACCAAGCAAAGGAAATAGTGAGTTCGAGTGTTTCAGTTAAGTTCCCTGAGGTCAGTAAATGTGGTCCCACCATTTTATCATGTATGTGTATCCTCAGGAAAATCACTGAACTGCTTCATACCTAGATTTATCCATCTGAAAAATGGGATAATACAATAATATAATATGATCAATAACATCTGTGTTATATTGTTGATTTTACCTTAAATGGGACAATTTATGTGGAAGCACTGAATACAATACCTGCCACAAAATAACCAAATAATAAATGCTAGCTGCATTATAAGTCTCTCTTTCAAACTACAACCATACAAATATTTAAGGGTTACTTCATTTAATATGTCTATTCTGCATGTTATCTCCATTGCTTTTATCACATGATATGTATTCTTTAAAGCTATAATCTTGTGCCAGAGCAAAAATTTTTATTATGGAGCAACAAGAAAAAGATCCAAAAAGATTTCAGAGTATTTGAGTAAATCACCAAGAAAGGAAACAGCAACCTGGCCCTCTGCAGGAATAAAGAAAGTCCTAAGAAACAAGCATATTTCAAAAATCACAGAGTACTCCAGTGTAATCACTCCCAGACAAAATCCTGTAGAAATATTGCCCTTAGGCTTATGTTTATCTATCCAAACAGATAAATGCTATTCCTGGTATTCAGGTTATAATCTTTTGTAATAATTTGCACTTTACTGTTTTAGGTCTGCATAAAAAATAATATAATGATGTCTGCCTTAATGTTTTCCCTTCAAATTCCTTTCCTCTTCCAAAAGAAGTAAGCAGTCTATCAAGAAGCCTTTAAGATATTTCAAATAAAACTCCAATTTTTAGTGCATTGAAACATTGAAATAGTTCAGTTTTCATCAGCCTTGACCCAATACACCATAAACTTCAACCATGTGAACCACACAACTCAGCACTAGTTTCATTTACTTTATCTCATTGTCTTCTATATCCTTGAATGAATTTAATACAAACAAAGTTCATGGGATATCAGATGAGGAAATTTTTATCTTAATGAAGTATCCATTGATCCATACAAAATGAAAATTAGTAGAAGTTTAAGAATGAATTTCTAAGACACAAAGAATAGTAAGAGAGAAATGAAGAGAATGAAGTGTCATAGGAACCAAGGGAAGAGTAGTTGAAGAAGATTGACCTATTAATTAAAGTGGATTTCTCCTAAAACAGCAAATGATATTTTCCATCTAGCCTCAGTGGGTGATAGAAAAGAGTTATGCTATATCCCTCCATAGAATTTGCTACAGTTGGAATCATAGGGACCAGATTCTCATCTGTCATAGGGAAAATTGCATTTATGATACCTAAAATGATTTATGGATAATAATATGTGGGGCCACTAAACTTCTAACAGATGAATGCAATGACAAGGCATTATCTTGCTAGCATTCTCCCCTGGCATTGCACTCTCTTCTCCATTCTGCTCAAATCAAAGGAGAACCAGATGGTTACTGATCCCCGGGACACCTGGTAGACTGTGCAAGTCTGACATGCTGTAAAAGGTATACCGAAGGACACACTTCGTCTCTCTTCTCTCACCTTGAGGGAACTGCTATTTCTTGTCTCAGGTTTCTATCTGTTCATTTCTTTGTGTTGCTATCTACCTGCTTACTGAAAAGGACTACAGAAAGTGAAATGCTAGTCTTTCTTGCCAATCAATGATGTACTTACTCTCTTAGAAATGACTTATTAGAAAAGTAATGAGCTAGTGTCAAGGAAAATATTTGCCATTGTTCTACCAATCAAGTAGCTTGGAATCTTTAAAGTTTAGGCTTATTATTTTCTAAAATTAAGACTTCTCTGGTTTTTAGGAGCCTCTCTATGATCTACTATTTTCTAAATAGTAATTTTAAATATATAAAATCATAGAGCATTTCTCCATAAAACATACACTGATTACTTCTGTTCACAGATGGTTGTGTTGGGAAAACTGAACGATTCCAAGAAAAAAAGATTAAAAATAGAGAACAGGCTTTTCTAAGACTTAGGAGATATCTTAAATATATTCTATATGCTAAAAGTAAAATTAATATAATGTCTGTTAGAAGATATTACCTCATTTTTAAAAATACCTGCTTCATCTTATGACTGTTTAAAAAAAAGGGAAGAGATTAAGGAAAAAAGATGAAAAGAATAGGGACGAAGGAAAGGAAAAACAGAGGGAAGATGAGACACCAGGAATAAGGGAAAAAGAACATGAAGAAGAGATACAAAGGAAGCAAAAGGCAGAAGAGAGGGAACAAAGCTAAAACAAAGAGAAGTCAGCCTTCCTTCAAAATAGGGTTGATTAGAGAGAAATGTATCTTGTTTACTATAAATAAATCAAGCAACCCAATTAGGCAGTAATTGGGCAGTAGCCATCAGAATCAGTCATCATAACCAAGCTTCAGACCCTTGGAATTGTTTTCTATTCAAATACTGAGACACTTCTCTCTGAATAGCATTAATTTATTCAACAAATACTTTTTAAAGAACTTACTATGTGCTAAATACATAGACATGGCTAGAGGAACTATAGGTTGTGGAAAAAAATTAATATGTGCTGAAATAGTTGAAATTGTAACATTTTCCCTTCACAGAAGCTTTCTAGGAAAATCCCTATATTGGCTTTGCTAAATATAACTGATATTCAGGCACAAACCCAATGTCTAAGAAGGCCTGAACCAAGAATGAAAAATAAGACCCACAGCTTGGCTTATTCTTAGAACTAAATCTCAAAGACAATAAAAAAGGAAATATATGTAGGAAAAGGACAAAACGTAATTCTTTTAAATTCAAGCCCCCTGTTTCGTTCTCTGATTTGCTACTTCCAACCACATGATTCCCTGCAGCAGAGTCTCCTCCACTTTCAGTTCTTAGTGAGACCCCAGGCACACAGAGTTACTGACTTCCAAAATCAAAATTTATTGCCTCCTTCCACAGGTCTTTGCAGACAAGCTTAGTTAATATTCACAGCTATTTAGATGCTCTTAAATCTGGAAACAAACCGTTAAAGATTATAGATCTTCTCATTTTAGAAGCTCATTTTATAAACGAAAAGACAGAGAGACCTACAGAGACTTGGCTTTTGTCCAAGAAGAATCAAATACTTGATTCAAGAAACCAGATCTATAAAGTTCTGAGAGGTCATATGTGTAGTATCAAAGATAACAGCAGCCTGGGGTAAACTACAAAATCCCTTGTTCTTTGAAAATAAGCTCTATCATAAAGAGAAATGCCAAATCTAATTATTGAATGCAAGATTCTTCCAAGGCTGCCTGGGTGTTTCTAAACGATCACCTCTTAAAATGCCTAGTGAAAGATTCCTCATGAATTAGGCCCTGGTGACTGATAGTACCATTATCATCAATTCTTTCTGCTTCTTGACATCAACCATCACTTAAGTCAATATGGCAAATAAATCACTGTAGAAGCTGTCTGCTAATTTGTTTAATGCTGTGTTTACCAGATACCTGCATGTTCTAATAATCATTGCTAAATCCATATCAGTAATTGTAGCCAGTGACACTGCATTTTGTTTATTTGCAAACTATAAGTGATACTAAAAAAAAAAAGGTAAAATGCCATGTGCTTTATTATTTATTATCTATATAGCATACATACATTTCTTTTAACAAATAGATACATACACATATTTCCAGGTTATGAGCTAAAGTGCTAAAATGCTATCAGACTAATGAAAACTTATCTGAACTCCTAAACTTTAAAGATTCTTTTCCTCAATCTTCTTTACACTCAGTCTCCTGGGTCTTGACTTCTCTACCCATTTCCCAAATGCATGCTTTTTGCATCCAACAGAACTTTTAAAATCTTAAAGTCTGAGAAAGAGTGAGTGGTGAGGGAAATGCTGTAAATGAACCTAATTCAGGAGGGAGCTCGGCCCCAACTCAACAGACAAATCCACAATAGCTCCCTGCTGTCTTGTCTGCCAACTTCCATCAGCCAGAAGAGATTAAGATGCCTCCAAAAACAATTTGGAGGCAGACTACAGATGGGGCCAAATAGTAATTTACATATGTGAGTTATTGTGGCTACTCTGTAAGCAAAAATTCTCCTTGAAGGACCAAAGGATCAACTTGAAATAAGAGGGTTTTTAAATCTACAGGAATTTTGCCACTCATCATTTCCTGGTCCACTGTTAAAACTCAAATAATTTTTATATTTTGTTTGGCTTTAAAAACAAATATTAAATGGTATTGATCATCCTCTTCAAAATGGAATTATCAAAAACACACTGAATCTCATACTTTTTCAGTCAGTATATAAATGAGTCCTTTTCATTTTGGAACAATATATCAATATATGTAGATGATTGTGCACAGTATTCTTATTACTCTACTAGTATTTTTTTAAAGTTATGACATTGAAAGATTTCCTATTTTGATGTTATAGTATGTATTTATTTCAAGCAAAAATCTACTCCAGTAGGGACCTTCTGGGTGAGTTGAGAGATCTGTCCCCCACTTTAGTGGTGGTCTCTTGGCAGCCATTTTCCTCCAGGACCCCTGCCATGACCAGACAGGAAGGACCAAATCCAAGCCAGGGCAGTAAAATATGTCTGCAGAGCAGCAAGACAGAAGCTGACACACAAAGAGAAGTAAAAATAAAGGAATGAGTGTATGACCTACCCCTGGGTCCCCTCACAGCCTAGCTGATCTTGGATTCTGTGAATGCCTATTATTTATCCACAAAATTCTAGCTCACACAATTCGATATGTATTTTTGTTCATTTCAATTAAGACCTCATTGACCGCAACATAATAAATCTTCCAGCAGAATGATCCTCAATTTAATTTGAGCATTGATAGTTTAAAAGGACCAACTTGGTAACTTTAAAAATTAAATGAAAACCTCAGCCTTTATATAAAACATCAATTTAGTTAAGTGAAGGATCCCCAATTATTCCCTCTTTTATTTATTTATCTCACACGCTTTCTGTTTGGATCAAAAGATGGTGTGGTATTTCTTCCATAAAGGAACATAGAAAAGAAGTTAACAATTTGAAGTGGTCAAGACAGAGTATCAAGTTAAAGGAAACAGACAAAAAATAGATGTCAACAACACTAACATGCTGAGTACTTCGTACACATCAGGCTCTGCCCAGAGTATGCTCTACACTCCGTCTCACCAAACCATCACAACAACCCTGTGAGGTCAGCTCTCTTGCTATTGCCAACTCACAAATTAGCAAACTTTTCAAGGCTCTGAAAAGTTGCACAAGGAAACTTTAGCACTGGAAAGTGCTAAAGCCGGAATTCAAACCCAAGTAGAATTGCCTCACACCCCTGTTACTAGCCACCACATTACACATATTAGACAGACTTAACAGGCCATGTATAATCATAGACACCTTTTAAAAAGTACAAATACTGACTTTGCCCTTGAAAAAATAACCTCCCAACAGGCGCCTTGTTCTTAAATTTCTAAATCCCCCAGTGTTTCAGCCTCTGTTTGATAAAGATTTTCAATACCTTAATAATAATTTACATCATTTTTTAATATAGTAAAAGGAGTGCCATAAACTTAAACTCATCTAATCCTTTGAAAAACTCCATCAGGAGGTTCCAAGAATTATCACTATCCTTTTGTGCAAATGGGGAAAGTACAGTTCAGGAAAATTAAATGACTAGCCTAAAGAGAAAGGAACTGATATTTATTGAGGATCTACTATGTTCTTGGAACTCTGCAAGGCACTTCTTAAGCAAGTTACCTCATTTACTAAAGTAGCAGCTACATAAAGCCTGCATTACTCTTGTTTCATAGCCACAGAAACAGAAGTTTCCTATGACTCAGTTACAGAGAACCAGAGCAAGAACTCAAGTATATCTGACTCCATTTTCCAGCAATATTGAGGGCCTTTTGCTGTGTGCCAAGCACTGTCCTGGCCACTCTATCCATCAGAGAAAGAAGTATAAAAATGAATTAAACAGGGGGCGCCTGGGTGGCTCAGTGGGTTGAGCCTCTACCTTCGGCCCAGTTCATGATCCCAGGGTCCTGGGATGGAGCCCCGCATGGGGCTTTCTACTCAGCGGGGAGCCTGCTTCCCCCTCTCTCTCAGCCTGCCTCTCTGCCTACTTGTGAGCACTATCTGTCAAATAAATAAATAAAATCTTTTTTTTTAATGAATTAAACAGGACCTGATTTCAATAAAATATCTCATTCTAATGTTCAATACAATGGCACTATACTCTCTCGGTCGCTTCTATCCTCAAAACATGTGGATATGAAGTCTTGGGCTAAAAATAGAACTAATATAAACTATGATTTACTGAAAGGATCTCAGCCTTCAGAATCCAAGGCAGGACAGGATGAGAAAGTATAGAAAGTTGAAGATTGAACACAGGCATTCAACCTGAAGGAGAAGAAGTTTGGTACAAAGAAAATAAGAGAAAGATGGAAAATGAATTTCTGGATAAATACTGCAAAAAGAATTTTGTTTTGGAGGGGAAGGGATCCAAACTTTGTTTAAAAAGATGCTCTGCTCCTTTCTTTCTCTCTCTTTCTTCCTCTTCCCTGGTCTTAACCATCCCAAGTATGAAGGGATGGCAGGGTAAAGGACTGAAAACAGGCTAAAGGACCTGGCTGGGACACTCTGATCATTTATATATTGACGGGTGGTTACATAATGGCATTTTTCATTGAAAACATCACTGCTTGGTTTTTGCTGAAGTAATTAATGGATTTGTAGCCACAAAACAGTGGTCTGAAACAAATACCACAAAGACTTTCCTTCTTCCATTGTGGACATGTCATGGTACACTGAGTCTACAAAACAAAATACCTTCTTTATGCCTATTTCAATATAACAACTTAACAGCATTACCTAGGGGAAAAGAAAAAAAAAACAGTCTAAACCTAAAACTGAAAAAAGTGTAGGGAAGAAATCTGCTGCTGTATCACTTAAAATATTTTATGTGTCTATTTGTTCATCTAACCCTTTATAGTTTATCTTTGGAAAATATTACATTCTAAAGATTCCAAAAATCAATGTTATCCTGACCAAACTATGAAACTTTGGGGTTTTTAAAAATGGTCCCAAAAGATTTATAGCTAGTTTGTTTTCTATCTGGAAAAATAACAAGTGAACTATTTACACAGTAGCTGCTTTCCTCATTCATCTGGTTTGGATCAAATTAATCCCACTTTTGGATGAAAGTTATCATGAACTTAATGTTTATGATGCACAGTGGAATTTACTAGATATGACGCAATTGCATTCATCTATACTTTTGGCTACTTCTGCTCCTTTGACATCAAAAAAATACACAAAAACTCTTCTGCTCATTAGGAAGAGAACTGTGATAGTTTTATTCAAGATAATAAATCAGTAAGGAGATAACTAATTTCTAAATGGTGGCAGTTGTTCTCTGAGAAGGACTGCATTGACAAGATGATTATCAAACCAACGTTCTTATGAGTGATCTCCCCTTCTAGAACAAGCTCACAAGAAGTGCGGAGAGCAACTTTCCACTTCCATCTACTTCTGCCCACTCCTCCCCACCCTGCCCCCTAAACGATGCTTTCTACTATTGGATATGAGAAATCAGAAGACTTACCTTCCATAAAAACTCTCTGTAACTGACATTCTCCAAGGTATCCAGCCATGAAATCAAAATAAATACTTTAAAGAATAAAATTGTAGGCAGCTATTAGGAAAGGATTATCATTCATGTGTGTAACAATGTATTTACATACTTAGACATATATTGTGTTTATATGTTCTATCTCATGCTATCTTCCATCTGAGATCTATAAATACAGATAGAGATATCTTTCATAGTGCTGTGTTTCAAATACGAATCAATAATGGCTAGTAACCAAAACAAATATTTTAGAAAGATACGATAATGAAATAATTCTTTCCTAAAATATTGAGCTCATTATTTATTCATCCTGTGTAAGGCAAGAAGCCAGGAAAAAAGATTTGTCACCACTACACTTGGGAACTCTGATAAATGTGATCAGTGCTAAGACCCAGCCCAGGCTGGAGATGAGCTCAGCCTTTCTTGTTACTCTTTTTGCTATTTCCTCCATATCCAGCCTCCCTGCCCCCACTCCTCTATCGATCAGATACGTCCAAAAAGACATGGAATGAGGATGGGGCCCAAATGACTTAAAAGTTCCTTCTTCGGTTGATTCAAGTTCTTTTAAAATATATTGCTTAGTGAGATTAAGAGTCACTTATGGTTTGTGGTGAGTGCTGTGAAGTGTGTAAACCTGGTGATTCACAGACCTGTACCCCTGGGGATAAAAATATATGTTTATAAAAAATAAAAAAATTTAAAGTCTAAAAAAAAAAATATATATATATATATATATATATATATATATATATATATATTGTTTAGTCTCATTAACGCCACTGATGTAAAGTTACAAGTCAATTATCAAATTGTGAAAAAAAGAATCACTTCCCCACCATTGCTCAGTAGTTCTAAAATCATCTAGTATTAAAACAAGCAAACAAGTAAAAAAGAAATAGATGGCATGCTATTCCTCTGAGGGTAAACGGACAATCCAAAGTGGATTCATCAGAAATAGTGACAAGGACTATGTAAGATATAGACATCTTCTGTCCTTATTTGTGTCGAGATTAACACATCAATTTGTCATATAGCTGCAAACCCTTATTTTCATCTCAGTTTTATCCTTTGCGCGTATTTCTAAAAGTCACTTTGGAAAGAAGTTTGTTTTGTTCTCTTCCTTTGTAGAAAAAAAACCCAAGAGAACTTCACCAATTAATAAAGCGAAACAGAGACAAGGTCATGAGGACAAAGTGCTCCGCTGGCTAAAATAGTCAGTTTTTCTGACCCCAAGTACTCACACATGCCCAGTCCTGGCGCTTCATCAGGCAGGGTGCTGTCAGATTAGAATCATTAGAATTATTCCTGCCTGCTGTCTATTCTGTACCCCTGGATATCTCTGACTTTCCTGATCTGGGCCCCACATCTTTCACATACAATTTTGATTACTACAATTTTATCATAATATGGGAATGGCCCATCTCATCTCAGGGGCTATGGATCACCAACAAACCCAGTGCCGATGTAAGAAAGCCCTTGCTGAAACTCGGTGGGGTGCCGACCCTATGCCTAGACTTGAGACCCACAAGTAATGCTCATGAGAATTTGGGTTATGTCATTGTATTACAGATAAACTTTCAGCCTATTTTCCAAGCGCACACTCAGTGCTCAGGGACTCTGCATGTCCATGGGGGGCTATGTTGCTGAAGTCAGAGCCTCAGCTTGGCTCTAAGCTATGAGCGCGTAAGTCTGGCCCAGGAGTTAGATTTTCAAGTGAGGAGTATGTACGTCATTGCCGAATCCTACCAAGTAGCCCTGTCATGAATAAAAGAATAGAAGACAGGACTCTGAAGAATGTCATTATTTAATGGATGAGCACAAGAAAGGAAATAAATGCAGAAGATTAGGAAAAAGTGGCCAATAATAAAGTAAAATTATCAGGACTTGACAGGGCATTGCCTTAGAAATCAAGAGAGAAAAGTATTTCAAAGGAGGTAGGGGGGAAACAGGCTGGGAACAGCAACACCCAATCACAATAGGTAAATCCAACCCTCGGATGTCGTTTTTCAACAAAAGGGGCACAAGAGAAATAGTCGACTTCATGGCTAGGGCATGGAAGACACAGGATGGAACCATGTTGGTTGTCAGAAAACTTAAGAATGAACATTTTGTGGTGCTGGAAAGTAAGAAAATGCTCAAAATATAAAGGGAAACCTTAATTTTTTTTTCTAGATTTATTGTGATAATTAACATAGAACAGTGTATTAGTTTAAGATGTACAATATGATGGAGGGCCAGGATGGCTCAGTGGGTTAAAGCCTCTGCCTTCATCTCAGGGCAAGATCCCAGGGTCCTGGGATAGAGCCCCGCATTGGGCTCTCTGCTCAGCGGAGAGCCTGCTTCCTCCTCTCTCTCTCTCTCTGCCTCCTTCTCTGTGATCTCTCTCAAATAAATAAATAAAGTCTTTAAAAAAAAAAAAAAGATGTATAATATGATGATTTGATACACAGATATATTATAAAATGATTACCAAACTAAGGTTACTTAACACTGTCATCATCATCTTAAATAATTATAATTTTGTTTGTGTGTGGGATGAGAACATTTAAGATCTATTCTCAGCAATTTTCAAGTTTATAATACAGAATTTTTAATTACAGTCACCACGCTGTGTATTACATCTCCAAAACTTAAATTAGATCTCTAAATCTTATAACTGAAAGTGTACCCTTTGACCAACATAACACCGTTTTCCTCACCCCTCAGCCCACAGGAACCACAAGTCTACTCTTTGTTTCCATGAGCTTGGCTCTTATTAAATCCCACATATAAGTAAGATCATGCAGTATTTGTTTTTCTCTGTCTGACTTATTTCACTTAGCATAATGCCCTCAAGTTCCATCCATTTGTCACAAATAGCAGGATCTCCTTCTTTGTTATGGCTAAATAATATTCCATTATTCATATTTTTTCTCACCTTTTCTTTATCACATTTTCTTTATCCATTCATTCGTCAATGAAGTTTAGCTATTTCCGTATCTTGGCTGTTGTGAACAATGCTATAATAAACATGGGGGTGCAGATATCTCTTTGAGATAATTATTTCATTTCCTTCAAATATATACCGAGAAGTAGGATTGCTGGATCATAGGGTAGTTCTATTTATTTTAATTTTTTGAGGAACCTCCATACTATTTTCTACAGTGGCTGCACCAATTTACATTCCCAGCAATAACACACAGGGTTCTCATTCTCCTGATGCTTCCCAACATTTGTTATCTCTTGTCTTTTTGATGATATCCATTCTAATATAAATGAGGTGATACCACATTGTGGTTTTGATTTGCAACTCCCTAATGATTAGTGATATTGAGTACCTTTTCATTTACCTGTTGACTGTATGTCTTCTTTGGGAAAATGTGTATTCAGGTCCTTGACCCATTTTTTAAATTAGATGATTTTTTTGCTGTTGAGTTGTACAAGTATATTATATATTTTATATATTAATACCTTACCTGATGTATGATTTGCACATTTTTTATCCAATTAAGTAGGTTGCCTTTTCATGTTGCTCGTAATTATTCTTTAGCAGAGCAGAAGACTTTTCATTTGATGTCGTCCCACTTACTTTTATTTTTGTTGCTTGTACTTTTTTTTAAATTTTTTAATTTTTTATAAACATATATTTTTATCCCCAGGGGTACAGGTCTGTGAATCGCCAGGTTTACTTGTACTTTTCATGTTGCATCCAAAACATCACTGCCAAGACCAATGTCAAGGAGCCTCTCCCCCATGTTGTCTTCTAAAAGTTTTATGGCTTCAGTTCTTAAATTTAAGTCTTTTATCCATTTTGAGTTAATTTTTGTGAGTGGCATAAGATAAGAATCCAATTTCATTCTTTTGCATGTGAATACTCACTTATTCAAACACCACTTATTGAAAAGACTATCTTTTTCCCAGGACTATCCTTGGCTAGAAGGGGACTTTGTAAAAATGTCCCAAAAGTAAGCTTAAGGTTTACAGAAGTCATTGACTAAATTGGAGACAATTTTTTTTAAAGATTTTATTTATTTATTTGACAGACAGAGATCACAAGTAGGCAGACAGGCAGGCAGAGAGAGAGAGAGGAGGAAGCAGGCTCCCTGCAGAGCAGAGAGCATGATGCAGGACTCGATCCCAGGACCCTAATATCATGATCTGAGCCGAAAGCAGAGGCTTAACCCACTGAGCTACCCAGATGCCCAGAGACAATTTAAAAATCAAAATAAATATTTATAGTAATGAGTTATCACTTACTGAGCAAACTAAAAGTTATGAATTCATATGAACATAATTAAGTAAATTGAAATTTTTATGAGAAACAGGATTTTATATCATTTCAAGCTACCTTCATATAAAATATTTATTACAAAGTGAAAAGGAAATAACTTTGCAGTGGGAAGCCTTACAGATACTACATCAGACCAGTGATAAAAGTAAATATCATCAACAGTAAGAAAAATTAAAAATTTATGTCACCTAATACGAGGTAGTTAAAACAACATAGCCTAACTTCTGTAATATTCCTGCCAAATATACATAATCTGAATGTAAGCAGGAAAAATATCATCTATGCCCAACTTGAGGGACATTCTGCAAAGTACCCAAAACTTCAAATGTAGCAAAATCATAAAAGACAATGAAAGACTGAAAAACAGTTAAGGGGATTGTGAGACATAACTAAATATATCACCCAAATAGATATTAAACCTACCAGTATTTATAAATTGCATCTTTTTGCTATAAAGAACATTGAGCTAACTAGGAAATTGAGTGAGCCTGAGGACTAGATGGTAGTCAAGTACCAATATTAGTTTCTTGACTGATGACTATACTGATTTTGTTGGAGAAAATCCCTATCTGTAGTAAACACACTGTAAAGACTTCAGAGGGAGGCAGAATATCTTATTAGCAAGTAATTCTTCAAATGATATCAAATAATAACAACAAAAAGCTTTTGTATTCTACTTGCAAATTTCCATAAACTTGAGATTGTTTTAAAGTTAACTGCTGACTCTGAGAAACAGAGGGTTCTGGAGGGGAGGGGGTGGAGAGTTGGGAGAGCCTGGTGGTGGGTATTAAGAAAAGCACGTATTGCATGGAATATTGGATGTGGTGCATGAACAATTAATTTTGGAACACAAAAAAATTAATTTAATTAAATTAAATTTAAAAAATAATAAAGTTAACCATGAAGACATTCTCTTAATTTTTAATTGTAGCTAATTTAAATAATTTTACTTGTCAACTAAGAGATTAACAAATACAGTAACTAAAGTGTAGAAGATGAAATACATTTTAATTGCTTAGAATTGACCCTGGGGAAACTTACTCCTTTTTCATTATTCTTAATATTGTTACAATGTAACCAGTAAAATAAATAAAGTAAGATGAAAACATCAAAAATGTATCACTCAGCATGTGGGGAATTTCCTAAGAAATTAAACATTATGCCAGACAAACTATGGATTAGACTATCATGGAATTTCTATATTATGGTGCCTGAACAGCATAGTGTGTTTTGATTTCAGTATTATCTATTTCTTCTTCATTTTACAAATTAAATAAAAACAAAAGTCTTTCTTTTCTACAAAAAGTACTAAAGTACTAAATATGTATATTTAGTACATACTTAGCACATATGTATAACACATACATATGTATATTTAGCACATACATACTTTGGAGGAAATAGGAAAATATATTCCCCAATCATGGAATCAAGAGATTTCATCCTCTGGGATGAAGAAGGAGCAACATGTGTGTGTTAGGAAAATGTAAAGATTAACATATTATGACAATACTATATTTTCAGGAAAAAAAATCAATATCTTCTATCAGAGATAAGTAGATTATGGAATAATGCCTCCATTGTTTCAGAAATTCTTGACCTGAAGCTAACATAAAGTCTGCTAATTGAAACTTTCAGCTACCTAAATATTATTTAAGCAAGGAATTCAGAAATAGAAGAGCTTTCCAATGACTAGTTTGTCTGGAAATGTAAAGGCTAAATAACTGAATGAAAGAATAGAAATTTTTAAATGGCAAAAAACACAAGCTAACCTGAAGTGGGGGGGGGGGGTGGCTCTAGCATTATATTGAAGACATCCTTATCTTCAGTAGGGTAATGTACAGCTGCAGTATATAGTTACCTAGAGAACATCTAAAATATTTGTACTCTCTTGTATGGAGTATGTAATTCCTAGGCTTTTCTTTTAAAATACACATCATATGGAGCTTTTCTTCTTAAGTTCTGGCCTCCTAATCCTGCCTGTAGAAAAGAGGACAAGATAAGTACAGACAACCAGCCTGGAAATCTTAATGTGGCACATCACCATGATTTGTTAAAAGGATTAGGAAGGATGGCTGGGAAAAAGCAGCCCTACTTGTATTTCACCTGGGACTGGCTGCATGAAGTCTCGCAATGGGACAGTCCATTTCACTCAGTTCCAAGGCAAAAGCGGAACCACTAATGTTGGCTTGGAGGCCAACAAGTGCAGGGTGATGACTACAAAAGACACTGGGCCAACAGTGTGGATGGATGGATGTAAATCCGTCACCGTGAATTGAAAAACAACTCCAAGGACATGTCCTCGTGTCTGTGGATAAACAATATAATCATACACAGGAAAGGAAACCAAGAGGGAAACAAAACAAATCCACTTCACAGTTCTGCTCGGGGTTAGTTCTAAAGAGGCAAGGGAAAAAATGAAAAATAGACGCTGAAAATCTTCGCTGTATTTTTTAAAGTACTATGTCCTTTGGAGAACAGGCATAATATATGATTAAGAAACTATGTAAAAAAAAAAGCAGGATTTTGAAGATTTTTTTTATTTTTCTTGGAAACATATTATAGATCAAGGTATGTGTATAATCTATTATCTATCCATGTATCTATTACCTCCATAGTAATTCAACAATCATATCAATAACATCACACTAGATTAGCAAAGAAAAAAGAACCAACAGTGTACATACATTGGATAATTTATTACTGAGGTAGTCTTGCTAAAATTTCTAGATGAGAGAGAGAAGAACTTGGTATTAAATTAGTTTTAATTTTTCTTAAATGTTTGTGTAATGGCCACTTGTATAGATTCACTTTTACTGCTCACTTACTACCCATTACAGAAATGAATATATTATATTAATCCTAGCTCTATCCATTCTTTGATGTTTTCAGAACTATAAAAAATTACCTCTATTTCTGAACGAGACAATTCCAGACATTTTTTAAAGCTCTGTTGCCAGCCATGTGTTTTCACTATTCTCGAAATGATAATATGTAGTTTTGTTATGAAGAATATGCCTTTCAACTTTATGTACTTTAGCATAACTCTTTCTTCTTAAATCTGAGTTATATATAGCACTGGGAGTTTATTTGTTTTATTACATAATTTGTGTTAGTCAAATTAATAAAATGAAATATAATCTTATATTGTCAAAGTGAAACTAATAACTACAATAATAAATCATATAACAGGCATTATATTTTAGAAGTCTCATAATTTTATCAACAGCCTTATGATGTTGCTTAGTACATTTTCCGCTTTATAGGTGAGAAATTTGGATCCTAAAAAGATTAAACACTATAGCAAAGTGTTGCTAAATGTAGGGCTCAATTTTATGTGTTTTGTTAATTCTAGATAAGCACTTTCTCCTCAATCAAAATATAGCCCTCTAGCACCAAGAGATACCATTATCTATGAAGACAATCTTTTATCTTATCCAATTGTGTGTTATTAAGAAACCCAACACCCCCTAACCAATAATTTGAACTACATGGAATATGTTAGTGAAGATAAATTTAAAGATACCGGTCTTAACTTCAAAGAATTATCAAATAATACCTAAAGATAACACAAATAGCTATTTTTCATCTTTTAAATCTATTAACATAAAGTAAGTTAAATAGGAAAAATAAAATAGAGTGGGTAAGAGCATCCCCTTAGAACACACATTATAGGGGCACCTTGGTGGCTCAGTGGTGTTCTGTTTTCTTTCTTATTATTACTATGTTCAGTTAGCCAACATACAGTTCATCATTGGTTTTTGACGTAGTATTCAGTGCTTCGTGGGTTGTGTATAACACCCAGTGCTCATCAGAACACCTTGTCCTCCTTCATGCCCATCCCCTGGTCACCCCATCCATCCCCCCTCCCCTCTGAAACCTCAGTTTGTTTCCCAGAGTTCATGGTCTCTCGTGGTTGGCTCTCTCTGACTCTGCCCCTTCAGTTTTCCCTTCCATCCCCGACTGTCCTCCCTGTAAAACATCAAAATTCTGTTTTCCATCACAGAGATCCCAAAACCTTCACCAGAGGAATCACACAGTGTGACTGTAGTTACCTATCAAGCAAAGCTGGGTGGGCGGGAGGTGGGTGACAAGATTTCCAGCAGGAGGTGGGAGAGGCCCGCAGACATTGATAAAGACTTAACCACTGTGTTGCCAGCAGAGCAAAGCCACCAGGGATGCTGCCCTAGAGGCTGTAGTGCTGTAAGCATGCTATGGACTTTCACTCTCTTAAAGATCAGTTAGGCTCCAGCAAATATATAGGAAATCAGGTCTGTGTTTTTATGTCTAACAATAATCATTTCCAATTTTTTTGAATTTCTGCAGGGGAAGGGTATATTATGTGGCCTCAAAACGTTCTTGTTTTAATTTTGAGCGTGAATTTGTGGAAGAGTCATTTAACCTTTAGATTATTTTTTCTTTCTCCCTTTGTTTTTGCAAGACAGCATGGGAATGAAGGAGAGGTGAAAATTGATAGCACTTTTGATGATAGCCTTCAGGGAAGGCAGCCAAAATTTATGAGGGGAGATTTCTACATGAATAACTAATTTCCTAAGGTCTCAATTATTGTAATGTCCCTATGTCTGATATTAGTAACAGAAATGTATTATAAATGAAGAGATCTTTCAAGGGACTAATATTTCTACAGTTACAGAGTATAAATATTTTTAAATTCTTGAATGTTATTAATGCTAGAGGTGAAATATGTTTGAATGGCAGATTTTTGTGCATTTAAAGTTCAAACAAAAATTAATAAAATTTACATCTAATTTGAACATGTCCTTTAAAACATTCTTAAAGATATTCTTTTTTACCTTCTTTGAACACAAACCTAAGTAATGCTGTAAACTATGTCTATTTATTCCTGAGTGGGAGAGAGAAATAGATTATTTTGACTCTGACTTTTTTTAAAAAAGAGTAGCAGAGAGAAGGGAGTTGGGGGAAATTGGAAGGGGAGGTGAACCATGAGAGACTATGGACTCTGAAAAACAATCAGGGTTTTTAAGGGGTGGGGGGTGGGAGGTTAGGGGAACTAGGTGGTGGGTATTAGAGAGGGCACGGATTGCATGGAGCACTGGGTGAGGGGCAAAAACAATGAATACTGTTACGCTAAAAAAAAATTTTTTTTTAATTTTTTAAAATACTAATAAAGAAAGAAAGAAAGAAAGAAAAGAAAAGAAAAAAAAAAAGGAGTAGCAGTGGGACGTCTGTGTGGCTCAGTTGTTAAGCATCTGCCTTTGGCTCAGGTCATGATCCCAGGGTCCTGGGATGGAGTCCTGCATTGGGCTCCTTGCTCTGTGGGGAACCTGCTTCTCTCTCTCTCTCTGCCTGCCACTCTTCCTGCTTGTTCTCTCTCTCTCTCTCTCTCTCTCTGTCAAATAAATAAATACAATCTTTTTTTTAAAAAAAAAAAAAAGAGTACAGATGTTTTAACATCTGATGTAGCTTATTCTTAACATAAAATACTCGGCAATTAAGGAAAAAGGAAATTTTCAGTCTAAGTCTAGAGACAAAGATTTTTTTATTCAGATCTGGCTCAGGCAGTTTCCTTTTACTTAGCGAGCTTCAGGAAAGCAGTTTGTGATTTTTCATGTCTTAACAGCAACTAACTTCATGCTTGTTAACATGATGTTGCAAGCATTTTATTCTAATCCTTTACCAAAAGCATCTACTTGTATACATTAAATCATTCATTTTTCATAGTGCACTTCCACAAAATACAAATTATAACTTCCACCAAGTAGTAAATGTTCTTTCCAGATCATGCTTTAACATATTTTTGGTACTTATAGACAATAAGAAATTGATCATAAAAACTATACAATGAAAGTAATTCTTAAGCTAGTTACTGCTGATATTTACAGTATCTTTCTATTTGTCATATTTTTGGAGTAGTGTTTTCTTTAAGTTTGCCACTCTTTGCTAGGAATTTTGAAATTAATATTCTAGCCTCCATTTGGAACTTAAGGTTAACTCATTGTTATATCATTTCAGTATCACAGAAGTTTTCTAAAGATGAAGAGAAATTTTATTTTTTAAAAGATATATTCAATGTGAATGTCAATATCATATATATCTAATAAAATGAAAATAACCCAATCATAAATTTTCAAAATTTAACATTTGAAATAGAAACATTTAAATAGAAAGTTTCAATTTTTTTCAAAAATAAATGGATATTTATTAAATATTTTATCCACTCAACTGTATTTCACAATTTTGTCACTAACCTTTCAGATACTTTTTCCTGTTTGGTATAAACACATAATTCCCACTGGAACTAAAGGAAATTAGTAATGTCCATTGTACAACAAATAGGTCCAAATGTCTGATGACTACATGGAGGCAGACAGGAAATTCCAAAGAAAGATTTAAATGTAATCAGACCTTGATTAACATTAGGTTATTAATTTTTTGTCTTCTTTTCCAAGGTCTGAATTAAGGACTTTCTTTCAAAGGTTGAGGTAAAATTTTTTAATTCATTTTTTATTTCTTACAAACTTAAAGATGAAAATCAGAAATACTGAGAGGGTTAAGAACATGAGCTAACTATAACCACCAGTTGGAAAGCAAAACAGAGGGACACCTGGGTAGCTCAGTCGATTAAATGACAGTCTTGATTTTGGCTCAGGCAATGGTCTCAGGGTCGTGAAATTGAGCGTTGAGCCTCACATCAGGCTGCCTTCTTGGCAGGGAGTCTGCCTGAGATTCCCTCTCCCTCTGCCCCTCCCCCACACCCTGCCTTCTCACTTGCACGCACTCTCTCTCCCCCATTCTCTAAAAAAAAAAAAAGCAAATAGAAAATATGTTTAATCAGCTGAGTGTTTTACGAGAAGAGTATTGTTTTCAAAACAAAGGTCAGCTTTGAAACTTTCAATAGCTTCTAATTGCTCTTGGCATAAGGACCAAAATTCTAACCGAATAACCAAAAGCCTGTAAGGCTCTGTTCTGCTAACCTCAAACTCCCAATCTCCCTTGCATAGGAGCTTTCCCTGTGCAAGTTAAGGCACCTGCCTAAACTGGACTGCACTGGCCTTTTCACTGTCAAAGCTCAGTCCATTATCCTTTCCTCATTAAAGTCTTTCCTGCCCTAGACTGATGAGACCAAACTCCCCAGTATACACTCTTGTAAGATCCTCTAACTCTCCCCTGCAGAGCACTTACTACAATTGCAATGTACATGATTTGTGTGGTCCTTTGATTGGTCTTAATCTCCCCAACCAGATTGCTAATTCCTTGGAGGCAAGGACAGTCTCTGGCTTTGAGACTTATAATACCTAACACAATGCCTAGCACATAGTAAATACATATTTTTTAGATGAATCAATCAAATAGTGGTAAAATACAGATTTTATACTTAATTCTACCAGATTCTAGTTACATGAGTTTCAAATTTCTAATAAATTAAGCTGCATGGTCCTGTTTCATATAAGTGGGATGGTGAAACACAACGTACAGTGTTGTGTTAGGAAGCTGAAAGATATTTGTGTATATGGCATAGTTTGTTTCCACCTCAGTAACATGTATTTCCACTCCTTTCCCTTCTCTTTCTCTTTGAGGAGAAAAATGACTAGGAAAAGATCTTTTCAGAGTTGTTTTATTAAATAAAAGATCAGCCCTTAGTCTTCAAATCCAGACTATGTGACTTTTGGCAACTTAGTGCTTCTCCATGTTTCATCTTCATCCTTAAAACGGACCTGTTAGCAGTATAGAATTCATAAAGCTATTGTGAAGATTGAATAAGTTCATACATGTTCATACATATATGTTCATATATGAATAAGGCCTGGCACATAAATATCATATGGATTCATTGTTATTTTTTTCTTTGCTCCTGACCTATAACTCTGCTTTATTTCCATCACATTGAATATGTCTGTATACATTTGCCAGATTATAAAGTTAACATACTATTTGTTTAAAAAATGTATATTTTTTAAAATATATTCTATAACTTCAGATGGGAAAATTTAATATTTGATTTTTACAGTATTGGCATGTATGTGTGTCTATTTCTAGGAGGCTATAAACAAAAAGCATGAAATCTCTTTTTCCTTTACATGTATGCTCAAATAAATGGCTAATCCCTTTTTGTGAGCAAGAAAAAAAAAAAAAAAAAGATCAGTCCTCAGTAATAGAATGTGCTAGTTTATGTGTAGTTCTGCCTTTCAGATCCCAAATTCTTAAACTTAATCAAATACTCAGTGGAAATTTTTCTATTATTCTTTTCTATTATTTTCTATTATTCTTTCTATTTTTCTATTATTCTTTGACAACTTCATTTTATTAATTTTTATTTTGAATTGTAATAATCAAGGTCATCAAAATTCAGGACAAAACTATCTAAAAATATATATACACTTCTTTCTCTCCATTATTCCAAAGTGGCCAGCTCCTCCACAACTTGTGTACACCCTCCTCTGTTCCATATTAACAGAAGAAATCCAGGAAAAGCTCATGATTAGTCCAAGGCTGTGCTTCTCACTTCTGTCTAAACCCTACATCTTTTGAGGTTCTTGGGCTGATGTATTCTGTGTTTAGTTTACGCTTACATGATACCAAATCACTACCTTATACTATAAATAGTTTTTTGTTTTTATTAGAACCAATTGTCTTACTTGTTAAAAAAATGTGTGGAACTTACTTAACATCCTTTTGAAAAAAGTAACTAGGAAAATATTTTCAAAGGTCACTGGAGAATATGCTGGATTAGTTAAATGTACCAGCCAGCCAGCCCACCAAAATATGTAGATATTAGTTGAAATAAGAGCCAATAATCAAAGGTAGGGTCAAATTCACCTATTTGGTTGTATGGCAACCTTTATGGCTTAGTTCTCTAGCCACATCCCTTTGGATCTGCAAGATTGAGAATAAAGCTTTCGTTTCTTGATCACTGAGTATATTTTGTAGCTGTCATTAAACACAGGTCCCCTCTATATTTCTATGTAGCTATCCTTTTCCTAGGTCTTCATGAAAAAAGCTTTCTTAATTCTGACCATGTTCTGCATTTGGCCAGTGGTAATACCAAACCTTCTATCTACTCAATTCAAACAGTCTTTCAGTGGGAGAGTATGATTAACCCTTTAATGTGCTCCATTTCCCCTCTCTGATATACACTGAGCAAAGGCAGCCCAAGACCACCTCCTTAGAATGCAGAGCTCTCTGCCATATCCTATTACAAACCCCTCTGTTGCAGTCAGACTGGGCTACTTATGTAATTCCAAGAATATTTTTGTTCACTCTGGTCCACTACATCAATTAGGATTACATTGGTTATACATAATAGAAGCGCTAGAAGAGGTAAAAGTTAAAACAAATATACCTGTATATATTATGACTATTTCTCCCCAAACCCAAGGGCAGAACTGTAACCAGGCCTCAAAAACAAATCTGAACCACTATTTGAAGACAATTTGTTCTCATTTTTCCTTTTTCTTTTTTACTTCTCTTTGATCCCTGATCCACATGGCAAAAAATAAAATAGCTCTTTATCGCCTCTACTGAGCGACAGATTTAGACTGACACTAGTATCTCATACTCTCAACTCGAGATTTCCAGAGAAGGGCCTCTGATTGGCCCAGTTTATGTGAAGTGCCAAAATCTGAGTCAATTAACTGTGAGCAAATGTCCGGAGTCAAACTATGCTGCCGGTGGTTCTCAGGGAAATTCATTGTAGCCGAGGGCCTGAAATTAAATGAGGATGGTTATGAGTGAGGTATTCCTTATCACTTACCACCAAGCTAAATTCTACAAACTGATCAAGCTCTACCTCCTTTTGAAAAACCTTACCAGTTTGGTTCACAATGCCAGGCTCCCACGACAATTCTCAGGGGAATACGGATGCAAGACCATTCCTGAGGACTGTGGAGCCCTGGGCAAACCATATGGTGGGCTCCCTTTCTTCGGCATCAACATTGTCCACTCCAAATACTAAGATGAAATAAATACGAAGGGCAAGTTCAAAAGGAAAGAACACTTGTAAAGGGCATCCCACATTTCTAAAATGATTACATATGACCAAAAACATATTTCAATTTGTTGCTCTGGTCCTAATGCCCATAATGTGTTCCCTTAAAGGATATAAGTGTTTATAAACATTGTATGTCAAATCAGTAAAAGACCATTGACACTTCCTTCTTCACCCATATGATTTAAAGAACTAATAAAAGCCTATGACTCAGCCATATTCAAGTAAGGAATTTGAATCTTCTCTCATTCATGTTATTCTATAACCATATCCTCCCCACAAATAAGAAAGAATATGACTGTTGATATCCCCAGGAATATAATAATAAATACGTAGCAAATGGTTTTTTAACTTCGACATCCTGTGCCTTATACACGTAAGAAGTTTTACCAATTTGCTTCCTCCCCAGAGCTTCTTGCAGCTCACTCGTTCCCTGTGGATGAAATTTTCTTTTCACAAGCATTCATACTAAAGAGAAGATTTGTAGAGAATTAACTTCCTAAGTCCTTCTCTCTCTATAAAGGCCCTTATTTTGTGCTCACCTTTGAATGCTAGTTTGGTTGGGTATGGAATTATAGTCTAAATTCCTTTTCTTTTAGAACTTTGACAATTAGAATCCATTGTCTCCTGTAGCTGTTAAGAAAGCTGACTTCAATCTGTTTTGTATCTTTTGAGTAATCCATCCCAGTTACTCTCGCTCCTCCTCTGCTGTTGGTTCTAGTGTTTTCTGTTTACTCCACTCAGTGTTCTTTCCATTGTTGTTTCTGTTCATTTTTTTACTTTGTTTATTTTTCAGACTATACTATTGGCAGGACATTTGCCCCTCTTCATTTCTGGAAAATTTCAGGCTTTCGGTCTTCAGCTGGGGAATTCCATCTATCCTTTCTATCCTCTCCTTCTAGAGCAAAAACGGATGATTTCAGATTTAATTTCCACATGTCTTAATGTCTTTTAGACTTTTGAACCTTTATCTCTTTGTTCTATTCTTGAAGAATCCCTTGCCTCTATATTTTAGCTTATTAATCCAATCTTTAGTCACATTCATGCAGCTATTCATCCTATCTTGAGTTTTTGTGTCAACAATGATATTTTTATTTCCAACATGATTAATTCATGTCCATAACTTCTTTTTCTGTCTTATAGATGCTATATTTTCTCTTTTGTCTCTGAGAATAACCAATACTTTTTTTGGTGTTCTGATTTCTCTATTAACTCTTCTTTGAAGTATACATAAGTTCTTTGCTGATTGTTTTCTCTCTTTATTGTGTTTTAGGCTCTTAAAAGACTAGTAATATAATAGATTCTAGTAAAATAATTTTAACTTGAATCTAGCAAAGGTTATACATCTAACTTTACAGAAAATATAGGGGATAGAAGAACAAACAAAACACCATCCCAAAGGAAGCAATCAGTCAAATCCAGCAGGTAGAAATTCTACAGGCAGTACCTTTCTAGTCTGAGTCTGGCTGCTCCAAGATCTCCTGAACATGAACAGCCATTCTGGGTACTGCACTACCTTCCTCAAGTGTTGCTTCTGCCTGATGACAACCATTTCTGTGTCTGGCTCTTGGGGGGATATAAAAGGAATCCGCAGGAGTCAGACCACCTAGAATTTTCCACTGTGGTTCCCATTTAATTCCTTTGCCACTTCTTCCTGGGATACCCCATTTTCTGCTACCACTACATTTGTGGATAGAGTGCCGTATCATTCCCCTTTTATCCCAATACTTCCCTGCAGGGGCTCCTGCATAGATTCTTGCCTACCATGTATTTTCTTAGTTGGATCCTGCCTGATTTCAGTTTCTCAGAGATTACTTGCAAGTTCTTATCCATCAATAATTTCTATTTTTACCTTCAAATGTAGCCATATCTTTTGTTTTTAACAAATCATAGTTGTAGCAGAGGCTTTCAGAATCCACAGCTCTTTAACAATTTCTTCTCTATGACCATGGTGTTTTACTACAAGGACCTGGACTTGTCTCTGCTTCAGAGCCCTATCTGGCTGCTGAAGCTTGTTTGGTCCATTAGCATGAGGAGCAAATCATAAACATTGGAGGGTAAAGGCCTCCAGGAGTGGCCTTCAACCAGTAACAGAAGGGAACAGTGACCAATACATCAGTTTTCTTGCCCCTTTGACAGGACAGCTCTGAAGTATGTTCTACATTGTCTGCCAGAGATCTCCATCATGATTGAACCCCAATATTCTACCATAATCACGTGCTAATTAACCTTACTCTACATAAGCTTCTTTCCCTTACCTATATAACTTCTTTATTCCCCTACCAGTGCTCTCTAGAATTATCCAAATAACATATTTATACTAAATCTCAGTCCCAGAGTGTGTTTCTGAGGAACACAAACAGACACAATGGTGAAAGAAAAGGAATACACATTCATGGAATCTATCACACAGGATGCTAGGTACTTTTTAGCCAAATTCTGATTACATTTGTTGAAACAATGACTCAATTTTAAACTTTTGTGGTTATCACTCCAGATTTTTATCAGGAAAATGTAAAACCTATTAGTATCAAAGAGGAAAGGGTTTAATAATGTGACTATGAGAAGGGCTGGGAGAGCAAAAGGAAATTGATAGAAGTCATGAAATCAAGACATGCCCAAACCATAGTGCAGCCCATCACAGGGGTTCACCTGGAAGACATCATAAGCCTCACTTCATTGATTGTGCACCTGCTCACAGTTGCTGCTAAAAAATAATGGTTTCTCCTTCTCTTTTGGCTTTCAAACTGCGTCCTAGTACCACCCATTAACTGAATCTAATTGGGACATTTTGGGTAAGGAAATCTTGGAAATTGCCTCCCAGTCTTCTCCCATGTTCACAAGCCATGAGCCTGAGGATGAAGTCCTGTTGATCTCACACTGGGAAACTGTGTGTTACTGGGAAACATTAAACTGGGAAACATTAAAATCCTAACAGCAATAAGTCATTTCCCCAGACTATCTATTTGCTGAAATTCCAAGCATCTCCAAGAAGAAAAAGCCTGCTCCAGAGTCTGTTCATAAACAAATCTATTAAATAAACATTAACGATAATTCCATTGGCTGACACATGAAATGTAACAATTCTAATTAGTGTCCAACGACTCAGATGGCAAAAGGTCTCATACGATCTAGGTACTTCTTAGCCATCCTATAGAAGGAACTTAAATTTCTCTTTAAAATTTCATGTCATGGGGTGCCTGGATGACTCAGTCAGTTAAGCATCTGACTCTTGATTTCAGTTCAGGTCTTGATCTCTGGGTGGGGAGTTCAAGCCCCACATTATGTTCAATGCTGGGTATGGCGTCTACTTAAAAAAAAGAAATTATTTAAGAAATAAATCTGGGCACCTGGGTGGCTCAGCGGGTTAAGCCCCTGCCTTGGGCTCAGGTCATGATTTCAGGGTCCTGGGATCGAGCCCCACATTGGGCTCTCTGCTTAGCAGGGAGCCTTCTTCCCTGACCCCAACCTCTCTCTGCCTGCCTCTCTGCCTACTTGTGATCTCTCTCTCTCTCTCTCTCTCTGTGTCAAATAAATAAATAAAATCTTAAAAAAAAAAAAAAAATTTGTGTCAAAGACCTGGTAATCATTTTAAAGTCTTTGTAGAAAAATAACCATTGTCCTAATAACTGGTAACAAAGTTTTAATTACTGCATATAGAAAATGAAAGCAGCTTTATAGTCAATGCAATGATTTAGAAAGCTTCTATTGGTTAGAGAGAAATAAAGAGCAATGAAAAAGGATGGCATCAGTTCAAGGCTTCTCTTACCTTCATTAAAATTCACAATATCCAAATATCCAAATCTCCACTCAACCATGCCCATTATCTTTTAATTTCCAAAAAACACAAATCAAATTTTTGGCAATAAAAATGTTTAATTACTAAAAATTAGTTTCAGGGAAAATGTGGCAAGAAGAGAGTTCTTCCCCATATAACCTCAGAAATCTTGTAGCTCTATAACTGATCTCTCTTTGCATATGTACATACATTAATTACAATCCAATAGAAATGATAGTTTGCAATTTTTAAATATGTAGAAGTATATAAACATTTTTTGTTTCACCATGTGATTATCATCAATAAACTTTTTTTTTTTTTAAGAGAGGGAAAGAGGGGGGAGAGACAGATAAAGAGGAAGAGGGGGAAATCTTAAGTAGGCTCCACACTGGGTGCTCATCTGACAACCCCAAGATCGTGATCTGAGCCAAAATCAAGAGTCAGACACTGAACTGACTGAGACACACAGGCGCCCCATAAGCATTTTTTAAACTATCTTATGGAAAGTCTGTAGTCAGAAATAATAATTCCAGTTATACTAACTCTATGGGGAAAAATTTTTGTTAAAGAGCCCCACATCAGACTCTGCTCGGCAGTGAGTCTGCTTCTCCCTCTCCCTCTGTGCTCTTTCTCTCTCAAGTAAATGAATAAAAATTTAAAAATAAAAAGAAAGAAAGAAAATTTATTCAGTTTTGGAAATTTATTATAGTAAAAACTAGGAATTTCTTTTAAAATTACATAATTTTTACGATTTTTCTTTACTAAGAAGTTATAAAATTAAACGCTGCAAGGTATATTTCACATATTAGAATGTCTTTTAATAATTATGATTAACTATTTTCTAAAATTTATATTAAACCTTCACTAATAAAGGGAATTCAGATCCAAGTGGAGTGATTTATGTATATGGTCAATTTTTAAACAAAATTCATATAGTCAATTAGGGTTTTTTCTTTCAAAATACTTCAATCAGATTCTTGAGAAAAATCAGGATTAATATTTGAAGTTTCAAATTTTAATATCAAAAGTCAAAAAAAGTTAAGTTCTATTTTTCTATTAAAAATACAATTGGATTTTAGACAAATGTTGGGTTAAGGAAATAAACTATTAAAATTCAAAAAAAAAACAATTGGAAGGGGAGGTGAACCATGAGACACTGTGGACTCTGAAAAACAATCTGAGGGGTTTGAAGCGGCGGGGGGGTGAGAGGTTGGGGGAACCAGGTGGTGGGTATTGGAGAGGGCACGGATTGCATGGAGCACTGGGTGTGGTGCAAAAACAAGGAATGCTGTTATGCTGAAAATTTTTTAAAATAATAAATAAATAAATAAATAATAAAAATTAAAAAAAATACATATGTTTGTTTTTAACGTCTTGTTTTAATCTAAAAGTGCTTATGCACATTCAATAAAAATAGCAAGATTTTGCATTTCAGAAGTTGTTATTTATATGTGTTTTGAAATGAGTGTTTTAACTCCATCAGGACTAGAGCCTCTTGAACAAAAACATTTTACTTTCATGTTACTAAAATCATTTTATTTGACATTAAAATCAGGAAAGCTTAAAAGCTATTTATAGAAAATTCACTAAATATCTGTATGACCTTGGAAAATTCACAAGGGAAAATCCTTCGGGGCATCACACTCTACAATATTTTTTGTATTTATTTATTCATTCTACATATTTTTGTCAGAATGAGTACTGCAAGGAACAATGCCGAAAATAACAAAGCCAGGCTACACACTGCTCACAGAATGGCTCAAGAGAGAGTAAATAAACTAATCCTTTGCCTCAGTCACTTACAAAGGCACAGATTCACTTTTTGAACTCCTTTTAATTTTTACATCTTGGGACTAGCACATCATTCTATTTTAGGTGCATTTACGCACACATAAACTTTATTGAGAAGAATTTTTACTTGACATAGAACAGATCTCCTTTTCATCAAGTTAGCAATTTCCTATAAGTTCTTTCACATTATTGAGGGAAAAATTAAGTGTATAAATTACTTGTACTGTTGTTTTTAAGTGATATTTGGCTGACCCCTGATTTTGGCATTCTTCATAACTTTCAACATTTATGTCAAAGTCCTTTATTTTCCTGTTCGTGTGTGTGTGAATATAAAAAATTCTTTCCTTTTCTAAAACTACCTAACAACATAAAATAAAGGATGAAGATCATGATTTAGACACATCTAAATCTGTGTTATGAAATAGTCATTATTTATGATGCTACAAAAAGAATTTTTATATTTTATAAAATATAAAAATTATATATGTTACATATAGTTTTTATATTTTTAATTTATTTAAAATATAATTGAGATTTGTGAATTAGCATTTCAAAAGTATTTTAATATAATATAATGAAAACTAGTTATGAAAATGTACAGTGCTTTGGACTTTCAGATTTTTAGTATACCACAATCATAGGCATATTAATCATAGGTATATTAATATGTACTGAGGACCTTTTGCCTTAAGATGGTTTTTGCCCTAAGATACCTATGTAATACAGATTGCCACATAAGGCCGCCCTCTCCCAAAAGTTTACAGTATAGTTGGGGACAGAGAATGTATGAATATAAAAATTTGCATATTCTAGTGAGGGAACCCCAATGGAAATTTGCATCACTTGGCCTCCAAGACCTTTTTCTACCTTTAAGATACAAAATGGCAAGAATTCATTCATTCATCCATATAAATAAATGTATGAGGACATGAATATAGTAGATGATTATGTGCTCAGCACTGTTTATAGCCATAACAGAGCAGACAAACATTATTATTGTCATGGCACTCACATTTGAAAGGAAGTCAAAGGCAAATCAATAATAAAACTGAATAATTAATCAGCTTTTCAGTGTTGGGGGAAAAATAAAAGTAGAAGATGAGAAGTAATTGTGCTGGCCTGGAACAGGGATGAAAGCAAGTTTCCATTTTAAAGAGAAAGCAGAAAGGTCAGGGAAGGCCTCACTGAGAAGGTGACATTTGGGCACATGCTTGAGACACGAGAGTGAACCCTGCAGATTGCTGGGCCATAGGAAATACCAAGTTCAAGTTCTTGAGGTGAATAAATACAGAAAAGCAAGAAAGCCATTGCAGCTGGAAAGAAAAAATAGAGACAGAGAAAGAAAGATGAGTGATAGATATAATGTAGATGGGCCAAAACTTCTAACAAAATTTTGCAGAATATTATAATGACCTTGACTTTCACTCTGAATGAAATAGGATGCTATTGGAGGATTTTGAGAAGGGTGACATGATCTGACTTAAGCCCTTAAAACTTAAGCACTGAGCACAAATTCCACAGAGAAAGAAAAGAATCGGTAAGACCCTTTTAAAAAGTTTTAAAATAATCAAAGTAAGAAATAATAGTACCTTGGACCAAGTGGTAGTGTTGGAGGAAATGAAGTGTGTTCAGATTCTGAATGTGTTTATTTTGAAGGTAGAGTCAATAGAACCTATTGACAGTATGGGTAGAGGATGGCGAAAAAAACAAGAGGTTAAAGATGACTATGGTTTTTGGACGGAGATGATACTGAGATGATAAAGATAAGAAAAAGTAGATTTTTTAAAAAATTGAGGTTGATATTAGGCTCATGAAATTCAAAGATTACTAGTACATAGTAACATCAAGTAAGCATCTGGAGTTTAGCCAAGAAGTCCACACTGGAGATATAAATTTGGGAGATCTCAGAATATAGATACATTTAAATGTTGTTATTAGATGGATGACCAAGTTGGACTTAAGAACTGGAAATCTACTTGGAGGCTCTGTAAGGCATAGCTTTCTCCTTCCCTGCCTCATATGGATCTCGGTGACCAAATACTTTAAATATGTAATATGTAACATCCAGTGGAAAAAAAGCGTAACATAGCTCCTCCTGGCTCAGTTAGAAGGTCAGTTCCTTGGAAAGAACTGCCCCCAAAGGTGAACAAACTCAAACTGGAGCCTCAAATGTGGTAATACACAAGATGTTCTCAAAACAAGGCTAATCACCAAATAGGGAGCTTGACTAATTGGTTGAGGATGTTTTCTGCTCTGGTCATCCCTTGGCTGACAGAACAAAGAAAGACCATGAAAGAAGCTCAATGGCTAGAACACAAGAGGATGAAAGTGCCTCCATTTCTGTGGGTCCCTAGACAATTCCTTTCACCTCACCATATTTGATTTTACCATAAATATCGTTAAGACTCAGCATACTTCCTAAGATGTTTTCCAGAAAATATTACCAGCAGAATTATGAAGGTTAAAGAAGAGGAAAACAAGCTCCTATATTGAAACATTTTCTTCTGCAACAACTATTAATTTATTTCTTCCTAATTTCTCTTCAGTCAGCACACAAAATCACATAGGGACATTTTCACAGGAATGGTAGTTTTTATGAAATAAAGAACACTGACGGTCAAAACTCAGGGCACTTCCATGACAAAGGGCAGCCTAAGGTTGAATCCATCCACTCAATCGCTTCCTTCTTACTATTGACCCTGAAGCTGGGAATTTAGTGAGCTCTCCAGAGCAGAGATGTAGCCAGGTTGGAAACTAGCCTTGGTTTAAATCAGTGGGTGTTGGAATATTTAGAAATAATATGAAGGCTGCACAGAAAAAAAAAAAATAATGTTCCAAAATTTTAGACAATTTAGAATTAGAGCATGAAAGATTGATATTATAATTAATTAAGGAAGGTCTGCCATTGCTACTAGTCTGAGAATCCTTTGTGGGTGAATACCACATCTATCTTGTCCCCCCAGCTTTCTTCAGTTTGAGCACAGTGTGATCTAATACCGCTCCAGCTGGGAGAGCGGTCAGGAGAGCAGAATCCAGTAGGCCGGAATTGGGCCAGAGGCAAACCAGGGTCCTATGAGAGAACCAAAGAAGAGAGACATGACCATGAAACTGGGAGGTGTCAGGAACAGACGATACTCATTTTGAGTCCAGGATAGAGGAAGAATGAGTGGCCACAGCAAAAATTTGAGGCACAGAATGGGCAGCCAATGTACCAGAAGAGATGCTAAGACTAGAGACAGCGGCAAATCCAGATCTGAGCACCTCATCTCAGAAATCTAAGGAAAAAGTGCTTTCATCGGGGCTATAATTTTTACAGCATAAGCCTAGATTTTCAGTCTAAGTCTTCCTGCTTCTAACGGGCCTGACCTATTTTTAGTTTAGGGCAATTTCAGTTAAACCAAAAAGATTAAGAAGCAGTAGCAGCAGCAGCAGCTGAAGAACTTACCATAGCTGGACAGGGTGTGATCAGCCAGAACAAAGCAAAACTACAGTCGCCAATGAGAGGCACCAACACCAATAGAATCCTTGATCAAAGGATAGCTTGGCAGGCCCCAAACCCTTGTTGGAAGACAATGATACCACCAACCTTGCATGCAGTGACCTCTCCTGAACTTTTCCTTGTGCTGCCTAATAGTTGTAATTTGCAGTTTTTAAAAGTAGCAAGAGTTTTGTGGTAAAGTTATGAGCTGTTGCTACATATTAGCAAAACCCTTTTCTAAAAACTTGGAGAACATAGTGTCTTAATTTTTTTAACGTTTACTCTAAATATATTTGTATATTTTGTATTTCAGCTAAAATTTTTATTCTCTGAATTTATGAAAATCTAAATTCTTTTGGTGTTTCTTTTAGTTAAAAAGTAAATTTACACATCCTGTACTATATTAAGGAAGTAGGGAGTGTGTCTTCTTGGTTCCACTCTAAGTCTCTTGACCTTTCTCTTTGAAATAAATAAGTGCTATTAATAATTCAGTCCCCCAAATCAAAAGAAAAACATAAAATTAAGCCCCTTTTCAATGAATTTAGATGATATAACCAGGCCACGCTTTGGCTATGACTAGTTCCATGACTAAAATCACTTGAGGACTGCTTGTTTCTTGTCATCATTTGGTCTTAAGAGGGATCGTGGGTGTCTTCTACTGAAGACAGGAGATCAATGGCCAAAAGCCAATGGAGACAAACAGATGTTGCGGTTACCAAGTTGGAAAAGAAGTACATGAATTTCATTCCAAAAGCTTCTTGCCAGAAGTGCTATAAAGAGAAAATCCATTCTTGATCCTCTACCTCCTGTTTGGCGGAAAATATTCAGATGCATTTGTCTGAATTCATCAAAAAACCTTGGCAAGTTGGTGTTTCCAACGCATATGAGCCAAAAAGAGTAAGTATACAACAGCTCTTATGTATAGTAATCCGTAGCAACCTCAATATGCACATTCTTAGAAATCGTGTGTAAAAAATTGAGCAAATCCTACATATAAACAAAGCCTTACCTTCCACTAAAATACAGGGGCATTAACAAGAAGCAGTGAGTATGTTTGTTGCTGAGAAAACGCATTTCAGGAAATGTCAGGTATGTGCTATTCTCAGAAACCCAGAATATCAAGGAACAAATATTATTGTTTCATTACAAGAAAAAGGGAAGGCAACAAATTTACTGTGTTTCTGTACAAATTACTGAACCAAAGACCCCTGATATGAGGAAGTGGTGATGCAACATGGGGGGTTAAGGGGGTAGGAGAAGAATAAATGAAACAAGATGGGATTGGGAGGGAGACAAACCATAAGTGACTCTTAATCTCACAAAACAAACTGAGGGTTGCTGGGGGGAGGGGTTTGGGAGAAGGGGGTGGGATTATGGACATTGGGGAGGGTATGTGCTTTGGTGAGTGCTGTGAAGTGTGTAAACCTGGTGATTCACAGACCTGTACCCCTGGGGATAAAAATATATTATATGTTTATAAAAAATAAAAAATTAAAAAATAAATAAATAAATAGAAAATGTGGCATTTTATTTCAAACACTATGCAACTAGAACCTATCCCTTTGCCACGGACTTCACTTGAAGAAGTCTGTGGTGTGGAAATGTAGGATGGAGAAGCTTAAGCCTGGAATATTGGCACTAACAAGTCAAAATCAAAGAAGAGGGAGTTTTTTACTTTGAAGAAAGTACCTTAAGGCCAGGAATATGTGGGAAAAAAAAAAATCAAGTAAGAATGGATGGTGATAACCAGGCAAGCCAGAACTCCTAACCACTGTCCACAGTGCAGATTTCCCTGGTATAAACAGTCCTGCAGAATGCAAAGTTGTAGGGACTGGTGTATATATAAATGTGTGATAGGAAAATTAGTAAGAGAACCCCCCATCCAAAAGTAACCCATACCCTTTTCAACTCTCCTTTCCTAGAGTGTGAGCAGAACTTGTGAATATGATATGATCCCTGTAATTGTGCTAACATGATACGGTCAAAAGATTTTCCTGTGAGCATGACCTACTTGCATAATCCTTTCAAAAGCAGAGTTTTCTCTGTCTTGTGGCAGAAGGGAAAGTCAGAGACTGAAAGCATTATTGTTGACTTGAAGATGGAGGAGGCCTCATCACAAAACCTTAGAGATGCCTCCAAGAGCTGAAAGTCTTCCCTGGTCGACAGCTAGCAGACAATGAAGTTCAGTCCTACGCCCACAAGGAAATGAATTCTGCCTGCAAACAATGAACTTGGAAGAGAATCGCAAGCACCAGGTGGAAACTGTGGCCCTGGACAACACTTCAGTTTCAGCCCAATAAGACTCTGAACAGAAAATCCAGAAGACCAGACTTCCACATAATTGTGACATACTAAATGGCTTGTTTTAAGCCATTAAATTTGTCATAATCCCTTACACAGCAATAGAAAATTCTTCTAAACCCATCATTGTACTTGCTGAATTAGTTGTGACTAATCTGAGACGTCAACTAACATAGCAGGTATAAACTAAGAGAGTCTTCCAACTCTGAGATTTTGTAATTTTATTTTATTTTATTTTTTTAAAGATTTTATTTATTTTATTTGACAGAGAGAAAGATCACAAGTAGGCAGAGAGGCAGGCAGAGACAGAGGGGGAAGCAGGCTCCCTGCTGAGCAGAGAGCCTGATGTGGGGCTCGATCCCAGGACCCCGAGATCATGACCTGAGCCGAAGGCAGCGGCTTAATCACTGAGCCACCCAGGCGCCCCGAGATTTTGTAATTTTAATAACAACGTTCTCCAATAATGTATTGTGTTAGTCACTTGTTTAAAAATAACCTCTTGAATTGAACTGAGAACATACTTCTTTCATATCTGTGGGGTGTTTCTGCCTAGAAACTATTAAAAATAAAATCCAGAAAGGATATTTCAGGATTTTTTTAATAAAAAGAATTTCTTTGTATTACTGGACCATAGGGGGTTTGTGTTAAATTTCAGCAAATTTACAGCATTTTATGGGAAATATTTTTACTTTGGTGATCTGAACCTGTATGAAATTTGTAAGTTGTTCAAATTACATGCTCATTTAATTTCACTTTAGACTGTTTTCCAACATGAGAATTTGATCCAACATCCATAATTTCAAAGGATATAAATCTGGTGACCTCAAAATGGTAAGTCAACGAGACCAAGTATAGAACCCAAGAGCAGTGAAACAGACATGTTTCCATTTAGTCTATTCTTTATTCTGGAATAAAGAATACCCCTATGCCTCCCCCAGCTTATGTCTGTTTTAAATAACTAGTACATACAGTAAACCACCACACATGGTAGGAAAAACCACATTATTTAAAAACACATTTAATGATACTGTCAGGGTATGTTTAATTAAAACATATGAGTCACATCCTCAAATGAGATAACACCTCTTCTGGGTGAAACATCTCTCAAAATATTTAAAAGAGGCTTTCATGCAAAACCTCTAAACAGAGGGAAAAAATTCTGTCTTTCCCTTACGAAATGAGCCTATATAGTGCTTAGAAAAAAGAGAGAGAGAGAGAAAGAAAAAAAAAAAAAAACTTGAACATAATGGTTTTTAGTCTTAGTTTGTATTGTAGTAGTATATCACAAATAGTGATTCTGAAGGTGAGAAACAAAGTCTGGCTTTCCAAAAATATAGCTAGAAGCATGGCACAACACTTCTAAATAGTGATAGTTCTTCACTACTGAAAAAAAACAATCCTAACCAGTTATGTTTAAATGAAATGCCTATGACACAGAACAAATATAAAAATGTTTGAATAAAATCAGATATGTTAAAAACTTAAGAAAATCTTTGCCAATATTATGGCAAGGCAAGCGTATCCAAGTAAATGAGCTAACATATTTAGCAGACTTAGAACAATGCTGAATTGTTTTAAGTGTCCATCGTCGTCATCAGCATCATCATCATCTTTAGCTATACTTTCCTCTTGGACATCTTTTGACTTCCATCTCTTTGTTAATCTACAACAGTGGTTTCAGGTGCACTTTTAAGTATCAGACTTTTTTTTCTGGTAATATGATTGAAGGATTAAAAGATTCCAAACAATTCCTAAACGAATCGGAAATAGCCATGGTACAATTACTGGGGCTTATGGTGTCCAGAAAAACATTTGTGGTAGTGCTTGTTCACCTGTCACCATGTATTGCCATGTCTGCTCAGATCTGTTCACTTCTGACCAGAGAGGCAACATTTGGTACTCTTCAGCGTGCATGCAAAGCCTCATTGGCAGTCAATGGGCCTTATGTTAGTCCTCTTCCAACTTGCCCCTTGGTATCCCTCTGCATGAATCTCTCAGTTTATCATTTCAGCCCAGACTTCACAGGATGATTACTCTGTGGGGAATAAAGATACATTGCTTCCATTTACCATCATTTGATGAACCCCCAGGGAAAGGATCCAGTATGCCACGGGGCACTGATTTTAGAACAAGATTGCTTAATAAGCTTTTGTTCAACCAGTCTATTGAATGAGCTGAAGAGTACAGATAGGAAACATTCTTATTTTTCACATATCTGTCTCCAAACATATCTGTCATATTTTTCTTCCCCTATCCCTTGACTATTTCTTTGGGAGATTCCACAGCTTTCTGATTACTTTCAGGCATTAGAACAATCTTCTTTGCCACCTCCTTTCCAGTTTAATTGAATTCCAAGCAGTCATTTCTCATCAAATTTTTAAGTTTCTCTCCATCCTCACTTAAACATGATTCCCTTCCACTTAGAGTTCAGCTTGCCCCATGAGACAGCTCTAAAGGGCTCTGTTCTCACTTCCTTCTACAAAACCCTCTCTGGTTCCAGGAAGCAGACCCCCACCCCCACCCCCACCCCCATTCATGGAGTCTGTCACTCCCACTGCAGTGCTCTCCTTACTTGAGTTTCAGTAGCTGCCACAGGCAGCCTCTCATACTAGAGATTTTTCCAGGTAAAAAGCAGAAGCATGCCCAGTGCCTGCCGAAACCAACAGATCAACACTACCAAAAAACTTGCCAATCCCCTCCATTCTGATGGCCTACTCAGGTCAGTCAGCAACCAGCTGGGGCAAAACAGCAGTTTCCTCTCTCCACCAGTAACTCCCTTGAAGGCAGCCACTCCATTTAGCACAAGTTAGAGGAAAACAGCTGCATCCAACTATGGCCAACAATCCTTTTCAAATTATCTTCCTCCTCAGTCAGATCCCTCAACTCCAAATTTATCATCTCATGTAACAGGGGCTAAGGGTCCATGATATGATCATTTTTAATTTCCCTTTCAGCAAGTCCTATGGATATATATCAGTACTGGTTTTCAGGACAAGAGAGCATTTAAAATTCATTGTTCTCAGCCTCAAAACCCCTGCTGAAACTGTGACAACAAGAGGTCAACAAGAGGACAATATTTTATGTTCTAGAATGAGAAAAGAATAAACATATAGTTTCTGTGAGTTCACCTAACAATCAGTTTAGGCTGTATTAAGAATATATATAAATACATATATAGCAACCAGATACAGATCAGTAGCTCCAAAAACCAAGAGAAGATATTTCCCAGGTAATAGGAGAAATAGAGAAAGAAACCTTTAAAATAAAGTTGGATCCTTCATGACTCACTTAGGTTTAATATTTTCCCCTGCCTCCTCCTCCTGTTCTTTCAATTTGTATGGTGGTTTTAAACATGTCCACAAATTCTTTTAAACTCATCTCTTCGAGAGGCAGAGCTTAACTCTCCTCTCTTGAAGTGTAGACTCAACTTAGTGATTAACTTCTAAGAACTAGAATGTGACAGAATTGATGGTTCAATTCATCAAGAATCCTCCTTGTTCTTTCTCTCAGATCACTCTCTCTGGTGGAACCCAGGTATCATATATTAAAGATAGCCAAGAATCCTATAAAGAGGTCCCCACAGCAAGAAACTGAGGTCCCCTACAAAAAGCCATGTGAATCAAACATCTAACAGTAGCTCATCCAGCTCCAGTCAAACCTTTGGATGACTGCAGCCCTGGCTGCTGCTTGGGAGATTCATGAGAAATGTTATGCCAGAACCTCAGCTAAACTGCTGTCAAATCCCTGACTTACAAAAACTGTGACTAATAAATGCTTGTGGTTTTAAGTCATGAAGTTTGGGGGTAATTTGTTATGTAGAAAGAGATAACTAATACAATATAGTACCTAAAAACATTCAAATTTAAAATAACCTATCTTTTTTCCTGAGTTATAGATGCCGAATATATCCAAAAGATACCAATAACCCAAGTCATACTTTAATCATTTTTCAATATATATGTGTATCAAATCATCACATTGTATACCTTAAACTTACACAATGTTATATATCAATCATGTCTCAATAAAACTGAAAAAATACCTTGGTCCCAAACAAGATGCTGTGATAACTTCTTTATAATTAATTTAATTATTCATCTGAACATGATTACTAATGTACAGACAGATCAGCTGATAACTTCCCCTACTACTGCTCAACAGTGTAATTCTAGCACGAGTTATTTAGAAGGACATACACAAACTGACATAAGGTGAATCTGTTTATTAGAAAGTCATACCAAATGACCACTAGTGGCTATAGAAGAGAAGACCCCAAAGTAGAAAATTATTCCTGTGTCATTGATATTTGCAATCCAAATATTACAACTTATTCCTATTTGTTTGAGATTTGTTCAGTACTGTCTATGGCCATACAACCATGAATGCATCTAATTTCTTCTGATCTTGGAAGCTAAGCAGGGTTGGGCCTGATTAGTACTTGGATGGGAGATTTATTTAGTACTAAAAAAAAAAAAAAAAAACCTCAAGTAGGAACGGTCCTTTACATTGTTTTGGATACATTATGGTTTTCAGTATGAATGAAGTGTGTGAGATTAGGGTATAAGCCACTTAGGAGGGAAACAGGAAATGATAAACAAAGCTGAGAGTACTAAGGAAAACCTCGCAGGCTTTCCAGTCCTTCTGAGGGTGGTCCTGTGCCCTTCAGGCTCTTGAATTAGATGAGATCAACTTCCAGAAGGCAGAGGCCCAAGTGTGTGTCTGTTATGAAGAGTACCTAACACAATCAAGTCAGCAGAATGCTAAGCCACAACAAAATCATCAGACACCAGATAAAGTCAGACATCTCTCCTAATAAGCAGCTATTAGACTTGGATCTGTCAACAGCATCACACATAACTTCCTGGACATTTTTATTAGGGTCACCTAGAAACGACATCATCAACAAACAGCAAGACAAAAAATTCACCCAACAAATAAAACCAGACTCCTGGAGTATTGCCGGTCCTAAAACAAAACTCATAGCCACTCGGCTGAGCTGTGTTAGGATAGATGTGATCAAGAGATGATGGCTGAACTCCACAGCAATTGAGAGGAAAACCGAAGAGATATGACCACAAATAGGACAATTAGAAAGGGCCACAGCGATGAGCTGAAGCAAAAGGCATCTATTCCCTATTGGAATCAAAAGCAAAAGCAAAAAAAGGCTATGCTGGGGATCAAAGGGCAGTGTTGGCAATAATCAGAAGAGACTGTGGACTTGTGGTTGCACTCTCACTCAAATGTAGAAAAATCTAACCAAAAAATATAATAAACATTTATCATGTACATATACACACAGATAATCAACCATACAGGCTATGCCCTGCTCCTATCAACAACCTGCCCAAAATACACACACACAAGCTACCACCACCTTTGAGCCCACTTCTGGAACAATTTTTCCATTTTCCACTAAGACCCTATGGAATTAAAGGGAGATCATTTTCTATGCATGTCAAACTAAAATGTTATATCAGATGATTGCTAAAGCCTTCATGGCTCTGAATCTTTGACATAAAGAACATTTGAGACCACATGAAAACAAAATCTCATCATAAACCAAATTAAAAGAAAACAAAAACCTTAATTTAGATTCCAGTGAAACTATGTTTAATGGGAAAACACAAAATGGTTAGAAATATAAGGCATATATTACTTTGACACTCCAGATTTTTTTAACCACAGATTGAAACTAGACATTATTTTAGAGTAGGAAAAGCCATTAAAGTTGATTTTTGTCAACTTTATGTTTAGGTCACAGATGTTAGCATGACACTCAATACTTCTAGTTTATGGGGAAAAATCAGAACAGAATGTTCACAACTCAACTGATCTATAACCTGCCTGCAACATTACTTCATTTGACTGTTTTAAATTTAAAATGTGGCTTTGACAATTAAAAGGATTCCACAATAGATTCTAGCTTACTAGCTTGATGGGGGAGCTATAAAATGGAGGCCAGCTTTTATTTAATTATTAAATTATTTATTGCTTATGAACCCAGATTATATTCCCAATTTGCCATTATTCTCCATGTATATTCCATATATTTTTTAAAAGTTTAGAGATAGGTAGACCGGATATGCATAGTCATTTGTATTGTATTTCATAAACACACTGTTAACTTTTTTTTAAGATTTCATTTATTTATTTGACAGAGAGAGAGAGATCACAAGTAAGGCAGAGAGAGAGGGAGAAGCAGGCTCCAGGGGGGCGGAGGGGAAAGCAGGCTCCCCGCCCCGAGCACAAGCCCAATGCAGGGCTCCATCCCAGAACCCTAAGATCATGACCTGAGCCGAAGGCAGAGGCTTTAACCCACTGAGCCACCCATGGGCCCCTAAAAGCATCTTTTTTTACATCCTTTTGTGATGAGCATCTCAGAAAAGGGACAGCCAAGATTCAGTCTGGTTAGGTAAGTGCCTAAGGCCATGCACAGGGTAAGTGGCAAAATTAGGGTTTGGACAAAGGTCCAAAACTCCTTTTAGGCCCCAGGAAAATCAGAATCAGAAAACAGTAAGTCATGGTGAATGTCTTCTGTCCCAGTGTGAAAATACTAAGTAAAACATGAATAAATGAGATAGGTCCAAATATGATGAACCAATTGGAGGCCTACAGATTATTTAGGTTCACCTGTGATCATCAGAATATAATGTATCTTTTCCAAGAGGAATTTTATTCTTTTGCCTTTCAAAATCATTGTAATAAAGCTAGAAAGACTAGATATCTCACAATAATCAAGAACTTGAGTTGGAAAAACTCTTTCAAGATTTTCTATTTCAGGGAAATACAAATAAAAACCACAGTGAGATACCACCTGACGCCAGTTAGAATGGCTAAAATTAACAAGACAGGAAACAACAAATGCTGGCGAGGATGTGGTGAAAGGGGAACCCTCTTACACTGTTGGTGGGAATGCAAGTTGGTGCAGCCACTTTGGAAAACACCAACTTTAACCCAAAGGTTAAAAATAGAGCTACTCTATGACCCAGCAATTGCTCTACTGGCTATTTATCCCAAAGATACAGATGTGGTGAAAGGAAGGAGCACCTGTACCCATAGGTACCCCAGTGTTCATAGCAGCAGTGGCCACAATAGCCAAACTGTGGAAGGACCGAAGATGTCCTTCAACAGATGAATGGGTAAAGAAGATGTGGTTCATATATACAATGGAATATTACTCAGCCATCAGAAAAGATGAATACCTACCATTTACACTGACATGGATGAAACTGGAGGGAATTACGCTAAGTGAAACAAGTCAATTAGAGAAAGACATGGTTTCACTCATATGTGGAATATAAAAAATAGCACAGAGGGATCATGGGGGAAGTTAGGGGAAAACTGAATGAGAAGAAATTAGAGAGGGAGACAAACCATGACAAACCATGAGAGACTCTTGACTCTGGGAAACAAACTGAAGGTTGCTGTAGGGAAGGTGAGGGGGCATGGGGTAACTGAGTGATGGGCATTAGGGAGGGCATGTGATGCCATGAGCACTGGTTGTCATACTCAACTAATTAATCAGCAAATGCTACATCAAAAACTAATGATGTTATTACTACATGTTGGCTAACAGAATTAAAATTTCTAAAAAGAGATTTTCTGTTTCAAATATCTTTATAGTTGAGGAAACTCAGACTCAAACATTTGTCCATCTAACATCTATTATATGTTGAACTGAGATACCTGAACTTGGGTTCCTAAGACTTTTCTCCAGTGTTCTTTATTAAAAAAAAAAAAAAACAACACTTTTTCATTGTGGAATATACTGTACATAAGCATACACACCCACCCACATATACACACACACTCGCACATATACACATACACTGTACACACACACAGACACATACACATATACACATATACACAACATATATCCATTTTAAACAATATTTAAAAAAATAAATGTCTATGTTCTTCCACCATCATGCTTTAAAAATAGAATATCACCAGGGTGCCTGGGTGGCTCAGTCGGGTAAGCATTCGACTCTTGATTTCAGCTCAGCTCATGATCTCATGGTCATGGGATTGAGCCCAATGTTGAGCTCCATGCTCAGCACAGAATCTGCTTGTTCCTCTCCTCTGCTCCTCCTCCTTATCTCTCTCTCTGTCTAAAATGAATGAATGAATAATTTTTTTTTAAATAGACTATCACCAGTGTAGATTTGAAGCCTCCTATCCCTGATATGATAGGATACCCCTCTCTCCATCTTCGGTAACTACTATCCCAAATTTTTAACTTTCCTTTGCTTGAAAAAAACATTTACAACACAAAGACACAGACTCACCCATGCTTACTATTATTTAGCTTTACTCATTTTGTGACTTATGTAAATGGAGTCATTTTGAATGTATTTATTTGTCATATTTTTGCTTGGCACTGTATGATTTTCATATTCATACATATTGATGTGTGTAATTACAGTTATTTCTTTTTCACTGCTGCAGAACATTCCACTGTAAGCACATAGCACAATTTGCTTCTCACCTCTTCTACTGATGGTCACTGCATTGTTTCTGGCTTTGACTCTTAGAAGCAGTGCTAGTCTGAATGGTCTCTTATGTGACACCTGGTACAAACATGCAATGGTATTTCCAGAGAATATTTGCTAGGAATGCAACTGCTAGCTCAAGGGTATTCACATTTTCAACATTTTAAGGTATTGCCAAACTGGTTTCCAAAGGAGCTATAACAATTTATCTAACTATTCTTCTTTCTTTTTTTTTTTTTTTAAATATTCCATCTATTTATTTGACAGAGAGAGATCACAAGTAGGCAGAGAGGCAGGCAGAGTGAGAGGGAGGAAGCAGGCTCCCCGTCGAGCAGAGAGCCCAGTGCAGGGCTCGATCCCAGGACCCTGAGACCATGACCTGAGCCTAAGGCAGAGGCCCAACCCACTGAGCCACCCAGCTGTCCCACTATTCTTCTTTCTTGATAACATTGCCGACATTTACTATTGTGAGAATAGTATGCCTATCAGTAGATGTGAAATAAATTCATATTGCATTTTAATTTATGTTTTCCTTGTTGTCAATGAAGTCTTACACTCTTTTGTGTATCTGTTGTCACAGATCTTCTCTCAAAAGCCTGTTCACGTTTGCCTTCATACCTATTGAATTATTCATTTTTAATTATTGAGTCATAGAAGTTATATATTAATTCTGGCTATTAATCTTTTGTTACTTTTTTGTGTTACTGATACATTCTGATGAACATAATTATTGATTTTAATATTCTTTAATTTTAATTTTACTGGGTTGATCATGTCCTTTAGATTTAGTGTTTTCAGCATTTTATCAGATTTGTTCCTAGCTGAATTACACAGACATTCCCCTAAATATTCTAAAGGTTGCAATGTTTTGCACTTCACATTTAAGTCATGGACCATTGTGGAATTGATTTTTTTTTTAATTGTTTCATATACTCGGGCTTATGTTATTGTGTGAGACAGTTTCCAGATTTTCTATTAGGTTCCTTTGGTCTATTTATCCAATCTTGTTTTAATATCCACTCTCCTAATCAATCTCAAATTATAATAAATCTTGGTAAGGCAAAACTAAAATAGGTATTTTTTAGAATGTGCTGCTTCTTCTTGCATCTTTGGTTATTACATTACAAATTTTAGAATCAGTTTATCAAATTTCATGGAGAAAATCTCCTTGGAATTGTTATTGCAAATGCATTGAATTCAAAGATCAGCTTGAGGAGAAATGACATATTTGTGGAATGTCCTAGCCATAAATATGATTTACCTATACCATTACTTACATATTTTCCCCTAAGATCTCCAATGCAATACTAAATAGAAGTGGCAGTAGTTAGAATCTTGCCTTACTCTTCACTTAAAGGCAAACATTAAGCATATAATTACATTAAATGAGCACAGAACTGAGAACTGAGATAAGAGTTGAAATAAAGTGTCAATTGAATCCACAATGCGATGCAGCAGGAGTTAATTTGCTGGGCTGTGAAAGAAAACACATTCCTGACCAATTCTTTGGAATGAGGGGAGTATGGTTAATAGAGCTTGGAGATCAAGAAGGAATACAAGCTGGTGCAGCCACTCTGGACAACAGCATGGAGGTTCCTCAAAAAGTTGAAAATAGAGCTACCTTATGACCCAGCAATCACACTACTGGGTATTTACCTTAAAGATACAAATGTAGTGATCTGAAGGGTCACGTGCACCCGAATGTTTATAGCAGCAATGTCCACAATAGCCAAACTATGGAAAGAACCTAGATGCCCATCAACAGATGAACAGATAAAGAAGATGTGGTATATGTATACAATGGAATACTATGCAACCATCAAAAGAAATGAAATCTTGCCATTTGCGATGATATGGATGGAATTAGAGGGTATTATGCTGAGTGAAATAAGTCAATTAGAGAAAGACAATTATCATATGATCTTCCTGATATGAGGAATTTGAAAGGCAAAGTGTGGGGTAGGGAAGGAGAAAATGAAACAAGATGGGATCAGGAGGGAGACAAACCATAAGAGACTCTTAATCTCATAAAACAAACTAAGGGTTGCTGCGGGGAGAGGGGATAGGGAGAGGTTGGTTGGGTTATGGACTTTGGGGAGGGTATGTGATATGGTGAGTGCTATGAAGTGTGTAAGCCTGTTGATTCACAGATGTGTACCCTGGGGCTAATAATACCTTATATGTTAATAAAAAATAAAATAAAATAAATTTTAAAAAATAAGGAAAGGGTGCAGCATGAGGCTAGAGAGGCAGGCTGAGGTCAGAACCTTCATGCCCTTGTAGGCAAGTTACAGAGTAACAGAATTCAGTTTAAAATATTAATTGGCTAAAACCTGTCAGTTAGTCACAGTCTTGATATATATTTGTACACATGGAAAATCCAAAAGAAATCTCAGACTAATTGTTGCAGTACACTATGGCTATAATATGAAGAGCTTTTTTGAAAAACCAGAAGGTATGGAGAAAGCCAATGAATTGGTTATAATCATACGGCCAGAATTCATGGTAGCTCACATTTTAGTGATCCTGTTGGAGAGAGAAAACCAACCAACCAACCAACAATAAGTAGTATTCACCAGGATTTGACCATTCTTTGCATATTTAAGAGTTCAAACTATTCGTTGATCCTAAATGAGAAGCAATAATACACTCCATTTCCTATCCTCTTTCTCAACCTCTCATTTTTTCATCCAAAACCCATCTACAGAGCTGTCTCCTGGTTGAAAAGCCAAAACTGTCACGCATAGCAATGTAAAATACATGGCAAGCTAGGTAAGAATAATGGCTCCCCAAAGATATCCATGCCCAGAACCTGTGAACATGTACTTTGTATGGCAAAAGTGATTCTGCTGATGGGATTATGCTTAAGGATATTGAGAGAAATCGGGAAATTACACTGAATTATCCAGGCAAGCCCATGTAATCATAAGAGTGCTTATTAGGGAAAAGAGGAAGGTGGGAGAGTTAGAGCCAGAGAAAACGTAATGTTGCATCTCCCTGGCCACAAGTCAAGGAATGAGGTAGCCCCTAGAATCTGGAAAAGGCAAAGAAACAATTCTCCCTTGGAGCCTCGCAAAGGAACATAGTTCTGCTGACCCATTTTAGACTTCTGGTCTCCAGAATTATATGATAATAGCTTTGTGTTGTTTTAAGCCACTAAGTGTGTGGTAATTTTTTATAACAATATGAAACTAATACAGATGAGAAGAGGTTGTGAAGAGTGTAAGGTTGTTATTTTCACTTTCCAAAACCATTCGAGCACAACCATTTAAAAATGTCTCACTAATAAAGTTCATTTATTTTTAAGGGAAAAAAAATCAAAATGTGTACATTCAGTTAGATAAAACAAGAACTTCCTGGATGCTTAGATTCCAGCTACCAGGCTCAGGGAAATGAGTTTGGTTAAGGACCTTGTGATCATGCAAACGGGAATGTTTGTTTCTATTGATTCAGTTTACCTCAGGTCAAGAAACAGACATTGAATTTGTAGTATTTGTAACAGGAGCTGGTAATACAAAGATTTTTATCCATCTTTTCAAAAATTAAAAACACTCCTAAGAGGGGAGATAAGAGTTTGCAGGAGCACAGACTAGAAACACTGTGGCTGAAGACAAGAGGGAAGCCTTCCTGGAATAGGTGCTGCCTGAGCTGGAATGTAGAGGAAGGACAAGGTTCATCAGTAGAAGCACAGTCATGAGCAAATGCAGCGAAGCAGAAAGTTCATGGTGTTTGGGAGAGACACCATGTTTTGTTTCCATTTGGGGCATTAAGTTAAAGAAGAAAAACACAAGGAGACCAAAAAGACACAATTATAGAGGTTCCTGCATGCCATGGGAGTGGGTTTTATTTCATCTTATAGGTAATGGAAAGCTTTGGGATGGCTTTAAACTGCATCAGCAAGATCTAATCTGCATTGCATATAGATGTCCTGGTGAAGACATAGCTACGAGAGCATGACCAGAGACAAACGACTGTCTGCTCCAAGAGTCTAAATCAGGGGTAGGGCAGTCGTAAGTAGAGAGGGAAGGAGGCAATCTGGAGAAGTGATTACAGAGGTAGTTGAGCAGCATTTGAAAAGGAATTGGTTTGGTGGTTGAGGCCTAAGAAGGACTTAGAATTACCCTACCTCCCTGGAAAGAACAAGTCCCCAGTTGAGCCATTGGAACTAAACTGAGCTCACAAGAACAATGGTTTGTTCTTATCTTCAGAATTATTTATCCTAAAAGATTTTGTTGTTATTTTTTGCCTGCCATTTGTGTTTATTTCTGCTTTGAAAGACTTAAGAGGTTTTGAGCAGTTGTACAATTCTGTATATTACCAAGTTATGCATCCAGTGACAAATGGGTAACAACGAGACCTGAGTATTATAGAGTTATCAAGAAAACAGATGTATATGGTTCATAAGTGAATGAGTCTTAAGTAAATTGTGGAGTGTCCATAGACCTTGCTCTTAGTGTAGGAGTTTATTCCAGAAGGTCGTACTAGTTGGAGATTCTTGTTTCTGGATGAAGATGGTGGCTATTGTTAAATTGCTAGTTTGGATTCGTTTTTTGTGTTAGCATCTCAAAGGTGATAAAGAATTAACCATGTAGCAACAAATATTTTAAGAGATAAAACTTATTATAAAAACAGTCCAAATCCATATGTGTGTGTGTGTGTGTGTGTACATACATATTTACATACATATATGGCTGGTTGGGAACACAAAAGCAAAAATATTATTCAGTTTCAGGGATACAAAGCAGTTATATGGACCTACATTGATAGTTGAGAAATTCCTTAGAAAGAAAACTAACTACATTAAAAATAAAATTGAAAATGTTACAAGTTTTTAAAAATCTTGAGTAGCAATGTAAATAACCTTTTCAAAAAAAGTAGGAAATGCAAGATAGTCCAGTCCACAGAAACCATATTGTATGGTTCTGTTTTATATGTAGGATGTGAAACCTCTAGGTGTAAAATTCTATTTCTCTCTACATGAGCATTAATCAAAATTGTCATTTAGCCATTTTGTCTATAATGCAGACTTTTCATAAGTAATGGATAAATTGAGGACATTCCAAAACCATAAAGAAAGCATATAAGACCTCAAAAACTGTTCCAATATATACATCTACTCTCCAAATAAAAGTAATCAAGATAAATCTGTGGTTATTTTCAAATAATTTTACAGCTGAATATTACCCTGCCTCCATTCCAGTATTTCATCACAAAAACATCTCCTTGGGTTTTCATTCCCCTAAATACTTTTTTTCTAAATTGTTTGAGTTCTAAGATTACAAATCAGTGGGATATGATCATCTTGACATAATTTTTATAATTTAATAGCAAGCAGATCCTATTCCAAAAGGGGGGCTGCTGTATCTAAACATCTCCCTTGGAATAGCCAGTTGTGATCTAAATAAAGGCCTCTTATGTCATGTAGGGTATAGAATTTTTAGAAAAAAACATAATTTATTTTTAATCTTTCAGAAGATTAAACTATCTTTCAGAAATAGAATAGACTCAGTTCCAGGTCTATGATTGTGCAAAAAAATTACTCCCAAACCTAATGGGATAGAATAAGCCAGGACCTCGGCCAGAGAACTTAAAAAGCCGAGGTCTGGAATCATATTGTTTACTCACAGAAATTTGGCCCTCACTTGAGAGTTTAGCCGCAAGTGAAGCCTAGAACAGCTATGCGTGGCTATGCTGCCTAGATTTTCCTCACAACATGGTAGCTACTTCGCAAAGGTAAACTTCCCAAGAGAGAACAAGGAAGAAGCCATATCACATTTTTTTATCTAGTCTCAGAAGCCAAACATTATCATTTCTACCCTATCCTGATTATTCCAGGCCTTTCTGAAGTCCACCCAAAGAAAAGGACCATCATCTTCAACTTAGGATAAAGAATGGCATGTCACATTGTAAGAAGAGTGTGTAGGATGGGCAATAGAGAGATGTGGCCCTTTTTAGAAAATACAATCCACTTCAGGCTGAATTCCAGCAAGAATGTGTCACACAACAAAGGACATCATTTCTAGGAAATAACACTATTCAATTAATATCAAGAGACATAGTAATAATGGTACAAACATATGTAAAAAAGAGAAATGTCATTCTTCCTATTTTAAGTGCTATAGATACAGTATCCTCGGGGGGGGGGGGGGATACATAATCATGTACAGTTGTACATAGACAGTGAGTGAATATAAATTCTGAAATGCAAATAATTCCAATTTGAGGAGAACATTCCAATAAACCACTGTATACACAAGCAAACAAACAGCTACCACTACACAGCTTGAATAGTAAATGGTGAGATCACTAAAGGGATCTAAAAAGATAGAATCTTCTGGTACCAATTACAAAAATGAAGGTTACATCTTCAAATGCTGGTGAGGTGTACTGCAGATTCATATGGGAAGGCAGTGCAGAATTTGTTAACATACAGATTGAACTGCTACATTCAGAAGAACCGCTTGGAATGCAATGATTCCGTATCTTTGCTTGCTGAAATCACCAAAATCTATTATGTCATAGAAATCTAATATCTCCTATTTCATTCAATCTTACTAAGCCTGAGTACTAAAAGCCACAAAAATTAAAAATAAAAAATGGGTGAGACAACAACTCTTTCTAAGCCACATAAAATATGTAGATCATGGTAGACAATCAAATACACAATGCAGTTTGCCCCTGTTACCAATGTGGACTATAATGGAGAGTTATTGTTTTATTTTCCCAGAATACTACAGTTTCAATGCCTTCTGTGAGCTTCCCCAGAGCTTTTTCCATCTACATGTACTGTTAATTTCTTAAAAGATTTCAATCCTCTGGCCAAAATTGATTGATATGGGAATGAAATCTGACCTAAGCCATGACAAGAAAAACTATTCTTCAGGATTTGAGGATGTAAGGTGGGGAATTAGGAATTGCTGTGGTTTTCACCACAAAAGCTATTCTATGAGGAGGGTAGCTGGACTTTGTAGCCCAGACACTCCACAGTTCCTTCAGAGAACTCTCTGCAATGACCATCCCTTTTAGAGGAGCTGACTTGAGGGAATATATGACTCTTCCTTTAACACCCCCAAAGCATTATAGACTTAGCAATAATGTTTTAAATAATATTTTACTAAAGTTTGGATAACAGAAAGGAATAAACCGAAATAATGGCATATTTTCAATGGCTTAACCTTAATTTAAAAGGTATGACTTACTTCACTTCAGCTTGATGGCCTTTGTTTAGTAGACACTATTTGGGATTGTCCCAGGGCTGGCTTCTGCAGCTCATATACTAAAAATGGGATTTTCTGTCCCATGGGGAGTCTGGATGGCTCAGTCAGTTGAGTTGGTTTCTCAGGGTCCTGGGATCCAGCCCCACATGGCGCTCCCCACTCAGCGCAGTGTCTGCTCAAGATTCTGTCTCCCTCTCCTTCTATCCATGCCCTGCTTGTGTGTGCACTCCCTCTCTGCCTCCCTTTCTCTCTATCTAAAATAAATTAATCTTTACAAATGGGATTGTCCCAAAACACAGCTAGATTCCTGAGAGAGAGCGAGAGACAGAGATGGGGCAGGGGAGAAGATGGACAGGGTGGGGGAGGGGGGAAAGGGAAGAAAGGGAGGATGGAAGGAAGAAAGGAAGGGAGGAAGAGAAGAAAGAAGAGAGGGAAGGAGGAAGGGAGGGAGAAAAGGAAGGGGAGAAGAAAGGAGAAAAACAGAAAGGCAGTCCCAGAGCAGTCATGTTATCTATCACCTGTGAAAGAAAAAAAAAATAAAAAGTTAAAAAAAAATACAAATTCTACTAACTCTGACTCTCCAAAAGTGGAAAACTTTTTAAAACTCCCCAGGTGATCCCCAAGCTCACAGCCACTTGCCAAGGGCCAAGACATTTAGTCCCCCGACAGATCCCTGGTAAGCCAGAGTGAGTGGCATAAGCAAGTGGCTGAGAGCAGAAGTGTCTGTGAAGTCTCAAGCTTATCTTAACCTTCCATGGGACTTTTTCTTCCAAACGCTCAATGTAGCAGTGTTTGTCTTAATGTAAAAATTTCCCCACATCTATAGATAAAATAAATGCCTTAGAAATGTGCATGTTTTTTTTCCTGTGGTTTTAAGAACCAGAAAAACTTTTACTCCTTTTGAGAGGCACAAGACTAAAAAAAGAAGTGGCCCCTGCATTCCCTGCCGAAGGCTCCGTTTCCAGGTTCCTATTTTGGATCAGCCTCTCCTACCATGACCAGCCGTGAGGATGTCTTCCTGCAGGAGAAAGGTTTCTCTTCGCCTTCACAGGGGGCTCTACCCTATGGAATCCGCATTGTTGGGGCCTCTCAATTTTACTCCCTGTGTTCTCCACCTCTCACCTGTTCTTTTGCTTTATTTTGAACTCCCACGTTTCTCTGTCCTGATTCCTAAAATGCATGCCTTCTTTCATTTTCTACCCAGTTTCCAACCTGCCACTTTATTTCCCTTTCTTTTCCTGCACACCTTGCCTTATGACATTCTCTGGCCTTTAATACTGGTTCCAATGGTTCAATGGTTCCAAACAGAACACCTGCTCCGAGTAATCCCTTGGTCCCAAACCTAATCTTCTTGCATTGCTGGTGCTGTGAGACTCCCAATTTATGACTCTGCAGATTCTTATGGTCTAGTAACCAGATCCCTTCCTCCTTCTCAAGCCCTTGTCCCTGTTCCCATCATCAATTTTTACTGTTGAACAGCAAGATCAGCTAAAGTGTCTGCGGAGCTCAGGGCAAGACAAAAATGTTGAGTCCCTTGTTAAAATTAAGCATCTCAAGAAAACAATAGTGGGGCATTAAAACCAAGCACAGGGTCCTTCTAGAGTAAGACTTTATGTGAAGGCAGCCCTAGTTGCCACCCTAATCAAAGACTGTCTACTATGTATTTTTATCTTATGAAAAGCATTTTAAAACTGGCTTTTCTGACACCAGCTGTCTACTTGTCTATCAAATACTTCCATTTTAGTGATTCTGTTGTGCCATACCCTTCCTCATTCAACACAGAAAAACATATTGCAAAATCACTATGCTATGCCACTACTCTCATACATCTGTCCTGTTTTTTGACACAAGTATATGTCTTGACTCTATACCTTTATTCAGGCCTTCCCCTCAATTTGGAACACCTATAATTCACTCTACCATTATACATCATTCCATCATCCCAGTCCTCGATAAAATTTCTCCCATCTATTCACCACTCCTCTTTGCCTCCAAATGAAATAATCTATCTTTCCTCTGAAGTCTCATAGCTGTTATGGTCTGGGTCATCCAGACGGTTATTATCACTGTGTTGCATGTAAATTTTTGTCCATAGGTCGTGGTCTGCCTCCCATGTCTTAATATTGGAGTCTAGCTTTATCTCCCCCTAGATCCTGGACATGTAGTGTGCTCAATACATACACTGATTATCTACTGAGTTTTGAGTCTAATTATTTTGAACATACCAAGCAAACAAGTCCTTTAGCCTTAGACATTTAAACCTTCTCTTTCCCAGTCTGAGAGGGCATTTCTGCTCATTTTTTGCCTCAGAATGAGACCAAGATGTTCATGTATAGCAAGAGAAGAGGGAGGAGGGGGAAAGTAGAAGAGGGAATTGGAAATATTCCCAGTTCTTCCTAAACGGGGAGATGTCCAGGCCACTTGATTTATTGGTAGCATCTCTTTCGGGCTTTAGACATATGAATTTGCCTGTAAACACAGAATGCATTCCGAAGGCAAATGGGTTGGGGATTCAATTGCATATTAATGAACTCGTGGTTTCTGTTCTCATCCATTAGTGAGGATGACTAAAAGTAGACTGTATAAAATGAATATGGCAGTAAGGAAATGAATGAACTAATGAAAGCCCTTATTTTACTCTATTTTTTTAGAGAACTGGGTGATTTCTGAAATGTACATTTAGCAACACTGGGAATTTTATTAACTTATTAAACTCAATACGTATTGGTTAAAATTGTGTCTTGAGGATTTGAAGACCTATAAAATATGGTCTCTGCTTCTGGGTAGAGGCAGAAAATGTTATGCCTTCTAGAAGAGGTGGGTCCTTGTGTCTGGAATGAGGTGGGGAAGGGATAACAGCAATAAAAAAGAAGTAAATCATATGGCGGTTGAGTAGAAAATAACAAGAGCAAAGGTCGTGAAAAGATCTTCCAGGTGTTGGGGTCTGGCCTTCCCCTGCCCCAGGAGAAATTTGTGCTGAGCAACAAGCGACGCAGCAGCCAAAAGCTGCCAGGTGGGAATCAGCGCAGAGCCGGAACATCTGTTTGGGAGTGTCGTCTGTTTGGGAGTAGACAGTAGATGCAAGGAACAAGGATAAGCTGGGCCAGAAGAATTTACTGCAAGTGGGACGTCCAGGTATTAGTTAACAGAACTGCTCCTGGGAGTTTTCTCAAATTGGGAAACAACATAATACCCTCCCCAGCCCTGCTTTCAGTTTATTTTCTTTTAGAATGAAAGGCCATTTCACATCCTGGGGCAGTGTTAAACAATTAACCGATCCTCACATAGAACCTTATGACATATAAAGAGTAAAAGACATAAATGGCTATTAAAGCAAAGTGAGCTCTATTTTGGCCAATAGTTGACTATCCATACAGTACCATTAGGAGCATTGTCATCTCTGATTTGCTCAGCCTTTCCTCCTTCATGAACTGAAAAAGAAAAAGAAAAAGTGAAGTCAGGGATGAAGGAGGACAATCCCTGCATTTAGAAACTAAAGGCAATGCATGGCATGTCCCAAAAAGTTTATTGGCAAAAATGACACTTTCCCAAAAAGTGGGTGAATGTCATCAGTCCCATTAGAATGCTAGTATGAATCATATAGTATTAGTTAACACTTTAGAAAGTGTGGGTGGAAAGGAAGAATTGGAAAGGAGAATAAAAGTCCCAGAGAAAGTCAAAGACAATGACCTACCCATCCGGGGCCCCATCCAGCCTAGGCAAGCCATCACGCGCTGCACCAAGATGTAAGGAGCACCCTTGGAAATCCTTAAGGCTAGAGGGTATCCTGGATGTATCAACAGAAATGATGCAGACACCCTGAAACCAACACTGTCTTCCTACTCCCTGAAGAGAAGATCATCAAATAATACACATGACTATCTTGATGCTGAGCCCAGACTCTCCGATGGACTGCTTTCTGGGGAAAAGGACTTGAAGGACACAGGCGTATAGGAAAGTTTAAAAAGTATGCTTTATAGTATTCCATTGTGTATATATACCACATCTTCTTGATCCATTCATCTGTTGATGGACATCTAGGTTCTTTCCATAGTTTGGCTATTGTGGACATTGCTGCTATAAACATTCGGGTGCACGTGCCCCTTTGGATCACTACGTTTGTATCTTTAGGGTAAATACCCAATAGTGCAATTGCTGGGTCATAGGGCAGTTCTATTTTCAACATTTTGAGGAACCTCCATGCTGTTTTCCAGAGAGGTTGCACCAGCTTGCATTCCCACCAACAGTGTAGGAGGGTTCCCCTTTCTCCGCATCCTCGCCAGCATCTGTCATTTCCTGACTTGTTGATTTTAGCCATTCTGACTGGTGTGAGGTGATATCGCATTGTGGTTTTGATTTGTATTTCTCTGATGCCAAGTGATATGGAGCACTTTTTCATGTGTCTGTTGGCCATCTGGATGTCTCCTTTGCAGAAATGTCTGTTCATGTCCTCTGCCCATTTCTTGATTGGATTATTTGTTCTTTGGGTGTTGAGTTTGCTAAGTTCTTTATAGATTCTGGACACTAGTCCTTTATCTGATATGTCGTTTGCAAATATCTTCTCCCATTCTGTCAGTTGTCTTTTGATTTTGTTAACTGTTTCCTTTGCTGTGCAAAAGCTTTTGATCTTGATGAAATCCCAATAGTTCATTTTTGCCCTTGCTTCCCTTGCCTTTGGCGTTGTTCCTAGGAAGATGTTGCTGCGGCTGAGGTCAAAGAGGTTGCTGCCTGTGTTCTCCTCAAGGATTTTGATGGAATACTATGCAGCCATCAAAAGAAATGAAATCTTGCCATTTGCGACAACATGGATGGAACTAGAGCGTATCATGCTTAGCGAAATAAGTCAAGCGGAGAAAGACAACTATCATATGATCTCCCTGATATGAGGAAGTGGTGATGCAACATGGGGGCTTAAGTGGGTAGGAGAAGAATCAATGAAACAAGATGGGATTGGGAGGGAGACAAACCATAAGTGACTCTTAATCTCACAAAACAAACTGAGGGTTGCTGGGGGGAGGGGGTTTGGGAGAAGGGGGTGGGATTATGGACATTGGGGAGGGTATGTGCTTTGGTGAGTGCTGTGAAGTGTGTAAACCTGGTGATTCACAGACCTGTACCCCTGGGGATAAAAATATATGTTTATAAAAAAAATAAAAATTATATATAAAATAAAAAAAAAAGTATGCTTTAACATGGCTTTTGGAATTTTTGGAAGGAAGGGAGAGGATTTGTTTATTTTTAAATTTTGTTTCATTTTGCTTCTTGAGAACCATAAGATTTCAGCATCATCTAGGATTCCCTTAACTCCAAATGGCAGCTGTAGTATCTGAGTTAAAATAGAATGGTAATTAAAAATACTGGAAAGTATTATGTGACATGTATTAGATTTAAAAGCCTGGAGGGCACTTCCACAGTACCTAACAGGCAGTTGCCCCCAACTTTGCTACGTCACAGACCACACAGCAGACCACCCTCAAAGCCAAGTCCAGAAACAAATCCTCTGATTCTAAAGTCCAGTGTTTTTTTGCTACATCACCATACCTGACTTAAGTGGTGCTAAAATAATGAAACATTTCTGAAAGAGTGAATCAGCATAAGAGAAATGAAAAATGTATAGAATTCATGTCAGTACAACTAGAATTATTATTGTTAATTTTTATCTAGCACAATCCCAGCCACCATATCTAAAACCTCCAACATATGCTGGACAATTTTCATCCCTAAGATTAAAAGATATATAAAATTTAGCATTAGAAGTGTATTTTCTATTTTCCAAGCACAGTGTTACTTGTCTTAAGTATGTGGTCATCACAGTCCGGCCTGTTATAATCCCAATATTAACAGTTAAAGCCGCTGGAGTTAAACGACTCCCATAATCAAGTAGTGGAAACAGAGTTTGGCTAATTGAATGTAGAATCCATGTTGCTAATCACTTCCTACACTGTATGTTCTCACCCTCAGGAATGCCTTTCTTTCCCGAGTGTATGAATAGGCTATATCTCAGAACAGGCTTAGGTCACAGGACAAATGAAATGAAAGGTAGGAACTTTTTAAGATGACATTTGGTTAAAAATACAGCTACTGATAAATGTAATTATATCATGCAGTATAACCTAGATACACCCAGTGACCCATTCCTTTGCACATCCAACCACACAGTTGGCACAATTCATACAGGATCAATATCACACGATGGTTTTAATGTTTACCCTTGTCTATTTCGATGTAAAAAAAAATGAGCTAAATAAATTACATGAATTTAGAAGCTTTGTGACAGTGTTAATGTCTTTGAAATGGATATGTGGTATAAATTTCCAAAGTTATCATCCTTCTGATTTAATAAATCTTCTGTTTTAATAGAGTATAAGTTTCCCCAAATAAATGTTAATTTCCCTAAAATTACAAAATAATTAGTTGATAAATGTTTAAAGAAAAATATATTTGGGTACCCAGGGAAAAAAAGAATCTAGTAATTTTCCATCAGATAATTTTTTCCAAAGCTTTGTTTGCTCTTAGATAATACAATATGTTTTGGATTTTAAATTTCAGACTTGGCATGACTGTATCTAAATGAGAAACACATTATTTTGCAAAAAAAAAGGGGGGGGCTTTGTTAGCAGAGTAAGCAAAAACTATAACTATAGTGAAAGATTATGCTCTCCTTCAGATAAAATCTGTGCCACATTTAGCCATCTGCATGGTGTAGTTTATTGCATACAAAAAAAAAAAAAAAAAAAAAAAAAAAAAAAAAAAAAACCCTTACAAATTACAACAAAAAGCTCTTTGTCACTTTCTTGCCTCAGTGCCAAAATTGTCACTGTTGGTTACTGTTTTAGATTGGATAAAAGGCAGTTGTCAAACCACGTTGTTGCCTTTGAAGAAAATTGTAGCTGTCAATATTAATACCTCAGAGATAGTTAAGCTATCAGGTTATCTCATGTGGGAGTGAAAGAATATATGAATATTGATAGATGGAAGTCTGGAAGCATAAAGAATCAATAGACATAATAAGTAAATGCTACTAAAAAGTTGGAAACGCATTTAAAAAACCACGATGAGTTAACTGCTAATTTTACTTTTGGTTGCATTTGTGCTCTTATATCTTGTCTCTAATATAACCTACTTTTGGTTATTAGCAGTTAATTAGAGTGCTCTGAAAACCCACCCCTTGGGATAAGAATTATAACATTGAAGAGAAACCAAAAAAACCCCTAATTTCAATATTAAACTTCAGAAACATTTAAAATGCAATAAAACATTAAAATAAAATGCAAGACTATTAGAGATCAGAAGGTTTCAGCAAGAGATAATCTTGTCAATTAATTGAATGTCAATATAATTCTGTAATAGAAACACTAATGTTTGTCTTTTTTTGTTCTTGGTCAAATTTCATGAGAGAAATTTAGCTAGACTGCTACAGAATTATTTTTAAAAGAACTCAAATAGATATCCCTCCCAAATTTTTAGCCAGGGAAATAAAATGTATAGTTGAAGGTCAGCTTTAAAACTGAGTGCTGTGAAGTGTGTAAACCTGGTGATTCACAGACCTGTACCCCGAGGGATAAAAATATATGTTTATAAAAAATAAAAAATTAATAAAAAGAAAAAAAATGGTTAAAAAAATGTGAGAAATGGGTAAATGTCTGTTTCTGAGCACTCCATGTCACTCTTGGAAATGTAGAGGTGAGAGTTGTCCACAGGTGACTAATTCCAGGCACCAGAATCCATATCACTCCCGTAAGTCATGAAACATTTTTTCTCATTTTCCTGTAACACTTGCATAGAAAATAGTTTTCTTCGGCAGTGAGTTGTAAAGAATGCAGATCCTCTGCCAACTATGTCACAAAGAAGACGGAAAACCAAACTATTGGTTATCAGTATGGGTTCTTTTAGCTCAGCTAACATCATGATTACTTTCGTAAGGGACACTTGGAAGTATTTATCTGATGAAGCATGTGAACCCTACAACTGTGAAGTAAAGATGAAGTGACACCAAAAATCAAGATGTACCAGATACTGCTGTATTATCACTGGCAGGTAAAAGAGAAAACAAACCAAAAATGCTTAAATCCCAAAAGCTTTTAGACAAGTAAACCGTTTGGTTTTTTTGTTTTTTCTAAAACTGGAAGGCTTGAGCCTACATTTTAAACACAGCTTAAAAATCTGTAATATAAATGTTATAAATGCATAATATGAGCACCATGAGGAAAAAAATATGTAATTGCCCATAATGTTCTCATTTGTTAATGAGCTCATTAAAAAAAAAAAAGATACTTCACTGATTCCAGTATTCGCAGCAACTACTCTGCGTAAGATGCCAATGACCTATGTACTATTTTCTGAGATGACATATATTTCCACCCATAACTTTACATGAGGAAGAGAAAAACTGGATTTCAGAGAATATTAAAGTTGTCAGGGACTTTGAAATCATCTAACGTTGTTTTTCATGTAAGATGTAAGACCTAGACCCTGGTGGTACAGTCATGGAGATTTAAATAACTTGAATAACATTCTAAGGAAATGACTCCCTTAACAGTTTTTCCTTTCTAATTAAGTCAAGGAAAAGAATCTCAGTTACTAACTTTTTTAAAAAGGGAGAATTGACCTCAACTTAGAGCCTTAACTAGGCAATGGCACCAGGGTTTTGATGCATTGTGTTTATTTTTTTTAATTTATTTTTTATTTATTTTCAGCATAACATATTCATTATTTTTGCACCACACCCAGTGCTCCATGCAATCCGTGCGCTCTATAATACCCACCACCTGGTACCCCGACCTCCCACCCACTGCCCCTTCAAAACCCTCGGATTATTTTTCAGAGTCCATAGTCTCTCATTGTTTTTAGTTTTATAGGTGACTTCTGCTTACAGCACTGTTACCCATTTTCCATTTATAGTCATGGTAACATAGTTTCCTACTAAGATAAATTTACCTTAGTAAAATAAGGGTTTTTATAGTATGGATACAATCATTTATTTTATAATGCTTCAATGTGAACAGTAGGCTATGCGTGTTAAACAAGTTGTTCCCAGTCCATATTTCAGGAACGGTTGATTACCATTTGAGGTCCTAATGAGGACTCAAAACCCAAAGAGAACTATTCTTAGAAGATAATAAGTCCTTAATCAAACCTATACCAAATGTTTTGCCAGTCAGTGTTGCTATGTTAGAAATAATCTTTATTAGCTTAAATGAGTATTATTCAAGACAGGTGATGAATTAGGAATGCTGAACTGGCCCTACCACCCTCCCACAGGCACTGCAAAACCACAGTGCCTCACTTCAGATCCAGAGCTGTGTTGATCCTGCAACCTTCCATTTCACAGAGGACCCAGATTAGCCTGAACCGTTTAGAGGAATGGCTGTAAAACACTATGATCAGAACACTGGCATCAGAACACTCTGATGTCCTGTTTGGAGAAAGCCTTTTTTGCTAGGGCCAGCACACTTAGGGCAGAAGTATGAATTTAAAGGTACAGATAAAATGGACGGGCTCTTTTGGTGCTTAGCTGCTAATACCTCATGTCTTTAATCTTAAAGTGCCTTTCTCGCATTTTAACATACCTAGAATTGGATGGCATTTTAGAATTATGATTAGTTGTGTTTCTATCATTCTCAACAATCCACAGAACTCTTGTACATCTCCAAACAGATGGTATCTTGTTGTCTATCTAATTGTCAGGAAGAGGAAAATATACTTTACTAAATTTGTAACTATTGGAGGACTAGCAATATTTACCAAAGAAATGTATGCTAAATGGTCTAATTAGCTTACAGGTAATTTTGCTTCCTGATACAATTCAAAGAACTCAGTATATAAGAGTAGAGGCTTTAAGCAGATATATAAAGTATTGGGAAGTTTTATGTTTTATTTTTTATAAAGTTTTAAATAAATGACTGAAGTTTAGGAAACATGAATCTGGCCAAACCCTACAAAGGAGAAAACCGAAGAATCAATTAAGTGGTTTGACTAACATTCCACACAGTAAACTGAATGGTAGGGTTTGTGTAATGACCAAGGTTCTTTTGACTATTCTATGCTGTGTCTTAGCTATCTATGGCTCCATAACAAATTGCTCAAAACTTAGTGGTTGAAAACAATAAACATTATGTCACAGTCTCTCTGCATTGGAAATTCAGATGTGGCTTAGCTGGATGCCTCTGGTTCAGCATCTTTCCTAAGGTTGCAGTCAAGCTGTTGGCCAAGGCTGAGGTCTCATCTGAAGTCTTAACTGGAGGGAGAATTGGCTTCCAGTTTTAATCACATGGTTGCTGGAAAGAGTTTTAAATGATGCAGCTCTCCCTAGAGCCAGTGTTGGTCTCCATGTCATTTATTCTTTGCTATGATAGACACTCAGCAACTTTTCAGATTGCACTGGTTCTTTCTGACATTAACCGCTAAGATTACCATGGCCACAGACATAACTGTCAAGTGCATCAAAATTATAATTTCATGCCTATTAGATTTCTAAATATATATTATACTAAGGAAAAAACACTAAAATGTTACCAGGACATTTCTTTAGATAATGGAATTATGGTTGATTGTTTGACTTCTTATTTTTCTATTTTTTACAATAAGCATGTAAAATGCAAGTTATTTGACAGAGGAATTTGTAATGTTTTAAAACTCATCAGTAAGGGGCACCTGGGTGTCTCAGTGGGTTAAAGCCTCTGCCTTCAGCTCAGGTCATGATCTCAGGGTCCTGGGATCGAGCCCCGCATCAGGCTCTCTGCTCAGTGGGGAGCCTGCTTCCCCCTCTCTGTCTCTGCCTGTCTCTCTGCCTACTTGTGATCTCTCTCTGTGTCACATAAATAAATAAAATCTTTTTAAAAAAATCACCAGTAATTTAAGTAAATATGATATATGTGCTTTCACCTTTCCTAAAAACTGCATCATTTGTTGCTTTTAGGATTTTTCCTTGAAAGTTCAGAATTATAGGTCCTTGGATATATTTTTCCCTGAATAAAAAGAGACTTTCAATCCTGTTGCCAAATTCACAACCAATGCCAAGCTACAAGAGCAGAAAAAAAGGTAGAAGAAAAGGCCAAGTTCCTTTTGGACTCAGACAAGGTGAAGAGGTCAGAAGAGTCAAATGAATTATTTTCCTTTATAAGTTTGGCTTCCCGAGCAGGTAGATCAATTCACAGTTTTCATTTCTGTTCTTGCCACTTTGTACAGTCAAACATGGGCTGTATAAAGGAATCATTGTAAGGGAAAGCCTCTTTGCAGAATCTCTAAGAGCAGACATTTGGATGGCCAGGCCCTTTTCTCACCAAGCACAGCCTCTTGAGAAGTGGGTGTTAGGTGTCTAATAGCTCTGAAATGTTTTCTTTCCTCCCTGTGCTCTAAGGTTGACTGCTAACTGATGTCCCAATTATTCTAGAGAACAAGTCCTACCTACTTTAAGAGATAAGTGCAGGGCCTAGTGTAAACTCAAAGAAGAAAAAAAAAATCTTAAGGCGAAGCTGATTTAGCCTAAGGAGAATTTTGGGATATGTTATTTACATTTTGACAGTAAAGACAACTGCATGGGTATGTATTTCCATTTTTGAAGAGAAGAAAACACAGAACTATGACCCCACACAAAGGACTTGACATTTTTGTCCCCAACATGATTTATTCTTTTTAAATCAAGATTGTTTACTTTATTAACAGATCAGAAAGACTTATTTTGTCTTAAATGTTTCCAGTATGTGATTCTTTCCAAGGATCCCAGTGAAGTAATATAAACTTGTACATATGTTCACACACAATTATAAGCTTAGAAGAGATCATAATTCCATGACTTCATCACAGTGGCTTTCAGGGCTGGAATAGTACTAACAGCTATGCTCATGTATTCATTATGGCTTTCATTTAAAAAAAAAAAAAGTCTTTATGTGAATAATAAGTCCCTCCAAATTGTTTTATAAATAGACTAGTATATAAATAGAATAAATAAATACAATGGAATCCTACTGATAAATCCTATTTATAGTTCAGTATATTATTTTTAACAATTTATAGCAGATTTCTTTCTGTAACTTAGCACTCCTAAATAAAAAGGAACATGTTTGCAGATGGCTAGGAAAAGCAACTTCATGCAGTCGAGTATAGGCACAAAGAAAATCAGGAAGGCTAAAGTTTAAATAAATTTTAAATAAATAGGAAAGTGGATAAGAAAACCCTCAAACTGCTTGATGGTTGGCATTTGTATTATACATTAGAAACTTTTCCTAAGACTTTGAGTGGATTTTCAGTGTGTTTTTCTCAACCTTGAGTACTATCTCATATGAAAACTATTCTTCAGAATGTGAAGAATACATATACTTGAGACATCTGAAATAAATGAAGCCTAGAAGTTTTCCTCTCCCCACCATGCTGTGCCTTCTGATTTAATAAATCATGACTATCAAGATTATCAGCTATAGCTCATAAAAAAGGGAAAAAATAGTGCATTAAATTCTAATATTTAATAAATAAGAAAAAGAATAAAGTATCATATGAATAGAGGGAACACAGAAAGAAAAGGGAATTTTGGTACAATGTTATTCAAAACATTCTCTCAAAGTTGCATGTAATATACAGCTGTTTCTCAGACTTATTTGCTGTGAAACTCTTCTTCTATTGTTTTGTTTTATTTTGGGTTTTGTCAGTTGGCTTCTTGTGGGACACTGTGTCCTGGAAAGTAGCAACATTATCTGACAAAATTCACAGCCAACTAGGTACTACAGTAGACTGAAACCATATTCATGCTACAAAGTTTAAGGGCCTATTATGTGTTCCACAAGAAAGGATGAATATAATGCTACAATATGTAGGTTTTTCCCTTAAGGAGTTTCCCATAAAGTGGTCATTTTAGGTCTTTCTGTTATAAATGTCTACCAGTTCTATGCCCTATAACCAAAGGGGCACAGGTAGTAAAGTAAATTCAACCGATCATCACTTCCTGTGTTCCTCCATTAAAGTGTTAACATAATCCCTCTTCTATATTCTTTGCTCTCTTCACATAGGTAACGATTATGACTCCAGGCAAAGAGAAGCCATTAGACAGAATTCTCTGAGGATAGTGCTTATCAGTTTCATCTGCCCTCGCATTGAAACTATGCATGCGAGAGATACCCAGAGGATATAAGCACCTGTAAAGATACCTGAGTTAATTAATAAAATAAACAATTAATTTAATTAATAAAATAATTAAGCCAAGTAGTTTATTTATTTTTTTAAAGATTTTATTTATTTATTTGACAGCGATCATAAGTAGGCAGAGTAGAGCGGGGGGGGGGGGGGGTGGAGGCAGGCTCCCTGCTGAGCAGAGAGCCCCATGTGGGGCTTGATCCCAGGACCCCGAGATCATGACCTGAGCCAGAGGCAGAGGCTTTAACCCAGGCACCCTAAACCAAGCAGTTTATAAGAGAATTTCTCAAGAATGACTAAAGAATGATTATATATGCATTTTATAAGAACCCTTTTCACTTCGTGATATATATTTATATTCAATGATGAAGGAATAAAATGTGTTTTTTTATACCTCATTACCAAACTAGATGTAAGTATTCCATCACTCCCAAGGAGAGCAGAATCAGAGCACAAACAAAGACATAAAACTCTCAGATTTGTAAGTTCAAAAACACAGTCCATCTGTATGGCATAATATTTGAAAGAAAACATGATCAGGCAAAGTTTTCATAAGCATCTCTCACCCCAAAGCTACCTGAAGATCCCCAGACTAGAAGGTAGAGGAGATGGCTCCACCATCTTTGCTCAGGCAGAGCCCCCAGGAAGGACACGTTCTGAGATGTTCCAGAATCGCGGGGCTTGTGTAGTCTGCCGTCTGGAACTCTCAGGAGGCAGCCCAGCCAAAGCTCCATTTTCCTCTCTGGTGCAGTAGGGGATGAATGGCTGCAGAAGAGCCTGCGCCAAGTGGGCTCACAGCCCAGGGAGTCTTTTGCAGTTCATCTGCAAGTGGCAAAGTAAAAGAGTAAAAGAGCCGGGAAGTTAGCAGAGAAAGGATCTGGAGACCTGGAGAGGCCATGCAGCCAGAAGGAGCAGAACACAGACTGTTGCAAACACAGGCATCTCGACAGATGCCAGCATAGGTTGCACGTTCTCCTGAAGCCAGCACATTATGCAAGCCCCCTAGACCTTAGATGCTTTCCTGAAGGGAAATAAAGTATTAGAAGATGTCTGAGCTCATCTGGAACTGGCTAGATTACATTTCCTACCATCGAGCAGAATGAGAGCTAAGAAAGTAAGAATTTAAATTGATTTGGAAGAAAAAGTTATTTTTTTCATATACCCCTGTGAAAATGGTACCCACAAAACAGTGACCTATGTGGTATATTCAGTAAATTCTGATATTAATCTCAAGGTCTTCCTCACTAGAAAACCCATGAAAACTGAACCAGAGGAACCAAGACAAAGACACTGGCCTTCCCAGGAACCTCTCTGTGTCCCTCTTATACTAGTCAATACTAGTCATACTAGTCAATACTAGTATGGCTGTTTCTGGGCTATCATTTCTAAAGAATCCTCCTTCCCTTGTACATTTTCAAATTATAATTTTTAAGTGTTGAATCACTATCAGCTGATTTCTATGAAAGTTTTGGCTTCCCTCCAATTTGCTCAAAACAATATTGGCTAAGAGTATACAATGTTCCAGCCTTCTTGATAACTATTTAAACTAAATAGTTTAAGTTAAACTAACCCATGTCCGTATTTCTGGGGACTATGTTCTTTCCACAATGGCAGAAATTTTGTAAGTATGGAACAAGGAAAAGGATGTTGTAAAGGACTGTATGTCACATAAGGGGAACTGAGTAAGTGCCTGCTTGGGGATGAGGAGATAGGAAATTAACAAGGAATCTGAGCTAAAAAGTAAACCTTCTTTTCATATTTTCATGAACATTATAATTCTTACATAGCAGTTAAAAATAACCTCAGAGGCAATAGCCGAGAAATATCTGATGTCAAACAAATCACACCAACTTCTTTTTTTTTTCTCTTTTCAGCATAACAGAGTTCCTTGTTTTTGCACCATACCCAGTGCTCCATGCGATACGTGCCCTCCATAATACCCACCACCTGGCTCCCCCAACCTCCCACCCCCCGCCCCTTCAAAACCCTCATTTTGTTTTTCAGAGTCATTAGTTTCTCATGGTTCACCCCCCCTTCCAATTTCCCTCAGCTCCCTTCTCCCCTCCATCTCCCTGTGTCCTCCATGATATTTGTTATGCTCCACAAATAAGTGAAACCATATGATAATTGACTTTCTCTGCTATTATTTCACTCAGCATAATCTCTTCCAGTCCCATCCATGTTGCTACAAAAGTTGGGTATTCATCCTTTCTGATGGAGGCGTAATACTCCATAGTGTATATGGACCACATCGTCCTTATCCATTCGTCCGTTGAAGGGCATCTTGGTTCTTTCCACAGTTTGGCGACCCTGGCCATTGCTGCTATATACATTGGGGTACAGATGGCCCTTCTTTTCACTACATCTGTATCTATTGGGTAAATACCCAGTAGTGCAATTGCAGGGCCATAGAGAAGCTCTATTTTTAATTTCTTAAGAAATCTCCACACTTAATTTCTTAAGAAATCTGCACCAACTTGCATTCCCACCAAAAGTGTAAGAGGGTTCCCCTTTCTCCGCATCCTCTCCAACACATGTTGTTTCCTGTCTTGCTAATTTTGGCCATTCTAACTGGTATAAAGTGGTATCTCAATGTGGTTTTAATTTAAATCTCTCTGATGGCTAGTGATGATGAACATTTTTTCATGTGTCTGATAGCCATTTGTATGTCTTCATTGGAGAAGTGTCACACCAACTTCTAAAAAAGTATTACTACATTATACCATAATCACTGATTTCTTTCCCTATTTTCTAAACAAAATTACCAGACTCTTGAAAGCAAGGACTACATTTTGTTCTTTGTTGTCATTCCTACAACAATGCCTGGGACATAATAGATATTCAATAAATATTCATGAAAGGAAAAAATTAATGAGAGAAATTGTTAATAATTATATTCATAGATCTATCCAGCTGTGTCTAAAATACACAACATCAATCAGAACCCACAAGCTAATTGTTCTTTCTTATATCCTGCTCTATGTTTAAATGAGATCATTCCACCAAGAACTGGAACTTCCTCCAATCATTAAGAACAAACCACAACATCCATTTCAAGGTAAACAGGAAATCATGTCTAAGGCTGTTGGTGGGCTAGTGAAATGTTCCCATTTGAATGGAAATTCTCCCATATATAGACAGGTTGACCAATTTGAATTGAAACTTTGAGTTCTGAATCAATTCAGCCAGTGATGTCACTACCTCTGCACATTTTAAGTGCTTTATATTTGTTTTTGCATTTTAACTTGAAGAATGGGGCACTAAGGTTCAAAGTAGTAGTCTGCTCCCAGTAGACTCAAGAACCAAGTCTCTGTTTGCATGTGGTTTATAATTTCAGAAGATTTTTCATTTATATTATCTAATTTAATTCTCTCAAAATTCCTATGAATTTGAGAGATTCTCTTTTTCCATGTAATGAGTAAACTGAGGCTATGGGACCTGCTCAAGGCCATGTGGCTTTTAAATGGCAAAATCAAGGCCCAGATCCATCAAGGTCATCTAATTCTATATCACCCTGACCCCCACTCTTTATGCCACCTTGCTGTCCTTTTTTTTATAGAAAAATGTCATTTTGGAATGTTTTACCTAGAAAACTCAAAAACTTGCTTTTGTTTCACATAGAGGTATACTTAGCAGGCTTAATTATGATTGTGAGTCAAGAACACAAAAAAAGAAAAATGAGGGTAACTGCTGTGTATCTCTTAAAATGTCTAGGGCATAAATATATGTCCTAGGGTAACAAATTTTCCTGAGAAGAGTTTGTGGATGCATTATCTCATTTCCTGTGGCAAAGTTTTCTCGTCCTGGCTCTGAATGCAGACTAGGACACAGAGCCAGCATGTAACTCCTGCTGGAATCCTGGCAGGAGAATCTGGCTTCACTACAGCTTGCTGTCACCCAGAAACCCTAAGAGAATATGCAAATGTTCCACAGATTTGCAAAAGTGGATTAAAGTGTGAATAGTTGTTATCCTTTTGTAAATCACTCCACACTGACTCTCATTCTGCACTTAACCTTGACGTCTTACTAATATGTACAAATAATTTGACCATAAATTTATGAGGAAAAGGAAGCGGTATTGTTAGTCATTATTCCCATCAGGCCTAATTCCTGGCACATATAAAGTAGGTGCTTCTTAAGGCATGAATTCAGTATAAATGTATGTGTGGAATACTATTTGTTATTATGAAGAAAATCTCCTACTTGCCCCCACTCCCTGCCTTTTAAGGAAAGTACATTTGTTTGATGATAAATGTGCTGGGTATGAAGATGCAAAGACAACTAAGAGGCAAATTTAGCTGCTTAAGAAAAAACACAAAGATGTACAAATATCTGAAAAATTTCAGGAAGTCGAGAAAGACAAAATGAACTGAAGAACCAGCAAGACAAGTTTCAATAGAGAAAGCTACCAAAGGCAAAACCAAGACTTTGGAGAGGAGTAGAACAAGAACTTCTAATGACTTTTTTCTTTTGAATTGTACTTTATTGCTTATGAGCTATACTGTCCATTGCTGGCAAAGTAAACAGATTTAGTAAAATATGTTACTCCCTAACACTGTGACATTGGATTTGTTTGAAGGATGCGCAAAGAACTTTTGTTTACTCCAAGGTAGGCAAGGAAGTTACTTACATCTGTTTCTACTAGCTTAGTGTTTATAAGATCTTTTCATTGTACATGCAAATTCATACACTTTTAGAATGAGAAAGATCCCCAGAAATCATTATCTAATCTTCACAGTTACAAAGAGGAAACAGACACAGAAATTAATTGGCCTTTACTCTAAGGCATTAAGTCATAATACACCTTTAATCATTTAAAATTTTATTTCATACTTAATAAAAGAGCTATTTATTTTATTTTATTTTATTTTATTTTTTCAGGGTTCCAAGATTCATTGTTTATGCACCACACCCAGTGCTCCATACAATATGCACCCTCCTTAATACCTATCACCAGGCTCACCTAACCCCCATCCTTCTCCCCTCCCAAACCCTCAATTTGTTTCCATTTTAAAGATTTTATTTATTTATTTAAGAGAGAAAGAGAACACAAAGGGAGAGTGAGAGGAAAAAGCAGACTCATCACTGAGCAGAGAGCCCAATACAGGGCTCCATCCCAGGTCCTTGAGATCATGATGTGAGCTGAAGGCAGACGCTTAACTGACTGAGCCACCCAGGTATCCCTGAAAGAGCTATTTTAAAGACTATATTAAATGACACTACAAAGTATAATTGACCAAATCTGAAATGTACAAAATTCTAGTACAAAAATAAATCTGTTATGTAACAACTACAAAAACTAGCATAAAGGATGAACCATTATAGATTAAAAGAAAATTGAGACATGTTACCCAAATGCAACATGGAGATCTTGTTTGAAATCTGATTCCAACAAACCAACTGTAAAAATTAATATTTCAGGTAACTGGGGAAAATTAAATACAGACAGGTCATTAGCTTTTATTGAAAAGTTATTATTATACTACTGAGTGAAATAGAGCTATGATAGTTACATTTTTTAAATTCATTATGCATTAGAGATACACAATGAAGAATTTTAAAATAACACAATATCTGGCATTTCAGTTTGTTGAATATTCCATCCAAAAAAATATATAAGAGCACTGAGAGATAAAAATGATAAGAAGTTGACACTTTTGTAAGTTAGATAATAGATACATTTGGGTTCATTATATTATTCTCTCTACTGGACATGTTTTGAAGTTTTGTAAAAAGTTCTTAAAACTTTTTAGATTTATTTAGATATAATTCTCATTATATATTAAAAACAAATAAAATGTGTTAAATTGTTTTTAAAACAGATCCTCATTCAAATTCAAATACTTCTGAACCATTTTTTAAAAAGAAACTGCTTTAGAATAGTTTTAGATTTACAGAAAAGTCGCAAAGGTAGTTGAGCTTCAATATACCCCACACCCAGTGTTTCCTCTATTATTTCCTTCCTTATTAATATATTACCATGGCATGTTTGTTGCAATGAATGAGTTAATATTGATAATTAAGTAGTAACATCCATAGTTTATTCAAACTTCCTTAGTTTTTACCTAACGCCCTTTTAATGTACCAGCATATAATCTAGTATACCACATCACATTTAGTTGTCATTTTTCTCCTGAGGCTCCTCTAGAGTATAGTAATTTCTCAAACTTTCCTTGTTTTTGATGGCATTGGGCAATTTGAAGAAGTACTGGTCAGTTATTTTTCAGAATGCTCCTCTGTTAGGATTTATCTTGTGTTTATCTCATGATTTGTGGGTTCTATAGAAATACCATAACATCATACCAAGAGAATGTACTATCAAGATGACTTACCACTATTGATGTTGACCTTGAACACCTAGCTGAAATCATGTTTGTCCAGTTTCTCCATTGTAGAGTTACTCTTTCCATACTACATGCTTTGGAAGAAAGTCACTATGCACAGTCCTTACTTGTTCAACCCTCCTTGAGGGTGCAGTATCTATATAAATAATTTAAAATTCTTATGCAGGGGAGATTTGTCTCTTCCTACCCATTCACTTATCTATCCAAGTATTTATTTGTAGCAGTATAGACTCATTGATATTTATTTTATTCTTTGGATCACAATTCAATTCCAGTCTTATTCTGTTACTCAAATTATTCCAATTTGGGCTATTGGGAGATCTTTAGTTGGCTTTGGTTATCTCTTTGACATAGTCCTATTATTGTGTCTTGTTCTTTTTTTTTTTTTTTTTTAATCACTTCTTTATTTTCTGGCACTGCAAGATTCTCCAGGCTCACCTTATATATTTTTCCTACCTAGCTGAATCATTTTTTAAGCCAGGGTAATCTATATCCATGTTTTCCCACACACATTTGTTTTCTGCCTTATCAAGAATATTAGAGAAAAAGCATTTATTACAAACATGTTCCTCTGTTGTGTCGAAGTGTTTTCCCAAGATGCTGACACCCATACTGAAGAGTGCTCTTAGCAAAATGTCAAAACATAAACAGAAGTTTTTATACAACTATGAACAAGTTTTCTCATGTGCTTTCAATGATAACTATTTCATAATATCTGCCAGATGGCACATAGCAATTGTAAGATCTTTTAGTGCAGTTTTGCTCATGACCAATTGTCTCCATTTTTGTTTGTATGGCAATTTGTGCTTTCACTTTTGAAGACATTTTTACTGTATATAGAATTCTATATTGGCAGTTATTTTTTTCCTCTGGTGTCTGGGTCTTCTGCTTAGTACAAGTGGGTGTGTTGTCTCATAAAGAAACTATAATTATTGATAGATATTAGCTTTATGCCTTCCCATCTACCTTTCAGCAATTTAAAGATTTTTTTTAATCTAGTAACTTCTTGTTTCCATAATTTCAATTAAGAAGTCAGCCATCTATCTGAAAGTCATTGCTTTTAAAATGTCTTCTTTGCAATTAAAATTTTCCCTTTGGTTTTCAACTGTTTTGCTATAGTTGATATCTTGTGTCAAATGTAGAAAACTCTCAAGTAATATGTCATTAAATATTATGTCCCACTCTCTCCACTTTGTCTCCTACTCAAATTATACCTATGGTAGGTATTTAAACTCTCACACTCTTCTTTGTTTTCTTTTATTTAGACTAAGCTATTGGCTCTGGTTATTCCTTCTAACTTATCTTCTAGATCATATATTCTCTTTTTAATTGTATCTAATTTGCAGGTAATTCATCCCTTCATTTTTTTTCTCATTATTCTATTTTTTAGTTCTAAAATTTTAATTTGGTATTTCTTAATTGTTTTCACTTCTCTTCCAAATTTTTAGTCATGTTTTTAATTCCTTGAACATATTAATCATAGCTATATTTAAACCTGTGTTTAATAAAAGTATTATCTGAATTCCCTGTTGGTCATTCAATTTTTATTATCATCCCTTGAGTTGGAGAACTCCTTGTTCTTTCATCTGTCTATTTTTTTCCTGAATGTCAGACGTTCTGTCTGAAGGTTTTAGAGGTAATTTTAGGTTGTGAATTATGTAATTTCTACCTATTCACTTTGTTGAATAAAGATTTACTTTGTTTTGGCACATAGTTGGACTAGGAAAAGTAGGAATTTCAGAGTATCTTTATCAGATTAGATACTGAGATAATTTTAAATTGGACTTAAATCCCTTGAGATGGTATTTTGATGGCTTACTCTTAATCTTAGAGGGAAGCCATCTGAGAACCCAACTAAAAGCTTATTTGCTTAGGTTTTTTTGTTCTCTCTCTCTCCCACTCTCTCTCTTTCAATGTCTTTTCTCATTAGGTTCTTACTCCCAGTTTTACCACTCCAGCTTGAAAAATCTAGTAAAAGACTTGCTCAGCTTCTTATTTTCTCAGCTACCACTTGTAGAACCAGCATATTTCTTGGGGTTAGCTTGGTTAGCTCAGTTGGCCAAGCATCTGACTCTTAGTTTTGGCTCAGGTCATGATCTCAGGGTCATGAGACTGAGCCCTATGTTGAACTCCATGCTTGGCACAGAGTCTGCTTGAGATTCTCTCTCTCTCTCTCTCTCTCCCTCTGTCCCTCCCCCACTCACTGCTCTCTCTCTCTCTCTGTCTCTCTCTCAAATAAAGTAAATAAGGTATTTTGAAAAATCAGCATATTTCTCTGAATAAAAGCAGCCCCAAACTCTGGGCTAACATATTTATAGTGCTTTCCTCTCCTGGATACTGGTCCTGCATTTCCTTACTGCTTTGGTAGCTTTCTATTTTCTCAAACAAATTTATCTACCTCATCTAGTTGTTCTAAGTGGGAGAATTGGTCCAAATTACTGGACCAATTATTCTATGATGGCCAAAAACATATTTCTTACATTTACTTTTCTATGGCCAAGTCACACTACTTGAATACTTCAATGAATAATATTATAAATATTATTCAATAGTACTTCAATGAATAATATTATAAATAAATGATAATATCAAAATATATTATTAAAATCACTTACTACTGGGGCACCTGGGTGGCTCATTGGGTTAAGCTTCTGCCTTCAGCTCAGGTTATGATCCCAGAGTCCTGAGATCGAGCCCCAAGTTAGGCTCTCTGCTCAGCAGGGAGCCTGCTTCCTCCTCTCTCTCTGCCTGCCTCTCTGCCTACTTGTGATCTCTGTCAAATAAATAAATAAAATCTTTTTTAAAAAATCACTTACTACCTTACAGAATCAATCTGTAGATAAAACATAGTGACTAAATATAACAGAGAAAACTAGATCTATTAATTTAAAATCATAGCGAGGGCTTAAAAGGAGTTCACAGGCAGAGAGGAACAAAGTAAAGATGCTTATAACACTGAAAACCTCTCCTTAATACACCGTTTGTAGTAAAAAAAATATATATATTGGTTTATAAAGTTGAGTGTTACGTACATTATTTAATGTTTAAAAGTAAACAACATGATATTTTTAAATTACTGAAGAATTGAAACTAAGTACAAATAAAACAATGATAAAATGGAAGGACCATTATCAGTGTAAACAAACAAAATGTTGCATCTTTTCTAGAAAAATTCTATAACTATTGGTTAAAATACATCAGTCTAGAAATAAAGACATAAATGTTTTATTTGATTATGAAAATTATTACTATAAAGCTAAATATATAAAAAATTAAAAGTTTATATTTCAATAGTGAGATGTAGAGATGGGGTAGAGATACCTTACTTAGTTTCATTTGATACCACTACTTGATTTTGTTTATAGTTTTATAATAATTTTATATGAAACAATTATTAATTGATTATACAGAGCACATCAAATAAGTGAATGAATGTCCATTATAAAATAAGAGAAAATGTTAAGATAAATATAAATACATATTTTAACATAACTTCTCTTGACCAAAAAAAAAGCTTTCCTATAAGAGTTCATTCACCTTGTGAAAATATATCTTAATAGGCTAAAAAATTAAGTATAGGGCGCCTGGGTGGCTCAGTGGGTTAAAACCTCTGCCTTCAGCTCAGGTCATAATCCTGGGGTCCTGGGATCGAGTCCCACTTCTGGCTCTCTGCTCAGCAGGGAGTCTGCTTCTCTGTCTCTCTCTGCCTGCCTCTCTGCCTACTTGTGATCTCCATCTGTCAAATAAATAAATAAAATCTTTTAAAAAATAAAATAAAATAAAGAGCTATCCTATTAAAAAAGATTAAGTATATATTATCAAGCTAAAAAGTCTAACTATAAAGCAATTCACACCTTTGGTGAGTAAACTAACTCTCTAAAGGAAGTAAAATAGGAGATAAATCAAAATTTTCAGATCATGAGGAATTCAATTAAAAGCTGAAATCACTCAATAGTGTCTGAGTATAAGTAATACAAGTCACAAAGGTGAATTGTTTTCTTCTTAAACATGATCTTTGTGGTAATTATTTTTGAGGTCTATTGTTCACATGTTAATGGAAAAATGCTGCATATTTACTCAAACCACTTATATACTTACTCAAACAACTTTGAAGTTTCCCCAGTCAAGAAAAATAATAAATATGTTTCTAAAACAAGAACATTTTTCAATGATTCCCTTTTTTGATTCAATGGGCCTCCTTCCATTGGTATATATAAGATCTTCCTGCAGACTTAGAAAAGCAACTTCCTATAGCATTTTTTTATCCTTTAGCAGATCACAGCCTGTAATACACAGAATACCAACAGCTGGAGAGAAGGGCATCTTGTATAACCTCCATGAAACAGAAACTAATCTGAGAGCAACAAAGGTATACATTAAGACCATGAATTCATTTTTTAAACTTATTTTCATTACAAATCAGTTTATTTTAAGTAAATATTCTATCTGAATCCTATCTGCAATGGTTTCCAAAGTGTGTATTTTCCTTATTTCTTTTACACATTGACTAGCAATGGCTTAGAAAATCAGCTATGGACAAGTATTTCTGGCATAGAGTTATGGAAAGTTAAATAATTTCCATACCTAGCAGTTATTTTCAAGTGAATATTTAGTATATGCATATACCTTTTATTTGTGAGCCCATATACATATATTCTTTACATATTTTCTTATCAGTTATCTACAGATGCTTTTTTAAGAATGATTCTTTTTTAAGTTGTCAAACTCTTCCAAAAGTATTTGTTTTGTTAATAGGCTGACAGGCATTATTAATGCCCAGAATAGCTCCAGAGACTTGAAATACTTTAGCACTGAGGTCTCCTATCTTTTATCTTTCCACTCTCAGAATTTATGCCAGAAAGACTACGTCTGGTGCAGTCATAGCATACCCGTATGCCCATAGCTGAGGATTTTCCCCATAAGCTCTGCTATTCAGAACAAGTTCTATATTTATAAAGATTCTGACTGGTTATAATACCAACAGGGATAAGGCTCAAATCCAGGTTATAACACTAACAGAAAAAATGTTCGAATCCAGGCAAGGCTGTTAGTTTTCCTGAGATCTGTCTATAGCTACCAAGCAGCCTGTAAACTTGGCCAACGTATTGACCATAAATGGGGTCTTGGCAAAAGATGTGGCTGAATCATTATAAATTCATTTTCACTGTCAGCAAAATCTAAGACACATGTCCCAGAGGCGGTGGGCCAGTGCCACTTTCACATACAAAACTGAATACACTTAAAGTCACCCTTGTTTACAAAAAGCTGGACCTATAATGCACAAAATTCTATTTTCATACCACCTTAATCAATTAGTGCTAGCCATTATTCAAGCATAGTAGCTAGCTGGAGAATAAATTCTATGGACCTCTATAATGTTACTAAAAAATGCTTTGCAGAATTAAGAAAGTAAAAACTTTTAATGTCTTAACCTTTACCATATCACCTGCTTTATATTTTCATTCTAGAAATTTAATGATAAAATAGAAAAGTTTATGATTTTTCTAAAAATACTCTATTTTTTAAAAATATCTAAATACCAAAATTTGGGAGGTGAATTTTTAAAATTGATAAACTATTATTACTAGCTTCTCTGAAATTTCCTTCTTTCTGAAATATAATAACTTTCTTACTTAAATAATTGGGCCTACACTTTTATGTATATTTTTCTAATGCTGAATTTAGCAGCTACAGTACACTTTAAAATTACCTTGAATTAAGATAAAATTCCTTAGCACTTTAAATAGTTGAAATCCAAATTAATGGAAATAATTGTCAATTACAGTGACTTTCTTTATCATAAACCAAGAAAAAATATTCTAATTTTCCAGAGTTCAGCCATATTTGAACAAGATGCTTTAGTTTTTATATGATTTTCAAAACAATTCACTGTTTTACCAATAGTCACGTCAGCATATTATATAAAGTACCTTATAAAAATGTTACATACAGATCAAAAAAATAAGAAAAGGATATATTTATTAGATAGATGATAAACAAACTTATTTTTAATTGGAAAACCACTGGTAAACGTTTCATTAATAAAATAACAATGGGGCACCTGGTTGGGTCAATCGGTTAAGTGTCTGCCTTCTGCTCAGGTCATGATCCCAGGGTCCTGGGTCAACCCTGCATCAGTCTCCCTGCTCCATGGTGTACCTGCTTCTCCCTCTCCCTCTGCCTGCAGCACTCCCTGCTTGTGTGCACAGAGTCTCTCTCGCTGTCAAGCAAATAAAATCTTTTAAAAACTAAAACTAAAATAAAATAATGAGAAATATCTACATTAAAAATAATGAAGTTTTTATCAAAATTAGACTGAAGGACAATTTGAAAGAATAAACTAGACATTCAGTCACATGCATAAATTCAACTTAACATACACTAAATATACTTGCTGAATTTTAAGAAAAGTCACGCAGTAACTGATGTTTTTCCTCTTTCATCATTCAACATTAATTCAAACCATTCCAGAGTTATTTTGTATAAGCAGCTGAAGGAATTTAATAGCAAGTCAATGCAGCTATATGACAGAATTTTTAAAGAGATAAAATATTAGTTTTCTGTGTGAGAAATTATGCAAGCAAGTAAAAAAATGAAAGAAAAGAAAGAAAGAAAGAAAGAAAGAAAAGGAAAGTAAGAGAGAGAAGAGAGAGAGAAAATGAGAGTTCCAGGGCATACTAGTAATCTGAGACACATTAATCATAACAACTTTGATTAGCAGTCAATAGCTACATTTTAGGCTCATATTATAGTTCTCTAGGTATATGTCATTACTGTTCATACAATACATGGATGTAAAATTAGAATTCAAAAATTTCTGAGACCCTTTTCTGGGAAATATTACAAAGAAAAATAAAAGATTGCATTCCAACTATTCAAAAACAAGAGCCCAAATGAATTGAGAGTTTTTAGGAGAGACTACTTAATAATAGGTGAAGAACTCGAGTTTAGCAGAAACTAATGCCATGAGCCAGCGCATACATAACTATAAAGTGACAGTATAGCATCATTTGTGTGCTAAATGCCACAGAGGTATATTCTTCTTGGAAACAGACACTCCTTCAACCCATATGCCAAAAACAAGATGGTTGAATTTTATAAATTACAAAATAGTAGACTAAGACTAAGAAACCCAAAAGGCTGATTCCTAGATCTGATAAATTGTATGAAATCAAATATTTGATAAGTCACTGAAATTAAAAGTTGCAAATGTTTGAAGAAATTTATAAAGATTGGTATTTTCAGAAAAAAAAAAGGGATTTGTGCAATTTGGAAGTAGTGTATGTTGGAATATTATGTAATCATTAAAACCATGCTCTCAAAGGACACTGAAAGTTAAGAAAAGTCTCATGATGAAATGTTAATTTTAAAATCAAAATATATAACCATGTTTTTGTGATCTTAATTTTAATATAACAGTGAAAATGTGTTATTCTTTTTAACTTTGCAATATCCACCCAGTATTTGGGAAATGTTCTGCTTTTTAAGTCCAAAACTTAGGAGCCAATACTATTTTTTTCTACATTCCTCTGAAATTAAGGCATAGGCATGTAAATTTTCTAGTGGAACTATAACAGACCGGTTCAAGAGCAACTCCTCCAAGATACAAGAGATGAAGCATTCTAACAGTAGCAAGAAGAGATCCTCCAAAAGAACGAGTTCTAGGTTTGCGCTATTTGCTCTGGTTGCTTAGTAAATCTGACACTCACAAACTTCTAGCAATTCTCTAGGCTCCTAAGTGTTCACTTAATGAGTTCCTTTCCTTCTTAATTAAACCAGAATCAACCTCTATTGCTACAACTAAGAACTCTGAGTCAGACTAATACCAAAAAGTGAAGTGCAAGTTATCTGAAAGGTTTATGAATTGTTTTTCCTTTCTTCTTCATACTCAACTTTATTACTCATGTAAATATGTTATTTTATAATCAGAGAAGGAATATTTTTTTAAAACCAGAGCTTTCTTCAGTGTATAGCTAGTTAATTTAATTAAAATGTGGTTTATGGAGCAGTGGTGAGGAGGAAGTGACTGGTACCAGACTGCAAGAGCCTATTGTGCAAATCTCTTCCCAACTCCACTTTCAATGCTGTCACATTAGCACCTTGAAATAAGCCATGGCAGGAATATTTATAGGAAGGAAATTAGCATGGCTTTTTTCCTCCAAAAAGAGCCTTTTTTTTTAAAATCCAGGCCTTCTCTTAGCCCTAGAGTCTGTTGTTAAAACATTTATCAGCATCCTGTTGTAGCCTAAGTTAAATTCATTAAACTCTATACTCTACCATCAAATTCCTTAAAATTTATTCTGTTCTTCTTTGCCAGAAATTTTTGCTATAGTAAACTTAGTGGCTCTCATCATCAAGTTTTAGGGAATCATTTAGAATGTTTTGGCTATGAATACTCCTGATCAAAATGGCTTAATCCCTTAACTACACAAGGCATTGTCTATAAACAACAGCATTGGAATCATCTGAACACTTTTTATAAATGCAAACTCTCAGGCCCTACCTTAGAATTCCTGAATTCAAATCTTTATTTTAGAAAAATGCCCAAGACATTCATATTCACATTGAAATTTGAGAAAAAGTAACTTAATTGTGGTTTATTTTTTTCACATAGCCAGAAGTCTGGAGGGAGATAACATTATTTTTCCAGCTTTATGAAATATAACTGATATATAACATTGTATAAGTTTAAGATACATAATGTGATGATTTTATATGTGTGAGTCTGTATATATATATATATACATATTTATATATAAATTTTCACTATATATATAGTGAAATTATTACCAGAGTGGGTTAGTAAACACATCATTACTTCACGTGATTATTTCTTTTTGTGTGAGAACATTTAAGATCTACTCTCTTAGCAACATTCAATATATAATACCATGCCGTATGTTAAATCCTCAGAATTTATTCATCTTATAAATGGAAGTGTGTACTCTTTAATCAATGTCTCCTTACTTCCCCTACCCTTCAGTCCTTAGCAACCACTATTCTACCCTCTGTTTCTATGAGTTCAGCTTTTCTAAGTTCCACATGTAATTAAGATTATCTAGTATATTTATTTATTTCTTTGTCTGACTTATTTCATTTAGCATAATGCTCTCAAGGTTCATCCATTTATCACAAATGGCAGAGTTACCCTATTTTTTATGGCTGAATAACATTCCATCATATAAATATGGACACTTTTATTCATTGATGAGCACTCAGGTTGTCTTCATACATTCCCTACTGTGAGTAATGCAGCAATAAACATGGGATGGGAGGGGGCAGTACAGATATCTCTTAGTGACTTCATTTCCATATATATATACACACATTTATATATATGTATATATATACAGACATACACATACCAAGAAGTGGGATTACATGATTACGTGGTAGTTTTTATTTTTAATTTCTGAAAAATATCCATACTGTTTTCCATAGTGGCTTAATCAATTTATATTTTCACCAATATTGCACAAGAGTTTCCTTTTCTCCACATTCTCATCAACACTTTTTATCACTTGTCTTTTTTATTGTAACCATTCTAATAAATGTGAGATATCTCATTGCAGTTTTGATTTGCATTTCTCTGATGATTTTCAGTTGACCAAGTTTTCATGTGCCTGTTAGCCATTTGTATGTCTACTTTAGAAGAATGTCTGTGTCCCCTGTACATTTTTTATTTTTTTGTTATAGAGTTGTATGAATTCCTTGTATACTTTGAATATTAACCCATTATTGTCTACATGGTTTACAAATATTTTCTTCCATTCTGTAAGTTGTGTTTTCACTGTGTTGATTATTTTACTGTGCAGAAGCTTTTTAGATTGATGTAGCCCCATTTGTTTATTTTTGGTTTTGTGCTTCTGTTGTCATAGCTAAAAAATGTTGCCAAGACCAATAACAAGGAGCTTTTTCCCTATGTTTTCTTCTTGGAGTATTATGGTTTCAGGTCTTATATTTAAGACCTTAACCCATTTCAAGTTAACTTTTGTGAGTGGTATAAGATAGGGTTCCAATTTCATTCTTTTCCATGTGATATCCAGTTTTCCCACCATTAAGGAGTTATTAAAGAGGCTATCATTTTCCCATTGAGTCTTCTTGGATCCCTTGTAAAACATTAGTTTACTATATATTCATGGGTTTATATCTGGACTTTTGATTCTATTTCGTTGATCTATGTATCTATTTTTTTTAATTTTTTATTTTTTATAAACATATAATTTTATCCCCAGGGGTACAGGTCTGTGAATCACCAGGTTTACACACTTCACAGCACTCACCAAAGCACATACCCTCCCCAATGTCCATAATCCCACCCCCTTCTCCCAAAGCCCCTCCCCCCAGCAACCCTCAGTTTGTTTTGTGAGATTAAGAGTCACTTATGGTTTGTCTCCCTCCCAATCCCATTTTCTTTCATTTATTCTTCTCGTACCCACTTAAGCCCCCATGTTGCATCACCACTTCCTCATATCAGGGAGATCATATGATAGTTGTCTTTCTCTGCTTGACTTATTTCGCTAAGCATGATACGCTCTAGTTCCATCCATGTTGTCGCAAATGGCAAGATTTCATTTCTTTTGATGGCTGCACAGATGAATGGATCAAGAAGATGTGGTATATATACACAATGGAATACTATGTATCTATTTTTAATACCAGTACCATGCTGTATTGATTTCTATAGCTTTATATTATAGGTCAAAATCAGGAAGTATGAGGTCTCTAATTTTGTTCTTTCTCAGAGTTGCTTTCAGGGTCTTTTGTCGTTCCGTATAAATTTTAGAATTTTTTTTCTGTAAAAGATCTCTCTTGCAGCACTGGGGGAGCATATAGGAAGATAGCTACAGAGTGAAAGGGAGATGTGCATGAGGCACACATAGCATTGAGGGTGCTGTGGACCGACTGGAGAGATCTGCAGGTGAGACATCTGCAAAAGCTCTAGGATGGTCTTCCTGACAGAATCTGTGAAGCAGCAGAATCCATGTTCTTTGATGCCCTCCAAAAGCCCTGGCTGCTATTCTTCCTGCCATTCGCTGTCCTGCATTGTTTAGAATCCTTTGTTTTCTAGTTGGGGCAAGAAAGAAGTATGTCTCTTTGCTGGCACCCTGCACAAATGGGAAGCTGGTGCTCACTCCCATGCTCTCACTTTCTCCCATGGTAGAAGTCATAGGCCAAGAACTATTTTGTGACTGAGCTTTGCTGCCTTGAATGATGCATGATACAGATAAAGTAAAACTGTTCCTTTTACTCTTTTTAAGATGTCCAGTCTTGTGTGTTTTTTTTCCCCTCTCTAACATTGTTCTGGATCTTCTCAACTGGACTCCTGGACTTTCACAAAGGCACTCTCCTCTGTGGATGTTCTTTTGGAGGAAGATATTAGAGAACTCATATTCCACCATGTTGATAATGCCATTCCCAAGCAATTCTTCAAGACTTAATATCAAGAAAGCTAGAGCTCTTAATTACCTTGTCTCCAATTATTTTGTTCTTCCCATCAGGGTAACATGGGAGCCATAAAAACCCCAAGCATCTAATTATCACATGTCTAACACAGAGAGGATCTTTTCATATATCTCTGTCTTTTTACTACAATTTCCAGAATATTTACTCTCAGCTTTTTAGGCCAATACTGAATCACAAGCTCATTCCAAGGTACAAGGCTTATTGGAAATTCAAGTATCTGATATTATCATTCTTTATTATGGGAAGTGGGTTCTGCCAGCAAGACAAAAGAAAAAGAAGAATGGCTCTTGGATAGGTGACTAAAGTATCTGCCAAATAAAATGATATTCATTTTTCATTGATGACAGCATATATAGAATGCTACCAATTCCCTCTACAGTATATGGAAGACATAATTAATAAATCACTTCATTCATCCCCAGGGAGCCTGGAAGCAGCTACCCATAACTAAGTTTCAACACAATAATTTGACTATAAGACAGTAGAAAAAGTTGGTGATACACTAAAGCACACCACAGATAATTAAAAATGGAATTCTAAAATATAATCAAGCAACCCACAGAATTGTAGGAAAAAGAAAACAGAAATGAACAACAAAACAAAGAGAAAACCAGAACTGAAATTTCAGACTAAAGCCTAACATATGAATAATTGTACTAAATATAAATAGTCTCAAAATATCAATAAAAATATAGAGAATGGGAAGAGTGGATTTAAAAATCTGCTATATGCTGTTTATTAGAAACTCACTTCAAATATAATGATACTGGCAGGTTGAAAGTAAAAGGATGAAAGAGAGTATATCAATATATCAAATAAAAGCAAGAATGACTCTATTAATATCAGATTAAGTATATTCAGAACACAAAAAGTTTACCAGAGGGGCACCTGGCAGGCTCAGTCAGAAGAGCACATGACTCTTGAGCTTGGAGTCATGAGTTCAAGCTCCATTGGATGTAGAGATTACTAAAAATAAAAACAAACAAACAAAAAAAAAGAACTTTTTTTAAACTAAGTTTACCAGAGATAGAGGGGGCATTACATGCTGAGAAAATGGTCAGTCTACCAAGAATATAAGCAATCTTACTGTGCATGCTCCAAACAACAAAGCTAAAATATATTAAAAGAAAAAAACTTAAAAACTGAAAATAGAAATAACAATTCCACAATTATAGTTGGAGACTTCAACTATTAAAATTAGTAGGAATTATTAACATTCTTTCAAAAGTTAGTAGAAAACTTGACAAAAAATCAACATCAGAAAGGATACAGAAGAACTGAACAACACCATTAATCAACAGAATCAAATTCATATTTATATAACACTCTATACAGCATTCTTTTCAAGTGTGCACAGGTTAGAGACCATTTATATGGGATTCAACAAATTTAAAATAATTGAAATCATACAGAATGTACTCTGCAGCCACAATGGAATCAAACTAGAAATCAATAGCAGAAATATCTCCAAACACTTGGAAACTAAACATACACTTCTAATAACTTGTGCATCAAAGATGAAACCTCAAAGGAAATTTTAAAATTACACTGAATTGAATAAAAAAGAAAACACAACCTATCAAAGTCTGTGAGACACAGTTAAAGCAGTGCTGAGAAGAAAATGTGTAGTACTAAGTTCTTACATTAGAAACGAGAAAACATCACAAAACAATAAATCTAAGCACTGACTTCAAAACCTACAAAGGAGAAAAAAAGAAACAAAGCAGGCAGAAAGAAGGAAATAATAATGATAAGAGCAGACAATACTGAAATTAAAAACACTTAAAAATAAAGAAAATCAATGAACAAATAACTGGTTCTTTGGAAATACCAATAAAATTCACAAACCTTCAGCGAGACTAAAAGAAAATGAGAAGACTGAAATTACCTATATGAGAATGAAACAGGGATATCATTATAGACTCTGAGGACATCAAAAGAGTAATTAGAAAGTACTATAAATAACTCTAATCACAAAATTTGACAGCTTAGTTGACATGGACCAAGTCTTCAAAAACACACTCTGCCACAATTCACCCAATATGAAATAAGTATTCTGAATATTCCCAAAATGATTAGGGAAATTGAATTCATAATTTTAAAACTCTCAGGAAAAAAAAAAATCATACTACACAGTTTCTCTAGAGAATTCAACCAAATGTTTAGAGAAGTAACACTAATTCTAAAAATCTCTTCCAGAAAATAGCATATAAGGAAACACTTCCAATATGTTTTATGAAGCTTGTATAGCCCTGATACTAAAACCAGACACTCATAAATATAGATGCAAAAATCCTTAACAAAATATTATAGAAAAGAAGTTAGCAACATATAAAAAGAACTACATGGTTCAGTGGATTTATTTAAGCACCTCGTCCAACATTCAAAAATCAATCAGTGTTACATACCATGCTAACAGGCTAACAATGAAAAAAAAATCATGTGACTATATCAATTGGTACAGAAAAACATTTGACAAAATTCTGCACTTATTCACAGCAAGAACTCTGAAGTTCCTTACTTCAATAATGAATATCTATAAAAAAAAGTACACAACTAACATTATATTTAAGGATAAAAGATTGAATACTTTCCCCTAAGATTCAGAACAACCCTAGGATGACCTGCTCCTATGACTCATTCAACTCGGGGTTGGAAGTTTTAGCCAATGCAGTAAGACAATAAAAGAATATAAAAAGCACAAAGACCAGCAAAGAAGAAATAAAACACTCCTTATTTGCTAATAACATGATTATCTCCATATAAAACCCCAAGAAATCTACCAAAATAACATGTAGAACTAATAAATGGATTCAGGAGTTTGCAGAATACAACATAAAAATTAAAAATCAATTGTATTTTTATATATTAGAATGGACACTAAAATTAAATATATAATGCCATCTAAATTGCTCAAAAAAATAAAATATTTAGGTGTAAATCTAACAAGACACATAAAGGACTTATGTGCTAAATGTTGATAAAATTAAAGATCTAAATAAGTAAATACATGGTGTGTTTGTTGATTCGAAGATGTATAGTAAATTTGGCAGCTCTCGTCAAATTGACATAAAGTTTTAACACATCTTACCAAAATAACAGCAAGATTTTTCAGAATATGTACACAAGGTAATTCTAAGGTTTACATTGGAGGGCACAAAATCTAGAATAGCTAAAACACTTTTGAAAAAGAAGGATAAAATGGGTGGAATCGATCTACCCAATTTTAAAATTACTTAGATAGCTACTATAATCAAAACTATCTGGTCCTGACAGTAGGATAGATACCTAGACCCATGCCCTAGAATAGAGAACTCAGAAACAGAACTACATAAATATGCCTCCCTCAATAGAGTAAGGATAGCTTTTTCCACAAATATTGCTGGATCAACTAGATACACATAGGTCTATGGCTCACATCTAGGACAAAAATTAAGTCAAAATGGATCACTTTTAAATACTTTTGCTCTGCAAAAAATGCCTAAGCAGAAAATGAAAATGCAAGCTATGGACAAGGAGAAAATATTTCCAAAACACATATCCAATAAAGGACTAATAACTAGAATATGTAATAAATTCTCAAGACTTAACAGTTGAAAAAGAAAAGAATATAAGTAGAAATAGGCAAAAGACCCGAACAGATATTTCATTGAAGATGAAATACAGATGCAGATAAGCATATGAAAAGATGTTAGCCCTTAAGGAAATGCAAATTAAAACCATAATGAGATGTCACCACACACCTATCAGAATGCTAAAATTTAAAAAAACAAACAAACCAATGAAAATGTCAAATGTTGGCAAACATGTAGAGAAACCATATCACTCATACACTGCTAGTGGGACTGTAAAACGATATAGCTCTTCCAAAAAATAGGCACTTCTTTAAAAACTAACCATGTGGGGCATCTGGGTGGCTCACTCAGTTACATGCCTGACTCTTGATTTCAGTTCAGATCATGATCTCATGGGTCGTGGGAATGAGAATGCCCACATTGGGCTCTATCCCCAACAGGGAGCCTGCTTCTCTCCTTCTCCCTGTCCTTCTGCTCCTCTGGTCTTGCATGCATGCTCTCTCTCTCTCACTCTCTTAATCTCTCTCTAAAAAAATAAGTAAATCTTTAAAAAAACTAAACATGCAACTACCATACAACCTCAAAATTCACATCAAAAAAATGAAAACTTATGCTCACACAAGAACTTGTGCACAAATGTTTGTAACAGTTTAATTCATAATAGACAACTATCCAGATTGTTGTCTATTATGATATCTTGATATCTTGAAATCCAGATATCTTGAAAGGATGGTTAAAGTGTGGTATACCCATACCATAGCATACTACTTAGCAGTAAAAAAGAACAACCTATTGATACATGCAACAATCTGTATGGACCTCCAGAGAAGTATGCTGAATGAAAAACTGCAAATCTTAATAAATTACTTACTGAATGATTCTATTTATATACATCTTATAATACCAAAACTACAGAAATGGAGAACAGATCAGTGGTGGTTTTCAGGGTTAAGAATTAGGGAAGGAAAGTGAATTGGGGTTAAAAAAAGGGGGGGCAACAGGAGGGATCCTTGTTGTCATAGAAATGTTCTATATCTCCATTATATCAATGTCCACTTCCTGGCGATCAGGTATATACCCTAGTCCTATACTCTGGTACCACAGTTTTACAAGATATTATCACTGGGGGAAGGTAGAAAAAAGGTGCATGGGATCGCTCTGTATTATTTCTTACAACTGCATGTGAACTGTAATTATGCCCTAAATATTTAACTAAAAGTAGGAGATAAGGGAGCACCTGGTGGCTTAGTGGGTTAAAGCCTCTGCCTTCAGCTCAGGTCATGATCCCAGGGTCTTGGAATCAAGCCCCCGCATTGGACTCTGTGCTACCCTGCTACCCTCTCTGTCTCTGCCTGCCTCTCTGCCAACTTATGATCTCTGTCTGTCAAAGAAATAAATAAAATCTTTAAAAATAAATAAAAGTAGGAGATAAGATTTGAATATTAAGAACAACTTTATGACAATAAATTTGACAATTAGATGAACAAACTTCTTGGAAGACAGAACATCAAACTCAGTCAGGAAGAATTAGATAAATTCAATAGTCCTATAAGTATTTAAAAAAGTTGAATTTGTAGTCAATACTTTTCTACAAAGAAAGCTCCAGACCTTGTTGTGTCACTGGGAAATCCTACCAATATTCAGGTAAGAAATAATGCCAATTCCATATAAACTCTTTGAGGAACTTGAAGAGAAGGAAATACTTCCCAACTTATTCTATGAAGGATACTCTACTCTGATACGAAACCAGAGAAAGCCATCATAAGAAAGGAATACTACAGACAAATATTCCTCAGGAATACAGATGCAAACAATGTTAACAAAACTTAAGCAAATCCAATCCATAAATATATATTATATAATATACCATGACCAATTAGTTTTATCCTGGAAATGCAAAGTTTGTTTAACAATCATTTGAAAAGAGAACTATATGATTATCTCACTAGGTGCAGAAAAAGCATCAGACAAAATTTAACCTTCATTTGTGAGGGGGGAAAAAAAAAAAAAAAACCTCTCAACAAGCTAGGAATAAAAACAAACCTCCTCAACATAATAAGGCATCTAAAAAGACCTACAACTGATATATTTAATAACAAATCCTGAATGATGTCTCCTTAAGATCCAGAACAAGACAATCATGCTTTCTTTGGCCATTCCCATTCAACATTGCACGAGCAATAAAATGAGAAACAGAAAGGATCCAGATAAGGGAAAAAAAGAAAAACTGTATTTGTTTACAGGCAACATGATCATCTGCATAGAAAATTTGATGAAACATGCATCATAAGTTATATACATTAAAATTTACCCATTTTAAATGCACGGTTGTCTGAATTTTGTTAATGATACAGAGTTCTGTAATGACCACCAAAATCATCCTAAGATGATTAGTAAGTTTCCAGGATAAAGATAAATATACAAAAAATAAATTTCTACATACTAATAAATATTTGGAATTTGAAATTTGAAAAATACTTACAAAAGCATCAAATGTTATGAAACACAGTTTTAACATCAAAATTAAAATCATTTTTTCTTCGAAAGACGTACTTAAGAAAATTAAAAGATAAGGCATAGACTGGGAGAATGTTTGCAAACATATATCTGACACTGGAGCTTATATGTAATGAATGTATAACAAAATATTACAACACAATTATAAGAAAACAACCCAATTACAAAATAGTCAAAAGATTTGAGCAGAAACAATAAACATATACAAAGATGTTCAACATTGCTAGATATTAGGGAAATGCAAATTAAAATCACAATAACACATCACTATACAACTCCTGAAACAGCTAAAATTTAGAAGACTGCCCATATCAAGTGTTGGTGAAAATGAGGAGCTACTGCAATCCTCATATATTGTTAGCAGAAGTGGAAAATGGTACTGCCACTTTTGGAAATTAGTATGACAGTGCCCTACAAAGTTTCATATACACTTATCACAGGACCCAGCAATTCTTTTTTTTTTTTTTTTTTAAGATTTTATTTATTTGACAGAGAGAGAGAGTGAGAGGGAGAGAGCACAAGCAGGGCAAGAGGCAGAGGGAGAGGGAGGGTGCAGTCTCCCTGCCAAGCAGGGAGCCCAACTCGGGGCTTGATCCCAGGACCCTGAGATCATGACCTGAGCCAAAAGCAGACACAACCAACTGAGCCACCCAGGCGGCCCAGGACCCAGCAATTAATTCTATTTCTGGATATATATCCAAGACAAATGAAATCAGGTCTACATGAAGACTTGTACACAAATGTTCACTGCAGCTTTACTCTTAATAGTCAAAAACTAGAAATAATCCAAATGCCTGTCAACTGGTGAATAAATAAACAATTTGTGATATAACCGAACAATAGAGCACTGCTTGACAATAGAAGAAACAAAATATTAATGTATACAACAACATGGAGGAAACCTGAAACGATTATGCTAAAACAAAGAAGTCAAACTCAAGATGTTAAGACTATATACTGGGACGCCAGGATGGCTCAGTTGTTAAGCCTCTGCCTTCAGCTCAGGTCATGATCCCAGGATCCTGGGATCAAGCCCTGCATCAGACTCCCGGCTCCGCAAAGAGCCTGCTTCTCCCTCTCCCACTCCTCCTGCTTGTGTTTCCTCTCTTGCTGTCTCTCTCTGTGTGTCAAATAAATAAAATCTTTTAAAATAAAAAAAAGGTTAATATTACAGAAATTCATTTATATGAAATGCTAGAGAAAAAAAAAATGAAATAGCAGAAATCGGAGCAGTGGTTGCCTGCGGCCAAAGATCACAGGAAGGGAACACTGGAGAGGTACATGAGGAAACTTCTTAGGATGATTTTGGTGGTCATTACAGAACTCTGTATCATTAACAAAATTCAGACAACCGTGCATTTAAAATGGGTAAATTTTAATGTATGTAAACTATATATCAATTAATCTGAGATAGATGATAGATAGATAGATAGATAGATGATAGATTGATAGAGATAGTGATAGGGGTAACCAGTAGCAGTGCCCCACAAAATGATATTCTGATTTCTATAAATAACTTAGCTGTTTTAGTGGTCTACCCAAATTTGAAAACTTTTGCCAGCACTCTTCTTGTAATCCACCATGGCACCTAGTTTGTATATCCAGCTGTTTGGTTCATGTCCATTCTCTATCAGGTGAACACAACATGGCAAAATGCAACTTTTTGAGGGTATCTAATTGTATTCATTTAGGATTCAAGGGATGTCTGCAAAAGTATCCTCAACTGAGAGTTTTAAAATGAACAAGTACTCCTTAAGCAGTTCCACAATTTCTCACTTTCATTGTGAGTCCTACTGAACATAATAATCATTTTATTATTATAGTACCTTTGTCGGCACCGTACAAAATATAATACTTTCCATAGATGGGCCCCAAATGTACATCTGGTTTCTTTCTTTTTCTTGTTTTGTTTTTTTTTAAGTCTTTGATGAAGTTTGGAACTTCTGACTCATAGACCCTTTACAAAGGCTGACTCCTTTTCCCCTCCATTTTTGTGAGGATTAAAAATGGTTTACTTCTTTATATGCATATTTCCATTTACTATATTTTAAGTGATTTGTCTAATATTTTGACAGCTATTCTAGCAATGTATTATTTTTAACTTATCCTAGAATCTGAGAAAAATAAAGAAAATTTAAATTTTCTCTGCTTTCTTACTGACTTCTTTGAATATACAGTAAACATAACTATATGATAAATAAATACTAAGTTACAATTATTAGCAAAAACCTAAAAAATACAAATATAAGAAGAAAGTAAAAAGCAAAATTGCTAGCAGCATATACCATACACAAGAATGAATACATGACCCAATTATCACTAATTATAAGACACACCATGATAGCATTGAAAAAGAAAATGTTGCTTTCGATTTTGAAGAAGCTTACAATCTCAGTGCTGAGACAATGTATAAAATATCTAGTCAGCATTTAGTGTAATATTTTATTTTAGATTACATGATTTGAATTTACATTATATGCACATATCTGGGGGGAAAATGTTTCATCTCTCTCATCAAAGGTGAAATGTTTCACCTTTCCCAGAACTTACTTGAAACAAATTACTCTTCATTTTTTTTCCATCTAGACCCCTGTACTGAAACTGGCATAGAAAATGATATGCATAGACAATTTTACTGAAAGAAATATCTTGTGATATAAGAAAATAATATATGAGAGGTCTAATATAAGATGAGTAACAGTGAAGTTTCTTTTTAAAGTGATTCCTTTATTTAAGGGAAAAAAGGGTTTATTTTCTCGAAATTACTTGAAAATTCTATGATGTTTTGTGTGAATATAATGAATATATTCTTTTTTAAAGAATATATTTGATATATAACATGGAAATGTAAGGTGTACAACATGTTAATTTGTGCATTCATATATCATAATATCACAGCCATTGTTGAAATAAGTAGGACCTCTGTCACATTACATACTCATCCTTTCTTTAAATGGGTAAAACAATTAGTACTTTATTATCAAGTTTGTTGATCATACTACAATACTGCTGTCTATATTAACCATGTTGTGCATTAGATCTCTAAGGCCTATTTACTACTCCTTGTAAGCTTGTACCTTTAAACAAATTTGTTCTATGCCCATTATAATAACCATTTTAGTCTCTGTTTTTATGAATTTGGCACTTTTAGATTCCACAGAAAGTGATACATAGAGTACTTTTGTTTCTCTGTCTGACTTATCTCACTTAACATAATGAACATAATGTGCTCAAGTTTCATCCACGTTGTCACATATGACAGGATGTTCATGTCCTCCTTTCTCGTGACTGAATTAAATATATATATTTATATAAATATATATTTATATTTTTGATATTTATATTTATATATATAATATATATTACATATTATTTATATGTATAATATACATTTTCCAAATCTTGGATATTGTGAATAATGCTGAAATAAACACAGAAGTACAGGGATCCCTTTGAAATCCTGTTTTCATTTCCTTTGGATACATACCCAGAAGTGGGACTGCTAGATCATATAGTAGTTCTATTCGTAATTATTTTAGGAACCTTTATATTTTTTGCATAGTGGATGAACCAATTTACATTCCACCAATAGTGTACATGGCTTCCATGTTCTCCAAATCTTTGCCAGTACTTTTCATTTCTTGTCTTCTTGATAATAGCTATTCTTTTTTTTAAAAAAAGGTTTTATTTATTTATTTATTTGACAGAGAGGGTCAGCGAGAGAGGGAACACAGCAGGGGCAGTGGGAGAGGGAGAAGCAGGCTTTCTGCCGAGCAGGGAGCCTGTTATGGGCCTCAATCCCAGGACCCTGAGATCATAACCTGAGCCAAAGGCTGAGCCACCCAAGGAGCACCTTGATAATAGCTATTCTAACAGATATGAGGTGAAATCTCATTGTGATTTTTGTTGTTGTTGTTGTTGGAAATCAAGAGAGGGTTTTGTTTTTTTTTGTTTTATATATATATTTTTTTTTTCTTAATTTTTTATTTTTTATAAACATATATTTTTATCCCCAGGGGTACAGGTCTGTGAATCACCAGGTTTACACACTTCACAGCACTCACCAAAGCACATACCCTCCCCAATGTCCAGAACCCCACCCCCCTTCTCCCAACCCCCTCCCCCCAGCAACCCTCAGTTTGTTTTGTGAGATTAAGAGTCACTTATGATTTGTCTCCCTCCCAATCCCATCTTGTTTTATTTATTCTTCTCCTACCCACTTAAGCCCCCATGTTGCATCACCACTTCCTCATATCAGGGAGATCATATGATAGTTGTTATTGTGATTTTTATTTACATTTCTTTGATGGTTAGTGGTGTTTATGTTGCTCAGTTATCTAACATTCTAGGCTTCTAGAATGACTCATTAAATAAGTCTGTTTTGAGAGAGGAGTCAAGATGGCGGAGAAGTAGCAGGCTGAGACTGCTTCAGCTAGCCGGAGATCAGCTAGATAGCTTATCTAAAGATTGCAAACACCTGAAAATCCATCGGCAGATCGAAGAGAAGAAGAACAGCAATTCTGGAAACAGAAAATCAACCACTTTCTGAAAGGTAGGACCGGCGGAGAAGTGAATCCAAAGCGACGGGAAGATAGACCCCGGGGGGAGGGGCCGGCTCCCGGCAAGCGGCGGAGCAACCACGCACAAAATCAGGACTTTTAAAAGTCTGTTCCGCTGAGGGACATCGCTCCAGAGGCTAAACCGGGGCGAAGCCCACGCGGGGTCAGTGTGGCCTCAGGTCCCGCAGGGTCACAGAAGGATCGGGGGTGTCTGAGTGTCGCAGAGCTTGCGGGTATTGGAACGGGAAAGCCGGCTGCAGAGACAGAGCCGACAGTAAGCTCACAGCTCAGTGTTACCTTGAACCGGTCACAGGCTCGGTGAGCTCGGAGCAGGGCTGGAGGTCAGGCAGACGGGAGTAACTGGGCGCTGTTCTCTGAGGGCGCACTGAGGAGTGGGGCCCTGGGTTCTCGGCTCCTCCAGGCCGGAGACCAGGAGGCCGCCATTTGTATTCCCGTCCTCCGGAACTCTACGGAAAGCGCTCAGGGAACGAAAGCTCCTGAAAGCAAACCCGAGCGGATTACTCACCCCAGCCCCGGGTAAGGGCGGTGTAATTCCGCCTGGGGCAAAGACACTTGAGAATCACTACAACAGGCCCCTCCCCCAGAAGATCAACAAGAAATCCAGCCGAGACCAAGTTCACCTACCAAGGAGTGCGGTTTCAATATCAAGGAGAGCAGCAGAATTCCAGAGGAGGAGAAAGCCAAGCACGGAACTCATGGCTTTTTTCCTATGATTTTTTTTTAGTCTTGCAGTTAATTTAATTTTTTCTTTTTCATTTTTTTTTTTTCTTCTCGCCTTCGGGTAAATTTTTATTTTTAACTGTTACCTTTTTCTTTTTTAACGATTTTTTACTAGTTTATCTAATATATATATTTTTCCTTTTTTACATTTTTCTTAGGTGTTTTCTTTTTTTAAAAAATTCTTTTCTTTTCTTTTCTTTTTTTTGCGTTTTCATTTTTCTTTTTTTTTTCTTTCTTCCTTTTTGAACCTCTTTTTATCCCCGTTCTCCCCACTCACGATTTTGGATCTCTTCTAATTTGGTTAAAGCATATTTTCCTGGGGTTGTTGCCACCCTTTTAGTATTTTACTTGCCCCTTCATTTACTCTTATCTGGACAAAATGACAAGACGTAAAAATTCAACACAAAAAAAAGAACAAGAGGCAGTACCGAAGGCTAGGGACCTAATCAATACAGACATCGGTAATATGTCAGATCTAGAGTTCAGAATGACAATTCTCAAGGTTCTAGCCGGGCTCGAAAAAGGCATGGAAGATATTAGAGAAATCCTCTCAAGAGATATAAAAGCCCTTTCTGGAGAAATAAAAGAACTAAAATCTAACCAAGTTGAAATCAAAAAAGCTATTAATGAGGTGCAATCAAAAATGGAGGCTCTAACTGCTAGGATAAATGAGGCAGAAGAAAGAATTAGTGATATAGAAGACCAAATGACAGAGAATAAAGAAGCTGAGCAAAAGAGAGACAAACAGCTACTGGACCACGATGGGAGAATTCGAGAGATAAGTGACACCATAAGACGAAACAACATTAGAATAATTGGAATTCCAGAAGAAGAAGAAAGAGAGAGGGGAGCAGAAGGTATACTGGAGAGAATTATTGGGGAGAATTTCCCCAATATGGCAAAGGGAATGAGCATCAAAATTCAGGAGGTTCAGAGAACGCCCCTCAAAATCAATAAGAATAGGCCCACACCCCGTCACCTAATAGTAAAATTTACAAGTCTCAGTGACAAAAAGAAAATCCTGAAAGCAGCCCGGGAAAAGAGGTCTGTAACATACAATGGTAAAAATATTAGATTGGCAGCTGACTTATCCACAGAGACCTGGCAGGCCAGAAAGAGCTGGCATGATATTTTCAGAGCACTAAACGAGAAAAACATGCAGCCCAGAATACTATATCCAGCTAGGCTATCATTGAAAATAGAAGGAGAGATTAAAAGCTTCCAGGACAAACAACAACTGAAAGAATTTGCAAATACCAAACCAGCTCTACAGGAAATATTGAAAGGGGTCCTCTAAGCAAAGAGAGAGCCTACAAGTGGTAGATCAGAAAGGAACAGAGACCATATACAGTAACAGTCACCTTACAGGCAATACAATGGCACTAAATTCATATCTCTCAATAGTTACTCTGAATGTGAATGGGCTAAATGCCCCTGTCAAAAGACGCAGGGTATCAGAATGGATAAAAAAAACAAAACCCATCTATATGTTGCCTCCAAGAAACTCATTTTAAGCCCGAAGACACCTCCAGATTTAAAGTGAGGGGGTGGAAAAGAATTTACCATGCTAATGGACATCAGAAGAAAGCAGGAGTGGCAATCCTTATATCAGATCAATTAGATTTTAAGCCAAAGACTATAATAAGAGATGAGGAAGGACACTATATCATACTCAAAGGGTCTGTCCAACAAGAAGATTTAACAATTTTAAATATCTATGCCCCCAACGTGGGAGCAGCCAACTATATAAACCAATTAATAACAAAATCAAAGAAACACATCAACAATAATACAATAATAGTAGGGGACTTTAACACTCCCCTCACTGAAATGGACAGGTCATCCAAGCAAAAGATCAGCAAGGAAATAAAGGCCTTAAACGACACACTGGACCAGATGGACATCACAGATATATTCAGAATATTTCATCCCAAAGCAACAGAATACACATTCTTCTCTAGTGCACATGGAACATTCTCCAGAATGGATCACATCCTCGGTCCTAAATCAGGACTCAACCGGTATCAAAAGATTGGGATCACTCCCTGCATATTTTCAGACCACAATGCTCTAAAGCTAGAACTCAACCACAAAAGGAAGTTTGGAAAGAACCCAAATACATGGAGACTAAATAGTATCCTTCTAAAGAATGAATGGGTCAACCGGGAAATTAAAGAAGAATTGAAAAAAAATCATTGAAACAAATGATAATGAAAATACAACGATTCAAAATCTGTGGGATACAACAAAGGCAGTCCTGAGAGGAAAATATATAGCGGTACAAGCCTTTCTCAAGAAACAAGAAAGGTCTCAGGTACACAACCTAACCCTACACCTAAAGGAGCTGGAGAAAGAACAAGAAAGAAACCCTAAGCCCAGCAGGAGAAGAGAAATCATAAAGATCAGAGCAGAAATCAATGAAATAGAAACCAAAAAAACAATAGAACAAATCAACGAAACTAGGAGCTGGTTCTTTGAAAGAATTAATAAAATTGATAAACCCCTGGCCCGACTTATCAAAAAGAAAAGAGAAAGGACCCAAATAAATAAAATCATGAATGAAAGAGGAGAGATCACAACTAACACCAAAGAAATACAAACTATTATAAGAACATACTATGAGCAACTCTATGGCAATAAATTTGACAATCTGGAAGAAATGGATGCATTCCTAGAAACATATAAACTACCACAACTGAACCAGGAAGAAATAGAAAGCCTGAACAGACCCATAACCAGTAAGGAGATTGAAACAGTCATTAAAAATCTCCAAACAAACAAAAGCCCAGGGCCAGACGGCTTCCCGGGGGAATTCTACCAAACATTTAAAGAAGAACTAATTCCTATTCTCCTGAAACTGTTCCAAAAATAGAAATGGAAGGAAAACTTCCAAACTCATTTTATGAGGCCAGCATCACCTTGATCCCAAAACCAGACAAGGATCCCACCAAAAAAGAGAGCTATAGACTGATATCCTTGATGAACACAGATGCGAAAATACTCAAAAAAATACTAGCTAATAGGATTCAACAGTACATTAAAAAGATCATTCACCATGACCAAGTGGGATTTTTTCCAGGGCTGCAAGGTTGGTTCAACATCCGCAAATCAGTCAATGCGATACAACACATCAATAAAAGAAAGAACAAGAACCATATGATACTCTCAATAGATGCTGAAAAAGCATTTGACAAAGTACAGCATCCCTTCCTGATCAAAACTCTTCAAAGTGTAGGGATAGAGGGCACATACCTCAATATCATCAAAGCCATCTATGAAAAACCCACCGCAAATATCATTCTCAATGGAGAAAAACTGAAAGCTTTTCTGCTAAGGTCAGGAACACGGCAGGGATGTCCATTATCACCACTGCTATTCAACATTGTACTAGAGGTCCTAGCCTCAGCAATCAGACAACAAAAGGAAATTAAAGGCATCCAAATCGGCAAGGAAGAAGTCAAACTATCACTCTTCGCAGATGATATGATACTATATGTGGAAAACCCAAAAGACTCCACTCCAAAACTGCTAGAACTTATACAGGAATTCAGTAAAGTGTCAGGATATAAAATCAATGCACAGAAATCAGTTGCATTTCTCTACACCAACAGCAAGACAGAAGAAAGAGAAATTAAGGAGTCAATCCCATTTACAATTGCATCCAAAACCATAAGATACCTAGGAATAAACCTAACCAAAGAGACACAGAATCTATACTCAGAAAACTATAAAGTACTCATGAAAGAAATTGAGGAAGACACAAAGAAATGGAAAAATGTTCCATGCTCCTGGATTGGAAGAATAAATATTGTGAAAATGTCTATGCTACCTAAAGCAATCTACACATTTAATGCAATTCCTATCAAAGTACCATCCATCTTTTTCAAAGAAATGGAACAAATAATGCTAAAATTTATATGGAACCAGAAAAGACCTCGAATAGCCAAAGGGATATTGAAAAAGAAAGCCAACGTTGGTGGCATCACAATTCCGGATTTCAAGCTCTATTACAAAGCTGTCATCATCAAGACAGCATGGTACTGGCACAAAAACAGACACATAGATCAATGGAACAGAATAGAGAGCCCAGAAATAGACCCTCAAATCTATGGTCAACTAATCTTCGACAAAGCAGGAAAGAATGTCCAATGGAAAAAAGACAGCCTCTTCAATAAATGGTCCTGGGAAAATTGGACAGCCACATGCAGAAAAATGAAATTGGACCATTTCCTTACACCACACACAAAAATAGACTCAAAATGGATGAAGGACCTCAATGTGCGAAAGGAATCTATCAAAATCCTTGAGGAGAACACAGGCAGCAACCTCTTCGACCTCTGCCGCAGCAACATCTTCCTAGGAACAACGCAAAAGGCAAGGGAAGCAAAGGAAAAAATGAACTATTGGGATTTCATCAAGATCAAAAGCTTTTGCACAGCAAAGGAAACAGTTAACAAAATCAAAAGACAACTGACAGAATGGGAGAAGATATTTGCAAACGACATATCAGATAAAGGACTAGTGTCCAGAATCTATAAAGAACTTAGCAAACTCAACACCCAAAGAATAAATAATCCAATCAAGAAATGGGCAGAGGACATGAACAGACATTTCTGCAAAGAAGACATCCAGATGGCCAACAGACACATGAAAAAGTGCTCCATATCACTCGGCATCAGGGAAATACAAATCAAAACCACAATGAGATATCACGTCACACCAGTCAGAATGGCTAAAATCAACAAGTCAGGAAATGACAGATGCTGGCGAGGATGCGGAGAAAGGGGAACCCTCCTACACTGTTGGTGGGAATGCAAGCTGGTGCAATCTCTCTGGAAAACAGCATGGAGGTTCCTCAAAATGTTGAAAATAGAACTGCCCTATGACCCAGCAATTGCACTACTGGGTATTTACCCTAAAGATACAAATGTAGTGATCCAAAGGGGCACATGCACCCGAATGTTTATAGCAGCAATGTCTACAATAGCCAAACTATGGAAAGAACCTAGATGTCCATCAACAGATGAATGGATCAAGAAGATGTGGTATATATACACAATGGAATACTATGCAGCCATCAAAAGAAATGAAATCTTGCCATTTGCGACAACCTGGATGGAACTAGAGCGTATCATGCTTAGCGAAATAAGTCAAGCAGAGAAAGACAACTATCATATGATCTCCCTGATATGAGGAAGTGGTGATGCAACATGGGGGCTTAAGTGGGTAGGAGAAGAATAAATGAAACAAGATGGGATAGGGAGGGAGACAAACCATAAGTGACTCTTAATCTCACAAAACAAACTGAGGGTTGCTGGGGGGAGGGGGTTAGGGAGAAGTGGGTGGGATTATGGACATTGGGGAGGGTATGTGCTTTGGTGAGTGCTGTGAAGTGTGTAAACCTGGTGATTCACAGACCTGTACCCCTTGGGATAAAAATATATGTTTATAAAAAATAAAAAATAAATAAATAAATAAATAAATAAGTAAGTCTGTTTTATTCTCCCCAAAGAATATATAAGATGAAAATACCTACAGTCTGATAGTTCTCACAAATCACTAGTATTGGCTGCTTATATGAAATCTCTTTCTTTGCACATGATATAAACAGAAAATTTTAGGGGCACCTGGGTGGCTCAGGGGGTTAAAGCCTCTGCCTTCAGCTCAGGTCATGATCCCAGGGTCCTGGGATCGAGCCCCGCATCGGGCTCTCTGCTCAGCAGGGAGCCTGCTTCCTCCTCTCTCTCTGCCTGCTTCTCTGCCTACTTGTGATATCTGTCAAATAAATAAATAAAATATTTTTTAAAAAAACTGAAAATTTTTAAAGATCCATAATTGCACAAGATTAGAGGATTTGAAGTTCAATTTTGGGAAAAAATGGATATGAGAAAAAAGTCAAAATATTAAATGAAAAATGGAAAGAGAAGTTTGCCTACGATACTAATTCATAATTTTCTGTCTATGTGAATGCCACAACTATAAGAACCTTGAAAATAGATACTATGTCTTACTCATTTTTCATTCTTACCACTGAACATGGCATCTGGTATCTAATTACCTAATAGGAATGAACAGATAGGTTAATGAATATACTTTTCTGTCTCTGTCTCTCTCTCTCTCTCTCTCTCTTCTTCTCTCCCCGCCCCCCGACCCCCAACATACACACACTGGACAAAAAAAATTTCAGAACAGAACAGGGAGACATCTGGTGGGACTCAGACAAATAAAATGTATTTTGAGTTATCTATTGTTATGATTTAAGTATTTGAAAAGTGTTTCATAATTGACCAAAGGCAGCTTTATTTTTGAAGATGTAAAGTAAAACATTTAGAAACTAGCAATTTCATGGTTTTATAGAAATTTAATTAAAGGCTGGCCCAGTATGAAAAGGAGTCACATTGACATTTTGTTAAATTCATGTACTAGAATGTTAGCCCTGGAAGAGGTCTGTGCTCCCAAGAGACTGAGCTCTAGGCAGTGGAATGTGTGTGAAAGTGACGTGTGCCCCTTCTGGCCTGGCCCAGCAGCTCCTCTCACATGTGTGCATTCTGCTCTTTGGAGCAATTCTCAAAGCTATTTCACTCTCCTGGCCAACCAGGCCAGAGTTACTGAAGTGGTTGGAAGTCAGATATCAAAGACAGTAGAGTCTCTGTGAGCCTCAGTTACTGATTGATCCCATGAAGAATTTCTGGTCCCACGGACCAATAATACCACCTCAAACTGTTACGTGAATAAGAAATAGACTTCTATTGTGTTTGAGCCACACACATTTTGAGTTTATTTGAAAGGTCTTCTGGCATTAGCATAATATACCACTCTTCAATTATATTTCACATATCTGCTTAAAGTTATTCAATTTTCACTCTACGGCACTTTTATTCAGGTACTCAACACTATGGTAATGAAGGACAGCGAAATCAGTAAAACACACTTTTTCTCACCAAAGAATTCTGGAACTGGTTAGAAAAGGAAAAGGCAAACAGATAATACAGGTTATTGCAAAATACAACCCTGTGTCCTATGCAAGCATATAGGAGGAACCATACAACTTGAGAGCCAGGGAGGTGACAGATCAAGGAAAGCTTCCTAGAGCAGGTGATATTTCAGCTATATTTTGAAGGATCAGTAACAGTTAATCAAGTGAAGAAAGAGGGGAGGAGTGTTTTAGATCCAAGGTTTCAATCAGTTTGGGGCATAATGGGTTTGGGGAGTCATAATGAAGGCTCTGGGCATGTGGTGTGGACAGAGGAATGAATCTGTGAAGTGGGAGAGAAGGAAACATGCAGTTATGGAAGAGGGCACCCAAAGCAGCTGCAGCACCTATGGTTTGGGTCTAAAACAGCAAAATGCAAGTAGCTATAGTCCTCCTGAGAGGCATTTGGTACTGACTATAATAAATAGGTTACATTGAGCAAGGAAGGTTCCAATATCTGACCAAATGTTTTGAAGTATTTAAGACATAATTTCCATATACCTTCTTATCAAGACAGAAATATAGCAAACAATATAAAGGTTATCTGCAAAAGTCAGCTTAGTTTTTGTTTAGGTTTTTTTTTTTTTTCCTTTAACCTTTGGATAACATAGCAGAGCAAACTATTTTGATCTGTGCCTTCATCTGTGAAAAGAAGGAAGTAAAATAAATAAGAAAGAATTTTGCCACTGAGTTGTTTCCATTGGCAGGTTTATGGATGCAAACAAATCAATGTTAAGAACATTTGGTTAGCATATGTAGTAAAAAGTGAATACAATAGCATTTTATACTTAGACTAATTAGATATGTTTATTCCACTTCAATTACCTGGTACCCAGAAGATAACATACACAGAATACAAACACATGAAATACCTACAGGGTGGAGGGGAAAAAAAACAGGATGCTGATTTAGAAGAAAGAAAATCAAGTTCCCCTAATCTCTCATCATCACCGATAATTCCACAGTTGCTGGGGGTCCAGGATGAGCCTATACTGAAGTGACACTGTTAGTTGACTTTTCTCTAGCCAATCATTCCTAAAAACTTCCAGTGTTGTTGGTAACTTTTAAAGTTTTTAAAGAACCTGCTATTGCTGCTATCATTTGTAATGACCTTTGTTTCCATATTCTGCCTCTGCTTCAATACCTAGTGAGTTTACTTTGGAAGCAGAATGACAGACAGCCATCACTACCATCAGGGCTTCTTGAAATTGATGCAACAGAGAGACAGGCTTCATCCAAGAGTTAATAAAGACCACATTTAATTAAAACAAGAAAAAAAAAGAAAGGAAGGAAGAAAAGAAATCTCATTTCCTATTGCAAACTTTAGAAGAGCATTCAGAATTGAATGCCTGAATAGAGTTGGTTTTAGAAAAGAATAAAAACAAAGTATAACTGGAGATACCTATTTATAACAAAACAACCTGCCAAGAGACCCTTCCAAGTTCATTAGATGGAAAGCTGCCCTTCATTCTTGGAGATGAAACATGTGGTCTTCTCTAAGGGACAGCTGTTACCCACATGTACTTTGCTAATCACGCATAGCCTTGAAAAGAATCTGAATCCTTTTCCTTAATTTTGTCATGGCTTTTTGGCCACCACTTGCTGTGTTCCTGAGGCTCACCCCAGGAATTCTGTGGCCCCATTTCTTTCCTTAATAAACTTTTTTCTCAAGCCCAGAGATTAAAGAGCCCCTTTCCTGAGTATATGCAGAGCAGGTGGTGGGGGGCTCTGCAGCTGCCTCAGGGGCTACACTTCAAGTCTGAAACGACAAAATGAAAGCAGCTGTGGACCTCTTAGAGGTCTTTTGGCACACAGTACAAACAGGTCACCCTGGGAAGTGAAAGCTCTCATTAGGTTAAAATGCTCTGTGTTCCGCATTTGATGATTACACACGTTCCCCACACTGTCCTTCTGTGAAGTATTTTTTTAAAAAGCAATTCACAGTTCACAGACAGAAAAGCAAGAAGAAAAACAAAAATTCCCATTAGTAACACTGAGCTTCCAAAAATCAACCATTTGGATCACAGGAAAAACTGCAATGTTTCATCTTATTTTACCCAGCTGGATATCTTGATGCCAGGAAGACATAGTCAATAATCCTAGGTAAAATGGAAATCCATGGATAGCTTTGGGACTGCCATTACTCTAACAATGACCTAAATATATATGAGGGAGAGAAATCAAATTTTCAGGTTAAAAAAAAAAAAAACAAATAAAAACAAAAAAGCCAAAAGAAGAAGGAAGAGGAAAAGAAGAGGGGGAAGAAAACCTCAAATACTTGAAGTTAAAATTAAATTAAACTGTCATGCTATACACTAGAAAAGTTTTCAAAGTATAATCCCTGGACCAGCAACACCTAGGAACACGTGAGAAACGTTTATCTTCAGGCTTCACTCCAGACTATTGAATCAGAAATCCTGGTCAGGGGACCCTGCATTTTAACACAACCTCCAGGTGATTCTGACGCACTCTAAACTTTAAGAGCTACAACCAAGTTGTAAGTTTTAATAACTAGTACTAATACCACTACTCTAGCTAAAACAGGCCAGATTTAATTAATGGGTGTTAGGTGACTGATAAGCACATTGTCTGAATCGGATAAAAAATAATGACTCATCGAACACTACATCAAAAACTAATGATGTACTTAATATGTTGGCTAATTGAACATAATAATAAAAAACTTTTAAAAATTCCAAAATGTAAAGAAGATATAATGAAATGTTATTTTACTTTGAATTATGGTATTTAAATTTACATTTGTAAATAACAAAGTCTTTTGAACGTGCTAGAACAGAGGCATGTGGAGAGAGGAGATGGACACTGGCTTCCCAAGAGCTTGAATGCCAGGGTCACCTGGTGCCTTTTTTCTAAGCTAGACATGTCTTTCCTTTCTACTCATTGAAAATTCCTGCTCATAGTGAGCCAGTGTACTAACTAGAGTATTTTTATTTTATTTTTTTTAATATTTTATTTATTTATTTGATGGAGAGAGAGCAGGAGAGCACAAGCAAGAGAAGCAGCAGAAGGAGAGGGAGAAGCAGGCTCTTGGCTGAGCAGGGAGCCTGACTTGGGACTCGATCTCTGGACCCTAGAATCATGACCTAAGCCAAAGGCAGACCCTTACCCAACTGAGCCACCCAGGCACCCTGACTGGAGTACCTTTTATATCTTTCAGAAGAATTGGGGTAGAAAAAAATGCCAAAAAACACTAGATTCAAATATAACTCCAATGATAATAAAGAAAAATAGCTGCAAATTATTTCATGCCTCTTTATACCAGCACCGCACTGAGAACTTTCTTTTTTTTTTGTTTGTTTTTTTGTTTTTTTGTTTTAATCCCCACAACAACCCTCTAAACTGAGCTTTATCCTCATCACAAATTAGTAAACTATGATGTGGAGATGTTAAGTAACTTACATAAGGCTCCATACTTAAAGCCGGTATGGTTTGGATGTTTGAAGTCCAGCCCAGAGCCCATGTCTTTTTCTCAGAAAGACTGTTGGGATTTGGTAGAGCACTTATGTCTGGGACATAGAATTGGTCATCACTGATATATAGTAAATAGGTGAAAATTTTCCAAAAACACAAAGTTTCCTCCTAAGAAGAGATGAGAACTAGGGACAGATGTCTAGGGAAATGACAACATTTAAGGGCCAAGTTTTGGGTGACCAACCTTGGTTTGCTTGGGACTAAGGGGTTTCCTGGGATAGGGGACTTTTGGTGCTAAATGTGGGATAGTCCCAGAAAAGAAAAGAAAAAAAAAAAAAAAGAATGACTAGTTACCCTATAAGTGATGAAATAAGAACCAGCAAAAGGGAATGGGGAGCAAATAGAGTCAAAGCATGGAGCATGGTGTCATAGAGACTGAGTAGGTCTAGAACATTCAGAAGTAAATTCTCATGAGTTTCTAAGACTTCAAGTCAAGCATAAGAAGTCAAGCATAGGAAGATGGAAAAAGGAGAACATTTCCACCAGGCAGTAGTGGTCAAAGCCAATTTGTAAGCCTAAAAAGAAATGGTTGACAAAAAAACAGGTGAATGATGAAGTCACAAGTAACAGAAAAGAAACAAATATTAGGGGAGCCTGAGTGGTGCAGTCAGTTAAGCATCCAACTTTTGGTTTGGGCTCAAGTTGTGATCTCAGGGTCGAGATGGAACCCTGCATGGGCTCCGTGTTCAGCACAGAGTGTGCTTAAGACTCTTTCTCTCTCTCACTCTGCCCCTCCCCCCCACCATTTTCTCTCACTCTGTTTCTTTCTCTAAAATAAACAAATAAGGGGTTAGAGAAAGACTACAGTGTATATCAAGAATAGTGGAGACATAAGCACATTTTTAAACTGAGAAGAGAGAAAGTAAGAGACTGGCTAATTATATTGGAGTTGAAAATTCATGGCTAGAGTGACATACCACGAGAGATAAACATGGAAGCTACCATGTTTTATAAAAGTTACCATATTTTATAAGAAGATGCAATATGGACCAAATAGAATCTGGGTGTTTTGTTTTTTTAATTAACAGAGGGTATCTATTATGGACCAGGCTCTATGACCAGTACATTCACTTATGCTGTCACATTAAACCTCTGCTGAAGAGTCAAACAGTATTAAGAGAAATTTTTTATGGCAGCATCTAAAAGTAAATATACGTTTTCTTGAGAAATACAAAAAAGTAGATCAAATTTACTACACTAGAGACATTCACACTTCCAATGGTTTACTTAACATTAATTAACGAAATTCTCTCTGAATGGTGCCATGTGTATATAAATAATCATAAACCTAGTTATTATGAGATTATGAGGTACAATTTGCCCTTCCTATACACTGTTGGATGTCTAGAAGATGTAATCCTGTTTGTAAATATTAGGATCTCTTTCTTTTTTTTTAATTTTTTTTTAAGATTTTATTTATTTATTTGACAGATAGAGATCACAAGTAGGCAGAGAGGCAGGCACAGAGAGAGGAGGAAGCAGGCTCTCTGCTGAGCAGAGAGCCCAATGCGGGGCTCAATCCTAGAACCCTGAGATCATGACCTGAGTTGAAGGCAGAGGCTTAACCCACTGAGCCACCCAGGTGCCCCAAGGATCTCTTTCTTTTTAATCTACTTCAGTTTAAAGCTAAACAGATGCAGAAAAGTTGACCTCAAAAATTTAATCCATAGACTTCTAGTTTTCATACACTGCAGATAAAGAAAGAAAAAAAAAACCTTATATTTAAAAAAAAAAAAAGTCTTTGTCTTTACATAAAATTATCTGTTCAAGTGGGTTATACCATCCAAGTTTAGTTTATGCTCTATAGCTAAGTAAAACATGAAATTATTTTATCTATATAAAATAATGGATATAACTTTTAGACAATGTCTTAGAGCTATTAATTATCTACAAATGCTCACCAAAATTGAACTAAAATAGAAAGACTCATAAAGTAGACAAATAACTCAGTGTAACTTATGTCACAGAGCAGGCGCTAAGCAAAGGTTAATTCCCCTTGACTTAGAGATGTACAGACCAGTTTAAGAAGCTTTTCTTATATTGACTCAATGATTTATTTAATTTTTGTTACCAAAGTCATCAAAAAGTTAGTTCATTTTACAGAAAAAGAAGGCTACATAAATTTTTTTCTGGAGGCTTTTTTTTCCCTTTACATATATATTTGTACATCAATATACTTCATTCTGCCAAATCAATATTTTCAAATATTTTAGATTGTCCTACTGGTCAATGTCATCAGTTTTGATTTAAAGGTCAAAAAACCACAGGAAATAAATATAATATCTGTTTAAAATAGTTTGTGTAGATACAAGCATGGTAATAGAGCTTGGGAAAAGTTCATACATAATATTTTTTAAATGACAGCGATAGTGATATCAACATTAAATAATGCCTTGAGTTATAATAATCATATTGCTCTATTAATACCTACTAATAGGTATGATATTATTAACATTTTATATTTTCTTCCTAATATAATGGTACAAAAGAGCTGAATGTTCTGTACCCGAGAATTTCACAATATTTTAGTCATTAGATTATGCCAAAAATGGAGATTTTTAAGACTGCACAGAATTACAAAGTTCAAATTCAAAGGTCAGAGAATCAGCTGATGATTAATTCATCAATAAAGACAAAGAACAAATTTGAACTTTATTTTTACACACTAGACCATTTGTTTGGCTGATGAAACAAACTCGACTGATTTAAAATCCTAAAGGAAAAAACTTGACCATTTACCATTTAAATAATAACTACCATGGTACTGGCTCCTACAAAACCCCATCTATTTTATTTGATAAGGTATACACAACAATATAAAACTATAATTACAGTTAAAACATCATTATCTGTCATTAAAATATTAAATCAGAGAAACTCCTTGATTCTTGACCCCTCAGCCTTTCTTTTAATGGGTTGAAGTATTCAAGTAAACATTGCAACTGTATAAATACTAAAAAATGTTGCAATAAAAAAACTAAATACTGTATAAAACTAAAAAATACAACAAATAAAAATAGAATTGTAATTATAATGAGACACTATGTATAGAAAATGCTTTAAAGAGATTACAATCCAGCCATATAAAATAATTTAAAACTTTTATTTTCTAACAATACAATAGATTTCAGCATATTGTTTACTCTCTATAATCACTTACACTGTCATTCATTCAACAAGAATCATTGATTGTCAGCCACTATGCTCTGGACTAAGTGGATTAAGTGGCCAAGGACCACTGTCAGGAACCCTTAATTAACTGGTAAACCAGAAGATAACCAAATAATGCAACATCTAGAATAAAAAGGAAACCTATTGGAAAAGCCAACCGTGCATATAATTTTCAGTGAAGTCCTCAACTAAGAGAAATTATGGTTAGGAATTTTGCTAAACAAATCTAAAATAAGTATTATAATAAGAAGCATGTGTGTTATATTACACTCTGTCCTCCAAATAAGTGTCACAGGACATCAAAGCTGTAAATTTTCATAGGTATTTTTGTTAGGACACTAAATTATTTTAATATTTTGCAACTCCCATCTGTTATAAATCTTGGAAAATATTCACTGGATAATCCTTTGTCATTAATGAAAGAGCTTCCAAAATGGTACTAATTCTCAAACTGGTATTAATTACTGAAATACCATAAAATCTGTATAAAATAAATGCTTACTTCCCTACCTTTCCCCCAAAATCACAAATAGAAAACCTTAGAAACTAGATAATACATCACTATAGTGGTAGCAAGACTGAAGTGACTGAAGGTTTACATTTATATTTCTTTCTTTAATAGGAAGGAGTGGAATTTGGGAACACTATTTTACAGTTTCTACCATAGAAAAAAAGAGCTTTCAGCATCTGATGTGCTGGGTTTTTTTCTTTTTTCTCCTTCAACTTGCACCTCCTGCTATTAAAAGGGAGTAAAATACATGATCCCAAAATGTGCCACATTGGCAGATGGATTATTTTGAGCTGAAGGCAAATCAAAACCCAGAAGAGTCGAGAAAACTTCTACCTCTCCCTTAACCACCTAAAAGAACATAGATAGGGGGCCTGGCTCAGAGAGGGAGCTATTACCAGAGACAACTTTGATCTAAATGTCCTATCTGTCTGACAGGGTAAACATCTCATTACCAAACATCTGCTCTTTTTTATTTTTTTAATTAAAGTATGGTTGACACACAATGTTACATTAGTTTCAGGTATATAACATAGTGATTCAATAAGTCTATACATTATACTATGCCTACCGTAAGTGTAGCTAACTGTCTGTTCCCATACAACAGTATTTTAATATTATTAACTATATTCCCTATGCTCTACCTTTTATTCCATGACTTTCTCATTTCATAACTGAAAGTCTGTATCCCCCCCTTCACCCATTTTGCTCATCCTCCCACCCTTCCCCCTCTGGTAACGATCAGTTTATTCTTTGTATTTATGGGTCTGTTTCAGGTTTTTGTTTATTTGTTTTGTTTTTTAGATTTCACATACATGTGAAATCATGGTATTTGTCTCTGTCTGACTTATTTCACTTAGCATAATGTCCTCTAGGTCCATCTATGTTGTCACAAATGGGAAAATATCTGATCTTTCTTATTGTCCTGTGAATCACCCCCTCCTCCCCTTCGAAGCTCCAGGTTTCTATCCCATTATTTAGCTCAGGATGGCACATAAGTCTCGATTGCCTGACTTGTCCTTGAGTCTTATAGTTTTATGAGGATCCTATACACATGTGATTCAACTGTTTTATTCCTGTCAGTCTGTCTTATTATCAATTTACTAGTCAAAGAATCTAGAAGGATAAAGAAAAAAATTTCCTCCCCAGCACTATTTAGGTATATTTTATTGCACAAACCAGTTACTCCACTTTCTCTCTTTTAGTCTTTCCCCAACTATTATATTCTGTCCCTCAGTGACCCATCATGACCTTATTAAATAAGTAGTAGTATAAGATTCAAAAACAATTTACCAACTGCTTTACCATTTACCTTACCTAATCATTTTCCTTCTCCTTCACATTTTTGTATGAAAAATGGGAAAAAGTTCTAAAAAGCCCCTGCCAGTCTATCACTGGAGGTCAAGACTATTGTTTGTATTTGAGCATAATACAAGATATAAACATTTTTTGCACTTAAATTAGTCAATCACTGTCAAAAAAATTTTAGAGAAATTTTTGAAGGGCTCAGCCTTGGTCTTGAATTGTTCCCACATCAGACAAGCTATCCAGAGTTGGTGAAGGAACCAGGAACCACAGGGTCAGGGAGCACTTGGATTATAATCAATTCACTATTGCTATTTCCTCTTATTACCCCAAGGATGCCAGTGTTTTAAGTTAGTCCCTTTAGCAAAATAAATGCTAAAAGTTTTAGAATATGCTCAACTATGAAGGCTCACGGGCCCATCTTCCATTACAGTTTCCACAGTTCTCTGAGGGAGGACAATCTATTGCTTTGCAGTCTGGCTTAATCAAGTAAGCTGATTACACTTGTGTTCTTAGTGTCACAAATCTTAACTCTTATATAACTTTAAACTTTTTTACATGCAACCATTTTCCTAAATGCCAGCCATCTCACACTTGGAATCTTTGTCCCCTTTTCTTCCCCATAAACTTCATCACCACCAAGAATTGGACAATTTTTCTTCTTTCCCTTTCACATCTCAATTGTCTGGTTGATTGTACCTTGCCTGATCTCTTAATTGTACTCAGCCTCTAAGAACAGCTACCTAGATTGTCTTCAGGGGCCCTACATCTACCTGAAAAATTCTTTTATGACTTGTGGACTCTGCTGGTCTTCAGATCCCCTCAGTTCTATCCTATTCCAACTGTTCCCAACCTTCTTTAGGAAATTAGGCCATTATAAGCCATATTAACCTGAACTATTTGTCCTCTGGCTCTCAACTGGTTGGACAATGGAGAGTACAAGATCCATAAAAATGTACTTCTCAGATCTCCAAATGCAGGAGAACAGTGAACTAACAACCCCAGTTGTTGCATTCTGAAATGCATCACTGCATCTTTGTCAAGGGCACACTTCCCATGGGCTACCTCCAGGCAGTTACTGAGGATAGTAGAGAAACTAAGAGAAGTCCATTCATACAAAACCCAGGATGTCTCTGATGGATGGGTTTGGCTTGAGGACTTCCTAATGGTTTTTTAAAATTTTATTTGAACTGCATCAGAGTCTGACATGTCCTACCAAATACTCCTTCCTCGCCACTCTTTATAAGGGTTAGAAGGTAGTCTGACTACTCTCACAGCCTCCTCCTGTTCCCTATTTTCTTGTGTAGGCATTTGCCCCAATAAATCTACTGCATGACTAATTTCATCTTAGTGTCTCCTTCTTGGAGGACCCAAACTAATATAGAGGATAAGAAGAAAAGAAGAGTATTCATTTCCCTGAATTCTTCACTGTTGGGTTGGAAGCTCTTACTAAATTAGCACTCTGATAGCTGCAGGTTTTTCTGGGTTGTGGCAATTGCTCCATCAACTTGTTTTTTCAGACCTAAGGTAGGCGGCAACTCCATTCCAGTTGCAACTCCAGATGCTTCACGATCCCTTGTTAATTACCTTTAACCTTTAACCTTGTCCATGTTTTTTTCCTCCTTACTAAACACTCTTCAATCAATGGTTCTTTACCAACTTTTATTTTGAAGTATTTTTAAATGTTTAGAAAATAACAAAAAATAATCTAAAAAAGCCCTGTATGCCTTCCATGGGATTTCCTAACGTTGAATATGTTGATGTTTTGTCTGTGTGTATACGTGTGTTTATTTAATAATTTGGTGTGTATTTCCTAAAAACAAAGGCCATGGACATTCTCTTTACATATCTATAAAATGATTATAAAAATAAGGAAAAATTTAACATTAATGCAATATTATTTTCGAACCTATAGATCTTATTCAAATTTTTCCAATTGATCTGATAATGTCTCCTATAGAAAAAAAATTCTGATTGAGAGTGTATCCAGGAATACACATTGCTGTTGAATAGAGAGGCAAGATGGTGGAGGAGTACCAGACTGAAATGACATCAGATCCCAGGAGTTCAGCTAGATAGGTAACAAACCATTCCAAACACCTACAAACTCAACAGTAGATAGAAGAGAAAAAGAGCAGCAATTTTAGGAACAGAAAATCGACCACTTTCTGAAAGGTAGGACATGCAGAGAAGGGGGGGGGGTGCTCCCAACAAGTGGCAGAGCATTGCAGCACAAAGAACTTTTAGAAGCCTACTCCAATGAAGGACATCACTCCAGAAGCTAAACGGGGGTGGAGCCCTCACAGGGACAGTGTGGTCTCAGGTCCCGCAGTGTCACAGAAAGATCGGGGGTGTCTGAGTGTGGCAGAGCTTCCAGGTATCAGAGTGGAGAATCTGGATGCAGAGATGGAGCCAAAACTAAGCTTTCAGATTGGGGTTACCTTAAGCTGTGATCCAAGGCACAGTCAGTCCACTGCTCTGTGAGCAGGGACCCCACAAGTATCAGATCTGGGGAGACTCACTTTCCTGCTCTGGGAGAAGCAGCACAGCACAGGAATCTGCTGGGTTTGGAGACTCCAAACAGGGACATGTGCCAGAGATAGAAACGCTTAGTCACTGGTCGGGTGATCTTGGAATGTGGCGGGAGACCAGGGAAGACAGGAGTGATTGCCTGCTTTCCTCTGAGGGCTTACTGAGGAGTGGGGCCCTGAGGTCTCAGCTCCTCTGGGCCAGGGATTGGGAGCCACCATTTTCATTCCTGTCCTCCAAAGCTCTACAGAATGTGCTTGGGGAACAAAAGCTCTAAGAGCGAACCTCAGCAGATTACTTGGCCCAGGCCCTGGCAAGGGTCGTGCAATTCCACCTCAGGCAAAGACATTTGAGAATCACTGCAACAGGTCCCTCCCACAGAAAATTAGCAAGAACATCCAGCAAAGACCAAAATCATCAATTGGGGAGAACAGTGGAACTCCAGAGCTAGGGGAAAGCAATGCATACCATGTGTGGCTTTTTCCCCGTGTCCTTTAGTCTTCAAAGATAAATTTTATTTTATTTTTTTCTTATTCTATTTTTTAAATTTTCCTCTGTCCTCTTTTAGCATTTTTGACTAATCTGAAAAATGTTCTAAAAAAATCTTTTTAAACCTTCATTGTTATAGTCATATTTTATCCCTTCATTGTATTGAAACTTATTTTTGTATACACACTTTTTTCTTAAGAATTTTGGGATACAATTTCTTCTAGTAAATCAAAAAATACCCTAATCTAGCACATGGCTCTGTTCTAGTATCCAGCCTGAGCACATTCCCTCCTCTTTTTTTGTTTTTTCCAACAATCTTATCAATTCCTTTTTCAGAATTTTTTTAAAATTTTCATCTTTACAGTCATATTCCATCCCTTCCTCATGTTTACCCTTATTATTGTATGTATATATATATAAGTTTTTCTATCTTTAACATTTGGGGAGATAATTTCTTCTAAGGGACCAAAATACACCCAAAATCAAGTGGGTGGCTCTGTTCTATTCACCAGTCATATATATATATATAAAATTTTCCTCCCTCTCATCTCCCCCAGTTTTGGATCTCTTCTGGTTTGGTTGGCATACATTTTTCTGGGGTCGTTGCCACCCTTTTAGTATTTTATTCTCTTGTAAATATATCTGGATAAAGGGACAAGGTGGAAAACTCACCACAAAAAAATAAGAGGCAGTACCAATGGCTAGAGACCTAATCAATATGGACATTGGTAATATGTCAGAATGAGAGTTCAGAACGATGATTCTTGAGGTGCTAGCTACTCTCGAAAAAGACATGGAAGATAAAAGAGAAGCCCTTCAGGAGAAATAAAATACATTGCTGGAGAAATTTAAAAAAAAAAAAAACTAAAATATAACCAAGTTGAAATCGAGCTATTAATGTGGTGCAATAAAAAATGGAGGCTCTTACTGCTAGGATAAATGAGGCAGAAGAAAGAATTAGTGATATAGATGACCAAATGATGGAGAGTAAGAAGCTGAGCAAAAGAGAGAAAAACAACTATTGGACCATGAAGAGAGAATTTGAGAGATAAGGGATACCATAAGAGAAAAATATTAGAATAATTGGTATTCCAGAAGAAGAAAGTGAGAGAGGGGCAGAAGATATATTAGGGTAAATTATAGTAGAGAATTTCCCTAATATGGCAAAGGGAACAAACATCAAAATCCAGGAGGCACAGAGAACCCCTTTTAAAACAGATAAAAATAGGCCTACATCCATCGTCTAATAGCAAAACGTACAAGTCTTAATGACAAAGAGAAAATCCTGAAAGCAACTCCAAACAAGAAGTATGTAACATACAATGGTAAAAATATTAGACTGGCAGCAGACTTCTCTACAAAGACCTGGCAGACCTGAAAGAACTGGCATGAAATATTCAGAGGACTAAATGAAAAAAATATGCAGCCAAGAATACTATATCCAGCTAGGCTATCATTGAATATAAAAGGAAAGATTAAAAAAACTTCCAGGAGAAACAAAAATTAAAAGAATTTGCAAACACCAAACCAACCCTACAGGAACTATTGAAAAGGGTCCTCTAAGCAAAGAGAGCCTAAAAGTAGTAGACAGAAAAGAACAGAGACAATATACAGTAACAATCACCTTACAGGCAATACAATGGCACTAAATTCATATCTTTCAATAATTACCCTGAAGGTAAATGGGCTAAATGCCCCAATCAAAAGACACAGGGTACAGGAATGGAAAAAAAAAAAAAAATCAATATGCTGTATACAAGAAACTCATTTTAGACCCAAACACACCTCCAGATTTAAAGTGAGGGGGTGGAAAACAATTTACCATGCTAATAGACATCAAAATAAAGCTGGGGTGGCAATCCTTATATTAAATAAATTAGATTTTAAGCCAAAGACTATAATAAGAGATGAGGAAGGAACTATGCCATACTTAAATGATCTGTCCAACAAAAAGATTTAACAATTTTAAATATCTATGCCCCTAACATGGGAGCAGCCAACTATATAAACCAATTAATAACAAAATCAAAGAAACACATCAACAATAATACAATAATAGTAGGAGACTTTAACACCCCCCCTCGCTGAAATGGACAGATCATCCAAGCAAAAGATCAGCAAGGAAATAAAGGCCTTAAATGACACACTAACCAGATGGACATCACAGATATATTCAGAACATCCCATCCCAAAGCAACAGAATACACATTCTTCTCTAGTGCACATGAAACACCTCCGGAATAGATCACATCCTGGGTCACAAATCAAGTTTCAACTGGTACCAAAAGATTGGGATCATTTCCTGCATATTTTCAGACCACAATGCTCTGAAGCTACAACTCAATCACAAGAGGAAAGTTGGAAAGAACTCAAATACATGGAGGCTAAAGAGCACCCTACTAAAGAATGAGTGGGTCAATGAGGAAATTAAAGAAGAATTGAAAAAATTCATGGAAACAAATGATAATGAAAACACAACCGTTCAAAATCTGTGGGACACAGCAAAGGTAGTCCTGAGAGGAAAATATACAGCGGTACAAGCCTTTCTCAAGAAACAAGAAAGGTCTCAAATACACAACCTAACCCTACACCTAAAGGAGCTGGAGAAAGAACAGCAAAGAAAGCCTAAACCCAGCAGGAGAAGAGAAATCATAAATATCAGAGCAGAGATCAATGAAATAGAAACCAAAAAAAAAAAAAAAATCAACAAAACTAGGAGCTGGTTCTTTGAAAGAATTACTAAGATTGATAAACCCCTGGCCAGACTTCTGCAAAAGAAAACAGAAAGACCCAAATAAATAAAATCATGAATGAAAGAGGAGAGATCACAACCAACACCAAAGAAATACAATTATAAGAACATATTTCCAGCAAATTTGACAATCTGGAAGAAATGGATAAATTTCTTCCAGAAATAAATTACCAAAACTGAACAAGGAAGAAAGAGAAAACCTGAACAGACCCATAACCAGTAAGGAGATTGAAGCAGTCACCAAAAATCTCCCAACAAACAACAGCTCGGGACCAGATGGCTTCCCAGGAGAATTCTACCAAGCATTTAAAGAAGAATTAATATCTATTCTCCTGAAACTGTTCCAAAAAATAGAAATGGAAGGAAAATTTCCAAACTCATTTTTTAAAAGATTTTATTTATTTATTTGACAAAGAGAGAGATCACAAGTAGTCAGAGAGGAAGGAAGAGAGGGAGCAGCAAGCAGGCTCCCTGTTGAGCAGAGAGCCTGATGCAGGACTTGATCGCAGGACGCCGAGATCATGACCCAAGCCAAAGGCAGAGGCTTAACCCACTGAGCAACCCAGGCCCCCCTTCCAATCTCATTTTATGAGACCAGAATTACCTTGATCCCAAAGCCAGACAAAGGTCACATCAAAAAAGAGAATTACAGACCAATATCCTTGATGAACACAGATGCAAAAATTCTCACGAAAATACTATCCAATAGGATCCAACAGGACATTAAAAGGATTATTCACCACGACCAAATGGGATTTATTCCTGGGTGGCAAGATTGGTTCAACATCCACAAATCAATCAATGTGATACAATACATTAATAAAAGAAAGAACAAGAACCATCTGATACTCTCAATAGATGCTGAAAAAGCATTTGACAAAGTACAGCATTCTTTCTTGATCAGAACTCTCCAAAGTGAAGGAATAAAGGGTACATATCTTAATATCATCAAAGTCATCTATGATAACCCACAGCAAATATCATTCTCAACAGGGAAAAACTGAGAGCTTATCTTCTAAGGTCAGGAACATGGCAGGGATCACCACTGTTATTCAACATAGTACTAGAAGTCCTAGCCTCAGCAATCAGACAACAAAAAGAAATAAAAGGCATCCGAATTGGCAAAGAAGTCAAACTATCACTCTTTGCAGATAATATGATATTTTATGTGGAAAATCTGAAAGACTCCACTCCAAAACTGCTACAACTCATACAGGAATTCAATAAAATGTCAAGATATAAAATCAATGCACAGAAGTCAGTTCCATTGCTATATACCAACAGCAAGACAGAAGAAAGAGTAACGAAGGAGTCAATCCCATTTACAATTGCACCCAAAACCATTAGATACCTAGGAATAAACCTAACCAAAGAGGCAAAGAACCTGTACTCAGAAAACTACAAAGTACTCATGAAAGAAATTGAGGAAGACACAAAGAAATGGAAAAATGTCCCATGCTTATGGATTGGAAGAACAAATACTGTGAAAATGTCTATGCTATCTAATGCAATCCCTATCAAAATGCCATCAATTTTTTTTTCCAAGAAATGGAACCAATAATCCCAAAATTTATATGGAACCAGAAAAGACCCCAAATAGCCAGAGGAATATTGAAGAAGAATGCCAAAGTTGGTGGCATCACAATTCCAGACTTCAAGCTCTATTACAAAGCTGTCATCATCAAAACAGTATGGTACTGGCACAAAAACAGACACATAGATCATGGAACACAATAGAAAACCCAGACATAGACCCTCAACTCTATGGTCAACTAATCTTTGACAAAGCAGGAAAGAATGTCCAATGGAAAAAAAGACAATCTCTTCAACAAATGGTGTTGGGAAACTGAACAGCCACATGCAGAAGAATGAAAAGGGACCATTTCCTTACACCATACACAAAAACAGACTCAAAATGGATGAAAGACTTCAATCTGAGACAGGAATCTATCCAAATCCTTGTGGAGAACACAGGCAGCAACATCTTCCACCTCAGCTGCAGCAACTTCTTCCTAGAAACATCACCAAAGGCAAGGGAAGCAAGGGAAAAAATGAACTATTGGGACTTCATCAAGATCAAAAGCTTTTGCACAGCAAAGAAACAGTCAACAAAAGCAAAAGACAACTGACAGAATGGGAGAAGATATTGCAAGTGACATGTCAGATAAGGGCTAGTATCCAAAATCTACAAAGAACTTATCAAACTCAACACCCAAATAACAAATAAGCTAATCAAGAAATGGGCAGAGGACATGAAAAGACATTTCTGCAAAGAAGACATCCAGATGGCCAACAAACACATGAAAAAATCCTCCACATCACTCGTCATCAGGGAAATACAAATCAAAACCACAATGATATACTACCCCACACCAGTCAGAATGGCTAAATTAATAAGTCAGGAAATAACAGATGGTGGTGAGGATGCAGAGAAAGGGGAACCCTCCTTACTGTTGGTGGGAATGCAAGCTGGTAAAGCCACTCTGGAAAACTGCATGGAGGTTCCTCAGAAAATTGAAAATAGAGCCACCCTATGACCCAGCAATCTCACTACTGGGTATTTACCCTAAAGATGCAAATGGAAGTGATCCAAAGGGGCACATGCACCCAAATGTTTATAGCAACAATGTCCACAATAGATAAACTATGGAAAGAACCTAGATATCCATCAACAGATGAATGGATAAAGAAGAGGTGGTATATATATATAGGAATACTATGCAGCCATCAAAAGAAATGAAATCTTACCATTTGTAAAGGCATTGATGGAACTAGAGGGTATTATGCTAAGTGAAATAAGTCAATCAGAGAAAGACAATGATCATATGATCTCCCTGATATGAGGAAGTTGAGAGGCAGAGTGGGGGGTAGGGAAGGAAAAAATAAAACAAGGTGGGATTAGGAGGCAGACAACCATAAGACAGTCTTAATCTTAATCTTACAAAACAGACTGAGGGTTGCTGGGGGGAGAAGGGTTGTAAAGAGGGTGGTTGGGTTACGTACTTTGAGGATGATATGTGATACGGTGAGTGCTATGAAGTGTATAAGCTTGACGATTCACAGACCTGTACCCCTAAGGCAAATACATAATATGTTAATAAAAATAATTTTTAATAAGGAATACCCATTGCATACACAGTATCTGTTCTCTTCCAGAACCCTAAAATCTTAATTATTACCACAACAGGCCCAAAGAATCAAAAACTCAAAACTGGATTCTAGGATCAGTTAACTTACATGTTTACTGGGCATATGGATAACCTTCCTACATGGTGGGGGAGGAGCACAGGACATTAGGAATCTCTGGCATGAAATAGCCTCATGATGACTCAAATTATCAGTGGTGGCATGGAAGAGGGAAGGCACTGAGAAATCAAGTGAATGGAGCAGTTGACTGCTATGATGATAATGGCTATTGTAAAATTGGTATCACATGATGGCTTCTCCTGATAATTCTAGAGAACAACATAGGAAAAAAAAAAATTAAGAGTTACAAATCCACAAAAGGGCATAGGTCTAAAATCAGAAAGCCCCTGTAGCAGGTTTAAAGGAGTCCCTTATCTGCATCTACAGAGTAGATATCGCCAAAGATCAAGTACAAAGCCTAAGTATAAGGGTTTAAGAGTTGCAACACTAGATAAATGAGTGACCTTGACAGGTCTCTTATTCCAAGGCAAGGGCATTGCTGGGAAAGGAACAGAACCCTGAGACATGGGATGAAAACACTGGGAAGACAAGATAAGGCTTAGAACTTTAAGTCCACAAATTTCCCTGGACTTTTCTTACCAACAAAAGCAGGTCAGTGCCTTCTGGCAGAGAAAAATCAACATTCTATGGCTATTACCAGGGACATCTGATGAATAAGAAAATGCCTATTCCTCTGAGGACCTATCCCCAACAATCCTCATTGTCTCCTGCTGCATATGAAAGTTAGATCCCTGCATAGCCTAGTCATAGTAGAATAAGCCTTGGCCCAGACATAGATAACCTATGCACCCAAAGAACTGCAGGATGTTGGTAATATAAACCAGCAGGAATCTGGGGAGTATGTATAAGTAGAAGGATTCTAATATTATATTACAATGGCACAAATAAAGATTTTTTAAAAAGCACCCAGGATTTGGGACTTAATATGTGTGGTTAACAATAATAGTCTGATAGGTTGATCATTTGAGCTTAGTCTCAACTTTGGCTTATAATGAGTAAGACTGAAATGCCAGAACTTAAACCCCTGACATTCTGTGGAAGAAGGAATGCAAAATTCCATGGGGATGAGAATGTATGGCTAGATCAATTTGTTTGCATCTTGCTCAGCCACTTCCTAATCTTAACTCCTGGGAGAGCTCACAGGACACCCTTTCACAAGGGCACTCAGGAATGCAATGGTGAGGGAGGCAACAACATTCTTGCAGAGCTCCTCAAAGTCTGTCCCCTGTAGATCATAAGATGATGGGGAGCGATGCTGCAAAGGAATCAGGCTCTTTGATTTTAATGGCAATCATGGGATCCTGGCATGGTAGGAGCCAGGTGGGAGGGTCCACTTGCCAGAACCATATCAGGTGCAGATACAGGGCAGTAATCAGAGTGCTCTGACCCACAGATATCTGTGGCAATGGCTAATTGATCATGGGGTACCACAGAATAAAATAATGGCAGGTGTGCCTTAATATTTACAAATGGAGAATTCTAGGCCTTATAGGCAGTAACCTGACTCTAGTCACCCTCATAATTCTCAGCCTCATACCAAGTTGTTAAACGTGTACCAGTTCACAGAACCTCTTGAATGAGACCAGGTTTCACTGAGAAAAGACCTTACAAATGGGTATAATGTAAATCATCACCCCAGCCAGTGGTCCTCAACCCTGGCTGCAAATGCGACTCACCTACAGAACTTCTAAAACATAGTGATGCTTAAGCTCTACCTCCAGACATTCTGACACATGATATATGAAGAATTGAAGAAAACAAAAACTAAAAGTGGCTAAAGTTTGAAAGAATAGAAATGACATTCAAATGCATCCAAACTAACTAAAATAATACCCATCTAGTAAAATGACTCAACTTTCCTTTTCTTTACAAGGAGCAATTCCAGGACATCTGCTTGGTAGCAGCTTGCAGAAAGAAGAAACATAAAAATATAAATAAAGTCATGAAAACATTTAACCCAACAAAAAGAAGTGAGGAAGAAAGTTAAGAAGAGATTATTAGAATCAATCATATGATTGGTCCCTAAAATTTTGTTTTTGATAACCATGAATAAAATGATAAAGAAATTCTCAAAAAATGGAAAGTGTTTAAAAATCACCAAATACACAGGGTGCCTGGGTGGCTCAGTGGATTAAGCTGCTGCCTTCAGCTCAAGTCATGATCCCAGGGTCCTGAGACCGAGCCCTGCATCGCGTTCTCTGCTCAGCAGGAGCCTACTTCCTCCTCTCTTTCTGCCTGACTCTCTGCCTACCTGTGATCTCTCTTTCTCTGTCAAATAAATAAATAAAACCTTTTTTAAAAAAATCACCAAATACAGAAGATAAAATAAGAAATTTATTAGAAACTAATAATAAAGTTTAGCTGCTAATTGCTACAAATCATAAACCAAGATTGATATTCTTCTTTAGTAATTGCAGATAAAATCATAAAAATGCTAATATTTTGGCAAAATAAAACGTTATTGAAAATATGATCTAAAAAATCAGTATAAACTGCAAAAATCTGTTAAGCTTTGAAAATTTGTTTATAGACTTTAAAATATACATTCCTGAATATTAAAAATACTCACAGTAGATAAAACTCTGTAATCCTGTATTTTGGTAAATTCAATATTCTCTACTACTGGTATAAAATAGCTGGTTAAAATATTGCAGGAAGGGGGGCACCTGGGTGGCTCAGTGGGTTAAGCCGCTGCCTTCGGCTCGGGTCATGCTCTCAGGGTCTTGGGATTGAGTCCTGCGTCGGGCTCTCTGCTCAGCAGGGAGCCTGCTTCCCTTCCTCTCTCTCTGCCTGCCTCTCCATCTACTTGTGATTTCTCTCTGTCAAATAAATAAATAAAATCTTTATAAAAAATATTGCAGGAAGGTATTAATATTCTACAATTTACATAAACTTTTTAAATAGTTCAGAAGAAACAAAATTTGACTAAAATGAATATATTTTATAGATTTTATAAATTGAACTCCTTCAAATTAATTTTAATCTGATGGATTTTCAGCTTATTGACATAGTACCTGCTGTTCTAAGAGTATTTTATGATCCCTCAATTTTGTCTCAATTCTATGCTGCTTTAGGCTATGTTTACACAGAATCTAAATGTCTAAATACGTCAATGAAACAACTGTTCAATACTGAAAAATATATGATACTAATTCTCTGCTAATTTTTTATAATATGTACGAACTCCATAGATCTCATCCAAATGTTCACTTTAAAACAACATTAACTCAATCAAAAAGTATTCCAGGTTCTGGTGTTACAACTACTAGAAAAAATGTAAGAATGATGAAGAAGGAAAGGAAGAGGAGAAGGGATGAGGTAGGGAGGAGAATTAACACGTGTGCTTTCATAGTACCTATGTTACCAGATTTGTTTATTTCAACAATTCAGTGAGGTTTTTAAGGTAGTGATAACCTTATTTTTCAGACAGGGACACTAAAACTGAATGAATGAATTTAACTTCCCAAAGACTATACAAATAAAGGAAAGAAAGTGTTAGAATTTAAAACCAGGCAAGTCAAATAACATTTCTCTCCAAAACTGTGTTGACACAGATTCTGTTTGGGTAAGGTTTACAATAGGATAGTGGGCATGGCAAGGTTTTGAGGCAAGAGTTTCAAACAGAGTCTTGGAGAGTAAACAGTGATTTGATGGTCTCAATTGAGAAGTAGGGTCAAATGCTACTTTTTAACCCTCAATCCTAGTGTATAATTTCTAGTCTAACAACTCCTTCTTTTTCTTTTTCTTTTCTTCTTTTTTTTGGGGGGGGGCGTGGAGAAAGAGAAAGAGCTCATGCACCTATGCACAGGAGTGGGGGGGTCAGTGGGAGAAGGAGAAAGATTCTTAGGAGGATCCACACTCATCAAGTAGCCTCACACAGAGTTTGTTTTGGAACACTCTGAGATCATGACCTGAGTGGTAATCAGGAGTAGCAGGCTTACCTGACTGAGCTACCCAGATGTCCCAAATAACATCTCTTTTTAAATTTTTTTACTTTATTATTTTTTATTGAAATTTTTTTTTAATTTTTTATTTTTTATAAACATATATTTTTATCCCCAGGGGTACAGGTCTGTGAATCACCAGGTTTACACACTTTACAGCACTCACCAAAGCACATACCCTCCCCAATGTCCATAATCCCACCCCCTTCTCCCAAAGCCCCTCCCCCCAGCAACCCTCAGTTTGTTTTGTGAGATTAAGAGTCACTTATAGTTTGTCTCCCTCCCAATCCCATCTTGTTTCATTGATTCTTCTCCTACCCACTTAAGCCCCCATGTTGCATCACCACTTCCTCATATCAGGGAGATCATATGATAGTTATCTTTCTCTACTTGACTTATTTCACTAAGCATGATACGCTCTAGTTCCATCCATGTTGTCGCAAATGGCAAGATTTCATTTCTTTTGATGGCTGCATAGTATTCCATTGTGTATATATACCACATCTTCTTGATCCATTCATCTGTTGATGGACATCTATGTTCTAGTGTCCAGAATCTATAAAGAACTTAGCAAACTCAACACCCAAAGAACAAATAATCCAATCAAGAAATAGGCAGAGGACATGAACAGACATTTCTGCAAAGAAGACATCCAGATGGCCAACAGACACATGAAAAAGTGCTCCATAACACTCGGCATCAGGGAAATACAAATCAAAACCACAATGAGATATCACCTCACACCAGTCAGAATGGCTAAAATAAACAAGTCAGGAAATGACAGATGCTGGCGAGGATGCGGAGAAAGGGGAACCCTCCTACACTGTTGGTGGGAATGCAAGCTGGTGCAGCCACTCTGGAAAACAGCATGGAGGTTCCTCAAAATGTTGAAAATAGAACTGCCCTATGACCCAGCAATTGCACTATTGGGTATTTACCCTAAAGATACAAACATAGTGATCCAAAGGGGCACATGCACCCGAATGTTTATAGCAGCAATGTTCACAATAGCCAAACTATGAAAATTTTTTTACTTTAAATCAGGTTGGGGATTTTAAAAAATTCATCAAAAGCTTCCTGTGGGATCTTGAAATTACAGGGCTTAGGGAAATATTAAACATTTCATGTTCCCTACAATTATTTTTAAATACCATGGTCTATATTAATCCCACTTTTCACAAAACTCCAAAGGAACACCCAGCTTCTGAGCATGTGTATGAAGAAGTTTAGACTCTAGAGGAGTCATGGCCATGGCTAAGAATACTGGTTCTGGAATCAGATGCCTGAGTGAGTCAGAACCCCTACTAAAACTATGTTGCCAGGGCAGGTAACTCAGCTTCCCTGAGTCTATTTTTCCATCTCCAAATGGGTAAATAACAACAGTACCAACATTAGAGGTTGTTTTGAGAATTAAATAAATTACTCATATAAACCACTTAGTATTTTTCTCTGGCACCTAATAAGAGCTCCAGATGTTTTAGCTGTTAGCTCTGCTCTAAAAGGGAAATGATTTTGCATTTTTATCCAGGAGAATGGATACTGAAATACAATACAATATAATTCCAAAAAAATATACTGTTAACCAACAGCATGCAAAGTTTATACCATTCCAAAACAGGTAGATAAATCTTCAGTAATACCCCACTCAAACACATGGAGTGTATTACATAAGACTATGTTGGATTATAGGTGTTCTGTTGTATAAGAGCACTTGTGTGTGTGATTATAGACATTCCTTTTCTCTAATCCCATCTGCATTATAGACTGGACAGTGTCATCACTGGCATAGCTCAGAATTTAATCCAGATGGAAGTAAAAACATATACTAGTTTAGTGGAGGAAACAGCATAAGAAAAACATATTTAGTGTAAGAGATGGAGATAGGAGATTCCTTTGAGACCAAACCAGGTTTGGATACTTTGCAATATAAATCACTATTCATGTGTTACCTTTTCAGTTATTGCAAAGTATCTCATTCCTAAGCCTAGTAAGGACAGAGTTATTAAAAATGAGTAAGTAACAACTCTATGTTATCATTCTTATGTCTTCATTGATGGAAGATGAAAGAAAGTGAAGAGTTCTTAAGAATGTTGCCTTATAAAAGCTAAGGCTTGGGTTTTAACAGAAAAGCAACCCATGAGAACTGGTTATCAATAAAAAACACAGGTCAATATTTAAGAAATGTAAAAAAAGTTAAAAATATTAGTTAAAAATAGTACTTTATCAGTATTTATAATCAGTATCAGTATTTATAATTAGTCTTTAACTGTTTCCTAAGCAATATGATAAACTATTTTTACTTCCTCAGTACATGGAAGAATACATTTCATAGCCCCCTAATAATTAGGAAGGGCCATGTAACTAGCTCTGACTGGTAGGCTATGAGCAAAATTAGTATGCTTCAATCCCAGACCAAAGCATTTAATTGCAGGTGCAAAGCTCTCTCCCCCTTCTACTTACCTTCTCTGTGAGTTTGAAAGCTAAAAGATGGTGTAGCCTCTATCAGCCAAGGTCCATATAAAGCAGGACATCCCACCAATCCACAGGGGACTGCAGCATCATTAACTTACATTAAAGATTTAAGAATCAGGGGCCCCTGGGTGACTCAGTTGGTTAAGCAACTGCCTTCAGCTCAGGTCTTGATCCTGGAGTCCCAGGATTGAGTCCTACATCAGGCTCCCTGCTCGGCAGGGAGTCTGCTTCTCCGGCTGACCTTTCTCCACTCATGCTCTCTCTCTCTCTCTCATTCTCATTCTCTCTATCTCTATCTCTCTCAAATAAATAAATAAAATCTTTAAAAAAATATTTAAGAATCATTACTATATGTCCACAACAGCCAAAATGTGGAAGGAGCCGAGATGTTCTTCAACAGATGAATGGATAAAGATGTGTTACCTACATACAATGGCATATTACTCAGCCATCAGAAAGGATTAATATCCACCATTTACATCGACATGGATGGAACTGGAGGGCATTATGCTAAGTGAAATAAGTCAGTCAGAGAAAGACAATTATCATATGGCTTTACTCATATATGGAACATAAGGAATACCATCAAGGACCAAAAGGGAAGGGAACAGGAAGAAATCAGAGAGGGAGACAAACTGTAAGAGACTTTGGTCTCTGAGAAACAAACTAAGGGTTACAAAGGGGAGGGGGTGGGAGAATGAGGTAACTGGGTGATGGGTATTAAGGAGGGCACATGTTGTGATGAGCACTGCGTGTTATACGCAACTAATGAAATCATTGAATGATACATCAAAAACCAATAATGTACTATATGCTGGCTAACTAACATAATAATAAAAAAAAGAATCATTATTATAGCGCAACACAAATAATCCTGTGTAATATAAGCAACAATCAATATTTTTCTGCCAGATTCCTGAATGACTATTAAATCCTTCTCATTTTACAATCATCAGTGAGAAATGAAGCTATCTACACCCATTCAGTATACTGTCTTATAGGACAGTGCCCTGTCAATAATATAACAGTACTCATGGGGTGTCTTCATCAACATATCTTTAGTATCCAAGAAAATTTTGCCCGGGGCGGGGGGGCAGGGGGGGGAGTTGCAAATAACTCTATTGTTATTTCAGAAAGTTCCTGACAATCTGTTTAAATGAACATTAAACTGTTCAACTTTTTAATTGATTCCAACAAATCACTACTTACTCTTCAAGACTCTTTGAAATCCTTGCCTCAAAACATTTCCTTGCCATGCCCATCAGTTCTAGACTATCATATCACAAACCCTTCCCAAATGGAATCTATATTAACACAGTTTTGGAAAGAAGCATTATCAATTGAATATGACAAACACATGATGAAACATATTTATTATTCCTGGTCAAGAAGGCTCAGGAATTAGAGGATTCTAGGACATCCAAAAACAGAGAAGGTATAGCCAATGATTTCAGGAATTGGAGGATTCAGGTACATCTCAAGACAGACAGAGAAGGTGGGCTAAAGATCTCAGAACTAATTGAAAATCACAAAGGTACAGTAGATTTATATTATTTCCTCTAGGCCAGTAGACAGGATGATTATTCTGTGGAAAGTGTGTAAAGTAGGGACTATGTATTTGGAAAACCTGGGAGAGCTGAAGGAAAGTGTGCCTACTAAATTCAGGAGGTTTAATGAAAGTTAACATTGAGAACAGGGAGATGCCTAGTTTCATCTATGCCTCCCACCATTTGGCTCCCCTAATGCAGGAACTAGATCTAGACTCTCCAGGAAATGATTAGTAGATTCAAGAGTAAATGCTACAAGACTGATATTCAATGATCTCACACTAAAATAGCAAAGTTCTGAATCCTATGAATCCTATGAATTTTAGTTCCTCATTCTCAAATATGAGAGGAAAGTTTCCAGTATGAAAGAGTATCTCCCACCAAGGGGAAAAATACTTAAATATTATGGACACTATGCAGAACAGAAGAAAACTTCCAAAAATAACCTCTGAAAGATGAGAAATTATTGTACATATGGGGTAGAAGGACAGAAAGGACAAGATATAAACAAGAAAAAGACTCTTAAAATTACAATGATGATAAAAGAAATTAAAATATTCAATAGTAGGACTGGAAAACCAAGTTAAAATTGTTCCAGAAGGCAGAATTTAAAAACATGAGATTAATAATAGAAATGATAAATATAAGCAGCTCACAGTAAGAATCTGACAAACAACTAGTAAGTGTTGCAAAAGACATAATAGGTTAAACAGAAGGCAAGAAGTTACCAAAGAAATAATAGAAGAAAAATTTTCAGAACTGAAAACTAAGTTTGTTGACTGAAGTGTCAGTAAGTGCTCAGCAGAATGGGTGAACAAAGACCCAGAACAATGCATATCACTATGAAATTCTAAAACACCATATATAAGGGTAAGATCCTAATGACTTCTACAGAGAAATTTAAAGGCCATATACATGAGGAGCATAAGGAATACACAGAGGACATTGGGAGATGGAGAGAAGTGAGCTGGGGGAAATCGGAGAGGGAGAAAAACCATGAGAGACTGTGGACTCTGAGAAACAAACTGAGGATTTTGGAGGGGAGGGTGTGGGGGATTGTATGATGATAAGTATTAAGTAGGGTACGTATTGCAAGGAGGACTGGGTGTGGTACATAAACAATGAATTTTGGAACACTGGGGGAATAAAACTAAATTAAATTAAAATAAAAAATATAAAAGTTCATATACAAAATACTGACATTAAGGATAGTGTGAGACTTCACGGTAGCATCAATGGAGGTTGGAAGACAATGAAAAACAGCCACAAATTTGACTTTAACTCCTGATTATGAAAATTTCAAGCATATACAAAATAGAGAGCACATTATAAAGGATCTTGATGTAGCTATCCCAGCTTCAACAACTATTTATGCATGGCCAACCTTATTTCTTTTTACCCCTACCTATCCCTCCCTCCTCCCTGAATATTTGAATAAATCTAGGCAACATATACCATTTATAAGTACATTAGTAGATATCCAAAAAAATAACCATTTGGGCACCTGGGTAGCTCAGTTAGTTAAGCGTATGCCTTCAGCTCAGTTCATGATCCCAGGGTCCTGGAATTGAGTCCTGCATCAAACTCCCTGCTCAGTGGGGGAACGGCTTCTCCCTCCTCCTCCGCTCATGCACGCTCTGTGTCTCTCTCTCTCTCAAAAATAAAGAAATAAAATATTTAAAATAAATAAATAAAAACTACCTGCTTTTTTAAAATTTATCCTAAATAGTTATATAAAATTCTCTACTAAACAAGTCAGTGTTCACAATTCCATGATTGTCTTCTTTTTTTAAAATTAAATTGATTTATTTATTTTCAGAAAAACAGTATTCATTATTTTTTTCACCACACCCAGTGCTCCATGCAATCCATGCCCTCTATAATACCCACCACCTGGTACCCCAACCTCCCACCCCCCTGCCACTTCAAACCTCTCAGATTGTTTTTCAGAGTACATAGTCTCTCATGATTCACCTCCCCTTCCAATTTACCCCAACCCCCTTCTCCTCTCTAACACCCCTTGTCCTCCATGATATTTGTTATGCTCCACAAATAAGTGAAACCATATGATGATTGACTCTCTGCTTGACTTATTTCACTCAGCATAAACTCTTCCAGTCCCGTCCATGTTGCTACAAAAGTTGGGTATTCATCCTTTCTGATGGAGGCATAATACTCCATAGTGTATATGGACCACATCTTCCTTATCCATTCGTCTGTTGAAGGGCATCATGGTTCTTTCCATAGTTTGGTGACCGTGGCCATTGCTGCTATAAACATTGGGGTACAGATGGCCCTTCTTTTCACGACATCTGTATCTTTGGGGTAAATACCCAGGAGTGCAATTGCAGGGTCATAGGGAAGTTCTATTTTTAATTTCTTGAGGAATCTCCACACTGTTCTCCAAAGGGGCTGCACCAACTTGCATTCCCACCAACAGTGGAAGAGGGTTCCCCTTTCTCCACATCCTCTCCAACACATGTTGTTTCCTATTTTGTTAATTTTGACCATTCTAACTTGTGTAAGGTGATATCTCAATGTGGTTTTAATTTGAATCTCCCTGAGGGCTAGTGATGATGAACACAGCAAGGGAAACAGTCAAAAAAACAAAGAGGCAACCCACGGAATGGGAGAAGATATTTGCAAATGACAGTACAGACAAAAGGTTGATGTCCAGGATCTATAATGAACCCCTCAAACTCAACACACACGAAACAGACAAACATATCAAAAAATGGGCAGAAGATATGAACAGACATTTCTCCAATAAAGACATACAAATGGCTATCAGACACATGAAAAAATGTTCATCATCAGTAGCCCTTCATGATTATCTTCTAAATGTTCTTTCTTTTTAACAGTTTGATTCTGGATCTAAGAATGAATCATATAACTGCCATTGTTAGTATGTCTCTTATCTCTTTTAATCAATAAGTTCCCTCTCCATCTCTCTTTTATTCCTTGCAAATTTTTTTTAAGAAACTGAGTCATTTTCCTATAAAGTTCACCACTACCTGGATTTTGTTGATTATCGTTCTATGATGTAAGTTAATGTGTTCCTGTAGCCCTCTTACCATCAATTTAAGATTAGACAGCTCTCTCTCAGTTTGATTTGCTGTCTTCAGACCTGCACATTAAGCTTTCCAATGAAGACTTGATTGTGACAGTAGTATTCTCCAGTCTGGATCCTCAAAATCTTATTGTCTTCCCTTCTTTCTCTTGAATTGCTTCTGATAGCACATCGGTTGTGTAGTTACTAGTGATTTGCTCCTACTTACTTATTTTTTGGTACTTTCTGAAATACTACTTTGTAGTAGACATTGTTCTTTGCAGTTTAGTTTTTCCATTCTAGTTGTGTGTTTTATGGGAAGATTTATGCCTCCATCTTCAAAAACTTCATGAGCCCAATTACATTGATTAATCTCTGTCTGCAAAACTTGACTAGCAATAAATTTCAATTTGGAAGACTGTATCCATCAACTATCAATCATGTTCAAGTTTAGAATAATGACATTTTCACATTATCTAAATTTCAAAAAAATGTACTGTTTACATAACCTTTCTCAGGAAACTGCTTAAGGATGTGCTTCACTAAAAGTAACAAGATAACAGAAAGAAGAATATGTATAAAGTCGTGAAAACAAGAGCTCTCAGATAGGGTATTAGCAGATGAAGTTCAGGAGGCAAGTTCTAAAATCCTACCAGACCTAAAGAGCAATGGAAATGTGCAGTGGGAAAACTGAAAACTCCCAGAGGTAATTTTTCAAAGGTAAGGACACTAACAGGTTAGCTAATGTGTTCAAGTCTATAAAATAGAATGCTGAAGTTTTTACAATTTTGTTGGAATCTTTGAGAAGCATGGCAGAAATTTCTAAGTGTCTCACAATTTTCATTCTCAGATTTTTACTCATGTGGCTTCTTGGAATAAGAGGAAAATATTTCTTAGCTTTTCTCTGCAGCTAAGGGCAGCTGTATGACTAAGCTCCGGTCAGTGAATATAAGTGGGCGCAATGTTTGAAATGCCTGGGAAGTATACTCAAAGAAAGAAAGTATACTCTTATTTTTTTTTCTTCCTCCCTGCTTCTGGATATGTTGTAGACAAACAGATGGATCTTGAGTAACTATTTTGAATCATAAGGTAGAAACCACACGTCGAAGATAGAAGAGCAGTGAGATAAAAAGAGAAGCCTTAAACACTGATAATCCTGGTTCTGCCATAAAAGTTCTGAACTGCTCACCTACAGACTCTTTTTCAAGGGATAAATAAACTTCTACCTTATTTAAGCCACTTCTTTATTTTTTCTGTCACTATCACTGAACCTGGTCCTAAATATCATAGGAAGAAATAAATTCAAAGAAAACTAAGCAAATGAAAATATGAAGCCAATATTAACTTCAAGGAAAACAAAAGTTGAATTAAAAAGCAAATGTCGGGGTGCCTGGGTGGCTCACTGGGTTAAAGCCTCTGCCTTCGGCTCCAGTCATGATCCCAGAATCCTGGGATCGTGCTCAGCAGGGAGCCTGCTTCCTCTCTCTCTGCCTGCCTCTCTACCTATTTGTGATCTCTGTCTGTCAAATAAATAAATTTAAAAAATAAAAATAAAAAAATAAAAAGCAAATGTCTTTACAACTATCATATGATCTCCCTGATATGAGGAAGTGAAGATGCAACATGGGGGGTTAAGGGGGTAGGAGAAGAATAAATGAAACAAGATGGGATTGGGAAGGAGACAAACCATAAGTGACTCTTAATCTCACAAAACAAACTGAGGGTTGCTGGGGGGAGGGTGTTTGGGAGAGGGGTTGCAGTTATGGACATTGGAGAGGGTATATGCTATGGTGAGTGCTGTGAAGTGTGTAAATCTGGTGATTCACAGACCTGTACCCCTGGGGATAAAAATATATTATATGTTTATAAAAAAATAAAAAAAAATTTTTTTAAAAAGCAAATGTCTTTAGAATATAACACTTAGCAATAAAATATCACGATAATAATGTAAACACTGAATATTGATTTAATCAATATTTTATAACTATTTAGAAGGAGATATAAAGTAGTATTAAAAGGTTAACTCTTACATATTTTAATTAGTAGTTGACATACAATGCTTAAAATTAATAAACGAGCAAATAACATTATATTATTTTAAATAGGTAGATAAATACTAGGATAAACTGCTTTTCAAGTTGAAAGTATTCACCAGTGGTCACCTCTAGTAGAGAAACTAAATTTTAGGTTTGGTGTGGGGCCTGCTGTTTTTTGTTATAAACCTTGAAGTACTCTTTGACTTTTAAATTCTGTACATGTATCCCTTTGATAACATTTTAAGGAACTTTTAGTTGCTATATTGGATCAGGTGGTATATCTGCTTTAGATGCAGCTAGATGCACTTTAATTCAGAGTAAATATCATCCTAGTTGATGAAGATAAAGACACAAATATTAATTCATTGCTTAATCTCAGAAATGGCACAGTATCTACAACATAGTTGACTTCATTGAATATTTGTGTTTAACTATCAGGAAGATATTTCCTCTTCTGCCACTTCAGAAAAATACTATAAGAAACATCCTTTAAGACTCCACAAAGGAAAATGAAATCTTGCCATTTGCAACAACATGGATGGAATTAGAGGGCATTACACCTGAGTGAAATAAGTCAATTGGAGAAAGACAACTATCATATGATCTCCCTGATATGAGGAAGTTGAGAGGCAAAGTGGGGAGTTTGGGGGGTAGGGAAGGAAAAAAATGAAACAAGATGGGATCAGGAGGAAGACAAACCATAAGAGACTCTTAATCGCACAAAACAAACTGAGGTTTGCCAGGGGGAAGGATGTAGGGAGGGGGGGTGGAGTTATGGACATTGGGGAAGGTATGTGCTATGGTAAGTGCTGTGAAGTGTGTAAACCTGGCGATTCACAGACCTGTACCCTTGGAGCTAATAATACATTATATGTTAATAAAAATTTAAAAAAAAAAGACTCCACAAACGAAACTGCATACACTTCCCACTGGCTTACATACTGTCTTCCACACTACTCTGTAAGAGACATGAGGGCTGGAGTCCTGTTTGGTTTCCTAGTTGTATCTTCAGCTCAGTGTATGGCAAATGGTAATTGTTTAATAAGTATTTAATAATTGAATGAAACCATTTCAGGGCATAATGTCTATTTAACTTGCTATTGTCTTACAATGATCCATTTTACTTTCTTATTAAAATATTTCTTTCCTTACTGATATTCTGAAAGAAATCGTGGGTAGGTTCTGACAAGAAGAGAGGCATTCCAAAGAGAGGGACCAGCGATATCCAAAACACAGAAATGGAAAAGTGTAGCATTTGATAAAGGTAAAGTCACAGGGGAGGGGCAAGAAATTGATCTGGGTCCAGCCTCGTACATTTTCAACAACCCAAAATGGGAACCTGAAGTTTAAAGACTTTCATTAAATTGCCCAGGGCATGCCCCCAGTTTGTGGTAGAAAGATGAATTCCCCAGCACTCCCATGTGCACCGAAATAAACTGGTAGTTTTTCATCATACAAATATTTATTAAAATAAGTATATTTATACTTATATGCAATTCCACAAAAATGAACTACATAATTAAGCTTTAGATGACTGTGGCAAACTAATGACAGGAAGTTTCTTTTTACCTCATTTTATATATGCTTCGTGTTCAAAGAGCTGTGTTGTGTTACAAACAATCTCTTTCTGAAGCTTATTCAGCATCTAGTACTTTGGACAAAAGGTATCATATATAAAATCAGCAATAAACAGATCAACAAATCACAGATGTCATGACACGCTCCTGGTGGAATGCTAGATTAAAGAAGAAACCAGTTATTTAGAAATCACAGAGCTTGCTTAACAAATGGGAAGTCTGGACCAGTTCTCATGGCTCCAGTATCCCTTTTCTGCCCAGAAGCATGCTATCAATGCACCCTGCCTGAGCCATAAGCATTCATATTACACTTTCAGGTTTCCCTTATCCACCCTCAGCAACAACACTGTACAAGAGCTGGTGCAATGAAACAGCATGTGCTTTACAGACTCTCTGCAGCACAAACATGACTTAGTGTTTTATATTCAACAGGTTATTTCCAGGCTCTCAGAACTTTTTAAAAATATAAATCAGTTCCTATAACACATAGCCAGGAATGTAATGATTACTAAGCTTAAACACTGAATCTAGGAACACTGAAAAAATTAAATTAAATTTTAAAAAAAAAAGAATGGGGTTGATATTTTATAAAGACAGATTCTTAAATCTTACAACTGCCCCAACTCACTAGAAAACTGTGCAAGTTCCTTAATGTTGAGATTCCCAATTTATCACTGTTAAGGGTGATACTAATATATCTTGAAAATGAGATTTTCTGATAATATTAGCTGTTGATCTGAATTACATTGCTTAAATGCTTTCAGTGAATCTAAAATTATACCAGACAGGAGCCTACCTGGGTGGCTCAGTAGGTTTAAGCTTCTGCCTTTGGCTTAGGTCATGATCCCAGGGTCCCAGGATCCAGCCACACATCCAGCTCCCTGCTCAGTGGGGAGCCTGCTTCTCTCTCTCTCTCTCTCTTCTGCTCCCTCTGCTTATGTACTCTCTCACTCTCTGCCAATAAATAAATAAAATCTTAAAGAAAAAAAAAAAAAACAAAAGAGGGTGCCTGGGTGGCTCAGTCAGTTGGGTGTCTGCCCTCGGCTCAGGTCATGATCCCAGGGTTCTGGGATCAAGTCCTGCATTAGTCTCCCTGCTCAGTGGGGAGCCTGCTTCTCCCTCTGCCTCCTTCCCCTGCTTGTGCTATCTCTCACTCTCTGACAAATAAATGAATAAAATCTTATTTTTTAAAAAAGGAAAATGTACATAGAAATTTCAAGGAGAAAGAGCTGTAAGGAGTTTGGATATCACCTGGGAAGCCAATGTTGTATTTCATTCATTATTCAGGCTTTACCCTTTTTGAGAAAATAGGCTATGAAGGCTGAGACCTACTCAAATCCTACTACCAACTAGCCATGTCATTTGAATTATGTGCTCTCTCCACATCTGGGCTCCTCGTGTATAAAAAGAATAGTATCTACCTTGTAGGGTTAATGTGATTATTAAAGAAAACAATATATAAAATGCCTCATTGCATAATTGAGCAGAAGATCAGATAATCAATGAGTAGTTGCTACTGTCCTGATTCTAGCTCTAACTCATATTAATTATTTGCATTGTTTTCTCTTCAATTTCTTATGAACCTTTTCTCAGACATTCTAATGCCCCTGCTCAGTCTCCTTTCTTAGTCTTCATTATGCTATGCTATATGGTTTTACTTAAGGTTGCTCTTATTTTAATAAAAAATATTCCCTTATGTTCACTAATACTTAAAAGGAAATAATCCTAAAAAGGGATAGACTACAATAAATTCCTCCTGAGATTATTATCTTTCTTAGATTTAATTACAGTAAAATATTCACTTTCTTTTTATGCAAAGATGATCTTGCTGGAAGTAATATCCATGTGTGGAATGATCTGCAGTCCTTTTCTCAATTATAGTTTCTAGGGATCAGTTTATTTTTAAACTTCAGTAAAATCTATTTAAGACTTTTTACCATACTAAAAATGTGTTCTGAATCACCAGGGATTCAACAATGGGAGTTTGTGATTCTTCTGTGTTAATTGTTTGCTTATTTTACTGCCCCTCTCTATATTATGCTTTTTACCCAAAATGAAATAAGATTCAGAATTATAGAAAGTGCAGTTCTTTTAAACTATGTTTAGGACCATGAGAAAACAGCTAAGAAGCTTTTGGTTCTTTCTCTATAGATGATTCTCTGCTGTCAAGAGCTAAGAATTGCTGGGGAAAAAAATAGGAGACAAAAGCTGCCAACAGCATGACTACACACCATAAGAGTTGCCTTTGGCAACTGCCCCCCCCCCCAAAAAAAATCTGGATTCTGGAAGACATTCATTAATGGGTAGCTCTAGAGTCAAAACTGAAGAGAATTTCTCAGTATCAAGAAACAAGAAAAATCGAGACATTGTCTTCAATTTTCAGTTGAATATTTACTACTACTTCCAAGATTTGCACTTGCCTTAGCAATTCCCACACTTCGGAAAATAGTTAATCAAGTGAGATCCCTGAAGAGGTGTGGAAAGGGATTTATCCCAGAGGCCCAAGGAAGAAGTAGCTTTTTTTTTTTTTTTTTGTAAACATATAATGTATTTTTATCGCCAGGGATACAGGTCTGTGAATCACCAGGTTTACACACTTCACAGCACTCACCATAGCACATACCCTCCCCAATGTCCATAACCCCACCCCACTCTCCCGAACCCCTGCCCACAGCAACCCTCAGTTTGTTTTGTGAGATTAAGAGTCACTTATGATTTGTCTCCCTCCTGACCCCATCTTATTTCATTTATTCTTTTTCTACCCCTCAAACCCCCCATGTTACATCTCCACTTCCTCATATCAGGGAGATCATATGATAGTTGTCTTTCTCTGATTGACTTATTTCACTAAGCATAATACCCTCTAGTTCCATCCACGTCATCGTACATAGCAAGATATCATTTCTTTTGATGGCTGCATGGTATTCCATTGTGTATATATACCACTTCTTCTTTATTCATTCATCAGTTGATGGACATGTAGGTTCTTTCCATAATTTGGCTATTGTAGACATTACTACATGTCTACATTGCTACATTGCTACGTACTATAAACATTCTGGTGCACGTGCCACTTCAGATCACTCTGTTTGTACCTTTAGGGTAAATACCCAGTAGTGCAATTGATGGGTCATAGGGTAGTTCTATTTTCAACTTTTTGAGGAATCTCCTAGCTGTTTTCCAGAGTAGTTGCACCAGCTTGCATTCCCACCAACAGTGTAGGAGGGTTCCCCTTTCTCCGCATCCTCGCCAGCATCTGTCATTTCCTGACTTGTTAATTTTAGCCATTCTGACTGCTGTGAGGTGATATCTCATTGTGGTTTTGATTTGTATTTCCCTGATGCCGAGTGAGATGGAACACTTTTTCATGTGTCTCTTGGCCATCTGGATGTCTTCTTTGCAGAAATGTCTGTTCATGTCCTCTGCCCATTTCTTGATTGGATTATTTCTTTGGGTGTTGAGTTTGTTAAGTTCTTTATAGATTTTGGACACTAGTCCTTTATCTGATATGTCGTCTGCAAATATCTTCTCCCATTCTGTCAGGTGTTTTTTGGTTTTGTTAACTGTTTCCTTTGCTGTGCAAAAGCTTTTGATCTTGATGAAATTCCAATAGTTTATTTTTGCCCTTGCTGCCCTTGCCTTTGGCGATGTTCCTAGGAAGATGTTGCTGCAGTTGAGGTCGAAGAGGTTGCTGCTTGTGTTCTCCTCAAGGATTTTGATGGAGTCCTTTCTCACATTGAGGTCCTTCATCCATTTTGAGGCTGTTTTCATGTGTGGTGTAAGGAAATGGTCCAATTTCATTTTTCTGCATGTACCTGTCCAATTTTCTCAACACCATTTATTGAAGAGGCTGCCTTTTTTCCATTGGACATTCTTTCCTGCTTTGTCAAAGATTAGTTGACCACAGAGTTGAGGGTCTATTTCTGGGCTTTCTATTCTGTTCCATTGACCTATGTGTCTGTTTTCGTGCCAGTACCATACTATCTTGATGATGACAGCTTTGTAATAGAGCTTGAAGTCTGGAATTGTGATGCCACCAACTTTGGCTTTCTTTTCCAATATTCCTTTGGCTATTTGAGGTCTTTTCTGGTTCCATATAATCTTTAGGATTATTTGTTACATTTCTTTGAAAAAAATGGGTGGGATTTTGATAGGGATTGCATTAAATGTGTAGATTGCTTTAGGTAGCATAGACATTTTCACAATATTTGTTCTTCCAATCCAGGAGCATGGAACATTTTTCCATTTCTTTGTGTCATCCTCAATTTCTTTCATGAGTATTTTATAGCTTTCTGAGTATAGATTCTTAGCCTCTTTGGTTAGCTTTACTCCTAGGTATCTTATAGTTTTGGGGGCAATTGTAAATGGAATTGAGTCCTTCATTTCTCCTTCTTCTGTCTCGTTGTTGGTGTAGAGAAATGCAACTGATTTCTGTGCATTGATTTTATATCCTGACATTTTACTGAATTCCTGTACAAGTTCTAGCAGTTTTGAAGTAGAGTCTTTCGGGTTTTCCACATATAGTATCGTTATCATCTGCAAAGAGTGATAGTTTGTCTTCTTCTTTGCCGATTTGGATGCCTTTAATTTCCTTTTGTTGTCTGATTGCTGAGGCTAGGACTTCTAGTACTATGTTGAATAACAGTGGTGATAGTGGACATCCCTGCTGTGTTCCTGACCTTAGGAGAAAACCTTTCAGTTTTTCTCCATTGAGAATGATATTTGTGGTGGGCTTTTCATAGATGGCTTTGATAATATTAAGGTATGTGCCCTCTATCTCTACACTTTGAAGAGTTTTGATCAGGAAGGGATGCTGCGCTTCGTCAAATGCTTTTTCAGCATCTATTGAGAGTATCATGTGGTTCTTGTTCTTTATTAGTGTATTGTATCACATTGATTGATTTGCAGATGTTGAACCAACCTTGAAGCCCTGGAATAAATCCCATTTGGTCGTGGTGAATAATCCTTTTAATGGACTGTTGAATCCTATTGGTTAGTATTTTGGTGAGAATTTTCACATCTGTGTTCATCAAGGATATTGGTCTGTAATTCTCTTTTTTGATGCGACCTTTGTCTGGTTTTGGGATCAAGGTGATGCTGGCCTCATAAAATGAGTTCGGAAGTTTTCCTTCCATTTCTTTGTTTTGGAACAGTTTCAGGAGACTAGGAATTAGTTCTTCTTTAAATATTTGGTAGAATTCCCCTGGGAACTCGTCTGGCCCTGGGCTTTTGTTTGTTTGGAGATTTTTGATGACTGTTTCAATCTCCTTACTGGTTATGGGTATATTCAGGTTTTCTATTTCTTCATGGTTCAGTTGTGGTAGTTTATATGTCTTTAGGAATGCATCCATTTCTTCCAGATTGTCAAATTTGTTGGTGTAGAGTCCTCAATGTATGTTCTTAAAATTGTTTGTATTCCTTTGGTGTTGTTTGTGATCTCTCCTCTTTCATTCATGATTTTATTTATTTGGGTCCTTTCTCTTTTCTTTTTGATAAGTCTGGCCAGGGGGTTGTCAATCTTATTAATTCTTTCCAAGAACCAGCTCCTAGTTTTGTTGATTTGTTCTATTGGTTTTTTGGTTTCTATTTCATTGATTTCTGCTCTGATCTTTATGATTTCTCTTCTCCTGCTGGGTTTGGGTTTCTTTCTTGTTCTTTCTCCAGCTCCTTTAGGTGTAGGGTTAGGTTGTGTACCTGAGACCTTTCTTGTTCCTGGAGAAAGGCTTGTACCGCTATATATTTTCCTCCAAGGACTACCTTTGCTGTGTCCCACAGATTTTGAACCGTTGTGTTTTCATTGTCATTTGTTTCCATGAATTTTTTCAATTGTTCTTTAATTTCCTGGTTGACCCATTCATTTTTTAGAAGGTTGCCATTTAGTCTCCATGTATTTGGATTCTTTCTAAATTTCCTCTTGTGATTGAGTTCTAGCTTCAGAGCACTGTGGTCTGAAAATGTGCAGGGAGTGATCCCAATCTTTTGATACTGGTTGAGACCTGATTTAAGACCTAGGATGTGATCTATTCTGGAGAATGTTCCATGTGCACTAGAGAAGAATGTATCTTTGGGATGAAATTTTCTGAATATATCTGTGATGTCCATCTGGTCCAGTGTGTCATTTAAGGCCTTTATTTCCTTGTTCTTTTGTTTGGATGAGCTGTCCATTTCAGTGAGGGGAGTGTGAAAGTCCCCTATTATTATTGTATTATTGTCAATGTGTTTATTTGATTTTGTTATTAATTGGTTTATATAGTTGGTTGCTCCCACGTTAGGGGCATAGATATTTAAAATTGTTAGATCTTCTTGTTGGACAGACCCTTTGAGCATGATATAGTGTCCTTCCTCATCTCTTATTATAGTCTTTGGCTTAAAATCTAATTGATCTGATATAAGGATTGCCACCCCAGGTTTCTTCTGATGTTCATTGGCATGATAAATTGTTTTTCACCCCCTCACTTTAAATCTGGATGTGTCTTCGGGTTTAAAATGGGTTTCTTGTAGGCAATATATAGATGGGTTTTGTTTTTTTATCCATTCTGATACCCTGTGTCTTTTGATTGGGGCATTTTGCCCATTTACATTCAGGGTAACTATTGAGAGATATGAATTTAGTGCCATTGTATTGCCTCTAAGGTGATATTACTGTATATTGTCTCTGTTTCTTTCTGATCTACTACTTTTAGGCTCTCTCTTTGCTTAGAGGACCCCTTTCAATATTTCCTGTAGCACTGGTTTGGTGTTTGCAAATTCTTTCAGTTTTTGTTTGTCCTGGAAGCTTTTTATCTCTCCTTCTATTTTCAATGATAGCCTAGCTGGATATAGTATTCTTGGCTGCATGTTTTCTCATTTAGTGCTCTGAATATATCATGCCTGTTCTTTCTGGCCTGCAAGTTCTCTGTGGATAAGTCAGCTGCCAATCTAATATTTTTACCATTGTATGTTACAGACTTCTTTCCCCAGACTGCTTTCAGGATTTTCTCTTTGCCGCTAAGACTTGTAAATTTTACTATTAGGTGACGGGGTGTGGACCTGTTCTTGTTGATTTTGAGGGGGGTTCTCTGCACCTCCTGGATTTTGATGCTTGTTCCCTTTGCCATCATATTAGGGAAATTCTCTTTAATAATTCTCTCCAATATACTTTCTGCTCCCCTCTCTATTTCTTCCTCTTCTGGAATCCCTATTATTCTAATGTTGTTTCATCTTATGGTGTTACTTATCTCTCGAATTCTCCCCTCCTGGTCCAGTAGCTGTCTGTCCGTCTTTTGGTCAGCTTCTTTATTCTCTGTCATTTGGTCTTCTAAATCGCTAATTCTTTCTTCTGCCTCATTTATCCTAGCAGTGAGAGCCTCCATTTTTTATTGCACCTCATTAATAGCTTTTTTAATTTCAACTTGGTTAGATTTTAGTTCTTTTATTTCTCCAGAAAGGGCTTTTATATCTCCCGAGAGGGTTTCTCTAATATCTTCCATGCCTTTTTTGAGCCCGGCTAGAACCTTGAGAATCGTCATTCTGAACTCTAGATCTGACATATTACTAATGTCTGTATTGATTAGGTCCCTAGCCTTTGGTACTGCCTCTTGTTCTTTTTTCTGTGGTGAGTTTTTACACCTTGTCATTTTGTCCAGATAAGAGTATATGAAGGAGCAACTAAAATACTAAAGGGTGGCAAAGACCCCAGGAAAATGTGCTTTAACCAAATCAGAAGAGACCCCAAATCGTGGGGCGGGGGGATAAAAAGAAGTTCAGAAAAAAAAATTTTTTTAAAGAAAACAAATAAAAAATATACAAAAGAAATATATATATATATATATATATATATATATATATATATGTATGTATATATATGTACATATATATATATTTCTTTTGTATATTTTGTATATACATATATATGTGTGTATATATATATATATATATATATATATATATATATATATTAGACTGGTGACTAGCACAGGGTCACCCACTTAATTTTGGGAATATTTTGGTGTCTTAGAAGAAACTTTCTCCCAAATATTTAAAGAATGAAAAACATATATAAGGGTAAACGCAATGAAGAGATGGAATATGCCTATAAAGATGAAGAAAAAAAAATTTTAATCTCTAAAAAAGGAGTTGATAAAGTAAGTTGGTTGGGAGAATAAAGAAAAAGACAGTGGAGAGAATTTCCTCGGGCTGGAGACTAGAACAAGCCCGGACCTAGATTTAGGGTATATTTTGATCTATTAGAAGAAGTTGTACCCCAAATTTTTTAGAAGAAAAAATCCTATATGTATATGAAAAATAAAGTTAAATACAATGAAAAATAAAGTATGACTATAATAATGAAGGTTCAAAAAGATCATTATTATTATTATTTTATGAAAGGTATTGTTAAGATAAACTAGTTAAAAAACGTTAAAAAAGAAAAGCGTAAAAGTTAAAAAAAAATTTAGAAGAAGAAAAAGGAATCATGGAGAGAAAACCATGAGTTCCATGTTTTCTTTTTCCTCCTCTGGAATTCTGCTTCTCTCCTTGGTAAGTGAACTTGGTTTTGGCTGGATTTCTTGCTGATCTTCTGGGGGAGGGGCCTGTTATAGTGATTCTCAAGTGCCTTTGCCAGAGGCGGAATTGCACCACCCTTACCGCAGCCAAGCTAAGTAATCTGCTCAGGTTCACTTTTGGGAGCTTTTGTTCCCTGAATGCTTTCCGTAGAGTTCCAGAGGATGGGAATGAAAATGGCGACCTCCCAATCTCTGGCCCAGAGGACCTGAGAGCTCAGGGCCTATTCCTCAGTGCACCCTCAGAGAAAAGCACTCAATCACTCCCGGCTCCCTGGCCTCCGGCTGCGCTCCTAGCTCACTGAGCCTGTGGCCAGTTCAAGGTAACCCCGAGCTGAGAGCTCTCTCCTTGGCTCTGTCTCTGTAGCCGGCTTCCCTGGTCTAATACCTGCGAGCTCTATGAGACTCAGACACCCCCGATCCTTCTGTGACCCTACAGAACCTGGTGCCACACTGACCCACAAGGGCTTCCCCCTCTTTTTAGCCTCTGGAGCAATGTCCCTCAGTGGAGCAGACTTTTAAAAGTCCTGATTTAGTGCTCCATTGCTCCACCACTTGCCGGGAGCTGGCACCTCCCCCTGCAGTCTATCTTCCCGTCGCTTCGGATTCACTTCTCCGCTGGTCCTCCCTTTCAGAAAGTGCCGATTTTCTGTTTCTATAATTGCTGTTCTTCTTCTCTTTGATCTCCTGTTGGATTTGTAGGTGTTTGCAATGGTTTGATAAGCTATCTAGCTGATCTCCTGCTACCTGATGTAGTCTCAGCCTGCTACTTCTCCACTATCTTGACTCCTCCCCACCAAGGAAGAAGTAGCTTTAATTTGAATGTCTAATTCTTCTACTGAGATAATGATGTACTAAGGATAGCTGTGAATGCAAATCATTATATGGGTGGGAGCAGGAGAAGGAAGCACAGCTAGAAAGAGGTCCCTGGACAGCCTCTACTACAGAAATGCCATCTATGTTTGCAAACATTTAAAACAAAAGATGTATGAAAGCATTTATTCTGAATAGTGATTGTGATCATAGGATCATATGCACTGCTAAAGCCTACTTTGGCCATGCAATCAGAGTTCTCTCTCAACCAAGGAGAGCTGCATATTTCATTAGTGCCATTGACTAGTGTGTACTCTGCCATGCTGTCTCAGCCAAGGCAATTCTTCAGTAGACCATGTTTACTGTAATGGCCCTCTCTTTCTGCCACTTCTTTTGTGATCTGTAGAACTGTACTTATCTGTAACAGCTGATTTAAAAATGTCGACGTGGTAATACCAGGCCAAAGAAGAACAAGAAGAACATTAAAATTCCAAGGGCACCTGCATGGCCCAGTTGGTTAAGCATCTAACCCTTGATTTCAGGTCAATTCATGATCTCAGGGTTGTAAGACTGAACCCCATGTAGAGCTCCATGATGGGTATGGGGCCTGCTTGGAATGTTCTCTCTCTCCCTCTCCCTCTGTCCATTCCCCCACTCCATCACCCCACACTTTGCTCTCACACCTGTGCTCTCTCTCTCAAAAAAAAGGGGGGGGAATATTAAAATTCCAATTTTAGGGCACCTCAGGCACCTTCAAGAATCTGATAAAAGTAAAGGTCAGAGAATATCTAGCAGCTGGTGGAAATTCTTTGGCATTTAAAGAACATCATAAAATGTCACTGGAGCCTGAGTCCTGGATTGAAAACTGCATGAATGTCTGCAGGAAGACAATGAGCAGAGGCTCATCCTGACTCCAGAACATGTATGACCACATGTACTGGACTGAGAAAAGTCCCCATATCATACCTGGCTCAGTGCTGCTCCATTCTCAGGAAAGTATCCCCTTACTTCCCTTATTCTCCCTATGAATGTCCCCTCCACACACAGAGACCCCTAAACTAGGAGGTTTACCTCTAACATCTGACAGTACATCATAGTGATAGACACCAACCATCATGCAAAATTTGCCATCCTGTATTCAACGTCAGGCAAAAATGTGCCGTCCTTTGCCAAGAAGCAAAGGGCCACTGCATAGCAACACAGCAGAGACAGGAGCCTCTGAGGCTTCAAATGAGAGCTGCAAAGGAGAGGAAGGGAACATGCACATATCGTGACAACTGTGTCCCCAGGTCTCATCCTGTTATATAGAGGGTGGGTAGGACGACAGGAGGGAGAAAGCAAGGGAAGAGGAAAAACAGAAAGGAAGAAGAGGCATAAATAAAAAGACAGACAGACAGAGTCAGGGGACAAAATCAATAATAGACATCTCAACAGCTAGAGAATTTCATTAAAGTTTTTCATAAAAAATGATATAGTGTTTCATAATCCTAAATTATTATATGTCTATTATTTTCATATACAGATAATATCTAAAATATTGAATGTGTTTTCAAACATGTAATTTCAACCACATAGATTTACAATCATTTTATTGTATAATAAGACGACTAATTTTATTCTAACCATGACTTTGGGTATTTATAACTTCCTTCACCACAATTATCCTTCACCACAATTATCCTAGCTAATCAAAGTTAACCTTGGGACACCTGGGTAACTCAGTGGGTTAAGCCTCTGCCTTCAGCTCAGGTCATGATCTCAGGGTCCTGGGATCAAGCCCCGCATTGGGCTCTCTGCTCAGCAGGAAGCCTGCTTCTCCCTCTCCCTCCCTCTCCCCCTGCTTGTGTTCCCTCTCTCACTGTGTCTCTCTCTGTCAAATAAATACATAAAATCTTTAAAAAATAAAATTTAACCTTGCTTAATGTGAAGGGAAATAATTACTTCTAATGCCTCTCTGCTTTACAATTGTATACTGGGTTTCTTAAAATCAGGACACAAAGCATTTCTGAAACTTTGCTTGCTTTTTTCTCTGTGGCACCTATCTATATAGGTGCTTCTCTCACTATCTATGTAGTGAGAATTATATAGATAGTGAGATATATAGATATAGATATAGATAGTTATAGATAGATAGTGAGAACTATAAAGAGTTCTCTTTCTATATATATAATTTTCACTATATATATAGAACTATATATAGTTCTCTCCATATATATAGACAACTATATATAGAGTTGGGATTTTGTGCCCATCCCATAAAGTAAAGCATCTCAGAAACTGAAGTTTTTTTTAGAGCAGGATCCATTTGGGCACTGCTCAACAAGAAAGACAACAGGGAGACTTCTTTTTCTGACTTCAACTTATCAGAGAATTTGACTAACTCTTATAGAAAGCAATGTGTGTGCTAAAAGCTAAATCCAAGTGTAAAGTTAAATGAGATTTAAATGCCTGTGTAGTTTTTCATGTAATTATTTTTGTATTTTGTATTATTTATATAATTATTTTTCTTTATGCAATTATTTTAAAACTCGGTAAGAAAGTATACATAAACATGCCACTGTCCTTTTTATTTTATTTTATTTTAAAGATTTTATTTATTTACTTGTCAGAGAGAGAGAGAGTGAGAGCGAGCACAGGCAGACAGAGTGGAAGGCAGAGGCAGAGGGAGAAGCAGGCTCCCTGTGGAGCAAGGAGCCGGATGTGGGACTCGATCCCAGGATGCTGGGATCATGACCTGAGCCGAAGGCAGCTGCTTAACCAACTGAGCCACCCAGGCGTCCCCCACTGTCCTTTTTAAAGTCCAGGTATATGCATGCTAGTTGGTATAATTATTATGTCCCCTTGTCACTCTCAAAAGTTCTAAATAATTTCAATACCTCAGTGGCTTAAAATAGTTAGCTATACCAGACTTTTCAAGAGCACTTCCATGGTGTTAAAAGGAAAATGCCCACGGGGAGGGTATGTGCTGTGGTGAGTGCCATGAAGTGTGTAAACCTGGCGATTCACAGACCTGTACCCCTGGGGCTAATAATACATTATATGTTTATTTAAAAAATTTAAAAATTATTATAAAAAAAAGAAAAATGCCCCCGGAACCTCATTATGCTTCTGCTCAAATAAATACCTTTAATCTTTCTACCTAAGAAATTGCTGAAGGTAAGAACCAGAACAGATTACATGAGAATACACCTTGGTTGTACATGAACTTTCTGAAGGCATTCTCAGTTATTTTCCTTAAGTAGCCTACACCATCCCTTTTCTATTCCAGTTATCACACAGAACATCACAAGTTCCCATGGGGCTGATCACTGAGGGTTTCCTAGCCGTCTTTTGTGACAGAATTCTGTCTAGTCTACTCTGAAGTTCAAAAAAGGTGTTTCAAAATTCTAAAGTCTTAGAACAGAAGTAGCTCTGTGCCACTGCATAATTATCGGTTTATCCCCACAAATACTTCAGAAGTTGACTTTTCTTCCAAGAGAAATCACTTTAATATCATATGCTTTGACATAGTAAAATAAATAAGAGAAAATGAAATTATATTTAATTATGTTGTGTCATATTAAGTCATATGGCAAATGTAGGGGGGAAAAAAGATTTTTATTGGGGAATTCTTTTTTTATGATAAACTTTGGCTTTAGTAGAAAACATTTTTCCCTAATTTCTGACCAAAGTGGAAATCTCAGCTCTTACATATAATTAAGTACTTTCAACAGTATTTCAGACAGTGGGCACCTGAGTGGCTCAGTGGGTTAAGCCTCTGCTTTAGGTTTAGGTCATGATCTCGGGGTCCTGGGATTGAGTCCCGCATCGGGCTCTCTGCTCAGCAAGGAGCCTGCTTTCCTCTCTCTTTCTGCCTGCCTCTCTGCCTACTTGTGATCTCTCTCTCTCTTTGTCAAATAAATAAATAAACTAATAATCTTTAAAAAGAACAGACTGCATTTAAAGTATACATATAAGACAAAGTCAAAATGCTCAATTCTCATTTTTGTACTAAATTTGCAAACCAACAAATTAGATCCTACTTATTCCTACTTAAATTGATTTTTGCTGATAAGATAAAAAGTTGGCAAGATGTGGCCACTTTTTTTAGAATACCATTGTTATATTACATTGAGGAAAATAAATAATAGAGTAAGAAAGGAAAACACATAAAGTAGAAACACACAGTTTAGAGAAAAGTAGTAATTTTGGAATATAATATATAAGAATTGGCCTTACCTAAAAAATTGGCATCCTTCAATTCCATGATTTATTTGAGAAATACTAGAGTTAGTGAAATAATCTTACTAGAGTATGTAAGAAGTATATATAAAAAGTAACTAAGAAGTATATAAGACCACCTATTTTTTTTTTTTTTTAATTTTTTATTTTTTATAAACATATATTTTTTATATACATATATTTTTATCCCCAGGTCTGTGAATCACCAGGTTTACACACTTCACAGCACTCACCAAATCACATACCCTCCCCAATGTCCATAATCCCACCCCCTTCTCCCCAACCCCCTCCCCCCGGCAACCCTCAGTTTGTTTTGTGAGATTAAGAGTCACTTATGGTTTGTCTCCCTCCCAATCCCATCTTGTTTCATTTATTCTTCTACCCACTTAAGCCTCCATGTTGCATCACCACTTCCTCATATCAGGGAGATCATATGATAGTTGTCTTTCTCTGCTTGACTTATTTCGCTAAGCATGATACGCTCTAGTTCCATCCATGTTGTTGCAAATGGCAAGATTTCATTTCTTTTGATGGCTGCATAGTATTCCATTGTGTATATATACCACATCTTCTTGATCCATTCATCTGTTGATGGACATCTAGGTTCTTTCCATAGTTTGGCTATTGTGGACATTGCTGCTATAAACATTCGGGTGCATGTGTCCCTTTGGATCACTACATTTGTATCTTTAGGGTAAATACCCAATAGTGCAATTGCTGGGTCATAGGGCAGTTCTATTTTCAACATTTTGAGGAACCTCCATGCTGTTTTCCAGAGTGGCTGCACCAGCTTGCATTCCCACCAACAGTGTAGGAGGGTTCCCCTTTCTCCGCATCCTCGCCAGCATCTGTCATTTCCTGACTTGTTGATTTTAGCCATTCTGACTGGTGTGAGGTGATATCTCATTGTGGTTTTGATTTGTATTTCCCTGATGCCGAGTGATATGGAGCACTTTTTCATGTGTCTGTTCGCCATCTGGATGTCTTCTTTGCAGAAATGTCTGTTCATGTCTTCTGCCCATTTCTTGATTGGATTATTTGTTCTTTGGGTGTTGAGTTTGCTAAGTTCTTTATAGATTCTGGACACTAGTCCTTTATCTGATATGTCGTTCGCAAATATCTTCTCCCATTCTGTCAGTTGTCTTTTGATTTTGTTAACTGTTTCCTTTGCTGTGCAAAAGCTTTTGATCTTGATGAAATCCCAGTAGTTCATTTTTTCCCTTGCTTCCCTTGCCTTTTGCGTTGTTCCTAGGAAGATGTTGCTGCGGCAGAGGTCGAAGAGGTTGCTGCCCGTGTTCTCCTCAAGGATTTTGATGGATTCCTTTCGTACATTGAGGTCCTTCATCCATTTTGAGTCTATTTTTGTGTGTGGTGTAAGGAAATGGTCCAATTTCATTTTTCTGCATGTGGCTGTCCAATTTTCCCAGCACCATTTATTGAAAAGGCTGTCTTTTTTCCATTGGACATTCTTTCCTGCTTTGTCGAAGATTAGTTGACCATAGAGTTGAGGGTCTATTTCTGGGCTCTCTATTCTGTTCCATTGATCTATGTGTCTGTTTTTGTGCCAGTACCATGCTGTCTTGATGATGACAGCTTTGTAATAGAGCTTGAAGTCCGGAATTGTGATGCCACCAACGTTGGCTTTCTTTTTCAATATCCCTTTGGCTATTCGAGGTCTTTTCTGGTTCCATATAAATTTTAGAATTATTTGTTCCATTTCTTTGAAAAAGATGGATGGTACTTTGATAGGAATTGCATTAAATGTGTAGATTGCTTTAGGTAGCATAGACATTTTCACAATATTTATTCTTCCAATCCAGGAGCATGGAACATTTTTCCATTTCTTTGTGTCTTCCTCAATTTCTTTCATGAGTACTTTATAGTTTTCTGAGTATAGATTCTGTGTCTCTTTGGTTAGGTTTATTCCTAGGTATCTTATGGTTTTGGATGCAATTGTAAATGGGATTGACTCCTTAATATCTCTTTCTTCTGTCTTGCTGTTGGTGTAGAGAAATGCAACTGATTTCTGTGCATTGATTTTATATCCTGACACTTTACTGAATTCCTGTATAAGTTCTAGCAGTTTTGGAGTGGAGTCTTTTGGGTTTTCCACATATAGTATCATATCATCTGCGAAGAGTGATAATTTGACTTCTTCTTTGCCGATTTGGATGCCTTTAATTTCCTTTTGTTGTCTGATTGCTGAGGCTAGGACCTCTAGTACGATGTTGAATAGCAGTGGTGATAATGGACATCCCTGCCGTGTTCCTGACCTTAGCGGAAAAGCTTTCAGTTTTTCTCCATTGAGAATGATATTTGCGATGGGTTTTTCATAGATGGCTTTGATGATATTGAGGTATGTGCCCTCTATCCCTACACTTTGAAGAGTTTTGATCAGGAAGGGATGTTGTACTTTGTCAAATGCTTTTTCAGCATCTATTGAGAGTATCATATGGTTCTTGTTCTTACTTTTATTGATGTGTTGTATCACATTGACTGATTTGCGGATGTTGAACCAACCTTGCAGCCCTGGAATAAATCCCACTTGGTCGTGGTGAATAATCTTTTTAATGTACTGTTGAATCCGATTGGCTAGTATTTTGTTGAGTATTTTCGCATCTGTGTTCATCAAGGATATCGGTCTATAGCTCTCTTTTTTGGTGGGATCCTTGTCTGGTTTTGGGATCAAGGTGATGCTGGCCTCATAAAATGAGTTTGGAAGTTTTCCTTCCATTTCTATTTTTTGGAACAGTTTCAGGAGAATAGGAATTAGTTCTTCTTTAAATGTTTGGTAGAATTCCCCCGGGAAGCCGTCTGGCCCTGGGCTTTTGTTTGTTTGGAGATTTTTAATGACTGTTTCAATCTCCTTACTGGTTATGGGTCTGTTCAGGCTTTCTATTTCTTCATGGTTCAGTTGTGGTAGTTTATATGTTTCTAGGAATGCATCCATTTCTTCCAGATTGTCAAATTTATTGCCGTAGAGTTGCTCATAGTATGTTCTTATAATAGTTTGTATTTCCTTGGTGTTAGTTGTGATCTCTCCTCTTTCATTCATGATTTTATTTATTTGGGTCCTTTCTCTTTTCTTTTTGATAAGTCGGGCCAGGGGTTTATCAATTTTATTAATTCTTTCAAAGAACCAGCTCCTAGTTTCGTTGATTTGTTCTATTGTTTTTTTGGTTTCTATTTCATTGATTTCTGCTCTGATCTTTATGATTTCTCTTCTCCTGCTGGGCTTAGGGTTTCTTTCTTGTTCTTTCTCCAGCTCCTTTAGGTGTAGGGTTAGGTTGTGTACCTGAGACCTTTCTTGTTTCTTGAGAAAGGCTTGTACCGCTATATATTTTCCTCTCAGGACTGCCTTTGTTGTGTCCCACAGATTTTGAACCGTTGTATTTTCATTATCATTTGTTTCCATGATTTTTTTCAATTCTTCTTTAATTTCCCGGTTGACCCATTCATTCTTTAGAAGGATACTGTTTAGTCTCCATGTATTTGGGTTCTTTCCAAACTTCCTTTTGTGGTTGAGTTCTAGCTTTAGAGCATTGTGGTCTGAAAATATGCAGGGAATGATCCCAATCTTTTGATACCGGTTGAGTCCTGATTTAGGACCGAGGATGTGATCTATTCTGGAGAATGTTCCATGTGCACTAGAGAAGAATGTGTATTCTGTTGCTTTGGGATGAAATATTCTGAATATATCTGTGATGTCCATCTGGTCCAGTGTGTCATTTAAGGCCTTTATTTCCTTGCTGATCTTTTGCTTGGATGACCTGTCCATTTCAGTGAGGGGAATATTAAAGTCCCCTACTATTATTGTATTGTTGTTTATGTGTTTCTTTGATTTTGTTATTAATTGGTTTATATAGTTGGCTGCTCCCACGTTGGGGGCATAGATATTTAAAATTGTTAAATCTTCTTGTTGGACAGACCCTTTGAGTATGATATAGTGTCCTTCCTCATCTCTTATTACAGTCTTTGGCTTAAAATCTAATTGATCTGATATAAGGATTGCCACTCCTGCTTTCTTCTGATGTCCATTAGCATGGTAAATTCTTTTCCACCCCCTCACTTTAAATCTGGAGGTGTCTTCGGGCTTAAAATGTGTTTCTTGGAGGCAACATATAGATGGGTTTTGTTTTTTTATCCATTCTGATACCCTGTGCCTTTTGACAGGGGCATTTAGCCCATTCACATTCAGGGTAACTATTGAGAGATATGAATTTAGTGCCATTGTATTGCCTGTAAGGTGACTGTTACTGTATATGGTCTCTGTTCCTTTCTGATCTACCACTTGTAGGCTCTCTCTTTGCTTAGAGGACCCCTTTCAATATTTCCTGTAGAGCTGGTTTGGTATTTGCAAATTCTTTCAGTTGTTGTTTGTCCTGGAAGCTTTTAATCTCTCCTTCTATTTTCAATGATAGCCTAGCTGGATATAGTATTCTTGGCTGCATGTTTTTCTCGTTTAGTGCTCTGAAAATATCATGCCAGCTCTTTCTGGCCTGCCAGGTCTCTGTGGATAAGTCAGCTGCCAATCTAATATTTTTACCATTGTATGTTACAGACTTCTTTTCCCGGGCTGCTTTCAGGATTTTCTCTTTGTCATTGAGACTTGTAAATTTTACTATTATGTGACGGGGTGTGGGCCTATTCTTATTTATTTTGAGGGGCATTCTCTGAACCTCCTGAATTTTGATGCTTGTTCCCTTTGCCATATTGGGGAAATTCTCCCCAATAATTCTCTCCAGTATACCTTCTGCTCCCCTCTCACTTTCTTCTTCTTCTGGAATCCCAATTATTCTAATGTTGTTTCGTCTTATGGTGTCACTTATTTCTCGAATTCTCCCCTCATGGTCCAGTAGCTGTTTGTCCCTCTTTTGATCAGCTTCTTTATTCTCTGTCATTTGGTCTTCTATATCACTAATTCTTTCTTCTGCCTCATTTATCCTAGCAGTGAGAGCCTCCATTTTTGATTGCACCTCATTAATAGCTTTTTTGATTTCAACTTGGTTAGATTTTAGTTCTTTTATTTCTCCAGAAAGGGCTTTTATATCTCTCGAGAGGGTTTCTCTAATATCTTCCATGCCTTTTTCGAGCCCGGCTAGAACCTTGAGAATTGTCATTCTGAACTCTAGATCTGACATATTACCGATGTCTGTATTGATTAGGTCCCTAGCCTTCGGTACTGCCTCTTGTTCTTTTTTTTGTGGTGAATTTTTACGTCTTGTCATTTTGTCCAGAGAAGAGTAAATGAAGGGGCAGGTAAAATACTAAAAGGGTGGCAACAACCCCAGGAAAATATGCTTTAGCCAAATTAGAAGAGATCCAAAATCGTGAGTGGGGAGAAAGGGGATAAAAAGAGGTTCAAAAAGGAAGAAAGAAAAAAGAAAAAAAAAAAAAAAAAAGAAAAGAATTTTTTTTAAAAAAGAAAACACCTAAGAAAAATGTAAAAAAATATATATATATATTAGATAAACTAGTAAAAAATCGTTAAAAAAGAAAAAGGTAACAGTTAAAAAAAAAAAAAAATTTTACCCGAAGGCGAGAAAAAAAAAAAAATGAAAAAGAAAAAATTAAATTAACTGCAAGACTAAAAAAAATCACAGGAAAAAAGCCATGAGTTCCGTGCTTGGCTTTCTCCTCCTCTGGAATTCTGCTGCTCTCCTTGGTATTGAAACCGCACTCCTTGGTAGGTGAACTTGGTCTCGGCTGGATTTCTTGTTGATCTTCTGGGGGAGGGGCCTGTTGTAGTGATTCTCAAGTGTCTTTGCCCCAGGCGGAATTACACCGCCCTTACCCGGGGCCGGGGTGAGTAATCCGCTCGGGTTTGCTTTCAGGAGCTTTTGTTCCCTGAGCGCTTTCCGTAGAGTTCCAGAGGACGGGAATACAAATGGCGGCCTCCTGGTCTCCGGCCCGGAGGAGCCGAGAGCCCAGGGCCCCACTCCTCAGTGCGCCCTCAGAGAACAGCGCCCAGTTACTCCCGTCTGCCTGACCTCCGGCCGCGCTCCGAGCTCACCGAGCCTGCGACCGGTTCAAGGTAACACGGAGCTGCGAGCTTACTGTCGGCTCTGTCTCTGTAGCCGGCTTTCCCGTTCCAATACCCGCAAGCTCTGCGACACTCAGACACCCCCGATCCTTCTGTGACCCTGCGGGACCTGAGGCCACGCTGACCCCGCGTGGGCTTCGCCCCGGTTTAGCCTCTGGAGCGATGTCCCTCCGCGGAACAGACTTTTAAAAGTCCTGATTTTGTGCGCGGTTGCTCCGCCGCTTGCCGGGAGCCGGCCCCTCCCCCCGGGGTCTATCTTCCCGTCGCTTTGGATTCACTTCTCCGCCGGTCCTACCTTTCAGAAAGTGGTTGTTTTTCTGTTTCCAGAATTGCTGTTCTTCTTCTCTTCGATCTGCCGATGGATTTTCAGGTGTTTGCAATCTTTAGATAAGCTATCTAGCTGATCTCCGGCTAGCTGAAGCAGTCTCAGCTTGCTACTTCTCCGCCATCTTGACTCCTCCCCCAAGACCACCTATTTTTGAAGTAAATAAGACCACCTATTTTTGAAGTAAAAAATAAAAGCGTTATTCTTTGTGGTAGGTGCTGGCCAGTGCTCACACTGATGCTCAATCTCTCCTAGGCTTGGCATTGCAAGAGACCACTGATGTCCATGACCACACAGCAGCCAATATTTTGGAGTTGCAGTATACCAATGGACAATAGTCATATGATACAACCCGTTAACCATGTAACAGGATAACACTGGTAGTGTAGTCAAAAACTGTGCTCTGAACCTGAATGTTAGACCTACGGAATGTAGACAGTCAAATCAAGTTTTATAATCATTTTATCATATCAGTTTAAGTTAGGATGGAGTAACAACCCCCATATCTCAGTGCATTAAAAAACAAAAGGTAAATTCTCTCCAAGTACATTGTCTTAGTCAGCTTGAACTGCTTTCACAAATTACCATAGGCTGAGTGGCTTAAACAATAGACATTTATTTCTTATAGTTCTGGAAGCCGAGAAGTCTAAGATCAAGGTGCTGGCATATTTGGTTCCTAGTGAAAGCTGCTTTCCTAACTTGCAGATGGCTGCCTTTTTTCTGTGTCCTCACATGGCAGAATGAGTGAGTGAGAACTGGTCTCTCTTCCTCTTCTTACAAGGACACAAATCCCATCACAAGCGACCAAACCTCATAACCCCATCTAAACCCAATAGTCTCCCAAAGACCCCACTTTAAAATATCATCACACTGGGGGTTGGAGCTTCAACTTGAATTGTGGAAGGATATAAAGATTCCACACATTACCAGTCCCAAAATTCAAGTCCTACTTGGATGCAAAATACATTCAGTTAATCCCAACCTTCCCAAAAGTCTTAACTTATTTCAATATCAACTCTAAAGTCCAAAATCTCATTGAAATATCACTTAAATCAGATAAGGGTGAGAATGGAAGTATGACTTATCCTGAGGCAAAATTCCTCACCAGCTGTGAGCCTGTGGAAGTAGATACGCTATGTGCTTCCAGAATGCAATGGTGGGACAGGTATAGGATAGACATTCCCATTCCAAGAAGTAGAAACCAGAAGGAAGAAAGGGATGATTGGTCCCAAGCCAATCCAAAACCTAGGAAGGCAAATTCCAACACATATTAAGGCTTAAGAATCCTCTTTGGTTTGATGTTCTGCCTCCTGAACTCAACTTGGAGGATTAGACCCATCTCTACAGCTCTGCACAACAAAGGTCACAATCCCAAGTCTCCACAGGATATTGGTCACATCCTAAGGCCCTGTCATGTGGGGTCATGTTTCTAAGACTCCACCAGGCAGAGGCCCTACTTCTAAGGCTTTAGGATCATTTCCTTTCCTTGAAGAATAGCACATGCTCACAGCTAAATAGTTCTTTGGTCTGATCTGCAGGATCTAAGAAATCCAACAGCCTTCTTCCCTTAATTCCATTTCTGTCTCCTTCAGTTAAATTTGATAGTGTTTCTGCTCTTATAATTCCATTTCAAGTGATACTCCCGACACACCCTTGGCATTCTCTTCTAACCACACTTTCTCATTTTCTGCAATATGGACAGACTAAGAATTTTCCAAATCTTTAAGTTCTGGTTCCTTTTTGCTTAACAATTCCTTTTTTAATTCAATTCTTTCTTCTCACATTTTACCATAAGCACTCATAAAAAGCAAGCACACTTTGTTTAGAAGTAGTCTCAACTAAATATCCAATTTTATTGCCCACAAATTCAATCTTCAAAATAACACTAGGGTACAAATACAATTCAGCCAAATTCTTAGCCACCTTATAAGGATTGTGTTTCTTTATGTTTCCAATAACATGTACTTTATTTCCGTCTGACAGTTCATCAGAAAGGCTTCTAACATCCATATTTTACCGACATTCTGTTCATAACTATTTATATACTCTCTAAGATGAAATCATTTTCTTCAGTTCTTTTTTCTTTCTGAGATCTCACCAGAAGAACCTTAATGCCCATATTTCTTGCATCCATCTCAAAACTCCTCCTGCCTCTATTCATAGCCAGTTGTAAAGCTGTTTCCATGTTTTTTGGTATTTGTTAGAGCAGCAACCCACTTCTCAGCATCAAAATCTATATTGGTCTGGATTCAATTCATGAAACTGTGGAGACTGAGAAGTCCAAGGTCTGCAGCTGACAAGCTGGAGACCCAGAGGAGCCAATGTGTCACTTTCAGTCTCCGCCCAAAGGCAGGAGAAGACCAATGTCCCAGCTTGAAGATAATCCGGCAGAGACGATCAGTCTTTTATTAACTTTAAGGCCTTCAGCAGATTGGATGAGGCTAACCTACATTACAAAGGGCAATCTTTGTTACTAATCTACTGATCTAAAATGTAAATCTCTGTCAGAAACACCCTCACAGACACAATTGGAAATGATGTTTACCCAAACATCTGGGTACTCCATGGCCCAATCAAGTTGACATATAAAATTAACCATCATACCCACTGTGGACTGGAAGAAAGTTTCTAAAAATGTTAGTCATTCAAGGAAAATGCTGAGCAGCTGAAGCAGCTGCCATTTCAAAAGTTAAAAGTTATAATGCCAGAGGGGAAAAGAGAGCTCTACGGGCTTTGTATCAACAGTTAAATGTGCCAGTCCAGAAGTGATTCAAGTCACTCTTGCTCCCAACTTATTAGCCAGAATTTGTCGTATGACAAATTGAAATAGGTAAATTTCATAATTGCATAGTGCTATTTTATTATGGTTTAATTTGCATTTCCCTCATGAGTAAGGATGTTAAACAGATTTTCAAAAGTGCTTATTGGCCATTTGATAAATCTTTTTTGATGAAGTATCTGTTCAAATTTTTTCCCTTTTTTTGTTTTCATCACTGTGTTGTATTATTTCAATATATGTTCTGAACTACAAGTTCTCTACCAAATTATACTTTGTAAGTACTTTCTCCCAGTCTAGTTTGCCTCTTAATTTACTCAATAGTGTATTTTGATGAGATGTATTAATTTAAAGAATTTTAATTAATCATTTTTTGCTTTTATTATTCTGTACTTACTTTCTAAGATACATTTGCCAGTCCCCAGTCACAAAGATAATCCCCTCTATTTTCTTCTAAAAACATCAGAGATTTAGCTTCTCCTTTGAGGTATACTGTTCATTCTCTATAGAACAGCTTCAGCACCTTCATCAAATATCAGTTGATTATATACATGTTGATCTAGTTCTAAATTTTCTATTTTGTTTCATTGATCCATTTGTCTATTATTATGCCAACACTACACTCTCTTGAATAATAATTCTTTATTATGAATCTTGAACTGAGGTAGTTTAAATCTTCCAACTTCACTTTTTTCAAAATTATTTTGAAGATTGCAGGATCTTCATATATTCACATAAATTTTATAATGAACTGGATCATCTGTATAAAAACTGCTGTTGATATTATGATTGAGATTTCACTGAGTTGGCAAATTAAGCTAAAAAATTAAATTAATAAAACTAAGTCTCCTGAACCATGGAGATGGTGTATTTCTCTACTCCATTTCTTCCAGCATTGTTTAGTATGTTTTTGTAGAGATTATATTCACATATTTTATTAAATTTATTCCACAATATTTTAAGTTTTGATATTTTAAGTGTAATGTTTTATTTTATATTTATACCTAGCATAAAGGTATACTTCTGATTTTGATCAGTTGACCTCATTCCTATGAAATTCCTAAATTCACTCATTATTTCTTATAATTGAGATTCCTTAGGAATGACTAAAAAGGCAATTATGCCTTCTGTGAATAAAGATTATCTTCTATCTTTCATTATAATTGTTATGCTTTCTATTTCATTCTTTTACCTTATTGTACTGACCTGAACTTCCAGACAATGTTGAATAGAAGTGGTGAGCACAGACATTCTTGCTTTGTTCTTTATCCTATGAGAAAATTATAGAATTTATACCATTTGTTGTGATACTAGCTGTACTTTCCATTTTATTTTTTTAAAGATTTTATTTATTTATTTGACAGGCAGAGATTACAAGTAGGCTGAGAGGCAGGCAGAGAGAGAAGAGGAAACAGCCTCCCTGCTGAGCAGAGAGACCCATGTGGGGCTCAATCCCAGGACCCTGGGATCATGACCTGAGCTGAGGGCAGAAGCTTTAATCCACTGAGCCACCCAGGTGCCCCTGTATTTTCCATTTTAAAGACTTTCTACAGATGCTATTTATTGGACTGAGGAAGTTCTCTTCTCATAATTATTGAAAGTTATTATAATGACTAGATATTGAATTTTGCAAACAATTTTTCATTGAGATGATCATGTGGTATTTCTCCTTCATTCTGTTAGCCAGTAAGACCACAAATTTCCACTTGAGTTCCAGCCATTCCATATCACTCCAGTAGAGAATGTCTTCAGGCAAAAAATTCATAAAACTCACCCAGTCCAGTTCCTGTTTTCAAGGATCTACACTCCTCCAGTTTCTGCCTCCTTTCGGTCATTCTCTGTTGGTTTTTATTTCATCAAAAATTTATTATTCTTTCCTGCATGATGGTAATCCAATACTACTTCCCTATTACTAGAAACAAAACTTCCTAAATACAGTGTTTAAGATAAAATAATATCCAATTCCTACTTACTTGAGTAGGAAACAATAATAAGCAAGCTCCCTACTTTCTAATAAAAAATATTTAAACTACATGTATTCAACTCCTGCCAAGTCAAAGGCAAAAAAAAGAGCAATTTTTGTAAAAATTAGCTCTTCCTATTAAAAAAAAAGTGTGAAAATTACCTCTTCCCTTAAAAAATAAACAATTCTGGAACACTGAAAAGAAATTTTTAATAAATAAATAAATAAAAGTTAAAGGAATCACAAATTATATATATATATATATATATATATATATATATATATGTGTGTGTGTGTGTGTGTGTGTGTATACACACATATATATATATATACTGAAGTTCAGTTGCAATAATTTCCACTCTTACTTCAAAGGCTTATTCTGATTTCCTAGCAGAGCCCTTCTTCTTGTTATACCACAAAAATGTATAAATATAAAAGTTTATCAACTATATAATTCTCTAGTTCCTGAAAAATACAGTTGGATTCTTCATCATGCATCAATAATCATTTCTCAAGTGGGAAGTTATGGTAGACCACATTGCCAGGCTAACCCAACTCAATATTCATCCCCCTTCTTCCATTTCCCTTCCATTAATAAAAATTAGAGAAACCGAATGCTCAATTATAGTTTCCTTTGCAGCTAGAAGAGGCTATGTAACAAAGTTTTGGCCAATAATAAATAAACAGAATTTTTCTAGGTTACATCTAGGAAAGCATTTGTTTTCCTGGAAAGCAGATATCATTTACAAAGCTCCTTCCCCTTTCCTCATCTTGAAAGTAGTCATGACACCGGTTTCTGGAACTGATAAGCATGAAAGAATGGCCATAGTGTGATCCCATCATTCATATACCTTAGACCAAAACGAGTAGCCTCCCAACTCCAGAAATCCTCAGGAAAAGAAAACTATTCATTTGGACACTGATAGTCAGATTTTCCTTACTTACAACCAAAGTTACTTGTCACTACTATAGAATTTAACTTCCAACATAGCACATATATACCAATTCATATCCCCAGGGTCTCTTACAGTGTCTGGAACATGGAACTTATTAAACTTTTGTTAAATGAATGGCTACAAGACTATAATTTATAGTAATACTAAGATATAAAACCAGTTCAAATTTAAAATATAATTTTGGAAGTCAACAAATTTTTACAAATTTGCATTTCTTCCAATACTTCATAAAGAGCTTATTTTTGATGATAATTACATGTTTATTTTACTGTAACATCTTCAACATGCTGCTGATTTTTGGGTTGGTTTAGAATATTCCTAAAAATTCATCCCAGAATGCATAAAACACATTTGCAAGTATTAGATTTGAGGGAAAGCATTACTAAGTATACTTTTTTCTTATGACTTCTTAAAGTTCTTAAAGAATTATTTTTCTTAAAGAATATAATCTTAAGATTATATAATTCTAAAATTCTTAAATATTATTTTAAGAATGTAATTCTTCAATTTCTGTCACTCCTTAAAAACTGTATCATATCTGTGAAGATTTCGTTCATCTCTACTAACATCACCTTAGACACCTTTTTTCAGATTATTAAACTCTTTTATTACTGTGGCACCTTGTAACAATTATAAATTTGTCAATGCAAGAAATTATAATATCTAAAATTCTGTTTTATATTCTATTTTTCATTACTTCTGGAGGAATTGCATTTAACAATATTATAATACATAGAGAAATCTAAGTCATTAAACTTTTGGAAAACACTAACTCCAGGAAAATATTCTATATTTCATTAATGTGCTTTTCATGTAATTTACATTTTTAAAATAAAACTTTTTAGTAATATAATTTCTCATCTTAAATGTAAATGTTCTCCAAGTGGAAATAAGAGGTTGGTAACTATGCAGTATTATTCAATAAATATTTTGGTTAAAACCCTCAATAGTTTAAATGATAGGAAGTAGTTACAAATGAACCATGTTTCTGTTGTTTAGATTAAAAGATCATAGGATCTATAATGAATAGTCTGTGCTACTCAAAACACACTAACTTCATCCTGATGAGGGTTTTATGGTATGTTTGACACCAAAGCTTCCATGCAGTTATGAAGGTTGTACATCAACCCTGCTTGAAATACAAGCATGTGGTTTATAAATAATGAGAACAGCTTCAAAAGGAAATATGAAGGCAACTGTGCCCAAAGACTTAATAAAAATTGAAATGAAGACACCCAGGAATTAGAGAGCAACAAAGGCATTTCAAAAGTAAGTGAACAATTTTCTGGGAGGCAGAGTTTAGGAATTCCTCCTTCCTAGTCCCTGAATAAATCAGGGATTTCCAGGGTTGGAGAAGTTTAATGAGTTGGTTTTTAATCCTCAGCACTTGGTAATAGACAACTGAGATATAGGTAGATAAAGATGTGAACATTGATTTATAGATGCCTGTGGTGAAGGTACATTAATCAAAGAGAAAAATATTTAGCCAAAAACCTATAATCCCAAGCTATCACTATTCAATTTTATGTCAAAGGGACAGAGTTATACCTTATTTAATAATTAAGTGTTCCAAAGGATCTCCTTCTATTAGACAACTCAGACAAAGTAGACATTTCCTCCATAAATATTTTTTTTTACTTATTTTTATTCTGATTTGTGAGTTTAATCACACATCTGAAAAAAGACTGGAGATGGGCCAGGCTCAGAAGTCTGAGATCAAGTGTGGGTTCCTTTAAACAATGATTAATCAATATTTCAAATAATTTGCATCATTTTACCCTTAAAATTTCTGAGAAATATATATCCATCAATCACAAGCCACAGAAAAGTACAGAAAAAAATAAAAAGTGAAAAAGAAAAAGAAAGAATGATATAAAACCTACACTGACAATAGGGGATACTAGGAACTAGCCATACAATTTCTTATCTTCAGCAAATCTAAATAGCTTTAAAAAATAATGGTCTAGCATTGGGGAGGGTATATGCTATGGTGAGTGCTGTGAAGTGTATAAACCTGGCGATTCACAGACCTGTAGCCCTGGGGATAAAAATACATTATATGTTTATAAAAATAAAAAATTTAAAAATAAAGGTGAAAAAAAATGGTCTAGCAAAGTGAAAAAAAAAACTACATTTAAAGGAGAATCTAAAGAAAGCATTCATTGAATGTAAACACTTTTATAGTCTGCGTTTTTTTTTTTTTCAAATGGGTCAATACAAAGAAAAGTAAGAGGTTCTGGAGACATTATTTAATGATGATTATGGATCAAATTTCCAATTGCAATAGCTCCATTTTCTAGCTTTGGGCCAAACTCTCAGATTTAGTCATTTGATGAATGGGCCCCTCAAATTAGAGATCTTCATGAACTGTAAAACTATGTCTTTAATAAAAATACTGCAAAAGAAAAAAAGCTGGAGTTAGGCACAACTTTCCTATTCTTAGAGTTTGCTCAATTCTGAAGTGCATAATGGCGAGGTTGGCAGGGAATTGTTGCCTTTAATTCCATCTTTTTGCAAAGATGAGAATGTCATTCATTCAGGCATCAATCTTGATTGAGTCTTCTTAATTTTCTGAAGAGGACTTTATGCCACATTTGGACTTGTTACATTATAAACAACAGCCCCTAATAAGTAACCTAGCTATTCCAGGTAATTATGAGTGAACACATCTTTGACATTTCACTGCCAGTGCTTATTAAATACCAGCTAGGAAAAAAAAATATTTCTGGTCATGAGAAGCAAATATTACCATTGAGCTATGCCAGATCTCAGGATCTCCACTTGGAGAAAGAGCAGAATCCAAGACTGGGACAGGGCTGGTAAAAAATGAGTCTGAAATATATGGATAGGAAGCGAGAATCATTCAAAGACTAGTGGGGTTGGTCAAAAGGATATGAGGTAATGTGAAGTGGCTCCCACTGGCTTAAGTTTTAAACATCTGAGCAACACAAAATATAGTGGTTCTAGTATATTAACATGTGGATTTCCCAGAAATTCATGAATACACAATTATACTCAGAAAAAGAGAACACCAGAAAATGCAAGTGTCATTCTCTAATGTGTCTATTAAGACAGCTTTGTAGTTTGAAAATTGATCATTAAAGTAGAAGAATTAAGTAGGTATACTGATTTTCCAACAGAAACTGTACTTCTATATTGTGAAAATGTTTATGCTACCTAAAGCAATCTACATATTTAACTCAATCCCTATCAAAATACCATCAATTTTTTTAAAGAAATGGAATCAATAATCCTAAAATTTATATGGAACCAGAAAAGACCCCGAATAGCCAGAGGAATGTTGAAAAATAATTCCAAAGTTGATGGCATCACAATTCCAGACTTCAAGCTCTATTACAAAGCTGTCATCATCAAAACAGTATGGTACTGGCACAAAAACAGACACATAGATCAATGGAACACAACAGAGAGCCCAGACATGGACCCTCAACTCTATGGTCAACTAATCTTTGACAAAGCAGGAAAGAATGTCCAATGGAAAAAAAGACAGTCTCCTCAACAAATGGTGTTGGGAAACTGGACAGCCACATGCAGAAGAATGAAACTGGACCATTTCCTTATACCACACACAAAAACAGACTCAAAATGGATGGAAGACCTCAATCTAAGACAGAAATCCGTCCAAATCCTTGAGGAGAACACAAGCAGCAACCTCTTCCATCTCAGCCACAGCAACTTCTTCCTAGAAACATCGCCAAAGGCAAGGGAAGCAAGGGCAAAAATGAACTATTGGGACTTCATCAAGATCAAAAGCATTGGCACAGCAAAGAAACAGTCAACAAAACCAAAATATAACTGACAGAATGGGAGAAGATATTTGCAAATTACATATCAGATAAAGGGCAAGTATCCAAATCTACAAAGAACTTATCAGACTCAATATCCAAAGAACAAATAATCCAATCGAGAAAAGGGCAGAAGACATGAACAGACATTTCTGCAAAAAAGACATCCAGATGGCCAACAGACACATGAAAAATGCTCCACAGCACCTGGCATAGGGGAAATACAAATCAAAACCACAGAGATACCACCTCATATCAGAATGGCTAAAATTAACAAGTCAGAAAACAACAGACATTGGCGAGGATGCAGAGAAAGGGGAACCCTCCTACACTATTGGTGGGAATGCAAGCTGGTGCAGCCACTCTGGAAAACAGCATGAAGGTTCCTCAAAAAGTTGAAAATAGAGCTACCCTAAGACCCAGCAATGACACTACAGGGTATTTACTCTAAAGATATAAATGTAGTAATCCAAAGGGGCATGAGCACCTGAATGTTTATAGCAGCAATGTCCACAATAACCAAGCTATGGAAAGAACCTAGATGTTCATCAATAGATGAATGGATAAAGAAGATGTAATATATATATATGCAATGGAATACTATGCAGCCATCAAATGAAATGAAATCTTGCCATTTGCAATGACGTGGATGAAACTAGAGGGTATTATGCTGAACAAAATAAATCAATCAGAGAAAGACAATATCATATGATCTCTCTGATATGAGGAATTTAAGAGACAGGGCAGGGGATTGTGGGGGATAAGGAAGGAAAAAATGAAATGAGATGGGATTAGGAGAGAAACAAACCATAAGAGACTCTTAATCTCACAAAACAAACTGAGGGTTGTTGGAGGATGGGAGGTTAGGGATAGGATGGTTGGGTTATGGACATCGGGAAGGGTATGTGCTACGGTGAGTGCTGTGAAATGTGTAAGCCTAATGATTCACAGACCTGTACCCCTAAGGCAAATAATAAATTATATTTTAATAACAATAATTTAAAAAATAAAAGTATTTAGAAAAAAAGAAACTGTATTTCTGTTGGATCCATTATTCAATGCTCTGGAAGAACACCAGCAAATATCAAATGATATCTCTGGAAGAACACCAGCAAATATCAAATGATCAAATATGAATTCCTTTAAGGATTATCAATTCTCATTAAAATCATTAGGTAAATAGTTGATGGAGAACTGTGCATTTATATGGTAACAAAGTAACACCCTCCTAATTACTTATACATGATTCAATGAGAAAACACACATGCACAAAGTGGGGATCAGGCTTTCATAACCCTTACCCATAAGTCAGTGTCAACATTACTGAGAGTAGGGTAACCAAATACAACGTGTTCCTGATGTAATGCAACATGAAGGAACCATGGTGTATTCCAGACAAAACTATTTAATTGGAATTCATTCCAATTCATTAGGAAATATAGGTGATTTTCTCTAAGAGAATAGTCAGATAAATCCAGAGGATAAGACATTTTGTAGGACAACTAACAGAGTCTTCAGCAAGTTAGTGTCATGATAAAAAGCACTGCTCTGGACTAACAAACTTTAAACAACGTAATAATAAGAATCAATGCATGGGCATAGACTGGATTCTGGTTACAACAAACCAGTTACATAAAAAAAGTTTGGAAGTGAGAGTAGGGGGAAATGGAATAAGGACTAGTAATTAAGAGAGATAAAAACTTTATTGACATGAAAAAGTAAATATTTTAATTAATGAGTTAGCTCAAAAAAGCAATTTAAAATATTATGCAAAATATGAATTTTTTGCAAAATATACACTATGATCATTTTTTTCTGATTGGGGAAAATGGTTTCTTTCTTATTTTTATCTATATCTTTTGATTTCATATAATATATATGTCATGCTTTTGTAATAATGAAAGATTACTGTTAACTAAAAAATGTTTATGGTTCTAAGAATACATACTCCATTCACATATGCTATAGGTAGATGGTCTAACTTTTCCCTTGAAACAAGTCATATTATCTCAGAGCTAGCAACTGGGTCCAATTATTTTCCCACTCCCAACTCTGGCAACAGAATTGCTTTCCCTAAATGATGAAGATAAATCATTCACCTTACACAAAATGAAGTATTCAAACATTACAGTATGTAACTGTATCAATTATGACATCATTAAGGAGTTTAGGTTGTTTATGTATAGTCATGGGGGAAAATAGTCGTGCTTTTCATGACTCATTAGTTGGTTTCTTTATCATGGACACTGGCTTCCACAATTATCTTTCACTTTTTCTTTAACCTCTAGGAAACTTAGAGCCCAATTCTTGGTCACCATACATACTCTTCAGGGGGGTGTTATGGATGTCAATGTTGCTGCCGTCTATTAATTTCTTAGCTTTTTCTCCTTGCCCAAATTTCTTCAATAGTTTGATCTTTTAACTAAATATGTTAATGTGGTTAGGAATTTCTACAGAATGACCTGGGGGTGTTGACTGATTAATTAAAATGGACAGAAGAAAATTTAAAAAAACCTAAGAAATTAGCCACATCATTCTGGTTCAATAACCTCAGTGCTATTTCTGATCTGGTCTGGTCATAAGAAAGTTACTTCCTTGGCCTTCTCTAGACCAGCAACCTGCGGGAATATCTTCAGTACTACAATGTAAAAATTATTCCCTAAATGTTCATTGGAAGCTGACAGTGTGAAAACAGCCATATGAAAACATTTTCTGCACTATTGGTAGAGCTGCTGCTGAAGACACTGCTTACTGTACTCTTTAATAACAAAGTTAGAGAATTTAACATTTTCTTTTCATTGCTACCTGGGGATTTTCCGGGAGAGCCTACTGCAGAAAAAATTTCCATCAACTAGAAACAGCTTTTTCCTTGCCAGGAATCATAATACATACATCACCGAAATTGGATCTGAAGATAAGTGCTTCGGTCCAGTTCCACGGGTCTCAATCTAAACATTCCCTATTTATCATCAGTTTTCAACGTTGCCACAGAGTCATTTTGGCAGCCCAAGAACAAGATCTGGGAATCGAGCTAAATTTTTAAAAGAACTAATATGTGGAAAGTCTTACCTTTGCGCTAAATGCAGACTTCAAAATGATCATCACACAATGAAACCATAGTACTAAGAGAAATGGCGAATACAACAAAAACTGATTTATAAACTCTTAGCTGGAACTTGGAAGCTGAATCTTACAATTGGGTAAATAATGGAGAATGAGGTAATGAAGTTTTCTATCCAATATGTAAAAAAATTAATAAAGCTGTTCATATGAAAATCTCAAAAAAATTAGGAATTCATCAACTGGAAAAAGACAAAATAGATATAGACAGAATAAGTCACTTAATAAACTATTAAGGCATACTAAGGAGTAAACTATTTCTTTGTAACTGCTATTAAAAGGTTTAAATTAAATTAATGATGAAGAGCACTAGCTTTGGGGATAGGAAGACATGGGCTTGAATTCTGGATTTGTCATTTACTAGCTATATGACTGTAAGCAAAATAATAAGTCTCTTTTAGCCCATTTTCTGCTCTGGTACTTGTATTTACCAGTTACCTGATAGAATTATTGTGATGTTTAAATGATATAATGCATGAAAACCATTTAGCCAAGTGGCTGGAATATAGTACGTGTTTAGTAAATGATATTGTGTGATAACTATTATGGTGACTAAAAGATCATTGAATTTTTAACACCTTGAAATTCTAGGGCATTTATTTTCCTTGTGAACTCAAACCTCCTTCCCTTTGATAACTGCACCAGAAAAGAATACCATATTTATATTTGGAGTCATTGTGAAGGCAAAAAAAAAAAAAAAAGTGGCCAAAAAACATAGACTAGTGGTATTGAGCATTATAGAAAAGAAATAACTACTTAAAATAAAATGTCATAACAACACTGGAAGAAATACTAGAAGTGGAGCAAGTGACAAATGTAATCATGAAGACATGACAGATATTTACCAATAATTTTGATAGCATATGGTTTTTTCATAAGTGTTTGAAAGATATGTGTGATTCAGCATGTACCCTGTTTTCATCTACCCAATTTGAACTAGTCTTCTAAAATAGGAGTCATGGGACAAGGTCTTCTATTTCTAGGCTGCATTTCACTTTTCTCCTAACTTCTAGCAGGCAAACACACCAATGACAATACACACACACACACACACGTATGCACACCCCTGGAGTGGAAAATTTTGTGTAATGGGAGTTCAACAAGATGATTTTGGCTATTAGTAAAATTACTGAACCCAAGAAACACTACAATGGTTTTAACTCTCCTGCCTACTTATAGTTCAATTTTCTAATTTCAGATTATTAAGAAATATAGGCAGAGTTTTTAGATCAGTGATTTTGTTATACCCCCTCTGTACTACAAATAATGAATTTTTTAAAGAACACTAGTAATAAGATGTTTCTAAGAACACAAAAAAAAAGAAAAGAAAAGAAAAGAAACATTGATACCTCTAACTTCAAAAATAACTTTTTACTTAATGGATGAAGACAATGCTATTAAGTGAGAGTGAAGAGTGAAGATTGAGGAGAAGAACAGGTTTGGGGGCTAATCAAGAGCTATATTTTATTTTAAACATGTTAACTTGAGGACCACATGAATATGTGGAGTTTTTTTTTTGTTGTGTTTTGTTTTTTGAGCTCTTAAATAGGCAGCTGCATGTGAATCCAAACCTTGGGTTTGGTCTAGGCAGGAAATAGGAATTTGAGCATTTTCAACATATAATAATAACAACTACCATAGTGCTTACTATAAGCTGTACACTGTTAATATAATCTTCACAATAACCCTGTAACTAAAGCACTATTATCCTCATTATATGGATAAAGAAACTGAAATCCAAGAAAGTCAAGTAATCTGCCTAGTCATACAGCTAGTAAATGGTGGAACCAGGATATATGAGCAGACAGTATGGCTGCTGAGCCCATGCTCTTATTTCCTACTTTATACTAGTATTCATAGACTCAAAAGGTTAAGAGATGATGTCAGGATAAGATCTAAATATATAGATCAGAAACATGCCCTGGTGCAAAGTTTGGGTAGAAAATAACAGAACTTTGAATGAAACCAAGGAGTTGTGGGTTCATATTAAGTATAACAGGAAAATAATTCAAGAAGAAGAGAATGGTTCAACTGAGTTGAATGCTACTGTGAGGTTGATAAACAAGAAGACAGATCAGGGGCCACTGAATTTGACTACATGGAGACACTGTCCTCTTCAGGAGCCATCTTGGTGTCTGCAGAAGTGTGGCACCAGATTGGCAGGGGCTGAAAGTGAATGGGAGGTCAGAAAATGGTGATAGTAATTGCAGGATCCTACTCTTGAAGTTTTACCATGAATGAGAACAGAGAGAGAATGTTCGTAGGGAAGTGTCTGCTTTTGAAGTTTTTGCTTTTTTGGTTGATGGTAATGAGCCAACAGAATAGTGGATAACACAAGGAGCAGAATCCTAAGAAAGAATGGGGAAAAGAGTGCAAAGAGCAATCAGAAGGATAGGCTGTAATCAAAAGAAGGCTACCTACTTGATGTTAATAGGAAGGGAGGAGGAGAGCGGGTACAGATGTACTAAGGAGAAATGATGTGAGGGAGGGAAGATGAGAGAGTTTCCAAATTAATCTGTATTGTCCTAATGAAGTGTGAGCTGAGATCATCATCAGAGAGAGAGAGAATGGGTGTGGGGTATAGGAAAAATGAAGAAAGTATAACAAGTCATCTCCCTGAGTGGGACAGTAAGCTTAATAAAGAACAATAATGATTGCTAAGCAGGGATAAGAGCCAATTTGAAGGCTGTAACTATGAATTCAAGAAAAACCAATAATCCCAGTGTGTGATTTTCTCCCACAGTGTTTACTTGTTCTAGGACAAGCAGGAGAAAATGAGGATGATGACAATGATAATAATACTCATTGAGAACTTACTATGTACCACATTTCTAAATGTTTTGCATATAATGAATGTTAAGCAATTCTGTACAGCAACTTTGATATTTCAAATCAAATATCAAAGACAGAGGAGAGAGTTGAATAGCTCATATAACCAAGTGACTAAAATTGTAGATCAGCAATGAGAATCTGGGGGCATGTTAGCAGCAGATAATAATTACTTCAAACACCCAAAAAACAATCCCATTAAAAAAGGGTAGAAGACATGAACAGACATTTATTCAAAGAAGACATACAGATGGCCAATAGACACATGAAGGCATGCTCAACATAATTAATCATTAGGGAAATGCAAATCAAAACCACAATGATATATCACATCACACCTGTCAGAATGGCTAAAATCAAAAACAGAAGAAAAGGGGCAGCTGGGTGGCTCAGTCAGTTGAGCATCTGAAAATTGGTTTCCTCTGAGGTCATGATCCCAGGGTCCTGGGATGGAGCCCCACATCAAGCTCCCTGCTTGCTAGGAAGCCTGCTTCTCCCTTTACCTCTGTGTTCCACTTCCCCTGCTTGTGCGCACTTGCTCTCTCAAATAAAAAAAAAATTTTTTTTAAAGAGCGTACTTATTGTGATAAACACCGTGTAATGAATAGAATCATTAGATCATTATATTGCATACCTGAAACTACTATAACACTGTATGTTAACTATACTGGAATTCAAATTTAAAAACTTGATAAAAAATAATGATTTCTTCAAAGAAACTCAGAGAAATGATTTAAAAACAACCATGAAACATTGAAACATTGGAAAGCAAGGAAACGTTGCCCTATTCATGGTCCTAAGATAAATAACTTCAGGGAAAGCAGTGTCCACAAGGACAGCCAGATTTTAACTTAAGGAGGTTAAAAAGAACATTCAGAGGAGATACTGAAGATGCAGTAGGGTTTGCTAAACAGAAATTGAGAGTTCCATATGGTACATACACAGGTTTAGTAGAAAGGAAGGCTAGGAGATTGGATTTCAGTTTGATGATGGCTGAAGTAAAGTGGGAAGGAAAGTGTGGGTAATGGTGTTTGACAAGGATGCTCAGCCCTCTAACTGAGCCTAACATGTGAGAGAAAATGGAGCGAGTTCTGAAAGTATCTGGAAGTTCTAGCATGCTGACATGGAAGGCTCAGCTTGACTGCTGGGAGTTGGATGCTCAGAGCTGAATCAGAAAAGCAAGAATCACTTTAGGTATTTTGAAGAGGAAGGGACTTAAATCTAGTAATTAGGCACTTACACTGTTGGAAGGCATAGGAAGTGTAGGAGTTGCAGGGAGATAGCGCTAAGCGCTCAACCAGGAATAGTAATGAAAGGGGTAATCCTCAGGACGCAAAACTTCACAAAACCCATTACTTTCTCACTGGGATAGGGTCTTAACTTCTCCCTGACTTCCAAATAAAATGCTTTGACAGAATCTAAATAAAAAATTTGCTGATAAGAGGTCTAGAAAATGTGATTATCAGGATTCCAGTCCTGGAGTACAGGGGAGAGACGTGAAGGAGGAAATAGCACTGAGTTACCAACATATGATCCCACAAATGACACAGCATGACTGACATGGCCTCTCCTCCTCCCTCCCTGTCTCTTTCTCTCTGCCCTGCTCACACCCTCTCTCTGCTGGAATCACAGACAGTTACGGCGTTCCTGATCATGCCCCTTTCCCCTACCCCTCCCCATCCTCATCTAAACATTCACAAAGTTCTAGCAATTCTGCTTCCTCCACCTGTCACTACTTACCCTCCCTGAGCTCAATCTCCCCTTCAGGCTTTCATCCTTTCTATTCCCTCCAGCTCCCTCGCCCAACTCCACAATCCCTTCCTGGGCTCATTTCTACCCTTTATTCAGATGCTTGCTGAATGACTTACTCCCAAAAGCCATCCCTCATCCCACCCAAGAGGTCTGATGTTCCTTTCATGTGCTTTCATAATCCCTATACTTCCCCCACAATAATTCATATTGTATTTTTAATTAGGTTGTTTGTTATTTCTCTCTTCCAGAGAGAGACTGGAGCTCGAAGTTGTGATAAACACTGAGTGTTACACGCAGCTAATGAATCACTGAACACTACTTCAAAAACTGATGATGTACTATACGGCGACTAACCAAACATAATAAAAAAAAAATTCAAAAAACAAAAGACAGAGACTATATCTTGCTTGTTCCTATTGTAACTTCAGTGTCTTTCACAAAATCAGTCCTTGACAAATACCTATAGAAGGAAGGAAAATAATGCTATGAATTGATTTTTGTTTACCCCAAATTCATAAGTTGAAATGCTAATCCTTTTAAAAAGTAATTAAGGTTTGGTGAGTCAAAAGGATGGAGATTTAATCCACTAAAATTGGTGTCCTTATAAGAGGAAGAGACTCTAGGGATATGTGTGCACAGAGAAAGGACCCTGAGAGGTCACAGCAAATAGGTGGCCATCTGCAAACCCAAGAGATAGACCTTGGGAGAAACTAAACCTAAGGACACCTTAATCTTAGAGTTCCCTCCACCAGAGTTGTAAGAAACTGATTTCTGTTGCTTAAAGCCACCCAGTCTGTGGTATTTTGTTATGACTGCCCTTGCAGACTAATCCAGATACAAAGGAGGAAAGAAAGGAGAAAGGAAGAAAAGAGAAAAGGAGCGGGGAATGAAAGGACTTTGCCTTTATTTCTTAATTAGAGTTTCATTGATATAGTCGGTTTTCAAAATTCACACATCTGGAACATATTATATACCTCATTTGTAAGGAATTCATAATATATTTATTTATACTGCTTTTGTTTATATTCCCACTGATGTGAAATGAAACTGTAAGAAAATACACTGCCCATATCAAGAAAAATTGGCAACTATTTTCCCTTTTAAATATAATTTTACAGAATAGTGGATACTTTAAAGGTAACATTTCCAAAAAGGAGAAAAGGTAGAAGTGTTTCCCTGTTCTGCGTCTCTTCCACATGACCCATCTCCAAAAGAAATAAAAGTCAAATTATCAAACACACCTAACCTTCTGTGTTCCAGGCCCAAGCTTAAGTTTTCTAACAAAAAGCTTTAAATAAATCATACCAAAATTTGACAAAACTGGCTTATTTTTATTCTAGACATTTTGCTTTTAACAAGGCAAATCTATATTTGTACTGTCCAATATGGTAGCTTCCAAATGTATGCAGCTTTTTACATTTAAATTCAAATCAATGAAAATTAAATGAAATTTACTACTTACTTCCTCAATCTCACTAGCAACACTTCAAGTGCCCAACAGTCATATGTGCCTAACAGCTACCATATTGGGTAGTGCAAATATAGAATATCTCTATCACGGCAGAAGCTTCTTCTAGATGGCACTGGTCTAGATCAATAGTATAATGCAAAAGAATATCTCTGAGGATAGGAATTTCAGACAGGTCAAGTAATAGAAAGTCTGTTGAAAAGTAGGCTGAGTATTGGCCTCCTCACACCCTTCCCTTTTATCCCTTTAACATTAAGCTAGGTTTCCTTTATCCATACTAGAAAACTCAATTCAAGTTGACATCAATAACAAAGGAGTTTATTTTTTTACATAACTTGAAGATTCAATAGGAGTTCAGGCATGGTTTAATCAGGATGCTGCCTCTACTTTTCTCTAATTCTTCCACAGTCTTCTATTAACAGTTTAACCATTAGCCCAATTTCTCTCAATGTTTAAAAATGACTACACCAATTCTGGACCTGTACCCTACATCATTCAGAGAAAGTTTTTCTCTTCATTCTACCTTAGAATAAATGTCCTTTATTTCACTTATTTCACTCTGGTTGGCCCAATCGATTTTAAGCAACAATAATGCCCAGGTAAATAACATCTACGGATAATCAAAGAACTAGTTACTGATCCAGTTATCACAGCAACTGTATCATACTAGGCAGATTTGCGTATGCCTGTGAAGACTCACTCTGGAAACTGGGATGAAGTCAATACCCTTCTCCAACCACCACCACCCCCAAAAACTGCACAGCTGCTATGCATTAGAGGTGGTAGTCCTTCAAAAGAAATTAAGTGCTGTTGCAAAGGGGAGGTATGGATGCTGGGCAGGCACCCAATATATGTGTCCCCATATACTCATATAAAATTACTTTGTAGGGGTTTAAAACTAAGTCCGAAGATTATGCTCACCTTTGGTTTTGAGAGCTATATTAAGTCTAAACCTGCAAAAGACCAGAGATTTCATGCAACTTTCTAAGCTTATAAATTAGTCTGTCATAGTTATATATACATACATGTGTCTGTGAATGTATATATATGTACACTGATAGAAACACCAGACTTCTGGATCAGAGAACAGACAGCAAGAAGAGCACCCAGAGTAGCATCTTGCATTGGTTCCACTTGCCCCAGTTCCCACAGGGTGATACGATGGGTACCAGATCCTTCAAATTTTTAGATTAATAGTTTATATAGGGTGGCTGGCATATCTGCTCCTATCCCACTCTGCTGAGAAAGAGAAAGAGAACTTTAAAACCCTGGAAGGTAAGTGAATGTCTCCCCAAGGAAGATAAGTTTCTATGTATCTTTGGAGCAATTCACAACCTCTAGTTTCTAAGACCTTTGCTATTCAAATATTCCCCTTATTCAGAAAGCCCAGACCATGAAGAAGTGTGAGAATATGCATGAAGAATTATCTTCCTAATGGACATTAGCAAATTAACCTCCAACTGGGCAACCCCACCACTAAGTTTGAAACTGGTTCCTCAAACATTTACCCAACATCATCAATTTTATTTTAATTTATCATTATTATGTAAAATTTTAGCCCCCAAATGTTATTAAAACAAAAGCTTTGTATTTTTGTTCTAATTCACAATTCTTGCTAATTAAAATTAAGCTTTTTGTGTGAAATTGCTAGCTTAGGTCTTTTGCTTATTTTTCTAGTGTTCTAGCTGTCATTTAGCACTGATTTATAGAGTTTGTAATAATCTTTCCCTGGGGATCCTCTGAAGCAAAGCCTGGAGGAAAAGGTTCACGTAGGCATGGTTAATTCAGGAATATGAATGTGACCCCAGAAAGCAATGATAAGTGACAAGAGAGTACATGTGGAAGAAGGGGGCATCAAGAAACACCAGTCTTCAAGTTGCAACTGGGAAAAACCCACAGATTGTCTAAATTTTATAGAATGTGTCTCAGGAAGGAAGGGGTATTTATCTTTAGGCTCACATATCCCACTGGTCAAGGGTTGTCTTGCTGAGTGTGAACTCTCCCACACTTCCTGGCATTTGTGTATGCCTGAGTGTTGAATGGTTCCTAGGGGCCCCCAAACCTCAGTGTCAACAAAGCTCCAGCAGGAAGAGAGAGACTATACAACATGGGCATGGGTTGAGCCTATGTCAGGATATTCTCAGAGGCCGTCAAAGAGAGTCCAGAATCACAGCCATGAGTAGACTGTGAGATGAGGCTGGAAGGAAGCACCACTGCGCACAAGAAGCGTCCAGCATACCGGTGTGCCGTGGAGTACCCTATAAAGCAGAACTTCTTTCCAGCTTCCCTACCAATGAAATGTCTCTTCTCTGCATTCTTCTCCTCTCGCTCTGAGTTTTAAACTAGGGTAGAAAAAAAAATCCTCCAATAATCACTCTGGTATTCTACTATGAAAGTTTTAATCCAGTATCACAGATGGATCAGGAGGTTCATTTAGCATCACTTTGAATTCCTGGCAAAGATTTCAGTGGTTCCTGTGAAGCATTTCCAGAGGGTATCATTTTATCCAAAATTTCTCTATGCCTTTGTATCTGGTAATGGACTGTACTTATCAGAGCCCATTTGTACAAGTAACAAATAAATTTTTAGAGATCCTGAATATACTCTCAGGTAGCAATAAAGCCTCATAAATAAATCTGAGAAAAGGCCAAACATGCTGTTTGTACTATTTGTGTATAAATTTATTTCACCTTCATGATTCAAAGGGATGAAATATAAAAATGTGATTGTCATCAACAAAAATTCTGTGTACCCTTAGAATGAAGCTCTACTCTAAGCCATACCCTAATAATTCAATCAATGGTTGAGGTCACCAAATACCTCTCTACCAGAGTAAAGACCATCTAGTCCCTGAACTATATTGGGAATGTATTTGGAGCAGAAGAATGTAGTTAAACCTGGAGTCATTCAATTAATTATTCTTTCTTATGGACCCTGGGAAAGATTTAAACATTTAAGTGCAAGGATTTGCCACTGGGTAGATAGCTTGCCTGGAACTAAATTCAAGAGATAAGGAATTGTAGGACCCTTACGACAATATAATATTTTCTTTATCAGGCCAAATTTAATGAGAATTGGTGAAAATCTGTCAGGATCATACTAGCTCTGGAGTTCCCTATTAGACTCCTTCCTATTTTATAACAGTCTAAGAAAACATTGTTGTTTGCCTGGGCTCTACCCTCTTATCAGGGCATTTGGAATATAGTTCATGGGTCTGAATGAGCACCCAGAATGTTTGCTGTAAATCAATTATACACCCACAGTCCAGGAAGAGATCCTTTGAGGATCTCCAAGCAGGACCAGAAACAGAGATGAAAAACCCCATACCCCATTTTTTTCACCTGGTCATGGATATATGCAACTTAATTTTCCTTCAGCTTACTTCTTAGGTTTTCATGAATTACTTTCTAATCCTAAACTGGGGGGTGAGGGGGTAACTCAAGTCCCACAACTACACCAGAGGAAGTATGCTCTAAAGGAGAGCTGAGTTTCTATCCCTAACTGAGCAGCAGCACCAGAACCTTCAAAGCTAGCTACCCTGACACCCCTGTGCACAGATCCATCCACCTTCCCTTCCATTCCAAGCTGTTCTAGGAAAGTAAAGTAAAACAAAACAAATGACAGAAGGAAGAAATCATGTGGGAGCGAGATACTCTTTATCACTGTTGCCATCAACTCCCAGAACTTGATTTGTACCTGCTCATTTCTGTGGTGCTGGCAAGAGTAAGGTACATGTGTAGACAGAACCTAGGCATCAAATGTAACTTATTTGTTTAAATTCACACTAATACTTAAACAACTTTAAAATGGGAAGTCTGCCACCTCTTGTAACATAGAGGTCCTTGGGGTTCTTTCTGTTTTAATGCTGTCTTGAACCAGCTTCAAGGCCCTGGCCACCCAGCTCCCTTTTGTTGAGCATCAATTAAGTTAAACCCCAACCACCCTCCTAACCAGGTTCTCACACTCAGGCCCACTGATCACTAATCATCCCAGAGCCAGGCACCAGACAACTAGAGATAGCCCTGTACTCCAGAGTCAGATGAAATTATTTAAATTCACCAATCCACAAGGAGTCATGGAAACCTGGTTACCCCTACCCAATTTGTGACCCAAGGTCCCCACAGTTCTAGCTGAATGTTACCCTATTGCCAGGTGAAGTCCCCTATGTGGCCTTGTGCAGAGCAGCCTTTTCTCCTTCAAGAATTATGAATAACAGAGTTGTGCCTTTCATTTATCCCAGTGGCCATGTTATTTCCTGCCCCCCAAAGGATCTTTAAATCTAATCAAACACCCCTATAATCATACCACCAATCAGAAACAAAATGTACTTTTTCTCATCCTGTTCTTAAAGAATGAAACCTCATTTTTAAAGGACAAACCACAGCCCATTTTCAAATTTTGTGAAGTATCAGGAAGGGTACTGGAACCAAGCAATTCAAGCCACCAGATCTAAAAAGTTATGTCATCTAGGCCTCAACTCTCAAGTTCCCCTTTGTAGACCAGTCTTTTTTAAAACGCATTTCATTACATCATCTTCAGGTTAAGATGATGTAATGGTACATTTTGTTCATGTAACTTTAATTCTTAGACTAAATTTTTAATTCTAAAAATAAAAACATGAAGAACAAACAACCACAGAGCCCTCTCCATCACCCCTTCCAGGAATCAGACCTTATCTCCTGAAAGCCCTGTGACGGATGTCCACGGGGTTACACAGAGCTGGTATCTGACTCTGCAGGTGGTGGGTCTTTCCACTTCCCCTGAAACCCTCCGTTTTTCCACACATACTTTGTTTTGACAAAGAACCATTAGGAATAAACACTTTTTAAAAGCAACATCCTATAATAAAATGTATTAGCTCATTTCTGCCTTTGGATACCACCCAAGCATCCAATGTGGGATGACACTGTGCAAAATTCCCAAGCGGGGGCAGGCAGCCTGTGTGGTTCACCACGTGAGGATGAAAGCAAATCACCTTCCCAAGGACTGCAAAGATTAGATTTAAAAGCTGAAATATAAAAGGGCTGGACGATTCATTCTCCTAGAACTTTGGGCAAAGAGCTCTCCTTTCATTTTCCCTCCTAGATACAAGGGAAAATAGATGACCCTTTCCATAGAACTTTCTCTTTTACCAAGTCCCCATAATCCCACTGCAAATTTCTTCATTACGAAGATGTAAATATTGGGTTCCTGGGTGACTCAGTTGGTTGAGTGTCTGCCTTTGTCTCAGGTCATGATTTCAGTGTCCTGGGATCTTAAGTTGCAGAGCAGGGAGCCTGTTTCTCTCTTCGCCTCTGCCCCTCTCTCTCATTCTTTGCTTCTCGTGAATAAATACATAAAATCTTTTTAAAAAGATGTAAATATCAGGGAACAGAGTTGTTCTGTCAGTCCGTGGTTGTTTATATTTTCAAAACTCTTCAATATGAAGTTCAGAGAAAACAAATTTTCAACTGGGGTAATGGAATGAAAACAGCAAAAACTAACTTCAAAATGAAAAGTCTAAAGAGTAAAGATTTGAATTTTTCAACTTTCCTTCCCCTATTAGAATGAATTTAAGGGCAATTTAAATGGTTTCTATAAAGAGTATTTGTGCCATTCTCATCACTCTGGATTCCCAAGGAAAGCACAGTCAACTTAGGATTGTAGTCATCCTTGTATAAACAAGGGTAGATATAAAATGCTGAGTATGATACCTGAAATATAAACACTTCTCATACTTGTTCTTATTATTATTACATCATTATTACTATTATTATTATTATTTCCCCACAGGGTTTCCCTACCCACACATACTTTTATAAATGCTTTCTTAGGCTCAACTACACTAATCATATCAAACTAACCTAAAAGTCCTTAAGTTTTAGGTCATGACCATTAAGGAATTAATAGAGAATTATTTGCCATGTCATCCTTTCTCTATAATTCCACAATGAAAGATAATCATTCTGGACCAAAAAAAAAGAAAGTGTTATGAAGAAAAGTAAGTAGAAATCCTTTCTGCCCTAATATGTAGACATCATAGTTTTCCTTTACAATTCAAAGAAAAAAATTCAAGAAAAAAATCTTTTGCACTTCTGTCTACACTTGTCAACATCTCTAAAATTGGCAATCAATAACTCAGATGTCCCCAAAGGTATACAAATCATGGAATGCGCTTTACACTCCCTTCTAAGTGCAAATACAGCATGTTCTGCTAACAAAAAGTTAGCTGTTGACAGCAGAGCCATTAAAACATAAGGGATCTTTCATTCCAGATCTCCTTGAAATTATTTTGCCAAGGAAATGGAGTTGCACTATCCTCAAAGGTTAGGAGGGAGGACATAGAGGGAAAAATAAAAAGAGAAATAAAAAAATTATTTGAATTGTTATAGACCTCTCTCATGTATTCAGCTACTCTTCTTGGAACACAGTTGTACAAATATACCCAAAATTGATCCTTTATATATTCCAGCTACCTTAGAGTTAATAAAGGATATATATTTACATATTATGATTCAGAATGACAAAACTAGAAAATACTCTTCCTTACTAAACTGTAAAAGGCAACAAAATTGTATATCACAATTATTACACCAGAGCAAACTGCACTGGAAATGTTTCAAACCAAAAACTAATTATGCTAATTAACACAACCTTCAAATTTAGTTCAGAGCAGTCTCCCATTATTTTAATTTTGTATTCTTTAGTTTAAACTACTAATGTGGGATTTTTCTGAAAGTTTAGCAACATAAATCTAAGTCTGTTTTATATCATAACTAATAACTATCAAGATCTCAGAAACAAACTATAGATTCCCCAAATTTATCAGAGTAACTGAGGCAAGATATAACATGTTTTACCAGAGCAATACCACCAAAACTGTAAAGCAGAAATGGAAATTTCTGCTTAGAGAAAAAAAAAAGGTTTTTCTTTTGTTTTCTAGTGCCTGAGTTTTTTAGAAAAATATGACAAATTGCTGGGGAAAAAAGAAGATATGGCAGACTGCTAGCTGTTCACCAAGAAACAGAATAAAGTTCTTCCCTTCTTCTATCAGTTGTTGTTGTGAAATGGATGCCCAGGCTGGGACCGAACTACCCAAGGGCCCCAACGCCCCTAGGGTGGCTCTTTGATTAGACCCACAGTTTCACCACTGGACTGCAGCAAAAATTGTTTAATTTCTATATCTCTTGCTCACATGGAATTCCCTGGCCCCCAGCTTTTGCTCTCTCTCCTTTCTTTTTAAGTTACTTGTTGCAAGTCATTTGAAAGTCCCCTGTCAACCACTGCAATGCCGCTATTCACATGGCTCCCAAAACACCTGTACAGAGTGGAACCAGTTACCAACCTGGAGAACTTACCCCATGGAAAGTAAGAAAGAAAGAAATCACAGTCTCCTAGCCATTATATTTTGAAATTTCTGCATTCAAGCAGCAAAAAGTAGGTGATGGGAAATGATGGGAAGAGAAGAACTGTAAGACCCAGAGGAGATGATTTTCCAAATCCTGGGATCACTTAAGAAACTTACTAACAAATATGAGATATAATTCCTAAGTCAATTTATTTTAATTTATCTACTCAACTCAATAAATAATTATTGACTATATGGCCTTTACAGTGACATAGGACTTCGGGTATTTCATACATGATAATAGAAAACCACCATAAGTCCCTGACCAAGGAAAGCAATGAAATAAAAACAGTTTTTGTGTGCTATGCTGCCATCAAAAGAAATGAAATCTTTCCATTTGCAATGATGTGGATGGAACTAGAGGGTATAATGCAGAGCAAAATAAGTCAATCAGAGAAACAATTATCATATGATCTCTCTGTTATGAGGAATTTGAGAGACAGTGCAGGGGGGTCGTGAGGAGTAGGGAGGGAAAAAAATGAAACTAGATGGGAACAGGAGGGAGACAAACCATAAGAGCTCTTGAGGGTTGCTGGGGAATTGGGGAGTTAGGGTTAGGGTGGTTGGGTTATGGACATTGGGGTGGGTATGTGCTATGGTGAGTGCTGTGAAATGTATAAGCCTGATGATTAACAGACCTGTACTCATGGGGCAAATAATATATGTTAATTTTTTTAATTCATTAAAATTAAAAAAAAAAGAGCAGTTCTTATGAGAGGCTTTTCTGGACATTGTGAGCAAGGATCTGCAATCCTGAATGGGAGATACTGAGACAAAATATAGAGATTTCATAGAAAACCTATAGTGCCTGTAGAAGAGTGATGCTGTGGTTAGGGAAAGAAAGGGTGACTCCTGAATTAATCTAGAGGAAAATCCAGGATTTGGCATATAATAAGATGCATTTGCCAAAGGAGAAGAAAGAGTCAGAGCTCTGAGGTTGAGACTGGAGAATGTATTTTCATTGTTATAGTATCATAAGCAAACAGAAATGGTTTCTTATCTTGACCTCATTATAGGAAACTAAAACATATATGGTCATAGATCATTTTTCATCATAATTTTCTTTTGCCTTTCATGCAGAACAAACCATAACCAGAAATTTGTTTCAGTCACCTTACGTCATCTCACTACACATGCACATACACACACACGATTCTTTGAACAATATTTTTTGAGAAATGATATATATGGTATATATATCTAAACATTTAACAAGCAACTGTGTTGTGCAAGGTTAATTTATCTTTCCACCGTCGTCTCCCACTCTTTAACATCCCCAAGCACAATAAGCTCTAGACTTTCCAAGTGACTTGCCACTTCCTGAATACTTGGTCATGCCTCTGTATTTGGCACATGATTCTAGATGATGTTCCTTCTATCAAATATTCATTCTTCTCCTGGTTCACATGGAAAGTGCCAGCTAATTCTTCGAACACAGATCATTGGTTTTTCCTCCGTGATGCTTTCTCACATCCTTATCCTTTTCTCAGTAAGAATTTTTGATACTGAGATTAAAAAAAAAAAAAAAAAAAAAAAAAACCTTCAGTGTACAGAGATAAAATGTCATGGTCTCTCAAGGAGTTCATGGTCTTATGGCGTGACAAACATAAAAATAACCAATTATAATACAATATGAGATGTTCTATAATAAAGACAGAGTTTGAACAAGGTAAAGCAGCAAACATAAGGAAAGAATTATTTTACTTTCTTTGTGGAAGGCAGAAAAAGTGTCATGTAACAGTCTGCACGTTTTCCTCATTGTAATAGTTGCTGAATGTTTTATAATTATTTCTTTCATCTGTTCATCTGTGTGTTTTCATCTGTGTGTTCAGGTACTCCGACAAGCAGGTGCCAAGATGGACGACAAGAAATTTATTGGGGATAAAGTTTATAAAACATAAAGAAGGAGCAGGAGTCCACAGGGCAAGTTTCTATGGCTGATGCATGGCTGACATCTGCAAATGAAAAGAAGGAAATAGGCCTGGGTAGGAAGAGTTTCAGACCACAGGGCAGTGCTAAGAAAGTCTTGGTATTTACCCCAAAGATACAGATGTAGTGAAAAGAAGGGCCATCTGTACCCCAAAGTTCATAGCAGCAACAGCCAAAATCGGCAAACTGTGGAAAGAACCAAAATGCCCTTCAGTGGACGAATGGATAAAGAAGATATGGTCCATATATACTATGGAGTATTATGCCTCCATCAGAAAGGATGAATACCCAACTTTTATATCAACATGGATGGGACTGGAGGAGATGATGCTAAATAAAATAAGTCAAGCAGAGAGTCAATTATCATATGTTTTCACTTACTTGTGGAGCATAAGGAATAACACAGAGGGCATTGGGAGATGGCGAGGAGAAGTGAGTTGGGGGAAATCGGAGTGGGATATGAACCAGACTGTAGACTCTGAGAAACAAACTAGGGTTTTGGAGTGGAGGGAGGTGGGGGTTGGGTGAGCCTAGTGGTGGGACTTAAAGAGGGCATGTATTGCATGGAGCACTGGGTGTGGTGCATAAACAATGAATTCTGGAACACTGAAAAAATTTAAAAAATAATTAAAAAAAGTCTTGGCCAGGCAAATGGGGAAACGCAGCATAACGATTACCTGTGGAGGATTCCAGCTTAAGGCAAAAATGGTCAGGCCTATACCTCTACCACTCCCAGTCATTGTCTGGGAGCTACTGAGAGGGGGAAGTTTGACATCAGTTCAAATACTGTTTTAGATCCCAAAAGCACAGGAGTGGTCAGATAACTGTAAGGAGCTACGGGTTCTGTTTCAAAGGGATTGCTGAGAAGTGCATCTTCATGGCTGTCCCAGTCCAACTTGCTAAAATGCTGAATTCTTCCAACCCACAGATCAAGTCCTGGTCTATTTGTATTTCCAGCATTTATTATAGTGCCTAAAACTCAGTAAGTACACAACAAATGCTTGACAAAGTGACATTTCTTTTTTTTTTTAAGATTTTATTTATTTATTTGACAAACAGAGATCACAAGTAGGCAGAGAGAGAGGAAGAAGCAGGCTTCCTGCTGAGCAGAGAGCCCGATGCAAGGCTCGATGCCAGGAACCTGGGATCATGACCTGAGCCGAAGGCAGAGGCTTAACCCACTGAGCAACCCAGGCACCCCCAAAATGACATTTCTTAAAGCAATATGGTGAGTTAGGCATGATGGATACAAAATGTATAAAAAATATATTCTTCATTTGATCATATAAATCTTATAAATGATACTATTAAGTGTCTAAACCTGGGTGACTCCAGAAAAGGTACAAACAGAAATTGCTACAGAGCCATAAATCTTACACAAAATGGGCCCTGTGGCAGGTCTAAATTCCAAATTCCTGCCAAAGTCCAGATTCTCAAAGACATCTGGATAATAGACTTTTGTTATAGCTTTACAGAAATTAACTTAGGAATGTGTCTGGCCCACACTAGAATAGCTCTGGAGGTTGAGGATAATAGATAGATGTTCAGGGCTAAGGGTACTGAGTGTACAGTGCTCTGTACCTCTGCAATCATATTGTACATTGTGCAACTTTGAAATTTCTGAGATCTGACATGATTCTTGCTCTTTCAAACTTAACATGTACAACTGTGTTTCTACTGGGAAATTCACTTGAGGGTTCCATAAACTTACACCTCCATCTATCACTAAACAGTGCTGTGATTTCTCTATTGTCTATTCTGATTAGATTCACTTCCTTATGCTCATTTGAGATAATTAAATCCCAAGTGGTATCTGTGTATGTCTCTCTTCAGCAATCTCAGCCTAATATTAACATTATGCAGCTGGTAGCAACAGTGAGACTGATACAAAAATTCTGGTACCTATCATAGCTACATCTCTGAGATGAAAGTTCCAGATAATGGAGCATCTCTGAGAAGAAAGTTCTGAATAATGGAGGGCAGGGGAATTAAACTGTGATGGCTAGTTGCTTTGTTTACCTTTTATGATTCAAGATGACTAAGACCTTAATATAAGTAAGACAAGATAAAACTCTTCAGTGATGAACTAGTTATATGCCATTAACTTTCAAATCTCTGGGTCATCTGGGTAAAAGTAATAAATACTTCCTATGGCCCAGTAATTCCTGAAGGACACCATCACAAGAGGCTCATTAAAACTTGGGCAATGACAGGAGTGATAACAAAGTTTGCAATCAATATAAAGATTTGTATCACCTTAACAATTATATGATGGGCTGGGACAGTCAGAAAATGCTTGAAGAGAGGGGTGAATTTCAACCTAGTTCATTAAGAAAGGTGATAAAGAAGGAGGTGGGAATTATGACAAAAAAATTGATGCAGATATAGAAGGGAGCTTACCATGATCTAAGTAAGGTAAGAAAGTCTTTGCCAAGAATGTTGATAAGTTATTTGTTCATTTATTTTGTCTTCTTCCAAAAAGCACTGTGGCAGCATACTGGAATATTATACTGGGATAAAACTGTGTAGGGCCTTGAACTTCAGGCAACAGGATTTCTCAACTATTCCATGAAGAATGAAGAGTGTCAAACAAAGTTGTGTTTGATGAATTTCCAAGTTTCAGCAAAGTGTGGATAATTAGATGTGAAGATACAGCATGTGTAAATATGCACACATACATGTATATATGTATATACATGTGTACATTTATATATATAAACAGTAATTTATAAGAGGCATCTTTTTTTTATTTTTGTATCTGTATTTTTTTTCCTTTTTTTTATTTTTTATAAACATATAATATATTTTTATCCCCAGGGGTACAGGTCTGCGAATTGCCAGGTTTACACACTTCACAGCACTCACCACAGCACATACCCTCTCCAATGTCCATAACCCCACCCCCTTCTCCCAACCCCCCTCCCCCCAGCAACCCTCAGTTTGTTTTATGACATTAAGAGTCACTTATGGTTTGTCTCCCTCCCATTCCCATCTTGTTTCATTTATTCTTCTCCTACCCCCTTAACCCCCCATGTTGCATCTCCACTTCATCATATTAGGGAGATCATATGATAGTTGTCTTTCTCCGCTTGACTTATTTCGCTAAGCATACCCCCTAGTAAGAGGCATCCTTAAGAGAGATAAACATCTTTTCAGTCTGCGTCATAAGTAAAGTAAATGTATTCGTGTGCATCTATAGTACAAACAGTTTCCTTTTATGTTGGAACTTGTGAGAGTTAGAAGTAACTGCATATAAAAGTAAAGGCTGGAGAGAGTGGATATAAGTGGGCTACAGACCAACAGCATGACGTCAAGCATATGAATTTACTTATAGGGCACCTAAGTGGGGCAAAGGGACCTCAGGGAACTATACCAAGAGACACCCAGGAAATATGGTCCTTTTGTGACAGTTATAAATTCGTTGGGATTATTCAGTACTTCTGGAGCTGAGGATTATTGAGCCAGTAAATTTGGAATGGTGGGCTTTCATAAATACCTGTGCCATGAGTTAAAGGCTGCTGAAAAAGATGGAATTAAAACAACATTGATTTGCTCTTATCTTGTAGACATGGGCATGTTCAAGGCTGCTAAATCAGTAAAGAAATTTTCTGTCCTCTCTGTAGCCTGAGGCACATCATGACTTTCATGAAGAGCACCCTCCCTCTTCTAGCAGCTGTGTGCACATATCAGCCCGTATGAGCAGACAAGTGTAAGTAACCATTTGTTGCTCAAAGAAAATAAACTACAAGCAATAATGAAGTAAAAACTGGAATCTAAGAATCTCTGTATGGAATATCATTTCTATCAGAAAATAATGATCAAGGTGTTTCAGTCTGATCCGAACCTATGTTGGCTTTTTTTTTTTTTTAAACAACTTGGAAAAAAAATAAATTGTAAATTAACCAACTAGAATACATCCAAGAAAGCACACTTTCTTAAACTATCCTTATAATGCAGTGTTCTTATCCAGTTAGAACTCCCCCAAATCATGTATGCCTTACAAGCAAGGCATACAATCATTGTTCTTCAAAATTGTTCTCCAATCATTGTTCTTCAAAAACTCAAACTCAAAGAGTGCACATTAGAGATCCATAATAAAAATCTATTACAAAGCCATTGACATGTCCAGGTAAGAGTAAATGAAGGTGGAAAAAAACACTGGAAATAGAAGAAATTAAGAAATACCAAGGGGCACCTGGGTGGCTCAGTGGGTTAAGCCTCTGCCTTCGGCTCGGGTTGTGGTCTCAGGGTCCTGGGATCGAGACCCATGTCAGCCTCTCTGCTCAGTGGAAAGCCTGCTTCCCCCTATCTCTGCCTGTCTCTCTGCCAGCTTGTGATCTCTCTGTTAAATAAATAAAATCTTTTAAAAAAATAAAATAAAATAAAGAAATACCAGGAAGTGTCGGCAGGATCTGGCAACTGATTAGATGTGGAAGTTGAGAGAGAAGTCAAAGCTCAAAGGTTTGGGATGATGTTGATAATAGAATGCAGTGTTTTTATCAGAGGAGGAGGAGGAGGAGGAAAAGGAGGACATTAGTTTCCTGAATAGAATCTATGTGGAGAAGTACAGCAGACAGAAACAATGCACCAGAGAGAATTTGGCACTTAACTGCCTGGACTCTGCCCCTTGAGGTGAATTTGGTACCATCCACTACTCATCACCTATCTCAGATGACCCATGGGTTCCCTAAAACCATTTGCAGAAATGATTCTGGATGTTTATTGCTTGTTTTAAACTTGCTTCCATTCAGTCCTTTTTGTTTTGTTTTGAGCTGACCCTGACTTTTGGTTCTATTCTCCATTTATATTCCTGTTCCTAAGCTAAGCACTTAAGATTTATTTTTAGTCTCCAGTTTGACTCTTGTCTCTTCTTGAAGGACTTAATTTGAAATAACTCCTAAAAGTTCCTGCTGTCCCAGAGACCTTCTCTGTCTACAGCACCCATCCTGGCCCACTTTTCAAGCACTCAACTATATCCATCCAAACAACCATAATGAAAGAATTCTTTAAGACCTGGAGATGGTAATGTAGGAGTCCTCCAAGAATTAAAACTGTAGGCATGAATGAGAGCATCAGAGCAAAATCACATAGATAAAAGAGTTATGTGAAGGCATGAGAAGGGGAGTGTGAAACTATCTTCTGAACCATCAAAAGACAGTAAAATGACTAGAATATAGCAGGTCATAGAGTCAAGGAAAGAAAGAATTTTAAGGAGTAGAGAAGGACAAAAACTGTGGAAATCATGTACAAGAGGTTACATTGTAAGAAAGTATAAATACACTAAACTCTCAAGAATTCTTGAGTGAGGGCATCTGGGTGGTTCAGTGGGTTAAGCCGCTGCCTTCAGCGCGGGTCATAATCTCACGGTCCTGGGATCCAGTCCTGCATCAGGCTTTCTGCTCTGCGGGAGCCTGCTTCTCTCTCCATCTCTGCCTGCCTCTCTGCCTACTTATGAACTCTGTCAAATAAATAAATAAATAACCTTTTTTTAAAAAAAAATGTTTAAAAAAAAGAATTCTTGAGTGAAAACAATGTGAGAAATAGGAAAAAACTTATGGAGAAATCAGGCACAAGAAAAGGAATTTTCTCTTCCGTGAACAGAGTGGTTGAAGCATGTTTTCAGGGAAATGGTCATTAAAAAATGAAAGTGTAAAAATAAAATGAGAAAGAAGGAATAATTGATGGAACAAGCTCACAAGGTTAGCAAAGACTAAGAAAGCAAAAATAGTCCCAGCCATCCTTTAGGAGAAAATAAAACAATGTAGTATCATAGAGGTTGAAGAAAAAGAAATTCAAAAATGGGTAGGGAGGTATTAACAGCCTCAAATTCTAGGAAAAGTTGAAGAAGGCCATATGAGAAAGGACCCTTGGTTGCTATTAAGAGACAAAACCATGCCCTTGAAAGGAATTTTTTTAGCTAGTTGTTAGGAAGAGAAGCAAGACTGCAGAAGGATAAGAAATGAAAGGTAAGAGGTAGAGGCAATAAATGTAGACCACTCTTTTGAGAATCTATGGGGGAGAAAAAAAGGAGACAAATGGGTAATAATTCAAGAAATGCAAAATCAAAAGATACACATGAAGTCAGGGGACTAAGTGTGTTTGCAAAGGAGAGGAAGATACCAACAGAAAGAAAAAAAAAGAGAGAGAGAGACTAACAGCACCGAAAAGGAATAATTGCTGGAGAGAGGCATGAAGAAGTTGAAAAGAAACTGAACCCAAAGCATAGGCTAAAAGATTAGTCCTACAGGGAGGACAAACAGCTTTCCCCTGAGTAAGAACAAGAAGAAAATTTAGTGATTGCATGTACTGAGATATTTTGAGAAAGGGAGTAACTTCGGACTTAGTCCAAATGCTCCCAAAGTCTTTATGAATGGCTGTCATTAATGAGTCAACTATGTCAAGTATAAATCATGCATGACAATCTTAGGTTTCAATTGAATTTTTCATGTAAACGGTTTTGTTTGAATTCTGCTTTGTGTCTGGTGCCTTGTCTCTATGCTCTATTTGCATTGGATTGAGAAAGAATAATACACTTAAACAATTCAAATTGAAAGACTAGAGTCATAATGATGAATTTTTTTAAAAAATCACAAGATTTAGGGAATTACTCATTGCAGTAAACAAAGCCATAGGGAACAAAAGCTTTGTCTTCCTCCTAACAAAAAAATAAGGAATAAAAAAGAGGAATGATGAGTTTCAAGAGCAGAAAGAATATTTATGTTCTTATGTTATTTATGGGATAGCATTGCAGACCTGACTCCTATTTTCAGAGATGCAAGTCAAAATCCTCCATGCAGGACCAGCCCAGGTAGCGAGAGACCTAAGAGAAACCAAAGAAGGAAAAACGTAGCAAGTGTAGCAAACAGATTTGTTCCATATAAAATCTTTTTTTTTTTTTAAAGATTTTATTTATTTATTTGAGAGAAAGAGAGAGCAGGGGGTAGGGATAGAGGGATAAGAAGACCCCCCACTGAGCAGGGAACCTGATATGGGGCTCTATCCTAGGACCCTGGTATCATGACCTGAGACAAAGACAGCCGCTTAACTGAGTGAGCTACCCTAGGGTGTCTGAGTGAGACATCCTAAAATCTTTTCTTTTTATAATCAGCTCTTGATATTTTGCAGGAAGCTGAAAGCTGTTTCTCAGACCCCTTGCAGTAATATAGGCTCTGCCAATCAGGATGCACATGCACCAGACTTATATTCAGAATTGAATTAAATGGAGAGAGAGAGAGAGCACTCAAGACTTAGCCAGCGGGGGGCAGATTAGGAAACACCCTGTGACTCTGAAATCAACAGTTCTCCAAGTGGCTTCTGGATTCCCTCATTCTCCAATGGTATGTTCCTGGAGAGGCTGAGGAGCATAACACTGGAGACAGAGACTGGGACAGTGGTTTCCTTGGCAGGCCAGCTCTGCCACATTGTTCAGGGGTTCGTTCTTGGAAGTCCAGTATAAAGCCTACCCCTCCAGCGATTCCAGAGACTTTTTGTAAGCACGTAATTCTCTATGTTATATCCCTTTCCGCAAGTGGTTTCTGTTTCCTGAAACTGGAGCCTGAATGATACAACAGGGCAGAAGACAACAAACTTCACCCTGTTGACCTAAACTGGCCAACCACCTGGTTTTTTCATTTTTTATGCCCAAGGAGCTAGGAATCATTTTCACGTTTTTAAGTGGTTACATTTTCAATTATTATATAAGGTGCAGTGGCCATATTTGTTCAATTAAAAATACTAGATGCTGAATTAGATTTGTATTTCAGATAAATAAATAATTTTAAGTATGTCACAATTATCGTAGAGGGTATATTTATACTAAATAAAATATTTTGTTTGGCAACACTTATTTAAGTTCCAACATAATATCCTTGATTGGCTTTTGTCCTGCAATTTCTAAAAAGTCTTAGTATGTGCCCTTTGGTAGAAAGACCTAAAAGGGATTTGTAAACTATTACAATAAATGACTTCTCTGCACACACATTCATAGCTGTCCAGGCTGCTGAACCAAATATGTCAGTTCATGCAACATTTAATGAGCATCTTAGTGCTTCCTTGGGAGTCAACCAGACAAGAGCAGCTTAGGGAGGCTTCTTGTAAACGATGCTGATGCTGAGGGAGTCAGGCCTCAGTAACAGGACTCACTAACAGAAATCAAGATCTGAAGAAAATGAGATGGGGACATTTCTCACTGTGAGAAAGCATACTGGTTCTAGTCTTGAGGCAACTGGAGATAAAATTCTCTCTATAGCAGAAACATCCCAGATGTGCTCATTTCCTGCTTCTGCCTGGAGCTGGAGAGATGGCCCTGGAATCACTATAGATCCACTGGGAAGGGTGAAACCAAACACAGGAGTACCAAAAAACTGGAAAGCAGCTCATATGGTGTGCCAATTATTAAAGTATTAAGTTAATGTCTCTCAGTCCCAAACCCACCCTCCCTTCCTCTGCTTTGTGATGCTGAATTTGGGACTCGACAGACCGCATTTCTGCTCTATTGCTCTTTTCCTGAGTAGGGATGCAAACCTGGAGGAGAAGGGAGGGAATTGTTCTTTCCCATCTACTTCCTGAGGATCTCAGGTCTATGGCAATTCCTTCCAGCAATGCTTCCTAACTTTCCTGCAACAGCACCTGAATTGAGTGGGCAACTTTTCCAGCACTCTCAAAACCAACCCCAGAAATACTACCACCATCTAGTTGGTACCTCCCAGGGGCTTGGAATTTCAGCTCCATGAGCCCCCTTCTCTCAGATACTAAATTTTAATGATTCCAACCATATTAAGCTCAAATCCCCTTTAAGAGAACTATCTGTAAGGGGCTTCATTGACAAAAGCCCCAGCTGTGGTTTTTGCTGTGGCCTCATCACCAAAAGTGAGCTGAGGTCAAACCCCTACCCCACTCTGCCACTCTCCCCAAAGCCCTGGTCAATTCTTGCTAATGCCTGGGCACAGTGTGGTCCAAGTGCTATCCCATTCCTATAAGATGTGGGACTCCATTAATGGGCAACTTTAACTGAGTACTTCTCACCATCCCGTTTGGAAGCTTTTTAAACTGCCCCACTGTCTGAGAATTGTCTGCCCTCCTCTTTTTTTTTTTTTTTTAAGATTTTATTATTTATTTGACAGAGAGAGATCACAAGTAGGCAGAGAGGTAGGCAGAGAGAGAGAGAGAGGAGGAAGCAGGCTCCCTGCCGAGCAGAGAGCCCGATGCGGGACTTGATCCCAGGACCCCGAGATCATGACCCAAGCCCAAGGCAAAGGCTTAACCCACTGAGCCACCCACCCTGCCCTCCTCTTTATTCACAGGTATCAGATGCACCTCAAGCTCTGAAGGTTGTTTCTGCCTACTTCTGCTTATTTCCCATTTATCCCTCATAGATGTTTCTCCCAATATGTCTCTTGTTCGTTGAATTTCGTCTTGGTGGTTGCCTCTCCAATGAACAAACACAGAAATAACTGTAGTCGCCCAGGCAAGGGATGATCCCAGCTTACAGGAGGACATCAGCAGTGCACTTGGAGACAAGGAGACAGACAGGACATGTACAGACATGTATTACAATGAAAGAATGTACAGCACCTGTCTGCTATGTGATTAGATGCTGGGGAAAATGGCTTGAGGGGATTTTAAATTACACCAAAATGGAGCATTAGACTACAGTCTCCAGCAACTTTGAAAATAACTGCCTCTTATATTACAAAACAAGTTTTCCTTTGGGACTCACAGGCTAAATGCATCTTTTCAAGATTTAAATCATGGGGGCACCTGGGTGGCTCAGTCAATTAAGCATCTGCCTTCGGCTTGGGTGATGATCCCAGAGTCTTGGGATCGAGCTTGCTTCTCCCTCCCTGCCCCCGCTCATGCTCTCTCTGTCTCTCTCTCTCTCAAATAAGGAAATAAATAAATAAATCTTTTTAAAAAAATTAAATCATGATAGATAGTATTCCAAAGGGAAGTTGCATCAGAGCTATACAGAGACTAAATGGCCAGTTACTATACTCATAGTTCTCTCACCTTTTATCATCAGTTCTTCCTTCCTGAAATAATTTTCGTGCTTTCCATTTAAACAAATTTATTTTTCATGACTCCCTTTGATAACAGCAACATTTGTTATCAATTGTTTCTCACGGTTTCTTTAGCCACTTGGCTTGTAGGACACCACACACTCTGGGTTCTCTTCCTACCATATTGGCAATGCCTTCTCAGTTTCTATTGCTAGCTGCTCCTTCTCTGCTAGACCTCTAAATGTTCGAGTGGCCCTGGGCTCAACTCTCAAGTTTCTCTTCCCTTCACACTCACACCTCTCACCTCCTAGGTTATTTTGTCCAATTCTGGGATACAAATACCATGAATATGCCCATGACTCCCAAACTGATGGAAGGAACCCTGACTCCCAGACTTCTCCCTGAGCTCCAAGTTGACTGGCTATCCAATGGCCAACTCAACATCTTCATTTGAATATTTAATAGGTATTTCCAACTTAACAGACCAGCAGGAACTTTTGACTTCCTACCCTTCTCCTTTTCAGGCTCCCCATCTCATTAAAAGCATTTCCCAACACCCAATGGATTCCTGTCCTTTATAACTGTTCCCTTTCCTTCTCTCTGGAACTCCTAACCACGAACAAATCCTCTCACATCCTGTCAGACTCAACCTCCCCTGGCATTCTCCGTTCCCTTTACTAGCTTTTTCTTCATAGAAGCGTTCACTCTATGTGCATGGGTATATGCTTTTTCTTTACTTGTGTCAAAAGAAAATAAAAAACAAGAATGTAAGCCTGTCTCTTTGCTCACTGCTATTTCTCCAGGTGCCAAGAACTGTACCTGGCATATTGTAGACATCATAAATATTTGTCAGATCACTGAATGTCTAAGGGAATATATAAATGCATCAAGGAGAGTTCCCCGCTGCTTTTAATGTTACCTCGTTTTTTTCTAAAAATCACCTAGTAAGTCCACAACTTACTATTAGAGCTCCAGATCACTGAAGCTATTACTATAACAGTCATTACTTTTAACACTGTAAACTCTCATTTATTGTTTTTGTCTCATACTTCACAAGTATTATCTGCAAATTGAGCAAGTGAATATCTCTCTACTTTTCAGGATGTCCCAACATTTACCAAAGGCACGGAATCGCAGCCAGCATTTTCCAATGAAATTCAAATCCAGGTTTTAAAAAGACAAAAACACAACAGACATTTTCTTTTCCCTTGCATCTGTTAGTTGTCTCATAAGAGTAACCATCTTCCCACTTTCTTCTAATGGACTATTTGATGATTTCTGATCAATGTCCTGCAAACGTAAATGTTGCCAATGTTATCATTTGTTACAAGAGCGCACCAGTCCTCATCCCTTACTTCCACCCCAGAAACCTGTACATCATATCCTTGAAAACACTCTTTGCCAGTACATTTGGCCCACACTGATGCACATTTAATTTTTAAAAGCAAAACTACTTTTTCTGGCATCAGTAGCTCCCTAAGCAGATGAACCTAGAAACTATGCCATGAGCTGATTATTCCAGAGACATTTTAAGGTAAGAAAGTCTGAACACCACAAATAAAGGGTCAGTAAGTTTTCCTACCAAATGGTTTTTCTGAGAGAGTTTGGTCAAAAAGCCAATCTTTCCATTCCAAGTTTATGGCAATTTCTGGGGGAAATAACCTTTATCACCAAGCTGTCAGAAAATCCTAGGACCTGAGGCGGAAGAAACCAGACCTGTAATCAAGAAAAATGCTTTTAAAGAAAAACCTGTTGCTCCATCTTTGAAATGGAAAACATTCCTTATGCTACAGAAAGCAATTTACATGTTTAGCAGCTGTTGAAAATGATAGATGTTCTAACTTGTTTGAAATACAACTTCCTAAATTAATAAACAAGAATGTGTCTTTTGGAAGAGTTATTTCTCCTGTTTATTTCACACCTCATTAAAAAAAAAAATTAACTCCCCAAAAGCAAATTCAGATATTACAAAGATCAAATAAACTACTTTGATTCCTCAGGAGAAAATATGAAAGGTTTCTCTCTTTAAAAAATAAATAAATAAATAAATAAATAATTAAAAAAAAAAACAATACAAACACTGGGGCTGTGTCATTTCAATGTATGAGATCTTTGACTTTATTTTCGATGCGGAGATATTTTATTTAATGTTTGATTTTTGCAACAAAACTGTGCTTTACAGCATTGCTCAATGTCACTAGTTACTGGTCTTTACTTTGGTTTTCCTCCAGTGTGTTACCTTTTCTTTATTATGGTTTTGTGCTACTAAGTTTGTACCCTAGCATGACTTCGTTCACTCACTGAGCAAGTCTCTATTGACCTTCCACAGTATAGCCACACTGGTTTATTTATTTATAAAATTTATAGCCACATTGATTGTTTACCAATCAATGCATTGGGTTATTCACAGTCCAGGGGTTTTATGCTACAATGCCTCGAATTGAGCATCATTGATAAAAATTTTTAGTAAACACATATATTATCTGTTGCCCTGCTTCTTTCCCCATCAGACTGGGAGCTCTTAAAGGTAGAAATCATAAAACAGTCCTCCTGGTTCCTCATAATTTGCCACAGTACCCAGGTATACGTTAAGTGCCCAGTAAAGACAGATTATGTCTTCTCATCCTAGACTTGATCAATTCTAAATGTCTCAAGAATATCCGATAAAAGACAATGGTAAAAATCAATTGTATTTCCCCTACTGGAATCTAGAAAGGATCAAGAAGCCTTAGATAAAATTAAAAATCATCATGATTGCGGCACCTGGGTGGCTCAGTCGTTAAACATCTGCCTTCAACTTGGGTCATGATCCCAGGGTCCTGGGTTCAAGCCCCACATCTGGCTCCCTGCTCAGCAGGAAGCCTGCCTCTCCCACTCCCCCTGCTTCAGTTCCCTCTCTCACTATGTCTCTCTGTCAAATAAATAAATTCTTTAAAAAAAAAAAAAAAGGAAATCATCATGACTATCCTGAAATAAATTCAGATATGAAATAGAGCTGGAGTTGACTTGGCCTGGAATGTTCTATTTCTGACAGTAATCTGATTGTTCATATAACCAGTTTTATAGAGACATGCTCATAGGTATGTTATGGGTTTTCTAGGACTAGATAGCCATCTATTATATTTCTAATGGACAGAAATTTGATCAGAAACCCAAATCCCTAAATCTTTGACCAACCATTTACTGTAGCACAAGATCTACCAGTGAAAGAGACATTATTCATTCATCCAATCATCAGACACGTACTGAGTATGTACTGTGTTCTTGAGAATGGATCGAAGTTTGCATTAGATATGAGTCACTGGATTTAGAAATGTGTATAGTTCCAGTAGAAACTCTACTGTGCTAAATAATTTGGCCTATTGGTCCTCCAGAGCACCAATTTCCCCTTCAGCACAAGGCTCGGAAAGCAGGCAGCAACCTGCCCATTTTCAAACACTGGTCTTCTAACTCCAGTGTTTCTCTGTTTATTCCAGAGTAAGCCAATAGAGACCCAGACAAGAGCCAGTCCGTACACCAAAGAGCTCAGCTAGGGTGCTGGGTCAGGGTATATGACCATTTCCATTTCCCATTGGTCTCATCCTGATGCTGATCAGGAGTTCCAGGAGTTGGGTTATCCCTTGGCAGACACTATAAATCTGGTATTTACCCACCAGCATGACTGGAGAGGAAAGAATGAAACCATGCACCTCATCAAGAAGTTTCTATAGAATGGTTTTGCTAGTAATTCCTTATTCTTCCCAACAAAAGCACAATGGTATTTCACTGAAAATTCCATGCTAACTCCTTTTGGGTCACTGGAATAAGGAAAGAGAAAAACCTTTCAACTTACATACCCAAACACCCACACACTATGGATACTGGAGAATAGGGCCAACGCCATTGTGCTGAGAGTCTTTCAACCAACTCAAGCCTGGTCCCAGTCAGCTGAGGCTGAGTCATAGCAGGCAGGAAGTTAGGAAGCATGTTGTCTCTTCTCCTACCCACCCGTTTCCCATAGAATTTCATTCCACTGTCACCACAAGCAAACCAGTCCATATGCTACCATCACTTCTGTAATGTATTCACATTAAGGGAACAGCAGTTATGTTACATATTTCAAAAAAGTGTCCTAATTTTCAAAAGTGTACTCAGAATGTATTTGCCACTTTCTCACAAACATACCTTGGTGTTAGGAAAAAAACAGACTCTTACTGTCCAGTTCTTTTACATGCTTAATCTCTCTTTCCCCATCTTTTGCCTCACGAGCCATAATGCCACTAGTCCCACCAATGTTTTCAGGTCAATGCTGCTTTCATTTCTTTAAATGGTGCTGTGATTAACAGTAAATCGCGGTGTATAGCTTCCCATTTGATAAAAAGATGCACTATGATCACATGGTTTGGCAGTGAGCCATCAAACAGAATAATTCCCTTTGGAAAACCAGCACAGCTTTGCTTTTGTCCTTCTTTCTCCCTAACCCACTTCTTTGAATACAAGATGCAAAAATTTCATTTAACTGTTATTTTTCTGGTTTGTAGCTCATGGCTATTTGCTCCCAAAAGAATGGAAAGTGTGTTCTTTATGTCTCTTACCCATTACTTGTCATATTACTGGGACTTCTTAAATACTCTGTCATAAAGACTTTTTGAAACTTAACTATTGAAAATCTGTATTGTACCCATTTACCAAAGTAATTTAGAAATCCCCAAATCTCAACAGATTAATCAGGTATTCAAAACTCACATAAAGCTTCAGAATGTATAATCTAGTATCTTCTTGAAAATGCTTCCTGGAAATTTTTCTTTAAAAAAAACTTCCTTCCCAAATACCTGAAGTCTTTTTTTTTTTTTTAGCTTCTACAGAAGTTTCCTCTTTCTTCAAGCAAGTAGGTCTGACATGTACTCAGGACCCATAACCTTCCTTAGCCTGTATTCTTTGGAAACACACAACTATTTCTGACTGGATTCAATCCTAACAAAACTGAAATCTTAATATTAAGAAAGCAGAGTAGCTACATAGAAGACGACTTCATGAAAGCTGCTTGTAGTAAGGGGCCTATTTTCTTTCCCAAAGACTCATATCCACTCTTTCACAGAAATTTCTGAAGCTGTTTTGAAAATGTCAATAACACTTCACAAAAATGTAAAATTATCATGCCTTTTCTAAAATGCTAATATTATCTAGTAGTACAAAGCCACTCATTCAACAAAGATGACATGATCCAAAACTTTTACACTATTACAGACTACACTTCAGAATCAATTACAGTGATAAATTAATGGTTGAAAAATAATTAAGGCCATTATTCCTATTAATAGGACACAGAATATAAAGCTAACTTTAAGAGCTGGTTAATTACTTAGGAATCAGATATAGAACCTCAGGAAGGATTTTTGTCACCTACACACACTTTGACAAAATAACTGTCCTCTCTTTTTTTTGCTTGCTCCCTTACTTTTTCTTTCTTTTCTCCTTATTCTCTGGAATTACATCTAATTCAGTAGTTTCCAGACTTACATATTTGGCCAACTAGAAAAATTATGTTTGTTGAGAAAAAACTTGTCATGGTTCTTTGTTCTTCTACATGTGACACTTACTGCCTCAAATGTCTCAGACTCTTTTCAAGAATGAATATGTAGCAACTAGTTTTGAGGAATATGTGGCACGATCTCTCTTCTGACCAAAGGGCAGGCATGTTTATGGTCCATTAGAGAAAATTCAAGTTCCATAAAATAACTCAGGGTTCCTCTTTTCTAATACTACTCATTGAGCGAGTTAGTGCCATCTGGCCCTCTTTGTATTGCCCTGAGGACTCAGAGAATGGATGAAAATATGCTGATGCCCATGCTGTTCACTATACCATGAAAATAAAGTCCTTTGTCTCTAACTCAGGAGTCTCTTATCTTCTATCAGGACCCATGAAACTGTAACATATTAACATTTTAGCTTGCAAGTACAATAAAATCTCAGACACTTCATAGTTCTTGCTAGTTTTTAAAAATACTGACCCAAATAATTGCCAGCTTTGTTTCTCTAGAATTTAATTTTAAAAAAACAAATTTCTACCATTTCCTACTACTATCTTTATATGAAAGGAAGTAGAAAAATCGAATCTCATAATAAAGGACATAGCAAGAAAAACCTGGTCAAGGACTAGTAACCTCCCAGGCCAAAGACTTCCTTCCAGGAGTTTGGACAACACATCCTACAGAGTGTTGCCTCAATTTCAACTCTGCATGGCCGTAAGGGATAGTGCTTCTGGAAGCCCAGAGGTTGTTAAGTAAAATCAGTTACCTCACCTACAGTCAAACTGTGCATCTCTCACCAGACCCCTTCCCATTCATGAGGGTAGTTTCTTGTAACAGTGAAGGAGGAAGATATGAAGACCACCCAAAGCTCAGGAAAGACACTGGCTTCCCAACCATAAGGCTCAGGAGTCTGTGAGATGGAAAATGAAGAGAAAAAGCTACAGGGATATGGCCTCCTGCCGCCTGCTTTGTCTGCTGTGATGGCAGAAGCAGGCAGTCACTCTGGGAAGCTGCAATGTCAGGTAGCAAAATCCCTCTGTTTCTGCCAAGACTAACATTTGGTCACCAAAAAAAAAAAAAAAGAAAAGAAAAGAAAAGAAAAGAAAAGAAAAAAAAACAGCATCTGGAAATACTTTTTCTTCTACTGGATGGTATTCCATACGGACAGTCACTTCAAATATATATTGAGAAGCCAAAGCTTAAATCTACATCAACATTAAGAAGGAAGAAAAAAGAAAACTTGGCAGGATTTTTTTCCTAAAATAAGCATTCTATATTCTAAATCCCTAGAAGGAAGTTTGGAGCTTGTCTCAGTTACTCCATCTCTCCAAACAAATTGGACTTGATGGTCCTTTGGAAACAGTTAAAGAGCTCCTCAGATCAAACCAGGGTTCTTCAAATTTTGGCTATTCGGGTAAGAAAGAAGGCAAAGCTTCCTGGTGGCTGTTCAGATCCTTCTTCATTTTCCTCTGTCTCTGCACGTAATGGTAAGGGACTTGAATCACTAATAATGAAAAATGGTAGGGAAAATATCTAATTATGATTACCAACAATTGGCTTGAGAATTCTTTTTAAAGCAGCTAACAAGATTTCAGATTCTCCAGGCATTATAACACCCACTACGTCCCATTCCCCTCAACATATCACATTTCTTGTCTTATTAAAGAGAATTCCAACTCCACATAAACAAGTCTTCTATAGTTCTATTCTACAGAATATAGAAATACTCTTTTCAGAGGAGAAAGTCTTACTGCAGAAGTACTCCCTCCCAGCAACTGGGCTCCATAACTCTTTCACTCTAACTGCAGTGCATGCCCATGTTAAAAAATAAATAAATAAATAAATATCCCTAAGAAGCTGGAAAGGGGCAAAATCCCTAACCCTATTGATATAAAGAATAAACAAGCTCTGTATTCTAAAAATATTGGCTGGTTAACTTGAAGGTTAAAAATCTTTCTTAAAGCAGAGGGGGAAAAAAAAAAAAAAACAGAAAAGAAAGCTTCACTGGGGAATGTTTCTCTTCACCTTAAAGTTCCAAACTTCTCCAACATGGCTCCATACAGAACACCCTTGGAACCTATATTCCTTCAACTTTGTATTTCCCCCTATCCCTGCCCCCACCTCCCCATCTCTGAACTGTAAGAATATTCTCTCCCCACAGGACTTTGAGCGCCTGCTGTCCTTTCTGGATAATACCTCAGTGTGTTCATCTTCTTCTAGAAGTCTTCCCTAATGCTCAGGTTGGTTCTAGGTAGTTTCCCTATAAGGATTTTTGTGGCAAGCATTTCCACCACAAGCATTTTTTTTCTTTTTTAAAGATTTTATTTATTTATTTGACAGAGAGAAATCACAAGTAGATGGAGAGGCAGGCAGAGAGAGAGAGAGGGAAGCAGGCTCTCCGCTGAGCAGAGAGCCCGATGCGGGACTCGATCCCAGGACTCCGAGATCATGACCTGAGCCGAAGGCAGCGGCTTAACCCACTGAGCCACCCAGGCGCCCCTCCACCACAAGCATTTTTGCTGCATAATTAATTACCTGTAAGGCAATTCTGCCATCAATTAGCAATCAATTAACTGGTTGAGAGTTTGTTGGTTTCATCAACTAGCTGACAGTTTGGTGTCATTTCTCCATTGACACAGTACTCCCATTTTATATTATTAAACCTTAGCCCTCCTAATGGTCTATACAGTGGTGCAGAGTCTTGAATCCACATTTCCCACAGAACTTTGGAACATCTATCAAGGGACATGTGGCAATATGCTAAGAAGAGTGTAGAAGGCTTTCAAACACAATACAATGCTGAGTTACAAGGACACATCCAAGTATTTGGAAAATGACACCTCTCCTAATGAACAAAGAAAATTTAGCAAAAAAAGAAAAAGTGAGATGCTGAATAAGGAGACAATCAACAAGCAAAAAAAAAAAAAAAGTATAATATTATGAATGAAACACTTTGAAGACAAGTGTTTAGTTACAATCCACAAAATAAAATAAGTTGTTTGCAGAGTATGACAATGAATCTAAACACATTTTAAATGTATTCAAATATTTTGTAATTCACAAATCTTTTTAATTTTCTTATTTGTTTTTCATGATTCATTATGTCCTTTTTAATGAATGCCCCGTTTTTTGTGGTTTTTATATTTTACAACAAAATTGCCTTATAGCCAATTAGTTATGCAACAAACTGTTGCAACAAAAATACCAGACAAAGCCTGGGTTCAGTGTACTCTAGAGCATATTAGAGCTCTTCTGTCTCCACCTATCACAATATGTGCATGTTCTATGCTGTAATTGCTGGTCATCCTTCCTTCATTTCCACCTAAACAAAGCACATTAAGTTTGGGGATTTTCTAGGAATTAATATAGTATGTGACATCCTTTAATCACAAAATAGATATTTGTTCAAGTAATGAATGAGTAGATTTTTCAAACCTGTTTTTGTATTTCAAATCGGATAATATAAACCTGCAAGTTGAATAGAGTTCTATCTAGGCTTTGAGGAGATAGACGATAATCATCATCATGTAATAACCTTGATGTACTTCAATGAATAAACACAAGGTAGCTCAGAAAGTCACTACCAATCAAAATGATAAGGCAGACTCTGATTTAACACAGCACATGATTTTCTAAGTTCAACACAGTATAGGTAGAGCTGTAAGGAACATCCTAGCACAGAATATTTCTTCTGTTCTGCAATAATATTTATACTGAAGGGAAGAGGAATTTAATTCACTTATAAACACGAGATAGTTATAAAACACTTCCATAAAATATCTTCATTATCACAGACTCTTCTTTCCAAAATATGAAAAGAATTTATTCATTGGTACTAAAGCAATTTGCATAATATATTATTTTTTTTAAAGATTTTATTTATTTATTTGACAGAAATCACAGGAGGCAGAGAGGCAGGTGGGGTGGCGTGGGAGGGAGCAGGCTCCCCACTGAGCAGAGAGCCTGACACAGGGCTCCATCCCAGGACTGTGAGATCATGACCTGAGCTGAAGGCAGAGGCTTAATCCACTGAGCCACCCAGGTGTCCCTCATCATTTTGTTTTTAAGAAGTTATTTACTCCCCAAAGAAAATGCACTTAACTAGGTACATGTAAATAATTCATTTTAAAATGAAATCGTATTTTAGAAAAAAGCCAATTTTTACCTAAAATGATAGTTTAAAAGCCATAAATATGCCTACATGATATTTTTTATTATTCTAAAATGCTGGCGGAGTAATACTCTTGATAAAAGCAATATCCTCATCACTTATTGTGTATTTTGTGTCTGTAGTAGAAATAATCCAATTGTCTTAATTCAGGCTGCTATAATAAATTACCACAGGCTGGGTGCCTTACACACTATAGACATTTATTTTTCACAGTTCTGGAGACTGGGAGTCCAAGAGAAGGGTGCCGGCATGGTCAAGCTCTGGTGGGTGCAGTTTTTAGCCTGCAGATGCAGACCTCTTCACACAGCTGAGCACAACAAACTCTCTTTTTACCCCTAATAAGGGCACTAATCCATGCATGAAGGCTCTGCCCTTTGACCTCATCTCATCCTAATTACCTCCCAAAGGCCACATCTCCTAATGCCATCACATTGGAAGGCAAGGTTTCAACATATGAATTTGAGACCACTCAACTCTTCCTTCAGTCCATAACAACAATTGTTCAGCCAAGAAACATACCTGAAACCATGAGTAACCATTAAAGATGGTGATTGTAGTGGTGGTGAAGACAATTCATTGCATTGGGTTTCCTGGAATGTGTAATTAAGAAGGAAGATGAAATCTGGGGCTTCCCAGAGAAATGAGGACTTTATTGAGATCAGATGAGATTCAGTAAAGTTGGAAGAGAAAGAAAGTCACTCCAGGTGGTGGAAGAGGAAAGAGCACAGCAGGAGCGGTGCAGGGAGCGCTGGGAAGCCAACAAGGAGGCTGAGCTGCCCACCTGAGAGCTGGAGCGCTGGGAGTGAAAAGAAGCGGGAAGCATGCACCCAGGGTATTTGGGTTCATCCGAGAGGCATCTGCGGGTTTTCAAAAGAGAAAAACATATATATATATATCTTTGGTGCTTTAGAGAATGTGTTTGCCTGTGGTTTACAAGCAGAGTATAGATGGGAAAGACCTGGGGAAGAGAGAAGTTGTCTTTCGCAAACCTACTAGAAATGAAAGAGGAGAGGACGAATGATGGAAACATCCCAAAGGATGGCTGGAAGGGACTGAGCCTGGAGGAAGAGTCCGGAATGCCCACTCATCTAGATTTCTACAACAGGTCATGGACTGTGCTCTCACCTCCACCCTTGCCAGCTGACAACTGACACTAATCATAACCCCCCTCCTGGGTTCATTCCCCACTGCCCTCATGCCAAAGCATGGATCTTTGGTGTGACCCTGACTGATCTGTTTCATGCTTATCTCTGTAGCTTCATCTCTCCACCCTCACTTCCCCACTCACTGAGCTCCAGCCACATCTACGTTCCCACACATGCAGCTTCCTCTGCCTGGAATTTTGGTAACTCATTCTTGCCTTCCTGACCCAGCACCCTATCTCTCTGTGTCTCTCTCACACGTGAATACACACCCCACTTCATTCAGCAAACCCCCACTAATTTTTGCTTTCTTAATCTGAATGTCACTTCCATATACAAACCTCTCTCTTACCAAACTAGATAAGGTTGTCTGGTTATTTGAGTCCATAACACTCTGAATTTCTGAGAACTACCCATCACATTCATAATCACTTGTGCCATATCTGCTTCTCCACTAGACTGTAAGTTCCAGGGGGCAGAGATTTTGTCTGACGCTTCTGCGATTATTTCCACAGTACCCAATCCAGTGCCTTGAAATACAATTTGCATACCAAAAAGGTTTACTTTGTAAATCAATGAGACCCTAAAGTATTATTAGTGATTGGAATGAAGTTCTGACCACAAGATCTAGAGAGAGGAAGCCACCAGGCAAAATGCAAATAAATAATTACCAGCAGTTATACACTGGTTTCTACCCATATTTAATCATCTCCCTCCTTTGGCTTCATCTACCCAGTATTTGATTGCCTTTCATTTATAATACTCGTGAATATTTTCCACCTATTACCACATAAAGCCAAAGAAAATAACAGCTGGCAATCTATCCTCTATTTTATCTCCCCTAATTACCTACATATCGAATTATTTTGAACAGTAAGAGATATAACGTTGTAAAAATTAAGCATTCTGCATTTTTAATATGCCAAAGGTCATGTTTATAAAACATATTTTTTCTTCTTATCCTGAGAGGATTTTTCTTTTCTCATCTGCTATAATTCAACTTTGAATGCTATTGAAACAACCACAAGAATGACTCAGCAGCTAAACAGCACCGGAAGTATCCTCCCTCCTAATGTGGCAAAATGCCCAAATTTTTAGTTCCATTATCATGGAACTTCCTCTTTTTTATAAGGCACTGCCAGCTGGGGAAATTGGCAAAGGAAACAAGAAAATGCCCTTTTGCTTTGAATTTATCAAAATCAAAGAAGTCTCCAACCATCCTAGGAGAACACTGACTGGGGTGTAAACTGCCGGAAAACAGTCCTTTGTATGTAGCACAATTCAACGACTTTTTTAACATGCAAAAATGCTATTAAATTGCCAACCTCAGAAAGCAATTCTCTGGCTTAAAGGTACACTCTCATGCTCTGAACCCACCTAATTAATAAGAGCTTGCAAGACTTTAACTCTCAAAAAAGAGAGATTATCAAAAGGCAATTGGAAGATTAAAAAGGAAGACTGGAAGAGAATGGCTGAGGAAATGGGATTTTCCCACCAAACTCTCTGACATTTAACTTGGAGAAGAAAATTACTATTACCATATTGGTACCACCATCATATAATGGAGTCCTTATTATATATGTGTCCTGTTCTGGTTGTTTTATATGAATGGTTTGAGGTTTTTCCATCCTCAAGACCCCATATCCGCTATAAGCCAGGTGTGTTATAAACAATTCCTCTTCTCAAAGAATGAAAATAAACTAAAACCATTGGATTACAGAGGTAGAGTCTAAGAGTAAGGATTGTATAATCCTAACAAAAATTGTTAGAAGTAGGGGCACTTGGGTGGCTCAGTCAGTTATAAGTCTCCCTTCGGCCAGGTCATGGACAGAGCCTGCACTGGGTTCCCTGCTCAGTGGGGAGCCCGCTTTTCCCTCTGCCCCTCCCCACTACTCATGTGCTTGCTCTCTCTCTCTCTCTCTCTTCTCTCATAAATAAATAAAATCTTTTTTTTTTAATTTGTTAAAAGTGCAACCATGTTCTCTTTACCCCAAGTAGTCAGAAAACAGGGACATCTGGCTAATGAAGTATCCAGTTAAATCTTACATAGTAACCAGATACTACAAATGCCCAAAGATTTAGAAAATAATATAATATGCTATAACAAAAATGGTATCTACCAGAATCTAATCTATACTTGATTCAAACTCTCAGGATCTTTCCTGGCCCCATGACCATCATTCAGAATATCATTAGTCATTGCTGTTTGTAAGTCAGAAGGATAAGAAGAGAGGGGCTAAGCTGTACCTACTCCAAAAGTTATCTGGAGTGTTTTGCTTTTGTTTAATAAACCCCTGATCTTGATGGCAACTTATTTACTTGGTCTTTCTTACTTTTCAGATGACAGTTTAAAGCCAATTCTGACTTCAAATTAAATAGTCATGAAGTCAGGAACTACAGATTTTAATCTTGAGTCTGCCACTACCTTTGTGACCTTGAGCAGGTCAAATAAGCTCTGTAAAATAAGGAGACTGTTAAAATAATTGATAAAGGAAGGCCCTTTCTACGATAGGAATCTATGAGGGTAAGAATAGTCATTCTTAGAGAGTTCTGTTTAGAAAATCATTAATGTAACAATTAAAAAAAAAAAAAAAAGCTTTCTAACTACCACTCTATTGTGGGAAAAGCCATGAACTCTAGTGGTAGAGTATTTATCTCTCCTGAAACTTCTCAAAGGGGGAAATCTGGTTGTCATATCTGATATATGAAAGTGAGGCTTCATGATGAGCAAAGTCAAGGCTGAAGGAGGGCTTCAGAAAGAGCACAGGACAGGTTAGCACCATCTGACGGTCCGGGGAGGGATTACCTAAGCCCCAGTGCTAGTCCCCTGCCTGTCTGGACGCAGGACTGACCCACGCATTCTGCCTCCATGCCTGTCTTGCTTCTAGGTCAGAGCTTCTTAGTCACCACCCTTATCCTCGTATCTGACACTTAGAGACCATTGACTAAAACTGTGATATTCTTACCTAAGTTCTCTTGGCTCTTTGACCTTCTAACTTACATTTCTGCCACTCTGACCATTTTCTACTTTCTTTTCCCAAGCCAGGGTTGACAGTTTTTACCAGGCACACTCTGCCACAAGACCCAGACAGGAAGGAAGTTGTCTATGGAACATATTTTGTGAGCCAATGTTTTAAACACTCTAAATTGATTCATTCTATCAACATGTAATTATTAAGGGCCTACTATGTGCCAGGTACTATAAATGAACAAGAAACAGTAGGTAGGAACATGTGCTAAAGTGAAATGATACAGAATGATATTATAGAAATGTTAAAGACTACACTGATTCATCAAGAAAAGTCTCACGGAGGCGGAGATATTTCAGCCAAGTCCTGAATGACAGGAAGGAGGCAGCCATACAGAGAACTGGGGGTAAGGAGAGGGGTATTAATGGCAAAGGGAACTCTAACGGCAAAGGCCTTAAGACAGAAATAAGCTTGGTGAGTTAAGGAACAGAAAGAACAATGTGGTCAAAACACAGGGAGAGAGTTGGAGAGCATACAAGAGGAAACTGAAAAGTACATTGAGGCAAAGAAGGAAAGTCACTGTAGGCTGGAGTTAAAGAGCTTGGCTTTTATTCTAAGGATAGTGGAGGGTTATAAGTAGTGATATGACATGATATGATCTACTTTTAAAAGCTGGTAAAAGTAAATAAATAAAAATCTTTAAAAAAAAAAAAAAAAGATGGTAGAGGAACAACAGCGGTATCCAGGAGGTCCTTTATAAATCCATTGCAATGACCCAGGCAATATGGTACTAGTAATCTAGACTAGAGCGTGACTTACCATGGAGATAGAAAAAAGTGGGTATGATTTAGAGGTATACCAGATAATTGATTTGCAAGACCAATCATTGATTAGATATGGGCAATAAGGGAAAGACAAACCAAAGATGACCCAAAGGTTTTCAGCAACTGGGTACATGGTCATGCCACTTACTAAAATGGGTAAATCTGTGAAAGCAGTGATATACCAGTAAATGTTTAACAACCAGATCTCATGAGGAAAAATCCCTGATTTATGTTCAATTTCAGAATGTAAGTACTCCTACCATTGCCTAATTCTTTCTACAGGTATGAGAAAGGCATGAATAAGAGATGGTCCCAAGTAGGCTTTCAGGACCTGGGAGAAAGAGTCTTCGGCACATCACTGTTGGTAACAAATTTTGAAAAGAAATAAAATCAAGAGGTCTGATACATCTGGACAAAAGCTAGAAACCCTATTAGATATCCAAGAGTCAAGAAATTGGTCGTATTTATACATTGCATTTTTGCAATCAAGGTACGGAAGCAGCTGTATCTTCATTCTCTATAAAATATTTTCACTGATTTCTTTTCTCTTTCTTCTCTCTCCTCTTTCTCTCTTCTTCTTCCTGTTTTATTTGTGTGTGTGTGTGTGTGTGTGTGTGTATTTCTCTCTGTGTGTGCCTTTCTGTGTATGTGCACATGCACACATATGTGTACATTAGTTTTCTACTGCTGCTGTAACTAATGACCAAAAATGTAGTAGCTTAATACAAATTTATGATCTTTCAGTTGTATAGGTCAGAAGACTGATATGGCTCTTGCTGAGCTAAAATCAGGGTGTCAGCAGGGCTGCATTCCTTTCTTGAAGCTCAAAGGGAGAGTCAGTTCTCTTGCCTTTTCTAGTTTCCAGAGATGTCCTACATTCCTTGGCTCATGGTCTTCTTCCTCCATCTTCGAAACCCCGGTAGCAGAATGACTCCTTCTCATATTGCAACACTCTGACCTCCTCTGCTCCCTCTCTCTTCCAATTTTAAGCACCCTTTTGATGACACTGGGCCAACTTAGATAATCCAAGATAATCTTCCTATTCTAAAGTCAGATCTCAGCAACCTTAATTCCACCTGCAACCTAATTTCCCTAATCTAACATATTCGCAAATTCTAGGGAGTAGGATGTGCGCATTTTCGGGTGGCCATTAGTCTGCCTGCCACAATATGCATGTATGTATGATATACATATGTAGGTATACAAAAACACAAGAACTATTATGCATGCTTATGTTTGTAAATCTGTACATATATTCTATATATGTATATAAGGACAAATGTCTATCTATACCTGCATATGTTTCTATACCATACAAACTAACACATTTCTTCTACTAGAATTTTTGTCCAGGAAAAATCCTCTCCAGCAGGAACAACTTGTATACTTTTTCAGTTTAGAAAGGCTGTAAAATCCATCATATTGCTCTTACCTTATTTCCCAAGAAGCTCAAAGTTACATTTAAATCCTCAGATGTAATAACTTACTTATCCTAGATAATCACTATATCTATATATCACCGTCTACTTAACTTCAGATCTGTATTTGAAAGTCTTTTTTATAATTGTACTGTATTATATTTTTTTCATATTGGAAACCATCTCAAATGCATTTTTTGGAAATAGAGTAAGTTAAAAATTATAAACAATAACCAGAATAACGGAAATCTCAGGAGAGCAAAATGATAGCTTGATGCATTCTTTAGTCCCATGTAGACCACAACATTAAAAAACAAATCACGGAAAGCTAAAACCGTAGAGTAATAAGACTCCAAGTCCCTGAAAAGGGAAAGAACGTTCAAACTAGCTTTCCATTTTCCATCAAGCTCTGAAGTATTCCAAGAAAATCAAAATGTGATAATCCCAGTCAGATAGAGTATCCAAAAGAAAAAAGAAAGAAAACTTTCCAGGAAGAAATGGAGCCTGAGTGGCTGGATGCTCTCAGTATGCCGAAAGCTTTGAATTGCCCCAAGCTTTTGCCACTCCCTAGACATTCATCCTTTCCTAATACTTGACCCGAGGGCCCATGAGTGTTTTAAAAGGTTTTAGATGAGCCATTGAGCATGAAATACTTCCCACGCATTAAAAGCCCCATCCCTTGGGTAGTAGACCTCCCCTCCCTTCTCCTGAAAGTGGGTGATCCTGCTCCTCTAAGGGACCCAGACATGCATCAGGGAAAGTCTGGTAACCAGAGTGGTCAGGAAGAAGGCCACCAATGTATACGGAGAAGCTCTGGCTGCTACAATGCCCACCCAAAAGACCAGCTGACCTCCTTGAAAATATCTCCTTTCAAACACAGGAAACAGAACTGGATTCAAAATTGACCACCAAAATCGACCAGCATGTGGGCAAGTGACTTAAGTCTCAGAACCCCAGGATCCTTGTCTCTAAAAAAGGATTACTAATAATGCCCCCCTCCCACAGACTTGCTGTGATGATGAAATGCCATGGTGTACATACACTCCCTGGGTTACTTTCTGAGATGGCTCTAGAAAGAAATCTGGCTCATAGGAAACAATATAGCAAGCATGTAATTTGTAAATAGCCTGCAGCAACAATAATACCCATCATTTTTTGCAGGGTATACTCTACACCTGTTACTGGGCCAAGTAATTTTTGCAAAAAAAAAAAAATAAATTACCACAATCTTTAGAACTGCCTAGACTTATTAGTTTTAATCCCAAAATTACTCATCATATCCATAAATAAACTGAGGTCCAGAAAGGCTAAGTACTTACCCATACCACTAGTGAGTTGTGTTTTACTCCAGGACTGTTTGAGGCCACAATTTTGTTGAGTTTATTACATCTCAAAGAGAAATAGGGACTCCTACCAAATGCCAATCTTTTAAATGCTTGATCATATAGTCGCCACAGTGTCTCTCCCCAGACTCGACCTCCCCTCACTGAGGCTCATGTTCCTTACCTTATTTCCCAAATTATGGGCCAAGATGCCTGTCTGTTTCACAGCCTCTGCCAGATCTTCAACTGCATGCTCTGGGACTGAGCTCCAAAGGGTCTTCCTCCATAATTTCAGTTTTTTTCATTCCCTGAGGTCAGCTGTTGGCAGGCAGCCCAGCTTCTGAATGGTGAAGACAAGAGTCTTTTCAGTTCCTTTTGATGATGGCACCATATTTCTTTGTCTCCTCCCTCTCTCCTAGAAAGCAACAGCACTTTAACTTTGGCTAAGCACTTCAGATCAGAAATGAGGCAAACTTAGTCTCAAATCCTGGCTCCAACATTTATTAAATGTGTGACATTGGGTAAGTTATTAGATAACACCCAGTTTCTCCACTTGTAGAATGAAGGTAAATACAGTGTTCATCACACTGGTCTCTTGAAAATATTAGACAACTAAATTAAAATTAAACATATAACCTTTCACATAATACCTGTTTAAAGTTAGCGGTCAATATATGTAAGATATTATTACAGCCCTCATCTCAATTTCAATGTTCGACGTTTACTCCCTTAGCAGACTACAAATGTCATATTTATTATAGTGTCCCTAGTCCCTATCACAGTGCTCAGCCCCCAGCTGGGGCTTCTGAACACTTGTCCTTGGAATGAATCAAAGAATGCTGTGAAGGAACCCTTTATCAGGCAGATCACAAACTACTCTCACACTCCCTCAACACCTCCCCTAGTGGCGATCTGATGAATTCCCATGATTGGGGATTCCTAACCTTTGCCTCAAATGGGATACTTGAGGGAGCAAGGGAGATGTAGAAATATTTTTCAGGAAACCTTCCACAAAAAGTGCTGTATGAAACCTCTGCACTATGCTCTTTCAAAACCACTTAAAGATCAACACTATTTATCTTGGCTTCTAGAGTCGACTGCTGTTTCTTTGACAGTGATATGACACAGACCCTGGGCCACACGGGACCCCAGTATATTCTGATTATGTAAGTATTTCCAAAGCCTTCCTTCCAAGGAAGCCTCCTTTCCAAGGAGGTTTCAGTATATGTTTCCCTAGCTATTGGTGTATTGTGGCTAATGAATAGCCACTCTACTTAGAGAAAATAAACCAGAAGAATAGAAAGAGGTAAAAAGAAGAGGAAGAGCCCATGTAAACTGAGTTTGAAAAATGAACACTAGGAAGTGTTGAGAAAGTATTATAGGGGCTGAAGTAGTGGCCAAACAGTAATATTTGAGGTATTATGAGATGGATAAAGAAAGTATTTTAAGATACTTTCTGTGTGATAAATGGAATTTGCCTTTAAAATCTCTTCACTTGGTTTTACACACATTTAAATAGCTTTTCAAAAGTATTTGAGAGATCTAAGTTGTGTCTCTTCTGAATAAGAACCCTTGCTAAAACTGCCCTAAAGGATCCAGCTTTCTTTACCTTTCACACACATCTAGTCAATGAACATCTATTACTCTGAGATGGACTATGTAGATAGGATAATTTCTCTTTTTTCAACACCCTTAACCATTCACATCATATGGAGCACTTTCTCCTTCAAGGCTGTCCTTTGGACCCATATTTATTTATTTCAGCTGCATTACAATGACTACTTGAAGAAATCAATTAACTCCCCAAGGATCAATTCCCTTTTAAGTTCCAACTTCCAATAAAATTGCTTTCCACGCCTCCTTTCCTGTTGAATGAGTAGGCCATTGCTGACTTCCCCCAGTGTCTACAGAAGTGGGAAGTGTGGAGTTTTTAAGACTGAGTGCTTCCCTCCTATTCTACTTACTACCAGTATAACCTTCATAAAATCACAGAAACTCTCTGAACTCTGAGTCTTTATTGTTGTTTTTTAATTTTGAAAAATCTGAATTGGATTTTAAATAATACATGTTTATTATAACACTCTCAAACAATGTGAAATTATATAAAGTAAAACTGTTCTTTTTCCACTTTCTCACTCTCCTATTCTGATTGAAGCTACTAATACAGCTATTATCCTTTTACATTTTTTCTATGCAAATGTGTGTAAAACAGTATATAACTTTTACAAATAAAAAATATGTATTATATTATATAACATGCAATTTTCTTAAAAACTAAGAATATGCCACACATCATATTCCACAACTTACTTTTCCATGTTTACAAATAGAAACATTAATAAAAATAGAGTTTTTGTGACTCTTAAGTGAAAGTACTTTGATAATTACAAGTTATTATGTAAAGATATCAAATTATTTTTACAACTAAGAGCTTTTTGCTCATGGTTTACTCTTCCTGAGTTGTACTTAAGGTGACCAGCATTCTTTTTTACTCCTGTTTTCATGAAAATAAACTTTTTCTTCAATTCAAAAACACAATCTTTAAGATATTTATATTTTAGGGCACCTGGGTGGCTCAGTTGGCTAAGTGTCTGTCTTCAGCTCAAGTCATGATCTCAGGGTCCCACATCAGGTTCCCTACTCAACAGGAAGTCTGCTTCTCCCTCTGCCCCTCCCACCTGCTAATTTTCTCTCTCAAATAAATAAAATCTTAAAGATAATAATAATATAATAATATATATTTTTTTTAAATCTCTAAAATAATGGCATATATTACAATCAATAGTGTGTCCTCATTTAATTTGATAGCACTTTTTCCTACCTGATGTTATTTTAGATTTGATGAAATAGGTTATATCTCTTCCTTTACTCAGTTTGACTACAAAATTGATACGTTAGGTATACAACTTCATTTCCCTATTCTTCTGCATCTTCATTCTTTAAATGGCAATATTTAGAGGAGCTCCTATGAACAAAGTGTTTGTTACTATAAACAAAGTAAATGGCACAGAGCATGGCTTAAAATAGATATTTATTAATTATAAATGTTATTCTTTCCTTTGTCCCTCTAAATTAAAACAAAATCCTCAGGCTGATCTATGAAGCCCTAATAACATTGCTGCCAAGTCACATTCTTCACCCTTCAATCAATCTGTACCACCTCTTATTCCCCAAATCTACTCTGTACTCTCCCAGTCCTTTCCCCTCAAATACTTGTGTATCAAATTCTCATTCACCTCAGGGCCAACACACAGAGTTTTTTCTTCTACTGTCAGTGAAGACGTGATCTCGTCCATCGTTGAGTCTCCACAGCATCTTATTTGTGCTAAGTCATCCCTTCTTTTATCTTTGGCCCATCCTCACCACCCTACCATCTAAAAATTCCATCAGAACATACAAGTTTTTCACCTGTGTTCCATACACCCTGTCTCACTTTTACATGGAAATTAAATTTCAACATCAATGTCTGTGGTTGTGAAAGCATTGCTGCCAGAAACTAACATTTTCAATATTTCAAACGTTACATAGTTTGAACTAGACTTTTTATTAGGCTGGAAATATATTTAAAGATAACTTGTAGGTAAATATTCTTTTAATTTGTTCAAACCTTTATTTTAGGAAAAGGATTTTTCTACCCAGTTTTTATTTTGGAAGAAAAATACGAAAGTTTTTCCACATGTAAAATGAGATAAATAAATACATCAATTATAGTTAGTGCTAAATTTATCACTTCTCTGAAGTCAAAGCTACTTGAAAATTCCTGAATGTGAATATCCATCTCATACACTAAACTAATAACCACAAATCTTAGCCCATTTAAATGAAAGCTATTACTGCAGTATCTAGAATGACATGTATTTTCTAACTATTAAAGATAGAAATGTAGCCCATCATCCTCTCTTATTCAACTTTTTTTAATGGGAAGAGTTCTTTTTATAAATAATGACACATACCCATTTGCTAAAATTGCACAGGGAAACAGAGACCTCCAGTGGCTGAATGACTTTACATAGAGAAGTGCAAAATGTGAACAGCATAAAGCAGATGGAAAAGACATAATAGATTTTCACCCAAGGGCTCTTCAGTCTAGCCTTCCTTTCCTGCCCTGTATTTTAGTACTTCATCAATTCCTGTCCAAAATCGGGGGAGAACTGTATTCCCAACATCACGCTAGAAAATCATTTGCCCATTCAATAAAAACTTGCTACTAGAAAGTTTACCTGTAACTTATTTTAAATTATTTTCATCAAGTTATATTACATAAATTAATTTAAATTACTATATCTTCTGGGGTGCCTGGGTGGCTCAGTGGGTTAAGCCGCTGCCTTCGGCTCAGGTCGTGATCTCAGGGTCCTGGGATCGAGTCCCGTGTCGGGCTCTCTGCTCAGCAGGGAGCCTGCTTCCTCCTCTCCTCTCTCTGCCTGCCTCTCTGCCTACTTGTGATCTCTGTCTGTCAAATAAATAAATAAATAATCTTAAAAAAAATAAAAATAAAAAATAAATTACTATATCTTCTAATTATTTTCTATGACTTTTACTATTTAGTGTTACTACTTATAAGCACTGACATTTAAATATATAAAAAATTTCTCAATTGACCTTTGTTAGGTAAACTACACAGATTTTATATATATGTAAGAAGAAAAATACAGGCATAGACAAATATGACAACTTTTTAATAATCTAAGTTAATGGAACTAATACAAAAAAACAAAATTCTACTATAAAATATATTTTCTAAAATTTCATTACTTATACTTTTTTATAAGTATAATTTTTTAATAATTCTATTAAGCTTTAAGAGTTTCTGAAGAGTAATTAACAAGATATATTCTTTAATAAAGTCAAAAGTGCAATATAAATATAGGATATAAATAAAGGAGAGTATTTTTGAAGGGTTTGAAATCTTTGGATATAATAGGTTCTCAATAGTACATTAAATATTTGTCCCAGGGGATTAAAAAAAAACCAACAGTCCATTATCCTTTGCCTGATTTTATACTAGAAAGCCACATAGCTCCACTAATACCATGAACAAGGACTTGGCTAGGTGTTAAAAATATAGGGGCACCTGGGTGGCTCAGTCGTTAAGCATCTGCCTTCAGCTCAGGTCATGATCCCAGGGTGCCATGATGGAGCACTGTGTCAGGCTCAGAAGGGAGCCTGCTTCTCCATCTCCATGCCTCTTTTGCTGTATCTCTCTCTATCAAATAAATAATGTTTTATATATCTATATATGAATTTATTAACTTTTTAAATGTTCAAAATCAGTTTTCACCAAACACTAAAGTAGAAATTGAGATCCATCAGTCACTCGACAAAATGAAACAATGTATGTCAAATGCTTATTAAGAAAGCCCAGTTCTGGGGCACCTGGGTGGCTCAGCACGCTAAGCCTCTGCCTTCAGCTCAGGTCAAGATCTCAGGGTCCTGGGATTGAGTCCTGCTTCGGGCTCTCTGCTCAGCAGGAGGCCTGCTTCTCTCTCTCCCACTCGCCCTGCTTGTATTCCCTCTCTCACTGTATCTCTCTGTCAAATAAATAAAATCTTAAAAAAAAAAAAAAAGCGCCCAGTTCTAGCTGAGAGATTATTTCTAAGACTGATTTTTTTTAACTTTTTTATTTTTTATTAACATATAATGTATTATTAGTCCTAGGGGTACAGGTCTGTGAATCACTATGCTTACACATTTCATAGCACTCACCATAGCACATACCATCCCCAATGTCCATAACCCAATCACTCTCTCCTGACCCCCCTCCCCCCAGCAACCCTCAGTTTGTTTTGTGAGATCGAGTCTCTTATGGTTTATCTCCCTCCCAATACCGTCTTTTCATTTTTTCCTTTCCTATCCCCAAACACCCCATGTTGCCTCTCAAATTCTTCATATCAGAGAGATCATATGATAATTGTCTTTCTCTGGTTGACTTATTTTGCTCAGCATAATACCCTCTAGTTCCATCCACATCATTGCAAAAAGGCAAGATTCCATTTCTTTTGATGGCTGCATAGTATTCCATTGTCCATATACTATTCTTTTTTTTTTTTTTTAAAGATTTTATTTATTTATTTTGACAGAGAGAGATCACAGTAGGAGAGAGGAAGGGAAGAGATCACAGAGAGAGGAAGGGAAGCAGGCCCCCTGCTGAGCAGAGAGCCCGATGCGGGACTCGATCCCAAGACCCTGAGATCATGACCCGAGCCGAAGGCAGCGGCTTAACCCACTGAGCCACCCAGGCGCCCCGATCCATATACTATTCTTAATGACTCCTTTATTCCAGCCCAACTGAATCTCTTAGTCATTCTGATACATACTCTGAAATTTCTAGCATCGCAATTTGTTCATGCCTTCTTTTGCCTTGAATCCCTTTCCCATCTCTAATGAGATCCTACTTTCATCACACACGCAGGCAAGTAATTTCTCATGTCCTCTGAATTGCCCAAACTGTCCATATTATTTTCACGCTACTTTTCATTTTATACTTTCTAATCTAATTATTTGGGTATATGTTTTATCTTCCACATGAACTGCAAATCAGTAACTGCCAGGATCTATAAATAATGCAATTTTATATCCACTATTACACCCAACACAGGGTTTTACATATACCATATCATCACTGATTTATTTTAATTATCACAATAGTTACAAAATGCCCTCCTTAACTTCAATTCTGTAAGCATAAGATATTCTGCTGGTCAGGATTCTATTCACCTTGGACAAGACCTGCACTATCTACTGAAAATTCCTTAAAAATAAGTAGGCATTATCACAAAAATGCAGTCAGCAACACCAGTAGATATAAGAACAAATAGTAACAAGATAACACAAGAATTTTTTTTAAATTCCCACAATCATCTTCACAAAAATCTCTTTCTTCACAGCTCCCAACTCCAAATGCAGTTTTATTAATGGGTGGCATAGGCACATACAAAAAAAAGAAAAAGAAAAAAGTGGCACATCCTTTCAAAACGTGTTGACTTAAGTTTCTGTGATGCTGTTGGATTTTAACATTCTTAATTAAATTTATTTGCTGTGTGTTTTAAGTCATTTTCATTTCTATTTAACCTTCTATTTAAGGAGGTTTTGTTCCAACAGCACATCAAAATCTAGAGGGACCACAAAACAGAAGATAAAGAAGACTGTACTTTCTTTGCCTGTCCAGTTGTACTTGTAAAATCAGAGTTTGAGGTCTATTTAAGAACTCCCAAATGAGGAAGTTAAAAAGCAGTCTTTCCTAGGTGCCTCCCAGGCCTGAAGAGCTGAACTCCCAGTTCTCGGGCTCTGATAAATTACCTTACAAATTAGTGCAATCATCTCATCATCATATTTGCAGATTTTATTCCTTCTTTGGTACTTACAGAGATTAAAAATAAATTTTAGTGTCTTCCAGCATAGTTTCCAAATTTACTGCTCTTCTTTCCTTCACATCTGACTCTAAACCAAGCCAAAGGCAGAGTACTCCCTCCCTGGTGATGTCCCCGATCATCCATCATGCCTTGCTGATGCAATCCAGTGCCATAAGCTGTCTTCAGGGAGCTTGGGTGGCCAACAGACATGAGTCCATGAGTGAATGGAAGAACTGCGTCTTGTGTAAGGAACGTGCAAGGGTGTGTTTGCCAGATCTCCTGGATGCTTTGTGTGGATGGTTTGAGTCTCCTCCTCAAGAAAAAGAACTCAAATTCTGGTTTCACCCTTCCTTTCAACATGTATTTTAAGGGCTTTACTCTTTTTGTTTTTTTTAACCTAAGTTTATTTCACATGTTCTTTTTAAGATCATGATTAAAGGCACCTGGGTAGCTCAGTTGTTAAGCAGCTGCCTTGGGCTCAGGTCATGATCCAGGGTCCTAGGATGGAGCCTAGGCTCCCTGCTCAGCAGGAAGCCTGCTTCTCCTCTCCCTCTCCTCCTGATGTGTTCCCTCTCTAGACCTCTCTCTCTCTGTCTCAGTCAAATAAATAAAATCTTAAAAAAATAAGATCATGATTAAAAGTCCCCCTAAAAGATCTGGTCTATAATAGGGAGAGAAATTACTCAGATTACTCAGTTAACAGCTTTTCTCCCAATCCACACATACATTTTGCCCTTAGCAAAAAAAATTAAATAAATAAATAAATAAATAAATAAATAAATAAATAAAACTAAGCCAGCATTGAAATAACCTACTGTTTGATTTACATCAATAATTGTCCAATTTCCATTTTACCTTTCTTAGTAAAAACTCAGCTCTTAAAGTGAATCTTCTTGTATTTCTTACACTCTAGCACATCTATACACTATTTACAAATTTTGTTTTCAAAGTTCATGTTTTAATAATTCTATTTATAAAAGGTATTTTATACAAGATCTTATTTGCACACTTAGTATGTGTTAATTTTATTTTTGTTGTAGGATTTCTTGTAATGGGCTATTAGCTTTGTAACTAGGAGCTCTATTAGAGCATTTCCCTTCATGGAAGAAACGAAGTCACTAGATACTCTATGTAGGCATTCAAAAAAATCATGCAAAGCATGTGATCTCTATTTTGCAGATCTTTGTCACACTGAACCTCACCCTTAAAAATAAGGAAACGGAAACACATATTTCTTAAAGCTGTCCCTGCTCTGCTATGCAGAGCTCTGGGAAGGGGTGGGCCATTTTGAAAAGGGAGCCAATGACTTTCTGGAATAGTAAGTACCAGAGACCCCTTCCTTGCCCCCAACTTCCTTCCATAAAAGTCAAAGTAGATTTGCATGGCCTCAGAAGCAGTGATGAAGACTTCTGGAATAGAGTTAAGACAAGGGTAGAAAGGGAAGGGACAGTGAGCAAGGCAAGGCCAAATCAGGGGGTCATCTGTACTTCCTGAGTCTTATGGTGTAGTGGCAATGACAATGTACCTGGTGGACCTCTACCTACAGTTGTAGAATCAACGGAAGTCACAGTGGCCCATTCTGAAACCCATCCCTGCATTTGTGCCAGGGCCATGCCTCCCACTGACTGTATCCTGCCAATGACCTGTTTTGGGGGACACAGAGCTCCTTTTTTGGCTGATTTTGTTTGAAGAACTCTCCTAAAGCTTTGCCAAACCTTCCTTACACCATATGGCAATCTAAGAGGTTTGGACCTAACCTTTTCTCCCTCTTTCCTTCACTTGGGATCAGACTAGCATCAAATTCTGATGATCCTCCCATTTCTCGTCTTTTGTTTAGGCATTTCTCCCTAATAAAATCCTGTGTGTTTAATTTCATTTTGACTTCTGCTTTTTAAGATACCCAAACTAACATACAAGGAATAAACCCAAAGCTCTCTTGACCTACCATTCTTAGAAAGACTATGTCCTAGGAACTATTAGATTGAACCTTATAATATTGCCAATATCCAACCTTTTGTGACCTACAAAAATGACAATTTCATATAATTCTACCTAATTATAGTGCAGAATTTTGACAGAGCTGAAGCATTGGAGGCCTAGCCCCACAAGGCACAGAGTTTCCTTGAGGTTGCTATGGGGCTCTGTACTCCCATTATCAGGAGGGCTAGAGCTGGGAGAGTAAGCCCAATCTCTGGGCTAAGGACAACTTTGCTGTTTCCTGTTTCCCATGTTTTCCTCAGGAGACAATATGGCTGCTCTTAATCAGTCTTACCCACTGAGGGGAACCTCCTATACCCTTTGGAGTCCAACTCTCCATCACTACTCACCTGTAAAATGAAGGGCATCAAAACTTTTCCTAATTCCACTCTCCTGAGTCAGATTTTACCATGGAAATGATAGAACACTGTTAGACTCTTGATATGCATCTTCAAATATATTTTACTTTTCTACCAGCAATCCATGAACATTCTCACTGGAGACATTGAATAATACTGAAGAAGGATATGGAAGATTATGGGACATACTTAGTTTAAACATCTTTTCTGATGTAAAGTGGAAACTGGTATCTTATTTAAATTTGTCTTTCCATACTAGTGATATTTAACATTTTTCACCACGTTTCTTAAACAATCTACATCTCTACTCTTCAGTATAACTTCAGACTATTCTCAAACCTTCAAAAGTCATCTCTTCCTGAAGATCTCTTCAATTACATAAATACACAGATTTTAAATGAGCTTTTAACCACTCTATCACTCAATTCATTTGCCTTAACCTAAGTACTACAGTGGACTTTACATTAATATATGAAGGAATATATAGCTCTTTGTGTGTGTGTGTGTGTGTGTGTGTGTGTGTGTGTTTATACATTTATCATCAATGAACATCAGCAAACTAATCTTCAATGTGTCAAATCATACTAACATATCACAACCTTAAGCTAACTCATGACTAAATTCATTGTATTTCTCGAATTACAATTATTCTTATTGCTTCGCACATTTTCCAGTTTGCCCTAAGAGTTTCTTACATCATTACCACCAATATGGTAAAAAAAAAAATCCCAATATTAAGAATAGACCATTTGATTCAAGTTGGTTTTTTAGTATTTTCTCTATGATGATGTATGTCTTAGTGTAGAAAATTTGATACAGTGTTTTTTGAGATTAAGTAACCTAATTTATTTTCTCCAGCTTGTATATTGGAAGTTGGATGGAACACTATAAATTAGTGTAGAAAATAATTTTGCCAGATTTCATCCCAATCAGTCTCCATCAAAATTTTATCTTTTTGTTGTTTCAATATATTCTGTGACATTTTTTAAGTTGTTAAAAACTTTGTTTATTTTAAAGTCTCAATGAGCATCCTGGAACAAAATCACTTTTTTTAAATTTTGATATGAAATAAAATGAATTAAAAACACATGGAATCAATGTTCTCTAAAATATATGTGTTTTTAAAGTTTGGAGAAAGATGGTAAGAAGAGGTCTCTGGCAGAATGTTTGGGTTTTAGTAAATCCAAATTTTTTGAAAAATTGTTCCAGATGTTTGATAAACCCCTTAGTGCCCCTAAGTTTCACCCAGACCTGCCATAAATAAGGATAATTATAAATAGCAATAAAGTGAGATTAAGGTAACATGTAATAGATGCCCAAGGAATCAAAATTAACTCTGAACTGGATTAAGCAACAGATAATAATGGATGTGTATGTGTTTCAAACACCATGGAGAAGAGTATAGTTTTACAGCAAGTCTACGTGAGGGAAATAGGAAAATAAAAACAGAACTATTTCACACATAAAAATCTGACAGCATCCTGGCATTTCATCCTGGCATTCAGAAGTCCTCATTATATTGCCCAATGGTTCTTAAAGCAGGATGATAAATCTTCCATTGAGGATATTTGGAAACTTGTGGGGCATTTTTGGTTGTCACAACGACTGGGAAGAGCTACTGAATTTTATTATCTAGCAGCCAAGGATGATTAATACTCTGCAATCCCCATAAAATAAAGAACTGTTCTTACAAGTGATGACTGTGTCCAACCAAGCTCACTCTCCCTCTTGAAACTCTTGAGTTTTCAGCTCACCTAATTTTCTATCACCTCCCTCATATTATAGCCATTTTGCCTTTACTTTTCTTTCACTGTTTCTTTACTTGTAATTGTTTACCTCTCCTCTTTGATGATGCACATTTACTGTTTTCTTCAGAAAGACTCTTATCTACCTCAGGTCTTTCCTCAAGGACCAAACTCTATGTTGAACTTTTATCTTCTCTTGAAGTCTTTTGATAGCCTCATTAATTCATATTTATCTTCCTGATTACATTTAATACAGGATAATTTGCATACACAAAAGCTACTGAATTAACCACTGCTGACCTTTTTTTGATTAAGATATTTGTGGTCATGTAGAGTCAGACACAGCTGAACTTCCTTATTTGGCTTTACTGAGAGAATTTTGTCGTGTGTGTGTATGTACATTGATTTATATGGATATAAACATAGATGCAAATATAAAAATATATATTAGATACATTTCTCTGAGCAAAACACGAAACATGATGTCTTCTCATTTAAGGATGACACTGAGTCCTTTAACTAAAAGACTGAGTAAGAATTTGACCTCTTGGTTCCATTCCTGAGCTAATCACTCACTTCTGATTCTGGTAGTTTTACCTCTTCCTGGTTGCATGATAGCACTAAGGAATCCTTAGAGACTGAAAGCTAGGAAGAGTTAACTTGGCAAAATATAATCTGATACTTATGGGGGGAAATAATTCTCACAGATGTTTGCTGGAAGATATAAACTATACATCTAGACCCTGGTAATGCCTCGGGCTGACTGAGGAGAGTTTCATCTTTCTAGCCAGGGAGAACTGTATTCTGTGTTTCAAAACACAGTCTTTTGTGGGCTTCAAGTAAGAAGAGAGAAGAGAGTTAGGAGCCCAGATGAATAGCTTCTACTTTAATTTAGGGTTGATATCACTTTGTGGTGATGCTTAATACAAGTAGCCTTTATCTTATGAACATATGACTTTTGAATGACCTTGTCCCCATCACACTTCCTGCCCTCCTGAGCACCTGCCCAAATGTCCCCGAGACACTGGGGTAATTGTCACCAAATAGAACCCACTCATTCCCTTGCAGCCTCAACAATCCTATAGCCTTATATTGCATGCAGGATTAAAAGCTCAAAAGAATCAAGGTTTAATTTCAGAATGTAAAGGAGAGGAACTATACACTCTGTGGAAGAAGGAAGCTCTACCATTACACTTTCTCTGTTGTCTATGTGAAATAACTGACTATGGAAACTGGTAATATAACAATCTCTGATTAACAAAAGTACCAAAAATAGTGCCATTGCTTTTTTCTGACTATGAAAACAACACCTTCTGGCCCCTGGGTGGCTCAGTGAGTTAAGCTTCTGACTCTTGATTTCAGCTCAGGTGATGATCATGGGACCAAGCCACATAATAAGCTCTGGGCTCAGTGGGGAGTCTGCTTGAGATTCTCTCCCTCTGCCCATCCCCCATCCCACCTCACCACTGCACACATGTAGGCACACTCTCTCTAAAATAAACAAATCTTAAAAAAAAAAAGAAAAGAAATCAACACCTTTGTTATTTCAAAATAAGAAATGCATACAGCTAACAAAATACTACAAAATCATCTCTAATTCTACCACTTAATATTCTGGTGAACATTTGTCCAGATTTCATATTTGTACACACATACACTTATGTCCTAAAATGGGATTATAAAGTATACATACTGTCTTTAATACTGCTACTTACATTTGTCCAGATTTTACATTTGTACACACATACACTTATGTCTTAAAATGGGATTATAAAGTATACATACTGTCTTTAATATTGTTACTTACTTTGACATGTTTCCATGCCAAAAACAAATAAAAGGATATAACTATATTTTTTAAAAACTTTTAGATATTCCACATTAAATGCATCATGATTTATTGAACATTGCCTTATTGTCTAATATTTAAATTGTTCTCAGTATTTCACTATTACATAAAACATTGTGATTAACATACTTATATATTTTGGACATTTTGCTGAAGATGTCATTTTTTCTAAAAGTCATTTATTTCTGAGGAATAAATTCTAGGAATGGAATTACTGAATCTTATTACAGGAGAAAAATAAAATTAATTTATACTGCCAAATTCCTCCCCTCCCCAAAAGTACCCCACCAATTTTCTTTCTGACCAGAAATATATTAAATTCTGGGTTTAAAACTATTAATTTACATTCATTTTGAATATAACATACTCCCAATTTTGAAGATGCCCTTGTGAATATTTTAGCAGTTTGAAATTCTGATTCTTTTTTTTATGTTCAGATAGCCAGCATATAGCACATCATAAGTTTTTTATGTAGTTTTCAACAACTGGTTAGTTGCATATAACACTCAGTGCTCATCAGCACAAAAATTGTGATTCTTAAGCTGTGTTCTCATTTGTTCTCTTCAGGACCAAAGACCTAAAGGAAGAGGTTTGGGGAAGGGGACTATCATTTTTTTTTTAAAGGTTTGAATTAAAACAGAACTTCAGCTTTCATGGGTTTGTATACAACTGCTTCTGAGAAAGATTTAATAAAAGAGTTCAAAACCTTGGTTTAAAATACTTCTTCTCACAGTGCCAAGGAGAAAGGGAGAGCTGTTATTTTACATTGCTGTCCAACAAATAGCTCTCAGAAGAGTACACTTCACTATGATCTTAGGGTAAAAGAAAAATTGCTCTAAAGCTGTCTGACTATACATATGAATGGTCTTTAAAGAGCTGCCATTTGGGTTTTTTTTTTTTTTTCAAGATTTTATTTATTTATTTGAGAGACAGAGAGAGAGCACATGAGTGTCTAGGAGAGCAGCGGACTGAGCAGGGAGCCCAAAGTGGGCTCAATCCCAGGACCCTGAGATCGTGACCTGAGATGAAGGCAGACGCTTAACCCACTGAGCCACCCAGATGCTCCAACAGGCTGTCATTTGTACAGATGGGTATATAAGTAAAGGCAATATCAGCAATTTAACCAATAATTTAAAAAGAGCTGAGTCTGTATACTGAGCAAATGAGACTGTTTTAGCAGGTATCATCATTGTAGTTTTGATAATATTAACAAGATAATGGAAAACATGAAATGAATAGTTTTGTTGCAAAGGCATAAGAGAGTCTATCATGGTGAAGCATTTTAAAGTATGATTTTCACAGATGTGGGGACAAGGGCAAAACAACAAAAGAAGGACACGTTTGCTTTCTCAGCATACAGGCACAATAATGAGCAGGTTGAGTGGTAAGGAACCTGGGAGAATTGAGAGAAGAGGAAAATCAAACACGGCTAAACAACCAAGCCATAAGATCTGAGCTCATTTCTGGAGGTCTAACAGAAAGCCAGAGGACCAGAGTATTTGATGCAACACGAGGAATTGGATTATAGTCATGCCAGCACTCAGTCTGCCACTTACATGAAAAGTCTAGCAGGGGACAGTCTCAGGAAGACTGAAATGGGGACTCTGGGACATGTAGGGACAGAGCTGGGGAGAATCACATTTTTAGGGACCGTAAGAAACACCCCACTTCCTGTGTAAGCTCAGCTTAACTTTTAGAGCCATTAGGAATTTGTTTGGAAAAGGAAAAGAAGAAAGTAGCTCCGTTGTTGGAAAAAGAGGTACAAAACAAACAGCTTTGTGGTCCCTAGACTGTGAAAACAGCCCTAGAAATATTTCATTTGTGTTCAACAATGGAACATTCAACATAGCATAAAACATAATGTGATAATGTAACAGAACAGAACATAGAACTGAAATTCCTGTATTTGCCAAATCAAGACTTTAATTTAGTAAAACTATTCAAAAATCCACACAGACAAAAATTATGAGTTACATAAACTTGGCTCCACAATCAGGCAGTTCCTTACCCTCTCTAGATCTTAATTTTCTCACTATAAAACTAGAGAGTTGGATGTCTAAAAAATCTTCCAATTCCATAATTATCTAATTCTACAATTCTTAGAATCAAATAAAGTAAAATTAGAAACTTTGTTCCTCACAGAATTACTTTAAGCTCCATGAGAGGAAACATGTTTCCCATATAGCTTCTGGAACTAGAATCAGTCCCAACTCCATCCCCCACCCCTAAGACTCAGCCACCAGCAGCTGCCAAAGCTGCAGAAAGTGGCCCAGCTCCAAGGGGCTCTTTTCCTTCTAGCACAGGAGTAAGAATACTCAAGAGCATCTGGAAAGTCTGGTTAATGTTGCAGTCACTTCCCAAGGTCTCATGCTGCTTCCTCATGGTAGCTAATGATAGCAACAGAATAATGTCTAGGATATTTTCCCCATCACATCCTGGGCTTCACCTGCTCTAATGGTGTGACTGGGAAACGTTTGCTTGAGAATTTAAGTGGCAGGTGATATGTGGTAATACTGTTTATCACATAAACATCTTTTAATGACTATATATATATATATATGTATGTATTTTGTTTATGTATATATATATAAAAAACTGTGTGTGTGTGTGTGTGTGTGTGTGTGTGTGTGTGTATAGTAATAATAATGCCTAAGCTCAATCCGGGAAGAAATGTTCCATGCTAACACTTCCTTTAAGAAAAGCAAATATTTGGTTAGCAATTGAATTATAAATGTGCCATCCAGTCTGCATCCATATACTTACAACTTGTAACATTTATTCAAAGCAGGCTCTTAAGATCTTTGTGTAGACTCCTACAGAGATCCATTTTCCTGAAAACTGAAAGTCATTGACTTAGAAATGATTCAATCATTATGTAGCTGAAGGGAATCAAAAAGCAAGTCACTGGAGTGTTTGAGAAACACATTTTACTGGTTTGGAAAGAAGTTAGATCAACACTGCCCCAAAAGTGATTTAAAGAGACTTTAAATCAATCCAGGAAAATGAAGGGGGCGCGCCTAGGTTGGATCCAAAAATGCTTCCTACTGACTTTCTCATTATTTCTGCAAAGCTGGCTATTAACACATAAAATCATTTCTCAGCAAGGTTAGGAAGTAGGTGACATTTTAATATAGCCCTTCTCCATCCTCCTTTCTCTCTGGGTTTATTTTGCTTTCTCCACCAGACTCTGCCTATGACATCTATTGTGTTCTTCTCTAATTTGTAAAAAATATAAGAAAGGATTTTATCAGCTCACTGACAAAAATGTAGAAACGACAAATGAGGGACAATTGTTTCTCTGTTCCTTGCTCTCAATAGAAACAAAATCATTACCAAAGAGATGAAGAACAAATGGTAGGAAGGAGAGTTTACAAATAACTATGTAAGTAATCGCCTCCCTCTCTTATGTATAAAACGTTCTTGTTGGGGCACCTGGGTGGCTCAGTGGTTTAAGCCTCTGCCTTTAGCTCGGGTCATGATCTCAGGGTCCTGGGATCAAGCCCCACATCGGGCTCTCTGCTCTGCAGGGAGCCTGCCTCCCCCTCTCTCTGCCTGTCTCTCTGCCTACTTGTGATCTCTGTCAAATAAATAAACAAAATCTTTAAAAAATAAAAAAATTAAAAGTTCTTGTTAATAGTGTTAGTAGTGTGTTTGCCCACCAACCTGCTGGAAAATCAGAGGACAGTGACAGAAGAAACTTTAAGACCTAAAAGTAATCACTTCACTGCTAAAATGATCATACTAAATTTTTTTTTAAGATTTTATTTATTTATTTGACACAGAGAGATCACAAGTAGGCAGAGAGGAAGGCAGAGAGAGAGGGGGAAGCCGGCTCCCGGCTGAGCAGAGAACCCGATGCACGGCTCTAACCCAGGACCCTGAGACAATGACCTGAGCCGAAGGCAGAGGCTTAACCCACTGAGCCACCCAGGGGCCCGATCATACTAAATCTTAAAGCAAACGTGTTAAAAAAGAGAAATTGGAGTTCACCCACTCTATCTACCATCCAGTGTTGTTGGGAAATCTACTGAGGTTAGTAACTTTTCTTAAAACTCCCAAACAGTGAGAAAATGTGAAGAATGCAGTGGTAATTAAGTTACATTCGTCATCTTATTGGCTCATACAAGAATTTATGTGTTTCTCAAAAATTTTTAATTGAATAAAATGACCAAAAAGTTATTTTAGTGCAAGAATTTTCAGAATGACTCTTTCAAGGAAACAACTGCCAAATCCCTCCCTATTAAGCTGGTGTGAGTCTGGTCTCCATAGAGCAGCAACTAAACAATACAAAGGAACACAGCTGCCAAGTCACATGTCAGAGTTTACTCTCTAAGGAAAATACTTAATTACATTGAACAGTCTGAATGCATTGCTTCAGATGTTGTTATTTATAGTTTTCTTTGGATCATTGTTTTCCATAATTGTTCTTAAATTTCTTAGAGATCGCTTAATGATTTTGAGTGCATTAAAAAGCTGAAGGAAAATAAAATAATAACTATTTAATAAAGAGACACAGGAAATACCATATGCCATAATTTTGCTCCATGTGTTTTACTGGGGTTTTTGAACTTACTTCCATTTCCACTTATACAAATACTCACCCCTTTGCCAACACACCTGAATTTATTCTTTTCAAGCAATGTTTTCATCCCTTACAATCTATACAATAAGGTGGTTTATCTTAAAAGTACTTCACTTTGATTTTCCCTTTTTAAAAAGTTATAAAAAGTTGCAAACTTAATTTTTATAAATCCGTTGTCTCACGGATTCCTATCATCATGTTAGGGATGCATTCTTATCAGGGGTGGGAAAGAACCCTAAACCAAGACATCTAAAATATTTTAGATCAAGAAACAGCTTTCCTTAAGAAAGTGGCAAATCACTATTATTTTATTGGGAAACTAAATAACTTTCCAGTAAATAACATTTTAATTCCAATATTGTACAGCAATTCAGTTCAATTCTGAAAATGATTGCTGATGATGTTTGGTAAAGGAAAGGCTTTGTTTAAACAAACCAGAGCAATCTTTAGGGTTAAAAAAAAACATTCTCATACAGTTTCCAACACCTACCTTTTTTTTCTTACGCTTTCTGGACCCCTTCCATACAGCTTTACTACAGATGGTGAGGCCAGAGGGAAAATGCAAGGCTTTGGTTTTGCGTTTGCAAGAGAAAAGCACCCAAGTTAAAACTTCTGTCTCTTCTGCTGCGTTACCCAAAGTGGTCTTATTTTGGCCCTAGAGCTAATTTATAAGCCCACAAGAGGGGAAAAGCCAAATTTTTAAAAACTCAGGTAATAGAGTGGAATACAGAGAAAATGAAGAGAGAGGAAGACGGAATCAGCATGGACAGTGGAAACAAGGATCACGTAACTACAAAATAACACACCTAACACTAACCTAACTACAAACCTAACTAACCTAACTACAAAATAACACATCTAACTAACACAACTCCCAGATTACGAAAACAGTATAGTAACCCTGGAAGAAGCTATTTTAAGTGTACATATTGAATTATTTAATGCCTAATCACATCCCAGATTGTAATTTTAACTACTAAGAAAGTGTATATTTAGCACATGAAGAAATTCCCTTACATATGAACTGAATTTGATCTATACCGGACATGTTTATTCTAATTATTTTTCATTTCCAAAAACAATTATAAGCCAGCACAAATTCTGGATAAATTAGTTCATTAGAAACAAGGAAAGGTGCTCTAGGTGCTCTAGGTGCTCTAGCCAACCTCTGTTGCTCAGAGTTCTGGTTCCCTTCTGCTCCTGTGGTTGAAGCTGAGTGTTCCAGGTGACCTGCTCAGGAAAGTGCATTACTAATAGAAGGAACTCCCCAGCTTTCCCCACCTGTGAAGATGGGAGTCCCATCAGTATGGGTGCCTAATAAGTCCCTCCTCCCCCAAATTCCATTAGACATTTAGCTTGAGCAAGAAATAAACTTTGTTTGGTGCCTGGGTAGCACAGTTGGTTAAGCGACTGCTTTCCGCTTGGGTCATGATCCCAGAGTCCCGAGATCATTGGGCTCCCAGCTCCATGGAGAGTCTGCTTCTCCTTCTGACCCTCTCCCCTCTCATGTTCTCTCTCTCAAATAAATAAATAAAATCTTTAAAAAAAAAAAAAAGAAAGAAAGAAACTTTGTTTTTTTAACTATTGAGATTTGAGATTTACTATCGCATGATTGACCTCTACTGACCAATACAGAAAAATAAAATTAGATAAAAGAATTTTCTCTTTAAAATATTAATACATCCTTCTGATGGTATAGTAGTGGTACTTGTTGTTTTGCTGGTGTTATCTGCTAAGACTAATCCTTTGTAAAAATGAATTTTTTCTCTATGCGAAGTTTCTGTGATGGAATATTCAGGAATCAAAAACGTTTTCAATAATACCTATATAGTAGATATACCTACTACCTATAATACCGATAGAGTAGATACCCAATAGGTATATAATAAATGGATTTAAGAAGTTGTCTAACTAAAGGACAATGATATTTATTTTGACAAATATGCCCAGGTTCATGGGTATACTGAGTCTTTAATTATAAATATCTACACTATAACTTGTTATATTCAAATCCAGTTAATCTCAGGGAAAATCAATAATACATTTCTAGGGACGCCTGGGTGGCTCAGCTGGTTAAGTGGCTGCCTTCGGCTCAGGTCATGATCCCAGCGTCCTGGGATCGAGTCCCGCATCGGGCTCCTTGCTCAGCTGGGAGCCTGCTTCTCCCTCTGCCTCTGCTTACCACTCTGTCTGCTTGTGCTCACTCTCGCTCCTCTCTCTCTGACAAATAAATAAATAAAATCTTTAAAAAAAAAGTAATACATTTCTATTTTAGCTACAATAATTAAAACCTAAGTGAATTATTTTATGCCACAGAGAATCAATTTTAGAAGTGAATTACCTTGGTCCAAACCCTAATTTTACCACTTACTCTGTGCCTGGCCTTAGGCAATTACTTAACCAGACTGAATCTTGGCTGTCCCTTTTCTGAGATGCTCATCACAAAAGGATATTAAAATAAGATGCTTTTAAATTATACTTGAAGTGTTGAGTCCATTTCTTGACCTATAATATGCTCTTAATATACTAGATCCTGCTTCACATATCAAAAGTAGATTTGGCTTGGAACTTTTAGTTTGCAATTTATAAAATAATTATGTGACTCTTTGTAATTACAATTGTCAGTCCTATCATTGCTGCTAATGAAATGCTCTCTAAATGCAGACAGTAAGCAAAATTATTTTTGTAATAAAAAATTCATTTTATATTTTAATAATGTAATCTGACATTTAAAGTTACAGAATTATCAATAAAGAATATCTCTTTCTGTTTGAATTCATCTACCATAGGAAAAAATATGCTCCCATTTAAGAAGGGGGAAAAGAAATTAAAAAAAAAAAAAAAAGCTTATTTTCAAATACACTAAAAGAATACTTGGATGCAGTTTAATTCTTACAAAATAGAATTTTGATGACATTGCCAAATGAATCCAAAACATGTGAATTAAATTTCCCTTAAAAAATTACATATGGTTTAAAAATAAATCATGGGAGAAATACTGGGTACAATGAGCTTGGACTTTATTAAATGTCAAATATTTTAAAATAATTTGTGACATTTATAAACTTAGAAGATGGTGTGCTCATCAAATATTTCCTTTGTGTTCACATACATGTTTAAATTACTTCATTTTTACCTCAATCTCAATAATTCCCATTTGATTTAAGCCTTAGGCCTTAACAATATGTTTATAAATCTTTAATTCACTGGTAGTGTCAAATTTGGTCCTACAATTATGAAAAGAAATTTAAAACTCGGGTTTATTTGTTTTGTTTTTTTTTCAGTCAGCTAAACGTGAGAAAGCTCATCAAAATAGAAAGTGCTGCTCAATTAAACCTAAATGACAAGAAACAGAAAGAATGTTTTGGCTTGCAAAGAATTCAAATGAATGAAAGAACCCAAATGTACAGCTTGGAATCACAGCTGATTTTATTGCACCAAGACTTTTCTTAGAATTAGTCCCAGTTTGGAGTGCCTGGGTGGCTCAGTCAGTTGAGCAGCCCACTCCTGATTTCAGTCCAGTTCATGATCTCAGGTTATGGGACTGAGCCCCACATCAGGCTCCACACTCAGCGCAGCGTCTGCATGAGTTTCTCTCTACCTCTGCACACCACCACCCACACACTGTCTCTCTCTAAAGTAAATAATTAAATCTTAAAAAAAAAAAAAAAGAATGAATCCCAGTTTTACAATACGCCCTTCCTCCATCACCTTCCTCCAGCAGTTTTATCATGGTTGGTTGGTTTTCCAAACATGAGGAATTTTAGTAACATAATACTGATATTTCAAAATCTGAACAGTTAGTACCATACTAAAACTATCAACCTGGGAAGCATTGGGCAGACATACACAGAGGCCTTAGTTAAATGTAGTTTTTTGAAGTTAAGTTGATCTGTCCAGGAGCAAATTCCAGTTATTATTTGGAGTCTCTAATAGGTTCTGGAAGAAAAAAAAAAAAAAAAAACTCATCTATAATGACTCATGTCATTAATACATAGACGAGGTTAGTATATCGAGCAAACAGCCTTGGTGACAATTGCTATTTCTTGGCTCAGAAATAGAGCTCAATATTCCACCAGGGAACATAACAGGATGGTAAGTGAAAGTCTTCTGATTTCCCTGAAAACAATGTCAAAGCCCATAGCTGAGAACAACAGGTGCTGTCCCCTCCATTTCTACATTCTGCAAACCTACGGTCTCCCTATAAGTCCTACTGAAAAGACTAATTCAGAAATACAGCTTTACAATGAACCCTGACTTCCCATACACACTCAACAAAAAATACAAGAAAACAACTGAGAGATGAAGGTCAGCTTGGCAGGAGCATGAGGAGGGGATAGGCCTATAGTTTTGGAATCCATTCCTTCTATCCTGTGACTGAGGGCAGCCAAATGTTTCCTTTGTACAAAGCCAAAAAAAAGAATTTTGATGTGAAGACAGGAGATTCAGTTGAATGCTTGGCCAGAAGTCTTGCCAAGCAAGGGGAAAACAACATGAAAAGACAAAATGGGAGAGGAATGGGGCACCTCAAGTCTCTGTTCAAGGAGAAATGTCCTAGGCATTCCCATAGGTCCACAAGTCTGAATGCTGGCTAAGGAGGGTAGGTGAGATTGAAGGCTACAGTCCCACTGGGGCCACTGTGGTATAGAGGGGAAAGAAGAAAACTCACGGTTCCTTCAGCTGGGGGTAATCCAAAAGAGGTGAACAAATCTCACTAGGAATCACCAGTGCCTGAGGTACTACTTCTGAGTGCACCTTAGAACCACCACCCATCCAAGCCAAGCCCCTGGGTAACAAATTCAATTTGTTGAATTTGCCTCTCAGGGGAGGCACCAGCCTCATCAAGTCAGAAGGCGTTTGGCTTCTCCTCTGTTCTTCTCCAGTTCTCTTCGTCCCTATCCCAAACCCAGCCTGCACCAGGTTCAGGAAGAGATCTGTTCTGAAGATAATAAATCAAGGTTCTTATTCATGTATGTGTGCACACATTTAGGTTTGTTGCATACTTTTAACATTTAAAATTGGGCCTCATCTTTCCTTTCCAGTGAAACAAAAAGAAATAAACAGGAACAAAATTATAATAGAGAATGTCAATTCCAAGTAAGCTCCTACAGGTTCTGCTGATTCTCCCACCAAATGGCAGGACTCAAGTCATCATTAGGAGAGATTTTTATTGTAAGTGTCATCTTACACTGCAAGGATGTCCATTAAACATCACAATTAAACATGCCAAAGTAGAAGCCATGTTGTCAAAATGCCCACTTAATCCACCCAAACATCTCAAACTCACCCTCTGCTGACTCTATAACTCTGTTCCTTAAAGTTTTGGTTAGTTTTTTTTTCTTTCAACAACAGAAAGTAGACAGGTACATGTTGGTAAATCCTAACTGTTCAGTGTAATCTCTGAGCCCAATATACGAGAAAGGAGGAAGCAAGCTAGAATTCTACACACTACTACTATACAGGGATCTCACACCCTCCAGCTTCCAGCAGAGCTAAGGGAGCAGGTTCTTCTTTTTTCCCCACTGAACACAGTGGTATTGATTCCATAAAGTTTTTGTTGAGACAGGAAAGGATAAAAATGAATTTGGAACAGAAAAGGGCAGAGATTATTTTCCCACTGCATTCTGTTCAAGTTATATCTCCCCAAAATAAGTTGAGAACCATGGTATAAAGGGAGAGAAAAGAGACTTCACAAAAACAGAGCAAATGAGCACAAGAGGAGGGAAAAAGAGAAAGAGAGAGAGAGACTGCAGTAAATCACCTGGGGCTATAACTTTCATTGCAGTTTCTCAAGCTCCATTCTACACTCAGTGGACTTGTGGCAATACCCCAGAATCTCCACTTTTTAAAAAATGTGATCATTCAATGCTATAAATTTCCCTCTAAGTACTGCTTTTGCTACTTTCCCCAAATTTTGATAAATCATGCTTTCATTTTTATTTAATTCAAAAGATCTTTTAATTTCTTCTGAGATCTTTTTCCTTTGACATATTTTTCTTTGATATTATTTAGAACTGCATTGTTTAATCTCCAACTATTTGCAGATTGTCCAGTTATCTTTCTGTTATTGATTTCTAGTCTAATCCCACCATCTTCTGAGAATACACATTATATGATCTCTGTTCTATGTCTTAAGGTGGGTTTCATGGCCCAGAATATGATCTTGTGAACGTTCTATGTGAGCTTGAAAAGAATGGGTAATCTGTTGGATGAAATAGTCTATAGATGCCCATTATCCCTGGGTGACTGAGAGTGTTGTTGAGTCTAACTGTGTCCTCACTGATTTTCCGCCTGCAGGATCTGTCCATTTCTGTGGAGAGTGTTGAAGTCTCTAACTATGATTGTGAATTATGGATTAATTTATCACTTCTTGCTGTTCTATCAGTTTTTGCCTCACGTAGTTTGACACTTTGTGGCTGAGTATATACACATTAAAGATTATTATGTCTTTTTATGAAATTGACCCTTTTGTCATAATGTAATGCCCCTCTTTATCCCTGATCATTTTCCTTGCTCTTAAAGGTAATTTGATTGTGATACTGCTAGTTCAGAGGGCTAACTGGAACAACATTGGCCATATTAGTTTTCTGTGGCTGTTGTAACAAATTACCACAAACTTAAAAACTTACAAACAAAAAATTTTAGGTCCAATATGGGCTACAATCAAGGTGTCTCCAAGGTTACATTCCTTTCTGGAGGTTGTTATGGAGAAACCATTTCCTTGTCTTTTACAGTTTCTGCCCATAGACTGTGACCAGACTGGGCCCATGGATAATTCAAAATCATCTTCTGCTCTCAAATCCCTTAATTGTAATCACATCTGTAAAGTCTCTTTGCCAAGTGAGGTGATCTATTTACAGGTTTTAGGGATTACGATGTGAACATTTTGGGGAGATGCCATTATTTTGCCTCCCACACCAGCCTAATCATGTTTGCCCTATGCTCTAAAAAGCATTTCAAAAGTATATTCATTAACCCTTAACCAATTTCCAATTTCCATGTGTGTCATCAGAGAAATAGCTCCAATGTCTTACTCAGGAATGTCATTTTTGACATGGCAACAGGATATTATAATAAATTTGTTAATAATAGTAATATTTTTGTTTGATATTGGCCAAGGATGCCTACTGTTAATGGAGTTCAGAACAGTGTCCATTAGCAAGGGTTCTAATTTTGATAGAACAGATGAATGCAGCCTTGAGGAGGTATTGCTAATACCAAGAAACTGTTGATTTTTCAGGCCTGCAGTGTCCACTACTCGGCTGGTTGAGAGATCACACAGAAAAGGGTCTAATTTAAGAAGCCAGACCTGAAAAGCACCCAGCCCAAGAACTTGAGGGAGGGGGATACATCAAATATGTTATAGAATAAAGAAACCATTTTGAGTCCCCCAGACAATTGTCCTTTGTTTAAAAGTTTCCCTTGCACAGTTAGTGCTCTTAATAGTCTCTTCACATTGTGGAGCAAACACACACTGCAAAGCAAAAGAGCTGTTCATTCATTCAATAAGAACTTATTAAGTATCCACATTTGTTAAGTATTTTCCATACTGAGGCTATAAAGTAACTAAGTGTGGTCTTTAAGATCGGATTATCTGAGTTAAACCAGACTCCACCACTTACTAAAGCAAATTACCTCACTTCTCCATGTCTGGTACCACCATCTATAAAATAGGATACTACTACTTACTTTATGGGATTAGTAGATAAAATGCTTCAAACTTGCTTGAGATGAAGCAAATACTCAAAAAAGATGTTTGTTTTTATGACTACTTCAATTACCCGCCAAGCACTAGGAACACAAACTGAGGAAGACAAATTCCTGTGTTCCAGTACCTGGAAGTCAGGTAGGAGAGACAGAAGATTGCAACAAGGCAGCTTATTAAGTATCATGTAAAGGAAAATACAAGGTACCCTGGGAGCAAATCAGACACCTGACCCAGTGTAGGCCAGGGTCACAGACAGCTTCCCAGATACATGAGCTACATTTCAGAAAATGAGCCAAACAAAGAATGAAGGAAAGGTGTTTCCCAATGGGAACAGCATATGCAAAAGCAAAGAAGTGTGAAAACAGGCTGCATTCAGGATGTGTGAATAGAGCACAGTGAGTATAGGACAAGGAGCAAGTTCAAGCTGGAGACTGAGGTTTGAAAGAACTTTATACGAAGGAAAAAACAATTTGACAATGCCAGGCCAATTGTTACTAACACCAGTGAGAGATTAGCTAATAAATTCCCAGATAAACTCAACTTCCTTTTTTTCTCATGAAGACTTTAGTTTTAAGGCTATATAAGAGCTGTCTGCATGCATGAGTGTTTGTGAATAAATGTGTCAGAAAAAGCAATAGCTCTGGGGAGAAGGATACTTTGTTTTCTAAAGCTTTGGGAACCACCGGTTTTGAGAAACAGACTGAACTGAACTTACAGTATATATAGTTTTTCTTCCCAGGACATATTAACATGTTTAAGAAAACATGAAAAGTTGGGACGCCTGGGTGGCTCAGTGGGTTAAGCCGCTGCCTTCGGCTCAGGTCATGATCTCGGGGTCCTGGGATCGAGTCCCGCATCGGGCTCTCTGCTCAGCAGGGAGCCTGCTTCCCTCTCTCTCTCTCTGCCTGCCTCTCCATCTACTTGTGATTTCTCTCTGTCAAATAAATAAATAAAATCTTAAAAAAAAAAAAAACATGAAAAGTCAACAGAAATTTAAAAATAGAAACTTAGTATTATATTATTGCTCAGTTAATTAAATACATCATATAGGAGATAAGGTGTTAAAATTGAACTTTTCCTCTTCTCAACTTCTGTGGAAGACCCAAACTAAAAATGAAGGATGTTAAAGACCCATTTATTCTAGAAAAATGGGCCATACCATCTATGGAGAATTTACAGTTAAATACAGTCCCAAGTCTCCCCCACCCCAAATGCAGATCCTTAATTAAACACCCACATCAGGCATATACAAAGAGAGTCTTAAATGTTGATAGAGAGTTTAGTAGTACTAACTTTCTTAAGAGTTGTCAATGTGTTTTGGTCCTTTTCTTCTTCTTCTTAGTTTCTCATTTACATAAGCCAAGTGAGGAGGGGGATCAGAGAATCACCCAGAAAACCTGACCTGTAATCTCAGGAGTTAAGGAGTCCTGGAACTAGCATGTGACAGATTCCTGAAAAGTCTAGTGAGGAACTGACTAGAGCATATTTGTTCTCCTTGAAAGGGATGTTATCCAAAGAATCAGATGGAAGAGTAAGGAAACCCCAAAGAGGAGTCTTTAAGGGGAGGAGCACCAGAAGCCAGAAGCTAAGCAATGATGGTAAGCAGCCTGGAGAAGAAGGCATGCACACACTGTGAGGACACTGCTAGCAAGAGACCCCAGCAGCTAAAGCCTCGCAAGGGAGTCGGTGTTTAGACAACTGGCAGAACAGAAAGCCCCATCAGTATACATCTGCACCAGTCCAGGAAGAGTTTTCAGCCCCTCTCTTCCCCTCCTCCCTGGAGAAGCCACAGACTCTATATATGGGAATCAGGGAAGAGATAAACTAAGTGGGAAAACTGTGAAGAAGACACAAAACTTCTGCTTCTGACCAAGATGTGGTAACAGGAGTTAAATTTAGCCTCCCATCTGAAACAATTAAAAACCTGAATAGAATGTACAAAATTGGTTTCCAGACTTTAGACATTGGGCTACAAAGGACAGTAATCCCTAAAAGAAGGGTAAGGCGGCACCTCATGATTGCCCCATCTTGCTGACCAGAGAGTTTTCAGGCCACAGTGCAAGGATAAGAGAACCCAGGCAGAGACCAACAGCTCACAAAGCCGAGAAGACAGAGAGGGGTACGTGGGAGGCCCATTCACTTGAGCTCAGCAGCAGAGTACTGGGGAGGAGAGCACCACACAGAGAACTTCGAAGCCTTCAACAAGTGCAGGTCAGGGAATGTGGGTGAATAAACTACCCAAAGACGGGGAAAACATCATTCACGGGGAGCCCAAGGGAACAATCTCCAGAGTTCACACAAGGTCTGAAGTAGTTCGTGCTACCAGCAGCCAGAATAAAAATATGGTAACTTATGCAGTACTGAACATTGCCTCAGAAGGGACTCTGGGGTAGGGAATTAGCCTTAGACCAAAGGTTGCACTGGTTCAGCCTAACAAAGCGCTACAGACAAGCCTCAAAAGGTTCAAAATATTTCCAAGGAACAATTCTCACAATCCAATCACAATTCTCACAATCCAAAATGTGCTCGGAGATCAAGTGGTACCCAAAATTCTCAGGCAAATGGCTTTGCTGACCTCCTAAATAGCTAACCCTCTGTACCAGGCACCAGACTCACTTGGAGCACACGCATTACTCACTTGCATTCAGTTTACTTCAAGATGGTTATGGAATTACACTGCATCTCTATTATCCCTGTTTTCTTCTCTAGGTTTTAAAATGTATGAACCATTTGGCCTTTATGATCAAATAAAAACTTCCCTTCTTCGATTTATAATAAGAACAAGGAGAATCCAAACTTGGCTAGAGCTGATGAGGTCACATGAGTAGTTTTTTCTCTTCCTCTTTCCCTTAGGGGACTTTTCAGAGTGTACCTGAATACTTGGGGTGCAGGGGACAAGACACTGATTTCTTATAACTTTCATCTGCATATAATTTCAAACTTAGAGAAAATTTGTAAATATAATTTAAAGACTCCTATACATCTATTATAGACTGAATTATGTTTCCCAAAATTCACATGTTGAAATCTTAACCTCCACTGTGACTGTATTTGGATGCAGGGCCTTGAAGGACATAATTAAAGTTAGATAAGCTCATAAGAGTGCAACCTCAATCTAAAAGGACTGGAGTCTTTATAGGAAGAGGAGGAGACCCCAGAGATCTCTCTTTTCTATGCACTCACAGAAGAAAGACCATGCAAGGACATAGCAAGAAGCTGACCATTTACAAACCAGGAAGACAGACCACACCAGACACCAACCCTGATGGCACTTTGATCTTGGACTTCCAGCTTTCAAAACTGTGAGAACGTGTCTGTTTGTCTTGTGCAGAAACTTCAAGAGTTCAAGAAGACTGCCTATTAACTGGCAAAAATATGAGTAAAATAATCTAGGACAAGAGTCAGTAAACTTTCCAGTAAAGGGATGGATGGATAGTAAATATTTTAGGCTTTGCAAAGTCACATATTGTTGTCTCCTAGTGGTGGTGGTGGTGATGGTGGTGGTAGTATTTAACTCTTTAAAAATGTAACAGCCGGGGCGCCTGGGTGGCTCAGTGGGTTAAGCCGCTGCCTTCGGCTCAGGTCATGATCCCAGGGTCCTGGGATCGAGTCCCACATCGGGCTCTCTGCTCAGCGGGGAGCCTGCTTCCCTCTCTCTCTGCCTGCCTCTCCATCTACTTGTGATTTCTCTCTGTCAAATAAATAAATAAAATCTTTAAAAAAAAAAAAAAGTAACAGCCAATCACAGCTTAAGGACCATATAAAAATGGGCCATGCACCTGCCTGCAACATAAACCTGAAGTAAAGAACTGCTTCCCCCCCTTTGGATACCACATGTGTGTATGTGTCTGGCTAAGAGAGGGATTACCATCACTTCCCTCACTTGATCACCTGACTTTCTACAGTCAGAAACATGAGGAAGTGAGGAGGCCCTCCCAAAACATTCGGCCCCTGACTTATGAGACTGTCTACTGTTACTGACTATCCCCTCTGCCAAGATAAAGGACAGACCCCTAGGTATACCAACAAAGAGAGAAAATAAGAAGTTTTTGAGTCTGAGCTCCCATTTCTAGGAATAAGTAAATTAGAATCAAGTAGAATTCTGAAAATACACCTATTACCTTGAACAAGAATGGATGGTTTTATAAATATATACCTGTTACTGTGATATATTAATGGCAAAAGCTCTAGCAACATCTTGGACCATAAGGATGAGAGCCACTATGGGGACAACAGACTGAAGATGCTGCAATGAGCTTGGGTTTCTGAATTCAGAACATGGTGGGGCTGTGACATCAGCCATAGTCAGTCTGCTGCCACTGGTCTTGATTTTCTTGAGTTCAAGAAAATGTTACTTTGTAATCTGGACATAAACAATTGAAACTACCTCTGACGAACACAGTTTGAAGAAGCTAGACTATCTTTCAAAGAACAAGGCATAATAATGGCTTCATTCCTAAAAAAATTCTTTTGGGGAGAATAAACATTTTTGTTAACAAGTTTTAATAAGTACTACTGAGTAATAACTTGCTTTAAAATTTTAACAAGTTTTCCTAAAGAGATTTTGAAAATTATTATTGTACTTATAGAATATTATAGTAAATGCCAGGAGCTAGGAAGTCTAGAGACTTGGGACTTAATCAAATTCTGCCTCAGAGTAGTGGTGTGAACTTGAACAGTTCTGTTTCTTCTATAATTGGGGCAGGTACACTGAACAGTATGGCTTTGAAATGAATGATGGTGATTATCTCCTTTGATCATCACAAGAGACTTGGAAGCAGCAGCTGTGTATCAGGGTAAAGCAGAGAACCCTCAAATAGAAATGAGTGTTTTAAAACAATATTCTCGAACAGATGCCACTTAACCTGTTTTACACAAGCTGAATATGTACTTTTTACTATAAATATGTACTTTTTACATCCAAGACTTTATAAAAATGTCAATAAAGGAGGGGGGGGACTTAAGTGTAACTGAACCTGCTCTACAGAATGTAGATTGTATACATTATATTACAAAGTAGTTTGTAAGCAACAGCTACAAAGGGGACATGGTAGATTTCAGAGAGCCACTTCCAAACTCCCCTGTTGCCAGTGTAAGAAGGGTATGATTTCTGTTCTGATCCAAGTGGATCACTCTTTCGGGGACTTAGTTTCGCTTCTCCTCCAGGTTTGCTTGATTCTCATTCCATGTGGCCTGCGTTAATCAGGTATTTTCTTTGCTGCCTTGATTGAGTACTATTTGCACAAAGTCTTCAGTATGCCTCTGCAAATTCTTGATCTTCACTTTAAATCCCAAGTCCTTACCAAGTAATTATTTCCTTGAGTGTAGTCTCTATCACACTAGACTCTGCTTTTCTTTGTTAATTATCAATAGACTCTGCATATCTCCACCTTCCTCTCTCTTTCTCCCCTCATACTCTTCACTTCATCTGTGACCACGGCACAGTTAGTGGTCTTTGCCACAATATGTCCTCTATCGTTTCAGGGATAGAAAGAATTATAAAGTCCATTTGTTTTGGGTGTGAGCAATCAGTTACTGAGAGTGGTCTAAAATAAACTATATTCCACACTCACTGCCTACCACTACCAAAGCTTCTATTTAACCACAAGAACATTTCCCTGGGAGCAGTGGTAAAAGGTTATTACTGATTAATTGCTTTGCAGTACATATCATATGAACCCTATCAGTACTGGACAACCAGAAATCATCTAAGTTTATTTGTATCCTAAGTCAAATCCTCCCCACTGGCTTCTTCCCCTTGCTGAATATCTAAATGAATATATGATGTTCTCTAACAACTTCATAGTTCCAATAGCAAAAGCCTCATTGTGACAGATAAAAGGAGAAAACTCAACCACGTGTGCTCTTGCTGTCTTTTCCTCTGATTTTTCTAAGTGGATGAATTTCTCCCTAGACTTATAATATTGATGCAAAACTAATAATATTGCAAGCATATTCCATTTGTGGAACTCAAAATTGAACCATGATGGCCAAGACTTTTTCCCTTGGATCAGACTTGCAATTCATTCTAAAACTCATTTTTCAATAAGAAAAAGATTAATCATCTCATATTTTTTAAAAAGGCAACTGATGTAATCATTTTAAGTGTGTTCTGCATATATTTAAAAAAACAGATGTTGAATATGATATTTCAGAATAAATAAATGTCAAGAATATTCCCCCACAGTATTTGATAGCTATGGGAATTTTTAAAGCACATAATGTACTGTACTAATCTTAATCCAACATGTATGCTGAACTATCACCATTTGCCAAATAAAGTACAGTTCTTTACATTCGATGAGTTCCAACAATGCATTAAATTTCATCCTGCAATTTTCTAGATACTGTAGACACTGTAAAATTAGATATTGTCTCTATTTCACAAAGTGTAAACCCAAGTTTCTTTTAATTCTGGCAAAGATAGAATTAGAAGTATCAATAGGAGTAAAATAAAACTAAACTCGGATAATTGCATAATATTAATATATCTCAGTTGCTGACTAACATAGCCTACTAAACTTGGTATCCATTAGAAACCTCTAAAAAGGTAGAAAAAAATTCAGAGTAAACTTTTTCTTTCATTTGTATTAGAGAATCTCCTATCCATTAAGTAGCCTCTGGTATAATTAACATGTAATACGCAGTGCAAGTGCATTGACCACATAGAAGAGACTGTGCACATATTGTATAAAATATTGCAGCATGTCCAGCTGCCTGAACATTTAAAATATCTATTATTTTAAAATACCTTAAAACATATTAAATCTAGTATGTTCAAATTCAGTTAGTTGCAAAATTAATAAAATATAATCATTGATATCATACCTGGATTCCTGTTGCTCAAGGAGTATTCCTCAAATGAATATAACCCTAAAACTATATTTAATATTTTCTGATGACTCTAATGGCAATTTGGAGTCTTAAAAATGCTTCAGTGTCATCGTTATGAACACGGATTATCATTATATAGTACTCTAGAAAACAATGTGGTGCTATTAACATTTATGCTCATAGTGTTAACTTGGATCTCTAATAAACAGGAATGTATCGTATCACTTTGAAAGAGTAACAATTCATTCTGATTAAGCACAGAACATAATTTTTTGTTCCTCTACTCCATTAGGTGTAAAAACCTGAAGGGTGTCACTCAGCACCTAACATTGAAAGAAAGCCATGTAAACTACAAAATCACTTTTTGGAGTCCATCACAGTGACATTTCAGGACAACCACACAATCTAAAATCCCAGGAGGGAAAGACATTACCAGGGAGGAGGTGGGAGCAAGAATGGTCTCACCTGTGGCAGAACATAGGAGGAAGATGAGGCCTCCATTCAAGTGGGTAAGGAAGAAATCAGCCAGCTTCAATTAGAAAATGAGTAAGTTCTGGGGATCTAAAGCACAGCAGTCTGATTATAGCTAACAGTACAGTGCTATGTACTTGCAAGAGTTAAGGAGTAAATCTTAAATCTCACCACAAAAAAGAAATGGTAATGATGTGACATGTGAGAAGTGTTAGCTAAGACTACAGTGGTAACCCTATTACAATATATGTGTATCAGGTCAAACCTTTGTACACCTTAAACTTTCATGGTGCCATATATGTCAATTATCTCAATAAAGCCTACAAAAATTAGACCTAAAAAAGGAAAGAAATCAGCCATCATTAGCATAAGCTACCATGATAGCAAAAGGAGCCACAAACACAAGGGAGTCCCCTTGTAGCCTTTTGTTTTGTTGTTTTGTTTTTTGTTTTGTTTTTTGACAGTCATTCACTTGGTACTCACGGGAAATACTGGAGGCAGGGAAAGAGACTGGAGAAGACTCCCTCTGTGGAATAGGCATGGAACAGAGAATCAGCCACCACTGTTGGAAGGAATGAAGCCATGCTCCTCTGGTTGGACCTTTCTCTTAAAAGGCTTAAGCTCTGGGGAGTGGTCGTTATTGCTGGCACCTGTGGCAGAACAGAAGAAAATATCTCTATCCCTAGGGGAGGGCAGGAAACAGTCCTGAGCCCAGGATCCTGTGCCACTACTATTAGAGGTCTCCTGCCACTGGACTAGAGCAAAAAAAACCACCTGCTTGATACCTGCCAATAATATAGGCAGAAAATTGGCTATGTGCCATGGGAAAGAGGTATAGTGAGAAAACTCCACCTCCAGAGTCCTTATGTGCAAGCACTCTGGCTGAAGCTGGGCCAGAACAATAAAGGATCCTCCTATCCTGCCCCCTACCAGTCGAGTAGCAAGACATGATAGTCTACCACTCTGAAATGGTCAGGAATATGGGAAAAAGCCCATCTATGGTACAAAGAACGGCTAAGAATTGGAGAGTTGAAAGCAAATACTGAGATAAGCTTTCAGTGACCCAGATCTTCACCCAAAGCACATCACTAGAGAAATCTGAAGACTGTGGCATGCTGAAGGTAACCACAGCAACTATTAAACCTAAACCTGGTTTCTCTGCATTAACTCCTATAATGAAATTAAATTAGAAACCAATAGCAAATATATATGGAAGATACCCGAATACATGAAATTCAAACAACAAATTTCCAACTAACCCATGAGTCAAAAAGAAGATTACAAGAAAAACTAAAGAATACATTGTGCTGAATAAAAATGAAAATACAACATCCAAAATTAGTGAGATGCTGCTGTAACAGTGCAGCTAAAAAAGATCAAAGGTCTCAAACTGACATCTAAGCTTCCACCTTAAAAAAAGTTACACAATAAAAAAAAAAGGAAGCAACAAAAAAAAGTTTCAAAAGAACAAATTTAAACTAGAGCAAGCAAAAGGAAAGAAATAATAAAGAATATGAGAGGATATCAATGAAATTAAAAACAGGAAAAGCTGTAGAGAAAATAAATGAAACCAAAATGGGTTTCTTGAAGAGATAAATAAAATTTACAAATCTCTCACCAGAATGACCAGGTTAAAAACAGAAAATACAAAGAACAAATATCATGAGAAAGACACTTCACTACAGACCCCACAAATATCTAAGGGATACTAGGAATATTACCAAAAAAAAACTCTATTCCCATAAACTTAACTTACATATATGAACAAATTTCTTGAAAGACTCATATTCCCAAGTTCACTTCAGAAGAATTCCTATATCCTATAGGAGCTTATTATATCAGCTAAAGAATTTGAATTCATACATGAAAATTTCTGAAGAAAACTTTCAATGACAAATGCTATCAAACATTTAAGGAAGGTATAAAATTGTTTTTAAAAGCTCTTCCAGATTACAGAAGAGGGAGCATTTGTCGACTCATTTTATGAGGCTAACATTACCTTGATAAGAAAACCAAAAAAATTATAAGAAAAGAAAATTATAGATGGCTATCTCTCATGAACACAGATACAAAGATTCTCAACAAAATACAGGCAAATCAAATCTAGCAATATTTTAAAAACAAATTTTATGACCAAGTGAGG